>NC_090937.1:106381179-109227012 GCF_040938575.1 Ambystoma mexicanum
AGGCATTGACTTAGTTGGAGTGCTGCATTGAAGTCACTTACTGACATTAATTCCAGCAGGATAACACCGTTTTTGGAGTCAGTCTTGTGGCGAGAGGGATTTCCCAGAAAAATAGTGTTGGATAATGTGCCCCAGTTTGTGGGAAGAGAGATGCAAGGTGAATTATGTACATTGCCAAAATAACTATATACACAACCCCAGCTAGGTTTTGGACCATCCTATTGAAAGCCCAACCTAATTTCATGTATAATCTTTATCACAAACACGTAAACATTTGTTTCACCTACCTAACACACCTCCTCTCCTTCACAGGGTGTGTGACTCTACAACTTGTGTTTTACTTAGAAAAATATGTTAAGATTAGAGAGGGAGGTGTCTTTGTTACATTCCTAGATCTACCGTAAGCATTTGATTCTTTAGATATGCCAATTCTGTGGAAAAAAAATGAACAGGCTGAGGGTGCCTGCAGGATTACTCCAGCTAATCCAACTTTTATACACAGAAATTTCAGCTCTTGTAAGATGCCCAGGTCTGGCGGTTTATTCTATTGTTTATTTTATTTTTTATCAGATTTCAACCCATACAATGAATTCCTAAGGAACATAGCAGACATTGGCCCCAGTGTACCTGGGGATGCTTTACGAGCAGAACTTGGGATACAGAACATTTCAGTTCTTGCTGAGTGTATGTTTCTGGAATTGTATGTTAAAACTAACACATTTGATATTCAAAACCTCACTGGGGCTAAAAGCTGTGAGGGAAATGCTCTTGGCTACAGCCACAGAGAAATATACATCATACAAATATGGAAATAATCTGATAAATAAGTGGGGTACTTAATCAAATTCATTCCTGTCATGTCTCCCGCACCGAGTGCATCCTGTACAGGTGCTCTTTCCCCACCCTCGGCCACCGTCCATCCCACTACCCCACACACGCACCCTGGCTCACGTAATTCCTTGCATCCCTTCGCCCATCATGGTAGATTGTAGCATGGCAGACCTGGCGTCTATCGCCCCTCCCGTTCTTGGCAGCTGAACTGGAGGATTTTGTCTCGCCATAGTGCCATGCGCTGCCCACGAAGACCCGCGCGTCACAGATCACGTGATTTTCCCTCACGTAGCAACGCTTCCGTGTCACGTATCACGTGACTTCTGACATTGTTTAAAGGCTTCCGGAAACAAGGAGCGTTGCTTCGCAGCTGTTTTCCTCCTGGATCACGTGACGCTTAGTTCTTCGGTTTGACTTACGGATTGTTTCCTCGACCACGCTTTGCTCCACGGACTGCTCTGCCTCACCCTGCTACTGTTCGAACTTTGGACCTCCTGTTGCCGGACTACGCTTTGCCCCACGGATTGCTCTGCCTCACCCTTCTACTGTTCGAACTTTGGTCCTCTTGTTGCCTGACCACGGTATCATCCCTGGATACTCTACGGATCACATCTCTTTGTCTTGGAACCTGACCTCAGGCCCCCACACTAGGTGTTTACCTTCTCTACTCCTGACCTCATACAGCTCCTGCCCTGGGGTCCAGTCCTTCCTCACGTCTCTGGGCAACCTTTTCGTACACATAGGTAAGCAGTGTCAAGTTACCTGTGTTCTTGTGTTTATTCTTCCTACTCTGTGCATAACCTCATAATCCATTGCCTTACAGCGTTCAAGGGGTTCTTCTGGCTGTTCCTGAATCCAGGCCCGACGGACTATCACACCTGTGGCCTCAAAGACCGCACAGGCAGTGTTTCTGGTGTTGTCTGTGTGGTACTTGGGGACAGAGGTATTCATACTCTGCACGACCATCAAGTCCATAACAGACTGTGAAGCCTTTTGGCCGTTCAGAGTATGAATCCCTCCGCCGGGGACCCAGTGACCGCTCTAATGCAAGCCGTGGCGGCCCTTAGGACCGACATGGCCGCAGCCACGACCGCCATTCACCATCGCCTAGACGCCTTGCAGAGCACACGTTATCCTCTACCTGCAGACACAGAGTTCGGGGACCCTGCCCCTCCAGTCCAGCCTGTCCCTACTCCAGCCACCGCCCCCACTCCCGTGTTGCTCCCGACCTCCTTCCCTCTTGCTGCCCCAGAACGCTACCAGGGTGACCCACGTAAATACTGCACCTTCATAAACCAATGTAAACTTCACTTCTTGTGCAGACCCCAAGCCTTCCCCGATTCTGTCACAAAGGCCGCCTTTCTTTTGTCTCATCTATCCGGAGTAGTGGCTACCTGGGCAAACCCGTTGCTAGAAAACGACCACCCCGCTTTATACGACTTTGAGCTTCTCGTAACAGAGATGGCTAAAGTGTTCGACACCCGTTATAAGGCCCAGTCAAGGGACCTGGAGCTACTAGATCTCTCACAGGGTAAGCAAACACTAATTGAGTACATCACCCGGTACAATCAGCTCGCCGCTGAGACTTCCTGGCCAGAGGAAAAGAAGGCGATCGTGTTCTACCGAGGTCTATGCAACGCCATGAAGGACGCCCTGTCGGTGTTCCTGCCCTCCCCTCTGTGTTCACGGATCTTGTAGACCTTGCACTACAGGTGGACGCCCGGAGGTCCGAACGGAAGGCAGAAACCACGTCCGCTGGCCAGTCAACCCCGGCCCCTTCTCCTGCCGGTTCCGAACCCATGCAAATTGGCGGGATTCGAAGCCCGATAACACAGTCCGAACGGGAACGTCGGAGAACCGACAACGCCTGTTTTTATTGCGGGCTAAATGGACACTACGTAAGGGAATGCCCCCGACGACCAAACAACAAGGCGTCGGGTTTTCAGAAGGCTCGCCCATGATACAGGGGGCACCGGCAAGCCTGTCCACGACCCCCACTGAACCCGCCTTCGGTCCTATCAGACCGGTTGTGGTTCACGCCCTTTTGAAACCTACCAGGGAGATTGTCCATGCTGTTCAGATCGTGATCGACTCCGGGGCCACGGGTTGTTTCATAGACATCGCATTAGCCCATCGTCTCAATCTGCCCCTGATTAAAAAAGAACACCCGGAACCAGTGCAAGCAGTCGATGGCACATCCTTGGCCTCTGGTCCGATCAAACACCAAACTGCACCTCTGGAAGTGGTGATAGAGAGCATCCATAAGGAGAACCTGTCATTTGACCTCATCACCACGCCACAGTTCGGTGTTATTTTGGGTATCCCCTGGTTAAGGCACCACAACCCTTTAACTAATTGGGGAACGGACAAGTAACGTTCGGGTCGGAGGAATGCCAGCACTTCTGCCTAGCAGAACCAGAATCACTCTCCTCTCCCGCCAGGATCCTCGGTGCTTTGGCTTCCTCCAGTATCAGGGACATAGTTCCCGACACCACGTCATCACATACCGTGGGAGCTGTTATGGCAGGCATTACCATGGACTACCACGACTATCATATGGTTTTCGACAAAGCCACAGCGGAAGGTCTACCCCCACACAGACCCTACGACTGTCCTATTGATCTTCTCCCGGATGCTCCCATACCAA
The DNA here is from genome assembly GCF_040938575.1 of Ambystoma mexicanum. Classification (NCBI taxonomy): domain Eukaryota; kingdom Metazoa; phylum Chordata; class Amphibia; order Caudata; family Ambystomatidae; genus Ambystoma; species Ambystoma mexicanum. The sequence goes on from NC_090937.1 coordinate 106,384,658, forward strand.
GGGGTAGAATCTACTTGTTATCACAGTCTGAGGAACGGGCCTTAAAAGAATACATCCAGCAAGCCTTGCGTTTGGGTCATATCTGCCCTTCTTGTTCTCCAGCTGCCAGTCCCATATTTTTCATCCCAAAAAAGGAAGGCGATCTGCGCCCATGCGTAGACTATAGACGGTTAAACGCTATCACCGTAAAGAACAGGTACCCCATTCCGCTCATCTCCACGCTACTGGACAGGTTGACGAAGGCGCCCATCTTTACCAAGCTAGACCTGAGAGGGGCATACAACCTAATCCGCATGCGGCGTGGAGACGAATGGAAAACGGCATTTTGCTCCTGACAGGGATTATTTGAATACACCGTAATGCCCTTCGGGCTCTGTAATGCCCCTGCAACGTTCCAACAGTTCATCAACGACGTATTCTCTGACATCCTGGATACGTACGTGGTGGTCTATTTGGACGACATATTGATCTATTCGTCCTCCTTGAAAGAACATATCGCTCATGTCAGAGAAGTCCTCTCCCGCCTAAAGAAGAACGCCCTATTCGCCAAGCCCGAGAAATGCTTGTTTCATACGAGGGAGGTGGAATTCCTGGGTTTTCACATCACCCCTGGAGGGTTATGCATGAACCAGTCAAAGGTCCGTGCTGTCACAGAATGGCCAGTCCCTGTCAACCTCAAACAACTCCAGTCTTTTCTCGGCTTTGCTAACTTTTACCGGCGATTCATCGCCGGCTTCTCTTCCATTGTATCTCCACTGACCGCGCTGACCAGCCCTCTTGTCCCCTTCGCCTGGTCCTCTGTACATCAGGAGGCCTTCGAGGCACTTAAATCCAGGTTTGTTTCTGCCCCTGTGTTACAGCACCCTGACCCGGACCTCCCGTTTGTACTAGAGGCAGACGCTTCCTCGTTCGCTCTGGGTGCCATACTGTCCCAGCCATGTCCAGCCACGGGTAGTTTGCATCCGGTAGCATACCACTCACGGAAGTTCACCTTAGCCGAGTCCCACTACACAGTGACTGAGAAAGAGCTGTTGGCCATCAAGAACGCCCTCCAATCATGGCGACACCACCTCATGGGGGCGAAACACGAGACGGTAGTGTACACAGACCACAAGAACCTACAGGACCTGGCCTCTCTTAAATGCGTGAATAGTAGACAAGTGCGTTGGCACTTGTTCTTTGCTGCCTTTGATTTTGTGGTTAAACACAGGCCAGGTCTTGTTCATGGTAAGGCGGATGCACTTTCCCGCTCTCCCGGGGGCGAACCACTGTCTTTGTTCCCAGACACATTGTTGGGGAAGGGCCATGTTATTTGTTTATGTACACCATCCCCACCCATGCTTACCGCCATTAGACAATGGGTCTCCCAACACCCACATGCACTCACTGAATGGGACATTGTACTTCGGGAGGGGTTGCCGTTTGTCCAGGGCAAGCTGTTCCTTCCCACATGCGATGTGCGCAACTAGGCGCTTGTCTGGTCTCATGATGCTGCCATAAACGGTCATCCAGGGCAGCAACACACCCTGGATCTGCTACACCGGTGGTGCTGGTGGCCGTCCATGAGAAGGGATATAGAGAACTATGTAAACACCTGTTCGATATGTGCCCAATGCAAGTCACGTAGAGGACGTCCCCTGGGCTTACTCCAGCCGCTGCCCATTCCCCCCCGACCGTGGCATACTATCTCCATGGATCTTGTCACGGATCTACCACGCAGACAAGGTTATGACACCATCTGGGTTATCGTGGACTCCTACACTAAGATGGCCCGTTTCATTCCCTGTACCGGCATACCCTCAGCCCCGACATTGGCCCGCTTATTCTTCAAGACAGTCTTTTGTCTCTTTGGTCTTCCGCAGGTCATCGTGTCGGATCGCGGGTCGCAGTTTACTTCTTGTTTCTGGCATGCCCTTACCAAGCTCCTGGATATTGATGCTCGCTTCTCCTCTGCCTATCACCCAGAAAGCGATGGGCAGACTGAGAGAGTGAATCAGGCCATGGAACAGTACCTGCGGTGTTTGACCCTCCAATACCAAGACTCCAGGTTCAATCTGCTCCACCTCGCTGAATTAACATATAACAACTCACGACACTCAGCTACTGGTTTCTCCCCTTTCTATTCTATGTATGGACAACATCCACGCACCCTCCCGCTCCCTGATCTCACCTCCGCCACCCCTGCTGCCAACGCCTGCGTTCGCGACCTGGCGGATGTCCATGCTAAGACCCTTATCCATCTCCGTGAGGCCCAGATGGTTATGAAGACGAAGGCTGACCGGAGGCGGTCAGTGGCCCCTGAGTACCGCGTGGGTGACCGGGTGTGGCTGTCGACCCGGCACTTACGTATCCCTGGGTGTCGCAAGCTGCTGCCTCGTTTCGTGGGTCCCGAAAAGATCGCGAAAGTCCTGAACCCCGTGGCCTTCCGCCTTGCTGTCCCTCCTGCTTGGCGGATCCAAGCGGGATTTGATACTTCTCTCCTCAAGCCATGGCTTGCTCCTACCCGTGTCAGTGCTCCACCCGCCCCTGTCTCGGTGTCCTCCCCGGATGTCTTCGAGGTCAGTGCTATCCTGGGTTCCCGCTTTCACAGGGGTCGCCTTCAGTATCTCGTGGACTGGGTGGGTTATGGTCCTGAGGACCACTCTTGGGTTTCTTCCAGTGATGTCCATGCCCCGCTTCTTGTTGCCCGTTTTCATAGGGACTGCCCTACCTGCCCACGGGGTCGTGGGCCTTTGAGGGGGGACTATGTCACGTCTCCCGCACCGAGTGCATCCCCTACAGGTGCTCTTTCCCCACCCTCGGCCTCCGTCCATCCCACTACCCCACACACGCACCCTGGCTCACGTAATTCCTTGCATCCCTTCGCCCATCATGATAGATTGCAGCATGGCAGACCTGGCGTCTATCGCCCCTCCCGTTCTTGGCAGCTGAACTGGAGGATTTCGTCTCGCCATAGCGCCATGCACTGCGCGCGAAGACCCGCGCGTCACGGATCACGTGATTTTCCATCACGTAGCAACGCTTCCGTGGAACGTATCACGTGACTTCTGACATTGTTTAAAGGCTTCCGGAAACAAGGAGCGTTGCTTCGCAGCTGTTTTCCTCCTGGATCACGTGACGCTTAGTTCTTCAGTTTGACTTACGGATTGTTTCCTCGACCACGCTTTGTTCCACGGATTGCTTTGCCTCACCCTTCTACTATTCGAACTTTGGACCTCCTGTTGCCTGACTACGCTTTGCTCCACGGACTGCTCTGCCTCACCCTGCTACTGTTCGAACTTTAGACCTCCTGTTGCCGGACTATGCTTTGCCCCACGGATTGCTCTGCCTCACCCTTCTACTGTTCGAACGTTGGTCCTCTTGTTGCCTGACCACGGTATCGTCCCTGGATATTCTACGGATCACGTCTCTTTGTCTTGGAATCTGACCTCAGGCCCCCACGCTAGGTGTTTACCTTCTCTACTCCTGACCTCATACAGCTCCTGCCCTGGGGTCCAGTCCTTCCTCACGTCTCTGGGCAACCTTTTCGTACACATAGGTAAGCAGTGTCAAGTTACCTGTGTTCTTGTGTTTATTCTTTCTACTCTGTGCATAACCTCATAATCCATTGCCTTACAGCGTTCAAGGGGTTCTTCTGGCTGTTCCTGAATCCAGGCCCGACGGACTATCACACCTGTGGCCTCAAAGACCGCACAGGCAGTGTTTCTGGTGTTGTCTGTGTGGTACTTGGGGACAGAGGTATTCATACTCTGCACGACCATGAAGTCCATAACAATTCCCCGTCTGAAGTGAAGACTGTTCTTAGGGATAAGGCTATTGGGCTGGAACATGTATGCATGATGAACTGCTTATGCTGATTGCCGTCAATGTCATTTTATGTTGCCTCCCACTGAAACGCTATTGTTAATTGTCTGCCTAAATACATCACCGTTATTAGCAAGAATGACCTGGCTGAGTGGCCATAAATGATACGTTCTATCTTCAATGCTCTCAGAAAACACTGTTGTAAAAATGATTTTGCTAAGTTCGGAATCCGAGACAATACGAATGGCATGTGTTTATTTCTGAATTTTAACAATTTGAATTTTATTTCAGATGTCTGTTTGTTTGAAAAGGAGGAATTTAAAAGGTATGGTTGATCCTTTTAATAATAATATTTAAGTTGTTAGTCTGTTTTATGTATTGATGTGTAATTATTGTTAAATGACTGATACTGAATCTCTCTCTCTCTCTCTCTCTCTCTCTCTCTCTCTCTCTCTCTCTCTCTCTCTCTCTCTCTCTCTCTCTCTCTCTCTCTCTCTCTCTCTCTCTCTCTCTCTCTCTCTCTCTCTCTCTCTCTCTCTCTCTCTCTCTCTCTCTCTCTCTCTCTCTCTCTCTCTCTCTCTCTCTCTCTCTCTCTCTCTCTCTCTCTCCTCCCCCTGTATGTTGCAGAATTATAAAATCACAAGCATTTACACTTTCATTTAGTATTGGGAGGCTGTTTGTCCTGTTTGGTCTTGGCGGTGCAAATCTCTTGTTTGCCCTCAAGCAACTGTATCTGCACTGTACTCTACGTGTCAGGGTGTTCCCTCAGCTGTACAGTTTAGAGGTTTTGGGGGTGGGGCAGCAAAGCGTGTTCAAGATGCATCCATGTCCCCTTGCTTTCAGTATGGCTACCGTACGACTGTATGTTGCACACTATTAATGTCATGTGTTTGTGTTTAGTAAAGAGTTTATGGGTTGTACAGATATATCTGCAGCACGTCAGTTAATCCAGTAAGTAAGTCATTTTATCAAAGAGTAGAAAGGAAGGTCATACTGATTTACACTGTATCAATACAATCTTACTTCCTGTTACCTTTTCTCAGTGTGTTAAATGATGTGGTGTTGTCATGTGTATGTTTTTAACTCTAAATTCATCTTCATTCATTTGCACATGTATTTATTTACCTGTATATATCCCAATAGGGAATTTACTTTACTTATACGTTTATACACCATTGTTTACCTTATACATGTCCATGTACTGTTTTTGACTTTACGTTTGTTTGTCCTCAGATTAAAATTAAAATATTTGTATTTATATGACAAAGAGTCAACATTTAGAGTATTGACCTAAAGTCTCAGATCAGAAACTATTTATGGGAAGAATCTCAGTATCTCCCACTATTTGCTCTTATCGATTGTTCCCACTAATTACACTGTACGAACACATGGTTGTTGTGAGTGCATTCAAGCGGACCAATAACGATGGGATAATTAAATTAAGTCTCTCATTCATGATGACTACAGATTGTACTCAGAATCTGTCTTTAAGAGATGCATCCCAGTGGTAGACTTCCTGTTTTGATGATTTTAACACGTACGGTGGTCTGCCAAATTGAATATGGGTAAGCAGGTCTCTACCTTTCACTCTTCTGAAGTTTATGAAATAAAAGAAACAGAGTTATCCATGCCTCCACTACTACTGTAGGTGTTATTACCCAAATCAATGGGTGTGACCTCTTCCATTTTCCACAGGGGACTGATAGGAGTTCTACTTCAAAACCTATCATGACATAGCAGTTAACATGTTAGCATGTTCAGCCCATGCTTAATAATATCAATTGGCATGAACATCTTTTTAATTTCTGTGATAGTGTACACCAGGGGCAGCTTAGTGCCTGGCACAGACACACATTAAGAATGATTGTGTCCTTTATTTTCAGATATTGGGCCTCATTACGAGGTTGGAGGTAAGGGATTACCGGCACCAGTAAGGGTGCCGGTGCCCGTAATCCCTTACCTCCATATTCTGAGGTCCCTTAACGGTCTGACCAGGTGTTAAGAACGGGACCCGCTAAGGGACTTCAGAGCTAATAAGCGGGACCGTTATTAGTTACTTCCCCATTTGCATTGAGCCCTATGGGGGCTCAATGGGAATGGGGAATGGTTCTCAGAATGGGGACTTACCGGGTCCTCCAAGGTTGGAATGACCCAGTAAGTACCCATTCCGAGAACCCGGACCCGGTATGCGGTAAGGGGGTAGCCATGGTGCTAATAGCACCATGGCTACCTCCTACCTCGTAATGAGGCCCATTGATTCATAAAGCTATTGGAGCTATGAAGACACATGCTTGACTGAAAGGGAAAGAGGGAAGCAGGTGACTGGTGCTGCGAAGGCTACCCATAAGTTAGTTGGGACAGTCACAAGAATTCCTTAATTGTGTCCTTTCTGTGCTGGGTGTAATCTGCCGTAAAGCATATGTGCACGTGCTCAGCATGGCTGTCCTCAGAATAAGATGCAGGGATGCATTTCTGTCCCATCCATCGAAGATGCTTTCTTATGCATGTCATGATGGTGTACACATTTCACAAGTCTTTGAACAGTATGGATGCCATCTCACGGACAGAATGGTTGCAAGGGTTAATGATCTTTATTTAAATCCTTCGAGGCAATGGTTCATAATGGGTAGTCAGGCAATGGGGCACCTGTGCTCTTCTATCTTGGAACCATGGGGCATAGGCGAGCAATGCATTTTGACAGGGGAAGCAACTGGGCTATTCTAGAGTAGACAGGTTTGCAGTGTTGTGGGAGAACCTGCTACAGATTATCAGGTCTTTGAGAAAGGCATTGGGCGGCTGGTGATGAGTGGTGTCACGTGGGGCAAACGTCATGTTAGCTGGCCAGGGTGTCAATCAGAGATTGGGTGTTCTGTAGTGATTTATGAATGAATAGAGCAGTGGGGTGCGGTCCACGGGCTCCTAAGGCTGCTGATGCTCCACAATGATGTATTGTAACTATGTAATTGTAGCATGCTCCTCTTTCACTCTATTACTTACCAACTGAAAATGGTTGCTTATCTCACAGGTGCCACTTTTAGTCATATATTTCAGAGTAAATGCTATGCTTCCAGGTGTGCAGGATGCATAGGCAGCCCCATGCACTGTTTATTTTGTTGGTCCTTGAAGGTCTTAGTTTCATCATTGGGATCCCCTATTAGCACCTTTACCCCAGTCCTGAGATCAGATTCTGGCCCCTGCTCCTTTTTCCCGTCTATGTGCGTCATTGCAGGAAGTTTGGTCAGGCACCTGACCTTTCCCACACTCAGTGCTGTTGTTCAGTGGCAATGGCTCATCCAAGAGGTAGTAAAGGATTAATAGAGGTGTTGGCACTAAAGAAAATTACTTGCACTGTGTTAATGTCATTGGCCCTCACAAATGCCAAGGATACAATGGAGTGCCAAACCCTTCCAATGCCAATAGAGAATAAACAAGACTCTTCTAAGGTAGATGGGCTGTAATAGGATGTAATGGCTAGAAGATACCAGAAGGTATTATAGAACCATTTAGTATTTAAGCCATCCAATTCCATAAGAGAGTTAGAGAGGCACGTGTAGTTTGGAGGGCTCTGATAGAAAGCAAACACTACTGTACCTACATTCCATTTCTAACACTTCCAATGTCAACGACAATCAGAAAAGCGATGAGCACCTATGCACTTGAAAGGATTGCCTACGCCACACTCTAGGAATGGCAGTGCAGTGCTGTGGTTCCAAACGGTATGCTTCTGTACTCAGCACTTTGTGAAGTGTGGATGGATAGGGGGGAGATGGGAATGAGGAGAAGTCGCATTTCAGCTGAACAATGCTTTTCACTAAGCTGGCACCGTGAGGGAGGCAGTGTTCATGGAGAGGTGGAGAATGATTTGATGGAAAGAATAGAATGCTAAATTGGCTGTTTATTGTTTACCCCCATCTCTCCCCGCTCAAATCTATCTACCACTCCGCTATCCGCGTGCTTTGTCTTCTCTCTCCTCATGATCACATCTCCTCTTCTCTCAACTCTCTAAGCTGGCTCTCCTTCCACTCCCTTCTCAAATTCGACTTCCTCTGCCTTGTCTTGAAATCCCTCTATGGACTCACCCCACCTTACCTTTCCTTTCTCCTCAGCTTCCACTCTCCCCTCCGTCCACTTCGTTCTGCTGATCTCTTCCTTCTCACCTCTCCTCCCCTGCCCTGTGCCCCATCCCGCCGCAGATCTTTTAAACTTCTCATCCCTTTCCACTAGAACAGTCTTCCCCTCCCCATATGCTCCATCTCCTCCTACACCTTCTTCCGCACCTCTCTCAAATCTTACCTCCTCCAATCTCTATCATAATACCTGAGCTATCTCTTTCATGTTTGTCCTACATCGCTTCCTACACGTTTACTACCTCCCTCACCTTGTTTCCATTCCAGTCATGTAATACTTTGCTTTTCATTTAAATTGTTCTAAGTACTGTTTTCTGATACTTGTTTCATTGTTGCTTATGCTTGTTATGTATGTTTTTGTCCTCATGTAAAGTGCTTTGGATTTAAGCGCTATATAAATCCTAATAAAATACAAAAATACAAATACTTAACACATTGAACATTTCAATGGCGGAATGGACCAAAACCTAGGACCATGTTGGTTTAGGATTCACTCAGTGGATGAGGAGCACACCATTGTCAAACCCTGCTCCCCACTCCACTACACGGTCCACCAACAATTAGCCGAACCCCACATCCACCAATGTTACAGAGAAAGACCAACATCTGAATGCCTATGTGCTAGTAGAAAGGGTTGCCTATCTCACACAAGTGTCAAGGCCAGCTCATGAAGGTGTAAGGGCTTCTACCCGCATCTGTAGGGAAGGTGCCACCTAGTGGGGAACTAATAAACAGCATCCCAGAAGGTTGTGTTTGCGGTCTATCACAGATATAATGGACCTATAAAAGTTCTGGTACAGCTAATGAAAAAAATAGTGATGTGTAGAAATATGTCTCACAAGAAGAGCTGTTAAATGTGAAGCGTGCCTGCCCTGGCATTACTTAGAAAATTTAAGGATAGATGCCATGCAGGAAAAGCAGTACAAATATGACTTTGCATCCTGGAAGTTGCTGATTCAACTCTTTACAATCATAATTGAGTCATTTGTCATATTTTTTTCTTAGTCTGAACAACAGTATGATGTATTCAACCCTGAGTGCCCCTTAAAGCGGCTGTCAATAATTGCTGTACATTGTTTTTTTTCTCACTTTTTAACGTTATAGGACACAGTGTTCTTATGATTAACGTTTGATTGACAGCTCCAGGTGCCCCGCGATGTCAAATTGCTTAATAACATTCTCCAACATTATTGATGGGAAGCTGGATTGACAGAATGAATGTGCATGACAGGCCCGAGAAAACATGTTCAAGGGCTTTCAAGTTATGCTGCAAAAAAGGCTATTGATCGCCACAAATTCCACATTGTTCGTACTCCTGACGATCAGCATCATTTTGTTTTATGTTTCTAGTGATGTGGGCCCAATAATGTATTCTGATTTCAAATTAGAAAGTGGAGTGTGCTCTGCCTCGACTCAGTTATCTGGCCTCTGTTGTCTTTGTGCAACTTCCATTGCAGGTTTGAACCCCTAAAGCGCTGATGCAACTCAATATCCATCCCAGGTCAATAAATTGAGCATCACAAAATTAGGTGTATTTAGTACCTTCTATTTCAGCAATTAATAGTGGGAGCAGGCCGCCACGAAACACTGTAGAAAAATATGACATTTAGAAACTGTGGTGCATGATCTGAGTGTACATGGAGGCCTCATTATGAGTTATTTGTGTGATCAAAATAGGCTGTAAAGGTATTCCTGCAATTCTTTTGACAGTAAAAGTATTGCCACCAATTTGATTGGACTGTTGAATTCCTCCAATTTACCTCCAATAATTGGCAGATTTGCCGCACAGAATGATTGCTCATGATACATTTGCCAGAACTCCCCATTGAGTCGTGTGGACTCCAAAAATGGAGATTTACATGCCATACCACCACTCGTAATCCTGCGAAAATGCCCTGGGACCGAGTTGTGGCAATCGTAAAGGAGATTGATGGTAAATTGGTGGATTTAGTGCAGATTGACCAGCAGGCTTATAATGAGACCCATTGGTACTGGTATTGTTTATTTATAAAGCACCTATACACAGGCAAGTGTTTCAAAGCGCTCAAGGAGGGTGGGAACATGGGAAAAAAACAACAGTCGCTCAGAGCCCTTGAATTTCTTAGACAATAATAGTCTACAGAGGTAGAGTAAGTACGTAAAATACATTTAACAGTTTGAGATACAGCAAATAGGCCTGACAGTGATTCCGTGGTTTTCCAGTGCAATTAAGGGGTGAAGACAAGGGAGCACAGACAGATGATTATCAGGCACTGTGCGTACGGATCATGCAAGTGCACAGACAGTCACAGGGAGGGGGAGGTCCAAGTGCACCGGTCGGTGGAGACTGGGGTAAGTGCAGAGGCAGCCATTCTCAAGGGTTTTTCTCAAGTGCAGTGAGTGTGGGTGGGCTGTAGGGCCCTGAGGCAAGTGTGAAAGAGGACTGGTGGGGGTGTCTGGGACCTGTGAGACTCTGAGGAACACCAGGCGGCCAGTCAGCAAGCTGTAAGCAAGAGGAGGGAGAGAGGGAAAGAGCAGAGAACTAGGTTAAAAGGGCAGAGGGAGAAAGAAGGAAGAGGAGAAGAGGAAGGTCTTCAGGAGTTTCTGGAACTTAAGAAGATCAGGCTCAAGACAGAGGGCAGTAGGGAGGCTGTTCCAGAGGGAGGCACCTGTCGAGGATAAGGATCTCCCTCCAAAATATCTGCTTGGAGAACCGGCTCACTCGAATAAGGTTGGAGGTATATGAGCAGAGGGCTCAGGATGGACAGTATTTAGGTAGGCAGTATTGTAGGTAGGTAGGTCCCAGAACCCAGAAAGCCTTTTGAACAATGCAGAGGGTCTTGAACTGGATCCTTGCAGCCACGGGGAGCCAGTGAAGGGATTTCAGTGCCGGAGAGATGCAGTCCTGGGATTGAGGCCAAGGATAATAAGTCTTGCGGTTCTGTTCTGGATGAGTTGCAGAGGGCGCAGGGCAGAAGAAGGGAGGTTGAAGAAGAGGCTGCTGCAATAGTCCAGCCTAGATAGAACTAGGGCTCTAAAGACAGTGAGGCTCTTGTGGAAAGTGAGAAAAGGTAGAGTACCTCAGAGGTGGTGTAGCTGATAGAGTTTTTAGAGATGTCTGAAATGTGAGAGAAGAAGGAGAGAGTTGAGTCAAAAATGGCCTCAAGGTGTCTTGCCTCGCAGGTTGGTGCGGGCACAGGGCAAATAGAGGCCGCCAGAGTGAAAGTGGGAAAGCGGGAGCAGGGGTCTCAATGCAAACAATCTCTGTTTTACTGTCATTGAGGCAGAGGTCATTTGCAGCACACCGTGACTGAGTGCCAGACAGGAAGTCAGATATGAGCGAGTAGGAGGAGACAGCTGAGTGTAGCCTGAAGGATAGTTGCGTGTCATCCATGTAACACTGAGAGGTGAAAGTGGCAATCCCACATGCCAGGGCAACCATATAGACGTTGGAGAACTAGGGGGATAGGTTAGATTCCTGATGAAACATTTGTTTTCTTTCCATTACTTGAAAGGTGATTTTAAGGATCAACAAAATCGCTTTTCACTTTTCTGAAGACTAACAGCCTAACACTGAATTGACAGCAATTTCAAAATGAGATTTTACAATTGTTAAATATGGAACTTTGCAAAACGACTTTCAGAAACAATGCTGTCATTTAATGGGAAAGTGCCTCTTCAACCTCTAACATACTTTGGCATTACCGGACACAGGTTGTTGGACTGAGATGAAGCGAGAAAATTAGAGAGTATGTTAGGTTTACGCATCTCTTTGTATCTGGAAATGCAATGTTTAAAGGATTTTATGTGGGCGTTTCCTATACAGTAGTTATCCAAAACAGATATTGTAATAAATGCTGAAAGCTTTTCGGCGAGGGAGTCATTTGGATCCATGGGGAATTCCTCAGTAGTGCATTGAGGTAAGTGGGAAAACTATGTCAGTTGGGGTGTTGCTGCTGGTAAAGAAAGAGTAACATTAATCCTGAGATTATTGATGCTGCACTCTGTTGTGAGCTGCTGTGAATGATGGTGGGCAGCCACCACCTGCAATTAGTCTCATTTTACACCTTGTAGCACACTCACTGCCAAGGAAGCTGAAAACTGAGGAATGGGGACAAGTCATGCTAGAGCTTGACTGGCTGAGACAAAAGAGAGACAAAGTGTCAGTGCATGAAAAAATTGCATATTTTGACATGCATGTCATCAACGTGGCTCAATTAACTTCCACCTAAATTAACTAGCAGATTGAGCCACAAAATGTAGTCTAAAGTTGATGGACTTCCAAGATGTGTGATCTCCCCGCAGCTCATAATTGAGCTCAAACTAGTTTGGATCTTTGGTGTGTGGGCCGAACTTAGAGTTACTGAGAGAATGTATTGTGTCTGAGTCAATTTCAGTAACTAAGAGTAATATAGTATTTGGTATATTGCTTATTTAGTGATGTTCCTTAAAGCTTCTCCTTTGAAAATGGCTTTGGGAAGCCCTTTGTCATCTTTTGTCATCTTTCATATTTCCACTTCAAAAGAATACATGACCAGATACACCCTTTCTGAAACCCTCTGTTTTGTTTGTTTTTGACTCCGTTTGGCCTACTTTTCTTCATAGCACCCCACAAAAGAAAAACAATGATTAACCGACAATGAATCTATTCACAAATCCCTCTAGAAAATCTTTTGCTCAATGCACCCTCACGGTTACAATGAATAAAGAAAGTGACCAAATGCACCTCTTTGGCAGAATGTAATCTTCGGAATAGGAGGAAGAGGAGGAGGTAGTTATACATTTGATTGTAGATGCACACCCTTCTGGAATCAGGCCCGAGACCTCATTCATGGACATTAATGTGAAAGCCTTGGATGATAATGAAGGTGGAGAGCCACCAGGTGGTGGATCAGAATAGCAAGAGCAAGAGACATACAGGGTTGACATTTGAATAGTAACATGCAGTCATCGGGGCAACACCTTCAAATGATGCAGAACAAAGTAACTCCGGAGTCTGCAGATGCAGGACAAGAAAAGGGTGATTTGTCTTTGTAATTTACATTTACGTTTTGATATCACAATGAAAACTTCAACAAGAAGCTCTATACTTACGTAGAAACAGATGGCATGGCAATCCCCACCTGTATGATATGATATGATATGATATGATATGATAAGATATGGCATGTTTAACGCACCTATACACAATTGTTTCAAGGTGCGAAGAGGCAAGGATGGGGGAACAGAGGGAGGACAGAGACAACGATCTTACTAGGCCAAGTCGCATTGAGATCCCGTAAGTGCAGGGCAGGTAGGAGGGCAAAAGTGCCAGGGGAAAGGTGAGGGGGCAGTTCTGTACATGGGATCACACAATAACAAGAAGTGCAGCCAGCAGCTGGCAGGTGGAAGGGTAAGTGCAGACAGCAGGTGTCCAAAAGTGCAGGTAGGGGGACTGTAGGGTTACAGATACAGACGCAAGTGCAAGGGTTGCCGGAAGGCAGTGCGGGTGTGCATCTTGCCGGGTAGAGACCGTGGGCCTGAAATCAGAGGGTAGCCAGGTGACAAGTGTAGTATCAGACAGGAACTAAGCAGGAGAGAGGAAGAGAGACGGCAGAAGCAAAGAGGAAGACCTTGAGGTGCTTCCGGAACCAGAGATGGTTCGCCTCGAGTTTGAGAGAGTCAAGGAGGGTGTTCCAGAGGGGGGCCCCAGCCGAAGAAAGAGATCTACCACCAACTTGTTGCTTTGAGAAGCAAATTACCCTGAGGGAGTTGCCGGTGGAGGAGCAAAGAGCTTGAGTAGGAAGGTATTTATGAAAAGAAAAGGGAGTTGGAGGTATTGAGGAGCCAGGCCCCAGACGGCCTTGTGGACAAAGCAGAGGGTCTTGAACTTATTCCTTGCAGCCACTGGGAACCAATGTAGAGATTTCAGTGCTGGAGATATACGATCCCTTGGCTTGAGGCCAAGGGAAAGGCTCACAGTCCTGTTCTGGATGAGTTGCAGAGGGTGGAGAGTAGATGCAGGCAGATTTAGAAAGAGGCTGTTGTAGTAGTCCAGCCTAGATATAACCAGAGCTCTAGAGACTGTGAGCTTCTGGGGGATGGAGAGGAAAGGAAGAATACTTCTGAGGATGTGCAGTTGAAAGTTTGACTTCTTAGAGATGTCAGAGATGTGAGGAGAAAAGGAGTGTGGAGTCGAAGATGATCCAGAGGTTCTTAGCCTCAAAGGTGGGAGCAGGACGAGGGCCAATGGAGGGCGGCCTGAGAGTGACAGGAAAGGAGGGTGGAAGTGTGCCGATGAGGAGAATCTCTATCTTACGGACATTAAGGCAGACATCGTTGGCAGCACACCACACCTGGATAGCAGACAGACAGTCAGAGATGAGAGAAGGAGAAGAGGTGGCAGAGGGGAGTCTGAAAACGAGCAGAGTATCATCCGCATATCACTGAAAGTTGGAGCAGAGAGCGGCAATGTGGTGTGTGAGAGGTGCCAGGTATTGGTTGAACAGCCAGGGAGAGAGGTTAGACCCCTGGGGAACACCACAGTTAGAGAGTGAGAAACGGAAGGACCACATTTGGACCTGGGAGGCTCGATCAGAGAGGAACATGGTCAGCCAGGCCAGGGCCTGATTGGTGATACCCAGGTCATCATGGAGACGATTGAGCAGGATGGCATGGTTGACTGTGTCAAAGGCAGAAGAGAGATCAAGTAAGATGAGGACAGAGGGGAGATTAGAACCAAGGTTAGAGAGCAAGTCTTCACAGATGTTCAAGAGAGCAGTTACTGTGTTCCGGATGATCTGAAGCCAGACTGATGGTCATGGAGACAACCAACTGATTCAGTGTGACGATTAAGCTGGGAGATGGCCAGCTTTTACAGGAGTTTGCTCAGGAAAAGAGTGATGGAGATCGGGCAATAGTTAGCCAGGCAGGAGGGGTCGGCTAAAGGTTTCTTGAGAAGAGGGTGCAAAAGAGAGTGCTTCAGGGGGGACGGGAAGGCTCCAGTGGCAAAGGAGTGGTTGCAGAAGTCAGCCAGGGCAGGAGCGAAGGTGTAAATGTGGTCCTTGATGGTTTTGGAAGAACAGGGAAGAACCTGTTTTGACGAGACTTATATAAATAGGACTGGGCTAGAAATCTCATCAGGGGAGAACAGAGGAAAGGAAGAGAAAGAGGGAGGTGAGGTGGCCATAGGGGGGCTGGAGGTAGAGGAGAGAGAAGAGGGAGGAGGAGAGGACAAGAGGGTTGACAGGATGTCCTGGGTTTTAAAGATGAAATTAGAAGCCAGTGCTGTGCAGAGGGCCAGGGAGGGAACAGGAGAGGTAGAGACTGCAGCAGGATTGGCCAGCTCCTTGCAGATTTTAAAGAGTTTGGACGAGTTGTTAGATGCCGCAGAGACATGGGCTTGGATGTGGACTCTCTTCTTAGTACGGACAGAGAGCGGGTATTGCCTTAGGAGCAGGCGGCAGGCCAGTATAGGAATGACAGAGGCGGGACTCCACTCTGGAAAGATCAAGGGTACACCCCCTCTGCACCGGTTGGATCTGGGTGGAGAGAGGATCTTGTAGCCATCAGGAAGGAGAGTGTCAAAGCTTGTGACAGAGACGGCTGTGAGCCATATCTCTGTGAGACCGAGGACATCAAGATCAAGTTCTTCCAGGAGGCGACCAATGTCAGAGGAGTGTTTGACAGCTGAGCGAGCGTTGAGAGTGGCAATATCTAGAAGGTTGCCAACCTTGAAAGACTTCTGGGGAGGAATACAAATCAGAGGTATACCCTGCAGAGGTGTAGACGGAACCTGATGGGGGGCCGAAGAGGAAGGAGGAGAGGACAAGGTAGCCAAGGAGGTGGCAGAGTTGGGAGACAATGAAGCTGAAGAAGGGAGAGAAGGGAGAGCAGGAGAAGAAAGAAAATTACTGAGGCGTGGGAAGCATCTATCAAAGAGGAGAAGGTTTCCCCGAGTGCCTTGACCAAGATGGTGCCATTCATGTAAATATTAATGATGAACTTAAAGCAGTGCAAAGGGGCACCATAAATGGGAGAAGAAGAGAAGGGAGAGAGCACAGAGACCATATGAAGAGTTAATAAGTCTGGTGAGGGAACAACAAAGAGGATGTTGGTGAGGGTCTGTTTGGAGGAGGCACTGGTATAGGTGTGAGCGATAGATAGGCCTGGGTTGCAGACCAGGATATCCTTTTTGAACTTCTTCCTACTAGACTTAGTGAGGAGAGCAGGATCGTTGATAGAGAAGCAGCTTGAAAAGATCGGAGAAACAGAGAGCACCATAGAGTAGGTGGGGGAAGAGGAAAGAGGGAGAGGGGTGGAGGGTAAAGGTTGTGGGGAGACACTAGGGGAGGACACAGAGAGGGGCACAAGCAGACGAGACAGAAAGGGACAAGACAATAGTGGACAATTGACTAAGTAGACAATAACTCAGATGGAAGAGCAGGCAGACAACAAGGCAGTCCAGTAAGCAAGTCAGGTTACCAGGGCATCAGGAACAGAGCCGACATTAAAAGGAGAACCCAGAGGAGGATGGAGCAAAGCAGAACACAGAACAATATACAAAAGAACAAAGCAGTTGACAAATGTAAGTCTAGACGAAGGAAGAATGAACAGAACACAAAGCAATACAATGCAAAACAGAGCAGTCAATGTGGCAGAGCAAAGGGGCGCATGGGTGCAGGAGGCTGGAGAAGAGGGGGAACGAGGCACATGATAGGGAGTTGCGAGGGACCACACAGTCACGGAGGTGCCACTGCAAGTGAACCACACACACACGCTGCAGTGCGAGAATTTGACTTTTACAAATGCACAAGTTACTGTGCCACTGAGCACCTGTCCTCACCCCAGCACTGGAGAAGTTGACGTTGGCATTGCCTGATGATAGTGGGCATGGCCTGTAGGGACAGAGGGAGTAAACATATGTTGGTGCATGCTTACCTGCGGTCTGGGCAGGGGTTTGGGTCCTGGGCCCTCCTAGTCTGAACAGGTCCAAACACAAATTGTCCTGTATGCCTTAAAGTAATACAGGATTAGTAATGTCAGAGGCATTAAGTGACTGCAATAGGGAGGCAATGAAACAGTGAGATGTGACATTGCAGAGATGATTAGATAATATATACAGAAGACATGATTAACCATCTAGAGTAAATACATATGGCAGAGGGTTGTCATACATCATATTTAACTGGAGCATGGGAGAGAAGATGGAGTGTAAGAAGGCAAATATCAGATTTAATCTTGGGGGCTCCTTCAAAAGAGAGAAAAGGTAAATTTCAGTACTGATTTAATTCCTTAGAGAGGCTCAGCTTCACCTCACAGAGGAGGCCCAGCAAGGCCGAAACACGCATCTGGGGTTGCTGATAGTACTTTTGTTCAGAGAAGAATTGCCTATCATTTCGGTGCTGGACTGCCCTTGCGGGTGGAACAAAGACTGACATGCAAATGGATAATTCTCCTCTTTGAAGGGTGCAGTGAGCGAAAACATGGTTGTAGATCCTCCTGAGTGGAAGAAATTCCATAGAACAGGGTTTTTGACCCATGTTTGTTCTCAGTAAAGGGGCTCCACACTGCCTTTCAATTTTGTAAAACGTGCATTTTCACCCTAAGTAACCAAGGGTAATGACCCCTTGCTCACTGTGCCTTAGAGAGGCTCAGATTCACCTCACCAAAGAGGCCCAGCAAGGCGGAAACATGTGTTTGGGTTTGCTGATGGTACTCTTGTTCAAAGGAGAATTGCCTGTCATTTCAGTGCTGGATTGTGCTTGTGGGTCAGACAAAGCCTGGTATGCAATTGGATATTTCTCATCTGTGAAGGGAGCAGTGAGCTAAAACGTGGTTGTAGACCCTGCTGAGTGGAAATTCCATATAACAGGTTATTTGACCCGTGTCTGTTCTCAGTAGAGGGTCTCCCACACTCCCTATCAAGAAGTGCACTCCACTGCTTCAAAACATACTAATAATTTGTTTTTGCTAATACCATTTTGTCTCATCATAGGAAGATGGCACACTCTGTTACATAACTGACTATACATTGCTGCCTCCAAATAATGTTAAGAGGTTTTCTTAAGAATGTGTATATTGTCTTGTTACAAATGCTCACAAGCAGCATTTCCTTTAATTCATTACAACAATTTGGCATAACCAGTAAGACCATGAATTCCTTGAAACCATTCAATAACTTTCCATCAGAACTTGTATTTTGACTCGTTGCAGAAAGGTGGCACACTCAGTTACAGCTACTGAATGAGCATTCTTCCCTCGAAATACTCAGAATATTTAGTTCAAATTAAGTAGTATTTTCTCCCTACACAACAATATGGACCCCACAGTTGCACTTACTAGAAGTAATATTCTACCTGCCCCCAAATCATTCTATTATTTTCTTTGTACTCGCTGGTTCCAGACAAGAACTGCCACATGTGTATTTGTCATGCAACATGGTCACTGGGATCCCCCTCCCCCAATAAAAGTCACACAAAACATTTGCACCTAACTTCACTGGAATTTCTTTTTTCAAAACCAAGTAAGAAGCTTGAAAAATATCAAATTTGACAGCTGAATAAGTTTGTTTGGGAATTTTTGCCAATAAATCTTGAATGTTTGAGCTCTCAAATGAACTGGACTGTAACAAAGGGGGTCATTATGAGTATGGCGGTAGCCATGGAGCAATTAGCTCCATGGCTGCCTCCCATACCATGACCACATCCAGTGTTGTGCAATGGGGACTTACCGGTCTAGTCCGACCCTGGCAGGACCGGTAAATCCCCATTGCACAAACCATTCCCCATTCCCATTTGAGCCCCCATATGGCTCAATGGGAATGGGGAGGGCGCTAATAACGGGCTCGCAAATGGCAAGCCCGTTATTTGCGCCCTAGTCCCTTAGCAGGACCCGTAAGTGACGTGTGGTCCGACCACACGTCCCTTGCGGTTCCCGTTAGGGGACCTCGGAATCGGGTCATAGGGGATTACCGGCACCGGTCTCCTTACCGGTGCACGGTATCCCCCACCGCCCAACTCGCTATGACCACCAAAGTCTTTGATTTGTGGGCCTGCAATGTCACCAATGTTACTGACAGACTTATCAAGGAACTGAAAACATATTATGGCATTACTCCTAGCTAGAGTGGTCTGACACTGTGCCACATCTTGAAGACCTGCTAAAGAAACAAGATGCCTGCCTATCTGCCTTAAAAGAAAACCATTTCTGGAAGCCAGTGCAATGTAGAATGCACAACATGCCCAGACTCACATCACACTATCCTTATCTTTCCTGCACCTCGGAGCAGAATTTAAATCCACTCGTATAATGCACTTCATCTGTCTCAGATAAGAAAACATCTAGATCTTCAGGATTTGGTGACTTTCAAATGTTGTCTCCGCCATGTTTGAACAATCTTTAAATCCACTCCCCCTTCATCAATGTACACACTCTAGAATCAACCCTGGATGTTTGTGGTGGTTTGCTGTTTTGTAGATGTGATTATGCACTATAACTTGTGTGGTACATTTACTAGCCCAACAGAAATCCCTGCCTCACAAAACTGCTTTTAGCAGTTACAGAAATAATGGCAGCGCTGTGATTGCGGAGCACATGCTCCTTTGCATCCAAACTGCATTTTTAGCAGTTACAGAAATCATGGACGCGCTGTGTCTGCTGTGCACATATGGGGCGATATGGAGCACAGACACCCCGAGAATGTCTGCACTTATTTTTTTCATGGGAATCCAAAAAGAGGATGCTGGGATTTGCATAAACTTCAAACTGCTAAAGAAAATATTCTATGTAAAACGACTTTGCACTGGTGCATTCATTTTTGTTAACATCACCCAGCTGGGGTTTTAGTAAAACACAGACTTGTTCATCCATATTTCGGGATGTACACCAGCAAATGGGGGCATTCCTCACTGAATGGCCTGTTTGTGAAGCAAAATCTGTGAAGAGCAGAGAAATCCACTTCAGGCCGTACGACCCATGTTCACTCTTGCAACAAAGTAACCCAGCATCTTTCCATGCCCCAAGGCTTTTCTGAAAATGTGTGCCTAAGAAACCATATCTTGTGAAATCCACATGTAAAACGAGCATGTGTAAATTTGTTTTGCAAAGCCAGTTAAATAATAAGTTTTAAAGTTGAAAATGTGAAATCATCCCATATACTCACAAAGAAACAGTATGTTATGGGTGGAACTGGCGTGGTTTAAGTGCACATTATATTTATTTACTAATGGCTTGGTTTCTGTGAAAGAAAGTAAGGAAGAAAAGAAATGTGTGTTTGATAACAGCAGAATGATGGGGCCAGGGCAGGAAATTCAAAGGCACTAAACCTTCCTGGGAAAGGAATCTCCCACACAAACTATGAAAAGGCCAAGGTGTGAGAATTTTAGAGCTCGACAAACTGACTGACATTTCTCCAGCAAAGGACAATTGTCTAAGGGGAATCAGCACTTCACAGCAAAGTGTGAATTCCTTGTGACACCTCTCTTCAGCTGCATCTGCCAGAATCAAAGGGTGCTATGGTAACCCTGCTGCCCAGAACTGACACAGAGGGTGCAGGATGGCTGGGGAATTTTTAAGGACCACCCTCCAGTGACAGATACCAACCATTTGATTTAAAAGACTTATGATATTAAAGCATTTATTTCAGTAACTTAAAGAAGCAGTAATGTGAAATTATGACAATTTTTATGTAATTGATGTACCATTAAAATAAGAACATGTGGGTCTTCTTGATGTCTGGTGGGCGCAATACATTTCTGGAGAAAGCATACATGACACAGTTATGAAAGGTACATGAAAATATGCCTGACAGTAATAAACATCTGTAGATTTTTAGGGGAAATATTTTTCATAGAAATGGTGAAAGATTGCCAGCAGCACAAAACAGCATCTTACAAACTTAGGAGTTGGAACAGAATATTCCTTGTAAAATATGGGATCTGCCTATCTGAGTGTCAGGATGCTAACAATTGTAAATATAAGTGTTTTGTTTCCTAACTGATTTTGGCAAAAGTAAATGTGGTAGAACAAAGCACAACATAAAAACACCCACAGTAAAACTGATGTCACTTCCCTGGGTCCAATCTGCTTACAGGGATGCAGCGACATCCGCAGCCTGACCTATCAGATCTTAGAGGTATGGCCAGCTTAGTTCTGCCCACATAGTAAAACTCCTCTGATGCCATCCAGTTTTTAAAAGAAGGAAGCTTAGGGAAATAGAGACATTCAAGAAACAGACATTCAAAAATCTGAGATTCAAAAATCTAACCTTCACCATCCAAGATCCAGGCATTCCACATTCACCCTGCAAGAATCCAGACTTCAGAGCCAGGCCAGAGGCAGCTGATCTATATCCAGGCAGAACCTCCTATCCAGGCAGAATCGCTGATCCAGAATAGAACCCTACAAAAATCCCAATAATTCAGGGAGAACAGATCTGTCCTTGCCCAGCTGATGCACCCTGCTGTCCACTGTGACCAGACCCCAGTTGCCCCACTGTTCCATTAGAGGAGAGCCTCACCACTGCGCAGTGTCCAGACCCTTGTCCTCCTATCCAGAGACCTGGATAGCTGTCCAAATTACCTAATTCAAGTGCTTCCTGTATGTGTCACCCTTCCCCAGTAACCAAAAAGCTGCATCTTTTGCTTTGTTACTTTGTATTTGTCCAACCCTACAAGAAACCCTATAAGAAATTCCATAAATTCCGATATAACCTCTTAAATTTGTCAGAATCCTCTCTGTATCCTGTATTTAGAAAAAAAAATCAGTGTTAGTCTTCATGTGTTAGTGCAATTCTTTTCTAGTCATTTCAGTCCTTGCATAAGTCCTTAGTACTATTTTGAATAATTTCATTAATTTCCCATAGAGATGAATGCAGCGTGGATAGGTTAACCTTGCAAGTGACCTCTTCATGTACCGTTACTTTCCATTCAGAATCCCATACTGTCACCCATTCAGAGTCACCCTTTCACTCTAGTATCCTACCTGTTATGTGCCGTTGTACCTCATCAGCAAAACTGATTTTCGATTCTGTCTGTTTAGCTCAGTTATGAAGTTGTTTGCCTATTCTAAACCTGTGAAAACTAAGAAATTGCAATTTTGCCACATGTGATTCTCACTGCACTATTTTCCTCCCAAAGTCGATTTTCTAAACTGTATGCCCGTAGCTAGTAGGTTTTCTTGCTTCTGTAGCACAGCCCCACCAATTATTGTCTTATTAATTCCATCGCACATGTAAAATAACTATTCAGTAATTCTTAGTGCCATTTTGCTAATTTTTCAAGGGAGATCAATCCAATTATGGCATCCCATTCAGGAGTGGTAGGTCGGATTTCCATTGTGATGTTTGCCTAGTAGACCTGACTCCTTGCTACTCCTCTGCATCCACACACAACTTGGGTAACAGGGGTTTGAGGGAGTGTTGCAGGGTGGTGCCATTTGAAAATACTACCCAAAAAGTAATCTTGCTTTCATTCATTTGTGCATTGTGTATCTGATTTTAGAAGGTTAAACTAAGTGTATCCTATCATTTTACTGTGTAATTATCACCACATTGGTGATTGCTGCCCTATATTGAATGTGTTTGATATTTGTTCAACATTAAAAATAAATGCATATTTCATTTTTACCCACCGGCCTGGTTCATGGTCCATTGCAACACAGGGTGTACGTTATGGGGGTGTGAGACTGGTTGGCTGCCTTCTCAAAAACTGAATCTGAATGTAACTAACTTGAAAGTGTTTTTATTGTGCGCCACATCCCAGGCCAGTAGAAAGAGTCCTGGTCTAAAGTGTGCCACATCTTTAAAATCCTTAAGAAACTACAATACAAGAAGTCCGTATATGTATAATGTACATTGTGTGTGCATACATGCATACAGTTCATTAATGAATACTTACAATCATACACAGATACATTTATAAACACATAATGGAGCAACAGCAGAAGAGCGACAATGACAGAAATTATGAAGATATCTTCTTATTATAATGGGCTCATATGGCCCTGAAGGAAGTTATTAACCCTGGGAACATACAGCCTCTCACTCCTGCATGCTGTGTTTGCTGTGAGTGCACATCTTGCTTCCACTGGTCATACAACTTTATCCTTCTAGAAACACCCCATCTTGCAGTAAACATGAGGGCTACCTGCTGTTTTCTCCAATATTTAGCCTTCTTTGCTTTTTCATTAGTTAGCACAATTGCCTTTATACCACAAAGCACTGACATTGTCCACCGTGTATGTCTGACTGGAAGCAGTGTCCTCATAATAATGTCTTTTTGTCTAAAGTCCATGCTAAAAATGGAACCTAAAACGAGGAATAATGTAACCCACAGTGCAACTCTCGTGTTTCTTGCATACCTATCTTTATTTCAAAACAAGTTTTTGCATGCAAAGCCCTCTTCCAATGTTCTCTTATTTCACGGCAATTCGACAGTGAGGACTGACTTGTATTAATCTTTTACTACAATGACTATGCATTTATTTGTATCAGATAATCAATTCCAAGTTCCACCTCATCAACTGCATCATTGTCATCATAGAAATAGAACATTGTTTCTTGGATTTCAATTCATGCATGAACTCAACATGTATGAGTACAACGCCTATAGCTGCTGTGAATAACAATAATCATAGCTATGAGCACTGTAAGCATGGCAACTCCTCAAAAAATGAAATGGTTTAAAAGTAATTCCTTCCATTGCTTCACATAATATATGACTCAGCAAGTCAGTCAATATAACTTTATTCCAGGCAAAGCACAAACGTATTCACAAAACCTTTAAAATATAAATTTCAGCACATCAGTATAAAATCAAAGATAAGATCATGGGTGTAAACAATTTTTATACAATCATCTTAGTTCAATTATACTTAATACAGGCAGGTTTTTTCTAATGAATAATAACAATTAAAATCAAATGTTCTCCTGTCCTCATTCCAGCCTTGACCAAGTTTGTTAATGCTTCTCGTATATCGAATGAAGTCCCAGGCAACATAAAAAAGGAGTGGATTACTCCACTGCTAAAAAAAAAAAACAATCTTTGCCCCCTTACTGCTTCTAATTATAGGCCTATTACTAACACTCCTTTTTTGTTGAAGATCTTGGATAGAGTTATCTATAATGAGATTGCCATTTTTTTGGAGCAAAACCAGATCTATCACAAATATCAATCAGGGTTCCGCTTGAATCATGGTACGGAGACGGCCTTGCTAGCCCTCAAATCTGA
This sequence comes from Ambystoma mexicanum, assembly GCF_040938575.1. NCBI lineage: Eukaryota > Metazoa > Chordata > Amphibia > Caudata > Ambystomatidae > Ambystoma > Ambystoma mexicanum. Next base: position 106,408,776 of record NC_090937.1, read on the forward strand.
TCTCTTTCAGAGGATGGATGGAGGTCACATCTCACTCCTTATGATTTTAGATTTGTCGACTGCCTTTGACCTGGTGGACCATACCATACTGTCCACCAGGCTAAAGAGGAATGCCAACTTCTCTGATGAAGCGACAAACTGGGTCATCTCCTTTTTGAAGGACAGACAAAACAGAGTGGCCAGTGACACTGCTGAAGCAAAACCGACAGTGCTCACGTATGGTGTCCCGCAAGGAGCCTGTGTGTCGCCTTGCTTTTATAATATATTTATGATCCCCTTTTCCAGATGCTGGAGAAAGAGGGGATCATATTTGCAAACTATGCGGATGACACTCAATGTGTCATCCCCATATTTGGATCCCATGTGGAAGATGAACGCAGAATTAATGAAATTTACAAAAAAAAGTCAGGACTGGATGGTGCTGATTGGCTTAGCCATTAATAGCTCCAAAACAGAGCTTCTACTTATTGGCTCAGAGTCCGAATTAGAGAAAGTAGGACCCAGCTACAAGTCATTTCGTATAGATAGCTGTCACATCGAGGTTATGAGCAAAGTGAAAACCCTTGGCATTTATCTTGACAATATTTTGAACATGAATGCCCAAGTGAACAGTCTTGATTCATCGGCCTCATACTTCCTTAAGCTGTTTCGCTGCCTTAGACCTTTTATCTCAGAATCAAACGCCAAAACTCTGGCAAGGGCCATAATTGGATAAAAGATCGACTATTGCTGTAGTCGCCTTGTTGGGCTGCCGCTATCTGACGTTCATCGTTTAAAGGTCATACAGAATGGTGCAGTTAGAGTAGTGAAAGGTCTATCTAGAAGAGACCATGTGTCGGAAGCCCGGCGAAGTTTACACTGGTTACCGGTGCAGGCCAGGGTTGTGTTTAGACTTCTCCTTATTACACACAAATGTATACATGGGGTTATGCCTCTTTATCTGAAAGAATTCGTTATGGTAAAAAACAACATTAGATCTCTTCGATCTGATGAATCTAATACCCTGGCCATGCCATGCCTGAAAACAAAGAAATCCAGGGATTCAGCATTCATTTCGGCAGCCCCTATTAACCGGAATTCTCTTGCATCTATATTGAGCACCACCTCGTCTATAGAAATATTTAAGAAGGGGCAGAAAACTGCACTTTTCACATAAAATGCTTCTGCCTCATGCATGATCCTGTAATTGTATGACTCCTGCTCCTGAGCCAATCCGTGGATTTGGATCTGTTTTAGTCTTTGTTCTGTTTGATTGTTTTTACGTTTCACAGCGCCCTTAAGCCTTAGGGTACCTGGTTGCGCTATATAAATGTTAAACATAAACATAAACATAACAAATCTTATTACTATAAAAACATTTTCCATCGTCTGATCACAACTTTTAAAAAACGATCAAGACACCAGCAAGCAGAAATGCAATGCAACATTACATTAAATAAACCCATTTATTTATTTTATTTTATTAGACATTTGTATGGTGCCTTTGCACAGGTGTTTCCAGGTGTCACAAGTCAAGATGGGGGGAGGGAGGCCATGGGAAAAGAAAGTAGAACAACAAAATGGTTATATTGGCCTTGTGACAATCCTACAGGGTAAGTGCATGACAAGGTGATAAGTGCAAGGGGGAGAGTGTGGAGGGGGGGTGCAAACTGCCTCAATAGCAGCTTTTTCTTCAGTGATGCAGTTTGTATCTCGAGCAAAGACACAAAGGAAATCATGTGCTATTGTAATGGGATGAATTGTCTTGGGGATATGCTTTATGAGTGACATATCGGTTTGTGAAAAAGGTTTGAGGCAGAGAGGGCTTGGTCACTCAACCACTCACTGGCAAGGGAAGCAGAAAGACTGGAAGAGAGTTAGCATCCTGGACAGGCTGAAATCTCCTCTGTTCTTGCAAGCTGACTGTCTTGAGGGCTGCCTGTCTCCTGGGTTGGCATTCCTTAGAAGAGCTAGAGCCTCGAGCAACCTTATCTGTGATTGACCCTGAGCATGGCAAGCAGAAAAGCTGGGGAAAGATTTTGTGGTTTACTGCCAAGCTGAGTCGGAAAATATCGCCATCTTAACCTAGGTAATTATGCTGTTAAGTGAGGGGCGTATGAAGTGGATGTTTGAAACTGTGTCGCTTAGGTTAAGTAATTGCGTTCGTTTTTAGGTGCTGTATTAATAATAAGGATTTAACAGGGCATGTAAAATTTTGATTATATTTCTCCAAGTTTAGCTGCGAGTCAGAGTGACTCAGACTCTGCCAGCTTTGTGGTGAAGTCAAGGTTGCAAACACGCAGAGCTCTGCACTTTATCACAGATAAATCCTTGTTTATGTTTGAATTTACAACATAGGTGCACCTGTCATTCTGTGTAACCTGCGTATTTCTAGTTGCTGATAAAGAATAACAATTAAAAAAAAGGTAATTTTTACTCTGCATATTTCTATTGCAATCAGTCTCATTGAGTTGGCATGCAAAGAGATGTAACACATGCAGTAGGAAAATAACAAGGCAAAGTTAGTCATAGTAAATTGTTTTACTCCGAGAGGCTGAATGAATGTTTTGTATTTCATTTGTATGTTTAATATATTTTTAAACATAACCAAATGGCATACGAGTGGTATTGCATACGAGCGGTATTGTAGATAAAATATCACAGCAGAGCATGAACTAATTATTCAGAGTGTACTAAGTCCAGTATTTGTTTACTGTTAGTGACCCTGGTGAAATAATTATTAGGCAATGTTCTGAAGTTAGTCTCACCACTATAAAAAATACCCCAATAAGTTAAACACAATATATTTCCAAGACATACCACACAATACCACAAGATACTAAATATAACCCAAAATATCTCATACAGGGGGGCATGGGAATACAAAGTTGAACAACAAAATGGTTATATTGGCCTTGTGACAATCCTACAGTGCAAGTGCATGATACGTTGGTAAGCAGAAGTGGGGAGGGGGTGGAAGGAGAGTTGCAACCTGTCTCAATATCAGCTTCAAAAACTTTGACCTTGGTTTATAATAACTGAGACAGAAGAACATAAAGAGCAATGAATGTTCCTCATGTAGATGGTCACAATCACAGCATATCCTCCCTTACGTTGATCATTTTGCCTTCTTAACTTCCATTGGCAATTGATTCAGTCAAAATAATGTAATATAACACCTAGAAACTGTCTGTGATTCAACACTTTTATATTTTGATAAATCCTCCCTTATATATGAATGCAGTAGAACGATTCTCACAGAATACTTATGTTGGCATTAATCCCATAATAAAGCATGATTCAGTTCCTTTTAACTGAAAATTAACCTGCTTTGTAATGGATGAAGGTTCCACAAAGTAATCAACCAAACCAACAGTTGAGAAACGATTCTTAGCAGTACTAACCCATTTAATTGATTGACATTCATCAAGACTCAAAATGTCCAATAAGATGTCTTTGTTTAGGGTTCCTTTGTCTTTTATCCAAATCGACCACCACAGAAATGCTTGCGATAACATAGGATTGTGTGTGTCACATGGGCTTCTAGATATAATAATTCATTGGCAGTTCATAGCCAAATGCTTAACAGTATTTGCAAAAATTGTTGTTCTGCTGTGTCAATTTGTTGTACCGAAGACAGGGCTCACACACCACATATCATGCAAGACTGCACCATTTTGCAAAGTATACCTTTACAGCAAGGCCTATTGCACCACCATAATTCCTAGTAAAGTGGAGCACTCCACCCCTGCCTGTTTCTTTTTCCTGGCTATTTTCCCAACTTGGTCATTCCAATTATTTTAATGCAAAAATCCTACACCCAGAAAGTCAAGGTTCTCTAGGTTTTTTTTTCTTCCAATTCTTGACCTTAACTGTAAAAGTGGGCTGGTTATGTTGCCCTATTTGTTTAAATTATGACTTCATATTTGGTGATATTCTCAGTTTCTGTGTAGACATACAGTTGTTACAAACAGTTAAAAGGGCTTTTACGGAAGCCAGAGTTTGAGCTATCAGTACAGCATCATCTGTGCAGGATATACCTGAAATATATATTGCAACTGCCTGAGGTACATCTAAGGTGTTTGTATGTAGTCTCTTTTCTAGGCTACTAAAGTAAATGTAAAAATAATAACGGCGCAAGGACTCATTCCTGCGTGGCACCTTCATCGATAGGAAAACTGTTTGTTTTGGCATCGTCTTTGCCATAAGTAACAAACACTTTAGTGTTACTGTGAAGTTGGAGCAGAAGACTTAACAGTTCCTTATCAACACCAAGTTTGCAGAAGATATCTCATAGCTTTGACATTGTGCACAAGTCCATGAATGTCAAATAAAGTTGTTCTACTTTGGTAATGTACTTGTCTACGATTAGGGACGCATTCAGACATTGGGCCTCATTACGCGGTAGGCGGTATGGATTTAACGTAATGGAATACCGGCAACGTTAAATCCCCATCCGAATTACGACCCGGCTCACCGCTATTAGCAGCACCGCTAAGTATGGTGCCACGATTAGCGGGCAGTCCGCGTGCGCGCGACCCACCATCCCGTAAATTACGCCATGCCGCTATTAGCACAGCATCACAAGGCCAGCGGACATGCCAATAGCAGCATGGTAAAGCCCCCAAAACCCCTTACCGCCATGGTGCAAATACCGGCATCGCGAACCACACGTTGAGAGAAATGAGCAGTGTTCCCACCTGCCACAGGTGGACACAATCAGCACAGGTGGAGGCAATGGAGACAGTGGCAGCTCAAAAGGAGCACTTCACACACCCCTTCCCACACCAAGATGGTTCCAATACTAGCAGCATTACATGGGCTTGAGGACATGATTGCAGCGCAGCTGCAACAACAACAGGCAGCCCAAAGGAGACGCAGGGGGAGGAGTAGGAGGGCAAGACAGGCACAGCAAGCACCACCACGGCACCTAATCATACCACAGAGGCACCCAACAATCCCCAGGATCAGAGCCAGTCCATTTAACCTAACCCCTGAGCAGATACACACCTTGTACCGTCTGGCCCGGGATACCATCACCAGCATCGTGGACATGATACACAACGCTATTGTGAGCCTCATAGACATCAGAACTGCCATCCCCCCTCTACTGAAGGTGGTGACTGTGCTCCACTTCCCGGCCACAGGCACCTACCAGCATACAGTGGGCCAGATGCATGGCATCTCCCAACCAGTATTTTCACGCACGCTGAATCAGGTACTCGATGCCCTCCTGAAGCATGCACCTGAACACATATACATGCCACGGACTGCCCAGGAGATTGCAAACACCAAAGTTGGCTTCTATTCACTGGCAGGCATCCCAAGTTGCATTGGGGCCATCGACTGTACACATGTGGAATTGGTGGTCCCACATTGCAATGAAGTGGTCTACAGAAACAGGAAGCAATTCCACTCCATCAATGTCCAAATGGTATGTGATGCCAACAAGATAATCACACATTGCTGTGCCCGATTTCCCGGATCAACCCATGATTCCATGGTCCTGCGGAACTCAACTATCCCACGCTACATGGAGCGACAAACCGCACAACGTTCGTGGCTACTTGGTGAGTAGCAGGGCAAGCACATGGCAGTGTGTTTGGGGGGGGGATACATGCTCCAACTGGGTGTGATTGGGGGGGAGAGACATGCTCCAACTGGGTGTGATGGGGGAGAGACATGCTCCAACTGGGTGTGATGGGGGAGAGACATGCTCCAACTGGGTGTGTTGGGGGGGGAGACATGCTCCAACTGGGTGTAGCTTGTTGTCTGTCTGCAAAATGCACATACAGATGTACGCCAATGTCCATCTGGGAAGGCTGCAACGTACTTGAGTTGAACTGACATGCAAGTATGAGCCACACAACACAGATGACATTTCAGGTCTAGTAACATCAAACACCCATCCACATACACATTGCACAACATTCCACGCCACAAAATACACAGATTTCATACGTGCCATCAGGATAGTCATCCGGAATCAGTCCAGCACAACATCTATAATGCAACATGCCCTATGATGCATGCAAAGGGATCAGCCCTAGCCATAGACATAGCATTTCACCACACACCTTTACCACCACTGAAGTGATGCCTCACTGCATGGCAACATCTATGTTGGAATGGCAGTACAACAGCAGTGAGGAACCAAATCTGCCTGGGCCCAGGGACACCTACGACCTCGCCTCACCCAGGACATGTCAATTACTGTTGAAGGCATCAATGGGGCATGTCTACTTACAGGGTCGAGCTCACACTTGCACATTGCTGTCACACAGACCATTTGCATGTATGCTGTTGACTGTGTACTTGAATCACAATGCAATGTCAATTTGTGTGATATGAACAGGCCGCTCTTGAGGTGAACAGTAACAGGACCCCATTCGTTCCCCCATACAGGTGATGCAGGCTATCCCCTGAAGAGCTGGCTCCTCACACCTGTACGGAACCCACAGAACAGGCACGAAGAGGAATACGATCGAGCACATACCCGTACCCGCATCGTGATCGAGCAGACTTTTGGCCTTTTGAAGTCACGGTTTAGGTGCATTAGCAGGGCTGGTGGCGCTCTCCTGTATGGCCATGAGAAGGTGGCCAAGATCACCATGGCATGTGTCATGCTGCACAATATGTGTATCAGATGGAATGTGCCACTGCCCCCTGACGTTGTAATAGAAGCACCTGATGAGGATGATGAAGCTGATGAGGACGGAGGTGAAGGGGATGCAGGTCTTGCAAGAGGGGATGGGCAGGAGGGATGTGCTGTGAGACAGCATCTGATCAACCAAATATTCTGAGGAACATGTTTTGGTACTGTCACATGGATATGTGTAGTAATGCACTGGTGTATGTTTAGAAGCACGCAATGGACCCTGTCGCCAATAAAGTACCCATACACAATGAAGATGTCCAAGCCTGTGTTTTGATCAGACACCAACGGAAAGATGAAAAAGTGCATGTCCCCAAACATCCCACCACCCTTCCACCCACCCCCCACAACAGACCCATAACACCCTTCCACCACCCCCCACAACAGACCCATAACACCCTTCCACCCCCCCACCACAACAGACCCATAACACCCTTCCACCCCCCACCACAACAGACCCATTACACCCTTTTCCACCCCCCCACAACAGACCCATAACACCCTTCCACCCACCCCCCACAACAGTTCCTCATGTGTCTGCCATGTTTGCGTTGGGCCATGCACGCATAAGAATCGCCATAAACACCCTATTGGCCATTATCTGCAGCAGCATTTGGAGGATGGGCAGACATGCGCCTGGTGGTGCGTGTTGAGCGGCGTAGGGGGCTTGTCTGCATTGAACCAGCAGATGACGACGTGGCAGACTGTGCTGGTGGTGTGAAGTGGCGGTCCATTGTGTCAGCTATTCGAGTGAGGACCTGCCTTAGCCTAGCTATCTCCTCACAAAGCCTTTCAGTACAGGCCTCCATCCTCTCACTGGAGTGCCTTGCCATCTCCACAATACCCTCCCTGAGATGGGCAACCTCCTCAACATGCTGGCCAACCAGCACAGTAAGTTCCTGTTGACGCTGCCGGATGGTGACCAGCTCAAGGGCAGTGCTGGGTGATGGTGTAGTGGCTGCTGTGCCCTCAGATGCATCCATGACAGCAGGTGAAGCCACCATGGGGGACATTATGGCTGTAATGTTGACCTCACCAGTGACATCAGACCCAGGTGTCTGGAATGGTGCTGGCTCAGGGGTTGTAGGGGGGCTTGGGGTGTGCATCTGCATTGTGCCAACTGTTGTGTCCTCAAGGTCAGATAGGGGGGCAGTGGCGGCTGCCACTCCTGCGGAGCTTGGTGCAGCTGATGGTGGGCCCTCGTTGGCTGGTATTGGTGGTTGTGGGTTCACCTGTGGTGGTGGGGCTCTAGTTGGTGGTGTGGCTACTTCAATCCTGGCAGTGGCACTCCTCCGAAGCTTCACACTCATCATGTGGCACCTTCCCCCCTTACCCCTAGATGTGGTGGGGGTGTCCTCAGAGTCCTGTGCCCTTGGCCTCTTACTTGTAGGCGTTGCCTGGGATGCATTTGCGGCATCCTCACCATCTGTATGTGAGCCTGTCAGGGACAAGAAGGGGGATGGCATTGGTTACGTTTCTTTGTACTTCATGCAGGATACATCAATAATGCAGTTGTGGCCATTGGGACTTAATAGTTGTGGATGCAGGTGATGTGTCAGTTCAGTGCCTCATCCATGCATGGTTGTGTTTGGCACTTGTCTATGGTGATGTGCGCATGTGTGTGTGTTTGGGTCTGACACTGCCATGGGCAGGGATGGATGCATGTGTGGATGTGTGTCCATGCATGAGAGGATTCTGGGCTCACATTTGGGGGAAACAGTACATTCACATAGCATTCTGTCATATGTACACTCACCTCGCTCCATAGTGCCTACTCCCTCAATGGATTCCACTGCGATTAGGTTTGCAGAGGTCTCCTCCCATTCCTTTAGTCTGATGGGTGAACCGGCTCCACCTGCAGTGGCTATTTGGTGGTTTTCGGAAAGGATGCCCCTCTACCACAGTCTGAGGTCGTCCCACCTTTTCCTGCACTCACGCACTGTGCGGGTGCTGGTGCCCACTGCACTGACTTTAACCGCAACTTCTTCCCAGATGGCCTTTTTTTTCAGTAGTGTTGGCCGCTGCATGTTGTTGGCAAAGACAACCTCAGCATTGTCAGCCAGGGTCTGGGTCAACATGTTCAACTCCTCCGAGGTGAATTTTTCTTTGCGCTGCCTGTCAGTGTTTTTTTTAAATGCCTTGGGCATGTTGAAGGTGTCCCGGATGTTTTGCAACAGCAACCTACTCCAAACAGGTCCAGGGGTCAGTGGATGGCAATGGATTGTGTTTTTAAAGATGGCCGCCGTGCTCTTTCCCGTTACTGTGCGATGACGCTATTTCCAGTTCCGCAATTTAATGGTCACCGCTAATAGCGGTGACCGCTATTTGCATGCAGCGTGAGGGCGGAGGTGCTATCTGCACTTTCGTCGAGGGCGGTAAGTGACTTTTTGGGGTCTTTAGCGGCATGGCGGTAGGGTCATTACCGGCATGGGGCTATGCTCGTGTCCGCATACTCGTAATGGTATGCTATTAGCGCCCTCTTACGAGGGCGGACATGTTAAGCGCGCCATGCCGGTAATTTGAGATTTTTACCGCACAACTGTTTGCTTGTGCCTAGTGAGCAACGAAACCTTAATTGAAGTTTAGAAATTAGGTTTTTGTCATCAGCCCATGTCGACAATTTTTCAAGTCGAAACTTGCACAACAATTTCAGTGAAATATCAGTCAAAAATATGGGTCTATGACATTTGAGCAGTTCTTGATTTCCTTTCTTGAAAATGGAGACTATATTAGAGATGAGCCAAGACGCTGGCAACTTCTTTCAGTCTAATACTCCAAGAAATACATTACAAAATAACACCGCCCAAATAGACACATTTGTCTTATATAAATAACCTGGAACACCATCAGCTCCTGGTGCTTTCAGTGAAGCTAATTGTCTTATTTAGATTGATAATTTATCTATGGTTATTGCATGAGAAAGGGAATTTATCAGAAGTGGTGCAAACGGTGACAGACCGTATGCTATTTCAAAAAGCTTCTATAATTTTTTTTCTCCGATGGGCGAATAACGCATGGGGTAAATGTTGAAATTGGCATAAGGCAGGGTTGTGTTTTGGCCCCTAGTTTATTCTGTTTGTCTATAAGCGGGGTAATTGATAAACTGTTATCAGTTCTAACTGATGCCCCCACCTTGACGAATGAGTAATTCCTGATTCTCCTGTTCGCTGACGAGGCAGTTTTGCTTTCATTAACTCCTGTAAGTCTTCTTAAACATAAACAAACATGTATGCATGGCCAACAGCCTGGTCTGAAATAGGGAAAAAAAACAATAGTATTGGTTTTCAGTAGACACAGATCAAAGAAAACCAAGAGACTCACAACTAATTTGAAAGCTGGCTTCACTGACCAAGTTACTTGCTACGATTATTTAGGGATTAGGGTGAAGGGTACTTGCACATGGGGTGATCAAACTGACTGTGGCACTCTAAAATTTGCTAGACACGGTGGCTCCATTTCCTGATTTATGCAAAAAACATGGAATGGGCCCGGTGAGTGTCATCATGAAGGTAAATAAGGACCAAACTAGGCAAGCTGCACTATAAGGAGCCGAGCTCTGGGGTATGAGCATCATTGGCAAACTCCAGGTTGCAAAGAACTTTTTTTTAATATTCACCCTGGGGCTACCTGCGAATGCACCTAACATCCCAATCTTTATGGACACTAACACACAAAGTATCCGATATATTTGCCATGCAAAACCTGTGTACATCTGGGCCTGTATAGGGGCAAACCCCAAACCTGGCAAATTCAGAGAGGTGATTTGATATTTACTATGCCATGCCGGTGGCATAAATATTGCCTGGTTTGTGGCAATTAAGAATGAACTAACCACCTTGGGGTGCGAAAATATTTGACACACGCCCTAATCTATTTCCATCAATTTCAAAAAGAAATTGAAAGTTTTATTTGCCAAAAGTTGGGAAATTAATATTTTGGCAAAACTGGCCCACTCATATAGTCTTAATACTATTCACTGCTGAAGAGATCCCATGATTTTCAGCAGTATTTGGACGTGATGCAGCCCAAAGCCATGAGAGCACTCTACGTGATATTATGAATGCCCCCCACTTGAAATCTTACTGACTGCCCATATTGTCTGAATACTTTTCCCCCCAGATATTCAGACATTGGATGAACATTCTTGCAACCTCTTTTCTATGAACATTGCACAAGAAGAGTTGGTGATGCCCCTCATCTGTGTTTGGCAGGTGAGAAACAACTGGCCACCCACTGCATGGGGCATTATGTGTTGCAGGCTTGGAGGAGAAGGTCAAGGTCTATAGAATCTTGATTATTTTTAAACTGTCCTCAGGTAGTAATTGCTGATGTGCTTTAATAGGTTTTAAGTTAATCGTGATGTGTCAATGTCTCAAGGTCTTAAATTTGATTATAATGCATCTTTTATTGAAATGTTACATTGCATAGTGTTTACTTTACTTGCTTACTATGAAATTCCATTCCCCAGATGCTTGCTGCTTAAATGGTAGGGGACCCAGGGAATGTGTTTACCCAAAGGAACACATATGATGATTTCTATTTAATTGCACTTTGTAGAATTATTTGTATCCAGGTTGCATCTTTGATCAATTGTATTCCATGTTTTTTCTTTTATTTTACTCTATTTATTTTTATTCCTCGATACTGGCTTGTCATATGTTGTTTTCCAATACTGTTGTATGTAACTTTTATGGTCTACACACAGTGAAATAAAGTAATACGATAATGATGATGATTGTGTGTCTGTCTACTTAGAACAGATATATGTTGTACATATGATGTAATTGAAAACAAATCCAGACAATGATATTTCAAAATAATTGAAAATTTATAAAGTATTCCACATGCAAGACATGCCAACCTTTTCTTTTCAATTGTCTATTAAATGGTATGTGACCTTGTGAATATTTGTAGGGTAAAGTCAATGGCTTGGGAGGGTGTACCACTAAACCAACTGCAACTGTAATTTGCACTAAATAACTGTCACCACAATGTAACCTCACCTAGATATTGTATCTCCTACTACTACTACTATCTGACCTGGTTTAAATGTTATGATTGATTGCTTTAGGGGAGGATATGTGGTCTCTCACATAATCATATATCGACAATTAGCCCTGGGAGGGGAGCAGGAATATGCTGGGCTCTCTAGCAATCTTCTTCTGCTACCCATTTCTGTAGATGATGCAATCCCACAGAGGAGCTTATGGGCCAAGCAGTATCACACTGAAAGGAGCATGAATTCTGTTGACCAGTCTATAAGCTTGAATGGAAAATTGAGATCACTGGCAATTCAAGAATGAGTACTTCAGAACAGCCGCCATTTGCTGCAGTTCATGATGAATCATAAACTCTTCCATGAGTTGTCTAGACAAGACTTGGCATTGTAATCCCCATAACTTCTCAGCAAATATTCAGTAAGGCATTCCTGACCCTGGGAACAAGCAGACTCGTACTCCAATTCTTCACCTCTGGTTGTGACATTTCATCAGCATGTCCTTGATGATGGTGCTCAGTGCAGAAACGTCTAGTAGCTCACTGATATTGACATTGATGTGTGTCAGCTGCACCCCACTTATAAGGCTGATTGTTTTTTCAAATCAACCAAATTGATCTTCAAAGGGCTTGGCCTTGTGCACTCTCCAGGCTCCAAGTGCTGATCTTCCATATCCGTGTTTGTTAACAATTGGTATCCTAGTTTGATATCATACCCTAGATCATTTACTCTTTCCAGACATACAGCAACTTCTGTTTGGTTGAATTTTGCCATTGTGGGCTAATGGCTAATGCAGTTAAGAGCATCAGTGTTTTTTATTTGAAAGCATCATAAGACAACGAAGCCAGGAGAAGATGGTCAATGTATTGGACTAACACAGATTTTCTTAGGAATGCTAAGTCATCTAAATCATTTTTCACGAGCTGAGAAAATGAGGTGTGTGATACAGCATGCCCCTGTGTTAGCCTTGTACAGGTACAATCCAAACCATTGTATGTGTAGTAATTATCAGCTAGCTGGCTGTAGAGAGATAAGGAACGAGTCAGAGTAGACTTCTAAAACAGTGAAGGTGGAATGTATGCCCTAATACAGTTGGCCATTCCACCTACCTGCATTTAGAAATGTTGAGTTTTGATTGTACCAAATCAATGTAAGTCGGCCAATATATTGTCCCTGATAACTGCTCCTTTTACTTCCATTCACACCCCAGCCAGAGTGTCACTTGAACTCAAATAATCACAAGAAGCTCACTGCTTCCTCTCACATCTGATTTTGTATCTATTGTGCGTTCTTTTGTGATCAAAAAAGCATGGTTCCTTCCTGTATATATCCAAATACATGAATAAATAATTAAATAAATCTCAACGTTGCTGTTTGGGACTGTCTCCCTATCCCTGGCTTTGCTCTGCTCCTGCCAGTTTGCAGTGAGACTCCACCCCACTCAGAGGATAAGGAGGGAGATAAAAGTTGCCCCAGCCACCCTTGTGGCAAAGCCCATTGGATAAACCCAACACTGCTGTTTGGGGCTGTTCTGTAGGTTATCCGGGCTCTGGAGCGTGCATGGGAGCAGAACACTGTAAGGGGATTGCACAGTATTCTGAGCCATGCTGCGTGGAGACACACCATTTGCATTGTGGTGATCGCCGCATTACAGGGATCTCGCTAATTGAAGTTAGAGAGCTGTATGTGCAGTCTACTAAGGCAGGTGAGGAGGGGCGTGTGGCCATGGAGCTCTCGGAGCAACAGCCGCTGCTTTAGAAAAGCCCTGCAAACAGTTGCCTAATGACTCTAGAGCAGCTGAGTTAAGTGCAAGTAATCCTTTACAAAGTAACATTTTGTAACTGCGGACGGCCCATATATACGTGCAAGAACATCTTTGGCGAAAGTGAGCAGCTTGTGCACTCGTGTGCATGTGCACCAGTATTAAATTGCGACATTGTGACATTTGCCATCATTTATGGGCCTTTAGGTTGTCAAGGTCAGAAGGAGCGCCGGTTGCTGTGCAAACCCCATTCATGTATTGAGATAAATGTGAGCGCTGTGAGGATCGGGGTGGGGGGCGGACTATCGATGCCCTTTGAGCAGTCGGGTATTTCCCGCTCTCCAGGCTCTTCATTCATTTTCTTTTATTCAGAAATTTTTAGCAACGTTTTATTTTATTATGATCATAGTGTGATAGTGTAATTGATGTAGGTGTCGATTTTAGAAACTGGTCATTTGTATTGGCTCTTTTTAAAGTCGTTCATGTAAGACTGCTTTTATAATAGTTCTAATTGCTGAAATGTCTAAAAGGAAGGCAACCTCGGACATTCTGCCTTGCCGGGGGAGGAATAAACTGCATAAAACATTTAAGCCAATAAAAGAAGTTAATGTTTCAATCATAGAAGTTTAAGGGCTCCTACACGATATTGAGGGAACTGGAAATGGTGGAAGGAGAAGAGTGAAAACGAACTGGCTTGTGGATCATGACACAACTGATTTGTTGGAAATACGTGCTGATGTGACTTCTGGCTTGGTTCTTTGACAGCAAAAGCTAACCAATCTGGAAGAATAGGGGGGCTGGAAAAGGAAAACCTACATGAGTTTGCAGTTGATCGACTAGTGGGCCAGGAGGACAGGACCAATCGTTAATGACCAATTGGTAATATGATGGGAAAGGGCAAGGTTAAACCATGTTCAATCGAACATATGCCTGTTGGACTTCAGGATGACACACACTCTTGAGCCAAAGAAATATTGTGTCCCAAGAAACCAAGCGATTCCACCAAAGGGATAATACGTCATATTTTGGATGAAGCTGATAATGTGAATCTGGCTGAACTAGTGGACAACGTAGTGCAGATTAAGGACTTGCTGAACACTATCCTGAAGTGTTTGGGAGAACTTGCAGCTAAAGTAAATAGGTTTCTTACATTCGGCCCTGAACATGGCATTGGCTCAGAGCTAGGAAAATCCACAGTAACAGTGTAAAGTGAACCCCTGCCTCAAACAATATTTCAAACAATACCAATAATCCAATCAGGGGAAAGGATTATGCAGACAAAAATCAAAATTGGGATAAGCCGGTTCTTTATGGTATAGGGAGGCAGGTTGATAAATATCCAAACATTGCCAAGAAACCTTACATTTGTAAACATACTTCATTATCTGTAACATAGGGCATAGTAACAATTAGGCACAATTATTTGCCGATTCACTGTACTATCAAGAAGCCTATGGGAGGTCCTACTCAGGGAAAGGGTCGGGTAATAATCAAATTAATACAACTGTGTTCATGACTAATGTTCCTAGACTCATGAGCAAAGCCTACAATAACAGCGACACACTTGTCAGCAAACTTATCCATTGGATAAGGCAGAGATGAGGGTGTCTTTCCATTATACTAGATGTCATTGTGATGTGCCCGCGGTTCAGCCCATAGCAAAGTGAGGATGATTTTATTAAGATAGTTCTAAAAAATGAATGGCTGGATAGTGGTTTTCTCTAAATTGACTCTAGGACATATCCACCACTGGGCTGTAACATCTCCCTTAGACCTACCCCACCCCTATTTGATCAAGTTCCCTCAAATCATCGCTCAGAAAATGTTGCTTTATATTCTAATATTGGACAGCTCTCAAGACCACTTGCTAGCAGAGCAACAGATAAGAGTGTAAATGCCCATAATGTCAATCGCATAAATCAAGCCGAGGATGACCTCGATTATGTGGATTGACAACACAAGACATGAAGATTCCCAACTGATAATAGGGGTTTCCATATAAAATTGATATTGTGGAATATTGCAAAGGCTGCTAGACATCTGATGGATAGTGACTTGGTGCGACTGATGGAACAATATGACATTGTCGTACTTCAATAAAGATAGGCTGTGAATGAATTATCCATACAAGGGTATGCATCATGCAACCCGTACAAATGCTCTCAATAAATAAAATGTATTAATGCACAGGAATTGACTGGCAAAAAGTGCTATGACATTGTTGTCATGGGAGACTTTAATATTTCGCTGGAGCCACTTAGAGAGCTCAAGGGCATGTGGGAAGAACAGGACACAGTGTTGGGGATTCCATACTTTATTTACCAATGAACCTGTAAGAACACATAAGATGGCTGTTGAAATCACTCACATGTTATACAATCTTGATCTGGGGCCTTGCAATGGCCGCTTTCCTATCGATCAACCTGCTAAATGTACTTATTATGGTCCGCAAGGAAAGTCTAGAATAGATTATGCCTTGGTCATGAGAAATACTGCAATCAAGTCGCAGGGTTTCAAGTACTAAATCGAGTAGACAGTGATCATAGACCAATAGTACTCTCTCTCGTGCACCAGAATGAATTAGGAATACTGCACCCACTTGCTGCCTTGGACATAACGGTGGTGGGACATGCAGTCACACAGTAAAGTGGGGAAAAGTATTTCGGAATAATTATGTGGGCAGCATATATAATGCTGTAGTGGAGGACATTGAGCGGCTGTGAGACCACAATGGTGACACATATAATGTATCACAGGAATTTGGGAGTTTAATTAAGCAACCTCAGCCTAATTTTACTGCCCCCAAAACAACACAACAGCAATGGTGCGAATAAATCAGTACCTTGGTTTGATAAAGAGTGTAAAGATGCAAAATGTAAACTGCTGACCGACCTGAAAGACACTGTGGGTGTGGATAGGATGCACTTAGTCGAGCTGCAGAGTATCTATAAGTGCCTGATAAGTACCCAGAAGCAGGTATATTTGGCGGATAGATAGGTCTCTATGGTACACTTTGCTAAGCAGGGCGATCCTGCGAAGTTCTGGAATGCTGTAGTGGACCATGATTTATCAGAAGATACTACTATTCCAGCATGTATAAACCCAGTAGGATGGTATTCTCATTCTCGGCTTCTACGATCAGTAAAACGTTTGAGGGGGTGACCTTGCCAACCATGGGCATTGATGATTATCAAGGGGACAGATATTTGGTATTTGTTATGGGGGAAGACGTTGAGGCCATCAAGTCACAGGCAAGCGGTAAGGCAGCAGGCCCGGACAATGTGCACATTGATCTGTTCAAGAGTGAAATGATTGTGTGGGCACCAGTTCTCCTGGCAGTCTTTACCATACCAGAGGCTATATTAAATTTAATTTAAATCCTGTACAGTTATAATAGCACCGTTGCTCGGTGGAGCTTGGCAGGAGACCTTGCTGAGCCAATAACAGTGGCAAGGGGGGTTTGTCAGTATCCTGGCACCCCTCTTGTTCTTTATTTACATTAATATTATTATTAAAGCTCTGCTTGCCATCAGCTCATATTTGACACAATTGGGTGCAGACAGAATCCCAGCACGCTTGCTGATGATGCTGTGCTCCTGTCACCAACTTCAATGGGGCTAGAAAAAACTAGTGGTGCTGTCAAAAAGTTTTATTTTAAGCACAGCGTGGGCCCACTTAAGCCTGCATTTTTCGCTTATCTGGTACAGGCTAAAGCTGGGGCCATTTACAGAGAGAGATATGGGGTTATGTGAATAATATGTCCCCATCGGTAATAGAAAAAAAAGTTTCTTAAAAGCCTATTGTCACTCCCTCAATAGCACATCAAGTGTGGCAGTTCGATTGGAATGCAACATGAATTTATTTGGTGAAGAGGGCGAGGTGGTGCTGCCCGTTTTTTACTGGCTAATGGTCTGGGGAACATCAGAACTTGTTAAGTATAGAGAAGCTCTCGAGTCTGTGATGTCTGTGGAGGGCGGACTTTCTATCCCCTGGATTTCACATGTGATAAAATGGTTGCTAGCACTTGGTCAGATGGCTTCTTGGGAGGATCCTGTAGCAATTCCAAATAATGCAAAGGGAAAAGTAAAGGAGAGGTAGATTGCTGGGTCTGTGTGGTGCTGATTATCTATTTTGCAAGAGTATATTTGGATATGAAAGTTATCTTGACAATATCTTGCCACTGTATGCTGGAGCCCTATTTATTAGGTTTTTGGTGGGATCACTCCCGGTAAGATCATATAACAGCAAATGGATTGACCCTCCGAGCATTATTTCCCCAACTTGTGGTATTGCACCGGGAAATCTCAAAAATGTTTTAAAACTATGTGAGGGCTATTGCGAATGCAGAAGAAAGTGTTTGAAACCATTGTTTTATTTATATGGAATACATATGATCAATGAACCTTTATACTGTGGGATGTACTGACCCACTAGTCTTTGCCCTGCAACATCATTGTGTGCCGGTGGCACCAGAACCAGCAAAATGGCTGTAAGAAGCCCTATGCGCACTAAACCGATGAAAATTGCGCTGTGAAACCAGAAATTTGGCTGCCAATCTATATTAAACAAAACAAGGGGGGGGGTCTGGGAATCTCTCTACCAGCACAAACACAGCCCAATTACCTGTTCTTGGGTGAGTAACCCCTGGGAGAGACTCTACCAAGTCTTTAGCTCACTGTCCCTTTCACAGAGAAGACGTTTCCCTGCATATCAGTCTTTGTCCTGCCTCGGAGGAGGTGCAGCTTGTAGTGTGACTTCTTAGAGACGTCAAAGATGTGAGGAGAGAAGAAGAGTGTGGAGTCAAAGATGACCAAGGTGTTTTTAGCCTCACAGGCCGGCCAGAGAGCGACAGGAAAGGAGGGAGCAGGTGAGCCGATGAGGCGAATCTTGGTCTTACTGGCGTTAAGGCAGAGATAATTGGCGGAACACCACTCCTGGATAGCAGAAAATGAGACATGAAAGAAGGAGAAGAGGTGTCTGACGGGAGCCTGAAAATGAGTTGAGTGTCATCCGGATAGAACTGGAAGTTGGGGCAGAGAGCAGCAATGTGGTGGGCAAGAAGAGCCAGGTATTGTTTGAACAGCCAGGGAGAGAGGTTAGACCCCTGGGGAACACCACAGGTAGAGATAGGGATAAAGGAGAGGAAGGACCCAAGTTGGACCTGGGAGGGTCGATCGGACAGGAAAGAAGTCAGGCAAGTCAAGGTCTGAGCGGTGATACCCAGGTTATCATGGAGACAGTTGAGCAGGATGGCATAGTTGACCATGTCAAAGGCAGAAGAGAGATCAAGTAAGGTGAAGACAAAGGGGTTGTTGGAATCAAGTTTGGAGAGGAGATCTTCATGGATGTTCAGGAGAGCAGTTTCCATGCTTCTGGAAGCTCTGAAATCAGACTGATGGAGACAACCAACAGATTCAGTGGGAAGATTAAGCTGGGGGATGGTCAGCTTTTCCAGGAGTTTTCCAAGGAAAGGAGTGATGGAGACTGGGCGATAGTTAACCGGGTAGGAAGGGTCAGCAGAGGGATTCTTAAAAAGAGGGTGCACAAGGGAGTGCTTCAGGGGGGAACAGAAGACTCCAGTGGTGTAGGAGTAGTTGCAGTCAGCCAGAGCAGGAGCCAGGGTGTCAATGTGGTCCTTGATGGTTTTGGAGGAACAGGGGTGAACCTGTTTTGATGAAACTTGCATAGATCAGACTTGTCTAGAAACCTTGTCCGGGGAGAACAGGGGAAAGGCAGAGAAGGAGGGAGGAGAGGTGGCCAGGGAAGGGTCAGAGGAAGATCAGGCAGTAGAGGGAGGAGGGGGAGAGGAAAGAGAGAGAGGACAGGATGTCCTGAGTTTTAGATATGAAATGAGAAGTCAGAGTCGTGTAGAGAGCCTGGGAGAGGACAGGAGAGATAGAGACTGCAGCAGGATTGGCCAGCTCCTTGCAGATTTTAAAGAGTTTGGCTGAGTTCTTGGATGCCGCAGTGATGCAGGCCTGGATTTGGGCTCTCTTCTTGGTGTGGACAGAGAGCCAGTATTACCTTTGGAACAGGCGGCAGGCCAGTTTGTCAGAGGGTGTACCGGAAGCATGCCATTTCCTCTTAGCCACCCTGCACTTGTGTGTAAGGGTGACGAGGCATGTGTTGTACCAAGAGTTGCACTTGGCTTTGGCCTTCAAGCGGCTCCTCATGACTGGAGCAAGAACATCAAGAGTATCAGAAAAAGAAGAGTAGAGCATGGAAAGGGCAGTGTCAGGGTGTGAGTTGGCCAAGAGGGGAGGGGGTGAACATGGCGGTGAAAGCCTCAACTGACACACGCTTCATTGGTCGGATAACCGAGAAGGTGCTGGAGTTTGCTTGGCCTGAGGGGCAGAGAGGGTGAGCTGGGAGGAAAGGAGAAAGTGATCACTCCAGGAGAGAATAGTGGTTAGAGGGATTGAAAGAGGAAGGTCTGAAGTGATCAGGACATCCATAGTGTGCCCTGCAGAGTGAGTCAGGCCAAGGGGGAGAATAGAGAGTGAGAGACAGTCACAGAGGTCGCAAAAGTGTCCAGAGGAAGGACAAGAAGCATCCAGGTGGATGTTAAAGTCTCCAAGAAGGAGGAGTTGAGTGGTCCAGACCAGGAGGGAAAAGGAGAGGTCTGCATACTCAGAGAGGAAGGAGGAGATCTGACCAGGTGGCTGATAGATGGTAGCCACAGTAAGGGAATGGCCAGGAGAAAGAGAGAGAGACTGCATGTCAAAAACCGTAAGGGATGATAGGGGATTGACCCCCTCTCCCGAACCACAGAAGCCAAATAGATCGACCCTCCCACCGTGGTTGGCACGGGCATCGGAATAGTAATATAACAGATAACCACGTGGCAGCCAATGGGGGGAAGACGGAGTTAGGGAAAGGGGGTGGATTGACAAAGGGAAGGAAGGGAGACAACATACAATTCACAAATCCTAAGTAAACCTGCTCACCTCCAGTCTGTATCCCTGATCCTGAACACCAGCTGCTACAGACTCACAAGACTAAACCTGAATATGCATAAAACGTAAATGCTCAACATAGTACATCAGCTTTGACATGAAAACACATAAGCAGTAAGCGGGATGACACAAACAAGGGAACTGCTCCCATATGAAATAGACATGAACTCATGGCCCGAAGGGCAAGCAAGCAACATAACAACATAAATCACAGCCAACTGAGGACAGAACTCTGCACTCTGGCTTCAGAGAATGGTGCCCTTCGTCCGGGCTATTTGCACAGTCATATCTGTACTCAAAGCATGAAAGCATGATGTCCCTGGTAATTTTCAATATATGAATATAATCACACTTTAAGGCAAAGGTCTATTGCCAATCATAGACCCAAGGGTGAGCATAGCGTTCATATGACTTGGTAGTACTACGTCCACTCCAAACTTAAACATTTCCAACACGGAATGGAATTTGACACCCTCATGGAATAAACATGTAACAGAAAACGGAAGCACTGATCTTGTTGTCCGGGTGCCTCATGAGTGAACCCGGACTTCCAGTAGTATCGCCTTCAACCTCCATGAACGGGACGTCCACTGCCGAGGACACCACCTATGCGTGAATGTTCACACCGTCTAGAAAGGTTTCAGCGTGTTCGGCGCCATCCGCGTGAGACACACGTACTGCGGAAGAGGGCAACGAGTAATGGAGCTCGCGCACCCCTTACAAACCGTGTCTCCACTCGAACTGGTACCGTGGGACGCAGCGTAACTTCAAGCAAAATTACAATCTCTCCTGCATTCTTCCTCCGAGAGCGAACAGCTGTGACCGCCCGTGCTGTATAATCAACAATTATCAGCACCAGTGCACGGGCGGCCAACGCTTTTGGTTTAGTAACCGTCCCAATTACCTGCAGCTGGCTAGTGGTGGGAGGCTGAAACTACAATTGCCCCAAAGCCTACTGGGTACTGTAGTTCCATACTAATTTCCTATGATTCAGTCGTCTGGGCTTGCCCCAGTTCGTATTTCTGACAGTACCTCATCTCCCAGGGCTTCTCCCAGGACTCTTCCCAGGACCTGCTTTTTCAGGATAACGGGCATGAAACTGTCTTACCAAACTTGGGGCATGAACTGAACTAGCCGGCTCCCATGAACAGTCCTCCAGGCTGTACCCTGTCCTCTGAATTAAGTACCATAATGTTTGGTGTCTCCGTCTGGAATCCAGGATTTTCTTAACTTCGTATTCAGTCTGTTCTCCCTTAATAATAGCAGGAGGCCTCTTTACACGTGTCCCAGGAACTGCAGGTTTAAGGAGAGACACATGAAACACAGGATGTATCTTTAACATAGCAGGCAATTTCAATTTAACAGCCACTGTTGACACACATTTTACAATTTCATAGGGACTGATAAATCTTGGTGCAAATTTACAAGACCCCACCATAGGTAAATTGCGCGTAGATAACCACACTCTGTCACCTACATTATAGCCAGGTGCCTCACATCTTTTTTTATCTGCTTGTCTCTTGTATTCCTCTTTTGCTTGTTGCAAATTATCTCTACCCCTTTTTCTAATAGTCATAAGCCATTCTTTTCTTTCCTGCAATACTGGCAATGTTTCCACCTCTGGTAGACGTTCGGGCAACATATTTTGTACCTGTCCATATAAACATTCATTAGGGGCCATGCCCAAGGAAGCATGCTCTGTATTGTTATAAGTGAACTCTGCTAACCACAAAGCTTGCACCCATGAGTCTATTCCTTCATGCAAGTAACATCGTAAATACTTCTCCAAAGTTTGATTTACCCTCTCCGTTTGCCCATCAGTCTGAGGATGGTAGCTGGTAGACAATGCACACTCTATGCCCAATAATCGACAAAAAGCCCGCCAGAATTTGGAGGTAAACTGAGGACCTCTGTCAGACACAATGCTTTGAGGCAATCCATGTAATCTAACAATGTGTTGCAGAAATAATTTCGCCAATTCCCCCGCTCCAGAGATTACCCAGCAAGGTACAAAATGGGCTTGTTTGGATAAATAATCGACTGTTACCCAAATAGTATCATGTTTGTCATTAGGAGGCAAGTCAGTTATAAAATCCATTGAAATATGAGACCAAGGGCCTCATTACACGGATGGCGGTGGACCAAGGTGCTATTAGCACCTTGGTCCATGCCGGTAAAATACCGGCACCGCCTTGGTGGAAAGGGGAATTACCGCCCTATTCCAAGGTTGGTGGGGCGGTAATTCCCCCTTCCCCCATTGCCCTTCCCTATTCCCATTTTTGCCCAATAGGGCATAATGGGAATGGGGAAGGTGCTAATTACGGCACCGCAAATTGCGGTACCGTAATTAGCTCCATGGTCCCTTTGCGGGTTGGTTTTTAATGCCTGCAAAAAGCAGGCGTTAAATTCTCCAACCCACAAAGGGACCTCGTAGTAAGGCGGTAAGGGTTTACCGGTACCAGTAAAATACCGGTACCGGTAAACCCTTACCGCCTACCGTGTAATGTGGCCCCAAATCTTTTCCGGGGTAGGCAGTGGTTGCAGTAATCCTGCTTTCTTTACATGATCAGTCTTCTATAACTTCCCTGCATAGTATGGAAGACCATCTCTGACAGTTTCTAGTGATCCTTTCCGCCCCCATTCTCCCCTCTTTTGTTTACTCATCTCTTGTTTTAGTTGCTGCAACAACCCATTAGTTATGTCTCCTACCACTTTTTCCACTGGCAGGATAGTTCCTACTTCTGTCACCATGTTTTCTGAATGTTGTTGCCTGGACAATGCATCGGCCTTACCATTTTTGTTTCCTGGCCTAAAAGTTACCAAGAAATCAAATTTGTTGAAGTATTGAGACCAGCGCAATTGCCTCTTGCTGAGGGTATGTGCTGTTTTAAAATATTGTAGATTTTTTTGATCTGTCAGGACCACCATTTGATGCTTTGACCCCAACAAATAATGCCTCTTCTTCAAAAATGCCGCTCTAATAGCAAACAGTTCCTTATCAGTAATGGAATAGTTTTGCTCACAACTGGTTAGCTTTCTTGAATAAAATGCAACTGGATGCCAAATGCCTTCCGCATCCTGTTGAGACAATACAGCCCCCACTGCAACGTTAGAGGCGTCTGTCTCCACTTGATAAGGTCTTTCTGAATCTGGATGTCTCAACACGGGAGCAGATGTGAATGCGTCTTTCAATTCTTGGAACGCCTTCTCTGCTTCCGGAGACCAACAGAACCCTGATGATTTCTTTAGCAATTTGGTAATTGGAGTAACAATTTTTGAAAAATTCACAATGAATCATCTGTAAAAATTAGCAAACCCCAAAAATGACTGAATGTCGTTAACACATTTAGGTACTGGCCACTCCAAAACTGCTTGTACCTTTTTCTTGTCCATTACGATACCCAAAGGTGTTAATATGAATCCCAAGAATTCTACTCTTTTGGTATTGAATTCACATTTTTCCAATTTAACACACAACACGTAGTCCTGCAATTTTTTTGAAACAGCTCACAGATGATCTAGATGTTGAGCCTCAGAAGATGAATAAATCAAAATATCATCAATATGAACGATAACAAAGATGTCCAAAAACTCACTCAGCACTTCCTGCATAAAGTATTGAAATGCCGCAGGGGCATTACACAAACCAAAAGGCATAACCAAATACTCAAACAAACCAAGCTTTGTCCTGAAAGCAGTCTTCCACTCATCTCCCTCCTTAACACAAATTAAATGATATGCACCTCTCAAATCCAATTTCGTGTATACCACTGCGGATTTTACCTGATCCAACAGTACTGAAATCAATGGCAATGGATACCTATTTTTTATGGTTACTTTATTCAAGGCTCTGTAATCAATGCAGGTTCTGAGTGTACCATCTTTCTTTGTTACAAAAAATAAAGGTGATGAGACTGGAGAAGTGGAATGTCTAATAAAGCCTTTTTTCAACATATCATCCAAATATTCTCTTAAATGTTGATTCTCCTTCTCGGTTAAAGCATAAATGCGACTACATAGTAACTTGGCCCCAGGTTCTAATTCAATCACACAATCATATGAGCGATGAGGGGGCAACCTTTCAGCTCTCCCTTTGTCAAACACCCCGGCAAACTCCATGTATGGTTCTGGAATACCAGCGACTACAGAACCCACCTTTTGAATGTCAAATGCTTGATCTGCTAAAAAAAGAGCTGGACCAATTTCTTCCTCCAAATGTTCACTACATCCTGCTTTTTCAAGCGTCACCTCTCTCGTAACCCAATCAATACTAGGGTTACGCTTTACCAACCAAGGCATACCTAGAATAAGTCCAAACTGAGGTGCTGCTATCAGGTCAAACAC
This sequence comes from Ambystoma mexicanum, assembly GCF_040938575.1. NCBI lineage: Eukaryota > Metazoa > Chordata > Amphibia > Caudata > Ambystomatidae > Ambystoma > Ambystoma mexicanum. The sequence goes on from NC_090937.1 coordinate 106,433,468, forward strand.
AATCTCTTCTACATGGCCTGATCCACACTGCATCTGAAGTGGTTGAGTTTGTTGGCAAATAGGACCCGAAACCAAGGGAGACCCATCTACTGACTGTACCCCTTCCACCTGCACTTTCTACCTCAAAGGTAAACCCAACCTCTTGGCCAAACTGATGTCCATGAAATTCCCTGTAGCACCTGAATCCACCATTGCTGACACCAATTGTTTTGTACAAGCAAATAATAATGTTACCAATAAGTGTACATGAGAATTATTCTTTGCTACTGTATTTGCTGCCCAACTGGGGAACTTGTTGAAAATAGGGCCTGACACCAGAGTTCCCCCTACGGCCGGCCCAATCCTTTTCCCGCCTCCACCTTGTTCCCTTCATTTTTCATTCCTCTCTTGGGTGTGTTGGGTCATGTTCTGGTATAATGACCTGGTTGCCCGCAGAACAAGCATAGATTATTAACCTTGCGTTGTTCCTTTTCTGCCACTGACAACGGCCCCCTGACTCCCCCAGTTTGCATCGGCTCTCCTTCAATACTCCTCATGCCTCTACCCTTGTCTAATCGTGCAAAAGGTACCACCTCGGGTCTTTTCTTGTTTCCCTTTCTCTCATTCATACGTGATCTAATCTCAATGCCAAATCAATCATAGCGGTACACTACTTGGCTGCTGGACTATCACTGTGGATGTTCTATCAGCACTACTCACTCAGGATGGACTGGCAGCATCCAAGGGAGTCCTCTGAGCTACCAAACCTTGCACCTGAGCCTTCAAACTGTCTGACTCCTGTCTTGCATGTGCCAGTTCCCCTTGAATGTCCTGTAAAGCCTTTAGCACTTCTGCTAAAGAGGGAGGATTCAAATCCATTTGGCCTGGGTGGTTCAATTACCCAATAGGGGGCTGATAATTCTGTCAAAAACCGTAAGGGATGATAGGGGATCAACCCCCCTCTCCCGAACCACAGAAGCCAAATAGATCGACCCTCACACCGTGGTTGGCACGGGCATCTGAATAGTAATATAACAGATAACCACGTGGCAGCCAATGGGGGGAAGACAGAGTTAGGGAAAGGGGGTGGATTGACAAAGGGAAGGAAGGGAGACAACATACAAGTCACAAATCCTAAGTACACCTGCTCACCTCCAGTCTGTATCCCTGATCCTGAACACCACCTACTACAGACTCACAAGAACTCTACCTATACCTGAATATGCATAAAACGTAAATGCTCAACATAGTACATCACCTTTGACATGAACACACATAAGCAGTAAGCAGGATCACACAAACAAGGGAACTGCTCCCATACGAAATAGACATGAACTCATGGCCCGAAGGGCAGGCAAGCAACATAACAACATAAAGCACAGCCAACTGAGGACAGAACTCTGCACTCTGGCTTCAGAGAATGGTACCCATCGTCCTGGCTATTTGCACAGTCATATCTGTACTCAAAGCATGAAAGCGTGATGTCCTGGAAATGTTAAATATTTTAAGGCAAAGGTCTATTGCCAATAATAGACCCAAGGGTGAGTGTAGCGTTCATATGACTTGGTAGTATTACGTCCATTCCAAACATAAACATTTCTAACACGGAATGGAATTTGACACCCTCATGGAATAAACATGTTACAGAAAACAGAAGCAATTATCTTGTTGTCCGGGTGCCTCATGAGCGCACCCGGACTTCCAGTAGTATCACCTTCAACCTCCGTGAACGGGACGTCCACTGCCGAGGACACCACCGATGCGTGAATGTCCACACCGTCTAGAAAGGTTTCAGCGTGTTCTGCGCCATCCGCGTGAGACACACGTACTGCGGAAGAGGGCAACGAGTAATGAAGCTTGCGCACCCCTTACAAACCATGTCTCCACTCGAACTGGTACCGCGGGACGCAGCGTAACTGTCACGACTCGCTCCCTTCGCTCCCGTTCCCGCCACTTGGGGGCATGTTTTGGGGTTTATTCCCTACTGGACATTTCCTCCGAACCTAATGCTACAGTGCTGTGATGAATTGGGAGCGCTAAAACCTTATTTTCCAAGTTACTTCCCTTCCGGATCCATTCCAGGTTTTTGGCAGCCAGCATGCTACTTTAATCAAATGACTATGCTTCCCAGAATGCCTGGCTCACTGCTTCACCTCCTCCCTTGCAGGACAAGGTTGGGTGGAGGATAGGCAACACCTGTGGCTGCAGGTGCAGCAGGCGGCACACCTGATGGGTGTGCTCATTAAGCAGCTTTAAAAACCTCAGTTTGCTTCAGTCCAGCGCTGGTCATCGTTGCAGTGTTCCTGTTGTGACTAGTCCTTTGTTCCTTGTTCCTAGCTTTTGTGCCTAGTTCCTAGTTCCTGTTCCTCCGCCCTGGATTTCAGATTCATGTGCTTAATTGATTTCTGCTTTCTGGATTTCCTTTTCTTTCTTCCTCTGTCTGCAGGAAGCCTTTCTTTGTGCTTTACCCTTTGATGCAGCCCAATTTGCCTGTGTTTTCTGTTTCTTTGATGCTGTCCTTTGCTACTGAAAAACTTGATGCATTAGTCTTTCCTTTTTTAGATTTAGTTTCCTGCCTTTTCTCCTTGGATGGGTGGGTAAGGTTTCCTTTTGTGATATAATTTTCCCTGCTCCTGATCCTTACTTCCTATTGGGATCCAGGCCATGTTTTCCATTTCACTTATGCTTTTATTTCCCATTTGATTATTTAGGTGTGGGGTGCTGTTGTAACTAGTCCCTGTGTGAATGCCTTTTGTTTTCCTCACTATTTCTTTAATCACAATTCCTACTTGCTCCTTGACTTAGGTCTTAGGTATTTAGTTATCCTCCACCCATTGCTGCTATAGCCTTCTGGGTCCCTGTTTGATCAACTGGGTTTGTGGGTTTACTGACATTCAAGTGGTCTTTCCGGTTCTCGTGAGTACTGTTTCTAAGTTCCTTATTCAGTATCATCCAGAGTGTCAGCACACAGATCGTGTCCTTGATTGCCCTCTACGTGGGCTTAGCGCTGTCAGTATATGTAATAGCATAGTGGGTAAGGAGTTTGCCGACTTTCCTTTCAGTCATAAGGAGGTTCTAAGTGCTTACCCCACATCCCTTTTCATATATAGGTATTTTTGTTTCACTCTATCTGCACTCCTGGGTTTTAGTATATATGAGTCGTGGTTCTTGTGTGCACGTTGTTTGATTCAAGGTTATTGACTGTGCGATTTTGTGCACATTTCCCTTGCCATATTCGCTGCCTTTGTACTCACCTGATTAATCCTGACAGAATGACCAGCCTAAAATTCCCATTGAATATGACAAGTTTAAGAAAGAAAGGCAGCAAGGCCTCTAACAAATTTGTACAGAAGGCTTCCCCTACATTTACCTGTGACAATCAAATCACTAGTCCTGACTTAAATTAACTCCTTGTCACGAATGGGCATTTACGTGCAGAGTATTTTTCCCACAGGATGGCACATCTTACATTGCCTGACCCTAGTTCTGTCTTTTATTCTGATCCAGATTCTATGTCAGCACAAGCCTTAGCAGCAGAAAACAACACACTGTTAGACTTATTATACAAGAGTACCTCTGTTGTTGAACCCCATGATTCCAGTTGTGCTTCACCTCAGATTGAACAGTTTCATGGTACAAACATAAAGAATGGAGGGGTTCCTTGCATAACTTCTGTTTTCTACCCTCTGTCTAAAGCATACTCCTTTGCACAAGTACATACTGTAGTCCCTAATGCCAAGAGGTCTAATGTCAATAGTTTGCTTAAGGGAAACACATGTAACGCTCACCTGATTCCCACGGAGGCGCAAGTCTGGCTTCGAGTGCTGATGCTTCTTCAATGGTGAAGCGCAGGACTCTGAAGATGGACAGGAAGGGCCCTCTACTCTGGCTTCTCCGGCTCGCAGGAATATTCCCCTGTGCTGTGTTATGCTCAAGCCTCCCACTCTCTTCCAACCCTCCACGATACCCCTCCACGATTCCCCGTGAAGTCTCACCTTAGGGTCTGAAAGGACGAGCTCTCCATCCTGCTTCTGATGCAGGGGCGCGTTGAACCCAGTTACTTCACTGGATTGAGGTTGGATGGGAGTTCAGGTAAGCTTGATTATACTGGTAAGGCGCTGCTAAAGTTCTGTTGCAGTTCAAAAGTTCAAGCTTTAAATAATAATGTTCATTGTCTTTTTTCAGGTGATGAATGAAGATTCCTTTGGAGACTTCTTGCAACAAAGCGCTGATGTTGATGTCTTTTCCCCATAGGGGCCGGGGTTCGGAATGCCGGAGATATGGCGCCGACCCGAAGTGAAACGTGCAGTTCCAGTAAAGATCTGGTAAGTCCTAGATGAGCGCTCAGGTAATGTTTTTGCATTCGCTCATCTAATGTCTTTGTCTTTTTTCCCCATAGGGGCCGGGGTCCTGCTTGGAAGCAGCAAGACCCGAAATGAAATGGGAATGACACAACAGGTAAGTCTTAGAAGTAAACTGAGCTTTTCCTATTCCCTTTCTTCTCTCACCTCTTATTCTTGTCTTTTTCTCTAGGCTCTGGGAAGTGGCTGTGTATCCGGATGATCGCTGCTGAAGATGGAGGAACCCAGGAAAGGTGAGTGAAATGCAGCGCTGCAGATGTCTCCGTGGTGCAGATTAGCTGGTAGGTCTCTTGTCTCCCTTTGCAGGTGACCCAGGATGCTGACAGGCGTGGCTGAAGTCCAAATGCAGGAGCTGACACGGTGAGCGTCCAGCTGTGAGGAGCAGAACAATGCGAAGCGTGAGTTGCTGATCGGGTGTGGTTTAAATAGCTTTGGAAGAAGTTCCAAGTGTGTATCCTTCCTCCGATCAGGTATGTATCCTTCCCCGACCACACCCGGGTGGAAAGTAGTCCCACAGGTAAAGTAGTTCCTATTCAGGCCTCAAGAGGGCCTGGATATGGCAGCATGGTCTGCATCAGGTAAGTGCACATTAAAACACTTGAACACATGTCTAGCTTTATGAGCCTGGCGCCTAAGGCGCCAGGACAGAGGTCCAACATGAGCCTGGCGCCTAAGGCGCCAGGACTGAGTCCAAAGGACCCCAGCTTAGGCCCGCTGGCACTCCCCTGGGGGAAATGATGCCTGCCTCTGGGGTTGCTGGGTCGGACCTGGCTCCTTGGAGGTAGGCATCATGACAGTACCCCCCCTCAAGGCCCCTCCCAAGGTTCTTCCCTCCGGGGGTTTGGGCTTGTTCGGAAATCTCCGGTGAAACCTTTGTACTAATCGAGGTGCGTGGACATGGTTACTAGGCTCCCACGATCTCTCCTGAGGTCCATATCCCTTCCAGTCAACAAGATAGAAGAGTTTTGACTTCACCACCTTGGAGTCTAAAATGTCTTTAACTTCGAATTCTAATTCCCCTTCAATTTGAAATGGATCTGGAGGCTTGGACAATCGGGTTCCTGGTTGTACTGGCTTCAAAAGTGATGCATGAAAAACTGGATGAATACGCATGTTGGACGGTAGATCCAGTTTAAAGGCCACTGGGTTGATTATAACTTTGATGGGATAAGGTCCTATGAATCTGGGATTGCAGGTTCGCGGGCCCTTGAGGGGTAAATGTTTAGTTGCTAGCCATACCTGGTCTCCTACTTGGTAAGGAGGAGTTTTACTTCGGTGCAAATCAGCGTTTTCTTTATACTTTTTCTTGGCTTGCTGTAAATGAGTTGCAGCTTCTTTGAAGGCTCGGGTTATTGTGGAATACAGATGATTTACTGCGGGCATTTCCACTGTCAGAGGTGGATCTAGATCAGAGGTCCGAGGATGGTGACCATACAAAGTATAAAAGGGGGTTTGTCCGGTTCCAGAATGCACTGAATTGTTGTATGCATATTCTGCGATCCAAAGGATGTCTTTCCAATTTAACTCGGATTGGTGTAACATGCACCGAGGATATTGCTCGAGAGTCTGATTGGTTCTCTCGGTTTGTCCGTCGGTCTGGGGGTGGTGGCTGGTGGATAACCGCACATCTATTTGTGCTAGTTGGCAACACTTCTTCCAAAAATGTGAGATAAATTGACTTCCACGATCCGAGACTAAAATGGAAGGGAAACCATGTATGCGAACTATATTCTCCAGGAATTCCTTGGCCAAGGTGGAAGCTGAAGGCAAACCCTTTAAAGGGATAAAGTGGGCCATTTTGGAGAATAGGTCCACAATTACAAGGATTGTGTTGTAACCAGCACAAGGAGGCAGATCCTTTATAAAGTCCATTGACAGGGTGTGCCATGGTGCCGGTGGAATATCCAAGGGTTGAAGTAGGCCGGCTGGCCTTTTCTTTTGAGCCTTGTTTTGGGTGTAAATTCCACAAGACAGTACAAAAGACTTTGGGCCTCATTACACGGTAGGCGGTAGGGATTTACCGGTACAGGTAAAATACCGGTACCGGTAAATCCCTGCCGCCTTACTACGAGGTCCCTTAGCGGGTTGGAGTTTTAACGCCTGCTTTTTGCAGGCGTTAAATACCAACCCGCTAAGGGACCTCGGAGCTAATTACGGCACCGCTAAATTGCGGTGCCGTAATTAGCACCTTCCCCATTCCCATTGAGCCCTATGGGGCAGAAATAGGAATGGGGAAGGGCAATGGCGGAAGGGAGATTTACCGCCCCTCCAACCTTGGGATGGGGCGGTAAATCCCCTTTCCGCCAAGGCGGTGCCGGTATTTTACCGGCATGAGCCATGGCGCTAATAGCGCCATGGCTCACCGCCTACCGTGTAATGAGGCCCTTTATGTCTTTTCTCCAAGAAGGCCACAAGAAGTGGCGTTTGATTTTTTCCTCCGTTTTAGCGATACCAGGGTGTCCTTCCATTAAAGATTCATGATGATGGGCAATAACAAGTTCTTGCAATTCTTTACTTGGCAGAAACAACCGCTCCTGGAAGTAGGGTAAGTCATCCTTAATGGTGTAATGAGGACCCTTTTGACTCCATTCCAGTAAGGTTGAAGAGTCTAGAAGTTGTTTTACTTGCGTTTGGATATCCTCAATAGATTGCAATGAAGTTAAGCCTAAGATTCTTTGCTCAGGTATGATGGGCACAGGTTCTAAGCTCGAATTAGGTTCTTCCATGCCAATCCGGGATAAGGCGTCTGCTTTTCCATTCTTGCAGCCAGGGCGATAGGTAATTACAAAATCAAATTCTGCAAAGAATAGAGCCCATCGGAGTTGTCGTGAAGATTGAGCTTTGGCCGTCTTTAAATACTGTAAGTTTCTGTGGTCCGTAATTACGGTGATGGTGTGTCTTGCCCCGAGAAGGTAGTGACGCCAAGCCTTGAAAGCAGATTTGATGGCCAGTAACTCTTTATCGGTAATTGCGTAGTTGATTTCAGGAGGAGAACATTTTCTGGACCAAAAGGCCACTGGGTGTAGTTGGTTAGTTTTTGGGTATCTTTGCGACAGGACAGCTCCCATGGCCGAACTGGAAGCATTGGTTTCCACTATGTACGGGTGCGGGTGCTTCAATACAGGTGCAGAGGTGAGTTTGGTTTTCAGGTCCTGAAAGGCTTGTTCGGCCTCAAGAGTCCATTCGAAGCGTTTGTTTTTCTTTAGGAGAGCGGAGATGGGTTGGACTGTTCAGGAAAATTCTGGGATGAATCTTCGATAGAAATTGCTAAACCCGAGCATGCTCTGAACTCCCTTCACCGAGCTTGGAGATGGCCATTTGAGGATGGCGTCCACCTTTCGCGAGTCCATACAGACTCCTTGAGGTGTCAGGATGAATCCGAGAAACCCAACTTCTGTGGTATGAAAAACGCATTTTTCGAGTTTTGCAAATAGTCTTTGCTGGCGCAGTTTCTCAAGAACAGCCCTAACATGTTTTCTGTGATCAGATTCTGAAGAAGAGTACACCAGGATGTCGTCAATGTAAATAATGACGCAGACATCGATAAGTTCCCGAAGAACATCATTCATAAAGTACTGAAAGGCGGCAGGTGCATTGCACAAACCGAAGGGCATCACCTGATATTCGAAGAGCCCCAATTTGGTGCGGAATGCAGTCTTCCATTCGTCGCCTTCTTTTCTGCGCACCAGGTGATAAGCTCCTCGGAGATCTAACTTGGTGTACACACAAGCGTCTTTCACCTGGTCGATAAGCTCAGGAATCAAGGGCAGAGGATAACGATTCTTAATCGTTATTTTATTTAGGGCGCGATAGTCTATACACATTCTAAGGTCGCCTTCTTTTTTTGGCACGAAGAACAGAGCTGAAGAGACAGGAGACTTGGACGTGCGAATAAAACCATTGGCTAGGTACTGATCTAAATACTGACGCAAATGCAGGTTCTCAGGTTCCGTAAGAGCATAAATCCTACTACAAGGTAGTTGAGCATTGGGAACCAGATCGATCTGGCAATCATAAGACTGATGGGGAGGTAACGTGTTAGCCTGTTCTTTCTGAAAAACCTCTTGGAATTCTTGATATTCTGACGGTAGCTGTACAGGGGTGGAAGTGGTTGTGGCTAGACCAATAGATGGATTTCATGGATAACAAGTTGGTTCACAATCAGGAAAACTTATCTTCTTTGCTCGCCAGTCAATTCTGGGATTATGTGTTTCTAACCAAGGAATTCCAAGAATTACTTGAAATTGTGGGGCCTTGATCACATCAAACACAATTGCTTCCCGATGTCCATCCTGACCCACCAGTGTCACTTCAACAGTGGAATGCGTTACAGGCCCTGAGGCTATTTCGATTCCATCTACTGTAGTATTGACATCTTGGGTTACTTTCGGACGGAGAGGAAGCTTAATCCTGGAAGCCAATTCACGGTCTATGTAATTTCCAATAGCTCCACTGTCGATGTATGCTTTTATAGCATGCAACTGCTGAGGCTGTTTTGGGTCCACGAGCACCATTGGTATGACGAAATGCGAGGTCAAAGAGTTAGTTTTCAAGCTCGGCAAGCGGACCCCTACGCTTGCCGGGCTAGGTCTTTTCCCGAATCAGGTGTCTCTAATTCATTATCAGTAGCTCCAACCACCTTCTTAAGTGGTTTAACTGGACAATTTCGAAGAAAGTGACCGGAAGTCCCACAATACAGACAAAGTTGCATTTGCCGCCTTCTCTCTCGTTCTTTCTGCGTTAAAGGTCCTTTAACACCACCGATTTGCATAGGTTCAGATACGTCAGTACTCTTGGAGGTAGCGTGGGTTTTGATCGGTGCTCGGTTTTCATACTTGAACCGATCTGCTTTTCTATTTTGAAGTCTGTGATCAAGTTGAACCACCAAGTCAATGTAGTCTGCGCAGACCTGGGGTGGGTTTACTATCTGAGCTAGAACATCCTTAAGCTCTCCGCGCAGGCCTCAATGAAACAATGTGATCCTTTTGCTTTCTGGCCATCCAGTTTCCACAACCAGTCTGTTAAAGGTGGCTATGTAGGACAGAAGATCCTGATTACCTTGTCGTAAGGATAGCAGTTCGTTATCAAGGGCCTGTCCTTGAGAATGTCGAGCGAACAATCTTTCCATGCTGGCCTGGAAGCCCTGAAAATTCTGGAGAATGGGATCATCCTGATTTACCAATGGAATAGACCAATCGGCAGCACTGCCACTGAGGTAAGATAGTATAAAGGCTACCTTGGTCTGGTCGTTAGGGAAGGCTCCGGGTCTGCATAGAAAGTGTAAACGACATTGGTTCATAAAGACGGCATATTTCTTGGGATCCCCCGCAAAACGTTCAGGCAGGGCCAAAGGCATGTGTCCAGGTAGATTAATTTGTACCGGGTTACTCAAACCCATTGATGTGGAAATGTCTCCGGAATTAGGTAAAGGAGTGTGCCCTGCCTGGGCCTTTTGGCTAGGTCATCAGTTCTTTCCTTAGATAAGATCAGTTCTCTTTTGAGAGCGTTAGTCTCCTGGCGGGCTGAGTGCACCTCTGCCCGTAATTCCCCCAAAAGCTGGGCCAGCTGGTCAGTCTCGGAAGTCTCCATAGCGCCCGGGTGGGAAATTGTGGGTAGGCTTTGCGTTCTGTAACGCTCACCTGATTCCCACGGAGGCGCAGGTCTGGCTTTGAGTGCTGATGCTTCTTCAATGGTGAAGCGCAGGACTCTGAAGATGGACAGGAAGGGCCCTCTACTCTGGCTTCTCCGGCTCGCAGGAATATTCCCCTGTGCGTGAAAAGGGAGTATTACCTACTGACTGAGTTATGCTCAAGCCTCCCACTCTCTTCCAACCCTCCACGATACCCTTCCACGATTCCCCGTGAAGTCTCACCTTAGGGTCTGAAAGGACGAGCTCTCCATCCTGCTTCTGACGCAGGGGCGCGTTGAACCCAGTTACTTCACTGGATTGAGGTTGGATGGGAGTTCAGGTAAGCTTGATTATACTGGTAAGGCGCTGTAAAAGTTCTGTTGCAAGTTCAAAAGTTCAAGCTTTAAATAATAATGTTCATTGTCTTTTTTCAGGTGATGAATGAAGATTCCTTTGGAGACTTCTTGCAACAAAGCGCTGATGTTGATGTCTTTTCCCCATAGGGGCCGGGGTTCGGAATGCCGGAGATATGGCGCCGACCCGAAGTGAAACGTGCAGTTCCAGTAAAGATCTGGTAAGTCCTAGATGAGCGCTCAGGTAATGTTTTTGCATTCGCTCATCTAATGTCTTTGGGCCTCATTCCGAGTACGGCGCTAACCAATGGCGCTATTAACGCCTTGGTTGACGCCGTACCCGGAACGGCAGCGCCTTAGTGGATGGCGGAATCACCGCCCCATTCCAAGGTTGGTGGGGCGGTAAATCCCCATTCACCAAGGCTCTTCCCCATTCCCAAATGAGCCCCCATAGGGCTCAATGGGAATGGGGAAGATGCAAATAACGGTGACCGTTCATTACGGTCACCGTTATTGGCTTGCAGGCAGGCCCCTTTGCGCCCTCGACTTTAACACCTGCTCAAAGCAGGCGTTAAAGGCGCAGAGGGAACTCGGAGTATGGCGGTAAGGGATTACCGCCACCGGTCTCGTTACCGGTGGCCGCTATCCCTTACCGCCATACTCGGAATGAGGCCCTTTGTCTTTTTTCCCCATAGGGGCTGGGGGTCCTGCTTGGAAGCAGCAAGACCCGAAATGAAATGGGAATGACCCAACAGGTAAGTCTTAGAAGGAAACTGAGCTTTTCCTATTCCCTTCCTTCTCTCACCTCTTATTCTTGTCTTTTTCTCTAGGCTCTGGGAAGTGGCTGTGTATCCGGATGATCGCTGCTGAAGATGGAGGAACCCAGGAAAGGTGAGTGAAATGCAGCGCTGCAGCGATCGTAACGAAATGCTTTTAAAAATGATGTCTTCCCTTTCAGGATCGTCGGTGATGTCTCCGTGGTGCAGATTAGCTGATAGGTCTCTTGTCTCCCTTTGCAGGTGACCCAGGATGCTGACAGGCGTGGCTGAAGTCCAGATGCAGGAGCTGACATGGTGAGCGTCCAGCTGCGAGGAGCAGAACAACGCGAAGCGTGAGTTGCTGATCGGGTGTGGTTTAAATAGCTTTGGAAGAAGTTCCAAGTGTGTATCCTTCCTCCGATCAGGTATGTATCCTTCCCCGACCACACCTGGGTGGAAAGTAGTCCCACAGGTAAAGTAGTTCCTATTCAGGCCTCAAGAGGGCCTGGATGTGGCAGCATGGTCTGCATCAGGTAAGTGCACATTAAAACACTTGAACACATGTCTAGCTTTATGAGCCTGGCGCCTAAGGTGCCAGGACAGAGGTCCAACATGAACCTGGCGCCTAAGGTGCCAGGACTGAGTCCAAAGGGCCCCAGCTTGGGCCCGCTGGCACTCCCCTGGTGGAAATGATGCTTGCCTCTGGGGTTGCTGGGTCGGACCTGGCTCCTTGGAGGTAGGCATCATGACAACACAGACCAAGTTGGTAAGAGAAAGAATAAATCTCAGAACCTGCAAGCAGTAGATGACAATGTACAATCGGTGCACATCCAGATTGCTAGTGCAGGATCCAGCCCTGATGCCACTATGCCTCCCCCTGTGCCTACTGATAGTGATGTACAGTTAATGCAGGGCATGCTAAGAGCTAAGATTGAGGAGTTAAGACAAGAATTCATTTCTTTACAAGAAGAGAATAAGACCTTGCACTCTTTACTGAATACACCTCAGACTTTATATGTTGATGTTGATGAAGTGAACACTGTTCAGCCCCTGAGTGCAGAGACTTTGGTAAACCATGATATTTGTCAATATGTTAGATCTATTGGGAGTGAAAGTCTTTCTTCTAGCACAGCGCTTAATCTGGGCACAGTTTCTGACAATTGTTCTGCTGTTTGTCAGGGATTGCAGTTAGCTGAAGATTTACAAGCCACTCCTTTACCTAAAATTTCCTGTGTAGCAGTTTGTCATAATTCTGAGCTTGAACACATACATGCTTCTGATTTCCAAACACAATCCACAATGGTGACATACACAGAATCAGTCACTACTGTAGGCTTAGGTTCTGCCCTTGATCTTGCTGCTGAGACTGAAGTAGACGTTCAAGTTGATGTGGAAAACGATGCTACCTCTGTGTTCGCTCTTCCTTCTGCCAATTTTGGTCACAACGAACAGTCAGAGACAGTACAGATTTCAGATTTTGATGGACCCATTCCACAGGATACTGAACCAAAAACCTGGCAGATGATTCCTGAACTGTTGATTGTTAATCTGCCACTTTCAGAAGCTAAGACAGAGGAATGGACAATTGACAAAATCCTGATTAACAGAGACTTTACTATGGTGATTCCTCCGGTTGATATCCACTTCTACAAAGGAAGAGACTCTCTGCCATCCACTAAGGAGAGGGACTGCAGGGGTACAGCTCAGTCTTTGGTTACTGGTGCCAAGGAGTCAACTGCCCTAAAGGTGTTTTCCATTCCTGAGCCACAAATGTGTCTGTCTACTTCTGGGACTTCAGTCTGTCCTCCTACAACCATTGACTCTTCTATTATCCAGTCCACAGCTCTGTAGTCATCTTTGACACATGTGTCTTCAATCAATGAACAATTGCCATGTCTGCCATTCACTCAAGAGCCTTCACCATGTACGTGGTCAGTGCCAAAGACCTTGACAAGTTTGTCTTCAGCTAACGAGATGGCTCCAGCTTGCATGCCTTCAGCCTCAGAATTTCCTCTGGCATGCCTGTCTTCGGCTACAGTGACTCATCCAGCAGACTATCCTTCAGCCATGGAGCCTCCGGTAGTACATTCTAAGTGCATGTCTTTGGTCCCAGAGCCTACTGCTAGTTTGGCTTCAGTTCATGAGAGACCTGTATCCTTCTCTGCCTCGCGGCCAATATCGGAGGTGTACCTGTCTACACTGTCAGATCCTGCTGCATATTCTTCTGCCCCAAAGATTCCTCCTGAATCCCAACCATTTATTACCGATGAAGGTCCAGCCAGCCCTTTGTATGCTTCAGGGGGATCACCAGATTGCCTGCCTTTTTCACAAGACAATTCTCCCCACTGCTTGACTGTAGCATCAGAGCCTCCCGAAGATGCAACATCTGAGTCTGAAACTTCTGCCAGCTCTCTCTTCAGAAACATCAAGCTGGATCATGATTCGGGAGAGCCTTACATGCAAGGCCATTGGACTTGCCTGGAGTACTACGAGAGGGAGACGGATACCATCCGCCACGGCCCAGTCACCGAACAAGTTGCCGACCAGGATAGCGGGCTGGGTGGTTCGCATCTGGGGTCCGATTCGGATCAGCCGCTTGACAGCTTTTTTGTTGCCGGATCACGCATGAGCCCAAATGAAGGGACGGGCACGGCCCCCCAGCAGCAGCACCAGTTGGGTGCTAGTAGCCAAAGGAAGGGAATAACTGCTGCAGTTCAAGATGTGCCTGTTATTGCTCCTGCTGCGAGTGTGCCTGATGTACTAAGTACTGCGTCTATCACTCCTATCAGTATGCCAAACGTCCCTGCGGTTGTATCCCACGTGCAACAAGGTGGCTACACGACTGTCACCGGGAGTGCCAGCCTCGAACACCACATAGGACTTCCAGGCCTCCAAGGCATGGAACATATGCAGTCAAACCTTAGTCACTTCCAACCACAAGCCTTTTCCCAGATGGATGACAGAAAAGGATCCGAACCTCTACCTCGGCCGCCACCTTCTTTTTCTGAACATAAACATTTCCTGAAACCTGTAGTTTCCTCAACACCTGCGTGTTCACTCTCGGCAGAAAGGCTAACAGAGCTTTTACCATTGTCTAAGGCATGTTGCACCAGCCTGCCTCCCTCCTCAAAGACTTATAAGTGTCCACTCCCAGTGACTGAGCATCCTGGACCTTCCAACTCTACTTCAGGTCCTGCAAGTCTTTCATGCCTTTCTTCGAACCATGAGTCTCTTCCTCACCAGAAGCCTGCCTATGATTCTTCTAGACTGCAGCTTGATTCTATTCATTCCAGTCCATCTGCTTTTGCCCACAGGCCACCGTTTCCATCAGTGCCACCTCCAAAGACAAAGCGCTCCTATCATAGAAGGAAGATGTTTTGTGCGGGTGACGGTCGCCTGGAAACGGCCGTGGAAGGGGGTATACTGTCACGACTCGCTCCCTTCGATCCCGTTCCCGCCACTTGGGGGCATGTTTTGGGCTTTATTCCCTACTGGACATTTCCTCCGAACCTAATGCTACAGTGCTGTGATGAATTGGGAGCGCTAAAACCTTATTTTCCAAGTTACTTCCCTTCCGGATCCATTCCAGGTTTTTGGCAGCCAGCATGCTACTTTAATCAAATGACTATGCTTCCCAGAATGCCTGGCTCACTGCTTCACCTCCTCCCTTGCAGGACAAGGTTGGGTGGAGGATAGGCAACACCTGTGGCTGCAGGTGCAGCAGGCGGCACACCTGATGGGTGTGCTCGTTAAGCAGCTTTAAAAACCTCAGTTTGCTTCAGTCCAGCACTGGTCATCGTTGCAGTGTTCCTGTTGTGACTAGTCCTTTGTTCCTTGTTCCTAGCTTTTGTGCCTAGTTCCTAGTTCCTGTTTCTTGTTCCTCCGCCCTGGATTTCAGATTCATGTGCTTAATTGATTTCTGCTTTCTGTATTTCCTTTTCTGTCTTCCTCTGTCTGCAGGCAGCCTTTCTCTGTGCTTTACCCTTTGATGCAGCCCAATTTGCCTGTGTTTTCTGTTTCTTTGATGCTGTCCTTTGCTACTGAAAAACTTGATGCATTAGTCTTTCCTTTTTTAGATTTAGTTTCCTGCCTTTTCTCCTTGGATGGGTGGGTAAGGTTTCCTTTTGTGATATCATTTTCCCTGCTCCTGATCCTTACTTCCTATTGGGATCCATGCATGTTTTCCATTTCACTTCTGCATTTATTTCCCATTTGATTATTTAGGTGTGGGGTGCTGTTGTAACAAGTCCCTGTGTGAATGCCTTTTGTTTTCCTCACTATTTCTTTAATCACAATTCCTACTTGCTCCTTGACTTAGGTCTTAGTTATTTAGTTATCCTCCACCCATTGCTGTTATAGCCTTCTGGGTCCCTGTTTGATCAACTGGGTTCGTGGGTTTACTGACATTCAAGTGGTCTTTCCGGTTCTCGTGAGTACTGTTTCTAAGTTCCTTATTCAGTATCATCCAGAGTGTCAGCACACAGATCCTGTCCTTGCTTGCCCTCTACGTGGGCTTAGCGCTGTCAGTATCTGTAATAGCATAGTGGGTAAGGAGTTTGCCGACTTTCCTTTCAGTCATAAGGAGGTTCTAAGTGCTTACCCCACATCCCTTTTCATATATAGATATTTTTGTTTCACTCTATCTGCACTCCTGGGTTTTAGTATATATGAGTCGTGGTTCTTGTGTGCACGTTGTTTGATTCAAGGTTATTCACTGTGCGATTTTGTGCACATTTCCCTTGCCATATTCGCTGCCTTTGTACTCACCTTATTAATCCTGACAGTAACTTCAAGCACAATTACAATCTCCACTGCATTCTTCCTCCGAGAGCGAACCGCCGTGACCGCCCATGCTGTATAATCAACAATTATCAGCACCAGTGCACGGGCGGCCAACGGTTTAGTAACCGTCCCAATTACCTGCAGCTGGCTAGTGGCAGGTGGATGGAACTACAATCGCCCCAAAGCCTACAGGGTACTGTAGTTCCATACTCATTTCCTATGATACAGTCGTCTGGGCTTGCCCCAGTTCGTATTTCTGACACTGCAGATGAGGCATTTGAAAGAAGAGTAGTCCTGCGTAGGAATGACAGAGGCAGGAATCCACTCAGGGAAGATCAGGGCTAGACCCCCCATTAATGGTTGGATCTGGGTGCAGAGAGGATCTTGTAGACATCAGGGAGGAGAATGTCAAAGCTGGTGACAGAGATGGCCATGAACCACGTCTCTGTGAGACAGAGGACATTGAGGTCAAGTTTCTCCAGGAGGTGGCAGATATCAGAGGAGTGTTTGACAGCTGAGCGAGAGTTTAGAGCGGCAATATGGAGAAGGTTGCCATCCAGGTTGCCATCCTTGAAAGACATCCGGGTAGGGGTACAAATCAGAGGGACGTGCTGCGGAGGTTTGTCAGTATGGCATCGGTAAGGCATCAATGTTTTAATGTCAACAAATTTAGCAGTTCAGGTGGTGTCAAAGATCACTGGTGCAGCCAGCTTTGCAGGGCAAGCAGCCTCTGTGAATCCCTGGGCACCAACTTCTAGAGTGCATGAGGTGTAAGGTAGTTGTGTGTAGTTATTTGTGAAAGTATTGTGATGGGGTATATTAATTGACTGTACATCCAGGAAAATTAGCGCATGTTTCAGAAATGCAAGTGCTTCTAGAAATGTTAGAGTTGATCAAATAGCACCAAATGGTGAGTGTATTGAGAGATTCCTGACTCCCTTTCTGTGCAATGGTCAAGTACAGACTGGGAGCTAAATAATATCTGGCACATGCGTAAACAAATAATGTAATTGAAGTCATTCTTTGGTGATGTTATCGAGCAGAGACCTGTTATTGGCTCTGGACCTCTCAAGAAAAAGGGTAAAGGGTTTGTAACTGCCACACAGTTTTCTCACTTTAAATTGACCATTAAAGAATGACAA
Organism: Ambystoma mexicanum; assembly: GCF_040938575.1. Taxonomy (NCBI): domain Eukaryota; kingdom Metazoa; phylum Chordata; class Amphibia; order Caudata; family Ambystomatidae; genus Ambystoma; species Ambystoma mexicanum. Next base: position 106,450,472 of record NC_090937.1, read on the forward strand.
CTCTGCAATTACTACACATCAATGCAACAGAAACATGAATGAAGGAAATCTAGCGAACATACACATTATAAAGATATTGCTCTGTTTGAAAATTATTTGCACACAAGAATGTCAAGTAGCCTGTCTTTAAATTGAGTTTTCTAAAGTGCTGTGCGAATTGTTAACATATCCATTGGAAAATTGGATACATATTCATTTTTAATAAAATAGAGAGATTTAAACAGGGATTTTCTGATTTAATTTTCTTTTCTACAGAATTATAGCTTTGTCCTGAACCCTCATCACCTTTCAAGCTCTGGTGAATGTGCGTTCTGGGTAAATCAAATGTACATATGATGACATGGATGCTTTCACAAAAGTATGTATCCAAGTTACGAACAATTGAGGGGACCAGCATATTGATAATTCGTCATTGTAGTAACCATTGATATTGGCAGTTCAAAACATATTAATGGGCCTCATTACAAGTATACCGGTCTGGAATTACCTGGCAGATAATTCTAGTTACCGGCAGGTTTCCAGACCGGCATACGACAAGTTAACCGGGGGTGGCCTATTTACCTCAGGCCAAGAGCTGGAGGTAAATCAGGCAATCCACTGGCATAAAATAGCAGTTATGACGGTGCCGTTAATACCAGCAATCCCCCATGGATTTGGATGGGACTCCATGGAATGGGGATTAACCTACCCATGGTGCCACTTGTAATCTGCTGGTAATTCCAGAAGACCAAGTGGCATTAACGGTATTACCGTTTGGTGGTATAACACCAGATTTACCGGCAGGATACCACCAAACTCGTAATGAGGCCTGATTGACATGAACAGGATGTCCATGCAGTTAATGAAATAGTGTTTTCATATTTCCTAGACTTCCCTAATCCTGCCATCATATTGTCATTATTATTCATTTAATTTCATAAACCTTTATTCATCATTAAGACATTAGGTGCAAATAACATATCACATTAAAACAGTTAGTGAAAAATATACAACACACAAACCACAAAATGGTGTACAGATGAAAAAGAGTAACAAGTGCATGATTGGTCCAAAATTATTTGCATGGATATATGACAAACATTCAGATAAAATAAACATACCAAGATGCCAGCAGAGGGAAGATACAGAACAGAATTTATAGCATATTTTTAATTGTTTTGCTTCTTTTTAGCTATGATAGATAAATGTCAGCTTGCAAAAGTATTGTAAGTGATTCCAACCCGGCACTTCACCTAAGTCAATGCCTAGCGTGGGAGCACAATTGAAACCCTTAATTATTTACCTATGTCTATAAGTTATTTTATTTCTGAATGATGTACCCTTATATCACGCCCCTCTCTTTGAATCCCCCCGGTCACACTGAACCAGGAAGATGGCTGTTTTGCAAAGTTACAAAATATTTATTTTATGGATTTGCACAATATATATATATATATATATATATATATATATATATATATATATATATATATATATATATATATATCACACTACTTTAATGGTTATACAATGATCACCAATGGGGTGATGTCACAATAAATCTCTTTAATCACACTGAGTAATGATAGGAAAAATAATGCAACATAGAATAATACTTTTGGGTGTCAATCAAAAATGTAATGTGATTACTCTTTCCCCCTGCACCCTACTCAATCCCCCCAATATGCAATATAAAGAGATGGAAGAAGAGAAAACAGGTTTCAGGAACACAGAATTCAACCATATAGTATCAATCCCAATTTCCCCCCAGCAAACGCAGAGAAAAACAGGAATGATTGCAAACTTGTCAAAAATGATTTTAAAGCTGGCTTTGCATGAATGGTAAAAACACTGAAAATGGATTTAATTTACTAAAATTGTTCAATACTAGTGGGAGCCGCTTTGTATAGTTTCAGACAAACACTAGCAATGATTATTGGGTAACTAGCACGTCGAAAACTTAATTCTGAGGTCGGATGCAATGAACAGCTATTTCACACGTGATAGATTTGAGCCAAATGAAAAATTTGCAGGAAACTTTTTTGGGAGGCGGTTTTGAATTTATCGGAAAGCTGAGGATGTTACTTTCAATTGGACACTAACATTTTGTGTCTAGCATACACAGTGAAGAAGTTATGAAGGTTTTTGTGGAGGTATTTGCAAATGAAAGATGCGTTTTTTAAAATGACAAATAGGATTTCTTTACACTAGGGGTAGACTATAAAGCCGCAAACTAAACGACAGCGCAGCCACCAGCCGAGGATATCACTGGTTGATTTGGCCCACCGAGACGCTCACCTTTCTTCAGAAAATATATTAGCACAAAGACGATTTTTAACACTACTATCACAAAGGACTATAGGGGAAGCGAAAGAGCTCAGGTAAGACAAAAATATTTTCTACAATGCAATTCGGGAAATAAGAGAATGGGTTTGGATAGGATTACTTATGGATAATACATATGCTAGGGACAATCCTATGCTATAGATACTCACTACTCATGTTTGGAATGGACCCATCAGGGATCTGGTCAAAGACTTCTGGAGCACATCGGATGGACTCAAGGCGCTCTGGTTCTGCAATCAGCACGGCACTCTGGATACAGCAGGATGGGACTGGACTAAATCTCACGGGTTCTGGTTCTTAGAGGTCTGGGGTAAAATCTGGTTTCTCGATTTTAAAAGGACAAGCTGAGAATGGTTCAGCTTTGGAAATGGGCCTGTCTGCTTTCAAAGTTCTGGAGTCTGGAATCTGGAATATGGATTTCTCTTGCAAAGTGCTCCGCCAGCAATCAGTTGTTGGGTGAATGTGTGTGTGTGTGTGTCTAGGTCCTAAGCTATCTCTATTTATGTATTTCCTAAAGGGGTGAGTATGCTGAATTATGCTAGGCACATCCCTAGGTATTCTATTGGTTAGGGTCTTTCCTCTCCCCTGATTTGAGAAGAAAACAGAGTGTCATCATGACCCTGTGTTTTATGGTGCAGGGAAAACCTCCCCTTTGTTTCTGCACAGGAAATCTATTTTTCATACAAGAAATATTTACAATTTTACACACTTGCTAGCAATCGCATATTTATAGCCCATATTTGGTGGAGCAAGTATTCATCCGAGCCCCGTCATGGTGAGAAGTTGTGTCTAGATTTGGAAATTTTTCACACTTTTGGTCTGGTACCCAATTTCGGATTTACCAATTTTACACATATGTGCGCATGATATCTGGGCATAATCATATGAAGTTTCATGTTTCTGGCATCACCACAATTGCTACAAAACCACATATTCTGTAGTCTTGTCCCTGAACGTAGCCCAGAGTTCTGAGTACTTTTAAAACATGACCAGAATTTTCATATTAACAATACTGTCATTTTACAATTTTTACAATTGTGCACAGTTCTGTGTCAGTCCTTTTCAAAAATATACTTTTCTGTGCTTTAAGAATAAACAAATCTGACTGTCCCGCCCCCAAAGTTTTGGTGGGTCAAGAGCAATCCCCGCCTCTTTCCTCTGGCAGGAGTTTCTGTTGACACTTACATCTGCATATTCTTTTCAGCCAAGGGAGTCCTTTGTCTCTCCCAGGAGCAGCAGAGCAAAATCCCCTCCCCTCTTCATTAACACCTGACTGGGAGTTACTGGGCTTTGATGAGAAGCAGGAGAGATGCATTTTATTGGGGCAACTGTGGAATTTGCTTTGAAGTTCTTTGGCTTGCATCAGATTTACTTTAAAGCCAATTGTTACATTTTTCTTAGTTGAAAAATAAACTTGCAATTTTTCAAAACAGGCAAACAGCTCCAGTCTTTTTAAACATAGAGATTAAATATGTGCAACCTATATTGCTTTTGATGGCAAGTCACTTAATTCCAACAATTTGATTTTAACTGCTCAAGTTTAAGCTTCCAGTGTAGTTAAAAGACATCGGTAACACAGGCGGCCGACGGTACTGTGCCCATATTTTACAGATTTTCACAGACAAGCACACCTTTTAATGTGGATATTCTTATGATGGATTCTGCTTCTCCTGACATTGTGTGCTAATGTGTATTCCTTACATAAGGTGATGGGTAACACCCAGCAAGGATGTCGGTCATTTTCTGATGTTTTTGAACCATTATTTTGCAATTTCAGCAGCCAAGGAAAAAAGGATTTCAGAGCACCTTTGGGTTTCCTTGCAATAAAGCACTGCCTTTCATGAAGTTTCCATTTGCACTCTGTGGGCAGCCCAATGACAGGTTTCAGCAGTGTGGTCATCTGTTCCACCACTGACACAGGCAATGTAGATTGGCAAAACAAGGGGGGGTCTGGGAATCTCTCTACCAGCACAAACACAGCCCAATGACCTGTTCTTGGGTGAATAACCCCTGGGAGAGACTCTACCAAGTCTTTAGCTCACTGTCTCCCTGCATATCAGTCTTTGTCCTGCCCAGGGGCAGACCAGCACTGAAATACTAGGCAATTCTCCTCTGAACAAGAGTACCAACAGCAACCCCATACACGTGTTTCAGCCATGTTGTGCATTATCAGTGAGGTGAAGCTGTGCCTCTCTAAGAACAGTAAGCAAGTGGTCCACCTCTGGATTGCCCTTTTAACTTAGGGTGAGGTATTCTTCCTTCCCTCTCCTTCCCCCAGAGGTTCACTGTCTCCAGAGCTCTGGTTCTCTCTAGGCTGGACTACTGCAATAGCCTCTTTCTAAATCTGCCTGTCTCTACTCGCCACCCTCTGCAACTCATCCAAAACAGGACTGTGAGAACTAGCACCACCTTTCTCTCAGGACCCAAATATACTATCAGCTATCTTCAATGATACTCTCACCAATGCCATAAACTCTATAGCCCCACTTGAAAGCAAGAAGGAAAAAAAATCATTTCATTGCAACTCCTGGTTCTCGGAAGAACTCCAAACCCTCCGAGCTCAAAAGCGCCAGTCGCTTAAAAACTGGCAAACGGATCCGAGTGATTTAAATAAGAGTCTCTTCAAACAAATAGCCCTCCAATATAGAAAAGCCATTTTAGCAGCAAAATCCAACTCCTTCAATGATAGGATCTTAAAGGCCAACTCCCAAGCTAAAGAATTATTCGCAATCTTTAATGAATTAGTCACTCCTCCGGCTACCGCTGATGAGATAACTAAAGACAAAGCCTGGTGTGCCAGCATTCAGTCCGCCATGCTCAACAAAATAAAACTCCTCCAGAACAAAATCCAAAACCACTGCAAAGCCCTCCCAAACCAAAAAACCAACTGCCCTACACAAGACAAGTGTAGTAATCTCAATCACGCTTATTTCTCCTTCAGAAACGTCACTGAACCTGAGGTCCTTAATCTTATCAAAAACCTCAAACCATCCCTCTGCAAAGCAGACATTTGCCCTCCCAAAATCATAAAGGAATGCGCCAATGACCTAGCACCCGTGATTACTGCCTTCATTAATGCATCTTTCTAAACAGGAACTGTCCCAAACAATCTCAAGGAAGCCTTGGTGCGACCACTTCTAAAAAAGGCCACACTTGACCCAGCGCAACCCAACAACTACAGACCGATAACGACCGTCCCGTTCCTCCTAAAAATCCTGGACAAAGCAGCTCACATCCAGATCCAATCATACATAGAAGCTAACTCCATACTAGGCAAAAGACAATCTGGCTTCCGTGTCGGGCATGGAACAGAATCCGCCTTATTAGACCTAAAAAATCAAATCTCACAGATGATGGACAAAGGCAAACCTGCCTTGCTCCTCCTCCTCGATCTATCAGCTGCTTTTGACCTGTTAGATCACCAAACACTCACCACCCACCTCACCCATGCAGCCCATTTCTCTAATCAAGCAGCATCCTGGATCACTTCCTTCCTTGAACGAAGAGCCATGAAGGTCTACTCCGACACAGCTAACGCAGATCCTAACACTATAAACTGCGGTGTCCCCCAAGGATCTTGTACAGCCTCCACCCTCTATAACCTCTTCACAAAACCCCTCTTCGACCTACTTGACTCCATGGGTGTTGCATGTACAAACTATTCAGATGACTCTCAAGTACTTTTACCCCTATCTGGACTCTATCACCAAGACGCCACGGCCCTTCACAACATCATTGCCACTATCCAAGCTTGGATGGCAATCAATGGCCTCTGTCTTAACAGGGAGAAGACTGACATTCTCATCCTGGGCCAGACAAACACATTATCGAAACTAAACCCCCAATACAACAACTTCAACATAGACAACTCAACCATCTCCGTATCATCCTCTGTCAAGACTCTAGGTGTTCACATTGATGCAAATCTATCGACGAACAAACAAGTCAGCGCCATAGCCTCTGCATCAGCGTTCAGCACCAAACTCATCAATGCCATTAAACCCTACTTATCCACCCCCAACCACTTGGCCATAGCTAGAGCAACTATAGGAGCCAAACTCGATTATTGCAACGCCCTTCTAGCTGGCACCTCCACCAAAAACATTCACAGACTGCAAACCACACAAAACAATGCCCTCAGAGCCGCCATGAGCATCCCTAGAAGAGACCATATATCCCACGCCAGACGTGAAGCACGGTGGCTCCAGGTCAAAGACCGTATTACTCTGAAAATCCTCACCATCACTCACAGGTGCATCAACAAAACCGCTCCAGCATACCTATCTGAAGCAATATCAAGGACAACATCCACTCGCCCCACCAGAGCTCAGTACACCAACCAGCTACACATACCACGCATGAAGAGAGCCACAGCGGGAGGTCTAGGCTTCTCCTAAATTGCACCAAAACTCTGGAACTCACTCCCTGTCACCCTTAGAGCTGAAACTTCCATCTCTGTCTTCCGCAATAACCTCAAGGCCACTCTCCTCAACTAGCAAGTGGAGGACTGTCTCTTCCACTTCTGCCATGTATACTGTAATATAACACAAATGTAATATAACTATATTGTAACCTGTATATATACTGCTAATGACTATGTAACTATATTGCAACCTTTATATATATTGCTAATGACCATGTAACTAAGTAACTAAGCTTTGTACTGTAACAAGTGCCCCGATGTCCTCGGGCTGTTGAGCGCTATATAAATACGAATAAAACAAACACAACTTGTCCTTGGCCTCAAGCCCAGAGATCATATCTCTCCAGGACTGACATCTCTGCACTGGCTCCCAGTGTCTGTGAGAATTAAGTTCAAAACCTACTGCATTGTCCACAAGGCCTTTTGGGGCCTCATTACCTACAACTCTATCTTCCTAAATATCTTCCTTCTCAAGCTCTTCGCTCATCCGCCTCCAACTCCATCAGGGTATATCGGTTCTTCAAACAACAAGTTAGTGGCAGATCTCTTTCTTCTGCTGGGGCCTCCCTCTGGTACAGCCTCCCTGCCTCTTTCAAACTTTAGGAGAACCATCATCACTTGCTGGAGCACCTCAAGACCTTCCTCTTTGCTTCTGCTTTCTATCCTCTTCTCCCCTGCTGATCTCCTATCTGAAACTACTGCACTGGTTACCGGGCTACCCTCTGATCTCGGAGCAAGGTCCCCTCCCTGCCAGTTGCACACCTGCACTGCCCCCCTGGCAGCCCTTGCACTCAGGGACTGTTTTGTATCCCTACAGCCCCCTACCTGCACTGACACCTAATGTCTGCACTTACCCTTGTACTTGCCACCAGCTAGCCTCACCTTTTAGTTTTTGTCTTTATTTGCTACTGTTTATCCTATGCACTGCCCCCTCCCACTCCACCTACACTTTTCCCCTCGACCCCTCCCCTGCACGTCCGCGATCTCAATGTCACCTGGCCTAGGAAGATCGTAGTCGTCCCTCTGTTCCCCCTCCCTTGCCTCATCATGCCTTGAAACACTTGTGTATAGGCGTGTCATAAATGCCATATCATATCATACTAACCTTAAAGTCAGCTATCTGTTTGAACATCAATGACCAACAGCCTATTAGCCTTGGGTATACCGAGGCTGCAAGTATTTCAAACCTTGCTGCACCCATGAAAGATGCACACACCTGTATTTCAAACCAGGTTGCCATAATGTGTACTGATCACTCCTGTATTTTCAACACTGCTGCCACTATGTATACTGCTGCCACATGTACAACTAACGCTGTTGCCACCATGAACTTCGATGCCACCTGTATTTCCAACACTTCTGCCACTATTTAAACTGTTGCCACATTAACACTTAACCCTGTTGCCACTAGGAACTTTGATGCCACCTGTATTTCCAGCACTGCTCCCACTATGTAACTATGTATACCGTTGCCACATGTACACCTAATCCTGCTGCCACAAGAACCTCAATGCCACCTGTATATCTAATCTCATTACTACTATGAACACTTCTGACACCTGTATCCCCAATACGGCTGACACTATATATACTGATGCCATTTGCATATCAAACCCAGATGCCAATTGTACCTGCCCCCTTGGACACTGAAGCCCCTGATGCCCTGGTGTACTATGATGCAATTTGCCTATCGGCACCTGTCTCCCCCGTAATTACCTAAAAATCCAAATAGATGACATTAAAGACAAGGGCAAGCTGGTCATCCTCCTCTTGCATGACCTCTCAGCGGCCTTCGATTTAGTAGACCACAAAATCTTAATGAAACATCTATCTTCAGCTGCCTGCTTCTCTTCCAAGGCTACAGCCTGGATCAAATATTTCTTATCCAATCAAACAATGAGGGCCTTCTCCACAACTGCGGCTGCCATGCCAGCAACAGTCATGTGCAGAGTTCCCCAAAGCTCCTGTGTCTCCCCTACACTCTATAATATATTTGATAAACCACTATTCGATCTCTTTGACGAACTGGACATCTCTTACACGAACTATGTGGATTATACCCAGGTCTTCCTTCCCATCTCAGGTGATTAAACACCAAGGTTCTGAACAAAATCTACCAAACCATACAGGTGTGGATGGCACAACACTCATTATGCCTAATTGATGAGAAAACTGAGTTTCTCCTCAATGGAACACAACCTCACTTAAAAATTCTTAGCTGAAACTATGTTTCCTTTATCACCGACAGTAACATCATTCCACTCTCTAGAGAAGTGAAAACGCTGGAGGTATACCGGGACTGCTCGATCTCCCTAAAAAGACAGGTAAACGCCATTCCCTCTGCGGCATCGTACACTTGCAAACTTATGAACGCATGCAGACCATCCCTGACCCCTCAAAGTTGCATCACAATTGCCAAAACATACAATGCACTATTTGTGGGCTATACCAAACAGAATATAAAAAAATACAGATTATTCAATATAACGCCATAAAAGAAGCATTGAATATTTCAAACAAAGAACATATCTCTCCTGCAAGATGGATTGCCCACTGGCTACCTGTCCATGAACAAATCTTATTCAAAACACTCTTGTCAACACATTCATTCCTATCAAACACAGCCCCACTATATATATCCTGGACATTTTCCAAACACCAATCAAACAAACCTGCCCCAGCTGTCCGTTTGCACCTGCTCTCCTTTCCCAGATTTAAGTTGCAAAAAGCAAGGGGCTACAGCTTCCCAATGGTGGTGGCAAAAAACTGGAACGCTCTCCTGATTGCTCTGAGATCAGATGCCTCATTCTGGTCCATCCCTAAAGGCCTTAAAACATGGCTTTCACGCTAAAGGCCTAACCCTTCACACTATCATGTTCTTCTATGATTGTAAAACCTATTCGGTGTTGCTTCAAGAACAATGTGTGTCAATATCTGGTCTTCCTGTAACCAGCGCACAGGTACCTCTGGGTTTGGCACCCTCTACATATGCCAAAAATAAATGAAGAGGGGTTGGGATTTAATCTATTCCCCTTAAGAGTATGCATCCCCATAAAATTTTATTTCCCCATGACAATATGTCTAGATAAGAATTTCTTTTGTCTGTCTCACGGTGTGGTTGTAACCCTATCAAGGACTTGCTGAATTCCACCCCTCTAGTAACAGTTGGGCATCAGTAAGCAACATGATATCGCTCCTTCTTTATTGGCCCTGGCGGCTTCCATTTCCAATCATGAAGGCCTGTGGTTGAACTCTACATAAGCCTCTCTCAGAATCATTTACCAAAAATCCAATATGAGTCTAAGGGAAATCAAGCTATTCTATTCTCCTTTCTGTTGTTTTCAATTGTTCTTTCTATGCCTTCTTCAAGTCTTTATGTCTGCTTCGCTCTATGAGTTTGGACTCTTTTAGATTAAAACACACTCTCTTTAGATGCGTGTATTATTTTTCTATAGTAATTGGGCAGTCTGAGTGATGGGACAGTGTTCCAAAAGTGACATCACACTAAATCACCCCCTTTGTACTCATTGGGCATATTAATAAAAATGACAGTCCAATGGGAGTTTCATTTTAAACTCAGTTTCCCTCACATTTGATGTGGTGACATCATGTTTATTTTACATTAAACAATAGTTATTCTCTAAAACATTATGTTCAATGAATATGGTTAAGTTACTAATTAGTTTGTGTTGGGATGCATGTACAGCGTTGCAGTCAGGCAAAACGATTCAGGCTGAGGAAAACCTATTAGACTGCAACACCATGGGAGCAGGTTGAAGTCTGCACGGCAAACAGAGCACACTTTGTTTTAGGTATGTGTGACACATATTATATGCTCACATATAGCAACTCAGAAAGAGCAACACATGCACTAATGTGGTTGTAGAGTTTATAGATAGGGCATCATTATAAACCCAATGTTTAATTGCTGTAACAATAGTAACGTAGTGTAGTGTGATGTGCAGGAAGGATTTAAATAATAATAAGAAGAAGTTAGCAAGGTAGTGTGGGAGAGGTGAGGTCAGTGTGTTATCTGGAAAGAAGTGTCACCAGTTTGGATGTTAAGGCCCAGGCACAATGAACAGAAGAAAATGCAGGCCTTGGCCTTGAAGCTGCGGTTCTGGTAATTTAGCTCAAGAAAACAAATCCCCTTTCCCCAGGAGAAAAGATGAGGGCAGAGGCACCTATATTATGCAGAAAAGCACTAGTTGTATCGAGCTGCAGAGTTCAAACATGGTGGGAACAGAATGAGAAGAGCAGGAATGGATGTGCCCTTTGAAGGACAAATTCATGAGAATAAAGCACAAGGTTGTGTGATTGAAATTAACCATATGAAGATTTAGAACACAAATGCCCTCACCCCAGAGAGGCCAACTCATATGAATTACAGTTAGACAAAAGACCTAAGCAAATAAATCACTAAAATTCAGACACAAGAGCAGCACCCTGGTCACAACATCGTCAGGCACCAGAGTTGGATGTAGATGAGGGGTGATTCATGTCTGGAACGCCCTGTGATTCGGGACATAAAGAGCGGAGGTGATACCAATAAATTAAGTAGAAGGTCTGGGGTGCTGCTCGTGGGTACCATGGTGTCTTTGTTAATGAGGAAGCCTATTGTCTTATCAAGCAGAGTTGGCCTCACCAAGTTACATTGATTGCATCCAGAACAGGAAGGTGCACATCATGTGATAGTGCAAAATGTATGAACCTATCAACAAGAACTCACCAATCATATATCTGTGTTTGACAATGGCAGGGGATTAGCATGTTCTATATGTTATAGCCAATGAGGAGGGTGGCATTATTCTGTGCTCATTGTTATGCCTAGTATTGCTAACTTGTGAAATTGTCACTTTATAAGATGTAGCCCTTGGCAATGAGACAAGTTCTGTGTCAGTTCGGTTCTACGGGACCACCTGAGACCCTTTTATTATGTAATACACCTTGTTTTCTCGTGCAGAAAGGTGGAGTGATTATTTGTCTCTCTTGGGTTATTTATAATAATGGTATTTGGGTTGCTTTTCCTTTCAATTGCAAGATTGCTCTCACTCAGGTGAATCATGTAATGCTAGTCTCATCTCTGCATGACATGTGTTGTCTGTGTGTCAAATGGTTGCTTTTTTTTCTCTGCTACTTTCTTTTAAATATTTTAGTCATATCACAAAATATCAGCCCATCCGGCACGTGCGGTACGATAAATGGACCAATTCTGTGCAGAAATATCTACAATAAAATAATCTGCTTAGCTAAAGAAATACCCTAAAATATTGTTTAACATTCAATTGATCGTGTTTTTCACTCTGAACAATTTTTAAAAGAAGTAAATTGCTATGCCACTCCTTTAAAAGATATTCTGGAAAATATGATTCCATATGTAAGGTTTAAAGATCCATTTATTTTCCTTATTTAACAAAATATTAAAGAGTTAAATTCTCTGGCTTGGTATTTTCCACATGGTGTCAGTCCTTTAAGTCTTTAGAGCTGGGCCATTTATGACCCCTAACAGGCCTAGTTATAATGGCTTTATTGTCAGAAGTTTGTATGAAATTAGGCTGCTCAGAGGCAAATTTTGAACAGTTTTTTGGCCTCTTTGGTGATTATAGTCACAGATGCCAGTTTACATATATCTGCAAGTGTGAATAGCATTTGTAAAGGAAGACCTGTTTGAGAAAAGTTGCTGATAATTATGACAGCTCAAAGCAAGCCCAAGTTTCAATATATATTTATATATTTTTAGGGAATTCTTGGCTGTGCCCCATGACAAATGGAAACTGTTAATGGTCATAATTTATTTTATTACCAAGGCCTGCATTTTGACAACAGAGACAGCATTTGATCCTTTGGTGCAAGGTCTCTTTCATAGCGTTTATAGCCCAGCATCCACGCCATGGTGTCAGTTCTTTAGATAAAACCTGTCCTCAGCTCTGTTGTTTGGGTCAGAGGAAATGCCATTTTTCTTTGGCCAATGTTGCTGGTTACATGTATAAAAGTAACACAAGAAGTCACTTTCTTTTCTGTAGTATATTCTGTTCTTTTAACAGGGGCATTAAAACATTTTTGCAATCAGGTGTCTGTCGATAAAAATGTACACTTCATGTCTCTGTAAGTTTCATTATCTAAGGCTGATTCTCTGTCATGTAAAGAAGAAAGCAGACATTGGGCCTCATTACGAGCATGGCGGCGTGGGAAGTACGGTACAGGTAAGCATGCCGGTACCATAGGCCTCGGACCGCCATACTAAGAGCTCTGCTTGTGGGTGCCATCTCTCCCACCAGATTTTTCCTGGCGGGTGTAACGGCACCCGCTAGCAGAGCATGTCCGATGCACCGGCACAACTCTGAATGTGCCGGTGCAGCCGATGTTCCCATCCTCATTCAGCCCTATGGGGCAGAATGGGGATCGGGAGGTTCTTGATTCCGGCACCCGCAAATGGGCAATGACTGGGCCCGCCAAGCTCGGCATGACCCGGATCTTGCCCATTTGCGGGTGCCGGAAAAAATGCAACTCGGGCGGCAGCCGTGCCGTTTTCAATGGCACGGCTACAGCCAGAGTTGTAATTAGGCCCATTGTTTCTGTTTAATGATGTGTTTATCATCCCAGCTTGACTGTTTCCCATTTAATACAGATTGCTGTATACTATCACATAACTGACAATATTCATTTTGGGCCTAGTCATTTACTGTGGACCAGTACACTTTCATTGTATCTGGTCTGCTGACATCACAACATGTACTTGCATGTGTTTCATTTATATGCTTTGTGCAGAATTACGTTCACATATTTATTTTTCAATGTGGTATTTGTTTTTGCATATTTCCCTTTCTTATAGATTTCCCTACAACACAATAATGAAGTCTTTATGCAAATGTCCTGTTTTAGTGCATGCCATTCTTGTAAATATGTATGTTTCCTCATCTTCTACCCAATGTACACATAGTAATCTGTATTGGACTTAGGAGGTGTGGGCACAATTTTGGACTGGCCCATCTGCATTGTTCTGACTTGCTCAGTTAATCCTGATTCTTCATGCCGAAAACTTCAACTGTCTAAAAAGTGCCCATAATTCCCCTACTCTTTCAACATTCACACACAAAGTTAAACAGCCCTGTGTAATGAAGACCTTGGTGCAAATGCAATTCGGGGAAATATGAGACTAAAACAACTTAATACATAAAATCCATACAATTCTGATGCGCACATGTATCCCCTGACTCATCCCTCATGCTTCTTGCAAAATATAACTACTTTACTGACAGACTGAACTAAGTGATACCATTTACTTACTGACTATATATGCCCCAGCTGACTAACTTACTGACTGAAAGCATTCCTAACAATGCTGTGTTGTATCTTTTAGTGCTCTGTACATTTGTGTTTGCTGTACCAGACCTAACCGGATAGCTCTTATATATTTTAGTTTACAGGTAACACACTTTCAATATGCTGAACACCTCTTCCCCACCCCCATTATGCAGCTGTGTTTTTCTACCATGCAGAAATGTGGTGTCTTGGGGTATGTCCATAAGAGAAATTCCAACCATGTTCAGCCCCTGTTCGATTAGCCAAATAGAGATTCTAACAAGTCTCGTTCCTGTCAGATGTTCTGCTGTGAGGTCCAGAGTGAAGCGGTCCATAAGGCTGTCAACATCTACAGGGGTGCTAACAGATCTGGGTCACAGCTCCTGATTGTGGTGGAAAAACAGAGCCCACTTGAAAAATGTGAAAGAACAACAAGGAACAGAATATTTTTGTTATAGTGCGGTGCAATTAAATAACCTGAAGCATGTCATTTTCTACATTTTAAAAATCAGCAAATGTTGCAATTCCCCACATCAAACACCTTTACTTTATACTGTTTAAAGAGATTATGAGAGCATTTTTGTTTTCGAAGCATCAGAGAATCTGCTCTGAATCTATTATCGAAACCAGCTAGGTTGGTTTGTATAGGGTTATCAGGTATCAGGACCAGCAGCGAGATAATTTGTACACATGAAAGGGAGAGGGAGGTTCTACAGTGAACTTGGCACATGTTACTTATGAATAGGGCAGGCAATGTGACTCAGAATGGCAGGTTGGCATTGATGGAAAAAAGAAGAGGTAGTGATGGGACCTGTGCTGCTGACACAGAATTTGGGGGTAAACTAGGTGCCTCCGATTGTGCCTCGGAAGGTTGGCAAAGGGCTTGAGTCTGCTCAAAAATGTTCTCACCAACCCTGCAGAGTTCACAGCTTTTTCCCTTCTCAGCTTCTCTCTCCTCTCCCCTCTCTGCAGCAACTGAGATACCCAATGCAACAACCTCCCTGATTGGTATCTAAGACCCATCTACTGCCATTTACTTTCGATCCCCTGCCTTTGTCATTGTCTTAGCATTTGGTCATGACTTCCTCATGGGCATTACTGGGTTAAATTCTGGAATGTAATTCTGTCAAAATGTCTGTGACAAATTGACTTCTGACCTGCAGGAAACAAGGATTAGCAGAAGTTAAAGCACCTACTCAGCACTTGCACTTCTACACACCAAGAGCCAACACAATCATAAAGGTAAAACATGCACAGTTAAGAGCTATTCCTCCTACTGTTGTGTTATCTTGGGCCGAGGTAAGGCTATACTCTGAAGAGGGGTGTGAATTTGGTTAAGTAGCAACCCAAATAGAGAAGTATAAAAGTGCAAAATAAAGAAATCTCCAATCAAGGTTCTATAAAAAAAATACTTAAATCAAACACACCATGTACAATAATAATGAACTGGAAAGCACTGTAAAACTCCACCACTCTAGAAGGAACACAGAATATGCGTAATGTGACAATAGGGGAACAGGCAATTAAAATACCACAATGTTCAAAAAGGAGAGGTCTTAAGGTTGCAAAAAGGGGTTAAAATGACTTAGAACATCTCTAGGCCCCGAAGATGGACCCAGGGGGCAGACATCGGTCAGTAGTACATTTTTAAATGTTTTGGTGGCTTAACAGCATCGAACCAGGCATCTCGGTGTCATTCGGGCATTCTTTTCAGTTCGAGGATGCAGCATTTGCCATGGTCCAGTGGAATTCTGGGGTCGAGTAGGGGTCGAACCAGAGGTCTCTGCAGCTTTCAAAGCATTTACTCGAGCTGTCCATATCTGCGGTCACCATTCCGGTTCGGCAGTCAAGGTTTGACAGGAGCGAGCTGGTGCCAGGATGCATAGGTGAGTTGATACAATGTGGAGGTTTGGAGGTCACTGTTTGAATAACACCATGGTCAGATCAATTGACTTACAGGAGTGCTGATGAAAAAGCTGGCAGTCAGAATGGTACTCTGAGCAACACAAGGCAATGCTACTTCTGTTGTTTCTGGCCAAGGTAACAACGCTCTTCCACTGGTTGAACAGAGCTGAGCAGGCAACGGCTGCTTGAAGAATGATGAGCACCAAAGGCCACAAAGAAGGATTCTGGTGGTTCGCTAAGCACAGAACATTATCGATTCATGGCTCGTAGCAGGCCAATGTCGAAACGAGAGGGATCCTGACTGTTGTGGTTTTCAGGAGCTTCAATTCCCACTCCAGGTTCTCTGAGACAAAAAGGAGTCCTTTTCTCTGGCTCCCAAACACAGGAGAGGCTGACACATACATTCAGGGGTCCTGAAGCATGTTGAGGACCTGGGAAACAGTGTAGCTGATAGAGATGCAGGTCTTGATCCAGCAGTGGAGTTCACAACCAACGATCGCTGGGGATGTTTTGGAGACAGAGCTCGCCTCTGCCTTACCTGCCTTCACCGGACAACTAGAAGACTTTTAGTAAGGACTGCTCTCCCAGCAGGGTTCAACAAAATCTTCTTCAAGGGTTGAAGCCCGGAGATGATTAAATGAAGTAGTGGCTTCTCAGTGTTTTTCAAGCATTCTTTTCGGTTCGAGGTAGCAGAAGTTGCGGTGGTCCAGCTGTAAACTGGGGTCGAGTAGGGGTCAAACAGGAGGTGTGTTGCAGCTACAAAGCATCTACTGGAGATGTCCAGATAGGCAGTGACCAGGTTCTGTTCGGCAGTCTAGGTTTGACAGCAACGAGCTGGTGCCAAGATGCACGGGCAAGTTGAGTCAATGCAGAGGGTTGGAGGATGCTGTTCAAAGAACATCATGACCAGATCAATTAATTTACAGAAGCAGCGATGAAGGAGCTAGCAGTCTGAATGGTGGTCCAAGCAATACAAGGCAGTGGTACTTCTGTGGTTCTAGCCAAGGCAACAACGTGCTTCCACTGGTTGAACAGTGCCGAACAGGCAACAGCTGTTAGAAGAAGAATGAACACCAAAGGCCACATAGAAGGGTTCTGGTTGTTTGCTAAGCACTGAAAATGCTCGAATTATGGCTTGTGGCGGGCCAACGTCATAAACACAGGAATTGTCGCTGTTCTGGTTTTCGAGAGCTCTGAGTTGCACTCCAGGGTCTTGATGGACAAGATTAGTCCTTTTCTCTGGCTCCCAAACTCAGGAGAAGCTGGCACATAGCTCCGGAGGTCCAACAGCACAGTGAGGTCCTGGGAACCAGTGTAGCTGGCAGAGATGCGGGTCTTGATCCAACAGCCGAGTTCACCCCCAAAGATCACTGAGGATGGTTAGGGGACAGAGCTTTCCTTTGCCTTGCAACACCTACTTGCCTTCACCACACAACTGGAGGACTTTAGTAAGGACTGCTCGACCAGCAGGGTCCAATGAAATCTTCTTAAAGGGTTGGAGTCCAGAGATGATTCTGTGAAGTGGTGGGAGACCCCTTCTTTTAATGGAGAAAAAAAAACAGAGATGATGTGATTCAGGTTCCTGTCCAGCCATTTGGTAGAATCAGCCTGTCAATGTTATGTGGCTGCAGTGATTATGAGAAGTGCCTTGTACAATCCCTAAACAAAAGCATAGCTTAAATGTAAAGGTTACCCAGCCACCAGCATGAGCTATGATCATCATAGTTTTGGTATGGGTGTGCATATGAGACTTGGCTGTCACTGCGGCTGTCCCAGGCAACTGTGGCCTCTGTATCTGCTCTGTGCCATTGGTAGAGCAGGCACTTATATTCAGGATACTGATACAGAAAGCCACAAATGCACATTATACTTCTGGGCTGGAGTTTATGGAAGGGGAATCTGATCAGCAGATTGCCCTTTCAGAGATATAATTACCCATACCAATGTATTACTTAATAACAAAAAGCCATGGCTTCACCACCCTTGCCAGATGGCAATTCCTTACAATGTCAAACACCTCCATAGCAGGGGCCTTCCTTGTGCTTTCATCAGACTCCTCCTCCAATGATCTTGCTCCCTCCCGGGGTGTCTGCCACCGTCCATCATAGCGTGGTAGCCTGGGTTTGGGGTTCTGAGTCAGATTCAGTGATGTCCCAAAATCTTCCATAGATCAGGATTCCACTTCTTGAAAATGATGGCTAAGGCTACAAAGCCATGATATTCTTGCTTGATCAGTTCCAACCCTTGATTTTTCCTAAACTGTTTACATAGTTCGAGGTTTATCCAATATGGAGCTTGCTCTATCGGCTGTTTCCACATCCACTTGTTGGGTAAGTATTCTTGCGGCTTTTTCCGAGACAGAGTCACCTTATCCCTACCCTTACTGCCATGGCTCCCGGTTCCCGAAACCCTCAGCTGACAGATATTTACCCAGTACACAAAGAGAGCTGGAGTAGTACTTGACCATACACACCCAGCTACTGTGGTAAAACCCGCATGACAATTTAGGAAACATTTCTAACATTTCACTGCCATCCCTTCACAGTATGCATGTTCCATTTCTTCCCAAAATGTTTAAAAACAAACGGGTTGGAGAATAATTCTGTTAGGAAGATAGGGAGGGAGTCCACAGCCCGCCATCAGGTTACCCCTGTAGAGAATGTGGAGTCAATTGCTGGCATCATACAGCAGATGAGGGAGTGGAGTAACAAGTGCCATGCCTGTCATGCATCAGAAAGTGACTCATGATGGACCGACTGTTCTGTTATACTTGGACACTTTAAGGGAAAGTTCTACTTAGTTTTCTAATTGAAGACGCGATTTAGATGAATGGGAGTTCATCTGACTTGGGGGCAAATATGAACTAAAGGGTCTGAAGTGAGCTGTTGGATGCAACTCATGAGATTTAAAATATGATTATTTGGTTTATTTCTAATGCCACACAAAATGAAATGCTTCAATATTGACCACCTTTCTACATATTTGAATGGATAATCTAGAAAATTGGTGTTCAGTGTAGGATTTGATCATATGAGCAATAGCGTAAAAGAAAATTTGATATAGTCTAGGGTCAGATGCTTCACAAATCACTTGGTTCCCCCCACCCACCCTCCTGGGGGGAAGAACACGATTGCTCACTATGTTTGTGCAGTGCGGACTGACCACATTTTCAATTTGTATTACAAATAATCTTATATGGCTGCCTGCACGCATGCACTTAGATGGCAGAAGGCATTTTAATGGACTCCCATGGAAAATGACAGCTTTTAGCGAGACCAACAATGTGGCTGATTCCATAGGATTTCCACCAGAAGGAAAATCAAATGTTGGCTAAGATGCTCGCTTATTTGACAAGCAGAATGGGTGAGGGGTGTGTCAAATGCTTGAAAATCGCCTAGAGTGCAAAGATAAGCGTTGAGCCATGTGTTAAACTATGCAAAGGCCTTTAAAGCATGGTTTTAATCTTTACTGTCATACTCTGTGCAGATTTAAATTGAAGCTCACAATGTGAAATGAAATCATATAGTATATTTTTTTCAGAAAGCTTTACCGGTGTTATATCGTCACCACCTGTTATGTTCCTTGGTAGCTGAGAAATAAAATATATGCTCGACTCCTTGATCCATCCCTACCTTTGCCTTAAAAGGGCAAGGCTATTATGCAAGTCTATTCAAGGGGTTACATGACTGACTGTTGACATGAGGCGCCGGTTGTTGAAAGGAAGTACTCATTAGTGTTAAGTGTGGGCATAAAATAATGCATATTCGAATGTACATGTCCCTGGCGTACCACAGTACACGTTAACAGGGGCGCACATTCTTACTTGCCAAAGCTGCAGGATATTTCCTGCGCACGTACACAGGTGAAGTGAGGCAAAGGACATCTAACGTGCTGTCCACGACAAGTATCGAAGCAGGTGTCAGAGTGCTAAAGATCTCCTCCGCTGTTCGAACTATCCACCTGAATTCATGTCAACATATATCCCTAGGAAAAGAGCAGGCAGGTGCAGTATGAAAGCCCAGGACTCCCAAGCCCAAGTAGTGATCGGATTCTCATACAATGCCATCTCTTGTTTCTACAGTTGGGGCAAATTGAGGAAGGGAGGGAGGAAGGAATTAAGGAAGGAAGGAGGGAGAGAAGGAAGCAGGAAAGGAGGATTATTAATGTGAAGAATCAAAGAGGCTTGCTAGACAACTGTCATTATTCGCTTTAAATGTGCATTGTAATGTACATTTTCTGTAGAGTTTATCTTTAAAAATATATAAAGGGGTGCCTATTCGGGTGCAAGGATCCATGCAAAGAAAGTTATAAATTATCAAATTAATTTGTCACAAATTCGAATTAGTACACAACGCTGGTATCCAGCCTGTGTGCTTGAGAGGGCTACTGATCTGATACATTTCAGTAATGTGAGCTAATTGAGTGGAATGATAGTGTTGAATGAGTTGCCAATCTCTAGAATGTGTGCTCCCGCTTTAATTGTTCATCCTTAATTACCAACTCACACTAATCATGAGTGTTTCCATCATAACATACTTTAGTTTATGTGCAATAATTAGTGCAATTCTTGGAGCTCAGCCTCTTCCCAGCAGTTTGCTGACATCTCAGTTGTGTTGATTGTATTGCATGAGAGCTAAGCATTTCTCTTAATCGTGTACAGTATTAATGTTATAAACAATTGAAAGATGGTATATGAAACCTTGGACCTCATTATAAGTGTAGCATGGAAGATATATTTTAGATAAAGTATGACTACTTCACTAAGAGGCACCCCTCAACTAATTCCCTTTATAATACAGTCCCATACCACAATTCTGGGCAAGAAACAGATGGTTTGATCAAAACTTAAATGCATTTAAATAAATGAATCAATTTTGGTCCCCAAGCTTTATTTAGGGACAGTCACCACAATATTGCAAAATCACTGGCAGTTTTATAACAACAATAAAGATAAAATGCCTGCTTGCATTTCACTATTCTTCACATAAAAACGTCATTTTACGTAATCAAATATCTCTATCACTGTTCACACAGTTCAGAAATGTCATTTAGGCTGTATTGAAATAACAACTCACTTGATTATAAATTCGGTGTGAAAGCACTGCTCATTTCCTATTACAAAATCAATGTATGTTGGTATCACCTTCCCAAACCACTGTTCTGAATCTTAACAAACAAATAACCCTTGCGGGTTCCCTTTTTCAGGAAAAAGCATGTCTGCCTCAAGTTAAGGTGGTTCAGGATCCTTCACGCACAAGGCCTTGTCATCTTCATCACCGATCCATTGGGAATAGGTGGTATTATTTCCTGCAGCTTTTCCTATCCCCTGTGTGTCCTATAATTTAAAAAGGGCAAGTATGTCCATGCTTATGTCATGGTTATATCACACTTGATTGACACAATCTTTGCATTGCCCTGCCTCATAGTCAGACACAACTATAGAATACACATCCTGAATCTTCATTGTATGATTATATTTTCTATGTGTTTAAACAGAAAAAGAGGTGAAACCCAATCTACTCTAAATACTTTAAATGCTAAGTCATTTTTGTTCCATAATTCACTATTGCAACCTGCCACCTCAATGAGAAAATGATTTCTGAAATGTCACCTTGCAAACAAATATCTCGGTATTGAACATAAATATGTAGCATATTTATTTATAATTGTATGATTATTAATCATTTTATGATACACCTATGGGGTGTGAATTTCGAGTCAGAAGAGAAGAAGATACTCTCATTTTCAAAAAGCACACTGTCCCATGATTGTAACTGGTATGGATTAAAAGTTATAAGGACACAACAATTCTATGTATAATGTAATATTTGAATCATGCCCTGATTTTGCCCCCTGGATAGCATCTAGTGCTTCAGCACATTACTCTTATTTTGTTTATTTATTTATTTTTTTCTGGTTTGATTCATGTATATTTTATTACTTATATGTTCCATGTTTTTTTTTTTTTTACTTTTATTTTAGTTGGCATGGGTAGGCAGCACAACCACAGAACAGTCAGTTACATGCCATATACAGAGCATCTTACATATCAGTATACAACAGTACATTGAGCATAGTAGAACACAACCTGTGAGCCAGATACAATGACACATCATCATAAAACTGATACAGATGACAAGGGAGGATAGGGGGACAAACGTCATCATTACATTTGTGTAAGTAGCTACAGAATGCCGTCCATATGTTCTTTTGGCGAGATGCCATCGGCCTTGATGCAATATATTCTTCTTCACATGTTTGTGTCCAAGTGAGCGCGTTCAACCACATAGTGACAGTGGGCGGCGCCGCGTGTTTCCAGTTCAACAATATACACTTTTTGGCTACCATGGTACGTATATTAAAACATTTTGCCATTTTTTTAACATCTCCATTCTCCCACACCCCAAATAGTACACCCAACAGAGTAGGATCTATTACCATCTCTGCTATTTCAGAGAGCACACTCAGGATTCCACTAAAATATGCATTCAGCCTCGGGCAGGACCAAAACACAAGTATCTGATCAACGTCTTCCAGACGACATCTAGGGCAAGCATGAGACTGATGTCTAGAGATCCTATTTAATTTGTGCAGAGTGTAGTATACCCTGTTGAGTAGTTTATACTGCATGCAGCGGAATCTGAAATTTAAGGATACCTACGAGTATGTTCACACATCCTCTTCAAGAGGTCGTCTGAAATATCAATGCCAAGTTCACATGCCCATTCACCGCTGGCATAAGCAAGTGTATGTGGGGATTTAGCCAGTAACATTTTATATATGGAGGATACCCACCCATGACTCTCACTAGAATCAGCCAGGTATTGCAGCCTACGTGTCTCGGGGGCTCGTATGAGCATGAGGGCCGCATGGTGTTGACCGCAGTCCGAAGCCTATAGTATTGTAGCATATCCAAAGCAGAGCCCACGTGGCTGCTCCGCCACGTTTGTGGTGTTATACATTTACCCCCAGGCAACAGATTGGTTAGAGCCTGGTAACCTAGCTTCTGCCAAAGACAAGACAAGGATGTGTTGTGCATGGGTTCAAGCCCTGGAAATCTCCAAAGCGGGAGCCACTTATAATATGGGCGCGGATCTGAAGATATGTCTATAAGCTGATGGCACGTTTTCAGAGTGGAAGCAACAGGGTCCACGGCAGCCCCGGCTACGTAGCCCTTGTAGAGGATCAGGGACCTGATATGCGCCCGGACGTTGCCAATTCTACAAGTCTGACAAGTGATGGAGCCGTTGGGTGCTTATACCAATAGGCCGCATATTGGCCTTGGGAAGCGTACAAGTACAGAGCTAAGTCAGGGGCAGCCAGGCCACCTTTTTCATAAGGCAACGTGATGTACTCCAATTTTTTCTGGGCCGCCCCGGAGTGCCAAAGAAATTGTGTATATTTCTTGTGTAGGTCGTCAAAGTATTTTTTCCCAGGCCAAATCGGGAGATTGGCGAAGATGTATAATAGCTTAGGGACTAGTATCATTTTAATCAAGGATAATTTCCTTGGAAGTGACAAAGTTAATGCTTGACATTTCAGCATTTTAGAGTCGAGGTGTTTTGAGGTAGCAACATAGTTATTTGCTAATAGTGATGATTTGGATATTGAGACCTGCACACCCAGGTATTTGATAGAGTTGGGAGACCAACAAAGGGGGTATTCACAGGTTTGCTGTTGCATGGAGGTGGTTAGCAGGAGCACCTCTGATTTAGAATAATTAATAGTAAACCCCTAGAATGTGCCAATTTTAGTGATATCTCGAAGGATTGGGTCCAGGTTGGTGTCCAGGTCTCTAACGTAAAGCAACACATAGCCAGCATATAACGATATAATTTCTGGAGCCTTAGTTAGCCATATCCCTTTCCCTGAGTGCCGATCTAATATAGTCAGCCATGGGCTCAATGACCATCGCAAACAGGATGGGAGAGAAGGAGCAACCCTGTTGAGTGCCTCGTAATAAAGTTATACCCAAAGAGGTCATGGAATCGACTAACACTCTAGCCGATGAGCGAGTATACAATAGTTTAATATAGTGTAGCAAAGAGGGGCCCACTCCCCTAGTTTCAAGAAACTGCCACATGTAGCGCCGCGCCACCATGTCAAACGCCTTTTGGGCGTTGAGTGTGACTGCCACTGCAGAGACCCTTTGATCAATCCTAGCAATACCATTGAAGACGCGTCGTATATTTAATGAGGTTGAACTCACGGGCACAAATCCGTTTTGGTTTTCATGTACTAGGTACGGCATGATCAGAAGAAATCTATTTGCAATAGTTTTGGGGAATATTTTGGTGTCAATATTCATGAGTGACAGTGGTCCATACGTGTTTGTAATGTACTACTGTTCAAATGTCCAATCCAAACACTGGTTATCAACACCATGGCAGAGTGTGCTCTTTAATCAGTAAAATAAAATAAAAATGTGTGCATTTTCTAACAAATGTTTGGATTCTGAAGCACTACGAAAGAATCAACAGGCTGCACATTAAATTAAACATGTGCCTGATTCTCCCAAAAGAAGTAATTTTTGTTTTTTAATCTGAAGGATATTTTTGAAGACAAAATGGTGTCTAGTCTTGGAAACAGAAGCTAATAAACAGCTGGCACTGCGAGACAACCAGGGGGTGTAGGCCGGATGGAGGCCTGTACTCTGATTGTGTCCCCTAAAACCAGGATAAAGTGAAGAAGGGTGGTATGTCGGAGGAGAACTGAGGAACTTAAGTGATCAGGAGAGCCGCACCCGAGAGAGGGTCGGTCGAAGGAGGAGGCCACCGTGGGTTGGGCCATCATGTGACAAAGGGACATGTAGCAAAAACGACCTGGCAGTCCACACAGAGAGGTGCCAGGAGATTACATGACGTCTGGTGAAAGTGAGGAGAAGGGGTTGATTATAGTCTCCAGCATCCACGTAGATTAACACTGATCAGGGACACAGGACTCAAGAAAGAAAAGACAGAGACCCATCCACTCCGAAGTCTCTGTACCGAAGACAGAGTGGAAGCAGGACTGCCCTGGAAAGGGGCTGACAGATGGAGCACTGACATGGATGACCAGGAAGCTGGGGCTGGTGAAGTCTGGGAGACTGTTGCCAGTTTCTGTAGTGGTGTGCAAGGTGATGCATGGGGGAGGATCACTAGGAGGACATAAACCTATGGTGTGTCAGACCTGACTCTGCCCCAGGGCTGTCACATAAGGGGGCAGAGCAACTGGATCACAGTGACTCTGCTGAGAGGAACTTGCTGCTAGAAACACTATGGTGCCACAGATTCATAATGAAGAGTGAAATACAAAGGGACCTATCCACACCGCTCCAGTGGTGAGGTGCAGATCACTAAGTGCTGTAAGTGTTTGTTATAGTAGAACTTAGAGCCATCAGACTGTTGGCAGGGCTCCCCCACACAGTCTTGAAAGGAGCGAGCTCTGGGGGTCAGAGACTGAAAGTAAGGGAGCTGAAGGATGGGCCTCTCATTGCATCCCTTTTCTGTTCATTTGACAGTGAGTGAAGGGTGGTGTTGGATGATGCAAAACAGTTTGTGGGCAACTTTGCAGAAATTCAGAAGAGATGTGGACCAGGAAGGGACCATGGTATCTGAAAGCTATGGAGTAGCCACACAATCAACAAATGAGGTAGCGGCCACAAAGCCAGATATTAACCTGTCATTGGAAGAGATTAAGTCAATGCAGACTGATGTACAAGGGTCCATGCTTGATTTAAAAGAAAGAGGGGCAACATTCTCTTCCTAGTGAGAAAGAGAGAACTACTGGTCATCAGAGAAGGGTCTGGGATCCTGACAAGATTTAGGACTTGTTTGAGAGGGAGTCAAAGTGGCAAAGTGTGTGTGAGGTTGAAAGCATTGAGAAAGAAATATATCAAACCATACAAGGAGAAGGGAGTCATTCTCCTGGTAACACATTGGGAGTTCTCATAAAGATGCCAGGGAATGGTGTCATTCCCCTGGCTTTGTGTCGGACTGTGTCAAAGCATACCATGAGAAGGGATGCATTTCTGTGGTTCTGGATTGAAAGTAGAGATAAAGAAGCCAGGGGAAGGGAGTCATTCACCCATGCATCGTTGTGAAGTGTACCAAGTCTTGCCAGGGTCCGGGAGACATTCCCTCCAGTTCCATTGAAGAGTATAAGGAGCCTCACCAGGTGAAGGGAGTCATTCTCATGGAGGTAACATTGTGTAAGGACTGGGTGAAACCTACAAGCCAGGAGAAGGAAGTAATTCCCCCAGGTAATTTTGGTTTGAGAGAACACTCTTTTGAATATTACCCGCAAAGAAGCAGAAGGGAGCTATTCTCCTTAAAGAAGCAACTTTTTGTTAGTTTACCTTATAGTTATATAGTGTGTGGGATTGAGGCAGGTTCTGAGACAGGACCATGGTATTTACGTTGACGGGCATTTTAACAGACCCTTTTAGTATTAGTTTAGAGAGGGCAACCCCTCTTAGAACGTTAGGGATTGTAAGGACTTTTTCCACACAGAAATACAAGTTTATAACCAAAACTATGCCACCTTTGTGTCAGCTTCCTTCTTCGACATCCTTACATTTGACACTTGGTGGATGGTGAACCCAGGTAAGATAGGTTTTACATTTTATTCCATCCCTCACAAAACGTATACACGTATTGACCACAATGTGATGGATATGAGGCATGAGCACTAAGTTAAGGAGTCCTCTTTACACCTGTTGGGGTGGTCTGATCATGACCTGGTGAGGACCACGATAATAATAGGTGACGCGATGATCAAAAGGGAAAAGAGATGGATATGTAATGATACACTCTTTAAGCATAATGTCTTTGAAGTGGGATGAAGGAAAAGATTAAATATTATTTTAAAGAAAACAACATGGGAGAGGTGAGAAAACATATAGTATGGGAGGCTGGGAAGGCCCCCCTAAGAGGACTAGTGATGGCAGAGGGGTCAACTAAGAAAACCGAGCGCACTGTGGTGGAAGAGA
This sequence comes from Ambystoma mexicanum, assembly GCF_040938575.1. NCBI lineage: Eukaryota > Metazoa > Chordata > Amphibia > Caudata > Ambystomatidae > Ambystoma > Ambystoma mexicanum. The sequence continues at coordinate 106,477,396 of NC_090937.1, forward strand.
GGATGCAGTGGGAGATTTGTGAGCTAGAGTGGCGCATAAGGGGCCAGACACAGGACAAAGAGTCATTGATTCATGAAAACCTGGGACAGAGGAAGACCCCAGGTAATCTATGGAAAGATGAAAACTATGCAAATCTCCAGTTTTTTAAGCAAATGTATTATGCAAAGGGAGACAAGACAAGTGCAATGCTGGCAAATACACTGAAGGTACAGCAGGCTGAGAGAAGGGTACCTGGCATAAATGATATTCATGGAGGAACTTTTAAGGAGCCAGAAGAAATAGCACACAGGTGTGGTGAACACTACACAGATCTCTATAGGTCAGATGAAGCGGTGGAGTAGGCTGAGGTGATGACATTTCTGGATAAATACAAGATTGCTTTATCAAGCGGGGAGATGCAGGAGATACTCAGGAACCCACAGCGGTTGCAGAAGTGCTGAGTGCAGTATCCTAAATGAAAACTGTGAGGGCCTCAGGCAGTGATGGGCTCACCTCTCCTTTCGGCAAGCTGTAGGCAGAAGTGCTGGCCCCGTTTTTACAAGGGTTGTTCAGTTCCATTCTGGCAGACAATGAAGTGCATGAATCATTTTTGGAAGCAAGGATATTAGTGCTATGTAAGGAAGTGAGAGTGAAAGAGGAGTGTGGCTCTTACAGGCTGATACATTTATTGAACTGTAATGCCAAAATATTCACAAGCATTCTAGCAAACAGATTGGGCTACCTCCTTGCCAACTTGATACACCCACACCAAGTGGGATTTCTGTGAGGAGAGGATAACATTATGAAAACCCTAGACCGGATAGTGGCACAGAGGGAGAAGGTGGAAAATGTCATTCTCTTATCGCTTGATGCTGAAAAAGTGTTTGATTAGGTAAGGTGGAGGTTCCTGTACCAGACTCTCAGGAAAATGGGATTTGGACCAAAATGGATAAAAGGGATGGAAGCCCTATACAGGAAACTTGTGGCAGTGGTCTCAGTTAAAGGAGTGGTCTCACAGAAGTTCCCTATAGGTAGAGGAACGAGACAGGGATGTCCTCTCTCGCCATTGCTGTTCGCCCTTTCAATGGAGCCTCTGTCAATAGCCTTTACAGAGGAGGGTGAAATTAAAGGATTCATGGTAGGTGGAGTACAATACAAGTTGCCACTTTTTGCAGATGACTTCTTAGTTTATTTGACAGAACCAAAGGCCTCCCTGCAGAGATTGACCAGGGAGCTGGAATCATATGGTGCTCTATCAGGAATCAAGATTAATCTGAGTAAATAGGTGGCACTTGTAGTAGGAGATAGTGGGGGCATCCTCCCGACACTGCAGGTCTAAAGACTATTGCTGCAGATGTGAATATTAGTATCTGGTGTTTTTCTCACCAAAAAATTGGAAAATGAGTATAATGCCAATTTGCCACCATTGTGTACACAAATTAAAGAATAATTGAGACGTTTGAGAAAGCTGACCATGTCTTGGGTGGGGAGTCTTACAGTAAATAAGATGAGCCTACTTTCCAGAATATTATTCTTGTTTCAAATGCTCCTGGTGGAAGTCCTGCACGTTTTCTTTATGAAGCCATGAGGGTGCTGACACAGTTTTTATGGCAGGGTAAAAAGCAGAGAGTTTTCCTATGCAAACATGACTCACAGTAAGGACGAGGGAGGGATGGGATTACCGCATACAGAATATTATTACAGGGCAGCACAGATGAGGGTTACATTATCATCTCAGGAATAACACGAGCAAGAAATGGGTACACTTGCAAAATGTGGAACTGGAGGCGGTGACGTTGTGAGAGTGGTTATTTGTCTTACAAGACAAATTTTCGCTGAGAATCTGAAGACATCCTTTATTGAAAGTGTTATGGGGAGTTTGAAGAAAGCAGAGGGACACTGAGGGAGTTACAACATAGTCCTTGCCCCTTAATTGTATTTGAGCACCCCCATTGAGGGACATGATTCACAAACCACTACGCATTCTGCAATGGTATGAGAAAGGGCTGGTGAGGGCAGGCCATATGTGGAGTGATGGGAAATTCTTGGCAATTGAACAACTGCAGGCCATATTTCAATTGGACGCTCTCTCCCCATTCATGTACATGCAGTTGAAAGGGGTATTAACTGACCGTAGAGGGGAAGGGAAATTGACGAATTTGAACAAGTGCTGTATAGGCATGGTCATATGAAAGACTTGGTGTCTAAGCTGTATTGGGCACTGAGGATGGCACAGAAAGGAGAGGAAGGTAACCTGCAGGAACAATGGGAAATGTAAATGGAAAGGAAGTTTGGGGGCAATGAGTGGAAGTAGATATGTCAAGGGGCCTGGAAATCCTCACTGTCAATGGAATATAAAATGCATAATTATCGGTTACTAACCAGGTGGCAGTACTCCCTTCAAAAATTAATTGGCAAGATGTATCTGGGGATTGGCAAGTGTAAAGAGGCTGGGTCCTACTTGCACATTTGGTGCAGTTGTCCAAAAGTACAAGTGAATTGGAAAGAGGTCTTGGAGTGAAAAAGAGAGGTGGAAGAGATAAAGAGGGCTCAGGTGCCATTTGTGGTGATGTTTTGGGAAAGAGGAAAATGGAACAACATTCCACATATGCACTGTAACCTGCAAGAGCTGCAAGGGCATGCCTAACTGTACACTCGAAAAGCGTCTACATTGCCCTCGCATAGGGAATGGATTGGGAAAGCAACAGAGATATAAAAGATGGAAAATCACATTGTGTTTCTCTAAGAATGCCAAAGGGTTGTGGGGATGGAATGGCTGACCTTAACAAGAAAATATTTCAGTGTAAAGTAAAATGGTGGTATAACCAGAAACAGCGAACCAGATAAAGTTCTGTGAGTGATTTTTACTGTTACGAGAGTTCAAGGGAAAAGTGGTAGGTAAACAATGAGGTGGGGGGGATGTGCAGGGGCCAAGGATTGCTGTTAGGGTCAATTGTTTCAATGAAAAATGGATGTGGACATGGACAGCGAAAGAAAGCTAAGAATGCTAAGGACTCTGCCTATAATTCTTTATTTGACTGTAATTTGACAAGACCCATGTTATTGAGTTCTGGAATATTTTGAGTTAAAAAACGAATAATAAGATTACCAAAAAAAAAAAAGAAATAGGCAATATTTGAGCATGCTACCATTATAAACTGTCTCCTTTTAAAATTGTAAAATGGCCATTTGTAAGTATCAATTTCAGCATGTTTTATAGCCATAAAGCCCTAATAAGAAAATAACTATAAATATGTGTGGTGTGCAGCAGTGTGTTTTCTGACAGAACTTCCAAACACTGAGTCTGTCTGTACTCTCTACTGGAGGAAGAGGAGCTTACCACCACGTAACAGTGCCAAACTGTGCAGAGCGCAGCAGTGTGCTTTGTGACAGAACTTGCAAGCACTAACAGGGTAATTCATAGAATTTCGCAGAAAAGTGTCGCAAGCGGCTGGCGCAGAGTGTCCGCGTGCGATTGACTGCGCCAGGCACGTGCGCTAAAACCGATTTCCGCGCACAGCGTATTCATGGATTTCATGCTCCCAAACCAGCCGTGGCGCAGAGTATCGCAGCGACCCTGCAGCAGCGCCAGTAACGCCCCCAAGAACGCCCTTGCGCAAGGAAAAGCCAGCAAAATCGCTAAATCATCGCAAAGGGCAGCGCTAACCCTGGACCAGTTTACAGGGCAGCCAAACAAGGAACGCAAAGCGGGTAACGTGCATATCAGGGGTACACGTGAAGTCATACACGCGATTAGCCAGGGTACGTGTATTACAGGGGTACGCGGGAAGTTTAACACGCGATTGGCCAGGGTACGTGTATTACAGGGGTACGCGGGAAGTTTAACACGCGATTAGCCAGGGTAAGTGTATTACAGGGGTACACGTGAAGTCATACACGCGATTAGCCAGGGTACGTGTATTACAGGGGTACGCGGGAAGTTTAACACACGATTGGCCAGGGTACGTGTATTACAGGGGTACGCGGGAAGTTTAACACGCGATTGGCCAGGGTACGTGTATTACAGGGGTACGCGGGAAGTTTAACACGCGATTAGCCAGGGTAAGTGTATTACAGGGGTACACGTGAAGTCATACACGCGATTAGCCAGGGTACGTGTATTACAGGGGTACGCGGGAAGTTTAACACGCGATTGGCCAGGGTACGTGTATTACAGGGGTACGCGGGAAGTTTAACACGCGATTGGCCAGGGTACGTGTATCACAGGGGTACGCGGGAAGTTTAACACGCGATTAGCCAGTGTAAGTGTATTACAGGGGTACACGTGAAGTCATACACGCGATTAGCCAGGGTACGTGTATTACAGGGGTACGCGGGAAGTTTAACACGCGATTGGCCAGGGTACGTGTATTACAGGGGTACGCGGGAAGTTTAACACGCGATTAGCCAGGGTAAGTGTATTACAGGGGTACACGTGAAGTCATACACGCGATTAGCCAGGGTACGTGTATTACAGGGGTACGCGGGAAGTTTAACACGCGATTGGCCAGGGTACGTGTATTACAGGGGTAGGCGGGAAGTTTAACACGCGATTAGCCAGGGTAAGTGTATTACAGGGGTATGCGGGAAGTTTAACACGCGATTAGCCAGGGTACGTGTATTACAGGGGTACGCAGGAAGTTTAACACGCGATTGGCCAGGGTACGTGTATTACAGGGGTACGCGGGAAGTTTAACACGCGATTGGCCAGGGTACGTGTATTACAGGGGTACGCGTGAAGTTATACACGCGATTGGCCAGGGTACGTGTATTACAGGGGTACGCGGGAAGTTTAACACGCGATTGGCCAGGGTACGTGTATTACAGGGGTACGCGGGAAGTTCAACACGTGATTGGCCAGGGTACGTGTATTACAGGGGTACGCGGGAAGTTTAACACGCGATTAGCCAGGGTAAGTGTATTACAGGGGTACGCGGGAAGTTTAACACGCGATTAGCCAGGGTAAGTGTATTACAGGGGTACGCGGGAAGTTCAACACGCGATTAGCCAGGGTACGTGTATTACAGGGGTACGCGGGAAGTTTAACACGCGATTGGCCAGGGTACGTGTATTACAGGGGTGCGTGGGAAGTTCAACACGCGATTGGCCAGGGTACGTGTATTACAGGGGTACGCGGGAAGTTTAACACGCGATTAGCCAGGGTAAGTGTATTACAGGGGTACGCGGGAAGTTTAACACGCGATTAGCCAGGGTAAGTGTATTACAGGGGTACGCGGGAAGTTTAACACGCGATTAGCCAGGGTACGTGTATTACAGGGGTACGCGGGAAGTTTAACACGCGATTGGCCAGGGTACGTGTATTACAGGGGTGCGTGGGAATCATCACACGCGATTAGGCTGGGTGGGTCCTCACAGGTGTTCCCTGTACACCCTCCACGGCCCCTGCAGGCAGCCTACAAAACAGGGGACTACCCTGCACACCTGCTCATGTCCCCCTGCACCCCCACCCCCCCAGCAGTGCAGGGGCAGCCTCCACCAGGCCCCCACCCATGTCTCCCACCACCCCCACCCCCCGTCACCAGGGGCACTCTCCACCAAGCCCCCACCCATGTCTCCCACCACCCCCACCAGTGCAGGGGCACCCTCCACCAGGCCCCCACCCATGTCTCCCAACACCCCCACCCACCAGCACTGTGGGGCACTTGGCCAGCAGGCAGTCAGGCAGCAGCAGATGGTAGGTGGGAGCGTGCTCAGGGCTCTGGGGGGCAGTAATTTCGCCTCCTGGCCAGGAGCGTGGTCTCTCGTGTGTGAACGCGTGGACAGCCTGATAGGTAGTGAAATCCCACACGTCAGCAAAGGCCCTTAGCGCGTAAACCCGTCAACAGCATATGCGCGCCTATAGTCACCTGCACGTGCAGGAAATTGTTGCGTGACACGTCCCAGTGTCAAAGCGTGTGATTGGTGAAAATGGATGTACACGTAGAAGTGACAAAGCGTGTGATTGGTGAAAATGGATCTACACGCAGAACTGACAAAGCATGTGAATGGTGAAAATGGATCTACACGCAGAAGTGACAAAGCGTGTGATTGGTGAAAATGGATCTACACGCAGGAGTGACAAAGCGTGTGATTGGTGAATGTACACGCCGCGTAAGTGACGCTGTACGTGTGGGCCTGTATATAAGGTACATGTAGAACACCATTTCCTTGTACGTGCTTTTCGTGGAGAGCGAGTGGGTGAAATCTGTACTTCTTGTCGTTTCACACGCGATTTACTTCACGGCGTTTCCATTTCGTATTCCCTGTTACCTCTGACAGCTTTTTCTCTTTTTTCTCTTTTACTGGTTTACCTGGGCCTGTTCCCTCAAACAGTGTCCCCTTCTACTGTTGTCCTGTCTTCTCAGACAGCGTACACATCTTCTTTTGGCGGGGGTTTAGCCAGCCAAACGCGCTCATTCTTCACGCTCTTTTACCTGGCAGACGGTGAGTCACGCACGTATCCAACTTCTGTGCTTGCCCCGTGTGTAGCCTACCCCTTCAGAGGTCATTCTAGGCTGCGTGTGACACGCATACGTTCATTCTTGTGTTACTGGGTGCCACAGCGTAGTGCAGGTTTTTCTTTCTGCACACGTGGTCTAGGAGGGGTTGCGTGCACGTCATCTCCCTTTTTTGGGCCTCCTGTGCGTTGCGTGACCCGTCATCTTTCCCCAGGGGTTACAATCAGCCGTGCCAGAGCACTAGGGTACAATTACCATCTGGTACCCAACCCCTTTGACCCCCAATTGCCCAGGACAATTGTCTACAGCCACTCCCATACGCACATTAATATCAGAGCCACAAGTGGTGGCCGTGGTGGATCCGGTAGGGGACGTGGTCGTAACTTGCAGGGTGAGCCTGTCCCCCCATGTGTGGAGGACCAGTCAAGGGCACCCATCATCCCTCCCCCTCCCCCCCCCCCTCCCGTTGAGGCTGAAGTGGCTGACACCATCCATGCTCAGCCCTTGTTGGACCAGCCCATTGTGGCACCAGACCTGGCTGACTCCATGGCTGACTTCCAGGTCAGCAGGGCTACGACACGTGCGCTGGTGCACGTTGATGCCATCATGCCACGTGGATCTGGGGCAGCAAGGTCATCTGCTGCACCAAGGAGGCAGGGCGGAGTGGCTGCAGGGGCAGCTGCGGCTCCATCCACCCCAGCCCTCACACACCCAGCCAGGACAGTGTCGGTCCTAGTCCATGCTGCTGACATTCCCCCTGACACCATCACACTAGAGCCAATGCCTGCACCAACTCCCATGCTGAGTGTGCAATCCCACACTCCTGATACAGAGTCCACCAGGGCTCCTGCCCCTAGTGTCCAGAGCGGCGCAGGACACTCAGGATCACCACCACCTTCCAAGCGGAAGAGGAAGAGTGCTCGTCCGGCACAGGCTGATGCCCCAGACACGGCTACACAGTCCGGCCCGTCCAGGAAGCCCAGCTTCACGGATGACGAACTGAATGCACTTGTCGAGTATGTGTCCGGACATGACAACGAGATGGTCATTGTTGCAGGATCCAAGACCACACCTGCACAACGCCAGGCACACTGGCAGACCGTTGCGGACATCGTAAGTGCCCTTGGAATCGTGAGGCGCACAGCCAATGATTGCTATAAGCGCTGGAATGACCTAAAGCGCAGGGCAAAGAGTAAGCTGGCCTCAAGTCATGCCGCAACTCTAGTGACTGGAGGTGGGTCTCCAGTAGTAGACATGGAACTCACTCCACATGAGTCAGTCGCTGGGACCTACGTCACGGAGGAACAGATCCAAGGCGTGGGAGATCTGGCTGATTAAGAGGCATTGTCCGGTGAGTGCACATGCATGTGTGTGTCATACATGTGCATGGTGTGTGTGTGAGGGCTTCTGTTTGGGTGCCAGGTGAGAGTGTGTGCGCCTCAGTCGTATGGGTCAGCCATGTGCTTCATGCAATACTTCCTGCGCAGCTGCATTTGGCCATAGCAGTATCCCTTCTGCCAACAGTAGACATCTAGCACAACTGCACGCCAGTTGCCCTTGAAGTGTCACCTTGACACAACAGATTTGCTTATTTTTCACTGTTCATTCAGTCAGTTTGTTTGCATTCCACCACTTTCACTAGGCATGTCGCTGTCCACTAGTCACATGTCTGACATGGGTATGGTAAAGGGGAGTGACTTTGTTACCTGGATATCATTTGTACACACATGTCCCTGTGCAATTTGACCATGACAGACTGGCAGCTCCAGGTGAAAAATCTGACCTGTTAGAATCAGAAAAGCTATTACATGCGGGAACTGGACTGAATGAATAGGTGCTGCCCTCCTCTCCATCTTCACTCAATAGCAATGGTACATGCCATCTGTGTGATGGCATGTGTGTTTCACCTGCCAATCACAGGCCAATGTGTGATGCCACTGCCAGGCAGCATGCAGAAAATGTGTTCATCTTCCATCTTGGTGTCATCAGTGTGTGCCGTTTGCCTGCACTTCATACGCAGTGAGGGTGCATGCATGGGAGGGTTTTAGTCATGTGGGACATGTCAATCAAGTACTGGTTCTCTTGCTTCTCAGCCCTCAATGTGTGCCATGGTGCTAATGCCTGTTTCCATTACTTTGTTTTCATGTCTTTGCAGGGGAAGACGCACCTGATACTGCTGGGGTTTGTGGAGATGGTGCAGACCCAGGAGGTGTCCCAGGGCCGACCAACCACCAGTGAGGGACGTGGTGTGGTGGTGGGGGAGAACCCACAAGTGCTGCAGGTCGTGCTCTCAAGGGGTGTCTCTGGCTGCACCTCCCCCGAGCTGTACTCAGGTGTTGATTCGGATGAGACCTACGTGCCGTCGCTGGTGAGTGTTCCAGGGAGGGATTCTGTTCTGTCTCACCCACCTGCACCAGGGTCAGTACCCTCCATGGGGATGTCAGTGTTGGCAGCTACGCCGTCGGTGGTTACGGATGCAGGGTCACACTCCGCGACATCTGATCCTGTTCCTGGGCCAGCAGATCAGAGGGGGAATGCAGTCCTGCAGCCTCAGGCAGTGCCGGCACAGCAAGGCGCAGTTCGCCTTGCCCCAGACAGGTGTGGTGCCCGCCGACGTGGTGGCCGTACGCCACCTGGCAATACCGCATGGGAGCAATCCATTTACGGTATGGCTACCCAACAGGCTGCATCATCCGAGATGATGGCTCAGGCCATGGATAGGGTGGCCACTTCCATTGTCCCCCCAGAAAGGCTGATGGAGTGACTAGAGCAGGCAACTGACTCCATCTGCCAGTCACACAGGGAGGACATGTTGGGGTCCAACAGGGACAGGCGGGCGGCACTGGCGACTCTGCAGGAGGCCATCTCCATTAAGTCCCAGGGCCACAGGGAAGCCCTGAGGCAGGAGCTCCTACACCTCAGGACGACTCTTGTTGAGCTTGAGGCTTCAACACACCAAAGGACAGAACAGCAGCTGGAGTGTCTCACCCGTACGCTCTCAGCTGAGATGCAGGCAACGAGGGCGGAGGTCCGGGCATCCCGTGAGTTGTTGCATGGGGACCTCCGCACACTCATCCTCCAGAACCAGACCTACCACACCCGCATGCTTGCAGCCATGGAGGAGCAGACTAGGGCCTTGCGTGGGCTGCCTCCCATAGTGCAACCACCTCCGGATGCAGCTGCACAGGGTGATAATAGCGACAGCAGTGACACTCCCACAATAGGGTAGCCGTGTGGGCCATGAGCCCATGCAGGTGTTTTATTTTCCCAGGATCCACGCAGGTGGGTTCTGGTGTGCATCCTGTCCTCGGACCTCCTGGGTGGCCTCCCCAACCCCCCCGGGCCCATCAATGGCCATTTTTGATTGTTTCTTATTTTTATTTTTATTTTGATTTCTTTTATTCCCAATTTTTTGGGAGGATCTGTTGGCTCCGATCTGTTGGCTCCGATCTGTTGGCTCCGATCTGTTGGCTCCGATCTGTTGGCTCCGATCTGTTGGCTTCCGTGGTTCCTGTGGGCATACGCTGCATTGTGGCTGGGCACATGCAGGCTTGTAATGTATTTGGTTCAGATGCTTGGGTTTGAGTCACACACACCCCTCCTGCTTCCCGTTTCCATGGGCTTGCAAAGGGTGTGCCCAAGTGACAGTGAATTACACAGTGACGTTGGACTCCCATGAGCTGTGTGGCCAGTCTGTAGTCAATACTGTGTATACATTCATAGTGCATATTGCTGTTGTGTTGTACACTGCATGTTGCATTGATGTGTAACTCTTCTTCTGTGTCTACCTCCCAATTTGCAGGTCCCTTCCTCAAGTCCACACAAGGACCTCTAGTCTGGCGATGGGGACCATGTTGGCAGCAGTGCACCTACAACTCTACATGGCGCCAACACTGAACAGTTGGTAGTGGTGGAGTGCAGGCATTTCCAGGTGGTGAGACTACTAATATGTAACATTTTTGATGTCATGTTAATGGTACTACGTGCTCAAGTATGTTGTTGGTCCGGCATTGCTGTGAGCATTTCAGGTGTTGCAGGTTTCTAATAGTGCCACTGTACATAGTGAGAGTGATGTCATGTTGTGGGGATTACTTTGTTTACCTGCAATTAGCATGACATGGCACGGTGTGTCGTGTGGCAGTGCTGGGGTTGGGTTGGCTGACATGGCACTGTCCTCTTGTTGCATTTTGCAAGTGGGTATTCATTTTAGCTGCTTCAATGTGTAACTTCACAAAACTGCATTGGTGGTGTCTGTGTGGGTAGGGATGCACACATTGTGACACTTCCAGGTGAACAATCTCAGGCTGACATGGAATTCCCGGTTCATTCTCCACACATTCAGGATCAGTGTCAGGTTGAGTCATCATTGATTGTCAGATGGAATGTGCCAGGGCAGTGTGCACTCCACAGGGGTGTGATTTCTATGTGAAGTAATTAGCCACTAGCTGTGTACGGGCTGCCTCCCCCCATGCCCTTTCCCCTCCCATGCGCAGCGGCTGTGCATGTGGTTGGGGATGTGGGGCCACCACCATGTCCACGGCCAGGCCCCGGCGTGTTGCAACGTTGTGCAGGACACATGCTGCCACTATGATCCTGCACACTACTGGGGGAGCGTATAACAGCTGCCCGCCAGAACGGTCAAGGGAGCGAAAGCGTGACTTCAGCACTCCGAATGTGCGCTCCACTATGCCCCTGGTTGTAATGTGGGCTGTGTTAAATCTTACCTGGGGTGGCGTGGTGGGGTTCCGAATTGGCGTCATCATGTGGGGGCTGAGAGGGTAGGCACTGTCCCCTGTGGAGGTGGGGATTGGTATCATTGGTGAGGTTGTGACCTTGCTCAGTATCCAACATGCATGCATGTCCAGTGGCATACATACTCACCAAGCAGCCATGTATCGCCATGCCGCCCAGCTTCTAGGTCCCGGTTTAGGGTGGACATTCGGTAAATGAAGCTGTCGTGGGTGGAGCCGGATAGTTGGCATATACTGAGGTGATGATTCCCTTGGCATTACATGCTACCTGCACGTTGATGGAATGCCAGTGCTCGCGGTTCCTATAGATGTGCTCAGATGCCCTGGGGGGACGTAGAACCACATGGGTGCAGTCGATGGCACCTAGCACTTTGGGGAATCGTGCCACTGCGTAAAAATCCTGGGCGGCAGCATGCCTTTCTGCAGGTGTTCTGGGCAGGTATATGTGCCTGCGGACTGATGGGCGTGCAGTCATGATGTTCAAGACCTGGTGTAGGCAGCGTGACTGGGTGGCCTGTGACACCCCACCCACTATGGCACTTGTCCGCTGAAATGATCCAGTGGCTAAGAAGTGCAGTACATTGAGGACCTTCTCCAGGGGGCTGAGTGCTTGGGAGCACAGGGTGGGTGATGTGAGGTCATCCTCCCACTCACTCACCAGGTCCAGTATGATGTGTGGTGGAAACCTGTACCTCCCATACACCTGGTCATCAGGCATCCCGAAAAGGCTGGTTCTGGGTGTGAATATTCTGGCCCTGACTATCCTCCTCCTCCTCCTTTGGTAGCCCACTGCCACTGCTGCTAGGAACGGTATGTTCATCCTGGCGTCTGAGCTTGTTATTGTTAAAGTCCGCAATTTATGCTTAGCGCGTGTTCTAGGCGAGCGTGTGACCCGCGCAGCCCTGGAATCCTGTTGCCAGTCCAATAGCGTGTGGAAATTCACACGCACCACGGGATACAGCGTGTGACCCGCGCAGCCCTGGAATCCTGTTGCCAGTCCAATAGCGTGTGGAAATTCACACGCACCACGGGATACAGCGTGTGACCCGCGCAGCCCTGGAATCCTGTTGCCAGTCCAATAGCGTGTGGAAATTCACACGCACCACGGGATACAGCGTGTGACCCGCGCAGCCCTGGAATCCTGTTGCCAGTCCAATAGCGTGTGGAAATTCACACGCACCACGGGATACAGCGTGTGACCCGCGCAGCCCTGGAATCCTGTTGCCAGTCCAATAGCGTGTGGAAATTCACACGCACCACGGGATACAGGTTCGCTGACGTACTTGCGTGTGTAAGTGGCCGCGCCCCCATTAAATACACGTACATAGGCCAATCGCGTGTACGCGCACTTTTGTCCAATTACACGCGATGACACTCTGACGTGCAGTATCTCCACGTGTGGCCCGTCATCACGTCCTGAGTGGGGAACACCCGTGCGGGTCACGTCACAGACGCGCTTACGCGCTGAGGGACTCTGGTCCAATAGAATCGCGTATGCGTGCTGACGCGCTTACGCGCTAAGGGCCTTTCCTCGGATTTTACGCTGACGTGCAGGATTTTCACGTGCCAAATCACTCCGTATCAAGCTGGCCATGCGAAAACACACGGAAGCCCACGCTCCTGCCCAGAAGGCCGAGTTACTGCCCCCCAGTGCCCCGAGCAGCCTCCCACGTGCCATCTGCTGCTGCCTGCCTGCCTGCCTGCCTGCTGCCACCGTGCCCTGCCATTTGGTGCCTGCACATCAGCCATCTGCAGGGGTCCAGTTGCTGTGTCCACCCCTGCTGGAACTGAAGACTCCCGACTGGTATTACATCGCTCCACAGCCCAGCCCCAGGACCCAGTTGCCCACCCACACCTGCCTCTGGGGTTGCCATGTCGGGCACTTCCACATCTGGCACCAGTGGCAACCCCAGGCCAGAGGGGCAGAGGGGCACCAGCTTCACTGTCACCGAAGTTGGTGTCCTGGTGGAGCATGTCCTGGGGCAGTATGATGCCCTCTTTGGATCGTCCCGCGCCAGCAAGGGACGGCAGAGGATCTGGGCCGACTGTGTGGTTGCCATCAACGCGGAGGGGGTGGCAACCCGCGACGTCCTGAAGATCAAGAAGCGCTGGGAGGACTTGAGGTCCAGGACCCTTGTGAAGGCCCGGTGCCTCGTGGAGGGGGGCCGGGGCCGCATGAGTTCCATCCAGATGAGGGTCCTGGAACGCGTACGCCCAGCGCTCCACGCCCAGATCCTTGAGAGGGAGGCCCGTCTGGAGTTGAGCGGTAAGTGTCCATGCATTACTGTATGAGACAGGGCATGTTGCGGTGTGCTGGTTCTAAGATACTTGCCTGTATGTGTGCCATAGCCCATGTATGCATGTATGTGTGCAGGGACATCATGGTAATGCATGTGCGACCAGTGATGTGTGATGCACATGGTTGTTGCATGTGTTGAAATGCCGCATGGGGAGCCCTAATCAGATTATGAACATGAGAGCATGCCAGTCTCTGTACCTGAACATGGGTGGGGGTGAGGTGGGGGTGAGGGATGGGTGCTGATGCCAGGTACATATATGGTAGCCATGTCTGTGTGCCTGACCTGCGTGTCTGTGACTTGTGCATGCCATGGATGCATGACACATGTGTGTGACAATGCAGAGATTCAGTAAAGCAGCAAAATTACCCTTGTATCCGCTGTGTTTGGTGTGTTTGGGGCCAGATGGATGTGACTGAGGTGAAGTGTGTGCATGTGATGGGCATGAGGCATGATGCATGTGAGTTACATATCATTGAATGTTTCAAGAGTCCATTGGACATGCATGGAAATGTCCATGGCATCCACCATGCCTGTTACTGTGTGTGTTTTGCCTGGACTGGCCCATGTGTTGTGGAGGGACATGATGGAAGTGTACTTTGACAGTGGTGCTCATCTGCTATTGCTTCCTGTCTAGGGGACCATTGTACAGTGCCCTGATGCTTGTGTTCTTTGTCTCCCTCTACGCAGCGGCTAGTGAAGAAGAGGGCGGAGACGGCGCTGTGGAGCAAGGCGGCGGGGATGCCCCCACGGCTGCAGCGGAAGGGGTGGGTGAGCCCCCACAGGGGCCTGCTACGGTGGGAGACGGTGAGGAGCCATCCAGGTTGGTGGTTTGCACAGAGGAGGAGGAGGCCGCCACTGGGGCACACATGGGGCCTGGTGGGGGCATCCCTGCTGGTGCAAGTGGTGCAGTCCAGGGCCAGGGGCAGGAGGCAGCACAGGTCACCGTGGAGGGGCCTGTGCATGTCGCTGTCCCTGACCCTGTGAGTGCACCACCATGCACCAGCAGGGATGCCCCGTCCCAGGCCTGTCCGCAGGTAGAGGGGATGTCCATGTCACCTGACTCCCCTCCACCTGCGGACGTGGGAACCCCTGGCCATGCGGAGAAGGTCCTGATTGGGGTCGCGTTGCGCATGGCTGTGATTCGTGATGCCGTGCGTGCTTCCCGGGAGGAGCACGCACGTCATCACGAAGTGCACCGTGCCGACGTGGCCCAATTGGGATCGGCCATGTTCGGGGGTTTCCTGCATGTGTTGGCCAATGTGGCGGCCCTCTCCTCCTCTGTGCAGGCTATCCACCAGTCGTTCTCCTTGCCGTCTTCCAGCCCAGATGCCACCAGGGCCCCCTGTGGACCTGCCCCGACCAATGCAGCCAGCTCGGTGGGGATCCCACAGTCGGGAGTCAGAGATCCAGCAGGGGTGGACACCAGAGCAACTGGACCCCAGCAGATGGAGGATGTGACGGCATCATCGGGCAGGGCACGTGCACGACGGCGTCGGTGGTTTCCATCAGCCTGGATGCCGTCGTGCTGGCACAGGCAGTTGCGTCGGAGGCAGCAGCAGGCTCAACGTGGGAGGCATCATGGCTCGGGGCCATTAACATCAGGGGTGCAGGCATCGGCCGGAGGGCAGGAGAACCCTGGAATGGGAGTGGCTTCCGTGTGGGAGAGGTTGTGCCAGCGGATAGGTGCGGAGCGGCAGCGGGCAGAGGAGGAACGGCTCACGATGGTCAGGGCGGAGGACTCCATGCGGAGGGCGCTGAGGCGGGCCGAGTGCCTCGAGGGTCTTCGCAGGGAGTTTGAGCTTGACACTGCGTTATCCCTGCGGGACCTCGGGGCCAGGGAACATGCCCGCCTCCAAGCCATTGACCAGGAGTTCGAGGATGCCCTGGCCCATGACAACAACCAGTGAGCCGTCCGAATAGCCCGCTGCCTTTGTATATAGTTGTATAGTTAGGGTTAGGTTTCCTTTGTTTTTTTGAATTTTTTTTTGGTTGCGATTGGACAATGCACCACTTTTTTGTATATAGTTCCCTTTTTAGTTAGTAGTCAGTTAGGTTTAATTTGGTAGGGCTCATGGACCCAGGATGATCTTCTTGATTGGCTTATTTTAATTTTTCATAATTTTTTCTTGGACATTCATCTTGTTTTGTTTGATTTGCTTTGTGTTTTTTCTTATTTGCTGTTCAATACATATTATTTTTTTAATCTTCAATGTGTCGTATCATCTCATTGCTTTCAGGCATGTCATGTTGGGTGTTTTGTCATTCACTTGCAGCCATTGTGTGTGACAGACATGTGTTAAATTGCATTATTTACATTGGGGGTGTAACATGTAATTGCCTTTGATATGTGGGTGGGTGTGATAGTTGGTTGGGCCTTTTGGCAGGGGAGGATGGGCATTACGGACATGATTGGGGAATGTTGGGACCCAGGTGCAGGGGGGCATGGATTGGACATGGGTGGGGGCCTGCTGGCAGGTGCCCCACAGTGCTGGGGGGTGGGGGTGGTGGGAGACATGAGTTGGACATGGGTGGGGGCCTGCTGGCAGGTGCCCCACAGTGCTGGGGGTGGGGGTGGTGGGAGACATGAGTGGGGCACTGGTGGAGGGTGACCCTGCACTGCTGGGGTGTGGGGGTGGTGGGTGACATGAGTGGGGGCCTGGTGGAGGGTGGCCCTGGTGGCTGGGGGGTGGGGGTGGTGGTAGACATGAGTGGGGGCCTGGTGGAGGGTGACCCTGCACTGCTGGGATGTGGGGGTGGTGGGAGACATGAGTGGGGGCCTGGTGGAGGGTGCCCCTGGTGGCTGGGGTTTGGGGGTGGTGGGAGACATGAGTTGGACATGGGTGGGGGCCTGCTGGCAGGTGCCCCACAGTGCTGGGGGGTGGGGGTGGTGGGAGACATGAGTGGGGGCCTGGTGGAGGGTGACCCTGGTGGCTGGGGTTTGGGGGTGGTGGGAGACATGAGTGGGGCCCTGGTGGAGGGTGACCCTGCACTGCTGGGGTGTGGGGGCGGTGGGTGACATGAGTGGGGGCCTGGTGGAGGGTGCCCCTGGTGGCTGGGGTTTGGGGGTGGTGGGAGACATGAGTTGGACATGGGTGGGGGCCTGCTGGCAGGTGCCCCACAGTGCTGGGGGGTGGGGGTGGTGGGAGACATGAGTGGGGGCCTGGTGGAGGGTGACCCTGGTGGCTGGGGGGTGGGGGTGGTGGTAGACATGAGTGGGGGCCTGGTGGAGGGTGACCCTGCACTGCTGGGGTGTGGGGGTGGTGGGAGACATGAGTGGGGCCCTGGTGGAGGGTGACCCTGCACTGCTGGGGTGTGGGGGTGGTGGGTGACATGAGTGGGGGCCTGGTGGAGGGTGCCCCTGGTGGCTGGGGTTTGGGGGTGGTGGGAGACATGAGTTGGACATGGGTGGGGGCCTGCTGGCAGGTGCCCCACAGTGCTGGGGGGTGGGGGTGGTGGGAGACATGAGTTGGACATGGGTGGGGGCCTGCTGGCAGGTGCCCCACAGTGCTGGGGGGTGGGGGTGGTGGGAGACATGAGTGGGGCCCTGGTGGAGGGTGACCCTGGTGGCTGGGGGGTGGGGGTGGTGGGAGACATGAGTTGGACATGGGTGGGGGCCTACTGGCAGGTGCCCCACAGTGCTGGGGGGTGGGGGTGGTGGGAGACATGAGTGGGGCCCTGGTGGAGGGTGCCCCACAGTGCTGGGGGGTGGGGGTGGTGGGAGACATGAGTTGGACATGGGTGGGGGCCTGCTGGCAGGTGCCCCACAGTGCTGGGGGGTGGGGGTGGTGGGAGAGATGAGTTGGACATGGGTGGGGGCCTGCTGGCAGGTGCCCCACAGTGCTGGGGGGTGGGGGTGGTGGGAGACATGAGTGGGGCCCTGGTGGAGGGTGCCCCTGGTGGCTGGGGTTTGGGGGTGGTGGGAGACATGAGTTGGACATGGGTGGGGGCCTGCTGGCAGGTGCCCCACAGTGCTGGGGGGTGGGGGTGGTGGGAGACATGAGTGGGGCCCTGGTGGAGGGTGACCCTGGTGGCTGGGGGGTGGGGGTGGTGGGAGACATGAGTTGGACATGGGTGGGGGCCTACTGGCAGGTGCCCCACAGTGCTGGGGGGTGGGGGTGGTGGGAGACATGAGTGGGGCCCTGGTGGAGGGTGCCCCACAGTGCTGGGGGGTGGGGGTGGTGGGAGACATGAGTTGGACATGGGTGGGGGCCTGCTGGCAGGTGCCCCACAGTGCTGGGGGGTGGGGGTGGTGGGAGACATGAGTTGGACATGGGTGGGGGCCTGCTGGCAGGTGCCCCACAGTGCTGGGGGGTGGGGGTGGTGGGAGACATGAGTGGGGCCCTGGTGGAGGGTGACCCTGGTGGCTGGGGTTTGGGGGTGGTGGGAGACATGAGTTGGACATGGGTGGGGGCCTGCTGGCAGGTGCCCCACAGTGCTGGGGGGTGGGGGTGCAAGGGGACATGTGTTGGTGTTCATTAGTTCAAGGAGACATGTGCCTTTGCTGGGGGGCATGCCCATGTTGGGTGGGCTGCCTGCGGGACATGACCAGGGATGCAGGGTAGTCCCCTGTGGTGTGGGCTGCCTGCAGGGGCCGTGGAGGGTGTACAGGGTACACCTGGGAGGAGCCACACTGTCAAATCACATGTTGAACTTACCGCGCACCCCTGAAATACACGCGCCCAGGCTATTCGCGTGTGGAACTTCCCGCGCACCCCTGAAATACACGCGCCCAGGCTATTCGCGTGTGGAACTTCCCGCGCACCCCTGTAATACACGCGCCCAGGCTATTCGCGTGTGGAACTTCCCGCGAACCCCTGAAATACACGCGCCCAGGCTATTCGCGTGTGGAACTTCCCGCGCACCCCTGAAATTCACGCGCCCAGGCTTTTCGCGTGTGGAAATTCCCGCGCACCCCTGAAATACACGCGCCCAGGCTATTCGCGTGTGGAACTTCCCGCGCACCCCTGAAATACACGCGCCCAGGCTATTCGCGTGTGGAACTTCCCGCGAACCCCTGTAATACACGCGCCCAGGCTATTCGCGTGTGGAACTTCCCGCGCACCCCTGAAATACACGCGCCCAGGCTATTCGCGTGTGGAACTTCCCGCGAACCCCTGTGATACACGCGCCCAGGCTATTCGCGTGTGGAACTTCCCGCGAACCCCTGTAATACACGTAGCCCGCTCCCCCAGGCCCGATCGCGTGAGGTACTTCCCGCGCACCCCTCAAATTCACGCGCCCAGGCTATTTGCGTGTGAAACTTCACGCGAACCCCTGAAATATACGTAGCACGCTCCCCCAGGCCCGATCGCGTGAGGAACTTCACGCGAACCGCTGTAATACACGTAGCCCGCTCCCCCAGGCCCGATCGCGTGTGGAACTTCACGCGAACCCCTGAAATACACGTAGCCCGCTCCCCCAGGCCCGATCGCGTGTGGAACTTCACGCGAACCCCTGTAATACACGTAGCCCGCTCCCCCAGGCCCGATCGCGTGAGGTACTTCCCGCGCACCCCTCAAATTCACGCGCCCAGGCTATTCGCGTGTGAAACTTCACGCGAACCCCTGAAATATACGTAGCACGCTCCCCCAGGCCCGATCGCGTGAGGACCTTCACGCGAACCCCTGTAATACACGTAGCCCGCTCCCCCAGGCCCGATCGCATGTGGAACTTCACGCGAACCCCTGAAATACACGTAGCCCGCTCCCCCAGGCCCGATCGCGTGTGGAACTTCACGCGAACCCCTGTAATACACGTAGCCCGCTCCCCCAGGCCCGATCGCGTGAGGTACTTCCCGCGCACCCCTCAAATTCACGCGCCCAGGCTATTCGCGTGTGAAACCTCACGCGAACCCCTGAAATATACGTAGCACGCTCCCCCAGGCCCGATCGCGTGAGGAACTTCACGCGAACCCCTGTAATACACGTAGCCCGCTCCCCCAGGCCCGATCGCGTGAGGAACTTCACGCGAACCCCTGTAATACACGTAGCCCGCTCCCCCAGGCCCGATCGCGTGAGGAACTTCACGCGAACCCCTGTAATACACGTAGCCCGCTCCCCCAGGCCCGATCGCGTGAATAACTTCACGCGAACCCCTGTGATGCACGTACCCTGCAAATCGCGTGTGACACTTTCCGCGCACCCCGGTATACATGCACACGTATTTTTTGTCAGCGGGTGTCCGTGTTTGTGGGTACCCCTTTGCACGTCATTTTTCCTGGAGGGCCACAGTATGGGACATTCATCATGGCAGTATATAGGTGCTATTTGTTGGCGCACCTTTTGGCGCACATTTCTTACAGCCGCAGAGACGCTACCGCCTCCTTTCTTGTGGCGGTCGTGTTTGTGCCTGTGCGCTGGTTTGAGCGTGCGCTTTTTTCCCCTATTCTATTCCATGAATACGTGTTGTAGGCGAGCGTGTGGGCGTTCCGCGCACTTGTGCCCTGTACTTCCCCCGTGACGCCCACGTTTTGGCAAGTTGTTCCCCATTCCGAGTGTTACGCCCGTGTTCCGCCTACTTTTATTGCGTGCGCCGCGCTATGTGCGAATTTCGCTGTGGCCTGTGCGATTTTCGCTGTGACCTGGCGCACGCTGTTAGATGGCCTGTGCGCCAACGTGCGCCAACGTGCGCCGCGCACTTTTTTTTCGCACATCCGCTGGTTTTCTCGCGCACGGCCTTCCATGAATCGACGTGCGCTGCTTTTCGTGCGATTTTCGCACGTTCACTGCGATTTTCGCTATTCCACTGCGATTCGCACGTTTTTGCCCACTTGCGCCGCGCTAATTATTCCATGAAACGGCCTCTAAGTCTGTCAGTACGCTCTACTGGAGGAGGAGGAGCTTATCCTGTATAATGGACCCACACTGCGTGGAGCGCAGCAGTGTGGTTTATGTTTGGTGGGTGGAATGTGGGACGACGACTCCCGAGCGCTGAGACACTGAGCCTTCGGGAGGACATTTTGCTTCCTCCACGATTCATCTTCACTTGCTGGTTTCCAGCGTGGCTGCACGAACGGGAATTTCATGGCACAGTCCTCTGCAGTGAATGGTGAGTTGTAGCAGAATATTGACATTAAGACAAGTGCGGATGGCCCGTTTCACTGTGCCAGCAATTTCTGGTGGCTCTTGTCAGACCGTGGCTCACAGCCATTTCAATCTCCCCTCGCAATGTGAAGAAACATCAAAGTCTACCCAGACCGTGGATTAGGTACCCAGGCTAACAGGCAACTGGGTGTGAGAGACGTACTTCACAAAGGCAACGTGTGTGGGCCAGTACGAGCTATTAGGAGCTTGCAGGAGCACCAAGGGGCTTCCGATTATTGTGTATAGGTGCCAAAAGAACTCAGTAATTGACTGTGACATAAAGCCTTTGAACTACCTCTGTTTAAGTAAGGAAGTTACAGCCATAAGGAAAGTCGACTTTATATTACATCCCCAAATATACCATCAATTAACCTGGAACGTGGCTGTTCTGTAAATTGCATTTGCAGATAGCAGCCCGAGAAGATTGTACAAACTAAGGATCTCAACTGTTAAATTGAAACTCAAGTAGTTTACGTTACGAAATGTCTGGAAAAATATAAACGAGGAACAATAGCTACAACTTACGAAGTAATGTTCCATTTCAAAAGAAGAAAAGGTCCAAACCGTCAACATCGAAGGGGGCTAATTTCACCTTCCCAATTTCGAGCTGACTACAAAATAAAATGCAGTTTGAAAACAATTGCAGTAAAATTATGCCATTTGTTTCAGTGGGAACATCCAGAGAAGGTTTGCACATTGGCTACAATTTTCGGCGAGGTGATCAACCTAAATGAAATAAATACAGCCGAATCATCATCGGTGGCCATCGATAATAACAATTCATGATTGGAACTATTTTATGCGCTGCAAAAAACCCTGGCGCCAGAGAAAAGAGTTACCAAAACTCCAGAGAGAGTTGATGAAGTGCAAGAAAATAAAACACCTTGAATCAGGGTAACAGCGCAGGCAGCTAACAGCAGGCTTAATACGACTAAATCGCAGAGACTTTCGCCCTCTCCTTATTTACAAAGTGTGCACAAGGAGACAAGGAGTACCAATGACACTGAAGAATTGAATGGTTCATACAATGAAATTCAAGCACAATTAGCATCTATCCAGTTTGCATTAAAAGTTCTTTTAAAAATGTGTGGAAAAATCTTAAAGGTTACTCTTAGCATCATCAACTGCCAGGCCGAGGATGATGATTGTGAATTGGATGCTTTGATTGTGTTGGTAGCGCATGAAGGTGCGTGAGCTACTTTAGACCAGAATGGAGCAACTGTTGCAGAACCCGAGGAAGTGGAGAAGAACTTGCCAACGGAGGAAGTGTATATCGTTGTACACAATGACTCTTCCATATACCTTATTGGAAAACAAAGAAGGCTAATGAAACACTCAAAAAATCAAAAACAACATAAGATTGACATAAAAAATAAAGTAGCAAAAGTTGTGCTCATCACTAGTACACCTGAGATATTAGTGGATCCAGCGGCAGTAGAAGAAAAGCAAAAAGGCAAGACCAAACGGTCTACTAAGGAAAAAAGATGAATGGAAGATTTACCAGCTGGATGCTAAATGGGAAAAAAACAACTGGCACAAGTAGAAGAACCCATAGCTACGCACAGCAGTGTGACATGTTCTTATTATATGGCAGTCGAGATTGAAGAAGCTTCGGAGGCTCAGCGATTCTCAAGGGCACAGATTTCATTGGTGGTATCTCCAGATGTAGGTATGGTGCCTAAAAAACAAGTCGACTAAATCCCAAAACATCACACAAAGAGTAAATATTATTTAGCATTAAGTAGCTTAAGCAAAATCCCATGCATAACAATAACCATATTAATAGAGCCAATATCCTTGACATACTACATTCATTATTTCCGCTATGACTGCTGCATATAAAGGGATTTGAATTTATAGAATGCATCAAGAATACGAAATACGCAATGAGTAGGGTTCATTGTAAACATGTAGAAGTGGCGGAATTGATTGACAGGTATAGTAAAAAGCTCACAGTCATGGGATAATAATTGGATGCAAAAGAAGAACCTGCGTTGATTACCAAACACCCTCTGCAAGCAATTACGAAACTGTCTGATGAAAACAAGATTTTAAATAACCTACAACTAACAAAGAGCACTATCAACTTGACAGAGGAGGATATGTTGGGTAGCTTAATACGGCTGGTTGGACTTGCTGCTCAAAAGCAAACTCATAAAGAATGAAGATGGACTCTTCGTACTTGGAATACCACAGGGTTTAGTCGCATTCTGAGGAACAAAGGTTTGTTAGCAGCTGGACTAGAGAATAATCTATTTCTCCAACAGGAAACTTGGCTGATGACGGAATTACACGTCGATGGATACCAATCATTCCAATCTCTTGCATCAAAGGGAAAGACGGGGGTGTCCAGTCATAATTTCGAAAACATAATTTCGAAAGTCAAAAAAGTCGAATCAAAAATGTGGAAAAAAAAAATGTCGAATTGTTTTTTTTTTTCGATATTTTTTTTTGGGCTCTAGTTTCTGTGAAAAAAATAGGTAAAAATAAAAAAAAAGGGGGGTCGGGGGGGGAACCCCCCCATTTCGAAAAAAAAACGTCATTAAAAAAAAATTCGACATTTTTTTTTCGACGTTTTTTTTTCGACTTTTTGACTTTCGAATATTTTGTATTCGAAATTATGTCTATGAACCAAAGACGGGCATACCATTTAATGGATTGGTGACAGGGGTGAAAACATGTGTGAAAGTTTCAAAAATCAATGTCAGTGTTGAAAGTCCGTACTTACTGGCGATGCAAGTCAGTGTGTTGGATGCTGATTTTTACTGCCTGATTCTTAATGTGTACGACCCGCATGGGGGTAATTCAACAGAACAAATAATGGAATCAATAGCAGAACTGATCAGTAGCACTTTAACTGGCAGGTGTTTGACTAGTTTGATTATAGGCAGCGATTTGAATGCCTATTATGGATGTGAAAGTGAATGCCTGGAGACTGACTTCGTTAGTGCAACAAGTAACATTGCAAAAAAAAAAACTTAACTAAAAAGATTAGCACTGGGTAGATTACTTAGGAGACTAGGGTTGCCACTTGCTCAATGGTAGCGTGGGTGCTGATCAACCCGGTGGCTACACATGATAAATGGGGTGAAGTCATCTACCCTTGACTACCTACTTTTAAATGATGAAGTAATCCCAAGTGTCTGGAAACTAACAATTGTTGAAAGTGCACATAGCTATCATGACATGCTACAATTAGTGGTCCAAGATAAGGCCACTGGGGAGATCTTAGCCATTTTGGGTGACCTAGAGGTCAGCCCTTGTGGCAATAGAATTAGTTGGTCTACGGCGGATATTAATAACATGCTGCAGTATATGCAGGAGCAGTACAAGTTAGATAACAAGCATCTCTCAGCTTTATCGGCCGATGAAATCGAGGCTTGAATCTTTAGCCGTACCACAAGTTTTTTGTCTACAAAGGCTTCTTACCTATTCAATCATCACCATGTATATGACAGAGGAATTAGAAATGCCACGAAGGATATGAGAAGAAACATATGCAAGATAAATAATTTGCAGGTGTTGCCGCATAAATCCCACAAGTTGATAACCGCTATAAAAAATAAATACCACAGGCGGGTGATATGGTGGAGTAGTTCACATAAAAATGCTCAATCACAGCCTGTAATTGCAGTTGCCTCAAATCAAAATCTGAGTAAGATTTGCCAACTCCTCAATGAAGGCAAAACCACGAAAGCCAAGCAAATAATTAACCCTATTGGCGCATATGTCTTTGAAGCCATACAACGGGTTGTGAATTTAGATCTGGGTACCATTAAATGTTATGGGCTGCATTTTGAAAAGTCGAACATAGAGAGCCTTATACGGAAGTTAAAAGATTCAAGAACGCTGGAGCCTTATACGGAAGTTAAAAGATTCAAGGACGCTGGGACTTTAACGGCCTAGAAATATAGTCCTGAAAAACGATTCTGTGTATTGGTCCGTTTTGCTATTTGAACTATTTAATAAAGTATCAGAGGAAGAGAAAATCCCAACCTCTTGGAAAAAATCTTATCTAGTTCCAATTTATAAGTAGGGAAAATGGTCAAAGCCAGCAAACTACCGCTTGCTGGCTATGTTAGATGTCTCAGGGAAGGTTTGTGCATCTCTACTGTTGCAACAGTTAACTAAGTGGGTAGACCCAAACAACATTCTGGATAATTTCCAGATGGGCTTCCGACCAGGGTTAAATACCATGCACTGTTTAAAAATAATGGACAAACTAATAAGCGACACGAAAGTGAAAGTTACCCTTATTCATATGCAGCTGTGATAGACTTCAGTGCTGCATTGAATACTGTCAACCGGAATATCTTATGGAGTAAGCTCGACAAGTTAGCCTGCCCATCTAATATTCTTAGTGCTGTGCGTGGACTCTATGAAAACACCCAGGTTCAGGTACGTTTGGACAGCAGGAGTGCACAATCAGAGCCTGTCTACACTAGCAAGGGGGAGAGGCAAGGCTGTGTGTTGGCACCCTCGCTGTTCAATATCTACCTACAGAAATGCCTTAGGAGCTGCACAACTGAACAACTGTCCACCAAAATTCACAAATGTCAAGCTAAACTGTATTCTTAATGCTGATGATTTGATCATTTGCGATCGCTCCTACATAGGCATTAGGAGATCTTTATTGGCGCTGTATAATTATGCAGACTTGAATTGTTTGCTTATAAATAATGGGGAAAAAACATTCTGCACTTCGCATATATAGAAAACAAAGTTCCAAAGATGGTAATAGGGGAACAGATGATAACTCAGGGTTATAGCTATACACACCTGGGCATTACCTTGACTACTAAAAGTGACTATGCCGAGCTCATTCAGGAGAAGAGCAGGAAGGAAGTTATTTTAACTTCCATGATCTTAAGGATTGTTCGAGAGAATTCTGGATTCAGCTATAAAGGGATGTATAAACAGAGTTTTTGCACCACAGTGTTTTATGGACTGGACCCTTTATACATTTGTGACTTGTCTTGGAAGGGAAATTCTGGAGAGCTATACTTGGTCTTGGTGCGAGTGCGCCAGTTGAACTGCTAAGGTTAGAGTTGGGGCAAATGTCACTCCCAGCACAGGCAATCAAAAAAAGGTATTTATTACAAATAAAATCCAAAACAAGTCCAGCATACCCACTAATACAATTACTGGGTGAATTCCATCATACTGAGAAAAATGATAAATGTATAACACTGGTGAATATAACCTTTGTGAAACTTAAATGGGTATCGGATTGGGAAAAATATTATTATTGTCTCCAGAAACTCTTACTTAATAAATTGGAAAAGTGGGATTGGCTGTCAAAGTATACCCACCTAGGAAAATTTTAAAACAAGAAAAAAAAACTGCAGGGAGCTCCAAAAGCCAATTCACGTGTACGGTCCCCTCAAGGCTACCTACGGTTGTGCTCATCAACAGACTTGCACAGATTTTTGCTGTTACTCAGAAAAAAACAAGCTTCCTGTCTTGTCAAGTATTGGGCAAGAGTTGGGGTCACCATTTGAGGACAGGTAATGCTGCATTTGTGCCATTAAACATATACAAGAAATGACAAAACACATGTTAGTGGAATGTCAAGCCAAGGGGCCGCTATACATGACCATATTTTGCAAATTCACATGTGACTACGTCAACATCAAGAGTGAAATGTTTTGGGCATACTGTTTAAATGATGCTAATAAATCGCTACACATTGCACTTTTCAAAGTTTGGAATAGAGTTAAGTAACGATTGCATTAGAACTGCATGTATTATTTCTTTTCTGTTCCATTATGGACTATGCCATGAAAACACAGTGCATGACAATGGGTTTAGAAATGGTTATTAAGACACTTTTTATGAAACTTTAGTAAAGTGTATTTTTTTATTTATATAATGAACTTGTATGTTATGTGAAAAGTTCGATAAAACTGAACACATTAAAAATACATAAAAAATAAATATGTTTCTGATAAAAGGTCGACACTCAAATGTGGTCGGACTTGTACAATCCCTTTGTGCTCTTTCTGAATAACCTTATGAGAATGAGGAAGGGATAATAGCACCAATGGAGGTTTCTGGATGATTTGCACAAATTCACAGAGCATTTTTGGGACATAAGTTTGAGCACAGATGTTTACCTTTGGCAAATGTGTCTCTGATAAGAGGGACGCATGCTTGAATAACTAAGTAAATAATGTTCATTGTACTTCATTCTTATTGAATTATTGGTAGCACTCATTCTAAGAGCTTGTAACCATATACATTCATGTTTGCACTCATGTAGGATAGCCAAAAGACGTGGGCGTGAGTATAACATGACTGCTACATATGCCACTTTATTGTGTCTGAGAACCCTTTGCTTCTCTCATTTCCAGATACAGAGTTCCCTCTTGCCAAAACTGAAAGCCTCACTGAAGTTCAGAAATGGAGGAGTGCATTCTCCAATGCGCAGATATGTCCAGCTAATTATATATATATAACATCCTTTCTTGAACCTTTCTTTGGGCCATGAGTTAACGCTAGGTGATGTCCGCCCTCGCTGAATTAGCAAATCAAACCAAATCCCATATTATGGATTTAGTGAACTTGCAAGATTTGACAGTATCCAAAATAACACATGAAACTTTCAGTTCAGAGTACAGGGTCAGCCCAATCACGTCACGTGGTGCTCCTGTGAGATTTGGTAGCTGTACGGCCCAGCTCTCTTCCTGCTTCTGCATGGGTTAGGTCTGACTGTTAGATTCAGGAATAAGGTCTAATACCCGCTAGGAAAGAGCACGAGGTGGGGAGAGTTTTCAGCGTGTCATATTCTTTGTGCATGTTAGACTTTGATTCTCTGTTTTGGACTTTGTGTTCATAGAGCAAGTCTTGTGAAGTCCCTTAAATCCCTACTCCATATTTGAGAAATATTTTGTGTAAACTGGGCCACTTTTTTTTTAATTGTATTTATTGTGTTATATTATGTTGCTGTTTCTTACCTGATTCCACCGCAAGAAGAAAACTTGTGTGGAAACATGGTGTGACAACGTTTGTAATTATTTTAAAATACTTTATTTTACCCATTCAATAAAAAAAAGAGAAACTTTAAAAAGTAAAATCTTGCAAATTATTTTGTGACATCTTTCTTGAAATCCTTCGTTACACCGTGGGTGCATTTTTATAAATAATTTATGTTGAACTTCCTCTTTTCACAGAAAAAACAAAGAAAACATGAACCAACTTTTCAAACCCTTTATCTAGTCTAGTACCCCTCCACTCAAAAATCAAACAAAAGATAAAGCTTTGAGATTTCTTTGGTGAAAACCTTTGTGAAACCCTTTGTGATGTGTACCCCTCATGAGTTTTTTAAACCTGACTCCTCTCTCTTAAAATACAAAAATGATTGTCTGTGCCTCCTGTTCCCATAACTACTTCACGCATGTCTTTTGCTGCTCATGTCTTCTCTGCCCTGATTTTGTGAGATTTTCTTCAGTGATGGGTCAAAAATAGGTAAAACTGGATCTCATTGCGCTGAAGTGGCGCGTTCACTGGCAAACAAGTCTGATTTTTTGTTGCGAGGTGCTGTGTGTACTACCACTACCAGCCTTCTGGTGCGCTCCAGGAGGAGTGGAACAGAGGCGTTATTCCAAATTACTGGCACCTGGGGCTATAACTTACTCCCATCGTGCTGAAGCGCTGCGTACATGGCTCACGCATTCAAAGTACGCCACCATCACGTCAGATCGGGATAAGGGAAGATGGATGGACTAACAATCGCACATTCCATCCGGGAGGTATACACAGCTGGAAGACTGAATGAACCCTCAAAGAGTGTGCTGACCTTACTTTTTCCAGAGGAGATTCGTCCACGACAGGGAACTGTGGGAGGCACACTGACGAAGAAACAGCCACCCACAAAGACAGGAACTGAGACACTACAGTCAGCAGAACTGATTGAAAATAGTAAAATAAGCGAATGTATTTCTTCCTTCCAAGCAAGACGAGGTGAGCCAGACGGAGTTGGTGAACCAAATAAAAAACTCACTGGCCAGCCTCGGCTGGGGAATGGCAGAATGGATCTTCGAATGTTAGGCTAAACCCCCAATGTCCCACTAAATGTTAGATTTTGTGGGGGATCCAGGAGCGGGTGGAAAGGTGGTTTAGAGTGTTAATCATGGAAAGGCGAACCTGGAGGTCTGTAACCACTGTGCACCCTCTATAATTGAGGATTGGAAGTTGCAGTGCAGTAGCAACCTCATAGAATCATTAATCATTGAGAACAGCTTACATGGTTCTCCAGCTCAGCCAGTGAACGCCACAGGCTTTTAGATGGATGAAGAAGTTTCTGGTACCGAGACGAGTTTGGCTAAATATGAGAATATAGCAAGGACAAATAACAGCTACGAAAGAGAGAAATGATGGAGGGAAACAGTGGTAAACCAGAATTAGATCTAGTACTCGAATATGAGCATGTCATAATGTCTAACTCTAGTACTACACTTTCAAAAAGAATGAAATGACAGGCTTTGGATTTTTTGTTGACCTCTCTGGTGAACTATTGTGAAAACATATTTAAAGAAGTTTCTTTGCATTCTGAAATATTAACCCAAATTGTGAAGCACATAGAGATTCAGGTCACAACAGGAAATGTAGCCTGTCTCTGTGGTGATCAGATTAAGACATTTGGAGTGGAAAAGGAGGTGACAAAGAGTCCACAGAAATCGAAAAAAATATGTTCCGCCAGCTAGAGAAGCTGTTATACCCATGATAATCCATGTTTCCGCAAATGACAAGAACGATCTTGGTAAAGACAGTTTAATGATTGAACTAACCTCCCAGAAGACGATTAAGGGCAATCAATTTAAGGAATTATCCTTCAGACAAAATAACAATAAAAAAGACATGCATATTGGCCACAGCTAAATTTCAAACTGGCAACAGCTAAAATGCGGAAGGAGAAGTATTAGGGGAGCAAAAAGAGAGCACATCTGGTAAATAACTGTCCTAGGGCTTGCGTTGAGCAGGACCTTGGTGCCTCTCGAACTCCAAGGGAGGCTAATATTGAGGATAGTATGCCAAGAACTGAGGAATGTGAAGGCCAAAAATAAGGCAAACAAAATATCGCCTAGGGGGAAAATCAAGAATAATATTCATGTGATAAACTCCCCAATACCCAAGGATACACCTGGGTTGCAGAAATTTGCTACGGATACCAATATGTAGGATGCACGAAATGCTGCCACTAGCGATATAAGAGAATATTTTCTGACCTTGGAAACCTCACAAATGACTCAGGAAACACAGTCTCAAGTCCCTCGGGTTTAAATAAGAGGCAAGGTGATTGAGAATAATCTCAGCATTTTGGATGGGTGGAAAGACTGTTTGCTGAACCCCCAGAGGACTGTAGAAACAACAATCAGGATCAGCCAAAGGAGCCGTTGCATCTGGTGCGAAAGGAAGGGACAGTCTCCTCTTTACCCTATGTGGAATGAAGTAACACGGGCATGTCTGACATTAGAGCTCTCAGTCGAAATATAGATATGATGACAGGCACTGAGGCACAGAAGAACTCTCAGCACAGAGATGAGTTGGAAAAGGGCCTGCACATTAAGAGCCTGTTTTGTAAAGCTAGTCAATGTATATTAAATTGCAGAGCAATGTTATCACTATTTCATCTACCCTCTTAGATTGATTAACTCTGGGGATATTTGCAGAGTGGAACAGCTAGTGGAAGAACATATGGCTGAATCTGTGTTGTATTTCTACTATGACTCTGTGAAGAACTTGGTCTTGATGCATCAGGGGACTATAATATGATATATTTTTTTATGTTGTGCCTATAGACAAGTGTTTCACGCGCAACGAGGTGGGGGAGAGGAAAAAGACAACGATTTTAGTAGGCCCAGTGACATTGAGATCGCGCAAGTGCAGGTAAGAGGGAAGGGGAGAGGTGCCAAGGGGAGGAGGAGCAAGTGCAAGGCATGGGATCAAACATTGAAACAAGAAGTGTGGCAGGCAGGTGGCAGTGCAAGGGCTAAGTGCAAAACAGGTGATAGATAAGTGCAAGTAAGGGTAGGGGTTGTAGGGTTGCAGATACAGCCCCAAGTGCAGGGTTTCCAGGGTGGGTAGTGCAGGTGTACAACTGGGAGTGCCGGAAGCTGGGCCCGTGGTTCAGATGGTAGCCAGGTAGCCAGTACAGTATCGGACAGGAGATCGGCAAGGTGGGAGGCGCCAGCTGAAGAGAGAAATCTGCCCCCAACTCGTTCTTTGGAAAGGCGCCTGACCCTGAAGGAGTTGGAGGTGGAGGAGAGAAATTATCGAGTTGGAAGATAATCCAGAAGAAAAAGCTGGCCGTATTTAGGTCCAATACCCCATTAGGCCTTGTGGACAATGCAAAGGGTCTTGAACTTGATCCTTGCAGCCACTGGGAGCCAATGGAGAGATGTCAGTGCAGGTGAGATCCGATCCCTGGCCTTAGGGCCAATGGCAAGTCTTGCAGACCTGTTTGGATGAGTTGCAGAGGAGAGTAGAGGCAGGCAGATTTAAAGGGAGGCTTTTACAGTAGTCAAATCTAGAGAGATCCAGAGCTCTAGATAGAGTAAGCTTCTGGAGGAAGGAGAGGGAAGGAAGAATACCCCTAAGGAGTTGCAGTTGGTAGTTCGACTTATTAGCAGCGTCGTAAATATGAGAAGAGAAGGAGAGAGACGAGTCAAAGATAAACCTAAGGTTCTTAGCCTCGGAGCTTTGTTGGGTGTCCTGACCCACGTTTGAACTATCATGCTGCAACATTTGGTGCTCTGGGCTTAGAAAATCCAAGATGGCCAAAAAGCCCACATGTGCGCCAGAATCTAGGAGAACCACGCAGTTTGTGCACACTAAAATGGTTGCCTAACTTGCCACCCACCAGTGCGAGCAGGATGGGCCGGGGTGCCATGATTGAAATGTGTGCCAAAGGAAAAACCGCACTTTAAAATCACCTTTTGTTTCTCTGAATGCCAGCTCAAAAGGCCTATTTTCAAACATTGCAACACATCCAAAAATCTCACTGAACACCAGCGGACATCTGGCAGAATGAAGTATGTGTGCATACTAAATCTGGGAAGTTGAAGAGCCCCAAAACAATGCTCATAACAAGACTGGCTGAGCTCTGCAGGTCTGCAGCAGCCTAACTGAAACTGGATTAAAACTACCAAAAATCAAAAATGTTTAAATTAACTGCATGACCTACTTTGAGTGTCACATAGTTTGTCACTGTTGAGATGTCATAGTTTTGAACTTAGAATCAGCATTCTAGCTGCATATGTAAAAATTGTCTTGACTTAAACTGGGGATCAAAAAGTGACATTTTATCTGAAACCTGGCTTAATGAAACTGAATTCTGCCTGACATCTACCCCCACAGGAGTTAAAACCTGCTCAGCCACTCTTCCCCTTGCCAAAAGGAGTAGTCACCTCTCTGATTAGATTAGGGGTGGAGCAGCTACAGGGAGTTGAACAAAGGCCTGTCCTGGGCCCAGGCAGATGGTTTATTAGGGTGGCCGTAAAATAGCTTCCTCTTGGAAGAAGCTGGGAGGGGCAGGGTCTCTGAGCTTGGCAGAAACTGGATAAACTGGTTTCTACACCATGTGACCTGAAAAGACACACCCCTGTTGGCCAGAATATGATTCTAAGAAAGATGTATAACTCACAGTGGGGACTTGTCAAAATTATTTAAATGATACCATAATTCTTGTGAATTTTCTGTGCACGTTTTAAGACGCGTTGGGAATTTGTGTGATGTTCTGGGGCAAAACCCCGCTATTTATGGATACTACAGACTCTGTGTTTAAGCTAGAGACATGGGAATTTACTGGAGTATGTAAGGACAGGCCGTGTATATGTGTATAATTTTTAATGAAGAACCAAGGTTGCATAACCCACTAAAATTGAAAATGTTGCCGTTTCTGAATGCAAGCCCTCAGGAAGAGCAGATTTGGGACAGAGACTACCTCATGTGATAGGTAATATGTACATGCAATGACAAACCACTATGTATTTGAGAAATGTGTATTTTGACCAAATATAGATTTGTGGGCAAACTGACCAAGGAAGGATCCTCTAACCCATAAAACCTACAGCATCACTCTGACTCACAGTTCCTTCCCCAATCATGGGAGAGGGGAGAATTGGGCCAATGACAAGTTGAAAGAGGGGCAGGCTAGTGATGCTGCACACACACCCACTTTCAAAAGACATAAAAAGAGCCACTGGAAGCTAGAGAGGACATTCAATTCCATTTGCCGCGGAGCATGCTGACCGACAACTTCACATCCAGAGATCCAGACTTCAAATCCATCAATCTCCAGAACCTGTAGCAGTATGCAGAAAGCAGAGCAGTATCCAGAACCAGAGGCCAGAGATCTAGAGTGACCCAGACCGCTGTTAGCAGAACCAGAGAGCTGACCCAGATCACTGTGAAGTGCCGAGACCAGAACCGGAGTCCAGTCCAAAACCTGACCAGATCCGTGGGGAGGCCTAATTCAAAAATATATTGTGAGTACCTAGCAGAACTGTGCAGAACCAATCTCTTAGTTAAAATAATCTAATCCAAACTATTTTAATCTAACCATAACTGCCTCCTAACTGTCACCTGTCATTTGCAAAGCTGTCACTTGTCATTTTCTAGCTGCAAGCTGTAACCTGTCGCTTTGAACTTTTAATTTCAAATCCGAAAAACTACCTTTATTTAGTCGTCCGTATCTCTGGAACTTGGTTTAACTTTCCTCTGAAAGCTTAGAACCTCAGCTTTTCAACGAGCCTAGAACCGACTTCCTACTCCTTATACTTTCTCCGTAATCACGATTCTCGCACCCGCGAATTTTGCCGCGATTTGCGATTTGGCCCGATTTATTTACTTGTAAAAAGATAGCTGCTTTTGCCTGAACTACTAAATTTCGTTTGCCTCTTAAGAACCATCCCTGAATCATTGCTAGAGTGAGCCTGGACTAATATTAACTAGATACCACTCACCCTGATCCTCCTGAAGGGAATTAAAAGCATTTTCAGCATATTTCTCACTGCATTGTCACCATATTCAAAGCACTTGGGTCTGTGTTTCAAAACTCCTATCTGTTGTATAAGCTGCTGGGGGGAATTGAACTGAATTCTATTTGATTGCATTCCTAAGAACTGAGTCCCATTCTATTAATCTCCTTACATTGCATTAAGGGGGGGGGTGAATTGTCCAAGAAAGTGATTACATTGTCTTTTGCTGAAATCCTATCAAGTTATTTTCTGTACTGCATTTCATTCCACATTGCATCCATTTGAAACCATAAAAGTATTGTTGCTATCGTATCATTGATTATAAAGAAGTGTGCTAGTGCCGGACTATCCATTATTGATTACTGCTCAGATTAAGTGTGATATTCAATTATTAATTTATTATAAAGTGTGATATATATATATTGTTTAAATTATCAAATAATCTGTTTAAACTTGCAAAACAGAACTACTTCTTGGCTCAGTGGGGTCAGGGGGATTCCAAGAGAGGGGTGTTATATAGGGGTAGTCATCCAGAACTCATGAACTGGACGTAAAGATATATCAATAAGGGTTTCCATTCAGTATCCCAGACTAGGCATTGACTTAGCTGTAGTGTTGAATTGAATCCTCTTACAGGTGGGAGCAGAAGGAGGGCCAAGGGAGGCCGGTCAGAGAGTGTTGGGAAAGAGGGGTGCGGGTGTGCCGATGAGGAGGCTCTCCATCTTGTTTGCATTCAGGCATAGATCATTGGTGTTGCACCACTCCTGCATTACAGTCAGACAATCAGGGATGAGAGAGGGAGAAGAGGTGGCAGAGGAGAGCCTGAAGGCGAGCTCGGTGTCATCCTCATAGCACTGGAAATTGGAGCAGAGAGTGGCGATGCAGTGGGTGAAAGGTGCCATGTATTGTTTGAACAATCAGGGAGAAAGGTTAGACCCCTGGTTAACACTGCAGGTGGAGAGAGAGATAGAGTAGAGGAAGGAACCAAGTTGGACCTTGGAGGGTCGTTCAGAGAGGAAAGAAGTCAGCCAGGCCAGAGACTGACCAGTGATACCCAGGTTATCGCAAAGCCGGTTGAGCAGGATGCCATGTTTGACCGTGTCAAAGGCAGAAGAGAGATCAAGTAGGATGAGACAGAGGGGAAATTAGAATCAGGTTTAGAGAGCAGGTCTTCCTGGATGTTCAGTAGAGCAGTTTCCATGCTTCTGGCTACTCTAAAGCCAGAGTGATGGTCATGGAGACAATCAAGAGATTCAGTGTGAAGATTAAGCTGGGAGATAGCCAGCTTTTCCAGGAGTTTGCCCAGAAAAGGACTGATAGAGATTGGCTATAGTTACCCTGCAGGGAGGGGTCTGCTGAAGAGTGGTTGTAGAAGACAGCTGGGGGGAGGGTGTCAATTTGGTCCTTGATGGTTTTGGAGGAGCAGGGAAGAGCCTGTTTAGAAGAGGTTTTCATAGATCAGACTTGTCTTGAAACCTTGTCAGAGGAGAAGAGAGGAAAGGGAGAGAAAGGGAGGGGGCTGGCCCCAGGGGGGCCGGAGGAAGAGGAGATCGTGGAGGGAGAGGCAGGAGAAGCCAAGAGGGTGGACACGATATCCTGGGTTTTAGAGATGAAGTGAGAAGCCAGGGCCATGCAGAGGGTCTGGGGAGAGACAGGAGAGGTAGAGACTGCGGCAGGACTGGCTAGTTCCTTGCAGATTTTAAAGAGTTCACCCGAGTTTTTAGATGCCACAAAAAATATGTGCTTGGATGTGAGCTCTCTTCTTAGTGAGGACAGAGAGTCGGTATTGCCTTTGGAGCAGGCAGCCGGCCAATTTGTCAGAGGATGTGCACGATGCCAACCATTTCCTCTCAGCCACCCTACACTTACGTTTAGGGAGAATGAGGTCTGAGTAATACCAGGAGTTGCACTTGATTTTAGGCTTGATATGGATCCTCACGACAGAGCAAGTACATTGAGAGCTTCAGAGATAGCGGAGTGGAGCATTGCAAGGGCTGTGTCAAGGTGTGAGTCAGCCAGAGGTGCAGGAGAGTGAGAGAAAGATGCAGCGAAAGCCTCAACTGACACACACTTCATGGGTTGAATGACTGAGAAGGTGGGTGGCAGTCAGGGGTAGGCTTGGTCTGACGGGTAGAGAGAGAGAGATGGGAGAAAAGGAGATAGTGGTCACTCCAGGAGAGAGATGTGGTGAGAGGGTTAGAGAGGGGAGGTCTCCGGAGATCAGAACATCAAGAGTGTGTCCTTCAGAATGAGTTGAGCCAGAGGGAACAATAGAATGAGATGGAAGGAAAGAGTCACAAAAGTCGCAAAAGAGTCCTGTGGAGGGACAGGTAGCATCCAGGTGGATGTCGAGGTCTCCAAGGAGGAGGAGTTGAGTGGTTGAGGCTGGTCGAGGGCAGGAGGGAGGAGGAGAGAGAGGTCCCTCCACTCAGAGAGGAAGGAAGTGATCTGACCAGGTGGCCGGTAGATAGTAGCCACTGTGAGAGAAAACCTACAGACCAAGCATTCAAAAGAGGAGTAGGCCTGCATAGGCCTGCATAGGAATGATAGAGGCAGGAATCCACTTTCGGAAGATCAAGGCTACACCTCCACCAGAGCGGTTGGCTCAGAGAGGAACATGTAGCCATCAGGAAGGAGAGTTTCAAACCTTGTGACAGAGCTGGCTGTGAACCATGTCTCGGTGAGACCAAGGAAATCAAGGTTGTGTTCTTCCAGGAGACGGCAGATGTCAGAGGAGTGTTTGACTGTAGAGCGGGGGTTAAGAGTGGTGAGATGGAGAAGGTTGCCATCCTTGAAAGACTTCCGGTGAGGGGTACAAATAAGCTGTACGCCCTGCGGAGGTGTAGAAGGAGCCCGAGGGAGGGCAGAGGAGGTAGGAGGAGAGGGCAAGGTAGCAGAGGAGGAGGATGAGGGTGCCAGATAAGTGGCAGTGTGTGGGGGCAAGGAAGCCAAAGAAGGGAGAGAAGGGACTGCGGGAGAGGAAAGGACATTGATAAGGCACGGGAAGCATCTGTCAAAGAGGAGGTTGACCTGAGTGCCTTGGACCAAGATGGTGCCATTACGGTAAGCATTAATGATGACCTTAGAGGAGTGGAAGGAGTCAAGGAGGACCTCCCACCCGGTGCCACCATTAATGTGAGAGGAGGAGTAAGGCGAGATCACAGAGAACGATATGAAGAGTCCATAGGTCTGGTGAATGAACATCAAAGAGGTTGTTCATGAGGGTCTGTCTGGAGAAAGGGCTGGTGTATCAGTGATAGGGAGGACTGTGTTGGAGTCCAGGATATCTTTTTTGAACATCTTCCTACAAGACTAAGTGAGAAGGGAAGGGTAGTCAATAGAGAAACAGTTGGAAAAGATAGGAGGGACAGAGAGCTCCATAGGTGAAATTGAGGGGGGGAGAAGAGAGGATGGGGGAATGGAGACACAGAGGATGGGGGTGCAAGCAGAAGAGACAGAACTTGAGTGCAAAAGCACGACAGGTAAAAACACATTGGTCACTGGGCACAGCTAGGGGTATCATAAAATAGTATATGACTGCACTCAAGTCATCCCAGAAGGGAGTTTTTTGCAACTGCATGGGTTCCAAGGCAGAGCAACCTGTGAGTTTGCATGAGAGGTGGGAGGAAAGTTGGATGGTGAACATAGAGTCCAATGGAATAAGAACTACCCACTACAAACAGTCTAGTAGGCCGCCATTGTATAATCCGGCCAGCAATGATTTGACATGGCTGTCAGGTGTGCTCCAGCCCAACATCCTTGCCCGCCCGTAATGGCAAATTGTGAGTGCTCTCATGGAATACGAGAGGGCACTCACATTATATGGATTTGGAGGGCATGACGGAACAACTGGAGACCTATGAGATTGTGATGTTGCAAGAGACTGTGATGATAGAAACCATTGTCAGAGCTTGGCACTGCAGCTTTACGGTGTCTGAGGGGAGGGCTACTAATTAGTGCCAAGAATAGCTTAACACTCTTCCCTACTATGACTGAGATAGACATGCTGGCAGCACGGGTAAGGGTTCCATGGGTGGGTGATGCAGAGGAATCCCTTGTGATAAATATCTACAAACCATCCGGGTATGGGATGCACTGGCGTCGATTATGAAACAGCTGGAGGATATTTTTGAGAGCCGTAACATGGAAAGTTTACCACTTTAATCATGGGGGAAACTACCTTCTGAAGGAGAATCGGAAATTGAAATGTGCTGGGAATACCCCAGCTCTTGTTAAACAGAAAGGCAGCAATGATAAGGGAATTAAATAATCTGTCTTTCTTATGGGACAGGGCTTCGTAATGGTCAATGGTAGGAGGCAGGGGGACATTCCAGGGGGTTTTACCAGAGTCACGACCCACTGTTCTACCACCATTGACTATTGCTATATCCAAGCCTACTACTATAATTTGGTGTTGAGTCTAAATATTGGTGCAAGAGAAGAGAGGGATAATTCCCTCTTAAATGTGGGAGACAACAGAATAAGCTGGAGACCACCCATTCTAGAGAAAGCTACTAGCTGCTTTGGTATTACCCAAATTGTTCGTTTACAATTGTTCGAATGAACAATTGACCGAATTTAAAGGGTCACAATTAACCTTTTCACAATTGACCGTATATATATATATATGGGTTTTGGGGGGTTTGGCGTTGGGTCGGGGGTTGTGGGGGGTTCCCCCCCATATATGGTACAATTGACCTTCACAATTCAGTCAATTGTGAAAAGGTCAATTGTCATTCGAGCTGTTGTAAAACGAACAATTCATATACAACCGCTGCTTTAGTCTAGTTTAGTCTTTCACTGGTAACCCAGAAATCACATGCCTCCTTCAATATAGATTTTGCCTGAGATCCAAGGCAGCGGGGCTTGTGCCACATATCTCCGAATTTTAGCACTTGGGAGGATAGCTCAGGGGCAGTGTGCTTGTCTTGGAAAACAAGACAACGTGGAGCAATGCTGGTTTGATACCTCAGTCCGCGCTAAGAAACCTCTGGGTGTTACGTGCGTCATAAATAACCATTTATAATTATAACACGCAAACATATGTTTGACCAATTTAAACCATGGGTGATTCCCAGCCCGTATTAATTTTAGAAATGTGTGTAGCGAGTCAGCATAATCTTTAAGATGTTCACTATTCCAAACTTTCAACCAGAAAATCAATGGTTTGAGTCTCAGTTTAAATGCTATCCCAAGAACCCCTCCTTCCATCTTAGTAGAAAGCAACGGTGCACTAATTCGTAGGGATACAAGTCTTTTCAAGATCTTGTTTTCATTGATTTCCGCAGCAGAAATGTTACAATGGACCCAGAATTCTGAACCAAATGAGGTGGCTCCAAAAGCCTCTGTGTTATACACATCTGTTACACTCGATAATGCCTCGCCATTATAGCACCTAGGGTATTGAAGCACTGCTTCCCCTCTTCGGCTCATTATTGTACTGCATGTCACAATTGGAGCTTTCCAGCTGATTACATTGTTAATTCTGATTCCCAAATGATCAGACACTTCAACTAAGACCACAGGAATGTTGTCTGTTGCATTGAAAAACCGCATCCCGAAAGCTCGAGTTACAAAATTGAGAAGGCCTCTTGTTCGCATTTTGTCACTCAAGCTTTTGGGATTTTGGCTGTTTTTCCCCCGCTGTGCATTCAATGTGTGTGGGGGACACCCCTGTAACCCCTGCTACTCTTGTTATTATGGGCTTCAGTCTTGTTTTAGCATGCACCAAACACATATTCCGCTTTCTTTATCCGACCATTTCAGTTGAAGCGGTTGCAAAATACTGTTTAAAGTGGCTTCTTGCCCTTAGGCGGTGACAGATTAAAG
Source organism: Ambystoma mexicanum (assembly GCF_040938575.1). Taxonomy (NCBI): domain Eukaryota; kingdom Metazoa; phylum Chordata; class Amphibia; order Caudata; family Ambystomatidae; genus Ambystoma; species Ambystoma mexicanum. The sequence continues at coordinate 106,516,775 of NC_090937.1, forward strand.
AAGGAAACTGCAGGAGTGAACAATCTTGTGGGGCTCTCCCGTCCCCTGCACACTCCATTTATGCTGTATATACAACCAAACATTCACATATTCGCATATTCAATTTTGCAACAATTTTCACACTAGAAATGTTTTCATAAAAAATTGTTATATATATATATGTATACATATCAATTGTTTTGCTTTAAAGTATAAGCACCTTACAATTTGATCATCCAGCAATGTCTTCAATGCATAGTAACAATGATAGATTAAAACCTTTGTTTTTTTTTATTTTTTAGGCCTTTATCTTTTGTGGGCTCATTAAAAAGAGACAGTAGTCTTTGCAGGCCTATGGGAGTTTTAGATTATAAAATAGCATCCTCTGCATACAATAGAGTAACCTTTTTACAGCCACCTAAACTCGGGCATCGGCATCTAATTCAGAAATACTATTTATAATATAATTAATGCCAATCAACGATAATGCCCCGTTAGCGTACCCCAATATGTATATTAAGTCACCCAGAATGCGTGTCAGTGCCGCTGACATGCGGTCTTGAAACCGAGCTCACAAGTTAAATGTGTTGGCGACTTGCCTGAAAATATAAGGTTTGAGCTTCATAGCCCCCAGACACATCACAGTTATATTTAAGTAATTTCTTTTTGTGTGTTCTCTTAGCACTTTTCTCTTGCATATCCAAAGCGAATGCGCGAAAAAGAATTAAGAAAGGGTACCGAGCTATGTTGTTTCAATGGGGTGTCCAGTGAACCGTCAACACCAGCTTGTTTTGTAACTTGCAGGCAACCTACAGGTTAGACTCCCCCTGTTTCAGGGAAGGGATGTAGGAGGCTGCACCCCAAGACAAAACCAAAGGCACAGCACGCCTTTGAAACAAGATAGCTCAGTGGGTTGAGTATCTGCTACACATATCTGGGCTATTCTTCTTTCAGCAGATTAATGTTCAATTTAGACAAACAGTAAATCCTTCTGAACTCAATACAATGGGTGCCTTAAGGATTTGGCAAAAACATGTTGTTTTGTTTTAGAAGCCCTATAATGCGTTTCAGTTTTCAGTTGGTGCTACATAAATAGCCATTCTTTGTTTAATAAATGCATTATAATTAATGAAACAGTTCCTCTTTCGTTCGTTCGTTCGTTCGTTCGTTCCTTGCTTGTTCGTTCTTAGTAATGAGTCTTCGGCTCCACCAGCAAATGCCTAGACACTACTAAATAACTGCTTCATCAAACTCACTGAAAGTCTGGCGACTCTCTGGGCTATTAGGGGACACTGGTATTTACATCTCTCAGTGGGACTTAGCTAGGGGTATAGTTTACGAGTGAAGTGTTTTCCTCTGACATGGACCCAGCCTGCGCTTTACAGGGCTGACTCTGCTCCTCAGCCCATAGAGGTCAATATATTAAGTATGATTACATTGGATACAAAAAACAAGCTGTTGTTTACAGCTCTTGAAATCAGGACAAATCTTCCTTTATATAATACATTTTAAATCAGTATTTGAGATCATTTTCATTTGTTGGGTCACCGAACAGACTATTCAGACATCACAAAATCAAGACCTTAACTATTGTGGCACGACATGTATCGATAAGCATTTTAACTTTGGTATTCTCCAAAGCAGGGTGTTCATATTAGGATATAAGTGATATTTTCAACTAAAATAAATAGAGAAATGACCTTGTTTTTGGACCGAAAAACGAAAATCACTTTACCCGTTTTTCACTTTTCTTTCCATAAATCAGGGGGAGTCCCCCACACCTACCTCAACCCCCACCCTAGCGTATAAACTTAACCCACCACCACCTATTATTTATCGTACATATACCACTTACCTACTGTTTTCGGTCAAATAAATTAGGTAATTTTTCATAATTTGTTTTGCATTAGGTTATGTGTACTGATTTGTAAATATTGCACTATGTGTGGTACTGTAAACACATGAACTGTGTGTGAACAAAATAAGTGTCACGGGATAAACTGGTGAGGTTGATAAGTAGCTGTGAACTGTAAGCACAAAAGTGATGTGTGGAAGGTTTTGAATGAATCTGAACCACTGGCATTGCTGTGGGCAACCTTCCACACCACTGTTTTTTAACCCGTCTGCGGCATTGCAAAAGGGGTCAAGCCATATGCAAATCAGTCAGGTAACTGCCACCAATGGTAGCAGCCCAGCCCGAACTGCTAAGGTCCCCTCTGCACAGAAACACAAGCAACCCCAGACATGTTTCGGCCTTGTTGGGCCTCCTCAGTGAGATGCAGCTTGGACTGTCCCTTTGGGGTTAGGACTAAGCCTGATTGGCAAATGTTTTTTCCTCTTCTGTAATGGCTTGGCAGGCTGAAAAAGCGATGGTCTGGAGGGTTGCCCAGAGCTGAGCCTGTAGTTATGATTTATTAAAAACATTCCAGCCATCACCTTTTCGTTTTGCTAAAGTAGCTGTGAACAACAGCTAAGAAGCAGATCAGAGTATGTTTTGTAAATGTGGTGGTCTGCCCATTTTGGCCACCGATTAAGACGTCCTTTTGTGTACCTGGGAAGATTATTTAAAATCTGCACAGTTACAGACCAAACCACCTCATTCAGCTGACAATAGAGGCATGAGGGAGATACATATATGCAAGTTGCATTATAAGAGCATGATTGGTGTTTCACACCAATTGAGAATGTTTGGGACTTTAGACGAATTCATTTTATTTCTGCTTATACCCTCTACGCTGGTATTGAACATTTGACTTTCAGAACATGTTATCCTTTATCACTTTGGTGACTTTAACTCCTTTGGAAAACATTCTTTCAAGATTGTACCTGAGTTAATGTATGTGCATGATCAACTGTTAGGGCTGTACATTCCAAAAAATCATACAGTAATGTGAGCAATATCAAATTGTTCAAAGATGCCACCCGGAATATGACTGAATCGTGCACTGGGAGGAAGGATCAGGGGCAACCCGTTTGTCTTGGATACACGACCGCACCTGGGACACAGGTTCGAATCCCCATCTCGCACTTTGAAACCAAATGAACAATACAATAAATACGTTGCCTGACAGGGCGATTATACGGAACCTACTGTTTAAATTGTACAATGATGAGTTCCGTGTTCAGGGTAGAGAGGCCAATCGAAGAGTTAGTAGAAGAAATCCAATCCCGCACAGTCATCTGTTCCGACGTTTCAACATGTTTGCTACAAATTGTTAAACGTCTGTATACAATGAATCATATTGCTGCCTACTTGAAAATGGTAGAAAACATTTTTTTAATACGTTCTCTTATTCTAGTTGTTCCATTATCCCTGATTGTTTGAAATATGTGAATTTGTGGCACAAAGGCCTTGAAGAATGCGTCCAATTATTGTTGCAGCCTGATTGTTTTAAATGTTAGATGCCAGAGGCACTGAAACTAATTAAATGCTCGAAATATACAGCAGGAATATATTTACTTTGAATTAATTGTTGTACACGTACATTTGATTTGCGCTGTGTAATTATCACTGCTTTTGAGTGGGTTGGGACATCACTAGCAGAGGGTGACCCGAGAAACGAATCGGCTGGCATTTTTTTTTTTTGCCATTGTGCACCGCAGAGACCCACCCCCCCCCCCCCCCCCTCCCAGGCTTGCAAGATGCACTGTAATAATGAAACACGGTGACTTATTAGGGTGCCAGGATTCCGCCACATCGAATGATGCAAATTCTGCCAAGAGGGCTTGCTCCGCACCTCACCATATGTGCATGTGTGTGGCGCAGTAGGAGTGGGAGAGCGGAAGTCATTCCCTGTCAAAGCGGCAATCCATTTTATTTTCCCAGGGTGACCTCTACCGCATGACAGCTCCAGTTTTTGTCGTGTAACATTAGTTTTGATATAAAGATCTGTATATTTACATGACACGCCATAAGGGAAGGTAATTTATAAATGTATGATGCGGGAACACATTATGGATGACTGTGCATGCGCGGGATATTCATGGGACGTTCCTCCCTGACATATCAATTTGGCGCGCGGGCCTCTGGATGACTTAACTCCTTCCACCCACAGCGCCGCCTCGTTTCTCTCTTGCCCACTGCCCGCCTCCTCCTTCCTGCCAGCCTGACTGTCCTTTGGAGAAAGTCATAATAGAACTAATTTCTATCATCACCAAGGGCACCGGAGATGAAAAATGAGCCCCCAACTTGAGATGGACATTAATATTAGATGCCAAAATGCATCACTGTTGCGAATGCAGCAGGGACTGGGTATTGTGCTGGCCTGTAGTTAGTCAGTGAGTTTTGACAGTCGTTTCTGTTTTCTTCACAATGATAAATAGGTTACACAGTTCAGCCGCACCAGCCAGTTAGCGCATATGGGACACAAACCTCCACAAAAAAAGCTGCCCGTTCTCTCTCTCCCTAAATCAATCCATGAAATGATGAATAAAGAAAAATACCGAAGCCCAAAGAGAGTGAAAAATGAAGTGCACGGGTACCACAGCACTCTATTAGGAAGAGTAGTTAAAAGCAGAAGTGTGATACTGCCGCGGGAAAAGATGGCGGCGCTGTGTAGAACTATAACAGTGTTCAGATGGTGCTGCAGGGAAACAATTCGACACTCCTCCGATGTGATCCTGTTTAGCGATATGCTTTTCTAAAATGTGAAGAGGAAACCATTCACTGCATAGTTCAGGTATGTATTTGCATATCTATTATGTGCATTTAAAGAGTGCAAAATATATGTCCAAATTGGAACGGAGCGGTGGCACGAGACTTGTATAACACCTGCCTCAACAAATGCAACTTGCTTCCAAATCTGTCTGTATCGCCCCACTTCCTTTGGCGGTACCTTTGAACATATGGTGTAGCGTTAATACATGGAGGATACCGGACGTTAGTGTAAGGCTGCCACTTGTGTTCAGCGGATGTACACTAATTGACCTTTTCACAATTGATCACAGGAGAATTGACCTTTTGCACAATTCATCGTGAATAGAAGGTCAATTGGGACATATATGCGGGAGGAAACCCCCGTAACCTCCCACTCAATCCAAAAAAAACGCAACCCCCACCCAATCCCCTTATATTATTTATTACCACAAACCCACCCCACACATATACATAAAATTAAAATAAAAGTAAAGGTCAATTGTGCAGAAGGTCAATTAGCACCACTATGATTAGGTCAATTAGACAAAAGGTCAATTGTAAAAGGGCAATTTGGGTAATGCCATATTCAGCACTGGTCCACTTTACAATGGCCAAAGAGAGCTTGTATGTGGCAATTAGTGTTGCTCACGCAACACCAGAGTGCACACTGCAGTGTGGGAATGGTTTGCATGAGCTTTGCTCCATCGGGTTTCCTTTCCACCAATCAGTCTGCAGAATCTTACAGCTTCTAACGGATTACAAATCTAGGGAGCAGTAGTGGTCTGCCAAAATAACTCCATGCTTTTTGTGGTACTAAGGTTGTGAGGTGCAGTTTGAGGACCATAGGGCCTTATGAACGTTGTAATGAGGGTGGGGAGGGGCGTAGGACAAAGTCAACCAAGGTTTTTTTTTTCTCTTGAGGGAGGGGTAAGGCCTCCCTCGATTTACTGGTGGAGTGAGAACAGTGTTAGTGGTAATCATGTACCAACAGTGCTGGAAATAGACTGCATGTACTCTGGGAACCCCCTTTCCCATCGTGCGGGGGTAGGGGAGCACAATGTTATTTGGGCACAACAAAGGGGTCGAGTCCCGGCCCAAGTGTAACAGCACCCCAGCTCTTCAAGGAGTCCAATCACAGTGATTTGCATACATGCAAAGAACATTTTGGGAACTTAAATGTTACCACCTTTGACCTTTGTAATGTGTCTATGGTAGTCATTCTGTGTGAAACATTTCTGATCAAGTAATGCAAATTGTGCAATATGCATTTTTCATTTGTCTCAATACACACCCTAACAGAAACGTCTTTATGTTGCAAGATGTACATATCCATTTGCCTAGCTTCCATGTGCAAGGCTATGGTCATTTCTGCATAGAGCGCGTAAGTTGAGCATTAGGCCACCCCCATCAGAGTAAGCACACGCGAACAGTGTTCTAGGAAGACCTTGAGTTTCTCTCTGGCTCCCCTGTAACCTGTTGAGACTACTTTTTCCTTTTTTCTTTCTTGTCACTGTAACATTGCCTCCCGATGTCATTGTCAATGTAACCAACAACTGCCTTGTATCTGATTCACTGTAACCAAGAACCATAGACATAAGGTACTGCCATTCTTCTTGTAACCAAGTAACTGTAATGCTCACCTGATTCCCATGGAGGCGCAGGTCTGGCTTTGAGTGCTGATGCTTCTTCAATGGTGAAGCGCAGGACTCTGAAGATGGACAGGAAGGGCCCTCTACTCTGGCTTCTCCGGCTCGCAGGAATATTCCCCTGTGCGTGAAAAGGGAGTATAACCTACATACTGAGTTATGCTCAAGCCTCCCACTCTCTTTCAACCCTCCACGATACCCTTCCACGATTCCCCGTGAAGTCTCACCTTAGGGTCAGGAAGGATGAGCTCTCCATCCTGCTTCAGATGCAGGGGCGCGTTGAAACCCAGTTACTTCACTGGATTGAGGATTGATGGGAGTTCAGGTAAGCTTGACTATTCAGGTAAGGCTCTGTAAAAGTTCTGTTGCAAGTTCAAAAGTCCAAGCTTAATAATAATGTTCATTGTCTTATTGCAGCAAGCGCTAATGCTTATGTCTTTTTTCCCCTTAGGGGCCGGGGTTCGGAATGCCGGAGATATGGCGCCGACCCGAAGTGAAACGTGCAGTTCCAGTTCCAGTAAATGGCAGGTTAGTTCTGGATGAGCGCTCGGGAACTGTCTTTGCATACGCTCATTCAATGTCTTTGTCTTTTTTCCCCATAGATGGGCCGGGGTCCGGAAAATGCCTGGAAGCGGCAAGACCCGAAATGAAATGGGAATGACCCAACAGGTAAGTCTTATTCCCTTCCTTCTCTCACCTCTTATTCTTGTCTTTTTCTCTAGGCTCTGGGAAGTGGCTGTGTATCCGGATGATCGCTGCTGAAGATGGAGGCACCCAGGAAAGGTGAGTGAAATGCAGCGCTGCAGCGATCGTAACAAAATGCTTTTAAAAATGATGTCTTCCTTTTCAGGATCTTCGGTGTGATGTCTCCGTGGTGCAGATTTAGCTGGTAAGGTCTCTTGTCTCCCTTTGCAGGTGACCCAGGATGCTGACAGGCGTGGCTGAAGTCCAGATGCAGGAGCTGACACAGTGAGCGTCCAGCTGCGAGGAGCAGAACAACGCGAAGCGTGTGTTGCTGATCGGGTGTGGTTTAAATAGCTTTGGAAGAAGTACCAAGTGTGTATCCTTCCTCCGATCAGGTATGTATCCTTCCCCGACCACACCCGGGTGGAAAGTAGTCCCACAGGTAAAGTAGTTCCATTCAGGCCTCAAGAGGGCCTGGATGTGGCAGCATGGTCTGCATCAGGTAAGTGCACATTAAAACACTTGAACACATGTCTAGCTTTATGAGCCTGGCGCCTAAGGCGCCAGGACCGTGGTCCAACATGAGCCTGGAGCCTAAGGCGCCAGGACTGAGTCCAAAGGGCCCCAGCTTGGGCCTGCTGGCACTCCCCTGGGGGAAATGATGCCTGCCTCTGGGGTTGCTGGGTCGGACCTGGCTCCTTGGAGGTAGGCATCATGACAGTACCCCCCTCAAGGCCCCTCCCAAGGTTCTTCCCTCGGGGGTTTGGGCTTGTTCGGAAATCTCCGGTGAAACTTTTGTACTAATCGAGGAGCGTGGACATGGTTACTAGGCTCCCACGATCTCTCCTGAGGTCCATATCCCTTCCAGTCAACAAGATAGAAGAGTTTCGACTTTACCACCTTGGAGTCTAAAATGTCTTTAACTTCGAATTCTAATTCCCCTTCAATTTGAACTGGATCTGGAGGTTTGTACAATCGGGTTCCTGGTTGTACTGGCTTCAAAAGTGATGCATGAAAAACTGGATGAATACGCATGTTGGGCGGTAGATCCAGTTTGAAGGCCACTGGGTTGATTATAGCTTTGATGGGATAAGGTCCTATGAATCTGGGATTGAAGGTTCGCGGGCCCTTGAGCGGTAAATGTTTAGTTGCTAGCCATACCTGGTCTCCTACTTGGTAAGGAGGGGTTTTACTTCGGTGCAAATCAGCGTTTTCTTTATACTTTTTCTTTCTTGGCTTGCTGTAAATGAGTTGCAGCTCCTTTGAATGCTCGGGTTATTGTGGAATGCAGATGATTTACTGCGGGCATTTCCAGGGTCAGAGGTGGATCTAGGTCAGAGGTCCGAGGATGGTGACCATACAAAGTATAAAAGGGGGTTTGTCCGGTTCCAGAATGCACTGAATTGTTGTATGCATATTCTGCGATCCAAAGGATGTCTTTCCAATTTAACTCGGATTGGTGTAACATGCACCGAAGATATTGCTCGAGAGTCTGATTGGTTCTCTCGGTTTGTACGTCGGTCTGGGGGTGGTGGCTGGTGGATAACCGCACATCTATTTGTGCTAGTTGGCAACACTTCTTCCAAAAATGTGAGATAAATTGACTTCCACGATCCGAGACTAATATGGAAGGGAAACCATGTATGCAAACTATATTCCCCAGGAATTCCTTGGCCAAGGTGGAAGCTGAAGGCAAACCCTCTAAAGGGATAAAGTGGGCCATTTTGGAGAATAGGTCCACAATTACAAGGATTGTGTTGTAACCAGCACAAGGAGGCAGGTCTGTTATAAAGTCCATTGACAGGGTGTGCCATGGTGCCGGTGGAATATCCAAGGGTTGAAGTAGGCCGGCTGCTCTTTTCTTTTGAGCCTTGTTTTGGGTGCAAATTCCACAAGACAGTACAAAAGACTTTATGTCTTTTCTCCAAGAAGGCCACCAGAAGTGGCGTTTGATTTTTTCCTCCGTTTTAGCGATACCAGGGTGACCTTCCATTAAAGATTCATGATGATGGGCAATAACAAGTTCTTGCAATTCTTTACTTGGCAGAAACAACCGCTCCTGGAAGTAGGGTAAGTCCTCCTTAACGGTGTAATGAGGACCCTTTTGACTCCATTCCAGTAAGGTTGAAGAGTCTAGAAGTTGTTTTACTTGCGTTTGGATATCCTCAATAGTTTGCAATGAAGTTAAGCCTAAGATTCTTTGCTCAGGTATGATGGGCACTGGTTCTAAGCTCGAATTAGGTTCTTCCATGCCAATCCGGGATAAGGCGTCCGCTTTTCCATTCTTGCAGCCAGGGCGATAGGTAATTACAAAATCAAATTCCGCAAAGAATAGAGCCCATCGGAGTTGTCGTGAAGATTGAGCTTTGGCCGTCTTTAAATATGTAAGTTTCTGTGGTCCGTAATTACGGTGATGGTGTGTCTTGCCCCGAGAAGGTAGTGACGCCAAGCCTTGAAAGCAGATTTGATGGCCAGTAACTCTTTATCGGTAATTGCGTAGTTGACTTCAGGAGGAGAACATTTTCTGGACCAAAAGGCCACTGGGTGTAGTTGGTTAGTTTTTGGGTCTCTTTGCGACAGGACAGCTCCCATGGCCGAAATGGATGCATCGGTTTCCACTATGTAAGGGAGATCTGGGTGCGGGTGCTTCAATACAGGTGCAGAGGTGAATTTGGTTTTCGGGTCCTGGAAGGCTTGTTCGGCCTCAAGAGTCAATTCGAAGCGTTTGTTTTTCTTTAGGAGAGCGGTGATTGGTTGGACTGTTCGGGAAAATTCCGGGATGAATCTTCGATAGAAATTGGCAAAGCCGAGCATGCTCTGAATTCCCTTCACCGAGCTTGGAGATGGCCATTTGAGGATGGCGTCCACCTTTTGCGAGTCCATTCGGACTCCTTGAGGTGTCAGGATGAATCTGAGAAACTCAACTTCTGTGGTATGAAAAACGCATTTTTCGAGTTTTGCAAATAGTTTGTGCTGGCGCAGTTTCTCAAGAACTGCCCTAACATGTTTTCTGTGATCAGATTCTGAAGAAGAGTACACCAGGATATTGTCAATGTAAACAATGACACAAACATCGATAAGTTCCCGAAGAACATCATTCATAAAGTACTGAAAGGCGGCAGGTGCATTGCACAAACCGAAGGGCATCACCTGATATTCGAAGAGCCCAAATTTGGTGCGGAATGCAGTCTTCCATTCGTCGCCTTCTTTTATGCGCACCAGGTGATAAGCTCCTCGGAGATCTAACTTGGTGTACACACAAGCGTCTTTCACCTGGTCGATAAGCTCAGGGATCAAGGGCAGAGGATAACGATTCTTAATCGTTATTTGATTTAGGGCGCGATAGTCTATACATGTTCGAAGGTCGCCTTCTTTTTTTCGGCACGAAGAACAGAGCTGAAGAGACAGGAGACTTGGATGGGCGAATAAAACCATTGGCTAGGTACTGATCTAAATACTGACGCAAATGCAGGTTCTCAGGTTCCGTAAGAGCATAAATCCTACTACAAGGTAGTTGAGCATTGGGTACCAGATGGATTTGGCAATCATAAGACCGATGGGGAGGTAACGTGTTAGCCTGTTCTTTCTGAAAAACATCTTGGAATTCTTGGTATTCTGACGGTAGCTGTACAGGGGTGGAAGTTGCTGAGGCTAGACCCATAGCTGGATTTCTTGGATAACAAGTTGGTTCACAATCAGGAAAACTTATCTTCTTTGCTCGCTAGTCAATTCTGGGATTATGTGTTTCTAACCAAGGAATTCCAAGAATTACTTGAAATTGTGGGGCCTTGATCACATCAAACACGATTGCTTCCCGATGTCCATCCTGACCCACCAGTGTCACTTCAACAGTGGAATGCGTTACAGGCCCTGAGGCTATTCCGGTACCATCTACTGTAGTAATGACATCTTGGGTTACTTTCGGGCGGAGAGGAAGCTTAATCCTGGAAGCCAATTCACCGTCTATGTAGTTTCCAATAGCTCCACTGTCGATGTATGCTTTTATAGCATGCAACTGCTGAGGCTGTTTTGGGTCCACGAGCATCATTGGCATGACAAAATGCGAGGTCAAAGAGTTAGTTTTCAAGCTCGGCAAGCGGACCCCTACGCTTGTCGGGCTAAGTCGTTTCCCGAATCAGGTGTCACTAATTCATTATCAGTAGCTCCAACCACCTTCTTAAGTGGTTTAACTGGACAATTTCGAAGAAAGTGACCGGAAGTCCCGCAATACAGACAAAGTTGCATTTGCCGCCTTCTCTCTTGTTCTTTCTGCGTTAATGGTCCTTTAACACCACCGATTTGCATAGGTTCAGATACGTCGGTACTCTTGGAATTAGCGTGGGTTTTGATCGGTATTCGGTTTTCATACTTGAACCGATCTGCTTTTCTATTTTGAAGTCTGTGATCAAGTTGAACCACCAAGTCAATGTAGTCTGCGCAGACCTGGGGTGGGTTTACTATCTGAGCTAGAACATCCTTAAGCTCTCCGTGCAGGCCTCGATGAAACAATGTGATCCTTTTGCTATCTGGCCATCCAGTTTCCACAACCAGTCTGTTAAAGGTGGCAATGTAGGACAGAAGATCCTGATTACCTTGTCGTAAGGATAGCAGTTCGTTATCAATGGCCTGTCCTTGGGAGTGTCGAGCGAACAATCTTTCCATGCTGGCCTGGAAGCCCTGAAAATTCTGGAGAATGGGATCATCCTGATTTACCAATGGAATAGACCAATCGGCAGCACTGCTACTGAGGTCAGATAGTATAAAGGCTACCTGGGTCTGGTCGTTAGGGAAGGCTCCGGGTCTGCATAGAAAGTGTAAACGACATTGGTTCATAAAGACGGCATATTTCTTGGGATCCCCCGCAAAACGTTCAGGCGGGGCCAAAGGCATGTGTCCAGGTAGATTAATTTGTACCGGGTTACTCAAACCCATTGATGTGGAAATGTCTCCGGAATTAGGTAAAGGAGTGTGCCCTGCCTGGTCCTGTAATAACCTTTTGGCTAGGTCATCTGTTCTTTCCTTGGATAAGATCAGTTCTCTTTTGAGAGCGTTAGTCTCCTGGCGGGCTGAGTGCACCTCTGCCCGTAATTCCCCCAAAAGCTGGGCCAGCTGGTCAGTCTCGGAAGTCTCCATAGCGCCTGGGTGGGAAATTGTGGGTAGGCTTCGCATTCTGTAACGCTCACCTGATTTCCACGGAGGCGCAGGTCTGGCTTCGAGTGCTGATGCTTCTTCAATGGTGAAGCGCAGGACTCTGAAGATGGACAGGAAGGGCCCTCTACTCTGGCTTCTCCGGCTCGCAGGAATATTCCCCTGTGCGTGAAAAGGGAGTATAACCTACATACTGAGTTATGCTCAAGCCTCCCACTCTCTTTCAACCCTCCACGATACCCTTCCACGATTCCCCGTGAAGTCTCACCTTAGGGTCAGGAAGGATGAGCTCTACATCCTGCTTCAGATGCAGGGGCACGTTGAAACCCAGTTACTTCACTGGATTGAGGATTGATGGGAGTTCAGGTAAGCTTGACTATTCAGGTAAGGCTCTGTAAAAGTGCTGTTGCAAGTTCAAAAGTCCAAGCTTAATAATAATGTTCATTGTCTTATTGCAGCAAGCGCTAATGCTTATGTCTTTTTTCCCCTTAGGGGCCGGGGTTCGGAATGCCGGAGATATGGCGCCGACCCGAAGTGAAACGTGCAGTTCCAGTTCCAGTAAATGGCAGGTTAGTTCTGGATGAGCGCTCGGGAACTGTCTTTGCATACGCTCATTCAATGTCTTTGTCTTTTTTCCCCAAAGGGGCCGGGTCCGGAAAATGCCTGGAAGCGGCAAGACCCGAAATGAAATGGGAATGACCCAACAGGTAAGTCTTATTCCCTTCCTTCTCTCACCTCTTATTCTTGTCTTTTTCTCTAGGCTCTGGGAAGTGGCTGTGTATCCGGATGATCGCTGCTGAAGATGGAGGCACCCAGGAAAGGTGAGTGAAATGCAGCCCTGCAGCGATCGTAACAAAATGGTGTGATGTCTCCGTGGTGCAGATTTAGCTGGTAAGGTCTCTTGTCTCCCTTTGCAGGTGACCCAGGATGCTGACAGGCATGGCTGAAGTCCAGATGCAGGAGCTGACACGGTGAGCGTCCAGCTGCGAGGAGCAGAACAACGCGAAGCGTGAGTTGCTGATCGGGTGTGGTTTAAATAGCTTTGGAAGAAGTTCCAAGTGTGTATCCTTCCTCCGATCAGGTACGTATCCTTCCCCGACCACACCCAGGTGGAAAGTAGTCCCACAGGTAAAGTAGTTCCATTCAGGCCTCAAGAGGGCCTGGATGTGGCAGCATGGTCTGCATCAGGTAAGTGCACATTAAAACACTTGAACACATGTCTAGCTTTATGAGCCTGGTGCCTAAGGCGCCAGGACAGAGGTCCAACATGAGCCTGGCGCCTAAGGCACCAGGACTGCGTCCAAAGGGCCCCAGCTTGGGCTCGCTGGCACTCCCCTGGGGGAAATGATGCCTGCCTCTGGGGTTGCTGGGTCGGACCTGGCTCCTTGGAGGTAGGCATCATGACAGTAACCTTCTTTGTAACAGCGCCACGGTGCCCCCGGGCCACTTTGAGCGCTTTATACATGTACAAAATAAATAAACTAAATTAATTAATTCTGTATCGCTTGGGCTCATCTCCTGAAGCTGCATGTCTGTGAGAGCTGGAGCAGCTGGAGCAGGAGCAGGTATTTAGGATTTCTGTCCTAGCTAGGGATTTGGGCCTCAGGATGGCTAGGCTAGCTTTGCTGTAGGCTAGCTTTGCTGTAGTACACCTCTTTCTTGTTCCATAATGTGTGTTTATTTTTTTTATTTTAAAAGTTGGACACCAGGAGAATATAAGGCCAGTGAATGAGGTTCTGTTGATGGAAGAGGCTCTTGTCCGTTGTCCTTTAGCTACTTATGTCCACTTATGTATTGTCCCCAGTCACTGTTCATTTACTCCCCTCCACAACCTGGTCAGAATATCCCTCACACTCACCCGATTGCCCATTGTGACACGCTCAAAGCTTCCTGTCAATTTCTATTTGTATCTATTGCACGTTGTTTTGTGATCAAAAGAACATTGTTCCTCCTGTATATAAATACATAAATAGCTAAATAAATACATCTTGTAAAAGCTACTGAATGAAGCACTAAGGGGAACATATTTTTTAACTGGCAAGCTTATTTGATTATGTTCTGCTACTTTCAGCACTTTGTCATCACTGATACAAATGTAAAACACACTCTTATTGTGACACTAGTTAAATTGTTATGCCATGTACGAACTACACAGTACTGTGAGCCTCAAAAAGAGCATCACCATTCACAGATGTGCAAGTGTGAATATTTTGTTGTCATTGTAATATATTGTGTGCTTGTACATTATGCCATTCAGATGGAAGACCTGTGGATGCATTTAAGGGACGAGGCAGTAGTCTGCAAGGGAAGGGCAATGAGAGGCTCATCAGATGGCGGGCAGAGATTGTGGGCAGAGAGTGATTGGAAAAAAGGGGACGGGATGCAATAATACTGAGAATGCTGTCTGGTGGTGAAGAAGCAAAGGTTTACAGTGTGTATGCGGAGGGTAAAGAGGAACCAAGGTGTGCCTTCAACAGAGCAAGCCTTTGAGATCCGAGGAGGCAGAGAGAATGGGGATTCTCTTCAATCATTAAAAATGCTTGCCGTACAAAATTAACTTTGCACTGACTTTGTACTGCAAGAATACACTTTGCACAGTTCCATGAAACGGGGGTTTTGTCGGCACTGCAAAATGGCTTTGAACCGTGCAAAAAATTCCCTGAATCGGGCCCTGAGTCAGGTCTAAAAAAAAGTTGGGAAAAAACGTTATGAACTAAGTTTGCACTTTTAAGTGGTAATCAAGAAAATAACATGGCACCATTTGTTATTGACATGGTTCCTGCCCCGGAAAACATGGGCATTGTTTGCCTGAGGCTGAATGTTTGTGCTTATTGTCTGTGATCAACAAATTGGTGCTACTGCTTTTACCAAACTGGACCAGTTTGCTAAAAAGAGAAGAATTGCAACACATATATTTTGTTTATAGTTGATCCTACCAATACAACATATCTATGAAACTTCATTTGCACAGTTTCATGTTTATGCAGTTCTTCTTGATGTATTTCATTCAGGACAATTCATCATCGATCATAACATTCTGCCCAACTCTAGCCAGCTGGATGCAAAATAAAATTAGGAACATGCTTGACAGATGGCGCTCTCTTCCCTTGAACCAATCATGCCAGGAGGCAGAGAAAGGAAAGGTAAACTGTCCTATCCGAGCAGCAGGGATAATTACAGGGTACTCCCCTTAGATTGTAAAGTTAGTGATGTCATTTTTGCTATATAAAGGGGCCTGTAGTAGGTCAGGGGGACAGAAACAAAATCCGGAAGACATGAGAAGGAGGATGAAGAGAAGGCTACTGAACCTTACCATCTTTGAGAGTGCAGTGACCAGACCCCTTGCCCTAGCTGTCAAGAGTGCCCTGAGACCCAGCTGGCTTTCCTGAATCCTAAACTAAGGCTTGCTTTGTAAGTAGCATATAACCCCAGCCCTAAATTGCATAAACCCCTTCATTTTTGTAGTACGATATTTAATCCAATACCCCACTGACAACCCCAAATTGCCAGTCTAATCCAGTCATCTCCTCCTAGAAGAATCTCTTATTTGCTTGGATATGTTAGTATATCTCCTTTGAAAAACCGCTCAGTGTCTGTGTAAATCCTCAGTATATTTTTAAGTAAATGAATAAATTCCCCCATTGAAATGCACAGTACGAGATTGTTGAAATTTCAAATCAACCATCTTGTACCTGGTGTTTGTATTTAATTGTTAAAGTCATTAAAGTGTTGCCTCAAAAGAATTAGTCTCCTTGTACCTGAAAACGGTAATTGTCATTTTATTGTATGCATTACCAAACAAATCCCTATTTGCATCTGTCCGTTTAAACCCCATCTGGTTTTATTATTGTGAGCAATCCCTTTTGGCTAGAAGTCTACCTGTTATTTGCCTCTGTCCTTGTCACTGAAAACCGATTTTCCTTTGTAAGCTAAACCCCTTCCCTGAGCTGCCTTTCATTGTAAGCCCCAGTATAAATGAATATATAGTATAACAGTATATAAACAGTATAAACAGTATATTTGTTTGGTAATGCACACAATACAATGACAAATTTGGTTTTCAGGTACAAGGAGACTGATTCTTTTGAGGCAACACTTTAATGAATTTAACAATTGAATACAAACACCAGGTACAAGATGGTTGATTTCGAATTTCAACAATCTTGTACCATGCATTTCAATGGGGGAATTAATTCATTTACCTAAAAATATATTAAGGATTTACACAGACACTGAGCGGTTTTTCAAAGGAGATATACTAACATACCCAAGCAAATAAGAGATTCTTCTAGGAAGAGATTCAATGGGGGAATTAATTGAAGTTTCTAACAGGTCAAAGACACAATAAAACATTTACACCATTCAGGCAATGTTTGGGAATGACCTCAGCTATAAGCCATTAAAGGCCAAATAGCTGCTGTCAGCCCTGCAAGCATATCAAATATTTTATTTGAGGTTTGAATAGGGCCCTACCATTGTGAACATGGACTCAAAGTGCTTCAGATGTGCGGCCATCAGTGACCACAATTCACACACGAGACTGATTGAGCGATTAGATGCACATGATTATAGAATCCCAGATTACAGTGAAAATCTAACTGCTAGAGGAGAATAATAGTGAACGATATCTCGTCAGCAGCAAATGCTCTTTGTTATGCCACAGGATACCATGTTTAGCTGTTCACTACTGTTAGTCCATTGTCCACCTCTGCCTACTCCATAGGTAGACAAAGACAACTGTGTTCAGCAGACCAGGCTCTGGTTTCCTGCCCTGCTTTCAAACGTACAAGGAGGATGGGCAGATCCTGCCAAGTCCACACCGCACAGTTGAGGAACTCCCTACCCTGGGAACTTAAGGCGGGAAACAAACATTTTACGGTTCAGGGAAATGTTGAAAACAACCGTTTTCAATTAAATCCATTCCCCCGTTTTATCTGATTTCACTTGTTTCTCAATTCTCTTCTCATGGTTCTAGTTATTGGCCTGTGCTTGTGTGCGCCCCGATGCCTGCAGGCTGCCAACACATTATAAGTGAAGAAATATATAAATAAATAGTCCAGTCCCTACACAGAATCAAGCCGCAGTTCACAAAGCACTGACACAGAGGTGGAGTAGACCAATCCCTGTGGGCTGTCCCAATCCACCGTTTGTCGATTGATGAGCATTTCCTTGAACTAGTATGTGAATCAAAAGGGCAGGAAATACATGGATCCTTATCCGGACCTACCAGGCATGATCATGACGCAGTTCAAATCATATGCCCAGTCTGGTGGGGACAAGCCTTGTGCCCTTAATGTTCACCTGCATGCACCAGAAGTCTAGTAATAGTTCCAGACGTGATAAGTGCTGGACGGTGATGCGAAAAAAAATCATGCTGGTGGGGTACTGTGTCCTGGTGGTCACAGGTGTGGACTAGAACCCTAAGTAAGTAAGAGTATGTACAGAATGCTTGTAGTGTCTAAACCATAAATCACATCCAAATACTCAGGGCATGACTGCACAGAGGATGCTGATGGTTAATCAACCACATATGGCCTCCCAGGCAGAGTACAGATAGTCAACATAAAACAATGAACCAACATAGAAAAATAATAAATTGACATATTTCTATCTTGTGAGTCTGTGAGACTGTGTCTCAGAAGGATCAGTTGAGATGGAGGCAGAAGCCAACATTTAAGCTGTAACTGAAATCTGGGAACCCCTTTATGTTTCTTTCCTTGTCAATTCAATCAATCTGGTAGAGTAGCAAGTGAGAGGAATCACATTATGAGCTTTAGAATTCCATGGCTGGGGTTAGGATTGCAACCTAAGTAGGAGTTTCTGTTCAAAATCGCCAATCTTGCAGTGCATATCATTCCCAGTGTTAGGAATTGACGGCTGGCTCAATTGAGTTAGCGATTTTGAAAGGAGCGAAGACTACCGGTGGTAAAGAGAGAGAGCCCATTATTAGAGTGAAAGTTTAAATGGGCTAATATACCAGGAGAACCTACTATATGATGCTCCATGTCCTGTCATTTACTAGGTATGTGTGAACCTTTTAAGATCAAAATGAAAGTGTCCGGTCCAGTTTGGTTAATACCAATTTAAAGCATATTCTTATCCTGGTTCTGTAGCCTGCAGGATTTACAAGTTGTAGCAAGGCTTCTGTATGAGAGAGAGTATACCATGAGAATGTACAGTATCTTATTTTATTGTTTAAAGCACAGACCGAGCTCAAAGCAGAGGAGTGTTCTAGAGAGTGTGGGTAGCCAGCATTTGGGCTAGCATCTTTTAACATACAGTACTTTGAGTTGAGGTCTGCACACCACAGTGTGCATCCATTGGAATTAGTCATTGGTGAGAAGTTGTCGAAAAAGCCATGTTTTGAGAGATTTGTGTAATTGGAGAATTGTGGGGGCATTCTGTGATCGACTTCCAGAGTGTGGGTGCATGACATGAGAAGGATTGTTTACAGGTCCTCTATTTGTGGATGAGCTGAGATTCAAGCCAGTTGGTACTGGTGAGTAGGTGTGCAATAACTACTTTTTCCAAGATTTTGCCAATAAATGGGAGGTTTGTAATTGGCCGGTTGTTGGCCAGGTCGTCATTCCAGGTCGATAGTTTTTTCAAAAGAGGTCATCTGACTCCAGTCTTTAGGGTGTCTGGGAATGATCTTTCTGTGAGGGGGGCATTTATGATGCTGAGGAGCACGATGAGTGCTGGGCCTGTCAATAGTTTAATGATGGAGACTGGGATTATATCGTCAGAGTAAGAAGTAAATAATTAGGTTTGAGGGAGGCAGTGATTTTTAGGTGATCCAGGGAAGAGATAGCAGATTGTTTGATCCAGAAGGGCAGTGTGTGTGCAGGGGATGTTAATGCTGTGACAGGTTGATTCAATGGGCTCTCGTATTTTGTCTTTTTTGTCAATAAAACATGTGTTGATTCTGTCGCATATTTCCTGAACTTTAGGGTCAGGTGAGGGTTTGGTACAATGCTTTACTACTTTAAAGAAGCCCTGGCTCCAGTTAGAGGCTTTCACAATGGTGGTGAAGTAGTGAGCAGCTTTGGCCTCAGTAATCAGAATCCCATGGTTGATGTGGAGAGATTTGAGTTTGGTGATGTCTCTCGGGTTATGGTTTTTGCACCATCGTTCCTCTGGGGCTTTGATTGAGAATTTGTTGGAGGCTAGCTCATGCGTGTCTCAAGGGGCAGATAGTTTGTTCTCAGACAGGCTGGTTTTTAGGGGGGCATGAGTTTCAACCAGTTTCATAGCAGAGTTGTTAAATCATTCTAGGTGGCCCGAGGCATGGGTTTTGTGTCTACCAACTTACATAACCCACTCCGATTTCGACAAGAATTCCATCAATTTATGAGAAAAATTCATTTATATCAATTCTTCCAGAAGAACGCTCATGTGACAGAAACTTCTGAATCAGGCTTCCAAAACAAATCTAACTTTTGCGCATCGAGTGGCACACACAGTTCTGAGGCCAAAGTGTTCGAACATAGGGTACTCAAAGATTTAGAGAAAATGGAACAGACGAACAGTAAGACTACTTTCCACAATATGAGTACTGCTGAAAGTTTAGCTATGAAGAATCTGCTAAATAATCAGGAAATAGTCATCCGCAAGGCGGACAAAGGTGGAGCGATTGTTCTCCTCAATCGGGCTGACTATGTATTGGAATGTAATCGACAGCTGTTAGATCTTACATGTTATCAACCGCTTGAAAATGATCCGACGTCGAGATTAGCAAAGGTCATCTCCAATAAAATCATCAAGGCGGAAGAAAGAGGTTGGATAACAGGGAAAGAAGCAGATTTTCTAGTTAAGGATAAACCCTTAATCCCTCAGTTCTATACACTCCCCAAGATTCATAAGTCCTTAATCCAACCACCAGGAAGACCCATTGTGTTGGGTGTGAATTCAGTTTTGGAACCCCTATCTCGTTTTGCAGATAGGTTTCTACAACCACTAGTGAAGAACATGGCGTCCTATATCCAGGACATGACACAAGTGATTGTAGAAATAGAAGGAATACCGTTCGACCCTTCAACTGAACTACTCCTTGGCTTAGATGTAACAGCACTATATACTAACATACCTCAACAGGCCTCACTTGAAATGCTAGAGGAGAAACTTTTAAAGGATCATATTACTATCAAGACACCTATATCGTTCATCCTCTGGTGTGCCGAAATGGCCTTAACTGAGAATTATTTCCATTTCAATGGAAATTTTTTGAAACAGATTCAGGGCACTGCCATGGGTGCGACACTAGCCCCAAGTGTAGCCAATCTGTACATGGAACTGTTTGAAGTTGGGACTGTCATGATAAACGCCAATCCTTTTCGACATAACATTAGGTTATGGCGTCGTTACATTGACGACTTTTTTGTCATTTGGAAAGGGACCAAACAACAACGGGATGAGTTTTTGGAATGGCTTAATGTGCAGAATGTTTTCTTGAAATTTACTTCGTCTTATAGCAACCAGACGATTGATTTTCTGTATATTACTATTGTGGCAGATAACATCTCAAAGACACTTTTTGTCAAACCTTTTAATAAACCAATTGATAAGAATTCGATCCTCCATTATGACAGTTTCCATCCTAAGCATGTACAGGAAAATCTTCCTCTGGGACAATTCCTCAGACTGAAGAGAAACAGTTTGAGGAGAGGAGACTACAAAAGAGAAGCTAACAACATGCAGGAGCGTTTAATAAAATGAGGCTACCCGAAAAAGACAGTCAACTCTGCTCGCAAAAGGGCGGAGAACAATAATCGAGACTCACTCCTCCAATATAAAGAGCAGAGATGTGAAAAGGCGAAGAACGAGCGCCTGGTATTTGTAAACACATATAGCCACATGTCGAACACCATTAAACGGGTCATCTGCAAACATTGGGATATATTGGAAAAGGGCAGTGACCCTATTGCAAGACCGATTATTGCCTTTAAACGGAGCCGTAATATTAAGGAACAGATAACTCGGAACAATATATCATTGAAATCAACCATTTCCCCCACGCTTACACAACTTTGGGGTCTACAAGCAGTGACTGGTCATTTTCCGTGTGGTACATGCACTTGCTGTACTTACACTAAGAAAAGCGTTTCCATTATTTTATGTTTAAAAACTCCCTGGTTACAGAAGACGCTGACCAACTGTAATACGAGTTGGGTAATCTATGTAATTTGGTGCCCGTGCAACAAATTATACATAGGTAAAACAGAGAGAAAGGTTAAGTTGCGGATAGGGGAACACCGTAGCTGCCTTAAAAATCGAATTAAGAATGCTCCACTGGTAGAACATTGGATAGAATGCATTCACCAGGTACAAGATCTTTCCTGGTCTATCATTTATAAGTTGAAACCTAGTAATGATATTAACCGAAACAGAATAGCGCTGTCAAAAAAAGAACGTGAATTCATTTTTCTGACCAAAAGTATGCATAACGCTTCAAATGAAAAATTTGACTGGGTAGTTTAAGTTTACACTGATTCCAGTTGAGAAACTTAGTTAAATCTCATCCGGTGCATTATGGTCAGTATGTGTACGGGAGATCTCAGTACACAACGATTCGATAATTCACTCACCTATGGTGGCGGCCCCCTTCCCTCCTTTCTTCTTCTTTTTTCGGTCGCGGTTTCCCGTCCCGCCGTGCTGGACCCGCGGTTGTGTCTGCACCAGGCGGTTTGCGATGGGAACATTGGGGCAATGGTAACCATAGAGATGAGGTTACAGGAAGGACTGTTCCCGTGGTATACATTCCGGTCATGTGACACGACATGGGTCACGTGATAATATCGGCCCCTTGTGATTGGTTAGTTACTAGGCGCCTAAAACGCATTTAAACACGGTTCCTCCCAGATACTTGAAAGATACTAACACGGATCGGGACAACAGATGCCAGAGGAACTGTACAGTTGGCGGCCTATGGTGTGAACCGACACACGCGCTGATTGATCAGCCATTACGACGCCAGAAGAGGCGGTACACCGCCCTGACCAGCTGATTTTCAGGACTTGGCGGAACACACACACAGAGGTAGTTAATTAACTAGCTGGTGACAACATGTTCAAATATGTTTAGATGGGTGCCGAGGAGACTTACCATTATCCCCCAACACTATCCATATCTGTTGAAGGAGTTGGGTCAAAAGATTCTGGATCAAATCTTTAAGGGGTTGGACATGGGTCTTGCTATATTTAAGTTATATTAGGGAAAGCGTCCGTGAAGCAATGGGACGATTTTGCTAGTGTTAGAGGGTGACTATATAGGATCACCAAAATATGGTTATACGATACACTCTTTTAACATTTGGAACAGACGTTGGTTTTAGACTCTAACGTGAGGTCTTTCACTCTTTCTCCCGTCAGTTCACACGCTTTCTGGTTGTTCCAATTGGATAGCCATAAACTTAACCTCAAGCATCTGCGACACAGACCTTGCACCAGATCGGTCGTGTGAGAGCTTGCTACCCAACACTGTCATTGGGTTCAATAGTGCAACTCCCTTTGGAGGGCATTCTCGGCACTATCTGCTGGGTAAGAGATTGGTTTCCTTTTATGATTGTTTACAATAGGCGACCTAAGTATATGTGTTTCGCCAAGCAATCCGAAGGGGGAGAGTAGTATCCTCAACCGGTGTTTATGTCATTCGCTGTAGAACCAGAATATATTATCCGGAGAGGCTGATATGCATTACTAACGTTGCATCTTTCAAAGACGACTACTTCGATGTGGTGTGGATAACTTGCCTCATATTTTGGTGAGTTAACCTTAGCATATTTTACAATACATTCTCTGCTTAACAGTTAAAGGGAATTTGATCCTTCCATCTAAGGATGATGATTTGTTAAGACTCAGACCTTAGAGGGAGGGTAATACCATAAAGAATGTTAACTTGAATGAAATAGGGCCCTGCCGAGAGGCCCTTTTAATTTTAATTTTGATGCCTACTTGCCCTGTGCTTAGTTCTCTCTTGCACGGGATATGTCTGCTGATGATCTCACAGCTCGTCTCAGTTCTTCGACATGGCCTTGGTCACAGGGACTCGAACTTATGTGATTGTGGACATTTTGAACATATTTGTGTTTAGCTACTGATCGTGCCTGGGATTTGAAATACTAATACAGCATTTTTTGACATCAATGGAGGAGGATATTTGCAGCAGTATGTCTTAGTTGAAACCTTTAAATTGAGCTATTGATGAGCTCTAATGGACCTGGTATGATAATAATTATGTATTTAAGGTGCCAAGTTAACTGTATTTTATACATTCACAAACGTAATTGTTATATTGTTTGTTTACCGCTCTCTTATAGGGGATACCATCCCGTTAATTCTTCCACGTGTAACTCCCCGAATAAAAAGATTGGAGTTGCAGTTTATCAAAGTACCTGGACTTTGAAGAGAATTTTCAAGTTTAACAGAAACTAATTACTGTTAATATGCAATGATTCTGTTTTTTTTAGTTTTCCCCTGATGAATTTCCCGGAATAACTTGTTGGAGGAAAGAAACATGTTGGGTGTGGTTTTAAATATTGTCTGATTTGTGTGTATGTGGATGAATGAAGCATATTTTATGCATGAGAGTGTATGGTAAGAATGGTGATTAGTGGAATAGTTAGTAAGTGAATTTTGATCACGTATTATCACTGTGTGTAAGCCACTCGATCACCGAGGCGCCCATTTATGGGTTGCATTTGTGGAATTACGTTGCATCGTTATTGTGGGGTGATTTTTTCTGTTTATGTCCTTGCTTTCTCTGTATGTAGCACTCTATTGATTTATTCAATGAGAGTATTCTCTAATTTATTGGTGTATTCAATTTATATGAAATATGTGTATGAAATTTGAAATTAAAATATGTAATGGGTTTAGATTTTCTAACTCTGGTATTTTGCATTATTGACTAATGTATTGACAGACGAGTACATGGGATGGTATCCCCTATCCATTCTAAGAGAGCAGTATTTTGTGATTCACGGGCTAGTTTGTATATTTTAAGGGTTCCACCCTTTACGCGAGGGTTTGCTTGTGACTCCAAGTTTTCCCTCTACCTCCCAGTGTTTTCTTGTGGCCCGAGGCATTCCCTCTGGTGGGGAAGTATGCAATGATTTCTTCTTGCTCATTGACCAGGAAGGTTTTGAATGATTGGTGTTGAGTGAGGGGGTGTTGTGTTAAACCTGACCTTTGTAGGCCATAGTCGAGTGGGTGACTGATAATGGAATGGCAGCGTGTTCAGAGCAGTCAAGTGGGATAGGGTCTGCACAGGTGATGTGGAGGGATGATGTGAAGACTAAGTCTAGAGTGTTGCCTTTGCTGTGCATGGGGGGAAGCACAATTTATTTAAGATCCATAGAACCGGTCAGTGTGAAAAATTTGCTTTGAGTGTGGTTGTCATCCTTTGACTGGGGACATTAAAATCTGCAAGAAACGTATTATTAGAATGTACTAATTTGGCAGAGGAGAGTAAGTTGGAGATGTTGCCAATGAAAATGTCACTCCTGTGAGATGGTAACTAGATGAGGTGAAAGATGATGGATTCCTATTCCTTGTGTGATAAAGGGGACCGATATGTGAGTGACACAAACAAGCATGTTCTAGGAGAGAGGATGTTAGCGCATGGCCAAATTTCTCCTGTGGATTATTGCCAGTCCTCCTCCTACCCTTCCTTGTTGGTTGGTATGTTTGATGCAGTAGCCTTGGGGTTGGAGGATGTTGAATACATGTGGGGACGGTGGGGTAAACAATTTTTCAGTGTTGAACATAGCTTCACAGTTGTTGTACAAGATGAAATCCGCTATCTCTGCAGCCTGAGCGACTGATGAGTGAGGATTGATCAACATAAGAGGGCATGTGCATGTGGTCGCTGGGTGTTGGATGGGGATAAGGGAAATATTGATGAGGCTCTCATAGGTAACATGTCAGGGCTGCTCATAGGGGCTTGGCCATTTGAACCCTAGCGAGAGTGGGGATGAGCTGTGGAGGGAGGAGACGCATGGTCATATCTTTTGATGAGTAGCAGCAGTAGTGACTAGTTTGTAAGTGAAATGCAGAATAGCAGGTCTGGCCCTGGGACCTATAAGGCCCAAACAGGCACAACGAGGTGAGGTACCCTTCTTAGTTCATCCTTAGCTAGGAATTCCAGTGATGAGGATGCCCAAGGAGGACTGGTTAAATAGTTGGTGGGCAGAGCAGCTCAGTGGCACGGCCTGGTTAACTGACAAGCAGCCTACTCAATGTTGTCTGCCTGGAGCTGGCCTAGAGTCCTTAATTAGAGGCTTGTAAAATGTGAAAACGGATGGTGGGCAGAGCAAGTGATTGGCAGGTCCAGGTAACGTGACCAGCAGCATACTCAATGCTGTCTGCCTGGAGCTGACCTAGAGTCCTTAAGTAGATGCTTTGAAAGTGTGAAAACTGACAGGGCAGAGCAACTCAATGCCAGGACCTAGTCATGTGACCAGCAGCCTATTAAATTCAGTAGGGTGCTCCATGATCTATCTTTTATTAGTGGTGCCCGTGAACTGTTTATAATCTAAAGAAGAGGCTGATCCAAGATGGATGATCCAGGGTTAAGTCTATCCCTTATCCCTGGTTGTGAATCCCTTAGTAGGGTCGAATCTATGTAATCACTGCACCGCCAGTAACTGTGCCGATGAAAACGTTGACACCAATTACGGCACGGCACGTTGATCAGATAGATCACTCCTCTTACCTTACGGCGGCACATTTCTGTGTACGCCGCCGACTCCCCGCTATCCCTGCAGCATCAGTTGCTCCCAATTACATGGGTCGGAGCTAACGCTGCAGAGTGCTTTTAAAAAAAAAAACATTCTTGTCCCCTGCTTACCATTATGGTAAGCAGGGGACACCACTGCAATCCCTGCCTACTGTTAGTGCACCCAAGAAGAGAGGGGGACACACCTGCAACCCTGACTCTGCTTGGGCGCAGTAATGGGAGTCAGTAAAACTAAATGCACCAAAGTCACCTTAACTACATTGTCAGTTACGTGGTCGACATTTTGGTGCATTTCACTAGTGACAGATTGTGGAAAGGCTTCTGCCTTGGAGGGAGGCTCTGGGAGACACATAATTTGTAAGGTCTGTGGGATTAGGAATGACAAGTAAATGACAATGCTTGTGCATCCAGGCAGATCCTGAGAAGAGGCAGAATGCCAAATGTCAACAGCAGGCTCTTCATTCTGCCAAGCCAATGAGAGTATTTAGTTGACAAGCAGACCACTGGATGGATTAGGGTGGTTATGTATGTGAATGACAGGGTTGGCATAGGGGGTTGGGAAAGATAGGCGTTGGGTGTGTTACGTGAAATGCTTGGAGGGTTGGATTGTCAAGGCGAGGTATTGGGGTCTGATTATACTTCTGGGAGGGGAGGGTAGAGCCACGTCTTGAATGTCTTCCTAAAGAGGAGATGCTCCTCCAGGCAGCCAATGTTTAAAGACCGTGAGTTTCAGATATTAGTGCTTGTACTGAAAAGGAGGAATTATCAATTTAAGAGGCGTTGGTCACTACAATTTAGAGTATGATTGCATAGCCAACTCTGAGGGTCCTTTGGCATGCAGCAGAAAAACGTCTGATGCAAGAATTCAGGTGCTTTATGTAAGAAGCCTCAGTGAGTGATACACATGGCTTTGAAGGTAGATTGACATGGATCTATGTGATCACTGCTGCCCATAGTATTGACTAAGTAAATGCTTTCCCTTATGGCACGGCACAGTGATAACGTTTCTCGGAAATGGGGATGCAGGATCCTATTTTTTCATTTTTTTCTTCATTTTTATAATTGCCCCTCTTTCCATTTAGTAGATAGTGGGAGACACCCCTGGCTCACATTACACCATACAAGGGGAGCAGGGACAGTCATGCAACCCCTGCTCATTTTATTTTTATTTACTTTAATTGTATTTTATTTATGTGTAATATATTATACAGTTACAAAATGCAACTTTTAAGAAGTCATAATGCAATAAACAATTAAAAACACATTAAAAGATCTAAAATAAAAACAATAACAATCATGTGAAATAAAAAAAAAACAAATCACAAACATCACAAAGACTAGAAACATGAAAGACCCATTGACACTTACATATCAAGCCAAAATGGCATGATAATCACAATTTCCTCCCAAAAAGTGTAAAATAAAATACATGGCTCACTATTTCCACTCAGACCAGAGTCTCCTCCATCATTTCACTCCTCAAACCTGCAGCAGTAAAGCCTATCAACCTTAGTTCCAGAAGCAACGGACAAAACGTCAGTAGATGTTTAGCAGTTTCCAAATGTGTTTCCCCACACAGATGACATGGTCTTAAATCACTTGGCACATTCTGCAAGGCCGCCAGCAACCCCATGTGTGTTAACCACATTCATTTCAGTTTTCGATAATCCAATAACAGGGATTTTCCCACAAAGTGTTGAATAAAACTCGGGATTTCCCCGATTCTGAAAGTAATCAATAAACACCATAGAGTTACTTTTCATTGCTAAATTCACAACAAGTTGGTCATGTCCATGCCCGTCATGCACCCTCATCATTAGTTTCTTAAAGGTCCTAAATTGGAGCCCCAAGTGATGCCCAGAGGTTAAGGGTTGCCAATTCTCAGCAATAAGCTTAATTTTGACAATTCCGCTATTATGCATAAAAGTTGCCTTGTACAATAAAGCTTCGTAGATCAACTTAGTCAGGGTATCCGTTGGGGCATTTACCAGTTTCCAATATGTGGATAAACAAGAAAGCCGGAATGTCATCATATTCAGTGTAATGTGAGTCAGAATGTTTGCTCAGTGCAAAGGCGCAGTAATAGTTATGTCGCCATAATATGGTTGACATTGTGGTATGATACTGAATCAGAAGTTAATGGAGTAATTGGAGCGAGGAGAGATTTGCTCTCTGGGTCCTAATAGAGCAGTCTTGCAGTGGTATTTTGGACTTGTTGAAGCTTGGTCAGTTGAGTAGCATAAGCTCCTCAACTTACATCAAAGGGAGGAAGGAGAGAAAGTGACCGAGGGTGAGGAGCTGAGAAGATACATTAATGAGATTTCTTGGTAGGAGGTTGGACATAGGACTGGTAAGAGAGAACAGAAGTGGTTGTAGGTATGTAGTGACCACCATATTAATCCAGCCAACAAAAATGAATGATACTGCAATGGCAGAGTCATGGAATTCCTACTTTGATGAATGTTCAACAGGAACATTTTTTACCAAAGCACTGATGTATATTTCCAAAACTCAGAATCCTACACTTCAGGAATATGTTGCTCACAAGTGGCTTCACCATCTTTCACTCAAACTAAAAAAAGAACTTAAGACGTTCTTAGTTCTGTATACATACTAAGTAGATTTAGCACCTTTTTCAGAACATTGTCGGCACCTCAGCCAATGAGAATGCATGCATTCCGGCCCCTATTAGCTGATAAGTGTTCAATATTTCTCCCGCTTTGTGGCAAGGTTAGCTTTTCCCTACCAAGGCTTACTGGTGTTTCTTCTTGCTCGGGGTCTGCCTCTACCCGCGACTGCATCTGTCCTAATTGTTTCCAGCTTCTGTCTCACAGCACACTCACCTGCTTCCCTGAATTTGACAGCCCAGACCTCATCTTTGCACTCTGCCTGCCACGATGATGATGTCTCTCTGTTGGAAGCGTTTGACATAGACATCCTGAGCAGTGGAGAACCTATGATAAAGCAAAAAGTTTGCATGGCTTTCTGGGCCACATCCACCGCACCTGGGAGCAAAATACCTTAGCACCGAAAGGAGGTGGCATTATAACCCTGAACCCTCCTTAATGGCCTATAGTACTGTCGGGCATTAATTGAGGCTTTCCATGCTCTGAATGCCTGGGAACTCCTCGCCCATAGGTCCAAATGCGTATAAACCAAAATACAATCAAACAACCAACCAGATCAGGGACACCATCTTTGTGGCAATAATGGTATACACAAATATGTAAAACATGCAAACGTCCTTAGTGGGTTGTAAAAGGGGACTAGCATTTAAATGCACTTTAGCTTTTCCAACTCAGGCACAAGAACATTATTAAAACAATCAAAAACGGGGAATGATTTAGGTTTGCTCCAAAGGTCTCCACTGTTACACGTCCATTTTAGTGCAAATTTCACAGCCCTAGAGACATTCCCCGGGAGCCATAATATTGGCAACAGCATGTATGCATACCCAAGACACACAGACCCACATATGTATATCCGAACAATCTGGGGTTGCTCTGTAAAACGTGTACCATCTCACCAAGACCAAGTATTGGGGCACCTAACCTGGCACACCTCAGATCTCTAGCCAGGCATTCTTTTGGTCCCAGTTGCAGACCTCAGCAAACTTCATTTTCATTGGCCATCATCCAAGTTCATGACATGGTGTCTTCCCATAAGGTTTCCCATCTGATTTATTATCACTGATGTCGAAATCCCAATCATGCCACAGTGATCAATATGTACAATAATGCCTCCTTTCCCTCTGCCTCCTTTGCAGAATTCTGTCACTGATAATTGATTTAAAACATTTGTATTTTGCACAACTACCCAAGCCGAAGGGACTCTAGAACGTACCCTCACCCAATTTATGAAAAACTATCAGGAGTGGTCTGTTTTCAATCTTTTAAAAATCTGTTTTTTTTTTTTAAACGATGGATTTAATTTTTTGGAAGTCATTGGGCCTCATTACGAGTATGGAGGTAGCCATGCCGCTTTTAGCGGCATGTCTACCGCAATACCTGGTACTAGGTCCGGGTCCCGCAAAAGGGGACTTACCGGGCCATTCCGACCTTGGAGGGCCCGGTAAATCCCTTTCGTTGGACCCGGACCCGATACATCCCCATTCCCATTTGAGCCCCCATAGGGCTCAATGCGAATGGGGAGGCTGCTAACAACGGGTCCGTTAATGACGGGCCCGCTGTTAGCATCCTGGTCTGCTAGCGGGTCCCGCTAAGGACACCTGATCTGACCAGGCGTTCCTTAGCGGGACTCGCTGCAGACCTCGTAATGGAACGGCCCGGAATAAATGGTGTCGGTCCCTTACCAGCACCGTTCATTCCGTAGCCGCCCCGGTTGTAATGAGTACCATTATTCGAACAACTGCCCCCAAACACTGACACTGTCTTTGAATAACCAGTGAAAAGCCCCAGTTAAAAAATAGGTTCTGGGTTTTGACATAGTTAGTTAGAAAGGTTGGCGTGGGTATTGTTCATGTCTACAAAAGTGAACTTTCAATAAGGCAGATGTTCTCAAACATATTGTCACTGCTTTATCTTATTTGAGCCATTCCAGGCAAAATTTAATAAAGTTGAAACACCACAGTGTAAAAACCAGTTTGATGTATGCTAGATATGTTTAGTATGGAACTCTCATCGGTGAAGAAAACGAACCTCTGGGCTGTAACTAAACGATGCAAATGCCCACGTTTCACGAGTGTGCACAACCCACGGTGTCCATTTAAAATGTTGTCCAATTGCTTTTGCCTTTCAGATGTCTATCAAGAGGGCAATTTTGAACAGAGAATTTCATTACATGTAAACTCAAAAATGATTACACTGCATTCCTGCTGCCACCGCCTAGGAAGATATTCTTGGGCCGTTGGATCCAGCCATACATGTCAGTTGATCTAGTGCAACCATGGTGCACACATGACAACATTTTTGCAGGCGTCTATTATGGGCACATAAGGACAGTTATCACACATTGATTATGAACGGAAGAAGCAACAGGTATAGCTATGAAATAAAGCAACCTTTTCCGGTTCTAATTCTGCTCTGAAATGTAGAGTATGGATGCACACATGCTATGCCAAAACTGGAGACGAGCATTATGCATTATACTTCAACTTGTTTTATTACCACTCTTCAGCAGTTTCAACAAACTATAACAAATCCACAACTTTTGAAATGACCAAAGTGACTTTTCTGTTAAAAAAAACTACAACTCCTATAGTCTCTGTAGTCCTTTCCTCTCCAGCTCAGCTATGACCACATCCTGTCCCTGAGCTCCTCCTCTTCTTTTACTGCTCTTCAAGCAGATAAGTCATGTTTTGTTTACCTCTCTGTATACTTGAAGTAGAGTAGTTATGACATGTTTTTAAAGCAATGCTTATAGAAGGTTACGTAGTACATGATATATAGTCAATGCACTACTATGAAGAGCTATAGCGAAAGGATATAGTATATTGCATACAGCTGCTTAGTGCGTCTGACAGGATCTATCTACGTAATATAATTTATATATTAGTAGGACCGAACGTTGCGAGTGCAGTATTTACTTATTGTTGTAACTGGTCGCAACATTCTCTCAGACCGAGGTAAGTACCCCTCTCAGCCCATGGGGCAACTGGCCCCGTGCCGCATGACTGGCACCTCAGGAGTCCCTGTGCCGCTGCGGAGCTGCCGCAGCTCTCCTGAGAGAGCAAGGAAATGCTGCAGCGCTCCGGCCCCCACCTTCTAGGAGGCGTGGCCGGAGCAGACGGTAGAGGCAGAGAGCACCACAGCACTCCGGCCCCTACCTTCGGAGAGGCATGGCCGGAGCCCGCAGCACATCCTCCGTGTCGCATTTCAGCTGCATCGTGGAGGAAGAAGGAAGCCGGGCCCGGCGGTGATTCACTCCCTTGCTAATCATAATAGCGCCGACACGGGAGTTTGACTGGTTACACATCGCGCTGAGCGGTGGATACAGGGACCAGGAAACTCTGCCTTTCACGAGAGTTTAAGCCTCAGGACAGCACGAGGCTCACACTAGACATGTAGCACGAGCCTCACCAAAGGAGGCAAATTCGAACCACAAGCCACCACAGGCAAAAGATTACAACACAAGTCGGTGCGGCCCCAAAAATAAATAAAACATGAATGATACTATAGATTGGACTGTTATTCATTAGCATTAGGATCATCTGCTTAGCGAAGTGGGCGTGCAAGGACACCTGATTCAGGTATACAGGCACACAGCACACTCCAGATAATGTCAGAATTCGAATGGAGTGAAGAGGAGCAGCTATTAGACCTAGCTGCCAGCTTCAAGGAGGTGCTGGGGAGTTTGCTAGTAGATGCAGTGGCTCAAGGGGTGTGCCCCCTACAAGAAAGGCTGGAGGCACTGGAAGCTATCCTGAACCAGCCCAAAGACAGCACCACAAGGACTGAGCACATGCCCACCGGACCCTCTGGATCAGAGTCTAAGGGGAGTATTCAGGGCCGGAAGAGGAAAGCCTCTGATGACCCCCAGGGCCCTTTGGATGGGGCAAAAGAAAAGGCCCCAAAGGTTGCCGACACCTTCGCAAAGCTTAAAGAAGCCTATCTGCAGCGTCTAGCGGTGCCAGACCTCACAACCTCCACTCCCAGGGAAGACAATGAGGGAGAAGACTACCCAGGCTCGAAAGAGGACGCAACAGAAAGAGACCTCTCCCCACAAGAGACAGATGAGCCAGTCGACGAAGAATGGGTTAAGCCCAGCGGGGGTTAGAGAGCCTGAAAGGAGAAACACCTCAAAGAGGAACATGAGGACATGTTTGATCCAGATAGTATCCGTAACCCAAGGTCCTCAGACTGGCAGCCAAAACCCAGGGTAGCACAATACATGACGGTGAGGATGAGAAAGGCCTTAGAAAAGGAAGTGAGACAACATCTTCGAGAAGAATGCCCATGAACGGATCTTCCCGGAAAAGTGGCAGAGACCCCCGAATTGGACCCTAAAATGTTGACCTTCGTATCCAAAACCATCAAGGACCCTCGCAAGGGTATCGACAGATCCTGGAAGAGTTGCTAGGAGAAATTGCTGGATTTGGCCAGCCCTCTCGCAAAGATCATGGACCTTGCTGAGAGAGCGAGGGATACAGGTGAGGAAGTGGATCCAGAAGCCTTAGCAAGATGGCCGCAAAGGGCTGTCTGCCTTCTGGGGAACGCCAACTGTGCGATCGCCTCAGAGAGAAGAAGGGGACTCTTGCTCAAGATCAACCTAAAGCTCAGCGATCTAGCACCCTATGAAGCCAGAGAAGCAGCTCAGGGCCTACTTTTCAGAGAAACTTTCAAAAGGAGATGGGCCGGTTTGTCGGCACCTACACATCCTTGGAGAAAGCTCAAGCCTCCATCAGGAAAATATTCCCAAATAGAGTTTTTGCAAGGTCTGGCCGTTTCAGGGGTCATACGACCGGTCGGCATCAATGAGGGAGAAGACCCACAATCACAGAGCGCAATACTGGGAGAACAGGCAGCAGGACACGTTCTTCCCGGCCAGAGGACGTACCACCAGGGGACGCAGAAGGTGTGACTTCGGCCGAGGACAATGATTTACACCAGGTAAGAGCAATTGCCTACCCTCCAGTGGGAGGGAGGACCAGTATGTTTCGGGAAAACTGGTGCGCGCTTTCCAGCGAAGCCTGGATCTTGCAATCCGTAAGAGGGCTGCAGATAGAATTTATACATCTGCCAGTTCAAGCGCGCACTCCCCACCAGCAGCGCCTAGCAACCGCAGAGCAGGAATGCCTAGACTACGAGCTGTCCCAACTAGCGCAGATAAGAGCTATAGAGAGATGGTCAGAGACAGAGACAGCCAGTTTTATAAGCAACATATTTCTTGTTCGCAGAAAGGCGACAGTCCGACCTTTGATAAATTTGAAAGAATTGAACAGATGGATTGTGTACCATCACTTCAAGATGGAAGGAATCCATCAACTAAGGGATTGCCTGAGAGAGGGAGACTGGCTGACGAGGTTGGATCTGAAAGATTCTTATCTGACGATTCCAGTGCAGAAGCAATACAGAACATTCCTAGCTTTTCGCTGGAACAAACAGCTTTGGCAATTCAGGATGATGCCCTTCGGTCTTGCATTAGCGCCCTGGACTTTCACCAAACTGATGAAACCAGTGGTGGCAGCGATATGAGAAAAGGGAATCAGGTTGATTATATATTTAGACAAACTATTGCTTCTAACAGAGGACTGAGAAGAGCTCGAATATTATACCAAATGGGTACAAGCCCTGCTACAGTCATTAGGATTCCTAATGAACACAGAGAAGTCAGATACCAAGCCAGCGCAGAGGCTAGACTTTCTGGGGTTCATATTGGACACAAGGAAGGCTATTCTAGAACGGCCGGCAAGGAAGATACAAGATATTAGGAGAGAGATCAAGTCATGCTTAAAACAGCAAGTAATCTCACTAAGAGTGCTCGCAAGGATTGTAGGGCTGCTTGCAGCTTCCATCCAAGCCATATTTCCAGGCCCCTTGCACCATCGAGCATTACAGAGATTGAAAATAAGACAGTTGGAACAGCGATTGAAGTATCATCAACTAATACCCCTAGATCCAGAGTCCATCACAGAACTAGAATGGTGGTTGCAGAATATGGATGCCTGGAATGGGTGTGCCATTTTTGGAGACCGGCCAGATTCGATCATAGAATTGGATGCCAGCCATCTAGGCTGGGGAGCAAGATGCAGAGAGTTGCAGACAGGGGGCAAGTGGAGCAAGGAAGAGCTTTGCCTGCACATAAACTGCCTCGAGCTGCTAGCAGGCTCCTGCACAATCAAGGCATTCATGAAGGACAAGGTGAAGTCATGCGTTCTGTTGAAGATGGACAACATCTCAGCAGTTTGATACATAAATCACCTAGGAGGAACGAGATCCAGGATGCTGGCCGAATTAGCGAAGGATTTTTGTCACTGTTGCCTGCAAACAGGAACGTCAGTGACAGCGGAGTATCTACCCAGATCACTGAACGTGATAGCCGACTGGAACTCTCGTCACCTCATGGACTCCAGCGACTGGAATCTAGATCTGACGGTATTTCTTATGCTAGATCGGAGATGGGGTCCAGTGCACATTGACCTGTTTGCATTGCACCTCAATGCGCAGACAGCCAATTACTTCAGCTGGAGGTTAGACCCAGGAGCTCTGGGGATGACACCTTCCTACAAGACTGGTCGGGCAGCCCTCATTACGCGTTTCCCCCTTCACAATGTTGAGCAGAGTTCTAGCGAAATGTCGGAGGTAGAGGGCAGAGCTGATTTTATTAGCACCATTGTGGAAGTCACAAGTGTGGTTCCCAGCCCTGAAGGAGCTGACAATAGACCTGCCAAGAGTCCTCCCCAAAAGGGGAACGACTACTCATGGACCCAGCTGGGTTCTGTCATCCTCTGAGAGTGAGGGGAACACTCCCGCTTATCGTGTGCAGGATAGCAGGAGACGCTGGGAGCTGCCAGGCATTTCGAGGCGAGCTGCAGAACTCATCACAGAATCCTGGGCTCCATCCAATAGGAGGAGCTATGATGCGGATTGGGCCAAGTGGACCAATTGGTGTAAAGGGAGAAGTCTTCATCCCATTTCACCACCTGTAGTAGCTATACTAAACTTTCTGGCACAGCTCCTGCAAGATGGAAAAACTTTCCGCACAATAGGAGTGTACAAATCAGCGATCTCAGCAGGGCACTTAAGTGGACGGAGCCCCTGCGGGTGAACACCCGGCAGTAGTAAGGCTTATTAGAGGAGCTAGATTTACAGTACCGCCAGAGTATAAGTACAATACCCTATGGGACATTACCACAGTTCTGCGGTTAGTGGAGAGCTGGCCATTGGACAGATACTTATCCCTTAAGCAGCTGTCAGGGAAGTTAGAGATGCCACTTTGTCTTATAACCTGTAAAAGAGTATCAGATATCAGAGCATTGGAGATTAATAGGAGGACCTTTGGGCCTAAAGGAGTAACTTTCTCCATAGTAAGGAGGACTAAAAAAGGAACTTCTTCAGTTCACTACCCGTACTTTCCTAATAATATTAAGTGTGTGGGATGTTTTGACCCACTTTTGGTCTGCTATGCGGCATCACTGTGTTATGAGGGTGCCAGAAATAGCCAAATGGCCACAAAACCCTTGTGCGCACCAAAACCTCTGAAAATCACGCTTTGCAAAGCACAAAAAGATGGCTGCCAATCTGCCACGCATGTTGTCAGTGGTGGAACAGAGCACTCACTCCTGAACTGTGTCACTGGGCTCCACAACAATTGAAAATGGAGTACAGAAGGAAAAAGCAGTGCTTTGCTAAATGAAACCCCAGAATCTTGCTTTAAATCCTTTTTTCTTTGTTGCTAAAACTTCAGAATGCCGGTACAGAACACCCTCAAATATACAAAATTCTTGCTGGGTGCGACAATTCACTTAGTTCAAGAAATTATTGTGAACTTACAAGGTCCTGAAAAGCTGAAAGCATAAAGAGATTTCCACAGAAAAAATGGCCTGTCTGTGGATCTCTCAAAAATCTCTGGGTGCAGTAGTACCCTGGGCTGCCTGAATGATAGCTGTCAAGAGCCTGCCTGATTAAACTTTAAAATGTATAAACTGGAAATCAAATGTTTGCAATCTAAGAGGCCTGTTACTGATAGTAACCCATATTGTAATTGTTTTGATCCCATGGTTTAAAAATCTTGAATAAGTATTCTAGCTGAGATTTAATGCAACAAGTTTGTTTTAAACTAAGGAAAAATTCAACAGAAGCAACAATTAAAATAAACCTGGCTGAATCTACCAAACTGGAACAACAGGTTTTCTCACAGAAGGAAGGTCTTTCCCCCCAGCAAGAAATCACACAGAACCGTTAATTATGGGGTTGGTTAAGAACCTGGTCTACAGAGGCATGAGGAACAATGACCAGCTGCTACTAAGGAAATGTGAGGTGTGAGAACAGTCGTAAATGGCCCCTGCCAAGAGGAAGCAGGGAGGAGACTGCTCCTGGACTGCAGGGAGACAAAAAGAGGCGGACCCAAACAACCATCTGTGGCTGAACATTAACAAAGAACATTTTTTTAAAAGACATACACTTGCCAGTCAAAATTGTGAAAAATATAAAAGTAACAGATTTCTGAATCTAAATTTTGGCTGCACAAATCGTGTGACATGTTCTGGAAAGAAACGGCAAGAAATGTGATTTTACGCAAAATGTATTTCCACTGGAATTATGAAACTTTATAAACGTATGCCCATGTTAAACGTGCACATTTGTAGAAATTTGCTTATAAATTGGACATTGTGTTCCAGATGAAAAGTGCCAAATTCTGGAAAATATGTAATCTGTATATGTGATTGTCATAGAGGTTGCACATGTGTAAATATGTATTGTGCCAAAAGTAGATTTTGTGTTCCAGGTGCTTTTTTTTCCTCCTATCAAGGCAGAGAGTAGACTGAACCATTCACCTGTAAAAAGGGGCAAGCTTAGGCTAAACCAGCCCACAAACACCCCCGGTATGACCTGTTCATAGCATAAATAGACACAGCTCACCATACAAAAGGGGGGACAAATTCACTCACTATCCTGATGCTGGCGGAGCACCCTGCTGCTGAACTCTACATCTTCCTTGCTCCAGACTCCAGAAACTTGGCAAAGCAGAAACCCATTGCATAGCTGAACCATTTTCAGCTAGGCCTCAAATTCCAGAACCAGAACTCCACCACCTAAGGGGAAGCATCATAATACTGCCGGGTTGCGCTGAACTGCTTGCCTGCTGAAAATAATTATCATCAGAACCAAGAAGGGCAGATCCAATCCAGTCCTGTGCTGTGACCAGAGGGCCTTGCAGATCCAGTCCAGTCCGGTGCTGTGCTGTGACCAGAGCGACTTGCCAATCCTGCCCAGTCCGATGTGCCCAACCATCTTTCCTAACGCAGATCCAATTCCCTGACCAGAATCCTGGCAGTTCCATTTAAAAATATTTCCAGTGAGTATCTATAGAAAGAATTGTGTCACTGGCATATGTATTTTGCATAGTCAATCCCTATCTTAAACCCATCCTCTCTTGTATTCAGATCTGTATTGTTAGAAGTATTTATGAATTGTCTGAACTCTCTAGCCAAACCATCCTATCTTTCTCCACAACTAGTATTGCTAAAACTGTCTTTGCACTGATCTTTTCTCATCTGAAGAAGGCGAGTTTCCTCCGCAGGCAGTCATTCTGATTAAGTGACTGTGTTCCTGTCTGGTATTCATTTTGTTCATAGTAATCCTCTAGTTTAAGAAACCCTTTTGTCATTTTAAAAGCGCATTCCTATTTTCCATTCTTGCGCCTATCACGAAAAAAAACAGCCTCTACTAAAACATTCCAAATCAATACGGTTCTCCCGTTATCGCGAATATCGCACAGTGAAAAGTTTGCCACAAATTTTCATTTTGGGAAATTCTTACACCTGTAAATCAGTGTTTGATTACTTCTGACTTGAATTTAAGATTTCAAATTGTTTCTTGGTATGAATTCATTGCTTCTGTTTGTGTGCAACTATCCAAAGCGGCTCCCATAACAATGTGTAGCAATTTCAGCAATTTTGACCATATTTGGTGTTTTTGCCCAGTCCATTCTAAAGATCACTTTAGAAGCCATTCTGACAGCTTAACAGTCAATTCCCTGTTCTCCTGTGTTGAAAAGGAGAAAGTGGGATTGATATTCTGTTGAATTCTGCCATTCCTGAAAACCTGTTCTCTCCTCTTATCTCTTTACATTGCCTATTGGGGGGTTGAGGGGTGTGCAGGGGGAACCTCTAACCACAGTGCTATCTGATCTGAATCTACACAAAAATATTATTTTCTGTGCTGAATTGTTTGCTCACTGTTACTCCTTGTGTATTAAAGAGACCATTCAGTGTAACGTCACCCCATTGGTGAGTGGTGTGTACATATTGTGATACATTTTAAATACATAAATAAATATTGTTAATCAACAGTGAACGTCTGTCTATATATATTGCTTTAGTCAAATTTCTGTCAGTTGTTCTGTAGTTACATGTTTGTATAAAAGGTCTAAGAATGATATTTTCTTATTTTATGAAAAATGTAATTTTATTGTGTATCAATGAACAATAATGATTGTAAATTATGATTTATTTTTGTACAAAATATTTGAAAGGTTGAATTTCAGCCAAACAAATAATAACAAAAAAAAAAATATATTTACCTTTGCAAACCAGCCTGATTCCTGGTTCAGTGTGATCGGGTGGGGGTACCAGGAGAAGGGCGTGATATGAGTGGTATATCGTTCCGAATAAATATATTTTAGACAAAAATAAATAAGGATTTCAGTTGTGCAATACATGCTAGGCGTTGGCTTGGGTGTGTGCTGGATTGAAATCACTTACAGCTTGGGGGCTCGTCACGAGATCCTGAATTAGATATACCACTTGTGACAATCTAACACAGTGTGCTAACTGATGGGGTACATAGACCCTGTTGGGCTACCATACTGTGATACACTGTAAAAACACCCTTCAAAAGAAATACTCAAATGAGTTGGGCCTGTTTGCAAAAGTAAAGTAACCCTGAGATAAGCCAGAAGGAACTTAATATTTCCGGAATGGGGACCCCAGTAGAAATCAATATTGCAAAAAGAACACCACTGCACAAATTGTTTGTCACGGGTGAATGGGTAGAGCAGGATGAGAATGTCTGGCTGCAGGAAATCAAAGAACAAGTCACAGCCATAGAACTAGATATATGGCAGGACCATACTCCATTACACCAGGCACTTAGTGAATTGTATATGGCCCCAATAGAAAAGAAGAGCAATGTAAAATTGCCAAAATAGCAGGTTACCTATACCTACACATTTGAGTAATACAGGAAAAATATGCCAAAACCTATATCTGGCAAACAGGCAAGTACAATCCCTAGAGAAAACCCAAACTGATTTGGACTGTGAAGAGCAAAGACTACAAAAGAGCCAAGAATCAGAGAGATAAACCAGACAGTACCTGACAAAAGTAAAGGAAGATAGGGGTCTCCTGCAGCAAGAGAAGGCAGAGCAAGATACCAAATTACTGGCACTACAAAAAGAGTGCCAAGAAAGGTTTGATTCTATACAACAGAGCCAACAAAAGCTAGAGCAGCAATTAAATTATAATAGAGCCTGTGCGGTTCAGATAATCACCTTGGAAAGGCAGATTGATCAACTAAAGGAGGAAAATAATAATTGAATAGTGAAGGATCTCCACACTCAAACAGATTTTGAGGAGGAGCGCCAGAAATTATGTGCCATTAGAAAACAAATGTATGACCTGGCTGCACAGAGGGGCACTCTAACTCAGGAAAAGCCTTAGACAAGGAGGCCAGCCATTTAAAAACAGAGCTAGAAGAAAATCACCTGGCCCTCAGGGACTGAGTGAACTCAAAATGGACTATGAAAAGCTGTTAGAGCATACCAGGAGGGTGGAAGATGCTCTGGCAAAGAATAATCAGGCCAGTAAAGACCAAACTCAGGAGGTGAGTCTCCTGCAGTAATAATTGGCCCAATACTCCCAATGCAGCAGGAAGCACAGAGAGACAATGAGGCTCTCTGTGAAAAAAAATGACAGGCTCCATAGACAGATAGCCTTGAAGGAACAACTCATAGAGACCAGTAAGGCCTTAATAGAAGAACAAAAGGGTCAGATTCTTGCATGTCATCAGGGAGTAGGGGCTTAAAGAGATGAGGTCAGATGGGAGAGGGAATCCCCTGAGCATAACCTCAGGAACCCTGTTCTCGCCAGAGACTTTAATCACTTCAATTCCATGGATAATGCCAACCCCATGTCCACTGGCTCACATAAACCAAGGGCCACAGGGATAGTAGACTTCAACCCAATGGGAAATATGGGGCTAATAGGTCAGCGCCTCCCAGAAATGGATGGGCGGGCATCTATGTACAGGTTCCCAAGTGCTAGGGCCATTTTCTCTGATCAGGGAGACTCCAGTGAGGGAAGAATCAGAGAACTAGATCCTCAGAAATATAATTTACCAAGAGATCAGGCAGTAAAATTTGGTGGGGAATTCCAGGAGAGTAGGCCCACCAAGAGCATACTAAAAACCTCTTCCCAGCTAGGACAGTGGGGGGGGGGGGTACTCAACCAATCCTGGGAGCAAGAAAGAGTCAGAAGACTCTTCTGAGCACCACAGGTCCCAAGAGACTGGGCCCCCACATTCTGCCAGCCATTCCCAAGCTCGCAGAATCTGGGAGAGTCTAGAAGATCAGACAGCCACCTTTGGTAGCAGTGCCTCTGAGTCAGAGGATGAATGGACCTGGGTGACCAGAACTAAAAAGGCTAACAAAGTTAAGAGGGCTTTACTCAAGGATCATCTGAAACAAATGAAAGCTATTAAGACCGTTATCACGCTCAAAATGCCAAATATTCAGTTTGGGAATACCTTGAATTATTTGAGCAGATAATGGAGACCTTCCACCTGAAGGACAGCCAAAGCTGTATTCAGTATGTACAGTGGATATTTTCCCCTGAGTACTCCAGCTTCTTTACGGGGCTGGAGGATCAGAACCATTCCAGATGGCCCACCTATAGGGCGGCCATCCTGAAACATTTTTTCTATTCATAGGAACCCTCAAGAGGCCCGCAAGACAGCCTACAACCTACAATGTGGGGAACACCAGGCCCCACACAAATTTGTTCAGGAATTGAAACGCGCCTTTGCGCAGACCACTAGAAGGGTGCACACTGACAGTAAGGAATTTGTGAACACCTTCTTTCATGCTCTCCCTAAATACATTATGACCCAGCTAGTGAGGGACTATCATGAGAAAAGATCACTAGACTGGGTCATTGAACAAGCAACACGCATCTATGAAGTATAGAAGCTGTTGGAAAGTAAAAATATTAGCAAAAGCCCCAAACCAACCAACACCCCTGCTGCTGCTAAGGTGGCGGAGGTGAAGGTTGCCCCCATTTTAGATCTGGAGATGGGGGGCCTAAAAACCTTTGCACGTAGAATCTGACCAACCCCAAACCCAGAAGGCCCTCGGGCCAATCCCATAACGCAGAGCCGGGGAGATAACCCCACAAATGAGATCCCTAACTCCCCTGACTACATCAGCCCACGCTACAAGTGAAATAGACCAATCCTGGGCTATGTGTGGACCCCCGCAGTGCAAGGGGGGGTGGGATCTAACCAGACTGCTGGAAACACAGGAAACTTCCCTCCTCACTTTCCCCAAGAGGGCAGTAATCCCCCAAATGCCGAACCAAATTTCTTTCTCTGGTACACACCAAATTTCAACCCCCAAAACAACCCATCCTTCTTTCCCCACTTTCCTTAGCCCAGACAGCCCAATCCAGAGGCCAAGGGTGGAGGGGTACCCAAACTATCCTAACCAGGGGTATTATGCGAGAAGGGATAGTTACCCTCCCCAGGATCAACCCAGGGTACACCAGTGGACCCCGTACCAGCCACAGCGGGTGTCCCAATTGGAGCGCCAGGTCCAGAACATGGCACAGGATCTGGGTTGCATGCTGAGGGCTCAACAGAACCCTCAGATGAGCATTGCGGCTCAGAACTCCTCAAATCCAGGGTCCGGTGCTCCAGAACAATGACAGGGAGACAACCCCGACAACCCACCGGTTCCCAGGGAGGAGGCAAAGGGGGAAGGGGGGTATAAAGCCTTAGAGGAAGCTTCCTTCCCCCTTTGTGGAAAGCCCTTGGAAACCCAGGAACAGGAACCAAGATCTCCTGCCCCTGAAAGTCTGCATCCCAAGGAGCAGAGGGTGGGGAGGAAAAATAAAGAGCCTAAAAATGCCTATTTTGTGAAGGACGTGCAAATCTTCCAGTTTGAAGGAGAGGGGTCCTCAGAGGATCCTGGGGAAAAGATCTTCTCCTTCAGGGATGGGGGAACTCCTCCCAAAGAAAAATGGCTCCCAAAGGATCCAAATCCAGACTGGGTATTTATGGGGCAGAGTTAAAACCGCCCACCATCAAACCCCAGAATGACCAGCACGAAAATCCCCTTGTTCAAACCCATTCTGGTGACTGCCTCCAAAGGGGGGGGAGTGGGGGAAGCCCAGAATCAGAACCAGGGGAGTCCAAAACTTCCCCCTTATCTAGCTGTCACCTTTTTCTTACAGGTTCCCAAGATCCCAAACAGAATCCTGCCCAAATCACCTCTCTGTGAGTATCCAAAGCAAGGAAATTAACCCACCAGTTGGCCAAAAATGTGCATCATCTTTGCCCCCTTGAGATAAAGGAGGGAAGATTTTATGCCCCAGTCCAAATACACAGGCAATGTACAATTATGGCACTGGTGGACACTGGATCCCAAGCCACCCTTCTGTCAAAAAGGGCCTTTGATCAGCTGAATTCGGGAAGGGGGGAGAAATACCAAATTCCTCTTACCCCTCTTCCTGGACAACTTCAGAACTTTGATGGGAAGGAAATTCCTGTTGAGGGGACTGCAGATATAGACATTAAAATTGGGCGACACAAGCTGAAGCACCCGGTCATAGTTGGGACTCCAGAGGGCACACCATGTTTACTAGGGAATGACATCCTGCATAGATTGTCTCCCCTCATAGATCTCCCCAGACCAATAAAATTGAAACAGAGTGTCAACCATGTTAGTTTAAATGGCACATGCCACATGGTTGAACAAAAACCTGACCAAGTTGAATTCCACTTCCACAATAATCAAATCCCAGACGTGATAGTAATTGCAGTAGGACAACAAACTGGTGATGGGAAGTCCTCTCTATTTCTGAAAATCAACCTTCCTCCCAGATTAAGGTGGCATTCCACACTGGAAGGGAACACTCTGAAATTCTATACAAATTCACGTTCAGAAAATCCTACTGATATAGACCAAAATGATGAGAAATCAGCTCAAGGCTTGGCTGATATCCAGAAAATTAGAGAGCAGTTGTTCATCCCTATTCAGTTAAATGAGGGGAAGGACTCTGTTCTTGCCCGGGTATGTGTGAAAAACGGTAAGAGCTTCATCAGCGAGGCCATGTTCCGCAAACTCCCAAAAGATCCAGCCATTCCCACATTTAAACTTTTAGACAAATGAGAAATGGACCTGGAAATACCCAATTCCAAAAATCTCCTGC
Source organism: Ambystoma mexicanum (assembly GCF_040938575.1). NCBI lineage: Eukaryota > Metazoa > Chordata > Amphibia > Caudata > Ambystomatidae > Ambystoma > Ambystoma mexicanum. Next base: position 106,560,708 of record NC_090937.1, read on the forward strand.
CTAGCAGGTGTATGCTCAAATTTTCCATAGGGAACAAGAGCATAGTCCATAATTGTTGGGTCGTGCAAGATGTCCCTGCTGCATTTTACTGAGGCAGTGACATTCTCAATGGCTTTGCCATTAGTTTGAACCTAATAAACTTCAAAGCCTGGTCCTGATTAGTGGGTAATCCCATGGACTTTGATGACCCAGAGAAAGCATTTCGGTCAGCTCAACTGCTGCCATATGCAGTTGAAATTCAGATTAGAGAAGAAGTCACCATCCCAGAACGGACCCGACAATTCTCACTGGAAGTAAAAATTAAAAGAGGACAGAAACTGAAATATCCTGACGCCTATGTCCATCTTAGTGCTCATTTCCAACAGCAAGGGTTGGGGGTAAACCCAACACCACTAGTCAACATAGAACACAACACCATTCCAATAGAGGTGGATAACAGTGACCTAAAGAGTATCACTCTGGGCGCAGGCACCATTATTGGAAAGGCGGTTGATGACCAACATTTTTCCATAGATTTAGGTAACAAACTGTTAGGACCAATCGCCAAGGACTGTTTTGAGAGTGATAGCGATGATGACACAACACCAGAGGATCTTCACCCGGCATGGGGGGAATTTCCTGGTGTACTCTTCCTGCCCTTATGGTAAGGAGATGTGACTTGTGACTTCAGGGGGGATGAGGTGATCTTTCAAGTCCACAAGGACTGTGTCCCCACCTGAAGCCATTGGCCCAAGTCAATACCCTGACCAGGGACTTCTCCACCTAGCTGGAGGAGGCTGCTGAGATAGCCACACCAGAAGCCTTTCCGGGCTTCAGGCAGATGGTTGAAGAGAGAGTCAACCTAGCTGATGCCTGTGAGACTCTGGAGCAAAAGCAAACATTGAAACAAGTTTTCTTAGATTTTCAAGATCTCCTTGCGGTGGACTCATATGACTGTGGTCGCACCGACATCCACACAACAACAATTCCCACGGACCCTGGCATGACTCCAGTGTTTGTGAAGCAATATCGCTTGCCTCTTGAATCAATGGAGTCCCTTACTGAAATAATTAAGAACCTTGAGTCCTGTGATATAATTTGTCCAGTCCACAGCACCTTCAATAATCCGGTGCAGGGGATATTGAAACCTAACGGCCGGTGAAGACTTTGTGCTGACCTGAGGGAGCTCAACAAACGGGTCCATACTTCCCGATGGCCACTTCCCTACATTGACCAAGGGCTGGCCCAGATCCAGGGGCCGAAGGTATTCACTGCCATTGACCTGACCAATGGGTACTGGACTGCACCTGTCAGTAGGGAGGACCAATACAAGATGGCCTTTACCTTCAGGGGGCAGCAGTTAACTTGGACCCGGACTCCCTTCGGATACATCAACTCCGGCAATTAATTTAACATCTTTCTACATAAGGCCATGCCCGACCTGAGTGAAAGGGGTAACCTGGCCTATGTGGATGATGTTCTAGTCAAAAGCTCAACTGTGGAGGAACACATAGTGGAGATCCGTTATGTCCTGACACAGTTGAGGGCTGCCGGAGCAAAACTCTCTTTCCAAAAGGCACAGTGGTGCAGAACCCGTGTCAATTTCTTGGGCCATGAGATAACTCCTCAGGGTCTCTGTCCCCAGGAAAAGAAAGTAGAAGCCCTCCAGAAAATAAAAGACCCCACAACTCTGCGGGAACTAAGGAGCCTCCTTGGACTAACTAATTACAGCAGAAAGTTCATTGAGGACTACGCAGAAATCACAAGACCCCTGATCCATCTGTTGAAGGGGGGGTCAAGTGGGAGTGGGGTCCAGAACAAGCCGAGGCAGTAAGACAACTCAAAAGAAGCCTCTCACAAGAACCTTGCCTAGCTTACCCTGTCAAAAACAAGGAGTTCTTCTTGGAGACAGGGTTCTCAAATACATGCTTAACAGCAGTATTATATCAAAAGCATGACAAGGTCAATAAAGTAATCTCCTATGCGAATAAGACTTTATCCTCTGTGGAGGAAAAATTCAACGATTGTGAGAAGGCACTCCTGGCAACGGTGTGGGCATTGAAGAATTACCGTTTATCCAGGGGGAACACATCACCAACCTTTGCAATATCTTCAAAGTGACAGAATCTGGGCCGGAAATGTGAGTAATTCCTGAATTACTTCCTGGATTCTGTCAATGCAAGGCTTCCCTGTGGTGGTCAGATATGACTGTGGTCGCACCTACATCCACACAACAACAATTCCCACTGACCCTGGCATGACTCCAGTGTTTGTGAAGCAATATCGCTTGCCTCTTGCATCAATGGAGTCCCTTACTGAAATAATTAAGAACCTTGAGTCCTGTGGGATAATTTGTCCAGTCCACAGCACCTTCAATAATCCGGTGCAGGGGATATTAAAACCTAACGGCCGGTGAAGACTGACCTGAGGGAGCTCAACAAACGGGTCCATACTTCCCGATGGCCACTTCCCTACATTGACCAAGGGCTGACCCAGATCCAGGGGTCGAAGGTATTCACTGCCATTGACCTGACCAATGGGTACTGGACTGCACCTGTCAGTAGGGAGGACCAATACAAGATGGCCTTTACCTTCAGGGGGCAGCAGTTAACTTGGACCCGGACTCCCTTCGGATACATCAACTCCGGCAATTAATTTAACATCTTTCTACATAAGGCCATGCCCGACCTGAGTGAAAGGGGTAACCTGGCCTATGTGGATGATGTTCTAGTCAAAAGCTCAACTGTGGAGGAACACATAGTGGAGATCTGTTATGTCCTGACACAGTTGAGGGCTGCCGGAGCAAAACTCTCTTTCCAAAAGGCACAGTGGTGCAGAACCCGTGTCAATTTCTTGGGCCATGAGATAACTCCTCAGGGTCTCTGTCCCCAGGAAAGGAAAGTAGAAGCCCTCCAGAAAATAAAAGACCCCACAACTCTGCGGGAACTAAGGAGCCTCCTTGGACTAACTAATTACAGCAGAAAGTTCATTGAGGACTACGCAGAAATCACAAGACCCCTGATCCATCTGTTGAAGGGGGGGTCAAGTGGGAGTGGGGTCCAGAACAAGCTGAGGCAGTAAGACAACTCAAAAGAAGCCTCTCACAAGTGCCTTGCCTAGCTTACCCTGTCAAAAACAAGCAGTTCTTCTTGGAGACAGGGTTCTCAAATACATGCTTAACAGCAGTATTATATCAAAAGCATGACAAGGTCAATAAAGTAATTTCCTATGCGAGTAAGACTTTATCCTCTGTGGAGGAAAAATTCAACGATTGTGAGAAGGCACTCCTGGCAACGGTGTGGGCATTGAAGAATTACCGTTTATCCAGGGGGAACACATCACCAACCTTTGCAATATCTTCAAAGGGACAGAATCTGGGCCGGAAATGTGAGTAATTCCTGAATTACTTCCTGGATTCTGTCAATGCAAGGCTTCCCTGTGGTGGTCAGATATGGCCAAAACAAGAGGAGTCCCCTCGCGCAAGGTCTGGCTGACTTCCATGATTGTGCCAGAGAAAACTGTCTTGAGGACGAAAGTCTTAAAATCAAGGAAAACATGGAGGCCTACCTTAATTCCCCAGACAAAGTCTATGAAGAAGACCAGTGTGCCGGGAATGCCCACTGTCTATGTGGATGGGTGCTCCTACCATGTTGACAACAATGGGGAAAGGGAACTTGTGGCCAGCGTAGGGAATGCATGGGTGAATTATGACCCAGAACCCTCCGCTGGGTACAAAATCGGTCCCCGAAGTAGTCAAGTGGCAGAGCTGATGGCTGTGCATCAAGCCATCCTCACTGCTGTCCAACACCAACTCCACAAACTGGTCATAATCATAGATTCAGATTATGTATGGAACGGGTTCGTGGACCACATGGTTAACTGGAAAACCAGCGGCATGCTATGTGCTAATAATAAACCTTTAAAACATGGGAAATTAATACAGAATATTGATGATCTGGTCACCTCAAATGGGATGACCAATCCTGGAAAAAGATCAAGGGTCATTCTAAAGTAGAGGGAACAAGCAGAAATGGAAATGATCTAGCTGATCAGCTGGCCAAAACCGGAGCCATCCACGGGGATCTACTTGAGATCGAGTCCTTGTTGGGGGAAATCCAGGTCATTGCTATCACTAGGTCCCAGACAAATGCACACAATGAACTCTCAGCTGCACAATGGAGTAAGGAGACCCCAGATGCTGATTTGATTACGGCTCAAAAAGGGGATCCAATAATTGGTACGTTTTATCAACAAATTGAGCACCCTGAGAACTTTCCCCTGACGGATACCAATTACATTGGGGTAGAGGACCTCAGAGTGTTGCTGAAATATCCAAAAATGTTCTGAATCCAAGACGGTTTGTTGGTGAGGAGATCCATAGCTGGCCATGACCAGTGGGTGGTCCCTACCTCATTCCGAAGCCTGATGCTAAGTCACGCCCATGATGCGGCCATAGTCGGTCATTGGGGGTTTCATACGTCATTAGAATCCTGCAAGAGGTTGCATACTGGCCACACATGGGGCAGGACCACGACCATTACTTGAAGGGGTGTCTTGGGTGTGCACAATTTTAGCTAACATCACTCACACACCGCGCGCCCCTCCAAAAGACAGGGATGACAATGACTTGGTCAGATTTACAAGTCGATTTTATTGGGCTCGTGATTCGCTCCTCGAGGGGGAACAAGTACATGTTGACTATAACATGCTTGTTCACTAAACGGGTGGAATGTCTCCTGGCCCCAAATTGCAAGGCAGAACAGCAGCTGCCCTGATGATCAATCACATCTTCTCGCGTTTTGGACTACCCCAAAGGATTGAGTCAGACTGAGGTATTCACTTCACTAGCAAAGTGATGATAAAGATGTGGGAGATAGTTGGGGTCAAAAGGAAACTACACATTGCCTACCGGCGAGCCTCTAGTGGTGGAGTTGAGAGATACAACACAAATATTGTGAACATATTAAAAAAGTTTGTGGCAGATTCTGGGCCAAGTTGGGACATTCGATTACCCCTTGTCCTGATGGCCATCAGATCTACCCCTTCTTCTGCAACAAAAATGTCTCCATTTGAGCTGATGACTGGACGAAGGATGGTGCTACCCCAGAATCTGCTCTACAGAACCCAAGAGTAATCCTTGATAAATGCCTCCACAACTCATGAGTATGTTGAAAATCTGAGAAAACACCTTCAACATGCTTTTGCCCATGCTCAGTGGAATCTAGAAAGATCTGCAGACAGTATGAAGACCCACTATAACCTTAAGACAACTAAAAAAGAATACCAAGTAGGAGACCGGTCTACTTGTGCAATTTCCAAAGGAACCAAGCCAAACAGCGCAAATTCCTCCTAACTTGGCAGGGTCCTTTTGAAATTGTAGACAGAATCTCACCAGTCACCTACAGAATCCGCATCCCCAAGGGCAGGTTGGCAGAAGGGGAAGATAAGTGGGTCCACATAAACCAGCTGAAGAGTTGCCATCCCAGGCATACTTTGCGGCAAATAGAGGAGCCAACCGGAAACCCAGAGGAGGACAGTCCGGCAACCTAGAAGAATCCACCTGTTAAAACCATTAGTAAATACAGGCGGGGAATATTGTAAATTGTATTCAATGTATGCATCTGCCCCACTACACGAGTAGTAGTCGGGACATTTCCATAACCATGCTCTGTTCTGTCTCATAGCATTGGAATCAAGAATTTCTAATTACCAAGGAGGACCACTCGGGGACCGGGAGGAAAGACCCAAGGAGCCCAGAGTATCGCTCCATACTCCGATCCAGAACCGGCGAAGAGAGGATGTTGATCCAGCAATGACGGGAGAAGCAGCTGCATTTCTCCACCTGGACCAAAGAAGAAAAGAACATCCCTATCTCCTGACTTCCCCTTGACAGGCGGTCAAACTGAAGTCGGGAGGGGGGGCTCTGTGGGATGTTTTGACCCACTTTTGCTCTGTCATGTGGCATCACTGTGTTATGATGGTGCCAGAAATAGCCAAATGCCCGTAAAACCCTTGTGTGCGCCAAAACCTCTGAAAATCGCGCTTTGCAAAGCACAAAAAGATGGCTGCCAATCTGCCACACATGTTTTCAGTGGTGGAACAGAGCACTCACTCCTGAACTGTGTCACTGGGCTCCTCAACAATTGAAAATGTAGTACAGAAGGAAAAAGCTGTGCTTTGCTAAATGAAACCCCTTAATCTTGCTTTAAATCTCTTTTTCTTTGTTGCTGAAACTTTAGAATGCTTGTACAGAACACCCTCAAATATCCAAAATTCTTGCTGGGTGCTACAATTCACTTAGTTCAAGAAATCATTGTGAACTTACAAGGTCCTGAAAAGATGAAAGCATAAAGAGATTTCCACAGAAAAAATGACCTGTCTGTGGATCTGTCAAAAATCTCTGGGTGCACTACCCTGGGCCGCCTGAATGACAGCTGTCAGGAGCCTGCCTGATTAAAATTTAACATGTATAAACTGGGAATCAAATGTTTGCAATCTAAGAGGCCTGTTACTGATAGTAACCCATATTGTAATTGTTTTGATCCCATGGTTTAAAATCTTGAATAAGTATTATAGCTGTGATTTGATATTACAAGTTTGTTTTAAGCTAAGGAATAATTCAACAGAGGTAACAATTAAAATAAACCTGGCTGAAGCTACCAAACTGGAGCAACAGGTGTTCTTACAGAAGGAAGGACTTTCCCCCCAGCAGGAAATCACACAGAAGTGTTAATTATGAGGTTGGGAAAGAACCTGGTCTACAGAGGCATGAGGAACAATGACCAGCTGCTACTAAGGAAATGCGAGTTGTGAGGACTTTCGTAAATGAGACTGCTCCTGCACTGCAGGGAGACAAAAAGAGGAAGACCTAAACAACCACCTGTGGCTGAACATTAACAAAGAACATTTTTTTAAAAAGACTTATAACTTGCCAGTCAAAATTGTGAAAAATTATAAAGTAACAGATTTGTGAATCTAAATTTTGGCTGCACGTTTCAAGAGGCGACAAAATCGTGTGACATGTTCTGGAAAGAAATGGCAAGAAATGTGATTTTCCGCAAAATGTATTTCAGCTAGAATTATGAAACTTTATACACTTATGCCCATGTTAAACGCACACACTTGTAGAAATTTGCTTATAAATTGGACATTGTGTTCCAGATGAAACGGGCCAAATACTGTGAAAAGCGGACACAAGATCCCACAGCTACGTGGTTTTGTGGAGTAGATGCTATGTAAAATATGTAATCTGTAAATGTGATTGTTATAGAGGTTGCACATGTGTAAATATGTATTGTGCCAAAAGTAGATTTTGTGTTCCAGGGGATAGGCGTGGATTCTCAGCCTCATAAAATCACACCATAAAGGTGACACACTGTTTCTTTCCTCCTATCAAAGCAGAGAGTAGACTCTGACCCAATCACCTGTCAAAAAGGGCAAGCTTAGGCTAAACCGGCCCACACACACCCCCTTTATGACCTGTTCATGGCATAAATAGACACAGCTCACCACACAACAGGGGGGACAGATTCACTCACTATCCTGATGCTGGTTGAGCACCCTGCTGCTGAACTCTACATCTTCCCTGCTCCAGACTCCAGACACTTGGCAAAGCAGAAACCCATTGCATAGCTGAACCATTTTCAGCTAGGCCTCAAATTCTAGAACCAGAACCGCACCAACCTAAGGGGAATCATCATAATACAGCTGTGTTGCGCTGTACTGCTTGCATGCTGAAAATAATTATCATCAGAATCAAGAAGGGCAGATCCAATCCAGACCTGTGCTGTGACCAGAGGGCCTAGCAGATCGAGACCAGTTTGGTGCCGTGCTGTGACCAGAGCGCCTTGCCAATCCTGCCCAATCCGATGTGCCCAGCCATCTTTCCTAACCCAGATCCAATTCCCTGACCAGAATCCTGACGGTTCCATTTAAAAACATATCCAGTGAGTATCTATTGAAAGAATTGTGTCACTGGCATATGTATTTTGCATAGTCAATCCCTATCCTAAACCCATCCTATCTTGTATTCAGAACCTGTATTGTTAGGAGTATTTTTGAATTGCCTGAACTCTCTACCAAACCATCCTATCTTCCTCCACAATTAGTATTGCTAAAACTATCTTTGCGCTGATCTTTTCTCATCTGAAGAAGGCAAGTTTCCTCCACAGGCAGTCATTCTGATCATGTGACTGTGTTCCTGTCTGGTATTCATTTTGTTCATGGTAATCCTCTAGTGTAAGAAACCCTTTTGTCATTTTAATAGCGCATTCCTGTTTTCCCTTCTTGCACCTATCACAAAAAAAACAACCTCTACTAAAACGTCCATAACTCCCTCAGTTTTTGTGCTAGAAACAACTTCTGCTTGTAGCTAACATATACAGCTTTAAATTGCATCTAAAACCGCATTCCAAATCAATACGTTTAAATCATTGCTTGTGTTTGTGTGCAACTATCCAAAGTGGCTCCCATAAGAATTTGTCACAATTTCAGCAATTTTGACCATATTTGGTGTTTTTGCCCAGTTCATTCTAAAGATCACTTTAAAAGCCATTCTGGCAGCTTGGCAGTCAATTCCGTGTTCTATTGTGTTGAAAGGGGGAAAGTGGGATTGATATTCTGTTGAATTCTGCAATTCCTGAAAACCTGTTCTCTCCTATCTCTTTACAATGCCTATTGGGGGGTTGAGGGGTGTGCAGGGAGAACCTCTAACCACAGTGCTATCTTATCTGAATCCACACAAAAGTATTATTTTCTGTGCTGAATTGTTTGCTCACTGTTAATCCTTGTGTATTACAGAGATCATTCAATGTAACGTCACCCCATTGGTGAGTGTTGTGTACCTATTAAGACATATTGTGATACATTTTAAATACATAAATAAATATTTACCTTTACAAACCAGCCTGATTCCTGGTTCAGTGTGAACGGGGGGGTTCCAGTAGAAGGGCTTGATACGAGTGGTATATTGTTCAGAATAAAGAACTTTTAGACAAAAATAAATAAGGATTTCAGTTGTAATCACGGAAATATCAATTGCCATGAGGTCGGATACTAAGATTTCTTTCAGCACAAATTCATTGGAGATCTTCTCTGGGGCGTATACTTTGTGCCCTAATGCACTCGTCGCTTGTGCACAACATCCTCCTACCATCGAACATATACCAGGAAGGCATTGTATACAGCAGCAAAGAAACAACAGAATACCTGAAATAATAATCAAGACCAAAAGTAACTTCCATCCCCAAGATCGTAGGAGGTCCCAAAACCAAGCGCTAAATTCCCAGTTTCCCTTAGGAACATGCACTTCTGAACTATGGATGTGTAGAATTTGGCGAGCTCTGAAAATTGTTGGGGAGGAATCTGGCATGAAAACGCAGCAAGCGGACCCCACTAATTTACATACCCCACCACGTTCTGCCAGGATGACATCTAATGCCATCCGGTTCTGAAGTGCCACTAACCTTATTGCTTTCTGTTTTAACGTCATATTATAGAGTATTTCAGTTGTCCGGTTGATGGTTCTCTCCAGTGCTCTCGCTAGTCTCCTGATGTCTTCTGAGTTCAGTATCTGCCCTCAAAATGGCACAAAGGATTTAGCTACATCGCCCAGAACTTGTGCTGAAGTATCGACATTCTCGTCCCGCCATGGACGAGCCTTTGAAATTTCTATAGTACTAGCAATGAATACCACGGGTAACATAATCCCTAAATAACACGTTCCCTGCCAATCCCTGGGTAACCATGGAAATGCTACATTACTGCAAACAAAGTAGACAGGTTCACCTACATACAAAGGTCTGTTCTCACTAGTCAAATTCACAATGTTGGCACAACCTTTAAAATCACCCATTGACTGTGTACCATTCCTCTGTATGCAGAAAGAAACTGAATCGGGGAAACTTAACAGTATAAGAAGGTGGCGTGGCATCCCTATTGCCTATAGGAGCCATCTTAAAAGAAATTAAAGATTGGGAAGGACGGGACAGTCTGCCAGAAGGCCTACTAGAAGCAACATTTGGCTTGCTCCTATTTGCAAAAGTGAGCATCCCGGGGGCGTCAGAACACATCTTTCAAAATCATTCAAGTTCGTCCCTTCAAAGTTCCCTGAGATGCAATCGTTCCATCGGCCAAAGAATAGTGCTCTAAGGGAAGCATAGCAAGCAGTTGTCAAAGATAAAGGATGAATATACCAACCCAGCCCCTTATCCCCGTGTTGCGGTAAATGCGAACAAACCCAACAATTAGACCTATTAAGAATGGTATGTGTAGCGTTCATGATTAGTAATAGAGTGTTGTGATAACTCTGTCTGTGCTGAGAATCTCTCAGAGATAAAGTGTGCAGATGTACAAAAGGAGTAGGAACAGTGGGTACATTTTCAGTGGGTCGCACATTTTTGAAAAGATGTATTTCTTCCAGATACCAAAATCCTAAGGCAAGGACTATTGTAAAACCAATCAGCATTATCACTAAGCAACAATATGTTTTCGGGGCCCACGCATTTGAATGTTCATTTCCGTAGCTGGTCACTCAGTCTCTTATCTTTTCCGTACGTGCGGGAGCGGTTGCAGGCATTGTTCTTCAAACTATTTACACCAATGTTTTTTTTGCTGGTGAGCTCCAGGCCGAGTGTCTTCTTAGTCCTTTCACAAACCCCAGCCAACAGAATCCCCTTCTACACAGATGATCAGGCCAAAAAGGCAAGCCCTTGATGACTTTTCTTCGATGGCACACCTGAACCTTGCAGGAAGTCTATTTCCTCGGACGCAGATCGTACCTTGTGATCCCTGGTACTGAGTGATCTGTGAACAACGTGTTGTCACTTCCCGTTGGAAACGACAAATCCAAAGCAGGATCTGATGCAATATCTGGAACAAATTAAAAAGACGATACATTTGGAGAGTGTGGAGACACAATGGCTGTTTCCCGAGGCCTCACCGGCTCAGGGAGAGTCTCCAATGCACTCTCGATGCTGTTTACTGCTTCGTGATCGTTGGTTGCAGTACAAGTGAGGGGTTCTGTATCTTCTGTAGCGTGTGGCACAGGGTGTGGAATCCTCTTGATGTGTGACGCGTGGATCCAATTCTTCTTTCCTGCTACCCGCACCGCCATCTGTGTGACCAGGAGGACCTGATGCGGGCCCCGGCAACGAGTTGCGAGGCAAGAGGATCGTTCAAATGCTTTCGTCGGGACCCAGTCACCCGACAGTATGCTGTGGGCAGGGCCCTCTTATTTCACAGTTAAAGCCTCTCGCACCTGGTGATAAATCAAATACAGATTTTTAGTCAACTGGACACAATAGTCAGAAAGAAGTACATTATCTACCTCGCACAAAGAACGGGGCCTCGGGATATTCTAAAAGTTAGCTGGCCTACCCAGGACCACCTCAAAAGCAGAGAGCCCAGTCTTAGTTTGAGGGGTCGTACTCATGGACAATAATACGATCGGTAAGGCGTCCAGTCATTTTAGTTTGGTGCCGGCACACGTCTTAGCGAGCTTGTTTTTGATGATGCCGTTGGGTCTTTCTACTAGTCCAGCACTCTGTGCGTGTCTGGCCGAATGGAATCGTTTATCGATCTGTAATCCCGCGCATATCTGCAGAATTACAGCAACAATAAAATGTGGACCATTGTCCGACCAGATCACTCTTGGCAAACCAAATCTTGGAAAATATTCCTTTAGCATGGTCTTCGCCGTGGTCATGGCTGTGGCATCTTTGACGGGAAAACCTTCCACCCATTTGCTAAAGGCAAAGATGATAATTAATACGTACTTAAAATGATGGCAATGCTCCATTTCGATACATTCAAAATGAATCACTTCAAAGGGGACAGAAGGTGGACCAAAACTACCCCTAGGAGTTGATGCGCCCTTTCCCACATTGTGCTGCAAACAAATCATACAACCCTGAATGTATCGTTCAGCTACTTTAGGGATTTTATCATTTACCCACACATTTTGCAACATTTTAGTGACCTTACGAGCACAAATATGGGTGGGACAATGAGCCATAAAAACCATCATCATAACATATGCTTCAGGCAATAGCCATTTCCCTTCAACTTTGTCCACCCAGCACCCATCATCAACCAGTTTTCCCAAGCCCTCAGCCCATTTCTTAGATTCTTCTAACGTGGCATCGGCTTGAATATTCTTTATGGAATCAATACCCTTGGCCAAAGTACAGGCATTTGTGGCTTCCCTTGAAGTATACATTTCTGAAGAGGGATCAGTGGCAGTCTGTTTGGCTATCTGATCAGCGAAAGCATTACCTTTTCCTACATTGTCTATGACCTTCTGATGCGCTGCGCATTTCATGACAGCTAGCTGAGTAGGGAGTGCAAGCGTTGAGAGTAACCATACTATCAAGTTGCCTTGTTGGATTTTTGTATCATGTGAAGTCAAAAAACCTCTTTCTACCCAAAGTCTGCTGAAGTTGTGAACCATCCCAAAGGCATACTGACTGTCAGTATATATATTTACTGTAAGCCCTTCGGAAAGTTCACAAGCTCGGGTCAATGCTATAATCTCTGTGGCCTGCGCAGAGTTATGCGTGATTCTTTTGGTCTCCACTACTGTGCTCAATATGGCGATTGCATAAGCAGCTGTGGAAGTACCATTCGGAAGTTTGAAACAGGAGCCGTCACAAAACATCTCCCCTAGCGGATTATTCAAAGGAGTGTCCTTTAGGTCAATTCTGCCTTTAGTCTCTTGTTCGGTGGTGTAAAGGCAGTCATGTGACTCTTCGTCACTGCAAGCAGTACCTTGCGGGAAAGGTAGAAGTTCAGCCGGATTAAGGACACAACACCTCTCAATTTGAATGTGCGGTGCAAACAAGATCAATTTGTATCTCGTTAATCGTGCGGAGGTGAGGTGTTGCGTTTGTGTTCTGTTTAATAGAATATCTACAGAGTGAGGTACCATCAGGGTTAGAGCATGGCCTAGGACCATTCCCTCGCTCTGTTTAACGGACGCAGCAGCAGCAGCGACAGCTCTCAAACATCTTGGCAAAGCGCATGCTACAGGATCAAGGGCGGAAGAAAAGTAGCCACACGGCCTATTCTTCCCTCCATGTTCCTGCATTAATACAGCCAAAGCACATCCATCACATTCATGCACATACAACACAAAGGCCTTTTCATAGTTTGGTGTGCCCAAAACTGGTGCCGAGCACAATGCAGTCTTGAGCAGACCAAATGATTGCTGGTGTTCCAAGTTCCTCGGTAATGGCAAAGAAATGCCCTTCTTCGTCAAAGCCAACATTGGTTTAATCACTAAGGAGAAATTCGGGATCCACTGCCTACAGTAAAAAGCCATACCTATCAAGGCTCTAACTTCCTTCTGTGTATTTGGGACAGACATGCTAGAAATGATTTTTATCTGTTCAGGCGTCAAACTTCTTCCCTCCTTTGACAGGAGTGTCCATGTTGAGCTAGATGAATAAGCAACAACACAGTGCCCTCCTTACAAGCACTCTCTGAGTCAGCAGCTAAAAGCAGGTCATCAACATATTGAAGCAGTGTACAAGTAGAAGGCAACTCAAGGGTATTGAGCTGGTCTTTCAAAGCCCTACTATAGATGCTAGGACTTTCCGTGTAACCTTGCGGTGCACGGGTAAAAGTAAACGAGCGTCCCCCTAAGGTGAACGCGAACAAGTATCTACTGTCCTTATGTATAGGGATGCAAAAGAAGGTGTTCTTTAGATCCACAACACTAAAGTAAGTAGCTGAAGCCAGGATCATAGTCAATATTGTTGTCACATCAGGTACAACAGGTAATTGTGGAGCAACAATCTTATTAATGGCACGTAGATCAATAATAAAATGGAAGAGAATTGATTATCGCCTTTTTTGTACACAGGCAGAATCAGACTATTGCACAAACTACCTGCAATTTCCTCAATCACCCCTCGATGCACAAAATCAGAGCCGATGCATTTTAAAGCTTGCTCACCATCGACCGAGATATTATACTGGGGAATATGTGGCAACTTCACTCCATGTTTCAAAACAATCTTAACGGGCTCAATTTGCAAAACACCAACATCATTGTCGTCAATCGCCCACAAACACTCCGAAACATCTGTAAATTCCAGTGGCAATGGTCTGCTCAAAAATTAAGAGACAGAAAGTTGCTCTGGTGAAATCGTAAAACGCACTCCGTCAGAAGAACAATGAATTACCGCATTTAATTCCTTCATCAGATTCAACCCCAACACATTCTCTCCACAATTCGTGGTCAAAAGGAAAGGACAGTGGTCCATAAATGGACCCAAAGAAATAGTTACCGGGGAAGAAACCGGACAGATGACTGGTCAGCCAGAAAACCCTACAGAAACATTAGTTTGCCCTGACAGTGGAATGTTTGGAACCCGTTAGTGGTCAATGGAACACTTCTGTGCCCCTGTATCCATCAAAAATAGATGTTTCCTATTACCCACTAACATTTCAACGTAGGGACCTTTCTGATTAACAGGAATAGGCGTTGGTTCCAAACCCTGTTTCAGGCAATCCTAACGAAACAGAATGTCGTTGAAAGGAAGTTCTTCAGAGAGGTAAGCAGCAGAAGGATGGTCAAAAATGTTTCTATTATCCACACTTGATGCCTGATTGTCCTGCGAAAAAGGTTGCTGTAAATCTTGTGAAAACTTACCTCTACCAGGACCCCCTACACCTGAGCGGTCTGTGGATCGTCTACCCATACTCCCAAATGTGTTATTTGACCTCTGCTGGAGGATCGGCATTGTGCATGCCAATGACCCTCTTGTCTGCAATAAGCACACTAGTTAATGTTTACATGACCCAAGGGCGCATTTCCTTGTGGAACGTACTGACCTCTAAATTGCGAATTACCCCCTCTAGAGCCTCTAACAATTTGCTGCAATAGTACTTTTGTCTTTAAGTCACCTTTTCTATTTTCAACTCTTTCCTTTTCGTTATTGACACGATTCTCGTAGTATTGAGCCATGTGCAATACTTCTGACTGAGACTTCGCTTGCCAAGCACTCTCGGAGGACATGATCTGTGACTGGATGTCAGGCAGCAATCCACGCACAAATGTGTCCACGAATAACCTTTTCAAAGACTCTGTGTTTAAATCTTGCCCACTATAATCTGAAAATACTTGTTCGAACCGATTAAAAAACTCGGTAGCACCCTCAGATTTCCCCTGGATACAGGCCGTAAACTTGTCCCAAATAATCCTTCTTTCAGGAATTATAGTCTTCAATTTTGTAACTTTTCTATCAGGTAAAGTTAGTATTACCTGTGGTGGTCTCTCACCAGCTGGTCTTTCTCTATCGAGTCTAGTCATAGTATCCCATGAATCTCCTAACCCTGGTACATCACCTATAGTCCTAATCTGTTTCCACAAATCAATGGGAACAACAGATCAATATCACTTAAGGTGAATACTGAGGATTGTAAAACAGACTCTATTTCTTTGTAGAACCCTGTAAGATTCTTTCTAATATCGGGAATAGACTGTTTAATGGTGTTCACATCCTGTCTTGAGAACGGGACGTGAACGAACTGCGACACATAATGTGCAGGAATTTCTTGAGCAGCAGCACCTGCGGCAACATTAGCCGGAATCTCTTCTTTTGGGACAAATGTCAGAGGGACCTCTCTAACTGGCAACTCAGAAGTAGGGAACTTCGAACACTTACTAAGCAACAGAGCCAAATCGAGCGCTAAAGCAGCTGAAGAAGTGTCAAACGAAAAAGCCCTCTTATAAATACTCAATAACTCTGTGGGACAACAAATCTTTCTTTTTCCGCACTCATCCTCTAGGTACTCTTCCATTACCTGTATCACTTTCCTCTGCATTTCTGGCGTGTACTGCCTATACGTGTCATATACTTCAATGGGAGCTGTCGATGTATCTGAGATCCACCTAATCGCATCTTTCGTACAAATTTGTGTTTCCTCGGTTATCGATTTTCGACAAGGAGAAAAACGTTTCTGTACAAACATAACATCCAAGCTATCACCATCCACATTTTCATTCTTTAGCCGTTCCAATTCCTTTCTATACCCAAAAACCCTCTCAACATGCTCTTGTACCTTCTCCCCAGTATCTCCAGAAAACGCTAAAGTATTCATATCCCTTAACCCCTGTGGGAGATCTGTATCACATAGTCTGTTCCACATTACACATAAATGAATTCCTAATCCCTCAATAAAAACTTTTTTCTGAGTTAAATTGTCTAAATTATAAAGTGTGGCAAGAATATCAGCTTGGTCTCCCCTCTCCATGCAATGCTTAGCCCACGCAGTTAACTCACACCTTTTCTCTGAACATACAGTATTACGAGTTACAACCCTCAATCCCGCTCCCAGATCTACTACAAGCGGTGCAGAACCACTTGGAAGAGGGAGAGTAGGCAGATTTTGAACATCCGGATACAGAGGTACTGTCGCTGGCGCGGCAGGCAAGCCCACCGGACCCGTAACAGTAGGCAAAGGTGGAGGAGCAGGTGGAGCAGCGGCGGCAAGAGGAGGAACAATGGGAGGAAGAGGAACATTAAGAGGAGCAAAAGGAGGAGCGGGAGGAGCAACGGGAGGAGGAATGACAGCAGGAAGAGGAACATACAGAGGTGGCGCAGTGGCACCATGCCTTCGATCGTTTAATAGTTTATCGATAAGTTCATCAGATGCATGAAAGTCTTTAGAAGGATACATTTTCTGGATACCAAGTGAGAAAGCCATGTCCATATTCCTAACTGACTCAGACTGTTTACTCTGGTCATATAACAACGCTTTTTCGGCGTTCATCATATGACGGCGCACATGATTTTCTCTACTCTTAAGCTGCTGCATAGCTTCTTTCTCCCAATTTTGTAATGCATCGAATGCTGCAGGTCTAGCCTTTTTCTTCAATAATATAGATTCTAAGTATTCAATAAGAGCGATTTCAAAACTACCATTGATTGGCCACCGAAGTTCAGAAGCATGTCTAGTTTGTCTGTGCCAAATATCGATAAATACTATAATAGCAATGCCGTGCTTACAGTATATATAGTACACGCCAGCGACCCCTCCATTGGTGCCCGTCGGCCAAATTCCAATGATTGTCTGTCACTGTGGAATAATGCCCTGAAACAGGCAGACAATTTCCCAGGCATATCAGAATACTGATGTTACCTGGTCAATAACTGTACTCGCGAGTGCAATGCACCAAAACAAATTATCAGTGTACTTAAGAATCTGGTCATGACTCACCTGATCAAATCCTAAGGAGGTCCGATCGGAATAAAAAAATGTCTAACTAAGGTGCCTCGCTGTTGGTGATTTCGGCAAATCTGCCCGCCTCGATATATGGACCCTCGTCAAGATGCCGACTCGGACCGCGGGCTCGCCATCCAGGGATCGGGTCGTGCAGCGCTGCTGAGGTGTCGCGTCTCATCCAAGAAAGGGGCCCCCTTTTACACTGTCTGATCCTGGGCCGATAGCTGCGTCAACCTTCAACGAGCTGGCATCAATCTTGAGGGTCCTTATTTGGGCACCATCTGTAAAAGCAAAACGAGAAATATCCAGGCTGAGTAGCACAAAAGGAAATACACCAAACACAGGCTTTTAAAGATTCTCAGATCTTTATTCAAATAACTGTACAGTTTACAAAGAAACAAAGTATCAGATAGCTATCTGGCCCTCAGTACATCACAACGAATACCAGCCCTTTCGGCGTGAGAAGTGAGAGGTACTGGACGTCTACATATTCACATCTTTTATACAATTCTCAATCGCAATGTCCAGCCCCTTGCAGGTCAATCATTCTCGGACTAGGGTTCACACTGAGTTTGCCTCTAGTTAGACCGACCATATGCATATGGATTATATCTAGTTTATAAAACTACAAGCCACAATGGCAACAGTGTATCTTAGAATTTGACATTCAGCCTTGGTAAATGTTTAATACAATGTAGTTCAACAAGTGCTCACATTCAGTATTTAAAAAACATTGTATTCAATGTATGCCCGCGGATCAGACTTGTTGGCGCGAGTAATCCTTTGATTTTCAGGTCAAACACAGGACATGGTCTTATTACATTTAGCCTACAGGCAGTTTAGGCATTAACCTATGTAAAGGTCAGGACAGCTAAGGTTACGAACGGGAGAACACTGTCCACCATTTTAGAATACAAAGTGACTTTAAGGTGGAAATCACATTGGCGGATGTTCCCAAAATGGCGGCTAAGTCGATCTAAGGTCGGAACCTTGCAAAGCAGATTTCTTCGCAGAGCGACTGGGCTTATGCCAATATATACAATAAAGAAGGCATAATATGATATCCCGTTTAACACTGTGGGCAAAATATATTTTTCAGCTTGACTCTGGGCAGGTCATAGAGCTCTTGGGGAAATTCTCTCCTCAGGTTGGCCCCACCCACACAATATCCATAGCTACCGATATTATTCTCCCGCTCACAGCACACTTACTTCTCTTGGGGCTGTTGCCAAAACCCTAAACCAAGATCTATACCCTCAAATCAAGGTCGGCACATGCTTGATACCTGCTTTTTAAATTTAATCTAATCACTGATCATATCCTAGTAATATTCCCTTGTAAATAGAGAGGATGGACAAGGGAAGATAGTTTTCTGAGCTCTGAAAGTGAGCAAGCACTGTGAGGGAGGATGGTTCATCTATGGCAATCATCCATGAACGTGGGATTTTCTTCCCCCAAGCTTGGTGCCCAGTTGACGTTTTCCTTCCAGTCATTCTGGTTTAGGCTCCAATTTTGAGCAGAGGGAATTAGAGGGATTGTCATATTTGGAGTTAGTTGGCTTGGTTTGAGAAGAGACGTCTTTACAAGCCAAACCATCATAGATTAGCACCTTCAGAGCGCTTGGCAGATCCGTGTCAGAAAAAACAACCATTGACCAAAATCTTTGCTGGATCAGAACTTACCAAAAGGTCTTAGTGCAGGTTTAGAAGCAATGTCTTCCTTATATACAGGAACATCGTTGCACATACATTGTTAAAGCTTGTTGTCAGCAACACATATGCAGGACACAGTCTATTAAGAAGTAGAATGTTTAAAGTCCTCAACTATGGTTACTTCAGGAATGGCAGCTGATTCAATTACTGATTATTATTAGATTCAATATTCTCTTCAGTGATTGGACCAGGAACAGTTAAAGATGCCTAGACAATAGATGGGTCTGAAATTGTGGTTTCTGCAAATTTGGAATGTGAAGTACAGCCTTTAGGCTCAGGGAACAGGCTGTTTGTATTATTGGTAGTCCCTGCCAGAGTTGCAGTCGTATCAAAATGTATTCCAAAATGAGACCCTTCAAATATAGAGGAACTGGATTCTTCTCCTTCCGTTTTGTTTATAACTCACATCCAAACTAGATAATGTATGGGGGAATAGGAAATCCTATGGTGTCACTCATTTTCTATTAATGGGTCATCACAGTGCTTGGTAACGCTTTTATCTGGACTGCATGGTGGCTATAGCTCGGTTGCAAAGGAGGTGCATGATATAACCAAGGCTATTATAGAAATGCCCTCAAGGACTCTTTTATCCCTTGTTGACATGAAGAAAAAAAAAAAAGTAAACCAGTGAGTCAAACACAGCTGGTTAAGGCTATTAGTAGTTTACTGCATACCCAAGTTGTAATCATATATGTCAATTTCCATGGGAGCCTCGCTGGCAACAGAGAACGTTCTGCAAGGCTATAGTTAATGACAGCAATGTTGTAAATACTCTGGAATTTAGATGTCAAATTACTGTATTCTGTAAGGTTGACTTTTTGGGACACAGGCAAGAAAGACTAGTACCCCTGAACATGTATCTAGCCTCACTTAACTGTTAGACCTAGTAATTTCAAATATAAGAGTTGAGCAGCATACACCCAGTGTGCTCCCCACATGCAGACATTATTTTCATGTTAAGCTTTTAACATAACAATATATTTTGTATTGATGGTGTGCTTTATAAGCACACTATGTTGTTACTCCAGGTGAAAAATGCATGCAACAGTACATGTCTAAACAATTTTGAACCTGTGAATATATACGCCTTACATTAACATTGTCCTAGAAAGTCACCATGTCCCCACAATCCAACCCTGAGGAAAAAGTGCATGTAGAAACCCTACTTACACACCATTAACAAAATGATTAAATGTAATGTTTTCTTAATTAATGGTAGATTGGACGTCAATCTCTCTACTGACATGAATGAATACATCAAGGAAACAAACAACAATACTACTTTGTAAGGCAAGACTTAGTTAATTGATATGCTCTAACCATCACGGATTCACCTTAGTCCTCCAGGTTTCAATCTTCTACATTTGGGTTGACATCATAACAGTGAAGATTAGTTGACAGTAATTTATGAAGAGGACCTTAAACACCGTCATTGAAATACTACCCACCTTTCAACATTTGAATTTATGTTTGTGAAATTAGCAATCAATGATCGTATTACTAATTTGCTCTGCTATCCCAGTGGCTAACATCCAACAAAGTAAAATTCATTGATAACCTAGATGAAAGTATTCTTGCTCTGTCCATGACCTCTAAACTTTGTATAGTGCTTGGTGACCTTAACCTGTGGGCTGGGAACACCGATAACACAATGAATCAAGGAATTTAAACCCATGATGAATATTTAGGATTCCAAACATCAGGAATGACACCAACCCTTGTGAAGGGCCATCCTCAGGACTAGATCAGACTGAAAAATCTTTGCATTCCAGTCATTTGTTCAGCCACTCTTCATTGGACAGATCATGTTGGCTATACATTGCGCTTTGACTACTATAGGTAATCCACTCTTGCAGTTGATGTCATCAATCACAGAGATTTTTCCCAGCACGACTTCTAAAATTTCAAAAAGTAGCAAAGCCTTGATTCATGGAGCCTGTCATACCTTAAAGCCCCCAGACAAACTAAGTTGAATTATGCAGTCTGAACATCTCTTACAAGACTACTCCCACAAATTACCATGAATCAACTGTGGAAGTCAGTGCACCAGAAATGGTAAACAACTTGTGTTCATCTCATTCTAAGTTAAGTTAGATGAGTATAATGGCAGAGTGGGAGATCCCAGCCCTCCTCAAATCAGATAGGGTGGGAAATCCTGCTCCCAGGAACGGAAGAGTCAAGGTAATAGACAATGTCCTGTTTTATAAACAATAAAAAAAAACAGGGACAGCAGCAATCACAAATTGTCTCAGTGCTCTCAAAGAATTGCATGCAAAACATAAGCTTATAATAAAAAAAATACATCATAAGTGACACTGCATTCATTAAAACCTACACAAAGGTGGGTTTGGTACAGATAAGTACTGTTAGGAAAGATTTAATAATTGTATTTAATTTTCCCTCCATGTGTACACCCCCAAACATTTTGCTGCTGTTTAGACACCATTGACTGACTTTGCCAGAGAAGCACAGCCTTCAGCTGCACTCCTCTGGACTTTCACTCACTTTTTATGAGGAAACTGACATGCCCTTAAGACAGTCAGACTTTGTTTCCCTTAGTCCTTTTTCGAGGTTGCAACATTTGTGCAACATGTTACAAGTGTGCAATGTATCTTACCATACAGTACACTTTGGTCTATAGTCATTTTCCAAAGGCCCTAAATAATCTCATTGGACTTTTTATTAACTGTGCAGGTGTGTCATGGACAGGACTGGAGGCAGCTAACTTTTCACATTCATTTTAACCCTTTCCTGCCAAATTAACCACGTTACGCAAGTTTGGCACGAATAGGTGGCCTGGCTCCAAAATGGCCATGCCACAAGGTTCTTTGTCCTGTCCTTTGGCCATCTTGCCCCTTTACTTTCCCCAGGTCCAGTCGACCCGGGTCAGTCCTTATTTGGTCATGCACTTTCGAGCAAAACCATATGCATTTGGGGCTATGCATGCCTTGTATGTGTGCCTCCAGGATGTGGTCTGGAACGTCTGAGTCCAATACACATCCTGGGTGCCAGAGAGTCTGGAGTGCCCTGAATGACTGGGACCACTGTGTTGAGTGTTTGATCCACATATGGAGTGAGTGTTTGTGAGCAGATCTCCTATTGGGTCCTCTTCATTTTGGCGCGAAGGGATCTTGGGATAAGAGGAGGCAAAAAACACCCATACAATGTTGATCTCCTGAGTTCTCACTGAACAAAGGATAGGATCCAATTATCCTGCAACTACGAAGCTGAGTCGAGGAACCACTGATGACCCACTGGAAGGTTTGGCACCCTGAGCCTGCTGTCATCCCATGGGACCCCTCTGCATCTGATTGTCCTAGAAGGTCTGCGAAGATGCTTTGACCAATTGAAATAGCGGGACCAACTATTATCGGCATCTTCACCAAACCCTGCAAGTAAACTTTCTCGGAAGTGTCCCTGGGCCAACCAGTGGGCTGACAAGCTGGCGCAGGGCCTTCGCTCTGTCTCCTCAATTGTTTTGAGGAGGCCTTCAAAACTTTGTATACTGCTAGCTCTGTGTCCCCAGCACCCTCACACCGAATTTTGTACACTTGGCATTCCCAGGTCTGAAGTGAGATGAGTGCGGTAGGACCAGAGTAAACGTGGTTACTGTGTTGCCCTGCCGCAGCAACATCTTTTGCAAGTACACTGCATTTGTGACCCTCTTGCCCCTGAAGCCTGCTACAGTGAAACTGAGTTGATTCATCCACCTGCAGCGGAAAAATCACCACTGTCCCGTTTGGGAATCATCGCTGTATCTCAAGAACTGAAAGCCGCAGAGATTTCCTTTTCGTCGTGTTCGAACCTGCAACTCGAGTGCACTGAACAGGCAAAGTCTGGGTCCAAGAGCACCTGGGACCGGTGAGTACTTACAACACTAATCAGTGGCCCGTGGCACCAAGGGCCCCGTTTACGCACGAGTGGCCCCTGGGGTCCCTCTCCTTTCCACTGCTAGTGCAAACTAGCGACTCCATCCCGCTCTCTGGAACTGCCTCTACCTTCAAGTGGAGGTCCACCCTGAATAGTGGGAACTTGTTCTTCATTGCCTCATCCACCTTCCCGAGCTGCTGGAGACCCCTGAAGAGACCCTGTTCTGCCCATTGGAAAAACCTTGTGTACTTGCATTGCATGTACTGTTGAGCACAAGGCTCCTCTCTTCTTAGGGCTTGGACTGCCTCTTAGTTAGGAGTGTTGCTTATGTCGACAGGGCCTAAAGACTACCTGCACTGCCTGTTTCCTTCCCATCTAGGTTGTCGACATATTTCATGTATTTAACCCTTTAGACGCCAATCGTCTTGTATATGCATTGTATTGATAGTGTTGTGTTGGTTTACTTAGTGTTGCTGTGATTCTTCTGCTATGGTCTATGTTACAAAGGCCTTGTAATAAATGTGTCTATATTTTTAATATAACACCTGTCTGGAGTAATTTGTAAGTGTCTTTGCTCTGCATGCTCATTGAGGTCTTTCAGTCACCCTCACCCCTCCTGAGACCCAGTCTTGACTGCATGCCATAGCTACCCTGATTGGTTTGGCTTGTCCAGAGGTTGCCCTGTTACAAGAAACTAGGCTGGCCTTCTGAACCTCTGCCCTCCAGGACAGAGTTCAGAATTCCATCTTACCAAATTGATGTACAGTGGTGGGATAGGACTGAAGGTATCCAGTGTTGCATACTAGTGAAGGCATTTTGAGTTATTCCTACCAGGACACACAGTGAATTGTTGTAGTATAACTGAAAAAGGCCATAGTCCTATCTAACAATTTGGAAACAAGTACCTTGTTAACTTTAAATGCTTCTAAGTCTGAAACATTGAGAAAGATGTGTGCTGAGAGATTTATCTATGCTCAAGGTACAAAAATGGAAATGATTCAAAGAATCATGGACTGGCAAGAAGCTCATCTTAGTGCCATAGCTTCTGAAGACAGTGCAGAAGGATATGGGGCTGCTCCCAATGGCAGAAATGGAAGTTCTGTCGCTGCACTGGTTCATGCAGACCATGAGAATTTGGAGGATGTAATGTCTAATGTTTCCTCTGCCACTGCTGATGGCGCGGCCATGCTTGAATTCAAGAAACAATAACTGCTGTTTAAGCAGAAGGAGCTTGAATTTAACATGGCCAATCTAAACATAGAGCAGGCAGAAAAACAGAAAGACAGGGATCACCAGTTGGAACTGGCCAAGCTTCAGGTTGTCAATGGATCGAAGGGTCCTGGACATGGGTATGGGTCCTCCTCTTATCCAAGGTTTCCTAAGGATCTGCTCAGTGTGTATGAGGAAAAGAATGACATTATGGACTGGCTGAATACGTTTGAGTATGCATGTGACGTTCAACAAGTTGACACTGCTGATAAAATTGCCTGGTTACCTAGCAGACAACCCCATTCTGGCTATAGTGCCATTATGGAAATGTCAAAAGCTTAGAGATCAGATTTTGCAATGTTGAAGCAAACTCTCATCTTAAATTTTGGAAAGACTCCTGCCCAATACTTAAAGAGACTCAGAGAGTACAAAATGAAAGAAGGTGGTACTTGGGTATCTTATGTAACTGAATCCTTAAGAAACTTGACTGGCTGGGTTGAAGGTTATAAGGTCTCTACTTTTGAAGGTATGATATGTCTTGTCATGCTGGAACATATTTTTACATCTTCTTCCCCTGAGCTTAAGCAGCATTTGGCAGATTCAAAGGAGATAGATCCTAAGAAGCTTGCCATAGCAGCAGATTTGTGGGTGTCACATAAAGTGTCCCATAAGGACAAGACTCATCCTGGTAAGCAGGAAGAGGGGTAAAAGTCCAAAGATAAGGAGGGTGGGGACTCTGATAAAACTATCTCTCAGAAAGGCCACAAAAGGAAAAATAAGGATACAACACAAGATAACTCACAGGGTAGTGAAGATCAGTCTCCAAAACAGAACTCTGGTTATAGTAAGCCTCCCTATGTAAACATACCCTTTGGATCTTGTTTTGCTTGTGGAGCAACTGACCATTTGAAGGGGGATCCCAGATGTAAGATCAAAACCTTTGGGGTCCACTCTGCTAATCTGGCCTTCTCCTCCTATGTGTCATGGCCACAGCCCCAGAACACAAAAAACACACCATCTAGTGATGGGGCAATAGGTCACTTGACTCAGTTATGTCCCTTTGGGACCTATAAATACAGGGGCCCTGGCTGGACTCAGTCCTGGTGCCGTTGGCTCATATAGAGGTGTGAGCATGAATACTTTATTTCAGTGCAGGAGTGCTATTACTTTATTTCAGTGCAGGAGTGCTTTTATTTTACAAGAACTTTCCAGGAGCTGAAAGCCTTTATTCCAGAGAACATCGTCATGTGCTGACTCATCGGGTGTGGCAGGCAGGCTGAACCTGGTGGGCGTGTCTTCAGAAGCTCAGCTACATAAGCTGCTCCATCCTTAAGGCCGCTGCTTCGTGTTACTGTGCACTCGCGTGCAACGTGACGCTCACCACCGCTTGGACCAGTTTACTTACCTTTGAAACCAGGCGTTCTCCTGCATACTCACCTCCAGTAAACTGGTGCTTCATCACTTTATCTGCAGACTCATCTCCTGACATGCAGTGATCTTGATCCTTATGCCTCAGCAACGCACTCTGCATCCACGAACTCGGACCCTGTGAAGAAGAAAAAAGACAAGGTTAGAAAATCCGTCCTAGGGCCGCGCTGCATTAGAACCCTGCATGCCCCGTAGACAACAACTTTCCAGCTACTGTACTGCTGCAGATTCGTTCCTCACTCCCTCCGGCTGTCTCCTCGAGCTCTGCAGATTCTGCTGGGCCGGCAACATCACCTGCAAGGGAAGAAAGCAAAAGAGCAAACATCAAAACTGGAACGGACAGCAATACAAAAAAACAAACTTTACAATACAACAAAAACAGATGAGGAAAGACAAAGGCAAACACGAACACTTACCTGAAGTATAGTGGCTTATTCGCAGCAGGACTGGACTACCACGTGTAAGGGACCAGTGAAGGAACTCGGTCCAGATCATACAAGCGCCCCTGCCAGAAGCAGCAGGATGGAGTGCTTACCAAAACTAATCAACAGGTGAGCTTTCCAGGGACAGCCATCCCACGGGTACCACGGTTTGGGAGAAGGGGTCTGGAAGGAGATCAGGCACACCTGCTGGAATACTCACACCCCCTATTCTCCATGCAGGAGCAGTCCCAAGCAGCATCACCTATTACCACCAGTCACCACATAAGCACAAAGGGCGAAGTCGGACCCGAGCGACCTCACTCCCGGGAGGGCTGCAACCGTGCCCCAACACCTCCGCAGAGACCAGGGGAGCGTAACACTATGAGGAAGAAGAGATTACAGGGGCATCCTTCTCCTCAGACTCCTTCCCCAGTGGGATAGAAGCTGAGGTAGTTTTAGTTTCTCTGGGTTCCTGGAAGCCTAAAGTCTCAAAGGTTTATGCTAGGATTCCAGATAATTCCAAGCACTATTTTAAAGACAGTATGTTGATCAATGGAGTAGATACTCAAGCTCTTAGGGATAGTGGGTGTATTCGAACTGTAGTGGATTCTACCTTGGTAGACCCAGAGGAAGTTGCCAGAGCTCCTCTGTTACCTACTAAGTTGGCTGATGACCCACCTCTCATGATCCCAGTAATACCTGTAAATCCTTCTATGAATGGTACAGCAGTCAGGATTCCAGTGAGCATACAAAGGAGAGTCCCAGGAAAGGTCTTGCTGGGAAATGATCTCAGAGCTTTAGGGCTTGTGGGAGATACAGCTGTAAGACCCTGCACAAGGTCCCAAACAATGGCAGCACTGGCCATGACCAATGCAGTGCCCCAGCCAAAGGGGAAACCCAAGGCTAAAGGAGTCAGAAAAACCAAAAGAGGGAAAGAAAACATTCCCCCTAATTCACCTACCACTGTGGTGGAAGTAGTTGGTCAATCACCAGGACCTGAAAGTAGGTGGTGATACCTGAAGTATTTGACCCAAATGACCATCCTCAACTAAAAGATTTGTTAGTAGAAGGTGGTCCTGACAGGGAAGAAATTAGTAAGGGCCAACGTGAGTGCCCATCTCTGGAAGGCCTAAGGAGACAGGCCTGCTCCCAGCTTGAGGGTGAACCTCCTGGGAAGCATTGGATTTATTGGGAAGGTGGACTCCTGTAGAGTGAGCCCACAGAGTCTACAGAAGGAGACCATAGGAGGTTGGTGGTTACCCTTACTGTAAGGCCCTTCCTCCTGCAGCTGGCACATGAGGTGCCCCTTGCTGGTCACCTTGGAATCAAGAGAACCAAGCAAAGGTTATCCATGCACTTCTACTGGTCCAAGATGGTGGTGCAAGTAGAAAATCACTGCAGGAGTTGTACCTTCTGCCAGTTATCTGATAAGAGTGTCTCAACAATCCAAGCTCTATTGGTACCACTCCCATTTGTGGGGGTAACATTTGAAAGGGTAGGGATCGACATTGTTGGTCCCCTTGACTCCAAAACATCCTCAGGCAATGTGTTTATCCTGGTGCTGTTCGACCATGCCACTAGGTATCCTGAGGCCATCCCATTAAAGACTGTGGGGATCATTACAAGGTTGGAGGTAAGGGGTTAAGAGCACCGGTAAAGGTGCCGGTGCATTAACCCCTTACAACCCCATTACGAGGTCCTTTAGCGGGTCCCGCTATGGGCAGCTGGTTTTACCAGGCGCCCTTAGTGGGAGCCGCTAAAGGACCAGCATGCTAACAATGGGCCCGTTACTAATGGGCCCGTTGTTAGCATGGTCCCCATTCCCATTGAGCCCTATGGGGGCTTGAATGGGAATGGGGATGGGTTCCCTGAATGAGGAAATACTGGGTCCTTCAAGATTGAATTGGCCCGGTAATTCCCCATTCAGGGAACCCGGACCCGGTATGCGGTAAGGGGGTAGCCATGGTGCTAATAGCACCATGGCTACCTCCAACCTTGTAATGACCCCCTGTGACTGCCAAAACAGTTGCAAAAGCTTTACCTGGCATATTTACTAGGGTTGGATTCCCTAAAGAAGTTGTGTCTGATAGGGCAGCAACTTTATGTCCAAGTATATGCAGGCCATGTGGAAGAAATGTGGTTTCACCAATGAGTTTTTATCTGCATACTACCCACAAACCAATGTTCTGGTTGAAAGGTTTAACAGGACCTTGAAGAGTATGATTGGGGCTCTGGAAGAACCCCAAAGAAGAATATGGGATCTTCTGTTACCATGCTTACTGTTTGCCTACCAAGAAGTACCACAAGAGGGTGTTGGCATCAGCCCCTTTGAGCTTCTGTTTTGTCACCCTGTAAGGGGACCCTTAGCCATAGTCAAGGAGGGGTGGGAGATGCCCACTCCCCTGATTACTACCAATGTAGTAGACTATGTGCTCGGGCTCAGAAAAAGGACGGTACGCCTGATGGGTCTGGCTAGTGAAAAGTTGCAGGCAGGACAAGCTCTGGTGAAACATTGGTATGACCAGAAGGCTTCCCTCATCAATTTCACACCTGGTCAGCAAGTTCTGATCATGAATACCTTACACAGTGGCCCTTACACAGTGGTTGAGTCACTGGGTGAGGTCAACTATTTAGTGGACCTTGGAAGGGCTGGTCAATTCCAAAAGTGTTCCATGTAAATAGACGAAGGTTTTCATCCCAAGAGTTGAAATCGCTGCACTGCCACTGGCTTCAGATGTTGAGGAAGAGTAGTCAGAACCTCTCCCTGACCTGTTCCGAAGCATTCCTTCAGACAGCTCAATTGAAGGTGTCCAGGTGGCCCCTCACCTGACTTCTGATCAACAAGCTGAGGTGAAAATTCTGCTTAGGCATCTTTCCCCCTTCTTTTCACAGTCCCCTGGTTTGACAACTTGGTGCAAACATAACATTGACACAGGAGACAGTGTTCCTACCGAAAGTAGGGGATACAGAATGTCAGACACAGTAAGGTCTTACATTAAGACAGAGGTCAACAAAATGTTGTATTGTGGTGTGATTTAACCCTCCGGTAGTCCCTGGTCCAGCCCAGTGGTTTTGGTTCTAAAGGCATGTACTTCTGAATTGAGGTTCTGTGTGGATTACCGGGCTCTGAATGCTGTCACCAAGACAGATTCGACTCTTTGCTAGAACAGACAAGCTGGTGGCTTAATCACACTCACTGCTTTTACTTGATTTTTAAGCAAGCATTTTATTTCATAATATTAATTATCCATGATTACTTCATTGACCCAGCAGAACCACTCTGCTTAGTGCTATAGTAGTCACATTTAGGACTAGCAAACTGCTCAACAGGTGAATCATTTTGAGCACAGAAATGGTGGTAACGTTTGAGCTATTGTAAACATTAAGTAATAGCTAACAGTTTTGTGTATAATGCTAATTTGCCAAGGGTGGGCACAGAACTTTTTGGTTTCATAATTCTGTACGCGTGAGATGCCAGGGTGCGAGCAGGAGTGTTATGAACATTTTTGCATCCCCTTGGGTGCTGGGAGGGAAACCTGTGTTTTGGGTGGAGGGAATCCACCTTTCACTGCATTTCTCAGGGGCTTCTTTTCATTTTGTGTTCACCTCTGATCATCCATGAACAAAATAGGTTCACTTACAGTGAACCAGAAATAGCACAACTACAGGAAGTCGCAAACTGAAGACATCCGAACAAAGCACAGTATTTGCAGATGGTGACTACAATTCTATCCATGTCACCCTTCCACATCTATAGCTGAATGGTACATCAGAAAGAGGCACACAGGCTCTATTTTCTGAACCATAACAGTCAAACTATGGATTTTATTTTCAAAGGGGAATTTGCTTAATCCAAGAGCACTTATCCTTATGGAAAACACTAAAGACTTTGTGATTCAATATATCATAACTTTCTTAAGCATTACTACTCAGACCCAAGCAACATTAGAAGATTGCTGCATGGACCAAATGCCAACGTTTGGCTTGCCCAATTAGATGAGCGCCAAGAGGTTCACACCAGGAAGGAGCAAAGCATAAACTCATGGCAACTACTGATAACCGCCCTAAGAATTGGCCCCTGACTAAAACATCACACCGCACCTTCCTCCACTCGACTAAAATTGTTCCATTTAGCTGCACCTTGACTGTGTCTCAAGTTGAAACCAATACTGAAGCACATAGCACATTCACAGAACACTGTCATATTTCCTAGGTCGTGAGGTGTTTGGTATGGGTATCCATTAATAACTGCTACAATGTATTGCTCCAGAAAGAAGCACTGTCCCAATGGCAAGGGTCCTCTAAGGCTCCAGCATGGTTATTGATGCACTGTCATTAATCCGTTTCAAAGATGCCCACAGCACCACAGGGAACTACTCCCTAGGGGGCCATCAGAGGTTATTGACCATGGTTAATCTGCACCACATATTTTCTCACTGTCAATTGCCCTAAACATTTGCTCTGATTTGCTCACATGCATTAACTTAATGCAATTTGTTCACAGTTATCGTCAATTATTTTTGTTACATGTTTCGCCTAATATAATTGTTCTACTAGTTCATCCAATCTGAACTCCTCATGGATGGTCACCATTGTTTGCCCTAGGTGATCCCCTCTGTAATATCTCGTGTGTATCCACTTAGTTGCATTGCTTATGGATATTCACCATTGTTATTTACCCCTCTGTGACTTTGCTCCAGAGTGTAGTGATGAATCGCAGGTATTCGTCCCTTCTCCCCAAAAAAGAGACTCCCCGTGTGAGGCTAGGGAGTTGAGCCCGCTCTGCAAGAGCCTCCATAGGGGTTGAGGCAAGTGGGGCCTCACCAGGAGAGACTCGCCCTAACAAGGACTCCTGTTCCCGTGAGTGACTCCCTAAGTCAACCATCATAGCTACATATATGGGACTATCTTCTATGAAGAGTAGTGAGGCGACGTTATGTTTGGCTGAAGACAATGTGAAAAGGAACATATGTGGAGGAAAGATTTAAAATGTCACTTTAACCAGAGACGTGTATAAGTGTGACGAGTCAGAGCAGAAAGAAAGAAGAAGAGTGATAATCAGAGAAAGGCTAAAAGGGAATCAAGACCAACAACATTTAGGAAAACCTGAGCAAGGTGACTGGGAAGAACATATATGTGATGACAAGAGTGTGGGGAACTACTGGAAGGAAAAGTGCCCTAAAGCTAGGGCCACAGAAACCACAAGACCCAAGAGTTATTTTGAAGAACTACAACACTTGAAAAGAGAGACTATCAAAGAAGAATATGCTAACAATTTTATGAGTTGAAAAGAAACCTGTGTATGAAAAGACTATCCAAGAAGAAGAAAAGACCAGGGGAAGAAGAGACATTGGGCCTCATCACGAGTTGGGTGGTAATGCCGGCACTATTAGCGCCGGCGCTAATAGCCCTACTGCACTATTAGTATCAGTGGCATCTAGGATCAAAGCTACAGCTGTTATCTATTGGTCGCTTGTTAATATATATATATCAATGACATTTGTGATGTCATCTTTGATGTCCTGGGTGTTAGTGTTAGCAGTGCACGGTGGCGCGAGTTATGGTTGCTTATCTTACCATAACTGCCGAATTTCAGGGGTTTTTTGGTTTTACTTTGAACCATAACGTCCCTTTAACAAAGCTTTTTTTACTGAATTTCATAGGTTTTTAGTAGCGCAACTTAACCATAACGTCCCTTTAACACGTTTTTTTACTGAATATATATATATATATATATATTATTTGGACATACATAGTAATAAAAAACAAAATATGAACTTTTTACCCCGTTTATGCTGTATAACTTTACTTTCTAAGTATTTGTGACTGACAGAAGAATTGAAAATACAGCCTTTCCATTTCCATGCTCTTCCCTCTCTTGTGTTAACAGGTTTCGCTTTGGAAAGGGCAGCCTTTTGAATTATGATATGATGGTCAAATGTTTAGTGAGTTAACCTCCATCTTAATCTTAAAAATATTTTTGGCATCTAGGATCAGGATTACTGCTGTTATCTATTGGCCACTTGCAATGAAAACACACATAACTTAATGTTTTGAATACTATACAGCAATAAAATAATCCTCTGTATGCTTCTATGCTGTACAACATAACCTTCTGAGTAGTATTACCGATTTCTAGCCTTGAGCCTACAACCTTCCCATTGAAAGTTCAATTTTCTACTGACTGTTATTATTTATTTTATTTATTGGGTATGAATAATGCACCTATACCGCAAATGGTGTTTCACGGCACAGGTCCCTCTTTAGAATTGACTTTTTTGCATTATGACATGACAGTCACATGTGTCCTGAGTAACACTCCATCTACAAAGTTTAAGTGGTGATAAGGATCAAGATTACTGCCCTCTTTCCATCACGTGTAATAAAAACAATCACAATTATTCTTTGAATAATGCAAAGCAATACAAACAAACGAATGTGTTTTCCATGTTTGCTGCACAACCTTACTCCCTGAGGAGTTTACCTGGCGCCAGCCTTAAAGTGACAGATTTCATCTGGGAAGTTTCATGTTCTATTAAATGAGCTAACAGGTCTCTTTTTAGGAAGGGCAGCTTTTTGCATTATGACACGTCAGTCAAATGGGTTGTGAGATACTGTACATCTACAAAGTATTAGTGACATTTCAGATCTAGATTACTGCTTTTATATATTGGTCAAATAACAGAAAGCCTTTACTCAAGATTACAGCTATCTGCTAGTCACTTATAATGAAAATAATGTATTGAATAGTACCAAGCAAGCCAAATAAAACAATGTACTTGTTTGTCCCTTGTATGCTGTACAGCCTAGCCTGCATCAACAAAGTATCACATGCATTTAGGCTCAAGATTAATAGTTACTCTAAAAGCAATCAAAATATTATTTAGAATAATAAAGACCAATGAAAAACAAAAACGTACTTGTGTATCCGTTGTATGCTGCACAATCTTACTTCCTCAATAGTTCTACCTGATGAGAGCATTGAACATACAACCTTTTACACCGAAAGACCCATGCTTCACTAAGCTAAGTGGCTTTCCTTTGAAAAAGAAGCTCTTTGCATTATGATGTGACGGTCAAATGTGCAGTAAGTTAACCCCCATGTACAAAGCGTTCATATTATTTAATATCAAGGTGGCTACTATCTGATATTTACTTGTAATGTAAATAATATTTTGAATAGTACAAAGAAATACAAATAAAAAAATTAATCTGTTTGCCTTTTTAATGCTCTAAAACCTAACCTTCGAAGTAGTTTTACTTAAAAACAGCTGGGAACATCTAGCATTTCCATTGAAGTGCCATTCTTTACCGACTGAGCTAACATTTCTTTCTTTTGGAAGGGCAGTTGTTTACATAATGGCATGATGGTCAATTTTGTAGTGAGTTCATCACCATATTCAAAGTTTGAATGACATTTAAATTCAAGATCAATGTTATCTATTACTCACTTGTAATGTGAACAAATAATGAATTAACCTTTTAAATAATACAAAGAAATAGAACTAAATGAGTAGCCTGATTTCACATTGTATTCTGCAAAACGTTACTTCCTGAATAGTTGTACCTAATGCCAGTCATGAAACTACAGCAGAGCGCACAATTCCCACTTGCAACTAGCTAGTGATATTTGATTTTCGGTGGGTGCAAAATGGTTTGCTGCTTGTATTTTAAGATTGAGGTAGCAAGTGACATTTATATGGCTAGTTAGTAGCTTGCAACTTGAATGTTTGCCTTTTGCTTAGAACCTTGACATTGAAAGTGCCATACAGTATCGATTGAGCCAATGGATCAACCTTTTTGGTGGACAGCATTTTGCATTTCGACAAGACATCAATTGTTTTGTGAGGTAACCTACATCTACAAAGTGCTTGTGGCATGTAGGATCGTGATCACTGCTATTATCTATTGGTCACTTGTAATGAAATACACATAATTGATTTAATAACACAGAGCAATATATCCCCAAAATGTTACCTGATGTCAGTTGTGACCCTTCAGCCTCAACATTGAAAGTCACATGCTCTATCTATTGACCTAAAAGGTCTCCTTTTAGGAAGGGCAGCTCATTGCGTTATGACATGATGCTCAAATGGGCATTGAGTTAGTCTCCATTTTCAAAGTGTTAGTGGCATTTAGGAACAAGCTGACTGTTGTTATTTGTCGGCCACCTGCATTTTTTCTGAGTAATACTAAACAATAAAAACAAAAAATGAACCTGCTTTTCCATTGAATGCAGTACAACTTTACACTCTCAGAGTTTCACCTAACACAATACTTGACCATACAGACTTCACACTGAACATCACATGGTCTAACCCCAGAGTGAACAGGTATTTGCTTAGAAAATGAAGCCTTTTGTATTATGATATGACGGTCAAATGTGTATGAGTTAACCTCCATATTGGCATTTAGGATAACAATTACTGCTGTAGGCTATTGATCAAATGTAATTAAAAGAATTGAATAATACAGAGTAGTAAATCCCCACAATTAATGAATTGGTTTTCCATTGTATGCTGCACAACTTTCCTTCCTGAAGAGCTGTACCTGATGTCTGTCTTGAGCATGCAGTGTTCGTATTGAAAGTTCCATGCACTTCCGACTGAGCTAACGATCTCCCTTTCCTTTAGGAAGGGTTGTTTTTGTATTATGACATGCCAGCCAAATGCACTGTGAGTTAAGGTACATCTGAAAGCTATTAGTGCCATTTTGGATCAAGGATAATACTGTTGTCTATTGGTGATCTCTAATGAAAACAATCAAAATCATTATTTTAATAATGCAAAGCAATTCAACCCAAATAAAGTAAACTGTGTTCTCTTTGTATGCTGCACATTGTTACCCTCTGAGAAGTTGTACCTGGCCCCAGGCTTGAACTTACAGATTTCAGTGTAAAAGCCCCATGCTTTACAAAATGATCTAATAGGTCTCTCTTTAAGCAATGCAGCTTTTTGCTTTATGACCTGACAGTCAAATGCGCAATGAGCTAATCTCCATCTACAAAGCATTTGTGGTATTTAGGTTCAAGTTTACTACTATCGATTGATCACTTGTACTGAAAACAATCAAAATAATGTTTCAATTAATACAAAGAAAAATGACTTATATTGCCCTTGTATGTTGCACAACTTTACTTTCTGATTAGATTCACATGATGCAAGGTTTGAACATACAGGGCCTCATTACACGGTAGGCGGTGAGCCATGGCGCTATTAGCGCCATGGCTCATGCCGGTAAAATACCAGCACCGCCTTGGCGGAAAGGGGATTTACCGCCCCATTCCAAGGTTGGAGGGGCGGTAAATCCCCTTTCCGCCATTGCCCTTCCCCATTCCCATTTCTGCCCCATAGGGCTCTATGGAAATGGGGAAGGCGCTAATTACGGCACCGCAATTTTGCGGTGCCGTAATTAGCTCCGAGGTCCCTTAACGGGTTGGATTTTAACGCCTGCAAGAAGCAGGCGTTAAATCCTCCAACCCGCAAAGGGACCTCGTAGTACGGCGGTAAGGGTTAACGGTCACCGTTGCCATTAACGGTGACCGTTAACCCTTACCGCCGTCCGTGTAATGAGGCCCACAGTCTTCACATTGAATGTTGCATGCTCTACCACTGGGTTAATGGGTCTCTCTGCAGATAATGAAGCCACTTGGTTTAACATGTGTTATCACATGTGTAATGAGCTAATCTCCATCTACAAAGCATTTGTGGTATTTAGGTTCAAGTGTACTTCTATAGATTGATCACTTGTACTGAAGGCAATCAAAATAATGTTTCAATTAATACAAACAAAGAAACATGACTTATATTGCCCGTGTATGTTACACAACTTTACTTTCTGATTAGATTCACATGATGCAAGGTCTTCACATTGAATGTTGCAGGCTCTACCACTGGGTTGATGGGTCTCTCTTCAGATAGTGAAGACTTTTGCACTAGTATATGTTATCAAATATGTAGTGAGAAAACCTCTGTCTACAAAGTATTAATGTCATTTAGGATCAGGTTTACTGCTGGCATCTATTGGTCACTTGTAAATAAAACAAACTACATCATGTTTTGAATAATGCAGAGCAATACACGCCAACACATTAACCTTTTCTCCGCGTGTATCAAGTACAATCTTTCTTTCTGAGAAGTTATACTTGAGGTAAGCTTTGAATCTACAGGCTTCACATTGAAAATCCCATGCTCCACTAACTGAGTGTCTCTTTTGGAAGGGCAGCTTTTTTGCATTAGGGCATGACGATCAAGTCTGTAGTGAGTTACCTCCATCTACAAACTATGCATGTCATGCTCTTATCTACTGGCAACCTGTAATGAAGATATGCATTCCTCTACCAACTGAGCTAAGAAGACCATCTTTGGAAAGAGCAGCTTTACCATTACAACATGATGGTAAAGTGAGTAGTTAGTTAACCTATATCTGCTAAGTATTAGTGGCTTTTATGATAAAGACTACTGCCATCTATAGGTCACTTGTAATGAAACAATCATACAGTAATTGTTACAGTAATACCAAGCAATACAAAATGTGTTGTGTGTGGGTGTGTTTCTTTGTGATGTATATCAAAGGCACTTGAGTTATTTGTGACCAGTGGGGGACTCGTACGCCCATGGTCTGATGCTGTGTTGGATTTGGCTTTGTTATACAAGTTGGTGGAAAAGATTTAGACATCTGATGGTTTTAGTGTGTGTTGTGAGGGTGCATACTCTGAAGTCGAAAGTAGAATATGAGCATCCCTGTGAGGGGAACAGTCAGCTCTTCCCTCGTGGTAATTTGGTATATCTTGTATGATGCAGCCATCTGGACATCATACCAGTGGTGCACCATTGAGCAAAGTCAACAAATCAAGCCAAGTTTTTGGAGCTGCTCTAGACAGATGTCTGTATGAAACACAGAGGAACAAAACCACATTGGAGCAAAATAATTGTGGGGAACATCCAGAAACAACCAAACGTGAGGACACTGTGGTGAGTTGGAAGAAGGAGTCGGACACGTTGATGACATTCTGTACTCTCTTTAATAAGCATTATAAGGCTATGGCTGATCTCTCCCTATTGCTAAAGGAAACTCCATTCCTATCTACTGGAACTAAAGGTGCTTGTGACATGCCAGGAAGCCCAAAGTAAATAAGTCCTCCATCCAAACTAACTCTATCTGACCCTACCACTTAAATGTAACTAAAATAAATAGGCCAAGACAATGGGCCTCATCACAAGTCTGGCTGTAACCCTTAAATGCGGCGGTAGCGCTATTACCACTGCATTTAAGGGTCTGCCAGATCATTGCTTTGGCAGATTTCTCCCCAGCTCTGAGCTGGGGGGAAATCTGCGGCAAAATTGCCGATTTTTGGAGCGATTACCACCGGCGGGAAATCCGCTGGCGGTAATAGTGCGATGTTTTCCCCATTGGGCCCAATGGGGAATGAGGAATTCCCGAATGGGCCCAATGGGGAATGGGCAATAACCCTTCCGCCAAACCCGTGATCATCTGATACTTTGTAGATGAAGGTAAACTCACTGCACATTTTACACTCAAGCAATAATGAAAAACACTGCTCTTCCAGGGAAACCTATTAGTTAAGTAAGTAGAGCATGAGACTTTCAATGTAAAAACAGTGGGTTTAAGGCTTGCATCAGGTATAATGGCTCATACATTAAGGTTGTGCAGGAGCACAGGTTAATTATGTTGGTTGTATTGCCTTGTATGATGTAAGACTATTTTTTTTGTTTTGTTACATGTGATCAATCGATAAATTCATTAATTTTGATCCCAAATGCCACTAATACTTTACTCTGAATTATGGAAGGATTCATTTGCAGTTGATTTCATTATACGTTACCACTAGATAACAGTAGTGATCATGATCCTAAACACCATTAATACTTCGTGGATGCAGGTTAACTCACTACACATTTGAACATCATATCATAATTCGGAAATCTAGCCATCCTAAAATGTAATCTTTTAGCTCAGTTGGTACAGCATGCAACCGTCAATGTGAAGACTATTGGTTCTAAGCTGATACTAGTGAAGACTGCTAAGAAAGTACGGTTGTAAAGTATAGGAGATAACAGGTTAATTGTTTCAGTTG
This sequence comes from Ambystoma mexicanum, assembly GCF_040938575.1. Lineage (NCBI taxonomy): Eukaryota > Metazoa > Chordata > Amphibia > Caudata > Ambystomatidae > Ambystoma > Ambystoma mexicanum. Next base: position 106,598,654 of record NC_090937.1, read on the forward strand.
TATTGCTTTGTACAAGTATCTTTAAAAAAAAAAATATATATATATGATTATTTTCAGTACAAACGACTAACCGATAGCAGTAATCTCGGACCTTTAATCTGAAGTTTGTATGTTCAAAACTGGCTTCAGGTAAAATACTCACAAAGAAAGTTGTGAAGCATGCAACGAGAAAATAGGTTAACTGCTTAGTATGTGTTTATTTTCATCATTCCATTTTTTTTTTTGTATCACAAGTGTCCAATAGGTATCAGCAGTAATCTTGATCCGAAATGGCACTCATACTTTGTTGATGGAGGGTATCACACTACACATTCGACTTTTATGTCATAAAGCAAAAAGGTCCCTTCTTTCCTAAATGACACCCAATACCTCTGTCAGTAGATCATGTGACTTTCAAGACTAAGGCCCTCATTACACGGTAGGCGGTAAGGGTTTACCGGTACCGGTATTTTACCGGTACCGGTAAACCCTTACCGCCTTACTACGAGGTCCCTTTGCGGGTTGGAGAATTTAACGCCTGCTTTTTGTAGGCGTTAAAAACCAACCCGCAAAGGGACCAGGGAGCTTAGCACCTTCCCTATTCCCATTATGCCCTATGGGGCCAAAAAATGGGAATGGGGAAGGGCAATGGGGGAAGGGGGAATTACTGCCCCACCAACCTTAGAATAGGGCGGTAATTCCCCTTTCCACCAAGGCGGTGCCGGTATTTTACCGGCATGGACCAAGGTGCTAATAGCACCTTATTCCACCGCTGTCCGTGTAAAGAGGCCCTAAGACTGTAGGTTCAGGGTCAGTATCAGATACAACTGCTCAGTATGAGCAGTTGTGCAGCATACAAGGGGAAAACAGGTTAATGTGCTCAATTTAATTGCTTTGTATTATTTAAAAAATAGTTGTATACTTATTTTCATTACAAGTGACCAATAGATAACAGCAGCAAACCTGATCCTAAATTCCACTCATTCAAGTGCTCTCCTTAAAGAGTGACGTGTTAGCTCACTGGGTAGAGCATGGCACTTCATCTATGAAGGTTGAAGCTTCGAGGCTGATGTTGGGCAAAACTACTCAGAACACATGTTTTTAGAGCATACATGGGGAAAACAGGTTGATTGTTTCACTTGCATTGCTTTGTACTGCTGAAAAACTATTGCATGATTATTTCCAGTACAAGTGACTAACATATTGCAGTAATCCTAAAATGAAATGCTATTAATACTTGTGGTCTTACTGACTGCAAACTTGAGCATCATGTCATCAAGCAAAAAGCTGTGTTTTCTAAAGTAGGATATGCTAGCTCCGTGGGTAGAGCATGGGACTTATAATGTGATGGTTTTAGGTTCAAGGCTGGCATCAGGTAAAACTACTAAAAAAATAAGGTTTTGCAGGATACAATGTGAAAACAGGTTAATGCTTTCATTTGCTTTGCTTCATCTTATTTGAAAAATAATTTTATGATTGTTTTCATTAAAAGTGGCAATTAGATAGCAGTAATCCTGATACCCAATGCCATTACTACTCTGCAGATGGGGTTTAACTCACTGCACATTTGACTGTCATGTCATAATGAAAAAAGCTGCCCATCCTAAAGCGAGACCCATTAGCTCAGTCTGCAGAGCTTTTGACTTTTAATTTGAATTGAACAATCATAAGGCTCATTAGTTGTGAGAGTACATGCAAACTGTAGAGTAGCTTGGGATGAATCCCAATAATATTAATTAATAGATAACAACAAGCCCCCCGAACGACTACTTTGAATTCAACGTAACTACAAACGCGCAGGGAAATCGATTGAAACTGTCAAAAGAGTCCATTGCTGACATAGAAAACAGATTCAATACTATGTCAATGAAAATGGGCGCAAACAAAACGGATTATATCCCCCTTTTGACGAAGTACAAAAAGACGTCAACAAGAAAGGTGGAAATCCTCCAAGACATGTGTTTGATAAAACATTGGCGGAGAAACGCTGTGATCTTCGAAAAACCCAGCGCAGAGCAAAACTTACAGGAACACTAGTAGCAGTAAAAGAAGCGGAAGTGGCAACAAGACTCTACAAGTCATGGGTAAAAGGATATAGATTGATTCTTTACCAGAAAGATGCCGAAAATATTCTAAAAACCATAAGCGGAAGAAACACAAAAGAATTTTGGAGCACATTGAGATCCACCTACGACGTGCAAGAAAAATCCATAATAAGCGAGATTGGAGAGGCAACATGGACAAAACACTTTACAACTATGTACCAGGCGCCAACAACTCAAACATGGGCATCTATAGAGCATGACCTGGAGCCATGGGTAAGAGTGGATGACCCAGAGGAAATTCGATTAAAGATCTCGGGCTTAAAAAACTCACAAGCCCCAGGCCCTGACGGGATTACGAATGTGGATTTAAAAACAAACCTAAAGGAGTGGGCTAGACTACTGAGTAAAATCTTTGAAAGATGTTCAAACCTGAAAATGATACCGTCCTCTTGGCAATCAGCTACGGTGGTACCTATTTTCAAGAAAGGAGACAAAAAGGACCCAGTAAATTATAGACCAATTGCTCTCCTCGATGTAATGGGGAAAGTGTTTGGTTCAATGCTCCTCGACCGCTTTAAGATCTGGGCGGAAAATTCACCTTGCAACGACCGCTTCCAAACGGGATTCAAGAAAAACATGGGCATGGCGGCAAACATCTTGATGTTAAACGTGCTGAAAAACAGAGTATTGGAAGGGGTACAAGAATCTTTATTGCTTTCATTGACCTTACTCAGGCCGTTGATCGCATAGACAGGTCTAGCCTTTGGTCAAAACTGGAAGCCTGGGACTGCCCATCGGCCTTACTGAATCCGATCAAGGCCCTCTACACTGACACCAGCATGCGCATCCGACTGGATCAAAGTGGTTTGTTGTCAGCACCTATTCCAACAGCACGAGGTGTGGCACAGGGCTGCCCGCTGGCTACAGCTTTATTCCTGGCATTTATTGGTGACATAAACGAGGAAGACACTGAAACACGATCATTCCCTCCAAAAATGTGTAAAACTCCCATAACGAGACTTCTTTACGCTGACAGACTGGTCTTACTGGACCAGACGCAAATAGGACTTCAGCGTCAACTAACAAAGCTACAAAAATACATGAAAAAAAACAAATTGGAAATAAATGTAAAAAACGCAATTCCTGATATTAGAAACATCCATCAGGAAAAAAGAAAAATCGAGCCTAAATCTGGAAGGAACACCAATTGAAAGAGTATCTGATTTCAAATATCTAGGAGTGATCTTGGACTCTTCAAAACAGGATAAAGCAATGCAACTAGCTCTAATGACCAAAGTCAACAAAATGGCAGCCCAAGCCAGGGCCATAGACAAAAAGTTTCGCAGATACTTGCTAATCCCAGTACTAGAATTTTATAAGAAAAAGGTGATGCCAACGCTTACATATAGCGGAGATCAACCTGCAACCAAACATCTGGGCAAAAATGGAGGCAAAATTTTGGAAGAAAGTTCTAACGCTACCAAATTCCACCCCGATCGCATCGTCCGTCAAGAGCTGAGCTTACCATCCCTCAAAAGTACAGTGACACAATCAACACTAATGTTGTACAGGAAATGCCGGATGGCAGAGCCTTTGTCAATATACAACCTCGTCAATCAGGAAATAGAAAGAAACACAAGTAAACTGCTTGTAAACTGGAAAGAAGAAAACAGAGTGTTGGAACAGATACAGGCAGATGAAGATTTACTAATAAAGAACCCAAAGAAAATACTTACAAAAATTAGAGAGCTCGACTGGATATCTACCTTGGAAACAGCAGGAAAGAACAAACTAACTACACACCTGCCACCTAATACGAAGAAAATAAACGAACTCCAAGAATACATTTAGAAGTTCCCATCAAGGAAGGGGAGAGACATGCTGCTACGTGCCCGCTTAAACTTACTGCTAACCAATGAGATCTTGGCCATTAGAGGCAAGTCGGAAACCAACGTTTGCCGTTTCTGCAAAACACAAGAAAAGGAAACAATCCGTCACTTACTCCTAAAATGTGCCACAAACCAACATATAAGAGAACGATACCTAAGGTCAATCTTCTCGGAGTTCATCATCTCGGACGAAGAAATATGTTGGTTTTGTTTGATTGGAGGAGAGAAAACGCAATGGAAAATAGCTACATATAAAATACTGGAAGCAGTAAATTTGAGAGTCAAGTTCTTTTTTCTTCTTCTCTCTCCTCAGCACGACAAGAGCATGACAAAAAGTCAATTTTTGTAAAAATCTGTTTGATTAAATACAAATAAAAAAAAATAATTAAAAAAAAATAAAACATAGGATCATGCTGGCTGTGCCCTATCCTGTCCTGCATCAATATTTGTCAGTCTCCCCCATGTAAGAACCTTAGCTTAGCACATATTGCCAGCAATGCTACTAAAGAACGCATTGCCTTGCCAATAAGAACATTCTCCCGTTGGCTTTGCCTATAATACCCAAACGAAAACGTTGTGTCCGTATAGCTATTGTGTGTTTTACAGCTTGGCTTGCTGTTGGTCATCTTGGTGTGCATGCTTTTTGGTCCATGATCTCCTAGTTCGCAGACAGGACTCAGTAATAAATGCAATCAGCGTAATTCTTTTCATAGTACACTGCTGATTCCTTGTTTATTTAGGATGTATTATGTCAACATATGTACATAATAATAGCCATCACTTTTCTAAGGTTCAAAGGTGAGAGATAAGTACACGGCATGTTCAAAAAGAGAATGTGCTTATTGTGTTATAAGACATTATATGTGGATCAGCCAATAGCTGCAGTCCCTTTGATCCATTTTCACATCTGATCATAGGTCAGGATACATCGAGGGGTATTTGAGAAAAAGGTTTGAACTAACTATGGTGTGGCTTGATAGCAGTTCATACTATTAGGCTGATGCCAGGACATCAAGAGAGGATAAAGTATGGGGTTGTTGCCGCATCAAAAACAAGTGTAGGGCGCATGGCATTTTAAATGTAGTTATTGGAATGAACATTTGGTCTACGATATGACAATATGAGAAACATGCACTATCCCATGTCTAAAAACATTAGTTGAGCTTTGCAGTTCTCACACAACTTTAAATGTCTTCTTTGTGGAAAGTTCCAAGTCGTTGTAATATGTTGGCACATTAGTCTAAAAGCATGAGTTGAGATAGATACGCAATTATACCTTTTTCTGTTTTCCACCTCCAAAAGAGGCTGAGAGCAGCACAGAGCTCACCCCAACAACACCAGAGGCACTCGCCCATCTGCTTGAGGCTGCCTGCAGAGGTCAGGGGCTCTACAAGAAACATTAACAATGATCTAGGGGCTGCCCACCCCAATACCACCATCTTTGTAAAGTATTTCAACCTCAAAAAGGGGCTTCAGCTGGGCTGGGAGAAACACAAATATAACCACAACACCATCAGAAGCACTCTTTTCATCTGCCTGAGGCTACCTGCAGAGGTCGGGGGACCTACAATAAGCATCCAGGATTGATCGGGGGACTGCCCATGTGACCTTTGACCCAACACCACCATCACTGAAAGGTTTTTCCTCCTCAAAAAGGTGCATCAACTGGTCTGACAGCATACTGAGCTCACCCCAACACCACCAGAGGCACTCTTCCATCTGCCTAAGGAGGCCTGCAGAGGTCAAGCACTCTACACACAGCATTAAGAATCGATCTAGGGGCTGACCTCTGACCCACAAATACCATCATTGCAAGGTATTTCAACCTCAAAAAGGGACTTCGACAGGGCTAGGAGAAACACAAAGCTCACCCCAACACCAACAGAGGCACTATTTCCATCTGCATGAGGCTACCTCCAGAGGTAAGGGGACCTGCATAAGCATCCAGGATCAATCTAGGGACTGCCCATGTGACCTCTGACCCAACACTGCCATCACTGAAAGGTTTTTCCACCTCAAAAAGGTGCATCAACTGGTCTTAGATCAACACCAATCTCACCCCAACACCACTAGAGACACTCTTCCATCTGCCTGTGGCTGCCTGCTGAGGGCTGGGGCTCTACAAGATGGATCCATTATCGATCTAGGGACTGTCCATGTGACCTCTGACCCCAAAACTGCTATATCTGAAAGGTCTTTAAAGCTCTAAAAGAGGCTTCAAATGGGCTGGGATCAACACAAACTCACCCCAACACTACCATGGTCATTTTTTCCAAACATCTGAGGCTGTCTGCAGAGGTTAGGGGACCTACACGAAACATCCAGGATCTATCTAGGCACTACCCACAGGCCTTGCAATCCCAAAATGACCATCTTTGAAAGGTATTTCTACCTCCAAATGGGGCTTCAGCTGGGCTGGGAGCTGCACAGGCTCACCCCAACACAACTAGAGGAACTAATTCCATCTGCCTGTGGATGCCTGCAGATATCAGAGGACCTAAAATAATATCCAGGATTGATTTAGGGACTGCCCATGTGATATCTAACCCCAACACAGAGCTCACCTCTAACACCAGAACAGGCACTCTCTCCATCTGCCCGAGGCTGCCTACAGAGGTCAGGGTACCTAAAAGAAGCATCCAGCCTCACTCTAGGCACTGCTCATGTGACCCCTGAAAAAGATAATGTATGGATTACTTTGGGTATATACGCAGTTTCCTTTTGGGCACCCATTCTTCGGGGCATTCAGAGCTAAGAAAAAACAGAGCTAAGGGAAGACAGAGGTACAGTAAGACTGAGCTATGGGTTACTGCTATATCCTTCTTTATTTCATTTTGTTCTCCCTGTTAGCCCCTGTTGGCCACAGGTTGCCACAAAAAATGTCTTGCAAAAACAACATCCAAATCAAACTCCAACACAACATTCCACTAAAACAACTAATTGCATACACCTGCCTTCTTCTCAACTACCACTCTGCACCTGCTCATACACATGAAATTCATGAACTTATTAACACATACTTCCCAAATGCATTATTCCTTACAGAAACATGGCTGAAACCCCACCACACACCTGTTATCCTTGACATGCCCATCCACTATCTCATCCACCAAAGATAACACCCACACAATAAATGTGGTGGCACTGCCATCATATATAGACAAACTCACACAACCCACACACAGTCTTTGAAGCACTCTTTCACTTTCTCCCCTCCATCACACCCACACCCACATTTCTCAACCTCATTTATAGCCCCCCTATACATACCAACTTCCACACTGACTGGACTGACTTCACTACTACCAACCACACCTCCACAGTACTGTGGAGAATTGTGGCACTAAATCCTTATTTTCCATGTTACTTGCCTTCCTGATCCATTCCAGGTCTTTGGCAGCCAGTATGCTGTTTTAATCAAAATACTATACTTCCCAGAATGTCTGGTCCACTGCTTATGCTCCACCCTTGCAGGACAAGGTTGGGTGGAGGATAAGCAGCAAATTCGCCTGACAAGTGCATCAAGCAGCACGTCTGATTACATCTGAGGTGTGTGCTTGTCAGCCAGCTTTAAAAGCCTCTGTTTGCTTCAGTCCAGTGCTGGTCATTGATGCAGTGTTCCTGTTTGTAACTGGTGCATTGTTCCTGTTTCCTAGCTTAGTGTCTAGATCTTAGTTTTTTATCTTCTTGTTCCCTTCTCCCTAGATTTCGAGTTTAGTGTCCTTATTAGTAATTCTACTTCTTGGATTCCCTTTCTGTCTTCCTCTGTTTTGCAGTCAGCACTTCCCAGTGCTTTCCTTTTTCTGTGCATCCCAGTCTGTCTGTCTTACTTATTCCTTTGACTTTTCCCTATTCTGCAGTAGAACTTTGATCCTTTAGTCACTCCTCATTTGTAGATTCAGTATTTAGTCACATTTTGCCTTTCCTTCCCTGGCTGGGGAGTAGAGAGGTTTTGCCCTTGTAATTTTGTTTTACCTGCTCCTGTTCCTTTACTGTCTCTTGGAGTCTGTTCCAGGTTTTCCTCTGCATTTCTCTCTTTGTTCCCTATTTATTAATAGGTGTGGTGTGCTGTTGTGGCCAGCTCCTGCTTGAATGTCTGCTTTTCACACTATTCTGTAATCAATATTCCTACTTTTCCCTTGTCAGGAGTCATATGTATTAAGTTGTCCTCCCGTTGCTGTTATAGCCTTTCGGGTCCCTGTTTGAACAACAGAGTTTGTAGGATTTGCTGACATTTCAGGTGGTATTTCTCATCCTTGTGAGTATTGTCTTTAAATTATCTTATACAATACCATCAAGGGTGTTAGCTTACAGATCCTGTCATTGCTTGCCCTGTATGCAGGCTTAGGACTGACAGTACCTGTAACAGTAATTGTGGGTTAGGAGCTTGCCGACTTTCTTTGTACTTATAAGGAACTTCTAACTGACTACCCCACATCCATTTTCATATATTTGTATTCTTATGACACTCTGTGTGCACCGCCTGAGTTTTAGTGTATATGTGCCTTGGTTCCTGAGTGCATGTTGTTTGACTCAACGCTATTCATTGTGATCTTGTGCATATTTCCCTTGCCATATTCACTGCATTTCTCCTCTCATGACAGAACAGCATTGCTCCTTCGTATCTCCATTCCTGTTTGACCTCTATGTTGAATCCCTTGGACAGAGCCTCAGCAAACAAAACATCAATTTCCACCAATAAGCAGTTGACACATAAATATATTTCCAAATTGTATCCCTTTTACAACTCCACACCCTCAAAACCTGTCTCTCCAGCATCACCAACTGGATGGCAACCCACTTTATCAAACTCAACCTTTATAAAACAGAATATCTCCCTTGCAAACCTGATCTCACCCCCTTGAGCCAAGAACTCCTCATGGACAACCCACACATACCAGTATCCAAACCTGTAAAATCTCTTGGCTTCACCATCAACCTCCACCGTTCCTTCACACACACCACATAGCGGCTGTCACCAAAATATGCAATCTACAACTACTCCTCCTACGCAAAAACAGACACATCCTCCATCCTGATGACAACCTCAGAGCACCAGAAGCACTGGTTCTATCTAGCTGGACTATGGAATGTTCTCCTGACTGGACTACCGAACAGTACCCTGGGCCCCATGCAAGCAATAAAAAACGCAGCATCCAGACTCATCCTCAATATACCCAAACATTCACACATCTCCTCGCTCTTGCCCAGCTCCACTGGCTCCCCATATCCTTGATAATTGCCTTCAAAGGACTCTTCATAGTACTGAAAGCCATCCACCTCAAAAACCTATTTTTTCCTTAATCACAAACTCAAACCCATTACCCACACAAAAAACAGACAAGCCATCCAACACCTTCTACACATTCCACTCTGCAAACTCAAATACACACAAAAACATGCATTTACCTACTTGGCACCCAGGGCATTCAGCACCCTACCTGTTCACATATTCATTGCATCCTCCATCACCACTTTCAGAAAGAGCCTCAAAACATACCTGTTTACCCACACATAATGATGCCTTCCTCCACTGCTATCACTTCTCTATCGTAATCTTCCTATCCTTTCCTGAAAACATTTTGGAACTTCATTCTTCATCTCCCATCCTTTCATACTTCGAACCATGTGAGGCACTCCAAGACCATCTGGGTAGGGCTGGCGCAAAACAAAATACAATAAAATAATACCCCTTTGGTGGGTGCCATTCAAAAAAGGGGATTTTGAGTCTTTTTCGATGAATACATTCAGAGACAACATGGAGGTCTGGGACAGCAAGGGCTGGATTCTCAGCACTCAGCTCAAGAATGATTGGTTTAGATTTTTGTATCTTTATCTCCAACTTCCTCTCTGTTACAAAGTACTTGTGAGCCTGGTGAAGAGGTAATTTCATCTTAGACATGTGATCTTCAGTATGTGTCATGAGTCTCTTATGGTGGAGTTCAATGAGCTAAGGGGTACTGATTCACAGAAGCCTTTAATGTGCAAACCCATTGTAAAATGCTCTGTGAATCAGCCCCAAAGGCTGGTTTATATGTGCTCTCACTGAATCATTCCAGAGATCACATTGGTAGCACTGTTGTACCTCTCATAGCCAGGCAAGTCAGCTTTTTGTTTTGCAGTAAAGTAGTGGGGAGACCGATTTTCATAGTACAGTTGTTGTGTAATTCCGTCCGGATACCAGAAAACTACCCTAACCATCTCTGCCACCTGATATCCCGGTATCACCAGGATATTACGGGAGACAGAGTGCCTGTAAATTCCCATTCCCATCGAGTCCTATGGGATGGGCTTGCCACAATAACCTGCACCGGTTTTACTAGTGCCAGTAATTGCAGCATTTCTTTTCTGGGAGGGGCCTGATCTACCATCAAGTCAGGCCTGCCGGGAGATCTGTGGCCCCCACTGGCAAGCTTGAAGTGTTCCGGTCCGGAATAAATGTTGGAGCCAGAATTGCCAGCATTTTTTCCATAGCAGCACACTTGTAATTAATCCCTATATCTGGGAAGAGGTTTGGATGTTTCTAAGTTGATCTTTGTTCTTTTTACCACATTCTAAATATGTAAATTATTATGTTTGTTGCCATCTATGATGAAATATGAACTTATTGTTTGCCTTGCATGTTATGTTGTGGTGATTTCTACGAACTGGAAGGCAGACATACAGTGTAGAGGATGAAGTTAAGATCTAGACTTAGGGTGAGCAACAACATTTCAGGTTGCCATAACTTAAGCCAAAGGAATTTGAGACAATTTGGATGGACATGTTGAAATAGTCTCAGACATCTCAAGTTGCTAAAGTGCAAAAACGTGAAAAACAAGTATTATAAATTCTAATGAATTTGAAACATGTGAGTTGTGCCAAGTGTTAAGGCCCCTGCTTCACTTAAGCAATCACTTGAAAACCGGCCTTTCCTCTGCTTATTCAGCCCCATGACATGAGCATTATTGCTTATTTATTTATTTATTTATTTATTTATTTATTTAAATATTTTGGCTGGGACTCTGGAATGTTTTCCAAATTATCAATCTGCAGGATATGCAAGATGGCATAGCTCACACAACTGTATAGCCCACAAATGGTGGATTGCTGTATCAGTCCCATGGTCTTCACAGTTTTAAGGGTACTCTGCATGGTGCTCCCTGTCATGGCGGGTGCAACAAACCGCTGGCACTGCTCTCCTCCTCACTCGGGCAGCTCCTGATAGAGGTGACCCAGGAGCTAACATTTCCCAAGCCCACCCTCACCACACCTTACCCTTAAATTGTATTTCGTCCGGCCGACCTTACCCAGTACCTCGACTCCACTGGCCTGCACCTGGCCTATGTGTCCAGGCTGTGACCCCTCCACACTTTGCAGTGATTATTTGTTGGGCTGCCACAGTAGAGGCAGCCTAGCAGCCTGGCACAGACTCCTGGAAAATCCTCTTGCATACCTTATCCTCACATAGATACATGCTTCCAGCCAGCCCAGCCAACTCCCTGCAACCACCCAGTAAGATTAATTATTCACTGTTGCCTCTCCGTTTTTTTCAAACCTCCTTCGTAGCTGTTTGTGGTAGGCCACTTAGCCTCTGCATCAGCATGTTCAAAGACTTGGATGCAGCCAGACTGGAGTGGGTGACTGTTCATCTGCACCCTTTATTCCTGCCAATGCAATCCGTTGTCCTTTTAATGACAAGCTTTGCAATGGGGGATGGCTTGCACCAGAGACATTAAGAACAGTGCCTGTCAGTCCATTGTGGAGCTCTGTCGCTGAATTAATGGCATGACTCAATAACCACAAAATACCAGGACTGGGGGCACAGTTTTATGTTCAAGTGTGCCTTTGAAAATCACATGAGCAGCATAGTATCACTTCTGCGAAAGATACTGGTAGGCTCTCTCCAAGCTCTATAATCATCCAACTTAAGATCTTGTATTAGCAATGTATTCTGTGCTTGCAAATGATGATTGCAGTAGGTTCCAAACACATTACAGGCAATCATAATGCACAGATTGTATTTAATAGAATATTGTTATCAATAAACATCAGCATGTCCCATTTTATTGTCTTCAAGTCATTTATGACAATGGACTTGTCGTTATGTTCCTGGCTTATACTGCAAAACATGAGAAAACGTCCCATTTCTGTATGCGCACAGTGTTGTTTCCTCAAGGCAGATACACGTTTTAGACACGTCTGCTCATGTCAACGGCACACTGCATCTCCCTCATCTACGTATGAGCTAAACCTCTGGAAAATAATTCATAGAGTTGGTGAATTGCTGAGCCCTCGAGCCGTTGAGAGCTTTGCGTCCCTTCTAAGTCTGTAATTAAGATGGGATGTACATCTCCAACGTGGGCACAATTGCCGACCAGACCAAATCAGCATGCACCCTGGTCCTCTATCCAGCTGTGAAAAGTCACGCTGCTGCATATCATATGCTATCTAATGACATGACGTGTCATAAAGTGACATACAAAACGCTTGGCTTCGAAAGCGTGTCAGGGGAATGTAAACAGACCATTATTTTTGCAGCTGATGTGCTCCAGGGGGTACCACAATAACTGTCTGCACCCCGACATCCAGAAGATTATGGCATGTCAACTGAAATCACTGTCAGCTCAAAATGTGAATAAAGTTTACTTTTTGCCTGTTAGTCAACTTCGTATTAGTGTATATGGTTGAGCTCGAGTTTGACAAAAGTTTGGGGTTTTTGGTTTTGTGCCAGCTATTTTGGGGCCTTTCGCCCTGAAAATGGTTCTATTTTTTCTTCTCCTAGTGTCGCAGGTTCGTGAGAAGAAGAAAAAGAGGCAAAGACCCCAACCTCTTTTTAAAACATGCAAAGAAAGTTGTCTTCTCACACTTTGAAAAAACTGTGCCACACAAATGCTGAAGTGTGTAGTTTCCAAATTTAGGTCATCAAAAATCCACATTGTCAAACTGTAAGAACAGAAAATATTAGTGTTTTGTCCAAATTTTAGTTATAAAAAATCCACATTATCAGGCAATAAGAACAGAACAATGCCCTATTGGATAACACGTGTTTCGACAACGCAGGTGCCCTTGTCAAATCAGGGCCAATTTTAAACGTGCGGGTCATATATAAAAAACAAAAAGCAAGACAAAAACATTATATAGTAATGGCCACAACATACATATTACATTTTTCCAATAAGGAGTGGCCATACAAACACATATTTCAATAGTCCAACATGGAGAAAGAAAATAATAAAAATAAGTAAAACAAATCACAGAGAACAAACAGGAATGGTGTAGGTAGGGGAAACCACAGAGGGAAACAAATTAACATATGGTCAATTCCATTGAATATCCTTGAAACTTGAGCAAAAATAAATGTACATTATTTGCATTTTCCTGTGTGCTTGGAGCAATGCGCTGTGCACAAAACACATACATTTTCTATTTCTCGTGTTGCGTGTTATTGTCTATGTATTTTATAAGTATGTTATCTATTGGTCAAATTATTAATCTTATTTCAGTAAGTACGTGAGAACAGTGAGCAAGAGGTCCACCTCTGGATTCCCCTGGTAACTTAGGGTGAGACCCAAAGTTACTAAATATGAAAAACAAAGGGGGGGTCTGGGAGTCTCTCCGCTGCTCACTGTTCTCAGAGAGGCACAGCTCCACCTCACTGATGATGCCCAACAAGGCTGAAACACGTGTATGGGGTTCCTATTGGTACTCTTGTTCAGAGGAGAATTGCCTAGCATTTTGGTGATGGACTGCCCCAGGGCAGTACAAAGACTGATATGCAGGGATATTTCTTCTCTGTGAAAGGGGCAGTGAGCTAAAGACTTGGTTGAGACTCTCCCAGGGGGTATCCACCCAAGAACAGGTCATTGGGCCGTGTTTGTGCTGGTAGAGAGACTCCCAGACCCCCCTTTGTTCTTAATAAATTGCAAGCCATTTAATACTTCCACTCAAACATCAAGTGAGTGGCATAGGTGCATGTCTTCTTGATATCTGAAGTGTTAAAGGCCAAGGTCATATAGAGTAGTGAAATAAAATCGTTCTTGGACAAACAATAATAATTAACTATATAAAAACAACAGCAATCAGTCAATAGTGCTGGTGTGGTAATCATACATATTCATAAATATGTGTATTCATGATTTACATGATTCTGTTTGCCCATATGATTGATAAATCTAGGTCTGACGGGGCATATTTGTATGCTTCCCACATCTCTATGGATCCGTCCAACGGTCCATCCAGGGCCCAGCTCAGACACACAACTTTATTTCAGTTTGTTACGTAGAAGGTTGGGTACATCAATGATTGTGAGGGAGTTTGACCTGGGGCCAGTGCTGGTTCTCAACATCCCTGACTAAATCATGCCCATGCATAATTTTCCGATAATACTGCATCTACTTTTGGCAATAAAAAAGACACCACATCTGTACTTTGTGCTCGGAAAACAGCAACATTTTCAAGTAGCCATAAATGACAAGTGAATGTCACCCTTGGACTAATGCAAGTCTTAATATCAAAGGTATTGTTAATTTATCATTTTTGAAGCAAACTACTTGAGCCTGGCATTTGCCTTTCAGAGTTTAAGACTTGCTATTATCCAATGATTATTACTACTCATTATCAAACTTAGGATCCTAGCATGTGTGCCAACCGTCGTAAGTATAACCCAAAAATGCGTACAATTTGTACAGCAGTTGTCCTACACAGGGATATTTAAGCAATATTTCTAGTTTGTAGAGTAGGAAGTAAATTGCAATTAAGTATTCATGATCAATGCCAAAAAGTGTCCACCCTCAAATGGGATACCATTCTTGGGCCGAACCTTAGATATGATTGGCTTCCTCTTGGTAAAGTAGTATAAAGCTTTCTGAATTCCATACACTGTATCAAGTCTACTTGATGTGCACCAGGATCTTCTGCACGCTGTTCATAGTTCAAGGATTTACAGCTTGTGGCTCTCCATATGTTTAGGACTACACATTCAATGATCCCACAACATTGACTATGATGGCTAGCGCTAATGGGATTTGTATTCCATACATCTGGACACGCGGAGGTTGCAGATCCCTGTCCTAGTTGAAACATATCTATTGATGTAAAAGAAAAGTATCCATATGTTGGAAAGGACATTTCACCATCCAAACATGGGGAGACAATTATATTGTATTCATGGGTGCTTTTCAACCAGCAAGTTCCTGATGAATTAGCTAATTTATTATCAATGAAACCTCATACAGTTAACTGAATTGTAGCTTTGGGATAGTTTGCAATGAAGAAGTGTGCATGTTGTGAAAAACACCTCTTAGGATAATCGGTTCACCATAACAAGGATTTGATTTGGTCTGAATACTATTCCTAAAATGTATACAGGTAATATGGCTCGTAAACACATGTTACAAGTTATTTCCTTTGCAAAATATTGTAGGTGAAAAGGAGAATGTGGGGACGTGGGGGACATGGCAGTTGACCGAAATTTGGGGATTTGTAAGAGTTTTTTTCATAAATGCCAGTCAGTTGGATATAATTTAAATATGTCTCTAAAATACTGAAAGATGATGCCCAAGAAGAAGGTTGGGGTAGATAGAAGGGCTTGTTGGTTGAAGGTCTCAAAGGGCCGAAGAGGGAAGTTCGAAATCCGGCCCTGTTCCCCCACCTGCAAAATACTCAAACCGGAAGAAAAACCAAAGTCAACATGGCCTCCAGTCGCACCAGCTCGCACCAATCCCCACTGCGCCTATGATGTACAAATACAATGAAATATACCCTCTCAGTGAACCTTACAACCCAAGAGAAGTGTGAACATTAGGCAAGGTGGATGAAGACATGCAGGATGAAACCAAAGACAACTCCATTCACACTCTCGACTAAGCGCCAAGAAGCCATGCATCTAGTTGTCAGAGACAACATAACATAGCAGCGTTAGACATGGAGCACACGTGCCATCCTCCCATCGGGACACAATCACTCACCCAAACACATGAAGAACACAGGCGTACAGTTCTATAAGTTAGAAAACAGTTACATATACATATTGCCTACACGTTTATTATTTTGTCATTAGCTTATCTCAGCAACACAGAAACCGCAAGTAGCCAGAAGATCTTGTGTAATTGCTTGCAGATGCCCATATGCAAATAACCCTACAAAATACAGGAACACTTGAGGGACCCAGCAAAGCCGGGATAGACTAACCTATGGATACTATGGAAAAGCATATATAGTAGAAACCAGATTATGGCTCAGGAAGTTTCAGTAGGCCACAACAATTACAGAAATCTAAGGCTAAGATGAATACAGCGTGAACCAGGGAACTGCTATGTGTGGAACAGGACCACTGCCAATGTTGCATTGTTGCAAGTGACATTTTTCCCCCTGAACTGAAGTAATACCAGTGTGGCAGACCCGAATATTCTCCTAAATTCAAATAATTCAGAGTTCCAGAAGCTCACAAACACAGTCTCTGAACATGTGGACCAGCAGAGCTGATGAGGAGCCAAGAATTGACGGCAGAGAAGAGCAGAGGTCTCAGGAGCCAGACAGTGGCTGGCACAGTGTTACACACTGGTTGTAAAACAAGGTTTTTACAACCAGAACCGAAGTTACACGATGAGAAAGGAGCACTCTCACAGTTATGGTGGTTCACATGCAGGTATAACGCAGACCTACAGTTGAACATGTTACCTTGAACAGGTACAATCCGAGTTGAGAACCAACTTGGGTCCCAGGTCTGGGTGCTAGCAGCTCCACCAATCACAATGTATGGCCCTAGTGGTTGATAGCGGGCACACCAGCCAATCATTGGGTCCTCATACTGTAACATTTAGAAGTAACCTTTTTAGGGGGTGGTCCAGGTCTGACACCTGACATGTGAGGACCAGTAAACTAACCTCTATAGGGACAGCTATAAGGGAACTACCACTCAACACCCAATCATAGTCGGTGATAGGTTTCTGGAGAAGGGCCCAGACTATGACGTTGTTGTGATGTAACTGCAATACAAAACTGGCCTATGAGCCAGTGTTCGTTGAGTGTGCCTAGACTTTTCTGCATGTGCTAATCCCTGATGGTTTATTGGCTATAATAAACCACAGTTGAACTTGCTACCTATCCGGACTTGCGTTCCTTTTGGGAAAGGGAAGGAGTTAGGCCTTCCATGAATTTGATGACAGCAAACTCTTAGCAACCACCCTCCTTGCCTGGGAATTCTCCCCTAACAGGAAATTTACAGATCCAGGAGAGCCAGAAGTTAGGGAACTCCATTGCCTAGCATTTTGACATTATAGTCAACTATCACTGTTATTTCTGTTGTGGTAGAGAAATGGTCACAAAACAGAACAGAAAGCCAGAGGAATGTCCTGTTGGTTGATATACTCCAGTGAATGGATAATCACAGTTCTTGCATGGGCCTTGCTAAGGAATGAGATCTAGTTGGTGGGACACAAAGGTGGAACGTGTATCTAAGTATCAGTGAGGTTTCTAATGAAAGTGGGGCTTGTTCATTTTATATTTTGTGGGGAACGTGCCTGTCTGGAGAGTGGCGTTAGAACTATTTAGGATGAAGGTGAGTGAAAAAGGGTAGATCATTTGCATGTGAGACAAGGTAAGACAATATTTTCACAGGTGGAGTCATCAAGTGCATTATTAATATTGGCCAGTGTATAAGGATGATGCTTGGGGGAATATGAAGAAAATGTCTGTAGGTGTTTGTGTGGCATGCAATGGCACTGGGAGTGTTAAGATTGTTTAAGAAATAATGGTTTAAAATGGTGTATGATGGTTCATGTTTCCAATTAGTGCCTACTTTGAAGAATGAATATTTTACTCTTGTTCTTGACTTTTGTGATATGTTTGAGGTAGCAGTCTGATTTTGCCAGGTGAATTATTTTGTGTTTTGTGTGTTTCTTCTAGGTCCCCTCACTTGCGGTTACTATTGTACTGTGATCTGTGTCTCTTAGGCTCTCTCCCATTGCTTTGTGTCCCATCAACTGTGGTTACTGATGTTCTTTGATCTGTGATTTGTGTTTTGTGACCTTTTTCTAGGTACTAATCATTTGCGGCTACTATTGTACTGTGATCTATGTCTCTTAGGCTCTCTCCCCTCTCTAGGTCCGACCCCCTCAACTGTGGTAATATTGTATTGTTACCTGTGTCTCTTAGTCTCTCGCCACTCTATAGGTTCCCCCTCAACTGGATTTACTGTTGTGCTGTGATCTGTGTCCCACAAGGCTCCCTCCTTCTCTCTGGCTCCCCTTTCTTCTTGGTTACTGTTATTCTGTGATCTGTGTCCCATTAGACGCTCTACCACTACCTAGGTTCTCATCCTCAGGAGTCTCTGTTTTATTCTGAACTGTCCCCACTAGGCTCACTCCAATTCCCTAGGTACCCACCCTGCTGGGGATACCATGTGTACTGTTGAGTGTACAGGTCTGACCCTTCTGTGTGTTTGCAACTGTGTGACCACCCCCCCTCTCTGGACATATTGCATTGCACGGTGCTGGACTGTGCATCTCCCCTCCCTCTTTCGCTCCCCCATCCTCTTGCTTCCTCCTCGCACCCTCCATGGTGCTTTTCATCTCCCCTATATTCTCCAACTGCTACTCTATCTCCAATCCTATGCTATACAAGAGGTTCTTTAGGGACAACCTGGTTGTCATGATCTCTGCTTCCAAAAGATCAGGACTTGCCCGACTCCCTTGGAAGCAGACCCATAACCCCGGTTCCGAGTGCCAGCCAGTCCCAATTGGGACCTTTTGGACCATGTCCTGGCGCCAGTGGCACCAGGCTCATAAAGATGCCCAGTCCCAGCGCTGGAAGCGCCGGGCTCATAATGCTTGGGTGGACTTACCTGCAGCAGACCATGCTGCTTACTTACCTGCCAGTTGAACCCCTGATCCTCTTCTGTTTGGGACTACTTTTCCTGTTGGGTGGGGCAGGAGCCACTCCCTAGGTTCAGAACACTGGAACTCTTCTGGAAAGCAGGAACTCTTTTCTTACCTAGGCGTGGCTGTGGAAGGAGACACCTAAGCACTACAGGAGGCTATTTAAACCACACCGGATGGATGAATCTTGCTTTGCGTTATTCTGCATTCTCTGCAGCAGAACGCTCATCGTGTCTTCTGCTTCTGATCCTGGGCCTAAGGGAACAAAGGCTTACCATCCTGGAATCCAGTCTTCAGCAGCACCTGTAAAGACAAAGAAAGAACAGGTTAGCACTACGGTCTTCAGTGGCAGCGCATCTCTTACCTGGTCCATCGGCTGTCACCAACGCCTCGCGCTGCATTCTGGCATCTGAAAGACAAAAGCTTACCAGCTCTTCGCACGCTCCGGAGGCCTTCGGCGCTGCATCCCGCATCTGAAAGACAAAAGAAGGTGCGTTTAAAGACATTGGGCAACTTTATTACTCACGTGCCATTACTCCTTCCCACGCCGAATCCAGTGGGTATTCCAGCACCCTTCAGCTTCTCTAAAGCTCCGAACTTGTACCTGCAAGATAAAAGGGACAGTTAGTGCGCATCGTGAAGCAGGCTACTAGCGCTTACTTACGTGCTTCCAGGCGCTTCTATTCCTCACGCGGGTTTGATCCTCAACTCTCATCAGCCCGCCATCCGCCATCGCCGGAACCCTGCAAAACAAGAGATATCATTACAAAAGACTTTTAAGACATTTGAAGTGCCCAGAACTTACCGTTCGTGCAGTTAACGATGGACAGCAGTCCTCTGAGGTCAAGAGGCCTGCACCCTTATCCAGTGAAGAAACTGGTTACGGCACCCTGCCCCGAGGCAGATGGAGAGCTCGGCGTTCACTTACCTAAGGTGAGGGCGTTAACCTTTGGGGTTCTACAGGAGAAGAGAAAGGGAAGAGGAGAGAGGCACCCAATAACCCCAGTTCATTAATCCCATATTTTCTATCTGCAGATATCTTACTCTTCGAGTCAGACATACAGTGCACAGAGGTCCAGCCCAAAGAGCCAACCGTGTGTTACACGTCACCTTTGAAGATACAGCATTCACCCAGTCAAGACCGGCGCCTCTGCGGGAATCAGGTGAGCGTTACAGAACGCAAAGCCTACCGCAAAACTCCCACCCAGGCGCTATGGAAACCTCGGATACCGACCAGCTAGCCCAGTTACTTGGGGAACTAAGAGCAGAAGTGCATGCAGCCCGTCAGGAAACGAATGCTCTAAGAAGGGAACTGATTATTTCCAAGGAGCGAACAGACGATCTCGCTAGACAATTGCTACAGTCACAAGCCGGACAAACTCCGTTACTCGCATCAGGGGCAAATCTTCCTTCAACATCCTCTACGAACCCAGTGCAGATCAACCTACCTGGGAATGTACCTCTGGCTCCGCCCGAACGATTTTCTGGTGACCCAAAGAGGTTTGCAGTATTTATTAACCAGTGCCGGTTGCACTTCTTATGCCGGCCAGCAGCCTTTCCAACTGATCAAGCTAAGGTAGCTTTCGTGCTTTCGTATCTTAGTGGCAATGCGGCAGACTGGTCGATCCCTCTAGTTAATCAAGATGATCCGGTTCTCCATGATTTTCAAGCTTTTCAGCTCAGTATGGAAAAACTGTTTGCAAGACATTCACAGGGGCAGGCCTTGGACAATGAGCTCCTTTCATTGCGACAGGGTAATCAAGACCTTTTGGCTTATATTGCGTCTTTCAACAGACTGATAGTGGAAACTCGATGGCCTGAGGACAAAAGGATTACGCTGTTTCATAGAGGTCTACGTGGAGAGCTCAAAGATGTGTTAGCCCAAGTAGTGAATCCCCCGCAAGACTGTTCGGACTATATTGACTTAGTCGTTCAAATTGACCACAGACTGCAGAACAGGAAGGCCGATCGTTCCAAGTTTGATGCTCGAGTATTTTCCAAATCACCAACTCCTACCAAAGGAGTAGACTCCGGGGAACCCATGCAAATAGGGTGCCTGAAAGGACCTCTAACACAAAAGGAGCGGGAAAGGAGAAAACAGCTGCAATTATGCCTCTATTGCAGAAACTCGGGGCACTTTCTTCGAGACTGTCCGGTGAAACCAGCCAAGAAGACAGTAGGAGCTGCAGTTACCAGGGTCACAAACTCTGAGCAGGGAAACGACCTCGCCCGACAAGAATAGAGGTCCTCTTGCCGAGCGTTAAAACCAGTTCCGTGACCTCGCATTTCGTGATACCTATGGTCCTCATTAGCCCTGAACATCCGGATCGATTACATGCGATTGAAGCTTACGTCGACAGCGGTGCCATCGGCAATTATGTGGATCATGAAATGGTTTTGAGGATGAATCTGACTCTTTGTCCAAAGGCTGTAAAGGACGTCATTACTACGGTGGATGGTACGGAGCTAGCCTCCGGACCAGTAACGCATACCACCCGAGAAGTGACGCTAGTAAGTCAAGATGGACACCATGAGAAGATCGTGTTCGATGTGATCAAGGCCCCTCAGTTCCAGATTATTCTAGGAATTCCTTGGTTAGAGAAGCACAATCCTCAGATCGATTGGCGAGCAAGAACGGTTCAGTTTCCAGAATGTGTCTCTACTTGTCACCCTCGACCTGGTGTTGCACTGGCAGCAATTTCCTCGGAGGCTCCCCAGTTACCTCCTGAATACCTAGAATTCCAAGATGTTTTCCGGAAGGATCAGGCTAACTCTCTACCTCCTCATAGGTCTTATGACTGCCAGATAGACCTGATACCTGGATCTACTCCTCCTTGTAGTAGAATTTATGCCCTCACCGAGCCTGAGAATCTTCACCTCCGACAATACCTGGATCAATACCTAGCAAATGGGTTTATTCGTCCTTCCAAGTCCCCTGCTTCCTCAGCTTTGTTCTTCGTTCCAAAAAAAGAAGGGGACCTTAGAACTTGTATAGATTATTGCGCCCTGAACCAGATCACCGTTAAGAATAGATATCCGTTACCTTTGATCCCTGAACTCCTGGACCAAGTCAGAAAAGCATGCATATATACAAAGCTGGATCTTAGAGGAGCCTACCACTTGGTACGAGTAAAAGAGGGCGATGAATGGAAGACGGCCTTCCGCACCAAGTATGGGCTATTTGAATATCAGGTCATGCCCTTCGGACTTTGCAATGCCCCGGCCGCCTTTCAATATTTTATGAACAATGTCCTCAGAGAGCTCATAGATGTGTGTGTTGTTGTTTAGATTGACGACATCCTCGTTTATTCTTCATCGGAAACTGAACATCGGAAACACGTGAAAATGGTCCTCGAGAGATTGCGTCAACACAAACTTTTCGCTAAGTTGGAAAAATGTGTTTTCAACGTGACTGAAGTTGAATTCTTGGGATTCATATTATCACCTAGCGGAGTGCGTATGGATTCAAAGAAGGTCGATGCAATTTTCAAATGGCCATCGCCATCCTCCGTAAAAGGTGTTCAAAGCATGTTAGGCTTCGCTAACTTTTACCGCAGGTTTATCCCCGAATTCTCTCGAATAGTCCAGCCCATCACCGCCTTGTTAAAGAAAAACAAACGTTTTGAATGGTCTACCGAGGCGGAACAAGCTTTCCAGAATTTGAAGACTAGATTTATCTCTGCACCGATCTTAAAACATCCTCGCCCAGAATTCCCCTACATCGTTGAAACTGATGCTTCGAGCCTTGCCATGGGGGCAGTTCTATCACAAAAGGACCCAGTAACCAATCAGTTGCATCCCGTGGCATTTTGGTCCCGCAAATTCTCGCCTCCTGAAATCAATTACACTATTACTGATAAGGAACTTCTAGCTATCAAGTCCGCCTTTAAGGCTTGGCGGCATTATCTTCTGGGGGCCCGACACACCGTTACTGTGATTACAGATCACCGAAACCTGCAATATTTGAAAACCGCAAAAGCTCAATCCTCTAGGCAACTCCGTTGGGCACTATTCTTTGCCGAGTTTGACTTCATAATTACCTATCGACCTGGTACAAAAAACGGTAAAGCTGATGCCCTTTCTCGGATGGGAGTGGAAGAACATTTGATCAATCCTAAACCTGTATCTATCATTCCCGAACAAAGGATTCTAGGTGTAATCGCCACACAATCCATAGAGGAAGTTAAGGATAAAGCCAGGCTACTGGTAACTCCAGCAGACATACAGAATTGGCATCTGCAGGGAAAGGACTTTACGGTGAAGGACAACCTATTATATTTCCAAGAACGGTTATACCTGCCCAGCACAGATTTACAGAAAAAGGTAATCTCTTGTTATCACGATTCTTTAATGGAAGGACATCCCGTTATGACCAAGACCTCGGAAAAGATCAAGCGCTACTTCTGGTGGCCGTCTTGGAAAAAAGATATCAGAGACTTTATAATGTCCTGTGGAGTATGCGCCCAAAACAAGAGTCAAAAGGAAAAACCAGCCGGCCTCTTACGCCCTATTGACATCCCGCCTCGCCCTTGGCATACGCTTTCTATGGACTTCATCACCGATCTACCTCCATGCTCCGGATACAATACGATCCTAGTAATCGTGGACCTATTCTCCAAGATGGCGCATTTCATTCCACTCAAAGGTTTACCAACAGCAGCAACTCTGGCCCGAGAATTTCTCGAAAACATCGTCCGACTGCACGGTTTTCCTTCAGTTCTAATTTCGGATCGAGGTAGTCAATTTATTTCTCATTTTTGGCGAAGTTGCTGTCGGTCGGCTCAAATTGATGTTAGACTTTCGAGCAGCCACCACCCTCAAACCGACGGACAAACCGAGAGGACCAATCAAACTCTGGAACAGTATTTGCGCTGCATGCTACAACAAACTGAAAAAACTTGGAAAGATATCCTTTGGATAGCCGAATATGCCTACAATAACTCTGTCCACTCGGGAACTGGGAAGACCCCGTTTTTTCTTTTATACGGTAGTCACCCTCGAACCTCGGAGTTGGATCCACTCCAAGATCTTGGAACACCAGCAGTAGACCACCTGCATTCTACAATCACCCAAGCCTTTAAGGAAGCCGTTTCTCACCTTCAAAGGGCTAAAGAACAATACAAGAAAGGAGCAGACCAACATCGGAAGGAAGCCCCCCAATATCAAGTAGGAGATCAAGTCTGGTTGTCCACCAAATATCTACCTCTAAAAGGACCACACACATTCAACCCAAGATACCTTGGTCCCTATTCCATCACTACCATAGTAAATCCAGTAGCGGTCATGTTGGACTTGCCCCCTCACATGAAGATACATCCGGTCTTCCACGTCTCTCTATTAAAACCCGTGCAACCTCAAACCCGACTAACTACATCTCCAAAACCTATTCTAGTTGATGGAAAACTCGAGTTTGAAGTCAAAAGCATCCTGGATTCCAAGATCTCCAAATCTAAACTATTTTACCTGATTGACTGGAAAGGCTACGTTCTCCAAGAAAGATCCTGGGAACCTGCAGAATATGTCCACGCGCCTCGTCTAATCAAAAGATTTCATCGAACATTTCCTAACAAGCCCAAACCCCCGGAGAAGCCCGGTTTGGGAGGGGCCTTGAGGGGGGGTGCTGTCATGATCTCTGCTTCCAAAAGATCAGGACTTGCCCGACTCCCTTGGAAGCAGACCCATAACCCCGGTTCCGAGTGCCAGCCAGTCCCAATTGGGACCTTTTGGACCATGTCCTGGCGCCAGTGGCACCAGGCTCATAAAGATGCCCAGTCCCAGTGCTGGAAGCGCCGGGCTCATAATGCTTGGGTGGACTTACCTGCAGCAGACCATGCTGCTTACTTACCTGCCAGTTGAACCCCTGATCCTCTTCTGTTTGGGACTACTTTTCCTGTCGGGTGGGGCAGGAGCCACTCCCTAGGTTCAGAACACTGGAACTCTTCTGGAAAGCAGGAACTCTTTTCTTACCTAGGCGTGGCTGTGGAAGGAGACACCTAAGCACTACAGGAGGCTATTTAAACCACACCCGATGGATGAATCTTGCTTTGCGTTATTCTGCATTCTCTGCAGCAGAACGCTCATCGTGTCTTCTGCTTCTAATCCTGGGCCTAAGGGAACAAAGGCTTACCATCCTGGAATCCAGTCTTCAGCAGCACCTGTAAAGACAAAGAAAGAACAGGTTAGCACTACGGTCTTCAGTGGCAGCGCATCTCTTACCTGGTCCATCGGCTGTCACCAACGCCACGCGCTGCATTCCGGCATCTGAAAGACAAAATCTTACGAGCTCTTCGCACGCTCCGGAGGCCTTCGGCGCTGCATCCCGCATCTGAAAGACAAAAGAAGGTGCGTTTAAAGACATTGGGCAACTTTATTACTCACGTGCCATTACTCCTTCCCACGCCGAATCCAGTGGGTATTCCAGCACCCTTCAGCTTCTCTAAAGCTCCGAACTTGTACCTGCAAGATAAAAGGGACAGTTAGTGCGCATCGTGAAGCAGGCTACTAGCGCTTACTTACGTGCTTCCAGGCGCTTCTATTCCTCACGCGGGTTCGATCCTCAACTCTCATCAGCCCGCCATCCGCCATCGCCGGAACCCTGCAAAACAAGAGATATCATTACAAAAGACTTTTAAGACATTTGAAGTGCCCAGAACTTACCGTTCCTGCAGTTAACGACGGACAGCAGTCCTCTGAGGTCAAGAGGCCTGCACCCTTATCCAGTGAAGAAACTGGTTACGGCACCCTGCCCCGAGGCAGATGGAGAGCTCGGCGTTCACTTACCTAAGGTGAGGGCGTTAACCTTTGGGGTTCTACAGAAGAAGAGAAAGGGAAGAGGAGAGAGGCACCCAATAACCCCAGTTCATTAATCCCATATTTTCTATCTGCAGACATCTTACTCTTCGAGTCAGACATACAGTGCACAGAGGTCCAGCCCAAAGAGCCAACCGTGTGTTACACATCACCTTTGAAGATACAGCATTCACCCAGTCAAGACCGGCGCCTCTGCGGGAATCAGGTGAGCGTTACACTGGTCTCCCACACAGGCCTCCCTATCTCTGATACCTACATCCAGTCAGACTCTTACCAACATCCTCTTTGTTGTTCCCTCTCCAGACTAATGGACCTCTCACATGGTCCCTGCTCTCTCTCCTTTTTCCTCCTATCCCATTAACGGTGGCACTCAGTGGGAGATCCACTTGGCCCTCTTCCACTCCCCCAAGATAATCATCAATGTCTATCTGAATGGCACCATCTTAGTCCAGGGCCCCCAACCCAATCTCCTACTTTTAGATAGGTGTCTCCCATGTCTTATCAACTTCCTTCCTTCTCCTGCTACTTCTACCAGCACATCTCTGGCTCCGACGCCAACTCCTTCTTCGCCGCATCTGCCCACTCTCGGGTACCTCTACCACTTCCGCAGAGAGTTCCTCAAGCCAGTACCACTCCACAAAGTCTTTCAAATGTGGCAACCTATTCCACGTTGCAACTCTCAACTCTCGCTCTGCTGTCAAACACTCCTCTGACATTTGCCACCTCCTCGAAGAACTTGTCCTGGATGTACTCGCTCTCACCGAGACATGGTTCAAGGCCTGCTCTTCACGAGTTTTGACACTCTCCTCCCTGATGGCTACAAGATCCTCTCCAAACCCAGAACCAACCGTTCTGGAGTTGGAGTAGCTCTGATCTTTCCAGAGTGGGTCCCTGATTCTGTCATTCCTACGCAGGCCTATTACTCCTTTGAATGCCTGGTCTGCAGGCTCTCTATCTCTCCTGGTCTCTCTCTGACTGGGACCCCCATCTATAGGGCCCACTGGCCAGGTCACCCTCTTCCTCCAAGAGTGGGCTGACCTCTCCTCTTCTGTCCTTGCCTCTCAACTTCTCCTCCTCAGAGACCTCACCATCCACCTGGATGCTTCTAATCCCTCCTCAGACTCTTCCACAACCTCTGAGACACTCTCTCTCTTTCCATTCTACCCTCATGTCTGACAAACTCTGCAGGGCATGCCTTGGATGCTCTAATCTCCTCAGGCATCCCCCTCTCAAACCCTTACACCACTCCTCTTTCTTGGACTGACCATTTTCTGCTCTTCTCTCACCTGACGTTGTCTGTACCCCAGACTAAGCTCACTACAGTACTGGCACCTATCCTTCTCAGTCATTCGGCCCATGAAGCGTATGTCAGTGGATGCCTTTGCCACTACGTTTTCTGCTCCTCCCATGCCTGCGGCTGACTCACACTCTGAAGCAGCCCTCTCTAACCTGCATCTTTATATCTCCAACACTCTGGACGTCCTTGCCCCTGTCATGATAATCCATCTGAAGCCTACCCTAAAGAGCAGCTCTTGGTATGACTTTGACCTCGCCACCCTGAAATGCTAGTCTAGGGTGGCTGAGAGGAAGTGGATGGCATCAGGCGCATCCTCTGACAAACTGGCCTGCCGCCTGCTCCAAAGGCAATACAGACTTTGTCCAGTCCAAGAAGAGAGCCCACATCCAAGCCCTCATCTCTGCGGCCTCTAACAACTCTTTAAAATCTGCAAGGAGCTGGCCAATCCTTCTGCAGTTTCCACCTCTCCTGTTCCCTCCCAGGCCCTCTGTATGGCTCTGGTTTCTCACTTCACCACTAAAATCAGGATATTCTGTCCTTCCTCTCCCTCTACCTCTCCCAGCTCCCCTCTGGCTGCCTCTCCTCCTTCCTTCTCCACGTTATCTCATACTAAGGTTTCTAGACAAGTCTGAGCTATGAAAGTGTTGTCCAAAGAGGTGCTCCCCTGCTCCTACAGAACTGTCAAGGACCACATTGACACCCTCACTCCAGCCTTGGCCGATTTCTGCAATCACTCCTTTACTGCTGGAACTTTCCTCTTTCTCCTCAAGCACTCCCTTGTTCACCCTCTCCATAAAAAGCCTTCTGCTGATCTTACCTGTCCAGCAATATTTTGCCCAATCTCTATCACTCCTTTCCTGGGCAAACTCCTAGAAAAGCTAGCCTTCTCCCAGCTTACTCTCCACACCGAATCTGCAGGTTGTCTCCATGACCATCAGTCTGGCTTCAGAGCTGCCAGAGGCACGGAAACTACTCTCCTGACTACCTGTGAAGATCTGCTCACTAATCTCAATTCAAGATTTATTTCTGCCCTCATCCTCCTTGACCTTTCCTTTGCTTTTGAGAAGGATCATGCCATCCTGATCAATTGACTCAGTGAGAACCTGGGCATCACAGAGCAGGCCCTGTAGTGGCTGTCCACCTTTCTCCTGACTAACCCTCCCAGTTCCAACGTGGGTCCTTTCTTTCCACCACCTCTCTCTCCACATATGGTATAGCCCAGGGCTCTAACCTTTCACCCTGGCTCTTCAATGTCTACTCGACCCCTTTGGCCTACCTTATTTCTAACTTCTCCTCTAATTTTCGGTGTTATGTGGATAACACTCAGCTCTCTTTCGGGCTCTCCTCAGCCTCCTCCCCTTTTTCGCTCAAACCTGACTGTTTATCCACTATTCAGGATTGGTGTACCTCCTACCATCTCTGCCTTAATGCCGGTTAGACTGAGATCCTTTTCATTGGGACCCCAGCTCCCGCTTTCCCTCTCTCACTCCATCCCCCATCCTTGGACCCTATTCCTTTGCCTACCTGTGAGACAAAATAACTTGCTGTCATTTTCGACTCCACTCTCTCCTTCTCTCTTCACATCACAGACCTTGCCAAGAAGGCCCAATGTAGAGGAGCAGCGAATGCCTCTGCAGGAAGTCCCGGCACTATTCTGCCTATATATTGGAAACCGGAAATTGCAACATGCGCAACTCCAGTAATGGTACCTATACCGCGAAAAGCCTTTGAGATAAGGTATCCATTGAGAAAGCCCTACAGAATATATCCCGGAGAGATGCCGGTCTCCTGAGAGAGAGCCCTGGAGAAGTATGAAGTTGTAAACCTGAGAGGCTGGTGACGTCACAAGAGATGAGAGTGATGAACTGAGAAGGATGACCAGAGAAGAGAATGCATAGACCTTATGAATCTGATGACGAAGTAAAGAATTCAGAAGACTTTCATGTGCAAAATGAAGATTGCACGTGTAAAGAAGCACTGAAGAAAATACAAGTCCTTTTATAACTGTACAGATGCTGTAATGCAAGTAGACTAAGTAATCATAAGGCTGGCTATACGTAGTGAATAGACGGCAGGCGGTGCCGCCAATATATATATATATAGGTGTAGAATCTGGACACTTGATGCTATGATATTAGTATGCTCTTCCCGCGGAGAAACAAGGATTGATAGCTGTGTGTGTGTCAGATGCTATATTAGAATGCTCATTGCGCGGAGAAACAAGGATTGATAGCTGTGTGTGTGTCACAGCAAAGAATAAACCGAAGCTCGAAGGTGGACCAAAGGAAGGCTACAGGCTGCTTGGCTTGGTGTCAAGGGCTGGGGCAGCCAAAAGCTGGTTATCTATTCTTGAAGAACCATAAAACGTTAGAAGTGAAACCGTCCCTTGCTAAGTTGCAAAGAGAGAACACCATGAGAGCCAAGTTTCTTCATTTAAGACAATTAAATGCTATAAAATGGGCTGATTAACGTTCTCTGATCACGTGAGTCCAGGATAGATGTGGGCAATAAGAATGTGCTCACACGCTCATATATTCCCAGATACGAGAAGCAACTACAAGGCCAAGTTCAAAGACAATTTGAATGGCAGATGGCATGAATGATGAGAGAAGATGGGCTACCAGCTTACATGCTGCTAGAGAATCAAATGTTCCAGAAGCGTACAAATGTGCCAACCAATTGTAGAAGGCCATATAATGAAGGGCCTAATAGTTTGATTGCCAATTGTGTGTTGTGTAGTTAGTAATTGTTGAAGATGTCTTGAACAAAGGGAGGGCATGAGTTGCCCAACTGACTATAGAGACCCAATCACAATCCTATCCCATAGAGAAAGTATACGTAGATGCTCCCCTTAGTGCTATCACAATCTCACATACGATTTTAAAGTTTGCCACATAGTATGACATCACGTATGATGAGTTTTTGCTATAACAGTAATGTTTTTTTATGAAATGGTCTCATGAGGATAGCTCAGGGGCAATGTGCTTGCCTTGGAAGCAAGACGACATGGAGCAACACAGGTTTAATCCCCAGGTCCGCGATTAGAAACCTCTGGGTATTAATTGCATTATAAATAACCTATCATATCATATCAAATGCATTGAGATCGTGCTGTGCGACATCCGTTGATGCCCGTTGTACTGCCTGTTTTTGTTATTTAATGGAATTACGACAGTAATGTCGATACTGTTTCCCACAATACTTAGCAAAATGTGAATAATCTCACCTTGACAGATCGAGTAGACCTCCAGGAAACAACCAAGTGTAGCCGTGAAAGCTACCCTAGGACAGCCCTGTCCTCTCTGACCCGGAGTGGGATTAACCAGGGGAGAGAACAGGGTAGCCAGGGAAACCCTCGATGGGGAAGAAAACCATGGTAGAATCGGGAAGTGTTGTGGATCCGGATGGTTGATGAATGTCTTCTACGAGTGGCTGTGGGCAGGAAGGCTTCGTCTGGATGAACAAAAGGAAAATGATCAGAGTAGTAGCGTAAAGAAGGGAATGGGAAGTGGAAATTAAATGGCACAGTAAAAGGGTTCTCACCAGTGGAGTGAAGGAGAGGATGATTGATTTAGGGCTTCGAAGGAGAAGAGATCGGGAGGCGAGAGCTCTAAAAGAAATAATACTTGGGTCAGAATCTGAATCGGGAGAGACGGAACGGAATTCTGAGTTTATGGCACTTACAGCTATTGGGTGTTTCAGCAAGGATGAAAGCAGGGTTGGCGTAATCGTGACGCCGATGGATATCTGGGCTCGATGAGAAATCCCGAGAGATAGCGAGACCGGAATGGGAGCGAGAGTCTGGAGATGAGAGCTTGAGAGACAAAAAGGTTACAGGGTTAGTCGAAAGTCAAATGGTAGAGGCAGAGATATTGAAATCCCTAGAGGCGAACTCACGGAGCGTCTGTAGAAACAGAAGCGACGCGAGGAGTTGCCGGCTTCCGTGTTTGATAAAGGATCACGTGAGCAGGCCGGAACATCTCGGAGAAACGTGAAAAGTCTAGACCGCTTCTTTCAGAACGGAAGTCATCTTGAGAAGGATTCTCGGGAGCCGTGTAGAGAAGAGTACCACACAACCGATTGCGAGCCCATAGTGACCACCTCCCACAATGTGTAACAGTTTTAGATAATTGATATTAAAACAGACGGTTTTGCCAACTTCCGGTCTTCTTCTTTGGTGTGAGAGTTATCCTCCATCCTATTCATCGTACAATGTGTTATCTTAAATAAAAGGACCAAAAGGGTTCACCACTATCAGCTGCACCTCCTCTGGGGGTATGCTTCCTTTTCTCACTTTCCCCCAGAAGCTCATTGTCTCCAGAGCCCTGGTTCTCTCTAGGCTGGCCTACTGCAACAGCCTCTTTCTCAATCTGCCTTTTCTACTCTCCGCTTGCTGCATCTAATCCTGAACTGGACTGCTAGACTTGTCCTTGGCCTCAAGCGCAGGGACAGTATCTCTCCAGCCCTGAAATCTCTCCACTGGATCCCAGTGGCTGCAAGGATCAAGGTCAAGACACACTGCATCATCTACAAGGCTTTATGCAGCCTGAGCCGAGGCTAAATCCAACTCTCGCTTCCAAAACATCTTCTTTCTCAAGCCCTTTGCTGAGCCACCTCTAACTCTCTGGGGGTCAGACACTTCTCCAGGCTGAGAGTGGGGGGTAGATCTCTCTCCTCTGCAGGTACCTCCCTCTGGAATGGCCTCCCTGCCCCTCTCAAACTTGAGACGGACCAACTGAAGTTCTGGAAAGCAGCTCAAGACCTTCCTTTTCGCCTCTGCTTTCTCACTCGCCCTCCTCTGTTGAACTACTTATCTGCTGTGCTGACTGGTGGTCTGACTACCCTCAGAGTTTCACTGGGTACCAGGCTCCTCCAAGACTAGTTGCCCCTGCACTGCCTCTGGGCCCACCACGCATTTGCGGGCTGTAACTGTAACCCTACAGTGCCCTGCCTCCTTGCACTTACCCAGAGCCATGCTGCCCTGGCTGCACTTACTCAGAGCAATGCTGCCCTGATCACTGCCCTGAATGCACTTTACCCTTTCCCTCTCCCTGGCACTTCCTCTTAAGAGGAAATGTATTCAACATGAGTGATGTGTACTAACACTGATTATTGAATATTACAGTATCTTCAGAGTATAAAAGAGATAGAGATTGGGAAAGAGACTTTAGACTGCACAATGTCAACTCAGATACATGAGTCAATTCGAAGTTTCTTTACTTAGTCTAATTGAGTATGACCAGATATTTTTGAAAAATGATAAAATTGTAATTGCATATTTTTTTGTAAATATTTCTTGTAGAAATTATCTAAATACAGCCCCTGACGAAGAGATACATAATCTCAAAACGCGTTGGGCAATAAAAGATCACGTCTGAAGAAAAGAATGTTGTGATTAATGGTTACTCTGTTTCTAAATAATTGCAATGTGAATACTGTCAAATTGTTTCCAACTAAATATGTATAAAAGTATTTTACAGCTACCCAATATTATGGATAGCATTATCTAAAAAGTTGGGCTTATCTATTGAGCCACAGTGTGCAGGGGACGTGAATTCCCAAATAAGGAATTTATCTTTCTTGACTTCCGCTTTCTCCCTCTGCCCCTGCACTTTGTGTTTCACCACACGGATACAAGGCATAGTAAGATCGTTTGTTTTGTCTTCCCTCTGTCTTCCCTTCCTTGTCTTGTTGCCCCTAGAAACACTTGTGTACAGGTGCGTTATAAATTACTTTTCATATCATATCATTGGTTGTTCTGACTTGTGATACAGGATGAGGGACTGTACTTTTTCTCAGATCATACAACTGTGAAGATATGCCTCACATTGGTGTTCAGTTCTTGTGTCTAGCAAGTGACACATCACATTAATATCTGATCTTTGGTGCTGAGGTGACCTTGAAAGTCCCCAGTGAGAGGAAGAGTTCAGGTGAGAGTGTCAAGAAAAGAGATGTAGTCAGTTTGTAAATAGATACTTTTGCCGCTACTTTCTCTGCTCCTCCTATCCCTGCGGCTGACTCACACTCTGACAAAGCCCGCTCCAACTTCATCTTTCCATCTCCAACACTCTGGCCATGCTTGCCCCGTCATGGGAATCTGTCTGAAGCCTATCTCCAAATGCAACTCTTGGTATGACTCCAACCTTGCTACCCTGAAATGCATGTGCAGGGTGGCTTAGAGGAATTGGAGGGCTTCAAGAGCATGCTCTGACAAACTGGCCTGCCGCCTGCTCCATAGGCAATACAGACTCTCTGTCCTCTGCAAGAAGAGGGCCCATAACCAAGACCACAACTCTGCAGCCTCTAACAAAATGGCCAAACTGTTCCTTCCCTCTGTGCAGCTCTGGCTTCTCACTTCACCACTAAAACTAAGGACATCCAGTCCTCTCTCCCCACTTCCTCTCCCTCTATCTCTCTCGGGCCCCCTCGGTTTGCCTGACTGAAGCCTAATCGTTCAACCATCTCGTAAACTTATAAAGCAATACTGGCGCATCTCCTGAAAGAAAGGTGCATTTTTCAAGCGATTTCAATGGATGAGCGTGCCACGTTATATATTTATGTTGTAGTAAAAAGATGAACTGTGTGGCTTGCGATCCTCAATACATGTACAATGTATTACTCGTACCAACCTTATTAATTGGACTTCTAGGGACCACTGTGCATATTATTCTACATGTTGTGCATGTTATTTCTGTTTTAAATTATGAAATGCATGCCTTGTAATCCCCACTACCACGGTCATGTACAGTTTCTAACTACCTCGTCACCAGAGCTACTTCTGATCAGCTTGCAGATTCTTCTGAACATGATATATGCTATTTCTCTTGAACAGTGTTTGCTTGTAAGAGTGGGACATATCTCTGCTGTATTAAATGCATAAACCTACATAACCTTGTAAGCAGGGCCAATTTGCAATCATGCAGTTGTTATCCCATGTACCCCTCACAATACAATACGCCCTTCAATGTAACTGCGTCACTATAACTCCTAGAGAATAACTAAAAGCCAGTTTTGCAACAACCTTGCTCTCATCTTTTTAAATAACATACACTATCAGATGTGCTATCAACACAATTCTACCCGACTTTGGCAGCATGCAGCCCATACAATGCAAATGCTTTCTGTGCACCCCAGGCCTGCACTTTGCAAGCCCTAACTTATTTTGCTATATCATTAAATTGAAAGTATTGAACGGCAAAACCCTTCATGCAGGGGAAATATATATATTGCATGGAACATACCTCTCCAGGTGATGCTCCTGCAGAATCTATAAGGACCAGTTGAACATTATCATTAACCAATCTGATTCTTACACAGACCACTCGTCCAGAGCCAGGCTGGCAAGGTCTCCTTAAAACCAATTAGGGTAAGGGTATGCACAGTCAATCCGTTGCATGGCCGCGTCGTGGTGCTGTGGGCTGTCTGGAAGAGCATTGCTACACATTACTAGGATCTGGAAATTGCAGGCTGGCATAGATTGAAATATTAAAATGCCTTGCACCGATACAACACAGTCATGTGTGCATGGATGCCTAGGTGATCATTGGTAGTGTGGGGCGAGGGTGTACTATGTGATTTTTCGATATAGAGGGGGGCACTGTAGTATGATCTGCATGTACACATGCAGTCTGAGCATGCGCAAATGGCATTAGCGTGGACTCAAATATGTACACGGATATAGATGATCAGCTACTAGAAACGTGCACATATCGGGGCTTAGGCTGAGGTTCTAAGAGGGCCATGCTTCTCGTGTGGCATTGCTGTTAGTGAGCAAAGAAACGCATGACTTTGTGGTGTGAAATAGAACAGTGGTCACTATTATTATTAAATGCAGCAAGGCATGAGAGAGGGTTTTAGAAGAACCCTCTGAAAACTAAATAACTGTTAAGGGCTGACGCTTTTGAAATATTTAGGGACTGGCAAATCTGACAGTTTAATTGGGTTACCCAAGATTACACACCGTAGTTAAGTGGTGAAGCTGGGATTTGGGCCCAGTGTGCAATGACTGCACCTGGCCAAGCTGTTTTACATTTCTGTTCATATTGGAAGGTGCAAATATATGTGAATCTTTCACTTTTTTTATGAACTAAAATCATACCCTGTTTTGAAAATCAGACGTGGAAAATACACAAATCACATAATAACCCAACATTTAAAAAGAAGATTTACTGAAGCAAATTATGTTCTTTTTCAATGCTTTATTTCGGCGTTAAAATCATAAAAGCCACAAGAACAAAGTCATACACATATTAATAATACCAGACAGAACAGTCTATCATACAAATTCTAAGAACATTACAAAAATAGATTGCATTTAACACTCAATAAAAACCATTCATTACAATGATATAATTAATTTTACATAAACAGAAATCAACTTCAAGGAGACCACTGCTCACGGCCTTGGATGGTAGAAACAATGTGGGACAATAGGCAGCAGTGAGCTACTCGCTATGTACATATTCACGCTATGCTGAAGCAGAATGACTTTGGCTTAATGTTCTCCATCATCGTACTAATGAATGCAGGCCTACACAAATCTCATCTGGGTTTTTTCGACTGCATTGTATTTTAAATACACCTAACACATACACTTGTGGGTTGTTATCCATGATGTGCAGAAGAACATTTGAAATTGTACTTAAAAGCAACACACTTATTGTGACAAATAAGCAGACTGAAAATAAGCTTGCCACAACCAGTGATATTGGGGCAGCTCTCATCTGTCTGGGACCCCTTCCCATCAAAAGGCCTACATAAAAGGAAAGAGCAGCTTATTCCGTGAGGATATCACTAGTGCTTCCCGTCTCCCGCATGGTCCTGACCCAAACAGAGAAATTACTATTATAACACTGAAACAGTAGGAACTAGCTAAAGGTGTGTTGTCAATTCACTTGCAGGTCCCTTCCCTACAAGGATGTAATATCATTTGTCACCATTTCAAAACTATTGTACTAGAGCTGAGGGTATGCGAATGAAATTGGCAAACAATGTTTGTCTGATTACAATAGATCCCAGGACACAATGATACCAGCAGCATCCTTATAAAATGCCAATTTAATACATCTAGATTGACATAGCTGCCTCTGTGATATCCCCTCCACCTACAAGGCATGACCTGTGTCATTTAATATGAACCTAGAGTCGTAGGGAAACCTAGTTCATCTGTTCCCTTGGAACCTCACTGGATTATATCATACACTCAGTGACACATATTGGATTAAGCTAATTCGTAATTATTGGATAAAAAGCTTACACAAAATCTGGACTGTACAAACCAACTATACCACTGCATATATGACCCATGTGTATTCTTTATGGGTTCCCATTGCAGGTCAAGTGGGGCACTTACTAATTACTGTATGCTTCTCTGTGTTTCTCCCTGGATCTTCTTGTGCTAGCAATTCAGAAGGCAGCATAAAGGAATGATATTTTGGTGTTTTCCACCAAGATCTCGAATAGTTGTGTTTATTGGTGCTCAACATCAATATGAGGCCTAATTTGGAAGCTAAGGACACATTTACCAAAACATTGAAGAATGTGCCTTGTGTTGTAATGACCTTCACATCAGTGTATGACTTAAATTCCCACATCGGGCCTCTACCACCCCTAGATTACATATACAGCACACATGAATCACTATGGAATAACCACCAACGGAATATTTACCTTCAGCCTGTTATTTCCCTGCCGAGTTTCTGCTTTGACATAGGCCTTCCATTTTGTAACGGTGGATCAGAAGAAAACACCCGTGTATAGGCAACCTTCTGTATTGGTTACAAGCAAAGCCTTAGAGACTGCTTTTCATTTGATATCAGCGATTGGTGGTTAGTTCATGGCTTATGGGGTCATCCTCTGCTTAGAGAGTAATCCTGATCCACATATAGGCCTTGGAATTCCACATGATACTACTTGTCAATCACAGAACTTAAGTGTTTCTGCTACAAAAGACCAAGATCAAATCCAATGGTCAAGTCTTGTGTAACAGTTTTCCGTTTTGTGGCCATGCCTTTATAAATCAGTTCCGAAAGGCAGTCGTAATAACTCTCCTGTTCTAGGAATTTATGAGATGTTAACTAACATAGTGCAAACATTTGTCTGTATACCTTGTGGGAGGTTGAAATCAACACATGTAAAGGTACATTCATGGTTTGCAGAATGGCAAAGCAAAAGCATTTAGTGCCCTCAGACAGGCTGCTGTGGGCAATCAGGCGGATATCCTTAAACTTTGGAAGGATTATATAAAATAACTCTCTGGAAAAAAGAACAGAAAGGTAATGGGCCAATTTTTGGTGTATGGTGACAATGGGTGAATCAGTAGGCTATTTGACACACACACCTAAACTATTGAGGTGGGAAACATACAGGATGTGTAGAGTGTTGACTGTATTACTGAGGGATAACAGACTCAGGGCTTCATTACGACCCAGGCGGTAAGTTACCGCCTGGGCCGTGACTTTACCACCATGGCGTAAACTATGTTTACGCCATGGTGGTTGGCGGACTTACCGCCCCATTCCGAGTTTGGCGGGGCGGTAAGTCCCCAATCCCCATTTACCCTTCCCCATTCCCATTTTTGCCCCATAGGGCATAATGGGAGTGGGGAAGGCGTTAATTACGCCACCGTAAATTACGGTGGCGTAATTAACTCCATGGTCCCTTAGCGCCATGGATTTTAACACCTGCTAAAAGCAGGTGTTAAATCCGCCATGGCGCTAAGGGACCTCGTACTCAGGCGGTAAGGGTCGGTGCTGTTTACGGCGCCGTAAACCCCTTACCGCCTGAGTTGTAATGAGGCCCTGAGCCTTCGATATTCTTTCCATTAGAAAAACTGAAAAAGCGCTAGAGAGAGTCAAAGGTTTAGTAAAGCTCCTGATCTGACACCAATTTATCATTTTGAACATGATAGTGGTATATATAAATACACTTCCGAAGAAATTGTTTGAAATCATTAATTTGTTCTTGGATATACTGAAGAGCTGTTGACGGGTAGAGATCATCTCAGTCTGTGAAAATGGTAATTGTAATGGCAGTCAGTGGAACCCCTCTAACTATCGCCCTCTTCCCCTTTTAGAGAGCTTCACTTAAGTATATGGGAAATTTCCCTTCAATGTTGCAGGAATGAAGATAAGTGAGTTTTTCTCTTTTCATAATTTATTTCAGCCTTTATCACCGATATGTGCTTACTGACAGTTTCTAAAGGCGGCATGTGGGAGGAAGGAGGAGCAATGGAGCCACAGGGTGAGCGGGAGATGGCAATAGGGGGGACACTAGGGGAGCTCTGAACACAGGCTAACACCAGAGAATACAGCCCTTGTTTTGAGCTCCCTGATTCTCTAGCGCCTCCGCCTGGGGTGCCAATGATGAAAGGCACCCACCATTCGAATCATATAGAGACAAAGTTTCTTTTGTGCAGAAGGGGATTTGCAGTGTCAGTAGGGTGAGGTTCAGGCATCAAGGAAACTGAACTCCCGTGAAGCGACACATCCGACAAAGACGAGTCCGATTTATGAAAGCCTCTTCAAAACATGTTTATCCCTGTTCCTCTAAAACCATCAAGAACCACATTGACACCCTCGCTACGGCCCTTGCTGATTTTTGCAACCACTTCTTTGCCTCAGGATCCTTCCCCTCCCCTCTGAAGCACTCCCTTGTGCATCCTCTTCTCAAGAAACCCACAGCTGATCCTTCTTGTCCAGCTAACTATCGCCCAATTTCCATTACTCCCTTTCTGGGCAAACTCCTGGAAAAGTTGGCCATCTCTCAGCTTAACCTTCATTCAAATTCTGTTGGCTGTCTCCATGACCACCAATATGGATTCAGAGCTGCCATAAGCACGGAAACGGCTCTCCTGAACATCCGTGAAGATCTGCTCTCTAACCTTGACTCTAACATTCCCCATTTCCTCATCCTCCTCGAGCTCTCTTCTGCCTTCAACATGGTCAACCATGCCATTGTGCTCAACCGTCTCTGTGAAAACCTGGGTATCACTGATCAGGCTCTGGCCTGGCTGATCTCTTTCCTCTCAGATCGACCCTCCCAGGTCCAACTTGGGTCCTTCCTTTCCTCTATCTTCCTCTCTACCTGTGGTGTTCCCCAGGGGTCTAATCTCTCGCCCTGGCTTTTTAACCAATACCTGGCAACACTGCCCACTGCATTGCCACTTTCTGCTCAAATTTCCAGTGCTACGCTGATGACATTCAACTTATTTTCAGGCTGCCCTCTGCCACCTCCTCTCACGCTCTCATCTCTGATTGCCTAACTGCCATTCAAGATTGGTGTGCCGCCAATGATCTTTGTCTGAATGCCAGTAAGACGGAGATCCTCCTCATTGGCACACCTTCACCATCCTTTCCCCTCACTCTCTGCCCGGCCTCCCTTGGCCCTCCTCCTACCCCTACCTGCGAGGCTAAGAACCTAAGGGTCATCTTTGACTCCACCCTTTCCTTCTCCGCCCACATCTCTGAGGTCTCTAAAAAGTCAAATTTCCTACTGCACCTCCTCAAAGGTACTCTGCCTTTCCTCTCCTTCCGCCAGAAGCTCATGGTATCCCAAGCTCTGGTTCTCTCTTTGTTGAACTATTGTAACAACCTCTTTCTAAATCTACCTGCCTCTACTCTCCGCCGTCTGCAACTAATCCAGAACAATACTGCAAGACTTGTCCTTGGCCTCAAGCCCTGGGGTCGTATCTCTCCAGCCCTGAAATCTCTCCATTGGCTTCCAGTGGATGCAAGTATTAAATTCAAAACCCTCTGCATTGTCCACAAGGCTTTCCGAGGCCTGGGTCCAAAATACCTTCAGCTGTCCCTCTGCAAATACCTCCCCTCTCGAGCTCTTTGCTCCTCTACCTCTAACTCCCTCAGGGTCAGTCGTTTTTCAAAGATACGAGCTGTGGGTAGATCTCTGTCTTCGGCTGGGGCCTCCCTCTGGAACAGCCTCCCTGCCACTCTACAACTTGAGGAGAACCATCTCCGGTTCCGGAAGCACCTCAAGACCTTCCTCTTTTCTTCTGCCTTCACTCCCCCTCTACCCTGCTGATCTGTTCTCTCTTGGCACCGTGCACCTGGCCACCCTCTGTCCTCCGGGCCCAGGTACCTGCTCACCCTACAACCCTTCTGCACTGCCTCCGGGCCACCCCTTGCACTGGGGTCTGTATCTGTACCCATACAGCCCCCCTTTTTCTTCCTGCACTAATCTGACCTACCCTGTCTGTTGCCTTAAACCTAGCACTTGCAAATTGCTGGCTGAACTACCACTGTTTGTTGCCTTTATTATTTATTTATTGTTATTTATCTGTTTCTCCTCTGCTTCGCACTTTCCACTTCTCCCACCTTCCATGCACTTTTCCCATTTCCTTCTCCCATGCACCATGTCCCTAGAATTGTTCTGACTAGGGAAATGCGAAAGAGGAAACCACAGTAAGGTAGTACCGGACTGAATTGAGAAGGCAAGGTTGTTGACATCTGACAGATAACTTTCTAAACACAAGAATGTCTATATGTTAGCCATTTCAAGTCAGAGCACAGATGACACAAGAACTGATATAACTGACTGACACAAATAACAGCAACAATTGCTAGCAAGTAACACCAGCAGGTTCTCAGTTTATAACGGGCTACAAATGCATGACTTAAGGTACTCAGGAACTCTGATACTGGCCAAAGAAGTGCAGCAACTTGAGTCATTGCTGTAACACCAGAAGAAGACAACCCTATCCAATGTAAGGATACCAGTCAAGAAGTCAATAGGCAATTCTGAGCATAGCACTAGGCCTCTAAGAGGGCTGTGCAAATGAAGACCAAGTATAGTTATATGTGCCTACCTGTAAAGTATTAGATGATGATGAGAGTGTAGGATTATGGGCTGTGCATTTCAACATCGAGACTCTGCATTTCAGCATTCACATTTTAACAAGGGTTTGAACTTTAACTAGTACTCAAGAGTATGAGTTTCAGGCTGGATTTAAATAGATGACAATGCACAGAGCACATACTTGAAATTGATCACATTGCTCAATGCTGCTAAATATAATACTAACAGGAAATTAACATACTAATTAACCCAACCACATCTAACATGTAACTGGACCCCACTGACATTCCCCTTTTCTGTCCTTGATGTTAGCATTTGTGGAAGATCACAGATGAGCTGCTGCTACAAGATGGGGAAATAGTTAAAGGACAATCCTGTTATATGGGTGTGGGATTAATGTCAGATAGGTGTTATCTGCTGTGCTTGGTGGGCTGTGGACTGGAAATGTAGGACTATAATTTCATTTACTCACACATTATTCTTAGCCCAACTCATCCCCCCCACTTTATCACCCCTCTCTTCCTTACCCAAATCAATAACTCTTCCTGACTCCACTTTACCTAACTCCACTCACCCATGAATCCTCATATCAAGTGCTCTTCATCCACCTCAAACTCACCTGACTTACCCTTACACTCTGACCTTCCTCTCTGTACAGCAATCCAACCTTCTTCCCCATTCCTGCTTCAATCCATTCACCTACCTTTCCTCCCCTCACTCACCATCTCTTCCTTACATCATTCTATTTAACCACACTCCCCTAACTCTTTTCTTTTTCTCTCCACTCAACCTTGTTTTCCTCACCCCACTATACCATACCATTCTCACCCCCCTAATTGGTACCCCACTCTTCCTCATCCGCTTCATACCACTTGTCTCGCCCATACTACCTCACCACACCCTTTCTCACCTTACTCCCCCTACCCTTCCTCATTTTAGTCTACCTCACTGCAATCATGCATTCTTTCTCACCCCACTCTTCCTCACCCCACTGTACTTCACCGCAATCCCTCTACTCGTCTTCTTCCCACTCCTCCTCACCCCACACTTTCTGACCCTGCTCTACCTCACCACACTCCACCTAACCTCTTTCACCCACTCTTGCTAACACCACTCACCCCAATCTTCCTTGGGCCACTCACCCACTCTTCCTCACACCACTCTTCCTTACATTATTTACCTTAGTTGTCCTCATCCCGCTCTACCTCATCCTATTCTACCTCACCTCACACACCTATTCTACCTCACACCACTCATCCCACTCTTCCTTGCCACAATCAACCAAATCTTTCTCTCTTCCCTCTAACTCACCCACTCTTTCATACTGCAATGCGCCCCTCCCCACTCAGCCACTCGTCCTCATCCCATTCATCCTCTCCACTCTTCCTCAGCAAGTCCCCTCACTCCACTATTCCTCACCCTAGTTTACCTCAACTCACTCATCCACTCTTCCTCAAACCACATTCCACACTCCCATACCTGACTCAAGCCATTCTTTCTCTTCCTACTATACTTCGCTACACCCATGCACCCTTCCTTAAGGTACTCTTTACCACCTCATGTGTCCTCACAATCCTCTAGCACACCCACTTACATTCTCTTCCTCACTATGCTCACCCCACTTATTCTAACCTATTCTACCTTACCCCACTCTACCTCACTGCACTTACCCACTCTTCCTAAGCACACTAACCCCATACTTCCTGGCCACACTACCTTACACCACACTACCTCATTCCACCAGGCCATTCGACCTGTGCCAACTCTTCCTCACACCACCATATCTTGCCCCACTCACACAGCATTTCTCAGCCCACTATACCAAACCACACTTTACATCTCCCACTCACCTTGCTCCTCTTCACTCCACTCCATCCCACCCTATGTACCCCATTCTTCCTCACCCCACTATACTTTACACACTCACTCTTCCTAACTCCATTCTTCTGCAGCCCTCTCTCCCTCACCCCATTCTTCTGCAGCCCTCTCTTCCTCACCCCATTTACCCAACCCTGGTGTAGCTCATTGCACTCAACAACCCTTCCTCGCTTCTTCTCACTCCTCTCTACCTCACCCCACCCCATTCACATACCCTTCCTTATCCCACTCCATCTTACTGCCAACCATTGTACTCCACACCAATCACTCATATATTGCACATTCCCTTCACTGCGCTCTTCCTCACCCCTCTCACCAACACTCTTCCTCACTAATACAGTGTTTTTTTTATTGTATTACAACCATGACTTGTGCATGCTCCACAGACTGTGCTATGGTTAAAACGTATTGTGTTCTTATATTGTGCTTCTTGTCGGAGTCTAGCCTCCAAACACAGGACCAGGATTCACGCCGGTACTGGTCAGTGTTGTCTTTCTTCCAAGATGAGTGTCTTGTCCCTGAGCTGTCCTCCCAACCCTCTCACTCAGAAACGCAGGCATCCCATGTGACTATCTGGATGAAGGTGATGGATGACTGCAGGATTTCCTATTCACAGACTAGTCTACACTTGCCCTGGAAAGATTTAAATGAAACACATTCAAAAATGGAAAACCTGTTTCAACCAAGCCCACCATCTAACAATGACTCTAATTACATGTTATGTCTGGGGCAGGCCTCTTTAAGATGATGTCAGAACTTCTAATATATTTTGAGGGCAAAATGGACACAGCCTTCTTTATGGAGATCATAATCATATTTAGAATTAGAATGTGAGA
Source organism: Ambystoma mexicanum (assembly GCF_040938575.1). Lineage (NCBI taxonomy): Eukaryota > Metazoa > Chordata > Amphibia > Caudata > Ambystomatidae > Ambystoma > Ambystoma mexicanum. Next base: position 106,642,058 of record NC_090937.1, read on the forward strand.
TTTACACAGAGGACACCCTCAAGATATTCATTGTATATGCCAATACCAAAACATTCTTCTGCAGCTGCCTTCATGGTGGAACAGGGGTTCAATTGGGTTTCAGGTTCCTGGTTCTTCTGACCAAATCTGATTGTGACAATCTGGGCACAATTTAGAGGGTACCTGCTGTAGAGCATCCACAAGCTCAGAAACAATGGAAACCATATTATTGGCATCTCTAAGATTTGGTGGCAGGTCTTCACACCCGATTACTGTGCAAGGATGACAAACCACATTAAGAAGGTTCTGCTTGTGGTCGTGCAGCGCAATGTGACAGTGAGCAATATATAAATACACTGTAATATGCCCTCATTTTAATTAAATGCTCTTACCATTATGTCCTGGTGTTCAGCACTTTGGTTTTAAACTGTGCCAGCTGACTGTAAATAGAGTACTGTAAAGAAGTGTAAGGAAGTGCATACAGTACTTCAGCTGTTGTAAATCACTATTGCATGCAGGGCAAGAACCAAATAAAGCACAGTATGAGTAAGCATTCAGCAAAAGCAAAGCTTGTCTACTCAATGTAACTAAAGGTGTCTACTCAATGTAAGTAAAGGAGGGCAAGCTGAAGGAAACAGGCAAGTGCTCGTGTCCCAATTTCCTGTAAATCTCCACCACACAAACAAATGCAAAGTGGAGCAGAGTAAAAGGCATCCAAACAATGGTTATGCGTGCATTTTGTACATAGTTTGTACTCTATTCCCCAGGGTCCATAACCTCATTCAGAGTAATTATGGGATGAGATGAGGGCTGGTGCCAAAAGCATGAGTGGTGGGTGTGGTATAATATGATATGATAGATATTTATAACATGCTTAATACCCAGAGGTTTCTAAGCAGGGATGCATGGATCAAACCTGTGGTGCTCCGTTTAGACTTGCTTCCAAGGCGAGGTTGTTGCCCCTGAGCTATCCTGCCAAGGGGATATTTTCCAGATTCAGGTAGTCTACAGAAATAAGTGCAGGAGTGGTGGGTGTGGTACAAGGGGAGGTTTGATGGCTTCCAATAGTGTCAGAGGTAATGGTGTGTGCAGTAGATGATGGGAACATTGATGGCAAACTAATGTGTGAGTGGTGGGTCGGGAGAGGGACGGTTCAGGTGAATCATGGGTTCTGCCTTTGCATCTTGAATATTTCATTAATTTTATAGTTATAAATGTGGGTGGGGACACAGTAGAACTACATTTGCAGAAGGGTGAGGGTGGTAACAAAAAAGGCCCACCTTGTTGTCTGAACCATCAATGTATCACAGTTGACTCATCCTGCACAACGGCTAATAGTTCCCAAAAGGGAACAATGTTTGAACAGAATCCAGAGAAGAATTGGCTCGCATTTCGCTGCTGGACTGCCTGAGGGCAGGACAAAGACTGATATGTTCTGTCTATTTCTCCTCTGTGAAAAATCGTGAGCTAAAGAATCTGGGCAAGGCTCTCGTAACCAGGACTAATGTTTGGCAGAGGGACTCTCGGGACCCCACTTGTTAATTTGCATAATTTAAGTAACTTTGGGTATCACCCTACGTTAATAGGGGAATCCAGACGTGGACCCCTTGCTCACTAATCTTAGATAGGCACAGCTTCACCCTACTGATAAGGTCCAAACCGACCAAAACATGTGTTTGAGATTGCTGTTGGTACTCTTGTTCAGAGGAGAATTGCCTAGCATTTCGGTGCTGGACTGCCTCAGGGAAGGACAAAGACTGATATGTTTTGGATATTTCTCCTCCGTGAAAGATAGTGAGCTAAAGAATCTGGTCATGGCTCCCGTAACCAGGACTAATGACTGGCAGAGGGATTCACAGGACCCCAATTGTTAATTTGAACAGAATCTATGCCATATCAGCTGGCCTGTGCCTACTTTTTCATACACACTTGCTAATCCTCTATGGAAATAGAAATAAGGAAATGGGGGGCCAACACTGTTCTAACTTAGTGCCACATGGTGGGAGAAGGGGGAGAATGGTAAGAGAGAGCTCCAACAGGAAAGCTTGGTGGGAGGCAATGTTGTGAAAGTAGTCAGAGCGACCTACGTGGATATGGCTGAGGAGAAATCTCTGACTGTATTATGTAGCACTTCCCTTAACTCAAAGCAATACCAGCAGATTTGATTACTTTTTTATGTTTGTTCTCTGTAAGGCAAGGAGGTAACAGGCCCAGAACATTAATCCCTCCCCATTTTCAGTCCTTCAACTGACACTCCACTCAGCACCATTCAGCATTAGAATTTGGAGACACTTTTAATCTGCAGCCAGAACTCATAATTAAGAATTACTAAATTAAACAAAATATGCATATAATACACTGCTAAAGTGGATTTGGAGCAGTAGAAGGCATGGGGTATGAGGGTGGGGGCTCCAAAATGAATTTTCTAACTATCCACTGCAACATGTATTTCAAAGTTACCTCCACGTTGCCCGCCACCAGAATGTCTGCATTGTCATTAATGTGGCACACCAACGCTGTGGCTAAGGTTTAGTAAATGTTTTCCATGGACCTCCAGCTCTGACACATACACTGTGTGGTGGGTGCCTGCTCGGGCACAATCAGAAGTGTGGATCGGTGTCCCTCCCACTCTCTGGTGCAGTACAATACTTACTACTCAACCTCGTTCTCAACCTGCAGAGTTTCTTGTGAGGGTCTGTAAAGGACAATTTGCCATTAACTAGAAGAGTAAGAGAGAGAAAGGGAAGAGAGACGTTCTGTAGAGACAGAAAAAGAGAGACAGACATGTCTGCAATGTACAGCAACCTACCATATAGTAATGTTCAGTAATGGTACAGAGGAGCGAGAGAGAGAGATAGTTTACTGGGCTGACAGTTCTTACTCTATTGAATAGCAAACCAATTGTTCTTCTGTGCCGGATGTATACAATTTGGCCCTGGCAGAATTCTTCATGGCCGAATTGACTGTGGTCCATTTTGCTGCAAAGAAAATGTTGCTGTGGCCAAATCTGGCCAAACTTTAACCCTCCACGACCCGAATACACCCACTCACACACCCCTTACTTACCTTTTTGACATCTGCTTTCCTTCTGACCCTGCAGCGTCAGTTCCGTCCCTCATACGCAGGTCGGATCTGATGCTGCAGGGTCTGCTTTTCTTCAATTTTTTTGTCCCCGACCTCCAAACCTCCAGAAGCAGGGACACCCACGCCACCCCCAAAGGCCATCACTATCGAAAATGGGGAGTGGTGGACACCCCTGCACCCCCTGCTCCCCATGTTTGGTAGTGACTACCGAATTTGATTGTTTTGAATCGATCGAATGGCACTGGCCAAATTCAGCCAGCGGTACCATACTATCAATTCAAAGCAAAAGAATTGGGTAATACCTCTGTGCCACCTTTGTATGTTTACCAGGTAGCTTAGAAAAGCACACTTAGAAAATTAAGTCTCATTTGTGAATTGTTGTTGGGAGTGAACTTCCATGCACTGGCTGCTCAAAGTGGTATTTGCATGGTAGAACACATTCTTTGTAAAGTTATTTCCTTCCCCGTTCAAAAAATACTCTAATATCAAGAAGAATGGTGTTACAGTGGAATATTAGCTAAGCTTTTAAATGTCCACAGAGACATCAGTATGTTAATTGAATAACCCACCATTAATATACAAAAACACAAAGAAGAACAATTAGTTGGGACGGGGGTGAGTTTTGGAATGCAAAGCCTATACCTCATATAAAGACTCTACAGTATGCCCATATTAGATCAATAAATGTTAAGGTGAACCTCTCTGAGTGTTTGTTACTACAGCTTCTATGACTACTCACCATTAACCATGCTAGCAGCGGCTGACTTGAACTGTAGTCGAGAACATAAGGAGTTGTTGGTCCATTATATCTGCAGTGTCAGGAAAGTCATTCCATACGGCTATGGCATGATTTAAATACGTTCAGGTGTGTTGTTCCAGTCTGTGAATGCTGCAATCTTATGACCCTGATTAGCAGTGTATTCTGCTATCCTGCAACTTCAAGATTTGTCATGCTAAACTTGTTGTTTGCCAGAAATAATCTGTGCATTTGAGTGTTGAAATGCCTTGCCTACTCCTTCGCTGTCCATGGGCATTGGCGGGAGCTGACGTCAAACTCTCACAGGGAGTTGGTAATTGTCAATTGCAGCAACTTCAACATATTTGCTGGACGGGACTCCAAAAGTGGGGGCAGTGTTATGCATTGTTTGATCAAATGCATTAATGTCATGATTAAATGTAATGATGTAATGCTCTCCATTATATATTGCAAAATCTATCTCATGTAGTGCTGTAGTCGGTGAACCTAAGTTGTGAAATTTGTTTCAATTGAAACTGTATGTTTATGCTGAAGTCACATGTTTCAAAATATGGAATGCCAATATCCAATATCAGTCCTTTTGATAAAGGCATTAAAAAGGCCATTGGTTCAACTTTGTTTTCTTGAGATAACAGGGACTGTTTTCCAGGGTCAGGGATTTCATCAGCTTTTTTCTTCGCTGATGTGGACGGTCACCCTAGAAATCTATTACGTGTCTAGTTGACATTAGGTAAAACTTCAAAAGAATGAGAGGAGATGCTGACACGTACCCTAATCTATCCCCCTACATTTGCAGAATATTAAACCCCATAAAGAATGTGTTAGTGCCATTGGGCCACAGCCATAATAGAAACGGTACCAAATTCATGCTTTTGTTAAATATCAAAGTTCAAACAAAGTGAAAAGCAAAATGTGATAATGTATGCCCAAAATCAACCTTTTAAAATATGCATTAAAAAAGGACCAGGGGAAATACATGTTTTGTTATAAATTTGGAACCTTTGCTCACATTAAAAAGAAACAAATACATATTTAGTTTTTGTGGGAAAACACAGATCACAAGTATAACAAAAGGATATATTCAAATGTAGGAATGATGCACACATTTGCATATTTTAGTAACTCTGTTATGCATCTAGTAAGAATAAAATAAAGGATGTCTCCAGATTTGGAATATGGTCCATGTCTGGCCTGGGAAGAGGTTGCAGAGGCTGGGCACAAGGAGTGAAAGGAGGAGGCATGGAAGAAACAGGGAAGAGTGCAACACTGGCAGACAGTCAGATCCAAGGTGGATGAGGGGGTCTCTGGGGACAGGACAATAAGGGTGAAGTGAGACCCCTTTCAAACAAATATGGTGGCTAAGAGGTGGGGCTAGAAGGGGACACCCCTTTTGAACATTAGGAAGGCCACAGGCCAGGAGCCAAAGTCAAACATTGTTCAGCGTGATCCTGCACAAGGGACTTGAACAATAGATGCATAGCCACAATTGCCATGTTGTAAAAGAAACATGGAACTTCTAAATGAATATTTCAGTCCAATTTTGATTTCTCTTTCCTGAGCTAACTGCAATGGGGCAGATGAATATAGAGCTAATACCTACTGCCCCTATTCAGATGAGTATGCAAGTACCACTTCCTATGCCTGCTCCTTGCAAGTATGGTCCAGAGGAGAAATTATATCAGCCGAGACAGCCCTACCACCCCAACAGTCTAGTGGTGAAAGACAAAGCAAACTAAGACCTTGAAGGTATTGTTACAAATAGAATAGATGGTGTGACAAGTAAGCTAACAGGTTGTGCTGCCATATATATGTAGGGAATTACTAGAGGATCACATGCATTTACATGAAGTACATGTAGCAGACACTAGTGCACATAGACATGAAGAAGTGCATATACATTAACAAGATATGCCCTCAGACATGAAGGACATACACTCAGACATCAAAAATATTTGGCCGTCGACACAAAGCACATATACATGCATTCATATGTAAGTAGACCTGAAGAGCATTAACTTGTAAAGAAATGCAGGGCACAACATGGTGGAGAATGAACCAAGGTAAAGCCATTTTCCCTAACACACAGTTTGCAGCAGGCCGAAGAAGCAAGGTCTCAGAAAAATGTTGAATCCATAAAAAACATAGTTATTCTAGGAGCTATAAAGATATCCTGAACTGAAATCACAGCACACTCCAAGGTTAAGCATGGAAGGGAGTAGTGGGCATGCAGAACGAAAACAAAGAGGAGATAACATTTCCCATGTGATGAAGCAGTACCATCAAAGTTAACTGAAATAATAAAAACAACCTGCCATGTTGAGCGAGAATAAAAAGACAAGAAACTCCATAGAGAACAGAGAAAGGATGTCCCAAGAGGCCACAGGGAATATAACACACACATTCAAATGAGCTAAAAATCCAATAAATTAGAACTAGTCGCCTCTCCAACATGTTCCCCTAATACGTGATTAAGGCAAGAAGAACATTAGCTATTCATTATAAGCCAAGTTCAGAAGAGACACCTGCCAACCTCACCTAACACGCACACAGACACAGGATGATACACAAGGCCACACTATAAAGGAAAGAAGATTGCTTGATGCCTAGGGATGATAAACAGTTACTTTTAACTGGAATGTGTGAAGGCACTGCTCTTCCCCCACTGTATACCTCCATTGCATCTTGACGTCCTGTCAAAGTATTCAAGGTTGTTGAGCAAGATGCCAACCAACTTGAATCTTTTTAGGCATGCCACCCAGGATGAATGTTGCCATGATATATTAAAGGTTTTATCAAAAGATGTCTGGACACAACTGGAGCCACCAGAGAGATACTGACCAACCCCTATGTACTCTATATGTAACATAGGATACTAATAAATTAGAAACCTTGCAGTAGGAAGCCATTGACAATGTGTTGTCGATATAAAAAGTGTTCACACCCGTTGTATTTTTTAGAGCTTCTTGAATGCTTACCCTGCCTCTTATTCCGGCTTTGAATAAAGCTGGGTTTTGCCGTGCACTTTGATTACTCCATTATTGGGTAGTTTGTAATGCTAATGCAGAAAATTGGGTCATCTTCTACATAACTAGCTGACACATCCCCTGACACATCCCCTTATGACAAAGAGAGTTCAATCGGTCAATTAAAGCAAGGAGGTATTCTCACATTTAACCCTTTTTCCCAGAGCTTTACCTGAGAAGTAGGGTCTAGTAGTGACTTCCTTTCTCTTTATTTCAAATATAGCTGATGCGTGAAGAAGCAGGGGTGTTACTGACTGTTCGCCACTGTGACAGCCAAGTAATATATAGGCAAGGCAAAGGAAATAGTCAGAAGATTGTTCAAGGCCACAGGTAAGTAGCCAGGAGGCTGAAAGACCCCACCACATTCACCAATTCCAGATGATTTCCAGGTAACACAGGAGTGAGGCACAGGGATTCCAGGAAACCAGAAGCTAAAACAAAGAGCCCAGGAAGCCATGGAAACCAAGGAGAAGGAGTAGGAGGAGAACAACGGAGGACAAGAGGGAACAAACAGAAGTGGGAGAAGAAGGAAGGCAAGTGAGACATATGGGGTGCAAGAGAACACTGAAGGGACACAGCATCAAGCCTGATAGAAAACAGTGAACAGCAAAGCATCAGATGCAGCATAACATAGGGTCCCAGCTTGGAGGAACACTAGCACGCTGCGAGCTGGTGTGGGAGAGCATGACTGAACCAACATGAATCCTCTTCTGTCGAAATAGAAAGTATATTGTGCCTCCTATTGTAATAAATATATTTAATATTGGCCTACGCCAAGCTGCTCGAAAGTCGCTTGTGAAAGAAATCTGTGTTGCAAGGTCCTGACCTTAAATATATGTAGGCCGCCATTTTAGGTCAAACCGCCATTTTAGGATTCGTTGTGTAAAAGTCACCCTGTGAGCTAAAATGGTGGACAATGTCATTGCAAAATACAACATGGCCGCCTTGACCTCTGTACATAGCTAATGTGTAATTTGCCTGCAGGCCACTTGTTGAGGTCATGAACTGAGACCTCGTCCTTTGTTGACCTATGTGTAAAGGGATTACTCGTGTAATGAAAACTAATCCACAATCATATATCGAGACAGTATATTCGAATACTGAACAAAGAACATCTGTCTTATTACATTGTATTAATGTTTACGAAGGCCTGCATGGAAATCTTTAGAATACACAGCTACTGCATACGCTTGTTGATACATGTATTAAAAGCAAACCAGTTATATGCGGTTATTTGAGACTTGGCACAAACCCTAGATCGGTGATATATTAAAAGGAATATTAACCCGAAGTGGGGCTGGGCATCACGCCCACAAAATGTATAAAAAGCGAATGCATTCTAATGTACAGCGTCTCACTGAACACACTGAGCCACGCTGGAGTTCGTTGTGTTGTACTGAGGGCCGAAAGCTATCTGACTTTGCACTGTTTTTGTAATTGAATTCAGCATAGAATAAAGTACTTTGTATGTTCCTTTTTAACCTGTGTTCGCTGTATTTCCTTTTGGGGTGCTTAGCCTCGATATTCTTTTTCTGTTTTCACAGTTGGTGCCCGAATAGGGACCCTCAAGATTGATGCCGGATTGTTGAAGGTTGACACACGCTATCGGACCGGGATCGGACGGTGTGACAAAAAGAAAGGGGCCCCTGGATGAGACACGACACCTCAGCAGCGCTGCACGACCCGATCCCTGGACGATTATCTTGTGGTCTGAGACGGCATCTTGACAAGGGTCCACTTATCGAGGCGGGCAGATTTGTCGAAATCACCATACACGAGGTAAGATTAGTTAGGTAAGATTATTAGAAGTACCGATCGGTCCTCCTTAGGTTTGGTCAGGTGAGCTGTGACCCAATTCTTAATTCAACCCTGACAATTTGAATTTTGGCGCATTGTATCTGCAGACACAATTATCGACCAGGTAACACCAAGAATTTGAGAAATGCCTGGGAAATTGTCTACATGCTTTAGGACATTATTCCGCAGTGATAGATAATCGTTGTAATTTAGCCGTCCCGCACCACAGGAGGGGTCGCCGGCATGTACTATGTACTGTAAGTATGGCATTGGAAGTATAGTATTTATTGATATTTGGCACAGACAAACCAGACATGCCTCCGAACTTCAGTGGCCAATCAATGGTAGTTTTGAGATCCCTCGCATTGAATATTTGGAGTCAGTCTTGTTAAAGAAAAAGGCTAGACCTGCAGCATTTGATGTTATGCAAAATTGGAAAAAAGAAGCATTGCAACAACTTAAAGGTAGAGAGAAACATGCACGTCGTCATAAAACGAACGCTGAAAAAGCATTGTTATATGACCAAAACAAACAGTCTGAGGTGACTAAAAATATGGATAGGGCTTTCTCACTTGGAATTCAGTAAATCTATCCTTCTAAAGATCTTCATGTTTGTGATGAGTTTATTGACAAAATATTAAATGAACGAAGGCCTGGTGCCTCTGTACCACCTCCGTATGTTCCTCTTCCCGCTGCTGTTCCTTTTCCTGCTGTTATTCCTGTTATTCCTGCTCAACCTGTTGCTCTGATTCCTCCAGTATGTGTCCCTCCACCTGCTCCTCTGCCTCTTTTTATCGTACCAGTTATAGTACCTCCATCAAATTTGCCTGCTCCCTCTCTTCCAAGTGGTCCTGAGCCGCTTGTAATCGATCGAAGTGCAGGGTCACAGGTTGTCACTCGCAGTACTGTAGCACCGGAGAAGAAACGTGAGTTAATTGCATTGGCTAAGCATTGTATGGAGAACGATGTTCAAGCTAGTGTTTTTGCCACACTTTATAATACGGATAATTTTCCTGAGAAAAATGTTTTTATTGAAGGTTTAGGGATTCAGTTATGTATAATGTGGGGAAGATGAAATAATGAAGATGTTCCGCAAGGGTTAAGGGATCTAAATACTCTAGCACTTTCCAGAGACACTGTGGAGAAGGTAAATGAGCATGTCGAGATGTTATTTGGGTATAGAAAGGAGTTAGAAAAGATACAGAATGAGGATGATGAAGAGGAGAATATGTATGTACAGAAACGGTTCCTTCCGTGTCGTAAACCGATATCGGAGGAAATGCAAATTTGTAAGAAAGATGCGCTTAGATGGATTTCAGACATATCGTTAACTCCAGTTGAGGTATATGACACATATAGTCAATATACTTTGGAAATGCAGAGGAAAGTGATACAGGTAGTGGTAGAGTACCTGCAGGATGAGTGTGTAAAAAGGAAGATTAGTTGTCCCACAGAGTTATTGAGCATTTATAAGAGAGCTTTTTCACTTGACACTTCTTCGACTGCTTTAGCGCTCGACTTGGCTCTGTTGCTTAGTAAGCGTTTGGAGTTGCCTACATCTCAGTTGCTTATGAGAGAGGTTTCTCCGACATTTGTCCCGAAGGTTGAGGTTAGGCCGATGCTGCATGGGGTATAGTCGCTGTGGACATTCCCGCACATTATGTATCACAGTTTGTTCACGTCCCGTTTTCACGGCAGGAAGTGAATACCATTAGACAGTCTATTCCTGAAATTAGGAAAAATCCAACTGGGTTCTATAAAGAGATGGAATTTGTTTTGCAATCCTCAGTGTTCACCTTAGGTGACATTGATTTGTTGTTTCCGTACTCCTGCCCGTAGATTTATGGAAAAAAGTTAGAACTATTGATGGTGTACACGGGTTGGGAGATACATGGGCAAATATAACTAGACTCGATGGGGAAAGGCCAGCTGGCGAAAGACCACAACAGGTGATATTAACTCTGCCTGATAGTATCATTGCTAAATTAAAAACCATAATTCCCGAAAAGAGAATTATTTGGGGCAAGCTTACGGCCTGTGTCCAAGGAAAGTCTGAAGGAGGTGCTACCGAGTTCTTTAATCGGTTCGAACAGGTATTCTCGGATTTCAGTGGACAAGACTTAGGCACAGAGTTTGGGAAAAGATTATTTGTGGACAAATTTGTACGTGGATTACTGCCTGACATCCAGTCACAGATTATGCCTTCTGAGAGCACTTGGCAGGCGAAATCACAATCAGAAGTACTGCACATGGCTCAGTACTATGAGAACCGTGTCAAGAATGAAAAATATAGGATTGAAAAACGGAAAGGCGATTTAAAAACTAAAGTGCTATTGCAGCGAATTGTTAGGGGGCCCAGAGGGGGTAATTCTCAGGTTACAGGTTAGTATGTTCCACAGGGGAATGTGCCCTTGGGTCCTGTGAATATTAATCAGTGTGCTTATTGTCGTCGAGAGGGTCATTGGCGAGCACAATGCCCCGTCCTTCAACAAAGGTCAAATAATACATTTGGTAATATGGGTAGGCGATCCAGAGGTCGCCCGGGCAATGGGGGGCCCTGGTAGAGGTCAGTTTACACAGGACCCTCAACAATCTTTTTCGCAGGACAATCAGACTCCGAGTGCGGACACTAGGAATATATTTGATCATCCTTCCGCCGCATATTTATCTGAAAAGCTTCCTTTTTGATAATATTCTGTTTTGTTAGGATTGCCCGAAGCAGGGTTTGGAACCAACACCTATTCCCGTCAATCAGAAAGGTCCCTTCGTTGAAATGGTGGTGGGAAATAGGAAACATCAGTTTTTGATAGACACTGGAGCACAGAAGTGTTCCATTGATCATTCTCGGGTTCCAAACATTCCACTGTCAGGGCCAACAAATGTTTCTGTAGGGTTTTCCGGCACACCAGTTGTTTGTCCGGTTTCTATGCCGGTACCTATTTCTTTGGGTCCCTTTACGGACCAGTGTCCTTTTCTGTTGACTCCGGATTGTGGAGAGAACTTGCTGGGGTTGAATTTGTTAAAAGAATTAAATGTAGTGATTTATTGTTCTTCTGATGGAGTGCGCTTGACGATTTCACCACAGCACTTTTCTGCCTCGCAATTTTTGACTAGACCTTTGCCTCCAGAATTCATTGATGTACCAGAGAGCTTGTGGGCTGTCGACGACAATGATGTCGGTGTCTTACAGATCGAGCCTGTTAAGATAGTTTTGAAACATGGAATTGAGCTGCCTCGCATTCCCCAGAATAAGATTTCGGTTGAGGGCGAGCAAGCTTTGAAATGTATTGTTTCTGATTTTGTCCATCACGGTGTGATTGAAAAAATTTCAGGAAGTTTGCGTAATAGTCCGATTTTACCCGTGTACAAGAAGGGCGATAATGTAATTCCATTCCGTTTTGTAATTGATTTATGTGCCATTAATAAAGTTGTTGCACCGCAATTTCCAATTGTGCCTGATGTGACGATGATCTTAACCATGATTCCAGCTTCAGCTACTTACTTTAGTGTTGTGGACTTAAAGAATGAATTCTTTAGTATTCCTATACAGAAGGATAGTAGATAATTATTCGCGTTCACCTTAGGGGGATGCTCGTTTACATTTACTCGTGCACCTCAAGGGTGCACAGAGAGTCCTAGTATTTATAGTAGGGCTTTGAAAGAACAAATCGATACCCTTAAATTGCCCTCTACCTGTACTTTGCTTCAGTACGTTGACGATTTGCTTCTAGCTGCTGACTCTGAGAGTGCCTGTAAGGAGGGCACTGTGTTATTACTTATTCATCTAGCTAGGCATGGTCACAAAGCTTTGCTTAAAAAATGTCAATAGTGTTGTCAGGAGGTCGCCTATCTAGGCTATCTCCTGTCAAAGGAGGGAAGAAGATTGACACTTTGACACTTGAAAGAATAAAACACATTTCTGGCATGTCTGTCCCAAATACACAGAAGGAAGTTAGAGACTTGATAGGTATGGCTTCTTACTGTAGGTTGTGGATCCCGAATTTCTCACTAGTGATTAAACCGATGGTGGCTTTGACAAAGAAGGGCATTTCTTCGCCATTGCCATGGAAGGTGGTACACCAGCAGTCGTTTGACTTGCTTAAGACTGCATTATGCTCTGCACCAGTTTTTGGCACACCAAACTATGAAAAGGCCTTCGTGTTGTTTGTGAATGAATGTGATGGATGTGCTTTGGCTGTATTAACGCAGGAACATGGAGGGAAGAATAGGCCGTGCGGTTACTATTCTTCCGCCCTTGATCCTGTAGCATGCGCTTTGCCAAGATGTTTGCGCACTGTCACTGCTGCTGCAGCGTCTGTAAAACAGAGTGAGGGAATGGTCCTAGGCCATGATCTAACCCTGATGGTGCCTCACTCTGTAGATGTTCTATTGAACCGAACTCAAACGCAACACCTCACTTCTGCACGGTTGACAAGACATGAATTGATCTTGATTGCTCCTCACATTCAAATTAAGAGGTTTTGTGTCCTTAATCCTGCTGAACTCCTACCTTTTCCGCAAGATACTACTTGCGGCGATGAAGAGTCACATGATTGTTTGTATACGACCGAGCAAGAAACAAAGGGCAGAATTGATTTGAAAGATACTCCTTTGGATAATCCTCAAGGAGAGCTGTTTTGTGATGGCTCCTGCTTTAAACTTCCGCATGGTACATCCACAGCCGCTTATGCAATCACTACATTGAGCATGGTTGTGGAAACTAAGAGAATTATGCATAATTCTGCGCAGGCCGCAGAGATTATAGCATTGACCTGAGCTTATGAACTTTCCGTAGGGCTTGCAGTAAATATATATACTGATAGTCAGTATGCCTTTGGGGTGGTTCACAACTTTGGGAGACTTTGGTCGGAAAGAGGGTTCCTAACTTCGCATGGCACCAAGATTCAGCATGGCTCCCTAATAGTGCAACTACTCTCAGTGCTTGCACTCCCTACTCAGTTAACAGTTATGAAATGTACAGCACATCGAAAGATTGTGGATGATATTGGAAAAGGGAACGCTTTCGCTGATCAGATAGCTAGGCAAACTGCCACAGATCTTTTCACGGAAATGTATGTTGCAAGGGAGACTGTAGATGCCTATGTAATGGATGAGGGTGTTTCGTCTGTATGGGATATCCAAGCTGATGCCACGATGGACGAGTCTAAGAGGTGGGCTGAAGGGTTGTGAAAACATGATGATGATGGGTGTTGGGTGGACATGGTGGAAGGAAAATGGCTGTTACCTGACGCCTATGTCATGATGATGGTTGTAATGGTACAGGGCCCTACACATGTTTGTGCCCAGCAGGTTACGAAAATGTTAGAAAAAGTTTGGGCAAATGACAAGATTTCAAAAATTGACCAGCACTACGTCCAGAACTGTATGATTTGCCTACAACACAATGTGGGAAAGGGGACATCAACTCCAAGGGGAGGTTTTGGCCCACCTTCTGTCCCCTTCGAAGTTATTCACTTTGATTTCATTGAAATGGCAGGATGCAACAATTTAAAGTATGTCCTAGTGGTCATTTGTGCCTTTAGTAAATGGGTTGAGGCTTTCCCTGTTAAAGATGCTACAGCCATGACCACTGCAAAAACCATGTTAAAGGAGTACTTCCCCTGGTTCGGTTTGCCGAGAGATATCTGGTCGGACAATGGTGCACATTTTGTCACCGCTGTAATCCTACAGATATGTACAGTGTTACGAATTGACAAACAGTTCCATTCGGCCAGACATCCTCAGAGCGCCGGACTAGTAGAAAGACACAATGGTATCATCAAGAACAAGCTCGCTAAGACGTGTGCCGTCACCAAACTAAAATGGCCGGATGCCTTACCGATCGTGTTACTAGCCATGCGTACAACCCCTCAAACACAGACTGGGCTTTCTCCATTTGAGGTGGTAATGGGGAGACCTGCCAATATCTGGAATCTTCCAAAATGCCAAAATTTAAAGAATGTTGAAAATGTATTACTTTCAGATTATTGTAGCCAATTGACTAAAAACCTGTATTTGATTTACCACCAGGTACGAGAATCTTTACCTGTGCGATACGAGGGCCTGGGCCACGGCATACGACCTGGGAGCTGGGTGCTCGTCAAATCATTTGAGCGCACCTCGTGGGCCATTCCAGGTCCTGTTGGTCACCCAGACAGCAGTGCGGGTAGCTGGACGAAAGAACTGGACCCACCCGTCACTCATCAAGAAACTTCCTCGCCCTGTGCCACACGCTACAGAAGAAACAGAACCCCTCGCTGATACTGCAACCAATGATCCCAAAGCAGTAAGCAGCACTGAGAGTGTGTCGGAGAATATCTCTGAGCCCAGGAGGCTTGGGGAAGCTGCCATTTTGTCTCCGCACTCTCTACAAATTTTGCAGCCGGAAACGGCTGTTTCAAACTCAGCCTCTTCACTTGCATCCGATACGTTGCTTCCAGCAGGAAGTGATGACATATTGTTTCCGGATCAATCAGTACCAGGAAAAGTACGATACAGCTTGTGACCACGTAGATAGACATGCAGCACGGTTCGACTGTGCATTCGGAGAAGGAAAAGAGTCATCGAGGGCTTGCTTTTGCCCAAATTTGAGAAAGGGGATTCTGTTGGCTAGGGTTGTGGAAGGACTAAGAAATCGCGCGACCAGGGGGTCGCCAGCAATGAACATTGGGGGTTTCCATCCGAAGACTACAATGCCTGCTACCGCCGCCGCTCGTTTTGGACTTGTAAATAATGGGGTGACCAACCGAGACAATGGACAAAATGCCTGGGCCCCAAAAACGTATTGCTGTATTCTTTTAATGATATTTGGGTTTCTTATAGTCGCTGCCCTAGGATTATGGTACCTAGAGGAAACTCATTCTTTAGAACTTTTGTTGCCTACTGAAAGTGCACGCATTGTTCCTACTCCCTTTGTACATTTGCATGCTTTGTCCCCCAAAGATTCCCAGCACAGACAAAGGTACCATAATAATACTCTACTACTTATCATGAATGCTACACATGCCATTTGTAAAAAAAACAATTGCTGGGTCTGCTCACATCTACCGCAACACAGGGATAAGGGGTTAGGTTGGTATATTCATCCCTTACCGTTGACAACTGCCTGCTATGCTTCTCTTATAGCACTGTTCTTTGGCCGATGGAATGATAGCGTCTCAGGGAACTTGATGGCACCAATTTGAATAGTTTTGAGAAACGTGTTTTGACTCCCCTGGGATGCTCGCTTTTTGCAAATAGGAGTAAACCGAATGTTGCTTCTATTAGGCCTTCTGATAAACTGTCTCGTCCTTTCCAATCTTTGATTTCCTTTAAAATGGCTCCGATAGGCAATAAGGATGCCATGCCTCCTTCTTACACTGTTAACCATAGCCCCAATTCAGTTTCCTTTTGCATACAGAGGAATGGAACTCAATCAATGGGAAAATGTTTAGGTTGTGCCAACGTTGCAAATTTGACTGGAGAAAACAGACCTTTGTAGGCGAACCTGTCTACTTTGTCTGCGGTAATGTAGCATTCCCATGGTTGCCCAGGGATTGGCAGGGAACCTGTTATTTAGGGATCCTGTTACCTGGGGTGTTTATAGCTAGTTCAAAAGAAATTTCAAAGGCTCGTCCACCGTGGGATGAGAACGGTGATACCCTGGCACAAGTATTGGGAGACATAGCAAAATCAGTTGTGCCATTTTGGGGGCAGATAGCGAATTCAGAAGATATTAGAAAAATAGTGAGAGTACTGGAGAGAACCATCAACCGGACCACGGACATACTCTACAATATGACGTTAGAACAAAAGGCAATAAGATTAGTAGCTCTTCAAAATTGAATGGCATTAGATGTCATTCTAGCTGAGCGTGGTGGAGTATGCAAATTAGTGGGGTCCGCTTGCTGTGTTTTCGTACCAGATTCCTCCCCAACTATCTTCAAGGCAATATAAAATCTGCACGTCCTTAGTTCCGAAGTGCATGTTCCTGAGGGAAACTGGGATCTAAGCGCTTGGTTCTGGGACTTCTTGCGGTCTTAGGGTTGGAAGGTGCTTTCGGTCTTATTGATTATTTTAGGAATACTGTTGTTTCTTTGTTGTTGTATTGCCTGGTATGTGTTTGATACTAGGGGGATGTTGCACACAAGTGATAGGTTCGATAGGACATAAAGTATATGCCCCAGATACGACTTCCAAAGAATACGTATTGAAGGATATTTTAGCAAAAGACCTAATGGCAATAGATATTTCTGATAGTGATTCAGGGTGCATGGACAATGATGCATGGAGTTATTTGCAAGGAGTTCTAAAGTAGTTTTTAGCACTTGGCATAGGCCAAAAGGAGGGTTTGTCGAAATAGAAAGTATATTGTGCCTCCTATTGTAATAAATATATTTAATATTGGCCTACGCCAAGCTGCTCGAAGGTCGCTTGCGAAAGAAATCTGTGTTGCAAGGTCCTGACCTTAAATCTATGTAGGCCGCCATTTTAGGTCAAACCGCCATTTTAGGATTCGTTGTGTAAAAGTCATCCTGTGAGCTAAAATGGTGGACGATGTCATTGCAAAATACAACATGGCCGTCTTGACCTCTGTACATAGCTAATGTGTAATTTGCCTGCACGCCACTTGTTAAGGTCATGAACTGAGACCTCGTCCATCGTTGACCTACGTGTAAAGGGATTACTCGTGTAATGAAAACTAATCCACAAGCATATGTCGAGACAATATATTCGAATACTGAACAAAGAACATCTGTCTTATTACATTGTATTAATGTTTAAGAAGGCCTGCATGGAAAACTTTAGAATACACAGCTATTGCATACGCTTGTTGATACATGTATTAAAAGCAAACCAGTTATATGCGGTTATTTGAGACTTGGCACAAACCCTAGATTGGTGATATATTAAAAGGAATATTAACCCGAAGTGGGGTTGGGCATCATGGCCACAAAATGTATAAAAAGCAAATGCATTCTAATGTACAGCATCTCTCACTGAACATACTGAACCATGCTGGAGTTCGTTGTGTTGTACTGAGTATTTGGGTGGAACCTTGTTTACAAATTATGTCACTGAAAGGGGGAATATAGAACAAGTTAATGTGCTTTATGATGGGTAATATAATTGAAACCATATGTAGTTTCACCATAATTAGACTTTTTTTTTTGGCAATTTGAAATCTCTTTTGGGTTTCGATATACCATTTTGAAATGTGGAACAACAAGTCTTTCACATTAGCATCTATCATCATGGTATGTAAAAAAAGGCCAGATGTATGTTTGTCCAAAGCCGTCCTGCCCGCTTCCCCTGTTATCACCGCTAGAGGAAGCTGTTGCCTTACGCATACAACAATAAGACTTCAAGTTCATCTTCTTGGTGAACAAAATGTGTATTTCAACAATGATAACATACAATTAGCTGCAGAAAATGCCTTCGACAGGAATACCACTTTAACAGCATACTTCAAGTTGCATACACTAAGACAATGTATACATTTAAAACAACATATAAACAGAAATGAATTTGATGAAGCACTATTTCTCTAACAAAATGAATTCCTTTGTATTCAATGTACTTATGTATTATGTAATTATTCATTGTAATATGTTGTGGTATGTATTTTTATATCAATAATATTCTTCATGTACATTTTAAACTTTATTTGACTTCAATTTACTTTATTTTATGATCTCATGTCTACTTCAAATCATGCTGCACGTTAATTGTATTACTCTGACATGTCTCAACATCATATATTTTAGTCCAAAACCTGCAAGAGGAATACAAACAATGAGAGCAGATACGACAATTGGCTATATGTACTATGTTAAACTTTCAGCGGATTCTCTGAGATTTTGTTTGAGGTTACTACTCCTCCACCTAAAAGGAGCAAGATCCTTAACTTTCGTTTTTCTATTAACATATATTATGTTAAAATACACCACATAGTATATTTACACTCTGAAAATGTCTTCCTTTACGCAGATTAGCCGGTGTATACAGGTTTTTCCACTAGTAGTTAATAAAGTAATTAAGTGTTGTTCATTAAGGATCACATGGAACTGCAGTTTTCTTAGGGTAAACCTGATTCCTTGAGAATACTGAGAGAGTTAGGGTCTGCTTTCTCCTCATTCCAAAAAAGCAACATTTCAGAACCCAAGCCATAGTGACATTGCAAGTAATATAATACCACTAGGGACATTGAATTCCGTCTATGCCCAAGCTAGGAAACAACAGTGTGTCACAGAAAGCTACAATACTTGGCAATGGTTTCCAAGAAAACTAAGGCAATTGTATAATTTTAGATTTTGTACTGAGAATTTGTTAGGAGTGCTTAAATTGTGCGTTTACATCCTTGGATCATAGTTATTCTTGGCTCTGTATTCATGACTTATGCATTACTCGTTGCCATCACGTGAAACCTGGAACTAGGTGACTCATGGAACAGTAGGGTTCCAGGTTCCATGTGGAGTCAGTGGGTGTGTGCAGCTGGAGGTTGCTGCTTTTTTAGACTTTGCTTCAGCTAATCTAATAAAAGCTGTGTCCACAAAGTCATGCTGCATTAAGCCTTCCTTTCTTTGTAGTTATCCACATTCCACACATCTAACAACTGGCGATGAGGATAACAAAAACATAATCAGGGACCTCTGACATCAGTGAGTGACACTGTGGCGAGGCAGAGGCTCTGAATGACAGGCAAGTCTTGAGCTAACCGCTGGACCAGGCAAGTTGGGACTCTGAGAAGGAAAATGCATTTCAGGCGAGAGGCACAGCAACTGGGAGCCTGAGGACTTGTTTTGACAAGGCTGAGTATGCTTGTCCTTCCGAATGAGCAGTTCAAGACTGGAGCAGAGTTTCCAGGACGACGCCGGGTCTGACACACTCTTGGGGGGTTAAAGGAAAGGACCCGATGGTGTCGCATTGCATGTGGCCACTTGTTGAAAGTGTGTTTCCATGGTGATGTAGTAAACAGAACTAGTAACGGAGCCACAGAGACACTGTGTTGAACTCCACAAGGCAAAGACAGCCCTGAAATTTCAGCACTTGCAGTACAAGTTGAAAAGAACTACTACATTATAAAGGAAGGCACTAAAGCAACGTGTCACACAGGACAAATTCAATGTTAAAGTGCATTATCGCTTACACAGACCTTGCATATGAATAACGCAAAATAGTAAGGGAATTCAGTGCATGTGGCAGTGCTAACTCTTGAGTGGAGGTGTCAACCCTTGAAAAGTCACAGCACACCAACCAATTGAAATGCTAGATGGCTGAGTACACACAAATCGTTTTGATTGACTGGAATTGCAACTTTAAGCAATATTAAGAACAATTTTCATGACCACAGTATTCCTACAAGTGGCAACACAATATATGCCACAACACACACCAGCAGTCACCCAATTAGGTGATGTGATACCTAAGAGATTATTGCATTTCATTGAAGCCACCTCCTGAAGATTGCTATAATACTTACTGTTGGCAGTTAAATACAACCTCAGCAATGGGCAATGTGCCTGACCCAGTTGTCTTTTTACCCACACCTGCTCAGCCCAGAGTACGATGGGCAGATTGGAGGGATGGATTTACCAAATACGTATTGGTGGTGTTTGGTACCAACTATTCCAATGACAAGAAAGAACCCTTACTATTTCACGGTCTTGGCTCTGCAGGGCAGGACATCCTGAACAAATTACCAGAACCTGTTGGCTTGTGTGACATAGGTTTATATGAGAGAACAATAGCCAAACTTGATAAACACTTTGAAGTCCAAGAGAACATTATATTAGCGCATTATCACTTTGCTACTATGGAACAGAAATCTAGTGAGAGCATTGAATAATGTATTACAGCTCTGAGAGGTCTGGTGGTCAAGTACCAATGTACTCACTGCCAGGAAGAACATCTTAGAGATCAGCTCATGATCAAGTGTTCTAATAGCAAGATACGAGAGGAGATGTGGAAAGAATAGAACCCCACCTTAACAAGAGCAATTGGAGATTGCAAAATGCATACAACATACGGACAGTTGTATCAAGGCTCTCAACTCTGACAAAAACTGTGAAAGTCACAGGTAGCGTTAGATGAAGTATCTGTGAAAAAAAATTCGAATGTGTCACAGAAACAGAGATCAGGAGGAGGAAGGAAAGGAGACCAAAAGTCAAGAGATACACAAAGAGTTGTAGTGCCTTGTGGTAATAAGAATCCTGGACGAACATGGGGGCCTCCGAAAGACTCTAGATTCACATTAAGTAGAAGGGACTACAGGTCTGGTAGTGGCTCTCATCTGGCAAATGACAAAGACTGTGTGGCCATTCAAATTGTGTGCTGTGAGTGTGGGGACAAGTGTCATGCAGCTCGCTGTTGCAAGAACTTCAGATTGTTTGGTCAAGTTTGAGAAGTAATTGACGATGATGAGGAGGATGAATATGAGAACATGGGGAAAGTGCTGATTAGTTCTATACACATCGTCTCAGCAAGAGTGAGGAGGAGTCTATGCCATGGTTGCTGTTAATGGCTTGCCCATCTCCATGTTAATAGATGGTGGTGCAGACTACACACTTGTAAGCACTCAGGTATGAAGAAGCAAATGTGACTGTTGTACACTACAGGAGCCTGAAATAAAAGCAAATGCCTATGGTGACATACCTATCGAGATAGTAGGCCGCATGAGGGCAGAATTGGAATTTAAATGCAGAAAGGCCATGGGGGTGATTTGAGGCAGGGAGAGGAGGAACATTGCTGTCGTTAAATGACCAGGCAGAGCTAGCCCTTCGGCTAGACCCACGACATCCTGAGCAGGTGCTTGCAATTCAAGGAACTGATGGGTGTAACAAGTCGTTTGAGCTGATGCAGGGACCTCCAAGTGTTTTTGAGAAAAGATTAGGATGCATTAAGGGATTTGTGCACCACATCAGTCTCAAACAAGGGGAAGTACCAGTGTCGTCCAAGTTGCAGATGGTACCTTTAGCACTGCACATAGATGTTGGAGAAGGAAACTACTAGAATGGAGAGAGATGGCATCATTGAGAAATTGTAAACCTCAGATTGGATTAGTCCTATTCTGATAGTGAGTAAACGGAATGGATCTGTACGACTTTCCATAGATCTAAAAAACTTAAACAGCAAGGTGGTGGCAGAAACGTTTCCACTCCCGAGGATAGATGATTTACCAACAGGAATCTCTGGTACCCAGGTGTTTTCGATTCTTGAACTCAGAGCAGCCTACCACCAAATCGAACTACATGCAGACTCAATAGATTTTACATCATTCATAACATCCATTTAACTATACAGGTGCTGAAGAATTTATTTTTTTAGCCTCTTTTCAGCAGCCAGTGCATTCCAGAATGTCATGCATCGTTTGTTAAGTAATGTGAAAGGAGTATTGTTTAACCAAGATGATGCATTGATATGCAGTGTTAATGTAGAGAAGCATGACATACTTTTGGGTGTTAGAGATCGTAAGTGAAGCAGGGCTCACGATTGCCAGAGAGAAGTGTACCTTCAGGGCAGGAAAGGAGATTTACTAGGGGCATGAAATATCAGGAGAGGGTGTGAGACTGAAACAGGATGCTGTGAAAGTGATTAGAAAGATGGAGGGCCCCAATGGTAAGAGTGATGTGTTTCATTTCTTGGCCTGGTGGAGTTTTATAGTAAATTCATTGAGAAGCTGTCTGACAAGACAAAGAATATGAGGAAACGTATGAAGAAAGGTGTAGCATTTCACTGTGACTAAATGTGTTCCAGAGAATTTGTGGTGATTAAGCAGTGCATTGTGAGTGCCCCTGTTTTATCCAGCTTTGTAGGAGGTCAGAAACCCATAGTTTATGCTGATGCCAGTAACTCAGGTTTGGTTGCCGTATTGATGGAAGAATGTGCTGAGCAGTTATTGACAATTGCATTTGCCTCTTGGAATCTGAAGGATGCAGAGTTGAGATACTCTGTGGTGGAGAAGGAGGCTCTGGCATGCATGCGGGCTGTCAACAAGTTTAAGATGTACATGTGGGGTTGAGAGTTTATCATCAGAACAGAACACAATCCTCTAATTAGCATGTTCTCAAAAGGTGGTTTAGAGGGAGTTTCTAGGATAATAATTAACAGAATTGCTTTACCTGTTTGAGTCTAAAAATCAATATCAATATGTGTCTATGCTGTGAGATATTAGAAGATCCAGTTTTGACTAGGGCAGTCAGTCGAATACATATTAACAATAATTACATTACATGTACATGCATGGATGTGTGAGATAACATTAGTTAATTTACTTTTTCCTTCATGTAAAAAGCTGCTTGTAAATAATATCTTGATTTATTATTTTAAGCAAAATGGCAACGCTTTAAATTAGTTTAATTCTTCTGTAAAATATAATAAAAAAAACAAGAACAGTAAATAGATCCCATAGAAATAAATCACTACAGTAGCAATGTGGCTTTCATGAAAACCAATCAAAAGTGCCAAATTGAAAGGGCGAAATCTGTGGACCTTAGCAAACAATCGCCCCCATAACTAGGGTTCGGTTAAAGATCAATTACCAAGAAAAGTAGCTTGCAGTCAGGTGAGGATATACCAGTCTGCTGTAAGAGTAGCCAGAGAGCAGAGGGAACTCCAACGCGAGACTGAGAGGGGGACAAAGCCTTTGGTGCTTGACCTGCAATCTCGTACTAACTACAGAGTAGCCATTATCAGTTCAACGAGAGCGAAGGGCATAAGGTCATGTGTTAATGTGGTGATCTACAGTAAAGGCTTTGTGTGGGTAAAGGGCTAGACAATTTAAGCATGCGTTAAGGACAACAATAGCAAGAGGCAAGAGGCACAACGTGTGCTGTGCCTCCTCAGCCATGAAAAACTTAACCATAATATCCACGATCCATGTTCATTGAGTTGCTTGTGGGTTGGGGGAACTGAGGATTGTAAACTATACTTTAAAATAAGAGCGAGCACTGGAAAGTGATTGTCACCTTGTAGCAGTGTGCATTGTCTGTGTGTAGCAAAGTACTGAATATCCTGACGTATGCAGATGGGTGGAAGCTCATTTACACTTCTCCGGGCTTAATCGTCGGCGGTTTTTGTGAAGCGGAGAGAGTGTTAGCCTCAACTGACATAGAGCTGTTTTTTTCATATTTAACTATGCAAAGCCTTTTCATAATAGGCCTTTTTAAAATAGATTTTGCTGTTGTTTGTTGATATCCTATAGCAAATTTAACCATTAAAAAAAAAAAATCCCTATATTAAACATGCACTAAAAAAGCAGGAGCAAATCAAAACAGGAAACACAATACATACACAATAAATGCCAGAGGCATAAAAGTGAAAATATACAATATACGAATGTGTTGATGAGTGGTCAGGCAATTGAGGAGGTGTTCTCCCAGTTAAATAGACTCGCACCAAATGTGAATCCTAGTGCTCAGTTTATCACAGGTTCTCCATGTAGGTATATAACCCTGTGGCAACCACCTAGGCAATAAGCCACGAGCAGAGGATGAGCATTACCACTTCAGGTAATACCCTGGGGTACATAGTTACCTGAAGCAGTAATGCCCCCCCCCCTGTGAGGGGCTTATTGCAATTAGTACCCGGCCCGTAAGACTGGGCTATTAAAAGCTATATTTTCAGTTGTGAAAAACACCCTAATGTTTTTCAACTGAAAAAAGCAAAAACAACAAGAAATGGCCACCAAGGAAGGGAAAACGAAGTCTGTTCTCCCTTTGCATGGTGGGCATTTCTCCCTTTCCATGGCGGCAATTAAAAACATAGGACAAAACTCAACAAAGAAAATGGTTGCCATGGAAAGAAGAGAAGGGACTACACTGAGTCCCTTCTTCCTTTCCACGGGGGCATGTTGTAGATCAGGCGTGTACTCCCTGGGGACAGAAGTGTTCCCAGCACCTCCACTTCCGAAAAGGATCCAAAAGAAGAAGGTACATTGGAGGGGGGTATTTGTGGATTATAGAGGGAGAAGCAAAGGGGAGCACTTACCTTGTTCCCCGGCAGAAAATATATGGCGCCCTCCCGCCCGGAGGAGGCTCGGAGCAGCAGGATTATCATCTGGTAATGCCCCGTTCCGAGCCTCCTCATTGACTGGAAGGCTGTCCTCCCCCCCCCCCCCGCCGGGTACTAATGTTACAAAGAACTATGCATGTATGAACACCTATGTGTTTGAAAAGACACCTACAACACACTCTTCTCCCACTTGCAGCGCAACTGTGGCCAGGGCCAGCACAAGAAGTATTTGATGCTCCCACCCCCTTGGACTGGCGAGAGACCACCTCATGGAGAAATGATAAACTGTGTTTCCAAATAATGTGCCTGATGAATATTGAAGAAGAATTGTGGCCAAACCAAGGGTGAGATCGGTGGCCGATGCCAAAAATTCAGCCAAAACTGTTACACATTCAGCACTCACTCATAGATACTGCCTGTGACAAAGGCAAGGTTATTGATCATATATGTACAAAGGACAGATAATCATAACCATGTAACTGTGCAAACTGACATCGAATTGGCAAGTATACTAATGATGTTTTGATATAATGCATAGTCAACAGCTGGTGCCATGTCATCAGTCACCTTTATTAACTTCTGGTTTGTTAGCCACGCTTCACCCATGATGTGGTTTGTGGCATTTCCTTTCTATTTTAAATTTTATTGAATAAGAACCAGAACTGGGTAATAAAGACTCGACCCGGGTCTAGGTTTCAATTTATGATAATGTTAGATGTACATTGAAATATCTTCTTGCCATGGCAGGCACGCAGCGTATTAACATTCTTTTGTGTTTCATGAACTTACCTGTCAGACTATCACGTGGGACAGGACCTTACTTGGTTAAACTAAAAAGCTTTCACAAAATTGGCTTTTATTACTGCAGAGCAAACAAAATAAATTGTAATATGCAAATCATGGAATATTTAATTAAAAAGAGCAAGCCAAAAGCAAATCTTCATACAAATATTGATAACTCTTGCCATAGCCTTACTTCTGAATTATTAAAGAACTTTATTAAACCTTTTCCATCTCAGGGAAGATATCTTTCAATTTTAAATTAGATTGTGTAACATTCCTTTTAAAGATATGAACCACACATATGGTTTGATTAAAATGCATTCATAGTCCCCTGACTAATAAAGTATCCCTGAAAGATTGACCAGCAAGGTCGCTTTCTTTGTGCCACAAATACCCTTTGCATTTTAGCAGTTGTGATGCCTCACTTTCTAAACTGCAACATCATTCCTCGCAGATTTTAGCTCATTCATATAAATACACCATTGTTATACCCAATGCAATACTCCAGAAACACACATGTCCTGCATACTGTGATTAACATTTTATGACATTTACAAAGGTCATTAATCAATCAGCAGCACCCAATGTCCAGTATGGTTGTGTGGGCACAACACAAATGCATCATATCTAACCTAACAATATAATAAAAGTCCAGATGTATTCCCGTCCCTGTATGTTTGTCCGATGCAGCAGCTTCACCTGTTGTCACCTCTAGAGGGAGCTGTTGCCTTACGATATAAAGAGACATGGCCAATTTGCATAGCTATGCCCATTGTCTCGCTAGAGGGAACTGTTGGCTTACGGTATGTAGTGGTCCTACTGTGTCAATGAAAGCCTGCACTTTGGACTGTGTACAGGGGCCAGTAAGCTAATCATAACATAATATTCCAGTTACTTTTTGTTAAAACAAGAGCAATGGAAGCTGTCCGCATACACATAGAAAAACAGCTTTGTGCATATTTACAACAGTTAAGGATCAATAGCCTGATCTATTCTACCCATGCTCCTCTCTTCTGCCGGACACGGGCTCTTTACGGGTTAGGCGATATTACCTTCGGCAATACCAGTAAACTCGATTACCATCACCACATGCAGTAAAGTTAATGCACCGGACAATTGATGTTCCCCATTTTGGAGTCCCTTTAGTCTCCATTGGGGACATGTGGAACTACCAGATGTGGTAATACTACCTGGGTAATACCAGACCAATGAAGGCATTTGTGCAGAGATCATTTCCATCTCACAAAATCAGTCACATCTTTCACATACAGGTTCCAATAGTGCACAGAAGTAAATTATGTGGTGTTAACAAATACTGCAAGTTTTAACGTTACTGCGCTACACGCAATGATGACAACAGACTCAAATCAGTCTACAGCTCTGTCTGAGTATTCCACTGGGCCACATTACAAGTCTGGCGGTCCAGAAATAAGGGTGCTGATAGCAATTTACAGGCACCCTTTTGGGACTAGCAGACTGTGAGCATGACTATAGGGGCTGGTGCAGGCATGGTTTCCACTGAAGCACCAGCACTGTTTTCAACCCATTTTGAAATCCTCTGGGACTTCACAGGAATGGGGACTTACAGTTACCAAAGTCTGACATCCAGGACCACCGGGACTTGTAAAATCCCAGTGGCACCCGGATATGAGGTGGCGGGAACTGTGTTACGAGATTACCGCCTGCCTCGAATTGAACAGATTTTGAAGGAACTTTTGGGTTGATATCACTTACAAACCCCGCGACCTGATTAAATGCAAAAATTTGCACTGTCGCATTGGTGTGCCATAGAACGGAGACTTCGAGTTCCTCAACTCCGTTTGTTTAATTAGGAAACCAGGTTGCTGTGGTCACACCTTATTACTGCGCCAGAAAAAAAAAAAAATTCTGGTGCAGTAATAAGGTGACCACAGCAGCCTGGTTGCCTCGAATTGAAGTCTTTCTTAGTCTTTTCTGAATTGTATCACAGAGTTTGCCACACCAAATTACAAGTGAAAGGAGCACATGTTAAAAAACTTTTTTTTTTTTTTTTACTACCGATCCCCCCAAGCAATACCTTACAAACCCCTTTTCAAGGCCCATATCTCTCCCGGAATGTGCCCACATCATGCACTGTATTTATACATTTTATACATATGGGGCGGTATTACAGCATGTTGTGGCAAGTGTTATCACAAGGTGCCAAAGGCAAGCCCATGTTTAAGCTGTGCATGCGTGTAACAGAGCACTTACCAAGACCGTTGATACCCAAAGACCTTAATAATGGTTTTCATCGCATTTCCTATCAATACAAATTAATTGTATACACTCAGCCTAAACATGCATATGAGATCGTTGCCTTGAGGTGCCCTGTAATTTAAAATGACTTTATCACGTCCCCTCTTTCTCTCGTATTTCATCATCGACATATGCAAATTCGGGCCTCACTCAACATGACATATATGATATAGAAAGTATTTTCTGCTCAACTAAACTGCAGGTAAACCTAGCAGATGATTTTGCATCCAGCTGAAAAATTGACTTGAACGTAGTGTCTATATTGAGGCCACGCCACGCTATGTCATGTAATGTAATGTTAATGGGTTTCATATAGCGCAGTTTCTGCCATTTTCTTGGACTCTTGGCATTTTGGAATAATCATTGCAACAAATGTGTGTGTGTGTGTGCATGTGAGGAGTTGTGTATGTTTGTGAATTTACATGCATGAGTATATATGTGTGTGTGAGCGTGTGTGTGTGTAAGAATGTTTGTGAATTTTTGTGAGTGCAGGCCGTATATGAATGTGGGTGTACGCGTAAAATGTTTGTTGGCCAGGGGAGGGGGCCGGAGAATGCACGAGGGAATTGATAAGACTGAATTTGTGCGTGCAGGAATGCTATTGAACAGTGAATGTGTGGGAGAACGAATGTTGCTGAATGGTGAATGCACGAGGGAATGAACGTTGTCAGTGCGAGTGATGCTTTATGAGTTGTGCATGCAGGATGGGAAAAAATAATGACACATATTGGCATGGCCAGCATGTAGACGTTTACTTCCAATGGCTTTGCTGACTACAGGGTGGAAACAAACATGGATGTATAATTAGTAAGTGAGGATAGTAGCACATATTGGTGCAGGCAGCATGGACATGTTTTAAATATTAGATTACTGCCATTTTGGGCCAAGGAAACATGAGGGTGTTGTTGTGTGTGCACATTGGTTCATAGTGGTACAGCCACCATGATGTTTACTTGCAATTACATGGAACAAGCAAATATAGACATATTTGTAATGTGGGGACACTGGTATACATTGGTGCAGACACAATGGAGATGTTTACTTGAAGCGACAATAATGACATTAAGAAATGCAGGTATTGAATGAAAATATGTTCTTGTACTTGCAGAACGCTATATTGTGGACAAAGGCATCATGATCACCAGGGGCTCCCACGCTGTGTTCAGTTATGTGTGCTGATTTGTAGGAAATATTTACACCTCTCCAAGAAAAAAAGAAAATCGCTATCCATCACTGGTGTAAATGATAAACAGTCAGGGTCTTTGTGTGGGGTAAGCCTCTATGTGTTATTGGTACATGGTCCATTCAGATGTTGCCCGGGTATATATACCCTGATGTCGATGCGTGTGTATTGTACTATTTTCAGTGTCTGCTGTGCTAGATTTGACAAATTGAACACATGGAACAGATACTGCCAGAGTAATAGATATATAATAGATTGGACTTCAATGGACAGATACCTGATAAATGGTTGTTTCACTTCCCTTCATTGCAGTATTGACCTGTCAAGAAAATGCATTGATTTATGCCAGAATTTGATGGCATTGGATGACTGTAATAAAGATGTTGCTGCAGAACAGAAACGCTTACCAACGGCTATAGGCCAGGCAGTAAAGCCACCAATGTTGGTCTAGGGATTATAGAGCATCATCTAGCTTACCTTTTTCAATTGTTTACGATTTAACAAAGACATACAGAGATTACAAAGCGCGTTATTATTTGTTTTCACGTGCATTTGACAGTAACAATGGAACACAGGGATCATAGCAACGCAGGTCGCTTTATTCTGTGGCTTTATGCTAAACTGTTTCTCAGGTATGCATTTATTTATTTATTGTGCATTTGTAAGAGTCTTATACAGCAAGTAAAGTATGTTTCAAAGCGCCCACGGGGCAGGAGGGAGGGAACATGGGACTGAAAATCAGATACAACAATGAAAGATAGAGGCAGCCCTACTAGGCCTTGTGATCATTCAAAATGTGCAAGTGCAGAAGGAGAGAGAAGGGATGAGGATTTGGGGATAAGTGCAAGGTGTGCCAGGTGGTACGTTCCAGGGAGTGAGCAGCTGTAAGTGCCTAGGTAAGTGGTCAGCTCCATATAGGTAAAGTAAGTACAGACCTCTAGTGGAACGGCCAGTGGGTGAAGGAAGTGCTGGGAGCTGTGGCTGAAGGTGATTGGGTATGTGAGGCCAGGTCTCAGGTGGACACAAAAGAGCCCTGGTCAACAGGGCCCTCCCGTACGCTCCCTCCAGATCTCTATGTTTCTCTAGCACCAACTCCCTGTGTGTTAAGCGCTTCTCTAAACAGCAAGCAGGTAACTGATCTCTTTCAAGAACTGTGGGGTTTTAGCAAAGGAAGGATGAAGGAAAGGTGGCAATGAAAAGGAAAGTCTAAAGGAACTTCGGGAATTTGAGGGGCTGCAGCTCTAGAAGAAGAGGAAGCGGGAGGATGTTCCATAGGAGGGGGCCGGCCGAGGAAAGAGATCGGCCACCTGCTCACTGTTTAGAGAAGTGCTTAACACACATGAAATTGGTGCTGGAGCAACAAAGAGATCTGGGATGGTTGGATCTGGGCATGGCGAGGATCTTGTAGCCATCAGGGAGGAGAGTGTGAACACTTTTGACAGATCTGGCCATGTACAATATCTTGGTGAAACCGAGAACATCAAGGTCAAGTTCTTCCAGGAGATGGCAGATATCGGAGTGTTTGACAGCTGAGCAATAGTTGAGATTGGCAATGTGGTGAAGGTTGCCTCTCTTGAAAGACTTCCATGGAGGGGTACAGGTCAGAGGTATACCCTGCAGAAGTATAAAAGGAGCCCAAGGGTAGGCAGAAGAGGAAGGAGGAGAGGACAAGGTAGCCAAGGAGGAGGATGAAGGTCCCAGAGTGGTGGCAGAGGTGGGAGGCAACAGGGCAGCTTGAGAAGAAGTAGAGGAAGCTGGCGAGGTGCCAGGGGGTGGAGGCAAAGGAGCCAGAGAAGGGAAATAATGGACAGCAGGAGAAGAAAGGAAGTTGATGAGGTGTGGGAAGCGTCTATCAAAGAGGAGGAGGTTTGCCTGAGGGTCTTGGACCAAGACGGTGCCATTTAGGTAAACATTAATGATGGTCTTAGAACAGTGGAAGAGGGATAGGAGGACCTCCCACCCGGGTTTGACCATTAAAGAGAGAGGAGGAAAAAGGTTAGAGCACAGAGACCATACGTGGAGTCCATAGGTCTGGTGAAGGAACGACAAAGAGGATGTCAGTGAGGGTCTGCCTGGAGGAGGAGCTGGTATAGATATCAGCGATAGGGAGGCCTGGGTTGGAGACTAGGATATCCCTTTTAAACTTCTTCCTACCAGACTTAGTAAGAAGGACAGTATAGTCAATAGAGAAGCAGTTAGAGAAGATAGGAGAGACAGAGAGCACAATAGAGGATGCTAATAGAGGATGCAGAGGGCAGGGAGAAGGGAGAAAGTTAGGGGAGGGGGAGTTGAAGGGTGGGGGAACAAAGGTAAGGGGGTAGAGACACTAGGGGAAAGCACAAGAGGAGGGGTGCAAGCAGACGAGACAGCAGCATCTCCTGCGCTCCTGCACACCTGCATCACTCAACACCTCATGTACTAAGTGCGGAATAAGGGGGGGAATTCTTTATGCTATGATTTTGGCAAGTAACTTTGTGTCTACATTAATTAGCGATAGAGACTGTATAACCGACATTCGTTTACCAGGCTTAAGAAGAATTGTTATGGTTGCTTCCTGTAATGTGTACTTCAGAGCTCTTCCCATACTTTCAAAAAGAGGGGTGCCAGACTTGGATTGCAAGCTAAATAAAACTCGGCCATTAGGCCATCTGGTCCTGGGGCCTTGCCCCCTGGGAGTTCGCCTATTACCTTCACAATTTCCTCGACCGTGAATGGGGTGTTAATAGAGGTTCCAAGATAATCTAGACAGCGGTATCCCCTCTAGGAGTGATTTGATGGCCCTCGCCCCAGGCTGCGTGGTTGCCTTGTACAGTGCTGCTTAAAACTGTTCAAACACTTCTAGGATCTCTTGGTTCGAGTGTTTGCTTCCTCCCCATTCAGTCCGGATCTCCTCAACATATGGGGGATCCCTTTCTGCCTGCACCAGTCTGGCTAGCATCCTGCCAGGGCATTTGTCCTCCCCATAGCGCCTTGCTGCTGCAAGCCTAGTGAAATATTTAACTTCCCTGTGTGCGAGGGTCTTAAACTGTTCTAATGCATTGTGCATGTTGGCCATGATTGTGGGGTATGAACCGGCCATGTAGGTGTTTTCTTGTGTTTTGAGATGGAGATCACAGTTGGCCAGCTCTCCTTGAATCATTTCCAAGACCCCAAACTCTTTAGCATTCGCTATCCCCCTCATGTAGGCCTTCAATGCTTGCCATATTGTACCATGTGGTGTCTCCCCAGGTGTATTGTGGTGAAAAGTAAGCGTGTATGTCTTCTTCAATGTCTGCTTTAAACACCACGTCCTGAAGGGCCTCTGACATAAATGGCAAGCGTGGAGTAGTGTTGGGCCCCCGTCCCATCGAGAATGATATCATGACAGGGGAATGGTCCATGAGTGTGCGAGGGGGGGTTGTGCAGTTGGAAACCCTTCCCAACCATTGCTTTGGGTTTAGTATCAGGTCTATATGGGAGGCCATATCGTGGGCGGATGAGTAGACCACCAATTGGTGAGTGCAGAACCCTCCAAATGTCCCTCAGGTCTAGCTTCCTAATCTGACCGATGAGGCTGCGGCTGCTTTTGGATAGTGGCTTTGGGGCTGTCCATGTACGATCCAGATTTTGGTCTACTATGCAATTAATATCCTCTGCCCATAGCGCCGAGATCAGTGGGTATTCAATGATAATGTCACTGATAGTCTTGTAGAATTCATATGAGTGAACATTTGGACCATATGTGTTGACTAGTAGCAATTCTACTCCTTCCAGTTTCCTGTGAACCATCACGTATCTGCCCTGCGGGTCTATGCGGGACGTTTTAGGTACAAATTTGAGCATTTTTTGTATCAGTATTGTTATTCCTCTTGATTGAGATGAGTACACTGTGAAAAATCTGCTGGGTCCCCATGAGGGTACAATTTGGCGATTGGTTGTCGCTGTGGCGTGCGTCTCCTGAAGGAAGAGAATATTATCCGTGTGTCTTTTGGTGTATTCCAATATTTGCCAGGTCTATGTATGGTTTACCAGACCCCTGACATTCCACCTCATCAGGTTAATCACCCCCATTTAGTTGTTTGGTGATTCCCAACCCACCCAGAGCATTTGCCGTTTCGGCTATCCTGATTTAGCAAGCACCCCTCTCTTATCCAATTTTGTCTACCATCGCACTTTTTGCATATTTTCAACCCTATCTGGTCCCACCCCATCCCTCCCTCATCCCCCCAATTAGGGTAATGGTATCCCCCCTCCCCAACCAACATGAGTCAGCTTCAGAACTGGGCGAAACTCACAATAACATTTTGATCTAACAATGCAGAACTGCATGCGTGAGCTGTTGCTTAACCTCTCTTACATCTGCATTGCTAGCACCCATAGCATAGCTAACTGTCAGGATAGCCTGTTAAATTGGTGCACCATAGACCTTTGGATATGCTTAATTTCCCAGACTAGGTATTTTTCCTGGTCGTCTCATCATCTTTGTTGTTGCTGGGTGGGAGGGGTATGTTTGCTTCAATATAGGCAACCGCCTCAGTGGGCGTTGTAAAGAATATTGTCTTTCTTGGTGTTGGAATTTAAGCTGTGCCGGGAATAGCATTGCATACTGCACCAATCTGTCCCTTAATCGTTTATTTATGCTCGCAAATGTTTTGCGCTCTTTCTGGACTGCTGTGAAGAAGTCCGGGTAAATGTGGATGTTGGCCGATTCGTAGTGGGCGGGGTGCCTGTTCCCTGGCCAGACGAATTATGAGATTGCGGTCGCAATAGTTCAATAGACGGATCAGCGCGGGTCTCGGTGGGTCCCCCGGGTTTGGGTCTGATTGCTGGAAATATGTGTCCACGCTTCACCACATATGATGTTGAGAAGGGTGGGTCCCCTAGGAGTGCTTTCAGGAGAGTTTCGGTCATGACCTCTCTGGTAGGCCCACTATGCAGAAGTTGTTCCAGTATTCAAGGTCCTCACATTTTTTCAGAGCACGTTTCAGATCTTTGGACATGGTGGTTACTTGGGTTTTCAGTTCCACAATGTCATCCTCAACTGTCCCAATACGAGTCTCTGCCTCAGACACTCTGGTGCTTTATCATTCTATTTTGGCATTTAGCGTTGTGACCTTGACATCAATGTCATCGAGCTTGCCACCTAGGGTTGCAACGCCCGTCTGCATGCTGTCCCTTATTTATCGTAGAACTGGCATATCCTGGGCTGCTGCTTCTGCGCTGTCCCCCCAAGGCTTTATTAGTATCCAAAGCAGTCATGGTAACCTGCCTGGTGAAGGGTTCTATGTTGCCTTGCTTTTTGTGTGCCCCACTTCCCTTTGTCATGGTTGCAGTGTGGGACTCCCCCCACTCTCAGTTCTAATTAGTTATTCACTGTGGCTGCTTCTGCCTCTGCCACACCTTCAGGCTTTGGGTTGGTGTCAGGGAGCTTCCCAGCATGGTGGGCTCCAGTGTAGGCCCCCTACAGGTCATTGTGTTTGAGGAGTTAATGGGGGGATGCCAAATACCGTTCACCGCATGAGTTATACTGTTGTGGCTGTCCCCTAACATACCTTGCTCTGCAGGGGGAGGGGGAATAGCCAGGTTCGGTCCAGTCTTCCTGATGTTGCCAGCAAGATGTTCCCTATCCTTCAGTGTGTTGGACTCACTGTGACAGTGTGTCCAGGTGTTCGGGCGATGCCTCAGTCTCTGCTCACCTCCAGATCTTCTGTTTGCCACAGACTGCACTACAGTCGGGTGGGGGAGTGGGCTGCGGCAGGCCTGGCAGTGTTCACAGCGGGTTCCCAGACCATTGCTTTCTTCACCTCCACGCAGGTTGTATCAGTGCATGTGGGGGCATGGTGGGTGATGCTGTGTGGCCCCTGGGGCCGACTCCAGCATCTCCCCACTCCATGCCCAACTCTCAGCAGTGGCACGCTCTGCCAGGTCCGAGCTTACCACTCTGGCCAGGGGCAAGGTGCACAGGCCGCTGTCCCTCTGTTCTCTGTGTCTGGTATTGTTGTAGGGCTCCTAGTTCCAGAGCCGGCCGAGTGCATGTCCCATCCCCTCGGATGCCTTCCAACCTTTGTTAAATTTGCTTTGAGGTGTACGTTGCTGGGGCCGTTCTCCAAATGGGTGGGGGGAGCGGGCTGTAGCAGGCATGGAAGCATCCCCCACAGGCTCTCGCCCAGCAATCCTCTGTGTCTTGGTATAGGTTGAGGCAGGATTTGGCGGGCTGGGTCCAGCAGTGTGTTGTGGCTCTATTCCATGCTGCCTTTCCTGACAGCAGTGCACTCTGCTGGTTCAGCACTGTCCGCTCGAGGTAGGGGGAAGGCGCCCAGACCGCTGCTGCCCTGCTTTCGATATCAGATATTGCAGTGTGGCTCTGTGTCCCAAGGTTGCCCTGGATGTGCCCTGGCTCGTCAGGAGCCCTCGGATCGCACCGTGCTTGTCGTGTGTCACGCAGTCCGGTCTATGACTCCGTTACTAGGTGAGGGTGCCGCCGAGCTCAGAGAAGAGCAGCCATTTTGCAGGCTGCTGAACAGCGCCCCGTTCCTATTTTATGTTAATATGTTTACACCTCTTAAATTGACACCTGCCCATGTTATATATCAGTGGATGTTGGAAATTAGAATGTATACAACATTTTATTATTGAATCACAAGGTAACCCTTACGATTTCTTGTTTTCAGTTAAAACCAATACAAATTGGTTAAACACAAGTGAATGGATTTATTATGCTTGGACTTTGCTTTATTTAAATGAAAAAAACGGATTCAAGCAATGCATCAAATCTGTTAATCTGAGGCTCAAATGAGTAATTTGATATGAATGTATTTGATTTAATTAGAGTTGTTTGTAACACGCTGTAATAATCAGGCATACGTAATTGCATCTAGACGCAGATGAAATCACAATACCGTCATAGGCAAGGTTGACAGCATGCAGAAATTGAATAAAAAGATATGTACTCCGAGCTTTCCAGTGAGATATTCTAAATTGACACCCAGGAGTTCCACAGATGTGAGCTAAGGACTGCAAACCATTCATTACATATTGTTTTATAGAGGGAACTAGGAATTGAAAGAAGAAATTGATTGACAGATTCAAGGCCCTGAGCCAAATGGTAAATGTAAAACATCTCAGCAAAATAGAATGGGACACATTACAAGTCTGATGGTCCGGTAGTAACAGTGCCGGTAAGGTACCGGCACCGTTGCTACCGAACCGGCAAACTACAAGTTGTGCTTGTGGGTGCCTCTATGCCCACCAGGTCTGACCTGGCGGGCAGACCAGCACCCACGAGCAGAGCATGTCGGATGCACCTGCATCATTCTGAATGGTGCCAGTGCATCCAACCTCCCCAGTCCCATTGAGCCCTATGGAGTATTTTATTTTATAGACTACGCCAATTAATCAGTTCATTGTTTATTGGAACCTTCCAAATGCTGTTAATAAATAAAAAGGATTAGCTCCAGGGGTGGCTTGTCTATAATGACATGCAGCTCCCCAGCCAGTATTTCCAATGAGCCATGCAAGGCTGGGGAGCAAAACGGCCAGGGTCGGACTGGCCCATAACATTGTATCGGGCACCAATGAAAAAGTGGCTTACTGTTGCAATTGACAATTCATTCCTTTTGTGACACTGTTTGAATAGCAACCAAAGGGGAGTTTTTGAATAAAGTGTGATGTGAATTGCCCATTTAAAGACTATGTATTCAGCAACACTGTTCAAAACTACTAGCCACATGGTGAAGTAATTCATCAAACTGGACTATATTGGCCAAAAAGGTGGCCCACTTTGACACAAAAAAATGCCCATACCTGCTTTTTGTGTTTTTGGTTTGGCCATGGGCCTATTGCCCTATAGGCCAGTCCTAGCCTGAAAATGACCCACCCTTCTATGGCTATGGCTAATTGAAATTGCAGGGCTAGGGAACTGGAACTGTCAAAGAGAAACAGTGTTTCCCTTTGACATTTAAGAGCGCTCCATCAGCTGACAAAAAACAGCTCAGAGAGTGCTCGTATTTCACTGGGCTGGCTCCTCCATAATGGGTCATGTTTCTTTCAGCTGAGGGAGCGCACTTAACTGTCAAAGGGAAACACTATTTCTCTTTGACAGTTACAGTTTCCAAGCAGATGAGGGGCAGAAGACAGCGGATGAGTAGCTAGAGAAAGAGAATTGGGGAAGGGTGATGAGGGGCAATAGGAGTTGGAACTGGAGGCTGATTCAGGACAGTAGGATGATGCAGATATTTGGCAGGAGGAAGAGGCAAAGGAGCAAACTGACAGAGGTGATTTTGGTGGCTCCTGTCCTATGGGGGTTGAGAATGGAATGTAGACCAGAGGAAGGGACAAACTAAATGGTACTGCCCAACACGTTCTACTCTGGGCCCTTCTGGGTATGGCAGTGAGAAAGGTAAAGGCAAAGTTATGTTTGGGCAAGCTCTGCAATAATGAAATGGGGTCAGGCAAGGAGATTGAGTACAGGAAACTAAGCGTTATGTATTGACCACAGCAGCAATGAGTAAACACATTCTTTGGTGGCATAAACCTATGTTACATAGCCATGTGCCATCCACCACCGCCTTAGCCACCACAACCTCCTACAAATTGCTTTGCTCTAGAGGAAGCAGAAGGGACAGGAAGGAGAGTGCAGCAGATGCAAAAAAATATAGTGCAATCCTTTCCCAACCTCTGGATGTCTGTCTTCACTAACCCTGCTTTCTTCCATTCTCAATTGGATCCTCTAGGAGTCACATGATCAGGCACATGTTTGTGAGTGAACCGTTACTGCAAATGAGCACCTACTCGCTTCTATTTGTGGTTTTAATGGGATATTATAAAGATTTATAATCTATATTAGTTCATTGCAGTAACCATAAAATAAAGTTGCAAAAAATGCATGAATACATAACATACCAGCATAAGTGCTCTATTGTAATGAGGCTCATTGCGATTACTAAACCAGAACGAAAATAATTGTTTTCTCGTGCATGATCGAAAAACCTGAGGATTCTCAAGCAAGAAATCTAACTTAACCAACAATGAAAGAACAGCCTTATGAGAACTGGCACAAGATAAAAATATCACCATCAAAGAAGCGGACAAGGGAGGAAATATTGTTGTCCTCAACAAATCAGATTACATTCAAATGGCCATTGATCACCTTTCTACTCCCGGATGTTACAGAAAATTGAACTCTAACTCCAATGTGGAAACAGTAAAACACCTTAACAAGTAGTGCTCATTTGCAGTAAGGGTTCACTCACAAACATGTGACTGATCACGTGACTCCTATTGGATACGTATACATAAAGGGACCTAATAGAGACTGTCCTTTGCCAGAGCAGTGTTAGGTTGGCATTTGAGGCGCAGACGTTTTTTTTTCCAATCATATATGTTCATGTAAGCACAATGCAAAGCTTGCTTCTATCTTTAGTGAGCGTTAGGACCAATAATAATAAAAAAAGATTCATATTACGGCTGTGACAGAGAGAATAAAGCATTGCCATTCTGTTACAGCCTTGACAACAGTGATAAGACTGGAGTTGAGCGTGGACATTCATCCGGTTTAAACACTTCTCTTAGGTAAGCACAATCGGCACAACTGTTAAATCAGAGTGAAGTGCATGTAGCAAAGCTCACACGAACCAACACCTGCTCGATAATAGAATAGCAAATATATTCTTTCTTTTAACTATTTTGCAGCTAAATAGCAGAATTGACAAACCAGGTGGACTGATTAAGAATGCGCACAAACTAATAAACACGCTGCATATCAATTAATGACACAAGAAAATATAGCCAGGACGGACGTATTTGGAAATAGGTAAGGACGTTTGCTGGTGCAGATAATTACAAGTAATACATCAGTATTAATTAAGTGCTGCGAGTATCGTGTGGAAACACTTTCACGAAACTTAATGGTGCTGTTTTACTCAATAGAGAAGAAACGTATATCCAGAAACAAATTAACTCACAGTCACTGGATTGATAGCGGTGTGATGCGAACATGGCATGCTCAACAGGGTGCATTACGACTAGTGAGACAAAGTAACAGGTAACTTTCACCTCCTCACCTGCAATGTTAAATGTAGTATGATACTGTTTTGTGTAATAGGGGTGAGGCGGAAGCTCATGCTGTTTATTACCAGTCCGAGGGCTCGCCAAGAGTTATACAATAAACGATGTGCTTTTACTCAATCACCGCATGGAACAGTTACAACATTGCTTTGGCGTAATTGTTTGTGAGATGCAGGATCAACTGTATAACCAGCTGCTTGAGGGTCCATACATATTTCAGGCGTAGAAAGGATGTATTTAAAGGAATGCAATTGAGTCTCATTAAGACAGTGAACATGAGGCTGGGAAACTCTTGATGTAAATACTTTGCAGATGCAGTAAGAATATTCATTATATGACATGGGGGATTACACAATATTCTAAAAAGCTCTTTGTTTTTCACCTTTGTTTTTTCCAACTCTCCTCTTTCTTTACAGGAATGTTACCCTATATGAATGAGTTTTGCACAATTTATTTGTGGGAGTCAGCACATGGACTGAGCTGTAATACATTTTAGGAGTTGCACTATCAGGCTTGCCCTGACGATGACCCTAGGGGTCGAAACACGTTTTGGCAATATTGTGCATGATTCTTAGGCAAACCTGTATATGCTTTTCGTAGACATACATCCTGTATTTGACACACATACTATTGTTTTGGATGCTATTTATGGAGTTGAGTGTTATAACTATGAATTGCACATTTCTTCACACTGTTACTCAGATTGTATTTCGTGAGGACTAATACACAATGAATCATATTTTCAGTTATTAAACCTTTCTACTGTCTAACAGGTGATCTATATATCGGCAATTTTGCAGTATTCATTATTTCACTGGTTAGAGTGTTGAGCGCGGATGAGGCTAACAGAGTACTGACCATATTATTTACCGTTGGGTGGGGTAACCTACCACTGCTACCTGTACCACAGCCCAACACTGTTCTTAATTAGATTGATTATTGGCAACCATTATCAACCAAGGGGAGGTTTATAGCGCACCATGTACTAGGTACCCCAGGTGTTTTCCAATTAGGGCTTTCGAGAACACTAGTCAGCCCAAAAGGGGAACATCTATTGGGTTTTGGAAGACTTAATCATAGCAACATTAAAGAGGAGACAGGAATGCAAGGGAAACATTGTATTTCACCACACCTGACAATAACACACAGGGATTTCTGTTTATGATCAGAACCGAATGGGAAAACCTATGTTGGGATGTTTAGCACAATTTCAATGGGGCAAAGAAAACGCAAATGGGAATTCATTTTTACCTTACAATGGGGAAATAGGAACGGAAAGGAAAAATGGCAACAATTTTGTTTTGCACCTTTCAATGGGGAAATAGGAACAGAATGTGGAAATGGGAACCATTTCGTTTTACACCTTACAATGGAACAAACATGGAAACAGGGCTTTTGTAGTCAATTATTTTGGCAAATCATTAGGACCAAGCCAGCTCACAAAACACTGGGTTAAGATGTTTAGTTTTGAATTCCACCAATACAGATCCCGTGGATTCAATGGGGGAATTAATTTATTTACTTTGATAAATAGACTAAGGATCTAGACAGATAAATGGGAGATTATTCAATGGGGAAATGACTGACATACACAACCAAATGAGGATTTTGCAATGGGGATTTATCAAAGGCAATGCTACAAGAATACAGGGAAATGGGAATTCTGCAATGGGGAATTATCTAAGGCAATGCTAAAAGAATACGGGGTCTACACACTCTATGGCTTTTGGGGTTTAGTTCTACTTACAGGAGAGGTCTGGCCTGAACATCAGGGAGCGTCAGGACACTGCTTTGACAGCAAAATGGGGGCCAGTCAAGGTCTCTGGTGAGTCCTCCAAAGGGTCCCAAGTCAGCTTCTAATCTCCTGGCTCCTCTGCAAGATTTAGACCTCTCACTTCTGGGATGTTTCTCCAGATTTCAACAGCATATCACCTCATGGGATTAGTCAGAAAGTCCTACTCGGAGGCAGGCAGACTTAGTTATAGTGCAAATGACATCACAGACTTGTCATAGTTCCCACAGACGGGATTGGTTAATGCTCCAATACCCCACTCCCTCCTGTGTATTGATAGGTCCAGAAAATGTGGGTGCGCTTTGGGATACCAGGGGAGAAGAGCACTTCATCATCTGATTTGACAGGTGGACTAGGTCAGGTTTTTGCACTTAAAATCTCACGAGCTTTGCAAATACCCTTAACTTCCACGTTTTGACAGATATGAATGCATTTTTGAAAACCACATTTCACTGTGAGTCCAATGACAC
The DNA here is from genome assembly GCF_040938575.1 of Ambystoma mexicanum. Lineage (NCBI taxonomy): Eukaryota > Metazoa > Chordata > Amphibia > Caudata > Ambystomatidae > Ambystoma > Ambystoma mexicanum. The sequence continues at coordinate 106,683,237 of NC_090937.1, forward strand.
TACTCAGGAGTCTGTATGTCATTCCTGTGCAGAGCTATGGTTTGTCTTCCTTTACTCTGGACTCATATCATTGAAAAATATGGCCCTATATGGACACCATTCTGATCCATATTTTACATGCTTTATCAATTTTTCACATCACTAGAAAACACAATATGGCCCCAATCACATATTCCTGAATAATTTTAGTTTTGTTTACCTCACAAAAATCACTTTGGGATGACCAGAAAGGGTTTACCATCACATTTCCGGAAACCCTACAATGAGTCTTGTGTAATAAATATTGTCAATTTTACATGATACAAAGCATTTCTCCCCCTTTAAACAATGGACAGCCAAACCACTCATTGGCACTGGCCCCCACTCTTGCTCTCCCAGTTTAAATTTCTCTGTGCATGCCTGTGACGTTAAGAGAGGGTTCTGTGTTTAGATAAGCTCAGCCCTTCAAGAGCTTATGAGTACTTATGCACTTTTTATTGCAGCTTGTGTGACCCAGAGGTGGTAAATTCTGGAGACAGACCTGTCTTTATCTTGTCCACCCCGTGGATTTGATCTCTAAAGTATCTTAAAGTTGTATTTTTAAAGGAAGGCACTGAGGTTTGAAATTGCAGGTCCAGATCTCTAGGACAACAGGGACCCTGGAATGCATTTTCACATCTTGGGCAAAGAAAAAAAAACAAATGGCAGGCAGCACATGGCCTTTCAAACTCAGCCGTACATTGCCTTCTAACTTCACATTTCATTTTAAAACGAACTGTTGGAAGTCACACAATGTCAGCATCTATAGGTTTCACTAAATAGTTGTCCCCTGCATATATTGGTTAAATGAGGGCATCATAATCACACTTTTAGTGGCTTTGGTTAACATTTTGTTTTGAAGATTAGACTTTGAAGGAAACACAAAAGGACATTTTCTTTAGTTCACACATGAGAGAAACTTCATTTTACTGCAGCTGCTTGAAACATAATCTTATCATTTTCCTTTCAGATACTGTGCACTGTGGTACTGTGCACTGTGGTTTCATGGAATATCAGTCCAGCTCTACAAAATTTAGTCAAACTATGCTTGTGATGTGTCATTTGCTTCCTTTGTGAAAGGAAGTTGGCATCTTTCCATATTTTGACATTTAGCACATTTCCCTTCCTTTTGATTTGAATGTACAATGCTTTCTGCACTGGCATGTTGAGGCCTAACCTTAGGCAGCTTTGGTTTAAGACTTTCACACCACTGACAGTGTGGTTCACAAAGTCTTATACAGCCATCTCAACTCAGCAGCACATTTCTCCAAAGAGGCTATAACCTGGATTGAGTCTTTCCTTAACAACAGAACCATGATGGTTTTCTCTCCATCAGCAGCGGCAGACCCAATCCCTATCACCTGCGGAGTGCCACAGGGGTCCTGTGTCTCACCCACTCTGTACAACATATTCACTAAGCCCTTTTTGATGATCTGGACCATCTTAATATCACCTACACTAACTATGCAGATGATACCCATATTCTCCTCCCACTTTAAGGGATTATGGCATGGATTAGGCCTTGGTGAATAGAGTGTACCTCATCATCTGGGCATGATTGGTTACACACGGTCTATGCCTGAATGATGATAAAACAGAACTCATCATCCTGGGCACCCCATCTAACCTTAAAAAACTAGACACTGAATACTCCTCCTTCATAATTGACGGCAACCTCATTAAAGTGGCCAAGGAGGTAAAAACTTTGGGATTCTACCTCAACTCCACCCTGTCCTTCACCAAACAAGTCAACACACTGGCCTCCTCCACAGCGTATACCTGTAAACTTATTAGAACTGGCAAACTCTTTCTTTCCAATAATAGCTGCATCATCCCGGCTATAGCCTAGATTCTGTCCAGGTTAGATTACTGCAGCACACTTTATATAGGTTCCAACAAATCTATCATTAGAAGAATCCAAATTCTCCAAAATAACACCCTTAGAGTGGCCCTTGGAATAGCCAGAAGAGAGCACATTTCGGAGATTAGGCATCAAAACAATTGGCTTTTAACTAACAACAAAATCCATCTAAAAACTGTGTCGCTCATCCACAAATCACTGCACAATGCAGCTCCTAGCTACCCCTGTAATAGATTCCACAGGAGGACCTCCACCAGACCGTACCGATCAGCTAGCTTAAATTGCCTTTCTATCACCAGATTTAAATTATCCAAAGTAGGAGGCAGCAGCTTTCCCATCAAAGCAGCCCAGCTTTGGAACGCCCTTCCTCCCTCACTCAGAGAAGACCAATCTTACTTGAACTTTCGATCTAACACTATCACCTGGCTTAAATCTGTAGTCATGCACAATTCTCACATCCAAACATAATCTATCCTACATCACAACCATAAGTCATTTAGCATTGCCCTCTAATGCGCCCTCCTAGAAGATTATAATTTACTGTAACTGTTGTAAGATATGTACTCATCCACTTTGCCTCTCTGTTATTATCCACCCATGTACCGTACCCTGTAATTCTACAACTTAAATCTTGCAATGGTTATCTTTGTAAATTTGATTGTATCTTTGTCATTGTTATTGTACCTTTGTAAATATTATTGCATCTTTGTAAATGTATTGTATTTTGCAATTTGTAACCTAAGTTGTGCATTTTCTTGTAACTGCTGTGCCCTGATACCTTCGGGTCTGGTGCGCAATACAAATAAATAAACAAACAAACAAACAAACTGACAGATTGCAATCATCACAGGGGTTGAAAGCAAAGAGGGGGAAGCAGGTATGAACAAGTTGAAGAATGAGAAGTGGTGAAAGAATAACATTTGAATAAGTAAGGTATCTGGAGAGGGAGTTACAGAAGGTAGTATAGGAGGAAGACAGAAATTATATAGAAGGATGCCTCAAGACCTGATAACAGGTCTGTTTTTGGAGGATGTAGAAAGAAACATTGAGGGAGGAGAGATGGAGAGCCCGACAGAGGACATTTATTTGATTGATTGATTGTTTATTTATAATGCACTTATAGACAAGTGTTTCAAAGCACAACCATGCATGGGAGGGGGAGACATAGGGACACAAGACAAACAATATTACTAGGCATGGTACATTCAGATTATGAAGTTGAACAGAAACAGGATGTGCATGGGGGGGGGGGCAACAGTGAACAAGTGTGCCCAGTCCCATCAGAACCTGGGTTAAGTACAGAGAGATACCACTCTCATGGGTCGTAACTGAAGTGCAGTATTGCTGCGGCAAGTGCAATGCCTGAGGGCAAGTGCAGGAGACTGGTGAAAAAGCATGGGACCTGTGAGGCTCTGAAGGCACACCATGTAGCCGGTCGGCGAAAACGAGCAGAAGTAGAGGAGAGAGAGCAAGAGAGTAGAAAGAGCAGGGGCTAAGAGAGAGAGAGAAGGTGAAGGAGGAAAAACAAGGAGGAGAGGAGCAGGTACTTTAAATGCCTAACAGAAGGAGTCATCAACAGTTATTGCAACACACATTTGGCAGGGTATTGAGGAGTTGCAGAAGGAGGAGATGCACTACTGTAGCAAACATGAGAAGAGGAGACGGAGAACAAGTAGGAGATGTCCCGATAGTCACAAGACATTGAGCATCATTGGGTGTGGGGTGCAGACAAGAATGTGGAGTTTGAAACCAGAACCAATCCCCTAACACAGAAACGAGGGTAATGTTACTTAACTCAAACTGTAGACAAGTACAGCCATCTGGTGGGACCTCTGAGTTGCAGCTTGAAATATCACAACACTACCTATGACAGCTACCTAATACGAATGCACACAATGGGCTCAAGACCCAGGTGGAGGGGCTTCACAAGAGTCCAGGATGAAAAGTAAAGGGCCTGAAGAAAAAGGAACCAAGAGCAAAGAAACAAGTGTGGGGACACTTCAACCCCATCGTGTGAATGACTGAGAATTGACCATAAATACTGGGACGGGATCCTGGGTAACAGAACCCATAGATTTTTACTGAACCAAGAAAACGTATTGTTGGAACCTTTAAACAAAGCCATCCTGTTTAGTTTCATTTTCCTATATAGCCCTAATCCTTAAAACCATCCCTAATAAACACAGTGTTGTTCAAATCTCAACTTTCTCTGTCTGTATCTCATTGATATCATGGATCATTGATACAAATAGGGCTTAATGGAGGGGAGAGGAATTTTCTCACAATGGTGTTTGACTGGGAAGACTGCAAGATAATATATGTATCTCTTCCATGCACTACTTCATGGATTCAGGGATATGAAGCAGCTCCCATGTATACCGCAGTTCCAACATTCATCCTAAAACATGGGTCTCACACTGAAAGCACTCACTCGCCTTATGAGATTGCTATGACCGGCAGAGTGAGGCAGGAGTGTTGCACTGTGATAGACCCTGCACCTTGCAGTGTGAGCTTGTGGATTCTTTCTACGCTTTCTACTGCTGCTTTACCAGGAGGAAACCAGCAGTTAAAAACCCTGCCCACTCATGGAGTGATGTGGAGAGAGGCAGGAGTGTTGTTCTGTGTTACGCTTGGTATGCTGGTTTGCAGTCACTGCCTTCGCCACTTGGTAATACATTCTTAGGAAGACGCAGAGACCAGCGAATCACAACTGTAAAGTGGACTACGACTGCTAACTAAAGGTGAGGCTTAAGAAGACATTGGGGGTCATTACGACCCTGGCGTTAAGGGTTAACGGCGCCGTAAAAGGTGTCGGCGCCGTTAAACCCTTAACGCCTCATTACGAGGTCCCTTTGCGGGACCCCGGTGCTAAATACGGTACCGCAATTTGCGGTACCGTACTTAGCCCCTTCCCCAGTCCCATCCTCACCTTCCGGTCTTTCAATTTACCATTGCAGTTGCATTGCATTATGCTATAATTTCCCAACAGCATTAATGTAAATTGCTTCCCCCGCTCATTGTCCTTTGCCACTCCTGATTCTTTCCTTCATCCCGCTAATAGACACATCTCACTGAGATGCCCGGCAAAGTGCAGTGCCATCCCAAGGCCTTGGAAAGCCGCTATTAAAAAAAATACAGCTTTCACTCTGAAAAAACCTGCTGCAGCGAGTGAACATGCAAGCGATGATGAGAGAGGGCGGGCAGCTGTTATCGTGAGGGCCTCAAACAGTTGTAAGGGTACTATGGAGGCATACTTCCCAGCAAAAACAAACACATGTATTGCCAGTCAGTCTGACAACAGTGGCAGAAGTCCTAAGCCCACAGAAGGGGAATACGAGCAGCTCTTTACACAATGTTGACAGCAACTCAATTTTGAAAATGTGCTACACTCTACAGGCCAGTTCTTTTTTCTTGCCTAATGTTCCTGAAACCAGCCCTGTGGTACTAACTGCAGCATTGTCTGTGGAAGGGATGAATGGGGAACGACGCCAAGAACCTGTTATGGAGACTGCAGAGGGTGGAATGGTATCCCCCCCCCGAAGCCACCCCAGTCTGCCAGTCAAACAGAGCCTGTCTGAAAGTATCAACTTGCACTATGAATCAGGAAATGAACATTCTGCATCTGACCTCACCGATATTTACAGTATGCACAAGACTTGCAGGAGTCTGCAGAGTAATGGAGTACTGCAATTTGCCATGAAGATCCTATTGAAACTGTGTCAGACAATTCACAAGGATTTACCAAAGCAAAGGATTGCTATTATCCAGCTCATGAGATGATGTCCACTCAAAATTGTGCTGCCGCTCAGTGGCTTCACCTACCCCTGCACTGATTGATCTTAGAAACCTCCCAGCGTCTTTAAAACTTCCCCTTCTACCTTCCCTGCAACCCTCTCATGAGGTACAGATCATCAAACCTGATCCACTAAATGATACTGTTGAAGATACAAATTCTCCTATACACTATCCTTACAGGAAACAATAAAGATTAGCCAAAATACTTCAGGCAAAGGTTATCAAGCAAACGAAGAACAGACTCCCTTAGATAGCATCATCAACGAATATACCCTCATTTCTACTCTCAGATCAGAAATGAATATGAAGTCAAAGAAAGAGTGGAAAAGTGCTGCTCGATGAAAGTGGAGGTCTGCATATACCGTAGGAATTTAGACTAGTTGGCTAATAGGGGAGGATCCTCAAAATCAAATTGTGCCCAACGAAAAACAAGTTGTACCGAGTAGCAGAAACAACAAACTGCCTGGAATTATGTATGTTCCCAACAACAAGGTTATTACCAACACCACAGTACTCACTGAAGATAAGTGTCAATCAGGCCCCAGACAAGAGAAACCAGTGGATTTGGACCCTAAAATCACTCAGGAATGCGTAGTGAATGAGTCTAAAAATCTTAACCACTCTGCTCTTATGGGACTGTTTAACAAGACTGAAACACGTGCATGGGGTTGCTGTTGGTACTCTTGTTCAGAGAGGAATTTCCATAGCATTTCGGTGCTGGACTGCCCATGTGGGCGGGACAATGACTGATATGCAAATGGATATTTCCCATCTGTGAAAGGTACAGTGAGCAAAAAGCGTGTGCTGCACACTCTCATCTCGGAACAGGTTATCATGCCATGTTCGTTATGGAGAGCAGCGCCTGCTACCTTTTTTGAAACATTCCTGAGGATCCTGAACTCAGGAGACTTTGAATTTACTGAACCTATTTGCTTCCAACCAGAGGAGGTAACACAGATACATTCACAGAAACATTGCTGCCTCCCAGAGATAGCCTCATTGATTCGACAGCACCAGGCCTCATTGGTTCACCTGGGATTTATTCTGGACATAGAACCAATGTAGGAGGAGAGAATCCTGTATTTCACTCGATGCAAACTACCGCACGTTGATATCAAACCACCTGACCCAAAAAACAAGTGTGAAATGGGAGAAAAATGTGATGATGCTCAGTGGTTGGAATGACTTCTCTGAATGATCCCTCAAAAGAGAAGCATTAAATGAAATTGTACTGTTCTTAGTTGGAATACAATGGGCTTTAACCACTGGCTTCTCCTGGGTGGTTCCCACGACCTATCTACAGCTTGCACAATATTTGTCCGCTAGGAGACAAGGGGTTACCTTTAAAATTGAAGTTGACTGTTATGCAATATTCCAAACAATGGCTAATAAGGGGAGCGCCGGCCGCTCGGCAGGTGTATTGCTGATCGGCTTGAAAAACCTTCTTAACCCTAATTTGATTTATGCTTGCCCGCCCGGGTGGCATCACCTTGCAGGTGGAAGTGTTTGTTAATAATGTGAACGGGTGAAACAGGATATGCTAATTGTGTATATTTATGATCCCACAGATGTAAACACTTCAGAGAACGTTTTTGACAACTTAGATCAGATCCTACTGACTTGGGGTGACACAGTTGCCACTAATACTGTTATTCTTTGTGGCGACTGTAATGGGAGATGTGTTGACAGGGATGCAAGTGGGGTTGAATTTTGTAATATGCTGCACCAAACAACCAATATCAGGGGCACACAGTGGTTAGGTTATCTTAAGGAATGGAGTTTGACCATATGAAATGGTCAAACAACAGGGGACTGCCCCTGCAGTTCTACCTGGTCTGCAGATACAAAAAAGGCCACATTGGACTATTTTTCCAGTAATGGCTGTTTGCTGAAAGGGATAGTGTAATTAAAAATGGCCTTCAATGAATATTGTGACCATGCAACTCTTTTGTTGGTCTTTAAAACAGATGATGGTTATACAGAGACTCTCATGTGGAGGGCCATGATGTCCAACCATGCAGGACATTGTGTCAGTTGGAACCAGAGCAAAATTGCAAAATTAAGCACTACTGTTTTCCCTCAGGGGTTTTTTGACTGGAGAAGACTCCAGGGCAAGTACGCCGAAGCTATCAAAGATTGTCTTTACCAACTGGCACATTCCGTCGGTGCTTGCCATAATATACCAACATTAGTTAGTAAAATCAGGTTGGGTAAGCTCTTTGATAAAAATATCTGTGATAGCAAATGCAAGATGTACAGGACAATTAGAGCTTTAACAGGGCAGTCACAGCTGCCTGGTCCTTCATTCCAGATTTGCCTTCTCCACAAACACATGACACACTCATTTATAGAGAGTCAATGCACTCTAATGTACACAAATATTTATTTTTATAGTTTGTGAAGCAAATAATATTTGATTGGGCCACAAAACATTGATGATGCACTCATTTACAGCCACTGAATGCAATCTCTCATCCATTCATCTATGCATCCATCTAAACTTTTTCCCTCCATTGATCCTCAATCTATCCATAAACCATCCTTTGATCCATCCAACACCCATCCATCAATTTATTTATCCATCCATCCTTCCTCCCTCTCTACATCCATCCCTTCTTTCTACACCCATTCATCCACCCCTTCATCCATTCATCCACCCATCCATCCATCCATCCATCCATCCATCCATCCATCCATCCATCCATCCATCCATCCATCCATCCATCCATCCATCCATCCATCCATCCATCCATCCTTCCACAACTGATCCTTCATTCTGCTATGTATCCATGTATCTGTCCTCCAGCCTTACTCCATTCTCCCATCCACCCTCCATGATGGATGGGTGGGATAAGGAAGGATTGAAGCGTGCAATTATTCAATATTTAATTCCCCATACATCCTCCCTTACTGCATGTGCCCTTTCTTCAACCATCCATCCACCTGTCGAGAAACAGATAAATGCGTCATCCATGGCATCAGCCCCCCACCGGCCTCTATATCATAGAAATGAGAGAAGCATATAGGTCCTGACAACTGCCCACCCTCCAACGCCATACTGCAGACATGAAAAGCTTTGTTCAGTAAGGCAACTCTTTCGGCCTTACCCCAAAACTATCAAAAAAGAGCAGAGCTTACAAGATCAGGCACACATGGACATGCTGTAACCAAAGAATGATGCAAGCAAGTGATGTCATCCCGCTTCTGACACACGTAGATGTACGAGAAGCGAAACAGATGCACATTCATCACAAAGTTACATGAATATTAGGTCAACCTGCATTTATACATGAGGAATATGCAGTTCAATCAATAGACACTAGAAAACATATAATCAAATATATTCACTGTTAAGCAAGATGCATAAAGAACAGACAAAATGCTTGCTTGATGCAGAAATGCATCAGTGAAAAGCGACCTTTTGGATAGAATGGACAGTGCTGCCATGCTCAAATGAATGGGAGAACTTGAAAGACCATCGAGGCTGCAGGAAAAGCAAATTCGAGGAATTAGCTTAAAAAAACACAGAAATTGACAACCCGAGCAGTAGTTGCACAGGGTGCCAATGTTATTGAAGAAAGGGGAGGTTTGGAAGGGCAATGAGGAGGTCATGAGAAACAGTTCCGAAGCACAAGACATATTTCTCTTAGATTAAATAAAGAAACAGACAGCGTCCAAGGACCACATGCTCAATAATCAAGACTAATACTAACAGAAAGGTAGATCAAACAAGCCTCCAGTGGACAGAGATGGGCACATCACACTGAGTAAAATAGGTTAAAATCCTCATAAAAGATGAACATAATAATTCAAAACATGGTCTCCTCACACATGACCTGGAGTTGGAGGACAAGAGCCATTCATTAGTTCCAGACATAGAGAACCAAGAGCTTCACACCCTCCAAATTCTCAGAATAAAAGATGAGCTGAAAGACAGAGATGGAGAAGTTAAAAAGAGACATGAAAAAGAGGAAGCAGAAGTGAGACAAATGAGTATGTTAGAAGAAGAAGAAAGCAAATGGGGGAACATAATGAAGGTGGTAGAAGAAAGGCAGAGAAAGAATTGAACGAACATAGAAAAGAAGCAGAGACATCAGGAACAATGAGAAGGATAATGTGTTAAACATTGTGGTAGATGGTCTCTGTGGGCTTGTACCAGCTTGTGCGGTACTCTTCAGAAAGGTGTTTCCAAGATGGATGCTCGTTGTGATCTCCGAGCAGACTGCAGCGGTCCAGTCTATGCACGTTTTCCTGAGACGCCAATGACCGGTCACGTGATCCTTTATCCAGATTCGAAGCCGACGGTTCTTCACGTCGCTTCCCGGCTTTGTTTTCTCCCTGGCTTCCGCTAAGAGTAAGTGCGTTCCCTTTTGTGCTCCCCCCTTTGTTCTGACTTGGGCACTTACCTGTCTGTTTATTGTAGAGCTCCTGTCGCCCATCTACCATACTCCCTAGTCCCAGTTCCAGATATTCAATGCTCGACTTTGATCCTTCGCTGGTGAGAGGATTTCTCTTTCGCTTCCCAGCAGACTGTCCTACTTCCATTTCTTCTCTGATAGTCTCCTTTTTTCTCCTTTCGTGCATCCAGAAGAAGCCTCCCGCCTGCCATCCTCCCACTGCCACTCATCAGGGACACCTCAGCTTCAATATCCTCCTGATCCACGAGACTTTCGGACTCGACCAGGGTTTTCTTCCCTTTTGAGGGTCTCCCTGGCGGTCCTGTCCTCTCCCCGGGTTCTTCCCATTCTGGACCGGAGAGGCCAGGGTTGTTACAGGGGAACTTTCACTGCTCCATTTGATTCTCCCATATTGGATTCTTCGATTTGTCAAGGTGAGCTTGTTGTAACCTTTGATGATACACTTGGGTTTAGCAACAGCTTTAATCGAATAACAGTAAGCGACGCCCAAAAAAATATTGACAGTCAGAATCCTTATGGAACAACAAATGCAACAACTAATGGTGGTAATGCAGGCCATGTCCTTAGAGATACAATCTTTAATACAGGATAACGTACAACTGCAACAACAAGTCGCCAGAGCCTTCTCAGACACTCCCCCATCTACTTTACACACAGTCATGTACAATGACAATCACTATAAACTTAAGGAATTCCTCGACAGTTGTACAGTCCAGTTCACCTTTAAATCTAGCTTCTTCCCTTCTGACAAAGACAAAGTGGGGTATGTGATTTCCCATCTTTCAGGCCCTGCATTAGCTTGGGCCACTCCTTTAGTAACTTCAAATAATGTAATACTCGATTCTTACCCAGCCTTCACTAACAGCCTTAAGACTATGTTTGGTAGAAAGGAAATATCAGTTGCTACACAAGAAAGGCTTCTCGATCTGAAGCAGGGTAATAAGGATCTGTTAGGATATATCTCACAATTCAAACTATTGTCTTCCGAACTGGGTTGGCCGGATGAAGGCCTTCTTACCCTTTTTCGCAGAGGCTTGACGGATGAACTCAAGGACGAGATCTCTAAAGAACCTCGCCCAGCTTACTTGGCCGATATGATCACTCTTACCATGCAAATAGAATACCAAATGCAAGAACGGTCCTACGAAAGAAGGAAGAGTAAAAGAACACGACCGCATATTGATTATTCCTCTGCAAGCAACATGTCACATGCCCAAACTGAAGAGCCTATGCAGATAGGGAGCGTAAAAGGGCCATTATCTTCTACCGAGAGAGAGAGAAGAAAGACACTTGGACTATGCATGTATTGTGGGTCCTCCTCTCATGTCTTGAAGGATTGTCACCTGGTTCCCCCACGTCGCACTCTGAACCCGAAGTCGGGAAACTCCAAGGCCCTACTGCAAGGGGAAGAACGGTAGGGGTACAGAATCCAACTTCCCCATATCAGATGAGTATGACTTTAGACAACGCCTCAACCAAACAGACCATGGTGGTAGTGTCCTTATCTATAATACTATCAGAACAGATCATACCAGGTATTGCCGCTTTGATTGATTGCAGAGCAGCCGGAATCTTTTTGGATAATGATTGGGCAAAGAGACACGGGATAACCCATGTATCTTAGACCGTCGTAACTCCCATTCAAGGAGTAGACGGAAGTCCCTTAAGCTCTGGGCCCATTAAAGACCAAATGGATCCAATTACCTGCATGGTTGCTAACCATAAAGATACTTTGATTTTCGACCGTATCAAAACTGCCCATTTCCCTATTATCTTGGGTCTCCCGTGGCTAAGGCTCCATAACCCATCCATCAACTGGTCAGCGGGTACTCTTTTTCTGGGATCTGAATATTGCGTACACCATTGCCTTTCGCAGGAGTCGGTGGGCATACACATCCCCACAGAAGAGACACATCACCCCGCTGTATCCATGATTAATCAGCTAGAAGTTGTCCATAAATGTCATCAGAGGTTCCAGTCGGTTTTTGAGAATCCCGAATTTCCTACTTTACCTCCGCATTTAAGAGATGATTGTCATATACATCTACTTCCCGAACAGTCCATTCCTTTCGGCTGGATGTATGTTCTTTCCCAACGAGAAAATTCAGTTTTTAAAGAATACCTTCAAACCAACCTACGCAATGGCCTACTTACGTAATCAGTGTCACCAGCGGGGGCTTCTCTTTTTTTTTATCCCCAAGAAAGATTTGGATGAACTCCCCCCCAGTATCGATTACTGAGGTCTTAATAAAATCACTATCGCCAACAAGTACCCCATGCCTCTCATAACGGACATCATCGAAGCGGTTCGAGGGGCTTCCCTTTTCACAAAACATGACCTCAGGGGAGCATACCATCTCATACGAATAGCTCCAGGAGACGAATGGAAAACTGCCTTTGCACACCTTTTGGGCACTACGAATACCACGTTATGCCATTTGGATTGGTCAATGCTCCGGCAATTTTTCAACGATTCATGGACCACCTGTTTGCTGACATCTTATTTCATTTCATTATCATCTACTTGGACGATATTGTAGTGTACTCCATCAACCCAGAGGACCATATTCAGCATGTCATTACTGTTCTGGAAGGCCTTCAATCCAATAACCTCTATTGTAAAGTCGCAAAATGTGAATTCCATCAGGAGCAAGTCACATACCTAGGGTTTGTGTTATCGTCTCAAGGTATTTCTATGGATCCAAAAAAAAGTGTCAGCTGTCTTGGATTGGCCAATACCTTCTGGCATAAAAGACATTCAGTGATTTTTAGGGTTCGCAAACTTCTACCGGAAATGTATTCCCTGTTTTTCAGAAATCATTCTACCCATCACTCGACTTCTAAAGAAAGGTAACTCGTTCTCCTGGAATGAATCTGCTCAGAGTGCCTTCCATACGCTGAAAAAGATGTTTACTTCTGCTTCCGTCTTGATCACCCCTGATCAAACTAAACAATTCATTGTGGAGACAGATGCTTCTCGCTTTGCATTAGGAGCCGTACTCCTACAACTTTCGGATCAGGGGGAAGAAAGACCAGTGGCGTACCTATCTAAGACCTTTAATACTGCAAACAGAACTATTCAGTTCTTGAGAAGGAACTTTTGGCTATTTAAGGAGCCTTCGAAGAATGGAGACATTTGCTGTTGAGATCTTCCTACCCGATTAAGGTTTGCACCGATCATCAGAATCTCAAAGTACTCCAGAATGCTCACACTACTAACAGCAGGCAGGCCCGCTGGGCATATTTCTTTCTTCCCTTTCGGATTGAATTTACCTTTCTGCCTGGCAAACATAATTTTAGGGCAGATGCTCTTTCCTGTAAGGATTCTCCTACATCTAAATTCTGTTCCGAAAAGAAGTTTCCCAATGCTCAATTTATCGCAGTTCTGACTGACTTTCTCCAAGAAGTGCGAACAGCTACCAACCAGAATAAATCGTTATGGGAAGGTTTTGCTTCCACCCACCATCTCACGAAAGAAAAGGAATATTTCTTTCATGGAACCCAAGTCCTGATTCCCATCCCATCCAGATTCGAAGCCGACGGTTCTTCACGTCGCTTCTGCTACTGACTCTCCAGCTTGTCACCAGTCACCCTCTTCAGCCCTTGTTCCCCTCGTTGTCAGACCAACCCAGCAAACCCTGCTCCTTCCCAGCCTATTCGAAAGAGCTATTCCCGGGTTTGTTTTCTCCCTGGCTTCCGCTAAGAGTAAGTGCGTTCCCTTTTGTGCTCCCCCCTTCGTTCCGACTTGGGCACTTACCTGTCTGTTTATTGTAGAGCTCCTGTCGCCCATCTACTATACTCCCGAGTCCCAGTTCCGGATATTCAATCCTCAACTTTGATCCTTAGCTGGTTAGGGGATTTCTCTTTCGCTTTCCAGTAGACTGACCTACTTCCATTTCTTCTCTGATATTCTCCTTTTTTCTCCTTTCGTGCATCCAGAAGAAGCCTCCCGCCTACTATCCTCCCACTGCCACTCATCAGGGACACCTCAGCTTCAATATCCTCCTGATCCACGAGACTTTCAGACTCGACCAGGGTTTTCTTCCCTTCTTAGGGTTTCCCTGACGGTTATGTCCGCTCCCCGGGTTCTTCCCATTCTGGACCAGAGAGACCACGGTTGTTACAGGGGAACTTTCACTGCCGCATTTGATTCTCCCATATTGGATTCTTCGATTTGTCAAGGTGAGCTTGCTGTAACCTTTGGTGATACACTTGGGCTCAGCAACAGCGTTAATCGAATAACATAATGAATGAAAGAGAACAGGAGAAAGAGAGGGAAAAGGTGAGAAGTAAAAAGGATCAAAGAGAGAAAAAGGGTAGCAGAAGAGAAATGAGTGAGGGAAGTAGTAGAGGAAAGAGAAAGACTAACAGAGCAGAGACAGATGGTGAAGGTAAGTTGAAAAAACTGCTGCAGAGCATGCACGTTGAAGGAAAGAGAAGCGAAGAACAAGAGCGAGAGCGAGAAAAGAGTTTTGAAAGACACTTTAAAGAAATGGAGGAGATAATCAAAAATCATACTCTTCCAGATGAAAATGAGGGAGCAGCAATGCGAAAGGAGGATCAGCAACTTGTACAGATGCAGGAGAGATAGCGGGGTTACAAAAAAGAGACCACATAGCATAGTGGGATTGCTGCAGAGAGAACAAAGTCTATTAGAGAAAGCATTAGGGGGAATATATGAGGTGAACCCTCCAGAGGTTAGACTTTGAAGACAGGGAGGATGAAGGGAGAGATGACAATTGCGGAAACAATGTGTTCAGATAAGGAAAAGTACAGAAGTGAGGATGTGGTGGAGGAGGGGACCGTGCAAGGCCCCTCAATGAACATGAACCCATAAAGGAAAAGACAGTGGTCCGAAATGGAAAAATGAGAAAAGAAAAGACCCGGACCCACAACAGCCTCCAAGCGCTCAAAGGAACACATATGAAATATAGAAGAGATAACCCTGTATACAAGTAGGTTGAGAACGTTACCAGGATGAAGGAGAATGAACATAACAGGAGACTTCACAAAAACATAGGCTGCAACCAGTCCTGGGCACAATGCAAGAGTGACACAATTCCCATTGTTAGAGAAGGGGGAGGGTAGGTGCAATATATACCATAGCCACAAATCGATTAGGACAATTTGAGGTGTAAAATGCCAACATTGACTTCTGGGTGTGGAAAGTGGATTTATGAGTTAGAAAAACGGATGACAGGAATGACACTAGCAATCAGTGGCATAAAAAGCATGCTTGCCACTACCATAGGTGAGTGGGCTGGTGACATATGAAGAAGGGTGGTGTACCCTGGAGTGACCGCACAAAATACCGCCCATAATGGGGCACCATTTAACAACTGCAGAGCAGATGTATGGAGGGCACTCTGAGTACAGGACTCAGACACCACAGACATGAGTGCGATTATGGCGAGCAAGATGCGTGAAGATGAAGACCCTGTTGCGTACATTCAAGAAATTGGCATCTTGAAACAAGGAAACCATGGGATTAAAATATGTCAAGTTTTTATCACATATTATGTCAGGGCTACAGGAACAAGTGTAGAGACATTTGAAAAAAAACTAGAAGGAATGGAGACAAAATCATGACCTGAGATCTAATTGATGATTGTCCATCATTGTCAATTATTACAGGACAAGAACAGAAATAAACTTGAGGAAAGAAGTTAGAAAATGCAAAGTTAGTACAGAATAAATTGTCAACAGTTTCAATGGAAGAAGCCATGTTGACAAGTAGAGGGGGAATGGTAACACCAGAAGTGCAGCAAGGACAGCCAATGGCTGGAGAGAATGTTGCAGGAAGAGGAGAGTATAATTATTGGCCACAAGGAAGAGGGTTTGCCCCATGAAGAAGAGGCGGTGGACCTCAGCTTCCACAATTAGGAGGAGGGTCTAACTGGGAACAGCCAAGACCTATGGGACCACCACAGCCGTGATGGACATGTGGGAAGATGGGACACATAGCATAAGTATGTAAAAGTGGGGGAGGGATGCAACACAATTGGCAGGGTCCAACAGGCAGGACAGCATATCCTCCACCTTATAGCTGAGAGGCACCAGAATATTATGTCCAAGGTCACACACTGTATCAGACAGCTGTGTTGCACAAACAGCCTGCACAACAGCCACATGTGCAGACAAAATATCCACAGATACACCAAGCGCTGATACAACCACCAGTGTTAGCACAACAGACAACTATGGCAACCAGGAATTCCAGCACAAGAACACAAGCACCCACACCAAAATTACGGAGTGTTACAATGGTAGGAGGAAATCCTTTCACTGGGCCCTATATCCACAATGGGACAGCCCACAGACTGACATGATGTGTTCAGGCCTATCTGTTACACCTGACCCACAAGAGGAACCACTGGCCGGAGTAACCATAGGTGACAGGACGTTTCCTTTTCTTGCACACATGGGGGCAACCCGATCGTGTGCTAGGGAAGGAACATTCTCAATGTCAGGCAAATACATTAAGGTGCAATGTTTTTCTGGGGCTACACATTTGGTTCCATTCACCGACAATTTACCCATCACCATAGGGGGGTACGATATGTCCATGCCACTATTATATTGGCACCAAACACCAGTTAAGATCATGGGAAGAGACATGATGAGTAAACTCAAAATGATCATCTCATTTACTGATCAGGGAATAGTGTGTTCCATTCCTGGGATTCAATATATGAACACACACAAGTTTGTATTGGCCTTTTCAGGACAGAAACAACAGAGGTGTGTGCCTATGGATTTCAAGGTATTTCAATATGGTGTGAATCTCTTGTTAGCACGGCTTCCTGGGTCAGGGACAACATTTTGTGACTACCCCAAGAATTACTATTCAGTCCAGAGTTTCCTATTGATTAGGAAAAGGGAAATGTATTCCCACTGGAGCTGGAAGCAGTCATAGTGAAAGAAAAAAGGGTGGTTATCCACAGAACTGATGGTGAAGGGAAGGGCGTGGCGAGCAGTAATAGCTTTGGGTGAAGGACACAGACTGACTGACTTGACAGATGAGGAGTTGTTCAGAGATGAA
Source organism: Ambystoma mexicanum (assembly GCF_040938575.1). Classification (NCBI taxonomy): domain Eukaryota; kingdom Metazoa; phylum Chordata; class Amphibia; order Caudata; family Ambystomatidae; genus Ambystoma; species Ambystoma mexicanum. The sequence continues at coordinate 106,700,371 of NC_090937.1, forward strand.
CATTCAGATGGTGAAGTAATATTCTTCATAAGTTTCACATATTGGGTGAACATTGAGAACAGGGAAGTGCCACAGAGGATGACAATGATTAAAAAAGAAACCATCATTTTTCCAGGAAGATTGACACAAGTACCAGACACATTATGGAGTAACAGTCCCTATGACGTTGGCCTGCTTAAAGAAATAGGTGCAGTTAAGATTAAATCAGAGCCAGGAGCAATTTTACCAGGAGTGGCACAATATCCCATGTTGAAAGAAGCAGACAAGGGCATTTATGAGACAAATCTCAGCGCCCGTACAGCAAGGGATACTGCTCCCCTCTGAATCCCCATGCAACACAACAGAGTACCGAGTGAAAAAAACAAAGGTGGGTTCATGGAAATCCATTCAGTATTTGTGCCCCCTAATTAATATTATTGAAGCAGAATTTCAATTGGTCCCGAATGCAGCTCGTCATTATGCAATATACCAGCCAAAGGGAAATGCTTTACTGGCATTAACTTGAAAAATGCATTCTTTTCAATACCCCTTCACAAAGAATCACAAGACTTGACTTCATTTGCATATAGAAATAAAAAAAGTGAAAACATACCTGTTTATTGTGGTTACTGTGAGTCACAATCCATCTTTAACAGGGTGCTCCAGATGGACTTAGGAAACGTACAGTTTGAGAGCGCAGTAATCAAGTATGTGGATGACATGTTTCTGTGCAATGACACAGATGAACAGTGCAGAAAAGATTCAATACAGCTGATGACAATGCTGGTGGGCAAAAGGTATAAGGTAAACAAGGAGAAATTACAGTGTTGTCAGGAGGAAGTATTGTATATTGGACAGTTAATATCTGAAGGTGTCCCCTGAGATAGCAGAAGTTTGCAGTAGCACCAGGAGTGTTCCAAGTGCCGAATGGGATTATCAAATATATTATCACTGGCCCAAATAACTGGACAGACTCAAAAAATATGGCAAAATATTACTTTATTATCAATTCAATAAAGTAGGGAAACCTGGTGGACAAACAAATTGTAGCTCATGCTCTCTCATCGCAGTTCAATCACACAAAAGGCTTTATACCTCGATGTACGACAGCTAGGACGTCATCCTACATGGAAAACAGTAAAACCTTTTAGGTGGACTGATTGGTTAAGGCAACATATATCCCTTTAGTTCATGTTAGTATCATCATTGGCTACCCCTTATCTGGAAGGCACGCCTTGAACAACCTCTAACTATGTATAATACAGATCATAGCATAGCTACAGCAGCAGATAGGTTTCTGAAAGAGTGTATAGTTCACCATCACTTAGGTCCTCATGATTGGTTGGCACTCTCTTCCAACATTGGACATTTGGCTCATTTGCACAATGTAAGCAACAAAACCCATGTGCAGGGACTACCATCTCTCATCAGTTAGGCCCTATGCCAAGAATTCTGGTTTGTAGTTGACCTTGCTGGCGGTTCTCTTCCTCAGAACTTTAAAGGGAGTGAAGGTACATTGCTCTCTTCATCTAGAGCTTTATGAATAGGCCTTATTTTCTGGTCTTACACCACATGTAAGAAGACCATGATTTTCTACATGCTGTCCTTTTTATTAATGTGATTTGATTCAACTATATTGGGTGCTATTACTCCTCTTAGCCTCCGAAGCTTGGTTGCTGCATCCTGCATATGGTTTCTGCATCCACTGGAATTACTCCGTCCTCCTGGAAAACTGCCCATGTAGTCCCCATATTCAAGTGTGGCAGCAGGACGGACCCAGAAATTATTGCCCCATCTCACCTATCAACGTGGATTGTAAAGTCTGTTCTGCATACCTGCTTTCACACTTAGAAGAATGGGCTTGTAATTTCCACCCATTAGATCAATTCCAAACAGGGTTCAGGAAGGCTCACTCCATCAGCATCAATGGCCTCGCTCTCAAATTCTTCCAGGAAGTAGCCTGGATGACAACTGGAAGGTGCCCCTATATGGCCTCAAATTAATTAAACTGATGCATTTGATTGTGTTGATCAGGGTAGACTAAAGGCTAAACTGGAAACATGGGGCATGTCAGTGGGTCTCTTAAGACTAATCAGTGGGGTATATGAAAACCAATTTACGAAGAGAATACGTTCCTACAGGGGGGTGAGACAAGGTTTTACCTTGGCCCCCTGGCTCTTCCACCAATATTTCTCATATGTGGAGCTTGCGCTCAAGGAAGAAGTTCTTCTTGAACCTAAAATCGGTTCGGAAAAAATGGTATCGCTTGCCTATGCAGCCGATCTTTTAATCTTTGATCTGACTAAAGTAGGGCTACACAGGTCTCTCAATAACTTTGTATCCTGTGCCAAGGATAATGGGCTATTGATTAACCCCAAGAAAACTAAGATTATCTCATTCAGGAAAGCGAGTGCAAGGGTTAGCGGCTCTGTATGTAATCTTGGTGGCACTCCCTTGAAGCTTTCTGAGTGTGTTTGATATCTTGGCATCAACTTTTCTGCTTACAAAGGCTCCAAGGTAGTCATTGAGCCCTTGGTACATAAGGCAAAGTTATTGGAACCACAGATAGTAAGGATTGACTGAAAATTTGGGATTGTTCTCCCTGAAGCCAATATTGAAGTTCTTTAAGGGTAAAATTGTCATATAGTTGATATACGGTCTTGAACTTAATTCGGATAAGATAGAAAAATACCCTAAATAAAATCAAAGGCTGTACCTGGAGGAGAGTACTGGGGGTTCCAAATGCGGACCCGATATCAGCTATCTGTTTCAAATTAGGAGCCGTATCAATGTGGGCACGGGTCCTTTGGGCTTGCCTCTCTCTACTCTAAAATCATGGCTCCAATTTCAAACATCCTGTATGATCTAATGGGTAGAAATCTGAATTTCTCTTCAACTCTTGTTTCCTTAAGGAATAGATCGGAACATGTCCTTGATGAGATTGGTTCATGTAGGAAGACCCTAATTGAGAATCCTATGAAGGCTAAAAGAGCCTTATTTGATTGGGACTGGTGTCAGACTATTGATTTATTCTGCTCTTACCCTTCCTTAAGTCATCTGAGGCAGGAGCATAGACATAGAGGCTCTCTAACTAACATCATGCTTCAATTTCCAAATAGATTTTATTGAGACACTCTTTTAAGGTCCCTCTGGAATGTTCTACCCACTAGAGAAATTCAAGTGAGGAGGTTGTTAATCTCTGTGGACTCAGCAAAATAAAGATTTTTGCAATCTTAAACTAGAGACCTTAAGACATCTGGTCCTTGAGTGTGTGTCCCTGGATGCTCTGAGAGCCAAATTCATTGTGTCTTTGAATTAATTTTATCCAGTGTACAATGAGGATTGGCTATAGAAATGGTGTCTTTCCATCCAGCCTACTCAGGAGGAAGTAAACCTCTTTGACACTGTATAGCTCAAACTATTAAAAGCTGTTGTGTATTGCTTCTAGTTATAATGGTCTATGAGTATGTTGATGTGTATCTATTTCCGTTCTTTTTACTAAATTTAGGGATTTTTTTATTATTGATTATGGCTCTACTCGTTAATGAATGTGCGTAACCATCTATATTTGTATCCACTAATTTATGTGAGGAATCATGTATGTTTTTTTAAATTTATGTTTTTGTTCTTTTTTCTCTTGTTTTAAAGGTTTAATTTAAACCAATTGCAATAAAAATGTTTTTTTTAAATATGGTTTCTGCATCTTTGTTCAATACTTGGCCCTCATAATAATTCACTCCTTGCCTTAATCTGAGAGAAATATGTCTTACATACATGGCTTATCCTCTTTGACATCTTGCGTTCCTTGCAGCTGTTTCTTGTTGTGGCCTACCTGATCCTCAGATAAGCAAATAACCTTTGTTCTCACACAAAGCTGTATTCCAGTGCCTGTCAGCTCTGCAACCTTGGTATTTCTCCTCAGCTTCTTGCTTACTATTATACAATGACAATGTTCATTTTCTCATCATGGCTACTTTACACATGTTATATTTCCTACGTTAGCAAGCTTCTACATTGTCTTATCTACCTTGCATTTCTGCCTATATACATCAATTAGATCTCTTTTCACTCATCTTATTAGTATATATGGGTTTCTTCATATTCATATATATGTTTACTTTGTTGCTTCAATTACATCTTAATTATTTGATCATCCATACATCAGATTCAGTGTGTCTATGTATCTTTTCTCTTTGTGACATCCTTTCTCTTCAGTTCAATTTTACTTATAGGTCTTCTATATCCAGTGGTGTCTGCAAGCTCATGTCTACCACATTAGTTCGAGGGTACATTTGATACGGTTATCTGAGAGCATAACGTCTTTCATACCTTCAATGTGATAATGGACAATACCAGGCATCATGCACAGTGTTCTTTTGCTGTTCTTCCATTAAGACGGCGGTGAGGGGGTGGCTCTATAGATGCTGTGTACATCAGCCTCTCTACATTCCCCCCTCCGGTCGAGTCCTCAATCACCTCCTCAATTGTCTTCACCTTCTCTTCACATTATTGTTTGAATGGTATCCATATATTTGTCACCCCCTCAGGTCACTTGCATTCTTTATATGTTCATCCACACTCCAGGTCATATGGCAACACTCCCCAGTCGGTTGACATAACACCCAACATCCCACATAGTTCTTATGGTCCTTGGGATAATAACACTTAGTTCCTGGTGGTGCCAAGGTATTTCCTTTCAGGTGCTCTCAGAATGGGTTTTTGGTCTGTGTATACTCGTCAGTCACAGCATTTAAATTGATCATTATATTCGCCCCAATAGCTTTCTTTGCTGTCTTCTTCTATTGTACTATAATTATCCTTATAAGAGAGAATCCCATCAACCCTAACATTAGTATTGCTCCCAACAGTTTGAAGACATTTGCTATTGTGGTTGGAACCCACGAGAATAGAAATGAAAATCAATCTTCATCCTCGATCTCATCTACTTCTTCTATCATTTTTGTATGCAGAGTTGACAGCATAGTTATTGCCGCTGTCAGGGTTCCATTTTCTCCATCATGGGCACATTGTATGTACAGCAAGAAAGCCCAATCTTGATGCACATGCCTCCTTCCATTGCTATATTGAAGACCAGGACATACCTGTTCTGGAGGGACATGAGTTTGATGGCCATCAGTTCTTCTCTAAGTGCATTAAATCCTTTTATTGTCTCGCAATTGGTTTGTAGCAGCTTCCACGATGTGATTAGTAACCACTTGTCATTTGCGGAAGCCTGAATTCCTGGCATGAATATAGCTGTAAATATAGTTGCCGTCCTACTGAACAATTTGTGCTCATCTGCAATGTCATGATAAACTTCTATGGATTTTGCCAAGAAATAGTTCACCTTCTGTCAGATGAGGTTGAACAATCTCTTCTTCCTTTGATGTGCATCCATTTTCGGAAAGTGGTCAATGTGGAGATCATTTTGGGGGATCACCAATGCAGGAACATGTGTTATCACTATGGAATATATCCTTCCCCAATTTGTATCTTTACTACTAGCTCGCTTCTACATTGACTTATCTAACTTGCGTTTCTGCGTATATACATCGATTGCATCTCTTGTCAGTTATTTTCTTAGTATATATGTTTTTCTTCATTTTCACAAATATGTTTACTTCATTGCTTCAATTACATTTCATTCTTTGCTCATCCATACATCAAATTCAGTGCATCTACGTCTCTTCTCTCTTTGTGCTATCACTTCTCTTCAGTCTGATTTTACTTACAGTACTTCTAAACCCAGTGGAGTCTGCAAGTTAATGTCTTCAGCATTAGTTCAAGGTTACATTTGAAACAGTTGTCTGAGAGCATAATATCTCCCATACCTTCGATGTGATATTGGGACAATACCAGGTGTCATGCACATTGCTCGCATGCTGTTCTTCCAGTATGCGATTGGAGGCTCTATAGATGGCATGTACATCTGCCTCTCTACAGCACATACACCAGACGTCTTTTGAAGGGACTTAAGTAGGCTCAGGCAGGTGACAGCAGTGTAGTTTGGACTGGTGAAATTATAAAATCATTTAATGAACTAATGGAAGCAGTATGCAAAGCAATCGTTTTGGGGATCCCTGACTACAGTGCAGAATGTGTTCTATTTTCCCCACTCAAATGGAGTGGTAATGACAGTAGTGATCACTCAGAAAACATACTTAGGACACAAATGATTAGCTTATTACAGCAAGATCCTAGACCCAGTAATGAGAGGCCATTATGCCTATGAGAAATCACTGGCTGTGGCAACTTTTGCTATTGAGAAGTCAACCATAACACAATGGTCTTTGAAATGATATTGTACTTAGAACATGCCCTGTTCACTATTCTTGAGAAACTCAAAAGCACATTGACCACACAGAGAGCATCTGGGTATGAAGTGATTATGTCAAACCCAGCAGTCAAGATAGTGAGGTGCAAGCTAGTGAATCCACCAACGTTCACAGTAGAGGCAATAGAAAAGGTAGACAATGTACATGACTGCACAAAGTACACTGAACATTATGACCGCATACCCCATGTTAGAGAAAACACCCTAGAAGGGGAGGAAAATACTCTTTATTGATGGTTCATTGACTATTATTTATTTATTTGATAGTGTGCTGAAAACCCACAAGCATCAAGGCGCAACACTTACATGAATCAGACAAACACAATGAACAGGAAAATCAAGATTCTAGTGGGCCCAATGGAGAGAGTTTGGGTGATCCATTACTTGAAGAATAGGCATTTCAATGCTCTGCAGAAAGACATTGTATTCTCTTCCAGCCGAAGGACCAGTGGGAGTGAATTCCAGAGATTGCCAGAGCCAACTGGAAATGATCTGCCAAGCCCATTTGATTGTTTATATCCAGGGCAGTTGACCTAGGGTGGAGGAGCGTAATGATCTGCTCGGGCTGTAGTGGGAGATTAGAGACTTTAAGTAACTGGTAGCGGTCCCAAAAAGGAACGATGTACAAGGGGACCCACTTTAAAGTCGATGCATTTCTGCTCCGATAACCAATTTAGATATCTACTGTGATTAGAGATATTGTTGTTCTATTTAACTTGACATTTTGTCAGGCACAGATTGTTGGCCCCAATTTACAGGGCATTTCAATAGTCCAAACATGAACCTATTGACCAGGATTCAGGGGAAATGCACACTGGGACCGTATTGGTCCAATTAAATGTGAACAATACATTTGAGGTAGTGGCGAGCATGCAATTGCCCTTAAAGTTTTCATCACAAGCAGCTGAGCTCGTAGCTCTTATTGTAGCCTGTGAAATGCATGAGGACAAATAGATCACAGTGTACTCCGACTCCGCCTACGTGATGTCAACAGTGCATGCAGGTCTGTCACGCTGGAAAAGGAAAGTCTCACTAGTGTGCATCATGCTCCATTATTGGAAAGGATCATAGCAGCACTGCAACTCCCATTGTCCATTGCACTGGTGAAGTGTGCCACCCACCCAAGTGGCAGAGATTTATTTTGCATGGTAAGGAGGCTGCTGACACAGAAGCCAAAAAAGCTGCATATTTTTATCAAGTATCTGAATTTGACACACCACCTAATAAACATACCAGAGCACATGGCATCATGATGAAAGAATGCTTTAATTCTCTACCGATAACCCAAATAATTGAACTGCAGGGACATGCACCACAAGAAGAGCAGTAACTGTGGACAAGTAGGACGTGTTTGTTATCCCCTACTAATGCAATGTGATGGCATGTCAGCACCGGCAAACCCGTCATGCCCTTTGCATTACTGAAGATGTCATTAGACCAGCGCCACCATCCTGCACATACAACACAATAAAGTCTTGGAGCCTTGATTTCAGAGGATTGTTTTTTGCCTAATCTTACTCAGCATGTTATCCCTTTTATAGTAAATTGCACAATGAGCCAGAAATATACTGCAGGTATTTGCTGTGAGTAGTTAGAGGAGAAATACCCATCCTACAGTAACTTGCCAGCATTAGCATGTTGAGTATGTAGATGTGCTTCAAAACTGCAACAGCTACAAATACATGTTGGTAGTTGTGTGCCCTTTCTCCTGATGGATCGAAGTGGGTCCATGCACACACTAAGAATCCACCTGTGCTGCCACATTTCTGGTTAAAGAGTTGTTCCCGAGATAGGGAGTATGTGAAGTCATTCGGACTGCATTTTGTGAATTAATTGTTTGAGCACATCACAATCCTACTAGGCATCAAGTGCACATTCTGTTTTGCTCATCTCCTGCAGGTAATTAGGGTTTGTGAGAGGCTCAATGGCCTCCTCAAAGAGATGATAGCCAAATTAAAATTGATCCCAAACAAAGGATGATGCCACTGTCTACCTTTATCCTTATTTGCATAACAGAATCAGCCTGGGTCAGACCATCACCTGACTTCATATGAGCTGGTGACAGGACGCCGGATGCACACACCCCTTGCTCCTCCTACTAGAGTGCAAACAGATGCCCATAGTACTGCTGTTATTCTTGGAAATGAAATGTATGACTATTTGGCTGCTGTGACACATTGTATTTCTTTTATATCGCAACAGATTTGCACATGGCAGGTGGAGTCGAAGAAGAATGATGAAGACAACTCACAACCCAACCTATAGAGCTTGTTTGAAGCATCCCGCCCTATTTAATTATTATAATTGTTCTTTTATAATACACTTAATACCAGAGACAAGAGTCTAAGCGTGAGACCGGATTCAAACCTGTGTTGCTATGGGTTGTCTTGCTTCCAAGACAATTGCGTTGCCCCTGAGCTATCCTCCCAGCCCAATATGCTGGTGATCTTATGTATGTAAAAAACGTTACCATACTCTGTTACAAACCAAGATTTGAGGGCTCCTTTGTGGTGGAGGCGGTAACTCCCACCACTATCAAAGTACAAGGAAGAAGGGCATGGCTTCATCATAGCGATGTTAAACCCTGCAAAGGAGAGACCCACGTGGCATCAACCCCAGACACTGAGCTAGAAGAAGAAGTGACAAGGGTCAGGATGAGATCAGCAACCAGAAGCACAGAACTTTAGGCGAAAATCAATAAAAACATTGTTTTCTTCCCACACAGAAAATTAAACTAGCTGGATTGAAATGTTTCTCCCCAAAGAAACAATTCTCACTTCCACAGTAAAAAATGACCCGCAGAATCAGAGACAGAATAAATTGCCTGCAGAATCAAACACAGTATCATACAATGTTATTCGAAGTTACCTCTTAGAACATTACTGTATATGATTCTTGCTTTTTTAATTGACAGAACCAAGGACAGAAAGAATTACCTGCAGAATCAAACACAGTATCACACCATGTTATTCGAAGTTACATCTTAGAACATTACTGTATATGATTCTTGCTTTTTTAACTGACAGAACCAAGGACAGAAAGAATTACCTGCAGAATCAAACACAGTATCACACCATGTTATTCAAAGTTACATCTTAGAACATTACTGTATATGATTCTTGCTTTTTTAACTGACAGAACCAAGGACAGAAAGAATTACCTGCAGAATCAAACACAGTATCACACCATGTTATTCGAAGTTACATCTTAGAACATTACTGTATATGATTCTTACTTTTATAATTGACAGCAAAAAGGCATTCAAGATGAGTAAGGTGCTGCTTATCTCACTAGTAGTAGACCCTAAGATTAGGTTTGTTTTCAAATGCATTCTCTTAGCAATCATGATGCAATTTTTCCAATAGGTACCTGGCAACAGTCAGAAGATAAATGTGAAAGTATTGAGTAAAATATGATGAAAGAGGATATTTTTAATTCTGTAAAACATAAGTTTTTTGCACGCCTAATGGCCGTGCCCCCTTGCAAAAAGCAAACGCTTTAGCAGTAAAGATTGTAGCAGCCTTTCTGATGTTTCTACCGCTTTATTTTGCTGGCACTATGAGAATTGATTTTATATATGATGTACCCAATCAAATGTATATTAACATGACACCTATACATGTGTTGGATGAAGCAACAACCCAACCCTTCTCTATTGTCACTAAACAGATTAAAAATGTTTAGACGAGATGCTGACACAAATTTGCAGCTCATACATTCTTGTATGGCTGGATCTGCCAAAATAAGTACTAATAAGTGGTATCAGCACATGTCCCAGGTAAGGAGAGGGACATTGGATGAGAGCTGCTCTGTGTGTGCCCTCATTACCTATGCCATGGGTGTTTCAAGCAATTTGTATAGCCACAGAAATATATGAAGAAAAGGCACACTGCATGACACACCTGGAACTCTGTTTAACCCAAAGACAATTACAAGGGCAAACTGGATCCCTAATATGGGTAAATAAAGCAAAGTCCCAATGGGAAGATAATTATCTACAATGAATTAGGTCCATGATAAAAAAGGAGACATTAAACCAGGTAATAAAATATGAACAACCCAATGCACCCGGAGCAGGAATTAGATTCAAAGAGAATAAAGTGCTGAAATGCAATGATGAAAAAGGGAAAGAAATATCTGGATGTTGAGAGTGAAGCAACTACAAATAAAAGGAACAGTGCTCACACCTGAGGGCTGGACCGATGGGCTTGTGTTATGCAAAGCACTAGCATTACTGGAAGAATGGGAGGAAGTTGTGGTAAATGCAGATAAGGATGTTCACTGACCACTGGCCCAGCATTACAAAATTACTCACATGGGTTGATGTTGAGGGGGAGGGGGTGTGCAAAAATTGCCCTTAAGAAATGCTACCAAGTGCTTCTGATAATAATGCCATGGGAAACCTTGGTAAAAATAGAGGGTGTAAACATGTGTTCGCCGTTCCAGGAATGAAAGCAGGAACTTCAGTGTTAATGGATCACTATTGGCCCTATGGATCCAAAGCATACAGGAAACTACTCCCAGATTGGGGGGGGGCTGTGCTCCATGGTACTCATAAACCTACCCTCTCTAGTAGTGCCCGAAAGTGATAAACACTTTACAGAGTTCCCTAAGATGGATGCACACCAGAGAAGGAAAAGATCCCTCAACCTCAAACAAGCAACAAGAGGTAGTAATTATCTGTCCACCAAAATGGAAACAGCACTCAAAGAGATACAATGGGATAAGAGGTTATTCAGCAGGACAGACATTATTTATGCCTCTGTTTCCCCTGGAATACAGGGAAGCACAATACTAAATGGTTACCAGTCATCCAGTGGAATGTATTGCAAATTAATGGTGAACTCAATGCTAAAAGGCTTCAATGCAATAAAGGAAGAGTTTAGAACACTAAGGCTCCTGACTCTTCAGAACAGATATGTCCTTGACCTAATAACATCCATGGATGATGGCGTACAAGCAACAATTTGAATGCCTTGTTGCACCTACCCACCTGTCCATGATGAGGAAAACAGGACTCTTACAGAAGGCATAACCCTCCTGACAGACCTCCATACAAGGATGGAAGAAGCAGTAGAAGAGATAGGGAATGACGACTGTCTCCACTCATTGTTCTCCTGGACCCCCTCCTGGCCGGCCATTGCATTCGAGGTACTAATAGCAATACTTGTATTGGTGCCACTTGGATTCTGCACTTTGAGAATATCAATAATTCAATGCAAGAAGATGGCTAAGAGGGCAATAGTGATAAACATGGATATGACAATGCATGAATGCATGCAAACCAACGATCTACCTCATTTGGACTTAAAGCAAAGTCATATCGCTCCTCCAGGATCAAAATTCTGTTATCCCTGAGACCCCTGTGATTACAAGGGATGATGGGTATTGCAAACCTGATGCAGAGTGCTGGTATATGACCTGGAGTATAGATGAACACATAAAGCATTCAGGCAACCACACCATTGATACTTTACTGAGGAGAAGGTCCTCCGAGAGTAGTGATCGACAACTCGACAAGGGGGAGTGGGGGTCGAGAGACAGATGAATGCATCATCCGTGGCGTCTGCCCCTCCCCGCCTCTATATCATAAAAATGAGAGAAGCGTATCAATCCTGACAAATGCCCCCTCTCCACTGGCATATTGCAGACACAAAATGCATTATTCAATAAGGCGACCCTATCAGCCTTACCCCGGAATGATCGAAGAAGACATGAGCCTACAAGATCTGGCATACATGAACATGCTGTAACCAAAGAACGACAAAAGCAAGGGATGTCATCCCGCTTCTGACAGAAGTAGACACCCGAGACACAAAGCAGATGAACATTCAGCACAAAGTTACACGAACATTAGGTCAGCCTGCATTTTTATTTGAAGAATATACATTGCACTCAATAGACACTCGAAAACATATACTAAAATATATCCACTGTATCACAAGACACATAAAGAACACACATAATGCTTGCTTGATGCAGAAATCAATCAGTGAAAATCAGACATTTTGGTTAAAATGGATGGCGCGGCCATGCTCAAAGGAATGGGAGAGCTTGAAGGAGCATTGAGGCTGCAGGAAAAGCAAATCCGCTGAATAAGCTAAAAAGCACAGCAATGGTCAAACCAAACAGCAGCTGAACAGCACGCCAAGGTTATTGAAGAAAAGGTAGGTTTGGAGGGGCACCGAGGATTGCATGAGATAAACAGTTCCCAAGAACAAGTCATATTTCTCTTAAATTAAATAAGTAGTCAGCCTTCACGGACCAGGTTTTCATTAATTAACACTAATACTGAGATTAAGGTAGCTAAAACAAGTCTGCAGTGGAAAGAGAGGGCAACTCAACCCTCAGTAAAATAGGTTAGAATTCAGGTAAAAGCTGAACATAATAATTCAAAATCTGGTCTCCTCACACATGACCCAGAGTTGGAGACCAGAGGCTATTCATTAGCTTCAGACATAGCGAAACCAAGTCCTTGACTCCCTCCACATTCTCAGAATAAAAGATATAAGATAGAAACCGTTTCAAAGCAGAAGCCCTGGCATGTGGCCTAGGAAATCAGAGATGGAAGGTTATAATTGGGAAAGGTGACACCTGGGTGTCATCCCCCTGCTCTAAAATATTGCTCATATGCTGATGACCAACCAAGTAATCACAGTTGGAGAAGTCCATGCCAACCAATCATTGTTATCAAATGGTGTTGTTTGACAACAGTTGCATTAACCAACTAAACAGTGTAAAGATGACATGTATTCACCATTATCAATTTAGATGTGGTCCCAGGTGGAGCCATCAGATAGAGTAAAACCATTCTAAATGTCCACTCCTATGGATTCTATACTTAAATGATACCACTAACCGAATCCCACCTTCCCTTAGGTTTTACTAACCGAGATAACATTTTGGCATCAGAAGTGACCTATTTTTGCCTTTTAAACCGTTGTCTTGCATTATGAAATTAGAGAGCTTTGAGACTTGTGCGCTAAACTGCTTCTCCTTTTTTACAATTGTTGAATAAAACAGGCCTTTGTCATTTACTCTGACTCCTGAGTTTTTGGGCCTGAGATTTTCCAGCCTGCCTGGTCTGCATGGGGCTAGGATTTCTGGCCACTCCTTTACACACCCATCTTTCTATCCATCCATCCTTCATCTGTCTGCCCTTCATTCATCCACCCATCCATAAATCAATCCTTCCTTCCTTCCTTCCTTCCTTCCTTCCTTCCTTCCTTCCTTCCTTCCTTCCTTCCTTCCTTCCTTCCTTCCTTCCTTCCTTCCTTCCTTCCTTCCTTCCTTCCTTCCTTCCTTCCTTCCTTCCTTCCTTCCTTCCTTCCTTCCTTCCTTCCTTCCTTCCTTCCTTCCCCCTCTGCCACCTACCATCCTTCCTTCCTTCTCTCCCTCCCTTCTTCTCTCTATTCATCCCTTCCTTCTTCCAGACCTTTTTTCGTTTGTTTCTCCTTCTAATTTATCAATTGTCCAGTAGTCTCAACAGTAGATTAGTGCATTGAAAGATTGTGATAAAGAAAATACATGTGTGTTTATTGTTTGATACCACCATATCACTCACTGCACGTCATAGTTCTGCTTTGCATCAATGTAACAATCTGTTTGTGAGATGCCAACTTTCCAGAGGGGAAAGAGAAAAGTTCCAAAACACTGGTTGACAATAGACGCAATAACAACTGCATGTGTGCAGTTCTTTTAGCAATCAATTTATAATTACAAAACACAAATGCAACTAATTAAACGAACATTACACTAAATCCCCATCAACCGTCATTACTCAGCTTGATTGACTAAACGCATGTTCCAAGGAACATCCAAGGAACATCATTATGTTTGCAAAACAAAGCAAAATGTAGGAGCTTTATTTCTTTCCCTCTGGTAAAAGACAATGAATGCCAATTGAAACTGCACAAAATACTCTTTGAGTGTGTTTAGAAACGCACACAAAGCTTTTAAACAAGTTAGTGGTAAATTATATATTCTTTTTACTATGCAAATACGTGCCAAGCATATTGATGCAAAGCAAATAGGATTTAAATGTTTATCAAATGGTATCAAAATTATGAAGGATTCGCTCAAATATTTTAAAAAGGACCTGTCAGCTCTCCCTCATGTTACTGTTTTAAGAAATGTTGTAATCTTGTGAATTTTAACTAAATCACTTAAATCATGGGCTCAATGGGAATGGGGATCATGCTAACAACGGGCCTGTTAATGATGGCTCGTTGTTAGCATGCTTGTCCCCTCGCGGGACCAGCAAAGGACGTCTGGTAAAACCAGACGTCCATAGCGGGTCTCGTGAGGGGACCTCGTAATAGGGCGGTACAGGGTTATCGGCTCCGGCACCTGTACCGGCGCTGTTAACCCCTTACACACCTCCGCGTAATGAGGCCCATAGGGTCTTTCATTCCAAAGAGAGCTTCTTTGAACACATCTGTGAGATATTCTAGCTAGATGGGAAAACATAAGATTGGCATAGCATTCTGTAAAACCCTTAAAAGTGGGCAGCAATTTTGTTATCATCTGTAAGTGTTAATCCATTATCATTCTGCTTGTAGAGGAACTTGGGCCAGTTTGTTTGGATTTCGGATATGCGACCAGCAATTTCCAGGAATCAAATTAATATTTTGAAGCGCTTTTATTGTGGCGTTCAACTCGAGTATTGAAGAAAAAGGGGCATGATTAGCAATAGAGATTACATAAAATATCTGATCGAAAAAGGTTGAGCAATACTGCCTTGCTGGCCATAATGTATTTAGCCATGGTGAATAAGCCGAAGGTTTTTGAGTGAAGTGTGAATTCAAGATCATAGGTGTGAAGCATTATTCGTGCTCATTTAAATTTAAGGAAACAATTGATGGTTTGATTAAAAAATGACACTGTAAGATACAAACACAAATCTGAAAGCGCCATGAAATCGAGAGTCCAGGAGTTTATGGAAGTCGCTAGTTATAATCAGCAGGATATTCATGAAACCCATCCATATGTTCCCATTCTCTCCCATATGGATGATTGTCTGCCGTGGGGGTATATACATTTAAGAAGGTGAGCTTCTGAAAGCCAATTATTTGTTTGCTGACTACCCATCTACATTTTGTGTCGATCCTGTTACGAAAAAACGTTGTGTTTTGTCTACCATAAAACGGTCTGGCGACACCCTCTTTGCTGTCAGAGCAAGGAAAACATTTTGATAGATCTAACCACTCTCGTTTTAGCTTTTCGGATACTATTAGATTTAGGTGGGTCACTTGTGTTCGGGCAATCTCGTGTTTCTTTCTTTTTTTTTTTTTAAAATGTGCAATAAATTCGGATCTCTTAATGGGGCAGGCCAGCCATTGCCCATTACACAATCTGTATACATTCCAAATAAATTCAACTGGATCGCTTTTTGTGCTCATTTGAGTCCCATAGTCTTCTGAAGCTGTTATGTCTTGTGGGTGTCCTGTCTTTCCAAAAGCCAAAGACCAGATGTAGTGTAGTGGCCTGGCGTCTGCAGAAGAGAGCAAACTTATATTTGGGAAGCTTGGCTTATAAGCGCAGAGAATACAGGAGAGAATCAAAGGGGAGCATATTATTCCCATTCAAGGGAATTAGGGAAGATTCTGGGGTGGTCCCAGTGTCCCCATTCGGAGCCAGACACGAGACGTCTTCCTATGTGAAGATTTAAACTAAAAGTATCAGCAATTATCAGCCATAAATACGTAAGGCAAAACAATGTGTGCATCATAGGTATTTTCAATGTTTATATATCAGGAACTAGCATCGTTATCAGTGGCATCGAGGTTAAGACCCTGTAACAGGCTTCAGAAAGATTACAAATGGGAACTTCACTGGCCTCACACAAAGCAAAGAGAATGAGAGTAGATCAATATCTTCTGAGAAAGGACATCCTGCCCCCTGTGATCCTTGAGAAGACTTAGGAACCATTGTGCTGGTCCTCATAAAACAGGATCTGTATTTGTGTGTAATAGTCTTCTAATGAGCCCGCATTTAATAATCAGATAATGTAGAATGAAGATTACTCCTGCTGTAGTGCAGGGAGTCTTTATTCTATTAAAGGCATAGAGGCTCACATTAATTCTATTCTTCCGGCAGATTTAAATCTTCACTTTTAATAACATTTAATAACATTTCCATGGTTTAAATATATTGTTTTACTTCAAATAGAAAAAATATTCAAAGCTTCACACCCCAAGATCCCCAGTGTATATGGTAGTCTCATATCTATATCCTTATTGTGTCCCATGAACCACATCCTACCCAGGTCCTTTCCTCTTCCTTTCTGCTCTTCCAGAAAGATAAGTAAAATGCTTGTAGAGCTCCTGCTATGGGAGCTGTCAAATAAACTGTATGATATGTTTAATGTGTGACAGTTGTATTCTCATGCATGAAAGCTTTTGGAAAACATTTCACTGAAAATAACTATTGTTGTTGCAAGTTAAATGCGTTTTTTCATATTGTCTCCTCAAGACAAGCAGAGCATCATTTTCTCATGTTCAGGTTGAGCGCGGCCGGACCATGAGTTTCTAACTCACTTCAGTGTCCCCGGCTGAGCTTGGTAGAAGCGGCATCACTTTCCGGCATCCCAGGGTCAGGAGAAGCAGCGTGAGCATTGGTGTGCGCGCGGTACATGATTATCCCAGTGCACGAGCCCAGAAGGTGCTTTCCTCCAAAGGGGAGCATTAATTCTCCATGGAAGTCAGCTCACAAACGCTAGCTTTTACATGTGAGTTTAGACGGGGGCAGCAGGCAAGGTACGCTGCGAGTTGTCAGAGCCAGCACGACATGAGGCTTCACAATAAATAATGATAGCGTGCCACAGCACGTACAAAAGAATAAAAAGACAAAGCTTAAACAATGTGGCTCAGCTACACCCAGCTAAAGTAAAGTAGTTAGAGGCCCGAGCTCACCAGGAGTGCTCCTGCTCCAGGCAGAGAGTGTGTTAAGTACAAACAGCTGAAGGCTGCAATTTCAGTGCTCAGTATTACTGAAACAAGAGGGCAGGAACACCATATACCTACACACTGAGTTTCAGGAACAAGAGCAATAAACAGCCAACTGTGCTCTGCAAGAAAGGCTGTGGTTTTCAATAGAAAGACGCATAGCCCCATACGGCACCACCACTCCACACATCACAGAGAACGTGCCATTCAGCCTGCCCTGTTCAGGCACTCAGGCACTAAAAATACCAATGCAGTGATATGAGATGATGGAATCTGATCAAGAGACTGTGGGGAGCCAAGACCAAGTGAATTCCGAAGAGGATTCAGACCTAACGCTTAGTTTTGAAAGAGTTAATGTTATTAAAAGTGAAGATTTAAATCTTCTGGAAGAGTAGAATTAAAGAATGTTTAAGCATAATGCTCACCTCCAGTCTTGACATAGAATAGGTGCTTCACCATACCTGTCCTCCATGTTGCAGACTGATAGATCGTCAGTTAAGTATTATGGCTGTACTATTTTAGATTTCAAAGAATGATTTGTCACTCACACAATCTACATGATTTGAATGTACTTGAGCATGCAGAATGCAATTTGTTAAGTCTTGGGTGCCTCCCTGGAAGGTTTATGCAAGCCCAGGCAGGGTGGTCTGGGGATGTCTAGGAACGTAGACAGCATTGAGAACATTTTGAGGAAGCGTCTATTGAAGAATGCATAGATGACAAGTTTATTATTCTGTCTTCCATCCTCCACATTCTTGCTATTTTCAGTAAGGTTGATGCTTCAGATTCAAGATGAGAGATCTTCTTAGATAATTCTTCAATAGCATTGACTAAGTTTCCTGGGGTCCGATTCACATCTCACTATTCTCAAGAACATTCATGATTATGGTAATGGTTGATTGAACCATGGCCATTGCTCTGTCATTGAGCTAGATAGAGATGGTTCTGCTGGACTCCAGAAGGTCGAGAAGGCATCAGATAACCTTTTTGAGACTTCACTGAGTTTGGGGGTTGTTTATTTTTGGTTTTCTTATACGTCACCAGTGTCAGCCATATAGCAAGGACGTTGTAATTTCTCCAGTTCCTCTAGTGGCAATTTCCCTGTGTCAACTGTGTTGGAGATTTAGAGGGTAATTCATAGAATTTTGCAGAAAAGTGTCGCAAGCGGCTGGCGCAGAGTGTCCGCGTGCGATTGTCTGCGCCAGGCACGTGCGCTAAAACCGATTTCCGCGCACAGCGTATTCATGGATTTTAGGCTCCCAAACCAGCCGTGGCGCAGAGAATCGCAGCAACCCTGCAGCAGCGCCAGTAACGCCCCGAAGAACGCCCTCGCGCAAGGAAAAGCCATCAAAATCGCTAAATCATCGCAAAGGGCTGCGCTAACCCTGGACCAGTTCACCGGGCTGGCAAACAGCAAACGCCAAGCGGGGAACGTGTATTTCAGGGGTGCGCGGGAAGTTCCACACGCGATTGGGCCAGTGCGAGCAAGGTATGTGAATTTCAGGGGTGCGGAAGTTCCACACGCGATTCCAGCAGGGTACGTGTATTTCAGGGGTTCGCGTGAAGTTTCTCACGCGATCGGGCCTGGGGGAGCGTGCTATGTGTATAACAGGGGTTCGCGTGAACTTTCTCACGCGATCGGGCCTGGGTGGAGCGGGCTACGTGTATTTCAGGGGTTCGCGTGAATTTTTTCACGCGATCGGGCCTGGGGGAGCGGGCTATGTGTATTACAGGGGTTCGCGTGAACTTCCTCACGCGATCGGGCCTGGGGGAGCGGGCTACGTGTATTTCAGGGGTTCGCGTGAACTTTCTCACGCGATCGGGCCTGGGGGAGCGGGCTACGTGTATTTCAGGGGTTCGCGTGAACTTCCTCACGCGATCAGGCCTGGGGGAGCGGGCTATGTGTATTTCAGGGGTTCGCGTGAACTTTCTCACGCGATCGGGCCTGGGGGAGCGGGCTACGTGTATTTCAGGGGTTAGCGTGAACTTTCTCACGCGATCGGGCCTGGGGGAGCGTGCTACGTGTATTACAGGGGTTCACGTGAAGTTGCACACGCGATTGTCCTAGTGCGAGCAGGGTACGTGTATTTCAGGGGTGCGCGGGAAGTTCCACACGCGATAGTCCCAGTGCGAGCAGGGTACGTGTATTTAAGGGGTGCGCGGGAAGTTCCACACGCGATAGTCCCAGTGCGAGCCGGGTACGTGTATTTCAGGGGTGCGCGGGAAGTTCCACACGCGATAGTCCCAGTGCGAGCAGGGTACGTGTATTTCAGGGGTGCGCAGGAAGTTCCACACGCGATACCAGCAGGGAATGTGTATTTCAGGGGTTCTGGGGAGTACTACACGTGAATTGGCCGTGTGGGTCCTCCCAGGTGTACGCTCCACAACCTCCACGGCCCCTGCAGGCAGCCCACACCACGGGGGACTACCCTGCACGCCTGCCCATGTCACGCAGGCAGCCCATTCACCATGGGCATGCCCCCCAGCCAACCCTTATGTCACCTTGCACTACTGATCAACAATGCATGTCTCCCACCACCCCCACCCCCCAGCAGTGCAGGGGCAGCCTCCACCAGGCCCCCACTCATGTCCCCCTGCACCCCCACCCCCAGCATACAGGGTCACCCTCCACCAGGCCCACACTCATGTCTCCCACCACACCCACCCCCCAGCCACCATGGGCAGCCTCCACCAGGCCCCCACTCATGCTCCCACCACCCCCACCCCCCGGCAGTGCAGGGTCACCCTCCACCAGGCCCCCACTCATGTCTCCCACCACCCCCACCCCCCGGCAGTGCAGGGTCAGCCAGCAGCAGGCCCCCACTCATGTCTCCCACCACCCCCACCTCCCTGCCACCATGGGCAGCCCCCACTCATGACTCCCACCACCCCCACCCCCCGGCAGTGCAGGGTCACCCTCCACCAGCCCCCACTCATGTCTCCCACCACCCCCACCCCCCAGCCACCATGGGCAGCCTCCACCAAGCCCCCACTCATGTCTCCCACCACCCCCACCCCCCGGCAGTGCAGGGTCACCCTCCACCAGGCCCCCACTCATGTCTCCCACCACCCCCACCCCCCAGCAGTGCAGGGGCAGCCTCCACCAGGCCCCCAATCATGTCCCCCTGCACCCCCACCCCCCAGCATCCAGGGTCACCCTCCACCAGGCCCACACTCATGTCTCCCACCACCCCCACCCCCCAGCCACCATGGGCAGCCTCCACCAGGCCCCCACTCATGTCTCCCACCACCCCCACCCCCCGGCAGTGCAGGGTCACCCTCCACCAGGCCCCCACTCATGTCTCCCACCACCCCACCCCCCAGCAGTGCAGGGGCAGCTTCCACCAGGCCCCCACTCATGTCCCCCTGCACCCCCACCCCCCAGCATCCAGGGTCACCCTCCACCAGGCCCACACTCATGTCTACCACCACCCCCACCCCCCAGCCACCATGGGCAGCCTCCACCAGGCCCCCACTCATGTCTCCCACCACCCCCACCCCCCGGCAGTGCAGGGTCACCCTCCACCAGGCCCCCACTCATGTCTCCCACCACCCCCACCCCCCGGCAGTGCAGGGTCACCCTCCACCAGGCCCCCACTCCTGTCCCCCTGCACCCCCACCCCCAGCATCCAGGGTCACCCTCCACCAGGCCCCCACTCATGTCCAACTCATGTCTCCCTGCACTCCCATCCCCCAGCAGTGCAGGGGCAGCCTCCACCAGGCCCCCACCCATGTGTCCCACCTCCCCCACCCCCAGCCACCAGGGGCAGCCTCCACCAGGCCCCCACTCATGTCTCCCACCACCCCCACCCCCCGGCAGTGCAGGATCACCCTCCACAAGGCCCCCACTCATGTCTCCCACCACCCCCACCCCCCAGCCACCATGGGCAGCCTCCACCAGGCCCCCACTCATGTCTCCCACCACCCCCACCCCCCGGCAGTGCATGGTCACCCTCCACGAGGCCCCCACTCATGTCTCCCACCACCCCCACCCCCCCCAGCAGTGCAGGGGCAGCCTCCACCAGGCCCCCACTCATGTCCCCCTGCACCCCCACCCCCCAGCATCCAGGGTCACCCTCCACCAGGCCCACACTCATGTCTCCCACCACCCCCACCCCCCAGCCACCATGGGCAGCCTCCACCAGGCCCCCACTCATGTCTCCCACCACCCCCACCCCCCGGCAGTGCAGGGTCACCCTCCACCAGGCCCCCCCTCATGTCTCCCACCACCCCCACCCCCCAGCAGTGCAGGGGCAGCCTCCACCAGGCCCCCACTCATGCCCCCTGTACCGCCAGCATCCAGGGTCACCCTCCGCCAGGCCCACACTCATGTCTCCCACCACCTCCACCCCCCAGCCACCATGGGCAGCCTCCACCAGGCCCCCACTCATGTCTCCCACCACCCCCACCCCCCGGCAGTGCAGGGTCACCCTCCACCAGGCCCCCACTCATGTCTCCCACCACCCCCACCCCCCGGCAGTGCAGGGTCACCCTCCACCAGGCCCCCACTCATGTCCCCCTGCACCCCCACCCCCCAGCATCCAGGGTCACCCTCCACCAGGCCCCCACTCATGTCCAACTCATGTCTCCCTGCACTCCCACCCCCCAGCAGTGCAGGGGCAGCCTCCACCAGGCCCCCACCCATGTGTCCCACAACCCCCACCCCCACCCCCCAGCCACCAGGGGCAGCCTCCACCAGGCCCCCACTCATGTGTCCCACCACCCCCACCCCCCTGCCACCATGGGCAGCCTCCACCAGGCCCCCACCCATGTCTCCCACCACCCCCACCCCCCAGCAGTGCAGGGGCAGCCTCCACCAGGACCCACTCATGTCTCCCACCACCCCCACCCCCCAGCATCCAGGGTCACCCTCCACCAGGCCCCCACTCATGTCTCCCACCACCCCCACCCCCCAGCAGTGCAGGGGCAGCCTCCACCAGGCCCCCACTCATGTCTCCCACCAGCCCCACCCCCCCGGCAGTGCAGGGTCACCCTCCACCAGGCCCCCACTCATGTCTCCCACCACCCCCACCCCCCAGCCACCATGGGCAGCCTCCACCAGGCCCCCACTCATGTCTCCCACCACCCCCACCCCCCGGCAGTGCAGGGCCATCCTCCACCAGGCCCCCACTCATGTCTCCCACCACCCCCACCCCCCAGCAGTGCAGGGTCACCCTCCACCAGGCCCCCACTCATGTCTCCCACCACCCCCACCCCCCTGCCACCATGTGCAGCCCCCACCAGGTCCTCACAATCCCCAATCATGTGCGTAATGGTCAGCCTCCACAGCCAAAAAGCCCTACCAAGTAACCCATTCACCCACATGGAAATGGAAATCACATGTTACACCCCCAATGTTCATGAAGCTAATGAACCCATGTCCGTCACACACATTTTTTGCAATTGAATGGGAAAACACACAACATGACATGCATGAAACCAATGAGATGATACCACACAGTGAACTATGGCAACAAAATTGTATTTAAAAAAATAAAGAATGCTAAAGAAAGAAAACTAACTACAATGTAAATGTGAAAAAATAAGCTGCATGTCCGCATAAAAACACAAAACTGGAAATCCAAATCCTAAAAAATTTTGTCCAAAGTCAAATGTAAAAAATTCTCCATGAAACAAAGAACTATGTACAAAAATAACAAGGGTCCATGAGCCCAACTGAACTAAGGAAACCTCCTAAAAAACCTACCTAAATATCAACTATATACAAAAAGTGGAGCAGTGTCCGTCGACTCCAAATCATAATAAGAATGAAAGGAAACATAAAACTAAAGAACTATATACAAAGGCGGCGGGCAAGTCCAGCGGCTCACTATGTGGTGTCCCGGGCCAGGGCATCATCGAACTCCTGTTCGATGGCCCGGATGCGGTCCAGTTCCATGGCCCCGAGAGTCCGCAGGGACGACGCCGTGTCCTCCTCCAACCCCCTGCGGATTGCCTCGAGGCACTCGGCCCGCCTCAGGGCCCTCCGCATGGAGTTCTCCGCCCTGACCATTGTGAGCCGCGCCTCTTCCGCCCGCCTCCGCTCCGCACCTATGGCGTGGCCCAACCGCTGCCACACGGAAGACACTCTCTGTCCTGGGTCCCCCTGCCCTCCGGCCAATGCCTGCCCCTCCGATGTCGAAAGCCCCGAGCCTTCATGTCTCCCACCATGTTGCTGCTGCTGCTGCTCTGCCTCTGCCCGTGCATTGCCTCCTGCTGCCTGCACATCCTCCGCCGGCTGGGGTGCACATGTTGATGTGGCCACCCCTGCTGGACCTCCGACTCCCGACTGTGGCAGGGATGCCTCCTCCACCAGCCTGGCCGCATCGTCAGAGGCAGCTCCACAGGGCACCCAGGTGACTGATGGGTGGGAAGATGGCACAGAGGACGACTGGCGCGTAGGGGGTCCAGTTGAGGAGGGGGTCGGAGCAAGCCCCATCAGACAGCGGAATCCGGCCTGGGTGACCTGTCCCAGCAGGCTGACGTGGTCAACGAGTCATTCGAGATGACGTGCAGTCTCTCCATGAAAAGACTGCAGGTCACCTCGCATGGCCAGGCTCAACCCGGACCTGGATGGCCACGTCCGCAGGCAGAGGAAGGCCAGTTGACGTCAGCTCATCCCCTGCCTGAAAACGGGTCTGGACGTAGGCATCCCTGCTGGTGCAAGATGATGCAGGGACAGGATCGGGGACAGGATTGCACACAGGCACCTCCGCGGCCGCCTGTGCTGCCTCCTGTCCCTGGTCCTGCACTGCACCACTAGCACCAGTGGGATCCCCACCTCCAGACCCCGTCTCTGGTGCTTGCCTGGCCCCCTCCTCCACCAAACCCCCCACCAACCTGGATGACTCCGTGCCATCTTCCGCTGTTGGGCCCTGTGGGGTCCCAGCTGCCCCTTCTGCTGCCGAGGAGTCCAACTGCAACCTCCGCTTCTTGGACCTCTTGGACCTCCCCCCGGCAGCTGCGGCCTGGGACGCGGCACCGGACACCTCACTCCCCGACGAGATGACAACACGGGAGGGGAGCCGGGCCTTGCGTCTCCGGCTGGCGGTCGGATCCCCGCCGCTGTGCCTCACAGCACCTTCTCCGCCCTCTTCATCAGTTGACGCTGCAGACAGGGAGAAACAAAACACAGGCATCAGGGCACTGTACAATGGACACATACACGCATGACAGTTGCACATGAGTGGCATTGGCAAACCTCAGACATGTCATCACAATCCCCAACACACATGTCATTGCAACTGGCACACATGAGCCATACCACAGCCATATCGCAACTGCCAGCACCATCCCTACACATACAACAGCATCAGCAGCCAAAGGGGAGCCAGACATCACATGCAACACAGGAAGTGCACCACACATGTACACACACCACCACACTTGCATGCATGTCTACACCTCTGCCAAGTGTCGCACTGTTCAGACGGGCATCCATGTCACATCTGTCAATCAGGCTTCCACATACCGCTGTCACATGCATCCATGTTGCATCACTGTTGCACTCTTGTCAAATACACACACATGCACATGTACACAGTGCTCATACATGCAGCCGAAAACAACATACATGCCTGACATCACGGACATGTCTACTTACATACACATTCATCCAAACATGTGTGCACGCACAACTGCATTTGCCATGCAAGCCCACACACACAAGCACCATCCATGTCTCACACATTACAGCCCTCGCATGTGTCAGCCCCACGGCCCTTTACACCCCCACCCATACTCGACCCCATACAAACAGATGTGCAACCGGCACAATGGCGAATGATCAACACACGCACTGCTCACAACCAGGATGCATGTACACTCACCGCTCGACTCCAGACGGGTCTGCTTCTCTAGGACCTGGACGTGGAGCGCTGGGGATATGCGTTCCAGGACCCCCATCTGTTCTTCCGACAAGTGGCCCCGGCGCCCCTTGGCATCCGCTGCCTTCAAGAGGCGCCGGGCCTTGTTCAGGGTCCTGGACCTGAAGTCCTCCCAGCGCTTCCTGACATGTTGTAAGTCCCGGACTGCCACCCCCTCCGCGTTGATGTCAGTCACGATGTCAGTCCAGATCCGAGTCCGTCCTTCCTTGTCGGCGCGGGAACTTCCAAAGAGGGCATCATACTGCCCCAGGACTTGCTCCACCAGGACACCAACTTCGGTGGCACTGAAGCTGGTGCCCCTCTGCCTCTCTGGCCGGGGGTTGTCAGTGGTCACAGATGGTGTTTGCCCCGACATGACAACCCCAGAGGCAGGAGTGGGTGGGCAACTGGGTCCTGGGGCTGGGCTGTGGAGCGATGGAATTCCAGTCGGGAGTCTTCGGTTCCAGCAGGGGTGGTCACAGCAACAGCACCCCTGGCTAATGTGCAGGCAGCAAATGGCAGTGCACGTGGGCAGCAGGCAGTCAGGCAGCAGCAGATAGCAGGTGGGAGCGTGCTCGGGGCTCTGGGGGGCAGTAGTTCGGCCTTCTGGGCAGGAGCGTGGTCTTCCGTGTGCTTACGCGTGGCCAGCTTGGTACGGAGTGATTTGGCACGTGAAAATCCTGCACGTCAGCGTGAAAACCGAGGAAAGGCCCTTAGCGCGTAAGCGCGTCAGCACGCATACGCGATTCTATTGGACCAAAGGCCCTCAGCGCGTAAGCGCGTCTGTGACGTGACCCGCACGGGTGTTTCCCACACAGCACGTGATGACAGAGCACACGTGGAAAGACTGCACGTCAGAGTCTCATCGCGTGTGATTGGTGGAAATGGCCGTACACGCAGAAGTGACAAAGCGTGTAATTGGTGGAAATGGGCGTACACGCAGAAGTCACAAAGCGTGTAATTGGTGGAAATGGCCCTAGCGCATACACGCCGCGTAAGTGACGTTGGACATGTGGGCCTGTATAAAAGGTACGCGTAGAACACCATTTCCTTGTACGTGCTTTTCGTGGAGAGCGAGTGGGTGAATTCTGTACTTCTTGTCGGTTCACACGCGATTTACTTCACGGCGTTTCAAGTTCGTATTCCCTGTTACCTCTGACAGATTTTTCTCTTTTTTCTCTTTTACTGCTTTACCTGGGCCTGTTCCCTCAAACAGTGTTCCCTTCTACTGTTGTCCTGTCTCCTCAGACAGCGTACAAATCTTCTTTTGGCGGGGGTGTTGCCAACCAAACGCGCTCCTTTTTCACGCTCTTTTACCTGGCAGACGGTGAGCCACGCACGTATCTAACATCTGTGTTTGCCCCGTGTGTAGCCTACCCCTTCAGAGGTCATTCTAGGCTGTGTGTGAAACGCATACGTTCATTCTTGTGTTACTGGGTGCCACAGCGTAGTGCAGGTTTTTCTTTCTGCACACGTGGTCTAGGAGGGGTTGCGTGCACGTCATCTCCCTTTATTGGGGCTCCTGTGCGTAGCGTGACCCGTCATCTTTCCCCAGGGGTTACAATCAGCCTTGCAAGAGCACTAGGGTACAATTACCATCTGGTACCCAACCCCTTTGACCCCCAATTGCCCAGGACAATATTTGACAGCCACTCCCATACGCACATCAACATCAGTGCCATGGTTGGGAGGCGAGGATTCCGTAAGGGTGGCAAAGGTGGAAGAGCCACAAGTGGTGGCCGTGGTGGATCCGGTAGGGGACGTGGTTGTTACTTGCAGGGTGAGCCTGTCCCCCCATGTGTGGAGGACCAGTCAAGGGCACCCATAATCCCCCCCCCTCCCGTTGAGGCTGATGTGGCTGACACCATCCATGCTCAGCCCTTGTTGGACCAGCCCATTGTGGCACCAGACCTGGCTGACTCCATGGCTGACTTCCAGGTCAGCAGGCCTATGACACGTGCGTTGGTGCACGTTGATGTCACCATGCCACGTGCATCTGGGGCAGCAAGGTCATCTGCTGCACCAAGTAGGCAGGGCGGAGAGGCTGCAGGGGCAGCTGCGGCTCCATCCACCACAGCCCTCACACACCCAGCCAGGACAGTGTCGGTCCTAGTCCATGCTGCTGATATTCCCCCTGACACCATCACACTAGAGCCAATGCCTGCACCAACTCCCATGCTGAGTGTGCAATCCCACACTCCTGATACAGAGTCCACCAGGGCTCCTGCCCCTAGTGTCCAGAGCGGCGCAGGACACTCAGGATCACCACCACCTTCCAAGCGGAAGAGGAAGAGTGCTCGTCCGGCACAGGCTGATGCCCCAGACACGGCTACACAGTCCGGCCCGTCCAGGAAGCCCAGCTTCACGGATGACGAACTGAATGCACTTGTCGAGTATGTGTCCGCACATGACAACGAGATGGTCATTGTTGCAGGATCCAAGACCACACCTGCACAATGCCAGGCACACTGGCAGACCGTTGCGGACATCGTAAGTGCCCTTGGAATCGTGAGGCGCACAGCCAATGATTGATATAAGCGCTGGAATGACCTAAAGCGCAGGGCAAAGAGTAAGCTGGCCTCAAGTCATGCCACAACTCTAGTGACTGGAGGTGGGTCTCCAGTAGTAGACATGGAACTCACTCCACATGAGCCAGTCGCTGGGACCTATGTCACGGAGGAACAGATCCAAGGCGTGGGAGATCTCCCTGATTACGAGGCATTGTCCGGTGAGTGCACAGGCATGTGTGTGTCATCCATGTGCATGGTGTGTGTGAGGGCTTCTGTTTGTGTGCCAGGTGAGAGTGTGTGCGCCTGAGTCGTATGGGTCATCCATGTGCTTCATGCAATACATCCTGCGCAGCTGCATTTGGCCATAGCTGTATCCCTTCTGCCAACAGTAGACATGTAGTCCAACTGCACGCCAGTTGCCCTTGAAGTGTCACCTTGCCACAACATTGTTGCAAAATTTAGCACTGTTCATTTAGTCAGATATTTTCAATTCCACCACTTTTACTAGGCATGTCGCAGTCCTCTAGTCACATGTCTGACATGGCTATGGTAAAATTGAGTGACTTTGTTACCTGGATATCATTTGTTCAAACATGTCCCTGTGCAATTGCACCATTTCGGACTGGCAGCTCCAGGTGAAGAATCTGACCTGTTAGAATTAGAAAAGCTATAACATGCGGGAACTGGACAGTATGCATAGGTGCTGCCCTCCTCTCCATCTTCACTCAATAGCAATGGTACATGCCATCTGTGTGATGGCATGTGTGTTTCACCTGCCAATCACAGGCCAATGTGTGATGCCACTGCCAGGCAGCATGCAGAAAATGTGTTCATCTTCAATCTTGGTGTCATCAGTGTGTGCCATTTGCCTGCCCTTCATACGCAGTGAGGGTGCATGCATGGTAGGGTTTTAGTCATGTGGGACATGTGTCAGACAAGTACTGTTTCTCTTGCTTCTCAGCCCTCATTGTGTGCCATGGTGCTAATGCCTGTTTCCATTTCTTTGTTTTTATGTCTTTGCAGGGGAAGACGCACCTGATACTGCTGGGGTTGTGGAGATGGTGCTGACCCAGGAGGGGCCCGAGGGCCGACCAACCACCAGTGAGGGACGTGGTGTGGTGGTGGGTGAGAACCCACAAGTGCTGCAGGTCCTGCTCTCAAGGGGTGTCTCTGGCTGCACCTCCCCCGAGCTGTACTCAGGTGTTGATTCGGATGAGACCTACGTGCCGTCGCAGGTGAGTGTTCCAGGGAGGGATTCTGTTCTGTCTCACCCACCTGCACCAGGGTCAGAACCCTCAATGGGGATGTCAGTGTTGGCAGCTACGCCTTTGGTGGTTACGGATGCAGGGTCACACTCCGCGACATCTGATCCTGTTCCTGGGCCAGCAGATCAGAGGGGGAATGCAGTCCTGCAGCCTCAGGCAGTGTCGGCACAGCAAGGCGCAGTTCGCCTTGCCCCAGACAGGTGTGGTGCCCGCTGATGTGGTGGCCGTACGGCACCTGGCAATACTGCATGGGAGCAATCCATTTACGGTATGGCAACCCAACAGGCAGCATCATCCGAGATGATGGCTCAGGCCATGGATAGGGTGGCCACTTCCATTGTCCCTCCTGAAAGGTTGATGGAGCGACTAGAGCAGGCAACCGACACCATCTGCCAGTCACACAGGGAGGACATGTTGGGGTCCAACAGGGACAGGCGGGCGGCACTGGCGACTCTGCAGGAGGCCATCTCCATTGAGTCCCAGGGCCACAGGGAAGCCCTGAGGCAGGAGCTCCTTCACCTCAGGACGACTCTTGTTGAGCTTGAGGCTTCTACACACCAAAGGACAGAACAGCAGCTGGAGCGTCTCACCCGTACGCTCTCAGCTGAGATGCAGGCAACGAGGGCGGAGGTCCGGGCATCCTGTGAGTTGTTGCATGGGGACCTCCGCACACTCATCCTCCAGAACCAGACCTACCACACCCGCATGCTTGCAGCCATGGAGGAGCAGACTAGGGCCTTGCGTGGGCTGCCTCCCATAGTGCAACCACCTCCGGATGCAGCTGCACAGGGTGATAATAGCGACAGCAGTGATACTCCCACAATAGGGTAGCCGTGTGGGCCATGAGCCCATGGAGGTGTTTTTTTTTCCCAGGATCCACGCAGGTGGGTTCTGGTGTGCATCCTGTCCTCGGACATCCTGGGTGGCCTCCCCAACCCCCCCGGGTTCTTCAATGGCCATTTTTGATTTTTATTTTTATTTTTTTTTATTTTTATTTTTATTTCTTTTATTCCCAATTTTTTTGGGACGATTTGTTGGCTTCCGTGGTTCCTGTGGGCATACGCTGCATTGTGGCTGGGCACATGCAGGCTTGTAATGTATTTGGTTCAGATGCTTGGGTTTGAGTCACACACACCCCTCCTGCTTCCCGTTTCCATGGGCTTGCAAAGGGTGTGCCCAAGTGACAGTGAATTACACAGTGACGTTGGACTCCCATGAGCTGTGTGGGCAGTCTGTAGTCAATACTGTGTATACATTCCTAGTGCATATTGCTGTTGTGTTGTACACTGCATGTTGCATTTATGTGTAACTCATCTTCTGTGTCTACCTCCCAATTTGCAGGTCCCTTCCTCATGTATACACAAGGACCTCTAGTCTGGAGATGTGATCCATGTTGGCAGCAGTGCACCTACAACTCTACAGGCGCCAACACTGCACAGTTGGTAGTGGTGGGAGTGCAGGCATTTCCAGGTGGTGAGACTACTAATATTATACATTAGTGATGTCATGTTAATGGTAGTACGTGCTCAAGTTTGTTGTTGGTCCGGCATTACTGTGAGCATTTCAGGTGTTGCAAGTTTCTAATAGGGACACTGTACATTGTGACACTAGTGTCATGTTGTGGGTATTACTTTGTTTACGTGCAAATAGCATGACATGGCACGGTGTGTCGTGTGGCGGTGCTGGGGTTGGGTTGGCTGACATGGCACTGTCCTCTTGTTGCATTTTGCAAGTGGGTATTCATTTCAGCTGCTTGAATGTGTAACTTCACAAAACTGCATTGGTGGTGTCAGTGTGGGTAGGGATGCACACATTGTGACACTTCCAGGTGAACAATCTCAGGCTGATATGGTTTTCACGGTTCTTTCTCCAGACATTCAGGATCAGTGTCAGGTTGAGTCATCATTGATTGTCAGATGGAATGTGCCAGGGCAGTGTGCACTCCACAGGGGTGTGATTTCTATGTGAAGTAATTAGCCACTAGCTGTGTACGGGCTGCCTCCCCCCGTGCCTTTTCCTCTCCCATGCGCAGCGGCTGTGCATGTGGTTGGGGATGGGGGGGCACCACCATGTCCACGGCCAGGCGCCGGCATGTTGCAACATTGTGCTGGACACATGCTGCCACTATGATCCTGCACACTACTGGGGGAGCGTACAACAGCTGCCCGCCAGAACGGTCAAGGGAGCGAAAGCATGACTTCAGCACTCCGAATGTGCGCTCCACTATGCCCCGGGTTGTAATGTGGGCTGCGTTATATCTTACCTGGGGTGGCGTGGTGGGGTTCCGAATTGGCGTCATCATGTGGGGGCTGAGAGGGTAGGCACTGTCCCCTGTGGAGGTGGTGATTGGTATCATTGGTGGGGTTGTGACCTTGCTCAGTATCTGACATGCATGCATGTGCAGTGGCATTCATACTCACCAAGCAGCCATGTATCGCCATGCCGGCCAGCTTCTAGTTCCCGGCTTAGGGTGGACATTCGGTAAATGAAGCTGTCGTGGGTTGACCCAGGATAGTTGGCATATAGTGAGGTGATGATTCCCTTGGCATTACATACTACCTGCACGTTGATGGAATGCCAGTGCTTGCGGTTCCTATAGATGTGCTCAGATGCCCTGGCGGGACGTAGAGCCACATGGGTGCAGTCAATGGCACCTAGCACTTTGGGGAATCATGCCACAGCGTAGAAATCCAGGGCGGCAGCATGCCTTTCTGCAGGGGTTCTGGGCAGGTATATGTGCCTGCGGACTGATGGGCGTGCAGTGATGATGTTCAAGACCTGGTGTAGGCAGCGTGACTGGGTGGCCTGTGATACACCACCCACAATGGCACTTGTCCGCTGAAATGATCCAGTGGCTAAGAAGTGCAGTACATTGAGGACCTTCTCCAGGGGGCTGAGTGCTTGGGAGCACAGGGTGGGTGATGTGAGATCGTCCTCCCATTCACTCACCAGGTCCAGTATGATGTGTGGTGGAAACCTGTACCTCCCATGCACCTGGTCATCAGGCATCCCGAAAAGGCTGGTTCTGGGTGTGAATATTCTGGCCCTGACTATCCTCCTCCTCCTCCTTTGGTAGGCCACGCCCACTGCTGCTAGGAACGGTATGTTCATCCTGGGTCTGAGCTAGTTATTTTGTTAGCGCGCAAATTAATCCGTTGCGCGTGTTGTAGGCGAGCGTGTGACCCGCGCACCCCTCCAATCCAGTGGCCAGTACAATAGCGTGTGTAAATTGGCACGCACACCGGGATACAGGTGCGCTGACGTACTTGCGTGTGTAAGTGTCCGCGCACACCTGATATACACGTACATAGGCCAATCGCGTGTACACGCACTTTTGTCCAATTACACGCGATGAGACTCTGACGTGCTGTCCAATTACACGCGATGAGACTCTGACGTGCAGTCTTTCCACATGTGCTCTGTCATCACGTGGTGTGTGGGAAACACCCGTGCGGGTCATGTCACAGACGCGCTTACGCGCTGAGGGCCTTTGGTCCAATGGATTTGCGTATGCGTGCTGATGCGCTTACGCGCTAAGGGCCTTTCCTCGGTTTTCATGCTGACGTGCAGGATTTTCACGTGCCAAATCACTCCGTACCAAGCTGGCCACGTGTAAGCACACGGAAGACCACGCTCCTGCCCAGAAGGCCGAACGACTGCCCCCCAGAGCCCTGAGCACGCTCCCACCTGCCATCTGCTTCTGCCTGACTGCCTGCTGGCCACGTGCACTGCCATTTGCTGCCTGCACATCAGCCAGGGGTGCTGTTGCTGTGACCACCCCTGCTGGAACCGAAGACTCCCGACTGGAATTCCATCACTCCACAGCCCAGCCCCAGGACCCAGTTGCCCACAAACTCCTGCCTCTGGGGTTGTCATGTCGGGGCATACACCATCTGTGACCACTGACAACCCCCGGCCAGAGAGGCAGAGGGGCACCAGCTTCAGTGCCACCGAAGTTGGTGTCCTGGTGGAGCAAGTCCTGGGGCAGTATGATGCCCTCTTTGGAAGTTCCCGCGCCGACAAGGAAGGACGGACTCGGATCTGGACTGACATCGTGACTGCCATCAACGCGGAGGGGGTGGCAGTCCGGGACTTACAACATGTCAGGAAGCGCTGGGAGGACTTCAGGTCCAGGACCCTGAACAAGGCCCGGCGCCTCTTGAAGGCAGCGGATGGCAAGGGGCGCCGGGGCCACTTGTTGGAAGAACAGATGTGGGTCCTGGAACGCATATCCCCAGCGCTCCACGTCCAGGTCCTAGAGAAGCAGACCCGTCTGGAGTCGAGCAGTGAGTGTACATGCATCCTGGTTGTGAGCAGGGCGTGTGGTGATCATTCGCCATTGTGCCGGTTGCACATCTGTTTGTATGGGGTCGAGTATGGGTGGGGGTGTACAGGGCCGTGGGGCTGACACATGCGAGGGCTGTAATGTGTGAGACATGGATGGTGCTTGTGTGTGTGGGCTTGCATGGCAAATGCAGTTGTGCGTGCACACATGTTTGGATGAATGTGTATGTAAGTAGACATGTCCGTGATGTCAGGCATGTATGTTGTTTTCGGCTGCATGTATGAGCACTGTGTACATGTGCATGTGTGTGTATTTGTCAAGGGTGCAACAGTGATGCAACATGGATGCATGTGACAGCGGTATGTGGAAGCCTGATTGGCAGATGTGACATGGATGCCCGTCTGAACAGTGCGACACTTGGCAGAGGTGTAGACATGCATGCAAGTGTGGTGGTGTGTGTACATGTGTGGTGCACTTCCTGTGTTGCATGTGATGTCTGGCTCCCCTTTGGCTGCTGATGCTGTTGTATGTGTAGGGATGGTGGTGGCAGTTGCAAAATGGCTGTGGTATGGCTCGTGTGCCAGTTGCAATGACATGTGTGTTGGGGATTGTGATGACATGTCTGAGGTTTGCCAATGCCACTCATGTGCAACTGTCATGCGTGTATGTGTCCATTGTACAGTGCCCTGATGCCTGTGTTTTGTTTCTCCCTGTCTGCAGCGTCAACTGATGAAGAGGGCGGAGAAGGTGCTGTGGAGCACAGCGGCGGGGATCCGACCGCCAGCCGGAGACGCAAGGCCCGGCTCCCCTCCCGTGTTGTCATCTCGTCGGGGAGTGAGGAGTCCGGTGCCGCGTCCCAGGCCGCAGCTGCTGGGGGGAGGTCCAAGAGGCGGAGGTTGCAGTTGGACTCCTCGGCAGCAGAAGGGGCAGCTGGGACCCCACAGGGCCCAACAGGGGAAGATGGCACAGAGTCATCCAGGTTGGTGGGGGGTTTGGTGGAGGAGAGGGCCGCGCAAGCACCAGAGACGGGGTCTGGAGGTGGGGATCCCACTGGTGCTAGTGGTGCAGTGCAGGACCAGGGACAGGAGGCAGCACAGGTGGCCGCGGAGGTGCCTGTGTGCAATCCTGTCCCCGATCCTGTCCTGCATCATCTTGCACCAGCAGGGATGCCTACGTCCAGACCCATTTTCAGGCAGGGGATGAGCTGACGTCAACTGGCCTTCCTCTGCCTGCGGACGTGGCCATCCAGTCCGGGTTGAGCCTGACCTGGCTGGTGTGGCGTTGCGTCAACGGGCCATGCGAGGTGACCTGCAGTCTTTTCATGGAGAGACTGCACGTCATCTCGAATGGCTCGTTGACCACGTCAGCCTGCTGGGACAGGTCACCCAGGCCGGATTCCTCCGTCTGATGGGGCTTGCTCCGACCCCCTCCTCAACTGGACCCCCTACGCGCCAGTCATCCTCTGTGCCATCTTCCCACCCATCAGTCACCTGGGTGCCCTGTGGAGCTGCCTCTGACGGTGCGGCCAGGCTGGTGGAGGAGGCATCCGTGCCACAGTCGGGAGTCGGAGGTCCAGCAGGGGTGGCCACATCAACAAGTGCACCCCAGCCGGCGGAGGATGTGCAGGCAGCAGGAGGCAGTGCACGGGCAGAGGCAGAGCAGCAGCAGCAGCAACATGGTGGGAGACATGAAGGCTCGGGGCTTTCGACATCGGAGGGGCAGTCATTGGCCGGAGGGCAGGGGACCCAGAACAGAGAGTGTCTTCCGTGTGGCAGCGGTTGGGCCACGCCATAGGTGCGGAGCGGCGGCGGGCGGAAGAGGCGCGGCTCACAATGGTCAGGGCGGAGAACTCCATGCGGAGGGCCCTGAGGCGGGCCGAGTGCCTCGAGGCAATCCGCAGGGGGTTGGAGGAGGACACAGCGTCGTCCCTGCGAACCCTCAGGGCCATGGAACTGGACCGCCTCCGGGACATCGAACAGGAGTTTGATGATGCCCTGGCCCGGGACACCACGGAGTGAGCCACTGGACTGGCCCGCCGCCTTTGTATATAGTTATTTAGTTTTAGGTTTCCTTTCTTTCGAATTATGATTTGGAGTCGACGGACACTGGTCCACTTTTTGTATATAGTTGATTTTTAGGTAGGTTTTTTTAGTAGGTTTCCTTTGTTCAGTTGGGCTCATGGACCCTTGGTAGTTTTTTATACGGACATGCATGTTTTTTGTTCTCATTCACATTGTAGTTAGATTTCTTTCTTTTGCATTCTTAATTTTTTTTAATACAATTTTGTTAGCATACTTCACTGTGTGGTATCATCTCATTGGTTTCATGCATGTCATGTTGTGTGTTTTCCCATTATATTGCAACCATTGTGTGTGACGGACATGGGTTCATTAGCTTCATGAACATTGGGGGTGTAACATGTGATTTCCATTTCCATGTGGGTGAATGGGTTACTTGGTAGGGCTTTTTGGATGTGGAGGCTGTCCATTACGCACATGATTGGGGATTGTGAGCACCTGGTGGAGGCTGCCCCTGCACTGCTGGGGGGTGGGGGTGGTGGGAGACATGAGTGGGGGCCTGCTGGAGGCTGCCCCTGCACTGCTGGGGGGTGGGGGTGGTGGGAGACATGAGTGGGGGCCTGCTGGAGGCTGCCCCTGGTGGCTGGGGGGTGGGGGTGGTGGGACACATGAGTGGGGGCCTGGTGGAGGCTGCCCCTGCACTGCTGGGGGGTGGGGGTGGTGGGAGACATGAGTGGGGGCCTGGTGGAGGCTGCCCATGGTGGCAGGGGGGTGGGGGTGGTGGGACACATGAGTGGGGGCCTGGTGGAGGCTGCCCATTGTGGCAGGGGGGTGGGGGTGGTGGGAGACATGAGTGGGGGCCTGGTGGTCGCTGCCCATGGTGGCAGGGGGGTGGGGGTGGTGGGACACATGAGTGGGGGCCTGGTGGAGGCTGCCCATGGTGGCAGGGGGGTGGGGGTGGTGGGATACATGAGTGGGGGCCTGGTGGAGGCTGCCCCTGCACTGCTGGGGGGTGGGGGTGGTGGGAGACATGGGTGGGGGCCTGGTGGAGGCTGCCCATGGTGGCAGGGGGGTGGGGGTGGTGGGACACATGAGTGGGGGCCTGGTGGAGGCTGTCCCTGGTGGCTGGGGGGTGGGGGTGGTGGGACACATGAGTGGGGGCCTGGTGGAGGCTGCCCATGGTGGCAGGGGGGTGGGGGTGGTGGGACACATGAGTGGGGGCCTGGTGGAGGCTGCCCCTGGTGGCTGGGGGTTGGGGGTGGTGGGACACATGAGTGGGGGCCTGGTGGAGGCTGCCCCTGCACTGCTGGGGGGTGGGGGTGGTGGGAGACATGAGTGGGGGCCTGGTGGAGGCTGCCCCTGCACTGCTGGGGGGTGGGGGTGGTGGGAGACATAAGTGGGGGCCTGGTGGAGGCTGCCCTTGCACTACAGGGGGGTGGGGTGGTGGGAGACATGGGTGGGGGCCTGCTGAAGGCTGCCCCTGCACTGCTGGGGGGTGGGGGTGGTGGGAGACATGAGTGGGGGCCTGTCGAGGGTGCCTCTGGATGCTGGGGGGTGGGGGTGGTGGGAGACATGAGTGGGGGCCTGGTGGAGGCTGCCCCTGCACTGCTGGGGGGTGGGGGTGGTGGGAGACATGGGTGGGGGCCTGGTGGAGGCTGCCCCTGCACTGCTAGGGGGTGGGGGTGGTGGGAGACATGAGTGGGGGCCTGGTGGAGGCTGCCCTTGCACTGCTGGGGGGTGGGGGTGGTGGGAGACATGGTTGGGGGCCTGCTGGAGGCTGCCCCTGCACTGCTGGGGGGTGGGGGTGGTGGGAGACATGAGTGGGGGTCTGGTGGAGGCTGCCCCTGCACTGCTGGGGGGTGGGGGTGGTGGGAGACATGGGTGGGGGCCTGCTGGAGGCTGCCCCTGCACTGCTGGGGGTGGGGGTGGTGGGAGACATGAGTGGGTGCCTGGTGGAGGCTGCCCCTGGTGGCTGGGGGGTGGGGGTGGTGGGAGACATGAGTGGGGGCCTGCTGGAGGCTGCCCCTGGTGGCTGGGGGGTGGGGTGGTGGGAGACATGAGTGGGGGCCTGCTGGAGGCTGCCCCTGGTGGCTGGGGGGTGGTGGGAGACATGAGTGGGGGCCTGCTGGAGGCTGCCCCTGGTGGCTGGGGGTGGGGGTGGTGGGACACATGAGTGGGGGCCTGGTGGAGGCTGCCCATGGTGGCAGGGGGGTGGGGGTGGTGGGAGACATGAGTGGGGGCCTGGTGGAGGCTGCCCATGGTTACAGGGGGGTGGGGTGGTGGGAGACATGAGTGGGGGCCTGGTGGAGGCTGCCCCTGCACTGCTGGGGGGTGGGGGTGGTGGGAGACATGAGTGGGGGCCTGCTGGAGGCTGCCCCTGGTGGCTGGGGGGTGGGGGTGGTGGGAGACTTGAGTGGGGGCCTGCTGGAGGCTGCCCCTGGTGGCTGGGGGGTGGGAGTGGTGGGACACATGAGTGGGGGCCTGCTGGAGGCTGCCCCTGGTGGCTGGGGGGTGGGGGTGGTGGGACACATGAGTGGGGGCCTGGTGAAGGCTGCCCATGGTGGCAGGGGGGTGGGGGTGGTGGGAGACATGGGTGGGGGCCTGGTGGAGGCTGCCCCTGCACTGCTGGGGGGTGGGGGTGGTGGGAGACATGGGTGGGGGCCTGGTGGAGGCTGCCCATGGTGGCAGGGGGGTGGGGGTGGTGGGACACATGAGTGGGGGTCTGGTGGAGGCTGCCCCTGGTGGCTGGGGGGTGGGGGTGGTGGGACACATGAGTGGGGACCTGGTGGAGGCTGTCCATGGTGGCAGGGGGGTGGGGGTGGTGGGACACATGAGTGGGGGCCTGGTGGAGGCTGCCCCTGGTGGCTGGGGGGTGGGGGTGGTGGGACACATGGGTGGGGGCCTGGTGGAGGCTGCCCCTGCACTGCTGGGGGGTGAGGGTGGTGGGAGACATGAGTGGGGGCCTGGTGGAGGCTGCCCATGGTGGCAGGGGGGTGGGGGTGGTGGGAGACATGAGTGGGGGCCTGGTGGAGGCTGCCCCTGCACTGCTGGGGGGTGGGGGTGGTGGGAGACATGCATTGTTGATCAGTAGTGCAAGGTGACATGTGGGTTGGCTGGGGGCATGCCCATGGTGGATGGGCTGCCTGCGGGACATGAGCAGGGGTGCAGGGTAGTCCCCCGTGGTGTGGGCTGCCTGCAGGGGCCGTGGAGGTTGTGGAGCGTACACCTGAGAGGACCCACAAGGCCAATTCACGTGTAGTACTCCCCAGAACCCCTGAAATACACGTACCCTGATGGAATCGCGTGTGGAACTTCCCGCGCACCCATGTAATACACGTACCCTGCTCGCACTGGCCCATTCGCGTGTGGAACTTCCCGTGCACCCCTGATATGCACGTACCCTGCAGAATTCGCGTGTGGAACTTCCCGCGCACCCCTGAAATACACGTACCCTGCTCGCACTGGGCCAATCGCGTGTGGAACTTCCCGCGCACCCCTGAAACACATGTACCCTGCTCGCACTGGGACTATCGCGTGTGTAACTTCCCGCGCACCCCTGAAATACACGTACCCTGATGGAATCGCATGTGGAACTTCCCGCGCACCCATGTAATACACGTACCCTGCTCGCACTGGCCCATTCGCGTGTGGAACTTCCCGCGCACCCCTGAAATCCACGTACCCGGCCAAATCGCGTGTGACACTTCCCGCGCACCCCGGTATACACGCACACGTATTTTTTGTCAGCGGGTCCGTGTTTGTGGGTACCCCTTTGCACGTCATTTGTCCTGGAGGGCCACAGTATAGGACATTCATCATGGCAGTATATAGGTGCTATTTGCTGGCGCACCTTTTGGCGCACATTTCTTACAGCCGCAGAGACGCTACCGCCTGCTTTCTTGTGGTGGTCGTGTTTGTGCCTGTGCGCTGGTTTGAGCGTGCGCTTTTTTGCCCTATTCTATTCCATGAATACGTGTTGTAGGCTAGCGTGTGGGCGTTCCGCGCACTTGTGCCCTGTACTTCCCCCGTGACGCCCACGTTTTGGCAAGTTGTTCCCCATTCCGAGTGTTACGCCCGTGTTCCGCCTACTTTTGTTGTGTGCGCCGCGCTATGTGCGATTTTCGCTCTGGCCTGTGCGATTTTCGCTGTGACCTGGCGCACGCTGTTAGATGGCCTGTGCGCCAACGTGCGCCGCGCACTTTTTTATCGCACATCCGCTGGTTTTCTCGTGCACGGACTTCCATGAATCGATGTGCGCTGCTTTTCGTGCGATTTTCGCACTTGCACTGCAATTTTCGCTATTCCACTGCGATTCGCACGTTTTTGCCCACTTGCGCCGGGCTAATTATTCCATGAATCGGCCTCCAAATGTGTGGAACTGTTGTGTTCTCACGAGTCAGGCATTTTAGTCTGATTCAGGATCCAGCCTTATGAATGCTGGAAGTCATTCATGTGGTACAATGTCAGCCATGTGGTGCATTCAGCTTTTTGGGTTGTCCATTTCAAGCATGTGGCTATCCACTCTGTAACATATGGATAAGTGCAAAATGGCAAATTTCTATCCAAATATGTGGTACTAGGTATGGCGCCAACCTGCACTGGTAGCCTCTTTGGGAGTCCTGAACAGCCATTTCCAGGATGCTTTGTATGGAGTGTGCCTGTTACTCTTCACATTCAGGTCTCATCAACAGGTTGTGAGGAGTCAAGAATGAAACTTGGACACAAGTTAGCAATGTTGTTCGTTAAAGACTTGTATTGAAAATAAAAAGGATTGGAAAACTGCCTATCTGACCCTGCTCTAGCGGAACTTCCTTGCCTAAACCAAAAACAAATGATTTGTCAGTGTCAGCATGTCCAAAATGAAAATGGTCCTGTGTCCAAAGTTCTAAAATGACCCTTACAATATAACTTAACTCTAAGGTGAAATGGGAAATGTTTTTAACCTTGGATAGTTTGGGAAAGTGTTCACAAAAAGAAGAAAACATGTTTTCAACACAAGTTCTGAAATTAAATGGGTCCTTGCTCCAGAGTAGGGCTCCCTTCGCCTGGATTTCTCTTGATCCTCTGAAGATTCACTTTTAACAGCTCCTTCTGCCTTTTTTGGCTCACACCAATATATCTGAAGTTCCCATTAAACAGTTCATTATGTCTTTCTTGGCTCACAACAATTTTGATGTAAAAAACCTTTGCAATTGTATCCCTCTTGAACATTCAGTTCATACAATCCTTTACTCGTACTGATGTTCATTCTCAAGACCTCTTAGTCAAAACGCAGTTCTTTATTCTTATTAAACAGCACAGTTCGGATTGCCTGCTATACTCCCCTGCCAGTACTTCTTAGGTACACACTTTTGAGATGGTTGCCTGGCGTACTCTTCTGCCAGGAATTCTTAGGTTCACACTCTTGTGATGGTTGCCTGGTGTACTCTCCTGCCAAGACTTCTTAGGTTTGCACTCTTGTCATGGTTGTCTGGTGTACTATCCTGCCAGGAATTTTTCTATTTACATGGGCTTCCTGCCATTTTCCATAGTTGCACACACACTTTGTTTGCAAATAAATCTATTTTTTTCAGGTCTTGGATTTTCCTTCGTTCACACAATGTGCATGTATGTTCTTCTAGGGGCTTTAGTTTCAGTGTGTTTCCCCTTTGAATATCAAATACATTATCTCTCATTGATTTGTTATTCATCCTCTTGCCTTCGGCATTCCTGCCGACATGCCCCAGAGTCTCCACAGTCTCTGGGAAGACTCACCGGCATTCGTTGGCTTTATTGTATGCTCCTGCAGTCAAACGGAGAAGCAATTTAATCCACTTTCGTCTAGTGACTGCCTCTGCCTGGTTTGTTCAGTTCTCACGGGTACCACTTCCAGTGTCTGCTTCATTCTGGGCACCGGTAAGGAAAGCACTGCTCTTGATCACCTGCAAATGCCCAGGTGTCCTTCGCTAGCTCTTTGCATTCTCTCAGCTTGTCGTACTTGCTCTGCAGCCTTCTCCTTCTTTGCTGACAACCCTTGTGGCTTCTCCATGATGGTCCTCGCTCTTCAATCTCCTGAGCCACCATTCTCACCCACCCGCAGCAAACCTTGTTGTTTTGCTTCGCTTGCCTTTTAAACTTCCCGGGAACAGGTGGAAATGAGTAAAGACAAGAATGCTCACTATGCTTGGGATGACTTTTTTTGGCATTAGAGATTCTGTTCCAGTAGAATAATTTTTTGGGTTTTCTGTATTTCTGTATTTTAGGCTTTGATCGGACATGTGTGTGCAGCTCTATTCTGGGGTGAAGCATCGGCCTGCCATCTGCGTTTCAAGGATGTGGCTTTGTGTTTTGAGGGATTTGATAGGTGGGGTGACCCATCTGGGGGAAGGGCCTTGTCTGTGGGAGGAGAATCTGAACTTGGTGAGAGGTCTGAGGGCAATTCAGAGCCATTGGTCAAAATGGCTGATGGAGGGCAGACCTCCCTGAAGAGGGAGGTTGGACAAGGAGGCAAGTTGGGGATTCAGCGAGTTCCGGATTCATTATGTTCTTGTTCCACAGTGGGAAGCTGGAGTACGGTCAAGGGTTAGTCATGCGGACAGGAGGAATTGCTGTCGATAGCATGAAGAAGATGGCTGTGTGGTCAGTCCAGGCTAGTGGATGGGGGAGCATGAAGATCAGGATGGAGCAACTGAAGATTGCATCTAGAGGATGTCCTGCCGCATGTGTAGAACCTGATACCAGTTGCGTCAAGTGGAGGGCATGTGTCATGAGGTTATGTGGAATATAAACATATATTTTGAGATCTCCTAGCTTGGTGAGGGAGGGTGGGTGAGAAGGATGGTATCAGCCACATTTCTGTTGTAACCGGGGGGTGAGGGGGCGCCGTCTGTATATGATAATGATATGTTATTTATATAGCGCCTTTATCCAAAGCGTTTTACAGAGCACATATTTACATACAATATGACCCAACCGAAATTGGTACTCATTTATCGACCTCAGAAGGATGAAAGGCTGAGTTGGCCTTCCTGGGATTTGAACCTGCGACCAGCAGATCACACTCAGATCGCAGCAGCGAGTGCTCAACCCACTGAGCTATCTTACTGGTGAGTCAGAAGCTGTGAGTAAGAGAGAGAGGGTATTGTGCAATGCGTTAGACCATAGCCAGAAATGAATGTCTCTTAGGCAGACCTAGAGGGGAAGGTGCTCATCTTGGACACCTTGTCACAAGTGATGTAGCAAAGTGTCATTATCACGAGGTTGGACTCCAACTGTATCATATTTAAGGACTCCAAAAAGTCCCCGGCAAATGTTAAATAGAAAACTAACAATAGGCTTCTGCCAGATCCTATGTGCATACTTCTCTCTATTGATCAAGCCATACGTCTACCCATAGGAGAGGGCCCCAGCAACTTGGCCTAAGCAAGTGTAAGCCAATTACTTCTGTAACTCCTTTCAACTTAGCTGCTAGGCCACAGTTTGAGGGAAAGCCACATGTTATAAAAAATATGACAAAGGGGTGACAATATTGGCTTGCTTCTCTGAAACACAGTTACAGAAAAAGAAGTATTAGAATTGATTTCAGTCATTGTATTTCCCCTCAAAACATTAAGATTTTGAGATAATTGACATCAAGGAATAGAAGCCAAATTTGTTGATCTGCCTTGAAAACGTGCCCAGAGGCATGAAAAACATGTTGGCAGCCTGCCCTGAATGGATGAATGAATGAATGAATGAATGAATGAATTAATTAATTAATTAATTGATTCATCTTTATTACTTAATAAATGAGATGAAGTGAAATCGTGATAATGGTTATTGCAGGTTAGAACTTGTCTTTGGAAAGTTTGCGTTCATAACCCTTTAAAGATAACAGTATATTTCACCAGAGTTAGATTAGCAGCCACCAAGTCTGACTCTTTATTAATGATCACCCAAGAATGAGTGAATCTCTCTAGGAAACACTTTGGAGAAATGATCCACTGTGGCTGAGGACCTCGACAAGAGTGTTGAAGGCGTTGGAGAGTTCTATGATCACAAAGTGCTCTCCATCGTCTTCTTACATCATGGCCATAGAGTCATCAACAATCTACAGTGGCCACCTCGGCCTCTTGTCTGGGATGGAATCCTGATTGAAGTGGGGAGAGGCAAACCTTTTTTTTTTTTATCAAAGAAGACTTTTATTGGAAATAAAACCTTTCTCCGTGATTTTTACTAATAATGGGTACATTGGTGATGGATCAGAAATTCAACATAATGCTTTGGTCGTGAGAGTGCCTCTTTAAAAGGGGCACTCATTAGCATGGGAACGCAGCTGCAGGGACACAGAGATTAAC
This sequence comes from Ambystoma mexicanum, assembly GCF_040938575.1. NCBI lineage: Eukaryota > Metazoa > Chordata > Amphibia > Caudata > Ambystomatidae > Ambystoma > Ambystoma mexicanum. Next base: position 106,743,888 of record NC_090937.1, read on the forward strand.
CATGAGATGGATTAGTGCAGCAAAGTTATTAACTTGTTGTTGTAATATACAGGGCAGACATTGTTTGACTTGCCAGACCGTGAATCTAAAGCAGTGTATAATCTTGACTACATCTGACACATTGGGGGCATGAAGATGGATGATGGGAGGAGGCATTTTGGTGTTAAAAGCAAAACATGTGGCATTCATGGGCACTTATCAGTCATGATAAAGTTATGCTCTATTTTCCTGATTTCAACAGAGTGCTTAAAAAGTGCTCCAATAGACGGGGAGCCAGTGAAGAGCACAAACAAGCAATCATTGCACAATGCTGGAACCCGATCTACAAGGTCACATTTGACATTATAATTGAAAAAAATGAGTCATTACAAACCTATGAACCACAGACAACTGATTATCTTGATACCTATGGTCCAGCATCCTTAGCAACCGTAGCGGTTACACAGGCGGTCAGAGAGCACTGAATATATTGCTTGTTCTATTACCCACTACCGCCTGTGATGCCTGTCTACCACATACCATATCTGCCGTTTTTCAAGCCCTGTTTGAGGTTTTCTGCATTCCTCCAGATTTTTCTGGTGCCATAACCTGCCCTGTTTCAGCAACATCACCATCATGGTGAGTTCCACTCACTGTTCACCATCATGGAGAGTCCCACTCACTTTTCGCTTTTCTCAGCAACATCATCATCATGGTGAGTCCCACTCACTTTTCGCTTATCTCAGCAACATCACCATCATGGCGAGTGCCACTCACTGTTTGCTTCTCTCAGCAACATCACCATCCTTGCAAATCTCACTCAATGTTTGTTTCTCTCAGCAACATCACCATCATGGCGAGTCCCCCTCACTGTTCGCTTCTCTCAGCAACATCACCATCATGTCGAGTCCCACTCACTGTTCGCTTCTCTCAGCAACATCACCATCATGGCGAGTCCCACTAAGTGTTCGCTTTCATCAGCAACATCACCATCATGGCGAGTCCCACTAAGTGTTCGCTTTCATTAGCAACATCACCATCCTTGCAAATCTCACTCACTGTTTGCTTCTCTCAGCAACATCACCATCATGGCGAGTCCCACTCAGTGTTCACTTTTATCAGCAACATCACCATCATGGCGAGTATCGCTCACTGTTCGCTTCTCTCTGCAACATCTCCAACATACCGACTCCCACTCACTGTTCGCTTCTCTCAGCAACATCACCATCATGGCAAGTCCCACTCAGTGTTCGCTTTTATCAGCAACATCATCATCCTAGCAAGACTCACTCACTGTTCGCTTCTCTCAGCAACATCTCCAACATACCGACTCCCACTCACTGTTCGCTTCTCTCAGCAACATCACCATCATGGCAAGTCCCACTCAGTGTTCGCTTTTATCAGCAACATCATCATCCTAGCAAGACTCACTCACTGTTCGCTTCTCTCAGCAACATCACCATCATAGCGACTCCCACTCACTGTTCGCTTCTCTCAGCAACATCACCATCATAGCGAGTACACTTACTATTCGCTTCTCTCAGCAACATCACCATCATAGCGAGTACACTTACTATTCGCTTCTCTCAGCAACATCACCATCCTTGCAAATCTCACTCACTGTTTGCTTCTCTCAGCAACATCACCATCAAGGCAAGTCCCACTCAGTGTTCACTTTTATCAGCAACATCACCATCATGGCAAGTCTCGCTCACTGTTCTCTTCTCTCACCAACATCACCATCATAGCGACTCCCACTCACTGTTCGCTTCTCTCAGCAACATCACCATCATGGCGAGTCCTACTCAGTGTTCACTTTTATCACCAACATCACCATCATAGCGACTCCCACTCACTGTTCGCTTCTCTCAGCAACATCACCATCATGGCGAGTCCTACTCAGTGTTCACTTTTATCAGCAACATCACCATCATGGCGAGTCCCACTAAGTGTTCACTTTTTTCAGCAACATCACCATCCTTGCAAGTCTCGCTCACTGTTTGCTTCTCTCAGCAACATCACCATCATAGCGACTCCCACTCACTGTTCTCTTCTCTCAGCAAAATCACTATAATAGCGAGTACACTCACAGTTAGCTTCTCTCAGCAACATCACCATCCTTGTGGGTCTCACTCACTGTTCGCTTCACTCAGCAGCATCACTATCATTGCGAGTGCCACTCACTGTTTGCTTCTCCCTTGGCATGCTACTCACTGGATATGCCTCATGCTTTACATTCTGATCACTGCACAAAACAACACATCACCTATAGGCTATATGACATAAATATGTAGGTGTATATAAAAGTGAGATGCTTTTATTTGAGCAGTATAAAAACTTATACCACAATGGTAATGGGTATTCTTGACAGAAGTCACTAAATAATATTATTTATTTATTTGATATGAGTCGGCTGTTTATGTTTATGTTTATGTTTATGTTTATGTGTGCTTATAATGCGCCGAAGCCCGTGGGCACCAGGATGCAGGAATAATGTAATAATGGCATCAGGCTGTGTAATATCAACTTCAATTTGAATTGAGAGCTCAAATATTTCATAGATGGAAAAAGGCTTCTTGGCTGCCTTTATTTGCTTAGAAAATAGATTAGATAATAGGAGAAGACTTCAAACAATTTAAAGAGCCAGCCATCTGAAGTGCAATTGTGAATAATGTTCTATAACGTTTTGAATGTACTTCCATGTAAAGAGAATGCGTATGCTCACTTGTTCAAGGTGAATTTAAATATCTTTCAGCCATTGTTTTTCTATTGATGCATTTTCTTGAAAGCATGTGTATATTTTTCTAAACCTGAATACGATTTGATTTTCAACACATTAATTTATCAAAAAAATAACTCTTGTAGATTTATTTTGTCAAACAACCCCATCCTAGTGTATAAAAACAGTTTGACATTCAAGTTGCTCGGTAACACTACATTTAAAGGAATAGTTTGTTCATAAATATTATAGGCCAAAAAGATGGCCAATAATAAAACAAATATCACTATGGAAAGTTTCGAGCAAAGGAAGCTCAAACTTTAAAATTGGAAGCACTAGGGGGCATCCATTTTCTGAAATGGATGCCACCTGTGCTTGCCTTTGCGGCACTAATGAAGCAAAAGCCAGCCAGCTGTAGTAAACAAAAGCTACCACTGGGTGGCTTTTGATTCATTGGTGCCGGACTCGGAGGACGGGGACCAGAGACTACAGGCAGGAAAGCTGCAGCTGCATCTCGGTAAGTGGTATTTTTTTTTTAAATAAGCACTAGCTGCATTTTTTTTCTAAGATTTCCAGGCTGGAGGAGCACGGAAAACTTAGAAATAAAAGAGCAGCTTTTAAAATGTTGTATTTATGTTTGCGGTTGTGTTTCAAAAACGCTGCACTTGTTCTTTCTAAGTTTCTCAGGCTCCTCCAACCGTGTTGTGTTTCTGCCTGCTGCGGCTATCACTTTGGGTCTCTGGTGGGGGGAGCCGAGAACCCCAAATTGAAAGCGGCTTCAGGCAGAAACACGTTTTTGGATCTGTAAATGCTGCAGTATTTACAAATACAAAAATGTTATTCTGAATGTGGCAGCTTTCGCTCTGAGTCTCCTGGACTCCCTCAGGGTTGGGGGAGCCCAGGACACTCCACGCGAAAGCTGCTGCTCTCAGAATAACAACATTGTTGTATTCGTGATTGCCGTGGTTTTCCAGCCACAGCAATCACAAATACAACAACGTTATATTTTTAATTGGTGCGCCTCGGCTTTTTGCCTTTATTTTACGTGTTCTGTGCTTCCCTGGGCTTGGGGAGCACAGCAAATCTAAAATGAAAGGGAAGGCAGCCTCCTCAGCTTTGCTCAGGCTGCAGTAAGCAAAAGCTCCCAGTAGGGGGCTTTTGCTGCTTTTTTAGTGCCGCAAGGGCAGAGACTGCCTGCAATCACAAAATGGATGCCCCCTAGTGCATGCAATTTTAAAGTTTGAGCTTCATTTGCTCAAAACTTTCCATAGGGACTTAAAAATATATATATATTTTACATATTTGTTTTAATATTGGCCATCTTTTTGACCAATAATATTTCTGAACAAACTATTCCTTTAATGATGCCATAAAAACACAGAAAGGGCACGATTTAGACTGGGAAGAAGTAAAATATGGGATGACAAGAGAACATACAAAAGTTGTAAATAATTTCAAATCATGCAGAGTGTGTGAGTGCATTGGCTGGACCTTATTGGTCATTATCCTCTGACACAGCCTTACCCACCTACCTGCCCATTCACTTGCTCAGTCAAATCATGTTTTGCAGTCCACACACCTCTGCATGTATGATTCAGTCATGTGCTTCATAATTACCTAAATATCACATACCCCTTCGCAGCATTTAAACTATTCTAGATCATGTCAACCCACCTCCTCACCTTACACTTTTTCAATCCAAATAGGTGCTTAATTAGAGTTGGTCCTGAATGTTTCCAAAGTATGTCTACTGTCAGTAACATCGAAAAAATCAACAGCAGAAACAAGTTGACAGTACCTACGCCTGTATTATGCCCCAATAATGCTCACAGAAGACACACATAGCTGCCTCAAAACATGTACATTTAAGAATAGCCTCCTGTTCTAAACCTCCAACATCCTAGATAGGACCTGGACTCTCATACTTGTGCATCAAGCTTCTGATGAACTAATAGCATTTGACTATGTCATAAATTCAGAACTTACCCTCCTCGGCCCATGTATTGAATTACGAGCAGGACCTCCTATGAGTGAAGAGAAAGCAACTGTAAGTGAAGTAATAATTGCTCCAATGATGCGGGAAAGCCAGAAGCAGGATTCTGAGGAATTCATGTGAGACCCAATGCTATTCATGATTTTGCAGGACACAGTGATATGAAGGTGTAGAATGACTAATTAATATTGTCTCCCTTATAATTCCGATCCCTCTCGTGGGGTGCATTTCAAGACCACAAACTGAAGTCCCTTTCACATAAATGGCAGGATTTTAAACATTGAAACACAAATGGCCTGGCCTTTGTTGTTGTTTTTCAAGTAAAAGTAAAGAGCCATGTGGAAAGGGGTCTACCTGTCATTACTAATGGATACGCAGACTTCTAATTTTCAAAAGAAGGAGGAATCAAAGATCCCTTTTGCATGGAAAACAGGATTTTTAAACATAAAAACAATGGCTTATACAGGTTTGGGCAAATAAAGGCAGTTTTGAAAAGTGAAAAAGTATTACTGTTCTCAGAACAATGTCAGAAAAACAAAACATGTTGTGTGCTTTGACAAAAAGCAATTCATATTATGTTTCACCCACAAAACTCCAGTGACATTTGAAGAGCCACTTTGTCTTTCTGAAAAAATGCCAGACCAAGGCAGACCCTTTGCTGGCTTTGTGCAAAACCTTACAAGGAAATCTCCCACTGCCAGCCTGGATGTCACATCTCCCATCTAATTACCAATCACAATAACATGTCCTGCTAAAGGTGTAAAAAGTCATTGTTCTGCAGACCTGCTGTCTCTAAAAGCATTGAATTCAAGTAAAGTTACCCTTGGCTGGAACATGACTAATAAGTGTGAAAATGGGGGCACCCACTTCAAAGAGCAAGCTTCCAAAAGAAAGGAGACTGAAAAAAAAAAAATCTGGGCACAGCCTGACCCAGTGAAAACACATGACTGAAAGGCAGGTGGAGGAATATTTGTCTCACATGAAGATTCAATATTAATTTTAAAGGACTTTTATCATTAAGGCTTTTTTCTCAGCCAATCTAAGGCAGATGGATTTCATCTATGTACCATTTTGTATGTAATTTTCAGGCGATATTGGGGATATCAAATTCATCTACCTGTGAACCGGGGAACTGTCATGGCCAGTTAAACTAAGTTTCTGGCTGATCTGAACATGTTCCAAATGTGAGAGTTGGTGAGCGGGTGGAAAATAAAATTAGGGATGTGCTTACTAATTTACATATTCTTAACTGTTGTGCTTTTTATGGAAATGCCAGAAAGGTGCCACATGGTGTGCTACATGGTATGGATTTGGTGCTCGGCTATTCTAATCCTCCATGACAAGCTGAATCTGAAAATATGTTTAGTATGGCAGTTACTACTGCAATTAAGAAGTTGTGATACATAACTAGTTTTTGCCAAAAAGTTGAAAGGAGAACAAAGGACGATTACAAATCGGAATTGCCATGTGTTGCTCCAGACCCCTAAACCAATCCTGACTTGGAGGCTGGGTTTGGGAAGAGAGAGAAGGGTAACTGTCCAATTCTAGTGGCAGGAATTATTGCAGGGTGCTTCCCAAGATTGTAAAATTGGCGGTGTCATTGCTGCTATATAAGGGGACTGCACTAGGACAGGGGGAGACAGGAACAGACAGACAAGAGACAGATCATCAGGAAGGCTGCAGAAACTTACCATCTGACAGCTGTAGGAAGAGACCAGAGGAGATTGCTGAGGTTGCATCTGGGTGGAGCTCTGTATTTTTAGGAAGGCCTAAAAGCTGACTGGGTCCTGTGGTGGAGAGTGGGAGGCCATCTTTGAGATTGGAGTGACCAGATCACTACCCTATTGTTCCAGAATGTCCTGAGATGCAGCTGACTTTCCTGAAACTTAAACAGAGGCGTGCTATGTAAGTAGATCTGAGACCTGGGAAACCAAAAGGTGAGGGAGTCTGCGTGCCTTGAATCCTTTCCCTTTATAGTGGGTGGGGGCAAAACTGTGTTGATCCTTAGGCTATTTAATTAAATATAACAATCAATTAATTCCCCATTTGGCAGAACACTTCTGGGTACATTTTGTTAAAATTCAAAATTAACAAAGCTCACTTCCCAGTGTTCGCTGAAAACTATAGCCTATAATTTAATTGGACAATCCTTTTTGTCCTGCTGACCCTGACTTCTTTAAGGACGAGGGGTGGCTTTGTTCTTAAATCATGTGTTTTCTGAAAGACACAGAAGACCCCACACTCTGGACAGGAGTATTAATATGAAATTGGATCGCAGAAGGACATCCAAAGGAAACAATTCAAGGGTTGTGGTATCGAGGATTTTTATTAAACCTGATACAAATTTAATGTATGAGACAAATCATGATTTAATCTGCACTTGTAAAAAACGATTTACATAGCAGGAAACAACTTGTGTTTAAAAAGAACACATCTAAATAGTAAAAATCATCCTATTCAATCGTTCAAGCATTCATCCACATACATCTGTCCAACAAGCCACTCATACCAAACACCAATGGGTGTACAATGTAAAATCTATAAGAAAATTCATGACATATAATTCATCTGAAGAATCTATAGAAAGAATGTTCAATCGATCTGACGGTCCACATAGATAACATCAGTGGCCTAGGCAATTGAGATGGGTCCCAGAAGTTTCCGACCACGACCTCATTCCCAATCCACACTCAACCGGTTTCGACGTATATACTTTATTGTAGTGACGTCTTCATCAGGAGTAAAAAAGTTTACATTCTACCAATGGGGGAGGAGGGAAGAAGAAAGAAAAGGGAAACATGAATACAAAAATTCCCTTAGCTTAGATAATGACATGAAACGATATATAAACTCTAATTCTACAACCACTATATAACATTATTAAAAATAATCAATTATTAGACACAAACAACAACCTGCCCTCCACCCGAGAGTTCTCCGGGTGAACCTGAGGTGTCAGACAGAAAGCAGTGCTACCCTCATAAATTGATGTCTCAAGGTGACAGTGGAACCAGGCCATGGACAGAGCCGATACCAATTGCATGCATAAAAATAATTTTGAAAAATCTGGGCACAGAAAACTATGACAGGCCCAGTAGTGAAAAAATGTGGAAGAAACACTCGGACCACATACCTTTTGTCTAACCCAGAATTGTCCTAACTGTAGGCTACGACTAACAGAAATGGTGATAGAGACCCCAGATGTAAAGCCGGGACAAAGGTGGAAATTGACTGACCTTAACATACACATGGGGAGGCTGTTCATATCTCCCTTTCATTTGTGGCTGGGCCCACCTGTGTGAGCTAATTGACAGCGTCCCAGAGGAAGTTCCTGCATGCAACAATGCTAAACGCCAGGATTGCTCCAACCTGTGAAGTGATAATGGGTATATCAACGTCACCAGGTACAGGTCCACCGTATAAATCAAAATAAAGTAGTAGGCTGACAATTCTTACCAAAAGTGTCCAGTTAATGGCTCAAACAGCGGGGATGGGTGTACTGGTGACTACACGAGTCCAAGATGAGCTGCACCGATGTTAAACATGCCTAAGCGAAAAGCAGGCATTTAAATATGTAAAAATATAAATTCATTCTGGTCACACTGATATTATACGTGCTAGAACCATCAAGCAGACATTTTTCTGTGCACAAGTTGGACTTATTTCAGTCACACTAGTTAATAAGCCTCCCCCGGTGAAAACTAGACAATTTTTACCGGCATGTAGTGCCAATCGGAGTTAGCTCATTGAAGGTAAGAAACGCTAACTAGAATACAACCTTCAAAGTACCCGAACATGTAGTTCGAATAAAAGCAGTTCTCCCTTAATGACAGGAGGCCTCTGAGTGTCAACGCCCGACGTTGCAGCGCTTACCTGAGGCAAAACAGAAAATCTCATCCCACTCGCGGCAACTACTCACCCGTCCAACAGTTAAATCCGGCAGGCAACAGCATAAAGCAACGCCTCATCGGTCTCCGAGAAGAATAAATTAGCGTCTGCTGGGACACGTGATCACGTATTGTGTCACATGACACCATAATGAGCCACATCGCCCAAGGCTATGGACCCGCTTCCTAAATGGTAGTGCACTCGCGAGGGAGCGCACGTGACTTAAACGCTGGATGCGTGCTGTCAGGGCGAAAATGCACCATGCACTGAGGCGGAACGCCTCGAAACATGTCCGCATCTTAGTGCAAGACCAACATACTCACATCTTAAATCAGTCTAACCTTTTTATCCAGATTCCCCAACACAGGCCTTTCGGTAAGTGGGGTCTGAAATCCATAATTCCCCAAAGCATTCCAATTATTCTTTCTGACTTGCCAACGTAGACCAAAGCAAGGGGGGGGGGTCTGAAAAACAAACCGATAAATCACCCTCTGTTTTGTTTAAACCAAATGTCTGGGTGTAATCATAATTACCAATCTTAAAATCCTATTGCTAGCCTTTTAAGCTTGCAGGAAAAGCAAAATCGCACATTATATGATAAGTGCCTTCGTTATTGATCAGTATAATTATTTTGTAAAGCGAAATTTGCAGAAAGTGAAGAATTGTGATTGTCTTCTTTTTAACTCATGTTTCTGATGTATTTATGCTGAGAGAAGTGTATTGTGTTATGCCACAGATAAAGTGGTGTTTGACATTGTTATGCTAATTTCTATTACTTTTATTTAAATAAATACCAATATATTTCCCATACACTGGCCTGGTTCTTGGCTCATTGTTTGCTCAGGGGGGAGCGATCCAAGGGGCATCATATGTGTTTAAGATATGGCTATAATCTGTGAAACAGTGTGTTGCATAACCACTTTAGTGGGGAGGGAAGGAACTCCCTTTGTGGGTGGCTTCTCATTATTGTGTTACAAATTGGGGGCTCGGGCTGGGATTTCGTTTCCTATTCCTGAACCATGACAAGTACATTGTGACAGTCTATTCATTTTGATGCAATTGCATTAAGGTGGAGGGAAAGTCTTCTTTGTTTTGTTACAGTGCCGCTAGGATTTGACCACTGAGTTCCAGGGAGGTGTACAGGAAAAAATCAGATTGTGAACAAATGTATTTGTGTGAGGAAATCATGCAGGAAAAGTGTGATGTTGCCCCTGCACAACAAAAGTTTCATTATCATGCAAAAAGTCAATTGTGAAAATGACTACTGTACAAATTGGTGAAACAGGGAGCATCTCCTAGCTAAATTATTTCTTAAAGGAGAATGGGATGAGGACAATGCTTGAAGCTGGAAAACCAGAATTGTGTGGGAGGTTACCTCAGTAAGCAATCATATTTATATTGCACAAAGCACTTGAGTTATTTTGTATAACCACAACTGCTTTTGATGAGCAGATACAAATGACTCAGCTAGCTGCTCAGTTATATTTTCATTTGCTGTTAGTGGAAGAGCGTTGGCAAAATAGTGAGGCTAGTAGGATGAATTAGGCTGGAGACCTGTCACAGGCCCAGGAACTTGTTGAACAACTAAACGATGAGCTGAAAACACTGCAACAAGAGTTACAGAGCATAAAACAAAGTTCTGTGCACTGGAAAATGCACATAAAGAGTGTGTAGAAAATCTGAGAACACTGCAACACAAGCTATGACCAGGCTGCTCATAATAGAGTCTTTTTGGAGGACATGATTGCATTTCAATCAGAAATAAAACAATTGAAAAGTGAAAATAGTCAATTGATTATCAAAGGGGTTGATTCCCAAAATGACTTTGATCGGATACGTCAGCAGTTAAGTAGTCTAAAACAACAGAGGATGCAGCTGATTCAGGAAAAAGACTCTTGAATCAGGATAGCAGCGTCCTATTACAGAGGATAAATCAGTTGGAAATGGAGGTAAAAAATAGCTAGGTTCTCAGGGACTGACCAGAATGAGAGAAGAAAGGAATGAGCTTGCCAGGTATTGGGGGACAGCCAAGGAGCCGGCGAAAAGGAGAATTGCCAAACAACTCCCATTGCCGAACTCCAACACAGAAAGCTGCCCAAGATCACACAGTGTTGGAGTTCAATATTAAGGAAATGACCACCGGGCTGTCAAATAACTCACACATTCTTTGCACCATGAAGGAGAAAGAAGCCTGATTTTATGCACCAGTTAAGGGACAGGGCTAGTGTGAATTATCAGCTCTGGTGGATACCGTATCCCAAGCCACCCTCCTGTCAAAAAGGCCTTTGACCAACTAAACTCAGGAGGGTGGAGGCCCACCAAACTCCACTCACACCACTTCCCGGAAAACTTCAAATGTCACATCAATTCCAAAAACTTGACGGGAAGGGACTGCAGATCTGGACATACAAATTGGACGGCACCAGCTGAAACATCCAGTGATCATTGTGACTCCAGAGGGTTATCATCTCTGATCGACTGAGTAAACCAGGTCCTCTGGAGTCAGACTAATGGCACTATCAAATTAAAAATGAGTACCAATCATGTTAGCCTGAATAGTACCTGTCAAGTAATTGATCAACGCTCTGAGAATGTAGAATTCCATTTAAAAAATAACTAAGTCCCAGACATCACTGTCATCTCTGTAGAACAAACTGGTGATGAAAAACGTTCTCCATTCTTGAAAATCAACCTTCCTCCCCGTTTTAAGTGGCAATCCACACAGGAAGGGAAGACCCTAACATTTTACACCAGTACAAAACCAGAAGAAACCTTGAGTCCAGTGAAACCAGACAAGGAAGAGTCTGCTCAAAGTCTGACGCACATTCAAAAAAAAGGGTGAGAAGTTGTTTTTCCCAATTCAGGTAAATGAGGGGGAGGAACCAGTGCTCGCCAGAGTATGCCTAAATAATGGAAGGAACTTCATCAGCAAATAATTATTCAGGAATCTCCCAAAATATCAGACCATTCCCACATTTAATTTGATTGACAAATGGGAAGTATTCTGGAATCCCCAAATTCCAAACATCTCCTGTCTAGCTGGTGAATGCTAAAAATGTCAATTGGCAACAAACGCATAGGGCCTCATTACGAGTCCGGCGGTAACCGGGGCGGTAAAACCGCCTGGTTACCGCCGGACTCATATTAACATTCCGCCTCCAACCGATTCGCAATCAATTTGGACCTAATTAATAATAAAGCCTGTTCCCTGTTGACAACACTGAAAAATAATTCCAGCCAGCTCATTTTCTGCTTTATGCAGTTGAAGTTCAAGTGAGAGAAGAGGTTACCATCCCAGGACAGGTGCAACAATTTACTGTTCCTGTCACAATTAAGCTAGGACAGAACCTCAAACATCAGGACACATATATAAATCTAAATTCCCATCTCTAACAACAACGTTTATCTTTAAATCCAACAACTCTAGTAGACCTAGAACACAACACCATTCAAATATTGGTGCATAACAGTGACCTTTGAAGTATCACTTTGGGCGCAGACACCTTTATTGGAATGGCGGTTGATGGCCAACATTATTCTATTGATTTAGGTAATGAAATCATGGGACCAATCCCAAACAATTGTTTCAACATCAGCAACGGTATTCCTTGAGAAAAGATGTTTACTAGGCATGGGGGGAATTTCCTGGTGTACTCTTGGAAGAAGTGACCTGTGACATTAGGAGGGAGGAGGTAGTGTTCAGAGTCAAGGACCATTACCTCAAATCCCCTGTCCAGGTCAACACCATCAAACGAGATCTCTTTACCTACATGGAGCATACCGCTAAAATTGCCAAGCCTGCGGTCTTTCCATGTTTCAAGCAGATGGTCGCGGAAAGGATCAATCTTGCTGATGCCTGAGAAATCTAAATCGCACAACATTACATGATGAGTGACTTCATTTTTGATCAGTGTAATTATTTTGTGAAGTGAAATTTACAGATATTGAAGAATTGTGATTGTGTTTTTTAACTCACTTTTGTGATTTATTTATGCTGAGAGAAGTTGATTGTGTTATGCCACGGATAAAATGGCGTTTGACATTCCCGTGCTAATTTCTATTACTTTTATTTAAATACATACCAATATATTTCCTGTGCACCGGCCTGGTTCTTGGCTCATTGTTAGCTCAGGGGAGAGAGATCCAAGTGGCATGTTATGTGTGTGAGATAGGGCTAAAAAAAAAAACAATCTGTTAAACAGTTTGTTGCATAACCACTTGAGTGGGGAGGGAGGAACTCCCCATGTTGAGGGTGGCATCTCAATAAACCGTTACACTCTTATATCACACCAGATGACTTGTTAGGGAACAAACAAGATGAAATGTTAAGTATCATGTCTTGGAACATAGTGCGTCTCCCAAAACATACAACAGAAAGTGGGCCTCATTGTAACCTTGCTGGTGTCTTGGCGGTAAACCCGTCAGGATTCCGGCAAAGCCTATTACTGTTTCCAACACTCCGTGATGGGTTTGGTGTCATTACCATCAACAGCAATACCGGTGCTGGTAATTAAAGCTTTTTTTTACCAGTGGGGTGCCTGCCTTACCTCCAGCTTTCATCTGGAGGTATCTCAGGTGCCCCACCGACAAACCTGTAGTCGGCCGGTTCTGTAATTTGCCGGTATACATCAATATACAATACGGTATACATAAATCACTTTATTACCGGACCAGCCGACTTGGAATGAGTCTCAGTGAATGGTGTTGCTTTGTAAGGAACCATCACATAGTAAGTTTCCAAGAATCATGGGTGATAAAAGAGATCAACTTCCAGGGCTTTGCATCTTACAGTATTCAATTAGTGAAAGGGCCAAGCTGGTGCTCCAGTACTGGTCTTGTAACATGGGTTGATTATTTGTGCAATTGGACCGTAGATGTCTATGATACTGAAAACAGCGACCTACAAGAATTATTTTTTGAAACAAGGGTGGGTCAATGCATTCTCCTTTTAACTTGTATATCAGTTAGACATAACAGCTCCAAAGATGAATTGGCCACAACGTGCCCATAGTAATGCAACTGATGTAGCCCAAATTATTTATAACTTAGAATTAATAGCGTGTGATGGGAGAATGAAAGGTGATCAGCCTGCAGGGCCAATTTATAACTCGGGTGGCTAACGCACGTATATTGATTATGTGTTATTAAATGATAGTGATTGGTGCATGGTTAGTGAATTTAGAACCCCCTTAACCCCATTACGATGTGGCAGTGATCAGTGTCCCTTCATTTTGGGGCTCAAGTACAGTGGTTGTTATGAGGTGGCAAATCCGAGGATATGTGAGACGCTCCATTCAATGGAACTCGGATGCGAGATCTGTTATGCTCATATGAAATAACAGATTAGTGCCTTCCATTGAAAAGATGTTAAATGACACAATCTTAACTAATATAGACATTTTAGCAGCATACAATGAAATGGTAAAAGGTATCAGTCCAAAAACGGGGACCACATTGAAAATGTTATCAATCCAAAATGTTAATTGGTCTGATAAGGAATATAGTGATATGAAGAGGGAGCTTATAAAGTGTATGAGAAATGCAGTGAAGGAAGCTAAGAGTAAGCTTCATGAGCTCATGAGCTAAGATACTCATACAAGGTGCTTATAATGACTAAAAAGAAGCAGTTTTTCTAATGAACGAAGGCGCCCAATTAGTGGCAAGGTTAGTCGAGAACAGCATTACATATTGGAAGTTGGTTACTATGGTGAATGTGGAAGATAACATCTTTCACAGCAACATTAGTGAGGATGTTTGGTGTAGAAACTACCCATTATTGTATACAAATTCTAGGCCTTAAAGGATGTATGTGAAGTGGGAAAATGGGATGACACCCTCCCCCCAATCTCATCCAGACCATGGCCTATGGGATCACGGCCCAGACACCCCCCACAAGTGGAGTTCATCTACTTACCAGATGACAAAGTACCCTGGTTCAAAAACCTACACATACGAGGACTATGCTCACCAGCACGCCATGCTCAAACCAACACCTGTGACATGGATCAGCTTGACTAAAACAACAGCCATGAGTATTCAAATCGTTAGAGATGCCATGATGACATAGCCAACAGACAAGAACACACATGCCACCATGCACACTGGTCACTCACACACCAACCCACACGAAGAACATACTCAGTGCTACGACGCAGCGGACTTTCACACCCACAGACATGCATCGTTGTTATTTTTCACATAGGCCTTCTACAGCACCGCAGAAACGCAAGATGCCTGAAGAGCTTGTGTACATGCTTGCTGACGCTTTTCTCGCCACCCATCCCTATGAGGACACCACCATGTATATCTAACGCTGCCTGTGACACTCAGTCGCCCCGTGACCTCTATACTATGGATTATGTACCGCCACCCAGGAACTAGGCCCAAGTAGGCCACAAGCAAGAGTCCCCAGGCAGGAGCCTCGCAAACGAAAACCCTCCCAGAGCGAAATACAAGTGCTGACCATGCAGAACGAGCCCCTAATGAGAGCCCACAGCCAAGGCCACGATGTTGCAACCCACACACCGCGCGCCCAGCGCCAAGGTTACACCTGCAGGTGCCAAGCCCTCAGAGACAGAATACAAAATCTAATGCTCATAATTCTGCTCCAGCTACAGTCTCCCCACACGTGACCAAGCCGAACTGACAAGATGCCAAGCTTACGAGACGAGAAGCCGCCAGGGTCCCATGTCTGGGACACAGGTTGCAACAACAAAGTGGCAAAGATGGACACCTACAGCAATGGGAAAGACCTGCTCACCAGCCCATAAGCAGACCTATCCATTGTCCACACTAACACATAGTTGCACATTGTTGCTAATGTCAGGTACACCGCAGGCTAGGAACAGTGATGATCCCAGGCTTGGGGGCTCGCGGGAGAACCAATCAGAATACAGGGGGCTTATTAGTGATGCCATTACTTCTAGCCAATTGCCAAGGGTCCCCTTGTAACAATTCCAAAGTAGCAACTGTTAGGGACAGCCCAGGAATACCACCTGACCTGTCCTCCACCACTAATATCTCTCCCTATAGGGGACATATACTAACCCTACCACTCGGAGAACCAATCCAAAATGGTGATAGGTTTTGTGATGATTTTTCCCAGGTGACGCAAGTAGCGCATCATACTGCTGTAAAAAGGACCTGCGAGCCCCACTAACGATGAGAGCTTCTCCGGATGCATACGGACTAAGCGTATCCCTGCCGTTACTCTAATAAACAGCAGTCATTGCCTTGCTCCTTGTGTGCGTGTGTCATACTCTTTCTGGGACGCGGGAGGAGTTGGGGTCTCCCCAGCCCAGAGGTCCACGGACGGCTCTGCCGGACCCCGGGATAATCACCCCGACAAGTTGGAGCCACTGCTGAGATCTGTTTGAGGTCTGTTCCCCTGAGAGCATTATTCCAAGGCCTCTTGCTACAAGGTGACCCGGCAGCGCGGCCCCTCTGCCGTTGCCCCCTTTTGAGGACTACAGGACCATCGCGGAACTGCGAGAAGACCTGACAGTGCAATCCTGATATTGGCCCTCGAGAGCCGCTTGAGAAGTATACCGCCCGTGGTTGGCGAGTGTCCAGACGTGGTCCAGACAAGGGGAGGTGGTGAGCCGCTTTGGAGGGGTGCATGCAGTCGAGCGGCCCCGCCTCAAGAGAACTTGGTGAGTATGACACACCCAACAAGCAACGTAATGTTGTGCGGGAGGGGGGAGGAGTTGTGAAAAGGGTGGCGGGAGGTGTTTACAGTGTGTTGTAAAAGATTTGATAAATAAGTGACGATCGACGAGTGAGTGGTGGCAGGACAGCACGAGGGCCGTATTCTACCGCGTCATGGAGTGAATTGAGTGGAGCTGAAAGGCACCATGTGTGGTTGTTAGAAGGCACTGATTTGTTCAGATCGCGGGCACCTGTAGGGAAGGGGTGTGGCTTTCCTATGAATTGACGTTTTAGATCAATGAGTAGATGAGGATCCCTACTAATTGCGTGTTGAAGCTCATTAGATAGATGAAGTTTCCCCGCAGGAGGTAGCTAGTTTGTTTCCAAGTGTGGAAGATAGTTGGCTGGTTAAGCTCCCCTGGTGAGGAGCGTATCACACGCGAGGCGACGCAGCATGTGCAGTCCGATAATAAGAGTTTATTGTGGTTTTCCTTGCTCCGGTTATAGCGAGAGGACAGCTGTGGGGTTTATGAGGGACAAAAGAGTTAAAACATATCACACGCTCTTTCATCTTATAACGGTTTCTTACCAGTAGTAATTTGAAGAAGTTGGTGACGTCAGCCGTAGGGCTTCTATCGGATACTGCGACCATCTCGTATTGATAAAGGGGTGGCTGGGGGGATAGGAAGTGGGGAAAGGGCGGCATAGAAGAGGTGAGGAGGCCGCGCAGGGAGAACACCGGCAACCCTCGATAGGGGAGGGGCGAGAAGGGGAGAGGTGACCGCGCACGGAGAACGCTGGTCACGCTAAGCAAGGTGGTTGAAAAGGGGAGGGAGAAAGGTGGGGTGGCTGTACAAGCATGTCACACAGGACACGCAGCCGCAGGGGGCTTTGTGTGCCGCAGCCGTAGGGGGCCGTACTAGTGACATCAAGAGGGACACATAATACAGGAAAAGAACTGTACATTTGCAATTGTATTACTTTTCAACGGACGGTCGGAAGTCCCCCATTTACGGGGCCAGGTAAAGAAGGTTACTATTGGAGAAAAGTAAAGTGTAACATGGCCACATCTTACGGGTCAGGGTCTGGGGTGTGGGGCAACGCTTTAACTACACCCCTCCAACACATTTGCACAACACTTTCACCATACAAGGAGAAAATTATCAAGTATAGTATCGACTGGACACAAGGAACAGACAACAAAATACAGACACCATGGCTGCCTAACAGTAGCTTTGATCCATACACCCAACACTCGCTATTGACACACATACAAAACACGTACAAGGGGAAGAAATTAGCTCATCATATAGAGATGTTCAACTTATGGAAGATGTTTCAGGGAAGTAAGCCAGGGGCAATGGGGATGTTTAACATGGAAAGAGCGGCAGAAGAGAAAGGGAGCAAAGAAATGAAGGGAGTGAAGGAGGAGAAAGACAACGAAGAGGGCATGGGCACGGCAAGCAGCAATGCACTCTGCTCAGAAGAAGGCAAGAAGGAGGAAGAGGGATCAGGTACAGTATCAGACGAGAAGGTGAAAAAGGAAGGGTCAGAAGATATGCCTCTGGCGAAAGTAGTGAAGAAAGAGGAAGGTGGGTTGTACCCAGTAACGGAATTAAGAGAAGCTGCCAGACAACAACTGATGGCCGCTGAGGGGTACTAAAACCCTTCATACAGCCCTCCACTATATGCCACTACAGATAGCTACCAGAAGGGGGAGGAGGTGATGAGCACAGTAGGTTCAAGCTTTACGCAGGCAGGTGCGAAAGGAGGAAAAAAAGTGAGGAACTAATTGCAAACATAGGAAAAGTCGAATGGATAGCAGCGCAGGTGCTCCTGAAATTGCAAGGGACATTAACAGGGGAAGAAGAGGACACAGTAAGGAGGATCACTAAGGAAGACATGGGTAACATACAGACAGGGACTGGGGTGAGTAACACAAGAGAAGGCCAACTGTTACCGGTAGAGGAAGAAATGCTGGAGGAAAGGTTGGCTGAATTGAGGAATGCGCGAAGTGCACTGATCAGACAGCTCGAGCAAGAAACACGGGGAAGGAAGAAGGATAGAAAGGAGAATAGGGACGAGCAGGAAAGGATGAAGGAGCGAATGGAAGGCAGGTAGATGGAAGGAGAGAGGATGAAGGCAGTAGCAGAGAGGGTATCCCGTGCAGAGCAACGAGACATGAAACGGAGGGAGGAAGAGAAGGAAAGAGAAATGGAACTGTGGAAAAAGAAAATACTATCTGAAAGCGCCAGGAAATACAAAGAAGGTAAAGTAATAGAGAGCATATTAAAAAGGGAAAGGGAAAAATGGGAAATGAAGGCGGAGGAAGGAAGAATATTAGCAAAGGTAAGTAGTGAGGTGATGGAAGAATTGAAGAGGAAGAGAGTGGAAATAGGTGGTGAAATAATGGGGAATAAGTATGAAGAGAGTGGAGATAGGAGGGTGGAACATGGGGTAAGAACATACACATGCCGGGACCCGGAGGCGGCCACAACGTCAACTCAAGGGGCAACTGAAAAAGGAGAAGAGCACCGGGAAGCAGACTTAATAGATTTAAGGACGGTGACAGTGGGGTATGTCTTTTTATTGATGGATTTTGCAGTGAGGAAGAAGAATGTTTTGGGAAAAGTGGAATAGATGAAAGGAGGGAGAGTTTAGACAAAATTTACATAACACGCACTAATCGCGAGTCACCATGGTCGTGCGGGAAAAGGGACGAAGATAAGGAAGGTGCAGAGCAGGTAAGTGAAGTAGGAGGGAACGCAACAAACAATAACACCAACACCAAACCCTGCACACACACCATATGTTGGCAGACTGAGAGACCTCCCGGGACGTAGGCCGGAAGAGAGGGCAAACACGCCCGCGGTGAAGCAAGAGGGAAATAGGCGAGGGAGGAAGGATACTGGAGAAGATAGGACAAACCACTGTAAGATTTATATGATAACAGAATTACCTGACACAGAGGAAGAGGACGAATACACTGACATTACCCCATGGGCACTGGGGGAAATGAGGGGGTATAATTTAATGCCACTGTTGGAAAGGGGAGGGGCCAGACCCCAATATGTCCCCTGGAAACATGCCAACAAAGAGAACATAAAATGTAGACTCCCATCACTAAGTGGGGGAGCAGAGAAGTGGATATATGAGATGGAAAAGCACACTGCGTGGCAGAAACTAGTGGTGGGGGGCGTGAAGGGACTCTTAATATCAATATTGGGGTATGCTGCAGATGACATTTGGAAGAGGGTGGGCTTCCCAGGGGTTTCAATAACAGACACGTCACATGATGGAGCACCATTTGCAAACTGCAGACATGCACTGTGGCAGGCATTGAGGGTTCAGTACCCAGACACGTCAGACATAGGAGCAAGATGCGTGAGAATGAAGATCCTGTTGATGACATCCAGGAAATTCAGGAGAAGTGGCGCCTGGAAACTAAGGAGCAGTGGGATAAAACACCAGCAATTTTTTTACCAAATATTTGTGCAAGCGCTCTTGGGAACCAGTACAAAGGCAGCTGAAGAAAATAGTGGGGATGGAAGCTAAGGCATGGCCAGAAATACAACTAACAATAATACACCACTGCAGGATGTGGCAAGAAAAGGTGAAACAAAAGGAAGAAAATAGAAAAGCAGAGGAAGCAAGATTGGTGCAGAAAAAGCTATCTAAATACACAATGGAAGGAGCACTCATAACAACGCCCGTGGTCGCAGCACCAAACCCCACACAAGTAGCAGCTGCACAGGACTCAACACAACCACAAGTAGCACAATTACAGCAGCCAACCCAAATTATAACACAGCAGATGCCACCACCCCCACCATACACGGCTCCCGCTTGAGGAGGATACATGTCAATGGGAAATGGCTTTATAACAACTACAGGGGGAGGGGCGGCATGATGAGAGGGAGAGGATATGGCCAACCTGTACAGCAGCAAGAGGGAGGGTTCCGAGGCTACTACCATAACGGACAGCAAGGGTACCAAGACAACACGGGGAGTTTTCCATCGCAGGCTAGAGAACCACCAATATGTTGGATCTGTGGGATGGTAGGACATATGTCACGCACATGTAGGATGAGGCCCGCCCAGCCAGCCTGGGGGGAACAAGGAATTATGGGAGAACAACAGATTTTCCAACAACAACAGGGAATACAACAATGTCTACCACAACATCAAGCACCACTGCAGCAAACACCACCACAGCAACAGATACAAACAAACACACCACCACAGCAACAGACGATTGCAACACAACACCATCAAGTGCAACCGGTCCAACAACTGACACAAGTACAGGTCAATGCAGTATCAACAACCAATGAACAACTACAACATACACAGCTGGGGAAGGTGACGATATTGGGTCACAACCCTTACACAGGAAGCGGTCAGTCACTGTATCCACAATAGGACAGCCCACAGATGTCTTTGATGTGTCCCATCCTATCGGTAACACCTAATAGTGTGGAGGAACCATGCATACAGGCAGCGATAGGTGACAAAAAATGTTCCTTCCTGGTTGACACGGGGGCCACTAAGTCCTGCATAAGGGAGGGTAATTTTAAACTGTCAGGCGAAGCCATGCACTCTCAAGGATTCTCTGGGGCTCGAGAGTTGGTTCCCTTTACTGATACCATCTCCTTATCTATAGGAGATCACAACATGTCTCTTCCACTTCTGTACTCGAAGCAGTCACTAGTAAACATACTTGGAAGGGATATAATGAGCAGACTGAATATGACCATCTCCTTCACAGAAAAGGCATAATTTGCTCCACACCAGGCATTAACATGCTCACAGCACGACAAATACTGCAGGCTTACTGCGGCCAAACAGTGGCCCGGGCTGAGCCAATTGACAGGGACCTCTTCCAATATGGGAGAGACATGGCAATAGCATGTTTGCTTGGAATTGAGGTCAAAATTTGGAGAAGGCCAGCAGCTTACCTATTCTGGCCTGAAACACCAGCAGATGAAAATGAAGGGAAAATGATTTCAGTAAGCATTGAGAGCATTATGGCAACTGCAGTGTACATCGCAGTACATGCCCAGGACACGGAGGGGAGGGCCAGGAGAGCTGTAATAGCACTGGCAGAGGGGTGCAGGCTTACACAGGTATCTGATGAGGAGCTCTTCTCAGATGATAATGGAGAGGGAGAGATGGTGTTTGGGATGAGCATTAACATTTGGCTGAAGGTATCATACAAGCAAGTGGCATTAAAAATGGCAATGGCACTAGAGGCACCTGCCCCTACACCTGTACCATTTTATGAGGAAGGCATGACAGCAGTACCAGCATCTCTTTGGACTACCAGTCCATATGACATTGGCTGCATCAAAAGCATTGGAGGAGTGAAAATAAAATTGAAAAAAGGAGCCATAATACCGAGGGTGAAACAATACCCTCTATCAAAAGAGGCAGATGAGGGCATATATGAAACAATAACGGCCCTGATAAACAATGGTATACTGTTCCATCAGAATCATCTTGCAACACTGCTGTGTACGCAAAGCAAAAGGAGGATCTTGGTGTTTCATCCAGGACCTTAGGTCCTTAAATTACATTGTAGAGGCAGAGTACCCCATATCAGCTAACCCAGCCACCATACTATGTGGAATACCAACAGAAGCATCACGGTTCACTGTGATTGACCTCCAAAACACATTTTTCTCGATACCTCTGCACCCTGACTCACAAGATCTAACTAGCTTCACATACCGCAACACAAAATGGATGCACACAAGGTTGCCCCAAGGGTACTGTGAATCCCCATCCATCTTTAACAGAGCGATACAAATGGATTTGGGAAACATTGAGATGGAGAGTACGGTGCTGAAGTATGTCGATGACATAATCATTTCTAGCACCACCGAAGAAAGGTGTAGGAAGGACTCAGTAAAAATGCTCACAGTGTTGGCTGAGAAGGGGTACACAGTGGATAAGGGGAAACTGCAGGACTGTTAGGAACAGGTGCTCTACATTGGTCAGCTCATTTCACAGCATGGAAGGAACATTGCTCCACAAAGGGCACGGCCATAACAAAAACACCACACCCACAAACTGAGAGAACTACAGCAGTTTCTGGGCCTATGCAACTACTGCAGGGCGTGTGTTTTTGACTACAGCTCATACATAAGACCCCTACTTGAGGCCCTCAGAGAAGCACAGAAGGGGGACAAGAAGTTTGGGTGGACAAAGGAAATGAAAGAGGCATTTGAAGAATGAAAACAAGCCATTTCAACAGCACCAGCACTGGCCTAACCAAATTATGAACATCAATTTTTTATCTTTTCGCATTGCAGATGAACCTATCTCGAAAGGTAACGAAACATCAGACGCACATGCCAAGCATGCTGCATACTTTGGAGAAGTTTGGACACCCCCAGAAAAAGGGAAAGATAGGGGGAGGATGGAAGCAAGACAAATGTTGATGAAGGATGGGTACACACACATCCCTGACACACAGATAATGGAAATACAGGCAGCAGCACCAATGGCAGAAAAAGAGCTATGGGTCAAAAGGGGATGCACAATGTCACCAACAGATGCATTGTGGCATCAGAATAATACAGGAAAGGTAGTGATACCCCTGGCTCTGTTGAAAACAGCACTGACTCAGCTACACCATCCAACACACACAGGAAAAGAAGTGATTGCAGCACGTATAAAAGAGGGCTGGTTCTGCCCCGAGTTAAATTGTCATGTTGCAAACTTTTTCAGCAGATGCCTGACTTGTCAACAGTTCACAGCCGGTCACATGCTGCAAGTGATAAAAGGTTCTATACCCCGGCCAGAAAGACCATTTCTGCACCTACACATTGACTACGTTGACATGATAAATGTATGTCAAGGAAACAGATACATGATTGTAGTAGTATGTCCTTTTTCAAGATGGGTTGAGGCGGGCGCCTGCTCTCATGCGGACGCATTCAGAGCAGCAACATTTCTGGTGAGGGAAGTCTTTCCAAGGTGGGGAGTTTGTAAAGTACTGCGGTCAGACAATGGCCCACACTTTGCAAATGAGATGTTCGATCACATAACTGCAATGCTTGGCATCAAACACAAGTTTGCATGTTCATATCACCCGCAGGCTAACGGTATTTGAGAACGCATGAACGGTGTACTAAAAGAAGAGATTGCCAAAATTCAGCAAACAACTAAGAAAAGCTGGTTGCACTGCCTCCACTTGGCCCTATTTGAGTTAAGAAATAGGCCAGGGTCTGATCACCACCTCACTCCCCACGAGGTGGTGACTGGACATCCGATGCACCTTCTGCTAACTCCACCCTCAAGAGCAATGACCGATTATGAAAGTTCTGCAAATGTTTTGGTGACAAGATGTATATGTGTCTTCCTTGATTACTAGTGTTGCCTTTATCTCTCAACAGCTTGAGGGCAAGCGGTGCGGGTCACAGAGTACTGAGCAAGAAGAAACAAATGAGGAACAAGGACAACAAATAAACTGGACAATAGTGGAAGGAGACCACGTCTCCTCTGCAACTTCAATCGCCGATGGAACAGCCCTCGCTTTACAGGGCCCCACCTGGTGGAAGCAGTAGCTCCCAGAGCAGTTAAACTGAGCAATAAAAAAGTATGGAATCACCTGCATGACGTCAAGCCCTACAAAGGTCAGACCTGCCCGTGCGTTGCCGACAGGGCCACCGCAATAACAACAGCATCAGCAACGCCAACAACAGAAAAAGACGCAGCAACTACAACAAAAGACAAATGTGACACTGCCCGTGACCCCTGCTCAGCCACAGACACACCCATAGACTTTGGACAATCACTCATAGCCCACCACATGGTCACGAGATCTCAGAGAAAACAAACCGCTGCCCCGCCCAGCCCCGTCCCTGCCACTACCCAATAAAGGACATTGTCTAACAAAAATGAATACTGCACCACACATATAAACACATGCATGTTCTCTTTCTCTTTTTGTCTCGCACATGCAGGTACAGCATATTACTATGTTGTAATGGAAGTGAAGTTACTAACATTGTGTTTTGCCCAGGGGTAAATGCTACCCACAGATGACAATACACACGAGGTGCTGTCACACAAATTTGTATACCATATAAAGTGACCTAAATATTTAAAAAAGGGAACGGTGCGTGCGTATTACAACATGTTCATTTTGAACTTAGAACAATCATTCCCACATCTCCATGAGCACTTACCAGCTCTGAGAGGTAGGTCACTGAGATTAGCGTGAGAACAGCTTTTCGCCTGGGCACTAAATTACTATCTGATAGGGAGAGCTTGATTAAAGAAAACTAACAAATTAACACATGTCTTCAGAATTTTCAGGCGCTCATCTTTAACTTCATAAAGAATAAGCTGCAGGACCGCAGCAAAGGTAAGAACAAAATGCCAGTGATATTAGGTATTGTAATAAAGATAGTAGGAGTGTTGGTCATCACTGGTCTAATTGCTGCCTCTGTCTGGCAGTCACGCTATGCTTTTCGAATTGTGGCTGCACCCAAAATTAACATACCCCCTCCCTCTGCTGCAACAGGTACGGTGTCAGGTGGTACAATTAACACAAGAGGTGATGGGAATAGGGTGAAATGTAGTACATATGGAGATAATGATGGGATTGACACATATATCACAGATTCAGCACATGTCACAAATAACATGTGTTATCAGCACATGTCCAAAATTGGTAAGCAGACAACTAAGGACAATTGCTATGTGTGCTCGTTGACCCCCTATGCCATGAGCGCGTCGAGGACGTTTGTAGCTACTGAAGTACCTGCGAGGACAGTAGAATGCCTGATATATATGGCCCTGTTCCAAATAAGAGGACAATTCAAAGGGACAGTGGTAGCGTTACAATGGAAGACAAGAGACTGATACCCATATGGAAATAACTTCATAAAAACACTTAAAATGTACAACAACTACCGCCTACACACACATTTAGGTACATAACAGATGGCCCTGATAAATGAGAAACAAAGAAAGTAACATTAGAATACCTGCCGTGTGACTGGTATGCAAGTGAAATTGCAGGTGAACAAGGTTGTTGGGAAAGAGCACTTACTGTAATATATGGGAAGATATAGACTAATGAAGGATGGACAGATGGAGTGGTGGGGAGCAATATGGTGACAACCGAAAATGCGCACTCAATCAATGACACAAACCATATGTGTTGGATGGAGTGGGTAAAAACTGTACCACTGTTAACATGGCTGGAGAAAGACGAAGACCCAATAACTATACTACCGCTAACTGAACCCACACTGTGCTATCAACACATTGGCGATGTTGATGTTGGAAATAACCACAACTGCAGAAGTATAATATTGATCCCTGAAGGGGGTGCCGGGACAGGTGTTCTAATGGATCACTATTGGGCCTGCGGCGATAAGGCATATCACACGTTAGCTCAATCATGGAATGGGATATGCACTATGGTACACATTAATGTACCATCTCTGGTTGTGCCTCAGAAACACGTCAACATGGCCAACTTCCCCAAGATGGACGAAGGTAATAAAAGGAGGAAAAGATCTGTGCAAGTTGAAGAAGGTGACGAGGAGCACGGCAAAACAATTCCGTCGAGAGTGAAACGACAAGGAGAGGCCCTGACCGGAAATTACCTATGGGGAAGATCGGAAACAGCGCTCACTTCCATCCCACCAGAACACAGACTATTTAGCAGAGCAGCTATGTTCTTCTCATCAATAACACACCCATGCCTGCAGGCATATGCAAATGCAAAATGGCTCCAGATTACCCGCTGGGAGCTAATGATGACCATTAATTCAACCGTCAATGGATAGAATGCAATAAAAGAAGAATTGAAGGCAGTAAGAATGGTGGCACTACAAAAAAGGTATGTGATGGACCTTCTCACGGTGATGGAAGGGGGAGTTTGTGTGAAAATTGGACAATCATGATACACATTTATCCCTGCCAATGACGCTGACAATGGAACACTTACAGAAGTAGTTTCACAACTTGCCCTGATGCACTCGAAAATGGTTGACGAAAGTAAAGGAGTAAAGGGAGATGGCAGCTGGTTTTCCCTTTTGTGGTCATGGATGCCTTCATGGCTATCAAATGGCCTGAATTTAACAGCAGGATGCATTATACTGCCAGTGGCTATATTGATTGGGGTGAGATTATGGAAAGGAAGAAGAACTCGTGCAGCGGACAAAATGATGGAGCTGGTCGGCATGCACGCCTTACTGCCAGCTGATGATGACAAGCACACAGACATGATCATACAGGAAAGGGAAAGGTTGTGCAAACAGATACTTGATAATCACATAGATCCGCCATCTGTGAAGGTGGTGAACCCAAGGAACCCAAGAAGCTATGTTGGAAGATGGATATACTGCAAACCCGGCAGCGGCTGTGTTTACATTTATTGGTCATTTGAAGTTCATGTCAACCACTATGGGCACCTGGCCGGAATACATAAAGTATGGAGAGTGAAAGGAGATAAGGAAAAGGATGATTTTGTGGTCGACAAGTCAAACCGAAATGTGAGGTATATTTAATTGGCCCACAAACTATTATTTGTTTAAAATTATTATTGTGCTTATTGAGCACAGACCTAGCTTCGAGAAGCAACAAAGCACTTTACAGAGGTATACACCAATATGGATACATAACAGAGCATTTTACAGAGATGTACAACATTACAGATGCATGACGGAGCGCATTTCAGTGGAAACAACACACCAGATACACAGCGGTTGTAGGATACAGAGGGGCTCAGAGGAGGGGTACAGCTGAACCGGGTGCAGGGAGGAGAGGGATGGGCGGCATCTAGCAAGTAATTTGGTGCGAAAGGCAACGTGATGGCCTTGGTGTTGAGGAGGAGGGACTCCTTGTAGAGGTGGGTCTTGAGATTTTTTCTGAATTGTAGGAGCGTGGGGGTGAGTCTGATGCCGATAAGGAGGATTTTACATAGTCTTGGGGTGTAGGCAGAGAAGGCTTGTTTTCTGGTCCTTTCCATTTTGCAGTGGCGGATTTCAACTCTGCACGTGTCCTCGCTTCTGGTGGTGCTCTGTCCATCAGAGATAGAGAGTTTCTCCATGAGGTAGCTAGGTGACCTGAGGGCGACTGCCTTATAAATGATGCAGCAAGACTTGAAGGTGATTTGTGCATGCAGTGGGAGCCAGTGAAGGTCTAGGAGGGCTGGGTGCGTAAATCCTTGATGAGGCATGCAGCCATGTGTAGGACACTTCTATGGGGCACAAGGGAGAATGATGAGAGGCCTTTGAGGAGTGCATTGCCCACATCCAGGTAGGGCTAGAGCCAGTGGTTGAACAGTGGCTCTAAAGCTGTCTGGAGGGAGGAAGGGCTTGATCTTTCACAGGTGGGAGAGATGATACCAAGTTGTTTGAGTTTTCTTAGCTATGTGTGTCTTGAATGGAAGGTGTTTCTCGATGTAGAACCCAAGGGACTTGGCACAGGATGTGAGCTCAGGTGTGAAGCCCTCAGAGTTCATGCTTAATTGCCAGGTCTGTATGTCTGGGTGTTTAGTGTTGTTGGTGAGGAGTAGGAATTCATTCTTGGAGGGGTGAGATTCAAGTATGCACTTAACATCCAAGACAGGATCCGCAAAAGGCAGGTTTTGAGCCCATGGATGTCCTTGATGGAGTCGATCTTGGGGTATAGCTGTGTGCCGTCAGTGTATTGTGAATGTGGATGTTGTGTGCGACTAGGAGGGCTCCCAGTGGCACCATGTATAGATTGAAGATCACTGGGGAGAGTATGGAACTCTGTTGGACTCCAGAGGTGACGGGTAGCATTGGCGATCGAGAGGAGTCCATCTGAAAACACTGCTTGCAGTTGGTGAGGTACGACTTAAACCAGGGTAGGACAAGGTTTTTGATCCCCATGCACCAATGTAGGATGTCCGTAAGCACCTGGTTGTCTACTGTGTCAAAAGCAGCAGAGAGGTTGAGTAGAACCAGGAGGCAGGTGTGGCTATCATCAAGGATGTTGAGGCTGTTGTTGACGACCCTTATGGTTGCTATCTCTGTGCTGCATCTGGGTCTGAACACGGATTGGTAGGTTTGGAGGAGATTGTTGGTGTCGATGTGTTGCTGCAGTTCTGCGGCTATTGATTTCTCGATGATCTTAACCTCTCCACACATCCCATACCCCCTCCCCTCGGCCCCTCACCCTCCTCCTTCCTCCTTTTCCTCCTTCTCCCCTGTCACACCTGATGACGTTACCAGAGTTGTCCGCTTCCAGAAGGTCTCTTCTAAACAGGTTTTCGCTTACTCATCTAGGACCATCAAGGATAACATTGGCATTGGCTCTCTTGCTCCTGCACTCGTCGATTTCTGAAATCATTCTTTTGCCACTGGATATTTTCCCTCCTCCCTTACACACTCCCTTGTGGGTCGCCTCCTGAAAAAAACCTTCAGTAGACCCTACCTGTGCATCCAAATGCCACCCTTTTTCCATCACCCCCTTCTTTGGGAAGCTGCTTGAGAAGATGGCATTGTTCCAAATTAACTTGCACTCTGAACTTGTTGGTGGTCTCCACGACCATCAAACTGGATCCGGAGCATCCAGAGGCATGGACACTTCTCTTCTGAACACCTGTGAAGAACTGTCACATCCTGGACTCCAACTCCCCAGCTGTCCTCATACTTCCTTATCTCTCCTCTTCCTTTGTCATGGTCAACCATTCCATCCTCATATAAAGGCTCCACGATACCCTTGGTATCTCGAAATGGGCTCAGTACTGCCTGACATCCTTCCAAAATGACCACTCTTCCCAGTTCATCCTGGACACCTTCTCCTCTCCTACTTCCTTTGTGACCTGTGGTGTCCCCCTGGGATCTGTCATCGCCCCTTGGCTCTTTAACATCTGCCTTGCTCAACTTGCATGCCTCATCTCCTCCTTTTCTTCCAACTTCCAGTGTTATGCAGATGGCACACAACTCATTTTCAAACTTCCTGTGGGCCCTCTTGCACCCTCCATCATCCCTGACTGCCTATCTGCCATCCAGTCCTGGTGCACTTTCAACAATCTCTGCCTCAACACATGTAAAACTGAGATTCTTCCCATGTGGACCCCTGCTCCCTCCTTCATCCCTTCACTCTTGCCTTTGTCCTTGGGCTCTCTCCCTGCTCCTTCTTCTGAAGCCAGAAAACTTGGAGTCATCTATGACTCCTCTGTCTCTTTCCTCTCTTACACTCAGGACATTGTCAAAAACTTCCACTTTCAGCTCTTCCTTCTCAAAGGAATTTACCCTTTTCTCAATTTCCCCCAGAGGCTCTATGTTACCTAGGCTTGATTATTTCAATAGCCTCCTCCAGAATCTAACTTATCCCACTCTGTGACCCCTCCAGCTAATTCAGAAAAAGGCAGCAGGAGTTATCCTTGGCCTTACACCCAGGAACAGCATCTGTCCTGCACTAAAAAGTCTTCACTGACACCCGGTTGCTGCACGGGTTAAGTTAAAATCCCGTTGCATCATCCACATGGGTTGTTTGGGCTTGGGGACCTCACTATCTTCAATGTTATCCTACTAAATACCCTCCCTCTAGACCACTACGTTCCACTGGAACCAACTCTTTGTGTGTAAAGCATTTTGTTAAACAGAGGGTGGGTGGTTGATCTCTTTCCTCAGCTGACTTCCTACTATGGAACATCCTCCCCCTCCCTCTGTGTCTTGAGCAGGACTTTCTTACTTTCCGGAAGCTCCTCAAGACTTTCCACTTTACCTCCTCTTTCCCTTCTTCCCTCCTCTGCTAATCCTACAGTTGCTGTGATTGGTGTCTGGGTATCCAGGCCCTTATGAATCTTTGGGTCCCCTGACTTCTGACACCCAGTTGCCCAGCTCCTGTCTAGCCCCAGCACTTGCCTTGGCACCTCTTCCACCCTGTAGGTTCACACTTACCAGGCCCTGTAGCACTCAACCTTCAAGACCTTCATCTGTGGCTCTCCCATGAGCTCGGACTCCCCTGCAATTACCATCTCTACCCTCTTCCTTGCTGCACTTGAATTTTCCGAAAACTCACATGGCATAGTAGGTTTGTTCTTTTTTCACCGCACTGCTTTAAATATTGTGTCTGTAATGTGTTTCACTCCCTTGTTTTGTCCCTCCCCATGTCGATGCTTTTAAACAGTATTTCACTTGCTGTATTAGTGCCTAACGAGCAAACAATAAATAAAATAAATAATTAATAAAATAATTAAGATTGGGTGATAGTTACCTAGGTTGTTGGGATCCAGAGTGTGTTTCTTTAGTTGAGGGAAGATGCGTCCTGTTTTTAGGGTTGATGGGAAGGTGCTTTGAGTTAGGGAACTGTTGATGATCTACAGGTAGTGAAGGAGAGCTTCTGCGGGGAGGGTTTTGAGGATGTATACTGGGAGGATGTCATTTGTATTCGATGTGGCTTCGAGGGTGGCCATATACTCTCTTGAGAGTGTCTTGAATGTTGTCCAGTGTGTGGAGGCTTTGCAATGAGGGACGTGAGGTGGGGCTGTGGATGGAGAGTTGGCATCTATGTGCTGGCAAATCCTGATGATTTTTTCGATGAAGGTGTTGATGGCATTGAATTTTTTGATGGAGTGCAGTATGGCAGGGTTGGGTAGTGGTTTGACGCATTGCTTGACCCCTTTGTTGTCTGTGCTTTTGTTGTCGGCTTCTGGTATGGTATTCCGATAGTAGGAGCTTTGGCTGTGTTGATTAGTTTTCGGCAGGTTGCTCAGAGCTCCTTGAGGAGTGCCAGGCTGGAGGCAGTCCTGGAGCAGCGCCTGGTTTTCTCTTGTTTCCTGATCACTCTTTTGCTGAGGTTAAGTTCTTGCATGTACCAGGATGCTGATGGTTATGGTTTGCTTGTGTTCTATTTCAGAGGAGTGTGTTGGTTGTTGCAGGCTGAGAGGGTGGCATTAAGTGCTTCCAGTAGAGAGTCACAGTTAATTTGCGGGTGTTTGGTCCATGTAAGGTTTAGGGTGTGAAGGTCTTCTGTGAGGACTTCCACTGGGAAGTTCTTGAAGGACCTGAAGGTTTGTCTGCTGGGCTTCTGCTGGGAGTGCTTGCCTGGGGTGGTGTGCTGGATGTTGAAAGGCACGGCTAGGTGGTCAGACAAGTCAAGCGGGAGAGGAGAGCTGTAGTGGAGGGAAGACAGTGCAAGGATGTTACCTTTCTCAAGTGTTGGGTCTTTCATGTGCTCTATGAGGGTGAGGTTGACGAGAAGGCAGAGGCGAGCTTCCTTCATCAGTTTGGTGGCCTTGGTGCCTGAGAGGTTGCAGTCTCCTAGGAAGATGTTCTTTGAGTGTGTGTGGGACATGGTGGTGACCGAGTTAGTGAAGTCTCTGATAAATGCAGTGTTGGGTTTGGGTGATCTGTAGATGAGATGGAAGGTGACTGTGCCCATCAGGGAGAGCGGGAAATGGCAGGAAAGGACTTCAAAGGACGCAATGTTGTTGATGTCAAGTCTGGTGCAGGGCCACAACGTCTTGTGTATGACTGCAAGGCCTCCGCATGTCTTATTCGGCCGGCCTCTGTGTTGGATGCTGTAGCCGTTGAGGGCAAGGATATCTAGAATGTGGGTGGTGGTGGGTGTCAGCCAGGCCTCGGTGATGAGATGGCATCCAGGTCATGTGTAGTGATGAAGTCGATGATGTCTGCTGCATGGGTGATAGCTGAGCTGACTTTGGAGAGGATCAACTTCCATCTTGTGGACGGTGAGGGGGTGTTGATGGGCTTGAGCTGATGTGGATGACATTGCTGCATTGCAGAGTCCATGCTGTAGAGGGGGGTGATGTCATTGACGTTGGCATTGCTTGTGATGGTGGGGATGGTTTGTGGGGATGGAGGGAGAAAACACATATCGGCACATGAATAGCTATTGTCTGAGAAGGAGTTTAGGCCCTGGGCACTGCCGGTCCAAACAGGTCCAAACAGGAATTGCCCTTTTCTTCATCTGACCTTCACTTTGGATGCCTGATCTATGAGTTAAGAGCAAATAGGTAGAGGCAGGGCTAGGAAGGTGGGTGGAGCTTAGGCCATATGACCTAGATCCACTTGCACCTGCTCACCAACTGCAGAGGAAAGCTGCTGGAGGGCTGCAAGTAGGGAAAAAGGGCTGGAAAAAAGGAAGGCAGCAACAGTTTAAGGTGATTGGCAGGTGGGCGGGGCTTAGGCCAGGTTTGTTTGTTTGTTTGTTTATTAATTTCTAATGCGCTCCAGACTCGTGGGTAGCACGGCGCAGCAATAGGATAATGCGAAGCTTACAATGTTGCAGTTTATACAAGTTACGATAATGTAAATGAATCACAGAATAACAGGGTAAATTACACAAAGATTGTACAGATAACATGTCATAATTCAACAAGGAGAATAGGAACAGTATCAGGTGTCAGGTTCTGGAAATAAGATGGACAAGTGCAGCTAGGGAAATAGGGTGACTAATGGTAATTGGAGATGTGTTGGATGGCGTTCCTTCTGAATAGTGGGTAGGGTTGATCTGCTCTCAGGTTGTTTGATAGTAAGTTTCAAGTTTTAGCAGCCTTCACTGGGAAAATATTGCCACCAATCGTGGTTAACTTGAATCTGGATGCTACTAGGCAGTTGGCGTTGGCAGCTCTGGTTGGTCTGATAGCGGTTTCTTTATGTATTTTGTTCATGAGGTAACTAGGGGCGGCATTGTTTAAAGCTTTGTGTATCAAAGAGATCAGTTTTAACTGTATTTTGTTATCTGTGGATTGCCACTTATGTTGGCGTCTGATGGCGGAGATGTGTGCTCTTTTATTTATGCCAAGCGCTGCTCGCAAGGCGTTATTTTGTAGTGTTTGTAGTTTCTGGATGGTAGTTTTATTAGCACCACTGTTGAGGGCACTGCAGTAATCAATCCTAGAGAGAATTAATGCTCTAGCCAGGATCATGCAACTGTCGTTGGAAAGGAAAGGCTTACCAGCACTTATCAGTTTGCAAGTATATGCGGTAGTGGAGGCCAGAGATTTTACCTGTTTGTCAAATGACAGAGTGGTATCTAGGTAGAAGCCAAGGGTACCCTGATAATGTTTCCATCAATATTGAAGGAGGAGAATTCCTGGCCACGTCTGTTAATGTTTACGTGTGATCCCAAGATAATCAGCTCTGCCTTGTCGTCGTTCAAGCACAAGCCATGGGTGGCCATCCATGCTTGAACAATGAGGTATACTCTATTCACCAACTCTGAGTCCTTACTATGATCCCCAGAAAGTGGGAGGAGAATGTGTGTATCATCTGCATAGTTAGTATACGTGATACCCAGAAGGTCCAGATCGTCGAACAAGGGTTTGGTGAAGATGTTGTATAAAGTTGGCGAGATGCAAGAGCCTTGCGGAATGCCACACAGGATGAAGGTAGGGTCAGCTGCAGCCGATGGGGAGAATACTCTCATTGTTCTCTCACTCAGGAATGATTCCAACCATCTGATGGCCTCAGGAGAGAGATGAGCAGCAGAGTCCAGGTGTCTGCAAAGGACCTTGTGGTCGACCAAATCAAATGCAGCTGAGAGATCAAGTAAAAGCAAGAGTGCTGTCCTTCCTCTATCTCTCAGCTCATCAATTTGGGTCTTTAAATCGATTAGGGCAGTTTCCGTTCCGTGTAGTGGGCGGAAGCCAGATTGTGTAGCTCCTAGGAGGTTATGCAGATCAAGGTGTTTTTGTATCTGGATGTAGGCGGCTTTGTCCAATATTTTTAGGAGGAATGGTACCGTGGTAATAGGGCGGTAATTAGTCGGGATGAGTGGATCTAAAGTCTGTTTTTTGAGGAGTGGGAGCACCCAGGAGTGTTTTAAGTTAGCTGGGATAGTGCCTGATGCA
The DNA here is from genome assembly GCF_040938575.1 of Ambystoma mexicanum. Classification (NCBI taxonomy): domain Eukaryota; kingdom Metazoa; phylum Chordata; class Amphibia; order Caudata; family Ambystomatidae; genus Ambystoma; species Ambystoma mexicanum. The sequence goes on from NC_090937.1 coordinate 106,777,932, forward strand.
AAAGGAGGCATTAATCAATTTTGAAATGTATGGTGAGAGGTCTCTAGCAGCATCTTTTATTAACTGTCCTGGGCAGATATCGCCTTTATAGTTATACGGTTTGAGCGAGAGTATGATTTTTTCATAGGTGACCTAGATCCACTTGCACCTGCTCACCAACTGCAGGTGACCTAAATCCACTTGCTCACCAACTATTATGTTTATTATGGAGGAGGTATGGAATGCAATCAACAGACAGTGTACATACCTGGGATCAGATTATATCCCTGTAGATGTGCTGAAAATGGAAATGTATACCTTGGCTCCCATTCATTTATGTCTGTAAATGCTGTATTTTCATATTTTCATCATTAGTATTACGAGATTCTTGGAAAAAAACTGGCAATATATAAGAAAGGGGTAGCGTGAGAACCCAGCAAATTATAATCAAATATCACTACTTGACGCAGCTGGCAAAATGTTTGCCTGGGCATTGCTCAATTGATTGACATGCAGGATGGAGGAAAACAATGTTATAGGTCCCATCCAAGCAGAATTTCTGCTCAAACAGAGCACAGTACACTGGAGTTTTAGGTTATTTCTGCTACAAACAACGTATATTGCATTGAGGAAAATGTGCCTACATGTAAATGTTGTCGCAGGGGAAAGTTGTGAGACGCCCTCAGAAATGTAAAGCTATCTCAATATTATACAAAAGAAATGAGGCATTGGTCGTCCGATGGGGTCTAGACAGAAATGCAACCTCTCTTTTCCAGGTGCATAAAGGTGTTTGTCAGAGCTGTGCACTTGCACCCACACTTTTCTGCATTTTTATAAGCAGCATAATAATTAGTGTGCTCCAACTGGTTGTTGATGCATCCACGCTGATTTTACTATTTGCGGACAACGCTATACTCTTTTCACTGAGCCCAGTGTTTTTAAAAAAGCAGCTCCTACTGTTCAGCAAAAGTTGTAAACACATAGGTATTCTACCCACTTTGGCAAATGGAAACCGCCTGGAAATTACAGCTGATAGAATTGTGATAGAGCATGTTAACATGTAGGCTTATCTGGGCGTAGGATTTACTAGAGATTGGAAATGGACTAAGTGACTGCAGGAGACAAGTTTTACTTTAGATAGAACTAGTAAAGCAATTACAGATTGGCCCAATTACAGGGAAATTGGGCATTATCACAGACTCTGGTAATATAACAAATGCAATCGGGGGCTGCCACCGTGTATGGATCAGAATTGTCGGGTTACAGAAATACAGGCAACTTAACCATTATAAAATATACATTTTTGAAGAGAACCATGGGATTATCCAAGAGCACTCACACTTAACCTTTAGAAACTGAAATTAACATAAACAGCATATCTTACTAAATAGAACTTACATGATTGTTGAATTGGGTTCGACTTTGGACTTGAACGGACTTTGGAAAATATGAAGGAGCGCTCATGGATGTATTGGCACACGAGGCATTTATGTTCCTTCCATGCTGTAACCATGAAAGTCCCTACTGAATTCTTTGGTGTTATCAAACATATGGTCAAATACAGCAGATATTGATGTTAAAGACCACATTCATGCTTTTCCCACCCTGACAGAAAACTGTTTGTTTTGTTGATTATACAAGTGCCTTCAATTGTGTCCTATGTTGAACACTGGGGAGTAGATCCTTTTGCTTCATTTTATAAAGCCAATGCATTCTGACACCACTGTTGTCATCCATGTCAGTCAGGGTGGACTATTACATGATCTATTCCCACTACCCGAGGTTTGAAAATGGGGTGCATACTCACCCCCTTGTTTAATTTCTGTCTATCAGACATGGATGCAGCAATTAGGTTTAGCCATAATTTCCCCCCATATATTGGAAAAGGAAGCCATCCCATGTCTGGCTTACACCGATGACACAGTGTTACTTTATTTTACCCCAATGGCCTTCAGCACTCCAAGAAGGTCTTGCTCGCATTCATCACCGAGAATAAAATCAAAATCAATTCTCAGAAAACCAAAATCATGGTCATTGGCAGCAGGTCAAGCACTAAGTTTCAGTATAATTTGAGTTTGGAAAACAACACATTGGAAATAGTAGATAGTTATGTATACTTGGGCTTTCCCAGGAAGTCTTGCCCAGTCCTTTCCTTTTATTTAGACTTTGCCCTGCCAAAAGTGTTAAAGAAATGGTTGGTTATCAATAGGTTTGTTGCTAGGAGAGGAGGATCCAATATGAAAGGCTTACTTACTATTTATACAACGAGTGAGATTCCTGGCTTCTTAGATGGACTTGAATCATTGTCCATGAGACATACCGTAGGGGCCTCATTACGACCCTTGCGCTCCTGTAATGAAGGGGCCCGGTACGGGACCGGCCCCCTTCATTACAGGAGCGGCGATTACGAGGTTCCCTTTGCGGGACCCTGTAAGGATGCCTGGTAAAACCAGGCGTCCTTTCCGGGTCCCACGAGTGGAAGAGGGAGGTAATAACGGGCCAGTTGTTATGTGCCAGTTATTACCTCCCTCCCCATTCCCATTGAACCCTATGGGGGCTCAAATTGGAATGGTGAATGGTTCCTGCAAGGAGGAATTACCGGGTCCTCCTATGTCAGAATGACCCAGTAAATCCTCATTGCAGGAACCCGGTAATGGAGCCCGGTTTGGAGGCAGCCATGGTGCTAATAGCAGCGTAAGTTGTTGTACGATGTGCAATGTGCATGCTTGAATAAGTTACCACTATTGTTGTTCATTACACACACATATATATATATATATATATATATATATATATATATATATATATATATATATATATATATATATATATAATGTTCCTGGTATATATGATTTTGACAGTCCACTATTACAATTATTCCTGTCATTTAATTTTGCGTATATGGATTGATATTAAGTTTACATTCAGTGTAATATACTTAAAATGAATGTGCAACTACCACATGGAAATACACGTTAAAACCATATTGAGTACCTCCATGGTTGGATACTGAATGCCACATTTAGATCACAGAGACAAGTGATCACATGAAAGAGTAAGCGCATATGCAACTCTACAGATGAACGACACACCGGTCATCCCGTCTCCCCGTTTCCATGGGGACACGGGACGCGAGGCGTCGCAACGCAGGCTACAAGCCAGGCGCGAGCGAACGCTTTACGGGGTAACTACATGAACCCGGACTCAAAGTAAAATCAACACTTTCCAACACCCTGTGAGTTTTTTGTACACATTTGTTTGTTTATATTTCAATACTTTGCAATAGCGTTGAGAGTACTTACATTAACTGACATACAGACCGTCCAGCCTCCCGGTTCCCATAGGGACGCGAGACGATGCAACATAGACCAGAAGTCATGTGACAGCGTACACAGAATGGAGTTACCTTAGTAACCACATAGAATCTTATCCACCATTTTCCATGGAACGCGGGTTTGCTGGAACAGCTTACACACTGCACAGGCAGAGTACAGCAGGAACGGTCGTCAGGAGACAATTTAGACGAAAGTATATTACAACGGGTGAGTCTGAACCCTACACTTCAGAGGAACATAGCATGGTGTATGAATGCCCATATAGCAACTTGTAAAATATATGTTATTTTTTCGATTTAAAACACGGGAGGCTGAATTGTTGCACGTAGAGAGTTGTTCACTCTAGAAAGGTGATAGGCACCACAGGAAACTACAAAGGTAATTCGAATATATCTCAGATATACACAGAATTTTTGAATTTGGAAGTAAATGTGCACAACCATATATTTATATTCACCTAACAAGGGTTCCATGTTAATGTTGTTTCCTCCTCCATAACCCAATCCTCTGTCTTTTACGAATTACCTTTATTGGGTATGTATAATTTTCATTTACATATTACATATTTATTGATTTATGAACTGAATTATGGTGAACTGTGTCAATGTTTATTATTCACTTTCCAAATGTTTATTTGAATTTGATTTCCTTCTAACACGAAACCAACATATGTTGTGTGTTGAAACGTTTTTGACTTATTTGTGTATTATAACAATTGAAGAATTTATATTAAGCAGTGTGGTTAACGCCCTGAAGAAGGAGATCTGCTCCGAAATGCATTGGCATTAAAATAACCATACACAAAACTAAACAGGTTTGCTCCTTGTTTGATATAATACCCAGCTGTTGAAGTTCTAGAGACTTAGTACCATTCTTTTGAAGATCAAATTTGAGCTGTTTCTAACATCGTTTTTGACATTTAGAAGTAAACTTCGATCATACTCGATTAAAATACAGTTAATTTAATGAATGAGCTCCACAAGAGCTCCCACGGAGAGCGCCGGGCTTAGTTGGATGAGCTCATCCAACTTTTTTGTGCCAGGCTAATAGCAGTGCTGCCTCCAAACTCGTAATGATTGATTAAACTGAAGGGAAACTTCTTTGTTCCTTATTGGGTGTTCCTAGCACAGTCCCGGTAAAGGGCATGAAGTGTAAGCTTGTTCTCACATCTATTAGTTCCCTCTGGCTAAAACTGCATTTAAAATTTTACATGAGGCTATGCTCTCTTTATCCTAATAATGATAGTCACCTTTGATTTGTTTAGGACAACACTTACACCTGCTATTCTTACCCATCCGGTGTAGCAAGTCTATCATTTCCAGAGGCGGCCAATGTCTGGAACTTGCCGGATGCATTCCTTAACTTGTCAATCCTATACCAGGTAAACAGAGCGTCCCTAATTATCCATATGCAGATGATCTGATGTTGCTGGCCCAGTCACCTCAAGGTTTAGGCTTCCTGATTTATTTTTGTACATCTTATATGTTGAACTTTGGTGTAATGGTTAACTTTTCATGATCTAGCATCATGTATGTAGGCCCTTCACAAGGCCTCCTGTGTTCCATAAGCATTGACTATGACCATTTAGAGTTGGCATTGTTGCTTAATTATTTGGTGACTAGGCTCTTCAGGGACTGGAAATGGACATGGAAAGGGAAAAGTTGCCAATAAGGCTTCTCAAAATCAGTCAAATCAATGTATGCTTAGTAGATATGCTAGCTCATTTGGTAGCTCCCTGGTTGAGCTTATCCTTTACATCTATAAGGCTTGTTTTATCCTGATTACTCTGCATGAGGTGGGCACATGGTGTTGGGTTGACTTTGGTCAATTATTGGTGAAATGTAATAATTTGGGTCTACCCAGTGCTGTCCCACCACATAGAGGATTTATTCTTCGCTCCTCTACCTCCAACTCCCTCAGGGTCAGTCGTTTTCAAAGAAACAAGCTGGGGGTAGATCTCTGTCTTTGGCTGGGGCCTCCCTCTGGAATAGCCTCCCTGCCACTCTAAAACCTGAGGAGAACCATCTCTGGTTCCGGAAGCACCTCAAGACCTTCCACTTTTCTTCTGCCTTTGCTCCCCCTCTCCCCTGCTGATCTGTTCTCTCTTGGCACTGTGCACCAGGCCACCCTCTGTCCTCTGGGCCCAGATACCTGCTCACCCCACCACCCTCCCACACTTCCTCCGGGCCACCCCTTGCACTGGGGTATGTATCTGTACCCATACAACCCCCCCTTTTTCTTCCCGCACTTATCAGACCTAACCTATCTGCTGCCTTAAACCTAGCACTTGCTGGCTGCACTACCACTGTTTGTTGCCTTTATTATTTATTTATTGTTATTTATCTGTTTCTCCTCTGCTTCGCACATTCCACTTTTCCCCCTTCCATGCACTTTTCCCCTCCCCCTCTCCCATGCATTTGCGCGTTCTCAATGTCACTGGGCCTAGTAAGATTGCTAGTTTGCTCTCCCCTGTTCCCCTCTCTTGCCTTGTTGCGCTCTGAAACAGTTGTGTATGAACGCGATAGAAATAAAATATCAATATCAATTGAATTCAGTAGGTTCTGATGTGGGCAGAATTCACGAGGGATAGGCACTTACGTTCCTCAAACAATCCTATGCGATTTCTAATGAAGAGTGATGTTTGAAATAAAATCAAATGGCTCCGATATCACTTGAATTAAGTTGGTGTTACTATAGCATAGACACCGTCCAGAGAAGTGAAACATAGTGTGCACTCTTGTTATGAGGACAATCGACTCACGGAGAAGGAAGATGCTAAACTAATTAAACTTTCAATTTGCAGTTCTGTCATACTGAAAGCATCTCCTGGGATGAATGAATATCATAGTTACTATGCACACGGGCAAGAATGGTACTTGGGAAAATGAGACTGATACAGTTAGAGGAGCCTAATTTGGCCTGGAATTCAGCAAATTTAGGTTCCACTAAATGATTAAGGAAAAAGAAAGAAACATGGCATGCTTTCAATTCTATCTGAATTGAATGCACATCCCTACACTTTGGAATAATTGTGAATTGGGTTATGGAATTTCGTTATAGACAATTTCAGGATGAGCATGTGCAATCGAATGTTCTCTATTTCCCTAGAATAATACATGTGCTTCAAATTTACAGTGTGCTATCCCTTCCGTCGTAGAGTTAGATGTCACTGTGAGTAAGGAGGTTTCCATGGCAACGAAAGGGGATCTGGGGTAGCCATGCTTGGCTCCTCCCTTAAGATCAAAGAAGGGAGAGAATGGGCTATTAGTAGTGATGCTTGCCTTTGCTCTTCCACAAAGTAATCCTACCAGAGACATGATGGTAGGGCCCCGACCACACCATCTCGTCCCAGCTTTAATAAGGTGTGAATCAAAGTGATCAAACGCTGCCCCTGTATCCAACGGTATTGTGGCATATGGACCCATAGCTTTGGAGCCAACATTACATAATTGAATGGTATTATACAGAGCAAAGCACCCCTTTACGAACATGTGAGTTCTCTGTAATCATGTTTGCTATACATGTATATTATTTAGATAACACCATTGCAAAATCATTATAAGAATATTTAATTAGCGAGCATTGAAGCAATAATTAATCAGGGATGTGGTGCTATATTTCTAAGGTAAGAAGGTCTTTCTTCCAAGATTGGGAGTAGTATTCGAATGACTTCAATATATGCATCGTCTGCTGTTCCTCTAGTCTCAGATTTTCTTTTTGTTGTTATTACCTTTGCAGGATTGGGCCCAGTGGGGGAGCACAATTGAAAAATAAATCACCATTAAAACCATTTGGGTGGGGAGCCTTCCCCTTCATAGGGTCGTTAATGGCTCTTATGATTTCATCTGCACTGATAGGCGTCTCCTACTTGACAGCTGAATATTTCCCAAACCTAGGACTGATGTTTCCTTGAAATAGATGTTAATCTCTTCTTCAAAAGGCATGTGCTCTGGGGTGTAAATAATGTCTGACATAAGACAGTAATTAGCTCCACTCTCTGGATAGCAATATAATAACTCCTGTCATGTATTTATAAGATAATGGTTCTGTTCTCTTTACTTTTGTGTTAATTCGATAAGAGATTGCCAGCTTTAATACTTTCTCAATTGAATTTCGTGGCAATTTTTAGTTTAGTGCTGCTTGCTTGTGCGGCATTCTATTTTTTAAATGCAGACTTCAAGGGAGGGACCAATAACATAATTCAGCTCCACTTTCTTAATATGTTTAAGCTGCTTTTGAGTCTCTTCAGATTTTGTGTTTCTACCCACCACCAAAGCAACAACATGGCTCTGTAGACATGCTTTATAAGCACTTCTTTAAATTATGTAATGCATGTTGTGAGTATTATTACAGTGAAAAAGTGCATTTTGCAATTGAGTCTATACATGTATCATCCTGCAATAAGTCTGCATTATATGTCCACCAATTAGATGTTACACTCACACTCTCCAAGTTTAACGTGGCAATCATTATATCTGTCCATATAGCCATAGCTGACTACCTATAGTGGTCAGAAGGATAACTTACTACATTTCACTGTGGTAGGTTTTAGGGAGTTGCATGGACTGGGAATAGTACAATATGGTTTGGGTCAGGGGGAGATGCAGAAGGAGGGGATTTAGAACGAGGGTATGGATCTCTGTTCCCATAAAAAAAAATATGATGGTAAAATGCAGTAAATTTGTTCTTGCGGCCAGATGTTCCAGATCCGCTCTCCATACAGCATGATTAGACAACAAAGAATTCACCATCAGTAATGACAGCAGTTTTCACATTTCTTGTAAATATGTACTCTATTCCTGTTCATGTCCCGTGCACCAGAGACAAAAACATGAATGCCTTTGTGCTACTACAAATCTATGGCATGTGCAGCACCATCAAGCAGACAGCCTTGAGGTGATTGCCGAAATGACAGATTCCATTGTGTCTGGCCATATACATTTAATATCAACAAAGGTGAGCCTTCTAGCAGTAACTCCACCACCAGCCAGTGACCCCTCCCATCAGCTAGCACAGACATACGTTTTAAGTTAATGCAATTCCAAAAGTTATATGAATCCTATTTCTGCTGTGTGACAAAGTGACCTCCCAGTCTCTGTCACATTCACCTGGGATGATATCATCAGGTCGTCAAAGTGAGGAAGGAAGCTTAATACCAACTCTTTTTTTTAAAAAAAAAAGTAATTTGAAAAAAAAAACTATTTTCAAAAGCTGCTTATCTGAGAATCTCTCCCACTGAATGATAACCCAGTATGGATGCAGGAGAGTCCACTATAGAGTCAGGAGGACAAAGACTGTGGGGAAAGTCTTATCGTGCCCCTGAAAAAAAGGAAGGACACATGTGAACATTCCCAGAGCCCAGGTCACCCAAACCCTGCTAACTGACCAAAGAGGGAAGAACTACATCTGAAATTATTACATCTTTGGAAGAAGGAAAAACCTGAAAAGGATGTTTGACACACTGCTTCAAATTCTAGAACATGAGGACTATGGGGAGAGCATGAGGACCCCATGTACGGGTTTCACCCATCAAAGAACATGGTTATGGTGGATTTAGCAACCATCTCACAATGAATACCTTGAGTGACAGGAAAGGTCTCGGGAGGATAGCTCAGCTGCAACATGCTTGCCTTGGAAGCAAGACGACACTGAACAACACAGGTTCAATCCCCAGGTCCGCGCTTAGAAACCTATGAGTATTAAGAGTGTTATAAATAACCTATTATATCATATCATATCATATCAAAGGAAGATCATAGTACCCCCTTACCCAATAAATAACTTCCCAGTGTGGACTTGGCTTTGTCCCCACACCAACGGGGGATGACAAGAGAAGTTGGCTCATATCTCTCACATAGCTGCAATCACATGGAGAGATTCAGCTGCAATATAGCATTATCATTGGAATCAATTACTGAAATATCCAGTTAAACTATTTAGCAAGAGAAACAGGTTGACAACTTGAAAAACCCTTAAAAAGAATGCAGACGATATAGACTGCCCATCTGGGTACAAGAGACATCCTACTCACACTCCAGGGGGAGCCCTCCAGCAAAAGTCACAGAAAGAGAGAAGGCACTCCATGCAGCCTCCATGAAGCAATCCCAGGAAAGAGATCCAAGATAATGCAACATTGTTTAAAGGCTTCCTTTGGAGAATTAGCACTACACATCTTTCTAGTTATTCAGCATATTGAGACAGGTCACATGACTCCTCCAGCCACTTACAGAGCAGCACCAGCACTAAATCGGAGCCAACACCTAGGACAGTAGTGAAAGACAATTTGGGAGTGCAGAGCTGGCGATTTGCAGAGTTCAACAGAATCATGGCCGCTTTAACCGCAGAAAGATAATATTTGAAGGGTTTGAAGGGTCGAATAGTAGTAACAGCTACATTGTTAAATTGGGCAAAACTGCATATCTGTAAAGTTATAAAGACATGACATGAGATTGACTAGCTCTTCACAAATTGTAGTTTTGCTTTCAAAGGCAACTTTAAATCAGCATGGATACTATACAGACTTCCCACCACAGGAAATCCTTGGGCCTACTAGAATTATTCAAAAACTCTGCTATGAAAATAGTGGACACTAATACCACCCTAAAAACTTGCTGCACTAAGACCAAACCATCTGCACTTTGGGACACCCTAAGCTCAAACACTCAGAGTCCAAGAGAAATGGTGGTGCATAAATCATAACCTGGGAGACCGCACCAACCTCAAATATAGGATTCTGATTATACAGAGGCCAAAGCTGCTCACTACTCCACCACCATTGGGTCAGCCTCTAAGAGGAGCAAAGCCCTCTTTGAAGTAGTGCAGCATTGTATCAAACCCTAACCAGACCCAAGGTACCAGCACCTCAGGAAAAATGCGATGGAATAAACACATTTTTTGTTTAAGAAAAAGCCAAATCTGAGAGACCTTCGAATGCATCTCTAAAGTATTAGTGCCCCATGTACCACAGCATGCACACTGCCCCTCTAGAACAAATTTGCTCTCCTCTCTCTCCGATCACCGAAAAATGATTGTCTCCCTAAAACCTACTTCTTATACTGATGATATAATCCCAGCCTCCACCATTAATAATTGAGGAACCCGTCATCCAACACACTGCTCAGCATCATTAATGCCTCCCTCACAGAAGGAACATACCTGGACACCATCAAGACTGGTTGCATATGACCTCTTCCGAAAAAAAACAACCCTAGATCCAGATGATCTGGCCAGCTGCCTACCAATTACAACCCTCTTGTTTATTGGCAAAATCTTAGAAAAAGTAGTCACTAAACAACTACTCACCAGAATCAAACAACTCCACCCCTTAATGACTATCAGTCAGAGTTCCACCGCAAGTGTAGCATCTAGACAGCCACCATCCAGGTGATGAATGATGCCGTCCAAATTATGGATATTAGTAAACCATGCCTCCTCATCCTTCTTCACCTCTCAGCTCCACTCAGCACTGTTGACCACCACATTTTTCTCTCCCTCCTTGCCAACAGGGTGGGATTCTCATGCACTGCCCTGAATTGGTTTACCTACTACCTCTCAAACAAACACCAGGCCATCCAAATAAAACTGCTACATTCTACCCAACTCCGGGTCTCATGTGGAGTCCCCCAAGGCTTTATCCTCTCACTAATCCTTTTTACCTCAAAATGGAGCCTATGGGCACTATCCTCAAAGATCCCAAAATAGCCACACACCAATACATGGACAATACTCAGTTATACATGAGAATAAATAGCATGCAGGACACCATTTTTCTCTGTGATTACCTAGTCATCATCCAGTCCTGGATGTCAACAGCTACTCAAATTAAACCCATCCAAGACTGAATTCATCCTCACCCGTCCGTTCCTGATAAAAAAAAAACAACAACAATGGCTCAATGATATGTACCCACAAGGATTTGGTCCACAATTCTCAGACTCAGCAAAATCCGTAGTCATCACCATTTACAGCAGCCTGTCATTCATGAAATACACAGTCAGGAAGGTCCAAACAGGCTGGCTCTAAATCTTCACCCTTCAAAAAATCAAACCCTTTATCCTGCACTGTGACATCTGGACTGTAGTGCATGCCCTTGTGGTCTCACACATCAATGTGTGAAATGCTCTTATGACAAGGTTCCCAGCCGCTCGATTAGCACCCCTAAAACCACTCCACCAAATTAACTTTCTATCCAGGCATGGATAATGTTCAAGAATTCATGCATCATCTACAAAGTTGTCACAAGTAGCTCATCAACATACCTGGTGGCTAAGCTCCACATATTGGGTGGCACATACTCCTAGCATAGCAAATCGACCAACCAACATGAATAACAGCTCATCTGCAAAGGGAGGATCGGAAAACAATCCTACTGTTGTCACACTTCCACCCTCTGGAACTCGAGCCCAGGGTCTGCTTGGAATGCCCCCACAATTCTCCAATTTCACAAATATCTCAAAACCTGCCCTTTTGAAAAACATCTGACAAGGACTAATTCCAATGGATGGACATACTGTCCCACAGACCTCCACTCCCAGTACTGCACTACTGGTAAAATAAGGCTGCTCAAATCCTGGCTACCCACACTCTTTAGAGTGCTCTTCTGATCACGAGCTAGGGCTGTACTTTAAACAATGAAAATAAATACAAATAAATATCCTAGATCCTGGTTCTACTTTAGTGCTGCAATGTGCAAAGAGTGTCTTCATGAGATTGGCAGTTGTTCTGTATTCATTGGGCCTCATTACAAGTTTGCCGGTCCAGAAACAAGGGTGCCGGTAAGCTCACTGGCACCATTGTTTCTGGACCGGCAAACTACGTGTTTGCCTGCCGTGGCCGCTGCACCCGACAGGTCTGACCCTGCCGGGAATAGCGGCTATGGTAGGCAGACCGTTCACAGAAGTGTCTGCACAATTAGCAATGGTGCCGACGCTTCAGAGTCCCCACTCCTATAGAGTCCTATGGCACTCTATGGGAATGGGGACTAACATTTTACTGGCACCTGACTTTCCGGCACGCCAGACTTGTAATCTCCCGGTGGCACTGGGAAGTCAGGCACTAGTAAAACTTTACGAGCACTGGCAGGGTTCCCGCCAGACTCGTAATGAGGCGCATTGTGTACTATATACACAAGGTGCCCCAAGCGCATAAGCTGACCTATTTCGATTGCTGCTATCAGGATTGTTAGGATTTAGTATAAAGCAAAGAGAATTTAGATCCTGGATTTATATTTTGGTACACTGTATGGTAAAGCTGGGCCAAACCTGCATGCTCGCTGGACTGGAAGTTATGTGCAGTCCAGGTGGGAGCTGCAGGACTTTTGGTGAGAAGGGACTGAGAAGTGTTAAGGGATCAATTTCCTAGAACACATTGGAAGTCCAATCTATTTTTTCTCTTCACCAATTCAACTTCAATAACCGGTATTTTGGTAAAAGAGTCTCCAACATCAATGACCTTCTACTTAATTCCAGAAACGTTCTTTTTGAAATACACAAAGCTAAACAGAAGAGACCTGTAGAGTCACTTCTCTCAAGAATAAATGGTTACGGCTCCCTTCCGCTCTTCAAAATTGTGTTGTGAAAAGTTCCAGAGAAGCATATGCAGCAAAGGGGGTAAATTCACTTTGGTTTTCATAAGAGGCACTTCTAGCATGCTTCTAATGTCTTTCATGGGTATCGTTTATTAGTGTCATCAGACATTGCACCCACAATAAAGATCAGTATGAAGAAACACCCAGGCAGGGACATTGACTTTAGCTAACAAAAAAAGAAACAAAGGTAGGACACTATATAAACTGCATAGCATAGTTTCACCTGACACATGCTACGCATGAGTTCTCCACAATCATTTGTTGTTTATCATCTTGGTTAGAAATGTAAAGAGTCATTGGTCTAACATGGCAGCACCACGCATATTCTGAAATGGTAGTTGCTTCGTATGATTGTAGTTATTTCAGTACTTTACTGGCAGTCATGAATAATACCAGAGTAGGTATGTAATGTAACAAAACCAGGTGCACAAGCTCCTACCCGAAATTATTGCCCCCATCCACAGCCTGAGCTGGGTTCACCACAACTGAGAAGCACTCCTCTGGTGTGGATGTAACCATAAACAAAACACAACTACCAGTAGTGTTGAGTTTGAAGAAGGATTTGTGCATTCATAGCCACCACAGACTGACAGTAGGCTTGTGCAGCACGTCTACATGAGATCGCTCTGATATAGACCTCCACCCTCATCTGTCACTCACCTCCAGATCAGTTTCTTCAGAAGTAAGCTACAATTACCAAAAGGGAATTACACTTACAGGAAGAAGCTGCCATTTTAAAATCATTGATGCTGTGAGGATCATGTTCTCATATTGAACCTAAAATAACTGCATGACATCATATGTCACACTACAGTGGTTCTCCTCACGGCACACAACCTTTGAATCCCTGTTCACAATTGGTGAACAGCACAGTGATATAGTTGCAAGTCAGTCAATGGCAGTTTGCTGAACTATCATTGAAGCTATTTCAACTTGCAAAACGAAGAGTAGATATAGGAGTAAGTATGGAAGGTGCAAAGCTCAGTGGCAAGCCATCCTCTTATCCAGAAATCATTCAGCGTTTAATAGTACTGCAAACGCGGCCATTTTAAACCTTTCACTACATTCGCATGCTCCTTTTGACAAACTCGTCTCTCTGAATTATAAACTCCATCATTGCCCATTCAGCCTTAATTTTGAATTATCCTCTACTTCATGCAAACTATTAGTCCACCCCAATGCACTTTTTTTTCCTATTTTGTATTTGTATTGTATTTGATTATTATACATCTTTTTGCCAAGGAGCCGAACAAATTAGACAACAAGAAAAATTGTACAATCACAGTTCCAAATAAATTGGAAAGTAATCAGCAAACAGAATGGGAAATAATATCAGATGTTGGAGAGAGCGGATAGAAGTTGGGTTTTAAGATTCATTTGGAAAATGCGTAGAGTGTAGAAGGAGCATATATAGAGAGGAAAAGAGTTCCCGTGCTTAGGTGCCGGAAAAGCAAAGGAACAGTAACGTGAGGCGTGAGGATGCACAGGGGGGGTTTAGGGACAGAGAGTAAAAACTGATTCCGGAACCACCGCAACACAAAGGGTACGGGGGGAAGAGATATACAGGAGGAATGCTAGAGAGGGGCAAGACCATGGACACATTTAAAGACAACTGGATGGATGTAGAAAAGAAGACGTGAATACAAGACTGAAAAGGAAGGGGAGCTATGAGAGCTATACAAAGGAATAACAGACAGAATGCAGGCGGGCAGAAAAAAGAAGATGGATGGACGAGTTAAAGACAGAGTGGAGAAGAGCATGGTCAGAGGCAGGAAGATGATCAAGGAGGGCTGAGTAGTAGTCCATATGGGAAAAGACAAGAGAGGCAATAAGAAGTTTGGTGGCAAGAAAGGAACAGTAGGGGCAAGCTCAGCGAAGTTAAATAAACCATAGGCAGAGGTTCAGCAATGTTGGAAATGTGAAAAGAAAAGGAAAGTGTGGAGCCAAAGATGACACCTAAGTTATGAGCAGAAGAAGATAATGGGAGGGAAGAGGGTGAAAGGAGAGTAAAGCAGGAGGGATGGGTGTGTGAGGATGTATCAGGAAAAAATTCGACCTCGGTTTTTGACGGGTTGAGCGAAGGGAAATGAGAGGAAATCCACAGTTTAATAGCAGAGAGACAGAGATCGTAGCATGAATTGAGTCAGAAAAAGAGGAGAAAGAGAAGACGTTTTGAGTAACAACAGCATAGAGATGGAATGAGAGATTTTAGGAGGAGATGAGAGTAGAGAGAGCGATAGTATAGAGGGAAAAGAGAAGGCGACCTGCTTTAAGGTAAAGTAATTATAAAGTCATGGGAAGAAAGAGACAATAGAAGAGATAAGCCAAAGGATGAAGAGATAGCATAGTTTGGAGAAGCTGAAAGAGACGACAAGGGTGATCAGTGTGTTCTGAAAAATAAATATTTTTATTTTTTTACTGAGACCAGAGATTGATTAGTGCAGGGAAGATAGGACAGAGAGATCAGTTGGGGACTGTGACTTCTTCTATTGCTGTTTGTCTTTAAGAAGACTGGAACAAAAAGCCGAAAGAACAGGGGTGAGCGGGGGATGAGGAGGCAGGTGAAAAGAGTGATAAGGGTGGGCAGATTCAAGAATAGATGGAAGAGAGGAGTGAAATGAGTTATCATCATCGTCAGGAGGGAGACGAGAACATGAGGAGATTGGGGAAGAGAAGAGTGAAGAGAGAAGAGAATAGAAAAAGGATTCAACAAACATAGATTATGGTGACTGAAGGTAAAGGTTGAGGGTGAGAAAACAGAGGATGACGGAAGAGAGAAAGTGAGCAATAGGAAGAATTGGTCTGATGAATGGATGAGATAGGCAGTCATGGTACCAGGGGCGTGGATATTGTGCATATACCTTACCTTTTGTCCTGCACACATGTTTTACCCAATTCCTTAGGTCTGTGCTGCTGCATCAATCCATGTTATTTGATCTCATAGGTTTTCAGATGACCCTCTCTGTCCTTTTCCTCGTGTCATTGCTGTTCCTCCAGTCGCATGAGTATTACACCCCGGGCCGCCATCTTGTTGCACTTTCTTTACCTGATTTCTCATGTTTGTAGCTTAACCCATCCCCACTCCCAACGGTTTATGCTGTCCACCCCAGATTTCTCATCTTGGCGCCTCTACATTCCATTCCCACCCTCCCCATCCAGTGTGACAACACACTCTTTTCCAGATGCACATCACTATTGCCATAAGGAAATTAAACTCTCCTCTCGTTGGTTGTGCCAATGTGACATGGTATTAAGGGACCTAGGTCAGCCGTGCACAGGAAAAACACATCCATAACCCTGTGTCAATTTAGTGAGTCAGTCAATGTCCAAATAAGTAAGTGTGATCACATGGAAACCTGTTTCCAATGCCAATGACAGTGCTCACCCCGCACAGCCAGTGTCTTGCACAGCGATCCGAAAAAATGAAAGTTGCATGGTTTATTACTAACTCAATAACTCCTGCGTGCGTCCATTAGTGTGGATAACAGTTCCGAAGATCAAAGTATTAGATGAGACAGAGCTGGCGCTCTTCTGTAATCCAATGATGCTGAGAAACACGGAACTACTTATTCCATCGTTATTAGCTGGCTTTGAACATTACGCCGCTTTTGTTCCTCTCTCCATAATGAGAAGGCAGAGATAACAGATTTCTCCAAACAGCCAGACAGAAATCAGATAACACTTACTGTAGTTTAATTATCTGGAACATATACTGCTGTGGCGGCGTGCTCCTGTTACACTGCATGCTATATTTTTTTTAATAGAAACAGATCAGAAAGGAATAGGTCTTAATGCATGTACCTTATCCCTTTTGATTGTCGTCTTCTTCTTCTTCCTTCTCCTTTAATAATAATAACAATTATAACAACACAATGGGCCTCATTACACGGAAGGCAGTAAGGGTTAACGGTCACCGGTAAGGGTACCAGTGACCGTTAACCCTTACCGCCTTACTACGAGGTCCCTTTGCGGGACCCGACTTTGACGGCTGGTGTAGACCAGCCGTTAAAGTTGGGACCCGCAAAGGGACCTTGGTGCTAATTACGGTACCGCAATTTGCGGTACCGTAATTAACTCCTTCCCCATTCCCATTATGCCCTATGAGGCAAAAATGGGAATGGGGAAGGGCCATGAAGAAAGGGGGAATGACCGCCCCACCAACCTTGGAATGGGGTGGTAATTCCGCTTTCCTCCATGGTGGTACCGGTATGGTACCGGCGGCAACCATGGTGCTAATTGCACCATGGTTTACCGCCTACCGTGTAATGAGGCCCAATATATACCTGCATTATTTGTATTATTACTATTATTATTATTACTATTAGTATTATATTGATATCATTATCATCATTGTTACTACAATTTAGTAGCACTAATAATATTATTTCTAGTTAAAACGTGTATACATAATAATCACAGCAGTAATAATGCATAGTTATTATCAACCTAATTAGACCAGGATATTTCACATGGTCGTCCATGTCAATCTAACTTAAACCGTGATTCCACACTTGCCAGTATTCGGTGTTATAATTCTTTATTCAGAGTGCACATGAGTATAGTAGGATGGTAACATGAATGCCTGTGACCCAATTTGCCATATATATTGCATGCAAAAAGAATTCTGTATGACTTTTGCAGTTCTTCGGTGGGTATTGTCCATATCTGACATTCTCTGTACTCTTACATCTATTGGAATTAATTTGGATCAAACAGTATTGTTATCGCTCCCTTCTAACAACAGAAAGGTGTCTGCATTTGCTTCCAAACGGAGGTAAAGCATGCTTCTACAATGCTGTGTGTGCTTCCCAAGACCCCCGTCAAATAGGTGCTGGAGGGGAGAGAAAGGGGAGATACCAGTTTGTGAAATAGTGTCTGGGGTGGAGAGAGGCGGTTTCTGAGGTGGAGCGGTGTGGTCAGTTCTAGTGCGCTGTTCCCGCTGACTACAGCATACTTTGGAAACTGTCACTGCACTCAGCATCATTCAAAAGTAGCCCAACCCACTGAGTGGAGGGGACTGGAGCAGGTAGTCAGAGCAGACTGTTCCTGCTGACTACAGCGGACTGCAGCATTCAAACAGAGCCCGACCCCCTGACAAGAGGCGAAAGTGGGGCAGTTTTTCCCAGTGTTCCCGCCTGGAACTGTGGGACTTTGCAGAGAATTGTTGTAATCAACTCGTCTCACTGTACCGCTGCAGAGAGTAAAATATTCAACCATTGTACATCTATGCTTCACTAGGCTCTATTGAGCAGAGGGGCAACCACTGTTGACAATTTGGCAGGAGGGTACATTTTTCGAGGATTTCAGAGTTGGAATGGTTCAGCAGCAGTGGTTCACTTAACGACTTCATAATCACAGTTGCAAAGCAAATCAGCTGCGTACATTGACACTATGTTTACTACAAGCTGGAAGTAACAAAGGGCCTGCCACCTGTTGGAAGGATGGTTTCATTGCCTTTCACTTAGGAAGGATGACTTTTTAAGATTAGCTGTTGCCTGTGGAAAGCATGTTCTAAGGGGATTCATCCAGCCCCATGGACTGTTCTCCGAAAACGTGGTGGTCTCTGGGAGTTTGCCTATGGATAGGGAAAGTTTACTTGCCTAGGGACAAACACAACAACACTAATATTTTGATTCTGGGAATTGTCTCACTTGTATTACGGAAGGGTAACACACATTTACCCTTTTGGAAAATGTTCAGGGGAGGATTTGCCAGCTCTGTAGAGCCATCCTGGCAGATGGATGGACCTACGGATTCATAGAGGGAAAGAGAATCTGTCCCATGTAGGAAGGGTGGATTCTGGGAATTTGCTCAGTGCAAAAACAACCTTTAATTTTTGAAAAGTAGGGCTTCTGGGATACACCCATGGACAAAGGCCCTATCAGCCATGGGAAGGACAAGTTTGTGAGAATCGCCCATAAACACAGACCCTCCTGCATGTACAATGTATGGGTTCTGGGAATCAACACGAAGACCGAGAACAGTTCAATAAAATGTGAATCTGTGCCTGGAAGAGCTATGCAAACACACATGTATTGTTCTGCTGTAAGAATAGGTTCTGAAGATTAGCAAAGAGATGGACAGACAGACAGCCCCCTATAGGAAGGATTGGTTCCGGGGATGTTGCAGGATAATCATCTACTTACTTGTCGGAGGATTCGGTTTGAGAAATTCATCAGAGACTGAGAAATTGATTGCTTGCTGGATGGATGTGTTCTGGGGATTTAGTCAGATATCAGAAACCTCTGTAGAACAAACTGTTAGCGTGGCTGTAGGCATAATGACTGGTGCTGAATTCCAACAGCATCATATTCATCCAAACATAATCACAGAAAGACCAAGTTCCGCAGCAAAGCACTCCTAGTTTACAAATGGGTAGGATACGGCAAGCTTAAGTCATATCTACATCAGATGTGTGCGGGATGCATGGCCCACAATTACATTGCAGTTAAGAATGATAAAATCATAGGAATCAAGACTGGTTCGTGAGATTACCAAAGGTAATAAATACATTTTGTCACCCATAGGAAGAATATTTCAATAGATTCACTGACACAGCAATATAACGCATGTCACACAAAGGAACACGTTCTCTTTCTCCTACTAAGGACAGACATCATGTCACCTGTAGTAAGGTCAGGTTCTGGAGAATTGCCCAGGCATAAAAAACAGGTCAACTGTCTCAAAGGTGGGGGTCACATGGTTGGGGACCCTGTTGACCCTTGAAAAGATGAATTCATGCAAGAACATAGACTCTTCTATAAGCAGAATTAATGGATCTGGTCACCCTCTCTAGAGGCTGGAGAATATGCTGGTAGGAAAGGAGTCCCTCTGAGAATTCTGTGAGGACAAATAAGGCTGGTCACAAGCATAAATGATGGTCTTTGCGATTAAGTCTATAAGATATGTGGGAAAGTTGGGCGCTTGCCTTAGACATTTGTCTTTAGCCCAGAGGACACCGGTTCAAAGCACAGCAAGGCCAACTCACTCCTTCACTAGTCTGAGACATATACATTGTGTACCATTACAAATGCTAATAACAACAGCTATATTTATAGGCTTTAGAAGCCGGAGGAATCCATGAGGAAATACTGCACAAAAACATTATTTCACGGTCATAGATGCGAATTGGGGTCACAATATAACAGTGAACTCACCGGCTCTGGTGTGCCTGTCCGTTTACCTCGCTGCCTCCAGCTTGTCTGCTACAGTTCTCCTGAACGGCCCTGAAACCTCTTCTGCACGGCTTATCGTGGCATCTGCTACTTTCAGAGCTCTTGTGGCTCCCTCAGGGATCCGGTGCTCACCTGCCACCACTGAATGCTTTACAGTGGGCAAAGATGCACGCTCTGCTGCGCAATCTCTTCAGCTGAAATTCTGAGCCCATATGACCCCCTCAGGACCAGCATCAATTTCTCTCGCCCCTCTGGTACCAGCATCCTGGCTCTTCTGCAATTTCTTCCTCTGCTGCTTGGTGGAGTGTTCCAAACACCTCCACACACTGCTACTTTTGCCCTCCTCCTGCTGCTGCTACTTTGGCTGCTTTGCCTTCTTCCACTTTGGTCTAATGGCCTGCACCTGAGCGGGATTTATTTGCCTCTCAGCCACCCTCAGGTGTGGGTAATCAACCTTAATGGCTGCACTTTGCAACATTGTTCCTCTGCAGCCCTCTTCTTCATCTGAGTACTGTGTGACTTCTTTGACTCGAAGTCCATAACACTAAAGTTAGTTTTCTCAATGATATTTTCCTCACCTAGTTGTTTTCTCTCTTTAAGCATATTCCTTAAAGGAGTATCATAAGCATTAAGGGGCTGATCCATGGAATTATTTGCGCCGAAAAACAGTGATTTGTGCGCCATTCTACCCGCAAATCCCTGTTTAATAAGTGGGGATTTACGGGCAGAATGGCGCACAAATCCCTGTTCTTTGGCACAAATAATTCCATGAATCAGCCCCTAAATAACATATTTGGTTTTGCAGATAAATTAGGTTTTTCAAGATTTAAATTGGTACTTTTAAAGACTTGCCTGCATGATTGTCTGGTACTTATAGGGTTTCCTATTTCAAGGAGCATTATACATTTTACAAGAGTTTTACTCACTCCTAATACATGGCCAGTTATGAATGTCTTCACTCACACTCTGAAAATTAACTTTGGGGAAGAACCATTTTCTTTGAGAACAAATCATTATACGTGCTGGCATTAATGATATTCCCTTCCTTGAGGGAGACAAGAATCACGTCCTATACCACAAAGTCTTCCTGTTTCCCTGGTGCCCTTCTCTTCCCAGGAGATCCTCCTGGCTAACACTGCCCCCACGGTCAGGATGAGGAAACGTCTGCCTTTCCCCGGCCACCCTAGAGGAGAGTTTAGATAGGGATTTTGTGAGGATTCCATAGGATTCATCACAACTGTCAAAGGGATATAAAGGACGCCCTCCAAGGCACCAAGGCAGGGTAGACTGAAAAGGTGAGCACTCTTTAATCTGCAATTCAGGATGAGCTCAGTGGATCAGAGAGGGTATTCACAATCGTTTTGAGTAGTTACAAAACAGATTGAATAGAACAGTGAATGTAAAAAAGAAACATTAATTTCTCCCACAGATGCTTGATAGTGTCAAAGCTGTTCCCAGGAACATGTGGTTATTAAACTGGAACAGGGATCTAGATCTGTATCAACCCCACCCTTATTTGAGACTCAACACATTTATGGGAATTACATGGAGATGTCTAACTCTTTGAAAGGTTCATGTCAGACATTAACTAGTCATGTGACCATGGTCTCTTTCTGGAGGAATTACATTGAGTTAATTGTGATTACCTGTGCACAGATTATTTAACATCAGTTTAAGGGTGTTAATTATCAGAGTGACTTTTGAGTAACTTCGGATGCTTTGCAGTTGGAGTACTTGGCGTATTACAGCAAACACTCTTCTAGACTCGAGGTGTTCTGCATTCATGCATACTTAGCCTTTCCTCTCTCTGGAGGGATCTCATCCAGAGGCTACTCCACACTCAACCTCCTCATACATATCCCCTTGTATCAAAGGAAACGAAACAGTCATCATAAATGTAATAAAGGCAGCAGCATACTGAAAGGACGATGAGTGGATTTGGATGATCTCATTATCATGCAAGTTGTATTGCTAGGACAGTACATGACTTTAGTTAGTGTTAACGTCAGTGAGACAGTGAGACAGTAATATAACACAATATGAGGGGCCTGCCAATCTCCTTAAGAAGGTGCATGCCAAGGCAGAGACTCCAGTGCTACCACCTCTACCACCTGCCTCACAAAATCATGATAGGCAACCCCATAGAAGCATCTGCCGCAAACAATACCTCAATACCTTTCTCAATGTGATATCAAATGAAGGGTAAAAGGCCTCTCATACTCACTAACTGTAAAAGGTTGGGAGTGGAGATTGCTGGAGAAGACTCAATGCCTGGGAGTATCCACAATTCAAGAAAAAAATGAAACATTGAACATTTAAAATGGAAAAATTTGAAAAATTGAAAAAAAAACGAAATATTAAAAAACACCTATTAATGCACCATGATCTTGCCATAAATAAAGTATCAAAAGTAGGATAACATGCTTCAAAATGAATTAAATGTTCATTGGGAATAATGGTGCCAGCATATAGCCAATCCAGAATAAGGTGTCTGCTCTTAGATGGTGAGCTGATTTGCCTTGGGGAAGAAAACAAAATTGTTCCCCATGCAGCTCAATCAATATCAAAGTTCTGCTAAAATTTTAACAGGCAGAGCCCTCTAGGGACTCAGAATTCCTCAAAACAGCCAGAATTCAGCTTACTGGCTTTAAATTACAGCTCAGGTAAAATGAGGGAGATGCCCCTCCCTTCTTGAAAGCCCCTGTGCTCTCTCTTCAGTCTTCCAGCCATCAGGGCCTGCCCCTTGTCTTATTGCCAGCTCCACCGGCCCAAATAGCTGCATGGGCTTTGAGTCTGGTCTATATATAATCAATGGGCAGGAGGTGTCACCTCCCTTCATTAGCTTGCCCATCCTTCAACAGGCTAAACCTCTCCTGCACCTACAACTGCCAAAGTTCATGCAACACAAAAAATCTTTCTAAACAAAAATATCTGCAAAAAACATCTTTCTTGTATAAACTATAGCAAGGGCAATCTTTTCATCCATCACTAGAAATCCTTCCAACAAAGTAACTGCGGACAGCACCAAACCTGTGAAAGCTACAAAATAGATGGTATTTTGTAGTTCTTCTGAAGTGCCATATTTGGCATTGTAATCTCTTGTTTACAATGTATTGAAACATTGGCTTTTGTCCCAGAAAAGCCTGGAGAACTATGAATTGCTTTTGTTTATACAAGAGACCTGTAATCTACGAGGCCCATGGTCACTGGCTCTCAGCCTAGTTTGTCGCAGAGAACACTGACATAATATACTTTAACTTTGCAAAAGTACATCTTGCGGCTTGCATTTTACAAAATATTAATCTGCATTGCATTCTGCATTAACAATTTAGCATCAAGGCTGGACATACGGACCAGAAAAATGGTTCGACACAAAATCACGTCACCCTTAGTGTGTCACCAAGCCACTGAAAACCCACAATGTGAACGTGTACATTCTCACATAATTTGCTTGCCTATAATATGGGTTTCCAGTCTTTTCCACGTCTGTGGACCCACTGAAAAGTGCACAAATGTATGAGTGAATTTAAAAACTACCAATAATATTACAATTTTTCATACAGATCACAAGTAATGCCGGCAACCAGGCATCACAAAATGGTTCTAGACAGGCCGGCTGACACACCACATGACCCTGGGCACATGGGTCAGTCAGACAACATACCAGCCCATGTAGTCCATATGCAACCAATGCTGCCATACAAAAGACAATGGGATGACAAACTACCCTTTAAAATGCATCCACCCAAGCAGGGATTATAAATCGATGGGAGAGCTGTCAGCAAGAAAATTGTCAAAATTGGGAGACCCCAAGTGTTAAGACCTGGTAAAAAGAAAAGCCAAATAAAGTGCCTTTCTAATAGGTAGTGGTGTGTGACTACATGAGAAAAGTGTCATACTATTGGTACTTTTAAAAGTAAGTGTATTCAGTTTTGAGAGTGGGAGAGCTTTGTGGGGAAAGGAGGCGGTTTTGTTGATGTGGGAATCGAAGAAAAACTAGATTCAGGGATAGAATGCGAAAGTAATTTGGAAACAGATTATGGCTGGAATAAAAATCTGGATTAGTAACCCAACATAATGATTTTCAGGCATTGGAGTGACACTGATTTGGAAAGTGAGGAGGAGTTAGAGTCAAGGACATAGAGAGATGCTTGTTTAATGCAGATACAGGCAACCTCTACCTATTGATGATGGGTGTCACCAATAAAGAGTGAGCTGTAACAGGTGTACAGAAGGAAGACACTATTATAAGTGTGGCAGCTCACGGTTGTTGTGATGAGAGGGAAGGTAATGGCTCGTAGACAGAGAATAGTGATATTGTTTAAGAGGGAGTGAAGCTAGATGCAAGATGGGTATACAGAAGGCAAAGACAAGAGAAGAGGGTAGAGCCAAGGATACCATCTGGGAGAAGAAAATGGCTAATATTCTAAGATAATAGGGTTGTTGTGAGGTGAAGAAAGATGATGACAAGGAATTGGATGAAAGTTGGGAGTTGGAAAACAGGTACTTACTATTAATAGAGGCAATGAAGTGTTGAAATACTAGAGAGGGGGAGAGGCTCAGACCCTCAGAAAATAAACAGGGAAGAAGATAACAGCTACCAAGACAGAGGAGACTTGGAGTTCCAAGAGAACCATAATGAAACAAGGGAGAGGGAACAGGCCAATAATGAACGAGGCAACCAGTTTATGCTGGGGGACAAGAGGAACAGACAAAGAGTATTCAGGACAGGAAAAGAATCCATGGTGAACTCCAAGAGTAGCAGTGAAAGACACGTGAGACTAGTGACACCCTTCCCCACTGAACCCCACCATAAAGCTTTGCTGAGGTTGTAAACCTGATAATCTGCCTGACTAGAGGTCTTCGATGATCTGCCCGAGGAATTCCCCACCAATATTGCAGCTAGCAGGAGGACCCCAGAGCAACTGGATGCCCAAGAGCCATTAGTCAACTGCATAATAAGGTTTAAACCCACATCTATAGGATGGAGGACTGGAAGAACCCCATCACTTCGACTGCGGAAAAAGCAACAACACCTTTCCTGAGGAACCAAACTTGTACTTAGACTTTTCCATTTGTTAAGACTTTAAGGAATTTCAGAGCATTGCGTTTTACAACAATCCCTTGTTTTGGAATAATATTTTCTGGTTTTTTTTGAGGAAATGTTTGCATCAGTAAGGGGAGACTGGCCCTTCTTTTATCCTCTTATCCTGACATTTGGAGTATATCAGTCTGTCACTTGTAGACCATACGATACTAACACTATAAAAGCTAATATCCTGACACTTGGGTGCACGATAATCATGACACTGCTGTATTCTGAGTATGCCAGGATTCTGCCCATTCTTTGCTTTAGAATTGTATATAAACAGGAAATAAAACATCTTCCTAATTTAATCTGGCATCTGAGTCCTCTTTTTGAGAACATTGTGGTAAACCAACATTGATACAAATCCTACAGCGGTTGACCCCACTGTGCGAACCAAGCATGCACAATTTGTATGATGTTCATGCTGCCATAGGGTGCCCCAAATGCTGCACTATGTGGAAGATGTAATTACAGTTTTGAATCCAACCAAGCATCTTTCACTTATAGAAACAAAGGGCAGAATGAATGACCACTGGTCATGAAACATAACAGCTACCACTGGGTGCATCCAGTAGCATTATTATCCATATGACTCTGGCATAGGCAGCTTTTTGTATCAGGTGGGCAAGTGTAACCTGAGCAGGCACTGGCATTGTACATTATTTAATGTCAGTGGCAGCAGGTGGATATTTTTAGTGGTATAACATTAAAGTTTACCATGAACTAGCATAACCGACTGAGCGCAGAGAAGACACTCTGAGTCCTGTAGGGAGTCACTTTAAAATACCATGTTAAAATTGTGCATTTTAAGGCACAATAGTTGAGAAAAAAATTGTAAAATTATGTAGATGAGCAGCCAAATGCCTCTGCAGAAAGTCCCGTCCCTCTACTGTCTGTATGTTGGAATCCTGAAGCTGCACCATGCTTGACACGAGTAGTTGTGACCATACTGTGCTGAATGTTCGAGAAAAAATATCCATCAAGAAAACCATACCAGATGTAGACACAAAGAGATGACAGTCTCTTGGAAGAGGTCCCCAAATAAATATGAAATACGAGAAAGAGAAGCTGGTGACATCACAATAAGTGAGAGTGACTACTAAGAAGATAAGAAGAAGAAAATGTATGAACATTATCGAAACTGATGACGGAATAAGGAATCAAGTGAATGCCATTATGAAGAAATTGCGTGTGTGTGTGACACACTGCAGAAAATGCAAGTCGTTTAATGAATGTACAGACGCAGCAATGCAAGTAGACTAAGTGATCATAGAAGCTGGCTATGCGTAGTGAATAGACTGCAGGCGAAGCCACCTTTGTATAGTGTCTGGACATCTGTGCCACGCATTTTTATAAGTTCAAACCCACAGACAAAGAAAGATCGAGAGCTGTGTGTGTCGCAGCAAAGAATTAGGTGGAGATCACGGACTTGAAGGGCAAAGCTGTTTGGCTTGGTATCAAAGCTGGATCAGGCCAAGGCCGGTTATCTATCCATGAACAGTGAACGTGAGAAGCTGAATTATCCCTTGTTAAGGTGTAAGGAAGGAACACCATGAGTGCCAAGTTTATTAATGCAAGACAATTAAATGCTATAAAATGGGCCGAAGTGCAGTCTCCTGTCACATGAGCCAACGATGAAAATAGGAGTTGGTTATGCAGAATAGAACTGTGATAAGCGTGTACCCATACTCCCTTTTATTCCCAAGGGAAGAGAATCTTTCACATCGGCGGCCCAATTTAAATTGGGTGGACGGAACAACAAGAAAGAATTTCGGGATGAGGTGTGCATACGTGGAGAGAATTTTACCTCCCGTGCAGCAATAGTGACCTTAATGAAAGGGCCGTGGGCTATACTTGGAAGCGAGCTTAGGTAAGCAAGCGCACTGCAAGGTTTTTAGGGATTAGAGTGTGGGTTGTTCCGAACAGAGCCACATTAGTAAAGGATTGCATGAGCGTGCGCCCGATTCACTACGGGGGATGCCACTGATGAGCTTTCAAATTCTTTGGACATCAGTTAAGGGAGTGACTATGGCCATGATTGGGGGATAACAACCGGTTTGTTGTCCCTCAGTCATGCTCTCCCTTTGGTTAAAGGACTAACCAAGGTCCTCTTTTCAGCCACGGTCCTCTTTTAGCTGCAACGATCTGGGGCCGTGAGGCCATTTTGAGATGTGGGTCGGTAAAATAGATTGTGACATGGCACCCTTGAAGCTTTTCCCCCTTGAACCTCGACTGTGGGAAGTAGGTGAGTGAGCCATTGTGGGAGCCCAGGGGGGATAACAACCAGCTTTGTTGTACTCCCTGTGCTCTCTGCATGGTGCCCTTTTTGGCACGGGCATGTTTTTCACACATCATGGTGGTGGAAATATTAGACACTAAGGCTCGAGGTTTTCTTTAGTAGATGGTTACGGCCAATCTTTTGGCCGGCTCAATGCAACTGCATGTAATACAGTGCAAGTGTGGCAGCGATAGTGGTGGAATTGATACCATCGAGTTGCAAGGTAAAAATGTTTGCTATTGAACACAGGGTGCCTGCAGGCAAAGACCTGGGAGTAAATTGTGATAACGGTTATGAGGGAAGATTAGCAAAGGCACTTGAGTATGTCTGCCTTTGCAGCATGATGATACCAAAATTAATGGGCATGCATTATGTACCTGCTGTCTGGCCGTTGACAGGATAGAACAATAGATGGCCATGTTGGGAGCAATCCCGAGCACTTGAATGAGCCAGTGTAGGTGGTGGTTAAAGAGATTACCTTAGATTAATTCAAACACAGAGGGCCCATGGTACTCATGTTTCCTTATTTCAGAATATACGGTGCACAATCGCCCAAGTCACACAAGATGCGTAGACAATCCAATCAGAAGAATTGGAATAGTAAGCTCACATCTTTCTCCCATATGCCTGTTACTACCTCTGAGGAGCAGTTTACCCCCTGTCTACCATTCTAGTGAATTGCGTCACTAAGGTATGCTGAGACCCATTGTGGCTAGAAGGGTGCTATAAGGGTGCAACATTTGAGAATTATGCCAATAGGTAAATGGTCTCAATTTAATATGAATTGACTATCAATAAGTGTGCCTTAGGCGACACATATCGAGGACTTTGGCATGATTCTGTCACTCTCATGGGGAGGATACACCATTTAAATCTTCACATCCGAGGGGCGATTCCCAAAACACACCTTGGAACGTTATGACCCAAGAGGTGGTTGTTGGCGAGAGAGGCTTTCTGGGGCTATGGAGAGGTGTTTTCCTTGACATCTCAGCGATGTGAAGCTATTGCAAGTCCTGATTGGATTCCCCCTTTTCCACTTCAATTGTTTTCAAACACTTGTTCTCAAAAATGAATTCTCTATAATTATAGAAACTGAGAATGGGCGGTTTGACACAGCAATACATCTCTGATCACAACATAAATGTATAATAGGTAAATGTCTAGAAGTGGTTTATTGGTATTCCCTTCTGTGTTCTCCCTGCCTCCCCGTCCCCTCCTCTTCCTCTTTTTTTCTTCTTGGCTTTCTTTTCTATTCACCTTTCCTACTTCTGTTCCATTCACTTATTCTCATCTTCTCTCTTGTTTTGTTTATCTAGACATCCAAATTGTCATTTGATGACACATACCAACGCAACCCCAAATGGGGTATTGCATGTCCTGAAGATGGCTCTGGTACAGAACACATGAACAGTACTAAATCCGAAACTCGAGTCGACACCTTTTGTCGAAAGTTCCACTTGGACTAGATAAAGTTGGGGCAGTTACCTTGACTGCGAGGGACAATGTTCATATCATAACCAGATCATTGATATATGTCCACATTGCATCAAATGGGAGCATTGATTATGTAAAAATGTACTTTGCACTTTGGGGTCAAGTTGCAAGACCCTCTGTTTTTCTTATGAATTTTTCATATTAACCTGTTTACTTTGCTTATCTTGCACAGTATGAGAGTATTATGAATGTGAACAAATGATTTCAGTTGTATTTGGTACAGTATGGGTTGATGTTGATTATAAAGTGTGTGGTCATTTTAAAAAATACAATTAATTGTTATTAGAGAATTAATGCATGTATTTTTTAAATGAATGTAAGCAATTTTGTATACAATGTCTTTTTATTAGATGTCTATGTATGATATAAAATAAAGATGTTTCTTGCCAAAAAAAAAACGATATGAGGTTTCTATGAAAGGAGGTTGCTATGATAATCAAATAATCATGTAATGCTGACAGAGTTTGTATACACTTTTGGGTCTATACATATTATGCAGTGGTCGATGAATCAACCAGAGAGGGGAGTGTAGAGGAGGAGCCGAATGCCTCTGCAGAAAGTCACCCCCCCTACAGCCTGTATGTTGGAAGCCTGAAACTGCACCATGTTTGACACCAGTAGTTGTGACCATACCGTGACGAGTGTTTGAGAAAAGATATTCATTAAGAAAGCCATGCCAGATGTATACACAAAGAGATGATAGTCTCTTGGAAGAGGTACCCGAAGGAATATGAAAATAAGAGAAAGAGAAGCTGCTGGTGACATCACAAGAAGTGAGAGTGACGCACTAAGAAGATAAGAAAAAGAAGAAGAATATATATGGCCCTTATAGAAACTGATGACGGAATAAGGAATCAAGTGAACGTCCTTATGAAGAAAGAAAATGTGCGTGTGTGTGTGACACACTGCAGAAAATGCAAGTCGTTCAATGAATGTACAGACGCAGTGACACAAGTAGACTAAGTGATCATAGAAGCTGGCTATACGTAGTGAATAGACTGCAGGCGAAGCCACCATTGCATAGTGTCTGGACATTGGTGCCACACATTTTAATAAGTTCAAACCCACAGAGAAAGAAGGATCAAGAGCTTTGTCTGTCTCAGCAAAGAATTAGCTGGAGATCGCTGACTTGAAGGGCGAATGTGTTTGGCTTGGTATCAAAGCTGGAGCAAGCCAAGGCCGGTTCTATCCATTAAGAACAATTCACATGAGAAGCTGAATTATCCCTTGTTAAGGTGCAAGGAAGGAACACCTTGAATGTCAAGTTCATTAATTCAAGACAATGAAATGCTATAGAATGGGCCGAATTATGATCTCCTGTCACGTGAGACAAGGATGGAAATAGGAGTTGGGCATGGAGACTAGAACTGTGACAAGCGTGTACCCATACTTCCTTTTATTCCCAAGAGAAGAGAATCTACCACAAGACCAAGTTCAAAGACAGTCTGCATGGCAGAAGGCATGGGCGATGAGAGATGTGGGGCTAATTGGGTGAGAAGTACTGTCATGTCCACCTCCCGGCACCTGGGTATGAGCTTACGTGCTGCTGAGGAGATGAATGTTCCAGACATGGCATGAGTGTGCCAACCAATTGTAGTGGGCCATGTAACGGAGGGCCTTATAGTTTAAGAACCAATAGTATCCTGTGTACTTAATAAGTGTTGATGATGACTTGCACTAGAGGCAGGATTAAGTTGTCCACCTGACAGTAGATGTCTTATCACAACCCGCCCCAGTACAGTAAGTATACTCAGATGTTCCCCTTAATCCAATCCTGATCCCTAGTAGGTTTTTCTTATTTGTCACGTAGTATGATGTCATGTATGATGCATTTTTGCTATATAAGTGTATTTTTACGTGGTTTGCGCACAATCAAACTTCCGTTGATGTCTGTTGTAACTCCCTGTTTTTGAGAATTGATATTAAAACAGTCAGAAGAGACTTTGCCAACTTCCTGAATCGGTCTGATTATTTGGTGTAAGAGTTATTCTGCATCCCATCCTTTGCATGAATTGGTACTTTACTGATTCAGGACCTTAAGTTCAAATCTATTCAATTTTCAATTGTTTTGCTAAGGTAACACATTAATAAAACAGGAGATGCAACAATGAAGCCAGGTTCTATCAAGGCGGGGTGGCCTAACGAGTGGTGGGCATTGCCTAAACGGGGGCATGCCACAAACAATAAATCATGGGACCCTTCAAACATGCATTTGGGTCACTCGCCATGGTGTCGGGTGATCTTGTTTGCACCCAGTCTGGATAATATAAATAAATATTGCTGCATTTAGACAACACACTCTCCCACTCAATATTTAAACAATTTAATGAATGGGGCTCATATTATTGAAAATGACAATGAATTATGTGGGACCACTTATATGGAGGTATGTTTCTTCCATGCAACCTCATAGTATTGCCAAGCATACTGCAAACGGAAAGAGTAAATAAAGGTAAAAGTACCTTTACTCTATCATTTGATTTTTTGTGATGGTAAACAATGAAAAATCTGCATGCAAATTGCCCTTTACAGATGGCTTTTATAATTAGATCCTATGGAATCTAACAGCTTTTAGCGTTTCCTAAATCCAAGGATATTCAATAGGAATACATTAGTTTCATGCCTGCATGCAAATCTTATACAGGCATAAAACAAGGTGGCTTGGTGGCAGAGCAGGAATGAGGAGGAAATGTACTTACCTTCCTGCATCCCAGTCTGACTGAAAAAGTAAATGCCTTGGAGCTGTTAAACAAGTGGAAAGACTAGCATAAACCTTGTACATCTTGTTTTACACTAATTTTACTGCACAGTGGCTTTTAAAATAAACCCTAGTTAGATAATTAAATCATCCATGAGAAAGGGGAGGGCATTGGTGTGTCCAGGGAGAGCCTGGGGTGGAAGGTGGAACGTGCTACCCCTGGAATTTGATTGGAAACCCCAGGTGCCACCCCATTATCCTAAACTATGATCATTATGTGTGTGTTCACTTGTACTTCATGAGACCCCTGCATAAGCCAGTGCCCCATTTGGACCACCCTAGTGAAAAGAGTATGGAAACGCCACCGGGGCAGGGTGGCAAATTGCACCAGGCCACTTTGCATGAAATCATAGAGCATTTTGGGAAAGTAAGAATGACCACAGATCTTTATATTTGACCAATATGTCTGCAATAGTGATTTACGTGGAAACTCTTTTGAGCAGATGATACACAATAGGCTTGGTGATCATTCCATCTTTCACAACACTCACCGGCTGGAGCTCTGGATTGACATGCAAAGCTAACATATGGACTTCCACAAAGCCCTGGGAAAATAAAAGATGCAGAGTTGGATATTTGGGGGGACCAAAGGGCTCTTAACCCACCCTGGTGGTTGCGTCTATGGTCTTGAGATGCTTTGAGAGACCAGCCTCTGAAAAGATTGCCTTGCTATGGAGTGCAAACTAGCCCCTGTCCAAGTGCTAGATTATCTAAGCTAAATCTTCATGCAAGGCACTGCTTTAAGCTTGCAGGTTGTATAGCGAGCACATCTCTTTATCAGCCTTTTGTAAGTGAAACTCTCATTAGCTACTGGGACATCATTAGCCTTGAACCAGGATATTTATTGGCTTTACAAGGTCTGTCTAATAGTTACCTGGAGCTAGTATCTGATCGAAACCTACCTGATTAATTGACGACCTGTTAGACTGTTGGGTACAATATAATGCAGTGTATCATGCCCTTTTAATAGATGCAATAGCATTGGCACTTAACCTTCATACTATACACCTTGAGACTCCTTTATTTCGTGTGTGATTCACACAAAAAGGCTATGTTACTGATTATTCAATAGATGTACTTATTGGCTCGTTTGAATCTGCTGACACTTTACCTGAGCACTTCATGTTAGTGTCAAGAATTGTATCATGATTAATATGTTTTATTTGTGAGACTTTGGCGATTTCGAAATAAGGTGTGGACAATGCACGTTGTAGTACTTTGATGGTTGGTAGCAGAGGTGGTGTGACATACTCTGTTTGTCCCATGACCAATGAGGTGTTCCCTCATCCTGTATATGAGTTCTGCACATGTCCTAGGCACTCTGTGCACAGCTACATTTGCACCTTCTAGAAATGTTAGAACCTTAGTACCTCATTTTAATACTTTACATGTTTTTAGATTTTAAGCATTTTTATTTGAGCTGCATTGGATTTATAGGATTGTTGTTTCCATTGCCGAATGTATTGCAGGTCTTGACCAACAATGACAGAGGGTATAGCAGCCACATGCATTTGAACACAGTGAAAGGGGCAGAAATCTTCCAAAAGAATCCCTCCCATTAACAATGCTATCCTCCTTATCAATATTACTCAGTGATTTGGGTGAGAATGATTCACCATGTGGTCGAGCTAGAAGGAGTAGGAAAGAAAGTGGGAAAGTAAAAACTGATGTACTCAAAATGTGTTATCTACTATAAAGGATCCAACACATATTACATCAGATGTTGTACTGTCCACACTTCGCTTGAAGCCCAGAACAGGTAAACATTTATATAAATCCCTTTCCCCTAGGGGGGTGTGTGGGGGTGGGTGTTTTTTTTTTTAAACAGGGCGGTTTTGTCGGCAGCAAAATTGGCATTCCGGCCGAAATGACCACCAATATGTTGCAGCCTTGAAGCTTAGTATTGATGATATTAACGATGGCAATGCCCATGTTAATTCACTGTCTTTTGTTTTACAGGTTGGGGGACAAGCTAAGGAAGAGCATGTTTCATGCTAATTTTTCAATATTTGAAAATCTGATATTTTGCATATGAAGATGGAAATTGGGTCACTTCGGGAGCTCATGGTAATATTGCTCAAGGATGTCATGAAACTGAGGAATAATCTAGATATGGTTGTAGGGGATAATGTGTCTTAATCTGACAATGCACTGGTCTGGCCTGACACGCTCTGTTATAATGATGCCAGCGGGTGAGGTGGGGCGGGGGTGCACGGGGGTTGGGCTATTATATACTGCATGTCAGTTAAACAAAAAATGCAACATTGTATTAAAAAAATACTATTTCCGTAAATACATCAAACCTTTTATCTAACTAAGTGAATCCGTCTTTAGACCCATCACTCTCTGTTATTTTGATACTGCGCACGTGAATCTGATCTGATATCTACTGGAAGACCCACTGTGAACCAGGACTGGAGTATAGTAAGTATGTTGCTCATAGACCTTTTATAAAAACAACCACAAATGTATAGCGAAGGCTCAGACATGAATGCGTATGGACTTAGTAACACCAGCAATAGTGGAAATATCATGTATATGACTGATGTACCAGAATTATCCAATGGTAAAACTGAAAACAAAGATGTTCTTGTCAATAAATGCGTTTATTGGCTAAGATATGTCTTTCACAACCTTCACTGATTTCACTCTCTAACTTGATTTTCTCCTGTGTGCCCCTCTCCCCCTCCGCCTCCTCACCTGTTATGTCGAAATCTAGTTCCTCTCCAAACCTCTTCTTCCAAAGTGCCACCTTTTTTTTGTTGGAGTGGAGGTAGGGTCTACCTCGAAAGGAAGCCACCCTGACCCTTGTACAAGCGATCTAGGGGGGCCTCTCTTCCGAAGCAAACTAGTCCAGGGGAAAAAGCCGGATGGCATAAAAAAACCCTGAGGCGGTGGACCACAGATCTTGCACAGATGAAGTCACATGTGTGTTCCAGAGGGCGAGGAATGGATCCAGAGCGCGGTTTACCCAATGTCAGGCTGGAGAGATAACAGCAGGGCAGCAGAGGGGGAAGCCCGGGAAAACTGTTCCAAGTAAATAGAGGAAATCCTTGAAAAAAGGAGGAGAAGAGAACGAGGTGAAGCTGGGCAGGAACCGGAGAGCACAGAAGAAATGCGAGGGCAGGCAGGAAGGCAGAAATACAGGGAGACAGAGCAGAAAGCAAGACAAGGAAAACTGTAGCGTGTCAACCCGAAAGCCTAACGCGCGAAGGTTGCAACGCATAGGCTTCCGGGTTGCAGCAAGGGTTAACGGGCTTCCGACGTCACTGGCATCGGAAGAACTAGACCGCGTAAACACGGTGCGTCCGAGCGTGACGGCTCGGGTCAATGGCGGCATAAGCGCCACCAGGGCCAGAGCCGCCAGCTCCTGTGGCCTGTGACAGTATGCCCCCCTCCTCTGCCCACGCCAACTGGCTTGACCGGATGGAGGCTATGGAACCGTCGAGTCAAGATAGGTGCGTGGACATGAGCTTTGGGTTCCCAGGAATCCTCTGATCGGGGGTACCCCTTCCAACTCACAAGATACTCCAACTTGCCCTTACTATAATGGGAATCCAAGATACCAGCTACCTCATATTCCTCAGAGGTGGATGGAAGACATTCTGGTAAATTCCTGTTCCCTGAGGATGGGGTGTCAGGGTCTACTGAGCGAAGAAGGGAAGAGTGGAACACCGGGTGAATCCGACGTATGCTCTTGGGAAGGTGTAATCTAAAGGCGACAGGGTTCACCTTCTTCGCGATCCTAAAGGGTCCTATAAAACGGGTAGTTAATTTGGTGGGATGAAGCCACCGGGGCAAAAACTTAGTCGACAACCAGACCCTATCCCCCTCTTTCCAGTCAGGGCAGGGTATATGGGACCGATCTGCGTGTAACTTGTACCTCTTGCTTGCTGTGAGGAGGCTCTGCTGAGCGACCTTATGGGCTGAAGCTATGTCTGCTAGGGTAGATTCAATGGTAGGTGGGTTTGTAGGATGGTTGTGTACTGGCAGTATACCACGTGGGTGAAAACCATAAGTGCAAAAGAATGGACTAAGCCCGGTAGCCGTGTGCATGGCATTGTTATAGGCGAACTCTGCTGTGGGCAAAAGGGCCACCCAGTTGTCTTGTAATCTATTGGTGTAACACCTGAGATATTGTTCCAGGGAGGCATTGAGTCGTTCAGTCTGGCCGTTAGTTTGAGGATGGAACCCAGAGGAAAGGGCACGCTCAATGCCCAACCGCTGGCACAAGGCTCCCCAAAAGCGTGACGTATATTGGCTACCACGGTCAGATATGACCTTGTCAGGGAGGCCGTGTAATCTAAAAATATCCTTTAATAAAGCCTCAGCCATTTCCGAAGCAGACGGTACTCCCGGGAAAGGAGTAAAGTGAGCGAGTTTGGAAAAATAGTCCACAGTTACCATAAGACAGGAAAACCCCTGAGACGGGGGTAGATCCACAATAAAATCGGTCGAGATACGGGACCAAGGTCGAACTGGTAATTCAGGTTGTTCGAGTAAGCCATATGGCTTAAATGTAGTATTCTTGTTCTTGGCACAAGTTTGACAGGTTCTGCAGTATTTCTTAACGTCCCGAGATAGAGTTGGCCAGAAGAAGGAATCAATTTAGATCAATTAAGATCAATTCTAAAGTGCCTTGTGAGCCACGATGGCCTGAAGTAACATGATCATGGCCCCATCTCAGGATCTTTAACTGTAAGGTCTTTGAAGGAATATATAACTTCTGATTAACCAATAACAAACCGTCAGACCATCGGACTAACCGTCTTGATGAATTAGCAACTTCGATTCCAAATCAGGAGTGGTGTTGGACCTAACCTCCTAGAGAAAAGAAGTTACCACCCCCACTATCCTGTTCTGGGGAAACATATACTCAGAAGGCGGAGTTGGTAGTGACTCTAGGGTGTCCTATCTGGACAGAGCATCAGCCAAACTGTTATGACTCCCCGAAATGTATGTGATGGTGAAGTCATACTGGCTAAAGAAATGAGCCCAGCGAGCCTGTCTGGAATTAACGCATTCCATGCTTCTAAGGACCTGCAAGTTCTTATGGGCGGTGCGAAGTATGAACTGATGTGAACTGCCTTGCAATAGATGTCTCCACTCTTCGAAACGCGGTTTTAAAGGCCAACAATTCCTTTTCGATCACAGAATAGTTTCGTTGACTAGGGGAAAAGGTCTTGGAGAGGTAGGCGACTGGATGTTCTCTATCATTCTTGACTTGTAAGAGTGAAGCTCCCATTGCGCCCGCTGAGACGTCTGCTTCAGCAATGAAGGGTTGAGACTGATCCGGCTGGCTCAGGACGGGGGCGGTACAGAACATCCTCTTCAGGCGCTGGAATGCTTGGTCAGTCCAGACGAAAGGGCTTAGCCTCCTTCTTGAGTAAGGCCGTTATGGGTAGCACTATTAGAGAAAACTGATTGATAGATTTTCGATAGAAGTTGGCCAGACCCAAAAACTGTTGTACTTCCTTAAGCGAAGTGGGAGTCGTCCAATCCACGATAGCGGACACCTTTCTTGGGTCCATTGTTATGCCTTCCTGGGAGAGTATGTAACCCAAATAGGGGACTGAGGTTACATTGAATAAACATTTTTCCGGTTTCACCAGGAGATGTTGAGCTTGAAGACGAAGGAGGACATCCCTGAGATGTTGGGTGTGTTCTTGTTGGGTGGAGGAAAAGAGCAGAATGTCATTGAGGTATACTATGGTACTAACATACAGTAGGTCGGAGAACAACCGGTCCATAAATCGTTGAAATATGGCCGGGGCATTGACTAGGCCGAAGGGCATAACCTTATATTCGTATAGTCCAAAGGGAGTCCTGAACGCCGTCTTCCATTTGTCTCCCTCGTGTATTCGGTGGAGATGATATGCACTCCGAAGATCCAATTTAGAGAAGACCACCACGCCTTGCACAGCCTCCAATATATCGGAGATGAGGGGCATCGGGTAGCAATCTCGAATGGTGACCTTATTTAAGCCTCTGTAATCTATACATGATCTTAATTCAGATGATTTGCGCTTGGGTATAAAGAACGGTGAGGCTCCAGCTGGGGATCTTGATGGTTGAATCAACCCGTTGGTTAAGTGGGAGTCCAAATAGTTGCGTAGGACTTGTCTTTCCGTCACTGATAAAGGAAACATGCGCCCGAAAGGCACCAAGGCTTCAGGGGCTAGTTCAATGGCACAGTCTTCCGGATGATGCGGAGGTAACTCCAGAATTGGGTTGTCACTAAAGACCTCCTGAAATTCCACCAATTCGGGAGGGATACTACAGATATTCCGAGTCTCCTTACTTTCCGGAGTCATGACCTGAACCGTTTCTCCTTGTATCAGTGATAAGCAATTCTGCTTGCAAAATTCGGATTGGAATGCCACAGTGTTCTTGGTCCAATCTATGACCGGATTATGTCTTCTGAACCAAGGAATATCAAGGATGATAGGGAAATGAGCAGTTCAAATCAGATCGAACTGTAACTGCTCTGAATGCTGGTGTATGCGTACTCTTAGCATTTCAGTGGAGTGGGTAATGGGCCCGGAAGAGAGAGGGGAGCCGTCGATTCCTTCAACCTTTTGGACATCCTCACGTTTCAAGAGGGAGAGACCTTGTTGGTGAGCCCACTGGTTATCCATAAAGATGCCTGCCGCTCCGCAGTCAAGGAGAGCCAAGGTGGCGAGAAGTATAGTTGGGGTTTCTAGCTGGACAGCCACAACCATAAGGCGTGAATCCATTGACTCAGCAGACGATGCAACTGTTACGTAGGGACTGGAAGATAAACCTCGGACACTCGTCCCCTTTAGGACCAAGGTGGTCTGTTTCCCTCTCTCCTTGGTGGAACCTCTGGGCAACTTCTCAGGAGATGAGCACTGGAACCACAATACATGCAGAGGCCGGACTCCCTACGTCTCCTCCTTTCTTCTGGTGTCAGAGGGACCTGCGCCGTTCCTATCTGCATTGGTTCTTCATTGTTCCATAGAGCAGGCAGAGGAGGCGGAGTAGGGGCACTGGAAGGATGCACCACTGGTGTCTTGTGTTTTCTCCTTTCCACCCTTCGTTCATTCAGGCGGTAGTCAATGTGGAGGGCAAGGGACATTAAATCCGATAGGGTGGTTGGGCGAGCTATGCGAGCTAGTTCATCCTTTATTTCCTCTTTCAAACCCCGACGAAATATGGTATATTGTGCATGTTCAGGCCATCCGACCTCAGTTGATAGACGTTTAAAGGTGGAAATATAAGTAAGCAAGTCACAACTGCCCTGCTGAACATAAAGCAGTTCCTCTGCCGCAACATGGGTGATCTCGGATTGTTCAAACGTTTGTCTAAGTAGAGTTTCAAAGGCCCTGTGGTCCTCAATGAACGGGTTGTTGTTTAGAACTAAAGGTGTAGCCCATGCCAAAGCATTACCGATCATGTTGGATACCATGAAGCCTACCTTAGTACGGTCTGTGGAAAAGGTCTGGGGGCGAAATGCAAAATATACGGAACAGGCTTCAAGAAATTCTTTCAATTTTTTAGGAGTTCCATCATACTTTCCTGCAGATAGCATCATGGGTGGTAAAAGCCGAATCACGAGTGTCGTGATTGGCAACCGTCTGCCTCAGAGCGGCGTTATCAGCCTTAACATTCTGTAATTCAGTATTCATGGCTTGTACAGCGTTCACCAATTCTTGAATCTGCTCAGGTGTGGCCATTGTTATACTTTGCCGTTGCCAACTTTCACAACCTTCACTGATTTCACTCTCCAACTTGATTTTCTCCTGTGTGCCCCTCTCCCCCTCCGCCTCCTCACCTGTTATGTCAAAATCTAGTTCCTCTACAAACCTCTTCTTCCAAAGTGCATCCTTTTTAATTTGGAGAGGAGGGAGGGTCTACCTCGAAAGGAAGCCACCCTGACCCTTGTACAAGAGATCTAGGGGGGCACCTCTTCCGAAGCAAACTAGTCCAGGGGAAAAAGCCGGATGGCATAAAAAAACCCTGAGGCGGTGGCCCAAAGATCTTGCACAGATGAAGTCACAGGTGTGTTCCCGAGGGAGAGGAATGGATCCAGAGCGAGATTTACCCAATGTCAGGCCAGAGAGAGAACAGCAGGGCAGCAGAGGGGGAAGCCCGGGAAAACTGTTCCAAGTAAAGAGAGGAAATCCTTGAAAAAAGGAGGAGAAGAGAACGAGGTGAAGCTGGGCAGGAATCGGAGAGCACAGAAGAAATGCGAGACAGGCAGGAAGGCAGAAATACGGGGAGACAGAGCAGAAAGCAAGACAAGGAAAACTGTAGCGTGTCAACCCGAAAGCCTAACGCATGAAGGTTGCAACGCGTAGGCTTCCGGGTTGCGGCTAGGGATAACGGGCTTCCGACATCACTGTTGTCAGAAGAACTAGACCACGTAAACACGGTGCGTCTGAGTGTGACGGCTCGGGTCAATGGCGGCATAAGTGCCACCGGGGCCAGAGTCGCCAGCTCCTGCGGCGTGTGACAATGTCAGAGACTGTTTGGTCGTGATCTGTAGCAATATCATCGATGCAGCTAAAGTTGAACATCTGGATTATGCCAGTTTTCTAGTTTACACAAAAGGGGAACGGGCACATTACAGGAGTGGTGTTTCTGATCTGTCTGAATATTGAACTCAATGCTAGAATATATTGTATACAAACTGATAATCCTGGCATTCATTTACTTAAGTTCATTTTTCCTAAGGGGTTTATTATCAGTATGTTTCATGTTTATCTCTGGTAAAACCAATGTCCGCATTCCTTGATCTCTATCCAGTGCTTAGAAGAGTTGATTAAATCAATGGACGATCAGCACCAGCTCAAAGGAAAATGTATTCAACTGATTGTCAGTGACTTTAATGGGCAATTCCAACCTCTTAGTTCATTAAGAATGATACCGAATAATGAGGATGAAGTCTGGATTATCCCAGTACTTCATTTACAGTCCATCGGGTAGA
Source organism: Ambystoma mexicanum (assembly GCF_040938575.1). Classification (NCBI taxonomy): domain Eukaryota; kingdom Metazoa; phylum Chordata; class Amphibia; order Caudata; family Ambystomatidae; genus Ambystoma; species Ambystoma mexicanum. The sequence continues at coordinate 106,818,576 of NC_090937.1, forward strand.
TGCACAGGCATGCACCAACTCTAGGGAATGTATATGCGGAAATGGGGGCAACAGCTTATAATGGTCGAGTCCCTGGAGAAATCCCAACTAATTCCACACACAGATTAGGCTCCTTGCACCAGCCATATTGTATTTATATTCATTGGTGTTTCCAATTGGGTATTATTAGTAAGTGAACTGCAAGTGCTTCAATGAACAGAAAGTGACCACGATTCACTAGCGCTTAGTTTGATCACTTTGAAATTAATAAGGGTATGCAGTCAACAAGCCTTCCCAGATATCTGCATTAGTTAACACTTAAAGATTAAAGAGAATTCAACTGAATGAGCGTGGTGTGGAATCACGTTTCCCTCCAATCTACAACGCTATATATACACTATTGTGTGAACATGTGTCTGGGGAAGGTCGCACAAGCAACAGAGACCCAGGTCCTATTTCAGAGAGCATTTTCCAATGGGGGTTTGCCATCATGTAAAAGCTTCTGTGCATTAGGCCACTAGTGTTTTATGAAGAACTTATGACATGGACAAGACTATTTTACATTGTTTTGCTATGGTAAAAAGAAACATACATCTGGTATTATGGGGAATGTAGACAAGTGAGTCATAACCTGTTGATTGCATTGATCAACAACTGGGAACACAATTTAGGTCAGATTATAATCCTTGATATATCAAAAAAACAAGAGGTGCTGTTACGTCGCTGCAAAAAGAGCCCAGTCAGACCTAGACAAAAGAACCAGGTCCTTTTCTTAAAAACTATTTTCCAAGGCAGCATAAAGTGGCATCTACCTACTGATCTGTTCAAATCTAATTGATCAATATGGGTTCTGGTATTAGTGAAGTAAGGATCTCAAACCACCCATGGCCATGGTGCTCAGAGACACGTATTATGCGTATTTTAAAAGAGGGGAATAACAATGATCCACCCTATAACCAGCACGTCAAGCTCTTCAAGATTTGGGTAAATCATATGCAACGGTACTGGTGGAAATATTAAGAAACTGTGTAACCGAAAATAAAGCTTTGAGCCATATCCAGGCAGGGTTCTGCAAAGGAGCTGATAGTTCTGATAGGAACTATGGGACAGACATTTAGGCTAGATGTATTAGTGCACACGTATATACAGGTGTGTCTCTGTCCTATCATTGTGGACCTCATGGCATCCTTTGACAACTTAAATCGAGATTTGCTCTTGGAGGCCTTGAGAAAACAGGGAATAAAAATTCAGTTCTTAAGTGCTGTTCACAAAGATTGATTCTCTCCACGTTGAAAAAGCAAAGGTTAGGTGGTGCCAGGTCGGTAAAGGAATAGCATATGGGCTAAGGATGGGCATTGGCTCCCTAGCTGTTTTCCTTGTTCATAAACGATATTATAACCCATTTGCTTTCACTGGCAGTAGATGTACCTATTATAAAGGGAGATCATTTAGTGTACAGTTACAGACAATGCCATTCTTTCATGTACCTCCCTAGTGGGCATGAAGAAAGTGTTTAATTAATGTTCTGTCACAATTTCAACAATTTTTAAATTAATGCATCAAAAAGTTAGAAAATGTGCTGCTGAAAAAATGTACCTGCTATGTAAATAAGATAGAATGGTGTTAAGATTCCAAATATGGGATATTTTGATTATTTAGGAGTACGCTTTAACAATAAGAGCGGCTGTGTCGGTCTCTATTAGCAAACAGTGGCATTGCTACGAGAACACCCGAGGGAGCCTCCTTAGGTTTCTAGTTTATAGAATGTAGACTATGGGTCATTACAAGTTTGGTGGTATCACGGTGGCATTACTGGCATGATACCACCAAACAGACTTACCATTACCGGCACTCAGTTTGCTGGAATTACCGGCAGATTCCTAGTGCCAATAAGGTAAGTAATTCCCCATTCCATGGAGTACCATTAGACGTCAGGGAGGGAATTCCTGGATTTACCGCCAGTGGTATTACCGGTGCTCGTAATTCCAGCATTATTTTGCCAGTGGGGGCCCCTTTTACGTCCAACTCTTGGATAGAGGTAAATCAGTCACTGCGACTAGCAAATTTTAGATTCCCAGTGCAAGAAAAGTGCTGGTGATGGTTTAACCGCCACATTTCCCAGTTTACAGTTGTCAAGAACACATTTTTAAGAGCTTATTCGGCTTATAATTATAATAATTCTTTTATAACGATTTTAATACTGAAGAGGTTTCTAAGTATGGACCCAGGATTCAAACCTGTGTTGTTTTGCCTTGTCTTGCTTCCAAGACAAGCGGGTTACCACTGAGGTATACTATCCATGCTTACCCTAGAGTACTTCAAATCGTGTGTTCAAAATGGATCTCAGGCAGTTGGGAATTGCGTATACAGCTCAGAAAAAGCCCTTACTATTGTGGTTAAAATAAATTGTCCAATCCCGTTTATAGAAACCTACTCCCTGTCAACACTGTTATCCTTATTTTGTTTTAATTATTTCATTCTATTAAGCGATGCTCACCCTTAGGCCTCAGAGAGTTACATAAAGACTCACAAAAACAAACACCAGGAAACTATAAGCTCTTAGTCAATTCATTTATTGAGCAGGAAGATCTTAAGATCATTTTTAAACTTAGGAAGACACTTATCACGCAAGGCACACACGAGCGCCTTCTGGGCCTTCGCTGCCGAGACATCAAATCCTGTGGCGCCAAATCTCAGGAGCTTGAATTGTGGTTAAGTAAGGCAAATACCCTTATTGGATCATACCACTCTCTCCAGAGTTTTAATATGTATCCTGTCCTTCACGTTTTGTGGGGGGATCCAGTGATACATTTTGTGTAAGTGAAAGAGTTTTATACTGGATGTTGCACTGAAAGCCAGTGAAGTGACCACCTCAATGGTGTGACATGATCTCTTAGTTTTAAACCAGGAATGGCCCTTACTGCACCATTTTGTAAGATCTGTATCTTTGTTATGCTTCCTTTGGTTTTGCCTGCAGATAAACTATTGCAGTAGTCAAGCCAAGAAATGAACAAGGCTATAGCTAGTACTGCCCTGTTATCGATGGTCTCGAAAGGGCTAATTTGAAGGAGCAATTATTTGATGTAAGAACATGATGACCTAAGTGAGTCTGTCTGTGTGGAAATGGTAATTTGCGCGTCCAAGTAGACCCTCGACAATATTTTCAAACTGTGCCCGGAGCAAACAATAAGAAACTCAGTTTTACTGTTATTCAGGGCAAGCAAGTTATTGGCCAGCCCGTGATGCATGGTCGAGTCGATCTGATGTATGGCTTTAGAGTCATCTGCCAAAAATTCCAATCAGTTTGAGCAGCATTTGAGAATCATCAGTGTAATTTGTGTAAGTAATCCGATTTTGGCAAAATGGTCAACAAGAGGCCTCATCTATATGTTGAAGTATATTGGAAAAAGATATGACATCTCATTATGAGTGTGCCAGTCCTGTAAAAATGCTGGAAAAATTGCCTCTCTCGATCTATTGACCAAAAGAGAATAATCGACGAGATTAAACGCTGCAGATAAGTCTAAGAGGAGAAAAAGTGCCATATGCCCATCATCAATGTTCTTCGTGGTATTTGATTTAAGGTTGAGTAAAGCCGTCTCAGTGCTATGGCGCTATCCAAAGCCAGATTGCTGATACTCCAATATATTTTGGAATTCAATATATTCCTGCATCTGTATATAGGCCACTCTGTCTTAAGTCTTCATGAGGAATGGCACATTGGTTATGGGCCTGACATTACTTGCCACCGTCTGATCCATTTGTTTCCTTTTAAGTAAAGGCGTAATCCAAGCTTCTCTTAATGACTTTGGCACATTTGATTCCTGCAAGGAAGAGTTGACCATCTGCGTAATGGAGTGTAGCAGAAGGTCAAGACAATCCTTTAGTATTTGGGCCAGACAGGTATTGTCAATGCATGATTGGATTTTAGATTAATGACGATGGCTCGCATCTCTTCACTACAAACCCTACAAAGTCTCTTTCTGAGGAAGTAGCTAATCCGAGATGCTGCTTTATCAGAGAAGCTGACAACTTCTTTGAACATGGTGATTAATACTGGGTGGACCATCAAATTGAACCCTGTGGACAAATCCAGCAACATAAGAAGTGCTGTTTGTCACTTATACATTACTTGATGTAGCCATTCCCTTCCCTAAAGCTGGCCTGCCATTTATTTAAAATGTTGTGATTGTTCAAATGTTGCACAATCTGAATATATGCTACGCGATCTATGTTTTTTAATAGAAAAGAAGTATTAGTGATAAGCACCCATGGGCAAAGGGTCAGCTTGTTTAACAGAGGGGTAATCCAGGCATTCTTTAGTTTGTCTGGAACGTGACTTTCCTTCAAGAATGCATTTGCACAGAATCCCTATCAAAGCAGGTGCACAGGGTTTGATTGTGATTGCATGGCAGGTAATAATAATAATTGTTCTTTTATAACATGCTTAATACCAGCAAGTAGTTTCTAAGTGCGATATTGGGATTCAAACCTGTGCGGGCGCTGCATTGTCTTGCTTCCAAGACAAACATGTTGCCCCTGAGCTATCCTACACCCTCTATCTGCTTTGCAACTCGTTGGTTTGAGTTTGCTAATAATCACCTACATTTCGGCATCAGACACAGGTCTAAAATTAAACAGGTGCTCTATACATTTCTGTGTTGATGTGATAGGAGATGCTTCTGCTTGTCCCAAGGTTTTTCTCCTAACCTAAATATTCTGTTTAATCCGATCCAACTTCCCCAGCATAGCTTATGTTATTTATTTATTTATTTTTAAAATGGTTTATTCGCTATTTTTAAAACAATATACAAAATAACAGTACAACATCTCATTATCTAAAATACATTTAATAAGTCTGCAAAAAACTTGAAACAACCACCAAGGTCAAGGACTGCAATTAATGAAATATATAATTTAAATATCCACATAAATATATTTTACAAAAATGTAGACGTATCGGACAAGTACTGTTTGCTGCCGCTGCCTCGTTGTTCTGTTTCAATTGGATTGGACTGTGTTGATTGAACTCCACGGACTTGTTACAGCGCTCTAAAACTCCCTGGAGGAGTCGGCTCGGTGCCGCACAGGGTTATGCTAATAGACAGTCACCTTGAAGTCAGGCACGCAGGTGCACCCGTGAAAGACTTCCTCCAGGGAGTTTTAAAGCGCTGTAACAAGTCCGTGGAGTTCAATCAACACAGTCCAATCCAATTGAAACAGAACAACGAGGCAGCGGCAGCAAACAGTACTTGTCCGGTACTTGGTGCGCAGCGCAGGTGCGAGAGGCTGCCAGTATTTGAGGTCGTAGAACGCGTGACTCGTCAGCGGGGGCGTGGCTACCACAACAGGAAGGACCTTAAAGTCGAACATGCATTTCGAATGGGCCCTCAACACCTGCTGCTGAGTCAAGGGGCTTTAGGGAACAAGTTAATTTCCATGCAGCTATAGCAGAACATTTAAATCAATTAAAAGAAATGCAAAAGAGCAAAGGAGGATGGGGGGCTCGGGATCTTAAACACTCTGCCAGCTCACCCGCTCATGAGATTCAAAACAATCCCTCTGATACAAATTACTCACATTCACCAGTACTGGGTTGCGATCCTATACCGCCAAAAAACAATTCAGGAAAATCTCGCCAACCAAATTCATTGCTCCCGCTAACCCACTGGAAGAGACTTTAGTGGATTTAAATCCCCAAGAATTACAGAATTTTCCTGTCTTGACCAGGATACTGAATTTGCTGGACAAGGGGCATGAATTTACACATGGAGCGATTGGTGCTCTGAGCCTAGCAACATCAGAAATCAATTCAAGATTGTGTAAAATAGAGGGCTTTTTGATGGCCCAGGAAAAATGTCATGTATTTTGGGCTGAGCAACATATGAGTGAGAAACGCTTTCATATTCAAAAGTTGGAAGCAATAGAAACAGAGCTCAAAGCTGGGAAATCATACAATATGAAATCTTTCGCTTCCCAAACCGAGTATGTGGAGCTGAATGATTTGGTTATAACAAACGCAACACCCGATGTAAAAAATGCACCAGCAAATAAGCTTCCACCATATGTGGAGATAGCGAAATTGCAGCATGAAAGAATATTGGCTTTAGAGAAGATTGTCCTTGCTACCAACCTAATGCCTTGGGAGAGGATGGCAGAGGTACTTAACAAAATGGAGGCGCCAATATTAACCCCAGCTACACATACCCCTGATAGTCCCTCTGTGCTTACAGATCTGATTGATTTGAACTCAGAGATCATGCAGAGTGGTCAGGAATGTATTAGCGATTCAACTGAAGGAGGAAATAGTACTCATAGTACATTCTTTATGTCCCGAAAAGCCAAAAAATTACATACTAAAGCTTTGAAAAAACAAAAAAATGCAAGCTTCCAAAATGCAAGCTTCCAAAATCCATTAACCCAAGCAGGGCTCAAGATGAATCAAAATAACAAAGAAAAAATGAAAAATAAAAACTCTGAGACATTGGTAGAACAGAATAAAAAAAAAAACAGCAAAAAAGGAATAACAAAAGTGTTATTAAGGAAGATAACAACATTGATCTAACGCAATTGAACATCGAAAGCCAGGCCGTCTTGGGTATATCCGATACTGGGTCACAAAAACTCGTTTTCTCGAGTATTGAGGGGAGTGAAAAAATAAAATATACCAGATGAGATACCAAGATATAATGTTGCAAACATAAAAGATGACAATGTGCTATCATCACCTATCCTTATACAAACGCAGCTACAACGCTTTTTCGAAAAAATAGACAAAAAAATAACAGACCTAGTTCAAAAACCACATAACACTACAGATACAAGTGCTGACTGTTATGTTGTGAGTTCTTTACCTGATAGAAGTACTCACAATGAGAATAGTCAAGTTGGGAATGAAGTTGTAGGCACTCAGGATCCTGATTTTGCTAAGTCACAACACATGAAGGGAGCCCCTGATACACAGCAAAATCGGCAGTCCATATTGCCTACTCCTTTTCGTGAAGGAGAGAGTGAGGATAAATGGTCATTCTATAACACCTTAGGGCCTAAGATGAAATTGGTAATGGGATTGACGTTGGATCCAACAAAGGTAGACAATCCAAACTTAACGCAATCATCATTGATGAAAGTTTCTCATCAAATACCTGCACTGCGCAACTTAGTGTCTAACGATATAGACTGGGTTTGTCTACCATATGTCTCAAACGGTCGAATGTTATGCAAATATCAGAACACTATCATCGCTGCACTATATGGAAACATATACAGGATGTACAATTGCTTGGTTATGTGTTATCACTGTTTAACTCCATGGAAAATGCCACACTGTTTGTGGAGTATCAGCCTTCTGCTCCTCATAACAACACCCACATTGAAGATCATGATAACCAGCTTGCAACCTTACATGAAAAAATCAGATTGCAGTCAGAATCCGTTGCCCATATTGTGACAAGCCTGACATGGCTTGAACCACTGATGACAAATCTAATAATCAATATGCCAGCCAAAAAAAAAAAAAAAACTATAAAATGATACAGTGGTTATAAATTCTTGGAATTGCTGTGGCTTTAATAATTTTGAGAAATGGTTTCAGAACACATTGGATGTACAATCACCAGCAATAATCATCTTGCAGGAAACCATGGTGACCCAAGATATTTATCTGGAAGGATATGTAGCTTTTTGTTCTCATGCGATAAAAGGTAATAAAGGCCGTCCATCTGGAGGCCTCGCGATTCTGGTGAGACATTTATATCAATCTAAACTGCTCCAAATCTATTCATCTCCAGATATATTGGCGGTGGAAGTGACATTTAATGTCAGGGTGTTCACTCAGCTGATTATAGTTGCACTGTATTGGAACCCAGCAACATCAACCTTAGACTCTATTATCGAAAAAGTTAACCATGTTCTTTTACAAGCGGCAACATACGCTCCGAATGCACAGATCATTATGGGTGGCGACTTCAATTCAAATCTCAACAAAATAATGTTGAAATCAGATATAGCATCCTATTATGAAATATTGGCTTTTGAAAGTGGGCAAATATGGAGGGAGTTTTTGAGTGATTGGGAATTGCAAGTTGTGCCCTTTGCGCAAAAAGAGAATGCATATACTTGGGCTCATGGTAGAAAACGCACAGCAATAGACTACATAGTAACCTCAAACTCACTGGCTGAATTCACCACAAATTGTAATATTATTCAATCACATCTAAGCGATCATTGCATTTTGGAGTGTCTATTTGAATGTAGTTTACCAGTGTACGAAGCTAAGCCCGTACTGTCATTGCTGGAGATAGATCGCAAGGCACTTTCCATCAGGTGGAATGCTAGATTATATAGGCAGCTAAACTATCTGGTTAACAGAGACATGGTAAAAGCTAATGTTGAAACGTTGTCCAGTTCTGATCTTAACATTTGGGAAAGGAAAAATGCTGGAATGATACACAGGCATCTTGACACTTTGGTGGAGAAAAGCTCAACAGCCAAAAAGTTTGACTACAAGAAGAGTTTCAATGCAGAAATTGCATTAAGGAAAACACAAAAAAACAGCGAAATTCGTAAACTGTTGAAATTATCCATTAATATAGGGGGTTATGCAACTGAGAAAAAGAAAATCCTTGCAACTTATAGAAACAATGTCAAACACCTGAAGATTGGTTCATTTATCGAAACCAACCAAAAAATGATGCAGAACTTAATTGGCAAAAACTCAAGGGAATCTTGGGCAATACTGAAGGACCCATTATTGAAAGGAAAACCAGATCTTTGCTCTGCCGTAAGTGGAGAAGTATGGTGTAAAATCTATGAATCCAAATATGCTATGCCACAGAAATTTTGTGGGTTACTAACCCCGGATCTGGCTATAAATATTCCCTCTATATGTCCCTGGGGATTGAATGACATCATCTCTATAATTGCAAAGTTAAAACCATCTAAAGCTGCTGGGCCGGATGGTATTCCACTGTGCGTCTTAAAGGACGACCCAAAACTATGGGCAAAAATCATCTTAAGGAGGTTGGAATGTGTATTTAAAGCAAAGAGAGTACCGGAGTCGTGGTTATCCGCGATCATAATTCCACTACACAAAAAGGGCCCTTTGAACGACCCCTCCAACTTCAGACCCATAGCTCTAATCGACATCTCTGCAAAGATCTGTGCTGCCCTAATATTGAATGACTTAAATGATATCATCCTAAAATCCTTTCGCGGTTTCAAACTGGGTTTCGTAAAGGCATGGGTACACCGTTGAACGCAACCCTGTTGGCACACTTACTGAAAATATCCGCTAACACCACCCATTCTTACCTTTATAGGTGTAAAGCAAGGCTGTAACCTTGCAGCCACACTGTTCAATCTGTATCTTTCTGAAATAGCTTCAATTTGGTCTATGTGTAATTCATTTGCGATTAAAGTAGGGGATCTTTGCTTGGATTGGCTAGCTTTTGCAGACGACTTGATAATGTTTGATCTTACTCCGTTTGGGCTGCAAAATAAACTTGAATGTTTAGTTGAATTCTGTGAGAAGCGCAATCTCCAGTTAAACCCGAATAAATCACACATATTGGTATTCTCAAACAAAAGAAAGCTTTTAAGATACCAATGGAAAATAAAGGGTCTTTTGATTCCACGTGCTTTGGGCATGATTAAATGGGTTATAACTTGAACAACTCTGATTCAATTGGCAAATGGAATAAAGAAATTTCAATCAAAGCGATGCCATTCATCGCACAAATTAAATTAATCTACTCAAAAATCTGTAATTTCTCCATAATCCCATTGATAGATTTTTACCAGCTTAAAGTGAAAGCAATCATCATATACGGCCTAGACCTGTGTTACTTGGAAATTGGTTCTATATTAAATAAAATCCAAGGAAAAATATGGAAGAAAGTCTTGCATTTGCCTATGTCACTACCAAATTCGATTATTATGCACGAACTGGGATTGACATCATTAGCTACCAAACATCTATGGCGCAAGTTTGCATCTCACGCAAAAATCCTAGACCCTTTGACAAATTCCCTTTATGAAGATCTTGGAAAAATGCTAAAAAAGGGAAATCCGGCTTCGGTAGCAGATGAAGGGAAAAGGTGTGATGAAAATCTTGCACAATTAGCCATGGGAAGGGAAGATCTAATAAATTGTCCTCAGGTTGTAAAGGCAAGACTAATTCAATACGATTGGGCAGTAAATTCAGATAAAATCAGGCAATATAATTCACACAAGGAGTATGCAAAGTTCAGCATAAACAATCACCACTATTGCCATACTTGAGACAGTGTCCTGGCCACAAAATGTGCACAATGTACATGAGGTTTAAATTTAACTTAATTCCAACTTTAGAGCGCAGTAAGAACTGCCTCAACTGTTCCGATTTAGGAGATGAAGGATGTAGATTTTGTAGTAATGCTCAAAAAGAAACGTTGAAACGTCTTGTCTTACATTGCGTCTTCTTTGCAAAAGCAAGGCAAAACAATCTGCTGAAACATCAAAATCTAGCAACAGCCTACCAAAGTGAAATGCTCTGGACACAATGTATGTGGGGTTATCGTATGTCTATGATCATTGATTTAACACAACTGTTGCATGAAATTGAGAAGAATCAGATGTCCAAGAATTCAGGCAAAAATGGAGTGGTGAATGACCGTTGTGATATATTAGCTAATACGATTTTAGTGAACCCAATAGATGAATGTATATACCAAAACCAGGTTATCTCAATGGAAAAATTACTGATTTTAATTTAGTTAAATAACCTGCAATTGGTGGTGATGTGTTATTGAAATGATGTTTTGTTTGTTATCGTACTTAGATTGTAAATATGGTTCTCCCTTTTCATTATTTGATTATTCGTTGATTTTATGTAAAACACCTCGGTTATGCGATTATGTTTTTAGGTATTATGTTCTTTAACAAAACTTTTTGTAAATTTATGAAATAATATTAAGAATTGTTGTAAAGATATCTTGTATCGAAAAACAACAAATAAAAATAAAAAAATAAAAAAGTTGGAGTGGTCTCTCGTCCAATTCATTTTCTAAGATAGTCTTTTTAAACCATATTTAGGAAACCGCTCCAAAGTTTATCAAACAACTTTCCTTTTTTTTGCAAGTTCAAAATAACTCTTTCAATATTGCAGATTGAGTACATTTCTGATATCCACATGTCTTTTGTTGGTGCCCAAGTCAATTTCTAGCTGTGTAGGATTAATCTTTTTGCTGTCAGAAATGCCTTCAAAATCCAAGATGCTTGATGATATGACTGATCTTCCATATCTGTATCTTATCTCAGAATCATTGTTTCAAAACTAAATTCTCTATCATTGTTCAGCACCTTGTTCAGCAATTCCGTGATCCATGACCAAAAAGATCTTACTCTGTGAAATTCCCAGAGCATATGCTCAAAAGTACCTCTCAAATGACTACATCACCAGCATGCATCCTTTGGATTCAGCCCTTGGCTATATAAGCGATCTTGAGTCCAGAAAATTCTGTTTAAAATCTTTACTTGTTGAGTTTGCTCACCAATGTTCATAGACATCCTTGGACTATTTCTGCATACTGCTTCCCATCATTGAGGTGTCATCTCTTCCAACAGACATAATGACCGTGATTGCAATAGTCATTTTGAAGAAGCATGTAGTAAATGATATACCTCTGAAGCCAGGTTCTAGGTTCACAGCAGATCTGAGTTTCCTGTATTCTCCAGATCGAAAACATCTAATCCCAAATGTTGCCTTTAATCCTTGAAAAGATAGCCATGAACCTTTTTTCAAATAGGTTCTCTATTGTCTTAATCCCTGACTTTAACCAGTCAGGCCAGAATATAATTGTATTTGATGATAGGATTAAACCAAATTGATGAACAACACTTCAATCCTGGTGACATATTGAGGGAGGAGGCTATTCCATGCCAGGTTAATCTCAAGAAGTCAGTCAATGTAGACCTTGTACCCCATCCTTTGCTTGTTGTGGACAGAAGAGCTGATGGATGTAACGGGTTAGCAAATCCAGTCTCAGCGACAGCACATTCATCTAACTCCTCTCCAATGAATGGTAGGAAGTGCCTTGCTGTGTAAGCCTGATGGTATCTTTTAAAATTAGGGATACACAACCCCCCCTTTCCATTTTGAAGTTGCAACTTCCAGAGCTTCAATCTTGATTTTTTGTAATCCCAATGGAATTATTGGATCATAGAGTCAAGCTCTTTTAACAAAGACTACTGAAATTGAAGTGGAATCATGCTCATGACACACAAAATTTTAGGAGTCGCTGTCATCTTGATTGCTTTTACCCTTGCTCACATTGACAAGTTTAGGTAATCCCACCTTTTTTGGGAATCCCACTGCGGCCAATTTATCCAGTGACAACCTCAGGTTAACTTTCATCATATCATCCAGGTCTTTTGTAATATATATGCCCAAATATTTCATTTTCTCTGTGCATCACTTGAAAACCAGTTTGTTCAGCAAAAAACTATAACATAAAGCTTAGCATGCCAAGGCTTCTGAGTTAGACTACTTACCTTTGTAATTTGTGATCTCTCTGAATTTCTCATAATGCTTCATTAAGGCAGGAACAGATGTTGATAAATCATGCAAGTAGAAGGTCATCTGCATAAAGTGAAAGTCTTTGGGCCTCATTCAGAGTATGGAGGTAACTACCTGCAATACCGGTACCAAGTCTGCCCTGGTTCAATGGGGACTTACCGGTCTATCCCGACCTTTGCGGGACCAGTAAGCCCCCATTGAAAAAGCCATTCCCCATTCCCATTTGAGCCCCCATAGGGCTCAATGGGAAGGTGTTAATAACGGTACCGCAAATTGCGGTACCGTTATTAGCTCTAAAATCCCTTAACGGGTTCCGTTCATAACGCCTGGTAAAATCAGGCGTTAAGGAAGGGACCCGCTAAGGGAACTCCGAATAGGGTGCAAAGGGATTACCGGCACCGGAGTCCTTACCAGTGGCCGGTATCCCTTTGTGCCCAACTCGTAATGAGGCCCTTTGTGTAATTCTGTTCAAATTAACACCTTAGATCTCCATGGATCTAACAGCCGCTGCCAGCGGTTCCAAGGAGATCACAAAAAGTAATGGTGACAATGGACAACCTGGCCTTGTTCCACTGTGTAATTCGAATTTGGATGAGATCTTACAATTAGTTGTCACCTCTGCCGATGGGCACGAGTAGAGCAATTCAATCCACCTCATGAATTTGGTTCCAAAATGTATTCTTTCCATTGTCTTAAATAAAAATTACCATCTTACCGATAGAATGCCTTTTCTGCATCTAAAGACAGGGCCACTGATTCTGTTCCTTGGGTTTTTGATGCTGATATTGTTAATAAGAGTTTCCTCATGTTTGTAGCTGAGATTCTTGCTTTTATAAACCAAGCCTGATTTGGGTGAATTCATTTGTTTTATAAATTCTCTATCCGTTATGCCAGGATCTTTGAAATGATTTTACCATCTGAATTAATCAGACTGATCAGTCTATAGCTGCCCAGATTTAGAGGGGGTTTTCAGGCTTCAAAACAAATGAGATTGTTGCATGTCTAAGTTTTGGAGCTAGTCTTCCTTTGTTCCTACAATGCCTAAATGTGTCTTTAAACATATCCTGTTGCTGTGCACTAAGAGGAAGACTATATGTTTGACATATAGGATTAGGGGAGGTTACAATGGGAGGGGCACGGAGACTGATGAGTGGAGTGAGGAATTGAGATCTGTGGAATTGTCCAGTCAAGCATGGTGTCTCGATAGGGATGAATGGATGCAGGAGGGGAGATGGCAGAGCGAAGGGTGGTGGTGGATGGTGGGATCTAAGGAAAAGTTTAGTTTAACAGTTACAAGGTTGAAAGTTGTTAAAGAGTCTGATTCACAGCACATGGCATGGTACGTGGTGAGGACTGATATTGCGAAAAGGGAAGAAAAGAAGATTCAAGGGAGGTATAAATATTTTGCGCAAAGCTTACTGGGATCAAAAAAAAAGGACCTGGAATGTCCAGGGATTGGGTAAAAGGTTGAAAGTTTGTAAGTTTAAGATGCACAATTAGCTACAGGTGGCATTACAGCAAGAAACACATCCCTTAGGACCAGATCTAGATGATGTGCATCGACTTGTGGTGGGATGGTGTTCGGTTCTACATCCTCATTGTATGCCGGGAAGAGAGTCATGATCTGGATAGACAGGGGGGCCTTGACACAAGTAGATGAAACTAAGTGAGATTCAGAGGGGTGGAATATCTCTGATCAGGGGGTAAATATAAGACCTACATCTCTGAATAGTGAATACCTAAGCGCCCAATGCAGAGAGTGAGGAGTATTTTAAATCAGTGCTAGCGATAGAGTGCGAAAATAGGTTTTCCATTTTCATATGGGGGGGAGATGGATTCGACATTTTTTCATATGGTGGGTGTAACTGCTGGATGATTCTATTTGATTTGAATTATTTATACCGCACTCTGGACAAACTGAGTCATATTTAGGCACAGATGGAAAACACTGTATTCAATGGTTTACTGATATTGAATACATTTGCTGGACCTAGTGGAACATACTACACTGATGATGAAATTTAGATGCACAAAAATGAGGCCAACGGTACCATCATAGAAATTACGGGTGGAAGCTGACGGAGACGCAGGTTTCGGGACACTATACTTGAAGAAACCATTCCGTTATTTGAGGTTAATGAAGGATAAGTGACAGAGATGGGGTTCATGTGGGAGGCCTTTAAAGTGATGATGAGGGAATATTGGGGGATGAGAAATTAAATGGGACCTAGAGAAGTAGTGATCTTGCAGATCAACTTCAGGGACAGCAGGAGCTTAAGGAGACGCTGCTTACATTTCATTTTAGCCAGCGCACAATCTGGATACATGTGGAGGGGATAAAGCGCGCTGCTTGCTGGCATGGTTGATAAGAAAGGAGTTACCAAGATCAGCATTTATACAAATCTTTGATTCAGAGTGGGTCTTGGTTACCTCACAGAAAGTAAATAATGAAATGTTCCTAGAATACAACTCTACACTAGTGAAGTTGCAAAAATGGAGGAGAAAGTGGCTGAGTCATTGGACGTGGTAGAGCACCCACGGTTATCTGATGACCACAGGGTCGAGATAAATGCACTGGTGGAGGAGGCAGACATAATAAGTGCACTGCGACCTATGCAATGAAATAGATCACAAGAGATAGATGACCTTCAGGTCGAGTTCTACCACATGTACATGGATCTGTTGATCAACCAGCTGAAATGGGTGTATGATGCGGCATGCAATAAGGGGATACTTCCCAAGTCAATAAGGGAGGCATTGATCACAGTAATATTGAAATCCCGGAAGGACCCAAGTCACTGTGAATCATATAGTCCAATTTTGCTGATTAATGTTCATGGGAAAAGGTGGCACCAAGTCTGGTGCAGACCTGTGTCGGTGTGTGGGTGGCCATGAGTACCTCAATAAATCTTAGAGGCCTGCACTATATCATGGAATATGCAAAAGATGCAAAGGGAGGACTTGTCACTAGAAGCCTTGGATGCTGTCAAGGCATTAGAAAGTTTGTAGGTTTTTAAGGTGCTAGGTTTGGGGCCAGGCATTAGGCAGTGGATCCAATTTTTGTACCCAATGGTAAGAGTGAAGACAGGAGGGCGGGTCTCTGCAGACAGGAGATCCAAGGACCTTTGCAGGGGAACTAGGCAGGATTACTAGGCAGGGGTGTCCGGTATCCCAAATATTATTTGCTATGGAGCTGGAGCCGTTAGGGGAGTATTTTGGGAAATAGATTTTAGAAACTGTAATTATGAATTTTGATACTCTTCGTAATATATCACTGTATGCAGATGATATTTTTTATATGTATGCAACCTTCCCCCCCACACACACCCCTCCCCAGAGAACGCTTCAATCATTTTGGAAATATTAAGTTATTTTAGATGATTGTCTGGATTCCCAATAAACACATAATCGTCTCCTTTGTGTCCACTGGCAGTGTTGATGGAAAGGCGAAGGATTGTGGGATTCTGTGGGAATTTGAGTCCTTTCATTATATGGGAATAGAGATGTTTCATGATATGGAGGAGACCTCTGTGTACAATATGGGCAGGGCACTGACAGTAAATTGGGAGCACAGTAACATTTTGCAAACGTTTACCATTGTCATTGATGGGGAGAATAGCTCTGTGCAAAATGGTAGTGCTATGCTGGAAATGCATTGGAGGGGCATGGCCTCCATACCCTTGTCCTTTATTGGGTACGGAGGCCATGTCCCTCCGATGGTCTGGATAAATCCTGCCAGAACGAACACATACTCTTGATCTCTCAACCACCACTCCTACCGCTAAGAGGCAGCTATTACACGAATGCCACACCAGCTGCACACTTACTCGGTGCTCACATGCACCTTGACTCTCTCTACTCTCTCTACTGACTTGAGCTTCGGTTCCCAAGGGCGTTCAACCTACCAGCGCTTTCAGACCATACCAATGGTACATAAGGCGCTATATAAATGCAAAGTAACATAACATAACATAACATACCATAACATTGCCTTATTATGTATGTTCTGTCTTGTTTTCCGTGCAGGAGTTCATGTGGGCCTCCTGGCGGTGCGGCTCTTCCTCTTTTTGGTTTGGTTAACAGAACCTTGGGATACCCTTATAGCACCCATGGGTGGGAGTACAACCCTGTACTCCTAATGTATGTTTTTAGGGCACCTGTGTGTGGCCCACAGAGCAGGATATGGGCTGGTGGCAGCTATATGCTTAATTGACAGGTGCCCTGACCGTCCTCCATTTTGAATTGCTCAGGCACTGTCATTGGAATCAGTGGATTCCTGATAGGAAACAAGATGGCCCCTGTGGCCTCTTGCTTTATATCACCTGTTACTTTACTTTTCCACAAGTCCTGGGAAGCCCTGACTCTGTCCCTTCCCCCTGACTGGCTGTTGAGTGGAAGTTCGATATATGGTGTTGTGGGGAGGGAAGTCCAGGCCACACTGGCTGGAGCCTTCCCAATGACTGTTTGTTGTGGGTACGCTAATGGGGTGGGACCTGGGTGAATGGAGTGTGTGACGAATGCACATTCTGTATTATGGGTGTCTAGTATCTGGTGGTTGACACAATGACTGAGACAGCCCTTCCCAAAATTGGTAGGAATGCAGTGCTTTCCTGAATCCACATACTGTGTTGTGAGTGTCTGGATGGAGAATAATGGCCTGAATGCACAGTGAGCCGATTGGCTGACTGACTGCCTGAATGCCTTTCTGACTGATTGGTTGCCTGAGTGTGACCCAGCAGAGTGAATGGGAGATCCATAGTATATTTGGGGGCCTCTCACTGCTAGAAATTGTTCAGAAGCTGAAGTTGAAACTGATGCTTAACTTCGAAGCCCACTGGAAGAAGAATTGCTGCTGTTGTCTTTTGGTAATCTGAAAGCCACTGTGCCGTCAAGAACTGATCCAAGAGAGGACCTGGTTAGAACATCTCTTCATGAGCTACAAGTGACCATCGTGCATCAGCTGCTCTTTACCAAAGCTCCCTGGTAGACAGACCTACGAAAGGCTGCTGACTGGAGACGGGACTGCTGCGGAATCACAGAGAGAAGCACCCGGAAATTTAAGTCCATCACCGTCGACGACTACCGTCGCTGACTGGAGCCGCAGTGTTCCTTTGCCTAAGAACATTGAAATAGGACTCCCTTGCTCATCCTCGTTGACTGCTTTCGTGCTGCTGGAGAAAGTCAAGGCCGCCGACAACCGAGGAGAATCCACTGGTGTGTTTCCTGCCACCCGAAGACCGCAGAGATGCTGATGACTGTACACCATTGCTGGGCCAAAGTTCTTCATTGACTCCTTATGGCAACAAACACTCGTCGTCGAGGTGCCCCGCAGGCCAAAGTCTGCAGGATGTTTTTGACTGATCATCAACGAGCACCACAAGAACCGAAGATGCTGCCGCAAATACAGTGTTCACCCATTTTCCTCGTGGGATCTCGATGATCCGTGGCTCCTGCCTTAAAGGGAGCCACTCAAGACGGATCCTTCGATGACCCAACGTCGAACTCTGCTATTCCAGGTACATTGGGGTTGTAGAACTATTTAGAAGTAAATAAGACTCTTGTGAACAATATATGGACTGGGCTTGTATAATATATATTTATTTACAGGTTGCCCAGGAAGGGGGATCCTCATACAGAACTGTGCCTGGTGGTAGGGTCTCAGTATTCTGTCAATTGTTCTAACCAACTGCTTTCCGGCTATGTCTACTGTTGGTTCTTGTTATTACTTGATTTGTGTGACATTTAAGCTAAGTAGTTAAGTACAGTTGATGCACTTTAATGAAATCTGATAGTAAGTGTAGTACCATGTAGAACTGTGTATATATTTGTCATTGTAGATTAACTGAGCACAAAGTGAGTTATTATGATTGTGTCTATAACCTTGAATCTTAATTATATAAAGACTGTGTTTTCACTAATACAGTGCATAGACATTCCTTTGTGGGTGTTTGGGGACTACACTGTACTTAAGAACCAGCCTGCATCACCTCCTGAGAAGCTAGGGCTTGATTGCTCGATCATAGCTAACCTATAGAGAATCTTCCCTGGGGTCCTCTGTGCCTCTCCTCTGCCATATAGAGAGCAGGAGTACAGCCACCCCCTCCAGTCTTTACACTTCTGGCAGCAGTGGGATGCTTATGGTTTTAAGAATCAGTATGTAACCTTGCCACTTATAAAATATCCACACTATGTTAAATTGAGGTTTAGTTGTGTACAAGATAACTACATCACAAGCAATTAAATGTATTGCCAATGAGAAATTAACTAGAATGAGCTTAGAGGCTCTCCAGAGTGCTTGTGAAGCCAGGGAGTTAGACTTTGTAGATAAGTCTAGGGTTGAGCTGATAGCTGCCCCGTTAGACTACCAGACTGATTGTGAAGCTTTTGAAGGGCTGAAGGGGGGAATGCAACAATGAAGACTCTGCCCCTGGGTTTGTTACTGAATCTGATTATTGGCATGCCACCATTCCTGCTGCCTCTGTTCTGAACCCCAGCACTGCTATTCAGGGGGATGTGCTGAAGATTGAACTTTTAAAATTGGAGCTACAGCAGGAACAGTTAGCCTTTCAATATAAAAAGTTGGCAACAGAAGCTGAATTGGAGAAAGAGGAGTTGGCACAGCAGGTCATACTCAAAGATAGGGACACTGAGCACCAGGAGATTCAGCTGGAGAGCGCTAGAGTGGAGACTTCAGCGAAGCCAGTTGAGAGTGGGAGGTCCCCAGCCACCAAGTTTATGAAATATTTGGTTGATGTGTATGCACAGGGTTCTGTTATCCTCTAATGGATTGAAGCATTTGAGATGGCTTGAGCAATTCATTATGTGGATAAAAGAGATTGGGCTGAGTGTTTGTTAAGAAGAGTGTCTCAGACTGGATATGACTGTATTCAGAAACTGAGTGTGGAAGAAAGGGGTCAGTATGAGTCCATGAAGTCTGCTTTGATTGCGAAGTTTGCAAGGCACCTACCCAATATCTTAAAAGGTTCAGGGAATTTAAGAAAAGAGATACTGTGTCTTGGGTTGTCTGAGTGAGTGCTGCGCACATGAACATGATGGGGTGGATTAATGGTTACAAAGTGAAAACGTTTGTTGAATTGTCACAAATTTTGTTTTTTGAGCATTTTTCAGAAGCCTGTTCACCAGAGCTGGTTCAGTATGTTGCTGACCAGAACATTTTAAATCCGTTTGAGCTAACCATCCTGGCTGACAAGTGGGTTTCCCACCCGGTATCCCCTAAGGACTCCAGTCGAAGGGACAAGGACAAAGGAAAGGGGACCTCTCAAAAGTCTGAGTAGTCCCAGAAGCAATCACAGTCGAATAAACCAAAGCCTTCCTCTACTAAGACCCAACAATCTAGTGGAGATAAGTCCTATGTGGGTGGGAGTAGGAGTAGTGGTCCACCTGCTGCAAAGCAGGCTTCCAGTGGTTCCAGTACCGTACCCCGCATTCCTGGCACATGATGAGACTGTGGGATTCTGGATCACAAGAAGGGTGACCCCAACTGTAAAGGTAAGGCAGTTGGAGTCCAGGCTGTCAGCCTGACCTACCCTTACCTCATGCCTGAGGTGGAGGCCACTGTTCTCCCCTCTTCTACAGGGATCACATTCGGTGCTCCTGTAGAGCGTTTCCCTAGAGTCCCTTGGGGCTGGGACACGTACGCAGAAGTACGGGCAACAATCCCACAGAACACCCATAGGTTTTTGAAAAGTGTCCTCTTGAATGGCCAGCCTTCCACTGGCTTGAGAGACACTGGGGCGAGCATGACAGTGGGGGACAGGACACTGCTCAAGCCAGGAACTATGTAGGTGCTCCCCTGAGAACCACCAGGTTAGCTGGTGGTCCTCCCAAATTATCTCCTGTAGCCTTAGTCAACATTATGATTGGAGACAAGACAGTAAAGCTTCCTGTCCTGGGTCAGGACAACAGGCCTGCTAACATTTTGTTAGGAAATGAATTGGTGAATGGGGATGATCTTGGATAGTCTACCCATGGCTACTGTGTCGGTCACCCGATCACAGGTCACACAGGGTCCTGCTGCGAGTCCGGTACCCTCACTGACGGGGAACCCCAAGGTACGAAGAAGGAAGAGCAAGAAGGCTGCCTCTGCAAAAGGTACCCCCCTTCTCTTCCTGCTGCTTCTGCAGCACCCACTGGGATTCATGCTCCGGACGGGCTGGGTCCAGTGGAAAACCCAAACTCAACTCCTGAGGGAGACGAGGCAGAAGACCATCCTCCAGGAGAGGTGTTCAACCCAGAGGACCACCCCGACCTTCAATGCCTGTTGGCTGAAGGGGGACCCTCCCGGGCGGACTTCTGTAATGGACAGAGAGAGTGCCCCTCTCTCAAGGGTCTGAGGAAACAGGCCCTGCCCCAGGCACAGGGAGAAGTGCTTAGGATATTCCAGATCTAGTGGGAGGGTGAGTTCTTTGTTAGTGAGCCTATTAAGCCTGAATCTGGTGCCCGCAAGAGGTTGGTGGTACCCCAGGTTTAAAGGCCCTTCCTACTGCAGTTGCCGCATGAGGTGCCCTTAGCTGGTGATCTTAGTACCAAGAAGATAAAGCAAAGGTTCTCCACCCATTTCTACTGGCCCTGGATGGGAGTAGAAGTGGAGTCAGTTGTCTGGCAAGACTGGAGGCAGTGTAATTGCCCCACTGCAGCCGTTGCCAGTGGTTGGCACACCATTTGACAGGGTGGGCATCGACATTGTCGGTCCCCTTGACCCTCCCACTTCAGGTAGACATCGATTCATCCTGGTCTTGGTTGATCATGCCACCAGGTACCCTGAGGCTATACCCCTTCTGACTATTACTGCCAAGGTGGTTTCCAGGGCTCTCCTGGGCATTTTCACCCATGTTGGATTACCTACGGAGGTTGTCTCTGACAGAGGATCCAACTTCATGTCGCGTTACATGAAAACCATGTGGAAAGAGTGAGTTACCTACAGTTTCTCCACCTCTTACCATGACCAGAACAATGGTCTGGTCGAGATATTTAATAAAACTCTAAAGGGCATGCTAGGCACTTTGGAAGCGCCCCTAAGGAGGAAATGGGATTTCTTCCTGCCATGCTTGCTGTTCACTTACAGAGAGGTACCTCAAGAGGGTGTTGGTTTCAGCCGCTTAGAGTTACTCTTTGACCATCCAGTGAGGGGGTCCCTTTCCTTGATCATAGAAGGTTTGGAAGCCACCCCTCCATGTCCTGCCAAGCAAGTGGGGGACTATGTGTTAGGCCTCAGACAGAGGATGATACAAATGATGGGTCAGGCGATAGCGAATCTCAAGGCCACCCAGAAATTGAACAAGTACTGGCATGAACCTAAAGCCTTGCAAGTGGATTGGACTCCAGGACAGGAAATGGAGCCTACCAAGCCTAGAGCTTTGCCAGATAAGTGGACTGGACCCTTCAGGATCATCTCCAAGATGGGCGAAGTCAATTATCTGGTTGACATGGGAGTCCCTGGGGTAGCCCCTTAGTGATTCCATGTTAACAGGCTCAAACCTTTCCATAGGCAAGCAGAAGTCTCATGTCTCTTGCTGGCTTCAGAGCAGAAAGGGGATGGGAGTGAGCTGCTTCCTGATTTTCTGCATAGTAATGCTCAGGATGGTTCAGTGTAGGGAGTGCATCTCTCTCCAGATCTGACAGAGCAGCAGAGGGCCTGCAGGGCTTTGCTCTGGCAGTATGCCTCTCTGTTCTCACTGACACCAGGTCTTACACCATGGTGTAGGCACAAAATTGACACTGGTGACAGTGTGCCTATCAAAAGCAGGTGCTGCCGTATGTCAGACACTGTTAAGAACCACATCCAGGCAGAGGTCACCAAGATGTTGGATCTGGGTGTTATTGAACCCTAAACCAATCCCTGGTCCAGTCCAGGGGTCCTTGTCCGCAAGGCAAGTTCCCAGGCAGGTAACAGGGATTGGCGGTTCTGTGTGGACTACAGAGGGGTCAATGCAGTCACCAAAACTGATGCGCACCCATTGCCCAGGGCCGATGAGCTTGTGGACACCATAGGTGCTGCCAAATGTGTGAGAACCTTTGACCTTACCTCAGGCTATTGGCAAATAGCTCTGGAGGACTATGCGAAGGAAAAGACTGAATTCTCAACACCAGACGGGCTCTACCAGTTTAGAGTCATGCCTTTTGGGTTGAAAAATGCACATGCCACTTTCTAACGTTTAGTCAATCATGCACTCAGTGGGCTGGAGGCCTTTTGTGTGGCCTACTTATAAGACATCGTCGTCTACAGTTCCACTTGGGAGGAGCATTTGACTAACTTGGATAAAGTGTTGCAGACCTTGAAAAGGGCTAACCTCACTATCAAGGCCATCAAGTGCCAGATAGACCAGGACAAAGTCACGTATCTTGGTCATGATGGAGGAGGGGGTCAAATCTGACATCTAACCAGTAAAGTACAGGATGTACATGACTGGGAGACTCCCACTACTCTAACCCAGGTGAGAGCCTGTTTAGGCCTCACTGGTGATTATCGCAAATTCATGGCAGACTATGGAACAATAGCCCTTCTGACAGCTCTGACTTCGCTCAAACAACCGAGGAAGGTTAATTGGACAGAAGACTATCAGAGGGCCTTTATTGGCTTGAAAGAATTTCTGCGCAGGGCAACTGTGTTGTTTACACCTGATTACAGCAAGCCCTTTATCGTCCAGACGGATTCTTGCGACACCGGAATTGGAGCTGTCTTGTCCCAGTTAGATGACAAAGGGAGGGAACATCTGATCATATTCATCAGTAGACAGCTCAAGGGTAGAGAACGTAGGTGTGCTACTGTTGAAAAGGAATGTTTCAGTATTGTTTGGAGCCTTAGGTGTTTTAGGCTACCTTATGAGGTCTACCTTCAAGGTGGTGAAGTGGCTTATGCAGATGAAGGGTGAAAACCCAAAACTGCTCAGGTGGTCCATTAGCCAGCAAGGGCTAGACTTCACCAAAGAGCATAGACCAGGGAAAAGTCGTGATAGTGCAAATGGCCTTTCCAGAAGGTATGTTGACCATCTGGATGAGAGCATCAATCTCGTGGGAGATTAGAAGCCCTAACATCAGTTTGTGCGGGGGTGACGGTGATGCTGGAAATACATCGGAGGGACAGGGCCTCTGTATCCTTGTCCTCTATTGCCTTATAATGTATTTTCTGTCTTGTTTTCCATGCAGGAGTTCATGCGGGACTCCTGGCGGTGCGGCTCTTCCTCTTTTTGGTTTGGTGAACAGACCCTTGGGATCCCCTAATGGCACCCATGGGTGGGAGTACAACCCTGTACTCCTAGTGTATGTTTTTGGGGCACCTGTGTGTGGCCCACAGAGCAGGGTACAGGCTGAAGGCAGCTCTGTGCTGAATTGACAGGCGCCCTGACCGTCCTCCATTTGGGATGCCCAGGCCCTGTCATTGGAATCAGTGGATTCCTGATAGGAAACAAGATGGCCCCTGTGGCCTCTTGCTTTCTATCTCCTGTTACCTTACTTTTCTATAAGTCCTGGAAGCCCTGACTCTTTCCCTTCCCCCTGACTGGCTGTTGGGTGGAAGTTCCATATGTGGGGTTGTGGGGGAAGTCCAGGTCAGACTGGTTGGAACCTTCCCAATTACTGTATGTTGTGGGTACACCCGTGGGGTGGGAACTGGGTAAATGGAGTGTGTGAAGAATATGCATTCTGTGTTATGGTTGTCTAGTATCTGGTGGTTAACACAATGACTGAGACAACCCTGCCCGAAACTGGTATGAATGCAGTGTGTAGTGCTGAATGGCAGAATGCTTGTCTGAATCCACATTCTATGTTGTGAGAGTCTGGATGGAGAAGAATGGCCTGAATGCACTGTGAGCGATTGACCGCCTGACTGCCTGAATGCCCTTCTGAATGAATGGTCGCGTGTGTGTGACCCAGCAGAGTGAATGGGAGGTCAACAGTATATCTGGGGGCCTCTCACTGCTAGAAATCGTTCAGAAGCTGAAGTTGAAACTGATGCTTAATAATTACATGGCAACAACAAGTATAAACAAGTTTGGTTAAACTCACTTATAAGCGGTATATCACGTGTGTGGCAATACCTCTATACATATACAGCAGATTCGAAATATAATTTTTGGTCCTCTTCTCTTTTGCTTTTAGAGAAGAGTTAGAGAAGCACCCAAAACCCAATGTGGCAGTAGTAAGCTAACAAAACCAGCTTGGCAACGTCGCAGTAAAGATAGCACAACATGTTCCAGCAGTTTTTTTGAGGAAATCCATGCATTGAATGGTTAGAGCCATATAATATCAACAAAAAAAAACTGTTTTATGGTAGTGGGTTGTAATTAACCATACAATTGCTAACATTATCAAGTTACATTAACAGGCACAATTTCCGTGTGTACGCCGGAACATCAATACTTAACACAGTTCCTTTATTGTAACTCAGTACCAAATTACAGCATGTAGAGTTGTATATTAAAATGAATTTGAGAGTTAAATACCTTAATCGGCAAGTTGTTATAGACACATTCATAAAAAGCAGAGTTTGTTAGCGCTGTCTTTAAAAGTAACGGTCAGCTAAATCACCCTATTGACTAGGTGTGTCCTCTCTCTACCTCACAGTCATAAAGAACAAGCCTTCGAACAAAAGAAGCATTTCTTATTACCCCTGCTACTAATCACAAGACAGTGAAGAGGTAAGCCCCTACCTTAAGAATTAATCTTTTGAGGCAGGTAGACTGCTTTAGTATTTTATGCTAGAGTAGTACAACTGATTTGTTTTGTTGTCTCTCTCCCTTTAGGATAGTGCTTCACATTAATAGGAAGCCACTACATGAGAACTGCCTTCCCGGTCGCATCAAGTTGCACAGAACATATACTGAACAATTTCAGTTATGGACATGCTAATTAAAAAGTAAACTGTGTTCCCCTGATGAATTTCCCCCAATGATTTCTTTATGGACAATGGGAATGAAACATGTTGGGTCAATAAGATTGTGAGAATGTTGTCACAGTAATAATTGGGCACTAAAAGCTGAATTGTACTGAGCATCATCAAAAGAATCCTGCTATTTGTATATGAGATTTTAGATTAGACATCACCATTTTACATCGTTTTGGGTGCTAATAATACAATTTGTGTCATTTGTATTGTTTAGTATATAATTGAATGTGTCGGTTGTAGTTTTGTTTTGATTACGTATTACCACATTTTGTCTACAGTATTCTCCCCCTTTTTTATTTATTAATGGTGGTGGTTTCTATAATTATAGGTAAATGTACTTATGTAGACCACATTTGATGTTTGAGTCCTACATGAGGAGCAATACTTTATATATATTTCCTTGTTCTTCTCCTTTTTCGGTTGTTTTTCCTTGTACAAAAGACTGAAGATTATTTTGCTGGAGATGTGTTTTAAATTAAAAAAACATGTTTGTAATAAAACCAACAGTTATATATTTTTTCTGAAAATAAGTGTTGGTGTTAATTTGTTGTAGACCAATAGCGACAGTTCTCAAAGGATCTAGATAGTAGATTATAGATCCCTAATGGTGAGTTATGAGAGGTGTTAGGATCTTTCTGTAGTTGGTATATGTTGCAAGGGGCACGGTCCTAACCTCTGACACCCAAAAAAAACCCAGTCCTTTCATAGTTGTGTAGCTTAACCTTGAAGCCCACTGGAAGAAGAAGAATTGCTGCTGCTGTCCTTCGCTAATCTGAAAGCTGATGTGCCTTCAAGAACTGATCCAAGAGAGGACCTGCTTAGGAAACCTCTTCCCGAGTTACGAGGGATCATCGTGCGCCATCTGATCTTTGCCAAAGCTCCCTGGTAGACAGACCTACGAAAGGCTGCCGACCTGAGACGGGGACTGTAAAAGCAAAATAGAAATATCTAGGCTGAGTACCACAAAAGTAAATACACCAAACAGAGGCTTATAAAGATTCTCAGATCTTTATTCAAATAACTGTACAGTTTACAAAACAACAAAGTATCAGATAGCTATCTGGCCCTCAGTACATCACAACAAATATCAGCCCTTTTGGTGTGAGAAGTGAGAGGTACTGGACATCTACATATCCTCATCGTTTATACAATTCTCAATCACAATGTCCAGCCCCTCTGCAAGTTAATTATTTACTGACTAGGGTTTGTGCCGAGTTTGCCTCTAATTAGTCCAACTATACGCTTGGGATTACATCTAGTTTATAAAACAACAAGTCACAATGGCAGCAATGTATCTTAGAATTTGACATTAAGACTTAGTACATGTTTTATACAATGTAGTTCAACAAGTGCTCACATTCAGTATTTAAACAACATTGTATTCAATGTATGCCCGCGGATCCGACTTGTTGGCGCGAGTAATCCTTTGATCTTCATGTCAAACATAGGACATGGTCTTATTACACGACCCAAACATTTAGCATACATGCAGTTTAGGCATTAACCTGTGTAAAGGTCAGGACAGCTAAGGTTACAAGCAGGAGAACACTGTCCACCATTTTAGAATACAGAGTGACTTTGAGGTGGAAATCAAAATGGCGGATGTTCCCAAAATTGTGGCTAGGTCGATCTAAGGTTGGAACCTTGCAATGCGGATTTCTCCGCTGAGCGACTGGGCCTAGGCCAATATATACAATAAAGGAGGCATAATATGATATCCCGTTTAACAGGACCACCGAGGAATCACGGAGAGAAGCACCGGGACATTGAAGTCCATCACCGTCGATGACCGCCATCGCCGACCGGAGCCGCAGTGCTCCTTTGCCTAAGAACATTGAAACAAGGACTCCCTTGCTTATCCTCGTCGACTGCTTTCGTCCTGCCGTAGAAAGTCAAGGCCGCCGACGACTGAGGAGAATCCACTGGTGGGGTTGCCGCCACCTGAAGACCGCAGAGATGCTGACGACTCGATGTCCTTGCTGGGCCAAAGTTCTTCTTTGACTCCTTGCGGCAATGAACACTCATCATCGAGGTGCCCAGCACGCCTCAGTCTGCAGGATGTTTTTAACCGATCATCAACTAGCACAGCAAGAACCGAAGCTGCTGATGTAACAACAGTGTTCACTGTTTTTCCTCATGGGATCTCGATGATCCATCATTCCTGCATTAAAGGGAGCCGCTCAAGAAGAAACCGTCGACGACCCGACGTCGAACCCTGCTCTTCCAGGTACATTGGGGTTGTAGAACTATTTAGAAGGAAATACGCCTCCTGTGAATAATATATGGACTGGGCTTGTACCTATATTGTATCTTTATTTACAGGTTGCCCAGGTGGGGATATCCTCATACAGAACTGTGCCTGGTGGTAGGGGCCCAGTATCCTGCCAATTTTCCTAACCAAATGCTTTCCTTCTATGTCTACTGTTGGTTCTCATTATTACTTGATTTGTGTGACATTTAAGCTAAGTACAGTTGATGCACTTTGATGAAATCTGATAATAATTGTGGTACCATGTAGAACTGTGTATATATTTGCCATTGTAGATTAACTGAGCACAAAGTGAGTTATTATGATTGTGTATATAACCTGGAACCTTAATTATATAAAGACTGTGTTTTCACTAATACAGTGCGTAGACATGCTTGGGGACTACACTGTACTTAAGAACCAGCCTGCATCACCTCCTGAGAAGCTAGGCCGGGATTGCTCGACCATAGCTACCCTACAGAGAATCTTGGCTGGGGTGCTCTGTGCCTCTCCTCTGCCATATAGAGAGCAGAATTAATGACACCCACCTCCAGTCTTTACAGGTAGTCCTTCCCAGGTTCTGATACTACTTTGGAAATATCCCGTATATGATTAAGAGGGTGTGTTCAGAATGCATGATATGAAGATTGGGGAGTTATTATGGAGAATGGGAAGATGGAGAGAGCCTTGGAGAACACTGATGACCATATCAGAACGGGGACTAGCCCTTCCGGGTTTTGAATTATAATTTGTGGTGGCCCAACTACAAGCAGTGGTTTGTGAGATGCGTCTCCAAGGAGGACTTGGAACGACAGTTCGGTACTTTTCCACGAAATAGACAGGATATGAAGCTCTTGTGGGGCCCGATGGGTACTATTGGGATTCAAACTTATATAAGGACCTGCAGAAGGTATGGGGCAATCTTCCATGCAAGCTTCATATCAAGGAACTGTACAGTCTGGACCTTCCCTTGAAATTTGGTGAAACCCTATGCAAAGCATTAAAAAGTATGGACCTTACAAGATTACTACTTGAATATTGGGTGCTTTTTTCAGATGGGAAGTTACTCACCTTTGAACAATGGAGGTGCAAATAAGCCATGTAGAAGGGCTCCTGTATCACAACTGCATGGGTGGTAAAGAGGTTGGCTGGGCTGTGGGAAGATATCCCAGAGGCACCGGTAACAAACCCAGTAATGCAGATGATACTGGAAAGGGTGTTTTATCATGGTTGTATAAGGGGTTGCAGGAAAGGATACCCCAGTGGGATTTGGGAATTAAAGCCAAATGGGAAAGGGATGTTTGGTTTGAGACATCAGAGAAAAAGTGGGGTCGCATATGGGAACAAGTGAAAAAAAGGATTAAGGAATGCAAGATTCCCGTTGGTTCATTTTAATTAACTACATAGGGTGAGTATGACACCATCGAGACTACACACCATTAATCAACAGCTATCTCACTGCTGTCCATGATGCGGGGGAAGCTCAGCAAGTGTCTGGCACATGGTGTGGGACTGCCCAGCAATAGTAACTTTGTTGGAGGAGGTGCTGGCCAAGATCAACTCTCTAGTACATGGTTCTTATGAGTGAGTGGAGGTCGGATACGTGTCCCTCGGGATTGGTGCCATGGAGAAGGAGAGACAAGACACTGAAGAAGATGATAACATTTCTGTTAATCTTAGCTAAGAGAAGGATTGCAATATTGTGGAAATGTCCCAAAAGTGGGCGATGCAGTCTTGGGTAAGGGATAACTGGCATTGGGACTTGGCTGAATCAGAAATCTTACATACACAGGGAGGCTTGGAGGAGGAAGGTGGAGAAGAGATGGGTTGGGGCAGATGTTGAACAAGCTAATGTCCTCAAAGGACTTAAGAACACCCTTAGGGATGGAGATTGGCAAGGAGGGGGACAGAAGTGGGAATGGATGGGAGAAAGAAAGGGGGAGGTGAAGGGTGGGTATTGGGAGGCTACAGGGGGTTGGGTGGGAAGGAGGGAAAGAGCTGGGAGAGCTAAGGCAAGATGGGGGAGGACACTTCATGGGAATTGTAATTGGGGACTGTTTGAGATATATTTTGGGCACCAAGGAATTATTATGGGAAAGTCACACAGATCTAAATGAATCAGTTATGCTGTGACCGAACTGTGTGTTATCAATTGTTGTATAAAGACATTTTTTTTAAAAAATTAAAATGATTTTTGAAATTCTATCTGGGTTACATATACCATCTACAAAATTGATGATGCTGGTGTGCTTGTCCTTCTCATAGAATTATTTAAAGTTATGTGTTTATGTTTAATGATATATCTTCTAAGGACTCAGTACATTTAGGTAGAAATATTACGTGTAGGAATTCACAAGATTGTGTGTATTTTCTTGAATGATTAGTTTGTGATTAGTTATTAGAGAATTTAGTCAACAAATGTGTCTAAAGTATTCTGGCCCTTTTGATGGTGCAGCAGCATTCTTACATAGGTGTTTTTAGGGAATTTGGTGAATGTTCATTGGGAATGATTTACATTGATGTTTTGAATCTTACAGCAGATGTTGTAGAAGGTCTCAAAGATAGACCAATCATAAATCAGAAATATACACATATATTACTCTAAGGGGACCGGGATGTAGCACATCTGCTCTCACTCTGGGCAAATGTTGCTTCATGGCCACCCACTCCTGTTGAACAATTGCCTTGCGTCTGTGGCAGATGTCAGCACCAAGAAGCAATGGAAATGGAAAATATTTCACTTTTCAGAGATTGTCTGCATTACCGGATCGCACTCTGCTCCCTGATGCTCATCTATGCCACAACAGAATTGTTATTCACCGACTCCCATGTCCCACCATATCTACTCTCCCTTTTATCGTTTCCCCCGGCTTAGCCTCATCCCATCCATTGATGGATCCAACCAACGTGTCTTCTTTGACAGTAATCTGTAGCTTCAGGATTGTGCCACTTCTACTGCTACTCCCCCCGGGTAAGACTTCAGAACGTTTGCAATATTCATTCCGTCCTCATCTATCATTTCATGAACTCCTTGATCTCAGCTCTGTTCCTCTGCTCTCTGAACTAGTGTTCTAGGCTCCCGTTTTGACTTAAACTATTTTGCTTTAATCACTGAAGTAAATGTAGAAAATGGACACTCATGCCCTCCTAATTCTGAAAAATTCCTAAGGCCCAAACTCGATTCTCCAGGGTCCGCCCGTACACACAGCATGCAGGGAAGGGGACAACTGCGTTCTCATGAGCTAACACACTTATAGGGGTCAGACATAATCTCAGTGGGAACAGCAGACACTGCAGGAGGGAAATAAACCCGAAGAGCCCCATCAAGAAACATGTTTATGGCAAGAAAAATGCAACGTGTCATCGAAGGGCACTCCCCTGGCTGTCATATGTAAACATGTAAATTCGAGGTTTTTACAGGGCATACGTAACCGATGTCATGATATTGTAATGTGCACTTTTGATTTACCGAGCCCCGATGTAGGCTCTTGTTGAAAACTACATTCCAATGCAATAACGTACTCCTGTAACATGTTGGGTTCAATGCAGTGCATACATTGTGTGCATTCAATATAGGAGATCACGTGCATTGTTTCCACCGTTCGTTGAGCAATGTATTGATCATATGCAATAGCCAAAGTTGAAATGAATATTGATATGGCTGTCTGCCACCATGGTTAGAAGTAAGCTCAGTGTGTAAAGTACTTGTTGCAGAGATCTCTGTTCCTATGCCATTTCAGAGAACTCAATTCAGGCAAGGCTGACGCAGAATGTCCTCTCTCTGAGGTTGATAAACGCCTGTATATAAATGTTGATAATAATAACACCAACTGTTCAACAAAACAACGTACCTGTAAAAAAAAATAAAAACAAATGTCATAGCATTAGTATGGTGCAGGGATATTTAGTGCCTAATATGTAGACCATAATGCTGTAGTAGAGAAAACATGTTATAAAGTCAAACCAGCGACAGGGGATCAAATGTGCCAAGACATCTATCCCAGTTTGCCACAAGATGCTGCAGTATTCCTATACTTATCAATTACATTGAGCGGATAGCATGGGGTTGTCTTCAGTGATAACTGTTGCTTCATCACAGGTTTACATATTGTAAGTTATAAACTACTAATCAGACATGCAAATACATTTGCCCACATAAATCTCCAAATGCATGCAGCACACAATGTCTTACTCGCCAAGAGTCAGTTTGCTAGTGGTGACTAAAGATTATTACTTTATTTATTTATTTTTAGCCCATTGTCTGCCCTTTCCTCTCATGAAGCCACTTTCAAGGATAGTGGGCCAAGACAACAGAAAGCCAAACAAATGTCACAGGCTTCTGCTGAGTCTATTTGGTCGACAAAGGTTTGCTTTTATTATAAATCAAAATATCGATCTTGGCATAAAGAATGAAAATCAGCAAGTATGTTTCATACAAAAAAAAGGCCGTTCTCTTTCACACAACTTCTTTTGCTGGGTGCATTTAAATCTATAAAAAAACATTAGTAAAACCAGGATGAGATTTTACGGGCTTAGATTAATTAATATTCTGGCATTCTTGACATCCATTTATGACTGGGAAAATAAAGCTACCCTTGTTCTCCTGCTTGTATAAAATGTTTCTACAAGGTTTTTAAAATGGCATGCCGGTTTATTGCGTGGCTTGCATACTTTCCAAATAATGTCTACAAATAAGGGTATCATTTTGTTTCATGGAAGTCACACATAATTAGACATTACTGTACATGGAGAACTAGGCTACAATGGAGTCAGGTGTTTCAACTGCAATGGGACTCAAATCCAAGATACAAAATATTACCCATGTGTATGGTCTTATGATTATTTCAATCACAGCCAGTTGAGGATATCAAGCTACAGGTTGTGAGTTGGACTGTTGGGATGACGTGGCTAACATATGATACAATAGGTTATTTATAACGCACTTAATACCCAGAGGTTGCTCCGTGTCGTCTTGCTTCCTAGGCAAGCGTGTTGCCCCTGAGCTACCCTCCATAGATTCTTGCATACTTTAAGTTCTTTGAGTTGGGGGTGTAAGGCAGGCATGGTATCAAGAAATGGCACAGACAAGTGAAACACAGTTTGAAAAGCTATATTCTCAATGGAAAGTATTGTAGAACACCTAACTTGCCCTAACTCTAAGGTGGGAATGTTCCTTCTCAAATAGAAAAACTAAGGGAAAGTCTAAGTCTGTCAGTCCAAAGAAAATATACCGTCTGTGGCAAAACCTGTGCTTGTCCTCACTTCTATAAGAAAACAGGGTGTATGGGGTTGCAAGTGTTCAAAGCAAAGTTACTGTGACAATAGAACTCTTCTGTGTCACCCCCCACCAAGTTTAAGGCACTCAGGGTCATATTAAGTAATTTAGTAAGCTAGATCCGTCCTTCAAAGCCTTAACAATTGATGGCAATACCATCAAAGTAGCCAAAGACACAAAAATGCTTGGAATCTATATCGACTCCTCTCTCTCACTCTCCAGACAAATCAATGCAGTATCCTCTGCCGCATCATATACCTGCAAGCTCATTACGGCATGCCGTCCATTCCTATCACCAGCCAACTGCACCACTCTAGCCAGGACACTAGTCCTTTCTAAAACAGACTATTGCAACACTCTTTATCTCGGCACCAACCAAAGCAACATCAATACATTACAGATCATTCAAAATAATGCCATTAGAGCAGCATAAAACATCCCCAGGAACTCCCACATCTCAGACTCTAGACAGAGTCTCCGCTGGCTCTCAGTCTCCTAAAGAGTCTCAATCAAAGCGTTAGCGCTAACTCACAAAAGCATCACGAATCAAGCACCCATTTACTTGGCCAGTAGATTTTCTCTACACACCTCCTCAAGACCACTTAGAAGTTCTCAAGTCAACTGTCTCTCCATCCCCCTCTTCAATCTCCAGAGATCAGGCATGAGCAGCTTCCCAGTCCTGGCTGCAAAACTATGGAACACATTACCCAACCCACTCAGAGCAGAACCATCCTTCTTGGACTTCAAGAGCAAAGCCAAAGCTTGGTTGTCTTCCCAAGATCAGTCATGATACCTTGCATCAAATGCTCACTCTGAATCGCTACACCAGCACCACCCTGTTAGATGTCTCTCCTCACTGTGTCGTAAATCTCCCCCGTCTCACCTGGGATCGCTTCTTGCTCTGTTCCGCAGGAGGATTCCTCTTGTGGATGGATCGGGTCTTGTATAGGCTCGCTCGAGTCTCGTCCGGCTGCAGAGCGCGTTCAGAGTTCCGGGAAGGTTGCAGTTCCAGGATGTCCAGGAAAAAAGGTAGCGGTCGCTAGGGATGAGGATTTCCAGAGCAGAATTAGAGAGAAGGGGTGAAAGGAAGGAAGAAGGAACCAGGAAACTAGGAATAGTGTATTCGCCGAACAGCACACACACTTCAAGTCACTACCTAATGATAGTGTTGAGAGGCGCGGGGCCGGGGAGGCATGGCCAATTTATAGAATGTGCCGTGTGCGACGTGAAGGCTGGTGCGAGGCAAGTCACTTGGCACGGCCATGTTGGGAGTAACAAGGAATACAAGCCCCGTCACGATAAGGACCAGGAAGTCCAGAAGGGGCAAGTTCTATGGGTCATGACACACTGATTGTTATTATGTATAGTATCTGTATCTTTGCCTAAATTACCCATTTATTGTATTGCGTGTATTCTGTTGTATGTAATTTGTACTATACCGGGCACCTCAGTGATGCGCCCTTGTTATGTCTGTAACCCATGCTATGCGCCCGTATGCCCTTGGGCCTGGCGCGCTTTATAAATAAAATAAATACAAAATACAAATACAAATGTTTCAAGGGTTTCTCGTAATTCACTGGGAAAAATGTTCACAGTACCTTATCTCCTTGTAAGTTCATTAGGCTTATTCGGGTTCTCTTTTCTTGAACCCAAAGGCCTTCTGGTTCACTTTTCCATAATGGGTCTTTCAGGCTTCCCTTGACAAGACTCAGACCCTGTCTAATTTCACAGTGGCTTCTTTAACACAAACGTTGGACTTATAGAACACAGAAGTCCAGTTCTGCAAGACAGGTCCATTCAGCTTGTTTGCTTTTGGGGTTCCCTTCCCCATTTTCAACCAAGTTCCTTTTACCCTTTAATGGAGTCCTCTGGTTGTGGCACAGTTGTCAGGCTGCACGGTCCACCCATTACAAGTCGTGCAACCAGGTGCCTTCAACTTTAAGGATACCTTCTTATCCTGGTGGGGGTGGGGAGGTCTCTGCAGCCAACCTGGATCACTCTCCCATCTGATGGCCACCCCATTGTTTTTTGTACACTCTTTGCGGGGTCACTGCAGCCAACCCAGATCACTCTCCCACCTGGTGACGACTCAATGCTTTTCATACAATCTTTTCCTTGATTAGTCTCTTTTCCATAGGCTTGGGGGACGTTTCTCACATTTCGTTTTTCGTTTGCATCTCCCCTTCTTGAAGATCTCTATTTTGCTCACACTTCCAACATTCGCGCAGCTCCCTTTTTTACAGGAGCTTCTTTCCTCCATAAAGAGTCTGTCGACAATGTGTAATTATACACTCAACCACTCTACGACTATGCTTCACTGCATTGTTCTCTTCACTGTTTATCAGTTTCACCCGATGCATTTCCTGTCTTATGCATCCGGGCTGCTACCTTGTATCTCATTCACTTAGCAAGCACACACTGGGCCTTTGCTTCGATCGACTCACCAGTTGGGCTTTTTCCAGGTTTAGTATCAGTGTCTTTACAGTCTGAGGTCAGGGTCTCACCACCTGGCCCTCAGACACTAATGGGCTCCTGTTCTGGGCCAGGAGAAGAAGCATTCATCCCAGCAAACTTCAACGGGAATCAGCACGCCTCCCAGCTCCCTTCGATGAAACATTTATTAACCTGCTGGAGATACGGTACTTCAGCTCCGCCGCTCCAGAGTATTTCTTTATCCAGACCCTCAGCGTCTCAGTGTTCTGATGTCTCCCATCTGCTACGGGGCAGCCACAGTTCCTCAGCTCTCATTCCAAATCGCTCTCTTCTCTGAAAGAGTATGCCCTTTTTATATTCTTCTGAGTGGTTAACAGGCTGCAGGTGAGGTTGTGTGATTTCCCTTCCCTATCCTTGCTTGGCCTTGTTACTGGGACATGTCTACTGAGTATGAGGGTATGCTGCTGCTTGCATCTTCTTTGTCCCAGTACCATAGTGGTGTTTCATAACGGAAGTATGCATTCTTCCTGACTCACTCCTCTTCATCCGAGTACTAGAGTGATATTTGTGGGGATGAAGATTACATGTCTTAATTTATCCTCTGAAGACCGAGGATGGGTTTACTAGAGTACCATCAGAGAAAGGGGGATACTGTGTCTCAGTTCTAGGGGTGTCCTTATGACAGAAAGATGGTATTACTGTTAAGTTTATTTTCCCATTCTCAAGGTTAGTGTTTGAGGGAAAGTCCTGGGGTAGTGTAGAACCTGTATGACATAATGGGAATTAGATGTAACTTTCTCAAGTATTCTGACAATAGTAAATTACACTGGATGTCTTTGTTTTTTAGGTACAGCCTACACTTGGGTACAATAATCATGCCTGACATAAGATACAGCAGAAATGTGATTCTTTCAAATTGTCTGCTAAGACTTGTTTTCAATATGCACCTGCATTTTAACCTACAGATAAAAGGTTTCCAAGGCCACATCTACACCATTTTGATAGATTCCCCACACAGGGTGGGAACCACTGTCGAAAGCCATTGCATGAACACCAACTTGATGCAGGGAATCTGCATACGTCTCTATCAACACCATTGTTCTGATGCAGAGGGAGTCACTACCTGCTATTTTGTGTGTGTCAAAAGCAGACGTCCATGGGGATCCAATGAACTGGTTGCTGCTGGTCCCATCTGTCAGAAAGAACTGAACCTCAAATGGAAAATCTTATGTTTAAACAGAGTGAGCACAGATAAAGTCTCAAGTTGCTTTCTTTGATACTGAGGTCGAAGGATGGCGTTCATTTTAACAGGGAAGGTGTTCCTTGTCTGGGCACTTGCTTGCGGCCGTCACTACATGCACACCGGATTCATGGAATAGCAAGCAGAAATGGGCCTGCTGATCTGAATATGCTAGTGGCGGAGCAGCAGTGAAACCAGCTAGAAGCAAAATGGGAGGCTGACCCTGTGCAGGATTGTCACATGGCAAGAGTGTAGAAGCCCTGCCTTTAGAAAAAGAAAATGCATTCAAATAAAATGATGCAGGTAATTCTCTCCCAGCAAAGGAGGTCTGCTGACCAGACTGCCCTCTGCACAAACTGCTTACCAAAAGCAGTGTACATCAGTGACCAGGTGACTCAGTAGTCTGATATGCAGCCTCTGCTCTCCTGTGGCAGAGTGTGGGTTCAGAGCAGGTTCATGTCACAGGTGCCCTCTTGACAGCTGCAATGGCAGCCAAGACGCTGCAACATACGAGCTGCATTTAAGATATGCACTTCTGTTCGAAAATCCCATAGTTATGAGTATTATTGTCCGGGAGGGGCGGCACTTTAGACCTCAAAAGTAAGACACAACTAACTGAGTTAGGGTAAGGTGGATGGCAGCTCTCATAATTATTACAGTCAGAACTATTTGATATCACATATCTGTCAGCATTTTGAGCTCAGCTCAGCTGTCAGAGGGTGTGTGGATTCTGGTCAGATTTGTATTTGTTTATTATTTATATTGCGTACCGAACCCTGAGGTAATTGGGCGCTGGAAGAACTTAGTTACATACATGGAGAAAGCGAGCACATGATAGCAGAATGGGGTCCAAAGGTAACAGGTGGGTCTAACATATATACAATAAATGTCGAGGTAACAATTTAGCAGACCTGGAGGTTACAGGGAGGTCTAGCAGTTGCCATTTATACAACAATATGGGCGGAAGTGCCTTAAGTAGATTTGAGATTGGGTGAGGGTCAGAGAAGAATTGCCTGAGGGTTCTCAGGGGAGTGGTTTGTTGCTAAGCCATTTTTTTAGTCCAGATTTGAATTTCAGGAGGGATGGTTCTTGTCTGTAGGTGGGGGGAGGGATGGAATTCCTGAGTTTAGCTGCTTGGACAGGGAAGCTTACTCCACCTGCAGTTTTTAGGTTGAACTTGGGTACTGTAAGGCAATGAGAGAGGACTAGCGAAAGAGTGAAAAGAGTCAAAGGCTACCCTTATCATTAACGCACAGGAGGTAACCCTGTATTTGCACTGAGACTAGTTCACATATACTAGCCTAAGAAGATCTCCAGGAAGTAGTAATGTCTTAAAACAACGTTTAATTTTTCATTTACAGCAATGGTGTACCACTACTCATGCAGCAATACATGAAATAACAGTCACTTTGTTTGATACTAACGTACACATATGCATTTCGACTTGTGTTGTGCCTACCCCACATGCCAAATAGGCACATGTCTATTTTTAAATATGTGTAAAATAAAAATTAAACTTTGTTTTAAGACATTACTACTTCCTGGTGATCTTCTTAGGCTAGTATATGCGAATCTAGCCTCGCTGCAAATACAGGGTTACCTCCTGTGTGTTAATGATAAGGGTAGCCTTTGACTCTTTTTGCTCTTTCGCTAGTCCTGTCTAACCCTCTAGAGTCAGGCCTCCGCACAAAAAAAAGAGGGTTTTCTGTCCCTACTTCTCCTCATCAGGCAATGTGAGAGGGCAGATCTGGTGGTGTGAGACGGAAGGTGCTTGTTGAATTTGTCAGACAGGTATTTGGGGGCTGTGTTAGCAAGGCACTTGTGAGTGATTACCATTGTACGGAGCATGATTCTGTCGCGAACTAGCAGCCAGTTGGTGTCACGCCTAAGTGTTGAGATATGGCTGGATCTGGGTAAGTTGAGAGTTGCTCTCAAGGAGTTGTTTTGAAGGACCTGAAGCATGTTTAAGTTGAGTTCAGAGGAGCCTAGAAAGAGGGTGTTACAGTATGCAATTGTTGACAGGGCTAAAGCTCTAGCTAATGTTAGGCAGCTGTTAGAGCACAGATACGAGTTACAGCTGTAGATAAGCGTATTGGTATAAGATGGCCTGGCCCTGCCAAATGACAGGGTAGGAGCCTGATGATATTCCTCTAGTTTGATATTTCGTGAGGGTGGTTAACACCATCTCCAGTGAGCCAGCCTCCCAGCATAAACTGGTACAGGAAAAATAAAAGAAAGGCCACACCCATACCAAAAGGACTAACCTCACATAAGGGGGCTCGGTATCAAAAGGGCCTTTGATGCTATTGACAAGGGATGGAGGCAGAGTCAGTGTAGACAAGGGGCGCTCCGACCAGCTGGAGGAAAATTCCACCATCTTGTTTTCTTTGTAGACCTCTCTTACTTCCTGACCCTCCACTTCTTTTAAACTGAATCACTTTGGGTATAATACCAGAAGGCAAAGTCCACTTGCTACAAGGAAAGGGATTGAACCCCTAAAGGTGGCTTGCTTTAGTTCAATTACTTGTGGACTTTTTCCTGTAAAAAAAGAGTTCTCCCACTCCTTCTCTGATTCACTTTGGAACAAACACCCATGAAAGAATGTGTTGGACCTCTGTTAGGAGAGTTTACTTTCCAAAGCCCAACACCATTGTGGTGAGTATTGAGTATCCAAGCCAGAGGAGAGCTCTGCTCCCTACCCATCCCCAGGAAACAGTCTGGTGACATGTTGCTGGATCAAGCCCTCTGTCTCTGCCATCCACACTGCTCCCCCGGACCACATTGTGATGAAGGATGCCTGAAAGTGTGCACCAGCCTCCCTTGTGTTGGGAGACTGGGAAAAATGACTGCACTTGTCCCTCAGTCACCTGACAGGGACTCACAGCACCTGAGATGCAATGCAGCCAGGATTTGTGCATGTTCCACCATTGAACTGCTGCAAGCTGTGATTCGAGACCCCTGAATTACATTGAACCATCAGGACCCTCTGGTGATACCTTTGGCACTCAATCAATCTTTAAACCGCTGAACTGCACATTTGAACCATTTCACCACTAGCTGAGCATGTCACTGCCTCAGCTGCAACTCAAAGTTCCTTGTCGCATCTTCCACCTTCAAACTGCCGTTCAACATGCCAGCATCTTTTCTGCCAATCTTCATTGGCACTCGAACCAACCCTGATGCCTCATCAAACAGCAACCATTCTACTCTGCATCAAAACACCCACCCCAAACTGTGCACCCAGTTACCATCATATTTTCTGTAGAACCAACCATCAAACCAATCCTGGTGTCCCTCACAATTCACCCCTTCTGGAAGCATCGCTTCTAACTGCAAAAACTTTCATTTAGACCACATTTCAACACCGCTCCCCATCTAGAACAACACAACCATTGGACTAGAGCCATTTCGAACTGCATAAACAGAACCCAGAAACATGATTCACAAATTGTCGAACTACCAAGACCAGTGAAAGCTGTTGTTGACTGGTGATGCCCCAGGTCCATTTTTGTCCCTAGAGACTGGCTAGGACACATTTATCCCTTTCCACTAAAGTACATATCCTTTTACAGTCAGTGTGGTTAATTGTTGGTTAATGGTTGCCTTTTTTCTCTCTGCTTCATTACACAGCGTCTTCTATGCTTCCACAATCTCTCTTATAACCCAAGTGGTGGGTTTTGTACAGTATTGTTCTATTTAGTTATTCTTGCAGATGGTGTGTGTAATTAATATATATATATATATTCATAAAACCTTGATTAGACAGACACTCTCTTTTGGAATGTGTTTGGCTGTTTAATCAAAGTATACCTATTTGTATGAAACATTGATTGGAAATGCCCTTTAGTTTGGACTGTTATACTTTCCTGTGTCGGTTGCTATTGAATCACATCATGCCCCCCCTGAGTGTATTGCCTTTCCTAAGTCCACGTTACCATAAAAGGCGAAGGGGATATAACTCTTAATTTTGTCCAATTTACCTTTATGATTGGGATCAGTGCTGGCTTGTAGAAGTCTGAGGGTTGATTAGGTGGTTTAGTCATTATTCACCTCTATAATCCTGCAAAGTAGAAGATATTTCGTCACAGACCGAAGATCAATTTTTGAACAGCATAGGGGGCCTTGTCACTGCACATTGCAACATATTTTGAGAAAGATCTTGGCTGCAGATGGCTGAATTCCCTGTAGTTAGCCAATGGCATTAAACCTGATCTTACTGATCATGTATTGCCTGCAATCATCGTTCAGTGGTCATTTGTACTAGTTATTAATTTAATGTTGTAGCTGAATGTTGCCTGTTATTATGGTGCCTCCTGTTATTGTTTCTCATTAAGAAAGCTTAATACTTAGGCAATTTGCTCCTCGAATGCAGGCCATCACCGAGCATAGTGAGGGCCTAAACAAAAGCCCTGGGGGCTCCGGTAATGGGCTGCAGTTGAGGGACATATTGGAATTAGTACCCCGGCTCGTAAGACCGTAAGAGTAAAAAAAGTATAAAAAAATGGCAGCCGCAGACAGAAAAACATAGTCTGTTTTCTCGTTTCATGGCGGCCATAGTAAACAAAGAAAATGGCCGCCATGGAATGGGAGAAGTGACTATGGCGGCCATTCACATACATTGGAAAAAAAAAAGGAAACAGAACAAATGGCCTCCATGGAACAAGGAGAAGGAACTACATGTGGTCCTTTCTTCCTTTCCAAGAAGAAAAAAAAGACTAGCGAAGACTAGCGCCAGGGACGTGCATGGACGTGAGTGGGTTTACCATAAGGTAAGGCTTGCAAATGCACACAAATGCACCAATCAGGGCATTCGAACACTGTCCATTTGAAATAATGACTGCTTTTAAATGACGTGGAGGAAGGTTCCATTCCAATTAACCCAAAAGAACATTTAAAAAAATGCTGTACTCGTGAATATTTGCATGAATTGTTACAATTAATGCAAATGTTTGTGAGTACACCATTTTGTATTGTTGTGCCTTGGATAAGTGTGTATCGCTTAAATTCCATAAAGCAGTAGGGATCAGAGGCAATTAGTCAGTGCTCTTGTAGAAGAGTGGGGGGGGGAGGTTTCAGGGGTGGCACCGGCCTCTCAGCCTAATATGGCTAGTAGCAGCAGAGAAAGTGGTGCTAGTTGAAATAGTTGAAAAGGTGTTTTCAGTTCCTTTTTTTAGCCCAATGAATAAAGGAAACGTACATTTAATTCGGAATGTAATCCCCCTGTAACCTATCAGCGAAGATACATTATCCCGCCAGGACTAACAGACGTTGTTCTCTCCCAGAGTAAAAAGTTAAAACAAATAATTTTACAAATGCGCTAGAATCAGAAGGTGCAGATTATTCATTTTAGTGTTCATAATTATTGGAACAATAGATGCCCTTTATAAAGCCTGAACTTTAAAACAATATTGGGGAATTAGTGTCAGGCTCAAACGCGAACAAATGCAGCCACTTATGGTGGCATCATTACTAAATACTGATATTAAACGCGTTATTGATTAGATGGTTTCTTGTAACATGACAAATGTGTAATTAAAGAGAAATCATGAACATTTCATAAAAATGCTGCATTTTCTCTAATTAAATTCTTGGGATTGCATGCAGTGGTGATTCCATAAAATGTTATGATGTGCCTTCATTTGAGCTTTTTTAATTTAAAATAATCAGTGTGGGATTTATGTGATGATGATAAATAGCCTCTTTTATGTCTTCCTATTCATTTTTAATGAGCGGCGCGCCTTTATATTGGACACTGCTATATTTCCGTTTAGATTCAACGCAACTGAAAGGAGTGCTTTGTTCCAGTGCTAGCTAATCAGCAAAAATACATTAAAAAAAGTAGCATGCCATACTGCAGCCTTGTCACCCAACTACATCACATACAGTATTGGAAGCTGGATGTTTGCTATTTTGTGCCATTCAAATGTGCAAAATAGGAAGAGTTATCATTTTTACAGCTGGAGTGGTATGCGCATTACAATGATCTTCCTCACAAGTAAAAAGTGGCATCATACTAGACCCTTCTGCTACAACAAAGGGTAGCCACCCAACTCACCACAGACATTTCACCACATTTGGTGAAGGGTGATTTTACCGCTTTATTTTGCAGCAGTTATTAGAGGGTGTGGGCGGGAGAGTAGGTAAAATGGGAATTTGAGTCTTGGGAGGCTCAGGGGAATGTGTCATAGGATAGGGGGTGTGTGAAGCAGGCCCTCCATAAAATATTCCTAAAAAAAATGTAGTGAAATGGCCAACCAAACATACAAAAAATAATTTCGTATTCAATTCCAGTGTTTTTACAGTATTCCTATTCTGCAACAAATGCCTTGTTTTTTTATTGGTAAAAACAACTGTATGGTTCTGTGAACAATGGGCAGGTTAAAATGAGTTAAACAGCCTCTGAACAACTGGATGAAGAACCTTTTATTATTATTATTATTATTATTATTATTATTATTATTATTATTATTATTATTATTATTATTATCAATACAATTCTAGATTTTGGAAGCAAAACAGCACTTTACAAATCTTGAGGGCAAGGACATGTTGAGGAAAGCTGGCATACTAGGGAGCATGGAGCTAACAACGAAGGACTGATAGGTTGGGCAATTTGACAGCAAGGTATCTACAAGCAACCATGGAAGGAAATGGTGCACTGATCACCCAGTCTTAGTTTTGGTGGGGGAGTGGAGAATGTGTATACCTATGAGTTAGGGAGGATCCATTCCTTGAAGAGGAGGGTCTTGAGATCCTTCCTGAAATGTTTAGAAGTGAGGGGTGGGCAAGTCAAGTTTTGATGAGGAGGTGGTTCCAGAGTCTAGAGGCAGAGATAGCGAAGGCATATTTTCTAGTTCTTTGCTTCATGCATTAGTGGAGTTCGAGCCTGCACATGTTCTTTCTTCTGGTGGATCTTAGGCCTTCAGAGATTCTGAATTTCTCAGTAAGGTAGCTTGGGGACTTCAGGGTGAAAACCTTGCAGATAATGCAGCAGGATTTGAAAATGATACATGTTTGTAGAGGGAGGATGGTTTGGCTGATATTGTCGAATTTGCAGGGTCATATAGGACACATCTCAGGAGTAGCAGAGTAGTCACTGGAAGGCCTTCCACCATGCAAAGGGCTACATCCAGGTGGAAGGGGACCAAGGCTTGGGCAGCAGATGTGAATGAAGGGCTTGATTTTCTGTCTTCATTAGTATGTGTTGTTTGAAGTGGGGGTGCCTATCAATGTAGTACCCAAGGGACAAGGCAC
The DNA here is from genome assembly GCF_040938575.1 of Ambystoma mexicanum. NCBI lineage: Eukaryota > Metazoa > Chordata > Amphibia > Caudata > Ambystomatidae > Ambystoma > Ambystoma mexicanum. Next base: position 106,862,465 of record NC_090937.1, read on the forward strand.
AGATGGACAGTTGGGTGTCAGGTTGTTAGGTGTTGTTGGTCTGCAGTAGGAATTTGGTCTGGGAGGGGCTGGGCTTCAGGTAAGCACTGGACATCCAATTACTGGATCAATGAGATGTAGACCTGGAGCCTGTGGATATTTTTGATGGAGAATATCCTCAGGTAAAGTTCAGTGTCATTTGCCTATTGGTTGATGTGGATGTCATGTGGAGCTAGGAGAGCTCTGAGTGGTTCCATGTCAAGATTGAAGATTGTGGGTAGAGGATGGATCCTTGTGGAAAACCACAGCTAATGGGTAGAGTTGGTGATCTGGTTAGCAACGAAGGATATGAATCAGCTGAGTACAATCTAACTTATCCCCAAGCAGCGATGTAGAATGCTGGTCAATGCCTGGTTGTCTACTGTGTTGAATGTTGCTGAAAGGTGAATCAGAATGAGAAGGCGAGGATAGACATCATCAAGGATTAGAAGGGCATTGTCGATCACCTGTGCCAGATTGGTAGGAATGAAGGAGGTTGTTTGATTCAGTGTGTTGCTGGAGTTATATTGCAAAACATTTCCTGGATTGTTACCTAGGAAGGGAAGTTGGGGAATCGGTCGATAGTAGTCAGGGTGCAGTGTTGGTTACTTGAGAAGCGGGAAGATTTTTCCAGTCCTCAGGGTCATTTGAAAGGTGCCTTGAGTTAGGGAGCTGTTGATACTTGTCAACTAACGGAGGAATGCTTCAGTTGAAAGGTCTTGAGTGCAGACACAAGTGAGTGCAGACACAAGTAGGAAGTCGTCTGCGTGCATGGTGGTATTTCAAGATGCTAGGGTGGCAGTAAGGTCTTCCATAGTGAGTGTCTTGAAATTTGTCCATGCAGTTGTGATTTTGCGTGATGAGATAATTATTGTGCTGTCAGTTGTGGTGTTGGTGCCTACGTGTTTGACGAGCATGCTGATCTTGTTGATGCAGACTTTTTTCAATGGAGTGCAGTATGGTTGTGTTGAGAAGAGGTTAATGTATTGCTTGATGGCTTTGGATAGGGCTCTGCTTTCGTTGTTGCCCTTTGCAGTAGTTTTATGGTATTAGTTTACCATGGCAGTGGTGATCAGTTGTCTGCATGGAGCATAGATTTCCTTGAGCATAGCGTGGTTGGAGACACTGCTGGATTTTCACCAAATGTTTTCTATTGGTTCTTTTGTAGGAGTTGAATTCTTGGTTGTATGACCTTGATTTATTTTTCGGCTTCAGAGTGTGCTGCTTCACTGCAGCATGGTTGTTTAACTGGATTATGAAGGTGGTGTTGAGTTTATGGAGAAGAGAATTACAGTCATGGTTAATCTGATATAGATGTTGGCATATGACATGTCCATTGGTGCGACCAAGTCTTTGATGTCTTTGATGAGGGAGGTCTTGGGCTCAGTTTGACTGTAGATGAGATGGAAAGTGCTAATTTGGGAAAGTGGGAAGAGGCAAGAAATGTTTTTGGAAGAGCCGATGTTGGTGATGACGGGAGGGTTCTATCTACGGATCCTCTTTCTTTGTGCAGTTGGGTGCATGGTCATGATACCTTGTGAATGTCGGTGAGGCATCGGCCCATCTTCTTTGGATGGTCTCATTGTAGAATTCTGTAGCTGTTGGGGATGTGGACATCCATGATGTGTGTGGAGGTGGATGTCATTCAGTTCTTGTTATTGAAGATGGCATTCAAGTCATGTGTGGGGATGAGGTCTGCGATATCTGCTACATGGTGTATTACTGAGCAGACATTGGATAGCACCAGTATTCGTGTAGAGGTGGATGATGGAGTGCTGATGCTGTCTATAGTAAGGGTAAGGTTGCTGTGATGCATTGTCCATGATGTTGCTGGTCAGTGGCTTGTTTGGCGATGGTGGGGATGCACTGTTGGGAGAGAGTGGTGAACCAGGTGCACTTTACCCATCTCTGTGAGCCACTTGTTACAAATATTTGGTGTTTCTGTACTGTGAATTCACAAAACAGTACATTAACTGCATTAGTCCCCTCTTTATATGGTTTGGCAGTAGATTATAATGATGTTCTATGCTTCTGTTTAGAGGCAAATTAACACATCATCTATAGCTACTGCCCCTCCTCTAGCCAAATACAGCAGAGATAAGAGGTGTTACTCACTAAGACAACTGTGCCGCCAATATCCCAAGCAGGTACAACAGGAGATGAACACACTATGAGCTGAAGACGGCATGAATAAAACCAAGCCAACGTTGCGACATTACATGCATTAGACATGAAGCAAACATACACTCAACATGAAGAATCTTCCCATTAGGTCAAATATGCATTAGTACATGAAGAATAATAACATGGCATCCATAAGACATGCAGAATACTAAAATCAGCAATGTATACACTCAATGTAACACAAACATCACGTGAATATAGCTCACTAACATAGAAACACAAGAGTAATGAGCAGCCATCATTTTCAAAATGGAAGCCACAGCACATTTCTAAGTTAATGAAAGGCCTCAAGTCTTCACAAGAATTTAAGATGCTTAAATCCCAGAACTGCAGATCCATGCAGAGCTCAGGCAGAAGCTGGTAATCAGAGCCAAGCTTACTGAGAAATTAGGCAGGGTCTGAATGTTGAAGAAAAGACACGAGATAATGATACCCTGGGCAAGACAAATACTCCTGTCTAATTAAAGTCTGGAAGAGCATAAACAATCATTGTGACCCAGGTGCGAGCGAACCATAAACCCAAGAAGACCCCATGATGAATAACTCAAGAGTGTCTCCAGTGGTAAAAGCAACCATACCACGTGCACCAATATTAGCTAAAATCCCAATAAATACAGGGCGAAATTGTTTGCATTTCAGAGCAGCTAGATTGGAGTCCTACCAACAATTATGCTTGGAGCAGGATTCAGGTTGATCCTCATGACAGAAGCAAGAGTGTTGAGGGTATTCATGATAGCAAGATGCAGATTGGCAAGTACAGAATCACTGGGAGAGTCAAGAGGAGGGGAAGTAGGAGGGATGAAGGTTGAGAGAAATGTAGCCGCTGACACACAAGTGCAGAAGACAAAAAGGGACAGAGAAAGACAACAGGAGATAGAATGAAGTAGATAAAGGTGGAGAAAAGAAGTCAGTGCTATTATCAGGGGATCTACACTCCCAGACATAGAGAGAGACCGTAGACAAGAGCAGAAGGAAAAAGAGAGGAGCTTAGAAAGACGATGCTAGGAAGTAGATGAGATTCTTAAAACGCACCATCTTCCAGATGAAGGAGAAAGGGACATACGAAGAGAGGCTGGTAACCTGTACAGGAGCAGAAGGGATGATACCAGCAGCATGATGGTGAGTAGAAAAAGGTCCCCACAAGATGGAGCAAGGAACATATTAAACGAAGTAATGAGTGGAACGTATAGGACGAGCCCCCTTGGAAGACTAAACTTTCAAGACAGAGAAGATGATGAAGCGGATTAAAGTGATGCTACTATGTTTTGAAGATAAAGAGTGAGAGGAAAGTGGACAGGAGGCCGTACATGCCTGTTCTACAAGCATGGGGATAGGGTAAGAGATGGCGTGGTTAGACTTGGAAGAATCAGTAAGGAGGCCAGAGCTTGTCCATTATCCCAGGGGCCCAAAGGTACAATCAATTAGCTTAGAAGAGAAAACACCATACGTAAACAAACTATGTGATCTAACAAGATGGAAAAGAATTAGTATGACAGATGCAGTGACAAAGACAAAGGGTGCAGCTGCGCTCGGACAGGGCCCTGGGTTTACACAGTTCCCCTTCTTAGAAAAAGGGGAGGACTGCCATAATCTATTTAGTGGCAACAAATGGACAAAAATAATTTGGTTTATAAACTGCTGAATTCATGAATTAGAAAGAATGACAGCTGAGATGATCTTAGCAGTAGGTGACATAAAACGCATACTTGCTGAAATATTAGGGGAGTGGGCACATGACATTTGGACATGAGTGAGCTATACTGGAAGATGGCACAAAATTCTGATCATGACGGAGCACCATTTAATAACTGTTGAAAAAAAACATGTGGAGAACACTTAGAGCTCAGTACAGAAATTAGTCAGACTTGAGCATAATTTTGATGCATAAAATGAGATTGGACGATGATCCGACTATGTATATTCAGGAAATTCAGGAAAAGTGGAGGTTATAAATTAGAGAACTGTGGGATAAAAACATGGACATGTTTTATCACATGTTATGCCAGGGGCTTCCCAAGAAAGTGCAAAGACAATTGAAAAATATTGTGGGAATGGAAGCGAAGGCATGGGCGGAAATTGAATTGATGATTGTTCACCTTTGTCAGTTAAAGCAAGAGAAAGACAGAAAGGAAATTGAGATCAGAAAGACTGAGGAAGCAAGACAAGTTCAGAAAAAACTGCCAACATTCTCTGTGGAAATGGCAGTATTGACAAGCAGAGGGGAAGGCTTTAAGACACAAGGGGCACAAAAGATACTGCCAGCAGATAACTGGAAATTTGCAGGAAGGGGAGATTATAATTATTTCCCTCGAGGGTTTTAAGCCAGTAGTAGAGGGTTCGGATTTCAGGTCCGACAAGGCGGAGGGTTTAACAGGGGCATCTTAGAATTGGGGGAGAGGCACAGCAATGTTGGACATGCAGGAAGATGGGGCACATTTCATGTCAATGCAGAAGCAGGGGAAGAATGCAACAGAATTGGCAAAGAGCTGATCCAAGAGGGGGGGTCAGCCTAACCCACACCATATAGCGCAGAGCCAACTGAATACTATGCCCAATATCACATGCAATATCACACACAGGTCCCAGCAATATAGCCAATGTAACAGAAGATGCCACCCCATACACTGCAAACACCAATGCATGCACAACATGATCAATGCAGATACAGCAGGCGCTGATGAAGACACAAGCGCCATCAAAATACAATACAGTAGCACCATGGAAATCGAACATATTGCCACAAACACCCACACCAAGAATAGGTGGTGTGACAATAGTGGGGGGGGGTGTCCTTTTACCGACACAGAACTGGACATGTACCCAGCCCACAGCCCACAGAAAGACTTGATGTGTTCCATCCTATCGATTATGCCAGACCCACATGAGGAACTGAGAGTCGGGGTAATCAGAGGTTACAAAACATTTTGCTTTTTATTAGATACAGGGGCAACCCGATCTTGTGTTAGAGAAGGGACATTCCCAATGTCAGGCATTGCCAGGAATGCACAAGTATTTCCTGTCACAGATTCTTTACTTTTCACTATTGCAGAACACAACATATTGGCGAGAGATTAAGCATGACGATATTAACTGACGAGGGGATAATATGTTCTATACCAGGGATTCATTATGTAAATGCACAAGAATTTATAACAGTCTTTTGTCACCAAGAAAAACAAAGGGGCATGCCATTAACCCTGGAAATATTCCTTTATGGAGTACATTTATTTTACCGGCAAGGCTACTGCCAAAATTATAATGAGGCCCATTGTGTTGTTTCTGTTGGAAAAAAAGAAGCTTTGTGTTTGAACGTTGTGGAATATATATGGATGTATTGTGCATGGATGTGTGGGTGTGATTATAGAGATGAATAGCTTGTTGTGTGATCGTGTAGTGGGATGATAGTTGTGATTGGGAAGGTTCTTAGAGTAAGAGTGTGTACAGGTGTAATGGGTTTGGATTAGTGAGTAAGCGAGTGGTGCTGCAAATGAATAAGTAGGGACATTGAGATGTTTTGAGGAAACAGTGGGTGTTATAGCCGTTGTGTTGAGATGGGAATAGAAAGAATGTGCATGTTACAAAATAATGAGTAAAAGTGAAATACATGTTGCTGATTTGAAAAGAATAATCTACGCAAATATATAGTATGTATGGGGGCAAGAGCAAAGACAGAAACAAGTAATCACAGTTCAAGGGTGTTTATTAAACTGTATAGGTAGGTTGGAAAAACATCAAATCTAAACCCAAATCTAAGATGGGAGCAAGCTACGACCATCAAATAATAATAAGGCAGTCCTAGTGGCATCTTATCAAATAAAAAAGGGCCTATACTAAAAAAAAAAAAACGATTGCCAATCCTTACAACTAAATACAAAAGAGTGTGGGATAATTGTCACGAGAAAGCAAGTAGTGTTCACAAATACTAACTCAGGATATGGTAGCCGGGGTCACCCTTCCCTACATTTTGAGCATTGGACAAGGCGGGACTCATGAGCACAGCACATGCTTCAGCTTCCCCAGCACGAGACAACAGTGCCACTTCTCAGATATCAGGACCATCGGTGGTTAAGTCTCTTTTCTACAAAAAGTCTCTTTCCTCTGAGGGCCAGATGTTTTCCAAAATAATAAACAAAAAGTTCCTTCCTGTTTGTATGTTGGGTGATGCCTTTTCACCCCTGGATCCCCCTCATCCAGGCTCAGATTCACAAACCGTTCCTTTCTATAAAATCATAAACAAAAGTTCTGGTTCTTGATTGCACCTGGATGATGCTTCTTCACCCCTGGGTCCCCTCTCGATTATCAGCCCCCCTCCGTCAGTTTCACTCTGGCATGTATTGAAAGTATTCCTTCCATGGCATTCATATGTCAGTGAGGTGATGGTTTTTGAACCCTGAATCTCCATCTTCCAGGCTCAGACCCTTCTGAAATATTTGCCTCCCTCTGTCGGGTTCACTATGGCTTTTTCTGGTGGGTGATGACTTTTAACCCCTTGAATCCCCTATTCCGGGCTCAGATCATTCTCAAATATTTGCCTCCCTCCGTCGGGTTCACTACAGCCTTTGTCAATTCACTTTTACTTATGACATTCACAAATCTTAATGTCTTTTTAAACAGTTCACTGTTCGCATACCTCTGTTGGGTTCAAATTTGTCAACACACTGTTCATTGGGACTTTAGGCTTCGCTCCTTTCCACGGCATCCCGGCGTCGGGTTCACTTTTGCCAACTTTTGCCAATCACACAGTTCCTTCTGCTTCCTTATGATGCAGGTTTCACTTCCCTTAGCTTTACAATCATCTGCCAGTCAAATACTTTAGACTGTACAGAGGATTTTGCTAGACCCCTGTGTGACCACTTTCACCTATTTATTTTGCCTTTCCCAAGGCCTTCTGGTAATAGTAGTTTCAACAATAGGGTAATCAGCCAGAGTTTCTCGAGTGAGCACCCACGTGGTGCCTGAATCTCCTGTAACTGGTTTTCCCCTCTCGCATTAACAGTTCTTTGTGCTTTCTTCAATTATCCTTTTGCTACTTTTGTTCAACACAGTTTGGTTTCTTATCGGCTCTCCCCTTGACTCACCGGCTGTGATGACCTGCTTGGCTTTTCTTGTCTCTGGAGTCATGGACAGTACCACGGTGGCAAGCATCTCTCCCCGTTTGTTCATCAACGCAGGACGGTCCTGTGTACCATTGACATCTACTATAACACAAGCTGGCTATTGTTCGTGGTTTTACGATTCCTTCTCTTTGGTTTCGCAGGTGGCAAGGCCGCTTCTGTCCTTGTCACCCTTTCGGTTCTTGCCGTCTTTCTCCTCCTCTTGAACTACCATGCTTGGATAGCTGTGTTGTTGTGCGGTTTGCCTTGCTCTTCGTGTGCTCTCGTGCTCCACCTTGTATCCCTGTGGGGAAGAGAAATTATTATTATTTTATTTATTATGAAAGGGCCACCAGGTGTGTGTGATTCCTGTCAATTGCCTGACTCTGCCTGACCTTTGTGTCTTGACGTATCAGGTAAACGACTGTAGTGTTAGTCTGTTGTTTTCTACACTGTGAATAAGTGTGTCAGAAGGGCAGTGTAGAGTTTCTAAGTATCCTACTGGGTAGGATGGGGATAAGGTGTCATGATTAATTATATTCTTCGTCCTAAGGGGTTAGGTGAATTCAGAAGGGTGATTTGGTAGGGTTTGTGAAATTGATAGGTGGGACGATAATGTTTCGTCAGAGCAGATTGGGAGTTCGGGAAATAATAATCAGAGGCACGGGAAGGAGAATGGTAGGATTCGGCTAGGACACATGAAAACAGGAATTCTGGGAGATGTAGTTTCTGAATGCAACAGGGTTTGGGATCCCAGGGGATATGTTATATATGGAGGGTTTGGTGGATTTGGGCAATAGAGATTCAAATAGAGGAAGGGAGGCAGATGTGGTACAGCCTACAAAATAATCAGGGACTCCATCCTCCACCTTCTTCTCCTCTATAATTCTGCATCTCACGTGGGGTATTTCCCAAAGCACAACTCTGTGCTCCCCTACCCAGGTGATCCTCCCTCGCTCGTCCACACCCAGGGTTGGGATCTGAGAGTGCCAGCCCTTCCCTAGCCACCTGAATAAGGGATTCACAAGGTCTACTTGGGAGAATATTCTCAGGTTTCTCACAAGTGACACTAAATTGTCACAATAATAGAGAAATTAATACTATATTAATGTACTTACTTTGTAGGATGTGAAGAGTGTTCTTTATACGGTAGATGTCTTTGTGAATTTTCTTTTTTGCTGTACATTTAAAAGAAAGTTAGTAGGTACATATGTAATGGTCAAGTACTTTTAGTAAGAGAGGTTGTTCTTCATGAAGGTAGGAGTTGCAGGGAAAAAGAGTTAATAAAGTTCTTTATGGATGGTGTACTAAAGTATGTTAAGTATGTTGTAAGTATAATTAGCATATGAGGACTGGTGTTTGGGGGATTGGAAAGAACAGGGCAGAAATGTGTGTTTAAAAAAGGTGCATGTGTAGATTACTTTAGTGCTGCCGATTTCAATGAAAGAAGTTCTTTGATTGTGGGGCAATGTATTTGTAATGTTTTACATTGTTTTTTTTGGAATAGGGAAAGTCAGTCCTACTGGTAATGCAATGGCAGATTGTTGTTAAAGCAGTGTTTGATGTGCTATAGTGGAGGTTGGAAAAGAGTACTGTATGTGAGCAGGCGGACAATGGTGGCAGCGTAACGGATGTAATGGGTGAGTTTGTAAATTGTGACATGTTTATGGAATGGAAAATGGAAAATGCTGAGCGTTTACAAATGTTTCTTTTAGGAGCATTTTAATGAAAGTAAAAAGAAATGCATATGTGCATTTATAGGAGCACTCTGTGCAACATTTTGTAAAAGAAAATTAAAGCAGATGGAAACGATTTGTAGCACTTGGTGTGTGAAAGTTTGATATGTTGGCAGTACATGCATACTTGCCAACATAATCCAGTCCAATCTGTAGGTGCTTAAGTAGTACTAGTTTTTTGGTTTGCATTTTGGGACTTGTAGTTCCACTTTTTCCATTATAAAACTTGTACAAGTTCCAGATTGCACAGACACAAACAGGACTGGATAAGCACCTAAAGATTGGAATGGGTTATGTAAGAAAATGTTCATGTACTCCGAATATATAATTCCACATACCAGGTGCCACTTAAAAATGTTGTAGAAATGTGTTGCATCTGTTTGTTTTCCTGCTATTTATGCACATATGCATTTTTTAACTTTCATGAAAATGCTCCTTAAAGGAAACATGTAGCCTGAGTTGTATAATGGGCGAAGTGGAAGTACACGTCACAGAATCCAAAGAAAGAAATCAAGACTTGATAAGCACCTACAGATTCAAATGGGTCATGTTGGCAGGTATGCATGTACTGCCAACATATAAAACGTGCACACACCTAGTGCCACTAAAACTTTTTCTACAACTGTTTTGCATCTGCTTTTTCTTTCTGTTAGGAAAAAGCTACCTACAGTGCTACTATAAATGGACATATGCTTTGTTTAACCTTTATCAAATTGCTTCTAAAAAGAAACATTTTTAAATGCACAGCATTGTACGCGTGTGCTGCTTGATGTGCGCAGGTGCTGAATGCTGCAATTGATGGATTTTGATGAAGTGGTTTAAAAAGAGAATATGCTTATTGAGAAGCTAATTACAGGGTAAATAATAGGAACACTTTATATATATAAATATATATTTGTATATTTGTAAAAGAGTTGCAGAAAATACTTTTTAAAATATGAGCATACCTGTACTATATATTGTTAGATGCCATTGTTGAATCTGGAAATAGAAATGATGAATAGTTTCACAGTAGTTTGTGATGCACATGTCCTTGATTAACAGGAGATATGTACTCTCAGAGTTCAAATGCACATCTGAAGTGTTGAACTGAGATGACAGGATTAGGTGTATAGTTTTTGGATGTGATTGGTGGATGGATGTGTGACTGTTTGAAAACAGCCAACGAGGGAGTGTTACAAACATGGAAGTTGAAAGGGTAGAAGGGCTGCCTCTGTGCTATGATGTCCGCGGACGGCATGTGCCAGATCCTGGTTGATCAAGAATGTGGGCATGAAATGGGAATGTGTCCGCGGACAGCATGTGCCAGATTGTCAGGGTAGCCGATCCAAGTTGCCCACGTGGTGTAGACGATGAATTCTACCCTGCAATGTAACCCTGTGTCTGAATAAAACAAAGCAGCACCAGGGATCAATTACTTGGACGAATGGACCCAGACGCAATGCCGAAGAACCGCTTCTTGAAAGGAGACGATCTTCCAGGTAACCCCTTGTTTTACAATCAATCAACACCAAGAAATACTGCAGAGATTCTTTCACAACAAACAAACAAGAGGTCTTAGTACTTACAGAAAACCCAGAAGGAATGCACAGACATGAATTTAGGAGTAAGGACAGACACTCTTACCATAGGAGTAATGATCTTCCAAAAAGATGCAAGTGCTCCCTGCAAGACCACCAGGTGCAGAGGTTGACTAGGACTGTTCCCGCCGGCACGCGGACGCTTGGGGGCAGGAAGTCCAGTAGGGAACACCCGACGGCACGAGGACGCTCCCCCCTTGACCTTACATGAATACTCCTGCAGTCTCTAGTTCGTTTTAGGGCGAGGGGAGGAGAAGAGCACCAGCAGTCTTTTCGGGACACTTGCAAGAGCGTGGATCCAGGAAAGCAATCCAAAGAAGTCTGAGTCGGCAACACAGGGTCTTTCCGAGGACAGAGCGTGAAGCAAAGGCAGTCCAGGAGGAGTCCAGGTCGGCAACAGGCGATCTTTCCGATGACACAACGTGGAGCAAAGGCAGTCCAAAAGAAGTCCGGGTCGGCAACAGGGATCTTTCCGATGACACAACGTGAAGCAAAGGCAATCCAAATGGAGTCCGGGTCGGCAACAGGGGATCCTTCCAATGATAGAACGTGAGACCAAGGTAAAGCAAAAGACAGTTCCGGGAGGTCAGCCAGGGGAAGGACTAAGGTAGAACAAGAGAGGAACAGGTAGGTAAGGAATGGGGAGAGAGCACTCAAGGGAGGACGTGGAGTCAAAACACCAAACACAGAAGGGCTAGGAACTTGGCAAGGAACACCAGGAAAAGCGAGATAACAACAGATTACAATATCCATAATAAGTAGCGTACTTCAGCAAATTTAGAAGCAACAAACAACTCAGACGGCATAGATTTATCAAGCCGAAGTCACATGACCTAGCGTGCGTCTGACGTACGGATTCGGCGTGCTTGCCCCAATCGCCATGGCAACCGCCAACGCGACCAAGCCGAAGGGTAAGCCTTCCGATATTCGGTGCGACAGGACGTTGACCTTTGTTTTGCAGTGTGGTGGGGAAAATAAAGCCGTAACAGTGTGGTATGGTGCAATGGGAGCATTCTAGCATGTCTCTGTTGTTTAGGTGATGGGGACGGCATTTGTCCTTTGTAATTCCGGCCAGACCCAACCTGATTCCTGACAGTACCCCACCTCAAAGAACGCCTCCCCGTACGGGAGGACCAAAAGTCTCTCAAACACCCTGGAGCGTGTATATGGTCCAATGGCTCCCAAGTACGGTCCTCAGGCCCATACCCCTTCCAGTCAACCAGAAACAGACGGGTTCCGCGACGGACCTTAGTGTCCAAGATCTGGTTGACCTCATACTCGTCTGATCCAACCACAGGTAAGGGACGGTCAGGGACGAGCAACTGAGAACCCCCCTGAACCGGTTTCAAAAGCAAAACATAGAAAACAGAATGGATCTTACAAGAAGGTGGGAGCTGTAAACGAACCGCCACCGGATTAATCACCTCCAAGATCGTGAAAGCACCAGAGAATCATGGCAAGAGAGAGCCATGACCTGGCATGCGCAGATTCTTCGTGGACAACAAGACCTGCATCCCCTTAGCGTAAGATGGAGATGGTGAACGGTGGGCATCTGCATGTCGTTTGGTCTGATTCTGAGCATCCAACAAATGACGTCTAACCTGGGAATGCAAGGCTGTAAGTGATTGCACACAGGAATCAGCAGCTGGGTTACTTGAGCCACCTAACAGAAGTAATGGCAATGTGGGAGGATGATGCCCATAAGTAGCAAAAAACGGAGTGGATCCTGTGGACGCATGCAATGAATTATTATAGGCAAACTCGGCCATGGGTAATAAGGACAACCAAGAACCCTGGTGATGGAGCAAAAGACAACGGAGATATTGCTCTAGGGTGGCATTGAGTCTCTCCATCTGTCCATCTGTCTGGGTATGATAAGCGCTGCAATCCCGGCCTTCTATGCCCAAGGACAATGTAATGGCCCTCCAAAAACGAGTGGTGAACTGGGACCCCCGGTCTGTGATAATAACACTTGGGAGACCAAATCGCCGAAAAACATGTGAGATGAATAACTCGGCCAAGACCGGAGCAGAAGGCAACCCTGAACAGGGGATGAACAAAGCGTATTTGGTCAAGTAGTCTACTACCACCCAGATGGTGTTGAAACGTGAGATAGGCGGTAATTCCACTATGAAATCCATAGAGATCATATACCAGGGCAGCCGAGGTACAGGCAATGGGTGTAGTAGACCCACATGTTTGGCATGCATAGTTTTACCATGTGCACAGACGGCACAGGTATCGGTGTACTGACTGACGTCTGTTCTCAAAGTAGGCCACCAACACCACCTGTTTAACAACTCCATGGTCTTCCCTATCCCAGGATGTGCCGAAAACTTGGAACCGTGGCACCATTTCAAGGCCAAGGTCCGTGTCTCCTGGTTGGGAAGGAACACCTTCTCGTGAAGATAGGGTAGTGAATGTGATATTCTGATACCCTCCTCTTCAATGATCTTGGGATTGTTTGCAACCCATGTAACTAGAAGGGATTTCATCGATGGATCAACCGTGCACCCACATATCACCTGGCTAGGGAGCAATAAAGGAGTGGGTACCGGTTTAAGTCTGGTAGTCCCTGGCATACGGGACAAAGCATCACCCTTAGAGTTGCAAGAACCAGGGCGATATGTTAGCGTGAAGTTAAAGGCTGAAAAGAACTCGTGCCAACGGGCCAACCTAGCAGTGGTACATTTTATCGACTGGAGGGCTTCCAAGTTACGGTGGTCAGTATACACTTGAACCGGAATTGTAGTACCGAGCAAATGATGTCTCCAGACCATGAATGTGTCCCTGACAGCCAAGAGCTCCCTCTCCGTAATGGTATAGTATGGATAGTTTCCTGGAATGAAAGGTTACTGGATGCAAAGCTGGAGATTCCTGGCAGGACTGTGATAAGACGGCTCCCAGTGCTATATCTGAAGCATCTGCTTCTACCACAAACTGTAGGACCGGATCAGGGTGTAGAAGCACCAGGGCCGTAGTGAAGGCTTGTTTGAGACTCTCAAAAGCATCATTAGCCTTCTGGTCCCAGGAGAAAGGTCTCTTACTGCTAGTCAAGGCCGTCAAAGGTGACACAATTTCCGAAAAGGAGCGCACAAAGCGCCTATAAAAATTGGCAAAGCCCAAAAATGACTGCAGCGTTTTGAGGTCTTTAGGAACTGGCCAATCCAGAACCGTTCGGACCTTGTTTGAGCTCATCTGTATGCCCTGATCCGTAATGTCATAGCCCAAAAATTCCACGGACTTCACGTGAAAGATACACTTCTCCAGTTTAGCGTACAAGGCGTGTTCTTTTAATCTTTGCAGAACCTGGCAAACATGTTGTACATGGTGCTCATAGGAATCAGAATAGATCAGAATGTCATCCAGGTAAATAACAAGAAAACGGTCCGTCATATCCATGAATATGTCATTAAAAAAGTGTTGGAATGTGGCTGGGGCATTACATAGCCCAACGGGCATAACACAATACTCAAAAAGGCCATATCTGGTTTTGAAGGCCGTTTTCCACTCGTCCCCCTCTCAGATTCGTACAAGGTTGTACGCCCCACGTAAATCGAGTTTTGTAAAGATGTTAGAAGAACCTAGCTCATCAAGGAGAACCGATATTAAGGGTATTGGGTACTGATTTCTGATGGTAATGGCATTTAAGGCATGGTAGTCTATACAAGGCCTGAGGTCTCCTTCTTTTTTCAGAACGAAAAACATTGGAGAGGCTGCAGGTGAATGCGAAGGTCGGATAAACCCAGTTCTGAGTGACTTGTCTATATACTCCTTTAGGATCACATCCTCCTTCTGCATCAGGGAGTAAATACGGACAGAAGGTATTTTGGGGACAATCATAGGGTCTGTGAGGCGGAAGGGTCTCTGCCCCCTTGGCATCAAAAACATCACTAAGGGAAGAGTACTCCTGAGGTAACGGGTTGTTGATAACAGCTCCAATAGAAGAGACCCCACGCAACAGGGGCTTGCAGGATTCGTGGGCTCCCCGTTCGAAGAAAAACATGAGTTTTCACAATAAGAGGATACAAACTCGATCTCCCCGGTACCCCAGTCCACCACCGGATTATGGCGTCTCAACCCAGGCAAGCCCAAGATTAAGCGGTATTGCGGGGCTGCAATAAGGTCAAAGGTAATGGTTTCTTCATGGCCATTATTGGTGGTCATGGTTAGGTCGACTGTTTGCTCGGTAACCAAGTCGGAGAGCAGTAAGGAACCGTCCACAGTGTTAACCGTTTCTGGTTGAGGTTTCGTGATCACTGGAATACCTAGCTTTGTGGAAAAAGCTTCATCAATGTAGTTACCGGTAGCTCCGGAGTCCAAGACAGCATCAATGAACCATTCGTGATCCGGAGACTGGGAACACCGGTTAGGAATGATAAACGGCCTTACAGTCAGGGAGTCTAGAAGGACTGAGCTCGGCAGAACGACCCCATCTACTGCCGAGCTCTGGCATTTCCCTGACGCTTAGGCTTCTTGTTACAAGCCTTCAGCAGATGTTCGGACGACCCACAGAAAAAACACAGGTTGTTTTTCTTTTGGAGTTCCCTTTCCTCAGTGGTCAAGGGACCCCGAACGGCTCCTATTTGCATGGGTTCTGATCCCCCTGCGACAGAAGCAGGTGGCAACATGGCCAGAGGTGTAGAAAGCCTCTTTTCGCCCTTTTGTTCCGCTTTTCGTGACTCTATCTGGAGTACCATATCCAGGAGCTCGGGAAAGGTCGTAGGAACAATCGGAACCGTGGATAGGGTGTCTTTCAGAGAATCGGATAGCCCATGGTAAAACATGGAAGCCTTTTTGTCTTCGGCCATCCCGTCTCAGCCATGAGCTGGTTAAATTGGGCTAATTTAATGCCACCAATGAAGAGTCCCCTTGATGTAGACTCAAGAGTTCAAGATTCGTAGCCTGGGTCTTGTATCGGGTATCGAAAAAACGACTCATGGCAGCAGTAAGTGCATCGCAATCAAACAATAAGGCACTACCCTGCTCAAGCAATGGGTTAGCCCATGAAGAGGCTGTGCCGCCAAGGTGAGGTAGCAAGAACGCTGCTTTGGTCTTAGAATCAGGAAACGAAGAAGGTCTACATAGAAAATGCAGGCAACACTGATTCAAGAAGGTACGGTAGGTACATGGATCCCCACAGAACCGTTCCGGCTGGGCTAATGGAAAATGGGCTATCATAAACACAGGACCTGATTCCTGTCCTTGCCGAGCCAGGCCTGAAAATGAGGCGGCCATGGGATCCGCTACCTGGGGGTTAGCAGGAATCATGCCTGCTTGTATCTCATTGATGCGTTGTTGTGTGGCGGTATGAGCGGCTGTCATATCTGCACGCAACTCAGTGACCATGTTCATGATCTGGGTCAAGGCTTCGTTTTGGTCCATGGCGGCTTCTGAATATGTCAGGGTAGCCGATCCAAGTTGCCCACGTGGTGTAGACGATGAATTCTACCCTGCAATGTAACCCTGAGTCTGGATAAAACAAACCAGCACCAGGGATCAATTACTTGGAAGAATGGACCCAAACGCGATGCCGAAGAACCTCTTCTTGAAAGGAGACGATCTTCCAGGTAACCCCCTTGTTTTACAATCAATCAACACCAAGAAATACTACAGAGATTCTGTCACAACAAACAAACAAGAGGTCTTAGTACTTACAGAAAACCCAGAAGGAATGCGCAATTTAGGAGCAAGGACAGACACTCTTACCATAGGAGTAATGATCTTCCAAAAAGATGCAAGTGCTCCCTGCAAGACCACCAGGTGCAGAGGTGACTAGGACTGTTCATACCGTCACGCGGACGCCTGGGGGCAGGAAGTCCAGTAGGGAACACCCGACGGCACGAGGACGCTCCCCCCTTGACCCTACATGAATACTGCAGTCTCTAGTTCGTTTTAGGGCGAGGGGAGGAGAAGAGCACCAGCGGTCTTTTCGGGACACTTGCAAGAGCGTGGATCCAGGAAGGCAATCCAAAGAAGTCCGAGTCGGCAACACAGGGTCTTTCCGAGGACAGAGCGTGAAGCAAAGGCAGTCCAGGAGGAGTCCGGGTCGGCAACAGGGGATCTTTCCGATGACACAACGTGGAGCAAAGGCAGTCCAAAAGAAGTCCGGGTCGGCAACAGGGATCTTTCCGATGACACAACGTGAAGCAAAGGCAGTCCAAATGGAGTCCGGGTCAGCAACAGGGGATCCTTCCAATGATAGAACATGAGACCAAGGTAAAGCAAAAGACAGTTCCGGGAGGTCAGCCAAGGGAAGGACTAAGGCAGAACAAGAGAGGAACAGGTAGGTAAGGAACGGGGAGAGAGCACTCAAGGGAGGACGTGGAGTCAAAACACCAAACACAGAAGGGCTAGGAACTTGGCAAGGAACACCAGGAAAAGCGAGATAAAAACAGGTTACAATATCCAGGATACGTAGCGTACTTCAGCAGATTCAGAAGCAACGAACAACTCAGATGGCACAGTTTTATCAAGCCAAAGTCACATGACCTAGCGTGCGTCTGATGTACGGATTCGGCGTACTTGCCCCAATCACCATGGCAACCGCCAACGCGACCAAGCCGAAGTGTAAGCCTTCCGATATTTGGTGCAACAGGACGTTGATCTTTGTTTTGTGGTGTGGTAGGGAAAATAAAGCCGTAACAGTGGGGTATGGTGCAACGGGCGCATTCTAGCATGTCTCTGTTGTTTATGTGATGGGGATGGCATTTGTCCTTTGTAATTCCGGCCAGAGCCAACCTGATTCCTGACACAGATCCAGATATATCAAGAATGCCTGGCATGGAAAGGAAGAATGCCTGGCATGGAAAGGGGACTGTGGCGATTAGCTAATGAGGTGTTCTGGTTTTGGTTTACAGGAAGAGAGGGTAGCAGGTGTTTTGATTGTTGTGTGTAGGGAAGGTGGGTGTGGCTATTGCCATTAAAAATCTCACTGTGTGGATGTTGGGAGGTTGTTGGATGAATAATTTCAAAAGTTGCCCTGAGTTGTGTAGTATCTCTGGTACTATTGGATTGGAGGCAGTGGAGATTTGGTGGTATACAGTGTAGGGGTTAAAATGGGTGAGTTTACTATAATTTTGTAAGACTATGGGGCTCATTACACGGATTGCGTTAGGGATTTACCGGTACCAGTAAAATACCGGTACCGGTTAATCCCTACCGCCTTACTACGAGGTGCCTTTGCGGGTTGGGGGATTTAACGCCTGCTTTTTGCAGGCGTTAAAATCCAACCCGCTAAGGGACCTCGGAGCTAATTACGGCACCGCAAAATTGCGGTGCCGTAATTAGCGCCTTCCCCATTCCAATAGAGCCCTATGGGGCAGAAATAGGAATGGGGAAGGCCAATGGCGGAAGGGGGGATTTACCGCCCCTCCAACCTTGGAATGGGGCGGTAAGAAATCCCCTTTCTGCCAAGGCGGTGCCGGTATTTTACAATAGCGCCATGGCTCACCGCCTACCGTGTA
This sequence comes from Ambystoma mexicanum, assembly GCF_040938575.1. Classification (NCBI taxonomy): domain Eukaryota; kingdom Metazoa; phylum Chordata; class Amphibia; order Caudata; family Ambystomatidae; genus Ambystoma; species Ambystoma mexicanum. The sequence continues at coordinate 106,880,542 of NC_090937.1, forward strand.
ATGAGGCCCTATGTCTCACTTTCAATGGCGAGATATTATTGTTTTGCATTGTGGAGGAAATAGTTTGGGCTATGTTAGTCTATTATTTTTGCAGGTTGTATTAAAGGATATGTTGCGAACATTAATGAACTATTTACATTTAGCTTATTAAGCTTATTAAGATATTATTTTCACAAATACATCAAAGGGAAGTATGGAGATGCACAAATATGTTTTGTGCACAACTAGAAGCATGTAGGCACCATGTAAATAAAGGTGTATGTGCTGTTTTGAATGGTTTAGGCATGGCATCTTTAAAAAAAATGAAAACATAAAGTTGGATGCTGCAAACAATTTTCAGAGCGATGGAGTGAATTTTACGGATTTTGAGAATCAGATGTTTCTTGTAAATATTCAAAATGCACTGAGAATGTTTATGTGAAAAAGATGTACAGTGCATATGAAAACATGTGTAAGTGGTTCTAGTAAAGAAAAATCAGAAAATCCAAAAAATGGAAGACTGAAGAAATTTTTTTTTTTATTAAGTGTGAACCACCCAACCGCCTTCAATTGGATGTTCTGTCTGCAGACACTGCAGAAGTCCACAGACGCTGTGTGCCACATCTGGGTCTTTTGAGGATGCCTGGCATGGAAAGGGGACTGCAGAGACCGCAGACCGTTGTGGGTGACCGCAGACATCGGGGATGAGCCAATCAGGGTTCTTGGTTGTGGTGTACAGGAAGAGAGGGTGGCAGCAGTTTTGTTTGATGAGAACACTGAAGATACCTATGGCTATGTCTTTGAAGAGGCAGAGTGTATGGATTTTAGGGGACTCTTGGACCATTTGGCTGAAGGTCTATTCTGAGCACTGTGGATTGGCTGAAAATCTTGGATCCCATGAATTTGACGTGTCATGGTATGGAATGTGAGGAATGAAGTGGGCTGACTTACTCCTTTTTTGTAAGAATATGGTTCACTTAAAACATCCAGACATCATTGTTGTTTATTGTGAATGGAAAAGTTTGGGGTATGTTACTGGAATTTCATTTCAGTTTGCAATTAAGGATATATTTGGAAAGTTGACAGAAATGCTTCCAAATTTGAAAGTGATGCTTTCTCACATTTGTCAGACACAAATGTGGATGCGTTCAAATTTATTTTCTCTGCAAATGGAAACAGCAAAGCGCAATGTGAATAAAGCTGTGTGTCCTTTTTTCCGAGATGTTGGCATGACATATTTTCATAATGACAACATTAAATTTGATATTGTCATTTTTTTTCAGAGAGATGGAGTCCATATAAATGATGTGAGAAATCAGATTTTTCTGGAAAATGTTCAAAATGCATTGAAGCAGTTTTTGTGAACACATACAGTATGGATTCAACTATTCGTTAGAAGTTGCATTACATAAAAAGGAAAAATACAAAAAAACAATATGAAGCTTTTTTGTGAAAGTTATAACTAATAATTACGTTGTGCAGAATCTTGTTCATTTAGTATATTAAAAAAATATATATATTTAAAAGTTAAAAAGAGAAAACAGGTTTCTTTATAGAGCCACCATTTTAGCATGAAAAACAATCAAAATGATTGTCATGCCCCCACCCCAGGAATGTTCCTGATGTCCACGGACTACTGCGCTGTTTGTAGACTATGCAGGCTGCAAAGGGGCTTGTGACTTTTTTCTCACTTCTAATTTTTAACTGTGAAAGGGGGCTCCTAAGGGAACTCTTTTTCTGTTTTTTTGGTTTTGTATTTTTTGTGTGCTTTTTGTGTTTTTTATACAGGAGAGGCGAGGTAAGGTAGAGGAGGGAAGAGAGGGAAGGGAGGGAAAGGGTGCCAACCACAGAGTAGAGGGGCAGTTTCACAGAGGAAGATATGGGGTGAGCCTTACATTTAAGGAAAGGGGCAGTGTTTCTAGAAATCATTTAAACATTGATGTGGATCAGCTAGACTCAGTGAAGCACAATTAAAGAAAGCTAAATTGCCTATGAGAAAAGAACATACAGTGTGTAAATAAAGAAGAAACAAAAAGAAAACAGAGCTGATGACTGCATAGAAGCACGCTGAGTTCAAGCACAGACAGTGGCACTTCTTATAACAGTTCAGCACACTGTATCTGACCTCCCTCATTGTTTCTGTAGCCCACATGGCATCTAACAGAATCTCCCTGAATAGAGTGAGGAGGAATGGGTCGAAGACATGCCAATGGAGGACAAGGACCACTCTCTTAGTTTCAAGCATGTCCTAGGGGACTCCCTTGCAGTAGCAGTATCTCAGGGAGTCCACTCCCTTACGCAGCGCCAAGAGTTTCTGTATGCCATGCTAGCTGATAAGGGTGCGAAGGAGGGAGCACACAGGAAAAGAAGGGCAGATAGCCCAGAGGAACGTACATCAGCCATACCCTACACCAGGGTTGGGCATGTGGGGAGTAAAAAGGTTTGAAAGAGGCTTCTCCTCTTCTACCCCCACAAGTCAAATGGAAGGGGATAATATGGTGCCCTATGAGGTTTGATTGATTGATTGATATTTTATTTCTATCGCGCTTATACACAAGTGTTTCAGAGCACGACAAGGCAAGGGAGGAGAACAGGGGAGAACAAAACAGCGATCTTACTAGGCCCAGTGACATTGAGAAAACGCAAGTGCATGGGAGAGGGGGGAGGGGAAAAGTGCATGGAAGGGGGAGAAGTGGAAAGTGCGAAGCAGAGGAGAAACAGATAAATAACAATAAATACATTATAAAGGCAACAAACAGTGGTAATGCAGCCAGCAATTTGCAGCAAGTGCTAGGTTTAAGGCAGCAGACAGGGTAGGTCTGATAAGTGCAGGATGAAAAAGGGGGGGGTTGTATGGGTACAGATGCAGACCCCAGTGCAAGGGGTGACCCGGAGGCAGTGTGGGAGGGTGGCAGGGTCAGCAGGTACCTGGGCCCGAAGGACAGAGGGTGGCCAGGTGCACGGTGCCAAGAGAGAACAGATCAGCAGGGGAGAGGGGGAGCGAAGGCAGAAGAAAAGAAGAAGGTCTTGAGGTGCTTCTGGAACCGGAGATGGTTCTCCTCAAGTTTTAGAGTGGCAGGGAGCCTGTTCCGAGGGAGGCCCCAGCCAAAGACAGAGATCTACCCCGAGCTTGTTTCTTTGAAAAACGACTGACCCTGAGGGAGTTGGAGGTAGAGGAGCGAAGAGCATGAGAGGGGAGGTATTTGTGGAGGGATAGCTGAAGGTATTTTGGACCGAGGCCCAAGAAAGCCTTGTGGACAATGCAGAGGGTTTTGAATTTGATCCTTGCATCCACTGGGAGCCAGTGGAGAGATTTCAGAGCTGGAGAGATACGATCCCAGGGCTTGAGGCCAAGGACAAGTCTTGGAGTCCTGTTCTGGATTAGTTGTACAGGGCGCAGAGTAGAGGCAGGTAGATTTAGAAAGAGGCTGTTACAATAGTCCAAGCTAGAGAGAACCAGAGCTTGGGATACCATGAGCTTCTGGGGGAAGGAGAGGAAAGGCAGAGTACCTCTGAGGAGTTTCAGTCGGAAATGTGACTTTTTAGAGACCTCAGAGATGTGGGCGGAGAAGGAAAGGATGGAGTCAAAGATGACCCCGAGATTCTTAGCCTCGCAGGTGGGGGTAGGAAGAGGGCCAAGGGAGGCCGGCCAGAGAGTGAGGGGAAAGGATGGTGAAGGTGTGCCGATGAGGAGGATCTCCGTCTTGCTGGCATTCAGACAAAGATCATTGGCGGCACACCAATCTTGAATGGCAGTTAGTCAATCAGAGATGAGAGAGGGAGAGGAGGTGGCAGAGGGCAGCCTGAAAATGAGTTGAGTGTCGTCAGCGTAGCACTGGAAATTTGAGCAGAAAGTGGCAATGCAGTGGACGAGAATTGCCAGGTATTGGTTGAAAAGCCAGGGTGAGAGGTTAGACCCCTGGGGAACAAAACAGGTAGAGACGAAGATAGATGAAAGGAAGGACCCAAGTTGGACCTGGGAGGGTCTATCTGAGAGGAAAGAAGTCACCCAGGCCAGAGCCTGATCAGTGATACCCAGGTTTTCACTGAGACGTGAACAACCCCTTCAATTAACTGAAGAATGCCTTTATGCAGACGTCAGTGGTGCCACACCTCCAACTCCCAGCCCAAGGGGTGAATATTATAGGGGACAATGATGGAGAGTATTCACCTGAGGAGGAAGAAAAAGAAGATGAAGATGGAGATGTACTCTTTAAGGGCCCTGATTGGATCCCAGATAAGTGTCACCCAGTGCTTGAAGAGGACAATACGGGCAACATGTTCGACCCACACGCTATAAGTCACTCCAAATCCACAGAATGGGTGCCATCACCCAGAGTAGTGCTGTACATGGTGCAGCATAACAGTAGATCTCTAGACAAAGAAATGTGCCTCCGCATGAGAGCAGAGTGTCCCAGACCAGAATTACCCAGCAAAGTCACAGACACCCCAGATCTAGATGCCAAGATGGTGAATTTCATCACTAAAACTTCAACAGATGTTCAAAAAGGGTTAGTCTGGGCTTGGAAAGGCTGCCAAGATAAACAGTTGGATCTGGCAGGGGATCTCGCTGAAATCATGGACATAGCTGAAAGAGCTCAAGGTACAGGAGAATCTGTGGATGCACAGGCTCTGGGAAGCTGGGCCCAATTAGCAGTTTGCCTCCTCGGTAACGCCAAGTGTGACCTTTTGTCAGAAAGGCAAAAAGGGCTCTTGCTCAAAATAGATTGCAAACTCAGTGATCTAGCCACTTACGAAGCTGCGGAAGGCACAAATGGCATGCTGTTTGGATATGCCTTTACTAAAGAGATGTCCTAGTTTGTTGGAACGTATACTGCACTGGAAAGGCACAGAGCTCCATAAGGAAAATATTTCCAGGGTGACTTTTTGCAGAGACCGGTCGACACTGAGGCTGATCTCCCGGTCCCTTCAATATGCAGAGAAGGCCTCAAGGGCCTTGAGCCCAATACTGGGAAAGCAGACAACAAGATGCTTTTTTTCCCTACAAGGTTAGGCACCCAGAGGGCAGAGAGGAAGAGGCACCTACAGCCAGCAGAGTGCCAGAAGCGGTAAGCGTGAAGTACGTAAACATTTATTTATTTTATTTTATTTATTTATTTCATTTGTTTATACTCCCAAACCCAAGGATATCACATCCCAATGATAGGGGCAGCACAGTATTGTTTTTGAACAAATGGAGAGAACTGTCAAGTGATGCCTGGGTCTTGCAAGCGGTAGCAGGACTGCACCTTGAGTTTACAGGAATGCCTGTCCAACAGTCCAAAGCCCAGCGAATATTCATGGCGAAAGAAGAGTTTGAGCTGTTACAAGTAGAATTGTGCAGCCTAGCCAGCAAAGGAGCAATAGAGCCAGCGCGCAGAGATTCAAGCTTCTTCAGAAATATGTTCCTAGTTCACAGGAAGACAAAAGTGAGACCAGTGATCAATCTGAAACGTCTGAACGAATGGCTGATTTACAGACATTCCAAGATGGAGGGGATTCATCTCCTCCGAGATCTACTCCAAGGAGGAGACTGGCTTGCAAGGCTAGATCTCAAAGACATCTACCTTACCATTCCCATAATGTCAGAGCACCAGAGATTTCTCTGTTTTAGGTGGAACACAGAGGTGTGACAATTCAGGTGTCTCCCTTTCGGATTAGCGTCAACTCCCTGGGCCTTTAACAAGATTATGAGACTGGTGGCATCAGCCATCATAGAACGAGGTATCAGTATCAACATCCTATCACAGGACACTGATGCACTCCAAGAACAAGTGTGCTGGGTCTGTGCCCTGATTACCTCTCTCGGGTTCCTAATAAACGTAGAGAAGCCCGAATTGCAACCTAATCAGAGACAGGAATTCTTGGGGTTCATAATAGACACCAAAAAGGCCACAACTGAGCTCCCCACACACAAGCTCAAGGACATCAAGAGAGAGCTCTGGTCAGTGGTCAGGGAGAAGGATATGTTGTTTCACAGTCTAGCCAGGGTAGTAGGGCTTCTTGCTGAATCGATTCAGGCAATATTACCCGGGCCGCTACATTACAGAGCCCTGCAGAGGCTCAAGAAACAGACACCTCGAATGGGGTGTGGGGTACCACCAAATAGTTACCCTAGACAAAGAGGTGATAACGAGCTAGAATGGTGGCTACAGAATATGAAAGCTTGGAACAGCCGGGCTATTTTCAGTGCCATTCTAGAGCTAGTAATAGAGTTGGATGCAAGCAGGGCAGTCTTGGGAGCAAGAGGTGGAAATCTAGAGACAGGTAGCAAGTGGTCCGAAGGAGAGTTGCAGTTACACATACATTTTCTGGAGTTATTAGCGGGCTCATTCGCAGCGCAGACCTTTGCCAAAGACAAAGCCAATTGTATCCTACTGAAGATGGACAACATATCAACAGTCTGGTACATAAACAAAATGGGAGGCAATAAGTCCAAGATGCTAGTCCAACTGGTGAAACACTTGCGGCACCTCTGCCTGCAGCGAAACATAGTGGTGACACTGTAATATCTGCCAGGAGAGCAGAATGTAATAGCAGATTGGATTTTTCACTACCTCACGGACTCCAGCGACTGGAGGTTACATCCAGCTGTATTCACACGGCTACAGGAGATCTGGGTTCCTTTTGACACCGATCTGTTCGCATCCAGGTTGAATGTGCAGACGCCTAAGTATTTCAGTTGGAGGATGGATCCGGGAGCGATGGAAACAGATGCCTTACTCCACAACTGGACGGGGGCCGTCCATTACGCCTTTCCCCCATTTATCATTCTGACAAGAGTATTGGGGAAAATCTGGAGGGACAAGGCGGGCACAGTTCTAGTATCCCCACTTTGGAAATCCCAGGTATGGTTTCCAGTAGCGATGGAACTTTCCACAAATTTTCTGAGGATGATTCAGTGCAGGCAGTACCAGTTGCTCATCCCAACAGATCAGACACATCCACTCATCAGTGAAGGGAGCCTGTAGATTATAACTTGCAGAATTTCACAAAACAATGGCTGCTGCTTGGAATTTCTCAGCTCGCTGCTGACTTCTTCAAAGCCTCATGGGCACCCTCCAATCTTCAGAGCTATGGCGCTGCATGGAACAGGTATGAGACGTGGTGCACAGAACAGGGTGTTCATCCCATTTCAGCACCTGCAGTCCAGGTGCCGAATTTTCTTGCTGATCGCTCGCAAGACGGGTGTGCATTTAGAACTTTCTGAGTTTATAGATCAGAAATATCCGCTGGACACAACAGAGTAGATGGTAAGGCTATTGGGGAACACCCCACAGTGGTATGGCTGCTGAAAGGTGCAAGATTACACAAGCCTCCCACCCCTAAATACTTAGTACTTTCATACGTTACAGATGTTTTTCGCTTGTTTCTCAGGTGACCTGACAATAACCTACTCAGTATAGTTCACTTATCCGGAAAGCTGACAATGTTAATTTGCCTTGTAGTATGTAGGAGAGATTCCAATGCTAAGGTGCGAGGAATTGACAGGAAAATATTTTACTCAGAGAACGTAGCATTTAGTACCGCCAAGAATACCAAGTGTGATTCCAGAGTGATTTATTACCCATATTTTCCTGAGAAACCTAAGCTATGCATAGCACAGCGTATCAAGGATTTTGAATTGGCTACAGCAGAAATTAGGTTGTGTGGAGTGTCCCGGCTGCTCATAGTTCATAGGAAACCCTACCATGCAGTGGCAACGGACATGAAAGCCAGATGGCAAGGGAAGTAATTCATTGGGCTGGCATTGATTTAAGCTAGTTTGGTGTGCATTCAGCTAGAGGTGCTATGGCTTCCAAAGCGTTCACGGCAGGAGTGTATTTGCAAGGCATTATGAAGTCAACTATCTGCTCTTCAGAGTCCATGTTTAAGACTTTTTACTTTAAGCCAGTGTCTGATATTTCTGTGTCTATAGTACATAGTTTTGGACAAGCATAATGCTTGCCTCCGGTTTTGACATAGAATGAAGATTGCCCAGCCTTACAGCACCAGGTAGTGTTGCACTAAGGAGAGTATTATTCCTGTCCAGAATACATGGGAGGGATGTCATGCTTGCTGTGATAACATGTTCTTGCGTATTACTGGCTAGGTGAGTGTACTCCTGCCCTCATGGTGCACTTCTTTTGCTTCGTAGGAGATGAGCAGAAAGTGACATGAGGAAGTCAACCATGGTGAGTCCTGGGATCATACCATTGTGTCTAAGCTCAACTGCAGGCACAGTGGCTTTTGTCTGGGGTGGATGGAACTGCAGCTGCCCCTGCAGCCTCCCCACCCTGCCTACTCAGGGCAGCAGATGACATAGCTGCCCCAGATCCACGTGGCTTGGTGACAACAACTTGCACCGCCACACGTGGCCTAGACTTGCTGACCTGGAAGTCAGCCTGGGAGTCATCCTGTGCCAGGTCAGGTGCCACAATGGGCTGGTCCAACAAGGGCTGAGCTGGGATGGTGTCAGCCATGTTTCCCTCAACCATGGGGGGAGGGCATGGGTGCCCCTGATTGGTCCTCCACAGATGGGGGTATAGGGGCACCCTGCAAATCCCAGCCACGTCCCCTACCACGCCCACCACGGGCACCTTTTGAAGGTCGGCCACCTTTGCCTCCCTTACCGCTTGATTGCCTCCCAACCATGGCAGTGATGTTGTTGTGCGTATGGGAGTTGCAGTAAACAATTGTCCTGGGCAATTGTGGGTCAAAGAGGTAGGGTCCTAGATAGAATTCGTACCCTAGTGCTCTAACAAGGCTGTCTGTGACCCCTGGGGGAAGATGACGGGTCACGCAACACACAGGCAACCCAAAATCAAAAAATAACGTGCACGCAACCCCTCATAGACCATGGGCATGAAAAAATGTACCCGCACTACGCTGTGGCACCCAGAAACACAAAAATAAGCATACGCGTAATACACGCAACTTACAATGACCTCGGAAGGGGTACGCGACACACGGGGCAAGCACAGTTAGTAAATACGTGCGCGACTCTCCGTCTGCCTGGAAAAATAACGTGAAAAATAAACGCGTGTGCGCGTTGGCAACACCCCCGCCAAAAGAAGAATTGTACATTGTCTGAGGAGACAGGACAAAAGAAGAAGTGAACACTGTTTGAGGAAACAGGCCCAACAAAAAATCAGAAAAATGCTGTCAGAGGTAACAGGGAGTACGAACTTGAAACGCTGTGAAGTAATCGTGTGTGAACCGACAAGAAGTACAGAATTCACCCACTCGCTCTCCACGAAAAGCACATACAAGGAAATGGCGTCCGACATGTAGCTTTTGAACCGGCCCACACGTATACGTCACATACGCGTGTACACGCTAGGGCCCTTTCCTACAATTATACGAGCTGACACTCGGATGTGCATTTTTTGGACGTGTACGATGAACATGCACCAGTGTTGATGGAAACGCCTGCGCGCGTCACGTCACTTACACACGTAGGCCCTTTCCTCGGCATACATACATCCACATGTGGATGTGCAGTTTTTCCACGTGCAATGCCACGTCACGAGGGAAACGCCCGTGTGGGTCACGTCACAGAAGCGCGTACGCGCTAAGGGCCTTTGGTCCAATGAAACCGCGTATGTGTGCTGACACGCTTACGCCCGAAGGGCCTTTCCTCGAATTACATGCTGACATGCAAGATTTTCAAGTGCCAAATCACTCCGTATCAAGCTGGCCACGCAACAACACACGGAAGACCACGCTCCTGCCCAGAAGCCCGATTTACTGCCCCCCAGAGCCCCGAGCACGCTCCTGCCTGCCATCTGCTGCTGCCTGACTGCCTGCTGCCCACGTGCCCTGCTATTTGCTGCCTGCACGTCAGCCAGGGGTGCAGTTGCTGTGACCACCCCTGCTGGAACCGAAGACTCCCGACTGGGATACCATCGCTCCACAGCCCAGCCCCAGGACCCAGTTGCCCACCCACTCCTGCCTCTGGGGTTGCCATGTCGGGGACAACACCATCTGGCACCACTGGCAACCCCCAGTCAGAGAGGCAGAGGGCCACCAGCTTCAGTGCCAGGGAAGTTGGTGTCCTGGTGAGCAAGGTCTGGGGCAGTATGATGCCCTCTTTGGAAGTTTGCACGCCGACAAGGAAGGAAGGACAAGGATCTGGATGGACATCGTGACTGCCATCAACGCGGAGGGGGTGGCAGTCCGCAACTTACATCATGTCAAGAAGCGCTGGGAGGACTTCATGTCCAGGACCCTCAACAAGGCCCGGCGCCTCGTTAAGGCAGCAGATGCCAAGGGGCGCCGGGTCCAGCTGTCGGACCACCAAATGAGGGTCCTGGAATGCATATGCCCAGCGCTCTATGTCCAGATCATTGAGAGGCAGACCCATCTGGAGTCGAGCGGTAAGTGTACAAGCATGGTGATTGGACGATGTGCGTGTCGTGGTGTGCCTGTAGTGTACAGGTTGCACATGTGTTTTTGTAGGGCCATGTAGGGATGTGTATGAACATGGGCGTGAGGCTGCCACATGTGAGTCCTCTCAGGTGTGAGACACATCAATGGTGTATGTGTTGGTAAGCATGCTGGGCAAATGCAGGTGTGGGAGCACACATGTTTGAATTTCTGTGTATGTACATTGGCATGGTTGTGGCATGGATGTTGGTTCATTATGCATGTATCTGCACTGTGTACATGTGCATGTATGTGTATTTGACAAGTGTGCAACTGTGATGCAACATGGATGCACGTGACACTGATATGTAGAAGGCTGAATGTCAGATGTGACATGTATGGCGATCTCATCACTGCGACAGTTGGATATGTACCCATGCATGTAAGTGTGGTGGCGTGTGTGCATGTCTAGTGTACTCCCATTGTTTCATGTGATGACCGGCTCACCTTTGGCTATACATGCTGTTGAATGTGTATGGATGCTGCTGCCTGGTGCAATATTGCTGTAGAAATGCTCATGTGTGTGAGTTAAAATGGCATGTGTGTCGTGAAGTGGGATGCCGTGTCTGTATTTTGACTATGCCACTCATGTACAACTGTCATGTGTGTATCAGTCCAATGTACTGTGCCCTGATGCCTGTGTTTTATCTCTGTCTGTCTGCAGCGTCGACTGATGAAGAGGGCGGAGAGGGTGCTATGGAGCACAGTGGCAGGGATCGCACCACCAGCCTGAGACGCAAGGCCCGGCCACCCTCCCAGACCCAGGCCGCAGCTGCCGAGGGTAGGTCCAAGAGGCGGAGGTTGGAGGTGGACTCATCGGCAGCAGAAGGGGCAGCTGAGACCCCACAGGGTCAGACGGAGGAAGATGGCCTGGAGTCATCTAGGGCGGTGGGGGGTTTGGTGGAGGAGGAGGCCGTGAAAGGGACACACACGGGGTCTGGAGGTGGGGATTCCACTGCAGTGCAGGGACAGGAGGCTGCACAGTCCGCCGCGGAGGTGCCTGTGTGCAATCCTGTCCCTGATCCTGTCACTGTATCATCTGGCTCCAGCAGGGATGCCTGCGTCCAGACCCGTTTTCAGGGAGGGGATGAGCACACAACAACTGGCCTCCCTCTATCTGCGGATGTGGCTATCCGGGACCGGGTTGAGCCTGTTCTGGGTGGGGTGGCGTTGCGTCAACGGGCCATGCGAGGTGACCTGCAGTCTTTTCATGTGGAGACTGCACGTCATCTCGAATGGCTCGTTGACCGCGTTGACCTACTGGGACAGCTCACCAGAGCCGGATTCCTCCGTTTGCTGGACCTTGTTCCGACCCCCCTCCTCACCTGAACCCCCTATGCGCCAGTCGTCCTCCATGCCATCTTCCCACCCATTTATCACCTGGATACCCTGTGGAGCTGCCTCTGACCCTGCGGCCAGGCTGGTGGAAGACACATCCCTGCCACAGTCGGGAGTCGGATGTCCAGCAGAGGTGGCCACCTTAACAACTGCACCCCAGCTGGAGGAGGATGTGCAGGCAGCAAGAGCCAGGGCACAGGCAGAGGCACAGCAGCAGCAGCAACAAGGTGGGAGCCATGATGGCTCAGGGCCTTCAACATCGGAGGGGCAGGCATCGGCCATAGGGCAGGAGGATCCTGGATTTCAAGTGTCTGCCGTGTGGCAGCGGTTGGGCCACACCTTAGATGCGGAGCGGCAGCGGGCGGAAGAGGCATGGCTCACAATGGTCAGGGCAGAAAACTCCATGCGGAGGGCCCTGAGGCGGGCCGAGAGCCTTGAGGCAATTCGCAGGGAGTTGGAGAACATGTCGTCGTCCCTGCGAACCCTCGGGGCCATGGAAGAGGACCGCCTCCAGGACATTGAGCGGGAGTTCGATGATGCCCTGGCCCCGGACATCCAAAAGTGAGCCGTCGTACTAGCCCGCTGCCATTGTAAATAGTTTTTAGAGTTAGGTTTCCTTTTCCTTTTCCTTTTATTTGTGTTCAATGGACAATGCCACACACATTTGTATATAGTTTTATTTTAGGTAGTTTCTTAGGTAGGTTTAATTTGTTTGGTTGGGCTCATGGACCCTTTACATCGTTGGACAATGGATTAATTTTGCACATGGATTAATGGATTTTTATTTTGGACCATGGATTGTATATAGTTTGATCATGGATTAATTTGGAATTTTTTTTTCATTATGGACATGGAGAAATGGATTTTATTTTTTTTCGGACAATGTATTGTAAATATTTGGACTATGGATTGATTTATCTTTTTTAGTTTTTATTATGAACATGAAACGATGGATATCATTTTTTTTTACCTTTCCTTTGGATTTGCGTTGGTGGAGGGAGAGTTATGACTGTTTTTCTTTCAATTTCTTTTGGATTGGTTATCATTTTCATTCACCCATCTTTTTCACATGCTTTTCATTTCATGTTTGATATTTTGGTATGCTTTCATTTCATTTATTTATTTATGTACATAATACATTTTCATATGTTAGTTCCATGTGTGGGATTCTCTCATTGGGTTGATGCATGTGAAAATGTGGGTTTACACAAGCAATGCCAACCAGTGTATGTGTGTGATGGACATGTGTTGATGTACATAGTTGAGTTTTGGTTTGTTTCTTGAGATGGGCATGTCAGTGTGGGGTGGATTGGGAAATTATTGTGTCTCAAGAATGGGGTGGCGGCATATGGTTTCTTGGTGTAGAAGTGGGCCATGATTGTGCATCTTTATTTCATGTAGGGGGGGGCATGAGTGGGACATGAGTGGGGCCTGCTGGCAGGTGCTCCGTACTGCTGGGGGGTGGGGGTGCAGGGGGACATGAGTGGGGGCCTGCTGGCAGGTGCCCCGGACTGTTGGGGGGTGGGGGTGCAGGGGGACATGAGTGGGACATGAGGGGGGCCTGCTGGCAGGTGCCCCGCCATTCTGGGGGGTGGGGGTGCAGGGGGACATGAGTGGGACATGAGTGGGGGCCTGCTGACAGGTGGCCCACACTGCTTGGGGGTGCAGGTGCAGGGGGACATGAGTGGGACATGAGTGGGGGCCTGCTGGCAGGTGCCCCGCACTGCTGGGGGTGGGGGTGCAGGGGGACATGGTGGATGGGCTGCCTGCGGGACTTGACCAGGGATGCAGGATAGTCCCCTGTGGTGTGGGCTGCCTGCAGGGGCCGTGGAGGGTGTAGAGGGAACACCTGGGAGGACCCACACTGCCAATTCATGTGTAGGACTCCCCGCACACCCCAGAAATACACGTACCCTGCTCAAATCACGTGTGAGACTTCACGCAAACCCCAGTTATACACGTACCCCGCTCGCACAGGGCCATTTGCGTGTGAAACTTCCCGCGCACCCCCGAAATACATGTACCATGCTCAAATTGCGTGTGAGACTTCACGCGAACCCCAGTTATACACGTACCCCACTCGCACAGGGCCATTCGCGTGTGAAATTTCCAGCGCACCCCCAAAATACACGTACCATGCTCAAATTGCGTGTGACACTTCACGCGAACCCCAGTTATACACATACCCCACTCGCACAGGGCCATTCGTGTGTGAAACTTCCTGCACACCCCCGAAATACACGTACCATGCTCAAATCGCGTGTGAGACTTCACGCGAACCCCAGTTATACACGTACCCCACTCGCACAGGGCCATTCACATGTGAAATTTCCCGCGCACCCCGGAAATACACATACCATGCTCAAATTGCGTGTGAGACTTCATGCGAACCCCAGTTATACACATACCCCACTCGCACAGGGCCAATCGCGTGTCAAACTTCCCGCAAACCCCAGTTAAACACGTACCCCACTAGCACAGGGACAACCGCGTGTGAAACTTCCTGCGAACCCCAGTTACACACGTACCCCACTTGCACAGGGCCATTCGCGTGTGAAACGTCCCGCGCACCCGCAAAATACACGTATCATGCTCAAAGCGCGTGTGAGACTTCACACGAACCCCAGTTATACACATATCCCACTCGCACAGGGCCATTCGCATGTGAAACTTCCCGCACACCCCCGAATACACGTACCATGCTCAAATCATGTGTGAGACTTCACGCGAACCCCAGTTTTACACGTACCCCACTCGCACAGGGCCAAGCGCGTGTAAAACTTCCCGCGAACCCCAGTTATACACGTACCCCACTCGCACATGGACAATCGCGTGTGAAACTTCCCACGGACCCCAGTTATACACGTACACCACTCGCACAGGGCCATTCACATGTGAAACCTCCCGCGCACCCCAGAAATACACATACCCAACTCGCACAAGGACAACCGCGTGTGAAACTTCCCGCGAACCCCAGTTATACACGTACCCCACTCGCACAGGGTCATTCGCGTGGGATACTTCCCGCGCACACCCGAAATACACGTACCATGCTCAAATCGCATGTGAGAATTCCCGCGCACCCCAGTTATACACGTACCCCACTCGCACAGGGCCAATCGCGTGTGGAAGTTCCCGCGTACCCCCAAAATACACGTACATGGATCCAATCGCGTGTGAGACTTCACATGAACCCCAGTTATACACGTACCCCACTCGCACTGGGCCAATCGTGTGTGAAACTTCCCGCGCACCCCCAAAATACACGTACCCGGATCCAATCGCATGTCAGACTTCACGCGAACCCCAGTAATACACGTACCCCGCTCGCAAAGGGCCTATCGCATGTGAAACTTCACGCAAACCCCAGTAATAAACGTTTCCCGCTTGCCGTTTGCTCTTTGGCAGCCCTGTAAACTGGTCCAGGGTTAGCGCAGCCCTTTTGCGCTGGATTGGGGATTTTGATGGCTTTCCCTTGTGCTAGGGGCGTTCTTGGGGGGCGTAACTGGCACTGCTGCAGGGTCGCTGCGCCACTGTGCGCCAAGGCTGGTTTTGGTGGCTAAAATCCATGAATACTATGTGCGCAGAAATGGATTTTAGCGCACGCCGCTGGTGCAGAGATTCACACGCGCACACTGTGCGCCAGCCACGTGCGCCACTTGTACGCGATATTCTATGAATTACCCCCTTAGTGAGGTGTCATGTCTGATGAGTGTTTGACTGGGGATTTCCTCCTCCCTAACATCTGTAATTCATTACGAACAAATGTAAAAGGTACATCGTACTGCACTTTTTTCAAAGATAAAGGCAATGTTTTAAATGTGATTATAAAGGGGGCTCAACCAGCCCAAGACTTCAAAATCTGCCACAGTAGCTAGAAAACATATTCTTATGCACAGAATAATTTATATGCACAAATATAAATGGTATGCTTGGTGTAAACAATACTTTTAGTTGTGGCTATTAATGTGTTCATACTACTCAGCGACAATGCAAACATGTTTTATGCCATTGGAAAGAAACACTCATGTGTTTTACAAAAAGCAAATATTGCATATCATTACTGATGTGGCTGGCATGATACATTATATGCCAAAAGAAACAATGGCAGCTAAAAGATTGAACCAGAAATCGTGCCAATAGGAGTTCACGTCCCACATTATTGAAGTAATTCATGGGCCAGGAGAACATGCTGCTCCTAATGTGTGTGTTGGTGATAATTACAGCAGAATATCTACACTAGAGTATGATAATCAGAATACATGTGCCACTGTTTACCATCTATTTAATGGGCCTCATTACAAGTTGGGAGGTGCGGGTAGAATGCAGCAGTATTACTGTATACCGCTGCATTACCACACCACACAACTATGGCGTTGGTGTAAAGTTGGATGATTCACCTGCAGCTGAGCTGGAGGTCAGTCTGCCACCTTTCTGCCATATATTGGTGGAATTACAGCCGTGGAATTACCACAGTGCTAATTCCACCTCAAATCCCCCATACAGTCCTTTGGAATCCAATTAATGGTGAATAACACCGCCAACCACCATTTGGAATCCAGTGGTAACACCACCAGACCAAGTGACCATAATACAGTTTGGTGGTATCTCAGCAGATTTACCTCCAAGATACCTCCAAACCTATAATGAAGCCCATTGTCGTCAACATTTACTCAAAAACTGCCCTACAGATAAGAGGCATATCACCCAATTGTACTCCCTAAAAGTAGAAACATTTGCCCAACACAAAATAGGGAATACAGATAAGCCCAACAAATAATTTGAAACAATTAACAAATCTGAGCCTAACCTCTGCCTCTTCCCATGAAGTTCCACTGATATTTTCAATCAGTGACCAGCGGAGCAGTAGCATATGAAGGAGCTCTGTTTGAAAATATTGTACTTTTTGCTCTTTTCCCCCATATATTCCTATGAAACCCCCATTCATGTTGCTCGTTTTGAACCCTAACTGAATTTTGGAAGTTAGTAAACCTTTCTGCTTTGCTTCCCATGCCTGTTTATTCATTCTTATGAGGAAACTGACTATTCCGTGTCAGTACTGAGAGACTATAACTTTGGCTGTCTTAAAAAATATGCCTGAATTCCGGCACTGGCATTTTTTACGGACGGTCAAAACACAAGTTTGCCGGTGGAGGCCACGGATCTCCTGGCAGGCCTGACCTGCCAGTAGATCAGGCCTCTACTGGCAAATAAATACCTGAATCACTGGACTGTAGTCCTATGGGAATTCTTGAATTGAGAATTTACCATCATCTCCGCTGCCTGTAATCCTGGATAATGGGCAGTGGAGGCGGTAAGGCAGTTTTGTCGCTATCCCTCTGGTAATGCCGGTGGGGTACTGGCAAAACTGTAATGAGGCCCTATATTTCTCTTTATGAATTCCTGTATTTTTACAATTGTACATGTCGCATTACAGTGAAGTGCATTTAGGACACTTTGTATCCTTGTAACTTTTTATATAATGGCTTTTTGGTTACTTTGACAATGTGCCAATCTACCTGGTGGCAGCTGTGTAATTTTTACCATTTTGATTTGATTTTACTTGTGCACTTTTGCAACTACCGTAATTGGCTACTATCGGTGACTGGCATCCTAAGATGGCTGTGCCACAAGATGTTTCACTTGTTCTTTGGCCCTCTTCCTGCTTTATCAGGTCAGGGAATGCCTCATAGGGAAATCCCTGAGGTGTCTTTTGCCCGTCTCTCCCACAGAATTAATCCCTTGACTTTGTTTGGATCTTCAGCTGGAAACTGCCCAGAACCAATTCCTGTGCACACGAATGAACAACATTAAATGCCAAGAATCAAAGTATACTTCTTTCTAGGCCAAGCTCATGGTGGGAACAAGAACAGAAGAAAGCACCTAGAATAAAGTCAGTAACATACACAAGTGGAATCTAGAACATCCCGAGCCAGAGGGTTATATATACCTGTTGCCCTCAGTGTAAAGTTGAGACCCTAACTCACTCTAACTTTAATGGTGCTGGAACTTGGGTTAAGCATCCTTTTCTCGGCCTACCCTTGTGACTAGGATTGATTTGAGTACTTACCTAAACTTTAATAAATACTTAACTAACTTTGAAAAGTTTCTAAAAGCACCACAACAGCCAACTCAATCATTTCTGAATAACCTTACCTGAAGACGCTATACATTGGAAATGGTGGCTTTGGGGAACAAGGCCCAATACCATCTCAGGGCTGGACTTATTAAGATTGAGAGAAACTGTTCTTGTGTTGGGTTTGCCTATTTTCCTTACATCTGACTATTCACATGTAATGTACAGTTAATTAATTCAAATGCAATTTTCTACTCCTAATGGTGAATGTGTATATATATTGTGTATAGTTGTGTGTGGCAATAATTAACTGTGATTTGTATATGCTAAATCTGTGACTAAAAGCATAATAAATAACTATTTGTAAATACTTACTGTCTAGCCTGAGTTATTGTGTTCCTCTGTGTAGACGCACTGTAGTCCTAGACCACTCTCACACTTTTCCTGAGACTAAGCATGGACTGCACAGCTACCTTACCTTGACTGGGTTTTGGCTAATGTCTCTGTTTCTTCCCTGTTTGCCATAAATAGTGTCAGGAACCAGGATTGGAAATGCTGGAGTCGATGGAAGTTCCGACCCCGAGGATCTTTCTAGTCCTCATCCAACATGGCGCGGTGCCTTTAAAGGCAGGCTCCGCCCCCCTGCTCGGCGCGTTGTATCTATTGCTGTTTCAATCAACGCTCCGAGTGCTGCTTACTCGTATCTTCGTTCCGTGATTTCTACTCCTTCTACAGCCCTCCCGTAGTGAGCCTGAACTACGCTCGTTTCCTTTCCTCTCTTACCTATCTATCCTTTTTTCTGTGTTTCTGTCTTCCTGCTTTTGCCTCCCCAGTTAACTTTTACATTCTACCTTGTCGCTGTCGCTCTGTACTGTACTGTCAACAATACTTTCGTTTGCTTAGAGCACCTTCCTATCCGCCAGCAGTTTTGGTTCAACTTCCTACCTTTTGGACGCAGTGCCACTTCTTCGCACCGTGTTCTCTACTTCTTTTCTGCTGCCTTTCGTCCACTGCCAGCTCGGCAGCTCCCTTCTTACTTGATTCTGTACCCCCAGTCATATGCTGTGTTTTGCTCGCCTCCGCAAGGTTTATCTAGTTTACCATTGGATTGTAATTTCACCTCTCTAGATCCACAACAAGAGCTGCTGAGCATCTGTGCCATCTCTTCGAATCATCATCAAGACCATCTATGAACTAGGGTTTTTTCTGCCTCGTGCTTTTTCCCTAGATTGGAGGCTGGCCCCCTGGGGTTCCCCTAGGACAGGTCTTTGCCTCTGTCAAGGTGGCCTCCGGAGGGGCTAGACCTTACCTGCACGAAAAGAAGGTTCGAGCACCCAAGGGTGCAAGGATTAAAAAGAGACTCCAGAAGACTGAAACCGGCCGTCAAGAATCCACCTCAGGAGAGTCAGGTGAGGAGAAAGGGGTGGTAGACTCAGATCTTGACAGAATACAATGCCCGTGCAATACCATGGCCTCCTTGGAACAATACCAAGAACTAGTGGCAGCTATGCAGAACCTAACTGCAGAAGTCCAAGCACTGAGAACTGAGAATATCGCCCTCCGACAACAGGTGGTCTTACACCGTGACGACCGCGGGGATCTACCCGCTATGCCCCTTTCTTTTGGCAAGTACGATGGTCACACAGGGGGATTAAAGGACTTCCTCGACGCCTGCAATGTTTATTTTGCCTTTCGCACCCATGCTTATGAATCCGCCAAGTCCAGAGTCGGATTTATTATTGCCAACCTCATTGGCAACGCACTGGCTTGGGCCACTCCCCTGGTAGCCAGAAGTGACCCCTCCCTGAATGACTATGACCGTTTTGTGGAAGCCTTTAAGGATAAGTTTGACAGACCAGAAGTATTCTACTCTTCACTGGAAGCTATATTGGATGTCACACAAAGGAACACAGACGTCCAGACCTACATATCCCGCTTCCAGAGATTGGCGGCTAAGGCAGATTGGCCGGACTCTGCTCAACAAACAATATTCCGAAGAGGGCTACACGATGAAATCAAGGATGAGTTAGCTCGTGTAGCTCGACCTGTGTCCTGCCAAGGATTGGTGACTCTATCTCTACAGATCGAATTCCGTCTATCAGAACGGAGACAAGAAAGAAGACGAATCAGAGGCACCCCTCAGACTGTC
This sequence comes from Ambystoma mexicanum, assembly GCF_040938575.1. Classification (NCBI taxonomy): domain Eukaryota; kingdom Metazoa; phylum Chordata; class Amphibia; order Caudata; family Ambystomatidae; genus Ambystoma; species Ambystoma mexicanum. The sequence continues at coordinate 106,900,491 of NC_090937.1, forward strand.
GGTCTACCTGCTCCTTCTCCCACATCCAGGTCAAACCTCACTCCTGAAGAACCTATGCAAATAGGAGCCACCCGAGGGCCTCTCACACCTGAGGAACGCAAACGAAGAAGAGAAGCCGGATTGTGCATGTACTGCGGTTCCTCTAAACATTTACTAAGAAACTGTCCGGAAGTTCCTCCTAGGCGGAAGGAAAACTACAGCCCCCGAGCTGTCGCAAGGGAAGTCTCGGGGGAATTGCCAAGTACCCTTGCAACTGCTCAAGAACCATGAATAACCCCGAGGAGAACAGTCTGATGGTGTTCCGAGTTAAATTGTGGCTATCTGACTCGAGTCCCACTGAAGTTCTTGCTATGTTAGATTGCGGAGCAGCCGGAAACTTTATGGACTCCAATTGGGCTAAGGAACATCAGGTGTCCACAAGACCAAAGACAACTCCCATACCTGTAGAAGGTGTGGATGGGAGGCCTTTGTCCTCCGGACCTATTACTAAAGAGACTATACCTTTGAAGATGGAATTGAGTCACCATTCTGAATATTTGGTGTTCGATCAGATCCGAGCTGCGCACTTTCCATTGGTCATTGGTATCCCTTGGTTAAGACGACACAATCCTCAGATCAACTGGAAGGCCAATAGAGTGAGCTTTAATTCGCACTTTTGTAAGTCCACTTGTATGAACCAGTCAATCGGCTTAACTCACCATGGCGGGAGGTCGGGTCCTGCTCTAAGTCCGACTATCATCGCTTTGGTTCCAACACATTACCAAGAGTATTCGGAGGTGTTTTTAGACATCCAACCACGTGAGTTACCTCCTCACAGGGTAGAAGACTGTGGTATCGACTTACTTCCGGATGCTGTAGTTCCGTTTGGACGGATGTATCCCTTGTCTCTCCCTGAAAGAAAAGCTCTATGGAATTACCTAGACTTCAATCTTCAAAACGGGCTTATCCAGGAGTCCAGATCCGCTTGTGGTGCCTCCTTGTTCTTTATTCTGAAGAAGGATAGTGCAGAATTACGTCCATGCATAGACTATAGAGGTTTGAATAAGGTGACGATTCGGGACAGGTATCCCATGCCTTTGATCCGACATATTATGGAGGCAGTACAGGGGGCTATTTACTTCACCAAACTGGATTTAAGGGGCGCTTACCACCTCCTAAGGATAAGAAGAGGGGACGAATGGAAGACGGCGTTCCGCACCCCATTTGGACTTTTCGAGTACAGGGTGATGCCGTTTGGCCTTGTCAATGCCCCAGCCATTTTTCAAAGATACATGGACAAGGTATTCGCGGATATGTTGTTCGTATCTGTTGTAGTGTACTTGGACGACATCCTGGTATTCTCCCAGACATTACCCGAGCATAGGGTACTGGTTAAGAGAGTACTGCAACGTCTTCAAGAACACAAGCTATTAGTTAAACCGGAGAAGTGCCAATTCAAAACCACCTCTGTATCCTACCTAGGATTCCTTTTGTCAGGAAGAGGCGTAGAGATGGATCCAGGTAAGGTTAAGGCCATCAGTGAATGGAGAGAACCCAACACCGTCAAGGAGCTACAAAGCTTCTTAGGGTTAGCAAATTTTTACAGGAGGTTCATTCCCAACTTCTCCAACCTAGTGCTTCCTCTTACCTCCCTGCTAAAGAAGGGTGTCAAGTTTGCCTTCGGAGAGGAACAACAGAGGGCTATTCTAACCCTTAAGGAGTGTTTTTCTTCTGCTCCTGTTCTGGTACAACCAGACCAAACCAAACCTTTCATTTTGGAGACTGATGCGTCGATAGGAGCGATAGGTGCTATCCTATTGCAGAAGGCCGCGGATGAGTATGAACACCCAGTGGCATACTTTTCTAAGACCCTCACCAGCAGCGAACGCAATTACTCTGTTCTGGAAAGAGAGCTGTTGGCCATCTAATTAGCCTGTCAAGAATGGCGACATCTCCTACAGGGCGCTGCCCATTGTTTTGTGATCAGAACGGACCATCGTGACCTTCGGGTTCTCCAACAAATGGAGTGTACCAATGCCCGACATGCCCGGTGGGCTTATTTTTTTTTGCAATTCGATTTTGTGATAACCTACATTCCCGGCTCTGAAAACAAGAAGGTGGATGCCTTGTCACGAAGCATCGGGGACAGCTCAGGGAATTACGAAGGGCATGACCGTATTTTCCCCAATCTTAAGGTTTTAGCAACTACTGTCTCCTTCCTCCAAGACCTGATACCTCAATATCAGGCTTGCACAGAACTCCCTTCTTCGGTCCGCTTACGTATTGATGGGTTGTACTACCATGAAGACGCACTTTTCATTCCCACTAAAAGTCTGCAGAAACTCATTCTTTCCTGGTGTCATGATTCTCCCTTGACAGGACATCCCGGTATCCGAAAGACCTATGAATTGCTGCAACGAGGTTTCTGGTGGCCAAGGGTAAGAAAGGATGTGCACCAGTATGTCACTTCATGCTCTATATGTGCTTCTAATAAATACCGCACTGGCAAACCACTCGGTCTCTTGCAGCAGCATTCCTTACCATCACGACCATGGGAACACGTGTCTACAGACTTCATTGTCGAACTCCCTCCTTCTAACGACATGACAGTAATCATGGTCACAATAGACTCCTTCAGCAAGCTTGCCCACTTTTCTGCATTCAGGCAGATACCATCCGCTTCTGAGACCGCTGAGGTCTTTCTTCGAGACATTGTCCGACTGCATGGATTACCCCGGACTATTGTATCGGACAGGGGACCTCAGTTTACGTCCAAATTCTGGACTTCACTTTGTCAGACTTTGGGAATCCACCGTGCTCTTTCCTCGGGTTACCACCCTCAGAGTAACAGGCAGACAGAAAGGCTGAATGCCAGCCTAGAACAATACTTGCGGTGTTTCTGCAGTCCACAGCAGGAGAGGTGGTACCATTTCCTCTCGCAAGCAGAGTTTGCATACAATAACACTCTGCATACCTCTATCCAAATGAGCCCCTTTTTGTGCACATATGGGTATCATCCTCAACAACTACCGGGTCTTAGTTCTCCAGCCACAAGGATCCCTGCCTTGGATGGTATCTTGCAGGAAATACATGAAGTACATGGTCTTGACAAGAAGGCACACCAGGCCAGTCTACAGACTCAAAAGAGATGGGCAGATAAGAACCGGGGATCTAATCCCAACTGGGGTGTGGGACAACTGGTCTGGTTGTCAACCAAATTCCTACCTAGATGGGTTCATGCTGGAAAGTTTTCCCCTCGATTTCTTGGGCCATTTTCTATCCTTCAACAAATCAATCCGGTAGCCTACAGGCTCAGACTTCCGGACTACCTCAAGAGAGTTCATCCGGTTTTTCACATATCCTTGCTTAAGGAGTATAAGGAAGATCCGTTCCTTAGACCCATCCACAAGGGTCGCGCCCAAGTACGATGTATTCCGGAAGAATACGAAGTGGCTTACCTGGTGGATTACAGAGACCGCAAGGGCAGACTCCAATACCTGGTACACTGGAAGGGCTATCCAGTGGAAGAAAGGTCCTGGGAACCAGTTAGCCACATCCACGCACCCAGACTTCTCAGGAAGTTCCATTGTCTCCACCCGGGCAAGCCTGGGGGTTCCCCGAGAGGAAGGAGGTATACTGTCAGGAACCAGGATTGGAAATGCTGGAGTCGATGGAAGTTCCGACCCCGAGGATCTTTCTAGTCCTTTAAAGGCAACATGGCGCGGTGCCTTTAAAGGCATGCTCCGCCCCCCTGCTCGGCACGTTGTATCTGTTGCTGTTTCATTCAACGCTCCGAGTGCTGCTTACTCGTATCTTCGTTCCGTGATTTCTACTCCTCCTACAGCCCTCCCGTAGTGAGCCTGAACTACGCTCGTTTCCTTTCCTCTCTTACCTATCTATCCTTTTTTCTGTGTTTCCGTCTTCCTGCTTTTGCCTCCCCAGTTAACTTTTACATTCTACCTTGTCGCTGTCGCTCTGTACTGTACTGTCAACAATACTTTCGTTTGCTTAGAGCACCTTCCTATCTGCCAGCAGTTTTGGTTCAACTTCCTACCTTTTGGACGCAGTGCCACTTCTTCGCACCGTGTTCTCTACTTCTTTTCTGCTGCCTTTAGTCCACTGCCAGCTCGGCAGCTCCCTTCTTACTTGATTCTGTAACCCCAGTCATATGCTGTGTTTTGCTCGCCTCCGCGAAGTTTATCTAGTTTACCATTGGATTGTAATTTCACCTCTCTGGATCCACAACAAGAGCTGCTGAGCATCTGTGCCATCTCTTCGAATCATCATCAAGACCATCTATGAACTAGGGTTTTTTCTGCCTCGTGCTTTTTCCCTAGATTGGAGGCTGGCCCCCTGGGGTTCCCCTAGGACAGGTCTTTGCCTCTGTCAAGGTGGCCTCCGGAGGGGCTAGACCTTACCTGCACGAAAAGAAGGTTCGAGCACCCAAGGGTGCAAGGATTAAAAAGAGACTCCAGAAGACTGAAACCGGCCGTCAAGAATCCACCTCAGGAGAGTCAGGTGAGGAGAAAGGGGAGGTAGACTCAGATCTTGACAAATAGGATAGCCTCCCAACATCCTCCTACAAGGGCTGATTTTGGAAATCCATCTTAACAAGCTCTAATAAAATTACTGCTTGATCCCAGGAGTCATTTTAAGGGGAAATCACTTATTTTAATAAACCTTTTGGCAAAGCTAATTATTTTTGTATTTCCTAAAAGATACACTTATTCCAATTTGGGAGTACAATCAGATCAAATGCCGGCTTTCAACCCTCACAAAGAAGTGAAATGACTGGCCACATAATACAGACTATAGTTGTTTTCCCCAACCTTCCTCGCCCTCGCCTAGATGAAATTCAGTAAAAGCCTCATTGACGTTTTTATAGACCCCCTTTGAAGAGCTCACAGATTTGCCTTTTGAATGAATAGCAGCAATGCTCAGAGGTACAACAGATGGAGGGCCTTTTTCTGTAATTTAGGGCCCCTTTTCTACAATTCACAGTTATCAGTTAAACGAGCTGCATCAGGGTGCTAGAGGCACTAAACACAGAAAACATTATTATATTGAAAAACCCTGAGCATAGGAAAAACAGAAGATGGGATTTCCTATAGTGCTACTAGAGTTTACTATCCATTAAATGCAAATAAACAACACATTTCCTTCAATGAACTATCCAGTCATCTAATCTGTTTTTTTTTTATTTGCGGATTAGTTCTTCACCCCTGAGGAGTGTTCTCCTGGGCTCCTGCACCTCAGGCGTCATTCCCGAGATCCTGTGCTGGGCTCAAATACTACTTCACAGTGCTATGTAAATAGTGTAGGATTGTAACAGTAAAATACTCACTGGGATATATGCATTCCCACACAAATTTGCAAGCATAACATATCTAAAGTTTCAACATGATATTATAGGTAGATTAAGAAAATGTCATGAACATGCATAAACAGTTATTTTGCAGTGCAAACCAAATTGTTTGAAACATCCCCTAATAAAGTCTAGGATTACAGAAGTGCACAGTGAAACCATGTGTGTGTAGCAGAGATTTACCATGGCATGTGTTACCGTCTCAACCTGACGGAACTCCGAAAACTTTGAAAGCATGCAGGTTGTGTGAAAAGCAATGTAGCGGTATGAATATTCATTGCCCTAATGTTATGGATGAGTAGTGTCAGGCATATTCCATACCAATATTGCCCAGACCAAGAAAACAACATTGCAATGTTGTCACTCACTTATAAGGGAGCATTAACAATGCTCATGTAGAAGAGCATGAGCATGATATTTGCTTACTCAAAATCCTGTTTGAGACTTACATTGCTATAAATGTCACAGATATCGCTTTTAAGCACCTATGTGACATATATACACATAGAAATCTTGGTATGGGGTTACACAACCGAGTAGCCTGCTTACTTAAATTCAGTATCCGATATTTGAGTTGACAGTTGGGTTACATAATGTGGGTGACGCTTTTGCTAAAGGCACCATTGGCTATGGAAATTCTGGTGCTTGAACGTTATTCATATTACAACCAACATAAAACTTCAGTGGGTTGTGCCTTTTTGGTTCTTGAGAAGGGGGAATTGTCTGTATATGCTGCTAAAGCTCTTCTGAGTGTCAACCCAAGAGAAGCTGGCCAGGTCCACATGTGCACAGCTTAGAGGGATAATTGCACCAGTATGCTGATTAAGTGCGGCTATACTAAAAGAACAACTTTCTCAATGACATTCACCAATTGAAGCACTGCCTCCCCACGATTCAGTCCTGAATGTCAAGTTTATACCTAAAATTCAAATGCTAAAAACAGAGTTCAACCTCCTGAGGGGCACCTCTAAATGAACCTGAATTCAAAACTGACTGATACATATGGCTCTTGATGGCATCTTCGCCCAATTCATCCAAGCTCACCCCTAGTGCAAATTCTCTCAGCATCACCATTGGAAGCTACCTCTCCATCAAAGCACACACTGCCAAGAAGACACAAACAGCATGGTACCAGTCCTCACTCCCACACCAATGTACACCTTTTATCCCTGCCTGAGACTTCAGATCTGTTGTGCAGGCCCTACTGCTCTTCTACTTGAACAGTGAGAATTGCCTCCTTGAAAGTGTCTCAATCACTACTCTGCCCGCTCTGAAAGATATCCAGCATTCAACAGCACAACTCATGACATGACTGAACAAATATGATGACATTTGTCCCATTCTTATGGACCTACTTTGGTTACACCTGAAAGCTCACATCAACTTCAAGACAGCCTGCACCACCTACAAAGCTCTAATGTAATATTTAGCAGAAATGATCACCATTTCAGGAGGTCACTACAACACCTGGAACCAAAATATCTCCAGACTAGAGTCCAAGAAGGGCAAGAAGAAAAACAGAACAAGCACCTTCTTCTGCTATGCTCCCACTCTCTGGAACAATTGTTCAGTAACATAATCTTGGCTCCCTCCCTCCTGTGATTCAGGAAAAATCTGAAGACCCTGCTCTTTAAGAAACATTTCACCGACAGATGAGGGCCATAGACTGAAAATGCAAACCCTTCTCTATGTTACACTCCCTTTATTGTACAGTGCTCCTTTAATTTCTGGCTTGGTTGGTGCTACATAAATCACCTGCATCCATCCATCTATACAGCCCATTTTAAAGAGATGTAATAGATAAACATAAACAATTATCAAACAACTCTTTTTGCAGAAACTCCATAAAAATATTTTAAACTCAAACCTGTTTCCAAAATCATGTGCTTCTTATTTATTCATAGTCTCCTGCTAACTTAACCTTTAAAGTAACTATGATCTATTACTAAGTGTTAAGATTCAGCTGGGAAAACACTGAATGAACAAAACAGCCCATCAGAAACATCTTCACTGTACAGTACATGCTCAACCAAATACATACATGCAAAAGTACACATTTAAGAAATCTAAAAACACAAGTTATAGCAATGCTACTAGCACACCTATTTGAGGTGCAGCTGAATGAAATGCAGATACACTCTGTAATCTACACACTAATATGCCTGCACCTGAACTGGCACTAGTTGAAGATATATTTACATCACCCAGGGTGCTTTTGTCTTTTGTTGCAGTTGCAGTTTTTATTTTGGGCTGGTAGGTGGTACTTGCTCCACCTATAAGCCAAAACTATGGCATTTGAGTATAGACAGGGAGAAAGGGCATATGAGGAGGGACACACAGACTGTAGGTAACTGTTTGGTTATTTGCCCACCCATTGACTGCCCATGGTCATGCTAATCTTTAGGGTCATTGACACCCAGTTCCTGCTCCTCACCACCCAAAACACCTCTTAATGGGAACTCATTAAGCCAGCTTTGATTATGCCTTACAATCAAACTTTGCATTGAAAGTGCCTGTCAGTGTTTTTCAAAGTAGTCTTCTGAGAGTTAATGACTTCATTGCTGCTGTAAAAACACTACTGTTGTAATAAAATATCCTAAGCCGGTCTTCATTCATCCACTCTACACAAAAGGACTATGCGTGTCCTTCAGTGAAGTCCCGCTAAAAACAAGCATTGGCAAAGCCAACCGTTTTGGCTTGTCTATACGTATTAGGCATTTGTCAGTTGTGTGCAGTTGATGCAGTGATTATTCTGTGAATATCTTTCGGAATGTCCCCCAGTGTGCAGTATCCTTTTCCTCACAATACCCGTTGCCCCTGGCTTTCTCTTCTCCATGTCCTTCCTCTGTATACTGCATCTCACCTGTGGCAAGGCCAGGAGCTCAGTGACCTTGCTCCCAGATGTAACCATGGTGAAGTAGCCCTGGGTGGAAGTAGCACAGCTGGCACAAACATTGTGAATATCAGAAATACCTATTGGAGAAAACACTTCTGTTCACCACATTTTTAATGAGCTGGGGTTATCGACCCAGCCCTTTAAGAGGAGATAGCAATACTTTGTGAGATGGATGGGGATGCAGAAGATACTCAAACATCAATAATCAAACTAACTCAGGGAGTTGGCAAATCAAATCTGTTTTATTTTCAATTGTCTAAAACAGGAAGTTACAATGAACATCGACAATACTCTCGATCTCCTTGCTCAGAAAGTTTCATAAGAAAAGCAGGTTGTATAGTAAACACTTGTCATTACTAACATCATCCTACGTAGTAAACTACAAAAACCTACTTGGGGAAGTGATAGGTTTAGCGGGAACATCTTGGTATATGTTCCATACTTGTCGGGAAAGTGATTGGGTCTCTAACATCAGGTGGGGCAACTAAGCCCTCCTCTAGTGCAGGTCACTACGAACGTCATTGAATACGCAATGTCCTATTGGTTACATAAACTATAAGGCTCTTTACTAGGTGACCCTCTATAATTGGTTGGCATCCTTGTATCCATTAGTACATTTCCACATATGCCAGCAGCACGCAGACTGCCATCCAGGTGCTGGCGGGCTGGTCATGACCATAGCTTCCCACAAATTAGCCTACTATCCAGCATCACTCTGTTGTCTGCCAGTCAATTACCCTTTGAAGTTTGGCCTTGAGTTTGTTCTGTAGGATATTTTTTGTAAATTTGGGGCATTTTCTTACCGCCAAAAATAATGGTAAGTTGCTGATGGCTACTCCTTGCATTTAGATTGGGTTTGGCCTTATTTCCTTTCAGGGACCATTCTTTATTACATTATATAGGATCAGTTAGTGGTATACATTATTGTTGGTGGTATTTTGGTGAGCATAATTTTTCAGTTTTATTTGTGGCCCCAACATACAAAACCCCTTCTTTTGCTTAGACTGTTCATGTGATCTCTAGAGGCCTCGGACCTACATTCAAAAATACCACAATTTCAGATATAGCATTCTCAATAACCTGTGGTACTATCACTAATGTATATACATTAGTGATCTATGTTTCCATAGGCCTCTTTGCTGATTCATGTACGCCCAGCAATATCTATTGTATTAGATTCCACTCAGACACCACACTGAGTGGAAACACACACACAGCTATTTTTCATTGCTAATTATATTACTCCATCTGTATGGAAAACATGACACATATATTACCTAAAAATCTTCCCCTTCTCCCGAAATATTATTCTAGATGCACCAAAGAAAAAGACAAAAGCAAAAACACTCTACACGGTTCGTGTACATTATACTTGTATTATAAACAATTGCATTTCAAAATAACACCTTACCCTTCTGGCTGCCACCTTATCTGTAACAAACAGAAGAGAAAACAAAAGCAGCAATAAAACGAAATTCACTCCACATTATTTGTAACAATAAGAAGGAAAAATTACAGTGATGGAACAATATTCACTTTGCAACATTATAACGTGGCAATTAAACACAGGGATTCCCTATTGCTATTCTCCCTGCCTGATATTTATAGAAGGTCATCCGTACAGCACACAATCTCAATTCACTTGGATAATTACCAGCTATCTGTAGCTCCCCCACACGCGACCTCCCTGCGCTCGCCGCCGAGGAATGGGCCCAGGGTTGTCCTCATAATCTTGAAAGCTTGAAGTGCACAGCGAGAACATGGAATTCTCAAGCCGGTGCCAAGTGAGACTGGACCTGCCTCACAGCCCCGTCTCAGATCCTCCATCACAGCAGCTCAGCCAAAGCGATCCGAATTTAGTTCTGTCAGACTTTGTCCAGCAGAACTCTGTTGCATTCCCCTATGCTTACCTGGAATCACTGCAGGCACTCTGCACCAATCAAATGCAAAAGACCGTATCCTCCTTCCTTCCACAATAGTTCAATTTTTACAGTAAGAAACTGTATCTAAACTCATTTCCTGGCATGCAGATTTTGCTTCCAGCTAACACAGTGAACAGAGAGAAAAAAAAATGCACGTTTAAAATGAATCTCAGAGCATGTCTTTCTGCCTCTTTTCCACATAGAGATTACATTATAATGTTATTGAGTTAGTATTAGTATTCGTATTTGTTAATTGAGTCAGTCAATTAGACAGCTAATGTAGTCTCCTGTGAATGAGGCATTTCAAGTAAGACAAAAAGAGAAAAAAATATATATATTCTGGTGTACTTTTAAATCTGCAGCCTGTCTCCATGTGCATACCCATATGTTATGCTAGCAACATAGGGTTGGCTATATGTGTACCACATTATTGCTGGCAATAATGTTATCACATTCAGTGGCGCTGTACTCCAAGGTACAATAAATTATACTACAGTTCTTTGTGCCTGAGAATAAGAGGGAGTATAGCATACTCTGTCTCCTGGAGTTGGCGTAGCACGTCATGATTATCTATTTTCACTCATCCACGTGACTGAAGACCATGTTTTAGAGTTCTGCATTTAAAATACTCTTATTTTATGAACCCCTGTCTTCATTGTACTCATGCCAGTCTTCTGAACAGGAGTTTGTTCTTTTCACACACTTGTAAGCACTGATCCTTCAGTCCCAGAATGGCCTTGGTTTCTTGGTGCCGGTCCAGCCTTGCCTTTCTTTGATTCACCTCTGTAATTCAATTGCTTTTCAACTGCAACACACTGGAAAAAACGTTCTTTCTCTGGGTCCAGCTCCGCTAACATGCATAGTGGAATCATCCATAGTTCATTCACTCCTATACATATATATTTGGTGCATGTTGCAATCTATTCACTACATAGCTAGCCGTAAGAATACTTTGCTTGCTTTTCTGTTTATGTTCTCTTGCCTCATTGTCTCTTCTGGGTGTGTCAGCCCTGCTTCGTGTGATGTCACCAATCTTCCCTTTTGCTCACTTTCTCCTCTTCTTCTGGGATTTCATTCAAATGGCCATCATATTGTCGTGTATGCAGTTATGGTTTTCTCAATGGGAACCTTGCTTCCAGGATACTCCTTGGTATTGTTATCTTCACTGGCACTGCACATATTTCACACTCTGATTCCAAACATATAGGCAACATGGGTGCGGTGCTTGAGATATGGGTACTTGGCTCCTTCTCTACACTAACACCTCTTCTTACTATGTATATTACTATTGCTATGTGCATGTTACAACCAAGTGGATGCATATTTGGAACTTTCAAAGCCACTGCTACATCTGTAGGGCCCAACTGAGCAATTATGAGGATTTTACTGTACGCTCTGAGATGGTTTAATGGCAATCTGAAAATGTACTGCAAAAATCACCATCATTATTTAAATAAGCCCTACACATTAATCAAATATTTTAAAATGTCCAAACATGTGTTCAAGTTTACATATCCATAACATTATCACTGAATTGATGTTGTTGTACTATGTCTATTACTAATGTTTTTTGCCTGCAAATGCTAACATGCAGACACGTTTTAAACTATTACTGAGTATATGTGGCCCAGTGTTTAATGCCTTGATGATTATAAATGTAAATTGTAATTAAAAACCACACATGTCACAATTATAGAGTTAACCAAGGAGGGCTAAAAATGTGTCATTAAAATGGCACATTATGTTATGCTACATGGCACTTGTATAGTGCCCAATGCCATTGGTATGGGCTCAAAGCACTGTGGGTGATGCCCTTGGAGGACCTTTGTCCGAGGTATGAAAATTGGTAAGAGGATTTCCGAATGTGTATGTGTGTGTGCATTTTATCCAGTAGGAAGGTAGATATGGGTTACTAAATTCCCTCTAGTGACACATGGCTAATGGATGGGTACTGTGATGGGCTGTCAGGAGAGTGTGTGAGTGAAGGGAGGCTGATTATGTGCCCAGCTAGACCAATTGTTTTCCTGGGACTTAGATGCTTTCTAGTGGCAGGGTTGATGTGTGATCTGAGTAAGCCAATGGCACTATCCCTGTGTAATAATGCAAAGGAGTGGCACATAACAGCAAATTCAACAAGCAGCTAAATCTAAAATACAAGCCTACTGCACTGTCCACATGGGAAAAGATTTAGGGGCTGATTCATGGAACAAACATGCGCCGAAAATCTACGCGCAAGCAGGCGCAAGCGGAAAAAAACAGGCGCACGCGCACACGTCCGATTCATGGAAGTCCCTGCGCTTGTACACCCCGGGGTGTGCGCCAAACCCGTGCATGGCGCACAAGTCACTGCAACATCCCGAAAGGCGTGCGCGACGCGCACTGTGAAAGCGCACAACCTCGGCGCATACACCAGAAAGTGGGCGGGACACGGGGCATAACGCGCGGAATGGGGAAAAACGTGCGAAAATAAGGGCATAACTGGGGATGTACTGCAGGGAAGCAGACGGAACGCCCACACTCACTCGAACCACACGTATTCATGGAATCGAATAGGGCAAAGCCACGCACAGCCAAAGACACGCACAAGCCGAAACACGTCCGCCACACGAAGGCAGGCGGTAGCGTCCCTGCGCATTACAAAAGTGGCAACATACAGCAATTGGGCCTGTGCGAGCGGGCTACGTGTATTTCAGGGGTTCGCGTGAACTTTTTCACGCGATCGGGCCAGGGGGAGCGGGCTACGTGTATTTCAGGGGTTCGCGTGAACTTTTTCACGCGATCGGGCCTGGGGGAGCGGGCTACATGTATTTCAGGGGTTCGCGTTAAGTTTTTTACGCGATCGGGCCTGGGGGAGCGGGGTACCACTCACCGTCTGCCTTGCGTGTAGAAGAACACGTAGCCAACACCCGCTGTGAAGTAATAGCGTGTGAACCCCAACGGATGGAAAACACACGCACCGCACGAAAAGCACGTACAGAACAGTGTAAAGGCACGCGGGATCTCCAAGCCCTGCCAGGGCAACGCCCGTGTGCAAAACTTCACAGACGCGCTTACGCTGTAAGGGCCTTTGGTCCAATGAAATCGCGTACGCGTGCTGACGCGCTTACGCGCTAAGGGCCTTTCCTCGATTTTCACGCTGACGTGCAGGATTTTCACGTGCCAAATCACTCAGTATCAAGCTGGCCACGCGAAAACACACGGAAGACCACGCTCCTGCCCAGAAGGCCGAATTACTGCCCCCCAGTGCCCCGAGCAGCCTCCCACGTGCCATCTGCTGTTGCCTGCCTGCCTGCCTGCCTGCCTGCCTGCTGCCACCGTGCCCTGCCATTTGGTGCCTGCACATCAGCCATCTGCAGGGGTCCAGTTGCTGTGTCCACCCCTGCTGGAACAGAAGACTCCCGACTCAGATAACATCGCTCCACAGCCCAGCCCCAGGACCCAGTTGCCCACCCACTCCTGCCCCTGGGGTTGCCATGTCGAGCACAACCACATCTGGCACCAGTGGCAACCCTCGGCCAGAGGGGCAGAGGGGCACCAGCTTCACTGCCTCCGAAGTTGGTGTCCTGGTGGAGCAAGTCCTGGGGCAGTATGATGCCCTCTTCGGATCGTCCCGCGCCAACAAGGAAGGACGGGAGAGGATCTGGGCCGATTGTGTGGTTGCCATCAACGCGGAGGGGGTGGCAACCCGCACCATCCAGAAGGTCAAGAAGCGCTGGGAAGACATGAGGTCCAGGACCCTCATGAAGGCCCGGCGCCCGTGGAGGGGGGCCGGGGCCGCATGAGTTCCATCCAGATGGGGGTCCTGGAACGCGTACACCCAGCGCTCCACGCCCAGGTCCTTGAGAGGGAGACCAGTCTGGAGTTGAGCGGTAAGTGGCCAAGCATTGCTGTGTGAGACAGGGCATGTTGCAGTGTGCTGGTTGTCTGATACTTGCCTGTATGTGTGACATAGGCCATGTATGCATGTATGTGTGCAGGGACATCATGGTAATGCATGTGCGACCAGTAATGTGTGAACCGCACGGTTGTTGCATGTGTTTAAATGCGACATGGGGAGCCCTATGCAGATTGTACACATGAGAGCATGGCAGTCTCTGTTCCTGGACATGGGTGGGGGTGAGGGATGGGTGCTGATGCCAGGTACATATATGGTGTCCATGTCTGTGTGCCTGACCTGCCTGTCTGTGACTTGTGGATGCCATGGATACATGACACATGTCTGTGACAATGTACAGATTCACTTATGCAGCCTAGTCATCCTTGAATCCACTGTGATTGGGGTGTACGGGGCCAGATGGATGTGACTGAGGTGAAGTGTGTGCATGTGATAGGCATGACCCATGATGCATGTGAGTTCCATTACATGTGTTGTGGAGGGACATGATGGAAGTGTACTTTGACAGTGGCACTCATCTGCTATTGCTTCCTGTCTAGGGGACCATTGTACAGTACCCTGATGCTTGTGTTCTATGTCTCCCTCTACGCAGCGGCTAGTGAAGAAGAGGGCGGAGACGGCGCTGTGGAGCAAGGCGGCGGGGATGCCCCCACGGCTGCAGCGGAAGGGGTGGGTGAGCCCCCACAGGGGCCTGCTACGGCGGAAGATGGTGAGGAGCCATCCAGGTTGGTGGTTTCCACAGAGGAGGAGGAGGCCGCCACTGAGGCGCACATGGGGCCTCGTGGGGGCATCCCTGCTGGTGCAAGTGGTACAGTCCCGGGGCAGGGGCAGGAGGCAGCACAGGTCACCGTGGAGGGGCCTGTGCATGTCGCTGTCCCTGACCCTGTGGGTGCACCACCATGCACCAGCAGGGATGCCCCGTCCGCAGGTAGAGGGGATGTCCATGTCATCTGACTCCCCTCCACCTGCGGATGAGGGGACCCCTGGCCTTATGGAGAAGGTCCTGATTGGGGTCGCGATGCGCACGGCTGTGATTCGTGATGCCGTGCATGCTTCCCAGGAGGAGCACGCACGTCATCACGAAGAGCACCGTGCCGACGTGGCCCAATTGGGATCGTCCATGTTCGGGGGTTTCCTGCATGTGTCGGCCAATCTGGCGGCCCTCTCCTCCTCTGTGGAGACTATACGCCAGTCGTTCTCCTTGCTGTCTTCCGGCCCAGATGCCACCAGGGCCCCCTGTGGACCTGCCCTGACCAATGCAGCCAGCTCGGTGGGGATCCCATCCCTGCCACAGTCGGGAGTCAGAGGTCCAGCAGGGGTGGACACCACAGCAACTGTACCCCAGCAGATGGAGGATGTGCCGGCATCATCAGGCAGGGCACGTGCACGACGGCGTCGGTGGATTCCATCAGCCTGGATGCCGTCGTGCTGGCAGAGGCAGTGGCGTCGGAGGCAGCAGCGGAGTCAAAGTGGGAGGCATCATGGCTCGGGGCCATCAACATCGGAGGGGCAGGCATCGGCCGGAGGGCAGGAGGACCCAGGACGGGAAGTGTCTTCCGTGTGGCAGCGGTTGGGCCAGCATATAGGTGCGGAGTTGCGGTGGGCGGAAGAGGCACGGCTCACAATGGTCAGGGCGGAGAACTCCATGCGGAAGGCCCTGAGGCGGGCCGAGTGCCTCGAGGCAATCCACAGGGGGTTGGAGGAGCAGATGGCGTCGTCCCTGCGGACCCTCGGGCCATGGAACAAGACCGCCTCCGGGACATAGACGAGGAGTTTGATGATGCCCTGGCCCGGAACACCACGGAGTGAGCCGCTGGACTTGCCCGCCGCCTTTGTATATAGTTCTTTACTTTTAGGTTTCATTTGTTTCTTCTTATGATTTGTAGTCGACGGACACAGCTCCACTTTTTGTATATAGTTGCATTTTAGTTAGGGTTTTTTGTAGGTTTCCTTTGTTCAGTTGGGCTCATGGACCCTTGGATGTTTTGTACATAGTTCTTCATTGGATTGATTTTATTTTTAATGTGACTTTGAACAACTTTTTTTTGGATTTGGATTGATAGTTTTGATTTTTTTGGACGGACATGCAGCTTATCTTTTTTTCATTGCCATTGTAGTTTGTTTCATTTCATTTGCATTCAATTATTTTTAATACAATTTTGTTTTCATACTTCACTGTGTGGTATCATCTCATTGGTTTCATGCATGTCATGTTGGGTGTTTTCCCATTCATTTGCAACCATTGTGTGTGACGGACATGGGTTCATTTGCTTTATGAACATTGGGGGTGTAACATGTAATTTCCATTTCCATGTGGGTGAATGGGTTACTTGGTAGGGCCTTTTGGCTGTGGAGGCTGACCATAACGCACATGATTGGGGATTGTGAGGACCTGGGTGCAGGGGGACATGAGTGGGGGCCTGGTGGAGGCTGCCCCTGGTGACTAGGGGGGTGGGGGTGGTGGGAGACATGGGTGGGGGCCTGCTGGCAGATGCCCCACAGTGCTGGGGGGTGGGGGGGTGGGGAACATGAGTTGGACATGGGTGGGGGCCTGCTGGCAGGTGCCCCACAGTGCTGGGGGGTGGGGGGGTGGGGAACATGAGTTGGACATGGGTGGGGGCCTGCTGGCAGGTGCCCCACAGTGCTGGGGGGTGGGGGGGTGGAGAACATGAGTTGGACATGGGTGGGGGCCTGCTGGCAGGTGCCCCACAGTGCTGGGGGGTGGGTGGGGTGGGGAACATGAGTTGGACATGGGTGGGGGCCTGCTGGCAGGTGCCCCACAGTGCTGGGGGGTGGGGGCCTGCTGGCAGGTGCCCCACAGTGCTGGGGGGTGCGGGGGTGGGGAACATGAGTTGGACATGGGTGGGGGCCTGCTGACAGGTGCCCCACAGTGCTGGAGGGTGGGGGGGTGGGGAACATGAGTTGGACATGGGTGGGGGCCTGCTGGCAGGTGCCCCACAGTGCTGGGGGGTGGGGGGGTGGGGAACATGAGTTGGACATGGGAGGGGGCCTGCTGGCAGGTGCCCCACAGTTCTGGGGGGTGGGGGGGGGGTGGGGAACATGAGTTGGACATGGGTGGGGGCCTGCTGGCAGGTGCCCCACAGTGCTGGGAGGTGGGGAACATGAGTTGGACATGGGTGGGGGCCTGCTGGCAGGTGCCCCACAGTGCTGGGGGGTGGGGGGGTGGGGAACATGAGTTGGACATGGGTGGGGACCTGCTGGCAGGTGCCCCACAGTGCTGGGGGGTGGGGGGGTGGGGAACATGAGTTGGACATGGTGCTGGGAGACATGGGTGGGGGCCTGCTGGCAGGTGCCCCACAGTGCTGGGGGGTGGGGGTGCTGGGAGATGTGGGTGGGGGCCTGGTGGAGGCTGCCCCTGGTGGCTGGGGGGTGGGGGTGCTGGGAGACATGGGTGGGGGGCCTGGTGGAGGCTGCCCCTGGTGGCTGGGGGTGGGGGTGGTGGGAGACATGGGTGGGGGCCTGGTGGTGGGTGCCCCTGCACTGCTGGGGGGTGGGGGTGCTGGGAGACATGGGTGGGGGCCTGTGGAGGGTGCCCCTGGTGGCTGGGGGAGCAGAGGGACATGCGTTGGTGGGCAGTAGTGCAAGTTGACATGTGGGTTGGCTGGGGGGCATGGCCATGGTGGATGGGGTACCTGCAGGACATGTGCAGGGTAGGCCCCTGTGGTGTGAGCCACCTGCAGGGGCCGTGGAGGGTGTAGAGGGAACACCTGGGAGGACCCACACGTGCAATTCACGTGTGGTGCTCCCCGCGCACCCCTGAAATACGCGTACCCTGCTCGCACGGGCCCAATCGCGTGTGGAAATTCCCGCGCACCCCTGAAATACACGTACCCTGCTGATATCGCGTGTGGAACTTCACGCGCACCCCGAAATACACGTACCCTGATGGAATCGCGTGTGGAACTTCCCGCGCACCCCTGGTATAGACGTACCCTGCTGATTTTGCGTGTGAGACTTCCCCCGCACCCTGTAATACATGTACCCTGATGGAATCGCGTGTGGAACTTCACGCGCACCCCTGAGATACGCGTACCCTGCTCGCACGGGCCCAATCGCGTGTGGAATTTCCTGCGCACCCCTGAAATACACGTACCCCGATGGAATCGCGTGTGGAACTTCCCGCGCACCCCTGGAATACACGTACCCTGCTGTAATCGTGTGTGTAACTTCCCCTGCACACTGAAATACACGTACCCTGCTGATATCGCATGTGGAACTTCCCACGCACCCCTGGAATACAAGTACCCTGCTGATATCGCGTGTGGAACTTCACGCGCACCCCGAAATACAGGTACCCTGATGGAATCGCGTGAGGTACTTCCCGCGCATCCCAGTGATACACGTAGCCCGCTTGCTGTGCTGGTACAGGGTTAGCGCAGCCCTTTGCGCTGGATTGGGTATGTTGATGGCGTTTCCCTGCGCGAGAGGCGTTCTTGGGGGCGTAACTGGCGCTGCTGCAGGGTCGCTGCGTCACTGTGCGCCACGGCTGGTTTTGGTGGCTGGAATCCATGAATACGCTGTGCGCGGAAATGGATTTTGGCGCACGCGGCTGGCGCAGGGATTCGCACGCGCACACTGTGCGCCAGCCGCGTGCGCCACTTGTGCGCTGAATTCTATGAATTACCCCCTTAATGTAGTGCCACAAATCAGTAGCTAAACTCAAAGAGCAGGACGTTTCGAAATACAGGCCTTTGGTTCTATCCCTGTGGAAAATGATGCAACTTAGTGGCACACTGTCAGCTATCACTCCAAACAGGGCCAACGAAACAACCGTCACAAACCACAAAAAAGGGGGCAATGAGAGCAGTGTTGGCCATCACGGCACCAGATAGGGGCGGGTAACCTGTGCCCCATGACCAAGCAGAGCAAGAAGCGGGTGGAGGCATCTAACGCAGTAAGTCACACATTAGGGCTCCTCCTCCCTGCCACAGGCATAACTTCCATGCACACCCTGGGGGCACCCACACATTTCCCGCCAGCCCACAGCAAGAAGAAAGAAGTGCAAGGTGTAGACAACAGCTTGCCTTTCCTTCAAAGGAGGTGCTAAGCACCCGGATGGGCGAGGCAGGAAGCAGGCAGGCAAACGTTCAGTCGGGCACCACAGGGCGCGAATGCTATCGCCGCCGGCCGTGGGGCGTACAACCCAGCCCCCCACACAAAGGCACAACAAAGACCCATGGCTTGCTCTGGGTCTAATATAAGGAGCTGGCTACAGCAAGAAGCCAGATATCTGTTTGGGACCCTGCACGGGGACCCAAGCTAAGAGTGCACTGCTTACGCAGAGCCTCTCAAATTGTTTCCCAGAACCCTCCCACCCTAGAAAAAGGGAGAGAAGAAAGGAAAGAAGACAGGCCACCGTACAGAGACCTCGCTGTCGTGGAACAGAGAAGGCGGCACACGAGAAGGGGCAACCTCAGAACTCGGTGCCCAAAAGTACAGCATATTATGGTTACTGTATTTATGATTATTTTTGTTATGACCATAGTTGTGCAATAAAATTCCCCAGCCTTTTATTGCCAACACTTTCCCAATGTTTCCGTGTTACTACATGAGGGGGGGGGGCAGGAGGGGAGGAAGGCACCATGAGGTTTTCCCCCACCCAGAGAGAAGTGTTTTGTTGTCATATTTCTGCCAGCATATATGTCCACTTGTTTAAATGATATTGATTTTTCTACAATAAAATAATGTTTTTTTACTGATTTAGTCCCTGTGTGTGACACCTTCTGTTTTCCCATTCAAATGTGATTTTTGAACTGTTTTCTTCTATACTATATACACTGGTTACTAAACGCATGCTTTGCAGACTCTACATCCTAAATGTGGATGCATTTTCATCTAATTTGCAGGCACCGTTGAATATATTAACTATTTTTCCAAAATATGGCACACGAAGATTTTGTCCGGCTATAGAAACATTCTACTGCTAAGGCCTGATCATTTTCTGCTCGTGGCTTATAAAAAAAATAAAATAAATAAACGTCTCGGCTTGCAACCCTGCATTGCACTTGCAAAAGCCATGCTGCCTCCCTCCTTTCTGTTACCATCAAGTACATTCAATTTCTCTCCTGCCAAATGGCATGTTCGTCATGTGACTGGATGTACGACTTCGCCAGCTGGAAGTTCCCCCTCTGTTTCTACGGTAATAAACTTGTCACTTCGTTGAAATTCAGTTCCACCAGTCGGTAATGGCTTGGCCAGCCACCACTAAGCCAGAGAGAGGCCCACTGGTCCTTCCTGCTCCATTGGGCTGTGGAGGGAGCAGTCTGCCTCAGTCGCCCTTAATGAACTGCCAAGTGACAGTGCAGTTTACTTTCACGCAGTTGCATATTTGGTCAGCTTGAAAATGACCAAGGCCTTTATTAAAAATGGACTGAAGAGAGCAACTTGAATGTCTTTGCATGAAAAGCGTGTGTTTGCCACCGAGCGACGAGAGTTCCCTCTTAAGTAGGCCCCCAGCCTCCCACCCCATTTTACAGCAACGACTCGAGGATTTAAAAGAAAAGTAACACTGAGAGGATGAAATAACGCACTGCGCAGGGTTTGAAATTCTTTCTCTGAACGCTGTTTGAAAGCCAGGGACCCCCTCCCTGCGTTTGGTAATTACCCCAATATTTCCTCCACGCTTGCTTAAACGGTTCCCTCTCGGGCTTCCCGCGAAGAAGCTCTCTCCCCGAGCTTATCCGAGGCGCTGGAGAATGGCAACTCGACTTATCGCTCTGCTTCACGCCATCTGCCGCCGGCGGGGGCCCGCCTAATCACTGTCATTGGGACGGCGGACAAGCATTCTGGGGTTTAGCCGTTAGAAGATGACAATGAAGTAGAGTTGGGCCCTGCTACCGCGCACGTGGCGCAGACGTGCAGCGGATCTTTACACTCTTCCGATTTTAAAAGGAAAACGCGTCAGCCCTTTAAACTCAGATATGCCCCTTAAGTATACAAATTATGTGATCAAAGGTTTCATCAACCTTCAAAATGGCTGCCGCGTTAATTAGAATGGGTCTACTCCTTCTGAGCCTTCCATGCAAATCTTACAGGGGGATAAAAGCAAGAGGGCTGGTGGGGGGAAGGCAGAACAAAAGAGACACACAAACGAAACAGTATTTAGCATCGAAGCAGACTCTCTTTATGTGGAAGTTAATGGAAAGATGGAAAGATACAATGTTGTGAAGCATCACGCTGGGCAAAAAGCTTCAGAGCATATTGAAATGTCACATTGATTTTTCGTATTCAAATTAACGAGCAGTATTTCCCTTTTTTTCGAAGGTACCACGTTTAACAGAAACGTTTTATCTACTAAGCGTAACTGGAAAGCACCGTGGTCTCTTCTGACATAAAGCACTGTCGCTTTAGGCTTTGGGATCATTCATGTAGATTTAGAAAATCTGCATTGTCTCGATAAAATGCTACACTTTGACTTTATGGTTTCAATGATTTTAATGGGGTGGGAATATCAAACAATGTCAACTCTCTTCTCAAGCCAGATAGATTTGCTGGCTAACTGTCACTGCATGACTTATCCAGCTTGAAAAGTATGATATGATGGGTTATTTATGACGCACTGAATACTCAGAAGATTCTAAGCGTGGACCCAGGGATCGAACCTGTGGTGCTGAGTGTCATCTTGCTTCCAAGGTGAGAATGTTGCCCTTGAGCTATCTACCCGAAACTAAGTATGAAGGACAAATGGCGTCCAGTTGATCTTATTTTTAAAATCTTCGTCATGCCTTTTATTTACAGCACAGGGCACTTGTTTGGTTTTCTGTAGCACATAGATCCGTAAAACGCCTATAACACAAAACATGACACTCAGAAACTTACAATGACTGGAAGACACTGCAAAGCCCTGCCAAAATCATAAGAGAACTCTTTCCCTATCTCCCAGAATATCTGAACCAAAACACAGGACATCTTCACCCATCAATCACTAAAGCCAAACACCTCTCATCATCACGCAAACGAAAGCAAGACCAATCATTTGAAAGCATTAAGGAAACCCCAAGAACACTCTCTACCTTTTGACTAACACTCAATTTCTCTCAACCATATTCACCCCACTCAAGCACAAACCAGCAACTAGCAAAACGCTTGCTTTTATTTTAAAAAAAGATCATCTACCAAACTTTGAACATCACAAACGTACACCCCTAACTACAACCAAAATACTCAGCCCGTGGCTAAAACACACCCACACTAAAAACACAAGGCTGCCCCTCTGGCTACAAAGCCTTTGATTTCTCTGACACTTCTCACACACTAAGCTGACAGGCATGCAGAGCTTAGTGTGCTTCCGATCTTCAACCTCAACACAAAACATTGCAATCTTGCTTTTCCCTCTCCTCCCAACTAACCATCTCACCCACTCTCTTCAAGGTGCACTAAAGCACCTAGAAACAATGTAAATGGCAGCTGTATGCGCTACAAATCTAATAACATAACATCTCATAAAATGATCCCCAGTTATATCAACATTTTCAAGCCAGATGGATTCCTGGCTACTGCTATCGGTTATTTTTGAATTTTGTATTGTTTTGCTATAAGGTGGGACATTGTCATGGAAAGTGAAGACAGAAAAGAGATGGATTTTACTCACTACCTGTCACTTCCCCCAAAAACAAATCCCCCTGGGATCTCTTTGAGCTAGTTTTGTGCCTTTTTACCAGTCTTCTGAAAGACAAAGGCTTAATTGCGACTATAAACTGTCATGTTCTGTCATGTTCTGTAATAACTGTCTTAATCAAGTTTGCATAAAGCCACTTGATTTTAAGCTATATGTGTGTGTTTGAATCTGTTCCTTGTACTGAATTCCTGTTAAGAATGCACCTTGGCAAACCCACCTGTTCTGACACTTGTATAAGCATTACATAGGCATTACATAGGCATTCACCATGAACTCTCATTAAACATATCCATCTACTAATACCAGTTTCCATTTGTTGCCATCATATGGGCAGGAATGTACCATTATCTCAGTGGCTGGATATTACCAGTCCCATTCCTGCGCAAAAGCTAAACGCTGTTGGCTTTGCCAATGCTTGTTTTACAATGTGGTTTACTTCAGAGCTATATAGTTCCTAATGGGCATTAGCAAATCGGTGGTATATTGCAGAATCTCCCTCAGGAGTATAGGAGGAGGTTTGCATTCCATAAAAGACACAGAGGCTAGTAGTATGCGTTATATTCTGTGTGCTTGCTACCAGCAAAGCAAACAATTTCATGTAAATTAAAAAAGAAAAGAAATGTATACAAGCAATCTTCATCTTAACGATACATAGGATTATGACATCTACACAACCAATCAGATTACATTCAAAAATGCCTTTGTCATATTCTTTGAGTGCCATATGTAGATACAGTGATGCATTAAGTAGTGCAAATTAAATTGCAGGTGTTGAAGGGTGAGATAATGCTCAGCACTGGGCCTTTAAGATAATGTAACCCTTCTCCTAGGTTAGTGTGGGAGATTAGTAATTCTCTGGCAAGATCATAGGCTTCCTATTGGACAAGTTTAAAGCATCTCTATCATTTTACAAACAACGTTTAATTTGTGTATGATGAGGCATTCAAAATGTGCAATCTAGAGGAAAATCATGTTTTTGAGGAATGTCATTCACCCTTCAGCCAGACGAGTATTCTTTTGATGCCATAGCTCCACATGCACACACATTTCGAAAGAAAGACATGACACTTCCATCCTCCTTCTGAACACATCTCTCCTAATGAGAGAGTGTTGAAAGAACTGAAAGGCGTGGGTTCTTAAAATAAACAAGAAGCTGTAGAGCAGTGCGGCATTAAACATAGCTGTTTGTTGTTCATATCGTTTATTATATTGCACACATATGAGTGTACACTGACAAAAAATACATAAACTAAGAAAGGCATTTGCTTGTATGTAAAAAAATAACAGTGTGTGGTAAACTGTCTGTCTACATCAAGCGTAATTACATTAGAAATTATTTTGATTTAATTCAAAACCCATTCATTTTGCAATGAAATGTTACACAATATTCAAGTTCACATACGTCAAAAGGAAAAACGTGAAAGTTGAATTCATATCCTAAAAGCATGTATATTGCCAGGGTAAGAGGCACCCTGAGCAGTACTGGCTTTGAAACCTTTGTCGCCAGTTTACCTATCGGTTTCCATGGAATGTTGTAAAGACAAATGTATGATCAGGTCCTATTGACTTTTTTATTTTTTAAGCTCTCTATTCTGCAAATAATGAAATAAAAACAGACGTGCCTAGTGAAAGAGCATATAAAAAACATCTCACTTTTATTTGGAGAAGATTAGTGAGGCACAGTATTCTTTAATGGCTTGCAAAGAATCTTCTGAAATTTCGTGACGACACTGAGGCACAGTCACAGTTTGCTGACCTCTACTTTCAAGTTGGGCTAATGTCCTGCCATCCCCATCTGTTAAATAGCAATGAAATATCTTATGGAGTCTTAGGGAAGTGTATGTTACACTGGTTCAATGGACACATTCAAAACAGTTCACCAATGCCGGCAATGCGTATCATCTCTGACTGTTATTTGGCCAAACATAATGGAGAGCTTCTCTATTGAATGGCTCTTTATCCCGTCTCCAGCTGACAAAACAAACCAACTCACATATGGGATGTGAGGGAAATGGCTTTATCTAGTGGTGACCACAAACATTCTCAAACGATTGCCATGTTGAGTATTCAATCCATTTTGTCCATAACATCGGTGGAATTTCAAAACCGATGAAAACCATTTTACATGTAGTACTTTCAGTAAAACATTCCTCTCCCAGAAAACCCCTTTGATCATTAGCCCAGTCGTCAGAGTGTCAGATGTAGTTAAATGTTGACATAGTGCTTAAAATGCAAAAAGTAGCACTTCATATTACAATGTTTTGATTCCAAGAAGACAGACACAATATCTAGCAAATTGATAAGAGGAGTCTGCTTTATAATTAAAACATGTTTGCAAAGATGCCTCTGGGTTGTTCTTTGATGAGAACTGGGATGAATGTACCTAAGGAATGATACCCTGTAAACATCTCTAACTACTAATGAGATTTAAAGGGCATTAATAGGTCCTTTAAAAAAAATGACAACATTGGCATTGCCTAAAAGATAGACAGGTGGCCTGATGCCTTTTGGACACCCTTATCTAGAATATTTTTGGGTCAATATTTGAGCAAACACCCTTTGCAACAAAGGGAAACATTTCAGACGATTTGGTTTGGTGCCAGAGGCCTATAATAATTTTCAGGAAAATGTGGTCCATTAAATTGATTACAGCTAAGCACTTACATGGTGGATTCCCCCTTTGTCTATCCTTTTCAAATATTTCCTATTTTCGGACAGTGATGCCACTTCTGCTATTGAGTATGGGTGAACGTTTGTACAAAAAATATGAGGGTATGAAAGAGGCTTGAGCAACTTATTGACATTGTTCACCCCTTGCACAACTGGATATCCCCTACCAAAGTATTTTGCAGTATTTTGAGACTGTGACAAATTGAGTGCTGAACCACAAGATTACATGGATGAGTAGAGGCAAAAGCGCCTACTCAGCCCTCACATGTCTACAAAACAAGAATCCACCCAATCATAAAGGCAAAACAGGCACAGTTCAGAGATATACCTGCTTTGATTTTTATGGTACTGTCGGTCAAGGGAAGTCTATACTTTCAAGAGGGGTGTTAATGTGAAACAGTAGCAACCCAAACATCAATGTACAACAACGCAACATAAAGGAACGCTCAATCAAGATCCTATATTTAAAATATATATATATATATTCAGTAAAAAAAACTTTGTTAAAGGGACGTTATGGTTCAAAGTAAAACCGAAAACCCCTGAAATTCGGCAGTTATGGTAAGATAAGCAAACATAACGCGCCACCGTGCACTGCTAACACTAACACCCAGGACATCAAAGATGACATTACAAATGTCATTGATGACATCACTGATGACATCACATGGCTGGCTCTCCCTTTTTTCCTTTACTGACATATCTAAGCCACATAGTCTTCTTCAGTAACAGTCCGGAAGTAAAAATTGAAAAGGTACTATTTTTGTAGACTTGGGTCAAGTCATATCATATGGAACATATATATAGCGGAAGACACAGGCTTGAAAGAGAGCAATCCTTTCTGTGCATGAAGATAATCATTAGAGTTATCAGCACTTTCTCATAGTTTTATTTGTATTACTATACCTTCCCTGTATATGCTCATATTTGTATACATTGTACTCACACTCCTTTCCTTAGGGTTCACTGACATCATTTGATACACATACATATAGTAAGTAGCACCTTTGAAACAGAGCAATCATTTCTCTGCATAAAGATAATCAGTTAGGTTATGAACTCTTTCTGCTACTACCTCTGCTTTTTTGCTTACTTCTCTCTCCTTGTATATACTCATATTTGTATGTGTTGTTGTCTCTTTGTGTTTTGTCTGTATTAAGTGTAATTATGTATTAAGTGGGTTTTATTAGCTACTTATTACATGTTAGATTATGAATATTGCACCTTCATCATGTATACTGCACACACTGCCTAAGTTTCTGCATGAGTTGCTTAGTATACTAGATGGAACTTCATAATAGAATGCTACTTATATCAATGCATTGCTTAATGCACTAATTAGCTCATGATATTTATTGAAATGATCCTTTACACTTTTTGGTCAACATTATAAGAATCCCTCCTACAGAGTTTTCATGAAAAGTAAATGCACATGTGATGTCATCAGTGATGTCATCAATGACATTTGTGATGTAATCTTTGATGTCCTGGGTGTTAGTGTTAGCAGTGCACGGTGGCGCGAGTTATGGTTGCTTATCTTACCATAACTGCCGAATTTCAGGGGTTTTTCAGTTTTACTTTGAACCATAACTACTTTGGCATTTGGAAGGATGTTCATTACTGCTTGAACCAAGTGTTCTAAATCTGCCAACAAAGTAGGGGCACTGACATAGCCCAAATGGAAAGCACCATAGTGCAAAACTACCACATGGGGA
Source organism: Ambystoma mexicanum (assembly GCF_040938575.1). NCBI lineage: Eukaryota > Metazoa > Chordata > Amphibia > Caudata > Ambystomatidae > Ambystoma > Ambystoma mexicanum. Next base: position 106,927,571 of record NC_090937.1, read on the forward strand.
CTGTTGATCCTGCCCATATCTTCACAAACTTGTACAATTCCCTGTACATTGCAATCAGGCACAGTGCTCCACACCACCTCCACTCCTTTAACATCAAAATTCTTTGCAACATGCCTGCATTGAGCATACTGTTGTAAACCATGCACAAACATATCTCCGAGCACCAACACCCTCACTTTCTCCACTTCTGCCATCTTAACTACACACAGTCTCTTTGAACACAAATCCACGACCTCAACATCTGATTGGCTGATCCCTACAGTCTTCTTTCCATGCTGGATTTGCTGGAAAACCCCGGATGTAGCATGCCCTGTCCGCAGACCGCATAACTTTTAGACAGCCCTTCTACCATTTCCACTTCATTCTCTGTGCCATTCCCTCATTGGATACAGCTAACCAGGCACACAATACGGAGAACGTCCTCAGAACACCCCCATTTTGTTTATTTTTGAACATTTCAGGACACCGCGAGTGTTCTTAGATCACATTCAACTTGCCAGCGAACAATACGGACAACGTCCTCAGAACACCCCCATTTTCTTTATGTACAAACATTTCAGGACACCGCAAGTGTTCTTAGAACACTTTCAGCTTGAAAACGAACAATACAGACAATGTCTTCAGGACACCCCCTGCGAACATTCCAGGACCCCACGAGTCTTCTCAGAACACTTTCAACTTGACGCCGATTTCTGTTTATTTACAAACATTTCAGAACAGCCGTGTTGTCCGCAGAAAAATTGAACACAACAAAAGTGTCTAGCACATAAAAAAACAGAACGTTGAACCTATCTCATACTCCCCCACCCTCCCCAAACACTCTTATACACCAACACACTCCACTAAATACAATTTTTAATACAAGTTTCACCGCGCTGTCCGCGGTCGTCCGCGAATGCAAGATGGCGGGCGCCACAGAAAATCTGACGCCCTTCACGCACCACGCCGTCCAATCAGTGAACACGTCGCATGTCCGCGGACATCACGCAAGCTTCTCGGCCAATCAAGGCACTGTCCGCGGAGCGAACCGGGAAGTCCGTCCGCGGAGCGAACGGAGATATCACTAATTTTTTTGCCTTACATTTTGGGGTCATTTTTAAAAAAACTACTGGACGGATTTACACCAAATTTGCAAAAGCACGCTTTCGGGACCAAGCCCCCGCTCCTGCCGCAAATTTGGTGTAAATCCGTCCAGCGGTTTGGGCTGTAGGCGTGCACAAAGTTTTTTCCCATTATGTCTATGGGAAAAAACAAAAGTTTTGGGACCCCCCCTATAACTTTGCCCTCACTGGATGAAACCTCTCCAAACTTTGCAAAAAAAATTCAGTGGGCCATATACTTTTTCTGCAAAGTTTGGTGAGGATTCGTCCAGCGGGAGCGAAGTTATAAGCCACCAAAAATGCTCTTCCTATGGAAACACCAACTTAACCATAACTACATGGACGCTACCGCGTTCCAAGGAATGAACTGTATTATTACTCGCATTCACGAGATTTCTATGGGTGAAGGGTTTTAGTTGGACTATTGTACCTCTCAATTCAATACTTTTCATGTTGGAAGTTTGGACGCAAACAAGATATCAAACCATCCCAGAGGGGAGGGAACAGAGACCTAATCCTCACCAAATGCGAACAAAGGTGGATTTACAATCTAGATACAGTAAAATACGGCCTCAACATCGCTGTTGAATGGAATGTATTCATTTGACATCAACAAAGAGTTCCGATAAACACCCCCTGCATTCATTGTTTCTCCGTATAAAAGATCCATAGCCATAAGTAACAAAAGATTCATAGCCACTAGCAACTTAACACACAATGTAGGTGCTGGTCATCAATCTACATTGCCCTACACTGATCAACTCTTGATGGTGAGAAGAGAATCTCCCTCCTACCGTCAGTAAGTACAATCTCACTTCAGCAACACTGAATGTGAATTAAATAATGGCCTCTTTGTAAACACTCCATACGCCACCATAGGCATCTGGTCCAAGTGAGTAATATATTCATTCCTTTTTCCCTGTACAAAATCAATAACAGTCAAAAGTAAATCAACAAGCAATACAGCAGCTTGCCATCTACCTATATCATCTTACACCAATCAACATTTGATGGCGAGAAGAGAGTCATTCTGTTACCTTCACCAATTACAAACCCAGCATTTCTGAAAGTGATTCAAACTATGTTTGCTGTAAATACCCCGTACGCGACCATAGACATCTCGTGAATGCAAGTAATAATACAGTTCATTCCTTGGAACACACAGGTGCAGTCCACCTGGTTTCCACATGGCGAGCTTGATAGTGTATTTACGATAAGTAGTTTATACTACCCGTAATACGGTATTAGCACACACCATCTACAGATTCTTACAGAACATACACATATACATAGCCTGTGATGTTAGGGACTGATCATCAACAGTAACTTGTTCCTCATACTATAAAAATCCACATTATATATGATATACATCATCCTCCTCATCGTCGCATCGTCACACAATTCCTGCGTGTCCCCCTCAGCTACTAGTGCACAATTACGATGCTTATATCTGAGCAAAGGTTCTTCTCTCTTTCAGATGTTCTCTGCAGGAAAATCTGATCAGTATCTTGGCTATGAAGAAATAACATAAAGCAACCGAGAAACCTCAAGAAGGAAAAACTAACCAACCAACTTAGAGCTAAACCAGACAAGCCTAAAGAAAATTCTGTCTCTGTGTACATCTCAGCTGCCTTCCCTCTTCTGTACTTTGTCTCAGGCTAATATATTGGATTAGATGGAATTAGATTCCCTAGGGACTGTTGTTGATGACTGTTACCTGGAGGAGTGGGAGGCTGAGTGGGCGGTTAATCCATTTGACCATTCACCTACTGGCTCAGCTTCAAATACCAAACACCATATGCACACAAACTCTGTTTCTCAGTCTCGCATCCTATATATGAGCCTTTCAAATGCTGCCATCTTCAGCATATCCCCGGCCCATGCTTTTGTTGAGGGTATTGTCTGTGTGCCCCAGAGCCTCATGATGCCTTGTATCGCCACCAACAAAGACATGTTTAGCCACGTTCCTCCCTGGGCTATGATACTAATCTCTTGTGATATGTGGGATGTATTGACCCATGCTAATATACTATGCGGCATCACTCTGCTATCTATGGTCCAAGAAACAGTGAAATGGCGGCAAAACGTTTGTGCGCGTCAAAACCTCCCAAACCGCATTTTTCAACACACAGAAAGATGGCTGCACAACCTGCCACCCATGGTGCATGTGTGGTGGAAAAGAGCACACACTGCAGAAAAAAGGCCAGTCCGCTACATGACAAGCAAACATAGAGTGCAGAGGGAGAAGCAGCGCTTTGCAAGTGACACTCCAGAATTTGCCAGTAAATGACATTTACTTTGCTGCTAAAACGCCAAAATGCCTGTACACAACACTTCCCAACACTCAACATCTTGCTTGGCACTAAAATGCATTTAACCTAAGGAAACACTGTGAATGTACAATATCCTGAAAGGTTAAGAGCAAAACGTTTTTCAGCAAAACTGGATTGCCTTTGAATGACAGTTCCTGTCAAATGGTCTCTCCTGATTAAACATCAAAGTTATTTAAACTAAAATTCTGCCAGATTAGCAAATACAAAAAAGGATTGTTGCTGAAAGAAACACAGATTTCAGTTGTTTTTGATCCCACAGGTTTAAATCTAAGAGTAATTCATCTATGTCATTTGATGCAACAAGTTTGTTTTCTGCTGGTATTTAAGTCAAGAAATCAAGAATAAATTAGCCTGGCGAGGTCTGCAAAAAGTGGAAAAACAGGTTTCCCCCAAGGGGAGGGCATTCCTCTCAGCAGATACTCACTGACATATGATAATTGTGGGGTACAGCAGACTTTTTTCTGCAACGAGAGACTGAACAATGGTAGATTCTCCAGGCCAGGAAATGGACATGTGAACAGCTTGTAAACTTGGCTTGCAGAAGGTTCCCAACGGTGGGGGCTACTCCTTGAGCTCCAGGGAGAGACAAAAGACGGACCATTTGCTGCCAAGAACATGTAATGAACAATTTTTAGAGACTCATAACTTGTTATTAGAAAGGGTGACAAAATGTGGTGGAACTGTGTAGCATATTCTGAACAGGAATGGTGATATATGTGATTTTATGGGAACTGTATTTATGCTAGAATTGTTTAACTTTACCCAGGCATCCCTATGGTAAACACAAATATTTGTGGAAATTTGGAGAAAGTTTGAAACATGTTTTTATGGAAAAAATGACAAAATGCTGCAGAAAGTCGAAACAAGATCTCACAGCTGCGGGATTTTGATGAACAGATACTACATACAATATGTTATCCTTGTGTGTGATTTTTGTAGAGGTTACAAATGTATAAATATGTATTTAGGACAACATTCGATTTTGATACAAATGGCTAGGGGAGGTTTCTAAGGATTGTAAAAACCAAACCATAAACTTGACATCAGCTGTGTTTGAGCCAATCACTCTGATGCAGGGCAGAGATGAGGCTCTGATCCAATCCCAGTCCACACAGGCAAGTTTAGTTAAGCCGGCCCATACACCCATTCTTGTGATGTCATTTGAAAGGATAAATAGCGATAGCTGACAACAGATAGGGTCTTACTCTTCTGATTCCAGCGAAGCACTCTGATCCAGCAGCCAACATCCAGCATTCAACATCCTTCAAGATCCAGATACCTAGGACCCGGCCAAGCAGTAGCTGAACCATTTTCAGCAAGGCCTCAATCCTCAACTTATCTTTATAACCCAGTGAAGCGCTGTGGTGTGAGAAAGCATCCTGAAACTAGCATCCTAAAACCATCTGGCTTAATGCAATAATGCTTGCCTGATGAACTCGCCACCCTGCTGATTTGAAATACCCAGAAACAAGAAGGGCAGATCCTGTGCAGTTCCGGTGACCGGCCTAGCTGATCTAGTCCCACGCCTGATGTGCTGTCTTTCCTTGATAGATCCAATCCATTGACAAGAACCGTGACTGTCCAAAAATCTTAAAATCCCAGTGGATTGTGAGTATTAATAGGACGCTAGAGAACTATTTTATACCTTTCATTATCATGTTCCATTCTGATTCCTGAACTATCCCTACTTTCCCAGCCAGTAACAGTGTCAAAATCATTAGTGCTATATTATTCTGTCTAGTTGCTAAAGCGCTGTTTTCATAGTCATCTTTATTTGTGCAACTCGGATCCATAAATCTCACTTTGAGTGTTTGGAATGGTGCTGCCGGGGAAGGTGATGGGGATCTGTTACTGAAGTCCTGAATCAGTCTCAGAGCTTACTTTGTCCCGACTTGGTTGCATAGCCTGAACGCTCTAGCCTTGAGTAAAATCATAAGCCATATTTTCTGATTCTAAACTGAAGTCCTTGTTCAAATTCGTGTCTTTATTTTAGAAAAAACACCTCTCACTAAAACCTCTATAACTCCCTCAGTTTTTAAGGTAGAAGCAAAATTTAAACTCCCACTTGTACCTAACATCCTTAGCTACCACTGCAAATATCATTGTGAAACAGTGCGATTGACCCATTATAACAAAAATTGCATAAGTAAAAGTTTGCCACGAATTGACATTTGGAAAGGTTTTATATGTGTGAATTACCTTTAAATTATTTCCTTTTGATTAAATCTTTGCTTGTGTTTGCTTGCATCTGTTCAAAGCGGCTCCCATAGGAATTTATAATAATTTAAGCATTTTGAACATATTTTGTGTTTTTGCTCAGACAATTTCAAAGCCATCTGACAGTTGAAAAGTCAAATCCGTTCTTCCCTTGTGTTTAAGGTGGGGAAGGTGGGAGTGAAATTCTGTTTGGTCTGCATTATTCCTGAATACCTGCTCTCTCCTCACATCTATTTAATATGCCAATTGGTGGGTCTAGGGGTGTTGAAAGGGGAACCCCTAACCATAGTGCTACCTGTTCCAAACCAACTCAGAAGTATTCTTTGCTGCATTCTTTTTGTGTTCATTACTTCATTCCTAGTGCATTAAAGATATTATTCATTGTTCCTGTCACCCCATTGGTGATTGTTGTTACCTATTAAAAATATATTGTGATTTTAAATTCTAAATAAATAAACAAATAATTACCTTTACAACCAGCCTGATTCCTGGTTCAGTGTAACCTGGGGGGTATTTTGAAGAGGGTGTGATATGAGTGGTATATCATTCATAATATTGAACTTATAGATACAAATAAATAAGGGTTTCATTTGCGCACTACATGCTGGGAGAGACTTGGGTGTGTGCCGGATTGAAATCTCTTACATATAGATCACTTAAAATGCACAACTCTGGGGTCAATGATACTCATTTGCCCAGAGCCAACTGTACATTATTGTGTATGGTCCCCCAATATGTTTTAAGTCGTGCACAATGCCATAAAATATGCAGGATGTCTGCCTCTGGCGCTTTACATCTCCAGCATGCATCATGTTGCTTGAGACATGCCGATTTCAATTTATTGGGGTTCCAATGCCATGCCTGCATACATTTAAATTGTGTCAGCTTGAGACTCCCTTCTCTACACCCCTTGGGGTAGGTCTCCAGTATGCTGTTAAGCTTGTCTTCACTGAACATTCAACATATTTTGCCATCTTTACACCATCCCTTCATTTGTGCTTTCTATGTATAGCAAATCTCTGAATGTAGTGTATAATGTTCCTATCCAGGCCTTTCAATCTTTCAGGTCTGTCAGTACTTTTGTCACAGGAGAGCTCTCTGGCCCTTTCCCCAACTCCATGAGCGCATGTGTAACACAGTCTGCGAGATGAATGTACCTCCAATACTCTGCTGGGCTCAGATGAACATTTTTGGATAAGCTAGTAAAGCTGAGCAACATTTCCCCATACCATATGTCCTTAATTTGGTGTAACAATCTGGCTTCCCATTACGCCCATGTTATACTTTTTAATGGCCTTATTATTCCAAAGGGGAGCTTCTCTCTGCCAGTGACAATCCACTTTGAGCAGCTGGTGTGCCTGTCCCCTTATCCCTCCCGAGGACATGAGAATCATGGTTTTCCTGAGTTCCTCTTTATCACTGTATATCATGTTGTTCTTCTTTTGCATGCCCTGTAAGCTGCTCCAATCCCACCCATGAGGGCCTCATTCATTCTGTCTCCTTATAAAATACAGCTACACGAGAGATTTGTTGCGCGAGATAGTAGAGCTCTACATTGGGTAAGTTAAGGCCTCCTGAGGTTGTAGAGGCTGCAAGGGTGCAGAAGTACGAGTGTGACACAGTGATGTCATGCTTGTTGGCAAAGACTTATTATAAAAATAAAGAAAAGGAAAAACCTAGCTTGCCCTGTTTCTATGAGGAGTTGCCCTACTGCAAAAAAACACTCTGTCAGGATGTTTGTAAAGTAAAATGTCCACCATCCGCGTCCAAACCTATTTCTGTCCCTTAGACTAAATTGACTAAGGAAAAACCGGGCATCTTCTTGATCCACAAGGAGTCTTCTCTTGCTGTCTGGGCATAGCCCCATAAAGTTCCATTTGTGGTGTGAAAACACAATCAGTGTCACAGTTCCGCAGTATAAAGTGGGAAGTCTCCTCCCCCTGATTCTTTCTCCAACTCAAAACTGTTGCACTATGTCTGGTATACTATCCTGCCAGACTTTACTGTAGAATTCAGAACTCCAGCAAATGTCTCGTCCTTCTGAAATGGGTCCTCGACCCCTTGTTGCAACCTCTTGTACTCATTTTCATGGGTTCCAGATCTCTCACAATTGTCTCAGGTTCTCCCTGACTATTTCACTTTTGTCCCAGCTCCCTCTAGGTTCAATCAGGTTCTCCCTAACTTTTTCACATGGCCCCCAGATCTCCCTTGGCTGTCTTGGGATCTCCCCAACTTGCTCTGCTACTCCTTTCTTTTCTGTGTGGGTCCCAGACCCTTTTATACTCTCTTGGGATCTCCCCAACTAGCTATGGGCCCCAGACCCTTCAAAGTGTCCCTTCCTCTTGTAAGGGTGCCTGACCCTTGTGCCTTGCTGTTGTGGGCCTCGCCCAACTTCACATGGGTCCAAGACCCTGATGTGTTGCTCTGTCCAACTGAACAGACCTGTTGTACTCTCCTGCCATTTTGTTTCAGCTTTTCTTTTCCCTTGTATTTCTTTTGGGTCTCTGACCCGGCTTTGCTTCGGTTATTCACTTGGGTCCCAGACCCAATTTTACTGGCCTCCAAGGACATCTGGTTCACTCTCCTGCCAAGTGTTTAGTGATGTTGCATATCTCTTTGTTTTTATATTTCTCTTGGGGTTCTTGACCCATGCATTATTCGCTTCAATTTGTATTGGGTCCCTGACCTTCCTTACATTTCCCCTTGTACAGTTGCCAGCCTCTCTCATGGGCCCAGGCAGCCCCCATACATTGTTTTCCGGGTTCTTGCTGTGTGAGTTTCCGATCCTCCACTCTCTGCTTGTGCTCTCTTCTGCGTCCATGCCTCAACTTCAGGGAGTCAGGCTGCATTGCTTTGCTCCAGGAGACATGCCAAATCTTCTACATGTTTGGGGTCTCCTCTGCTTCTTGTGGTCTGCTGGTTCTTGGCAGCACCTTGGCAGATGGCGGCTTCGTTCCACCATCTCCCCAGTCTACAGCATCTTCCTGTGTTTCTCCACCTGCAGCATTCAAACTTCTCCCTTGTTTCCACCGGGGCAGACCTTCTTCTGATGTGTACACCGTTTAACCAGTAGGCGGTCTCCAACAACTAGACTGTGCATTCTGGTTCGTATAGGTATTCCTCATTGCTTGACCATTCCTCGTTGTTACAGTACTGAACTGATGATCCTCATAGAGTTCAGTAGGATTCTTCTTTGACTCAGTATTTTCTTGGGACTTAGTTTCCTCAACTCTACACAGATAAAAAGAGGTGCAGGGAACCACAGGGTATTGAGTGGGGTTAAAGGAAGGAGGTGATAGAACTGAAGGAGGGGATTAGCGTGTTCTCCCAAGGTGATCACCACTGGTCCCATGGAGGGATTCCCTTCCGATGAGATCCACCTGCTGAGTACCACCCTTAGGTTTACTATCGTGTAATAGCCTCACCTCCTTAGTCTCATGGGATTGGGCTTCCTCCAAGGAAGCAGTGACAATTGCCTGGTATTCATCAAATACCCTTTCCCTCATGCAGCTACTTCTCCCTCTGAATTCTTTCATGGGGTTTTTAGGCTGGTATCCCTATTCCAGATAGGCATATTAGGTGAGAAATCTTCCTCCTCCCATAGTTATAGTAAAAAAAAAAAACTGTGGGTTTATTGATTTTCTCCAAAATCTCCCCAAACCTCAGGAAGTCTGTCAAAATGATGTTTTTTTCCGGTATTCCTGGTATGACCGCTGAGTTTATTAAGAGCTCTTTGCCCCTGATCTTAATAACTTTGGGGGTTCTATGATATTCTTCCAGGCCCCATTATAGACAGGTGATCTTAATAGGTTTACTGTGTTTTAGTTCATCTATGTCAACTAGATCACCCCTTATGACTGTATCCTTGCTCCCTTAATCCATCAGAGCTGATACTCGAACTCCATTAATGGTGTTGGGTTTGTGAGTTTTAAAAGGGATAGCCTGACAGAAGTAATTGTTGGTGGTTTCAATGCCAATGTCAATTTGGTACTCAAGATCATTCTATGCTTCCCCTGTCATGTATACTATTTCCATAGGTTCAACATTCTTATTGGAGGGACATTGCCTATCTAAATGTCATTTTCTCCACAAGGAAAGTAAACAAATGGGGAATCTGCAGGGATTCTAGTTTCATCAAGTTTTACTGTTCACCTATCTTTTGTTACCGACTGTCTTCTTTCCTCTCTTTCTGAATCTCAGGTTCCCATTTTATTGATTCTTGGTAAGCCCTCATTTATCTTTTCCCTAACCTGAGTCTTTGTTTTGGGATAAAAAGCACTTCAGGGTCCTGGTTTCATCTCTTATTTCCCATTGTCAGTCTTATGCAAAAGCCTAAGGTGTTTATTAGCCTCTACATGATTTTGGCCGGTTTCTATGATTATCACCAGTGTGGGCTTGCTCATTTGCAAAATGGGTCTCTGGAGCCATGGATGCAAGATATGTGTAAGCTGTTCCATGGCTAAGGATTACAACACCTCTGGGAGGGGTTTCTTCCTTTTCCAATACGATAAGGTGTTTTGAATTCTAGCCCGCAACTCCACTGGAGTTTCACCTGGGTTCAATTTAATTTCCTGAAAAGGTATTTCTGTAGAAATGTTCAGTCTGTCCCACTCTAAGAAACAAATGAAGTAAGCCCCAAGGTGTTAAGGGTCTGAAAGGATACGATATGATATGATAGGTTATTTATAATGTGCTTCATACCCAGAGGTTTCTAAGCGCAGACCCAGGGATCGAACCTGTGTTGCTCCGTGTCATCTTGCTTCCAAGGCGAGCACGTTGCCGCTGAGCTATCCTCCTGAGCCAAATGCATGTACGTCCCCCTTTAACAGGGGTGCCAGATAGCAGGTTTTGAGTTTATCCCCCCAATGAAACTGCTGGGCTAGTCATTCAAAGTTTAGGAAGAAACTTCCTAAATCTTCCCCTTCCCTATAAGGCTGTAAGAACCCATGCGGGAGGATTGGTCTTGGTTGGGATGCTACTACCCTGGCAATACCCTCTTGAAATCCGACCTCTGTTTCCACCTGGTGGATTACAATATGTTCCAGGAGAGCCTCGAGGGTGCTCTTGGTTTGGATTGGGACTGGTCTCTGTGAGAGCTCTAGCTCTGTAGTTGAAGCTGGTTCAATTGGAGTCTTCAGGGATCGTAAGTTGGAAGAAGAAATCTTGGGTGATCCAAAGACAAAAATATCATATTCAAATTTACAAGTACATTCTTCGATTTCTTGGGGTGTACAACTCTCTGTTTGAAAGGGCTCCTTGTGTCTTGGGGAATTCTCTTCAGGAACTGGCCACAAACTATCGGACAAGGTAGGGGTTTGTACAGATTCCCTATAAATTACTTGTGGGGATTATTTTAAACTTGGCTTTATGCCAGGGCTGCCTATTGGTGGTAGATTATTAGTGGTTTTAATGTCAAGATTTAGTTTCTGATTGGGTCCAATAGAGTATTTAGATAGACATGCTCCATCAGCTAATAGCCTTTCTTTAAACATAAGTTTATGGTGGAACATTGGGATTTTTAATTTGACTAGGAGTAATTATGTTAGTGCATTGATGGGTTCTGCTGGAGTGATGTTTAACTAAATCCCTTCCCCTTCTTACTACTTAACTATTATTAACATGTGGGGGGTGGCATGCAGTGTGTATGGGTTCACCACAATGTATCAAGTGGATCAGTATCACACTCCAACATATTATATAAGGGTGAAGAACAAGTCTGACACAGTGGTGGCATGCTTGTTGTCAAAAACCGTTATTATAAAATTAAAGAAAATGAAAAACATATCTTGCACAATTTCTAAGAGGGGTTACCCTACCTCAACATAAACACTGTGCACTCTGTCAGAATGTCTGTAAGGTAAAATGTCCACCGTCCAGCGTCAAATCCTCTTTCTGTCCCTTACACTAAATTAACTAAGGAAAAACTGGGCTTCTTCTTGATCGAAAAGGGTCTTCTCTCGTTCTCTGGACATGGCCCCGTAAAGTTCCATTTGTGGTGTGAAAACACAATGAGTGTCACAGGTAAAGTCCATTTCCCTTGTTTCTTCCTCCAACTCGAAACTGTAGTGCCAAGTCTGGTACACTATCCTGCCAGAATTAACCGTAGAATTCAGAACTTCAGCAAAGGTCTCTTCCTTTTGAAATGGGTTCTTCACTCCTTGTTTCAACATCTAGTATTATATCACATAGTGCCCAGATCCCTCTGGGTTGTCTCGGGTTCTCCTGACTCTTTCATATGGGTCCCAGATCCGTATGGGTTGCCTCAGATTCTCCCTTTATACTTTTACGTGGCTCCCAGATCTCGCTGGGCTGTCTCAGGATCTCCCCCAACTTGTTCTGTGCTCCTCTCTCTTCTGTGTGAGTCCCAGACCCCTTTATATTCTTTTGGCTCTCCCCAACATGCTGTGGGCCGCAGCCCCTTCAAGGTTTATCTTCACCATTAATGGGTCCCTGATTCTTGTGCCTTGCTATTATGGGTCTTAGTTTCAACTTCTTGTACTTGTTCACATGGGTCACAGATCTCTCATGGCTGTCTCGTCTTCTCCCCTACTCTTTCACATTTGTCCCAGATTACTCTGATACTCCTTTTCCTTCTTTGTGGGTCCCAGACCCCTTTATATTCTCCTGTGTCCTCCCGACTTGCTTTTAGCCTCAGCCCCTTGAAAGTGTCTCTTCCTCTTGAAGAGATACCTGACCATTGTGCCTTGCTGTTGTTGGCCTCTCCCAACTTAATTTGGCTCCCAGACCCTGATGTGCTTCTCTGTCCAACGGAACAGACCTGGTGTACTCTCCTGCCATGTACTGTTAGACATAGGATATTATAAACAATTAGTTTCAGCTTTTTTTTCCCTTATATTTTTTTCTGGTCTAAAACGAAGCCTTGCTTCTTTGATTCACTTGGCTGCCCATGACACTTGGTTCACTCTCCTGCCAAGTGTTTACAGATGTGGCATATGTTTGTTTTTTATATTTCTCTTGGGTTCCTTACTATCTGCTTCAACTTGTTTTGGGTCTTCGACCCTGCTCAGGCTCCCCTTGTTTGGTTCACAGCTCTTCTCATGGACCCAGGCAGCACCCATAACTTGTTTTCAAGTTCCTGCTGTGTGGTATCTTGCTCGGGCTCCCCCGACTCTCTGAGCGACCTATCAATCCTCCGCTCTCTGCTCGCTCTGTCTTCCATGTCCCTTCTTCACCTTCAATGAGTCTTGCTGCACGGCTTTGCTCCAGGAGGCGTCCAGAGTTTTCTACACACTTGTGTTCCCCTCCACTTCTCGTGGTCTGTTGGTTCCTGTCAGCACCCATGCAGACAGTGACTTTGTTCCACCGTCTTCGCGGACTACAGCTTCTTCCAGTGTTTCTCTGTCTGCGGCATTCAAACTTTGCTCTGGGTTCTTCCGGGGCAGCCTTCACCAGTGGTGTAGTCCTTCTTCTGATTTGTACTTCATATAACCAATCGGGAGTCTCCAACAACTAATAAGCACATTGTGGTTCCTATTGGTATTCCTCATTTCTCCAACCTTCCTCCTCTCTACAGTACTGAAATGGTGATCATGATAGAGTTCAGTAGGATACTTCTTTGTCTCACTAGTTCCTTGGGACTTAGTTTCCTCAACTCTACATAGAGAGATAGAGGTGTGGGGTCCCACAGGCTACTGAGTGGGGTTAAAGAAAGGATGTGATATAACTGAAGGAGGGGGAAACCACATTCTCCCAATGTGATCGTCACTGGTACCATGGAGGGATTCCCTTTCCATGAGATCCACCCCAGGGGGACTATTGGGTAGCAGCCTCACCTCATTGGACTCATAGGAAGGGGTGCCCGATGGTAGCAGTGACAATACCCTGGGACTCATCCCAGGGTATGCAACATCTTCATTTTCAAAAGTGGCCTCATGCTTCCCCACACAAAGTATTTAACCGCTGTCATAATCTTCCATATCAGCAGTGGTAGAACCTCTAGTGGTAGCATTTTGAAGGCATAATTTAGTCTCATTATTATCACTATCTTAACAATGTGTACTCTTCGCCATGAAGACAAATGAAATGCTTTCCATCGGTCCATTTCTTTGCATGTTTTCTTCCAGTTTTTTTTCTATGTTGTCCTACACCATGTCTGCCAGGCCTTGATACAGATGAATCCCTAAATATTACATACCTTTGTCCACCAATCTAAAATTGTTATTTGAAATACAGGTTCTAATTGTACTTTTGTGCAGTGGCATCCCTTCACATTTATCTCAATTCCTTTTCTATACCGAAAAGACGGAGAAAGCATGTACAACCCTCGTAAGTTCCACAATCGAGGAGCATGGGATGGCCAGTTTTAACATGATGTTGTCAGCAAATAGCAGTGTTTTAATCTACCCTCTTGGTGTTTTTTTTTTATCCCCTACATGTTTCTATTTTCCCTGATTGCTGCTGAAATAGACACTAATGCCAAAGTAAACAGGAGTGGTGATAATGGGCAGCCTTGCCTGTACCACCTTGTGATTTCGAATGGTGCCAAAATGCATCCTCCTGTTTTTACCGTAGCACCAGGGTGAGAGTATAATAGCCTGACATTTTATATTTGATCATCTCATAAACCAAACTGTCTGGTATTCGGAACAAATACCCCATTCCACCGTGTTGAAGGCTTATTTCTGCATCTAGTGGAAGCGCCATCCCTCTCTTACAAAAATACATGCAGCACTACTCTCATATTATCTCTCGCAGCTTGCCCAGGCATATACCCCACTTTTGTGCTATTACAAGCTTCGGTATAATTTTCTGCAGTTTAATCAACAAGATGGGCCAACGAGATGTTTCTATAGCTTCCACAGTTAGTCAGATCCCTTCCTGGTCTGGGTAAGATGGTGATCAGAGCCCAGTTATATTCCAGAACTAAGGTCCCCACTTTTGCTGCCTCGTGAAAAAGTCTAGTTAGGGCATCTGCAATCTTAATCCCTCTTGCTATATAGAACTCCATGGGCAACCCATCTTCTCCCAGTAATGTATTGGCCTTCATATCTTTGATAGCTTCGCAAACCTTCTCCACTAAGAAAGGTCCACCTATCACCAGCCTGTCTTCATTGCTTAAAATGGGTAGAGTTATGGCATTTAAGAATTCATCCTCCTTCCTCCAATTGATGGCTGCTTCAGCGGTCGATAGGTTACTATAAAACCTACAGAAGGCTGTGCCTTTTGGATCTGTGACATTTCCCCCAGTGTCTGCATTTCTAATCAAGGCAATTCCCACCTGCTCCTCCCTCTGTCTCAGTTGGGCAGCCAACAAATGGCCTGCTTTCTTCCCCTGTTCTTAAGTGGGTGCTTTTATCCAAAACAGTGCATAGTCTGCTTGCTTTGTAAAAAATTGCATTTAATTCACATTTCCCCCTGTCTGTACTTTTATCAGATTCACCTGCAAGGGTGTCTCATCATAGAGGCATTTCTGATGTGCTACGTCACATTCAAGCACCTCCAGACCTTGCAGGCAATCCCATAACATTAGCATCCTGGCTAGATCCAATAAGCCATATTGCAAGTCCCATTTCCTCATCATCAGCCTCAAGTCTAGAAACCCTTTTCTCTTGTCTAATGTCTCTCTGGATAATTCTGGCGAGATGTATATTTTGTGGCCTTTCCCACATTAGTGGGTTTTTAACTCTGACAGCTGCTAGAATCTGACATAAATGCAGGTGGTACAGGAAACAGGCTATCATGGGTCTAAGTGTTTGCACGCTGCATCCATGTCTTCTTCTCACCCTGTGAGCCCGCTGTATCTCCAGCCCCCTCACAAATTCCACATGTAGGGTAGTTGGTATCCAAGTTTCAAGGAAGTTGAGGTGAGTCTTTCCCTTGAATCGCTTCTGGAAATCCAAAGAAGCATATGTTGCTTTGTCTTCTTCTGTTCTCTAACTCACAGTTAGCCTCTTGAAGCACATCTACCTGTTCTTGCATGGTGAACATGTTGTCAGACATTGTTCAACTCTTCCAACTCTTTCCTCTACTTCCCTTAGCTTGTCTGTGAAACTGGTCATCTCAGCCTTCACACTCAAGACCTTGTTGTGTATTTCCTTTGCTCTGACACCCATTGTTGCCACTACTTCATTGAGCTTGGCAAACAACTGCAGGATAAGGTCCAGCTTCAATGCTTCCAGTGAGGGACTTCCTCCTTCTTGCTCCTTACTTGGCATATTGCCTAAGTGGGCTCCTGTGATATTTCCTATTTGCAACAGTATTTTTCCCCCTCTGTGCCTTATACCCCTCATGTCTTTTTTAAAAATCTGCTTCTTCTCCCTCCTCTGCCCTCCTCCTCCTTTCATCCTTAGGCTGCTTCACTGCTTCAGAAGGTGCATTTCTACAGGCATCTTTCCCAGTTGAGGGGACACATGGACAGTGTTCACTCTCCTCTAATCTTCTACCTTACATATGTTCCAACATGTCTTTCTCTGCCATGGTTCATAATGGTGTCATTTTTCCTCCTTTCCTCAGTGTTTCATCCTAGACATTTGAATAAGCATATATTTTTAATGAGGTCTCGACTATCTCTGTTCTCTCACCTGCAGCCAGAGGACTTTGGGTAGATTGCAGCTATAAGGTCCTCCCGGTTAAGCATAACTGTGCCTTCCTGGCAACATGCTGCCTGTCTTCAGGATCTGCACCTCTTCAAAACCCTGCTGTCAGCATTCCTTTGTCTGTTATGGAGCTCGGCCTCACTCCCTCCAACTCCGGAACCAGTTTGCTTCCACAGCACTGGCTCACTCCCTTCTGTACTGCAGTCTACCCACTAGCAGGCTATGAGACAACACTGCCTCGCACACCGCTCACCCTTGCTGCTCTGGATGGTCAGAACTCCCTCTTCTCTGTCAGCACATCTTTGCCACTCATCCCTTTATTAGCCTGCACCGGCTCCTCACCAATTTACTGGCACTGTGTCCTCAGCAGCTATCACAGTTCAGCACTAGGAAAGCGAGGTGCAGCAACCAGCTGCCATTTTCTTTTTGGACCCAGCTTCTGGTCTCCAGCAGCCCTTCACTTTTCTGCTTTCTGTAGACATCCACTTATGTTAAACACATATGTTAAACAATAATGTCATTCCGTGCTGTAACTTTCCCACTGCCGATTCTACGCTCTCAGAGACCGTTTCACTGCTTCTAGTCTCTCACATGGAGTAGAAGGTGGTGAGGAGAGTATGAGGGTCAGGTCTAAGTAGACATTTTCTTGGGCAGTTGGACACATCCCCTTCTGCTTCAATTTTGAATCTTTTGTTGTTCAGGAGGTGTCATAGTCGAGTGTCAAATTCTATAACACATGGTAGTCAATATTCTTCAGCTTTTAAAAATTATGACATATAGGATATAACTTGGACACCACTTGCTAGCTAGAGATGTGAGCGAAGATAAGGGGTTAATGCACCAGACCCTAGTGTTCTAAACAGCCACGCTTATCTACAGGACCTGACATTTTTCAGTACTATGGCTTAGGCCATTGCCGAACACTGCAATAGGTATAGGTTCTTTGAGATAGCTAAGTCACAACCGCTATTGTATATATAGTAAAGTATTCTGAACTAGGTACCATTAACTATTAAGGGTGTCAATATAGGCATAAAGAAGAATTAAGATCAATGTAATCATTCATTATGAAATGAACAATGGAGCCCTAGACAAAACGTGTATTACTAAATTGATGAATTAGTTAAAGTGTGTTTATTGTTTTTATAGGTGCACTTGATGGTTAAACAAATATACCTGTTCTTTGGGGAATTTATGTAAGGTTAGACTCATATTAAAACTACCTACTACCAATAAAAAATCTGTCTGTAACCATTGTGGCGCATTGAAACTTATAATCATATTCACAATTGTGATGCAGTGGATTGGCAAGCCAGGGAACAGGTGAGGTTATACAGATCTAAAGCAAAACAAAAGAGGTGATGACTGGCATGTTTCTACAGACAACCGTTCTTCACCTGCCACACCATTACAGAAAGGGTAAAGACCATATGGAAATCAGGCTTGGTTACACCACAAAAGAGGCAGGACCAGCCAACCCTGAACAGTTTGGTCAAATTCCTTCTGTACAAGACCACGAGCAATTCAAGACATGTTGTGGCACCCTGAGCATCATCAGTGAGTTGTTGCTTGGGTCAATAGGCCCAGCAGGCACAGGACCAACATCGGGGTGACTTAAGCAAAACCAAAGAGGTGATGTCTGAAAGGTTTTGAATGAATCTGCACCTCTGTCATTGCTCTGGGCAACCGTCCAGGCCATCATTCCTTGTCTGCCAAGCCGTTACAAATATTGGAAAGACAATATGCAAATCAGACTTGGTCCCACCCTAAAACAGGTAGTCGAGCCTGAACTGCTTGGTAAAATCCCTTCTGCAGGAGACCACAAACAACCCCAGACATGTTTCATGCTATTTGGCATCATCAGTGAGGTGTAGCTTGGGTCTCTAGGACCAGCTTGCGCAGGACAGGAATCTGCGTGTACCTGGCCCACTCAGGATGACTAAAGCAAAAGGTCTGGCGGGTTGCCCCCAAAGCTGCACAGTGGTTATGGTTGATTCAAAACTATACAGCCATCACCTTTTGATGTTGCATTAGTTATATGAATAAACCCTTAGGAGGAAAGGGTTAACATTTGTCATTCAAAAGTCCCTGGCTTCTAAGGGCAGTGAACCAAGAACTACATAAAAGGAATTTACTACAGTCATTGATAAAAATATTGCAGGTGAATCATATTAAAATCCTCCTGTATGGATCCCCCTTGCACTCTCCCATTTCCCTCTCCCTTGCACTTGCACGTTCTCAATGTCACTGGGACTAGTAAGATTGTTGTTTGTGTCCTCCTATTACCCCACCCTTGCCTCATCGCACCCTGAAGCACTTGTGTATGGGCGTGCTATAAATAAAATATATGATATCATTCTTCTTCCACCTTTTCTGTGCTTTGATAGATACACTTATCATGGACAATGCGACAGCATAGGCCAGCTTTGGACAATATACCAAAACACAGTCCAAACTTAAAGTCGGTGTGTCTCCAGCACGGTGTTCAGTCAAAATGTCGAAAGAAAAGTCGAATGACAAAAATGTCTAAAAGAAAATGTCTAAAAAAAAAGTCGAATTTATTATTTCTTTATTTATATATTTTTTTTTGGGTTCGGTAAGTAAAAAAAAGGGGTAAAATAAAAAAAATAGAAAAAAGGGGGGTTGGGGGGAACCCCCCCATTTAGAAAAAAAAACCTATTGAAAAAGAAATTCGATTTTTTTTCGACATTTTGACTTTCGACATTTTTGTTTTCGAACAAATCACTATAAACCCTCCAGCACATGTAAGGTTGAAAGGCTAACCTTACACAAATACATTAATGTGTCCCTTAATGGTGTCATAATAAAAAGAATATATATATATATTATATGTTGTCAGCAAGCGGCGAGTAATGACGCGAAACGCGTCGACTTTTTGTTGGGAAGGCCGAGATGCAAGACGGCTGATACATGTTTATGTCAACTTTTAACCAATAAAGAGGTTACAAAGATATGCTGGTAGCGATTTAATTTCTGAAGCATCATTTGAAGGCGAGTGCTCCTCGAATGACTGAGGACAAGTCAGTTTCATGGATCACATATATATATATATATATATATATATATATATATATATATATATATATATATATATATATATATATATATATATATATATATATATATATATATATATATATATATATATATATATATATATATATATATATATATATATATATATATATATATATATATATATATATATATATATATACACATATATATATATATATGTGCTAACAAATGGGTAAACATGGCTTATTTCATCCTTTCAAATATTGAAACAATAACAAAAAAATGGAATATACAAAAACTGGCAAAGTGCCAAATTTGAGCCCGTTGAGCAGTTAACTGTCTCAATGTTAAGGTATCTGAAAGGTGTCTGCTTCTTGTTTCCAAGGCAGTTCAACTCTACAATTTAGTTTTGTCTCTTCCTCCTCCTGGTCCTCCTCCTCTTCCTCTTGTTCTTCCTCTACCTGCTTCTCCTTCTTCTCTTTCTACTCAGGTTTGTTTTCCTGGATGACAGCCATCATTAAATAGAATTTGGAAAAATTGGGAAATCAGGTCCACAGATTACAATTACCATCATGGCCTACTCATTACATTTGCTGCTTGCTTAATCAGCGGTACATATGTGTGGGGTCTGTCGTTGTCCTCTAAGTCCTATGCCTCAGGATCTTTAGTCATATAGCCTTTGGCCTCTTTCCAAAAGTGGAGCTTGGCTGGTTGAAACAGCTGTTTTACAAAGGAGTAGACCATCCCCTTCAGCTTACTTCATTTCACCCCTGTTTCCATGTTAGCCAATCCAATACTAACAGCAGGTATGTTCGATTCATGTAATCAGTTGCACTGACCATCTTCCTAGGGTAGATTTACATGAAGCGAATGTCACCCTGTTGGTTGCGCACATATTAATTGGAATGTTTGTCTTCGAAGAAGGATTTGCAAAGCCAGTGTTTTTCATTTTAGCTCATCAGCGATTTACCTTGCTAACTAGAACAGAACTGCAGCATTGACCATATCAAAAACATGTTTGGCTGTGTCAGCATATTGCAATAAAGCATGCCTGCTAGCTTAGATTTAATTTACATTAACATGAACATCTATCTTTTGTTTGCTAAAAAGCATCTTTGCAGAGGTACAGCCCCAGTGTTATATTTGAAGCCTCTCAGCACCTGCTTCTTAAATCTGCTTGTGCACGAGTACGCACTTTCTCTTTGCATGACATCACATTTCAGTATGGCAGATTTCTTGGCTTTCGGGTTTCATGGATTGTTTAAAGTAAGAAACATTTAACACTGACGATTTCACTATTTACAAAGCTGTGCTAAGTGTGACTGCATTTCTATTACAAAGGCTATGAAGTCTTTTCAGTCAGTCATTTCAGAAATATTATTTCATACAAACTGTACATATTAATATTTCACATTCCAATTATATACATCAACTCAATACATCTAAACAACACAAGAGTGTTCAATCATATTTAACAAACACCCTATCATACAGTAAATATTTGACAATATAACCTTTACAATAAAGTGTAGCTGCGCTAAAATACAGTACAAGATAGGATTAAAATCTACTACTTGGCTATAGTGAAAGAACAGTACAACTCCTTATATAGTTGTTTACAGGACATCAGTGTTATAAATATAACAATAATGTGCCGCTTTGCTTGAGTGTAGAACACAGATAAGATAAGAACACCCAGCCAACCGCTGGAGTATTGACCAACACATTTATAAGGCAGGATACCTTGGATAAAACTTAGCTTCCTAAGTATTGTCAACAAAGATGTCCTCACAATGTGATCTTAGGCAGGACTGAAAAATAGAAGTAGATTTTTTCAAAATAAAATGCTTGTGCTTAATAAATAGCAATATCGTGCTTTGGACAATAATGCAAAATAATAACAGATACAATGACAATGTGCACTCATTCTGGCAGAGCATGAAGTGTTGTTTTGACAATTGTTTTTAAATATTTAACAGTTATAAACACACCATTGTGTAGTCCATCTCTTTCTGTGCTTTTTGCAGAGAAAGTGTAATTCTAATGCAAATAACATGTCATGGCTTGCAATGAACACCGTTTAACCCTATCCTAATATCTGAATGGTTCAATAATATTCTGTACATTTCCAATTGTTCTTGAAATGAGAATGTGCAAATTACGATAGTTTTGAATGCACTTATATGAAATGCATTCCTGCCGAATTTCCCTGCCATTTGTTGCTTCAGCGGACTGAGGGCTGTTTGAACCACAGGTATATTATGCAGTTTGTGACAATATTACTTGCGAACAAATATCTGTTTTAATTTTGAAAACCTTTAAAATATCAATAAAAACTTTCATTCACAAAAATAGTTGTAAAACATTTGGGGATTTCTTCAAACATCGCATTTACTAGTTCAGCAATTATAGAAATCATGAATTGGTTGAAAATATGTGAAATGAAACTTACATTTTTCGACTATGTATAGTTATTAACAAATACAGTTAGTTAAAAATGGTATGTCATTTTGAAAATAATTCAATATGTATTTGACATTTTAAAATATTTAATTGTCTTTGTTATCAATTTATAACTTTTTCTCAAAATGCTTTAAGTGTTAGAATGTGCTATTACAACACAGGTGATGTTTTTCATTTTTGAATTGGATGCTAAATACAATTTTATAAACTTGTGTGTGGTTGTTTTTCAAAAGTTCGAATCAGGTCCAATATTTTACAATGTGTGTACAATTGATGTGTGTATAATGAGTTGATGGGTTGTTAGAATAATCTAAAACATTATATTTTAAAAATGTATGCAGTACTTTTAAACACTAAGCTTTTGAACATTTGTATGACCTTTACATAATTTAGATTGTTTTAATTCTAAATTGTTTAAAAAGTTAAGGATTCTGAAGACCGTATTATCATACTATTTAGGCTTGTTTAAAACACCCAAGTAAGATTTATTTTTATATAGTTAAATAACTTTTTTACATAAAAATCATCCCAGCACTACTTGACTATATGATCAACTTCTAAACCAATCTGGTCTTCAAACAGTTCCTAGAAGAATGACTTGTAGACAGAGGCAACCAAACACAGGTATTAAGAAAACACTTGAAAGGTTAGTTCGCCCACAGCTGATCATGCTATATTCTTTGTTGCTGACTTCTGACATATAACCAGACATTATGTATCAGGGCTATTTGTATGTTGAAACTTTCAATGTCATAACAGGCAACTTGCATTATTATGCAATATTTTATGCTATTTTACTTGCGATTTTCTAGTGCAGCAACTGCCTGCTTACTTCTCTGCACAAACTATTGGCAGACAACCTCGTGGAGCTTTAGGCCCTCATTACAAGTTTAGCAGTCTGGTAATAACGTGCTGGTACGACCATGGACCAGTACTACTACTGATTGCAATATTCCGAGTCAAAAGGCTGGTAACACTGGCACCGATAGACGCAAACCCTGTGCCACTGGTGCGGGAGACACAGGCATCAGAACTACCAGCAACCCCCAGATGCATGCCAGAGTCACCGGCCCCAGGGAGCCAGTTGCCAATTATGACCATGGTATTACTGGTACTACCAGCAAAAAAATGGACATGGAGGCGCTACACACTGGAGTGCAGCTGAATGAGCTGAAACAGCACCAATGGCAGCAGGAGGCCATGGAGAGGAGAAGGAGGGGAATGTTGATGGCTGGGATGCAATTGTCAAGGCGGAGGCAAGCAGTCTTTCCCTGCAAAAGGGCCACACCATGGGCCATGACAGGTGCGTAGATACATACCCTGTACTTGCTAAACAGGGAGACAATCAAAGAACTACTGACCAAAATCCAGTGCAACATAGGTAGCAGGATCGGCCTTCGCAGAGTCATACCACTGCTGTTGAAGCTGGTGTCGGTCCTGTACTTCCTAGCCACAAGCACATTCCTGCACTCTGTGAGCCGGCTGCATTGCATATCACAGCCTGCCTTCTCCAGAGTGCTGGTGCAGGTACTGGGGGCCCTTCTAGCGCCATGTTGGCCAGCATGTCACCCTCCTAACCACCCTGGCATAGGTGAATGCCACCAAGGCCTGCTTTTACATGCTTGCAGGCATGGCAAACAGGCTTGGAGCATTGGCTTGCACACATGTCGAGCTGGTGCCCTCACAGGCCACAGAGGAATTGTACAGGAACCACAAGCAGTGCCATTCCATCAAAGTACAGATGACCTGTGACACCAACCTCACCATCACACACTGCTGCGCACGGTTCCCAGGGTGAACCCACGACTCCATGGTTATGTGGAACAGCACCCTGCCAGCATACATGGCAGGGACATCAGACAAAGGGCCTGGATGTTGGGTGATTCCGGATATCCACTGCTGCCCTGGCTTATGGCCCCGCTGATGGATCCACAGTTGCTAGAGGGCATGGCATATAACTCTGCCCATGGCAACCATCAAGCAGATGTTTGATCACCTAAAAGCACGTTTCAAGTGCCTACACTAGTCGCGGGGCGGGTGGGGGCACTTATGTACTTCCAGAGAAAGTGGGACAGATAGTCCTGGCAGGTCCAATTTTGCATCATTTGTGCATAAGGCGAAGCATCCCCCTGCCCCCAGACCTCGACATGCCACCACCAGAGGGCGGAGATGATGATGATGATGGTGATGATGGCGAGGCAGCACCAGCTAGGCATAGGCACATGCACATGGACACAAGGGATGGGTGCATTGTACAAAAATAAATAATAGAAAACATCTTTTGATGTCCACTCACTGTGCACCACCCATGATATATCACTGTCATTAATGTGCACACTCAATATAAATCATACACATGAACAACGGCGGTCCACTCATTGTTGCAAGTGAATATATGAATGTATTGAACAGTTCTACATATTTATGGTCAAACACCCTGCTCTCCACCCCCATCCTGCACACCCCCGTCCCCTCTCCACACACCCGCCACCCTTCGCCACACACCCACCACCTCCTCCCCACACACCCACTACCCCTTCCACCCCCTCCCCAAACAACATAACTACAAAGTGTAATTTATCCCAGTCCAGAGTCTACCTCATGTGCCTCTTGCCATGAGGGCCTTTGCCATGGGCAGGCACAACCAAATGTCTCTGGGAGTGGCACTTGGTACTGCTCTGCACTGAGCTTGCAGGGGTGGCTGTGCTGGAGGTGCGGTCTGATCCTTGTGCACACATGCTCTCCTGGTTTAACCACAAAGACAATGCCACAGACTCCACCAGTGCTGACACTCCCTCATTTCCCACACGAACCGTCTGGGCAAGACGAACAAGGGCAGAAGTGGGACAGCCCAGGGCACATGCATAGTGGTGGCCAGTAGCCTGTATGGCCTCCATAATCTGGTGGGCCTCCGCTAGCTGCTGCCATTGGATGCCAACCATCTCCTCATGATGGGCCTCCATCTGCCATATGCGCTCGTCCATGTCCCTGATAGATAGCATTGGTGGTCGTGGTGGACTGTGGAGAGTGGATGGAATGAAGGTGGGGGAGGGATAGGTAGAACACTGACGTCCATGTCTTGCCCACCATCTTCCGCCTGAACCTCATCAGAGGTGGTGACGTGTGATTGGGCGGCATGATGGCTGATGGGCGCCTGTGATGGCTGCCATCGGTGTGCCACTGCCTGAGCATGTGCAGCAAGGAGATGTTCTGGGGCAGCTGGCTGGGCTTGCAGTAGTAGCTGGGCTTGCTGTGGTGGCTGGGTTTGCAGTGTCTGGTGGTGGCTGGGCTTGCAATGGTAGCTGCACCTCCTGGGTAGCTGGCTGGCCTTCCAGTGGTGGCTGCTCCCCCTGGGCAGGTAGCTAGGCCTGTGGGACTGGCATTGTGACATATGTTATATGGGTGGGCTGTTGGGCAACTTGGCTGGGTCCTGCACAGTCTACGGATCTGCACTATCGCCGTCGCTGTCAGTGGATGTGCCTGTTAGGGTGAGAAAACATAGCAGTTAGCAGTCTGTGTGTGACAACGATGCACTTACATTATGCTACTAGGACGTTGCATGTTCCCTGACCTGGCCAAGATGGGGGTGTTGTGCACTGATGAATGCGTGCATGCATGGGGTCTTTCTGTTTTGGTTGGACTCATGGCACAGCAGTTTGTTTTTGTGTGTACATTGGGGAAGTGCTAAGTGTCCTTTTATGCCATGGTGCACATGACATGTACATTTAGGCATGGATGCTTGTTGGCTATGATGGCATTGCAAGATGCATTTTGAGCCTGAACCCTGTCATCTATGTGTGCCTGGAGGCTTTGGATGTTGATGTCAATAATACTACCACTTTCCTTGTGCACGTAACCCTGAACTGTTTTGTGAGCACATTTGGTGTGATGCAGAGCATTCTGGTGTGGCTTGTTGTACTCACTGCCATCTCCTAGGGTCCCATCTCCAGTCTCTGCTCCTTCAATGCACTCCAGATGCATGACTGAGCTGCATCACTCTTTTCCAAGGGCATCAGTTGGACAGGAGAGACCATCCCACCTCCTGTAGCCATTGACTCACAGCACCTCCCCCCCAGGTGCAAGTCATCCCACTGCTTGCGGCAGTCACTTGAGGATCTGGGGATCGACCCCACTGCAGTGACTCTACTGGCCACCTGCAACCATATGGTCGACTTGCATCATTTGCTGATGCAGCGGTTATCCCTTCCAAATAGCATGTTTGCATTGTCTACAATGTGGTCTGTTAAGGCTGTCTATTCGCTGTCTGAAAAGTGGGGCTTCGGGAGACAAACTTCTGGCAGCCTTGTTTTGCTTCTTCCGGACATCCTGGTAGTGTTTCCTGGTATGGATGCCTACAGGAAATGCCCAATTTAAAAAGGATTGTGTTTTCCAAAATGGGCGATGGCCTATTTACCTTCCTGCGATGATGCTGTTTCCGGTGTCATTGTTTCTGGTGCTGGTGTTTCTGGCATCATTCGGATGGATCAGGTGTACCTGCATATTTTATTGCGGTGACAATGTCATTTTCTGGTTTTTGCCCCTATTATGGTGTTGCCGATGACACTGTTTCCAGATCTACCAGATGCGCACATCTGTAGAGTTGTAATATGCTGGTGATTTTTGCCAGGCCGGTAGCCGGTAATGGTACTACCGGATTGGTGGAAAGACAGGCATCATAATGAATAACTTGTAATGAGTGCCTCAGAGTCAGCGCTAAGTTTAACAGCTATGTATTTAAGGACCTTCTAAAGGTAGGTTCTCAGTAGATGCTTGCAGGTCTTAGGGGGAGGCCATTCAATATGTGAGTGACTGGCTCTATGCTGTTTTCTTGACACATATTTCTAAGTGGATAATTCGGACAGCCAACATTTAGTTGTTGCAGTTTGTTATTTTTCATTTTTAATGGACGTGTCCCCAACACTCCTACCGTTTCTCCCAACCTTTCTTACATCTCTCTCTCTCTCTCACTATCTCTCTCTCTCTCGATCTATTTTTCTCTTTCTCTCTCTCGCTTTCTCTGTGACTCTTTCTCTCTATATAAATATATATATCAAATATTTATGTTATACCCACAGCCAAAGTTATGTCAAACAAACATACCTCTTTCAGTGAAACCACTGTATACCTCTCAGTGTTCTGTACTGTAAACATTCTGCTGCCTAACGTACCTTTTTAAATGTCTGTGGCTGCATCAAATAAAGGAATTTCAGAATGTTGATTTCAGCAAGAGGTGACATTATTGAGTTTGTCCAGGAGGGTAATTCTATATGAGCTAAAGGAGACCACTTTTTTGTTAGGGGCTTGTGGGATGTGGTCTATAGTACAAGACACATTCCCCATAAGGGCTTCTCTGTAAAACAATAGATAAATGCCTTTGATTGGAAGTCACTTTGTTTTACTAACACCACTTGAAACTAGTAATGGGTTTGATTGAATCTTGACATTTTGCTAATAGATACATATGAATGCCTTTGAATACAGTGTTTCATTCTTTGCTATTATGTGTTGTTAAATATTGTCTTTTTAATAATTGGACCTCTTGCTGGCCTTGCTTTTTA
Source organism: Ambystoma mexicanum (assembly GCF_040938575.1). Taxonomy (NCBI): domain Eukaryota; kingdom Metazoa; phylum Chordata; class Amphibia; order Caudata; family Ambystomatidae; genus Ambystoma; species Ambystoma mexicanum. The sequence goes on from NC_090937.1 coordinate 106,954,837, forward strand.
GCATGTATCAGAAAAATAAAATGTAATATATATTTTTTGTAATACCAGCCTTCGCGTGTATCTTGTGACATATGTTTTCACACAAGATGTTGATTCACTGTTGCCTCATGTCAGTTTACATTTCCAGCCCAGATGTGTGACATCTATAGGTAGCTTGTTTTTGGGACCCCACTATTTCTGTGTTTGTCCAGGAGGAACATTGAACCAGTGTCATAATAGGTTATATGACAAATCAAAAAAAAATATTTTATAACTTGAAAAACAAGCTCTGCAGACCCAGTAACCAGTGCAACGCCTTCAGAAATGTAGTTACTGATACTGTAGTACTGATTGCTATCAGAACGTGTGCTGTAGCGTTCTGAAGCTGTTAAAGGCAAAAATCAAATATCCTGGTACTCTCTAGAATATGTCAATGGCCTCATCTACTTGTGACATCACTATGGGTAATTTTAAGGGATAAGGCTGCTGTGCATTTTGCTTTAATGTTAAACAAAGGTATTATGGAGGAGCCCTTGAAGTCGATGGCAAGCTAGGATTGTAGTTTAAGATTCCTAACCTGCATTATCAAAGCTGCAGTAAAGAGGCCAATGAACTGCTAACAGTGCCAGCGTGTATTGCATCAAATGGAAGCACATTTCAATGTCCTGGAATGTGCTACATTGAATAGCATCAGGTAAATGGAATCCATTGCTCCAGGTTCAATTCCATGGCAGGGAGTGCTTCGATCCACAATATTCACTCAACAAATGGCTGCATTCACAAGAAATCAGTGGTGAACAAAATGGCTTAACCTAGCAGAGACATAGTGGGCCCCTACTATTGACCTATTACACCGAAGCACACCAAACATGTCAGAGAGATGAAGTGGCACAGGAAACAAAGGCCAACAGGATCCTCATACATGGCTTACAGAAAGATCTGTAATGCCCATGACAGTACTTATCACAGGCACAACACAATGGGAGTGTAAAATGTTTTTAAAAAATTAAAAGAAATTAGCAAACACTGCAGAATTTCCAACCATTTTATACAAAACAGAGAACAGTGGTATGTCACAGGTAATACCACAAGTATCTCTTTACTCTGTAATTGGAAAATGAACAACTTTAATCCAGATTTGGAGAGTTACTGTTGTGGTCATTAGCTTTGCCAGTGCATGGGAAATGGCAGAATGTCCTACCGACCCAGCCACAATAACAATATGCAATAATCCCTGCATTGGTGTAACGGAGTAGGATGAAAATGCATTGGAATACCCCAAACAGGGGCCTTCTATAAATCTGTAAAGGAAGCAGGAATGTGTATTTAGAGCCAAGCTAATCAGGTTGTAGGTTTTAAATCTTTACCTCGGATTCCCCAATAGTTTACCAGGCCAGACACCCGTTGGAGAATAACGGGAATAGAGGCAGGTATACAACCCATTTCCAGTAAAAAGGGAAAATAAAATAATACATATCAAGGGACCTGACGTGAATGGCAAGAGGACGGAAAAGTAAGTGAGCAGGGAATCTGAGGCCACTTGTACAATAGAATAGTAATTTCAGTAGATTGGTTGCAAAATCCCTGATATCCAAATCAGAGGGAAAACTCACAATCAAGTTTGTGTCATGAAGACAAAGGCGCAATGGCCAAAACAGGAGGATAAGCAAAGTTCCAGTGATACCCAAATCCAGCAAGGGACAAAGCAAATAACAGTTCAAACAGCAGTCCAAACTCCAAAGCACAGTAATCCAAACAGACAGAAATACAAACGCCACTTTAGAAGCATCTATTGCTCGCACGTGTGGTTATTTATTTCAACCTTCAATGGACTGTATACATCCTCTGTGATGTTTCAGCCTTATGCATGCTTAGTGTAGTGCAGAAGCCATTTGGGCGATGTTTTTGCCTATCTCCTGAAACCCTTGGCATGGCAGGATACCCCCTGAAAGGCTGTGGACCACACAGGAGATCCAGGTGCAGTTGATGAAACCTATCAATCAGACGTGGCCTTGACTACCAGTCTCTGGTACCCACGTCCAGTCCTCTGGACCATATCCCCTTCCATTCTATCAGATATTGTAACACTCATGAATAACCCAGGAGACCAGAATGCTTTTGAACTCATATTCATCAAGCCCTTGTACTCTAATAGGGAGAGGTTTTGTGACTAAGTGAACTACTGGGAAACACAGCTTTAGGAGGCATATGTGACAGATGTGGTGCCTTTTCAAAGGAGGGGCAAGAGTTGGTTCCATTATGATAGATATATTTTATTTGTATCGCGCTCGTACACAAGTGTTTCAGACCGCGACTAGACAACGGAGGGGAACAGGGGGGAACACAAAAACAACAACGATCCTACTAGGTCCAGTGACATTGAGAATGTGCAAGTGCATGGGAAAGGGAAAAGGGAAAAGTGCATGGAGGGGAAAAGTGGAAGTGCAGAGAAGATACATAATAAATCAAAATAAAATAGAAAATGGAGGCAATAAACAGTGGTAGTGCAGCCAACAAGTGGCATGTGCTGTGTTTATGGCAGCAGACTGGGTGAGTCAGACAAGTGCAGAAAAAGAGAACGGGGGGCTGTATGGGTACAGCTACAGTCCACCAGTGCAAGGGGTGGCCAGGAGGCAGTCCAGGAGGGCGGCAACGTGAGTAGGTACCTGGACCCAGGGGAAAGAGGGTGGCCAGGTGCACAGTGCCAGGAGAGAGCCGGTCAGCAGGAGAGAGGGGGAGCGAAGGCAGAAGCAAAGAGGAAGGTCTCGAGGTGTTTCCGGAACCGGAAATGGTTCTCCTTAAGTTCAAGAGTTGTGACAAGATGTATTATACATTTTATTTGATATGGGCCAACGTGCTTGGGCATTATTTAAAGTCCTAAGTTTCACCTAAACTGTAAATGGGTGATAGTTGCTGCTTGGCATTGGCTGACTGCATGTGCTTGCATTGCGCTTCTAAGAGTTGAGTTTTTACGGAGGTCTATACTTACTTACATGAGTCACGCAATGTGTAGCTACCAGCATGGGCTTAGATAAGAAAGGTTGTAGGTGTAAAACTCTAAGCTGTTGTCCAAAGAGAACATAGAATGGGAAGACCCCCTGGAGGTATGCACAGAGTTGTTGTAGGCAAACTCCACAAGTACAAGTAAGGAAACACAGGAATCTTGGTTCTGGATTCACAGACACCAGAGTTACTGTTCAATAGTCTGCTTCACTCATTCTGTCTGTCCATCCATTTGTGGATGAAACAATGAAGAGAGTCAAGTGTCAAACCCCAAGAAATGGACCACTGCTCTCCAAATTCTAGAGGTACATTGAATCCCACAATCTGAGATTATGATGGTAGGAAACCTATAGGAACAACATATCTGCTGAAAAACAGGCTTGCCAGTATAGGTGCCAAAGGAATACCTTGACATGGGGTGAACTTCCCAATTTTAGTAAAGCTGTCAATTGCCGTTCAATTCGAATCTTAAGCCTGACCAGGTAGTAGTTCCACTATAATATCCATAGTTACCATATACTAGGGTTTGCGGGGTATTAGCATATCCTGCAGATGACACATGGGCTTCTGGTGGACTGCTTTGCTTTGGATGAAGACTGCAAAATGTCTTCCAAAGTCTATCACGTCTCTCCACAGGCAGGGACATCAACACTATTTAAAGCTTTGAATGTTATCTTTTGACTTGGAATATCTGCCACGTTATGATCATGGCACCATTGGAGAGACATGTCTTGTAAGGAGTCTGCAGTAACGTAAAGGCTGTCTTGCATTAACGAAAGGCTGCAAACTATGTTAGTGTTAATATCAGAAATACATTATGGATGATGCAGTACTCACTGACTTACCTCATCAGAAAGAGAAACAGAAAGTGTACATAAAGTGGCAAATCTAGTGATAGTGCCACTTACTCTATGGAGGGAAGCTTCCCTTAAGTGGCCAGGCAAAGGCAGAAGATAATTGACTCTGACCATGGGGGTAGCTATTTGCAGGAGGACCACATAGCGGAAGACCAACTCCAGAGAGGTAGGAAATGCATAGAGATAAAATAACCTGACAATCTAAAATCCACATGACTCTGATACACCTCTACATCATACCCTATATGGCTTATTGTAGCATAAAGGAATAAATTCCAGGTTTTTCCAGCCAAATACTCTGTTTGACCCCATCCATTTAAGTACTGAGACAAGGAAGAGAGATGGAGTAATGAAGATGACTAGAGGTTGTAAGGCAACACTGCATTCTAGTCTTTGGACACTTTTGACATGCCAGGAAGTTTAAAACTGCTACAGCATATACGATGAAAGAGAGTGGCAGAGTACAAGGCTGTCGGCAAACTGTGTGAACGCTGTCAAAGATGCCAGAAACCCGAAGACTATGAGCTGCAGCACAGAGAGTAAAACGGACAGTGTGAGAACGAACCATGCTGAAAGCAGCCTGCCATCAGCTAATCAGGAGCAGCACAAGCCACCCAAAGCAAGAGAAACCAAAGCAAAGACCGACCAGCAGACAGGACGTACACCTAGTCAGCGGACTGAGCGAGAAGCCAAAGAGGAGACACAAGGACCGCCAGAGACCGCCGGTAAGCCAAAGGAGGCAGACTGGGTTACCGGGGTGCCTTAGAGAAAATGCCACATTGCGCTGAGAACTTGAGTAAAAGCCGTTGAAAATAATATGGACACTGATGCAAGTGAGAATACTGTGAAAGAAGGGTTAGTGACCCATTATTCAATAGGAAGAAGTAATGTGCATTTGAACATTGTTAAAAGTGAGACGAAATTGCAAAACTTAGAAAGGAGAACAGTTATACATACTGACAGTGTTCAAAAGGGTTCAAAAGAGGAATTGTTATACATAGTGACAGTGTTGAAAAGGGTTTGGAGAACAAATATTTCAAAAGGGGGGGCAAATTAAATATGAACTTTATCAGAAAAGGGTCAGTGTCCCAACTCTGGAAAGCTGTTGTGACGTTGATGAAATAAAGAGTGAATAAAGAAGCAGGGTGACCTAGCAGGTTATTTCACCAGGCTAACAACAAGTCTAAGGGCCTCATTACACGGTAGGCGGTAAGGGTTTACCGGTACCAGTATTTTACTTAATCCTTACCGCCTTACTACGAGGTCCCTTTTCGGGTTTGGGAATTTAATGCCTGCTTTTTGCAGGCGTTAAAAACCAACCTGCAAAGGGACCAGTGGAGCTAATTACGGTACCGCAAATTGCCTTCCCCATTCCCATAGAGCCCTATGGGGAAAAATGGGGAATGGGGAAGGGCAATGGTGGAAGGGGGAATTACCACCCCGCCAACCTTGGAATGGGGCGGTAATTCCCCTTTCCACCAAGGCGGTGCCGGTATTTTACCGGCATGACCCATGGCGCTAATAGCGCCATGGTTCACCGCCTTTCGTGTAATGAGGCCCTAAGACTCATGCTCAAGAGGGGGGATAAGCAGAGTAACATCGGCAGGAGAATAAAACAGGAATGAGAAGTGAAGTGATACTCTAGCAAAGGAAGCAACCATAAGGAAGATGTGCAGTTTCTACACAGGAAGGGAAGATAAGAAATACAGTGATACCCTGGCAATGAAGTAAACCAGGAGTGAGAAATACAGTGTTATCCTGTCAAAGGAATAAACCAGGAGGTCAAAAGCAAATAAACGTAACATTGTAGACACAACAGAAAAGACTCATACCCTTTTTCAAGGGAGGGTCCCCCTTCAGCCAACAGGCATTGAAGGTTGGGGTGGTCCTCTGAGATGAAAACCTCTCCCACAGGAGAGTCTTCTGTCTCTGCTCCCTCAGGAGTTGAGTGTGGGTTTTCCACTGGACCCCGCCCACCCGGAGCATGGATCCCAATGGGTGCTGTTGGAACAGCAGGAAGAGAAGGAGCCCCCTTCACAGAGGTGGCCTTCTTGCTCTTCCGTCTTCTTGCCTTAGGCTTCGCCTTTGACTCGGGTACCTGACTCACAGCCAGACCCGTTGTCACCTGTGACCTAGTGACTGCAGCAGCAGTCATCGGTAGACCTTCCGATATCAACCCCAACTCTACTAGATCATTTCCTAGCAGAATGTTAGCAGGGACATTGTCCTGAACCAGGACAGGAAGCTTTGCTGTCTTGTCTCCAATCATGAATGTGACTAAGGCTACAGGCGATAATTTGAGAGACCCACCAGCTATACTGGTGGTTTTCAGAGGAGCACCTGCATAGTCCTCTGGTTTGAGCAGGGTCCTGTCCACCACTGTCATGCTTGCCCCAGTGTCTCTCAAACCAGTAGAAGGCTGGCCATTCAAGAGGACACTTCTCCAAAACCTAAAGGTGTTCTGTGGGATTGTCGCCAGTACTTCTGAGTACTGGTCCCAGGCCCCAAGGGACACTAAGGAAATCTCTACAGGAGCACCAAATGTGATCCCTGTAGAGGAGGGGAGGACAGTGGCCTCCACCTCAGACATGGGGTAAGGGTAGCTCAGGCTGACAGCCTGTACTCCAAGTGCCTTACCTTTACACTTGGAGTCACCCTTCATGTGATCCAGAGCCCAACAGTCCCAACAAGTGCCAGGAATGCGGGGTACGGTATTAGAACCACTGGGAGCCAGCTTTGCAGCAGGTGGGCCACTACTCTTATTCCCACCAACATATGACTTATCTCCACTAGATTTTTGGGTCTTAGGGGAGGAAGGTTTAGGTTTACTCTACTGTGATTGTTTTTGGGACTCCTCAGATTTCTGAGGGGTCCCCTTTTCTTTGCCCTTGTCCTTCCCACTGGAGTCCTTAGGGGACACCCAGTGGGAGACCCACTTGTCAGCCAACCTAGCCAGCTTAAAGGGATCCAAAATGTTCTGGTCAGCAACATACTGACGCAGCTCTAGTGAACAGGCTTCAGAAAAATGCTCAAAAAACAAAAGGTGAGACAATTCACAAAAGTTTTCACTTTGTAACCATCAATCCACCCCATCATGTTCATGTGCACAGCACTCACCCAGTCAACCCAAGAAACATTCTCTCTTTTTTAAAAATCCCTGAACCTTTTAAGGTATTGGGTAGGTGTCTTGCCAAACTTGGCAATCAAAGCAGACTTCATGCACTCATACTGACCCCTTTCTTCCACAGTAAGTTTCAGAATACAGTCAGATCCAGTCTGAGGCACTCTGCTTAACAAACACTTAGCCCAATCTCTATTATCAACATCATGAATTGCACAAGCCATTTCAAATGCTTCAATCCATTGTAGGATATCAGAACCATCTGCAAACACACCAACCAAATGTTTCATAAACTTGGCGGCTAGGGACCTGCCACTCTCAACTGGGTTAGCTGAAGTCTCCACACTACCTTTCTCTAGCTGGATTCTCTGACATTCAGTATCCTTGTCTTTGAGTTTAAGATCCCTATTCTTGAATTCCACTTGCTGTGCAAGCTCCTTTATCTTAAGCTCAGCTTCTATTTCCAACTTGCAGTATTCAAAGGCCAATTTCATCCTTAGTAATTCAAGTTCCACAGAATTGCTGGGGGTTGGAACAGAGGCATCAGGAATGGTGGCATTCCCAGAAACAGAATCAGCAACAACCCCAGGGGCAGAGTCCTCATTGGTTGCATCCCCCCTTCAAGAGTTTCACCATCAGTCTGGTAGTCCACCAGGGCAGCTATAAGCTCAGCCCTAGTCTTATCCACAAAGTCTAACTCCCTGGCTTCACAAGCACTATGGAGAGCCTCTAAGCTCATCCTAGTCAATTTACCATTTTCAATAGACTCCATTGCTTGTAATGCAGTTATCTGGTACACAACTAAACCTCAATTTAACAAAGTGCAGATATTTTGTAAGTGGCACGGTTATACACTGATTCTTAAAACCATAAGCATCCCACTGCTGCCACCAGTGTAAAGACTGGAGGGGGGTATGTACTTCTGCTCTCTATATGGTAGAGGAGAGGCACAGAGGACCCTAGCCAAGATTCTCTATTACGGTAGCAATGGACGAGCAATTAAGGCCTAGTTTCTCAGGAGGGGATGCAGGCTGGTTCTTAAGTTCTTAAGTACAGTGTAGTCCCCAAGCACCCACAAAGGAATGTCCACACACTGGATTAGTTAAAACACAGTCTGTATATAATTAAGGTTCAAGGTTATATACACAATCACAATAACTCACTTTGTGCTCAGTTAATCTACATTGGCAAATATATACAGTTCTAAATGGTACCACAATTATTATCAGATTCCATTAACGTGCATCAACTATACTCTACTTAAATGTCACACAAATCACTTAATAAAGGTTACCGACAATAGACATAGGAGGAAAGCAGTTGGTTAGAACAATTGGCAGAATACTGGCCCCTACCAACTAGACACAATTCTGTGTGGAGATCCCCGACCTGGGCAACCTGTAAACTAAAATTATACCACAAGCCCAGTCCATATATTGTTCTATAAGTCTTATTTCCTTCTACAATGTTTCTACCACCCCAATGTACCTGGACTAGCAGAGTTCGACGTCAGGTCATCAACGGATCCTTCTTGAGCGGCTCGCTTTAAAGCTGGAGCCACGGATCTTTGAGATCCCTCAAAGAAAGTGAACTCGGCGTCGAGGCGGCAGCTTCGGTCCAAGTGGTGCTCATCGATGACGGAGTGAAGATGTCCTGCAAGGAAGTGGCATGCGAGGCACCTCGATGTCGATAGTTCAGGACCGCAAAGAGTTTGTGAAGAACCTTGGCCCAGCAAGGGCGTTGAGCCGTCCGGCGTCTCTACGGTCTTTGGGTGGTGGGAAACCCACCGGCGATGCTCCTCGGCACGTCGATGGCCTGGCCTTCTCCGGCAGGATAAGATGGGCGGCGGAGTGGATGAGCGTATCTGTGAATCAAAAGTCTTAGGCAAAGGAGTGTGCGGCTCCGGTTGGTGGCTGCATGACATCAAGCGGTCCCCTCTTCTGGGCAACACAGCTTCAACGGGCCTCCAGAGGTTACAACAAACCAGCGAACCCTGGTCGACGATGGTGGACGTAATGTCTGGTGCTTATCTTCGTTCTCCTCTGCGGTTGTCCCAGTCTCTGGTTGGCTGCCTTTCGAGGGTCTAACTTCCAGGGAGCTTCTGCGAAGGAATGCAGTAATCGATGCTCCTTCAGGGCATGGGAAGAGGGTGCCTAACCAGGCCCTCTCTTGGATCAGTCTCAACGGTTTTCGGATATCAGCTAAGGGAGACAGCAGTCAAACTTCTTCTTCAGGCTCGGCTTCGAGATTAAGCGTCATTTTCAACTTCAGCTTCTGAACGATATCTAGCAGTGAGAGGCCCCCAGATATACTAGTTAATCTCCCATTCATTCTGATGGGTCAACTCAGGCAACCACTCACTCAGAAGAGCATTCAGCAGTAAGTCAGCCAATAAGGCATGCAGTGCATTCAGGCCATTCTCCTCCTTCTCAGACAATCACAACAAGGAACGTGGATTGGGACACGTACCCAGCCATTCAACACTACACACTGCATTCATACCAATTTCGGGCAGGGCTGCTCAGTCATTGTGTCAAACACCAGAAACCAGACATCCACAATAAGAAGTGCATATTGGTCACACGCTCCATTCACCCAGGTCCCACCCACAGGGTGTACCCACAACATACAGTCACTGGGAAGGCTCCAGCCAGTCTGGCCTGAACTTCACAACAACATCATATATGGAACCTCTACCTGGCTGTTGCCAGTCAGGGAGAAGGGACAGAGTCAGGGCTTTCCAGGACTTTGGGAAAACAAGGTAACAGGCAATAGAAAGCAAGAGGCCACAGGGGCCATCTTGTTTCGTATCAGGAATCAACTGATTCAAATGGCAGGGCCTGGGTATCCCAAAATGGAGGATACCCAGGGCACCTGTCAAATTAAGCATGGAGCTGCCACCAGCCCATACCCTGCTCTGTGGGTCACACACAGGTGCCCACAAACATACACTAGAGGCACAGGTTTGCACCCCCAAACATGGGTGTCATAAGGGTATCCCAGGGGTCTGCACACTAAACCAAAAACAGGAAGAGCTGCACTGCCAGGAGTCCCACATGGACTCCTGAGCAGAAAACAATACAGAACACAAATGAAAAAGGACTACAGGACAAGGACACGGAGGCCCTGTCCCTCCAATGCATTTCCAGCATCACACTATCCATACCTGAATGAGGAGGTAGATTTTGTTCCCGAGAGCCATGTTGCTGAGGTAGTTGCCCGAAAGGGGTATGAGGATCTGTGTGTCATCTGCATAGTTAGTGTAGGTGACACCCAAATTATCCAAATTGTCAAATAGTGGCTTTGTGAAGATATTATACATGGTAGGCGAGACTTGTGGAACGCTACATGTAATAGGGATTGGGTCTACTGAGTCTGACGGGGAGAAGACTCACATAGTTTGATTATTAAGGAATGATTGTACCCATGCTATTGCGTCTTTAGAGAAGTGAGCTGCCGATGCAAGGTGTTTAAATAGAACCTCCTGGTCCACAAAGTCAAAGGCAGCTGACAGGTCAAGGAGGAGTAGCACAGCTGTTTTCCCTTTGTCTGTAAGTTCCTCAATTTGTGTTTTTAAATCAATTAGAGCAGTTTCAGTGCCATGTTGTGGCTTGAAACCTGATTGACGGGTACCTAGGAGATGATTTGTTTCAAGGTATTGTTGTATCTGAAGGTATGCTACTCGGTCGAGTATCTTCTGAAGGAATGGTATAATTGTGATAGGCCTGTGTTAGTTGGAATGGCAGTGTCTAATGTTTGTTTTTTGAGTAGAGGTAAGACCCAGGATTCTTCCAAGTTGCTTGGGACAGTGTTAGTAGAGAATGACGCGTAAATGAGTTTGGAGATAAATGGTGCCAGGTCTCTGGCTGCGTCTTTGATTAATTGTGCAGGACGAGGATCACCCTGGCATCTCGACGGTTTCAGTCAGGAGATTTTTTTCTCCACTTCAAGGATGGAGACTTTGGAAATTTTGAATTGGTCTGGTTTATCAGTCAATGTCTTAGGGGTAGGAGTGTAGGTGTCCTGATTAGGTAGTGAGGATTTCTTGTTGGCAATATTTTCTTGGAGGAGTACTGTTTTATTGGCTAGAGCATCCTGTATGTTCGTACACCAGGTTTTGTCTTTAGCAATGTTGTCAGCTGGAGGGATAGGGGACACAATTTCTCAAAGTATTGTGAATAGCTCCTTTGTGTTAGAGGTGGCTTTAGTGATCCTATCATTATAAAGGTTTTTCTTTGTCTTTATTATTTCTTTTTTATAGTTATCTGCAAATTCGGTCAAGTTTGTTTTTTTTTCTTCTGAAGGGGAGTGGTGCCATATGGCTTCCAATTTCCTTTTTTTTGCCTGAGTGTTTTTAGATGTGGGGTGAACCAGGCGTTCGGAGCTGCTCGTTGTTTCCTTTTATGTAGTTTGAGGGGTGCGATGAATCCAAGGCTTTAGACATGGGGCCTCATTACGACCCAGGTGGTAGGGGGTTAATGGTGCCGGAAGGCTGCCGGCACCGTTAACCCCCTACCGTCTCATTACGAGGTCTGCTTGCGGGTCCCGCGAGCAGACCAGGATGTTAACAACGGGTTTGTCATTAACGGGCCCGTTGTTAGCATCCTCCCCATTCCCATTGAGCCCTATGTGGGCTGAAATGGGAATGGGGATGTACCGGGTCCGGGTTCCTTGAATGGGGAAATACTGGGCCCTCCAAGGTCGGAATGGCCCAGTATTTCCCCATTCAGGGAACCCGGACACGGAACCTGGTATTGGGGTAGCCATGCCGCTAGATGCGGCGTGGCTACCTACATACTTGCAATGAGGTCCATGGTCTTATTATAGATGTCAACTAGTATGTTAGGGTCAGAGGGGGACAAGAGTAGGTTCAAGGATGGGAGGACGTGTGGCAGTAGTCTGTCAACTGTGTTGTCTTTTTTATTCCTAGTCGAATGAGGTGGTGCTACGGCCAAGTTAGTTTGTGGCTGTTTATTTATTAATATCGTAAAGGCAATCAGATGTTGGTCTGTCCAGGGTAATGCAGTTGATGAGTTGATGGATAATTCGCAATTTAAGTCTGAGATATAAATTTAAGTTGTCAAGATATATATAACCCAAGAACTCATCCTCTGTTGCTGTAGATCTGTAACGGAAGTAGGAATAAATAGAGGCCGACAAATCAAGTTGTAGTTTAAAAATCCCTAGCAGGAATTCCCCAATACTTTCCTGGAAAAACACCCACTGGGTATTAAGGTGAGGATTAAAGACAGATTCAGTCCTGTGATCAGATAACCCGTCCCAGCAAAAAGGGAAAAGAAAAAAATTCAGGTCGAGGGACCTGCCACAAACTACATGAGGATGGAAAACCTTGTGAGCAGGGAAAGCGGTGTCACTTAGTACAATCGATTAACAATTACATTAGATAGGTGTGAAAGTTCTCCAGAGCCTGTGAAACAAAAACAGCCATATCAGAAGGTACATCCACAATCAAGTCTACATCTCAAAGCCAGAGGTCCAATAGCCAAAACAGGAGAATAAACAAATTCCAGTGTTACCCAAATTCAGCAAGGGTACAAACATCGAACAGGTCAAACTTATTATGAAATCTTAAGCACTGTAATACAAACACTGAGTCAGAAATACAAAAGCCACGCTCACCGGAGTTTTTGTGAAGCATTTCTTGCTCTTACCGCCGGTTATGTGTAACTGCCTTCTGCAAGCTGTATAATTCCTCAGTGATACGTCAGCCTTCATGCCAGATCACGCTTGCCCTTGCATGATGGGTAGGTTAGTATCCACACTCCACGGAGCTCTCTGATCCTCCACGAAAAGTCCAAGTAACCGAGTGGGCAAAGTCTGTGCCTGTCCCCTGAAACCTGTGACATAACAGTTACCCTCCACCATATTATTCAGTGACCTCCGACCTACACTTTTGTTCACTAAGGCATACATCAATTCATGAAATGCTTGAAATTGAAACACTTTCTGGATCCTAGTATGTTCTGCAGTCCTAGAGCAGGCATTGAGCAATGGCTTTATTTTAGCTTTAACATCATGGAAAATGCATTATTTCATAAATGTGCATCAAGTTAAGGACACCTTTACTTAAAACAGAATATTAAGGTTGATAAAGGCTATCACCGCGGCATCAGGGGGCCTACATGGCCAGAACAAGCCAGCCAGCCCGAGACTAGGAAGGCCTGAGTGAAGTGAGAGGCTCCCTGTTGCCTCTCCACAATCAAGATGGAGCCACCCATACTCACCCATATATTGCCAGCCACCTGATTGGCTGAGCACCCTTTCCCAGGTGCAAATTAGTCAGTGTAAGAGGTTTGATGAATAAATGCACTGTGAATTTAGTTTGTCCTTTTGAAAACGTGTACTTATTGGTTCTACTCCTCCTTTGTGGCGGCATAAAACAAACATATGGTTAGTCCTTAGGTAACAGCAATTTGGTGAACCAGAGGGACTCACTCAGGGACAACAATGGAATACTCCTTCAAAACGTTTTCAAGAAGATTCACTGTGTTCACATGTATCTTATGCTAATATGTGCATTTTCACATGTGTGTCTAAGGTGTCAGCTATGTGTTTACATACTTTTTTGTCTCTGTAGAGTAACACTCACAAATGTACATTTTGTTGAACAGAAACACTTTGCAGGAATAATTATAGTTTGCAAGTGAAAATTACCGTTTTGCTCTTTTTCTCTAAAATTCTTCAAACAGCCACCACTCACCAACGTTCTAACTTCATTGAAGCATCTTATTGTTTCAAACACTTTAAGTGGCCTGTTGTCACACGAGGGGCTCCTGTCTCGGTATTAGTTGATTTGCAAGAGGTGGTTGATGGTGGTGGCATCACATCGCATTCGCTGTTCAGTTTATTGGCATAGCTCGATAAAACAAAAGTAGCCACCTTTGTCTGCTGCTGTACTTGTTCACTTAGGGGAATTTGGGTATCCCTTAGTTTGATTCCTGTCTTGCATGGGTACTATTTTTTTTATAATGTGCTTAAGACCTGAGTTCAGTTTCTAAGCGCAGCTCTGGGATTCAAACCTCTGTTCATCTGTTTGATTTTGCTTCCAAGACCAGCACGATGCCCCCGTGCTATCCTCCGTATCGCTTATGAAGCAGTGGTCACGGCTCAGTTTACAGAAAACGATCCTAATAATAGTAGGTCATTGCAATATTTGGTCTCTGCAGATATTGCGCCGTTTAGCATGCACGTATGACCAGATCTCGTGAAAATAGGCCACAGTGTGGGATTTCCGACTGTGTTTGGCAGTTAAAGGTATAGATTGCTGCTGCCAAGTTGGCTACCTTTTTTATTTGCGTATTGAGCAAAAGCACGTGTCCTTCTATTCCCCACTGCGCTACAATACGTTGCTACGTCCGTTTTTGAAGTCGAACCATTTGCTTTATTTGGGCGTTGAACTGATTCATGCTGGTTCTGAATGCTGCTGCCACGATCGGAGAAAGTATTTGGCAAAGGGTGCATTGTTCTGCACATTTCATAGTGATTGATACGCATGTCATGTAGGATCGATCTTTGCTGTGCAATTACATCCGTAATTTTTCCTGACAACTGCCTTTGCATTTTGAACTTTCTTAGCTCTGCTTACGCATATCCTGTGGGAACTCAGTGACTGGCAGCTGCTATGTAGGTTTTGTAGCACACAGGCTATGGAATGCTTTGCCATTTGAATATCGATCTTTCCTGAAATGATTAATGTTGTGTCTCATTCTGACTCTGGTGTACACGCCCTGCTCCATTCACCTGTATATAGCCTACATATGATTTTTTTTTAAATACTTAAAAAAACTTCAACTTTGCATTTAAGTTATCCTGTGTATGATTCTCTGATGCTTATATAGTCAAAAGTCATGCTTTTATGCCTTGAACAAGTGACAATGCATGCGTGATTTTGCTACCTGAGATTCAGACAGTACTTGAATATAGCATTGCGGTTTATATATATATATATATATATATATATATATATATATGTAATTGGTTATTTATAACACACTTAATACCCAGAGGTTTCTAAGTGGACCCAGGAATCAAACCTGTGTTGCTTTGTGTCATCTTGCTTCCAAGACACGTATGTTGCCCCTGAGCTATCATCCTGACTTACAGGTTCTTTTTGTGAGTAAGTGCCTTCCAAACTCTGTGGCAGATAATCATGTTTGGTGTCTGCTTTATTTGTTTTTATTGTTTACAACGCAGACCTAGCTAGAGAGCAGCAGATCACTGTACAGAGTGTGGGTAGCCGGCATTTGGACAAGTATCTTTTAACAGTTGTGCACTACTGTGAGGTCTATGTGTCATTATTTGCGTCCATTGGAATTAGTCAGGTGTTGTTGAAAAGCCATGTTTTGAGACATTTGCACAATTGGAGAATTCTGGGGGCATTTTGAGCCGACACCGGGATCGAGTTCCAGAGGGTGGATGCATGACAAGAGAAGGATTGTTTGCAGGTCCTCTGTTAGCGGACGAGTTGTGATTCAAGGCGGTTGGTGTATTTGCTGCACGAGTAGCGTGTGCCACCAGATATGTGGAGTTTACCCACCAGGTACGCTGGTGTGCTACTCATTACTGCTTGTCACGGTCAATAGATTCTTCCCCCTGAGTCTCCTCACCTGGATCCTCTCTGGAGCTTGGACCCTTCTGTCGTCTCCTTCTGTCCTTCTTAGGAGCTTCTGTTTCATCATCTGTCTTGGTAGTTCTTATTCCCTTCTTGCGTTCGTAGAGGTAAGGACGGTCTCCTCCCGAGGCCACCTTGACCGTCGAATAGACAGACAGTCAGATGAACCCAAGGGAGCCCGTCCCTTCAAACAGGGAAAAAGCCTGAATAGGCAGAAAAAACCCTGTGTGGCCGCAGATGGTGTTGGCTCGGCAAAACTGGAAGTAGGAGAGGCTGGTTCTGTCTCGTATCGAATTGGAGTAATGGACTTCAATATGTAGTAGAATCTCCGGTCAGTTTCAGGAGGGATAATATCCAGAAAGAGTAGCTCCTGGTATGGCAGCCAAGGAAGTAAGTATTTCCACGGAGACAGGAGGTGCCGGGAGGGAATGAGCACCGTCTGCAGTATACACCAAAATACAGAAGGTAATAAGGACTTCTCAATAGAAGGCAAGTGAAAGAGGGAAAGAGAGAAAGAGGGTGAGAGTGTGTGAGAGAGGGAGCGCTGGCGAACGGAAGAGAGGGAGAAAAGGAATGAGAAGGAGCCAGCGAGTGAGCATAAGAGAGCGAGAGAGAGAGAGTGGACTAACAAGTGAGAGAGAGAGAGAGAGAGAGAGAGAGAGAGAGAGAGAGTGAGAGAGAGAGAGAGAGAGAGAGAGAGAGAGAGAGAGAGAGCAAGAAAGGGAGAATGGGCGAGCGAGGGGCTGGAAGAGAGGGGAAAACCTGGGAAGCAAGTTGGAAGGCTCCGGACACACCGCAGATGGGTGTCGGAGGGAATGGGCTGACAGAAGGGAGGCACAGAAGCCTGGAAAGGCAGAGGGGAAAGCCAAAACCTGAAGGAAGCAGTTCCCAGACAAGGAACCGAGAAGGCGGCAGCGGAGGGGCTGACCAGAGACACAGGTGAGTGGGGAAGAACCGGAGTGGGGAAAAAAGCGGAGGAAGTACGACTGAGGCTATAACAGTAGCCCAGTAGGAAGGCACGGGAGGATCAGGAACATGAGAAAAATAACAAAGAGAAAATAGAACGGGAGCACTGCAAGCGGCGAAAGTCGGATGACCAACGAAGCGAGTTGCAACGCGACTCGCAGGGGGCGTGCCCTCCGTATATACCTGCAGCCAAGGAAAAGTCTAGCATGTCACGCTACCTTGCCATGGAGACCTAATAGCGTCTCCATCTTGCCCATAGTTTCCACGGCCGCGGTGTGACACTGCTTTGCAGATGATACATGCTGTCTTGAACAGTATCCTAGCTTGAAATGGAAGCCAAAGTAGTTTGTGTAGGATGGGGGTAATTCGGTCACATTTCTATGCAACTGTAATAAGATGTGCTGGAGTGTGGCTGACTGCTATTAGCGGAGCCAAGTGAGCAGCTTGGAGCCCTGTCATGGGAGCATTTTCCCCATCGATGTTCGAGACCACCGCGGCATGCACTACAGTTCGGAAAGTCATATGTTGGGATGAAGGGTTTGATATTTTAAAGGGTAGAGATTCTGAGCCAGGCTCTTTCAGCCTTCTTGGTTATGTGTTTCTGGAAAGACAGACTGGTGTCAGTGGTGTAGCCTATGCATTTTGCTAAGTCTGAGAGTTGTGGGTCAAATCCTTTTAGGCGCATATCATTGAGCCATTGTTGGGCAAGTTATTTTTAAGCGGGTAGATCAATGAGGAGGAATTCAGTCTTGAAAAGGTTTAGTTTGAGGAAGGCAGTCGACATCCAGGATGGGATGATGGCTAGGTAATCACGGAGATGAATGATGTCCTGTCTGCTATTTACTAGTATGCACAACTGAGTATCATCTGTGTATTGGTGGATGGCTATATTGGGATCTTTGAGGAGAGTGCCCAAAAGCTCCATGTAAAGGTTAAAAAGGATTCGTTAGAATGTGGGGAATCCAGAGGAGACCTGGACTCTGTTAGAATGAAACAAGTTCATCTGGACAGCCTGGTGTCTGCCTGAGAGATAGGAGGTACACTGATTCAGGACAGTGGCAGAGAATCCCATCCTGTCAGCAAGGAGGGAGAGAAGGATGCGGTGGCCGACAGTGTCAAATGCAGCCGAGAGGTCATGGAGGATGAGGAGGCATGAGTCACCCTTATCCATGATTGGGAGAGCATCATCCACCACCTGAATGGCCGCTGTCTCGATGCTACACTCTGGGTGGAACCATAACTGATAGTCATTTAGGAGGTGGAGTTGTTCAATTCTGGTGAGTAGTTGTCTTTTTCCAAGATTTTGCTAATAAACAGGATGTTCATAATGGGCCTGTAGTTTGCCAGGCAATGTGAATCTAGGGTGGGACAATAGTCAGCTAACCCAGCCCTGTGAGCCAGGACTCGAAGGAAAACAGAATGGGAAACGTGTATGCAGGTTTTGAGGCATCGAGAAATGTCACATGAGACACTGAACTGCAAAAGTCAATGACCGAAGGGAGAGAGGCGAGGCTGTGCAGCATGGTGTTACACATGTCTCATATGGACCCCCTCAGCAGTATTGGCAGAGATTATCAAATCGGACGTGGTGCCGTCATGCCCACTGCAATATTGTGTGAAGCTGAAATTGTGAATCCTCGATGAGAATCAAACCACTGGTGTCAAAGGTCGCAGAGTGAGTCCTATCATGGGGACGCAAAACAGATAGCAGATCAGGAGGCAAGGAAAGAGACAAGGAGTTGTAAGGCCAAAAACAAGTTCAGATGCAGAAACCCATAGACACAGGCTTTTGGACAATGTCTGGACACAGAAGAAGATCTCATATTTTGCAGAGAAACAAGCAAGGGCAAACATTAATGCTGCAAGAAACATTGAATAAAGCCATTGCAAGCTGGAACTTAGAATGCAATTTCGTAGATCACATTGAGAAAAAATGACAAAGAAAGGATACAGTGTATATTTGAACTTGTAGCACAATTTCTGAGAGCTCTTTTGGAAACACATATTTAGAAAAAACAAACTGCTTCATAGTTTTGCGAGTGAATACCTAAAGTGCATTGAAAAGGCCCCATTGAAAAGACATTTCATTATTAAAGCTGGAAAGTAAAATATGAGTTCCAAGAGAAGATTTGTAAGTGATTTCAATCCAGCACTCCAACTAAGTCAATGCCTAGTATGGGATGCCCAAAGGAAACCCTTATTTATATATTTTTATGTCAAAAGTTCTTTTAATTCTGGATGAGGTACCCTTATATAACGCCCCTCTCTTTGAATCCCCCCGGTCTCACTGAACCAAGAAATAGGTTTGTTTTGCAAATTAAAAGATTTATTTGAGGAATTTCACAATATATATATCAAACTTTTATTGATATGAACAATATCTATCTGAATATCACACTTATGAATATTTATGCAATGATCAGCAATGGGTAATATGACAAGATCAACAATCTCTTTAATCAATTAGGAGTAGGAATAGGAAGAATAATGTAGCATAGAATACTTTGTATGGGTTCAGGGAATTGCAATGATAGGAAGGAATGCAACACAGAAATAGAACTTGATATGACTTCAATCAAAGACAATGTGATCACTCTTTCCCCTGTGACTACTCACTTCCCCTACTATGCAATATGAAGAGGTGGAATGAGGGCACGCAGTTATCAGGAATAACAATCAACAATTGCAGTTTCAATCCCACTTCCCCCCAGCAAGCTTAGAGAAACAGGGCTGATTTTAAACAGGTCAATTGCTTTTAAATGTAATATGAATTGAATGGGAGAAATGGTAAGAATGACTTCAATTCGCTAAATGGTATTCAGAACTAGCAAGAGTTGCTTTGGATTGGTTCAGGTCAACACTAGCAATGATTGTAGAATGATTAGCAGATGGAAAACGAAATTCAGAAGTTGAAAGCAGGAAATAGCTATTTTTACATGTGGTGAAATTGAGCCAAATGCGAAATCGCGGCAACTTGTTCATTTCTAGGACGTAGGGTTCAAAGGTTACAGAGGTTACAGAGGTTTTAGTAGAGGTTGATTTTTCTCAAAAAGTCAAGATTTCAAAATGAAAGATGCGCTGTTGAAGATTTGGAACAAAGATTTCTTAACGCTAAAGATTCTATGGAGCCGTAAACTACACGACAGCCCAGCCACCTATCCAGAGGCGCCTCCGGATGGTTTCTGTCTGCACAAGATGATTGCCTTTCTCCAGAAAATATATATTAGCGCCAAGATGATTATCACTACAATTATCAAGGATTATGGGGAGGAGAGAAGAATTTAGGATAGACAAAAGAGATTCAATAATGTAGTTATGGATAGGTTGGAATGGTTGGATTGGGTTACTTAATACTAAGAGGTTGGTTATGGACAGTTCTACACTAAATACTTACAACTATGGGTTTGGAATGGAATGGGCCCGTCAAAGATCTGGACAAAGTTTTGGACTGGACTTCGCTTGCCACCGGACAGGCTTCAGGGCACCTGGACTCTGCTCTCAGCAAGGCACTCTGGTCTGCGCGGCCTCTTGGACTGGGTCTGACGGGTTCTCGGTTACAGCTCTGCTGGACTGATCTGGATCTTGGGTTCTAGCACGGTTCTTGGCCAGTAGCAGCAAACAGCTCAGCCAGGCTGTTGGATCAGTTAGGTTAGGCCCCGTGGAAGTTTAGGGGTTAAATCAGGTTTGCAAGATTTTTAAAGGCCTGCTGAAAAGGGTTCAGATTTTTGGATTAGGCCTCTGCTTCAGGGTTCTAGAGTCTGGTTCTAGAGTCTGGATCTGGAGTCTGGATCTTCCTGACTCCAGATCCAGACCAGTGGATCAGTTGATGAGTGAGAAAAGCTGTCTGTGGGTCCTCAACATTCCCTATCTATCCATCTTCCAAAGGGGTGGGAGTCTGATTCTACTATGCCCAACCCTCTAAGGATCAGATAGGTCAGAGAATTTCCCCTCTACTGATTTGAGGAAGGAACAGTGTGTCATCATGTGTCATCATGTGTCATGTTTATGGCTTAGGGAGAAAACCTCCCCTTTTTTTCTCTGTAGAGTATATCTTATTTTTCATAAAAAATATATTTACAATATGCACAACTTGTTCATAATACATATTTACATGATAGATTGACTAAGGTACGTTTCTGTCAAAGTCTCAGGTTCCTACAAGTTTTGGTTCACAAATGACAGTTTGTCGCACTTTTGGGCGGTTACACATTTTTGGATCTCTACAATTTCTTACCTGCACATGCACATACCCTCTGAGCATGTTCCTGTATTTTTTCATGTTCCTAGCATAATCACCAGAGCTAGAATATGAACATTTCTGGGGTTCTGTCTCTGAATGTCGCACAGATTCCAGATTAGTTTTAAACTGTGAGCACATTTTTCATTGTAATAATCTCTAAATTCCATATTTTTGTCAGTTCGGTACAATGTTTTATAAGTCTTTTCTTTAAAAATATATTTAGTCCAGTTTCAATCCACATTTTCAGTCTGGCCCGCCTCCAAAATCTTGGCTGAGTCAGAGAGTCACATGGCTTGTCTTCCTGCCAGAACAGTTGTTGTCATTCACACCCGGATTAGCATTTCCATTCAGCTCAAGGACTACATTGTCTCCACTCATAGCAACATGCCAGAGTGCCCCTCCCAGTTCCTTTCATACCAGCCTGCCAGTTTCTTATCAGAGAGCAGGGGGAAGGATTATTTTGTTGGGTAGAAGGTGTGGAATGTCTTTGAAGCTCAGTGTGGGAAACCTTAACTTTTAAACACAATGGCCCTCATTAGGACCCTGGCGCTAAGTGTTTAACGGCGCCGTAAAAGGCTGCGGCGCCGTTAAACACTTAGCGCCTTACTACGAGGTCCCTTTGCGGGACCCGACCTGAATGGCTGGTCTAGACCAGCCGTTAAAGTAGGGACCCGCAAAGGGAATCTCGAGGTAAGTACGGTACCGCAATTCACGGACCGTACTTACCGCCTTCCCCAGTCCCATTGAGCCCTATGGGGCAAAAATGGGGATGAGGAAGGGCCAATGTTCAATGGGGAATTACCGCCCCGCCAACCTTAGAATGGGGTGGTAATTCCCCATTGAACATTGGCAGACTTGTTACGATACCGGCACCAACCATGGTGCTAATAGCGCCATGGTATAGCACCAGTATCGTAATGAGGGCCAATGTCTGAAATTGTCTTGTCCTAAAATATAACTTACATTTTTAACAAATATATCAACCAATTTCTTAATTCAAACCCTTTCAAAATATAGTTTTGAATTGTATCCACCTCTTAGGTTCTGATAGCAAGTCTTTCTTTGGCATAGTTTGAGTTCAATGTACAACTTTAAACATGACAGGTTTCAAAATCGCCAGCTTCTGACACAGGTGAGTAACGGTATTACACCCAGACAGATTTCTTTCCAGCAACCATTTTCAAAAGTGGGCTTTGTTCTGATAACATATACTCCTGTGGAGATTATATTTATGTGGATTCTTGAAGTAGAATGATGTTCACCACCCAACAAGGAGGTTGAATCTTTTTGGGCGATTTGTGAGCCATGATTTTTGCAAATTTGACAGCCAGGGAAAAACTGATTTTAAAACAGCTCTGTGTTTATTTTGCAATGATTTTGCTCTGTGGGCAGCCAAATGATGGGTTTTGGCAGTGGTCTCCTGTGTTATCACTGACATAGGCAAAAGTGGATGGCGGCCTATTTTTCAGATTTTTACTGCTCACTTTCTGTTGATTTTTAGCGAGCAGCATGCTTTCCGGCGGCCATTCTGATGTTTCTGCTGCAAGCAATGCACAGTAATGTTGCAGGGCCTGGGTTAGTGAGTTGAAACATCCCACAGATTAATGGTTAAGGTGGCTGCCAGTCAGGCGTATGCTACAAACCAATAACACAGACTGTTGGAAGGACCTGCAGCCAAGCTATCCCATGTACAAGACGGCTTCTTCTCTGTAGCAGCCCCTCGGTTGTGGAATGCCCTTCCCCCTGATATAAGACTATGCAGGGCATTATCAGTCTTTAAGCGCAAGCTCAATCACCTTCAGTTTGAATAACTTCTGTAAAGAACCCTAATGATTCTCTGTCCTGGCTAATTCCCTGTTTTTGTTCCATGGTGTCTGTCTTGTCCTTGCACTTCTATGCGCAAAGGTGATGTTCCAGCACGTTACAAATAAAAATAAAAATGCATTTAAAAATAAAAATAAGCACACACTAAACAGACCAGCTGCATTCCAGAACTTACAGTGAGATATCTCAAAGTGCCTTGAGAAAGACATATTGAAAATACAAAGCGAATGTTAGGACTTTGTGCGCGAGTTTGAAGAAAATACAGTCAAAGCCACATGGTAACGGCATGCTGAACAAAACCAAGAGTGTGAGTTCTTACAGTGATTTGAGAAGGGGACAATCAACATAGATGCTGTGAATTAGAACTTGCAGTACAAGTTCTTGTGTAAATTGAACACAAAAACAATGGATTAAAAAGAGTTTTATCTCGAGTGAGCAGTCAGAACTCTTAATCACTTTGAGAAAATTACTATAAAATGCAGAACATACTGACATTGGACATTCATATCTCCAAACACTCTGAGACAGAGATAACAAAGAAATAAATGCCTGCTAGAATGGGGACATCAGAATAATAAACAATCTTGAGAAAAAGACAATAAAATAAGAATGTGCATGCTGCTGCCTGGATAGACAAAGCCATCGTGAGAAGACTAAACACAGTTATGTCGCAACCGTGAACCTAAATGTGCCGATGAGACAACATTATTAAAAAATATCAAAGCAATTTCTTGATCATTTATGACTCTTTAGTCACCTTTTCAGATTCATCAAGTCTGTCACACATTGTTTTAGTAGTGTGATAAACATGAATCTGGCTCAGAGACTCAACCCACAAATTCTAGAAGGTTCAAGCCAAACTGATGGACAAGGAAGGCAACGACATGAAGGGAAAGCTTGTACTGCTAAAGAGTCTTCTTTTGCAACATCATAACCTACAGTTCGGGATCTACAGTGAATAGAGTGACAATGGGCAGCCTACCTTAGGTTAGGGCAAGAACTAAGCTGAGAAGTCATTATTCTCAAAGGACCAGTCCCAGATTTTATTTTAAAACCTGACTGGAAGCCCAGCTATGTTGATGTCCTGGGAGATGTGGCCGTGGCCTGGGGCTGACTGATATAAATGCATACAGCTCTCTTTTTTATTACTGACCTTCATAACCCTCCAAAATGTTCTCTGCCTTTAAACACATCTTAATGTTATAAGTTGGCTAAACTAGTAGCCCAACTTCTATCATATTTGTTTTTTTATCATGGGCGCATGTGTAGGTACTCTTACTGCAGCGCTTCACTTGTTCCCTGTTGGAACAGTGAATCACTCCAAATGGCCCAGGAGGGATGCTACCTCAAGAAGTCGGTGAAATGCAAATTTCACATAATGGTGCTGCCTACGATCTGGTAAGTGAGAAACTGTGCACTTATGCTTCGACTCATCAAAATGACTAATAGTCAATCTATATTAACTCTGAATTATAAGTAGAAAATATTGTGGGTTACCTGCATGGATTAATAGACTCTGCATGCATTTCAGAACCTTGGACAATGACATTCCTTGGTTAGGGATTAACCCTATTTGATGTGGCTTAGGGGTAACGTAATGTACTGCACTAATTAAGCAATGTGACCCTCGCGGCGGGGTCATTACCGACTCAAGTAATGCCCCGGGGCCTACAGTTATAGGCCCGAGCAAAGCGAGGGCCTTAAGGAAGGCCCCGGGGCATTACCTGAGTCATATTGCTTTTAGTACCCAGGCCCGCAAGATTTGCGTGACCAGGGCACTAAAAGCATTTTGTTCTGTCCCGAAACATTTGAGGACAGAGAAAAAAAAAGCTCCAAGAAAATGGCCGCTGGGAAAGGTAAAACAGAGTCCATTTTCCCTTTACAGGGTGGCCATCGGGAGCGGACGCACTGGAAACAGAAGTGTGCCGAGCGCATCCGCTCCCAAAAAAAAGGAGAAGAAGGTAAGTGGGGTTGGGAGGGAGGGAAAAAAATGGAAAAAAAAACCTGTTCCTGCATCCCCGCTGGGGGACGATGGAAGCCTCCAGCGTGTGGAAGTGAGGAGCGGGTATGGACCCGCTCCTTGCCTCCACTCGCTGGAGGCTGCCATCGTCCCCCACCGGGGAAACAGGAAGCAGAAGGTAAGTGGGGCTGGGAGGGCAGTGAGGAAGGAGGAAAGGGAAAACAAATTAAAAAAAGCCTTACCTGAGTCCCCGGCAGGGGGGCGAAGGCAACCTCTCAGCCGTGGGGATGCTCGGTGCAGGGATGGCCTGCTTCGAGTCTCCTCATTGGCTGAGGGGTTGCCACGTCCCCAGCTGGGTACAATGGCCGTGGAATCCCGGCCGAGGAATTCCCAGCCGGGTAATGCTTCGGCGAGGGCCAGTCAGAACGGTTGTTTCATTCTGATTGCGCCCTCGCTGGGGACTATTTTCGCCTAACTGGCTACATGAAGTGTGCTAAGTAAACAAAGGCTGCATTCATGGCCTTAGATTCACAAACAGTATACAGGATCTCTTTTATGGAGAGGAATTTTGATATGCTTATTGTGTGCATTTATTAGAATATTTAACCTGCTTTGCACCCGCTAGTGTGGGCGTTTGGTGCTCTCCAAAGTGTATTGCCTTGGAACAGACTCATAAATCATTGGGTTAGGCAGAAGGCTTTTGCTATTGAGCTGTATATTAATTCACATGAAAAGTTATCCCTGGTCATCAAGTCATCCTCAAGCTGAACAAGCTAGTTCCTTTTCACATCAGACATTGGGCTGGTTGGTGGTGAAATTCTTCCTGTCTTACCTTTTTTAGTGCTATTTCATGCTGTTACTATTGAATCCCTTCATCATACACCCTCTGCATTTTTGATCCAACTCTAGACCATAGGTTTTGTATTTACAATACTTTTATTTGAAGACCAATACACAACAATCTCAATGTTAATGCAAACATTTCCACCGATATGTTTTGCTAAAAGTTCTGTACTATATAGACAGATTCTGTACTTGAACATGAAGCATCTATATTTTTAATTTGCTACTATACTAATGAATTCATTCTGCCATATACCTAACTTTAAATATTAATGTAGGCTGATATGTTGTACATTTGTGCTGTGTTTGCAAACTTTTTGCGATAACAACCATTCTTTATTTACCTAATGGCCTCTCAAACAAACACAGCCATACAGAATTCCTTTTGCCATTGAAAAAGCACTGAACGTGTAATGCACAATGTTCTAAGTGATCTTGTATAGCAGCCCTCCACAACTATTGGTATTTTCACTGCTCTTGGCTCTTTAATACAAATGGGGTCATTCTTGGGACAGTGCTAGATGCAGAAGCAAAACCTGTAGCAATGAAGGGTGCAAGTCAGAATTACCTGGTTGTGCCAATCTGCTTTCTGTGAGTTTGGCAACATCTGATTGACTATAGTGCTTTGAGTCTGGTTACTAGTTGATGTGGTAGAGTATAACAGTGGTCGAAGTGTACAAAAAGAAGGAGTGGAACTATCTTCCATGTTGGCCTGTCCCGCTCTCCACACACCCCATTGCTGCTCTCCCTCCCACACACAAAACACACCACCAAACAGTTGCACCTGCTGTTTAAGGGAACGTTCCGTGAACAAGTTTCAACTTCTTCCTACACTTTTATTTTAAAACGAAACCATTCTGGAGCGATTTCTTTTTAAAAGGAATGTATAGGAGCTGTAAAAGGTAATTTTAAAAAGTAGAGGAGCACCGCTCCCAACCGCTCCCGCTCACTTCGACCACTGGAGTGTAATAGGCCTAAGAAGGATAGCTTAGTTAAAGATTGGTTTCTGTTGATGTACTAACATTTAGGCCTCTGGTGGCCGTTTGTGGGGTGCGGGGGTTGTGTGTGTAATGTTAGATCATTGGAAAATTTAGAGGGGAGTTGGTTACTCTGGGGAAGGGGGTAGGCTTCACAAGGCAAGACTACCTGCAACCCTCCACGTCCACCATGTCTCTTGTACACAGATGTCATTTATATAGCACATATTGCCAAGATCTAATTGTGACCCCCCCCACACTCACATTGCTTTCTACTAGATGCAGTAACGGGTACCATTCTTATTGAAGTGAAGTCTCTCAAACTACTTATGAAAATATTGTATATCTAATGGAATCAGATGGATGACAGGTGAGTGTCATGAGAATCCAGGATATAGAAAGTGGACTTGAGGATTAGTGGCCTAGAGGGCGTTTCCAACAGATTAGACATCTTGGAAGAAGTTGTCTCAACTTACAAAAGCATAATAAGGACCTAAATAATCACAGCAGATGCAACAACCTATGCCTTTTTGTCACTTGCCACTTACAGGGACAATCCAGATCTCTTGCTTAAAACCAGAGTCTCCCAGCTAGTAGGTGAAACATCCACAAAGCATATCATTTTAGTTCAACAGCTACAAATAATGATAAGAAAAAAGCCCCAGAGCCAAAATCATTTTCTTTCTCCTGGATGATCCTCAGCTCCAGATGAATATGATATCATAAGAAGAGGTCAGACAATGGTATGCAATGTTGCAAAGACCACACAGTGTACAGAAAATAACTTCTATACTTTCTCCCATTTCTAAGACAGCTTAATAAATGTTATGGGCCTACTGGCCTATTTACATTGAAAATATCTTTCAGAGGCCAGTCATTGGGTTTGAAGATCCTGCTAAGCATAAGACTTACATATGATTCTGAAAATTAGAATGTAAGGACACGTCCAAGCCTAATGTAGATCCATCACCTGTTATATCAGGAGAAAAAAACTTGAAAGATTGAAAGGATATTATTTTCCATGCCTTTCCAAGCTTTACCTATAATTCCATAATATGGTATGATACATTAAGTGGAAATGTTTTTTGAATAAATGAAGTCAGTGCAGACAAGATGGGTGGTTGCTGTTTTTTCATTTTTTCATCTTGGTGTACATGAATGGAGTATTCTTTATTATTTGTTAGTCCCTTTTATCTAATCTTATTTTGTATTAACTTCAGGATTTTCTATGTCCTCTTTTACTGAACTTGTGTATACTGATATGATTTTCACTTTATATATTATTTGTGATAAGACAGTATTAAGATCTTCCAATTAATTGGGGGAAAAATGAAATTCTGCAGTGGTGGTAGCTGATGACAATCGGAGCTCGGAGCCCCATGTCAATGTCAACCTATGATGTAATTGTTCAACTCATTGCTGAGCTTTACTTTGATCACATGTATGTACTCACAAGCCTACCAATGGGGAAACTCTAAGTCTTAAGATCTGAGGACTGCTTCTCCATTGCAAGGTTTCAACAATATTGCAGAACACATTGGTTCATGGTCTGAAGTCCAATTATACTGAATGTTTGAAAAGAACATAATAGCAGATAGGTAGGAATTGTTACGTAACTGTACTCAAGTCTGTGCCTCTTGTGCCCAAACAAGGAGCTTCAAAGTAAGCAGAACACTGCTGAGGGAAGGCTGGGAGGTCTTATCTCTCAAATTAATGGAATTTTAATTTGAATGAAGCCTAGGCGCCATGAAATTAGTCATGCTGCTAACAATCTTACGCCCTACACACCCTGAAGCCAATTTATCAAATAACTTCCACATAAACTGTTATTTGCAGTAGTGACCACATCTTCCCCTAGCTCATGACACCCTATTACCCCTCTCAACCTCCAGAGAAACTCCCAAATTGTTTAGTGCATACTGAGCCACTTAGAAATGCTGCTTATATCTGTAGACTCATCAAACAAAACAATCCTAGAATATTTCCCATCACAGGGGCATGGTTCTACAAATGTTCCCAAGATCTATTCAAAACCATGTTCAGTTGACCTGCAAGATATTATACAAACACAGGGCCAAAAAAGGTGAGGCATACCACTGATATTCCCGAAATACTCAACATGTACAAGAATGTCCTGAAAGATCTACCCATTTTTTGAAGTACCTTTTGGTCAAATGCACAACAAACTCAATTGCTCCCTTGCCCATCATCATTCCTTAATGTCCAGCTAAGTTCAAAAATCAGTTCTAAGAGGACTGTTTAGACCTCATAAATATAGAAAACAATTCATCTAACACAACCGTTTTGTAAGGAGACTTCAAGCTGCACAGCTACAATACCTGAGTCAATGAGACATAAAAGAGGTATCCCAAATTTCGAATCTGGGTTTTTGTAAAATGGTTCATGATCCCACACATGTACAAAGCCACTCCCTGGATTCTGTTCTTACCTGGGACTTGATTATCACGGATATCATGCTGTCAAAACTATTCTGGTCAGATCTTTATCAGGCTGGCAACCCTTTAAGTCAGCCATAAGACATGTCTGTGAAGAAGCCACTTTCATACCATGCAGACCTTCTATCAGCTCTGAAAACAAGTTTTTGCAAAAGTATTCAACTCTCTTCTCACTGAAGGTACCACCCCAGAACAGAGGTTACAACCATTCCACCATGAAATCTAGAAGAACTTAGATAACCTGACAGCTTGAAAGATGAAAAAACTGCACATTGTAATGAAAGTCTTTATTAAGTGGTAAGACAATGATACGGCTGACCTCAAAAGAGACGGATGGAGACCCTAAAGTTGATAGCACCATTCAAATGATGCTTTAAACAAAATGTCAACAACACCTATGCAAGGAGGTACTAAAAACGAAAATGACAAAAGAAAAGAAAATCCTTCTAAAGGGATTTTCTGAATCAAAAAGCATAACAACCTAACTATCCAATATTATAAATGAACAAAGTGTCAGACCTTAGGCAGAGCCAACCAGAAACACTTATTCCAAATATCACAGAGGACATATCATGATTATTTGTAGACACAATTGTGAAAGTTAGAAAAATGATTTGTGCTTTCCAACCCTGTACGACAGCTGTCATCAACCCACCACCTGAGGCTGAAAGTATCTTCTCATATATCTCTGTGATATCCACTAAAGGATTACTTAAAGTGTCATAAAAAAAATAAAAACCCATCCATGGTTGTCTACTTTTGCCCATCGTAGTTCCTATAAAAACACTTGGTCATACAAGGGCACACCACAACAACCTTCTCCCTCCCTAGCACAGGTTAATTCCTCTGCCCCCTCCGCCCCCCGCCCAAAGAAGGCCATGGTGATCCCCATGTTAAAGAAAACCAACACTGACTTGCATGACCTAGCCATCTTTTTTCCCCAATCTCAAATCGTCCCTTTGAAGCAAACATTTTGGAAAAATGTCTCACAGGCCTCAACCATAAATTATGCTTCTTGCCATTCAGTGAGAGCAACACAAACATTTTTTTTATTTATTTCTGGTTATTCATTAAATCACAACATCAGACTTAACCATACATTCTACAGATCATGTGTGTGATTTCAAACTAAATCCCAAGTAGCAGTATATCAGACTAGAGCAGTGCATCATACCTCGCAAGAAACCCTGCGCCCAATTCAATATGCAATGCAATCAATTTCCTCTCAATCCTGAGACATCATACCTATACAATTTAGCTCACTGGGCAAATCAAGAAATAATTCAGCCCACTAGTCTACTATTTTATGCAAGAACTCATTCCATAAGGAACATAACAGTTCCCTCCTCCCATCTTTCACCCAGTCAAAGGGCCTCATTCCGAGTATGGTGGTAGTCATGGCGCTATTTGTGCCATGACTACCTCCCATACCGGTACCGACTCCGACCTGGTTCAATGGATAATTACCGGAGTAGTCCGACCTTTGCGGGACCGGTAAGTCCCCATTGAAAAATCCATTCCCCATTCCCATATGGGCCTCTACAGGGCTCAGTGGGAATGGGGAAGTAGCTAATAACTGTACTGCTGTACTGCAATTTGCAGTACCGTTATTAGCTCTGAAGTCCCTTAGTGGGTCCTGTCCATAACGCCTGGTAAAACCAGGCATTGAAGGAGGGACCCGCTAAGAGACCTCGTAGTAGGGCGGTAAGGGATTACCAGCACCGGTCTCCTTAACAGTGCCCGGTATCCCTTACCGCCCTACTCGGAATGAGGCCCAAAGTCTTATGCCCCTTTCCACAGTCGTCCACATATTATTCTTCAATTCATGTTTCGAGAGAGGATGTCAGCTTTTCCATTGTTGGGCAATCTACTACTTTGCAAACACCAACGCCAAATGTGCAAATTTAGGTACGAGTCCTGCCTCATTCTTATCAGGGGTCAATTCTAGCAAATATTCTTTAATTGAAACTGCCAGTGGCATCCAGATAAATGTGCTAATAGGTGTATTTCCTTGCCCTAAAATTCATGTGCAATTGCGTAATCCCACCAGCTAAGTTTAAAAGATGCTGGTGCAATCCTGCATCTATGAAAGACATGTTGCATAGAAGAACACATGCTATTCAAGACTTACAGACTGATGTATGCCCATTGCAGTACCATATATGCATTCTTTTGAATCACATATTGCGCAAAACCAGACAGGCGTTCGTGCACCCCCAGTCCCATTCATGTCTTCCAATGCCCTGGCTATGTCCCCTTCACAGTTCCTTCTCGTTTAGTCTTTAACTTCAAATGTGTACAGACCTCACACAATGCAGTATACATGTATCCAAGCCCACTAGGGATAAGATGACTTACCCCGATATGTCCAACTAAGTGTTGCAGCTTTAGCATGTGTCAAAACTGTGTTCTAATCAAACCAATTTTCTTACAATATATATCAAAGCTCACAAGCAGCCATTCTTTACAGAATATCTTCACTTTCCCACTCATATAATGTTCTAGGCCTATACATCTTCTTATACGCTGGATTGAAGGTGTATTTAGCCAAACGGTAAGTGTTTATCACCTCCCAACCCAGGCATGGGATACTCTACAATTATATCAGTGCTATTGAAGCTTTGATCATTGTAGTGAGAGGGCCACAGCATGCACATCAAACAATAGAACCACACAGTATAATAATGAGGCTGAATAACATACTTTAAAATATGATTAACCAAATCCACCTAGTTTCAAATTATCCTGAGTCACCCTCTGTGTCTTGCCGGTCCAAAACAATTTCTATCAGAACAAATTGATCAAAAAGTGTGGTTTTATAACCAGGGAGGGGACTGGGAACTGGGAACGAAAGAAGGCCATGGAAATAGTTTTTGATGTGGCCCCATATTACATATTTTCAGCAATCTCAACCCTTTTCGTATTAGAACATTTTGGAAATTAAGTAGGTTACAAAACAAAAGAGGCTCAGGGTTCAGAGGCCTACCAGGAAATCTCCAGAGTTTCCTTTAAGCCAGTCCACCCCTGCTTATAAGCATTAGGACACTTTGAAAAACATAGAGCACCGTAGGCAACATAATCATCTTAACCAATGAAAGTCGTCCCATCAGACATGTGCATTTTTTTCCAACAGTTGTATGACATCACCAACCCCTCCATAAGCTTAGGTACATTTCTCAGATAGTTCTCATACCTACATGCTGTTATCCCAATGCCCAATTATCGAAAATGCCTGGTAGCAAGGACAAGCAGACCTTCTCAGAGTAGATTGGTCTGCGTACCTGCCATTGTGAGCATCAGTGTTTCTCACACTGGCGCAGCCTCCCTGCCTCTCTCCGTCTTGTGCCAGACATCCTTTAGTTCCGGAAACCTCTCAAGAACATCCTCTTCTCTTCCTCTTTCTCTCTCCCTCTCCCCTACTAACCACATTTCTCACCTGCTTTCCCTCCTTCTTTCTCTTTCTAATCTACTCACTTCACTGACTTGTCGCCTGTTGCACCTCCAGAGCCTCATGGGTCCTGTAAGGATATTTGGCGTGTTACAGTACAGAGTACAGCACTACTGCACAGGTAGCAAACAGCACAGAGTACAGCACTACTACACAGGTAGCAAACAGCACAGAGTACAGCACTACTGCACAGGTAGCAATTTTTTTTCGCAGCACCACCACAAGGGTGCGGTGCATTGCTATATGGGTTACCAGATTAACAAGGAAAGACAGGCTATTCAGTCAAAAACGATTTTAACATATAAGATGCAAATCTATTTTTACAGTTAAAAGCACACGTGCTCATTTAAAAATGCACACTATTTTTCACCTGAAATGCCTATGGTGCGAGAGACACATTTGAAAATTAACAGCTAACCTATTAACCATTAACCTGACTAATAAAACCTTATTTAACATAACCCATTAATAAACTGTGTTCTCCACTGCAGAATTAGGCATACTCTAAAAGCCATTTAAATGTGTGTGCAGATTTTTTTTTCTTCTCTTCTCTGCCTGATTCTCCGTGTTTTTGTGCACAGTAACTGCAGGAAGAAGGAAGTCAGATTTGCAACAATTGCAAATGTATAAGCGAAGCTATTGTTGAGAGTAGGAGGATGAGAGATGATGGATTTCATTGGGACACGTCATACAGAGGGCTGAGATGAAAGTTTTAGTGGGCAGTATCGGGGAAAAAGACAGGCAGACATTTTTCTGCACTACTGGGGAGAAGACCTGGCTGTGGGACTCCTGACTGAATGCAGATTCCTGCGTCCTGCTGCAGTCGAGATTGGGCAGAGCTGAAAGAAGGACCTTTCCACTGGCTGAGGCATTCCTATCTGCAAAAGCTGAGAATTCCAGGCAATGACCCCGGTTTGAGAAGGCAAGCGTTCCTTTTTGCTGGAGTTAATCTTCAAGGGAACCACATTCACAAAGAGAACAGCCAAAGAGAACAACTAAAAAGATAAGGTAATGAGAAGTGTGGGAGCTGAGTGTGTACGGTAATATGCAGTCAGTGTAGGATTCCTGTGCGTGTCTTAATCATATACCAATGTTGCAATTTGAGTTCTGTTCTCCGCCACGCTCTTTGCAGTGTGTCATAGACAATGCTTTTACTGTACCATTTTATTCATTTCTCTAAAGAATGAGATCGTGTTTAAATGCAACTTTTATAATACAGAAAAATATTTGAAAACAGACGGGTGGTGTATTTACTATTTACCATTACAATGCCGATGATGTGGGGAGATTTTTAAACAGTGCAATGGTCATTTTAAGACAGATGTGTGCATGTCAGAATCAGTATGAATAATTGTGAGTGACTGTAGCATAGCTTGTTGGAGGTACATGAGCCAACGGGAAGAGAGACTCTCTGAACATAGCTCCCTTCCGTATATAAGGTAGTGGAAATTACCACAAGACTACCATATATAGCTCTCTGTCGTAAATAAGTCAGTGAGTTCGCCCATGGTGGCACACCAACACTATCACTGAAAAATGTGGTATTCCTAAAATGTAGGTCTGGGGTCTCTCTAGTGATCACACGAAAAATCTAAGCAAAGATAAGGGATTCTGGACATTGGGGCCACAAATAAAACAAGGGAATTATGCTCACCAAAATACCACCAACCACGTATACTCTCGCTTTGATGTATCTTTTGACTCAAATTCCAATGAGTTTAAAACTGCATACTTCTATGGGCTACAGAAAGACATCATATCCCAATTGGTCCGTGAATTTGACCGTGACAAGTCCCTTGAATGGATTGTACATCAAAGCACAAAGCTATATGAGGTACTCTATTGTCAGGGTAGAGAAAGTGATAAAATGAAAGATACCAGGCCTAAATCTAAAGAACCCTCAGCCACAGTAATGGAAATCAGGTCAGCCAAAATGTCCCTTGAGTCTGCTCAAAGCCAAGGTAAAAATAATGTGACACCTGAACAAAGGGGTAATCAACAAAGATCGCCATTTCCTGTACCAATGTTCCAAACACATGATCCTAGTAATAGAGAGAGCTACATCAGCCCTAGATATTTAGGGGATAGACCCCGGGTAGGATATCGGCCTGATATGGCAGGTATGAACAATAACCAGAGACAAAATCAAGATCAAAGAAATGATGGTCCCTACCAGTCATTGGGGACACAGAGTAGGTAAGATCCCAACACCATGATATATGGTAATCAGGATAGGCCCCGATATGTGGATCGATTTACTTATAATGGAAATCAACATAGGGGCCAGTACCCACAATCTGAGAGACAGGACATGAGGCAAAACGTGAACTACAGTCCACGCCAGTACAATGATTCCCCACCAGGGGACTATAATCAAAGGATGGGTGCAACCCGCTCCCCTCCACAAATGAATCAAGAATTCAGAAACCATCCCAACCGACATCAATCACCTGAGAGGTATCAGAATAGATCCAATCAGGGGGAAAACAACCGATATCGACCTAGGCCACAGAAAGAGGATCCTAGAGAGATGGAAAGGTTCCAGTGCCTTGAGGCCCAAGTGAAAATGTTAGCTGAGCAAATAGGAAAGCTCTATACAGCGCAAAAACAACCTTCCAAAGAGGGGGCTGATGGCCATAGCAATGACCGGGGGGCTTCCGAAAAGTGACTAAGTACTCATGATAATCGCAGTGCCAAAATGACAGATTGCTCTGATATAATTTTGCATAACAACTCTGAGATGCCTAATGGATTAAAAATGAAAGTACCAGTAAATGAAATTGTGATAGAAATTGCAAATATTTCTAAAAAAGAGGTACGGTTTAACTTAGAGCTAAATAAAACAGTAAA
Source organism: Ambystoma mexicanum (assembly GCF_040938575.1). Classification (NCBI taxonomy): domain Eukaryota; kingdom Metazoa; phylum Chordata; class Amphibia; order Caudata; family Ambystomatidae; genus Ambystoma; species Ambystoma mexicanum. The sequence continues at coordinate 106,989,993 of NC_090937.1, forward strand.
GATTTGCACAAATGAAAAAGAAACATTAGGAATTCCAAAAGAACAAAGGAACAGATTTAAGAAAAATGACTCATGCATGGGGAATACCAGTGAACAGGGAGTAAGTGGGGATGCCATAGCTCCTTCCCTGGGCAAGCAAAACAATGACCAAACACAGACAGAAAAAGGAAATACTCACAAGGAGGGTACAAGTCAATCACCTGAAGAATTCTTTGAGCCACATATTTTTGAAGAGGCTGAAAGGGCTGGTATTACACTAAATGATCACAAATGCACTGAATTAAAAAATGACAAATTGCTGAATGATGTTGTTACACATGTTCAGTTGGAAGGTTGTAATGTGGTCTCTGATGTTACCCAGATGGATGGGCGAACAGTGGCCACACTCCAAAAAACCTCTGAACCTGGAGAAATGAATAAAATATCTCGCACAGAAATGGGTAAAAAGGAGGGAAAAATGTCTTTTCATTTACCAATGTGCTTAGCCAAAAGTGAAAAAGATCTGAGAAAGGTGAGCCCTGAAATCAGTAAGAATTCACATTTCTTATGTGTATTAGAGGAAGTTGAGGACAGATATTATGCACCCATCACTGTAGAAGAAAAATGCCACACCTTCGCTATGATTGACACTGGCGCACAGGCCACAATTATGTCCAAGGAGCTGGTAAAGAGTATCAATGAAGGGAGGCCTCCACCGAGTCAGATCACAGTGAAGGCAAATCAAGGCCCAGTGCATAACTTTAATGGGGAGGAGGTGCCCATCATAGGTGTAACTGAGGTTGACATAAAAATAGGAAAGCACAGAATGAAACAAGAGGTATTGATCACATCTATTTGTGAAATTCCATTTCTGATGGGGACAGATTGCCTGAAAAGATTGTCTCCTCTCATAGATGGGGTGAATGGAGTGCTGTGGTCCTTAACCAAAAAACCATTGAGGCCTAAGAAACTAAAATCACAAAACAGCAATATAAATGAATGTCACACCGTTGCCAAAACAAATGATGCTGTGGAGGTATATCTCCAGAATAGCTGCATACCTAGTGTCACTGTTATATTAATGTGTCAAGACAAAATGCAGAGCGACAATGAAAAACTACCTGTACAAATATACTTGGACCCAAGGAAAGATTGGCAGACTGCCGTAGATGAGCACACATTACGTTTCTATTTAAAAGAGAAAACATGCAAACAGAATATTATTCCTAAAACAGATTCAGAAAAACACATTACCACTCTGGCAGAAATGCACATGGAAGATGAGCAACCATGGGTTCATGTTGGTATAAATGATTATCTTAAAACAATAAAAGCCACTTTAGCACTTGAACATGAAAGGAGTTTCATTGATGAGAAATTGTTGCAAAAAATTATGGAGAGGGAAGAAATCCCGAAATTTAGGATTAAAAACCAATATGTTTCTGGGTTGGACAGTCCAGACTTTGAAAACCGAATTGCAGGCAGATGCATGCTTAAAATTAGCATTGGGCAGAAAACAATTTACCATAATGTATGGATAGTGAGTGGAGCACAAAATGAATTTTACATGGGCAATGACATCATGCACAGAATGTGTATGGTGTTAGATTTCCTTAATCAAAAAATATGGTCACGCCTAGGTGGTCCGGCACCTGAATTTGAAGACAAAAGAAGGGCTTATCATTGTGCACAACTGGTTCCTTATGTAGTCGAATTACAAATAAGGAAAGATACTATTATTCCTGCATTTACAAAACAGTTTGCAATAACACTGAAATGCAAAAATGGGCAGCAGATGAAAGGCTCTGATGCATTTGTATGCCTGAATGAATCCATAAAACAGCAAGGCCTGGATTATGAATACATTCCATTGGTAGACATTGGTGAGGGATCTGTAAAAATCATGGTAAATAATAAAGGTTATCAGGATATTCATTTAGAGGAAAACTCCCCATTAGGAATGGCCATACAAAAATCACATTATACGGCAGATTTAAATAACATGGTGATTGGGAATATTCCTGAAAAATATGTAGATGCCAAGGGCGAGTTGCCAGAACACCTGGACTCTCAGCCCAAAGGAATATTTAAAATTCATTCTGTGTATCCTTATGATTCAAATGAGACAGTGTGCTGCCATCAAGAGGATTGCATAATATTTAATTTAAATGAAAATGAAACAGAAAATCAGCCCATTGAAGTGGAAGCTGATATGCCAAAATATTTAAAAGTGGCAGCTCTACAAAAAGACACAGCCACACAGTTAGAGGAAAGCGTTGAGATTCCTTTACCAGAAGAGTTTCCAGAATTTTCCAGAATGGTAGAAGAGCAGATCTCCTTAGCGGATGCATGTGATAGCGATAAGGATAGAGACGACCTGAGGGAAATATTTATGGAGTTTAAGGATGTATTTGCAAAAGATGCTTATGATTGTGGTTTAACTGATTTACATGTGGCCACACTACCAGAAGGTTGTAGCAGAAATCCAGTGTTTGTACGCCAGTATAGACTACCGCTGGCATGTTTAGAATCATTGGCAGAGATTATTAAAAATTTGGAATCACGGGGAATAATCAGGCCCATTCATAGCACATCCAATACGCCTATTTTAGGTGTGTTAAAGCCAAATGGTCAATGGCGGCTGTGTGCAGACTTAATAGAGTTAAATAAAAGAGTACCAGTATCTAGATGGCCACTACCATTCATTGATCAGGCCCTAGCTCAGATACATGGTTCAAATGTATTTACCACATTAGATCTCACATCTGGATATTGGTGTGTGCCATTGGCAGAGGAGATACAACACTTATTTTCCTTTACATTTGACAGGACTCAATATGCCTGACTTAGAGCTCCGTTCGGGTACATCAATAGTGGGAGTGAATTTGGCATATTTTTGAGAAAGGCCATGCCGGATGCAGCGGAAAGAGGAACAATAGTTTATGTGGATGATGTCCTGATAAAAAATGAAAGCCTGAAAAGCCATTTTGATGAAATAAGACATGTACTTGGCCAATTGCAGAAAGCAGGCGCCAAAGTATCTTTGCAAAAAGCACAATGGTGCAAGAAAAAAGTGAACTTTCTAGGGCATGAAGTGACTGAACGTGGGCTAAATCCACAAAGGAAGAAAATAGAGGCCATACAAAGATTAAAAGATCCTAAAGATGTGAAAGGAGTAAAAAGTTTATTAGGGATGACAGGCTATAACAGAAAGTTCATTGAGAATTATGCAGAAATCACTCAACCATTGACTAAACTGCTTAAACTAAATACTCCCTGGAGATGGGAAAGAGAGCAGTCTGATGCAGTGGCTAGATTGAAGGAATGTCTTGTAAAGGCACCATGTTTAGCATACCCCATAAAGGACAGGGATTTCTTTATAGAAATAGGTTTTTCTGAACATTGTATGTCAGCAGTGTTATCACAAAAACACGATTTGAATCACAAAACCATTGCATATGCAAGTAAGGCATTTTCCCAAGTTGAAATGAAATTTAATGAATGTGAAAAGGCCCTATTAACCACTGTGTGAGCGCTACAACATTTCCGCCCCATGGTTCAGGGAGAAAAGGTGATTATTGAAACAAATCATCAACCTTTGCAATTTTTAGAGAGTAAAAGAATTAGATCAGGCAATCTAGAGCAATCCAGAATCACTTCATGGACGCTGGCATTACAAGGTTTTCCCGTAGAAGTGAGATATGGACAAAATAAAAAGAGCCCAATTGCTCAAGGGTTAGCTGACTTACATGACTGTGCAGCTGAACAAATACCAAATGAAATGGAAGTGGAAACTAGTTTACAGGAATTTGAACAATCACCACACAAAGCTTTTGATGAAAAAACATGCAAGGATTTGCCAACTGTATATGTGGATGGTTGTGCTTTTCACATTGAAAATGACAGTAATAAACAATTAGTGGCAGGAATAGGAAATGTCTGGTTGAAATGTGAAGGCGTTCCTAGTATAGGGATGAGGATTGGAGATAGGAGCAGTCAGGTGGCGGAATTGGCAGCCATTTATAAAGCAATTGCTACTGCAGTTGATAAAAAGTTCAGTGAAATTGTCCTGGTGACTGATTCTGACTATGCACGGAATAGCTTTGTGGAGTGTTTGCCTGGTTGGAAAGCAAGAGGCATGGTTACATACAACAAAAAGCCACTTAAACATGGAAAAATGATACAAGCCATAGACAAATTGGTGTCAGAAAATAATGTAACAATATACTGGAGAAAAATTTGTGGGCATTTAAAAACACCAGGAGAGGATAAGGAGGGAAATGATAAGGCAGACCATCTGGCTAAGATTGGGGCTGTGATGGGAGAATTGCTACATATTGATTATTTAATGGGTGAAATACAAATTGATGCAGTGACACGTTCTAAAGCACCAAAGGAGGTAGATCAACTGGTGGTGCAGTGGAGTCATGACACGCCAGACCAAGATTTGATTGAGGCACAAAAGAATGATCAAATTTTGGGAATCTATTATAATCATTTGATAGATCCTGAACAAAATCCTTTAACAGAAAAAGATTGTATGGGAAAAGAAGAGTTGAGGGTGTTATTAAAGAACAAAACATGAATTAGATTACAGGATGGACTCATGATTAGAGAGTCCATAACAGGGCAAATACAGTGGGTAGTACCCCTTTCATTCAGAGGACTAATGCTACACCATGCACATGATGCCATAACTGCAGGCCATATAGGTTCACAAAAAACATTAGAAATACTAAAAGATTATGCTTACTGGCCACATATGTCCCAAGATGTGGAATTATATACTAGAGGATGTCTAGTATGCGCCCAATTTAAACCTGCTTCACCAATGCATAGAGCACCATTGATGAAAAGAGGCCTAACTCTCCCATGGTCAGATTTGCAAATAGACTATGTAGGTCCTTTAAAAAGGTCGAGCAGGGGACACCGTTATATTTTGAGTGTGGTATGTTTGATGTCAAAGTGGATTGAATGCATTCCTGCACCAGATTGTAGTGCGCAAACAGCAGCCACATTGCTGGTGAACCATGTGTTCTCAAGGTTTGGGTTGCCACAAAGAATTGAGTCAGACAGAGGAAGTCATTTCACAAGTACTCTAATGAGTAAAGTATGGCAAATACTAGGTGTGAAAAGGAAACTACATATCGCATATCGGGCGGCGTCTTCAGGTACAGTTGAAAGAAGCAATAGGTCTGTTGTGGATATTTTAAAGAAATTTGTGGCAGAAGCAGGTTCCAGCTGGGATTTACGTTTACCATTGGTTTTGATGGCAATCAGATCGACTCCTGCCAAAGCAACAGGTGTTAGCCCTCATGAGGTCTTGACAGGTAGGAAAATGGTGTTACCACAACACCTACTATACAGAACACATGAGCAAACTCTAGTGAGTGCATCCACAGTTCATGAATATATTGATGAACTGAGGAGGCATTTGCAACATGCATTTGCTTTTGTGCAGAGAAATCTGGAAAGAGCTGCTGACAGTGCAAAGTCATATTATGATAAAAAGACATCAGCAAAGGAATACGGTGTAGGGATCAGGTGTACAAGTTTCATTTTGGAAAAAGTAAACAGAAAAATTCTAAATTTCTAGCAGCCTGGCAGGGGCCATTTCGGATTATAGATAAGGTCTCTCCTGTAGTGTATAAAATTTTGAAAAATGAAGGTGAAACAGCAATAGAGCAGTTTGTCCATGTAAATCAAATCAAACCATGCCATCCCAGACATGAGATCAGGCGGCTTGAGCATGTAGAAACAGATAAAATCCCTTGAACACAAAAAGAGAAAATAAATGGGTACAATCAGGAGGCAGTGACAAAGAAGTTAAAAAGTTGATTGTTATGATGGCACATAAACACTGTAGTATATGTAAAATATAATATAAAATAAATATAAATAAATAAATAAATAAATGCACATATAATGGAAGCTCATGGTTGGTGTGCAGAGAGAAAGTGTGTTAAATATTGAATATCTGCTTGTTTTCTTTTAACTTGAGTTTAATTTCAGAAAAAAAAAAATGAAATATTTTTACCAAGCATGTTTTATTTTTGGCAAAAGGATGAAGTTAGTATTGTGCTATGTACTTAATCTGTTTATTTTCTATTTTGATTTAGACAATTAACATTATTTGGTCGGAGGTTCCGGGATCAGAGGCCACGGGAGACGATGGAGTCCTGGAGTCCCCTGGATGAAGACCAAAAGATGCCTGCCTCCAGGTGGAGGTGAAGACAAAATAACCGGAATGCCAAAAGAGATGACTACTGTGGATTCAAGATTGCCAAGATGAAAGAGTACTCGAATGAACCGAATAACATCGCTGGTCGGGACATACCAAAAGAGACAAAACAAAAGTTCCGGCATATGAAGTTCCACGTATTTATTATTTTAATTATTTATTTTAATTTGTTATATTAATTATTTGTTTTAGTTAGTTGTTTTATTTCGTTGTTTTTAATTGACTTGGAAAATTTAAACTTAAAGTAATGCCACTTCAACTGAGAAGGCAAATGTGGAACATTTTATGAACTGATGGACTCAGATGAAATGTTGATTGCAAATTTTCATTGATGCACATGAATATTCATTTTGTTGGATTGCTATATTGTAAAAAAAAAAAAAGAACAAGTTGTTTTTAGGAATTGGCTTGGATTATAGCCAAGTTCTAAAAACAAAAGGAGGGTATATGTAAGGATATTTGGCGTGTTACAGTACAGAGTACAGCACTACTGCACAGGTAGCAAACAGCACAGAGTACAGCACTACTACACAGGTAGCAAACAGCACAGAGTACAGCACTACTGCACAGGTAGCAATTTTTTTTCACAGCACCACCACAAGGGTGCGGTGCATTGCTATATGGGTTACCAGATTAACAAGGAAAGACAGGCTATTCAGTCAAAAACTATTTTAACATATAAGATGCAAATCTATTTTTACAGTTAAAAGCACACGTGCTCATTTAAAAATGCACACTATTTTTCACCTGAAATGCCTATGGTGCGAGAGACACATTTGAAAATTAACAGCTAACCTATTAACCTGACTAATAAAACCTTATTTAACATAACCCATTAATAAAATGTGTTCTACACTGCAGAATTAGGCATACTCTGAAAGCCATTTAAATGTGTGTGCAGATTTTTTTTTCTTCTCTTCTCTGCCTGATTCTCCGTGTTTTTGTGCACAGTAACTGCAGGAAGAAGGAAGTCAGATTTGCAACAATTGCAAATGTATAAGCGAAGCTATTGTTGAGAGTAGGAGGATGAGAGATGATGGATTTCATTGGGACACGTCATACAGATGGCTGAGATTAAAGTTTTAGTGGGCAGTATCGGGGAAAAAGACAGGCAGACATTTTTCTGCACTACTGGGGAGAAGACCTGGCTGTGGGACTCCTGACTGAATGCAGATTCCTGCGTCCTGCTGCAGTCGAGATTGGGGAGAGCTGAAAGAAGGACCTTTCCACTGGCTGAGGCATTCCTATCTGCAAAAGCTGAGAATTCCAGGCAATGACCCCGGTTTGAGAAGGCAAGCGTTCCTTTTTGCTGGAGTTAATCTTCAAGGGAACCACATTCACAAAGAGAACAGCCAAAGAGAACAACTAAAAAGATAAGGTAATGAGAAGTGTGGGAGCTGAGTGTGTACGGTAATATGCAGTCAGTGTAGGATTCCTGTGCGTGTCTTAATCAAATACCAATGTTGCAATTTGAGTTCTGTTCTCTGCCACGCTCTTTGCAGTGTGTCATAGACAATGCTTTTACTGTACCATTTTATTTATTTCTGTAAAGAATGAGATCGTGTTTAAATGCAACTTTTATAATACAGAAAAATATTTGAAAACAGACGGGTGGTGTATTTACTATTTACCATTACAATGCAGATGATGTGGGGAGATTTTTAAACAGTGCAATGGTCATTTTAAGACAGATGTGTGCATGTCAGAATCAGTATGAATAATTGTGAGTGACTGTAGCATAGCTTGTTGGAGGTACATGAGCCAACGGGAAGAGAGACTCTCTGAACATAGCTCCCTACTGTATATAAGGTAGTGGAAATTACCACAAGACTACCATATATAGCTCTCTGTCATAAATAAGTCAGTGAGTTCGCCCATGGTGGCACACCAACACTATCACTGAAAAATGTGGTATTCCTAAAATGTAGGTCTGGGGTCTCTCTAGTGATCACACGAAAAATCTAAGCAAAGATAAGGGATTCTGGACATTGGGGCCACAAATAAAACAAGGGAATCATGCTCACCAAAATACCACCAACCACGTATACCAAATATGCAGGTCTGTGTGCTGAAATAATGCATGTCCATTGTATTATTGTTGCACATGGCCAAATCTGAATACAAAGAGTGATTATTGCTAAGTTATTTTTCGGCGGTAATAAAATACCATCAGGCCCCAAATCTCCACAAAATACCCTACTGGACATTGGGGCCACAAATAAAACAAGGGAATTATGCTCACCAAAATACCACCAACCACGTATACCAAATATGCAGGTCTGGGTGCTGAAATAATGCATGTCCATTGTATTATTGTTGCACATGGCCAAATCTGAATACAAAGAGTGATTATTGCTAAGTTATTTTTCGGCGGTAATAAAATACCGTCAGGCCCCAAATCTCCACAAAATACCCTACAGTCCCAGGCTCCCCGGCCAGTCCTGCACCTGCCTGCAGGCTCTGCACTCTGTTTGGCACCACTGCACTTGGAATATTTTCAATGAGAGAGGCAACCACTCTGCCCTTAACTCAGTCCCTTGCTGGACGGGGTGCATTTGTCTCCCCCTCCCCCTCACACTTCCTGTGTGTGCACTTGCACTATCTAGTTTGTTTGTTTATTTTTCTGTATGCTCCCCCCACCCCCTTCGCCTCTGGCCTAGTATGCTAGTTATTGTTGTTAGATAATTCGGAATCTTCAAGGTCTAAGACTGACCGTATTCCCTTGTTCCCTTTCCCACCTTGAAGCTCTTTGAAGCACTTCACTTCTCTATAAGCGCTTTACAAATAAACAATTACAATTTTGATGTAGCTGTATCTGTTCCAAGGTCCCCCTTCATGAGGTTGCCGGGTCCCAAACTGATAAGAACATTTTATTGCAAATAGCAAGATCACATGGATTTGATCCTTTAACATGGATCTTAACATCTGCTCTCATTAAACAAGGCAGAAGATACACCATCAGACCAGCTGGGATAGTGGGCAGCCCTATAATTTACCTCTAGCCACTCGGCACCTGTCAGAATGTCCCCTGTGCTCTGCTGGCATCTTCTAGACCAGAAATGCTTTGCTCCACATTTGAAGTACTGTCTCACAACCTGTCCACATCGTATACTATTAGTTTTATGGATAAAGAGCGTGAAACTATTTAATCAGAAATTCATTTATGACCTTCAGTATCAGTTGTCCTCATTGGAAATGTCACCCCCAATTGCTATCAGACCAGACACGTTGGTAAAAGCTGCTAATTAAGATGATCCTTTGGAGAAGCTGCTAACTATGGAGCCATGAGAAATTTCCTGAGTTTCCGTACTCATCTTCTCTCCTTCGGGCATTGCTAATGCACCAACTTCAGAGTATGAGTACTTTGACTACAGCTTCTCCTGCCGGTCCCACAATTCCAGTAACAGCAGTTTTATGGATGTCCAACGCAAACATTTTTTTTTATCCTTGAGTATCAGTAAAGCAATCACAACAGCTCAAGCTATACCACACTTGCAAGACATATGATACCTTGATTTCAATGCCATAGTTTTCTCTCTCCCCATGCACTGCACTGAATCTCCCTGGGGGTTACTCAGCGCCAGAAGCCTAACAAATCTCTGCACCCCACCTCCTCTTCTCCATGTAGTACCAACTCTCCCGCATGGGGGAAACTGGTACAGCAGCCATTGGGACAGGCCAAGTGATATGGAGGAGGGGGGAAGGAAAAGGCAGGGGGATGGAGAGTGCCCACTCCTCCAACCTGAACCAAGCCACACCAGTGCACACTAAAGTCCCCGCCCCATGTACACCTGCCCCTTCCGGAGCCAATCAAGGAGTAATGTCAGGCCCTCACCAGCATTTCACCCCAAGGAGGGCGGTGCCCTGCAGTCCTTGCCCTCTTTGCCCCAGCCTCATCATGCTCTGCCTCTTTGCTGCTCCAGGCCATACTGCCACATCCCTAGATCAGCCTCGCTCTCCCATATCCAGGAACACCCATCTGGTTCACTGACTCTTCAGCTACTTCCAAGAGCCAGAACATTCCTTTGGTGGGGAATGGTGAGGATGCGTGGGCAAGGGTTGCACTTTACTCTTGCGGCATGGTGTTGCTGTGAAAGGTGTGTCTTGTCTGTCGCCCATCTTGGTCCTTTGATAGCAAAACCATCCTGATCAACATCATGTGTATTCCAACTACATAAGATATACTTATAATCATGTGGAAATGAGCCAGTATTCACTTACACTGCATCTAAAGGATATTGGGGCTAAATGAAGCAGGTCTAGCTTGCCATAAAGATCAGTGCTACCAGGTATCATGGGTCAATAGATCTTGCAAACACACAAACAACACTATCGAGTCTGCCAATTGCCCACTCTCATCACATGGCTATCCAACGCATACTTGAGATCACTCATTTCTCTGCTGGAATCCTTCAGGCTCCCATAGATCTCTAAATCTCTAGATCCCTATGCTGCGTGGTCATACATCTTTATTCATCTGGGTAAATACAAAGTTAACACGCATGATATTCCAGGCTGCCATGTCCAAATCTAACAGCTTTATGTCCCCACACGGAAACAAAGATGAAAGATACATCTTTTGCCAATTAAAATCACTTATCTCCTCCTCAAGTGGCCACTTACAATGGCATTGCTCCATCACCATTGACAGGCATACTGAAGCCGGTCATCATCTTCGATCCAGAGTTGCCCTTCAAACCCCAAAGAAATGTGTTCATTGGTTCCATCCAGGCTGGTCTACTTTAACATAATCTATGTGGGAGCTCGGAAATGCACCTGGATTGAAACACAGTTAGTCCAGAACAGGGCTTTAGGAAGGGACAGGGTACTCGTAGGACTGAAGAGAATCCACTGGATGCCTCTTGAACATAAAGCGCCTTTCTAACCATGTGCAAGCCTCACCGAGCAATCATGTGCACTGTCCATTCATGCTTTTTAATGGAGCGGTGCCGGTACAGACCGAAATGTTGCTTCAATTAACTAATAAGAATCCATTTGGAGTGCCAAGATACCAGTCACACTGCATTTCGCTCAGTGCTACTTATCCCGAATTGTGTAATGCATTGTTGAAGGCAATGAGATTACAGGAACATTACCTTGCTAAAGGAAATATCTGAAATGGTCCCTTTTGCAAAGAAATTCAACATAATGCCATTTCACAGGAATATCTTTGCACTATGTGTCGACGAAAGATGTTTCTATGGCATGCCTGATCTAGTATCTGCCCAACAGCCTCCCCTTTAGCAACCTCACCCGTCCCCTGCAGACACCCTCTGCAGTGTCCGCCTCAGGCCTAGAACTCATCTCCACCCTCAGACTCCTTTTCCCCCTTTCCCCGAGTTTCCAAGACCTTTGGCACCCCAAACCAAATGCCACTCCTCCGAGACCTTTCTCACCGTTCCTGAACAATGCCGTGAATATGTGTGCAACTTTCATCAGTCCCTGGTGAACGGGTTTCTTGTGAACTCTTCCAAAACTAATGGACATTGGTTTCCACTCTTTCACGTCTCTCTCTCTCCCTCTCTCCAACAAAAGCTAGCTCTGCTGACCCGTAACTCTGACAATGAACCATCTTGAGTAGTGAGACCTTCAGGACTGCAGTCTTTGTGCACGCTGTGAATGCTGTTATTCTTCCCCTCCCACATCCCCCTTTCCTCCTTCTCCTTCCGTTTGATTCCATCCTCTCCTCCTTTTTCCCTACCGAGCAGTGCTCTAAACACGTTTTACCTGTATGTAATGCTGTGCTAAACACCAATAAATACATTAGAGAATTGGCTAATGTTCTGATTTGGACCCGTATGTGTGACGTCATTGTGTCTTCTGTTCACATATCCGTCCTTTGAAACAGAACCTCCATCTCCTGCATTCGAATTAGGAGCTGCCCTTTGCTGACCTCTTGGTGGGTTATTCAGTCTTGACCCCGTGATTTTCAGATTATGTCTTTCATGTAGTCCTATGATGTTCTCATGTTCGATCAGACTAAGTATAATTCTAACTGGGAAACGTGGTTGATAAGCTAAGTGCAAGTAATCATGTATGTGCGTGTGCTATGGCAACCTTAAATGTCTCTCCTATCCTAAAGTTAAAACAGTCGCCCGTTACATCTCCAATAATAGTTAGATATAACATATGAAAAAGACAAGCATTTTTCAGTCACCCGATCAGTTATCCAGTAACTCTTCATTTACCTTCGGTGTACTTTCTCAAATGACAAATGGAAATCATCCTTCTTGATGTAGCATTTGGAAAATGTTGTTAATATGCCTACACACTGTGGGTGACCATGAGTTAGAAACAAGTTAAACTTTTGTGGATCCATCAAAAGTGCTTTTGGAATATCAGGTAGATTGTCTGGATGCTGTTTCATGAGCACTATGGGCATATCAGCTGACCATATGCTCCTTGAACGGAAGCAGCAGGCATCTCTGCTATTAAGTCAAAGGCTGCTATCACTTTGCTAAAGTTCTAGATAGTGAAATAGGCCTGTTTGCAAAACATCTAACCAATTGGGCTATCTTTGTACAGATAGAAGTATCCAAGCATACATTCCGATTATGGCTGGGCCTGGCAAAATCCAAACTAAGTGATTTGGCAGCGGCAGAAACTATCGCGGCAGAAACGTTTGCATGAGAAAGGTGCAAACTACCAAATGTTTGCACCTTTCTCATGCGAATGCACATACATACTCACACCCACACACACAACACACCTATAACACCCCCCACCCACACCCCCAACATAAACAAACCCCACTTACCTTCATCTTCATGCTGGGTTCCTGCAGCACCAGTTCCCTTTTACTTCCGTGATTGGGAACCGGCGCCACAGGTTCTTTTTCTTTTCTTTTTTTTTTTTTAACGGCAGGCTGCGGGGATGTTCCCCGCAGCCCCCTGCTCACTATACCATAAAGTGTAGTGAGCGGGGCAATGCGGAGGACACCCCCGCAGCCCCCGTTTTTTTTTTTACAATGCTACCACCAAAGGTTCAAATAAGGAAATCAATCTGTCAAGTCTTGCCAATGGCAAAATCACAGTGGAGGCAGAAAGACCAAACAATAAAATCCTCAATGTTGAATGTAGACTCTGGAGGACCACACCCGAATCATTGGAACAGTGGACGGAGAAGTCTCCACAGAGAAAGCTGAAGGACCTTGCTGCCATCTACCCAAGTGCCTCAGGACCTTTGCGGTTTCACTGTGACAGTAAAAGAAAACCCAGTAAAGATAATGGCATGGTCTTGGATACTTGCTGTCTTCCCAAATGCTCTAGAAACCTTCCGCTACCTCGAATGTTGACCAGATTCCCCTCTAGCTGGGACACATCAAAAGTCAAATAACTTCTGGTTCAGAAATGGAAGCGGATGAGCAGACCTGTGGTTAGAAACTGGTACAGGTTAGAAGTCCTGCAGTGAAGACTTATCAAAGAATTTGAACTCCAAAAAAACTCATGAAGCATGCAAAAATAAAACAGATATTAAAACGATAATTTGTTGAAGGGTGGCCTGGAATTGCGTCCTTTGGTCTGTAGTCTTAAACACTGTTTAAGGAGAGGTAAGTAATCCATTAATTCTCCATTAGCTGTTCCACTGAGTACCTCACATTTTTCATTGAAAGGGCATCAGTGTGCCTTTGGCATACTATAGTCATCAGGGACCAAGAGAACAATTCTCCTCTGGTGGTTGTAGGGTGTCTATGTTGTCTGAAGAGCTACAGATTCGAATGGGGTCTACCCTGACTAGTGGCCTGTAGACTTCAAAGCACAAAGACAGTCCTAAAGGGATGAGATGATGGTCTTTTTCTATACATGCAAGCTAGGTGCAAGGAAGCTAGGTAAAGTTGGTTTAGCTTCAAGGGGCCACTACTGACATACACACGAAACTCATCTGAGAAGAGTGGCAGAAGCCTTCTGAGGACTGGCCGAATTGCAATTACACCGTACCAGTCCCTTGTCTCCTCACATTCGTTGCTGTGACTGCTCATTGTCGCCTACTTATTTAATTTATATAAAGCGCACAAAACGGCACGGGGGCATCGTGGCGCTGTTACAGCAGTGCTTACTTAGTTATAAACAAAATGACAGGCGCAGCAGTCTGTGGTTCTTGTAACCGTCTAGGAAACCGAGTTGGGGTTAAGCAGCAACTGCCATTGGCTCCAGAGCATTGTGATATGATGCGTGTGGCACATGGCATGGCGTACACAATGTACACTATGTATGCACAATGTGGTGCAAGATTACTAGTTCACAGTATAACAGAGACATACAAGTAGTTCATATCTCCTTGCGTTTTTGTCTTTCAACTGGGTAAGTGGTGCATTGTACCATGGTAAGTCTGTGAGCAGTAATGTTGATAATTTTTATCAATACCCTTGTGCACGAGCCATTTGTAAAATCACTGCCCTGGGTGTACAAAAGGACTACTTTCCAATGCCCATTCGTTTTTTAAAACTATGTGCATTCACACTGTCAAATTGCTACTTGCAAAATGTAAATGTGGAATGGAGAGGCCTGCGAATGAGCCATTAAAGCCCTCTGCCAATGTTGTTGCTGCATTTTCAAAATAAACTTGAGTGCATCCAGGGCCGTAATTTCACCAAAATGCCAGTGGTAGGGAACACGTCATCACATGACCTTTGACCTGTGATGACATAACATGAAGTGATGACATTTGACCCCACCCCCAAGTGACATAATGGGAACTGAGGGTACACGACCTTCAGATGCATCTGACACGCCTGTTTCCAGGCACTCTAATTTCAGCAAATTATTAGAACCAAGGCACAAAGGGAGGCGTGATTTGTTCACGATCACACATTTGGGGAATGTCATTTTCCAGATTCGACATGGGGCCTATGCATAAAACATACATACTTCAGTACTTGGAACAGGGTAACTGAAATCTCTAACATAGGCTACAGCGAGTGTATGAAACATCTATACGTCAATGGACACAGAAGTATTCTTTATCTGTGGCATCGGTGTGTTAAACATGCCATCAAAGGACTGACCTGGGGAGGCGTACCTTGTCGGTTTACCCAGGAGTAAAATGCAGAAAGGCCTGAAAATTAAATCATTGACCAGGATTTAGTTTCAACAAAATTCCCTGGTTATAAATGTATCTATGAGTCAACTACCACTATGATAGAAGAAACCTATTGTGCAGGTGTAAGCTGAGGACACCTGTCTCCAGATGCATTTATCTTTAAATGATGTGACAAGCAGCCACATGTTGTCCTCCACAACCCAGAGTCAAACATAACACCTTAATGTCCAAGTCTTCAATACATGACTCTTAAATCTTTTTAATGGGGTGAGGAGTTGGGAGGGGTGGCTGCACTTCCTTCAAGAGTGGGGCTCAATGCATCTATGATTTTCAGAGCTCTATGTGCAAGGTGTGTTATTCAATGAACCCTCTCAGGACCGGCCTGGGAATAAAGCTTTCACAAAGCCCTTTCCAAGAAATGGTTTGAGTGGTGAGGGGTGGGTTACTCCACGGCTCTCTCACTTCTGAGACTCTGTGTCCAGCGCTTCTTTTCTTAAACAGTGTTGCACCAGAGCAGGGTCCTGTTTGAGTTTGCGGCTCGTCTCAACCATTCACATCACACTGAATGCGTTCAAGGTGAGTAGAGCCTAATCAGAGTTGAAGCACAACATTTGAGGGCCCTCCCACCACTCCAAACTCCCTCACAAAGCACAAGGCATGCCACACCCAAGGCAAGCCCAGACCACAAGAAAGAAGTAATTATGTGTTTTTTTAATCAAAACTTAAATGTTTAACATAACAAAGAAAAAAAGGGGCAGTCCCTGGTCTCCAAAAATACAAGCCACCAGCTACTGAGCAAAGCGACACAGCCAGTACTAACAAAAATGGGTTTGGTAGTTTTATGGGGATTCTTACCCCTCCCATGAGAACATGTTTTGAATAATGTGTTAAAATGGTGCATTACACAGCACATGCTCTGTGAATATTTGTGTAAAGCACCAGACAGTTTCAAATAGGTTTTGTAGTGTGTAGGGTAACTCATACGAAAAGTACAATAGATGCAAGTAACCAAGTACACATGCTCATTTCCCAAGGCATTGTCATGCCGGTCCCTTCAATATATGCCAGTATAAAAAGAAACGTCATGCTGGCTATCCCATTACATTTCCATGCTTGCTCCACCAAATCAGCTCTCTACTCACCTCGAGGTTAATGACATCCTTTATCCATTCCAGGCAGGCTTCCGTCCTAGGATGTGTACTGAGTCAGTGATGCTGGCCCTCCATGATGATAATGCACTAGCATCAGACCGTGGAGAGACAATTGCCCTCATCTTACTCGATCTCTCCACGGCCTCTGACACTGTTGATCACTCGAGACTGCTGCCGGCATCTTGGGAATGCTGCATAATGGTTCTCCTCGTTTTCATTAGGGCACACTCAGGTGGTGTTTCTTCCCCTTTTTACATCTTCTTGCACAGTGGTTGACTGTGGTGTTCCTCTGGGATCGGCACTTTCCCCCATGCTCTTTAATTCATACATGTACGCTCTGGCCCGACTTATTGACAGCTTCGGTGTTCTTTTTTATATGTACGCAGACAACACACACATTTTCTTTCATTTAAATGCTCCGGCTGATTGTCCCCCGGCCCTTCTGAAAGACTGTCTCTCTACTGTGTGTCAATGGATGTCCAACAACTGGTTAAAGCTAAACGGTGACAAAACAGAAATTCTTGTTATCGGAAAGACAGCCACGGGTTGGACTCCTGATTACTGGCCTTCCTGCCTTGGGTCTTGTCCTCAACATGCCAGTGTAGTTAAAAGCCTGGGCATTAAGATCATGCCATCCAGCTTCAGAGAGGCACAGATCTCTTCAGTATGCCGCAGCGGTTTTGCCAGACTGAAGATATTGAGGAAAGTGCTTCCATTTCTTCCTAGTAATGCTAGAAGTGAAATCATCACTGCCGCCATGATGGGTGCCATTGGCTACTGCAATGGCATTTACCGGGGTCAACCGGCGGCACTATTGCAGCGACTTCCAATCTTACAGAATGCATCAGCTTGGTTGGCCTTGGGTGCCCCTAGATATGCTCACTCACGAGACCTTCTGCAGCACCTTCATTGGCTCCCGGTTAAGTCTCGAGTTGAGTTCAAAATTCAATGTATTTTTCATCGGGCCATCCATGTTACTGGGGCCTTGTTCCTTCAGTCAAGGCTCACTGTTTATCAACTCTTTATCAACCTGAGAGAAACATTTGATCAACTGATCAGTTCCTGCTGACTGTTCCCCGATTCCAGCGTACCCGGATGGGTGGCAGATCCTTTTCAGTGTTGGCACCCACGCTGTAGAATGCACTTCCGTTGCATATTAGGAGTACTCGGGTATTATCTGGCTTTCGTAGGTTACTGAAAACATGTCTGTTCTGAGTCTGCTCCCATTGTCTCTCTCTCTGGCAGTTTAATGCTCAGTGCCTTGATGCCTTCGGTTCTTTACCATGCTTTATAAGTCAGTATACAATACAATACTACAATACAATACATATGCTAGTAGTCCCACATAAGAAAATACTCATGTTCACTTTGTGATGTTTTTAATAGTACTAGTGCTGGCAGTGGGCTCAAAGTTGGCTCTGCCAATATATGCCAGTGCTCATATGTAGCAAAATATGTAAGAAAATACTCCCATTGGTTTGGCTCTTAAAAGTGACATGTCACAATAAGAAAACCTGTCCAAACTGGGTACAATGTAAGCCAGTCTAGACCCTTAAGAACAGTTATCTTCCTTGCTTCATCATAGATGCTCAGTGAATAAAAAGACATGCTACAGTAAGAAAAATACAGGCCACTACACCAAAACGTCAGTCTAGCAAGGTAATACTACTTATAATGTTTGCTTTATAAAAGATGCTGAGTAATAAGTGACATACCACAGTAAGCAATGGCAAGACGGCTGAACCAAAATGCCAGTCTAGTCAGGTAATGACACACATGAACTTGGCCTTGCCCGAAAATACCAGTAAAACATGCATTGTCAAAATAGTATGTGCCAAAAATG
Source organism: Ambystoma mexicanum (assembly GCF_040938575.1). Lineage (NCBI taxonomy): Eukaryota > Metazoa > Chordata > Amphibia > Caudata > Ambystomatidae > Ambystoma > Ambystoma mexicanum. Next base: position 107,008,246 of record NC_090937.1, read on the forward strand.
CTCTAGTGATCCCAATTCTCCCTGGGTCTTACACACACGCAGCCATCCCCTTTCACCCACCCATGCATTTCCCCTCACATTCATTCACATTGCATTTACCACACAGGCATGCACCCAGAATATTCACACACACACAATCACATTCATAACCATTCAACCACCAGTCACTCACCCATATACCTTCTCTCACATACACTTACCTTACACTAGCACCCACCCATCCAGACCATTTACACACACACACACACACACACACACACACACACACACACACACACACACACACACACACACACACACACACACACACACACACACACACACACACACACACACACACACACACACACACACACACACACACACACACACACACACACACACACACACACACACACACACACACACACACACACACACACACACACACACACACACACACACACACACACACACACACACACACACACACACACACACACACACACACACACACACACACACACACACACACACACACACACACACACACACTCCTGCTCACTCACCCATAAAACTCTCACGTTCACCTGCACTGCATTTTCCACATAGGAACACACCCACCCACCCAGAACATTCAAACACACTCTATCACATTCCTAAATATTCACCCACCACTCACTCACCCATACACATTCTCTCGCGTCCACTCACACTGCATTCTCCACACAGACATATACCCATCCAGAACATTGAAACACACTCACATTCATACTCAATGGCCCACTAGTCACTCACTCATACACCTTATCTCACATCCACTCTCTCTGCATTCTCTACACAGGCACACAACCGCCCATCTACCCAGAACATTCAGACACACGCTATCACATTCATGCTCATTCACCTACCAGTCACTCACTCATACATCTTCTCTTACATCCACTCTCACTACATTATCTACACGGGCACACACCCATCCACCCAGAACATTCAAAAACACACAATCACATTCCCACTCATTCATCCACCATTCACTCAATCATACACCTTCTCTTACATCCAGAGTCACTGCATTCTCCACAGAGGCACACACCCACCCAGAAAATTCAAACACACACTATCACATTTCTTCTCATTCAGCCACCACTACCTGACCCATAGCACAAGCATACATCTGAAATGCACCTTACACAAGCAAATACAGAGCACATATATTTTTTTAAAGCCTTCTTACCTATTTTTCCAGCTTTGGTCCGTCACTCCAGTCAGTGGGTGTACGAATAGTTAACTTACTATTCACCTGAATACCGAGTAGTAGTTGAATATATCTTTTTTTTTTTTTTTTTGGTAAACATGTTCTACGGCATAATAAACAACATTTCAATGAATAAACTAAGGAAGCATTTCATTGCATGGTTATGCATGTTTATTAACTGGACATATATCTCTCTAAGCTTATTAAAAAGACAAAAATAAATACAAAATAGATCTGGAAAAAGCTGAAGTCCACTTTACTCTTAGGTCACTGATAAGAGTAACCAGGAAGGGGAATGATATATTTCAGAAAAACAAGGCGTTCAACATTTTCTGCTAAAATGATACTTTTGAGTTCAGAATAAATATCTCCAGCTGTACTGAACACTCTCTCACTGTCCACACTGGTAGGAAGGGGTGTCAGGTACACACAATCAACTTTTGCCAACCCTGGAAATGAAACACTGCTCATTTCCCACCACTCCAGCGGGTCTTCTGTTTTAGAGAGCAGCGACTCACTCAAAAAGATATTGAGCTCAGTTTCCATATAACTAATTTATTGACTCACACCAGCCGTGGACTGCTGAACAACACTGTCCCAGAAGGACCATATGCCACATGGTGGAACCCTCTTCTTGGGTGGTGGCTCGTCGTCTTGCAAGTCAAGGTCTGCAGGTTGTCCCACAGGAGGGTGAGAGGTCTGTTCACACAGGGTTAAGGCAGTAGAATGGATTGCACATTTGACATTGTTGGCTACAACATCATTAATGAAAAATGTTAATTTGAACAGAGGATCGATACATGTCAACACACAGTAGATAGGTATGGCCTCAATGTATTGAGAACTTGCTGCTTAAGCCTTCAATAACTTTGTTTTCCCAAACTTCACACTAGTGTTCCTAACCTCATGATAGCCCAGGTAGGACCATAAAGCTTTGACAGCAGGAACCACCAAGGCAATGATTGATGCATGGGAGCAAATCTCCCTTGTGAGCTCTGCAAAGGGTGCCAACAAAGTTAAAACATTTTCTGCCAAAAGCCAGGCAGAATGATTAGGCACTGTATCTTCCTCTGCACAGTAAAAACTCACTGGCCCTCTCCCCTACTAGTCGCCCCAGCATCAAAATGTAGGACTTCCACAGTGTTAGACACATCTTGGATTAACTGCAATTCAGGAAACCCAAGAACATTTTGTAGTGGGTGCAAGCTGGATGTGGCGGAACTGGAATGTTTGAGGTGTCCAACACGTTTTCCTGCATGTGACATCATGCCTGACATAGATCTTTACACAAAAAGGCCATCATGGATGCAAAGCTGTACGGTATGTGCAAAACACCCCACACTGAACAAATCTGCCTCTTTGAAGGCCTTGCACATGTTAGCTGCATTATCGCGAGGAATCACGTGCATCATGGCTAATTTGCCATTTTACAAGCATTTCTTGGAATGCCAAGCCTATTTTGGCATGCGTAGGGCTTCCCCCAAAACCCTGACACTGCAAGAAAACTCCATGCCTTTTAATGTTGCTGGCTAGTCAGTGTCCTGTTAAGCTCATAAAAGATTTCACTGTATTATCAGAGGTCCAAAGGTCTACAGTAAACGCTATTTTCTCAGCGCTCTGACCCTCTGAAGCAATATACTGGCTCACTTCTTCATACAGGTCAGGGATGATCCGAGTCAAAAAATATTTACCTGATGGTACTTTGTACCTAGGCTCCAATTTATGAAGTAAACACACACAACCCACATCCTGAACAACAAAAAATGGTTGCAAGTCTATTGCTATCATTTCACCAATACTGTGATGCACATCATGTGTGGAAGGGCTGTCCAGAAGCCAGACTTGCTTTTTGTCCAGACAATCTTGAATGGACAGCTGTGACCATGTCCTCTTGCACTTTGCGGGACTCATATTGCTGTTGATTTTTCCTACAACAACCTATTTTTTCTTTTCATATTGAACATAGTCATTGTGAGGCTTGGACCGCAGATGATTGGTCAGTGCTGATGTGCTGCACTGTCTCACGTTTGGAGAACCACGAACGAAAACCGCAAGACACACAGAACACACCGCCTTGGAGTTATTGTCCAATTTAATGGTAAAGTAATCCCACACAAGGTTGGTTTTCTCCTTGGTGCGACTCATGCTGATAATGAGGTGCTCTGCTGCTTTGGGCCATGGATATAGTTTCTGCTGGGCACATCTCCTAGCTGTTGCTTGAGGGCCTTTACATAAATCGGGTTCTCGTACTGGTGACAGAAAAAAATATAAAGCAAAAGTCAAACATAAGAGTATGTTTTGGCAGTGCTGTACCAAATGATGTCACTGAAGCAATATTCGGGTTTTAAAAAAAACATTTTAAAAAGGCATGCAAAATTATGTAAACAAGGAAACATGAGCATTCAATGGCAAAAAATGGGTTTGAAATTGCTAGGAGTGGGAATCTATGTATTTACATCAACTGGCTGCGGCAAGCATAATATAACAGTCTTTCATTTATCAGACATATACGTATCGAATGGTGACCTCCCACCTAAAGCTACCCCTGACTAGAGCAACCCCCATAGTACTCACCAGATTTGTAGGCACTAGGCAGGGATTTGCATCAAGGTGAAATGGCAAGACGGTCTTGGAGATTAGCTTCCTTGGTTGGTGCTGCATCTTTTCTGCGCAGTTGTATGACTAAAAGTAAAGGATTATGTGTGAGTGGCTGAGAGCAGGGTACACCACTACTTACCAACAAATACTTCACACAGAGGGTTCCACAGCAACCACCCTCATACTCCTATGCCAGACCCCAAGCCCCTAGCAAAGGAATGCCAATGCTGCCCCCTGTCACATTCCCGCCCCATCTTGCAAATAACTCCACTCTGGCATGCAAGGCCTAACACCCCCTGACTGCTGCAATATTGAGGCAAAGCCGGTGGCCCCAGATTCAAGTTTGGAGTAGGAAATAGGGCAAATGCCTGAAACAAAAACACAAAAAGCTATCGTGGACCAGTTTTTTGCGGTCTTAGTTGGCCACTTTATGGGGCAATGTGGTGGGCCAGTTTGATGAGTTACTTCGCTTTGCGGCTTATCATTTCGACCAGTGTTGCTGAATAATTATTCTTTAAAATGCACAATTTGCATCACATTTTATCCAAAAACACCCCCTTGGGTACTAGTCAAACAATGTCATAAAAGGAATGCTTAACCATTTACAACTGTGGACCATTTTTGCATTGGTGCCAGAGACTATTTTATGGTCCTGTCCGACCCTGGGGGTTTACAAATTTCGAGGCTGCGAGGTGGGGGGATAAAGGGCCCAAGTGGCCTCGTGAGTTGGGGGCCGCTCCTGGACAGTGGAGCGGCCCCCTTAAAATTAAAATGAAGGTCGGGCCACCGGCTTTGCACCAGTGGCCTGACTAAAATAAAGCTTTCCATTTTGGTGAGGCCGCAGGGGGGGCAAAATACCTCAGCGGCCTCACTGTGCGTTTGGGCGGGGGGACTTTACATATTTCTAGGCCGCTGGGGGAACAAAATGCCCTGGTGGGCTTGTGAGTCTGGGTGCTGCTCCCGGACAGTGGAGTGGCCATCTTAATGTGAACATGAAGGTCGGGTCTCTGGCTTTGTATAAGTGGCCTGACTCAAATCAAGCTCCCCATTTCGGGGAGGCAGCAGGGGTGCAAAACACCCCAGCAGCCTCACCGTGTGTTGGGGGAGGGGTTACTTGACATAGTTTCAGGCCGCTGGGGGAACAAAGTACCCCGGAAGCCCTGTGAGTCTGGGGGACACTTCCGGACATTGGAGTGTCCCCCTTAATATGAACATGAAGGTCAGGCAATCAGCTTTGCACCAGTGACCCGACTCAAATAAAGCTTGACATTTGGGGAGGCTGCAGGGGTACCAAAATACCCCAATTGTCTCACCGTGTGTTTGGTGGGGGGACTTACCAGGGCAGTCTACTCTCTGATGGTGATGGCGTCTGCTGGTCCATTGGCATACAAACCGAGGGAAGGGAAGAACTGTTCCCTTCTCTCACTTCCTATTTCAACATGCACAGGCTTCTTCCTTTGTGGTCAGGCTGCAGTAGCCAATAAGCAAGCAGCTTATTTGGCTTCTGCAGCCTAGACACTGTCACACTTTATATAATTGGTGTGGTGGGGCCCCCCAAACTGCAGGTGCTGTGGGCCCCCCTGATAGTCCAGTGCCCAGAGTGTTCCATTAAAAACGAAAATTCAATACAGGGATAGTGAGGGAGACTGCGGGAGTAGCAAGGGAGACCCTGATTGTATCAATTTGTGTGATGCCTTGAATGTGTTCATGTTTAGAAGCAGTGGTTGAAGTGGGCGGGAGTTGTTCCTATACTCTTATATTAAAAAGAAACCATTCCGGAATGGTTTTGTTTTAAAATAATAGCGTAGGAAGAAGTTCAAACTTGCACTGTAGTGCACTGCACTGAGTGTTCCCTTAAACAGGCGGCACATTTGTTTGGGGGTTTGGATTGTGAGGGGGGCGTGGCAATGGGGTTTGTGGGCACTGGGGGAGGGGTGGGGCAGGCAAGCAGGGAACATAGTTCCAGTACTTATTTTCATACACTTCGACCACTGATTAGAAGAGTTCTAAAACGTACATTTTATTTTTCTCGGATGGTTAATTTGTAAAAGATTAGCACTGATCAAAAATATATGCAGATGGTGTGCGGGCCTAAAGATTACTCGGCCACTCATTGCATAGCCACAGGCTCCTGTCAGTCAGGATTGGCAGTGTTTAAGACAGAGGGATTAGACATTTTTATAATGCCAATAAAAAAGGAACTTGCCTTCTTGGGGATAATATGGTTTGTATGAAAACATTTGTCATGGAGGATAATATATTGAGTGCCGCAAGGTTTACGTACTAAAATAATATGAATCATTGTATGAATCCCTCTGTTAGCCAGTAGATTACTTAAGGTGGGCTTGTTTATTTCTCCTGAAAGCTGGCAAAATGAACAGTTGCCAGACAATGTTTTCAAGGATCTCAAATCTTCTTTGTCAGTGTTACAATTGGCTTGCTGCTTCTGATGTCACTGACTGAGCAGATTGCATATGGCTACAGGACAACCTTTATGGTAGTTTAAGCGGGAAAATGCATAATTGAAAACAAGCTAAAGTGAGGTTTAAAAAATATAAATGTTAAAATGAGGCAAGAAAAAAACACATTAAAAAACCTTTTGTTAATGATGGAGGAAGTTGTTCTGAGCATTGGAAGATAGATGAGGCACTAAATGTGCCGTGCAACTTTTGAGGTAAAAGATGTCCTTTAGAGGTAAAAGATGTCGTAAGCGTTTATCAACAATGATGTAAACTCTTTAGAAGTCAGGCACATGTGCAAAACCAGGGCTGAAGCAGCTTTACCCAGGAAAGCACTGTCAAAAGTCACTCATGCAGAAAGTGAAGATGGCAAGTCCACCCACTGTTTTTGTATCCTATACTTTAATTGGTATATTGTATTATAGTCGTCATTTATATAGCGCCAATTTACCATTTGCATGGCCTCAATGCGCTTTGGGGTTGGAACGCCCAATGGCATATCTTGAATCATGGGATTCTCTCAGTGTCACACTCACCTGTGTCTCTGCAGGAGCGATGGACGAGCCTCCCTTGACCCCGAGTCTTCACTTCCCCGTTTCACCCGGAGGAATACCTTGATCTTTATTAGGGTGTGCACTCCATCCTGCATTTGCAGGGGTGCGATTCACTCATCTGATTGGTGCCAATGTCTGTAGGCTAAGTTCAGAAGCCAAACGCTGTTTTATGCCTTTGCAGCGAGGCCGAGAGTTCAAGGCACCAGTTTCTTCATTGGCTAGAAAGTCCTTCCTTTGTGTGCCTATGCCAGGCCTGCCAAGCCTCCACCCAGCTTGCCCCAACTACCTGCCTGATACCCATGACACTCAGTGCCAAGCACAGAGTTGCCTAATCATGAACCTTCTGGCCGTGTTGTTGTGCTTCACCACTGTGGCACGACCAAATGGGAGGTCCACGCACAGTGTGGCATTACTCACCCCCAAAGTGCATTTCACTCATACACATGTCAATCAGCATCATTTTTCTGCCCTCTCATCTATTCCAAAGACATGTCAAGTGGCATTACAGACTGTTTCATCCATCACATCACATCATAGTGTTGCACGGGAAATGAGCAAAACTTCAAAACTTCCAACGTATAATCAAAGAACTTAACTGTCGTTAGCATAGAACCAGCAATGGGTGATTCAGGCCTCTCTTTCCAACATCAATAGGTTGAGTACTATTGAACTGTGTAGCGGTGATATCTGTTATTTGCAATGATGCTAACAGAATAAGAGTGGCAGCAAGAATTAGGTAAACAAGATGATATGTTTCGGCCTCCCACCCAACACGGCCTATGCTACATATAAGGCAATTCTAGGAAGCTGCTTAGTGTAACGCAGGCCAGTATTGAAGAGGGGTCTGATTTTTACCAATTTAAGCAGCAAGTACGAACACTATAGGGGACAGAGGATTTACAATGCTACTACGCCCGGGGTTTTATTAATTCACGCTCCTTCCCTAATCCCTCATTACACGTGGCTGGCCCATGTTTCTCAAACAGTTTGCTGATGATACTGATACAAAATATTTGCATTTTAAAATCAGTAGACAAGATAAATGAATGCATGTTTTGGACACTTTGGACCTCTGCCTATGGATGTGCAGTTCTTATACGAGGATAATTTACTGGTCATACTAAATGTCCCAAGCATGCAAGCACCTTCTTTCTTTAGCTGAGTAAATATTATGCAGACTAATAAAATACGAGTTCAGGTCCAGCCTAGAGCACAGCAGGTGCATCCATGTGCTTAGCCCCAGATAAAATATTAATGCAGATAGCTAGAAAGCGCTCTGACTGGATGCTGTCCAAACAGATCAGATTTATCACACCTTACCTCCCCTTCCAGCAGATTAAGTTAAAATCGAAAATGAATGTCCCTTTGAGGGATTAGGCTTTAAATGAATGCATTATGCCATCAAAGCACTTGATGCTTAGATTTCTCTTTAGGGATCCACCCTGCACTCTACAGATAATGGCCGAGGGATTGTTTCCTGGAGGGGCATGAGAAATATCAGCCAAATAATGTCCCAAAAGAGCAGGCGACTTGTGATTGCCGGAGCTCAGACACACTGCACAGGGTAGCAGGACTGTTGACTCTCTATGCAGTCAGGGCCTTACATGTGCACCAATCGCACATGGCCCTTACTGTAGAAGAAACTACATCTCAATATATGTTTAGATTTAAGTACGTTTTTTGTAAAGCACTGGAAGCGGAGCATATAGGTAGTGTCTGTCATAAAATGGGGAGGACCACACTGTTCATGATAAAAAATAAATAAAAAAAAACACAATGGAATGAAGTAATCAAAGCATGGAGACATGGCTCATTTGTACCTATCGATTAGGGCGAATATCCCAAAGTATTAACACTGCATTAGAATATGTCGGCAGATTGGTGCCGTTCTTCAAACTTGCCACCCGCAAAATATAACTAAACCTACACGAATCAGAGCTGGTAAACAGACAATGTATTGCAGCTGATAAATAACTTGCATTCAGGCCATTCGAATCACATCATTTCGACTGGAACCTGTTTGTGCCGTCAAACTGCCATGTGATGCTGTGTAAATTGGGAGTGACCACTGTGGGGAGGGTGGGGGTGGAAGTGGCTGGCCAGTTCCGCTCTGAGTTGTTGAACAAAAGGGTGTCGAGAGATGCAGAGAACAGGGAGGCTGAGGGCCCGCTAGAGCAATACAAACTGCTACAATCAGCACATGGATAAAGGTGCACACCAGATGAGGAATTGGAAATGTGGGCTACACAGCACCAGGAGACTTTATATCATGTTGAGGTTTCATTATAATGTTTTAATTTAAGTCTCGTTTTCAAGTGATTTTAAACCTGCCATAAGGCAGAAGGTAGCAACGAGCCCCAACATGGAGAAAAAAAAAAACACAAAAAAAGCAGAAGAGTAGTCTAGGAAATCAAATCCGTTAACTAGATCACAAACCCCTGCTTTGAGTTAACTAATGCTTGATGCTCTCTATTAACAGGATACATGAACAGAAGCCCAGGGTGAGAAGGTGAGATTATGCAAATTAACTCCCATCAGCACCCAACACCAGCCACAGAGGATTCCTGCCCTACAGACCATTATAACCACTGCCTCAAAGGCACTAATATGACTCAAGAACCTCCATGAAGGGCAGACTGGGGCTTCTGCTCCCAAGCAGCTTTGGTTGAATTCCCCCAAACCCCTCAGTTGAATGTACTCATATTTCCTTCCAGCTTTCCCATCTATAGAACCTGGCTGTTCATGGCCATTTGGGGCTCAGAGGAGTGAACAGAGACGCTTTATATGCTGTGTTTTCTTGAGCATGTTTGGTTCACCATGTAACTGTGGAAGGCTCAGAAGTCTGACTATGGTTAAGCCATAGACAGGGTAAGCGCATTAAAACACTTTGCGCACAAGCTATGTATTTTGGTAACCATAACATAAATACATAAAACCAAAACATTAGATTGTATTTGCTTACTTTTCAGGGAGTTGTTGCAAAATTGGCAAAATCCAATTTCTGTCATATAATCACTGCCAATGGCTGTTGGGGACACTCGGGAATACACGCTGTCGGTTCATATGGCTTCTGCTTGCATTTTACACTAGCAAGAAGAAGGCCGATTCCAAAGGAATCCATTGTAAACGCTGCCTGCCATGTACATGGCAGCAGTATTTGCTCCATTTGTACGTCGGAGAGCAAAAAGGGATGTGTACAGGCTAGTAATCCACCATTTTACACTCCCCTTTTACACTTTGGTATGCTAATGAGGAAAATTATGTGGCGGGAAACTATGTACACAAATGTATACCCATAAAATGTCCCTGCGGCCTAAATACAAGGAACTTAAATATCAACTCCCTGGCATTATCCCTCTGCTCCTAGAATCATCCCTACACCCCACTTTTTCCCCTATCAGATACACATGAGCAACTTGAGATTATGAAAATGTAGAGGTAGAGGTGCACTGGTAAAATCACAATAACGTAAGAGACTGTACTGTGAATGTTTTAGCTCGTGGCTGCATCCTACAGACTTCTACTGGCATATTGTAAAGGCCAAACACAACATACTAGAGTCGTTTTAATGTAAGGTATCCACATAACGTGTCTAATATTTTTCTCATAGTATAAACACAAGCAATACTGTCTATGTCATGTCTTTTAGAACAGTGACAGTATGCTTAGATGTGAAGTGTAGAAAAACATTGCATTTGACTCCATAAACTATTTCATGTGCAGTAGTATTTTTTTAATAACGCTTCTCTCACACGTTTAAATGTGCTCTGCTAGACTGGTGAAACTGTTGCTGTCAGTGATGAGATTGTAATTGGTTTCAGCAGGGATGTCATCTGTGATGTCATCAGTGTGCTCTAATTTTCAATGATCCCTTTGGTGATGTCATCAGTGTGATCATGCGCTGTGCAATAGTTGGCCTTAGAGTTAAGGTGGCATGGCTTTTAACATCTGCCTAATTCCAGGAGTTTTGTTGCATTAAAACGGCATCTTAACATTACTTTAACTCAAGCTATTTGACTGATATTCAATAGTTTTGTTGTGCTGAACTTTTTTTAACATAGTTCTTTCTTTATTAAAGTTATGTTGTCTCTCTGCTGCATGGCCTAGGGCCTCATCAGGGGTTGGGCACATCGATACAAATGTGGCAGTAATAGCATTACCGCTGCATTACCGCTCTGCCCAATCCCGAGTTTAGCGGGAAGTTTGAGATTGACCTCCAGCTTTGTTTGAGCTGGAGGTAGATCTGGCCACTTTCCACCCATTTCTGGTGCAATTACCACAGCACAATTCACGTCATGGTAATTTGCAACGCGGTAAATGCGCAATACTGCCCCATAGAGACCTATGTACTATTAACAAAATGGGGAGTAACAGCATTGCTGCAACTCGGGATCTGGCGCTAATGCCAGACCGAGTTGCAGTAACGCAATTTGCATTGGGCGGTATCCTGCCACAATTAACATCAGGATACTGCCCAACTTCTGATGAGGCTCCTAGTCAGTGAAAATATAAATTGTGTTTTTAGTTTTCTTTAATTGCATTTAGCAGCTGGCGAGGAGGCAAGTAAAATGGCAAGAATGTAACCCCCCAAAAGGCCTAGGTTATGTTATGTTATTTTGCATTTGTTTAGCGCCTACTGACAAAGTTCATGTTGTCAAAATACATTTGCCTGTCAGAGAGGCAAAGGAAGATTATGAAAGAAAATTCAGCAGTGGCAGGGAAGAGGGAAGTCGGATAGATAGTTGAGTGATAGATAAGGTGCTCAGAAGGCATTGTAGAAACTCTTCATCAGAAGTGCTAGGCGCCCAGCTTCACTTAGTTTATACCACAGTTGCTAAGGCTGATTTTCTCAAAAGAGTGTGTTTGATGATAGAAAACCACAGGTAAATCGACTGTGCACACTTTCACATACAGGGAGGTCATTTGGAGATTGTTAGGGGTAGCAGCTTCTCCCCCTGGCCCATACCCCCTCTGCTACCCCTAGAGTTATCCCTGCTACCCCTTGGTCACTGGACAAAAAGGCAGTAGCAAGAGCAGATATCTGTGTTACAACCTGAAAAAGGCAGTTGTAAATACAGCTAAATGAGCCACACTCTTATTCACCTGGAAACTAAACTCGTTAGCTGGAGACATAACAGGGATGCATGGACAACCATGAAGACACCATCACCAACAGGTTGGCAGTCCATTAGTGAAGAATTCTGAAAGGTTGGGTTCAAAGGCAGGTATGTCTTTGCAGCTCATACCCAGTACTGTAGCAACAGGGGGCTATGTCTAGCTATCCGGGAATGGGTAAGAGCAGCCTGCAGTACTCAGTGACAGCACAGCATGAACTCAAATCTCATCAGTGTTTCGCGTTTCTTATTGTCTGCTTTGCACTTCCAACGCACCACTGTGCCTGTGATGAGAGGGGTGTGCCCCACTGGCTTCTCCCACCAATCCTGCCTCGCCACTTTATGACCTGATCCAGATCTGCCAGACCTGCATCACAGGCACACTGAAGATAGATGCAAGGCGAGATCATTTACATGAGTTTATATGAAGTTGCCCTCCGCCTTTGAAGTAAACCATCTGTTGAGTCCTCAAGCAAAACAATTTCGGAACAAGATGATGTCATGGAGCTGATGCTTATATTTTAAAATAAAAATCATGCAATTACTGTGACCTGCAGACCTGCAGCATATCTTTTAGCACGCCCCCTCTGTCTCCCATGTAAGAAAAAGAAAGGTGGGTTACTTACCAAATAAGCAAAATAGAAAGGTAATGGCTGTAAGGTTTCAAGTCATTCATAACCATGGGCACTGCTCTGTGCAACGCTGCAGACCATAGTTTTTCAGCCTGCCACGCCACTACAGGAGGGGTCAGATCATGTGCAAATCAGGCTTCATCCCACCCCAAAAGGGGCAGTCCAACCCGAACTGCTAGGTCACATCCCTTCTGCACGAGACCACAAGCATCCCCAGATATGTTTCGGCCTCATTGGGGATCATCGGTGAGGAGTATCCTAGGTCTGTAGGCCCAGCAGGATTTTCTAGCAGTGATGTCGTGGAGCTGCTGCTGCTGTTTACATTTTAAAATTGAAAAAACCTGCAATTACTGTGACCTGCAAAGCATCCTTCCCCTCCATCTACCATCTAACAAAAAAAAGCTGTGAGTTACTTACCAAATTAGCAAAACACAAAGAGAATGGAAGGTTTTTAATCATTCATAACGACTGGCACAGCTCTGAGCAACACTACAGACCATCTTTTTTGGTTTGGACTTGTGTTGATAAGTTGCAACTTCCAGTCTGTGGCCAGGCAGGCACTGGAGGTCTGCGCTTTGGAGTTTTGGTCCTCTTCATGATGCCCTGTCTGTTTACAGTTCAGCCCGAATTATGTACAATAGTCCAGGTTGTTGTGTTGGACGTCTGTTTACATTCAGAGAAATTTGGTAATATGGGCCTACACAATAATGCTACATATGGTAATCCATTCTTGTATGAAATTTATATCATATTGCAGTGATATTGTAACCACACTATGCTATGTGATACCACTTCATGTTTTGTCAAGGGGTGAATGCTTGTGTGCCGTCGCTTTCCGTGATGTCACTTGGGGCGGTGTCAAATGTCATCACTTCCTGTTATGTCATCGGAGGTCAATGGTCATGTGATTCCTCTTCCACTATGCCTGGCATTCTGGTGAAAAGATGTCCCTGTTCACATGTCCCTTCACACTGTGCTAATTAAAAGTAACTTCACACAGGGACACCCACTATGTTAACTCTCATCCAGGTTGTATTCAATACCAAGGTTTTTAAATCGTTTTGACCTAAATCATTGACATTTTTTTTTGCTGTCACCAAACATGTTTCCGACATTGCCCATGTGATGGAAAGAACTTTTAAGTGCCCCAATGTGCTTGAATCATATGGTACAAAATATTAAAAAAATAAAAAAATAAACAGATTACTAATGTAATGGCCACATTTCAAACATTCTATCATTGCTTGACTTCATACAGGCAGTTTCTGTTTGGTTGCACATGCTTAAATGCCTGTTTGAACAGCACAAGTAATCAATGTCTATATCATGAAAAGAGCAAGTAGGTCAGGGTCTTTCTTTTTCTCGTATCAATTCCTCACCCAGTTTATTTCACATTTGAATGTTCTACACAGGGTGTCAGTGATGACATCATCACCATCACTTATGCACACCTCTAGTTTATATTTTAAAAGACCAGATCAGAGATGAGCAGGATGTACAATATTTGGCTCTGGTCAACAACACACTGCTGTGCTTAGACTTAGAAAGAACTACCAGATTCAACACAGCCATTGATGCCTCAGAGTATTTCATGTGTGACACAATGCAGAACACTTATAGATCTCAATTGTCTGACATTTTACCCATTTTGGTGGATGGTATTGAAACATACAAAACATCGATACTGGGCCAAATTGTGGCACATGAGATGGAATAGTTGCGCTTGAAACCGCCAGGAGAAATAACTGGGGACATGTCCTCATCTTGCATATGAACATAGAGCAGTGCCCGTTGCACCACAATCGCAACCACTACATCCACACCCTTAGCAGAGCAGCAGTCAATAGCCTGTTCATCTGTGAGCAGCCTGCACAGCAGAAATGCAGGCCTATCTCTGTTTTTCTATTGTTTTTTTAAGAGAGTGGCTACCCAAATTTAATTTAAGAAATGCATCTCTACTTCTAAAATATGTGTGACTAAAGACTTTTCAGTAAAGAAGACACATTTCAATATCACGATGGGCAGCAGAGGAAATGATCAAGTACAGAGACGTTTTTATGAGAGGGCAAAAGGGACACTTGCCCAGGGCCCCCACCTTGGAGGGGGCCCCACAAGGCTAGCTGATCTGATTCTGTTTTCCACCAGTCTTAAATAGCACAAGTCAGGATACTTTATGGCATGCTGCTGAGGCTCTAAACCCATTGCCTTTCTGTTTTGGCAAGTGCTTTCTGATTTGATCAATTCATCATGTATTGTTTTCTGTGTTCACTGTGGTATACATAGTGTGTGTGTTCCTCATGTCACAACTTTGTAGCATTGTGTCCTTCCTGTGGGAATTATGTTGATCATGTGCAACAGGCAATGGTGAAACACATATTGATAAATTGAGTGCCACAATGGTTCAGAAGTTAGCTCAGTGTGTGAAGCACCCATTGCAGAGATATCTGCTCATATGCAAAATTAGAATATCACAATCCAGAAAGGCTTGCAGAGCCTTTCCTATGTCTGAAGTTTATAAACCTGCATGCATATGTAGTTGGTTTTGCAGAACAGATTCTGCTATTATCAGCAATGTACCTGCACCAGAGAGGGGTTGCTATAAAAACTAACATATTATCCCTATGGTGAAAGTCTAGAAATTGGTTTGTTCAGATGGGGTGTTGTAAAACCTAGGCAATCACATCCAACGATGGTATAAACTGTTAGTCCAAGAAGTGAATAAGTATCAAAATTCAAGACTATGGAAAGACAGAGCTCATGTTTGTATCCTGGATTTGCCAGTAGTTGATACAGTGATCCTGGTCAAATCATCGCATATATCTTACATTACTGTACTGCCTTCTGTGAGATTTGGCTTCTTGCATGCTGCTGGTATCGTTTAGTCCATAACTTGATCTTTCTTCTTATGTAGGCCATTTGGGTGGAAGGGTTGGTAGGCAGAAGAGAACGGACCATATGTTGCAGGCCTCAGGCAAGCATATTGTAAGGTCTGCTTGTTTGACACAGTCAAAGGTTTTTATGCACGTTTATAAATGAGAATTTCACAAGCCATTGTTTTGGAAGTATGTAAAGCTTTAAAATACAAAAGACAAACCCAGATTAAATTTGTCAAATCACATCGATTGGTATGCTGGTTTTGATATACCTTGATGATGCAGAGAATGAAGCTAGAATCATTCCCATTTTGCAGAACACTGTTCTATAATATTTTGTTTAAAAATGGTAATGTTTGGTAAAGTTATTTTTGTTCTTTCCAAGTCCGTTTTTATTTTTTAATGAAAGAGATTGTTTTAGTTCGTGGTAAGAACTGGAAAAGAAAGTATTCAAATGCAGAAATGTCAGAGTTGGCACAAATCCCAGCTGAACCCCTTCGCCCCTTAACCAATGTGTGAACCTGGGCATCTTATTTAATCTTGTATTGCCAAGTCTCTCAATATTGCCAGTCCCTAAACCTTTCAAAATTGTAAGCCCTTCACAGTGATTTCCTCCTCATGGTATGATCTTCATAAAAGCCTTATTCATGGTTTCACTGTGTTAATGGTGAGCATATTTATATCACACACCACAGGCATGTGTTCCTTTGATATCTAATGGCAATACTATTTGAAAACCAAAACCCACTTCTAATCTCAGTCTGCCTGGATAAAGACAGCTTCCTGGTAGCTTCTAATCTGCCTCCACTATCTATGCTACGGTATGTGTAGCTTTATTCTTTCTTTCCAATAGTCTCCTCTATCCATGCATGAGCACGTTTCCATTCTGTGAGGCAGCTAATGTGAGTTATCTGTCTATTATGGGTTACATGTACCTTTTACATACAGTCCTGCATTAATACTAGAGGCTGCATACCTTTCCGGATGTTATTGATAAAAAGTATCCTGTATGTACTAGATCAGTAACTCCTTTGTAGACTGCTAATGTTGGTCTTCAAATGCTACTTGTTTATCATTCTGATTAGAGCAAGAATGAAGAGGGCAACGGGACTTAAAGGGAGTAAACATGCTTACTATGCACTGAGAGAGCATATCAACCTATAGGTTGTGAGTGCGACAGGTGGGGGGTGGAGGGCGCGACCAGTATTCTTGATTCCTTAATTCCTTTGGTTTGGTGGAGGGGGGCCCCAAAGATGTCCGTACCCATGGCCTCAAAAGTGCTTAAAATGGCCCTGATCGAGGGTGTCCATTCTGTCATGTGTTATGAATGCCAACACCATATACTGCCTGCTCACATATGCCTCCATACTTCTGCAGCTAGCGGCAATGAAAGTCACATGATCTGAATTCACAAAGTGGTGTGTACACAGCTTCTGGCTGCCAAGAAAGCTATCATGACACAAGCAGAGAGGCATCATAGGGATGCTCCCAACTACACAGCTGGGTCATGGTTCTGGTTGGGTTGTCCACACAGCCCCTGTGTGTCCTGCTGTCAAGGACATGTTATTAAAATACATTAGACATTATACCATATCAAAAGTCACAGACCCTCTCACCGTGAAAGTAGCACTGCCACTGACATGAATGATCCATCCGTTGTCCATGTCACCTACCTAACAATGTAACACCTGGTATTTGATGTTCCATTTGTCCTGCCCTGTTGACCATAATAGATGGTAATAATGAATTCAAGGATCGGGCTGTCCTGCTGTTGCGTCAGAGGTGGGGCAAGGAATATGCTTTGGTCTGCTGGAAGGGAAGGGATGTGGCGTACCTGGGAACCCCTGGAAAACAGCTGCATCCTTTGTCTGTGGACTTCCTTTGTGTAACTTATTCAGAATCACTGTAACGGAACCCAGGCCTTGTGAGGGAGTATGTCAGGAAGTGGAAACACAAGGGTTGTTGTGTTAGGGTTGCTTGCCCTCTGAGCTATGCATGACATTTTCATTAGCATCACCCTTCCCAGAAGGCCCCTGGGCAGGCATGCTTGCCCTCTCCAATTGAGCCTGCAGAGCAGTCCCAAAGCTCCTGCTGGCAGTGTATCACAACAGACCAAAGGAAATACAATTAACAACAATAGCGAGTCTCACATTGATCGTTCATTTCTGTATGTATCTGTTAATCTTTGGCTGCGATGCCTGCTTAGCAAGCCTTTTTTTCTGCCTTAATGACCTAGACTTGCATTCACCCTTAGTCTGCCCTGGTAGCATGTTCTTCCAACACCTACTTGGATTGCTTACTGATTTGTTCTGCCACTAGCCCAGTACCCAGAGCCTCCTTTCAGGTCTCTTGATTCCTGTTCTGCCCACTGAACTGCTTACTGAGTGTCTCTGGCTCATTTGGTGAACTTGTTCTTGTTGGTGGAACTTGGACTGTTTTCTGGAATACTCTTACATACTGCATGTGCATTCTTGGATGCTTCCTGTGCCTGCCCCCACAAGGCTGTCTACAACTGGACCCTAATCTGCAATTCTGACTGGAACGTGAATTAGTGCGTGTCCTCGTGCTGCCTAGCTGGTCCTCATTGGAGGATTTTATTTCCCATCATTGTGCCATTTGGGGCAGAGCCCTAGCCTTTTGCCTTTGGAAACCTGAATATTCACTGGGAGACTCTGTGTTCTTCTCTTTTTCTCTAGGGCAGATCTCCCCTATGAAGAGCCAGACAATAGTAGGCACCCTGCTGTGGACGGTGTAGGAGTGAGTCAGAGAACATCTTACTGAAGTGTAACACATTGTTCACTACTCTTCCAGTTTATGGGTGTTCTTGCACAATCTGTAACCCACTTAGCTTTCCGGCTCGTTCCTGTTTTTGATGTCTGTTCCATTGTTGATTGGAGTGATAGCTGAGCAGGGCTGTCAGTTCTCACTGCACTGACACAGTCCATGTGGATCATGACACATGTATCATCAGTAGTCCGTAGTCACTGTAGTGTCATACCGCACTTTCCTTTATAGTGACTCTTTCCATTATCCTCACATGTGCAGAGATGTTCTTCCTTCCAGGTTATTCTGATTGTTTCAATATGTAATATACTTTTTTTGTTATGTAGAAGGTTTCACCAGTTCCAATTCTGCTGCAGACCAGTTCGCTAAATTTCCGGAATATTGACCCTTGAATCAGAAGTGATGTGGCCTTGTTTGCTAGTTCACATTTGCAACGGCAAAGCTCTGCCAAGCATCCCTGCCACCGTAGCTAATCCACAAGGCCATTAATGTCTCATTGAATGTCTCACTCTTATGTCGAGTTCTACATTAAATAGTTGGATTTCCTCTGTGTGCAAGTAACAGACTGGATAGTTAAGTGGGTGTCTGGTGGATTCGATTAATTGGTTTCCTTTGTGTCTCTTTTTCTCAGATGTTCCAGGAGATGCAGCTACACGTTTTGCAAGGTATGGGATATCTTGTCATGTTGGGTAGTGTTGTCAATTGCACCGTTATTTTGCATATCTTTATCATGCTTCCTTTGCTGTGCTCCATTTTGGCACATGTATCTCCTCTTCCTGATATGATATGATATGGGATTTATAATTCGCCTATACACAAGTGTTTCAAGGCGCGACGAGGCAGGGAGGGGGGACATAGGGGACAACAATCCTACTAGGCCAGGTGTCATTCAGATCACGCAAATACATGGGAAGGGGGAAAGGGAAAGTGCTAGGGGCAAGGGAGAGGGGAAAGTGCAGTACATGGGATAGTGGAATAATAAGATAAATAATAAGGGGCCAGTTGGTGGCAAGTGCAAGGTAAGTGCAGAACAAGTGCTCGGAGGGGGGCTGTATGGATACAGAGACAGTCCCGCTGGGCCAAGGAACGGGATCAGTGATAGTGGCCCGGTGCCGTTTTCAGTGCGGTTTCAATCAGGAACTTAGCAGGGGAGAGGGAGAGAGAAAGCAGAAGCAAAGAGGAAGGTTTTGAGGTGCTTCCGGAACCAGAGATGGTTCTCCTCAAGTTTCAAGGAGGCAGGAAGGCTGTTCCAGAGGAAGGCCCCTGTCACGGAGAGAGATCTACCCCCAACTCATTGCTTGGAGAAGCGGCTGACCCTGTGGGAGTTGGAGGCAGATGAGCGAAGAGCTCGAGAAGCAAGATATTTAGGAAGGGAGAGTTGAAGGTGTTTCGGCCCCAGAAAGCCTTGAGGACAATGCAAAGGGTTTTGAACTTAATCCTCGTAGCCACTGGGAGCTAGTGAAGAGATTTCAGTCCTGGAGAGATACGATCCCTGGGCTTGAGGCCAAGGACAAGTCTCGCAGTCCTGTTCTGGATCAGTTGCAGAGGGCGGAGAGTAGAGGCAGGCAGATTTAGATAGAGGCTGTTACAATAATCCAGCTTAGAAAGAACCAGGGCTCTGGAGACAGTGAGCTTCTGGGGGAAGGAGACGAAAGGAAGAATACCTCTGAGGAGGTGCAGCTGGTAGTGTGACTTCTTAGAGACGTCAGAGATGTGAGGAGAGAAGGGGAGTGTGGAGTCGAAGATGACTCTGAGGTTTTTTGCTGTGCAGGTGGGAGAAGAAAGAGCAGGAAGAAGGCCAAGAGAGGCCAGCCAGAGAGCTGCTCGGAAGGAGGGAGCGGGTGTGCCGATGAGTAGAATCTCAGTCTTACTGGCATTAAGGCAGAGGTCATTGGCGGCACACCACTCATGGATGAATGCTCCTCATTATATCAAGAATCTTGTGACCATGTGTAAACTTCCTAGATCTCTGAGGTCCTCCTCATTAGCTATGAACAGTATACCTACCTTTACATTTTTAAAACACCATGGGAAGATCCTTCCCTGTTCAAGCAGCTAAAGCATGGAAACCCTCCCCATGGAACTAAAATCTCAGAGAATACTCAGTTGCCTTAGATGACAATTGAAAATGGAATTCTACCTCACCCTCATCAACTCTCACTCAACTCGCACTCCAACCATACTTGCCAGCTAACGGGCACTCTAAACCCACTCCTCACTTCTCCTAAACCTGTGACTTTCAGTCCCACTCTCACAGCTAATGGCCTCACTGTGTTTAACCATTTTAGCAAATTCATAGACATTCACAATATTTGAGACCTGCTACAAGCAAGTTTCCACTCCTGTCACTCCAGGGAAACTGCTTTTGTGAATATCTCCAGCTGCATTGCCTCCGCTAGGCACTCCAATCAATGTTCTATCCTCCTAATTCTCTTTGACCTGTCCACTGCCTTTGACATTTTCAATTACTCTGATCACCTTACAAATCTCACTCTTCTTGAAGTTTCAAGCCCTTGAGTGGATTGAATCCTACCTAACACCTCTTCAATTCTCTGTCTACTGGAACAGCAACACCTCTCAACTCACTCCTCTAACTGTTGGTGTTTCGCAAGGCTCTGTCTTGATTTATCTCCTCTTTACACTGTGTATCTCTGCTCTTAGGGCACTCATTTACTCCTTTGGGTTTTTTAATACCAATGATTCACGGACAACACCCAAATCCTCTTCCCTTTTCCTGATCTCGGTATCAGAATTTCAAACTGGCTTTCTGCCATTAAATATTGGATGGCTTAGCACTCTCTGATGCTAAAGTTTTCCAAAAAAAAAGGGGCTTGTCTTTCCTGCCAAAGACTCTCTCTCATCGCCTTCCCAGTCTATCCAGTTCCCACTTGACACTCCCCCTTGCTCCCCTTCAGCTAGAACCCCTGATGGCATCTATGACTCTTCTCACACCTTCTCTACTTTCATCTTCAAAACTGCAATGTCCAGTAGCCTCAACCTTCTAAATATTAGGATAATCAGGCACCTCCTTCCTTTGAACACCACCAATCATCTCTTAACCAAGCCTGTCTTCTCTAAACTGGAGTACTGTGCCAGCATCCTCATTGGAGAAGATGAGACTGGGATGTGTACTCGACTATGCAGTGCACTGCAGTCCATCAGCTACTCATTATGTGTAGTGAAGCCTTCGGTCCGACCGCACAATCATCCAGTGCTGTGATTCTGTGACTTATCTGCTCCTGTTCAAGGTAACGGATTCCCTCTGCACTGTGTACTGTGCATTTAATTGCAAACAGTGCTCCGGAACAGAGACTTACAATAGTTTATAGTGTAAATGTCCGTACTTCCTAAATGTCATCTCTGATGATATCGATACACTTGGCGCATGTAAAAATATTAGCGACACAATCACAAACCTAAAAAAAGAAAAAAAAGAAAAACCGAGCGCCTTCGGTAAGTATTCATATTTTTTACAGTTGTGGAGAAATCCTAGGGTGGCTTTGACAAAGGCTGCAAAGGGATAATAGGCTGCTAATGTGCCTGAACCAATTACATTATTTTCAATTTATCAACATTAAAATCAGTGGGATCTAAAATTAAAGATACATTTCCATTCGAAGCCAATATTTTAAAACGATGACTTGATGTCACCTTGGGCTATTAACGATGCGTCTGTGATATGCTGGTGTCTAATAGGCTTCCCGGTTTAACTCTGCTGAGTAATTGCAGGCCCTCTGTCTTGGCGTCACCATGGCAGGTCATGCAGAAGAGATGAGGAGTAGAGGTTAATGTGGAGTCTGGCGCAGCGGGCCATTCTGATTAAGCTCAGCGGCGTCCCACCCGGGCTGCTAAGCCACTGAGAATGCATTAGAAACTGGCATTTGGTGCTCAGAGGAGACCTTGTACAGGGATTCAATTCAGGTTCAACATGATTGGCTATTAAAACCCTCAATCAGAATATGTTAAAAAAAAAAAGAAAAAACTGTCATAATAATGCTCTGACCAATCTACGCTCGTGCAATAAATGGCCTTTCTTTCAACAATTTCTTTCTTTTTTTGTTAAACCTAACTCTTCATACCTTGGACCTCATTTTGTAAATGCTGCCAGCAGTTGTAAAATACTGCTCGGTTCACTCCTACGGCTCCACCCAAGATACAAATATCACATTTGTTGTTCAATATGGTGCCTGCACTGGCGTAACGGGGAGCCCCGGCAGCCCTTGTGGTGCGGGGGACGCCGCCAACACATGTCCTGGGAGGGGGCCCCACTTGGAGTAAAAAAAAATCAAAAAATAAATTCCCCCCAAAAATAATCACATTTTTATTTCTTGTTTAATTGACTCTGCATTCATAAAGAAATTATTTCAATAACAAACATTATTTCTTTATGAAGGAAGAGTGACTATAAAAATAAACTTTCTTTTTGAAGCCTGAGGGCTCCCCAGACCCCCCACCCCCCATTACATGGAAGACCCTTGCTGGAGGCCTCCATGTCATGAGGTTGGGAGAGCTCTATGACTTCAAAAAGAAATAGTTCAGTTTTGAAGTCACTCTGCCTTCATAAAGAAATTATTTCTGTTATGGTTACATCCTTAACGGAAATAATGTCTTTATGAAGTCAGAGTGACTTCAAAAAGAAACAATTTCTTCTTGAAGTGATAGGGCTCCCCTCAACCCCATGGCGTGTGCATGTGTGAGTGTGTGATGAAATGGTGTACACTTAAATGTATAGGTGGCTGCCTGTGTGGGTGTATGTTGAAAGGGTGCACACAGATGTATGGGTGGCTGGGTTTGCGTGTGTGCGTGTACAGTGAAAGTGTGTACACTTAAATGTGTGTGAGGCTTGCTGGGTATGCCTGTATGATGAAAGGGTGCACATTTATATGTATAGGTGGCAGCCTATGTGAGTGTGCCTGTGTGGTGAAAAGGTGCACACTTAAATGTACAGTTGGCTGCCTGGGTGTGCCTGTATGGTGAAAGGGCGCACACTTAAAATGTATGGGTGGCAGCCTGGGTGTGCCTGTATGTTGTATGTGGCTGCATGTGTGTGCATGGTGAATGGTGAGTGGGGTTGTGTTCAATGGTGCAACAAAACCAACATTTTGAGGGGCTAACCCTTCAAATGTTGGGGGAGGCGCTAACTTCATGGGCAGAGGGACAAACATATTTGTGTGTTTACATTTTAATGAGACTATTCTAGTGCAGCTTCAATGTTACATGCAGATAACTCTCTGCTTTAAGTCTGAAAGCACCCATTTATGGACGGACTGCTGTAAGAAAGAGCAGTCTCCTGTTCCCTCTTTACCCTTAAAGTCACTCCCCTGGCATGCAAGTACTAAACCCACATCACAATTTCAATTGCCTAAACAATTTGGCATTTGAATACAGGTACTTGTGTGTGAGGAAGCACTTATGTATGGGGCACTCTGCCTCATATACAAGTACTGGGATGAGATGAAGGTACATGAAGGTAATGCCTGACTTCGCTACCTGTAATCTTCATTACTCCTAGACCTACTCTTCCTCGTTGGAGGGAGAAGGGAGGTATGGGGGCGGGATTGTGCGATAAACCATAATGGTCGTCCATGTTCAGGCTAAGCAGGAATGGTATGTGGTATTAGTGGCTAGAGAGGCATTTTGGCTAGCGAGGCATTAGTGGCTAGAGAGGATAGAGAGGCATTTTGGTGCAACCAATCTAGTCATTCCTCAGTTTGGTATGAGTTTTTTAACTGGGCATTTTTGCTAAAGCAGTCCTGCTAAGTGTAATTACCTGGCTAGACAGGCATTTGGGTGCTGCCACTCTAGTTATATCTTACTGTGGCATTTTATATTTTTTCTAATGATCTATGATAAAATGATATGATATTATATGATAAATCATTTATAACTTGCCTGTACACAAGTGTTTCTATGCGCAACAAGACAAGGGAGGGAAGACAGAGGGAGGACAAGACCAACCATCTTACTAGGCCTTTTGTCATTCAGATAGTGCAAGAACAAGAAGTGCAAGGGGAAAAAGAGGAATGAGTGCAAGGGAGAGGGAAGGGTAAAATAGGACAGCAAT
This sequence comes from Ambystoma mexicanum, assembly GCF_040938575.1. Lineage (NCBI taxonomy): Eukaryota > Metazoa > Chordata > Amphibia > Caudata > Ambystomatidae > Ambystoma > Ambystoma mexicanum. Next base: position 107,032,561 of record NC_090937.1, read on the forward strand.
GCTCTCAGTAAGTGCAGACAGGGCAGCAAAGCTCTTGGCAGTGCAAGGAGAACAAGGGACTGTAGGGTTACAGCTACAGCCCCTTAGTGCATGGTAGGGCAAGAGGCAGTGCAAGGGTGACTGATCAAGAAAGAGCATGGACTCAGTAATACACTGAGGGTAGCCGAGCAACCAGTCGGTAGAGCATACAGGTAGCTCAGGTAGGTCAGCAGGGGAGGGAGAGAGAGCAATCAGAGGAGAAGAGGAACGTTTTGAGCTGCTTCCAGAACTTTAGGTGATCCAGCTCAAGTTTAAGAGGGGCAGAGAAGCCATTCCAAAGGGAGGCACCTGCAGAGGAGAGGGATCAACCCCCTGTTTTCAGCCTGGAAAAACATCTAACCCTTAGAGAGTTGGAGGTAGCTGAGTGAAGGGCTCGAGAAAGAAAGTATTTTGGAAGAGAGCGTTGGATATAGTGCGGGCCCCGACCCCAGAAAGCTTTGTGGACAATGCAAAGGGTCTTGATTTTGATCCTGGCAGCCACCGGGAGCCAGTGGAGAGATTTTATGGCTAAAGAGATTTGGTCCTTGGGCTTGAAGCCAAGGATAAGCCTTGCTCTCCTGTTCTGAATTAGTTGCAGAGATCAGAGAGTAGAGGAAGGCAGAATGAGGACAAGGCTGTTGCAGTAGTCCAGCCTTGAGAGAACCAGGGCTCTGGATACAGTGAGCTTCTGGGGGAAAGTGAGAAAGGAAGAGTCCTTTTGAGTAAGTGCAGCTGGTAGTGGGACTTCTTGGAGATGTCTGAGATGTGAGGAGAGAAAGAGAGAGTGAAGTTGAAGATGCCACCAATGTTTTTTGCCTCACAGGATGCGAAGGAAGAGGGCCTAAGGCGGGTGGCCAGAGTGAGAGAGGGAAAGCAGGGGCAGGGGTTCCAATGAGAAGGATCGCTGTCTTACTTGTATCAAGGCAGAGATCATTGGAGGCGCACCAATGCTGATTGGCGGATAGACAGTCATGAATGAGCGTGAGAGGAGAGTAAGTTGAGAGGAGCCTGATAAAAAGCTGAGTGTCACCCGCATAACACGGAAAGTTAGAAGAGAATGTAGAGATCAGGTAGGCCAAAGGGGCCAAGTAGAGGTTGAAAAACCAGGGTGAGCGGATAGAGCCCTCGGGAACACCACAGGTAGAGAGAGAGGTGATGGAGAGAATGGGACCAAGTTGGACTGGGAGGGGCGGTCCAAGAGGAAAGAGGTCACCCACTCCAGGGCCTGATCCATGATGCCTAGGTTCTCACTTAGTTGATTGATCAAGATGGCATGGTTGACCATGTCGAAAGCAGACTAAAGATCAAGGAGGATGAGGACGGAAGGAATGCTGGGATCAAGGTTAGAGTGCAGATCTATACGGGTGTTCAGGAGAGCAGTTTCCATGCTTCTGGCAGCTCTGAAGCCAGACTGATGGTCATGGAGACAACCAACAGATTCAGTGTGGAGAGTGAGCTGGGAAATGGCAAGCTTTTCCAAAGAGTTTGCCCAGGCAAGGGGTGATGGAGATTGGGTGAAAGTTTTCTGGTCTGGTAGGATCGGCAGACGGCTTCTTGATAGTGCGCTCAAAAATATTATTATCCCGACTGTTTTTTATTTTTGATTGCCTGTGACTCGTTTTTGCTCTGTTCAGCTACTTTCTTAGCACAAGTATTCTAAGGAGGAAGTAATTGAAAGAGAAGGGTGCAGAAACAATGTGGAATCGAACGATAGTTGGGAAGATGAATCACCGGAGCATGAGCTTTTTGGTATTAAAGACGCTTTCTTTGCTTTAAAAGTTGCAGTTCTATAGCCTTTGTCTAGAGCCTTCTAGATGCTTTCGTGAGTCCAGTAGGATCTTTTAGCCATCTTGTTTCTGCTTGTCTTTTTAAGCTTTTAGTAGTAATAGTAGTATTAGTAGATGTGAGAGAGGAGGAGATGAATAAGAGATCCAAAGAGGGACCACAGTGAGAGTTGGTAGGTTATGGATAGAGTGGAGACTAAGAAAAGACTGAAGTTCGGATTTTCTCACTCATTTCTGAGGGACTTGAAATAATGGTTGTTGCCTTTTTGTGCTCAAATCGCCCGCAAGAAGCCATCCCCCCTCCATTATACCTCACTCCAGTACTGTGTGGGTTGGAACGGCCAGGGTGCCAAACACCATTTACACTTCAAAAGCAATCTTCTGCACAGTGACCATTGTTCTCATGGCCTCCCCAGACACAGTGTCTCCAGACTCCCCTCTGCAAGACCCCGCCTTTGCAATCCACATAAGTGTGTCTCCCTTCAGCAATGTTCCAGGCATTTGCTCTCGCCTCATGCCCATCCATTCCCCCTTTGGTATTAATGATCCAGCATAACTGATGACATCATGAATAGGGTGCACATTCTAGCATTGCATCAGTAAGGGGCCTACGGAAAAGTTGATACTATATGGGAAACAAGCTGATAATTGGCCGCTGTCTCTCCATTGCTCTTGGCACAGGTGGTCCGCTGGGCTCATCTCTGTGGTGTGAAGGTCAAGGCAAGGGGGCACACATCTTTCTAACTAAAACAAACAACAGGATCTGATAATGCAGAAATAATGGCACACATAAAATCTAGCATGAATAGGTCTATTCTGGTTGAATGAGCTAATATATTGGCATTCTAACTTTTACCCTTTTAGATTCTCTTTAATACCACAAACTCTTCACCTAGGTGCCGACCCCAAAGGTTTGATTTTCCATCTGGCCCGCTTGGGTCCTCATAAGATAGATAGACGTTTATTGTTCTTTGGGAAAATATATTGCCACACAGGATTAGGGCTGTGTTGGGGGTCCGTGAGTGAGTGATCGGTGCGCTGGAGGGTAGGATAGGTATCACCATCAAAGGAACTGGGTAGGGGTCGGAGATTGGGGGCTCTGGACTGTCGGGAATGGTGGTTGGGAGGGCATGGGAAGTTTAGTGGAGATGAATGGGCACTTGGTTTATGACTACTCACTGTCACACGCTCTTCAAGGAGCACAGGATTGTAACAAGGCATGGCTAGCTTCCATGAGAACAGGGCTCGTGCAGAGCTGGCAAGGTGGAGGCGATGGTGTGGGCTAGCGGTGTGAGGCGCTGCGGATGATGGATGAGAGCTGCATTTCTACATAGAGATTGTTTTTCTGGCCCGGTAGAAACAATGGTGTTGGGACTAGTTCACAAATGGTTTCTTATAGCTGAGCTGGGGTCTATAAAGTATTGTTTTTTTCTATGGGCTGTGGTGCAACAGAATGCTGCTGGGGGTGGTTACGGCTCCACCCTTGGGTATTACATATGGTATGTTTCTAGAGCGACACAAGGGTGGGGGCCCAGGATCATCTCCTTACCAACAACGGTGACCATTGTTCTCATGGCCTCCCCAGACCCAGTGTCTCCAGGATCCCCTCTGCAACACCCCACCTTTGCAATCCACATAAGTGTGTCTGCCTTCAGCAGTGTTCCGGGCCTTTTCCGCTTGCCCCATGCCGATCTTCCCTCCCTTCAGTATCAATGGCATTTCCCACCTGTGACCATGCGCAAGCAAAGGGGCTGAGTGGGTGTGAACGGCCAAGGTGCCAAACACCATGTGCACTTCAAAAGAGATCTTCTGCATGGTGATCATTGTTCTCATGGCCTCCCCAGACCCAGTGTCTCCAGACTCCCCTCTGCAAGACCCCGCAACAAACACGTCACACATTCACATACACACCCTCTTTTCTAATCCTCTATAAACACCTTGACATTTAACACAAGAACATCTCTGTACTCAGTAAGGTATCTGTTCGTCGTGCAACTCGTTTCCAGGATAGTTGCTCCACTGCTTGCTAAATCGGCTTGTTTGTTCTTCCAGGTAAGGGTGGTAGGACACCAAATTTCCTTCTCTATATTCATCTACTGCCGATCTCAATTTGTTTTACTATTCCCACCAATTGTACAGGCCATTGTAATGTTCATTTAGCCCAATGACTTCACCATTGTATAAAGTTTCTAGTATTTTCATCTCGAAAAATACCACATTGCATCTTTGTCCATTGCAATAGAATAGAATATTTCATGGGATATGTTTGTAAGCATATTCCCTTTTGATGAATGGAAGAGCATGCAGTGGACGAATAACATGTTACGAATAGAAGTATACTAATCATATCTGTTAGACAGTTACCGCTGTGTTCATTTCACAATGCTAAACATGTTTTCCCTCTTTGAAAAAAACTAATATTGCATAGAAAGCTGTAATACAATCACATCAATCACTGGCATACAGTACTTTTTTGAATTATGTATATATTTCAATAAAAGTCTAAGAGACAATTGAAGAATGCCGGCCTGAGTGGTACTCGGTTGCCCTACTAAGAACCATTCAAAAAGTCTGGCCAAGATCCTGAACACTTTCCCGAAGGATATTGATTTAATAAGAGAATGGGTTAAATACTGTGGTTTTCGGGTGGACAAGATTGAAAGTAGAGCACAGGCTGTCTTGACGGATGTGAGGTCCAATCTATCCCATATCTGCAGCTGGCACTTTACCGACAATATGTACGACCAATCTGAGTACACTAAGAATCTTCAACCCCAAATTTTTCATAAATTGCTTCCACATGCAATTCCAACCAAATGTATGCACACGCTGCCTCCGGTGATTCCTGCGTGATGAATTAGCTATGTTTGTTGTTATGTTGGATGATGGGCTGCATAAATAAGTACTATCAATGATCTCTCTATCCAAATCTGGCAGGGTACTGAAATGGTAGCTTTTGGTGTATATTTACTTCAAAAGTGTCTTACGAAGGTTTCCATTGCCACAAGATAATATTGAACTTTTACTATACTAGATTTCACTACACTACATCGTTCCACGCTTTCTTGATACTCTAATAAAGCTAACAATTATGACCATTATAAAACAATGCCATTGTGCCCTTTAAAAGTCGCATTGTGTTTCCGTAATCGGTTGCTTGACATGTTCTTTTTTTGGCATAGAGCACAGTGATGGATGCACAGACCCTCACAACTGAAGAAACTGCCGACACGTCCAGTGTCCCAATGGTGAGTCCTACTGGCAGGCACAAAGTGATATTCTCGAGCGTTGGATCTGTCCACACATCTAATACAACTATGTTTTTCCCTTGGCCCATTTTATGACAATGCTCAGAAAATGAAGCAACAAGATTCAGCATCAATTTCATTTCTAGAGTCAACATTAAGTTCTCTTGACTATCAAGTAATTTTATTACACTTGTCCTTTTGCGAAAATGTGTTATGCTTGCAATTTAAAAAGAAATGAAAAAGTTTAAGTGTGCTATCAGTTTGTAACACTAAGTGGCATGCATGGGTGGCCATCTATATGTGCAATTGTTTGAATCTTATTGTTACAGTTCCATTTCGCTGTTTTCCCCGTACTAAAACAAGTACTGTGTTACAGGTGGTTGCTGGAACTTCGACCACAATCACTTCATTATTTGCAACTGGTCCAGAGTATGAGGTATGCGTACTTCCTCCATAATCCAGAATACATTACAAAAAATGTGAGGACAACATTACAATCAGTATGTGTTGCGCTGTGATCTCTGATGAAGCACATGTGTCATCTCTGAATGTTATCAGGTGCAATGTGAAAGGTATATTATGATTGTTTACGAGGGTATGTTCATATGAATGTTCTCTTAGTGTTGCTAGAACAAACCTTGAAGTATACAGTTCTTAATCATTTAATAATATTTTGTGTGTATACTTTGTGCGTAAGTGCACAGTGTGATGAAAGATTATGATTTCCAGTACAATTAACTTTTCCATTTTTTTAATGAATATTCTGTTAAAGGAATGCACACAAGGTGTTGAAATAGAAGAGGAGGCACATGGACCAGAAGTAAACATAACCTAATATTAAATACTTTTGGACATCACATTGCATTTGGAATACATTTTAATGTTGTAGCTTTTACTATTCAAACACGTTGGTTCTGTTTGTAGATATGTACAGATGTCGGTTTGTGATAAAATTAAATGTGCTGGATGTACACCATATAAAAATGCTATTTTGTTTCAGCTTGCTGGTGCGGTGAAAAAAGAGAATTCCACGGTTTCCAACAAAAGAAAGTAAACAAGGGTAACAAACAAACAAGTTTTCTTTGTAGAACTTTTTAAGCTGTTGATTTATTCATATAATGTTTTTGTATATAAAGTGGTATCTGCTATATATGTGCTATACATTGAGCATGCTTCCCAACACATCTTTTAGAGGCACAGAAGGAAGTGAAATATAAAGACACAGACAACAAATGAAACAAAAGATGTTGCTTGCCAAACTGATTTCACAATGGAGAAACTACTATTTGGGGTGTAGCATGGTCAGGTCATTAAGCAGACTTGTGATGCTTATGCCCAATGGCCGGAAACTGAATGTAATGTGACAGGCGGTCCGTGCAAAGTGTCTATGGACCATTGCTACCATGTGACAACTCGACATGATGAGACTGAATACAATGAAGATGTATTGCAATTCCTCGCAGACCCATTGACACAATCTACACCAGCCTAAAATGTTCCACCAAAGAAACATTCAATTATATCTGTTTCTCCAATTTGCATGCAAATTTCACAACCTGAAATAACAGAGATTGAAGCTTCAATGGAACTGACCGAGGAACTTTCTAAAGATCTCGACTTCAGTTTGCCAAGTTCTTTCGATATGTCCACCACAGCCGAATCACACACCACATTAATGCCCAAAGATTGGCTGATAAAGGAGCAAAAGTACATTGTATTTGACAGCTGCCTGCTAGAGATTGAACAGATGCTGAAATGTGTCCATACATTAAGGGGAACATATGCGTGCAGCCATTGATGAATGTATCTCGTTTATTACAAAGCATTGACCTGAAAATCCAAGCCAGCTGTGTCCACCTCCATAGTACATTTTCATGGTCCACTCAACCGATGCTGGGCAAAGTGCCAGCTGGAAATCTACTATGCACAGCAGCTTTACTTTTCAGCGGGTCTACTTTTGATAAGATTTCCAGTTTCTGACAATTTGTGGGAGTTGAGTTCCTTGCTAAAATCCAGTACTTCAAATATCAAAGGGAATTCTTATTCTCTGCCATTAGTGAAGCCTGAACAGATGTCAATCGAAAGCACATTCTGTGGAAAACACTTTTGGCTAGCTGATGACGGACAGTGTGACAGCCCAGGATTTTTAGCAAAGTACTGCACATACCACTTTCAAGAACCGGAAAGTAAAAACATTGTGAGTTTGGAGATAGGGCAGGTGTCCGAATGTTCATCTTCTGTGACCATGGAGAAACGTGGTTTCATCAAATCTGTTGAATTTCTTCGATCGAGGGGGATGCAGATAGAGCAGATAGCCACTGACAGGCATGTTTCGATAGCCAAGGCCAGGCGAGAGCAGTTTCCACACATTCGTCATTAGTTTGATGTATGGCACATTGCCAAATCAGTCAATAAAAACATTACAGCTGCTGGTAGAAAACAAAAGGTACTCAAGAAATCTTAAAGTAGTGTCAGTCTATCACCAACCATCTTTGGTGGAGCTCCAAAACTTGTGATGGGTCTGTAGAAATCCAACGTACACTCATGGACAGAAAACTAGCATTTTCATGAATGTGCACATGGACCTTTATCTGAGGAGCAGAAACAAAAAAAAATATGTGGTTGGTGCCATGTTCACCTCCACACAAAGCTCTTGAGAATATTGTGTACCATAAAACACTTTCCAGAGACATGAAGGGACTCACAGAATTCTGTCATACTGGAGTTTGGAGATGTTCCACACAATGTGCCCAATGTGTACAGGCCCAAAAGGTAGCATTTCGGCATAGACGGTATGAAGGCCAGAACAAGACTAGCTGTACTTGTCCAGAATGAGAACATTAGGAGGGAACAACCTAAAACATCAGGACATTTCGGGATGCATCGTTACCTCAAGGCCTTCACAAAATGAAACAAACAATGGGTGGTTAAGCCAATATATCAGGATATGGAATTTGAATTTGTGAAAGATTTGACATTGAATGTGTTGGCCATGCATACTCAAAGAATCAATCCAGATGTTATTCCTAGGACAAATACAGTGTCACAAAACATTGCAAACGAGCCCTGTCCACCTAAAGAGGAAAAGTTGGCTTCCCAATATAAATAATTAGTAGCTGTCTTCACAATCTGCTCACAGTAACATTTTTGATATGTTCCCCAATGTGTGTACATTGTACATCAACAACTGAATGCTATTACACTGAATTCTAATACTACAAAGTATTAATAATTATTTAATTATGCAGATTAAATTTGGTGTATGATTCATTGATAGATTTCATTCACCTTCCCTTCATCGATATTTATGTTCCTCAAATGATAAGACACATGTTTGTGATTGCTATTCGTGATATCTTTGAAAATGGAATTGCCCTAGCACATCTCTGCTACACTGTCCATTTTGTTTGCAGAAATAATGATGAGCAAATTGGATATTAGCCATCAGTCAAAGGGACACTGAGACTTGGTGTCTGTCATACCCTTCATTCTTGACCCAAACCATATACACATATGCAGATCTTGGCACTGGACCTGAAAACCTATGGTGGGTATGATTTTTATAGCAATGATCAATCGACTGACCTGTGTCAAACCCCTAATTTCCAGAACGTTCTGTCTTAGAAGTTTTTTTTATTTTTTTTAAACACCTTTGTGATTAGGCCCCTTTTTACATTTTCTGATACTATTTCAATATTTTGATGTGTGAGTTTTAGCTCTACATAGCACACAATTGTGCCAACATATAACACAAGTATTGTCTTTGTCAACTTTTTTGGCAATTAGTGCCTGCTGTTGCTGGTTTTCCATAGAGTGGGACTCTTTGTTTTGCTTTTCATGCACCTCTCCTTATGTCCTTCCCGTGTGTTTCTCACAGCCTCCTCCAACACCATTCCTCTTCTTCCCTCTGCCTACCAACTCCCTGGCGCTCTCTGTCTCTCCTATCTTTTGTAACTGTTTCTCTATCGACTGCCCTGCTCTCCTCACTAAATCTGGTAGGAAGAAGTTTACAAAGTACTTCTTGGTTTCCAACCCCAGCCTCCCTATCACTTGTACCTATGCCTGTACTAAGTCCAGGCAAACCCTCAGCGACATACTCTTTGTCGTTCCCTCACCATACTTATGGACTCTGCATATGGTGTCTGTCATCTCTCCTTTCTTTTCTTCTCACATTAATGGTGACACCCGGTGGGAGGCCCTCTTGCCTTCCTTCCACTCTGTGCAAGGTCATCATTAATTTAAAGTCTCCTTCTTGAAGAATTTAACATCCAACTGGATGCTTTGTGTACTTCCTCAGGTCACACAGAAAACTGCTCTCGTAACCATCCCTTAGTATGTGCTTTCCAAACTTGATTTGTTCACCCTTTGTGTCCTCATCTTATTTGATCGCTACTCTGCCTTTGACATGGTGAACCCTACCATCTTTTCAACCATCTCCAGGATAACCGGGGTTATAACTGATTATGCCCTGGGTTGGCTGACTTCTTTCCTCTCCGATCAACACTCCCTGTTCCAACTTGGGTCCTTCCTCTACTCTCTCTCTATCTGCTTTTTCTCCCCCTATCCCCTGCTGATTTGCTCACTGAAACTGTGCTGGTTGCCAGGATATCGTCTGACAAGGCTACCCTTTCATCTTGGGGCCAGTTACCCTGCCTACTAGTTGCCCACCTCCACAGCCCCCTGACAACACTTGCAGTCGGGGACTGTTTCTGTATCCCTTCAGCACCCTAACAGAAATTGACACCTGTTGTCTGCCCTTACCCTTGCACTTTCCAACTGCTGGGCGTGCTTTTTATTTATTGGATTCCTTTACTTTTTGGGACTATTTATCCTATGCACTCCATTGGCCCGTCAACCTTTCCCACTGCACTTTTACCCTTGCCCCCCTTCCTGTTGTGCTTTTGTGCTATCAATGTCACCTGGAATAGTAAGATCTTTGTCTCTGTCTCCCCCCCTTGCCTCGTCCTGCCTTGAAGCACTTGTGCATATGTGCGTTATAAATGCCATATCATATAACATCATCATATGATATCATGGTCTGTTTTGTACAGACACAGAAGGAATCCTAGGTTGCACAAGGCTTTCAGTGCCTTGTACGATCTGTTTTACTTACCTTCCGTGTAACTGTGGTCAAAACCTAATTTGAAGTCATGGCTTCCCCTGCTCTGTGAAATGAAAAGCAACTGTCAATGAATATTACGCCAAATCAAAAGGAGGACTATTTTTAGGGTAATGTAACTGTGTATTGCCCAATCTCGTTTTCACACTAATAATAACACAGTTATATCGATTTGTAGAGAGTTTTTCAAAGAAAGGCCAATATGCCTAATTGCACTTTCCGAATAGTCTCTTTTTGCACTTATGGTGTGCTAAAAAACACATGCTCTATCACCTTGACTTAGGCATGTGTTAGCTGCCCCCCAAATGAAGATAAACATTAATTTTATTAGGTTTTCTCTGGGTAGGCAGGTGCAGATACAAATTAGTTAAAATTGTGAAGAATTTTCTTCAGCGAAGGTCTCTCTTGAGGTAGGTCGCTTCAGATAAAGAAAGGGTCCCTGGATACTTATAACAGGGTAACCCCGAATGGAACGAAAAAAAACTGTGCGGTACGTTTTTTGCACTAGGTTAGAGTCGTTCTCCTAGCCGACCGGTTTCTGTGGTGCAAATAAGTGGGCCACATTCATCAGGGCTTATACATGACATCTTGGTGTGTGCCTGTTGTTAGTCTCATAAAGCAGCTCTGTCTGCATTTCTTGACGTCCTCTCCCTGTCGGGGTAACAAGAGGGAGGGAGGAGAGAGAGAGGGAAAGCAGCTGTAAATATCACATGCTGTCATTTCGAACTATTAGAAGACACTGCACTGGTGTGTCAAGAGGGGAAAAAAGGCTTACCCGCTCCGTGTGATCTGGTGGCTTAATCATGAACGGTGAGACGGCCCGATACCTGGGGGCCAAAGGACAATAATTAATGTCTTACTTGATACCTGAGTACTTCAGATCGGAAAGGTGACAGTACAAAGCGTTACTAATTGTTTTAACCAAATTGAGTAAATCTCCTGTCTAGCGCGACACGCACTCAGCGTTGTCGCTACACGTTTAGTAAACATTTATACAGGATATCCCGGGTGATCACTAGCGCCCGCTTGTCCGACAACAGGGGGAGGGGGGGTGGCTAAACCAGGTGTAACACATGGGGGCTTACCTCTGAGCAGAGTTCAGTCCGTATTACGAGCCGCGCGCGAGAGGGCTACGTCTGCGCGGGCCGTAATGGTACACTATTTATGTTGCCATGGGGTAGCGCGTTGTCATGTGATCACGCATGCCTGACTCTGGCATGGCCGTCCCATAGAGAAGAGGCGGCGGCCATCGCCAGGTCAGGCCCCGCAAGCCGCGGGTCCCCAGGAACTCAACATCAAGTGTTATGAGTGGAATGAATCCCCAATTTCCCATCATTGTTATTGATGCAAATGCCTATATGTATCATCCTAGGCAGCCATTCACACATACAGCACTTATCACGAACACAATAAGGAACACCAAGTCGGAGTGCATCAAAATCACCTCCCCGCAACAGTCGATCAGAATGAATGTTAACCAACTGGCAGTTTGATTCATAAAGTAGCCAGGGTGTGCCAGCTGGTTGTTTCGTTCAATCCGTCTTTGTCTGTTTTGAGCCGGAATATCCAAAGTTGTTCACGTTTGAACAGTAGGTTCTGTAGGTTCCCACCTCCTGTCGAGATGGGCAATTTTTCAATTATTGTCCATGTGAAATCTTCCGGGGTGTGTTTAGCAGCTAGGAAGTGTTCTACCATAGGTGCCGTGATCTTCTTAGTGCGGATGCAAGATCTATGTTCTGCAAGGCATGTTTTTATAGGACATGTTGTCATGCCTATGTAGCGTTTGCCGCATGGGCATGTGATCATGTAAATCACGTTGCTACTGTTGCAATTCGTCAGGGTTTTCTGGATCCACGGGTAGTGCCACCCTATGTTGATGGAGGTGGTTCTCTTGGTACTTGAGCAGGCATTACATGTGCCACAGGGGGTGTGGCCCGTTGCTGGGTTCTGCCCCCACAGTGTGTTCAATCTGGGTTCTTTATCTCTATATGAATGTACCAGGGCGTCACGTAGATTCTTCCTTCTTTTAAATGCAAACCTCGGGGTTCCAATACTATGCTGGCCAATGTTCAGAATTGGCCATAATTTCACAATCTCTTTCTTGATTTTGTTGGCAATTGGGGAGAAGCTCATTACTGCAGTTATAGTATTCTCGGCTTCATTGGGCTTGGCATGATGTTCCATAGTGACTTCTCGTGGGATGTTGCTGGCACATTTTTGTGCCTGTTTGATTATTCGTTTAGGATAACCCCTGTTACGGAGTTTGGCTGCGAGGCTTGCTGATTGCCGATTGTAGTCTGCTAGTGTGGAGCAATTTCTCCGGTATCTAAAGAATTGTCCAAATGGTAGGTTCCTTCTCAGACTGGTGGGGTGGAAACTTCCATATGTAAGAAGTGAGTTTCTGTCCATAGGTTTATTAAATACTGTGCTGATGATGGTTGCATTCCGTATCTCCAGAGTGAGATCCAGGAAATGTACAGATTCAGTGCTATGTGTCTCTGAGAATTTGAGAAAAGAGTTCTGCCCGTTGAGCCATATCATGAACATTGCAAGTTCTGGTTCGGTACCTTTAAAGATTAGTAACACATCGTCGATGTATCTAGCCCAAAGGTCCAAATTGGGTAGCCATGGATTGGTTAGATTGTAGATGATTGCTTCTTCAAAATTTGCTACATAAAGGTTCGCAAGACTCGGGGCAAAGGTAGCTCCCATTGCGGTCCCGGAGATTTGTTCATAGAACGAATTCTCGTAGATGAAAACGTTTTTAGTTAGGGCAATCTCTGCCAATTGCATCACCAGGGAGACTGGGGTTGTCATCGGAGGATCTCTTTCCCGTAGTATTTTGTCAATGACTCTGAGTGTAGCCATTTGCGGAATCTTCGTGTAGAGTGATTCAATATCTAGTGTGACCAGAATGTTCACTGTGGGATCAAACGGTCGGTCCTTAATGAGTTCTAGCACAGCTGTGGTATCCTTCAGATATGAACGCATCTTTGTAACTTCAGGTTTCAGAAAGTAATCTACAAATTGTGACAGTGGTTCTAGTATTGAGCCTATCCCAGATACTATGGGTCTGCCGGGTGGTGGATTCCTTCCTTTGTGCACTTTGGGGAGGGCATAGAAGGCCGGTTTTTTGGGGTATTTTGGATTGAGGAATTCATATTCTTTGTTACTGATGAGTTCCTCAGCATTTGCTTCCTCGAGAATTGGTACTATCAGCTGTCTGATAGCTTCAGTGGGGTCCGTTCCAAGTTGTCTATAGCTCGCATGGTCTTGAAGGAGCTCCATCACCATGCGGTGGTATGCCGTGGTGTCCATTATTACCGTGGCACCCCCTTTATCGGCTGGTTTTATGGTAATGGCATCATTATTGGATAAGGATTGGAGTGCCTGTCTGTTTTTCTTGGACAAGCTCTTCAATCCTGGCATAATCTCTCGCTCCAGTTCCTCCAGTCTCTTCAGGAGCGCTTTCTCAAGCGTGATAGACTCTGGTGTAATGGCATTGGGTGGAGGATAGAATGTGGACTTCCCACTGAGGGTGGTGGCCTTCTTTTCTTCCGACGGTGTCATTTGCCCGAAGTATTGTTTCAATCTGATTTTTCTGACAAGTTGTGCAATTTCAATCCTGGTTTGGAATGGGTCATGCTCGGCTGTGGGTACAAATGAAAGTCCTTTCTCAAGTAGAGCTTCTTCTTCTGGAGACAGGCTGTATTGTGAAAGGTTCATCACTAGGCTTTCTGTTCGAGGTGTGCTTTCCTGTGACCATACTACGGGCTGGTGGTTCATTCGTTCAGTGCTAGTGCCTGTCCTTGGCCGCGTCCTTTGCTGCGGGTAACTCGGGTAGATTGATTCTGCCATTGCACTTGCGGTTGCCAATTGCCTCTCCCTCTGTTTTTTACTTTTCCTTGCTCTCTTGGAAAAAAAGGTCTCGATGGACCATTAATGTTTGGGGCTATTCCCCCCAATGAGCTATTAGATCCTGAGATGTTCGATCCACTCCCCGAGCTTCCACTTGAGAATGTCCATTGGTTCGGTCTTGCTCGGTTATTGTGGATTCTTTTTTTGTTATGTTGGTTTACTTGTTGGCCCGGCGTGGAGGTATTATTAGCACTCTGGTCTTCATAGTATGCATCTGTGATATAAGGGTACATTTTTTCTTGTGTGTAGGCTGCCAGATCTTTCTTGAGTTTAGTGACTTTCTTATTTAGATTGAAGTCTCTAAATTCTTTCATTGTAGCCTCTAGGTCCTCCAGGCTTTTCTTATATTGGGCAAGGACATTCAAAGATTTAAGGCTCTCTTGTTTTTCTTCTATCTCCTTCATTAATTTTTCGGACACTGATTTGGCTGTATTGATTATTAGTATCAGCCAGTCCCTGGTGCATTTATTGGAGATGTAACTCCAGTCCTTCCTGAATTCTAAGTGTTCTAGGAAGATTCTGGGTTCTATCCGAATGATCAACCCTAAGGGGGCTGCATGGGCTCGTAGATACTCAGTCATTAATGCCCCATGCAATTCGGTTCTTATCAGTTGTTTTCTCAGGACCTCCAGTTCGTTCCATTCATTATTTACTATCCCTGGTGTGGGAAGGGATATTTCGTCTCCCAGAATTGAAGGACTTGCCAGTATGGTATCTACCAGTTCTTCGGCAAAAGCTAGGCATCTCGCTTCAGCCATCGTTGTGCTGCAGTTAGGTGTAGGTAGGATGTCTTGGTATGTTTGCTAAACAAAAAACAGGCAAAATGGTGTGGGTACTTGAATACTTCAAGCTCTAGTCCACAGCCCGTGGCTGTAAGAAGAACTAGACCAAATCAAAAGGAGGACTATTTTTAGGGTAATGTAACTGTGTATTGCCCAATCTCGTTTTCACACTAATAATAACACAGTTATATCGATTTGTAGAGAGTTTTTCAAAGAAAGGCCAATATGCCTAATTGCACTTTCCGAATAGTCTCTTTTTGCACTTATGGTGTGCTAAAAAACACATGCTCTATCACCTTGACTTAGGCATGTGTTAGCTGCCCCCCAAATGAAGATAAACATTAATTTTATTAGATTTTCTCTGGGTAGGCAGGTGCAGATACAAATTAGTTAAAATTGTGAAGAATTTTCTTCAGCGAAGGTCTCTCTTGAGGTAGGTCGCTTCAGATAAAGAAAGGGTCCCTGGATACTTATAACAGGGTAACCCCGAATGGAACGAACAAAAACTGTGCGGTACGTTTTTTGCACTAGGTTAGAGTCATTCTCCTAGCCGACCGGTTTCTGTGGTGCAAATAAGTGGGCCACATTCATCAGGGCTTATACATGACATCTTGGTGTGTGCCTGTTGTTAGTCTCATAAAGCAGCTCTGTCTGCATTTCTTGACGTCCTCTCCCTATCGGGGTAACAAGAGGGAGGGAGGAGAGAGAGAGGGAAAGCAGATGTAAATATCACATGCTGTCATTTCGAACTATTAGAAGACACTGCACTGGTATGAGTCACTTTATCCATATCTTTGAAAGCTAACCCTTCATGCACATCATAGTCTAAAATAGTCCCCCACGTTGTCTGTGTGTGTTCATTGTCTGTGGTTCGTTATTCTGTTTCATCTGGTGCAGAATGACAACATAAATGAGTATAAAGAACGGATACTAAAATATATTTGTATTCTGTTATCTACACAGATATATTATACCATTCTGCAAATGCCATAGTTTCCAGCTGCAGTAGGATGGCTTTTTCAACCATCAATGTCAGATACGCCTAACCGCATTGTTCAGCATCACCATAATGTGGGACGATAGACCGGGACCGATATGCCCTTTGGCGGTACCAGCTACAAGGAACAACCTGTCATCGTTTATGGTGTAGCAAGAATCTGATGCATCAAATCAACATCTACTCCCGAAAGGAACACCACGTGCGTCATTTTATACTTTTGCCACCTGAGCATAAGGACGCAGAAGTATTGGTGACTCATCACAATCCGTGGATCTCAATGTGGTTTTTGCAGCCTTCTTTGATATATAAAAGCACTTGCGAAATTGCAGATTAATGATGTTTTCTGTAAAGTTATTAATTGCAAATTCAGTTTGGGATGCGTTGTGAGAGTGTGTTGATCTTCAGTGTTCTGCGTCAACAGACGTTATTACGTGGGTAATGACTAAGCGCGTTTGGCTACGCTGCCCAATAACGTTATGAAAATAGGTGGAGCATATTGTTTGGAATCGTGATGTCAGCTTCGGGGGAGGGTATGATTTAGTGCCGCTGGGGCACTTGAACTTAGGGCGATCAATCCATGGATAATATTAGCACAAGATGGCTGAGCCCGACTCCTTGTTTTCGCATGTGTAAAAGTGAGGAAAACCAAGGTAAGATTTTAAAGAGCTTGGCTGTGTTGTTAGAGGCCGCAGAGACGCAGGCTTGAATGTGTGCTCTCTTCTCAATGAGTGTTATTGCTTCAAGAAGCATTTTGGTGCAACCAGTCTAGGTATGTCTAAATGTGGCCTGGCATGCAATATTGTAATGTAATTACGTGTCTATGCTGGTAAACATTGTGCATCCAGATGGACATGTTTGTATTGTGGCATGGAATTTTTAATAGCAACACATTAATGTTCCTGTGCACTGTTGTTGACTTGCATGTATTGAATTGGTGTTACCCTACAAAACAATTGCTAACACTCTGACTTTTTTGCCAATTTCTCTCAGAAAGTGTGCTGTATATTGCATTAAAACACATACATATATCTTTCTCCTAGTGTAGTGTGCAGCATACCTCTTCAACAGCACGTTTGTGAGTACTGCACAGGCATGGTCATCTAGGGTGGCCCAGAGTGTGGCGCGACCCGTGATTTGTTGGCAAGTTGGAGGAGGGCGTCCCTCAGCATGGCTCACATTGGAGCCCCCAAATTTTGTGTTATGCCACTGGCTGGTGATGGTAGGAAATGCTGTCAGATAATCACCAGTGGTAGATGATGCCGGTCTTTACTACAGCAGGTGCTGAAATGACCAGAGGCAGAATACATATCCGGCCTCGTTTTTGTGAAACACCATTAGGTTTGCTATGCTATAATGTGCCTCGAAGTTCAATATGACACGCAAAAATTGAAAGTTAAAATCTGATGTAGGGAAAACACTTCAACATTGTGTACATGTGTATTATAGAAAATGACAAGACAAACAAATTGCACTGTGGCCGAGGCGAACTAGTAAGCACTTTTTTACGACCAGCTGAGAGCTGAAATTATTTTTAGTGGTAATTACCATCGTTTTAGATGTCATACTTTTTTATGTCAAGCACTTTTGACAGTACTGTTTTATTTTAGTGGTATTTCGCTCCCTTGAAAATGGGCGCAGTCCATCACTGAAAGTAGTTACCACTTACCACCGGCTGTTTTTTACCACTGCTTCTAGAATGACACTCATTGGGGCTCATTATAAGTTTGGTACTATCTTGATGGTAAATTTGCCAAGATACCACCAAACTATCTTACTGTTACAGCCACTTGGTCCAGCAGTGTTACCGCCAGATTACATGTCGTGGTAGGTGGTGTAAGTCCCAATTTATTTTGAGTCCATGGGAGTCATTGGTGCATGTTAGCAGAATCACTGTGGTGGTAATATCGCCAACATTTTTCAGAATGTCAGCACATTTACCTCCAGCTCATAACTGGAGGTGAACCATCCAAGTTTCTGCAAAACCTATAGTTGGCCAGTGTGTTAATGCAGCGGTATACAGTGATATCTCCACATTTTACCGGCACCACCCAACTTGTAGTGAGCCCCATTGTCCATTTGGCTTGTGTTAAACTTGTTCTCTCCAGAAAATGTTTCAACCTCTTCAGGATCTTTGCATTCATAACCAGGCCCTTGAATGTTTCAATCAAGCAATCACAGCGCTTAACACAACTTGGTGCAGGTCAGTGTGTTCCTGTTCCGACCTCACATTATCTCCCTTCTGGAAAGCTTGTGACTCCAGAATGATCTCATATAGCCAGTCACATACCTTCTTTAGCTCCATCCCAATACACAATATGGCAACATGTTTGTTTAAAGAAATGCAACAACCTTGTCATTTCATAAGTTAATGGCAGCAAACAAATCTTGCTAAAGAAGTATCCTTTTTTGGGTCAGAGCATGTCAAATAGTAAATTCCTTATATTTATTCAGATTAATAAACACAATTCCTACATATATGCACACAACCACCAATTATATACATTTAGTGTGAACTGCTTTCTCGACATTTATTGATGGTGTTTAAATACAGAAGACAAACTGAAATAAATATACAACAATATATTGTTTCAGGCTAATGGTTCTGGGGCAGATAATACAGGGGATGGTGCTTGTGGGTTGAGATGCCAGGAGTGTTTGTTGTTACTTTTGGGGCAGTTATTAGACTGTGTGTGCACTGGAGCCAGCACAGAGAGGCCTGCCGCTTCCAGGCTTTATATTCACTTTGATTGGGCTGGAAGCAGAAGTGAGATGACGCTGTCATTCAACAGGGATTTTAGATACATAATGACTACGTTATTTGTCTGTGATGTGATTTTGCTATAAAGATTACTATTTCTTTATATGAACACTATGTCTGGTATAAACTCGTGATAAATTATTTGGTGACGTCTCATATGCTACCCATGCATAATCAGTTGTCATTTGCTAAGCAGATATTGCACACTCCAGAAAATGAGTATATTTTAAAGTTCATCTCACCCTTTTATCTTGTCCAGAAGATTACATTGGCGCTGTTTGCTTATTAGGATTTTGTCTGTTTGTTAAAAAAAAAACTGTTGCATCTGCTGCTCACACTAACCTATTCATCATCCGGAAAATGTGTCAATTTCTTGCCACTCTACGAAAACTCGAATCTCCACCCTCATGTTCAGCAAACTCATCTGCTGCCCATGCATACTCCTTGGCCCTCTGCTCCACTTATCTTCCATGTAGACAAGGTCATCAACTTTCCCCCCTGCTGTATCTACAACCTAACCTGATCCTTTCTCACTGCAACTTAAAGACACCATACTGGCTGGCTCACCCAAGCATAACCACTCCCTTTTCATGTTCCTTCCCTAGGCTACAAAGATATCAATGGTCCTGCTTCCCAGTTCCTGTCTGACATTATCTCTGTCTACTCACCATCTTGTTCCCTTTGCTCCTTTTCTGCACTCAAGCTCACAGGCTCATTGTCTCATGCCATCCTTTTCCTCAACTCACTTCCTCACTTTCTCTCTCGTCTCCTCACTGCATGGAACTGGCTGCCTATCACAAAGCCAGCCCAACTGTGGATCTCTTCAAAGCTCAGCTTAAACGTCACTTACTTGCCAAACAGGGACCACCCCTTCTTCAACCATCCTCCTTACATGACCCCACTTCTCCCTGCAGTGCCACATAATAATGCAAGTTTGTATATGTGTGGAGTACTCCTCTTTAGTTTGAAGCACTTGCTCTCCTAAGTTAATGTTACCTTTGTAAACCATCTATTCCGCATATTTGTTATTTTTGTTGTTGTTTCCCTTTGTCTATTTCTCACTCTGCTTACACCCTCATACACTAGCCCACCACTTGCTGTCATGTTTGTGCCATTGTACAGGGAACTTTCTGGGGAATGCTTCCACCATATGCACGTGTGTCATTATAAATAATTGCTCTTTAAAATGGACATCCCTGTTCTTCAAATAAATACAATAAATAAATGCCATTCTCTGTTGTGGAAAACTCTGGATTCTGTGAGCTTTTAGGACAAATTAAAGATTGTGATTATTTCATTTTAATTTCTCTGGAAACTGCAAGTGTATGATGAACTTATGAGTACACTATGTCAGTTGGTTACAACTTGATCACTTTCCACGTTTGCACATTAATCGTGTTTTTTCCAGAGTGGTCATTTTGGTTGATTTTTTTACTGCTTGCCCATTCCCTACTAGAAAAACAACATTACAAAATACTAAATGACAAACCAACACAACCAAAATATGAACAATTGGGGAAATGTGACAACCAGAACAAGACACACCTAGCGAGAAACTGTGCAAGGGTGAACAATAGTTTTTGATCTTTTGTGTACGTTTTTTTTCGGGGGATAGGATCAGGGACATCAACATTTTATTGTCTTTTAAATTTTATTATGGAAAATAAAAGGGAACATAATTATATTCATGTGGAAAAACAAAGACCATCTAAAGGCAACAGTAAACAAACACTGAACAATATGACAACACATTGGAAACAAAAACACCAGAGACCAACAAGCTAGACAAAAAACAAAGCCTAAATCCTGAAACCTTTCAAAACTCCTCCAAGTCTGCTGAAGGCCCTGACAATTTTCTTCTAACCCCCACTAAGATTGAGCTGTCCTTCCTTGTGTACACCTGCCCTCACTGCCTAGCAAAACCCTGAGCCGTGTTGGGCCTTTTATTGAGATGCCAATTACTGTTACTACATTTAAGGTTTCTGATTGGCAGATCAAACTCAAAGAATGAGCCCGGTGGGTCTCAGATTGGTCAAACCCTGAAATTAGCATGAGATTCAACAATAAATCCAATGCTTCCTATTCACCGAGAGAGAACATTTTTTCTCCCTGGGATTTGACCTTGCCAAAAACCTGCCCTACACAAGCAGTTTAGGACGAACCACCCCAAAACGATTCAAATACGTGTTTTCAAGGCCAACTGTTGCAGATGAACAAGAGAACATTCATTGGAATGGAGCCAGGATGTTATATCTTGGTAAATTGCTGAAGTATAGCCAAAAAAAATGTTCATCAAGCAACATAGTTTTGTTTTTTGGGTGATGGCATGTTATAGGTGATCATCTCGCAAATAATAAAATAATAATTGGGGCCAATTGAAAAAGGAAACAGATGTTTATATGGACACATGTAAGGTATACATTGTGGCAATATGTGTCAATGAAGTAGCCATTACGGAAAATAAAAAAGATAAAAATGTCCAAAAGTTTCACTCAATACAATAGCAGACAAACTCAAAGGAAGTCAAGATTCTCACATTTTAAAACTGCTGCACTCATCCTGACCCTCGAAAATCAAGAAAAGGATGTGCGTATTCATTCAGTGAGACCAGTGATGATTACAGGGAAATGGACAGCATTTTATGTCATTGCTGGGCTGGTACCCAGTCAATATATATATATTTTTTTAAAAAACATTATAAAATGGTACATTTCAGAGCGGATCATAATACCGAAAAACACTGAAAACATTAAATAGATATATAAAGGGCAGTGGGGTAAAGTAGTTAACATGGGTCAGAATGGGTTTGGGGTGGAGTTATAAAGCAAAAAAAAACTGGTGGTCCCCCAAATAGAAAATAAAATAACTGTTTTTCAGTATTTTTTTCACGATGAAATGTACCACTCTGTAAAGTCCGTCGGTAAAATCACATATAACCTGCTTCCATTGCTAATGTCACCAGCATCAATTAT
Source organism: Ambystoma mexicanum (assembly GCF_040938575.1). Taxonomy (NCBI): domain Eukaryota; kingdom Metazoa; phylum Chordata; class Amphibia; order Caudata; family Ambystomatidae; genus Ambystoma; species Ambystoma mexicanum. Next base: position 107,054,160 of record NC_090937.1, read on the forward strand.
GCATACGATAAAAAGCATATTTATTTGGCTCCTGTTACATTTACTGACCTTAGAACCACTGGGAATGTTTTTTTTGTATCCATAAATGGGAATCAACTTTACCGATTTGCACTGGCTTCATCAATGTTTGCTGATCTTACAGCCGATTCGGCACCAGTGACTCAGCCCATACACAACGCTCCTGCTTTTAGTGGTTATTACAATATCGCGTCATGTGGTGCTGTATTCGCGCACAGGATGCAAGTGTTTCTTTCAAAATTACAGTGTACTCTGTGACATCATGCTAGGTTTTTTTGGGGGTTATTGGGTCCATCCAGCGCCACACTTGTGTTGATGCTCGAGGTTGCACTTATCAGCCTTAGCTTGTTGTGTACTAACAGTAAAATCACCAGAGAGCCCATTGCCGCCTGTAGTGCTCTACAGAATGGACGACTATACCAGCAAAGATGATAGCGCGAGCTAATGTACCTCTTCAATTTAAACTGCCGTGATGTGCGATCGACTGCACTGTTAGTCTGCCGCGAAATAGGAAACAATTATTAGCACAACCAGCAGCTCACACCTGTAAATATTTACGGGAATAATGCTTATCACTGCAAGCACTGCACGCGCGTGGTGCGGCGCCAGCATTTGTTTTAATTTGACTCTGGTTATGCCTGTCTTCTTCAGCTAAGTGAGGAGCAATGCACTAAACAGGTTGCAAATATTACGAGTGAAAACATGCGATCTAACTACGACATTGTCCGTTGTTCCGTATGTGGTTTAGGAACCCGAGCGATCACTTTGGGTGCAATTTGTCGACAAAGGGCATTTTTAACCAGATGTTATTGATTTTCAGCAGCAAATGGGAAGGGGTGCAAGCACAGAGTCAAGAAGCTAAGCCTCAGAGCTGTGCTCACATCCTTGGAGTGCAACCACACAAAGCATACAGTGAAAAGGGCAAACACAGGTGAGTGATGAATGTTGAAATAAACACAACAGCTACTGGAGCACACCCTCAATCAATCAATCAATCCGGTATTTCTATAGCGCACTTTCACAGAGGGCAATTATTTATTTATTCATTTGTATAGCGCACAAACAGCCCTTGGGCATCGAGGTGCTGTTACTTGCGGGTAGCTAACTTACATGGGAGGTACAAGTGGGTTATGCATTTACATGTTGTACATTAATACATTTGAGTACAGGTTATAAATACATTTTGTCGGTTAACAAGAGATGCATTTAGGCAATCACAAGCGCAGAGTGTGGAGTACATCGAGCGAAGAGTGAGTTTTTCATGACTTTGACGAACGCCTTGAGTGATACCTCACCTCGAAGAGTAGGAGGTAGTGCATTCCAGTGTAGTGATGCAAGGTAGGGGAAGCTAGCACCACCTGCTCTCCTTTTACCAAGGGCATGCTAATAATGTAAGCGTAGGGTGTTCTAGTTGGCCTTGTGGAGGTAGAAGGGTGGATTCTTTGCGATAGGTAGTCAGGTGGGGAGAGGTGGACACACAATGCTTTGAATATGACCCTTTCTTTTATTGGGAGCAAGTGGGCTGCTTTTCTGGTGGCCATGATGTGTTCTCTTTTGGAGATGCCTTGGGCTGCACGAAGCACATTGTTCTTGATAACTTGCAGTTTTTCCAGGTTTTTTTGTGGATGTATCATGTTGCTGCCAAAGAGATACTAGGGTGGGGGATACTAAGAGAAGCCCACCCACATGAAAAGGAAAGTTTTAAGCCCTTGTCTAAAAGATGCAAAATCTTTAGTGGTTCTTAACTGCAAAGGCAGTGAGTTTCAAAGCCTAGGCCCAGCCGCAGAGAAAGCTCTACCACCCAGCCGCTCCTTCCTATACTTGGGCACACATAAAAATGCTGCGTTAGTAGATCTCAGAGCCCGGTCTGGGGTATAACTGTAAAGTTTCTTCTGAATGGCTAGACTGCCACTAACGTTTCTTGCACGATGGATCAAGCACAATGCTTTAAATGTGAACCTTGCTTCGACAGGCAACTAATGAAGGGATTGCCGAGGCCTAGTTACTTCCCTACCAAAAGGAATATGTTTCACCGGACGCACGATGCATTTTGTAGCACTTGAAGACGCTGGATGGGGTAAGCTGGTTTCGCAAAATAAATTGCATTTCAATTGTCAATGCTCTCATTTACACACGCCACCACTACTTGAGCGTGGAATTTCCCGGGGACAAAAAGGAGAACCTTCTTTAACTGCTTTGGTAAAGAATTATGTATTTACTGACTAGGCTGTGCCCTAAATTGTTGAGGAGAAGTGGGAATTAAAAGCTGGGGGGTGACGTGGGAACAAGTAAAAGGATGGGAGGCAGACTTATGAAAATCTCCTGTATGATGTAATACCTCAACTGAACACATCATCGAACAACTGTCTAGTTTATGGTAGTCAGTACCTAGATCTACATTACTAGACATTGGCTACATATTAAAAGCAGGGTTTGTAAGTATTTGAAGCAATAACATGTAAACCAATTCCCATATTTTGAATGTTGCACCGTAATAGCACAATCTGCATATCTATTACAATATTCAATACCTTCAATATATTATGTAAGATTCCAATGGGATGTTTCATTGATACCTACAATATGTTTCCAATTCGATGAGATAACCTTAACGCTAGTTGATAATGCAGTAGCGGTAGTTTTTGCCAACTACAGTCCAATCATTTTGAGACATCAGGTGATTAGATGTTGCTGCAATAAGTATGAACTAGTTCATGGTTGATTTAATATTTTAAATATTGCATATTACCTCATGGACAGATTTCCCGTATATGCTCCACTGTTTGCAAGAAAATAGTATATGTTGTAAGGATCCTATTCAGCCCATCAAACTGACATGTGCACCTGGGGAAGGGCCATTGGCCAATCAGATGGCTGGAACAGCAGGAGAGAATATGCATTCTCCACCTGCTGTTCCAGTCACCCGAGGCCATCCCCAGGTGGCACCATTTTCTTCCATTTTTTTATGTGGCGAGGCAACAAGGAGACTCTACCTCTTGCCTCCCCACCAACACCCCACCACCCAAAACCAACAAAATCCCTTCCCCCACCCCACCCCCTCCAAATGTATACGGGAGGAGAGGGGTGGGCAATTAGTCAGTAAGGGATACAAAAGCAACTGGTGGAGGAAACGCAAGAACATATTTCCCATTCTCTGGTTAGAAAGTGGCTGCTGTGTGGACCTAGGTGTGTGGGATGTGCCATTCCTTGAAGAGGAGATCCTTGAAATTTAGAATCAAATGAGGAAAGTCTGTTGCTGAGGTGGAGGAGGTTCAAGAGTCTGGGGACTTAATCAATGTCATTACAACTGTTATGGCTATATCAATATTTGTGACATATATAAGAACATCATCTACACAAGCATAAACTTTAGGAATTAATTGTTTATTTGAAATGCCCTGAAATTTGGTTATTCCAGAATTTCATAAATAGAATCTTGAGGGTGAGAATATAAAGGATGATCGCCAGCCGTGTCTAATGCAATTGGCCAGTTGGAAACCTCCTAATGGGGTGCTATTGACATGTACTGTGAGAAAATGATTAGAATGAGAATGTAGTTCCTTGATCATAGCAGTCACATGTGGTTTCATCCATCCATTCTGGCACAACAAACATATAGTCACACTACACCCAATCAAAGGCCTTCTTAGCATCCATAGCAATGGTGCCATAAATTGCCCCTTGGTATCAGTGCAGTTGTGATTACATAGCAACCAGGTGTGGTTATGTTATGTTGTGTTTATTTATACCGCGCACCAATACCACCCAATGGCAGTCTCCAGGTGCTCATGAGGTTCTTCAAGAAAGAAGACGGTGGCATCTGTGTCTTTTGGCTTGCAAATGGTAGGTTGTGTGCACTGGTTGTTGTATCCATACGTGTAAGGTCCAATATCCAGGGTTGTTTTCTGTGTGGCTGTTTGTTGTGTTGGGGTGTGTCTGTATGTTTTATGTGTAGATTGCTGGTATTTAGGGTTGTGTGCACTGGCTTGGTGTATCCGTACGGCTAAGGTCCTATTCCTGGGATGTTTCTATGTGACTGTTATGTGGGGTATTAATAGGCTTTATGTGTAAATTGGCAGGTGTTAAAGGTTGTGCACACTGGCTTGTTTTGTCCATAGAGGTAAGGTCCAGTGTCCAGGTTTATTTGTTCTAAATGTGTGTTGCTTGTTTTGGGTGTGTGTTCGTGTATAGGTTGGCCAGCACAGTGGGAGTGTATCGTGTTTGGTTGGTGTGTTTGAGGAAGTAGAAGCAGGGTGTAAGAAGAACTTAGTGAGTAGCCAAAGCACTACGAGGCAAATATACACAGTTCTATCTGTTGTGACAAATGACTAATATCCATAATTCTATCTAAGTGTGACACATGGTCAATCGTCACAATTGTATCCAAGTGTGATGAATACTAAAACTCACAATTCTATTTAAGCTTATTGCATGGTTAATCTTTACATTTCAATCTAAGTGTGACACATGGCTAAACTTCACATTTCACTCCAAGTGTGACACATGGCTAAACTTCCCAACTCTATCCAGGCATGGCACATGGTTAATCCTCACACTTAACTCCAGGTTTGACACACAGCTAAACTTCACCACTCTGTCCAACTCAGTTGGCAGAGGCAAGCTGTTACTTGAAAAACCTCAACTGATCTACTGACACCAAATCACCCAGAACAGTGGCAATTCTAGACACAATGATATTCACTAGTGTAATATTCTTGTACTACATGAGAGAGATTAATCAGTAATTTTTATGGTGCAGGATGCTTGTTTGGTTTCAGCTGGGCCTCCATAAAGGTGCTGTGCTGCCCGACATTGTTGGCATTAGCCTATAATTAAAAAGTTCAAGTAAAGTGGGGACAAGCATACTGGGAAATTCATGGCAGTAGGTGTTTGATTACTCTAGCTTGGTATTTCATTGCACAGGTTATTTTAACTTGAATTATTTGGCTTTCAATATCATTGAATTATCTTTGATATATCATGGTGACATTAGTTTTTGTTAAAAAGAAGCAATTACAGTGGGTGATAAAGCCACTTCAAATGTATACAGATTATGGCAAAAGGAGTTGAACGATTTATCCGTGCTCATATCTGAGGTGAGGATATTGCCCTGCTAAATTGTAATGCCCACCTTCTATTTCTATTTTGTCCATTTTTTAGATAGGTGGAGAAATGCTTGACTGGCTTGTCCTTTCCAAAATGAAACGCAGCACATCTGTTCACAATGAGGGCTTTGGCTTCCTTGGTGAGCATTGCATTGAGCTCAACTTTAGGTTTTTGAACTCAGGGTGCTTTCATCAATATAAGCCTCAAATAGTTTCCGTTTTTTTCCATCAGGTTTTTGAGCTCGCTAATTTCTTGGCTCTCTAATTTCTTGGAGTGTGCTGATTTGGAAATAAGCATTCCCCTGAGTGAGGCATTATACACATCCCACTTGTTTTGTGAGTTTTAAACTATTGACGAAATGTGTCTATGAAACTCAACAGAGGATTCAAGCAATAGCTTTAAAAAACATGTGCACAGACTTCCCAAGCAAGCACTGATGACACACGTTCATCGGCCGATACTGATCTATTGCCAATGTTGACCATGATTAGGAAAAAAAACAAATCCTTTCTAATGAGGATATAACCATTGTGCACATTGATTATTTGAGATGAAGAGATAAAGATTAATTATAAATGTCTTTTGTGGAGGTGTTCTCCATACGTCAATTAAATGCATGTATTCCATGGTGGAAATTAGCCTGTTCTGGTGCTTAGATTTGGCAAAGTGTGTGGATCCAGATTGAGACAAAGGTCACCCGCCACAACCATTGATAGTTTGAATACTGGCACCAAATGTTCTGTGTGCTCTCCCAAAAGCATAGGTTCTCCAGCAGTTGTATCATATATACCTGCCTTAGTGTGACATCTTGTCCATGAGTTGAAACCAGTGCAAACCCCCTATCATCCCTCACTTACCACATCCATATGGTGTAATCTGGCATTCAGTGCTTAATGAAGGCACATTAATATGTCATTTACTTCCTGGTGCTGACGCTTGAATTTCTTGTGCTGCCCAATCATTTAGTACATTGCAAGACTTAGCATTGTTAAAACATGTTTCTTCAATACAAGCAGGATCACATATGGCTCTCTTCAATGCTGATAAGAATTTTGTTTATTTAATAGGGTTAGTGTGTGATGAATTCACTTAGCCCTGCTGGTGTACAAGGACGAGTAGAGGAGACCCCCACAGATCTATAAACAAAGCCAACACAATCCTAAATGTAAAATTGCAGAGATATACCTCCTTTTCATTTTATTGTAATGTGGGCTGAGGGAAGGCTAGACTCTCAAGGAGGGCATTATTGTTATTCGGGGAGGACACAAACAGCGAAGTAAACCAGTCCAAATAAAAGAATGCCCAATCAAGTTTCTATAAAAATTTATTTTTGGATCAAATGCAGCATATGCAAAAATAACTAAATAGGAAACTCTACACAAACCCCACCCCCGGGGAAAGAACACAGAAACAACAAAGAGAGTATGTTGAAGTACTCCGAATAATGAATCAGGGTGAAAGACAGGAAAAAGCCACACTGTTCTTTAGAAGGATATGTTCTTGGGTGCAAAAGGGTTAAACAAGACCTAACCTTTCTCTTATGCCCGGAACTGCTGAAGGGGTAGTTAGCTGTCAATAGAAACTTTTTGCGGTTCTTGATGATCCGACAGCATCAAACCAGGCTTCAAGCTGTTGTGTCACTGATTAGAGAAATTTGCAGCAAGTGGTGTTGATCCAATTGGTGAGCTAGCGTCAATCTGGGGTGAATACATTGCTCAGAACGGTTCAAATGGATTATTCGAGCAATGCTGGTTGGAGAACTCACCCAGATCAGTTCAGGGTTGAACCAGTTCGAGCCAGAGCTGTAACCTCTGGGTAGGGTCGCCAAGTGACACTCCCATGGTTCAAATTGAGGGTTGGCGACGGTTCAAATTGGTGATTCTGATGCTCTGGTGTGCATTTCAATGAAGCTGCAGTTGGAGGTTGGGCCAGGTGGAGTTGTGTAACTGCCGGTTTGTGCTGGTGAGTGAAACTTAAGCCGTTTGAGTCGGGGTCTGGCGATAAGAGATTTATTCGAGCAGGTGGCAGACTTGTGATTGAGATGCAATGAACCCAGATTGAAAGCAGTTGGACCAATAAAGGGCTCAAGGATAAGTCTTGTCCTTTTTCTCAGACTGCCAAACATGGGGGAAGCTGGCACACAACTACAGAGGTCCTTCAACACAATGAGGTTTGGCACTGTTGTATATGGCAGAGAGTAAGATCTTCTCCCAACAGCAGTTCATCTCCACTGGTCCCTGTGGATGGTGAGGGGACAGAGCTTACCTCTTCCTTGGACTCTCATTCTTCACATCACTGGTGAGGAATTTTGAAAGATCAACTTTTCCAACAGAGGTCCATTGAATACTTTCTTAAATGTTTGTCCAAAAGTGAATCACATAAATTGTGGGAGCCCGATTATTTTAAAGGCAAAAGCCCACAGGTAATTGGACTAAAGCTATCCTGCTTTATGGGTCCAATCCCTGTTCTTGGATAAAATGGACTTTGCCCTCTGACATCACACAACAAGTGCATTGTGCTACAAGAAGTGGAGGGAAAAGGAAGGAAAGATAGATGTAGTGAGAAATAAGATGTGGAACATTCCTCCTTCCTTAAAGAGCTCCCTTTGTCTAGACTAATTCTCCCCCTTTACATTTTCGCTAAGATCAAAGGCCTTCAGATATGTAGCACACAGGTGTTAGGCTACTCTTGTTGTGAATAGGTGTGCCCTTTGTTTCCTGTTCCCAAGACAGCTTCCTGTGGTGTGGCTGTATCTCTCGAGCGGGTGGTACTTGCCATGACACAAGAACAAAGAAATGCAGCCCCCAAGGCTATCGTCCTGCCAGCAGTTGCAAGGTTCGGCCTGTCTGGTGAGAATACCCATATGCTATCTACTGGGCACCGGTGATTTCTGAACCTATTCTATTCCACTGTTAGAGTAGGAACTGCAGCTCAGACTACATGTGCAGCGGGGCACAGGAACACACAAAGATTTTGGCATGGAGTTTATAAAAGGGGATTCTGATCAGTAGATTTCCCTTTCAGAGACGGAATAACACACATCATTTTGTTAATGAACAAAAATCAAAAATATCAGGGCTTTTACACCCTTGACAGATGGCAATACCTCATGTAGTGATGCACTGTACATTGCGAGGGCATCATTTTAAGGAATGTCATCTGTCGGGAGAATTAGTGTTAACAGCTGTGAACATTTTTTGCCTTTGTGACACTCATTGTTGGTTGTGTATGGCCAGTTTGGTGCTTACATTCCTTTGTGACAGAATGTTTGCATAAGGTAACACAGCTGTAGGTATGTGAGAACAATAATAAGGGTTGAGAAATTAGCTCCCAAAAAATGACAACTAAGAGGACATAGGTTGGCCAATACCTTTCTCCATCAGAGACTCCCTATGATATAAATGCACATAGGGTCTGTTTCCTCTGTAAATAATAATAATAATACTACTTAGGGTGAATGAACACAAGAGTAACAGCCCTTGTCTAATTTTAGGTTAAGTGTTTTTTGGTTTGGGAATCCTGGTTGTTCCTTTTTAGCAAAAAGACAAACTGTTATTAGTGTCCTCCTTCTGAGTTTCAAGCCTATTAAGGCCCACCGTGATTTAAAGTGCATAATGGTGTTGTTGCTATTGGTCATGTCCAGTTTCAGTGAGGCAACTTTGTGCATGTATGCAGTTAATGAGGGGTTTTGATTTTGCATGAAGAGAGATGTGGTCTCAATTTTCTTTTGGCTCCTTTTGGGAGTGTATACAACATACCTTTCTTGGATGGTTTGGGGGTAGCCATAGTCACAGATTCAGTAACCTTTTTGGTTGGAAACACTTCTGAGCATACAGTTGTGCAAGGGGCTAGAGTGTTGATTATCCAGCCATCTGTCAACCTTTCATCTTCAGCTGCACCTTTGGGGTTCTACAGAGTGGAGAGTGAATGTTGCTGCTTATTGGTGTGAGTTCTGTTTTTGGGGTTTCAGTGGCCAACCAATTTCAGCACATTCCGTGCACATATCTTTTTTCTGAAAAAGACTCTGTGGCTCAGTGGACTCATGCATCCACTGCAAGGTCCTGTGTTTGACCTCACGGTCACATGTTCGAATCCTGGCAGGGCCACTCAGCCCTTCATTCCAAGGTCGATAAAATGAGTACCATTAAGTTGGGTAACAATACACATCTGTTATTATCGCCAAGATGCCCTTGGGGGATGAATGTGCACTTTACACATACACCTGTTGTGTTTGTTTTTATGTTATGGAATCTCTTTGGATACCCTAAAATGGATGGTCTAAGAGGGGATACATGACTAGTCTATAAAGCAGGAGCATTTCACAATATTGACATGAGAACAACCCTGTAAGTCATTGTGAGTAGGAAGTGATCAGAACTCAGAACCTTACTTTATGGAAATACTGTGCCAGTTCCATCTGATCGTCAAATGTATATAGGGAGGCCTCTTTTGAAAATAGAGGCACTGGCATTACATACAAGAGAACCACCTCAGAGTCATGATCTAGAAAATGTGTACAGTCCCTTTCAATAAGCACAGGGTTACCGCTACCAGTAACCAATATGTGTAATCTCACCTCGTGGATTCAACCAATATGAAGTAAGTTCAGAGGCCTGGTTTGCTTGTCAGTAGTGCTCCAATTAGGACAATAACATGTTGTCAAGGATTGTAAAATCATATGATGTGTTGATTATACCAGCACAGCCGCCAGACTGACTTTTAAAATGGCTCCAGCATACACTTTCAAAATGGTCATCCCTTTATTGTTTGTTAATTTTACAATTCAAAACCATAGACTCATTTAGGGCCCCCAAAGAAGCCTTCTACCCACTGCCTTACGCTCACAGATGCAACATCTGCACTCAGTTATCTGGAGGAGCCACAGAAGTCCTGTCTGTCCCCACAGTTGTGTCTGAGGCTCCAGCCAGACCACACGAAATCTTGTTCTGTCTACCATGCTACTGCTGTGGAAACACTACAGCAAGGACCAGTTTCAGATTGTCTTTTGTTATGCCTCCTTTTCTAAGCCCTAGTTCCATCTCTTGCCAAAACCTCTGAATCACTAACACATCCAGAACATGTGCATCATGACCGCCCACCCTGCCCACACCGTGCAAAAGACAGCCGCTAATGATATGATTGCCACACCAGATCATGAAACTAGGCTAGTATTGGATAGAATTGTTGATATTCAGCATTACTGCTGTGAGACCCCGGGAAGTACAGGAAGGTACCCATCCAGTAAGACACCATATAGTTGTCTCCTCCGCATAAGCGAATTTGTGAGCACACCATACATACAACACCTTAGCCTGTACTGAGATATGATTTCATATGGGCTCTCATGCAAAACACAGTGCAGGTTAGTGTATGTTGTTTTTTAGTATCTGTAAACCTCACAAAAGAAATACAAAAGAAATACAATACATTTTTTCGCTGAGCTACTCTCAGTGACGAGACTGAAGACAACACCAATATCTATTTTGCCAAGTGTCCATTGGAATCATGACTACCGAGCCTGGGGTTGCAGTGGAGTGTCAAAATATTTAGATAGCTAGGAGTTGAAATTCACCATGATACAAAGGATACTCTTCGGCAGAATACGTTGAGCGCAAAAACCGGGTTAGTGAGTTCAACTGAGTTCTGTGTAAACCTAACTCTCTCAGTGATGGGCAGAATTGCACTGTTGAAAATGGCTACCCTCTCCCATCTGTTCTATCATTTTGTGAATGTCCCGTATTTCATACCAAAGTCCTCCTCAGGGATTTGAATTCAATAATAGGAGGTTTTATATGGGGATTGGAAAGGACTAGGGTGGCACTGGACCCTTAATGTAGTGACTGTGTAGACGGGGGGTGCAACTCCCACACTTAGAGTTATATTATTTGCAGGAATGCAACATGTGGCGGGGTGGTTGGCAGACATAGAGACAGTAGAATACATGCTGCTGGGTGTATAAATAGCTCCCTATCTGCTGAAAGAGGTGCTGTGGTTGGGAAGGTACAGAATTAGGGATCTTCCTCGACTCTTACAGTTGGGCAGGAACATCTGGGCCAGAAACAAAGCACTACTAAAATTAGAGAAGCCCTACTCTCCCCACATTCCCTTGGCAGCAATATATGTTGGAATACCACAGATTTAGTGCAGATTAGGTCGCAAAGTAAAGGGCTAGAGATGTTTGGAGATCTGCTCCCATCAGAGGGGTTCCTGGAAATCCAAGAGTCAGAAGTAGGCTTTGGAGTACACAGAGAGCAGTTCTCGACATACTCCAGAATAATCCATGAAGCAAATAGGAGATTGCAAGGCCTCCCGAGTCTTCTGGAGGAGGATGGCACACTTGGGCTGTTATATGACATGTCAGAGGGAGGACATGGCGTGTCGAGATTGAATCTGGGGTTATTGGAGACAATGCTCAAAGATAACACCAATGGGAGGAGCAAATGGGAGTCGGATATGGGCAGAGGGTTCTCAGAATCAGAATGGACTAAGGCCCTGTTATACCCAAAAAAGTCTGCAGGAATGCGAGGTTAAAGCGGACCCAGGTTAACGTACTCCATAGGGAGGACATGACGCCACATCTTCTCTCACAGTTCCCAGGTTGGGAAGAGAGCATGTGTCCACGGTGTGGGGAGGGTGGAGCGATCATGATGCGCATGTTCTGGATGTGTTCAGTGATTCAGGGATTTTGGCAAGAGATGGAACTAAGGCTTAGAAAAGGAGGGATTACAAAATATGTGTAGATGCCGGAGGCCTGCCTAGTGTTTGTGTGCCCCAAGAGGGCCAAGTCAAAAAAACAGACTGATAGACCTGGCCTCGGTACTGGCAAAAAGAAGGATTGCCATGGCATGGAAATCACGAGATGGTCTGCGCATAGACGGGTGGTGTGAGGATTTGTGACGCTGGTCTATGACTGAGGCCTCAGTGTGGTATGAGGCTATGCAGGTGGGAAGAAGGGAAGCTCGGAAAATGTGATGACCTGGAATGCCTTAGTGCACCCATTGTGTAGCTCGCATGATGATACACCCCCCTAAACTCCTGATAAGGCCTAGCCAGATGGAGGAGTGGAGCGATTTAGAGGTGAGGACTGGGAAGTGTGGAATGTAGGAAGTGCAAGACTGATGGAGGGTGATGGAAGGAACTCTGGTGGACTTTCTTATGACTTCGAGCTGTGGGTTCCCTGTTTGGTTGGGTTAACATTGGGGAGTTGGAACATTTGGTGAGGTGCTCAATATAAGATGTACCATGATGAATGGTATATTGTACTGTGATGTAACAAGTGCAAAAGAATTCTTCTAAATACAAAAATTAACCTTCCCAAATTTAACCGAATAATGAATTTAGAAAATACAATTTTTTCGTCTTTGTAGTTGATGCCTCCAAGTAATAATAACCGTCATATTGATACAAATGTCCACGTTTATATGCTAACCACCATACTAATACTAACTGTCAGACTGACTAGTACATTAAATGTAACACTAATAATAACCACCATATCGATACTACCCACTAGACCAACATACCAACCAACACATTAACACCAATGCTAACTACAATATACTAAGCACCAGTCTAATAAATGTTTTAAGTTTCATGACCTTATTGGTGGATGACAGGGGTTGACAAAAGCATCCGGTGCAACCACAAGTCACACGATGCTGAGCCTGGAGGCGGTATATGGAGGTTTCCCTGGCTACCGCCACCATGCCACCAACTGAAGTCAGGGGATCTCCACATGGGACCTAAAAAGGATGCTGCCCCTTTAAAGGACGGTTAGGGAAAGACCTGTCCATCTGGATGATCTTCATCACACTGTGCATACCAAGGGATTAAAACATTAGAACTATGCAGATGTTGCAGAATTCCTTAGTGATCCAAATAGAGAAAACTTGTTTGGTTGAAGATTGAAATGGAGAAACACTGACTTACTTATTTGCTTGTCACTGTTTCCGGGTAAGCATCTGCGAGTCCACAAAATACCCCTTTGGGTAAAGATGCCAGATTGCTTGCTACAGGTGCATTTTCCGATGGGATACTCTCAACCCCTCCCTCATGCATAGATGCCAGCCCATCTCGGGGGGTAAGTGGCTGCTGCAAACGTAGCCAGCAGTGTGCAGTGCTCACCATATGTGAGGCAGCCTTCATTCACGTACATCCAGTGTCACAATCCAGGATGGCAGCCCAATGCTAAGATGCCTCAGTTCATGGTAGGGGAAAGGGCAGGTCCACATGTCACCCAGGGACTTAAGCACCTCTCATGCTGATGAGTTAGAAGGAACACGGTTAAACATACAGGGCCTCATTACAACTCAGGCGGTAAGGGTTTTACGGCGGCGTAAACAGCGCCGACCCTTACCGCCTGAGTACGAGGTCCCTTAGCCCCATGGAGGTTTTAACACCTGCTTTTAGCAGGTGTTAAAATCCATGGCGCTAAGGGACCATGGAGTTAATTACGCCACCGTAATTAACGGTGGCGTAATTAACGCCTTCCCCACTGCCATTATGCCCTATGGGGCAAAATGGGAATGGGGAAGGGTAAATGGGAAAATGGGTATTTACCGCCCCGCCAAGGTCGGAATGGGGCGGTAAATCCGCCAACCACCATGGCGTAAACGTAGTTTACGCCATGGTGGTAAAGTCACGGCCCAGGCGGTAACTTACCGCCTGGGTCGTAATGAGGCCCACAGTATCGCAATACTAGCAGATCTCACTGGTGATGAGGAGTGGTGTTCGGGCACGCATACAAGATCCACCCTCGTATTGAGAACAACAGATGAACATTCTCCTTACCAAGTCTTCTCACCTGAGTGCCCGTAGGCAAGAGTCAGGCTTCAAGATGGTTATAAGGCCTTATTAAAATTAAATGCTTAAGCAGACAGGGGTGGCAAATTGAGTTGGAGAATATGGCAGGAGAGAAGAGCATTTGGAGGATGAGCATAGATAGCAAGAGATAGGAGGCTAATTGAGACCCAGGATTGGAGAGGGAATACCCAGGTTCTTTGAGAAGGAGAACCAGGATGTTTTGTGGTGAGTGGCCATGGAAGGGCAGTCAATGGCAGTCTGTGGTCAGTTACAGTCTGCAGGGCCATGATGGCTTTGTCATCAAGGGTGTGTGTGTGTGTTTGTTGATAGGTACACAAGCATGTCCTCGCCAAACTTTGAAGAATGGTTGAACCTGTTCAGGATGTCACCAAAGGACAGTGATATTAAAGAATCCCCACAAACTGTAAACACTGTATCACATTGGTGGGACTGATTACAGGACATTTCTGTTGATAAAGAAGATTACTGTTACAAAGGGTTTGTCAAAAAGAACACTTGAATTAAGTAGCATAGAGTACTATCTGAAAATAATTGTGGGTGTTGTTGAGGACACATTTTTACAAGCAGAGGATCACCTCCAGAACAACACTGTGACATGTACAATCCTTGTGCCCAAAGTGGAAATGATCGCGCTGAACGAGGCATATGAATGTCAAATCTGAACATCCCATGGAGCAAATATGTATTGCCATCAGAGACTCCGGGAGACCAGGCAACTGAAGCTGAAGCACTGTGTAGTGCAGGGACCTAGAAACATCAGAAATGTCTAGGTAAAGGAATGGCAAGTGCATGCTGTCCTCCACAAAATATATTGGGTAAGGCATTCCTGAAACTACAGACAGTCCCAAGAGTGGGTCAAAAAACAAGAAGGCTGGTCAAATACCCAGGGCGAGTAGACCCCAAGAACGAATGGCACAGTATTCTTGTGCTAGCGCCTGAAGACTATGTAAATGGCAGAGGTGCACGGTATAAATCAACATAACATGCCTACACTAAAAATAAATGTCCCGCATAATGTGCGTCTGTTCCTGAATTAAAAGGTGGGGTGGGTATTACACAATACTGATGGGAAGGCCATCAAACAGGGAAAAACACACCTCAAACCTTCCAGAAAAAACTAGTGGCTACTGTGTGAACACCCCATCCAGGCAACATTGTAATATAGTGGATTGTCCACCCACCCCCAAAGGAGCTACTCCCTCGACATGAATGTTAAGAAAGTTGTTAGGGGAATTATAAATGGAAGTCTTACAAGGCTGACTGTGGCACCTGATATTATTGAAGTCCTCAATTTGAAATGACTAAGCAAAATACAGAATTTAGGGGAGAGAGTACTTAATCTAGAACAACTAATCTATAATTTTACTGCAAATTTTAAGAAGGGTATTATGATCTGAAGGCGTTCCAGCATGGATGAAGTAATTGTGTTCAGGATTGGCAAGACTTGGTGAGCATGGCAGAGAAAGCAGCTCTTATTTTGGCTTACTCAGTGATCTTTATGAGAACACAAAACACTCAATCCTTGTTCACATCAGTCTGTATACTGAGTTTGCCATCTGCACAGATTCTCCAAAACTGGGGCATGAAACATAGGGGATATCCCTGTTAAGGCCTTGGCTAAGCATATGGATGCACTGGTGAGTGCCTCCAAAAGTAGTAGTTTCCATGATGCAGTCCGACTTTACTCACGCTAGCTGAACGATTGGTTCTTGGTTTGGTTAATGTTGCAAACATTCAGTCGGGGATCACTGAATCTGCTCCAAAGTGAACAATGAAGTCTTACCACTGGTTAAAATAAAATGTAACATTTTAATCTATTTCATAGATTCATATATTGATGGCACCTAGGAATATCGGGCTACACCCAAATGGGTAAAGAGTACTGAATACATGGTCATACTTATGTCTTGGATAGTGTATATCGCTGTCCTATCAAAAAATCACGCAAGTCCAATTGATCAAAAAATTGATCAACTCATCCTTGAACTCAAACGTGACTTCACCCATAACTGAAAGACCTGCATCAGTTATCCACAGACCAAAGCATAGTTTCCATAAAAATATGCCTCATCAACTGGAACTTCTTAACTGAACTAACATGTTCACAAATAAACGACAGTAGAAATTATAGATGATGATCAAATAATACCTAAACAATACCTGCCCTCAAAAGACTCTGATGCACAGACCAACTCCTAGCAGTGACTGCTTCTGCATGTAGGAAAGAAAGCCCAGCAGATTTGAAATAAACACCAAACCACAAGAGATGTAAAAAGCTCTTCAAACTATGCCTGTTTAAACAAGCCGTCATCTTGTAAAATGGCTCCCTGTAAAGAACAGAAACCTTTAGTCCTTCCCAGACTGACAGAGAGCAACAACCACGATATCGTGACAACTCTACAGACAGCACCTGATGAGTGAAATCACAATAGGATCAGCAACGGACATCCATACAGTTCAAAGGACTACCTACCTTTAAACTATACTCCCTATTTTGTTGTGCGGGCTCTCTAACCTACTTTACTAATAACCAGGAATGGGTCTGGTACTGTGGATAGTTAACTTGAATTGTACCATGTCCCCTTTCTTCCCCATTACCTGATATTGGTCCTCATTACAAGTGGACCGGTCCGGTAACAACGGTGCTGGTAAGTCTACCGGCACCTTTGTTACCTGACTGGCACACTACGAGTCTGCGGGCGGGAGCTGTTTCGCCTGATAGGGTCTGACCTGGCAAGTGGGACGACACCCACCCACAGATTTACATGGAAGCACCAGCACTGTTGCACACAGTGCCGGTGCTTCCATGCTCCCCATTTCCATTGAGTTCTATGGGACTCAAATGGAAATCGGCATTTACATTTTCCGGCGCCTGACTTCACGGACCGCCGAGGCTATAATATTCCGGTGTTTCCGTGAAGCCAGGGCCGGAAAAACGTGCAAATCCAGCATCAGCCTGCCGGTTTTACCGGCATGGCTACCGCCGGACTTGTAATGAGGCCCAATATTGTTTGGTATCATAATAACTAAATCAAAGTGTGTACTTCCCTTCCCTTTTTCTATTGCAGTAATTCTTTCACCAACTTTCGTCATTGTTGTACCACCATCGTGCCGTGCTGAGCTTCGATTCATTCTTCAATGTGTGAGCAGAATACAAAATAAAAATATAACATCAAAATCAAAGGCCATCCCATAAATATTGCTTAGTTATGTCTTCATCGATTTGCTTGCAAAACCATCCTGTCTCACGCCCATTTTCCAAAGTATGATGCTGCATACCTTTGGATAGTTTTGAATTCCTGAAGGTTAACATTTGATGTGTCTTATGTACGTTTCCCTCTCTCTCTCATTAGGCACTTCAGGTATTACTTAATTTGACTTACTAGATGGCTCAGTAGTGCTTGCATTGTCTGCACTTAGCTTGTAGCTCCCCCATTCTTTCCTGCTCCATAGTATCTCTGTATATTCCACTGATGCTTCCAGCTCATGATAATCTCCAGGAGAATGTACGATGGTTACGAAGAGCCATAGAAGAACAGATTCTTGTACTCTATATTCAGCACACGGGCCATAGTGGCAAATGAGCCTAGGGAGCCAGAAGCTAAGTGGAGTGGTGTGAAGTTGTCTCCACGGCTAAATGTCTTCCATGCGCTATGTTCTTTCAGGTTAAGATTAATTCTAAACCTTCCAGCCATCACCTCTTTGTTTTGTCTTTTTCACCCCGAGTGGGATGGGTATGCCCAGAAGTGGGTCCTGTGCCTGCTGGGCCTAGAGACCCAAGGTACTCCTCACTGATGAGGGCTGTTAGGGAGAATTCTCCAGAATGGCTAATTTCCCTTACCTACTGAGTCCCTCAGCAGCTTTGCTGGATTTCTAGTATTTATTTCTTTCACCTGGTAAGAGTGTGAGCCTTTTTCCCACTCTTACATGTGTTTTGCTGTGTGTTTTACATTTTCGTGTTCATAGACTGTGGAGTCTCACCTACTCCATAGGCATAATCTTTATACTGTATGTCACACAGAACCTTTAATGCAGTGAGACAGGGTTGTTTTTTTGAGGCTTGCCACTTTAAACTCCATTTTCTGGGACTGACTACTGTCCCCCAGAACATGTAAAGTTGTCATTGACTTTATTTATCTTTTTAAATTCACAGACCCAGTACAAACTATCTTCGATAGAGTACTGTAAAGGGTTAATAGTTATCCCTTTATGTCGTTTCTTATGGAACATAAATTCGTTCGCCTTTCTTTAAGATTCAGCTGGTGGCTTTGATATCTACAATTTTTTTCCCTACCGTGGACTATGAAAATAACCTTGGTACTGTTTATGCTATGTTATTAGCCTCAAACCTTAATCCGCTGGACCCCTTTTAATTTGATTTGGTTCCGGCTGGGTTTATTCACCATTTCTTTTTGTAAAGGCGCCAAACCAGGTTTGGTTCCTTTGTTCACCATCCTTTGTCGGGCTATTGCACAGTAGCCCTCCCTACGCACCTGAGTGTCTGGGTGGACAGGATGTGAGGGTGGGGTTTTAGGCCCCCTGCACAGGGTCTCCTTGGAGACCCAAGTTACACTCTTGTTTGAATGGCTAAGTGACTGTCCTTCCAGGACAGCCACCCTGCTGTGTGATGGACAGCCAGGCTGTGTGAATGGGGGAAAACTGCATAAAAAACAGGTCTCTGGGACTTGGAAGGCAGAGTTGCCACTGGATCGAGAGAACCAAAAAGAAGCTGAAGGAAGAGGACTACTGCAACTACTCAACCTCCCGGTGAATCCCTGCTGCGGGTCCGAATCTCCTAAACTTCGACGACAGAGAAGATCTGCAAGGCATCTTCTTCCATTGAGCTGGTGGGACCAACCTGTTCTCCAAACATCAAGGAAGGCATCCCTCCCCTGATCGAATTTGCTGTGCATCGCTGCAGTGAACCGCATAGCCTGGAGGACCAGACCCTGTTTTGGTTTTAAGGAGCTCACCTTTTATTTGTTGTTTTGCTCTGCTGCTGGTTTCCTCCCTGGGCAGTGCAAGACCCTCCAGTCTTCCTCTGTCTTGTCAGTCCGACAGTTGCTTCAGGAACTGTGAGCCTGCAGGACCTGCCAGGAACTTCTTCCTCAGCTACAGCATTCTTCTTCTTCTAAGGTACTGTTCAAATCCGATTGTTCATTCCGTCTGACCGCCGTGAAAGTGTTTCAAATCTTTTGCTAATCGGAGGGCTTGTCCTTCTCTACTCTTTTAAGTAACTTTTCTTCCAACCAACTTCATTTCGAACTCTTGGCAAAGACTTAACTGCAAACTACTCTGAACTGTGTGATCCTATGCAAAGACTCTGAACCATTAACATTGGCCCAGACCTATTGATTTGAATCCTAGTTGTAGTAAGCCTTTTCTAGATTGCCCTGCCTAACTACTTGTTGGTGCTGCTTGATTTTGAATAACCTTGTCTCCCTTTTTAAATTGCTGGAGTGCGATTTTGCTCACATTTCATTTTGAGCTTAACTTGTCCAGAATTCATTGGGTGGTGTGTAGTGTATTACGATTGTGATTTTCTGCTGCTTTATATTAGTGAACCGTTTTATAACTGATGGTGTAAATAAATGTACTTTTACTCAGAAACTTTGAGTCAGTGTTTGTTTGAACCATAGGAATTGCTGTCCTTTGTGTAACTTCTGATACTTCTCACTTTACTCTTGAGATTAGTGTGGCTGCACAACCATCGCTACCATTTTACTGTGTAGTACAGGCTTGTACCAAAGGTGAATGTGTACTTACACTTGTAGTCTTAATTGTGTGTGGTGTTCCCAAAGGGTACTGGATATGATTCTCCCTAACAAGGCCCAAAAATTCTGAAACATATTTGGTGATGCTTGTGGTCCAACCATCACATCTTTGTTTTTGCTTTATCACCCCAAGTTTGACGGGTATGCCCAGACATGGGCAAATGTCTGCTGGCCCTACAGACACAAGCTACTCCTCGCTGATGATGCCCAACACAGCTGAAACATGTTTGGGGATGCTTGTGGTCTTGTGCAGAAGGGATGTGACCTAGCAGTTAGGACAGGAGTGCCCCTTGGGGGGAGGGGGACAAGCCTGATTTGCATATGGTCTTTCCCCTTCTGAAATGGCTTGGCAGGTGAAGAAAGATGGTCTGGAGGGTTGCCCAGAGCAATGCCAGAATTAAGAATCATTCTAAACCTTCCAGCCATCAACTCTTTGTTTTTGCTGTGTTCTTTCATGACACTATTTGAACATGGTATGTGTTTGTGTCAGGGCTTTATTTTTCATTCTCTAGGCCTTTTGGTAAACCTATGTGGTGATCTATGGTGTAGAGGGTGTGTGTTGTTATGGTGGTTGTCCATTTACCCCTTTCTATTCCTGCACTTTAAGACACATCTATTCACCTTCACCTGTGAGGTCAGCTGTCAGGAATTTCCTGAACATGGAGGAGTATGGCTGGCGTTCATTTGTTCAGTGAGGCTGTGTAGGTGCAATGTGTCCTCCAATTCGCTCTGCTTGGCCTAGTGCATACTACTCTGCCTAAATGCAAGACCATGGTGTTATGTCCCTTCTGATGCTGTGATTCAAGAGACAGATCATGCAGTTAATAAAAGTTATTTTAGATGATTTTGAAGGAAGGTCTTTAACATCAGAGAAAGACACTCAACCTAAGGTCAGATTCTTTTTTCTCTAAAGTGGACATTCACCTTTGAAGACCATTGCTAATGCAAGGAGTGAGGTTCTTTATCTCCCTCAATATACCTGTGGTAAACAGACAGGTTACAATTGAGGAAGGGAGACAGGAGTATTCTAATAGGATGGGCCTGATATTAACTGATGTGGTCGGGCCATAGGTGAATTGTAATCTATTTTGGAAGAGGGGTGAACATTTGTTAGTGGTTAGGACATAGAAATAACTGTAATCGGGGAACTTAGTATTTACATGTGCTGAAGGGCAGCAATACTGTAATACTATTATCTGCAAAAGGTACGATTGGTGGCTAGAGGATATGAATTAATCTTGACTAATGGCAATAGCTCTTGACAACCCTACAGGCCATTATTTTTCAACTGCACTTTACTGTTGAGCCCCAACAAGGCTGAAACATATTTGGGTTTGTGGGGTTGCATGTGTGTCCATGCAGGGAGCCTGTGACCTAGCCATTTGTTCTGGACTACTCCCATTGATGGCAGGACCAAGACTGATCGACATATGGCTGGACCTCTTCTTCAATTGTGCATGTGGACCACAGAAAGATGGCGTGGAAGGTTTCCTAGATCAATGCTAGTGCTTAAGATGAATTCATAAATGTCCACCAGTCACTTTATTTTATATATAGTTTGTCACCCAAAGTGGGAAAAGGTATGCCGAGACATGGGTCCTTGGCTGTGTGTGCCATCGGGGACTAAGCTCCACCTCATTGAGGAAGGCCAACAAGGATGAAGCATGTCTGTGGTTGCTTGTTGTAAGTGACTCCAATCAAGCAATCCCACTAAGTCAGTGCCTTGTCTGGGATGCCCAAGGGAAGCCCTTATTTATGTCTTTTTATGGCAAGTTATAATCTGGATGAAGAACCCTTGTATAACACCCCTCTCTTAGAATCCCCCTTGACCCCACTGAGCCAAGAAGTAGGCTTGTTTTGCAAATTTAAAAGGTTTATTTGAAAAATTAAAAAATATATATATATATCACACTTCTATAAATAAATTGATAATGGATAGTACACTTGTGAATATGAGCAGTAATCAGCAAGAGGTAATCCTACAGTAGCACAGTTCTTGGTTACTTATGAATAGGAACAGAAGAATGAGGTGGGAAAGAATGCTTTATATGGTTCAAGGAAACGCAATGATGAATGAAATGCATTACAGAAAATAACTTGATATGGCTTCAACAAAAGACAATGTAATCACTTTTCCTTGACAATTCACTCCCCCCCTTTATGCAATATAAGGAGATGGAAAGAAGACACACAGTTCTCAGGAATGCAATCAAATATAATTCAGTTCCCCCCTAGCAAGCTTAGAGGAAAACAGGTATGAGTTTTAACACAGGCAAGATACTTTGATGTGGTTGCAATTAAGTGAAAAATATGCTAAAAAGGCTTTTAATTCCCTATAGGGGGTTCAGGGTGGGTGATATCTAGTTTATATTAGTTCAGGCTCACTTTAGCAATGCTCTATGAGTAACTAGCAGGTTAAAACGAATTTTAGCAAAGGAAAGCAAGGAGCTGCTGATTTTTACACGTGGCTGAAATTGTGCAAAATGTCAAATCGCGGCAAATTTAATCGCATGCGTCGAGCGTAATTACGGAGGCCCTATAAGGAGTAGCAAGTCGGTTCTAGGTTCGTTGGAAAGCCTAGAATCTTAGCTTTAAGATGACAGTTAAAACTCGCTCAAACGGTTCCGGAGGTACGGCCGATTTAGTCAAGGTAGTTTTTCGGATTTGAAATTTTAAAGCTCAGAATGACAGATGACAGTTTTCAGTTTTAAAGATGACAGAATGACACGATTCTAGGAGGCAGTTCTAATAGGCTAAAATAGTTTGGATTAGATTATTTTAAACTAAGAGATTGGTTTTGGCACAGTGAGTACTCACACTATATTTTTGAAATAAGCCGTCAAGGTCTGGTCAGGTTGGACGGGACTTCCGGCGGGTGGTTCTGAAGTCCCAGCTATCTGGGTCAGCTCTGCTCTCTGGGTCTGTTAAGTACCGGTTCTGCTCACAACGGTCTGGTTTGTGGTTCTCTCTGGTTCCGGATACAGCACTGCTTTCTGGATACTGCTACAGGTTCTTGCAAAATTTCTTGGCAAAAAATTCAAACAGCTCGCCCGGCTGTTGAATAGTTTGGTTGGTTTTGAGGCCTGCTGAAGAGGATTCAGCTTGTGGATTCAGGCCTCTCTGCTACAAATTCTGGAGTTAATTTCTGCTACAGGTTCTGGAGATTGATGGATTTGAAGTCTGGATCTCTGGATGTGAAGTCTGAAGTCTCCCGGCAAAGCGTCCCTCAAGAAAGTGGAAAGTGAATCTCCCCACCTGTCCTGCACTGTCTGCTTTGATGTGTTTAGAAAGTGGGTGTGTGCGTGGCATAACTGAGCCTGCCCCTCTCTACTTGTCATTGGCCCAATTCTCCCCTCTCCCATGATTGGGGGAAGGAAATGGATTGTCATCATGATTAGGTCTGTTATGGGTCAGAGGATCCTCCCCTGGTCAATTTGCCCACAAATCTATATTTGTTTCAAATACATATTTCCCAGGTACACAAGTGGTTGACATTACATGTATATATTACAGATGGATTAAGACAGGTCTCTGTTCAAGCCCCATGTTCCTGCAATCTGGGATTCAGAAATGACAACATTTTGCGCTTTTTGGTCGGTTTACCAATATATCGGTCATTTACCAAAAATTACACAACTGTGCGCAAGGAGTATGGACATTAATTGGTGAAGTGTCAGATTTTTAACATGCAGACATTTGGAGTAAGACCCTATTTTCCGCTAGCAACCCCCCAGAATACACCACAGGGTCCTAACACCTCTTAAAACGTGCACAGAAAAATCACAAGAATAATGATATTACTTATATAATTCTGACAAGTCCGTACTATGAATTATCCATCTTTTTTTAAAATGATGCTCTGGCCCAAAGGGGTGTGGTTTCCCCCAAGCACATGGTGGAGTTTCTGGTTTGTCCACTTCTGTCACACCGCTTCCTAGACCACGGGACACACCTTTCCGCTCGCCCCTCCTTGCCTATCCATTCCCGCACTCCCCGACACATGCATTACGCTCCCCACTCACGTCGCACACATCAGGGCACGGCATGGCATGTTTGGGGGAGCGGGTGTTTATCGCCCTTCACGGCGGTGGCAGATCAACTGGAGGCTCCGTCATTTCAGGAACTCACATCCCTTGCGGAGACCGGCGCCTCCCGGCGCTACACGGATCACGTGACTTTGGTTGCCTAGCAGCATTGCAACGCTTTCGGTTCGCATCACACGTGACTCTACGTGCGTCCCTTCCAAGGATAAAAGGATTCTGTGAACCGAAGGCGTTGCTTCACAGCTGTTTCGTTTTGGATCACGTGACGTTCTCTCTTCGTTCAAGGACCTGCTCTGTTACCGACCCTCGCTTGCTTCACGGATTGCTCTTGCTTAACCCTTCAAGTACTTTTTGGATTTGCCTATTACCGACTCACGCCTGCTTCACGGATTGCTCTTGCTTAACCCTTCAAGTACTTTCGGATTTGCCTGTTACTGACCCTCGCTTGCTCCACGGATTGCTCTTGCTTAACCCTTCAAGTACTTTTGGATTTTGCCTATTACGACCCTCGCCTGCTCCACGGATTGTTCTTGCTTAACCCTTCACTGGTTAGGACCTCGGTCCTGCAAATAGGTGGTTACCTGTTCTACCCTACAGCTCGTTCCAGCTACAGCTAGGAGACCCACGCCTTGACCCAAGATCTCACAGGTATTCTGGTATTTTGGGTTTATGCACATGGAGGTATTCGGGCCCTGTTTCTTTACTTAACCACTGTACCTTGCCTTACAGCGCTCAAGGGGTTCTTCCGGCTGTTCCCGCGTCCTGGTTTTCCGGACTTCCACCTGTGGCCTTAATATTCACACTGACAATATATCTATTATCGTCAGGGTGTTTCTTGGGGACAGAGGGGTTGTTCATACTCTACACGACCAACGAACTTCGTAACAATCTGTGAAGCCTTTTTTTTTGGTCGTCCAGAGTATGGATCCCTCCGCCGGGAATTCAGTGACCGCTTTGTTACAAGCAGTGGCGGCTCTTAGGACCGACATGACTACCGCCACGGCAGCAATACACCACCGTCTGGATGCCCTGCAAAGCACACGTTTTCCTTTACCCACGGATGCTGAATTCGGTGACACAGTCCCCTCAGACCAACCAGCCCCGGTCATGGTCCCTGCACCCACTCCCATACTGCTTCCTACGCCTGTTCCCCTTGCTGCCCCCGAACGTTATCAGGGGGATCCTCGGAAGTATCGTACCTTCATCAATCAATGTAGGTTACATTTCTTGTGCAAACCCTTAGCGTTCCCCGATTCTGTTACTAAGGCCGCATTTCTTCTGTCCCATTTGTCTGGGGTAGCGGCCACATGGGCCAATCCGATGCTAGAGAACGACCATCCCGCTCTCTATGACTTCGATCTTCTTGTATCAGAAATGGCCAAAGTCTTTGATACACGATTCAAAGCCCACTCTAGAGATCTCGAACTCCTGGATCTAACACAAGGCAAACAAACTTTGATAGAATACATCACTAAGTATAACCAACTCGCTGCTGAGACATCCTGGCCAGAGGAGAAAAAAGCAATCGTATTCTATCGGGGCCTATGCAACTCCATGAAAGATGCTCTCTAAGTGGTTCCTGCCCTTCCCTCAGTGTTCTCGGATTTGGTGGATCTTGCTTTACAAGTAGACGCAAGGAGATCCTAGAGAAGGGCCGAAACATCTTTCTCTGCCCACTCTGGACATCCCGTATCCACCGCCCCTGTTGAACCCATGCAAATAGGAGGTATCCGTAGTCCGATGACCCCATCCAAACGAGAACGCCGGAGAAACGACAAGGCCTGCTTTTATTGCGGGTTAAACAGACACTTTGTAAGGGAATGCCCCCGACGCCCCCAGAACAAAACATCGGGTTTCCCGAAGGCTCGCCCATGACACAGGGGGCACCGGCGAGCCTGTCTTCGACCCCCTCCGAACCTGCCTTTGGCCCTGTTAGACCGATAGTGGTCCATGCCCTGCTAAAACCCACTGGGGAGATCAAACACATAGTCCATATTGTGATCGATTCTGGGGCCACTGGTTGTTTCATCGATATTTCCCTGGCCCGTCGTCTCAATCTGCCCCTGGTTAGGAAGGAACTTCCAGAACCAGTGCATGCTGTGGACGGTACTTCGCTATCTTCCGGCCCGATCAGGTTCCAAACTGCTCCTATGGAAGTGGTGATTCAAAACATCCATAGAGAAACCCTGGCGTTTGATTTGATTAATACACCACTGTTCGGCATCATACTGGGAATACCATGGTTACGACAACATAACCCATTGATCAATTGGGGCAACGGACAGGTCACGTTTGAGTCGGATGTGTGTCAACATTTCTGTCTCATCGACACAGATTCACTGCCCACTCCTGCCACGATTCTTGGTGCCATGGCTGCCACCCATATCAACGACAGTGTTTCGGACCCTGTGCTTTCACACACTGTGGGGGCTGTCACAGCCAACATACCTGCGGCCTACCACGATTTTCACATGGTGTTCGATAAGGCCACTGCTGAGGGCCTTCCCCCTCATAGACCGTACGATTGTCCGATTGACCTGGTTCCGGATGCTCCTATACCCAGGGGTAGGATTTATTCGTTGTCACGGTCAGAGGAGCAAGCCCTTAAGGATTACATACAAAAGGCTCTGGAGTTGGGTCATATATGTCCTTCTTGTTCTCCGGCTGCTAACCCGATATTCTTTGTGCCAAAAAAGGAGGGCGATCTCCGTCCATGTGTGGACTACAGACGGTTAAATGCCATCACCATAAAAAAACAGGTACCCTCTTCCGCTCATATCCACGCTACTGGACAGGTTGACTACAGCATCTGTTTTAACCAAGCTGGACCTCAGAGGGGCATACAATCTAATTCGTATGCGGCTTGGGGATGAGTGGAAGACGGCGTTTTGCTCCCGACAGGGTTTATTCGAATACACTGTAATGCCCTTCGGGCTTTGTAATGCTCCTGCCACGTTCCAACGTTTTGTCAACGACGTATTCTCGGACATCCTGGATACATTCGTGGTGGTTTACCAGGACGATATTCTGATCTATTCATCCTCCCTGGAGGAACACGTCGGGCATGTTAGGGAAGTGCTCTCTCGCCTTAAGGCTAAGGCCTTATTTGCCAAACCTGAAAAATGTCTATTTCATTCCAAGGAAGTGGAGTTTCTGGGGTTTCACATATCCCCTGGAGGCCTGTCCATGAATTTATCTAAGGTCCATGCCGTCACGGAATGGCCGACTCCCGTTAATCTGAAACAACTTCAATCTTTTCTCGGCTTCGCAAATTTCTACCGGCGATTCATCGTCGGCTTCTCTTCTATTGTTTCTCCACTGACCGCTCTGACCAGCCCCCTTGTCCCGTTCACTTGGACCTCCGCTCATCAGAAGGCTTTTGAGGAACTCAAGGCCAGGTTCTTGTCCGCCCCTGTTTTGCAGCATCCTGATCCCGATCTCCCCTACGTTCTGGAGGCAGATGCCTCCTTGTTTGCTCTAGGCGCAGTATTGTCTCAACCGTGCCCGACCACAGGTTGTCTACATCCAGTGGCCTATCACTCACGAAAGTTCTCGGCGGCCGAATCACATTATACAGTAACCGAAAAAGAACTATTGGCCATCAAGGATGCTTTACAAACGTGGCGTCATCATCTCATGGGAGCAAAACATCAGACAGTGGTATATACAGACCACAAAAACCTACAGGATCTGGCCTCTCTAAAATGTGCAAACAGCAGACAGGTGCGGTGGCATTTGTTTTTTGCCGCGTTTCATTTTGTGGTCAAACACAGACCAGGTCGCATTCATGGCAAGGCTGATGCCTTATCCCGTTCTCCCGGAGGGGAGTCCTTGTCCGTGTACCCCGATACACTGCTAGGAGAGGGCCATGTCATCTGTACTTGTACTCCATCCCCCACCATGCTTACTGACATCAGGCGTTGGGTTTCCCAGAATCCTCAGGCACTCAACGAATGGGACATTGCCCTTCACGAGGGGTTACCTTTTATCCACGACAAATTGTTCCTTCCTAGGTGTGACATACGCAACCAGGCGTTAACATGGTCACACGATGCTGCTGTAAACGGCCATCCCGGGCAACAGCGTACTCTGGACCTGTTGCAACACTGGTGCTGGTGGCCTTCCATGAGAAAAGATGTCGAACATTATGTCAACACTTGTTCCATATGTGCCCAATGCAAACCACGCAAAGGACGGCCTTTAGGGCTACTTTTACCGCTACCCGTACCTCCCAGACCATGGCACACCGTCTCGATGGATCTCATCACTGACCTACCCCGCAAACAGGGCTACGATACCATATGGGTTATTGTCGATTCGTACACCAAAATGGCCCGCTTTATCCCCTGTACTGGTATACCATCTGCTCCAACCCTGGCTCGCTTGTTCTTCAGATCTGTCTTCTGCCTCTTTGGTTTACCGCAGGTCATCATATCAGACCATGGGTCACAGTTCACGTCCTGTTTCTGGCGCGCTCTCACCAAACTTCTGGGGATCGATGCTCGCTTCTCTTCGGCTTATCACCTCGAAAGCGACGGGCAGACCGAGCGGGTGAATCAGGCTCTGGAGCAGTACTTGCGGTGTTTGTCCCTCCAGTACCAGGACTCCTGGGCCAATCTGCTCTATATTGCTGAGTTTGCGTATAATAACTCCCGTCATTCGACCACTGGTTTCTCGCCCTTTTATGCTCTATACGGGCAGCACCCACGTGCCCTTCCACTTCCTGATTTCCCCTCTACTACTCCCGCTGCTAATGCCTGTGTTCGTGATCTGGCCGGTGTCCATGCCCAGACCTTGGTCCATCTCCGTGAGGCCCAGACAGTTATGAAGACAAAGGCTGACCGCAAACGGGCTGCAGCCCCGGAGTATCAGGTGGGCGACCGGGTGTGGCTTTCGACCAGGCATTTGCGGATCCCTGGATGTCGCAAGTTGTTGCCTCATTTTGTGGGTCCTTATAGGATCTCCAAGGTCTTGAATCCCGTGGCTCTCAAGCTTTCGGTTCCCCTTTCTTGGAGGATTCACCCGGTCTTCCATACTTCTCTCCTTAAACCTTACCTTGCTCCTACCCGTGTCCTGGTCCCGCCCGCTCCTGTCTCGGTGGCTTCCCAGGATGTTTATGAAGTCAGTGCCATCCTTGGGTCCCGTTTCCATCGGGGTCGTCTTCAATACCTGGTAGACTGGCTGGGCTATGGTCCCGAGGATCGCTCTTGGGTTCTCTCCCGGGATGTCCGGGCTCCGCTTCTGGTTTCTCGGTTTCATCGGGACAATCCTACTAGCCCACGGGGTCGTTGGCCTTTGAGGGGGGATTCTGTCACACCGCTTCCTAGACCACGGACACACCTTTCCGCTCGCCCCTCCTTGTCTATCCATTCCCGCACTCCCCGACACTCGTGCATTACGCTCCCCACTCACGTCGCACACATCAGGGCACGGCATGGCATGTTTGGGGGATCGGGTGTTTATCACCCTTCACGGCGGTGGCAGATCAACTGGAGGCTCCGTCATTTCAGGAACTCACATCCCTTGCGGAGACCGGCGCCTCCCGGCGCTACACGGATCACGTGACTTTGGTTGCCTAGCAGCATTGCATTTCGGTTCGCATCACACATGACTCTACGTGCGTCCCTTCCAAGGATAAAAGGAGTCTGTGAACCGAAGGCGTTGCTTCACAGCTGTTTAGTTTTGGATCACGTGACGTTCTCTCTTCGTTCAAGGACCTGCTCTGTTACCGACCCTCGCTTGCTTCACGGATTGCTCTTGCTTAACCCTTCAAGTACTCTTGGATTTGCCTGTTACGGACCCACGCTTGCTTCACGGATTGCTCTTGCTTAACCCTTCAAGTACTCTTGGATTTGCCTGTTACTGACCCTCGCTTGCTCCACGGATTGCTCTTGCTTAACCCTGCAACTACTCTTGGATTTTCCTGTTACCGACCCACGCTTGCTTCATGGATTGCTCTTGCTTAACCCTTCAAGTACTTTCGGATTTGCCTGTTACTGACCCTTGCTTGCTCCACGGATTGCTCTTGCTTAACCCTTCAAGTACTTTTGGATTTTGCCTATTACGACCCTCGCCTGCTCCACGGATTGTTCTTGCTTAACCCTTCACTGGTTAGTACCTCAGTCCTGCAAATAGGTGGTTACCTGTTCTACCCTACAGCTCGTTCCAGCTACAGCTAGGAGACCCACGCCTTGACCCAAGATCTCACAGGTATTCTGGTATTTTGGGTTTATGCACATGGAGGTATTCGGGCCCTGTTTCTTTACTTAACCACTGTACCTTGCCTTACAGCGCTCAAGGGGTTCTTCCGGCTGTTCCCGCGTCCTGGTTTTCCGGACTTCCACCTGTGGCCTTAATATTCACACTGACAATATATCTATTATCGTCAGGGTGTTTCTTGGGGACAGAGGGGTTGTTCATACTCTACACGACCAACGAACTTCGTAACAACTTCCCCCAAGCTCAGTTTGCTCTCACAGGCACTGCCCCTCCCAGTTTCTCCCAAGAGGAAGCCATTTACGACCCCCCCAATATAACATTTGCCTGAGTCCAGGACGGGGCGTTGTTCAATTTACTGCAGTCTGTAGGTACCCCTCCCTTAATTCAATCAGAGAGGTGTGATCTCCTTTTGGTGGGGGCAGCAGGATGCAGCCAGGCCTGGGAACCTATGTTACACTCAAAAGTAGGTCACTCATTTATTTTAAACATTTCGATTTTAGTGGCTTTCTGTCCATTTAACTTAAGCTGCTGACATTCCCAGCTATTTTTTATATATACATTAAATAATTACTTCCTTCAAGTCATTTCAGAATATAGTTTTACATTGTATCCACCTCTTAGCAAGTCTTTCCTTGGCCTGATTTGGGTTCATTTGTTCAGTTTTACACAAAAGTCTGGTGGTTTTAAAACGCCGGCTTTCTGATAGTGGTGAGCACCAGTATTGCATCCATTTTTGACATTAATAAAATGAATTCCCCACAATTCTGGGTTGCTTTTGGCAATCAGCATTGCCATTCCCAATGGTTTCAGGCTACTGTGTGTAGCCCAATGGTGGTTTTAGGCAGTGCCCTCCTGTGCTCACAACATAGGCAAAAATGGGTGGCAGCCTATTCTTCATGTTTTCCCTGTGCACTCTCTGGGGAGTTCTGGCCATCATAATGTTTTCAATGCCAGTACTGCACAATTTTATGGTAGGGCTTGGCTGCATGTGTAAAAACATCCCACAAGCCCCCCTCTTGCGATGGCCATTCTGATCTTTCACTGTTGGAACTCGCAAGATCTGGGAGGTTCGCCTCATCTTCTTCCAATTCCGTAGATGGCACAGTTCAGCATCTTCTCCTCCCTCCAGTCGATCAATCAGTTCTCCTTGCTGGTCCTGATGCGAGGATTGGGCGGTACCCCAGGCCCCTTGGATCTTCGCTCCCGGTCCCCAGGTCGCCTTCCGTGGTCAGTCTCCATGGTTTCATCTCTCCTAGGATGAGAAAGCAAAAGCGGCAATACCTATTCATAGACATTTCTCCACCACTATTAATGGTGTGGCGAACACATACATTTTATACATCTGGTTACATTTTTCAGTCTTGTTTTAAAACAAGATATAACAGGAAATATTGACATTAGGTTGCTATATTTTTGGTATGTGGAATATTTTAGGGTTGGAGCTTTTATTGATCTGGGGCGGCCCCCTCTGGGATTCCAGAGGATTCCTCCAGTTGTTGCAGAGTGTGCCTAGGATGGTAACACTTTAGCTGATTTATATGTACCCACTTGTCTTCCCCTTCCGCCAGACTACCTTTGGGGATGCGGATCTTATACACTACTGGGGAGATTTGGTCTATAATTTCAAACGGTCCCTTCCATGTAGGCAAACATTTTCGCTGTTTGGCCTGGTTCCTTTGGAAATTGTATAGATAGACCCGGTCCCCCACAGTATATTCCTTCCTGGTGGTCTTCAGGTCGTAGTGGGTTTTCATGCTATCAGCTGATCTTTCTAGATTCCGCTGAGCATAGGCAAAAGCATGCTGAAGGTGTTTCCTTAAATTCTCCACATACTCATGAGTTGTGGAGGCATTTATCAACGTCTGCTCTTGGGTCCTGTAGAACAAATGCTGGGGAAGCACCATCTTGCGTCCGGTCATCAACTCAAATGGTGACATTTTAGTTGCAGATGAAGGGGTAGATCTGATGGCCATTAGGACCAGAGGTAGTCGGATATCCCAACTTGGCCCAGAATCTGCCACAAACTTTTTTAAGATGCTCACAATGGTTCGGTTGTAGCGTTCTACTGCCCCAGAGGAAGCTGGCCGGTAAGCAATATGTAACTTCCTTTTGACCCCCAGTATCTCCCACATCTGGTGAAATAGCTACCTCTGTCTGACTCAATCCTTTGAGGTAGACCAAAACGGGAAAAGAGTTGGTTAATCATCAGGGCAGCTGCTGTTTCTGCCTTGCAGTTTGGGGCCAGGAGACATTCCACACACTTGGTAAACAAGCAAGTAACGGTCAACATGTACTTGTTTCCTCTAGACGAGTGAATTACAGGGCCTACAAAGTCTATTTGCAAATCTGACCATGGCAGTGTCATCCCCCTGTTTTGGAGAGGCACACGGTGTGTGAGGGATGATGGCTGAAATTGTGCACACACAAGACACCCCTTCAAGTATTGGTCGAGGTCCTGCCCCATGTGTGGCCAGTATGCAACCTCTCTTAAGATTTCAAGTGTTGTATGAAACCCCCTATGATCGGCGGTGGCCGCATCATGGGTGTGACTTAACATCAGGCTTCGGAATGAGGTAGGAACCACCCACTGATCATGGCCAGCTTGGGATTTCCTTACCAACAAACCGTCTTGGATTCGGAACATTTTTGGACATTTCATCAACACTCTTAGGTCCTCTTTCCCAATGTAATCGATATCCGTCAGGGGAAAGTTCTCAGGGTCCTCAATGTGTTGGTAAAACTTACCAATGATTGGATCCCCCTTCTGAGCTGTAATTAAATCAGCATCAGGGGTCTCCTTACTCCATTGGGCAATTGAAAGATCATTGTGAGCATTTGTCTGCGACCTAGTGATAGCAGTGACCTGGATTTCCCCCAACAGAGACTCTATTTCTATTAGCTCCCCTTGGATGGCCCCGGTTTTGGCCAGCTGATCAGCTAAGTCATTTCCAGTTTTGTCTGGTCCCTCTACATTGGAATGACCCTTGATCTTTTTCCAGTAGATGGTCATCCCATTCGAGGTGACCAGATCATCAATGTTTTGAATTAACTTCCCATGTTTCAAGGGCTTGTTATTAGCACATAACATGCCTCTGGTTTTCTAATTAACCAGATGCTCCACGAACCCGTTCCGTACATAATCCGAATCTGTGATTATGACCAGTTCGTGGAGTTGATGTTGGACAGCAGTGAGGATGGCTTGATGCACAGCCATCAATTCTGCCACCTGGCTACTTCGGGGACCAATTTTGTATTCAGCGGAGGGTTCTGGGGACTCATTCACCCATGCGTTCCCTACGCCGGCCACGAGTTCTTTTTCCCCATTGTTGTCAGCATGGTAAGAGCATCCATCCACATAGACAGTGGGCATACCCTCACACTTGTCTTCTTCAAAGACTTTGTGTGGGGAATTAAGGTATGCCTCCATGTTGTCCTTGATTTTTAGACTTTCTTCCTCGAGACAGTTTTCTCTGGCACAATCATGCAAGTCAGCCAGACCTTGCGCGAGGGGCTCTTCTTGTTTTGGCCATATCTGACCTCCACAGGAAAGCCTTGCATTGACAGAATCCAGGAAGTAATTCGGGAATTACTCACATTTCCGACCCGAATTCTGTCACTTTGGAGATATTGCAGAGGCTGGTGTGGAGTTTCCACTATGATGTGTTCTCCCTGGATAAACGGGCGGTAATTCTTCAATGCCCACACCGTTGCCAGGAGTGCCTTCTCACAATCGTTGAATTTTTCCTCCACAGAGGATAAAGTTTTGCTCGCATAGGAGATTACTTTATTGACCTTGTCATGCTTTTGGTATAATACTGCCGTCAAGCACGTATTAGAGAACCCTGTCTCCAGGAAGAACTCCTTGTTTCTGAAAGGGTAAGCTAGGCAAGGCGCTTGTGAGAGGCTTCTCTTGAGTTGTCTTACTGCCTCAGATTGTTCTGGACCACATTCCCACTTGACCCCCCCCCCCTTCAAGAGATGAATCAGGGGTCTAGTGATCTCTGCGTAGCCCTCAATGAACTTTCTGCTGTAATTAGTCAGTCCTTAGTTCCCGTAGAGTTGTGGGATTCTTCAGTTTCTGGAGTGCTTCCACTTTCTTTTCCTGGGGACAGAGACCCTGAGGAGTAATCTCATGCCCCAAGAAATTAACACGGGTTCTACACCACTGTGCTTTCTGAAAGGAAAGTTTTGCTCCAGCGGCCCTCAGAACATAACGGATCTCCGCTATGTGTTCCTCCACAGATGAACTTTTGATGAGGACATCATCTACATAAGACAGGTTACCCCTCGCACCCAGGTCGGGCATGGCCTTATGTAGGAAAATGTTGAATTCATTGCCGGAGTTGAGGTATCCGAAGGGAGTCTGGGTCCATGTGTACTGCTGGCCCCAAAGGTAAAAGCCAGTTTGTATTGGTCCTCCCTACTGACAGGCACGGTCCAGTATCCATTGGTCAGGTCTATTGCTGTGAATACCTGTGACCCCTGAATCTGGGCCAGCCCTTGGTCAATGTAGGGCAGAGGCCATCGGGAAGTATGGACCCGTTTGTTGAGCTCCCTAAGGTCGGCGCAGAGTCTCCACTGGCCGTTTGGCTTCAATATTCCCAGCACCGGATTATTGAAAGTGCTGTGGACTGGATGGATTATTCCCCGGGACTCAAGGTTCTTAATTATTTCAGTAAGGGACTCCATGGATGCGAGAGGCAAACGATATTGCTTCACAAACACTGGAGTCATTCCAGGGTCCGTGGGAATTTGAGTTGTGTGGATGTCGGTGCGACCACAGTCATATGAGTCTACCGCAAAGAGATCTTGGAAATCCAAGAAAACTTGTTTCAACTTTTGCTTCTGTTCCAGAGTCACACAGGCATCAGCTACGTTGACTCTCTCTTCCACCATCTGCCGGAAGCCTGGAAAGACTTCTGGTTTGGCTATCTCAGCGGCCTCCTCCAGCTGGGTGGAGAAGTCCCTGGTCAGAGGGCTGATTTGGACTGGAGGCTTCAGGTGGGAAAGGCAGCCCTCATCGACCTGGAAAATCACCTCGTCCCCTCTGAAGTCACAAGTCACATCTTCCTTACCATAAGGGCAAGAAGTGTACACCAGGAAGTTCCCCCCATGCCGGGTGAAAATCCTGTCTGGTGTTGTATTGTCCTCACTGTCACTGTCAAAACAGTCCTTGGGGATCGGTCCTAACAGTTAATTTCCTAAATCAATGGAGAACTGTCGGTCATCAACCGCCATTCCAATAATGGTGCTTGCGGCTAGAGTTTAAGTCGCTGTTATCCACCTCTATTGGAATGTTGTCATGTTCTATGTTGACTAATGGTGTTGGGTTTACCCCCAACCCTTGCTGTTGGAGAGAAGCATTTAGATGTATATAAGCATCAGGGTTTTTCAATTTTTGTCCTCTTTTAACTTTCACTTCCAGGGAGAATTGTCGGGTCCTTTCTGGGATGGTGACTTCCTCTTTAATCTGAATTTCAACTGCATAAGGTAGCAATTGAGCTGACCTAAATGCTTTTTCTGGATCATCAAAGCCCATGGGATTATCCGCTAATCGGGACCAAGCTTTGAAGTTTATTAGGTCCAAACTAATGGCAAAACGATTGAGAATGTCACTGCCTAAGTAAAAGTCGGCAGTGACGTCTCGCACGACCCAACAATTATGGACTATGCTCTTGTTGCCAATGCAGATTTTGAGCATACATCTGCTTGGCAGGAGATGTTTGGAATTAGGTGCTTCCAGGTCCATTTCCCATTTGTCTATCAGTTTGAATGTGGGAATGGCTGGATCTTTTGGAAGTTGGCGGAACATGACTTCGCTGATGAAGCTCTTACCGTTGTTCACACACACTCAGGCGAGAACAGAGTCCTTCCCATCAATGAACTGAACAGGGATGAACAACTGCTCTCCAATTTTTGCTGAATATCGGCCAGGCTCTGAGCTGATTTCACATCTTTCTGGACTATAGGAGTGGGAGTGTCTGATTGTGGATTGGTAAAGAATTTCAGGGTGTTTCCTTCCAGTGTGGAATACCACCTTAAACTGGAAGGAAGGTTGATTTTCAGAAATAGAGAGGACCCCCCCATCACCAGTCTGTTGTCCTACTGCTATTACTGTCACGTCTGGAATTTGGATGTTCTGGAAGTGAAATTCTACTTGGTCTGATTTTTGTTCAACCATGTGGCAGGTGCCGTTTAAACTAACATGGTTGACACTCTGTTTTAATTTTATTGGTCGGCTAGTCTGGGTCCAGAGGATCTCGTTTACACAATCCATTACAGGTGACAACCTTCTCAGGAGGTCGTTGCCTAGTAAAAAAGGGGTGCCCTCTGGAGTCACTACTATGACATGGTGTTTCAACCTGTGATGCCCAATTTTAATGTCCAAATCTGCCGTCCCCTCGACGGGAATTTCCTTCCCGTCAAAGTTCTGGAGTTGTCCAGGAAGAGAGGTGAGAGGAATACGATAATTCTCTCCCCTTCCTAAATTCAGTTCATCAAAGGCCCTTCTGGACAGAAGGGTAGCTTGAGATCCAGTGTCCACC
This sequence comes from Ambystoma mexicanum, assembly GCF_040938575.1. Classification (NCBI taxonomy): domain Eukaryota; kingdom Metazoa; phylum Chordata; class Amphibia; order Caudata; family Ambystomatidae; genus Ambystoma; species Ambystoma mexicanum. The sequence goes on from NC_090937.1 coordinate 107,090,688, forward strand.
AGCGCTGAAATTGTACCCTGCCCCTGTACTTGTTCCAGGGCATAATATCTTCCCTCCTTCACCTCAAGGGGGCACAGATAATGCACATTTTTGGACAACTGGTGGGCCAATTTTCTGGTTTTGGACATTGCAAGAGAAGAGATTTGGGCAGAATTCTGTGGAGAGCCTTGGGAATCTAAAAGAAAAAGTTGGCAACTGGAGATCAGAGCCACTGTGGGTTCCCCTGGTTCCGGTTCTGGGCCGCCCCCCCTTTTTGGAGGCAGTCACCAGGATGGGTTTGAACCAGGGGATTTCGTTATTGTGGGTTCTGGGATGAGATGATGGGCGGCGGTAGCTCAGTCTCCATGTCTACCCAGTCTGGATTGGAATCCCTTGGGACCCATTTTTCTTTGGGAGGAGTTCCCCCATCTCTAAAGGAGAAGATCCTTTTCTCAGGATCCTCTGAGGATCCCTCTCGCTCAAATTGGAAGATCTGTACCTCCTCCACAAACTGGCCTGTTTGGGTACTTTGTTTCTCCTACCCCCCCTCTGCTCCTTTGGAGGCAGACTTTCAGGGGCAGGAGATTTCGTTTCCGGTTCCTTGGTTTCCAGGGGCTGTTTACAAGTGAGGAAAGAAGCTTCCTCCAAGGCTTTACACCCCCCTTCCCTTTGTGCCTCCTCCCTGGGAACCGGTGGGTTATCGGGGTGCTGCCCCTGTCATTGTTCTGGAGCAGCAGGTCCAGAGTTAGGGGCGTTCTGTGCCGGCATGCCCATCTGAGGGTTCTGTTGTGCCCTCAGCATGTGACCCAGATCCTGTGCCATGTTTTGGACCTGGTGCTCAAGTTGTGAAACCCGCTCAGGCTGATACAGGGTTCTGTTTTCCCCCCTGGGCTGATCCCGGGAAGGGTAGCTATCCCTTCTCTGGCAATAACCCGGGTTGGGAAGATTTGGGTACCCCTCCACCCTTGGCCTCCCCTCTCCCGGATTAGGTTGTCTGGGCTCAGGGAATTGGGGAAAGAAGGATGGATGATTTCGGGGCTGGAAGTTGGGTGGATACCTGGGAAAAAAATTCTGCCCAGGGTTTGGTGAATTTCTGCCCTCCTGGGGGAAGTTAGGAGATAAATTCCCTGGGTTAGGTGCTTGGCCGGATCCCCCCCCCTTGGGCTGGAGGAGTCCACACATAACCCAGGATGGGTCGGTTTCCCTTGTAGCGGGGACTTATATAATCAGGGGAGCGAGGGACCCCATTTGTGGGACTACCTCCTTGACTCCCTGTCTGTGACTGGCCCGAGGGCCTTCTGGTGTTAGAGTTATTTGGTGCAGGCAGGTTTTTAGCCCCCCCCCATCTCCAAATCTAAAACGGGGGCACCTTTACCTGTGCCACCTTGGCAGCAGCAGGGGTGCTGTTGGTTTTGGGGGTTTTCTGCGCATTATTTTTATTTTCTATGGGCTTCTGCACCTCATAGATCCAGGTGGCTTGCTCAATGACCCAGTCTAAAGATCTTTTCTCGTGAAAATCTCTCACGAGCTGGGTCATTATGTATTTGGGGAGAGCATGGAAAAACGTATTGATGAACTCTCTGCTTTCCGTGCACACCCTTCTGGTGGTCTGCGCAAAGGCACGCTTCAATTCTTGCACAAACTCTTGTGGGGCCTGATCCTCCTCACATTGCAAATTGTAGGCTGCCTTGCGAGCCTCTTGGGGATTTCTGTGAATAGAAAAATGTTTCAAGATGGCCGCCCTGTAGGTGGACCATCTTGAATGGTTTTGGTCCTCCAGCCCCACAAAGAAACTGGAGTATTCTGGTGAAAAGGTACACTTTACATATTGAATACAGCTTTGGCTGTCCTTCAAATGGAAAGTCTCGATCATTTGCTCGTAAAGCTCCAAGTGTTCCCAAACAGAATACTTGGCGTTCTTGTGATAAGGCGTGATGACACTCCTTATTGCCTTTATTTGTTTCAATGGGTCCTTAAGCAAGGCCCTTTTGGCCTAATTGGCCTTTTTGGTTCGGGTAACCCTGGTCCATTCATCCTCTGACTCGGAAGCACTGCTCCCAGAGGTGCCCGTCTGATCTTCCAGGTTTTCCCGGATTCTGCAAGCCTGGGAATGGCTGGCAGAATGTGGGAACCTGGTCTCCTGTGTCCTGTGATGCTCAGAGGAGTCTTCAGATCCCTCCTTGCTGCCAGGATTTGATGGGTACCCCCCCCCCACTGACCTAACTGGGCAGAGGTTTTCAGGATGCCCTTAGTGGGCCTACTCTCCTGGGGTTCCCCACTAAATTGCACTGTGCTTGGGTGCCCATACCCGGATGCCCGCCCCTCTATTCCTGGGTGGTACTGGCCTATGAGCCCCATACTTTTAGCTGGATAGTAATCTGCCATCCCTGTGGCCCCGTGCTCATGTGCACCAGGGAACATGGGGGTGGCAGAGTCCAGGGACTGGTAGAGATGAAGGCCTCTGGTACTAGGGCTCCTGAGGTTATGCTCAGGCGTTTCCCTTTCCCAGCGAACTTCATCTCTATCAGCCCCTGCTCCCTTTTACAATGCAAGAGCCTGGGCTTTCAGCTCCTCAACCAAGGCCTTACTCGACTCTATCAATCTCTCCTGCATGGCTACCTGTTGCTGGAGCCTATCATTGTGCTGGCAGAGAGCCTCATTCTCTCTCTGTGCCTCCTGATTGGTCCTGGAGTACTGGGCCAGTCTTTGCTGCAGGAGGGTTACCTCCTGCGTCCCATCCCTACTGGCCTGTTCCTTTCTTGCCAGAGCCTCTTCCACCCTCCTGGTGTGCTCTAACAGGCTCTGATGCTCTATTTGGAGGTCACCCAGCCCCTGGAGGGCCAAGTGATTTTCTTCAGTTTTTCTTTTTAAATTGCAGACTTCCTGGCCTAAGGTGTCCCTTTCCTGACTAAGAGTCTGCATCTGTGCCGCCAGGTCGTCCCTTTGCCTTTGAAGGCCACCAGCTTTCTGGCGCTCCTGATCAAACTCTACCTGGGTATCCAGGTCTTTCAGGATCAGTTTATTGCTCTCTGCCTTTTCCCTGTCTAGGTGGCTTTGCAGGGTGACTACCTGCTCAGCACATGCCCTATTGAAATCTAATTATTGCTCCAGCTTTTTCTGGCTCTGCAGTAGGGAGTCCAAACCTTCTTGGTACTCCTTCTGCAAGGCCAGAAATCTGGTATCCTGGTCAGACTTTTCCTGTTGCAGGATACACATGTCCTCTTTGATTTTAATGAGATACTGTCTGCTCTCATTTTCTGACTCCTGGCTTCTGTGCATCCTCTGCTCAGAATAAACCAGGTCAGATTGGGCCTTCTCTAACGCGATCTGTTGCCTATTTGCCAGATCTTGGCCTTCAGCACATTTGTCCTGCATGGCTCCCATATATAGATAAAAATATGCCGCTATCCTAACCATCTTGTCGTGTTCATCTTTAGCTTTAGGAGCCATGTATAGTACACTCAGGGCCACATGTAAGAGACCCTGATCTCTCCAGATACCTAACCCAGTTGCAGTGACCTGTCGTGTGATTGCCTGCAACCACGCATCCTGGCCCTGCTCAGTCCATTCACCTCTCACAAATAGCTTATGTAAGAAGTGCTCTCTGGCTATTTTGATGTCTACCAGTGTCGTCATTCTGGAATGTGAGTTCCTTCCTGACTTACAGAAGTTTGTATTTTATTTTGCGAAACAGACCGTTTCCTTAGAGCGTTCCTTTGAGGGATGCTTTCACAGTGTAAAACAGCGTGGTGATCTAACCGGATATGTGTATCCGGTCAGTTGACACACTGTATTAAGCTGCACAAGTGGTAAACATAATCCAGAATATCCCGGCTACGAGTCCCCACTCTGTAAGTGACTCCAATCAAGCAATCCCACTAAGTCAGTGCCTTGTCTGGGATGCCCAAGGGAAGCCCTTATTTATGTATTTTTATGGCAAGTTATAATCCGGTTGATGAACCCTTGTATAACACCCCTCTCTTAGAATCCCCCTTGACCCCACTGAGCCAAGAAGTAGGCTTGTTTTGCAAATTTAAAAGGTTTATTTGAAAAATTAAAATATATATATATATATATATATATATATCACTTCTATAAATAAATTGATAATGGATAGTACACTTGTGAATATGAGCAGTAATCAGCAAGAGGTAATCCTACAGTAGCACAGTCATTGGTTACTTATGAATAGGAACAGAAGAATGAGGTGGGAAAGAATGCTTTATTTGGTTCAAGGAAACGCAATGATGAATGAAATGCAGTACAGAAAATAACTTGATATGGCTTCAACAAAAGACAATGGCCCTCATTACGACCCTGGCGGAAAGTGACTGACCGGACCGCCACAGCGTAAATAGCGTTTCCGCCATTGCACGAAGGAGCAAAGTGCGGCCCATTCCGACCCATCGGGCACGAGCACCACGCCATGGCGGAAGTGCAAAGTCCGCGATGGCGGAAATGACCCCAAAACGGCCCACACCGCCGCCGTACGGCGCCCTAGGTGCAATACCGCCACCCCTCTTAGCGGTCACCGCAGTGTGCGCCTACCGGAAAGTACGGTGACCGGAAATATACGGAAACGGAAGTTAAAACATGGCCCCGGAACGGGAAACATCCCGCCGTACACCTATAAAACCACTAAAACCACACAACCACTAAAATCACTACCCTGAAACACACCCCAACCCGTCATCCACCCTAGCGAAACCAAGAAAAATGGGAAAAGTAGCGAAGAAAGCGTGCGACCGCAAGCGGCAGGTCCACTTCTCCCGTGAGGAACTCACCGTGCTAACAGAGACCCTCCAGGAGAATGCTGCCGTCGTCTTCTCCACGCAAATGACCAGAACGGCACTTGCAAACAAGAAGGCCATATGGGCTCTGGTGGCACAGCGGGTAAGTGCGGTGGGGACCGCACCCCGCACCCCACAGCAATGCCGCAAGCGATGGGATGACCTGCGGATACGCGTCCGCAGCATACTCTCTGCCAACCGCAACATTGCCACAGCCACCGGGGGAGGTCCAGAATCACCCATCAAGTTGACCCCCTGGGAAGAAATCTGTGCGTCCACCATCGGAATGGAGAGCATAGAGGGAGTCGGAGGGATGGAGAAAGGAGTGCAGACATCCGAAGATTCAGGTAGGGGGGCCAAATAAAAAAATGCCAAATCCACACAGTCCATCCATGTGAAGTACCATGCGTCCACATAGTGCTACAGAAACACATGTCCAGGAGAACGTCCACACACATAGGCCTGATAGCGCACGTTAAAACCCACAATAAATACATAAATAATTAAAAACCCCTAAAACACGCACTACACGTGCAGCAGGCACACCTTAACTGCAGGCTGCCAAACAACTGCACCCTCACTCCACACACAAATGAAAGCACCTCCAAGGCCCCGACCCAAATCACCCTCAGGTACCACTCCAATGCATGTGATACAATGCCATTCCAATTCCCACAGACCCATCAATAACCCTCGCCCTCCTTTACTCCACCACAGGGTCCGATCCAAACGACGAGCTTCAGGACACCCCTACCAGCACACCTGCAAAGAGGGCCAAGACCAACGGCCAGAGACCCTCCACCTCAGCTGCACGCATCAAGACACGGCAGCAGCACAAATCAGGTGGCAGCACAGAGGAGGGAACATCAACAGGCACCCCAGCAGCCAGCATGGGCACACCACCACCACCACAGGTCCCCCCAATGGATGCCACAGAAGGCACTGCCTCTGGTGGCAGCAGCACCATAGGTGACACCCCATTGATGGCAGCATGCTCGGACACCGAAGACGGGGATGTCGAAGTCAGATCCATCCATGACCTGTCCCAATCCCCCTGTCTGTCCCATCCCGTACAACATGAGGATACCACGCAGGGGCACCCACAAGACGACGACTGGCCATCCCCCACAAGCCCTGTGGCAAGGCAACATGAGGACAACAGCCCCTCTGTGACACCCCCGCAAATGGCCATGGCCCAGCAGAGGCAACAGTCCCTCGACCAGTTAATCGTGCAACAGCAGCAAATGGCCACGCTCCTCAAGGACCATGCCGATGAATGTGGGGGCACTAAGGCAGACATAGAAACATCAACTGAGACACTTAGGGCAGAAATGGAGAGAGGTACAGAGACGCTAAGGGCACAAATGGAGAGAAGCACCGAGAGCCTGAGGGGGGAACTGCATGCGACGTCCAAAGACGTATGTGCCGAACTTGCCGCAGTGCGCCGTGTGCTCACTGAGCTCTCGCAAACCCTTAGGGACATGCATGGACGTGAGCAGGCAGAGACATCATCCGTTGCAAGTTCCGTCCAGGGCAGCCCCCAACGTAGATCTGGGAGGAACCTGCGCTCCACAGGCAGGGGTGCCCCTGATACCCGCAGAGGGGGCTTGCAATAGCGACAGCCCACTGACAATGAGCATCTTTGGACACTGGTGTTCGGGGGGGAGGTAGGAGGGTGGAGGGGGTGTGTTGGGCTCACTTGGGTGGCGGGTCGATAGGGTGTTCAACATGATATCACATATGCCATAAACAGTGCACGATCAACCAATGAGATGTGTGGACATTGATCTTTGTGTACTAGGCCATCATAGGCGTACAGTCCATATTGTGCATGTCCCAGACACACACAGTGCCACGAGTCCCGTGTCCATGTATCAGCCACCAGGCGTGAGTGCTAGAAGCATGCATCAATGAGATGCTGACGAATGTCACGGGCCTCCGGTGCCTCGCAGACTCCATGAGGTGCTGCCACATCCCCACCCTCATCATGACCATCATCAGGTGCTTGCAGTTCTGCGTCAGGGGGCATGGGCACATTTCTACGTACGCACATGTTGTGGAGCATGACACATGCCATCACCATCTTTGCAACCTTCTCATGGCGGTACAGGAGTGCCCCGCCAGACCTGCTGAGGCAGCGGAAACGAGTCTTCAGTAGGCCGAATGCCTGTTCAATGACTACACGGGTACGTGAGTGGGCATGGTTGTAGTCCTCCTCATGCTGGTCCCGTGGGTTCCGGACTGGTGTGAGGAGCCATCTCTTCAGTGGATACCCAGCATCACCTGTATGTGGACGAGAAACACATGATGTGGAATGCCATTGCTACGTACGCACACCCCCCCCCTTCCTGCCAGGTCATTGCCAAATCACATACCACACATATTCATGCATGTAATGAGACTCACTGAGTAGCCAGGATCTGTTCCCTGCGTGTCGCTCCATGTAGCGTGGTATTGTAGAGTTCCTCAAGACCATAGAATCATGGGTTGATCCAGGGAATCGGGCACAACAATGTGTAATGATCCTGTTGGAGTCACACACCATTTGTACATTCAGGGAATGAAATTGTTTTCGGTTGCGGTACTGGGCCTCCATGGCATGTGGGACGACCAATTCAACATGGGTGCAGTCGATGGCACCAATGCAACCCGGTATGCCGGCAAGTGCATGGAATCCCACTTTTGTGTTGGTAATTTCCTGCTCCGAGCGTGGTAGAGAGATGTAGTCGTCTGCGTGCTGCAGGAGGGCATCGAGCACTTGCAATAGTGTCCGTGAGAACAGTGGCTGAGAAATGCCATGCAACTGTCCGACTGTGTGCTGGTAGGTGCCTGTGGCCAGGAAGTGTAGTACAGACACCACCTTCAGTAGGGGTGGGATGGCGGTTGGGCTATCTATCATGCTGACAAGGTCAGCCTCTGTCATGTCCACAATGGCGGCTATGGTGTCCCGGTCCAGACGGTAGAGGGTGTGGATCTGCTCATCAGTGAGGTTGAACGGATGTGCTCGGAGGCGTGGGATTGCGGGCTGCCTGCGTGGTGGTAGTGGCTGTGCTGGCGGCCCTTGCTGGCCCTGCCTTGCCCTCCTCCTCCTCCTGCGTCTCCTCCGTGCGGCCGGTTGTAGTTGGTGTTCGTCTTCTTCTTGGAGTTGGAGTACTTGCAGTGCTATCAGGTCCCCCAGGGCCAACATCGCGAGTCCTGCCGGTAGCATTTCGGTGTGGTTGTGGGAGGAGACTGGCTGTGCAATTTATGTGTTTTCAGGCTGTATGGCCTCCACCTGTGGTGATTAATTCCACCTGTGCAAACTGCTCTCCCCTTTGGCCGGGCACGTCCCGCGCACAACGCTGCAATTCGGGGAATGGCATCTTGCTATTGCAATCATGTATTTGTACCCGATGGCCGTGTAAGATTGGTTGATATGTTCATTCTGCTGTGGTCCCATTGTTTCACATACTATCTGTGCAGTCGCGAACAGACTTGTGAAGGGTCAGTGGAACGTAGTACTCGAGTAACGGTGGGCCCTCATGCATCACTGTACCGAGTTGCAACGACGGGCGGGGCGTCCCATTTGTGGGTGAAGGCAGTTGCCATTTTCACACACAGCCGCACTCGATGGAATAATTAGTGATTTCAAACGGCCACAGATGCCTTTTCGACGTGATGTTGCAAATGAGGAATTCGAAGGGCGGCGCTTTCGGTTTCCAGCTAGCGGCGAGGAGATGCCCACAGGTCTGACTGCAAATATAACGTTCTATTGTTCAATGTCCTTGAGACAGGGGCCATGGCGAGGAAGCAATGATTGATATGAATAGTTTGGGATGCGCAATAGCTACGTGGCCGATGAGGCCGGCCGTTCCCAAATACATGTTACTTCACGACACTGGAATTACGGGCTGGGGCACTGTGGATTTTGCAGGCTGCATAACGCACAGACTCAATGGATGTTTCTAATGTCATGTGAGTAATTATTCAGGCGTTTTGATCCCGGGATGAGGGAATGATGGATGGATGCATGGGCAGGTGATTTGATACAGAGTTTGCCATGTACAGGGCTTCTTGGGATCTATCCGCCTCCCCTACGCTATGTGATGCAGGGCTGCCATAGTGGGACCATCGTCTATCTGGCCTTGTTGAGCCCTCCCTGTCTCGACGCGCCCTCAGACACTTGTGTCCATGCACGTTAACATTCCCATCTGATGGATTCTGTTTTGACAGACGCATGCACAGGTACACTCGTTTGTGATGGTGTTTGCACCTCGATATAGATGGTTATGAGTTGCAAGTGGTTTTGGGGTGGTGATGATCCTTTGGAGTGGGCTAGCATGCATATGGCTGTGGATTTAGTGTGATCATTGAAGTGAGTTGTTGGAATGTAGTTCTGATGGCCATTCTGTTCTTTTTCTTTTCTTTTGGTTGACAGGTATCTCCTCCCCTTTTGCCACTGCCATCTGTATGCCACTCCTGCAGATGGGTTTTACTCCCGACACCTGCTGCTTCGTGTTAATCAGTGGAGCAGCATTACGATCTTATGGGACGATCGCCAATGGCCCACATGCCCTTACGCAGTACTGGTGGCTCGGAGCAACATTTCGGCCTTTCAGCTGGACTAGTGCCTCCCCATTGGGACGGCCCTGCGGTTGTGTGCGCTTCCATGTTGCCTTTTCGTACGTGAATGTGGCTCTGTGTACCATGAGGGAACAGGGCGTCACACAAGTAGTGGCTGGTCATTTCTTGCGGATGCAGCACACAATGGTGAAAAGTGTTTTGGAGTTCATGGCCTGATGGCTGTATGGGCTTGGTGATTTTGATGTGCATTAAATTTCTATTCTGATTTGGCCCGTGTAGCGTTTTTCTTTGCAAGTGATGTGGCATATGCCTATTTGGGGGGCGATGTATTGTGGGGAGATCTGCATTGGGTTCCAGCTTCGGAGTTTAGTTGCGTGGTACTGTACTGGGCGCGTTTGCCTACGAAGCCCGTGAGGTCAGGGATGGGGGCTGCCAATATGACAGTTTAAATGTTGTCATGCTCAGGGGCGGGGGATTGGGTTTTGTGTAACAGATGCCGGTCAGCCAGGTGGACTGGTGGAATGATGTGATTCTCGGAATATTGCTGGTCACAGGTGCCTGTGTTTGCGTGCGTTTCTTGGTGGGGGACTGTGGTCATGTCCATTGGGATGGCTTCTGTATTCGTGCCATCTGTGCCCTGCAGCTCCCATTGGCCCCTGTTGTGTTTCTTTTGTTCGTTGGCATGCATGGGTGACTTGTACATTTCAATGGTTGCATTGTGACTTCATTGCACCTACGGGGAGTTGTACTTTGTGGGCAGGGAGCGGTGTACAGGCACTCAGTGGGGCCGTTTACGGTTGATTCGCGATGCCGTACTTCTCACCATGGCGGAATGGTACATTCCGCCATGCTTCATGGCGTTAGGTACATGTCCGCTAGGGTCGGAATTGGCGTACCCTTGCGCCATGGTGGTGTTTGCGGTTTGGCATGGCGCGCGCGCGCGTGCTTGGTGCAGTTAGCGTTGGCGTTCACTACGGTGTCGCTAATGGCTTCGTACTTTGCGGTGACGGGTCATAGTCGCACCGAGCGCTATTCGATGGCGGTATTGCATTTCCGCCATCGTTTTCCGAATTCCGCCAGGGTCGTAATGAGGGCCAATGTAATCACTTTTCCTTGACAATTCACTCCCCCCCCTTTATGCAATATAAGGAGATGGAAAGAAGACACACAGTTCTCAGGAATGCGATCAAATATAATTCAGTTCCCCCCTAGCAAGCTTAGAGGAAAACAGGTATGAGTTTTAACACAGGCAAGATACTTTGATGTGGTTGCAATTAAGTGATAAATATGCTAAAAAGGCTTTTAATTCCCTATAGGGGGTTCAGGGTGGGTGATATCTAGTTTATATTTGTTCAGGCTCACTTTAGCAATGCTCTATGAGTAGCTAGCAGGTTAAAACGAATTTTAGCAAAGGAAAGCAAGGAGCTGCTGATTTTTACACGTGGCTGAAATTGTGCAAAATGTCAAATCACAGCAAATTTAATCGCATGCGTCGAGCGTAATTACGGAGGCCCTATAAGGAGTAGCAAGTCGGTTCTAGGTTCGTTGGAAAGCCTAGAATCTTAGCTAGAAGATGACAGTTAAAACTCGCTCCTAGCACAAACGGTTCCGGAGGTACGGCCGATTTAGTCAAGGTCGTTTTTCGGATTTGAAATTTTAAAGCTCAGAATGACAGATGACAGTTTTCAGTTTTAAAGATGACAGAATGACACGATTCTAGGAGGCAGTTCTAATATGCTAAAATAGTTTGGATTAGATTATTTTAAACTAAGAGATTGGTTTTGGCACAGTGAGTACTCACACTATATTTTTTAAATAAGCCGTCAAGGTTGGTCAGGTTCGATTTTAGTGGCTTTCTGTCCATTTAACTTAAGCTGCTGACATCCCCAGCTATTTTTTATGTATACATTAAATAATTACTTCCTTCAAGTCATTTCAGAATATAGTTTTACATTGTATCCACCTCTTAGCAAGTCTTTCCTTGGCCTGGTTTGGGTTCATTTGTTCATTTTTACACAAAAGTCTGGTGGTTTTAAAACGCCGGTTTCTGATAGTGGTGAGCACCAGTATTGCATCCATTTTTGACATTAATAAAATGAATTCCCCACAATTCTGGGTTGCTTTTGGCAATCAGCATTGCCATTCCCAATGGTTTCAGGCTACTGTGTGTGTAGCCCAATGGTGGTTTTAGGCAGTGCCCTCATGTGCTCACAACATAGGCAAAAATGGGTGGCAGCCTATTCTTCATGTTTTCCCTGTGCACTCTCTGGCGAGTTCTGGCCATCATGATGTTTTCAATGCCAGTACTGCATAGTTTTATGGTAGGGCTTGGCTGCATGGGTAAAAACATCCCACATTTTGGCCAAGCCGTTTGGGCATTGGTGTCATTACCAAAACTGATTTGCATGTGTCTGGTCCTCTGAAATTTCGCAGACGGTATAAAAGACGATTGGAAGATTGCCCAAACATTGCCAGTGGTTAACATCAGTTAATAACCTTTCCCCATCACATAATTCTAGCAATACTGCTATATGACTTCGCTTGTCTAAAATGTTGTCTTTAGACAAATCTGCTGGAATTGCAATTATTAGTTTTCAATGATCACATTCGATATTCACCATGAGCCAAATATTCATTGCCTAGTCAGCCTTTCCCTTTGATTATTCCAGATTATTGAACAAGTGTTTTTTGCCTTCCGGGTGATGGTTCAAGTCTATCATTTCGTCGAGATGACATTTGTCCAAATTATCCGTCATTAATTCAGCTGCTACCTCGACGAAATCGAAACTGCAAATCATGAATAATATATAAAGTGAATTGGGTCCCTCTGTAGCAAATGTTTTTATGACTATATGTTTGTTACCATGAATAATTGTTTTCCTAGCTGTAAACCAGCATTAATTATTCCAGCTTTAGGAAAGCTAAGGGATCTGTGCCCACATGCGATTGCTCTATTTCTCTGATAGATGCATCCATCAAGTGAATGATTTAGCAGACGAATGTGTGCTGCAGAGTGATATTTGTGACTGTTTGAGGGACAGATAAAGAAGTTTTGAATTTACATTTGATTGCCGAGAAATGTTTCCTTGGTCACAAATGCAAACTGGTGTTGACTTTATTGGAACTGCTGCAGCTTTAATTCTGTTAATTTGGCTAAATGTTTGGCTACACTTTGAGATACAATTCTCTGAGACCGGTTCTTAGCAACTATCAGGGAGACTGATGTATGCTGCAGAATGATATTTGTGACTGTTTGGGAGACAGTCTTGGGAAGATAGCTCAGGGGCAATGTGCTCACCTTGGAAGCAAGACAACATGGAGCAACACAGGTTCAATCCCCGGGTCTGCGGTTAGAAACCTCTGGGTATTAAGTGCGCTATAAATAACCTATCATATCATATGAACAGGTTTTGAATTTACATTTGATTGAAGAGAAATATTTCCTTGGTCACAAATACAAACTGTTCTTGACTTTATTGAAACTGCTGTGGCTTTGATTCTGGTAATTTGGCCAAAAGTTTGGCTACACTTTCAGTTACATGTCTCAAAGACGGGTTCTAAGCAACTATATGGGAAATTACTAGACACCCAAAGCTAGCTTTAAGTACAGACATTTAGGGGAACCTATCCCTGGTTTCTTTTACAAGGATCAGTATTGGGGCACATTCTTTCGAACCTTTATGTCAATTATTTCTATCTATTTCAATCATAGCCTGAGTCCATTGGTTACACGTCCTTTAAGCCTGGGTACATTATTTGTATGCACCAGGAATGTGGAGTGTGATATGATGTAGATACTGGTGAACTGGATCCCTTACTAATGGGGTTACTGGTCTTGAAAAGAATGCATCCTTATTTCACAAATCTGGCAATCCGGGATAGCTCATGACCGTAAAACATTGCTGATGTATATGAAAGAGGAAACTTTGAAGGCAGGTTATTTGCATTTCTTTTAGAATCGTGTTGGTTTCTGGAAGTATGAATTTAGAAGTTTGAATGGCAATCATTATAGCTCTTAGGAGAGCTTTTCAGAGTTTTCACCATGAATTGCATCCATCTCAAAAGCAGCTTGGAATAAGAAGCACATTTTGGCGGGATAATCAACACCAACAGACTTTGGTATTTATATCTGGCCCGCCCGGGGTTATTCCATTCTCTATTGGACGAGGTATCTCGTCCTTGGGATTACCTCCCCAGTGCCAAGGACGAGATAGCTCGTTCTTGGCACTTAAGGGGTTAATCAAGGAGAAAATGTTAGAAGGCTCTGCATGGTGAAATACTGAAATCACCAAAAAAGGCCTTGGCACTGGGGGGGGGAACCCATGGCAGTTAAAAGGTTAAGCCATTATGTTTGTTGTAAAATGTCGTGAAAATATTAATTTTATATAGATGATATACGTGTATTTGTTCAGGATTTTATTGTCATTTTAGGAAGGAAATGTAACTTCTTTGAACTAAAATGATTCTGACAGACTGACTGACCGATGGATCTGCAAGCTTTTTTACTTTCCATATCTGATGCAGTCTACAATAGTTTTCACTACATACATTTAGGCTTCTTGTAAGTGGTAGGCCTACAATGTAGTCTAATGTTTTACACATATTAATCATCATTATATGCCAATATAGTTTTAATTTCCTTCAGTATTAGCTATATAGGCATAGGCTGTCTCTGGATTCCTAACCAGTGGGACAGGTTTTAATATGACATGGATTCCTTTTGTATGGTAGTGCTCTTCAAGTTGTTTGATCTCCACATGAAACAGTACAGTGGCACCACCGGGATGTCTTTTTGCAGTTTAAGCCATTATCTTGGCATTGCAACCATACAGGTGTTGAAGTACGTGGTGCCTTCCTTTTATAGTGCTTTGAACTTCTGCATTTTCATATGGTCATCATGGAATTGTTTCCCCACGTGCCACCATATACTGATGGTGTCATGCTTTTTCCCCACAAACCAGCAGACACTATAGGGACATTTGTTCACTGAAATGCATGATTTTCTTTTATTCCTGACACATTCCTCCTTTACTATTACTTTCATGATAGATCCTTATTAAAGGGACCACTCAGTGTTCAACTATTAGTAACAAGTTTGAGTCCATAAACAAATCATGTTGTCCAATCTTTGAGTCATACGACTCTGATAGCCCACACATGTTATAGCATGTGAGTCACTCTGATCCCGGCACCCTTCCCCAGTGATAGAAGTACCAAAAAAGTAGTGGAACTGTGACCTCGGCAGGGGAAAGGGTATGAAAGAAAGGAGTAACGTGCAACACATGTTTCACAGGGTTGCGGTCATGCTGGTTGACAGCCAATTGAGGAGAAATACATTTCAGTTTAGCTGTAACTGATAACTGGTGGTAAAGTGGAAAAGTGTGCTTTAACTTCATAAGGAACAGTTCCAGAATGGTGAAAATGGTTGCAAAAAGTAGTGGCACTCTTAACAGTAAATAATCAGATTAGGGGACCACAGCTCCAGACCGTTCCTGCTCACTTCGACCACTGCCCTCCCCTCCCGACAGCATTTCTCTCCTGTCAGTTTCCTTGCTTTCAATCAACCCTCAGATGCAGTTTGCTTAGTTACGGTGTGCTGTCCCCTTCCGCCTGCCCTGACAAGTGTCTCAACTGAAAATTAAAGCTGAACACATTCTAACTAGCAGGTTTTTTACAGGTTTTTAGGTAGTTTGTGCGAGGCAATTTCCTTCTCCCCCACCATTGTGCCAAGGGAATTGTATGCACGTGTACCTGACAATAAGTGGGGCAGAGGCACTAATAGTTGACTGCAGCATAACCGTACTGGCCACTATGGTCCCTCATACCTGGTCACATTCCCTTGCTTGCTTGGTCCGTTAACTCATTCACTAAAGCCTATAACAACGCCCTGTAGGGTCCACGATACAGGACAGTAAAGCTATATTCGGCCCACCAATTGCAGCTGAGCTAATCATTCTGGCTCAGAATGTGGCTTTTTTTGCTGGTGTATGTCTGGATTCCAAACAAGCTGAGCGGCTCTCTGCATCTGCCACTGCCCTTTTTCCGCGCATCTCTCCCTCCACCGCCGGCCTTCCTTTCACTCTCCCTAACCTGTACCTCCCCTCCACTGACCTCCTCATCTTTATAACACTGTGGCCCCTCACCCTGAGGGGGGCCTCCGTCTCATCCCGTGGCCCCCTCACCATTTCTGCACTCGCATCTCTGACTGAGCTAATGCCCTTTCCGCTTCCTGCCCCCATGCTCCACAGTTTTAAGTGTGGCACGAGCCCTCTATTTCTCTTTTCTACTTCTCCCAGTGTATAATAGGATCCCTCCAATTTTTAGAGATAAAGAAGAGTGCTAATGGTGATAATAACCTACAGGGTGTGGCCTATAGAAGCTGGTCATTGCGTGCCAGCCTTTGCAGTGGCTTTAATTTTCTTGAGCCATTACCTTGAAGCAGTGGTGCATTCCTCGCCGACAGGGCCCAGGCCATTGGACTTCATCACCATAATGCAGCATCATTGGCACACAGTAAAACCGAAATGAATTTCTTATCAAGCATTGGGGCAAAAAAAAAAACAATTCATTTTCTCAGTTGCACTATGTATGGCCGCGAGCTCACAATCAAAAAGGGCACACAAGGACACATTCCCTCCTCATCGTCTTCAGGGCAGTTAGCCATCTGTCAGACTACATCCCTCATGTTTTGACCCAGGTTCATATGCCCGAGAGTACCTTCAATAGCGTTTCATTCATTCCTTACGTTTTGAATGAAATCCATAAAACTTTGATATGCATCTTATGAAAGGTAGGACTGTGCTCAGCTAACGCAGAAATACAACACTGTGGCTCCCTCTTTTTGGGCTGGCAGGCTAATCTCCTCATAATACAGTAGTGCCAGGGTTGTCAAACTCCAGGTCTTGAGGGCAGGATCCATGCTGGGGTTTCAAGATACCCCTAATTAATATTCAGAAAATAGATTTGCATACAATGATTCAAAATGTATGCAGAATTTTGCTCTTGAATATTAGTGAGCGATATCCTGAAACCCCATCAGTATTCCGGCCCTGGAGGCCCGGAGTTGGACAACCCTGCGGGCTAGTCCATTCGCCTGTAGGCCTGCATGCAGCCTGCTTGCTTCTATTGGGGGAGGTTTTCACTTTAACCCATCAGCCTAGCTCTGCTGAGATTATTTGTGCACATATTTCCCCAAAGAGCCACGCAATGAGGTTAATCGATAGGTTGAGGGGTCTTTCTTTCTCTTTTCTTAAAGACTGGGTTTCTAATGCCACAATGCCATGAGTTCAGTGTCTGCCCAATAGGCTGCAGATTTCCCTAAGAAGGGCTATAAGTATTCCTTTCTAATAGCCGCTTCCCCTGTTTTTTTTCTGTACATCATAGATTTAGCCGACCCAGTCCTTGTTCTCTGAGGGCAGGGTCAGACTGGGACAAGAAATAGGCCCGGACAACAACAAAAAAGTGGCCTACCCCTAGCCTCAAAAAAGTGGCCCACCCCTCGCCTCAAAAAAGTGACCCACCCCTCGCCTCAAAAAAGTGGCCATCAAACCATCATTCGTGAATCGCGTCAATTCATGACTTTTACAGAAAATGCTACATATTGAGGGTTCATGTGTCTGTTACATTACAACACAACTCATAAAATAACATTACTTTGCATACAGTTCTGTGACAGGGTCCGTCCACAGCTCCGAGGCGCAGGAGTGGCATTAACCAACCACCCCCACTGCAGTTTTGGGACCTGCTGCAAGTCAATGCTTATACAGGGCTCCGCAACCCCAGCAGGGAAGGAGTGTTAGGGTAGGGTGACATTGGTTGGATAGGAGCGGGGGTAGGGAAACCGGAATGAAGTTTAGGGAGAGGTTATGGATAGGTTGGGGATGTTAGTGTAAGGTTTTGATCACTGCGCATGCTTCCAGCTAGCTGTTACACTCATAGAAACACACGTCTCTGCTTCTGACTCTGCACACATATACAATATCACTAGAGCAGTATACAAAGGAACAACAACATAATAAACACACATGAGGTAGTGCAGCACTTAGCTTAGGTTGTCACCAGGGTGTCCCTTGTCGTCTCTTGTGATTTCATTGTGCCAGGATGTGTCGTAGTAGCTGTTCAAATGCTGCAATAAAGTGCTACAATTAGTGCACATATCAAACACTGCCACATGTTGCTGTTCACATGCTTGTACACATGCAAGAGATTTAGAGAGGCGCCATACGCACGTGGCTACTAAACATGCACAGTAGGGCCGCATGTGGCTCTGATAAGTGGTGGTAAAATGTTAGTGCATGCAGGAGTAACCAGTAATAGTAACGCCTTAGGAAGGTGTTCTGAAATTGTGTTCACACACCTAGCAAGCCGGCCCGCTATCCAATGATTTATGGTGCTGCGCATGGCTGGGAAGCGATGATTAGTGTTGTGCTCCGTTACGTGGTATGCAGTGTCTTACTGGTACAATTACCTTTGCAGGAAGCAGGCGCCAGTTGTCTCTGTCTGGTGGGGCTGGCTGGGCCCCCCTGCATGACCCCACTGCTCCCCGTGGTTATGCAGAGCGTTGCAGCACTTATCTGTGTCAAGCGAGGGGCCGGGATGTCGATCCAGTGGGGCGTGGCCCCTCCAATGATATGAAGCCGGAGTTGCTCTGAGACATGTCTTCTCAGCAAGAGGACTTGAGCACAAGCCCTGTGCCTTTGCTCCTGGGCACGAACGATGACATGCCACTCTAACGTGGCCTTCCTGTAGTTCTGGGGCCAGGTGCTCGTGCTGCTGGGAAAAAGTTTGCTAGGTGGTTGCCATACAAAAAGGGCAGAGAGAAGTCTTTTGAAGGTGTGGATTGCCCATTTGGGGTGCATTTCAGTTGTTGATGAGTCTTTGGCACTATTACAATGACTTTGGACTGACTATATATTGCTTGCTTGCCTTTCTTGCTTGTTGGGTGGCGCCTCTACTTGGCTCCCAGCTCTATCATCTGTGCAAAGTCTTTTTCTGTTGAAAGTCATGTAGCTGGCCTGGACTCCAAATCTGATGATAAACTAAGATGTAAAGCTGAATGATTCATATATTGTCCTCACTGATGTTAACACTGTCTTGATGAATGGTACCATCTTCACAGACACTTTATGATTCTAAGTACTGTGTCACCCTTCCCACTTTGGTCTTTGATTGGACACATCATCATCCTTTCAGAGTACATGATCTATTGCACATTTCAACTGAACCAAGTCAAGGTCCGTGAAGTGAGGATGGTCAAATGTGAATCCCGAAGGTGGCATACAGTAAGTTTTTAAGATGTTAGTTGGTGACTTATCCAAACTTAAATGTTTTGTTTTACTTTAAAAGACGATATTAGGCTGTTTGCCTTCAAGAACATTGTTGCATGCATTGACAAGCTGGCTCTAAAGTCTTCATGGAAATCCTGAAAAATCACTCAATCAAGAGTCCCTTCAACAATGCCCTTTTTTGTGCAATCAGGTCGATTATGTCTGAATTTTGCAATTGGACAAGCAAATTCTGCTCCACAGACATGAGCATAAAGGATTCGAGGTTGTCCTGGCTGAGGTGGTTTCTTAGCCGGGTTTTAATATTCTCAATTTCGAAAATCTTATTTCACATGCTACCTGTGTGCAAGATAAGGTCAAGATGAACTTGTATGCCAAATACAATTGCCCGTAAGCACTACTAAAAAGTTCATACTTTTTTAGAATTGCATAGCAACATACTGCACAGTTACAGGATGTATTATATTTCTGTACTAAACATTTAGGTAGCTCTCCATATTCTTCTTGTAGTGCTGGATCTTCACCATGTAGGGCGTCAAAGGCATACTCTTATGGTAGTGTCCTCTTCATTTTAGTCCACTTGCTTGCAAAGTCTGAGAGTTCTTCCCTTAACCGCTGTAGCGTTATGGAGTCATCCAGTCTTTCAAGCAAGGAACACATATTTGTAAGAGCATTGTCGGGTAGACTTTCATTGACATGGTTGGGATCCAGGCATGCTCTATCTGCGGCAAGAGATGAGTGGGGTTTAAATCGACTAGTTAGGCTTTGAAGAATGTTGTCCATAATGGCATTATGTACAGTAACTCTAAACCGGTCTTTAGCCCAGGTGATTGGCTCATCCCTTGCACTCATTCGAGGCATCCTCGTTTTGTGGGACACTCTCCCCTCTGGAAGTGCAGTTTCCACTCCTTTATCATAGCCTCTCTCATCCAATCCCACATTGGCCCATTCTGCAAATTTTTCTGCTGCACAGTACACAGAATCAACATTTCTTGACTGTGCAGCAAGCGTTTTTGTAGTGTCCGAGACCATTCATTTTGCCTGGAGGATGTCCCTTCCACGTGTCTGGAGGTACTTAGATAATGAGGTTGTCGAATTAAATACTCAGAGATATAACTGGGCTGTGAGCACGGTTTGGAATTTGCACAGAGCCTCAGAAAAACATAAAGCTTGGTAATGGCTGTTTGTATTGAATTTATCTGTATTTGAGCAAATATTATTGAGTGCTACAACCACATCGATGAACATTGCTTTGTTTGGGTTATTAAAGGAGCCAAAAACTTTCCGTAGTGCTGCATCCTTTGCCCACCACCTTGTTTCACCTATTATTTGGATTGTGCGGCCTTCCACAGACAGCTCACACCACACATCCATCCTTTTGTAGGACTCCCGGAAAAAAACGGCACAGGAGTTTAACAGGCCAAACAAAGACATTGATTCATTTGATACTTGTGTCCCTTTTACAAGTACAAGATTTAATACATGTGCATAGCACCAGACATGTATTTGACCAGGGGATTCCTTACTGAGCCAGGATGTGAGACCATTGTACTGGCCCTGCATATTGGATGCACCATCGGTTGAATTTCCAATGCACATGCGTAGGTAAGACCATTATCTTTAATAACACTCTGCACCTACTCAAACAGCCCCTTTCCAGTAGACAAAGTGCAGTTGGTTACTGCTAGCAGGCGTTCATGTACAGTGTCTGTAAAATATCTAATAATTATAGAGCACTGATCCGTAACACTCACATCTTGGGTTGAGTCTATCTGAATGGAAAATAGTCCTGCTTCCTTTATTTATTGACTGATTACCAATTTAATCAGTTTGGAAATGGCTTCAATCACATACCCAACTGTAGTCTTTGACATGAAGGTCACAAAAGCACCCCATCCTTGCCCGGTTTTCTTTTTGGACTTGGTTTGAATGGCCTCAATATGTTCATTTATAGGCCTGTCAATTTACTTAGGAGCAGAAGCATTTCAAGAAAGTTGCCATGATCCAGGTCTTCGTTATCCAGCTCAAACGTGGACTCTGATTTCCCACGAAAACTGAGCCCCCTTTTCCCAATGATTTTTACAACTTCAATGACGCGCTCCAATACTTCTCTCCTTTTTCTGATTTTCTCACTTCGAGCTAATTTCTGTTGGTGAAAGAGTAGACCGCCTATGTCGACCCCTGAAAAGGTCATCATATATGAATGCGTGCACCTCCGATGACCTTTGCCTGCCTCATGTTCTGCAATGCGCTGGTAAATACGCCTCCAGTTTTTATTTTTTTAAACTTTAGTTTTTATTAGCATTTTTAGAAATAACAAACACATTCAAGAACCCAAGAGAAAACCCCCCCTAACCCCCAAGCCCCCACCCCAACCCCCTGCCCTCCCCCTTACCCTGTGTCCAAAAACCTATATTTGCCTTGGGAGAATGTCAATGGTCAGTCCATCGTCTATACCGTGGGGCGATGCGAGTTGTGGCCTTTCATTTGACGGTCAGATGTCGCTTTTCCCTGGGTCGTGGGCTCCCCGGCACGTAGTCTCACCTTTCGGGTTCCGTCTTGGCTCGTTCAGGCCGGAAGCCTGGCATCAATGTCAATGAACGTCCCAGCTCCAAGACTGCTGAACACCATGCCAGTTTGTGAGGAATGTGCTGCTTTCTTTGTTCACCATCGCAGTTAGTTTGTCCATCAAGAACATGTTTTTCACTTTTAGCTGCCAGTCCTCTTTGGAGGGGGGCTCGGGGCTTTTCCACTTCTGGGCAAGGGCCACTCTGCCAGCCCTCAGCATGTTTTCCCACATCCTAGGGTATTGGTATAATTCGGTTTCCTCTGGGGGGAGACCCAACAACATTGTTAAGGGATTCAGTGGCAAACGCTCTTCTATTACCTCTGCCATCCAATCCCGCACTGAGCCCAGTAGTCCTGAATTTTCAGGCAGAGCCACCACATGTGTCCTCTGGTGCCCGGCTGTCCACAACCTCTCGGACACCTAGGCGAGACCCCCGTGAACATCCTCGACAACTTTGCGGGGTCCCTGTGCCACCCCTGTAGCACCTTAAAGTTGTGCTCCATGTCCGAGGTGAACAAATTTCCATGAAATGCTATTTTGAAGATTCTGGCCCAGGCGTCCTCGGGGATCTCCTCACCTGCTAGGTTGTTCCAAAATGTGCGAAAGTTTCTTCTGCCTTGAAGGTCAAAGGTGTTTAAGATCTTGTACATGTTGGACACCGCCCCTTTCCTTGAGGTCGCCAGATTGAGGAGTTTTTCGAAGGGGGTCAGCTGTCTCCTCAAGTTCAGGCCCCATGACGGGTTGCAGAGGATGCCCTTCAGGCGGAGGTATTCGAAGATGGACAGCGAGCCTCTTCCAAGAGCCTCCCTGAGGTCCTCATATGTTAGGAATTTCCCTTCTCTGAACAGCTGCCCCGTCCATTCCAGTCCCTTGTCCGACCATTCCTGAGAGTGCCGGAACCCCCTGCTTCCCAATCTAAGGGGGTGGCCCCAGAGAGAGGTCATCGGAGACGGCCAGGTGGTGAGGTGAGCGGTCCGTGGGCCCTCTCTCCAGATGTCCCAGAGGACTCCCAGGGTCAGTGTTGAGGGACCGACCCGCGAGGGGCCCACAAGAGGTCTCGTACCTTCAGGGGATGGGCGTCCATGTCTTCCAGGTATGTCCAATACGTTCCCATTCGCTCTTTCATATGCTCCAGAAGGATGTGTAGTTGGGCGGCACAAAAGTAGAGGTAAAAATCCGGGAGCCCAAATCCCCCCTCCTCCCTAGGCAGAGACAGAGTGGTCCTCCTTATTCTCGGGGTTTTCCCCTGCCACACAAAGTCTTGGACCCCCTTTTGTAGCTCTCTAAAAGTCTGAGCGGAGATGTTGTTTGGGAGAGCCGTGAAAAGGTAGAGAAGCCGTGGTAAAATATTCATTTTTACTGAAGTCATTTGGCCATACCACGATAGGGTCATCTTGTCCCATCTCCTCAAATCTGACTTGATCTCTGCCATCATGGGGTCATAGTTTGCGGTGCTCAATTTCGATATGTCTCTGATGAGGAGAACACCCAGATACCGTACAGCGGCCTTCTCTACTTTGATCCCATGAAACCAGACTAGAGGGTCGAGCCCCGGGTCTATTGTCCTCATAGGGAGCAGGACAGTTTTTGGGGCATTTATCTTCAAGCCTGAGAAGCGACCAAACATGGCTACCAATGCCAGGAAGGGGGGAAGTGATGCACCAGGGTCCACCAGGTATGCCAGGATGTCATCTGCAAACAGGGACAGTTTGAACTCAACGTCCCCCCTTCTGATCCCCTTGATGTCCGGATGAGCTCTAATTGCTATTGCCAAAGCCTCTATCGTGAGGACGTATATCAGGGGGGAGAGGGGGCAGCCCTGCCTTGTCCCCCGGGAGAGGGGAAATGGTTCGGACAGGCTCCCATTCACCTGTACCCTTGCCGTGGGTGCCCTGTAGAGGGCGGATACCCAGCTCATAATGTGGGGCCCGAAGCCCATCCTCTGCAGGAGGAGCCCCATGTATCGCCACTCGACCCTGTCAAAGGCCTTCTCCGAGTCCAGGGAGAGGACACTCGCGTTTAGCCCCGACCTCTGGGCAAAGTAGAGGAGGTCTATTGTCTTGCGAATATTATCCGACCCTTGCCTTCCCGTAATAAAGCCCACTTGGTCACCATGGATTAGCTTTGGCATAATTCCCTCCATCCGCCTCCCCACCACCTTGGCCAGAATCTTAAGGTCAATATTTAACAGAGATATGGGGCGGTACGAGGAGCATTCCGCGGGGTCCCTCCCCTTCTTGGGCAGGACTGCTATTATGGCCCCCATCATGGACTCGGGGAGGATGCCATCTACCAGGACAGCATTGAAGACTCTCGCCAAGAACGGGGCCAGGGTGGAGCAAAATCTTTTATAGAAATAGACAGTGAAGCCGTCATCCCCAGGGGAGGTTCCCACCTTCATTCCGCCTATCACCTTATCAATCTCATCCTCTGTCACCGGGCCCTCTAACCCCTCTGCCATCTCCCGCGAGAGGGATGGGATTTGTATGGAGTTTAGGAAATCCTCTATCTGGGAGTCGTCCCCCTCGTACTCCGAGGAGTAGAGGGTTCTGTAGTATTGGCGAAAGGCCTCTCCTATGTGGGAGGAGTCGCGGCCGAGATGTCCCTGGGTATCCCTCACCTCTTTAACCCTTCTACTTCTCTGGACTTCCCTTAGCTTCCAGGCTAGGATTTTATCAGCTTTGTCCCCTTTCTCGTAGTATTTTTGTTTCACCATTAAGAGGCTCCTCTCAGTTTTGTGTAGGAGCAGATCTTTCAGTTGAAGCCTGTAGTCCTCCAGTGCAGCCACCCGGTCCTGCTCTACGGCTTGGTCCGGGGAGCCCCCCGGCTGGAGCCAGGCTATTTTACCCCGCAGGGCTTTCTCCTGAGCTTCCCTCTCCTTCTTCTTCATGGAGCCTATTTTTATGAGGACTCCCCGTAGGGTTGCCTTAAAGGCGTCCCAAAGTGTGTGCATGGCCACCTCCCAGTTGTCGTTAAACTCAAAAAACTCTGTAATGGAGTTGAGGATTTCCTGGGCCAGTACCTTGTCTCTTAACAGGGCATCGTTGCATCTCTAGCGCCCACTACGTTCTTCACCCCAACTCAACCCTAAGGTGATTCGGACTATGTCGTGGTCCGACCAGGGGACTGGGTCTATCCGGTAGCCCGCTACATATGGGGTGAGGACCTCGCCTACCAAGATGTGGTCTATTCTCGAGAACGAGTTATGGATAGTTGAGTGGTAGGAGAAGGAGGGGGTCCCCACCCGGGGAGATGGGATCGTATCCGACAGTCCCAGGTCTCTGTTGACCCTTTGGAAGTTTTGCGCCATGACCTCATCTGTGTGTCTGAGGTGCTGGGGGCCAACCCGTCTTCTATCAATAGTCGGGTCTAGGACCATGTTGAAGTCTCCCTCCACCACCATAGGGCCCTGAACGAACAGTCTCAATTTGTACCCTACCTCCTCCCAGAATTGGGCCTGGCCTTCGTTAGGACAATACACTACTGCTAGTGTCAAGGGGGAGCACTGCAAGGAACCCCGCACCATAAAGTACCGACCCTCGAGGTCTCTCTGGATGGCCTGCTGTTAAAAGACTGAAAAGACTGTATCCCTTGCTACCAATATGGCCACCCCTCTTTTTTTGGTCTTGTGGGAGGCATGAAAGACTTCTCCAATTCTGCCCCCTCGCATTCTGGGCTCTTTTCCTTTTGCCCAGTGTGTCTCCTGCAGAAAGAGCAGGTCAAGAGTCGCCCTCCTGAATTCCCTATGGACCAGAGATCTCTTTGTGGGGGTGTTCAGCTTCAGCCCCCGCACGTTGAGGGTGCCCACACCCAGGGCCAGCCGGACATCAACCATGATCTGTGTTTTCCTCTCTATTAGCCAATTTCATTGCATCATTGCTCCCTTCTTGATCCCCTTGTTTCATCTTTTGGACACTTTCGGGGCCTTCCCCCAACTGCCCCTAGACCCTTTCCCCAACAAACAGACCCCAACTGATTTGTACTCCCCCTCCCCCTACCCCGGCGTCCAGCCATATAGTTCCGCCATTTCTGGCATTTTGGCCAGACCACCAGCCCGCCTTCTACGGCCAGGCAATCTTTTCACAAGCACCTATTTTCTTGAGCCCCCCCCTCCCTTCGTCCCCCGGTCAGCCCCGTCTTACTTGCATTGCCCGGGTATTCAGGGCGCTACTTAGACTGCAGTTTCTCGTTTCCAGACCACCAGGTGGTCATGCCCCATTTCATGTCCCCATGGTCCGAGCTCCCGTGCCGAACTCGGCCGGGATACCCTGCGCTCATCCCTCGCAGTCATTCCGTTCTCCCTCCTTTGCCGGGGAGGGAGTGTTCATCTTCCTGAATTTTCTTGGGCCGGATTTCTTCCTCCTTTCACTCGACGGGACCTGGCCTTTCGCTCTACCCAGGTCGGGTCCCGTTGGCCCCCTCCGAGGGGCCTGGTCCGTCACGTAGTCCTGGATGGCACCCTTGATATCCTCTTCGGTGGTCAATGTCGTCCGCTGGCCCAGGTATTCGAAGGTTAGAGAGAAGGGGTAGCCCCATCTGTATCGTACCCCCTTCTCTTTTAACAGGTGTGTGAGTGGGCGGCACATCCTGCGCTTGGCTAACATATATGCGGAGAGGTCCTGGAAGATGGAGACCTGGGAATTATTATATGTGACTTCCTGAGCTTTTCTGGCGGCCTCTAGTACCCGAGTCTTGTCGGCGTAGTAGTGGAACCGGACCAGAATCGATCGAGGCTCACCCGCCCGTCCTCCCGCCCTGTGCACCCGGTCAAATATGAGTTTGGTGGTCATCTCCTCTTCGAAGAGGAGGGCTATAATGTCTCGCACCACACGGGTGACCTCTCGCACCGTCTCCCCCTCTGCCTAAGGAACCCCAAAGAATCTGAGATTGTTTCTCCGTTCCCTGTTTTCAAAGTCGTCCATTTGTCTCAACCTCTCCTCCTCCCGTCTTTCAAGGGCGGATAACCTCATGTCCATCTCCACCTCTAGAGTCGCTGAGGATGACTGGCTAGATTCCACCTGAAGGAGCCTATCCTCCACTTTGTCTATTCTTTGGCCCATTTTATCGAACTTTTGGGCAAAGTCTGAGCGCATGTCTCTTATCTCCTGTAAAATGGAGGCAAAGCCCCTTTCCATTGCCTCCGCCGAGGGCGCCGAGGCTTCAGACTCGGCCATTGCACTGTAGTGGGCAGGCTGAGAGTGCGGGGCCTGGATTCTTGGTAACAGTATTTTTGTAGCTTCCTCTTCCAGCCCATCCGTTTGCCCGGCTTACCGTTCAGTGTGCCTCGCTCCGGCGGAGGCTACAGAGTCACCTGGCGGGACCACTGATAACTCGCTCTCCCCTCCCCGGGCCTCCCGGGTGCTCGAGCAAATGCTGCGGGCGGGCACACGCCCCGCCAGCCTCAGGCAGGGGCCTCACACCCAGAGCGGGGGTCTTCGGGGGTCCTCTGTGCACTCCAGGGGGGAGGGCGCCTCGTTCCCTCCGGGGGGGGCAAT
Source organism: Ambystoma mexicanum (assembly GCF_040938575.1). Taxonomy (NCBI): domain Eukaryota; kingdom Metazoa; phylum Chordata; class Amphibia; order Caudata; family Ambystomatidae; genus Ambystoma; species Ambystoma mexicanum. Next base: position 107,117,368 of record NC_090937.1, read on the forward strand.
GCTCTGATCCGCCTGTGGTGATGGTGGTCGTCGGGCCCGGGGAAAGGCAGGAGGGAACCCTCCTCCGCGGGTCCTCGGCGGTTCACCCCGCCCGATCGGGGGCAGTAGGAGAGGGTCGTTGCCGTGCCTGCAGGTGTTGAGCTCGATCAGCGGCGGGAGACAGCTTCGCTGTTCTTCTGTCCTCTAACGTAGAGCTCCAGTCACGGCGCAGAGGTAGGTCTCTGGATTAGGCGGCCTAGGGCTCCTCCCCCGCCCAACTCTCCAGAGGCGGATTTGCCGCCGAGGCCGCAGCTCTGGATCTCAGCCTTCCGGGGGGCTACCGAAGCCTCTGTTTTTCTCGGTGGGGGCCCCGAGGGTTAACTGCCTGTGTCGGCTCCTTCGTTCTCAGCAGGGGTGTCTCGTGGGGGGGGCTCAATCCCCAGTTCGGCCTAACCGTTGGCGGAGTGCGAGTTTCAGGCTGCAATTGCCTGTGCGCCCCCTGGTGGCCTGCCTCCAGTTTTTTATCCCGTTGATGAAAAGACCCCTCTCTCCACGTTTAGTAAAGGCTAAAGAAACTGTGCAAAAAAGGGCATTTTGTATTTCAGAGTAACTTAACCAATGCCGTTTACTCCCATCTTTTCTCCAAAATGCTAACTCTGCTTTAATGTGTCTATGTTTGGGAGGTTGAATTGGATGGTGCTGAAAGAACTGTAAAAGTTGATCTGGTTTTGGACGTTGAACCAAATAGTCTGCCACCTGTGGATCATCTTTCCGTGCTCTGTGCTGCACACCCCAGTTCCCTGAGTCTTCATTATGTGGTAAAGCAGATAAAGATTTTTCTGAATTACTAGAACCTGCCACTTCCTCTGGGAGGGTGATGTCTTCCCCAATTATTTCAGGCACACTGGTTTCCAACACTTCCTCCTTGGAGGAATCTTCACTTGTGACAGACTGGTACCACCACTGGCTGCCACACCCTCAAGACGGACATCCTCAATTATTTCTGTCAGACTTGTTTCCAACACTTCCTCCTTGGGGGAATCTTCAATTGTTTGTGACAGACTGGTACCACCACTGGCTGCCACACCCTCAAGACGGACATCCTCAATTATTTCTGGCACACTGGTTTCCAATACTTCCTCTCGGGGGGACCTTCAATGATTGCTGACATTGTAGTTGCTGCTGCATCTGCCTCTGTTGAGATGTCACCAATAACTGCAGAGACGCCGGCTTCTGTCACTTCCTCTGTTCTCACATCTTGAGCTCTTGATGACTCGAGTGAAGAACCAGGTTTAAAACTTGTACCTGAAGATGATGCCTGGTCACCCTCCTCCACTTTTCTCCCAGCAACACCATGTGACATTTTGATAGTCTGACCTGTAAACAGATCTTCAATTTTGTTATTTTGCCTGATTTCCTCTTCAGTTTGCTTTTTCTTCTTTTTTCTTAGTTTTTCTGCTCCTCCCTTTCTTTTTTTTGAATCCATTTCTCTCCTAAAAAATAAAATTACCTTAAATGGGCATCGAATTCCTGCCTTTATCACAGTAGGTCTAAGTAACCTGGCTGCCAACATCCAAAATAGCATTTCATTAAGAGGAAACAAGTGCCTTCAATTAGATCAATGTCAGCATTTTCAGAATTGACTGTTCCCCAGCCCCACCATAACCTCCCTCCCCAAAAAAGAGAACAATATCCAGCTCAGCCTAAAAGTAATCCAGTCCCATGTCATGGTAAATGAACTGGATGCATTCATTTTATTTATCCTGGCCAGCAGTGGCCTGGAAGTTGTATTATGGTCTGACATCTCTGAAAAAAATAGTAGCCAAAAAGGAAAACTGCATTGTAATTAACCTATGAAAAACACCAATGATGTATGCAGCAATACATACTTACAGCAAGTGAATTCCTGCTGAGTGCACACAAATGCACACCTTCGTGTAATCATCCTACCCTCCACCCGTGTTTGTGAGAGGTATAATCCAGGTTTTCCTTTTGCCCTAGCACACATTAGGTCTGGAATTTGCAAATTCACAATAACAAAACTTGACCAGATTGAAAGAGGAGAGCGCCTGATTTTCTAACTCTAATTTGTGTGCAGAAGAATAGGATAGGAGTCCTGCCTGGTCATTGCTGATTATAGGCTGCACTGGAGCATAGGGAGGCTGTGCTCCTGGGGGGGAGACAAAAGGTGTGCATAATGAAGGTCGCCGAAGTGGTTTGAGTGTGCCAAACAGGACCACCTTACATTACACTGTATTAAAGATATACAGTCACAAGTGGTTACTTACCCACAGGGATGAGCTCGCCTGGCTGGCTGTTGGTATCTCTGCTAAGGCTTGACTAGAGTGGATACTTGAACAGTGACCTGCCTGCAACAAGAAACAAAGTTAAGATGATGAAAACCCAATAAACACAGTATATTTCATATAAATACTAATAGCATATTGCTAAAGGTAGGCACCCGGAATGCCTGCGTCAGGCGCCTTGCAATAGGGAAACTGGTAGTATGGAACTGACCATATGGGCGGTTCTGAAAACAATATGAACCGTTACCCTTCCCATCCCCTTCCAGCGCAGGATGGAAGGATTTCTCCCTTCTCTGGCAACTTTGGTTTAAGTTTCTGTCTGAAATAGCCCATACGCCTCTCACTCTTATGCATTGCACACAGTAGAGATGCCAGGACTTGGTCTCCAGTAGCCCCCAGTAAGTTAGTAACTCCCCTCCTCTCCCTAGGTGCAGCGTTTGGGGGATCTGGAAGCATGTACCTGTTTACATACAAGAACACCAACCCCAGCACCATTTTTAGTTTGCGCTATTGGGCAGAGGTGTTGCTTTGGGGGAGCTGGAAAAGATCCAGGGGCAGGCTGTGATAATGACGGGATTGGCGGGACTCTGGGCTAGCTACCATTTTGGTTGTAGGCAGCCCTGCCTCCTGAGCTTCTATCGAGGGCTATAAAGAAAAGAGGATCCAGGGCTATGGCCTCCTCAGCACCCCCACACCCTCCCTAGCAAAGCCTTTGCTCATGGGAACTCTCTGAGATCACTTTAATCAGGCCTTATCAATCTTTGCACCTGAAGTGCCTGCCAGTGTGTTTATCAAAGACGTCTTCTGAGAGTTAATAGCTTAATTGGAGTTGCCAAGTTGCCAATGCGTGCCACAAATAAGCAAACCCTCACTTGATTTGTTGAGTGTTTCTCTAATTATATGTTGGTGCGCTGTGCTCGTTTGTAAATAAATCAAGTCCCACAAATGTCTTTGAATACTACTGATATGTCCTTTACAATTACAAGCAAAACTATTTGCAACTGTCTTGAAACTTGGCCTGAATGAAAAAAGGCATCCCAGTTTTTTGGACACCGCTTAAGAAAGGTGTTGGGAAGAGAGGTTGAGTTAAGCTAAATACTATGCATGTACTAAGTTAGCAACCCCGTCTTGGAAACAAGACGACACGAAGAAACACAGGTTCGATCCCCAGGTCCACACTTAGAAACCTACGGGTATTAAGCGCGTTATAAATACGCAACAGAGAGACATATTCCTTCAACAGCGCCTGCGCCTTGATGCCCTTGGGTTGTGACTGTGAGTGCCTTTAAGATGCAAAATAAATACAAAAAAATAATAAATAAAGCCTGAGGTACTACACCAAAAGACGCCTTCCCTGTGTTCCACATTTCCTGCAGTAGCAGAAAGTTTGGTGCCGTGTCGGCCGGGCAAGACCGAGAGGGCTGTAGCGGCAGAAGGAATCTGGATGGATCCCAAACTGTGGGCTACTGATGTGGGCTTGTATGAATTTGTTGCCCTGATGTAATGGTTGTGCCACTGGTTTTTGCCCTTGCCTTGGACCTCTATTTTAATTGGGTGCCCCAACACTTCACGTCCAATCACACTCTTCAAAGAACAACTACTGCATCAGCATCTCACAGAGTAATGCCAGACCCCTCCCTCCAGACAACGACTACATAGCCAACTTACACATCACCGCCTGTCCCTGGCCCCTTTCGGGATACCAACGCCCCTATGCCCTCGACAAAGACACTGTGGGGTGCTTCCGAACTGTACACAGCAACAAAGGCTAGCTATCATCCGGGGTCAGACTGGGCCATGCAATTGTCTCAGGCACCAAAGAAAAAGTGGCCCGCAGTTGCAAATGGCTTTTCATTTCTTTTGTGATACTGTTTGAATAGTACCCAGGGGGAGCTTTTTGATAAAGGTACATGCAAATTGTACATTTTAAAGAATATTTATTCAGCAACACTGGTCAAAACTACTAGTCGCACAGTGAATTAACTCATCAAACTGGCCTACGTGGGCCTAGCCCAATAAGGGTCCCACTTTGGCCAAAAGAACGGGGCCACACCAGCATTTTGTGTTTTTGATTGGCCCTGGGCCTATTGTCCTACAGGCCAGTCCGAGCCTGCTCCCAGCTCGACTGAGTTTTCAGTACTGACACTTTTTCCCTCATATTTTGTTCCCAAAACAGTTGGGAGCAGAGAGACAGCATACTCAGGAGCGCCATCAAAGTCAGAGGGCACAGATAAAAGGAACGGGCTGTCTTATGTAAGGCACAGGCTATGTTATGTTGTGTTACTCGGTCATGCACCGCACCCTGTCGCCACTTGCGTGTCCCCTCTCAGCGCTATGATGGGGGGCATGCAAGCATTTGGCGGTCGCTGGATATTCTGTCACTCGAGGCCCACTTTCATCCTGCTTTTTAAAACTGTCCAACAGCTCCCAACCCTAAAACTTCTGAGGCCGGCTCCGCCCCTGCTCCTTCTCAGAGCTGTAGGAAATGGGTGCAGGGGGGCGCCTGCAGCAGGGGAGCTATGGGAAATGGGTGCAGCAGGGGACACCTGCAGCAGGGGAGCTATAGGAAAGGGGTGCACTTGGTACCCCTCATAGATCCCGGATACATGATGATGTCCTGATCCACAAAGTAGCTTACGTACATGGTGTGCTGGGGCTGCCTTGAGAGTCTACACCTCCTTCTAGGACATACTGGGGGGGAGGGATGCCGCATCCTCTGTTGGAAATGGGCGTGGCTCCTTCTAGGACATACTGGGGGTGGGGGGGATGCCGCTTCCTCTGTTGGAAATGGGAGCTTCTGGGCGACACAGTATCATCTACAGGCCAGCTGGTTTGCAGATGGTAATGGTTTACCAAGTTCTTGTCTGATGTCAGCTTAATTGCCTGCCCAAAATGACATTTGCATTCAAAAGAACTACAGATCTTCTAGGCAGCCGCACCTTGCACATCTATTTATCTTAGGAAAAAAGCCTGTTCTAGTTACTTTAACAACCATTGTGTTGGCAGCTCTCTAATGTAAATGTGCTGAAAAGACATTTATTGCACCTGAATTATGCGCTGTACAGGCACATTACACATAACAGTCCTGTCTTCTGGCTTATCTATTCCACCAAAATTGTCAGGGGTGGCAGAAGTGACCTACCACCACCCTGGACCTCTCCCGAAGTGTCATCCCCGGAAGCGATGAGACGCGACCTTTCACCTTCTGACCCAACCGAAGTGGCATCACCCAGCATTGTTTCCGCTTACACTACACATTTTATTCCAGGCTGGACCACCATATGTCTTGTTAATATCAGCAAAATTAGGCCCATTTGCTAAATTACTGTGAATGCAAGCAGACGCCCAAGGGCTCGATAATGACGTTTTGTTATGTAGCGTGATTATACTAAGCCAGGGCTATACCCGGTTAGCGATTTGTTAGGCATACCGCAATTATTCAATTGAAGGAGTGAAATTCGGCCCCTAAATTTATTATGCGTGAACAGATCACTAATGTTGGTTCCCCAATATCTCAAAAGCTCCAATTCTAGAAATAAGCATGCTAAATTAATCCAACTCACACAAGAGCGTATTACTGCATTTTCTATATTTGTTTGAAAATGCGGCGCGGCAGCCCTGTAATACGTCCCATCGCCATCTACCCAGTCACAAGTTGCTCCTAAATGTTTACATGCAATAAAACGACGATGCACAACACAGGCCGACTGCCCATTCTCATCTTAAGCACTTTATACAGAACAAATATGCATACAATATCACCCAAGCTGTGCTACCCTTAGTGATCTATCTAAGCTGCAGGCAGTGTCAGCTGAGATGCTGCGACATGAGCCAGACGCGGTCACCCATGTACCATTAAGGAAGGGGGCATCTCATTCCCAATAATAAATAATGACAGCATAGTCTTTCTGCCCCATAGATTGCTTTCCACGTTGCCATCGACGAAACCGGTGAGATGGGGCCGCTATCGCCATTTTGTGCAAGGCCGCGCCATTACCTCAATAACCACCCGAACACAAGACAAATGCATTCCGTTCTGCCTTGCCCCGCTGAAATCGCAGATGAACTTGGTCAAATTTCTCCCATTTGCCGACCCGCAAGACCACACTACACGTCATTACTATGTTCTAATGAGCCCGTAACGGATGCACCAAGCAATCTCCTGCACACATAATACAACTGACCTGCAAACAGTGGTCCTTCCTTAAGGAATTGGTGTGCCCTTAAAATTCGGCCATATCCGCACATCTGGGGATGCCACAACCGCAACCACGTGTGCAGGCCCACACCTCAATGGAAGCCCACCCTCCCACTGAACTCGTGCCATGCTCTTTCCCACACACCAGGGATTGGTGTCCAGTCCATACTTCAGTTAACAGGGGGCTCAGCCTGCCACTCTACCAGCATTACATCTGCACAACCCCCCCCCCACCTGTCAGATAGGCACACAAAATTGCCCCAACGCGACCCACCGGGCGCTACGACGACAACTACGGCCCACAACGTGCAGCATTCAAACGGGCGAGGCGACCGCTCCTAAGCCAAAAAAGACATATGCAGAGGGCTTACCCAACCAGGCAACAAAGCAACACGAAAACCCCATATTATAACCTTTACGTCGCACAGGTGGGTTTTACAAACATATCACCGAGTTGATGCAGACGACAATACACCATAGTACAGCTCTGTTTTCCGCTCTTGACATGCCCTGCAGAGGTTTGGAGCAAATCTTTCAGGTTCCATACGTTCCTCTTTACTGCGACAAGTCACCCCCACCCCAGTGAGTTCACATCCCCATAGCAGTGAGGCTGCTAACCCCCCTGGCACCTCTCAGAGACACTGGATTCCCCTGCAGAAAAACTAACCGTCGCCCCAGCCAACTTCCGCCTACCCTCACCCATCTTCCCTACATTCCGTGGCCCCTCAAATGAGCCTCCTCGTGCAGTCAAACCTCAAACTGATACAAGCTGAAGTGAAGACCTTTTTTTTGAAGCTCCCTGTTCTCATGCATATTGTGCGGATATAAACCGCCGTTGTTACATAATTAAACCCACTGTGTCTTATATTTGCAGCACCTGAAAGCCAGCTGCACGTGCTCATTTGAAAGCAGTCTGGTAAGGCCGACCTACCAGAGCGATACGGCCAAATTCACCGCCACTAGGTATAGTTGGTGGCAAAACCTCCCCACCCCCCTTTGAATCACTTCTTGTTACTCGCCAAAGCTTTGATTCCCCTTCCCAACCTGGGGACCACAAATACCATACTGCACAGAGGTAGAAGCGCAATTCTTGTGAAGGGAAACCTTCATGCCCTGTGCGATCCCGGGTCACAGGCCGTTCCTTCATCTGCTTGCGATTGGTGAACCTTGACCCATGATCATATCATCTTTCGGTTAACACCAGCCGAGGCAAAAGGCCCCACATAACAATGGAGTTAAATGGTAACGAAAGTGGACACGGCCACCGCCTAAACATTTGGGGGGAATGTAATGTTTGTCGTCAACACAGATTGTTAATTCGGATAGAAAATTCATCCAACTCAAATAAACAAATCCGGCAAAGCAATCCAACAATATTAAAATCAACTACAAGTACAAAACTAGACTAATAAGGCCCATGGGTCTAAAAAAAATCATATATCTCATATATTCGTTTATGTAGGCCCAGAAGTCCTTTGACAGTGCAGACTATAAAAACAACCGTAATAATCTAATGAACTAGAACGGGTCAGACATTCTTTTTTGATAGTCTTTTGTTATTTGAAACCGGACAGTTTTACAACGTAGGAAGGACAGCAATATACAGAGAGGCAAGGCACCCTGGGGAAGCACATCCAAAGTTGGTTTCAAAGCCAGAATAGACGCTCCATGCACGCAAGGGAGCACATGCATGTACACACGGGATACGGGCTAAATTAGAGCAAGGCAAGGGTTTTGGTTTGAGTTATAAAAAGAGATAGGGAGGTTGGGATAAATTTAGAGGGTACGGAAAGGGACGCCTGCAGCAGGGGATCTATAGGAAAGGAATACAGGGGGGGCGCCCATTATGCCTGCGAGAATACTAGTCTAAGAGTCCTTACCTGATTGATGGCTGCTGTGGCCTGGGTGGGCACTGTCTCTGACTCGTCACCGGCCTCGCCTGCTGCCTGGCTGGGTGGTGATCCACTGGTCCTCCTCAGTCAGTATGGCTGTGTGTGGGCAGTGCACTGCCACTGGGCACTGGGCTGGCACCTGGCGGCCTCCAAGCTGTGGTGAGGACAGTCCACTTGTGCTTGCAGTGCACTGTGGTGGGGCTCAGCTCAGCTGGTGCCTGGTGGCTCTCTGTCTCTCTGCCCACTGCGATGTAACATCATGTGCCTCCTGTTGCGCTATTTGGTGTGAGCGGCGGGCGTGCCCATAAATCATGCACAGGGCCAGGGGTGGGTTAGAGGCGCAAGGCAATTAGCAACGGCGCCGGCACAGAGTCTATCGGGCGGGCATGGGCAGCCTGCCCTCCTCCTGGAGCCGAATTTACATTGGCTTGTTCTGCGCTGCGGCGCCCCCCCAGGAGGCACAAGTTAAGTTCAATTTTGCAGAAGTGCCAACAACTGTTGTTACTTCCTGCAAACTAGTTGGCAACTGTGTGAAATGTGTCAGTTGCTGCCAGCCCAAGCCCCAGCTCAGCCCTGCAGGCAGGCTGCCCGCAGGGTCAGGACTTGGAGGGAGGCAGGTGTTACAATTGCTTTAGTGTTTGCAATTGCTTCATCCTGTCTCCCTCCAGATCCAAGTAACTTTACTGAGGCCGCCGCCGGCACGAGCTGAGCGTGAGCTGAGCACACCACACAGCACCGGCTCCCTGCAGTGGCGGCACGGCCGCCGGTGGCCCACCGTGATGAATGATGCACCTGCATCTGCATCTGCATGCATCATAAATTATGATGCATGCATGATGCAGATGCAATCATCATAGCAAGGTAACACATCTAGTGTTACCTTGCTATGATGAATTGTGTGCAGTCTGCAGACTGCAGACAGTGCCGGCGTGCGCCTCCCTCCTGGCTCCTGCCCTGCCCAGCCCAGCGCGGCGGCCCAGCCCCACCATTTTACTTCCCGGACGCGGGCGGCCTGCTGAGTCTGTGTGAGTGACTGACTGTGAGCCTAGCGAGCTGCTCGCGCGGGCTGCGGCGCCGCACAAACACAGACAGTGACACTGTTACTGGTGGGCAGGCCGGGCCTGCCAATAAAAAAAAAAATTACATTGTAAATTTTAAACAAAAAAACGGCCCAGAGGTGGCTGCCAAAAAACCGGCCCCCTGGTACCCCAAAGTCGTTCGGCCACGGGCCGAAAGACCGAAAGGGCCAGTGCAACCCTGTCTGAGGGCGTCTTGTTCAGCAATGAGTCGATTTGAAGTTTACTCCAACGTTTTCAGAATAAATATCTTTCGTGCATGTTATGTTTCTGATATTTCTGTCTGAATTAGTTTCTGGAATCTCCTTTGGTGCCAAATATCAAGCATTGTAATCCAGGCTGTTTCTTTTACGCTCCCTTTTCATTACTGTGACGGGTTTCTTATGCTCTGTCTTCAAATTATCTGATGGGCCTTCTGTCATAGTGTTTAAAGTGCTCGCTCTTTAACGTCTGCAATTTCCTCTACCACCATGCAGGTGTTTTGTGCGCATTACATTTAGGACGCCATTTCCTTTGTAGTAAATCTTGTTCAACAGTTCACTTAAATAATGCATATTTATATTTTCTTCAACTGTGTGCATTGTTTTATTTCTCGGAACATAATGTTGCCTGGGCGTCCTGATGATGCTCTGTCATTTAATGAGGTTATAACATGATGATCAAAATGTCCCTGCACTTCAATGCCCATCTTCTATAGGCCTCCCATTTCCAACTTTCCAGCTGACAGCTGCATGTAGTGTGCAGGGCAATGATATGATATGATATAGCATTTATAATGCGCCTATACACAAGTGTTCCAAGGCGCGATGAGGCAAGGGGGAACAGAGGGAAGACACAGACAACAATCTTTCTAGGCCAGCTGACATTGCGATCGCGCAAGTGCAGGGAGGGGAAGTGTGGGGGGGAGGGGTGTGGGCAGTACATTACATAGGATAGTAAAATAAACAAAGACAATAAATAAAAAGTGCAGCCTGCTGGTGGCAGGTGCAAGAGTAAGTGCAGACATCTGGTATGAAGTGCTGGTAGGGCGATGTAGGGATACATAAACAGTCCCCGAGTGCAAGGGTTACCAGGGGGGCAGTGCAGGTGTGCAACTGGCAGGGAGGGGACCTGGGCCCGAGACCAGAGAGTAGCCACGTAACCAGTACAGTTTCAGTTTCAGTCAGGAGATCAGCAGGGAAGAAGAGGAGAATAAGCAAAGGCAAAGAGGAAGGTATTGAGGTGCTTCCGGAACCGGAAATGGTTCTCCTCAAGTTTCAGAGAGGCAGCGAAGCTGTTCCAGAGGGAGGGCCCAGCAGAAGGAAGAGATCTAGCAGCAACAAGTTGCTTGGAGAAGCGACTGACCCTGAGGGAGTTGGAGGCAGATGAGCGAAGAGCTCGAGAAGGAAGATATTTAGGAAGAGAGAGTTGAAGCTATTAAGGCCCCATACCCCAGAAGGCATTGTGGACAATGCAGAGGGGTTTGAATGTAATCCTTGCTGCCAATGGGAGCCAGTGCAGAGTTTTCAGTCCTCAAGAGATACGATCCCTGGGCTTGAGGCCAAGGACACGTCTCGCAGTCCTTTTTTGGATGAGTTGCATAGGGGGCGGAGAGAAGAGGCAGGTAGATTTAGAAAGAGGCTGTGCAGCAGTCCAGCATAGAGGGAACCAGAGCTCTGGAGACAGTGAGCTTCTGGGGGAAGGAGAGGAAAAGAAGACTACCTCTGAGGAGGTGCAGCTGGTAGTGTGACTTAGAGACATCAGAGATGTGAAGAGAGAAGGAAAGTGTGAAATCGAAGATGATCCCATGGTTTTCAGCCTCACAGGTGGGAGCAGGAAGAGGGCCAAGAGAGGCTGGCCAGAGAGTGACAAGAAAGGATGGAGTCAGCCGACCCATCACTTGATTGTCCTACAGCAATAAATGCTTATCTTTTGAATTACCTTTGGATGAATTACATTTTTGACTCCTTATTTCTTCTCCCCTGTTTGAGTACTTTGTGTTTATAAAATCGAGTGCCTGAAGACCATGCAAATGGCAGCAGTGCATTTTATTATTCAACATAACGTAACATAACAAAGAAAATGACTCACTGAGTTTGCAGATATTTTTGTGATGATTCAGCATGTCTTCAGAGTGTAAGACAGACTTTTAGCACAGTTGAATCCCATTAGGGAACAGTTTCGGGTCTGTGTGTTTCTCACACCGATTCATGCTCTACAGGTTTTAGGTCAAATCTTGGGCTGATTCATCAATCAAATCCCCTGAACGTCATAAAGCAAGTTAAAGGCTCTATAAAGGGCCTACCTCACCTCCTTTCACTTTGTGGGGTTTGCTATGCTCTGTCAGTGTCACACAGTGCGTGCTCACAAATGGATGGTGTTAGAAGCATTCTAAGTAGTTTTAGGAGCAGCTCTTGGACTCTGATGTTTGTCTTTGCACAATTTGGTGCTGTTTTCAGAGCTGCTTTCCACTTTTTGGCCCTTTGTTTTGTGATTGTCAAGTGTTTTGTCGTTTTCCCTGAGCTATAAAATGCAAAAGACAAGCAACATGTGATGCTTTTCTGTGCTGTATCCCCAGAAACAACTTTAAAAGCCAAAAAGGTTCTTGTGTATGTTCCTTTCCCTGAAAAAACTTAATAAAGTGGTTTACCCATTCAGAGTTTCCCCCTACGTGTTTGCAGTGGTCACCTCATGGCCTATTTATTCTGCTGGTTTTCCATTCTTTTTGTATCCATCTGTAGTGTATAGCAGTGTTGTGTCTTTTATTTTTGATGCGGATCCCTGCATTCTTGTGTGTGTTTATAGTTCTCAACATGTCAGTGTTTTGTAAAGAGTGTAAGGGCATGTGTGAATCACTGACCTGCAAGGAGAGGTACAGGAGCAGCATTTCCCTTCACAGGAGGAGGCAGGTTGCTACATGATTGATGAGGAGGGTGAGAGCCCCCTACTCTTTGTGGGTGTCAGCTCAAAGTCACAGGTCATTCAGTATCAGGTTCCAAATTGGTGGGGGAGCCCACGGTTTCTAAGCTGGCATCAGGACAAAGAGGAGGAGAGTAATAGGGTGGAAGTTCTATTGTGCAAGCCCTCTTTGAAGCAGAGGCAAGGGTGGTCAAAATAGAGGCAATGGTGGTATGGCCTCTGATGGAGTCTCCCACAGAGGCATGGAGGCAGAGCTGGGTTGGGCCATTGCAGATACAAAGGTGATATGTACACAGGAGGTCAATCTGCAGAGGGGGTGGGAGGTTGTCCTGTAGGTGAAGCATCAAGTTGGGTGAAGCCTCAGGAATGGCACCAGTCTGCAGCGGTCCTAACTTAGTGGGGAATCGGGTGGAGCAGTCGAACGTGGAGGTGGAAGTGGGGCGGCCTTTCTCTGTGCATTTCATTGCATCCGGGGAAAAGACAGGAAAGGGTGCCCCAGGAAGAACATACAGTTCTCCCCTCATACAGCCCTTATGGTTATAGCTATTGCAGTGCTTTGAAATGCCACCGGGGAAGACCATCAAGGGTGATGATAGTATATCACTCTCCAAAGTTGAGGGCTCTGGCAAGAAACTGAAGTGGCAGCAGAGAGGCATGGGCCGTGAGCTGGGGTTGGTAGCCATGTGCAACCACATTCACCGATGGCACAAAGAGATTTACCATGGGAATGACTACTCTGTCGCCAGTGACCCTGCACTGATGCCTCCATATTCCCCTTCAGCAGTGGGGCACCCAATACACACACACATCTCATGTCCAGGCAGAAACAGGGCCTTGCTGCTAGCACCGTACCCACACGGTGGTTGGAGGAAGCATGCCAACGGCAGAGGTTTTTATTTTTACAACATCTTCAGGGCCAGGTGTCTGATTCATGACTCTGAACCAGGGTTAGTGGGCTCCGGGGCAATTGAGATCTCTGTGGACAAGCATCTGCTGCAGTACCTTCTTTCCCTACTGTAGGCATCTGTGCAGTGAGAACGAATGAGGGAGCCATGATGAGCGACAGTCCTTTCAGGTAGACTCCCCAGATGTGAGAGTAGAGAACTCTGAGGAAAAGCATGGGAACTTTATGGGATGGCTTCCCTCTGTGATGAAGCCAGTACAAGTTAGGGCATGGCTGTGCCCAGTAATAAAACAGGTGAACTTTTGGGGCTGGCTGCATTCTGTTGGATAATCCATGTACTTTAGGAGAGGCTGCTGTCTATGGGAAACCTCAAATGCCTTTGGAGTGGAAGCATTAATAGGCAGAGCAGTGCATTTTAGGAAGTGGCTGTGCGCTTTAGGAGAAGCCAATACATGCAGGGGGTTTCTGCGCTCTGTGCGTGAACTCAAGATATTTTGCAGGGTGCCTGCGCTCTGTGGATGATTCTGAGACTTTTAGAGGGGGACAGATGTGATATTGAAAATAGTAGGACTAACAAATGGTGCTGCAAAAAACAAAAAACAATGGAAAGTTGTCATCATCAAGTCAGCAACTAATCAGGGCATCTTAGTCACTAGGACTGCTATGCATGTTACCAACAAAAAAAGATAACCTGCTCGAATGTTCGGTGTCTGGCATATACTTTATCACAATTCAAGGTTGACTATGGGTCAATATCAGTCCATAGTCTTGCACAGTAAAGTTGTTGTTTATTTATTGAGCACGCCGGACCCGAAGGTATCAGGGCGCAAGTGATAAGAATACGTACAGCTTAGTTACAAAGGTTGCAGAGCATAATTAAACAGTTTTCCTCAGATTTACAAGATTGAGGAACAAAGCAGGTAAAGTGGACATACACATGTCGACATCAAGTCATAGCTAGCAAGCATACACATACTATATAACTATCATAACCTTTATCTAGAGTACGTTAGAGGATGCAGAAATACATGCAAGCAATCAAATAATAATGCAGAGGGAGGATATGTAGGATGGACATGTTACTTGTCTTTCTCTATGAGCCATTTGATGAGTTTCTGCCTGAATTTGATGAAGGTTTGGTCTGATCTTAGTGTATGTGGTAAGGAGTTTCATAGTTGTGCTGACATAACTGGGAAGCTGGCACCTCCAATGGTAGATAATTTGAAGCGTGGCACTTTAAGACAGATCAAGTTAACTGTCCTTAGAGGTCTGATTGAGGTTTTTCTGACAAATCATTCTGTTAAATAGCGAGGGGCTTTTTTATTTAAGCATTTGTGGATGAGGGAAGCAGTTTTAAGATTGATATTTTTCTTGGGTGGATAACCATTTATGTTTCCTTCTTATTTTGGATAAGTGTTCTCTTCTTGGAATGCTTAGAGCTGCACTAAGCGCATTATTTTGGAGCACCTGTATTCTATTGATAATTTGTTTATTCACACCTATGTATAGGTCATTACAATAATCAAGCTTTGATAAGATGAGGGCTCTAGATGGGATCAGGCAACTGGCATCTGATAGGAAATATATTTATAATTATAATTATAATACGTAACTGCTCATTTTTATAAATACCAGTTGTTCAAAATGTGTCACTGAGAGGCCTCTGTGATTGGAGAAAATAGCACTGGCCAAAATAAGATCACTCTCCAGCTACAAGGTACGGTACGTGAGGAGTGAAGCTTACTGATTCAAGAGCAAATTGCACAAGTGCTGCTAGCCATGTTTAATGTTGTACCGATACTGAACAGGTTCATCATCCCTTCCCACATGTGAATTCTGCAGTTCAAGGGCATCTAGTATTTGTGGAGTTGTCGGTTCACTGCTTCTTCCTGATGATGAACCATTCTTGCTCCAGATGCCTGACTCGCATCTCCCCTCTCTACACCTACACTGCTCACAGAGCTTTCAACAGGTGTCAATGAGGACTGCCATTGATGCTGCGAAACTTGAGCTTGCCATTACCCGTGTAGTTGGCAACATTTGGGCTTGTTGATGGTCTTACTGCTGCCGGTGTTCATTCTCTGGCTACAGCTGCAACTTCTGATACAAATATCCTTGCAGATGTGCATGATCTCTCCTACTTATATTTCTTATTAGTCCTCTTCCCTTGCCACATGTGGATGCAAATCAGCGACTTTCACATAGAAACATAATGGCATAAAACATAGAAACATAGGTGCATAAAGGAAGTGAATATTTACCCAGTCTTACCTCTACATCCAACTACCTGCCGATCACCACACAATGTTAAGACCAGGCCCCTCACCAGCGGTGCCAAAATCAGATAAACTGGCAAGGCACGGCACTCGGCAAGTAAAATAGGTTCAGCCAGGCCGGTATGCCAGGGAGAGTATCTCACTGAGGGATTCATTGTGATAGCTAAAACATTAGGTGGCCTACTTGAAAGGTCATAGCACACAGTGGATATGAGAAAAGAGCTGCCACTGAGTGTCCCATCTTGAGCTCTGCTATGAGTGTTGCAGTACTCTAATGGAATTGCAATTGCCACTTAGCCTTTCCAACATGTGAAATGTAGATTTAGAATGTGTGGCCACTCTGGATTTATTAGTGTAATGCACATTCGGTTTGCTAAACCGGGTTACAATGAGAGTTGCGCTTTTGTGATACAGCAACCATTTTGTTCAGAGCCTGAAAATTTCTGATAAACGTTGTGTCCATGAAGGGAAATAGTCTTGCGAATTCGTAAGGCACTCAGGAAATTCTATCCTTTTTCTAATGCACCAAATCCCAAATTATGAGGACTTAGCAAATGTGCCTCAAATTCTCCTGGTTCTCTCATATGGCAATTCCCTGGTGACTTCTATCTTGAAATCCTTCCCTGCATATTGTGGCCCGGTGCCAAACTACATACACCTGCTGCTCCTGTGCACTACTTAAGAACCCCTCTCGGTGTTTAGAGAAATGAAAGAAAGACCATCCAGTGTTCTGTGAAATCTCTGTAAATAATGCTCTAACATCGTATATGTTCTTGGTGAGGTGTTTACATTGACCCACGGACTGCTGTGTTACCCACCCCTCTGTAGCCATAATCCAATAGAATCATTCTTGTACTGCCTTGCAGGAGAACATTGGCAGTCAGGATCCTCACAGGGGTTATCAGATTCTTAAATAATCAGCCACAATTCATTTTTTTTTCTCACAACAAAATGCAGCATCGCTATTATGAATCACTGCCAGATTTTGGGGTAGGGCTTGGTGTCCCAAGCAATGGCACAGCTGCAGACATTTCAAGGGTAATTCTGAGTGCTGGTAGTGGCATGCTGCTTGACGGATGAAATAGGGAAGGCTGCACCTCAGATCTTTGCTCTTATTCCCCTGTCTGCCCATGGTGTCACACCATATAGACGTGCATAGATGTGGTAATCAAGTTCATCCTTGCCTTTGATCTGCACATGTTTTCTTTCGAGTTAAGTGTACATTTGTTTAGATTGAGTTGCTACTTATTCATTTTGAAGTACTTCCACAATTGTGATATTCACTGTGTTCTAACAACACAAAGGCTGGACTCATCTTGCAATAAAGGGGCTTGTGGTGTTGTTGTACATACCATGTAATGATGTGGTATACATTCTGACCTGTGGCAAGAAGGCTGTACTAAGGTGGTTGATAGCTTCTATTACTAACACCCACTTTCCCATTTCTGGAATCATTCAGACCCTCCTCAGTATCACTGCCTTCCAGCATTAATGCTCAATCCTGCCTGGACACTGATACAGTCATCTCCGTCATCACCATCTAACTGATTGGTGGAATGAGGTAATAGAGATAGAGACCAGGAGTGAAAATCCTCCCCCTGCTATATGACACAAGGGCCTCATTATGAATCTGCTGGTCCGAAAATAAGGATGCCGGTAGCAACGTACCGGCTCCCATTCCGGATGGGCAGACTGCAACTCTGATTTTCTGGGCCTGTGCACACGGCAGGTCTGTACTGCAAGGTGCAAAGTCTGAGTCCCCATTCCCGTGAAGTCCTATGGAACTCCACAGGAATGGGGAGTAACATTTTCCACCACCTGATATCCTGGGCCACCGGGACTTGTAATGTCCCAGTGGTACCGGGATAGCAGGTGGCATACACAGTGTTCCAGTCCAGTTACAGCCAGACTTGGAATGTGAATTTACCGTTCCGCCACTGCCTGTAACTTTCCTGTATTAACGGGATACCGGGCGGCAGAAACGTTAAGCGAAGGATGCCTCTGTTTCTGTTTGATTGCACTATGTCTGAAGCAAATACAGCAAAGAGATGCATACAGCATCTACCTTTTCATGACAGTGTGGGAAGTGTGTACTTATGTGCCATCCTCTTTTTAAAGCATGAAATTCTCTTTGTCTCATAGTCCTTGAATCCAAGAAAGCATTAAATGCAAATTTCAACATGTTCAGATATGCACACGTTTCTTGTTTGTCACATTCACTTAAGAACAACCTATACTTTCACATTCTGAAATTGAAATGATTCATTTCTCTGCTATCTTCTTTATATAATTCAGGGGGCCCTGATCCTTCAGACAGAGCAAGCCAGGCAGAACCAAACAAACAAGAAAATAAGCAAACATGAGCATATATATACTTTGACAGTTTGCCCTTGGGCTACATCTTCATTGTGTTTCGTTGAAAAGAAGGGTGGCTGGAGGAGGAAATTGACTACAGTGAAATATTTCCATTCATTCAATTAATAAGCACAACCTTCAAATGTTTTCTCAACACCTGCAGCCAAATGTTCTGGGAATGCCATTGACCAACGAAACTATTCACTCTAAGAAGCATTTGTGTTCAGAGCAGTATTGGAGCAAAATTAATACCAGAAATACCAACAATTTAAAAACACAAAAAAACACTTTCTGAAGCTGGAGAACAAGCTCTTTTTTCCTGGTATTTGTTGTCATGTTGAATTCTGTGGACCTCATTTTCCAGGTGTGTGTAAATTATACAATTGTACAGAGGGGATCTGTTAAATGTGCGCTTAAGTGCAAACAGGTCCCCTTCATGCACTTGTCTTCATTTGCACTGCCAACTGCAAATGGGAAGTGTAAAGTTCTGGCAAAATCACCTTTACAACACTCGTTTGCACTTAAGAGTGCACATTGAGTAAACGCTGCCTACCATTTATGCATGGCAGGCAGCATTTACAAAGAATTCCTATGGAATCCATCTGCTTTTGCTAGTGTAAAATTCATGCAGATTCCAAAAGCATCCACAACACCAATATGGACATGTCATGCTGACCTAAATGTTGTTGTATATTTATGACAGAGTGGATGGGGGAGGTGGAAATTGATGTTCCATTCCATTTCCCGTCTCTGCCATTCAAATGAATGAAAATATGGGATGAAAGTAACATTTATAAAATGCCTATGCATACATTTTACGCATGATTTTTGTATCTACACACCAATAAACATGAGTGCCATTTTGTTTAAATGTGCACACTCTTTTCCGATGATGGCTTACATCATACATGAACTCTGCTTCATTACAAAATGTGTTGAACTATTAACATGTGCTGACTTCATACATACATATTAAATTTCTGCAAGAATATACAGTGGCCCTCATTAGGACCCTGGCGGTAAGGGGTTTACGCTAGCGTTAGCTGCGCCGACCCCTTACCGCCAACTCCGAGTTCCCAGAGCGCCATGGTCATTTTTCCGCCTGCTTTTTGCGGGCGTAAAAATCCATGGCGCTATGGGACCTTGGTGTTAATTACGCCACCGTAATTTACGGTGGCGTAATTAACTCCTTCCCCACTCCCATTATACCCTATGGGGCCGAAATGGGAATGGGGAAGGGTAAATGGGTCAATGGGGACTTACCGCCCCGCCGACCTCGGAATGGGGCGGTAAGTCCACCATCCGCCATGGCGTAAACGGACTTTACGCCATGGCGGAAAAGTCCGCCGATGGCGGAAAAAATCCGCCAGGGTCGTAATGAGGGCCAGTGACACAAATAAAATATATGAAACTTCAAAAAGGAATTCAGAATAATTCAGGGATGCTGTTTTGGGGAAAGAATTTTCACCAACCAAAGACCTTTTAGTATGGGAAATGTGCAAGGTACTAACTGTCAAAACAGGAAACAGATGATGGCTATCAGTCTCCATTTTGTTTTAAAATAATGGGCAGACCCTTTGCTGCTAGAGCACCTTCTGTAGAAGTGTCCAGAGCCTCAGCAATCATGTTATGCGTGTGCCCACTCCACTACATAGCCAGTACATCTGCACATTAGGCCTCACCCAACAAACACACTTCTGCAGCAAGTGTTTTCCTATATTCAAAGATTACTGAACAAGGTGGTAATCAACGTTTGTAAAGCAGGAACAAATGTTTTATAAAAAAACATTCAACCATAAAAACTCCATATAATCAAAAAAGTTTAAAAAGAGAGAACACACATTTTATATGGACAATATAGTTTGTTGGTACACCCATTGAAAGGCCATTAAATTATGCTGTTAGCTGAATGTCATAACTGTGGTGCTGTGCGCAGTGGATTCAGCATCCTTGATCAAAAAATATTGAAGGGATGAGGCCAATGCAACTGTAGAAAAGACATACCCGGTACTCATCAGACCTATCATTATAAGTTAGTTCTGTTCTCATACAACTATATAAGGTCTGTAATGGAGCATTTGGATTGTTCTGCACTTTAATTGTCCACTACCCACCCTTCTAGGACCTAAATAACATCTGGCAGTTGCTACATTCTTAAGCGTTTTGAGGCCCTTTGACTTGATGTTGTTTCAGGATGCTTGGGTACCTAATGAGGTTCATATTGCGGCTCTATTTACTTTAGTATGTACCATGTAGAAACCAGGACCCAAAGCCACCTAAAGGGAGGTGAAATTATTACTGTTGCTAATGCCTTAAATATGGTTGATGTGACTATGCTGAACTCCCTTTGATCTCCAACCTCTCCTTGAATACATGGGAGATCTATCAGCCACAAATCATGCAGCAGAAGCAGCGTTGTGGGGTAAGGATTCCCTAAATCCTATATTATGTTGGATGTTTTTAATGCAGCTTAAAACAATTTCTAGTCTCTCCATTAGTCCCATTTTACAGTGGGAAAGAATAATCAGTATAGCAGGATGCAGGTTAATCTGTGATAATACCTCAATATGGAGATGGCCAATAGGAGGATTGTTGGTGATATTCCCATCCAATGCTTTTTTCAAGCATGATTCCCTTCTGAATTAGACTATTGGATTAACCACCATTATATTTTCGCAGACTGTGTCAAGTGGCAACTGAATCCCATACTCTTTGCCTCTAAATTACAGATCGTTTTCCAATTGGGTTTTGACGTTATAAAACTCTTCTGTGAATTAGGCTCTTTGTCTGCTGATAAAATGTACAAAGTATTCTGGTGTGACAGAATGCTAGTCAATACAATTAGAGTCACATGGGTGTCTGGATTCTGTCTCCCCCAGTATATTTCAACACATCACGAACAGAATCTGTTTTGTTAAAATAGTTTAAACCTATAGCTTGAGTCCTTAGCTCTAACTAAATGTCCCTATGGAAGAAAGGAATCTGTTCCTGGTTTTATCCAGAGAACAGCCAAAGGGGCACTCACCCTATCCTGGCTCACTACTTTCCTACGATTACTAAAAAGAGGTGCACGCCCTTGGGAGTCAACAAATTTCTTTTAATCATGTCGCTAGCACTCGGTGTGACTTATATATAAAAATCACAGCAATCATTGGTCCAGAATCCATAGGTCCAATCACTGCTGCGTACTAAAAAAACAATGGATATTATTTTCCAAGCTCATATATTACTTCCTTATGAGACAGGTGGTACAGGTCATCACCCTGAACCCATATTTTAAAGATTGTTAAATATTTTTATGGAGTACTGTGATCAGAATAATTCTGGGATTGAATTTATACATTCTAAAATCTTGAGGAAGTGTACATTTGAAAACTTCATCTGGGCAATTGGAAGACTAACCTGAAGTTATTAAAGAAAACTAGAAATCCACAAACGCACTAAAGTGGCAAGTCTTAAGGCACTTGTGTATGCTGGAAATATAAAAATTACTAAAACGACAACTAAAATCGACAATACTCAATTTTCTTAGTCTGGAAATCTTATATGAGGAAAGAAAATCTTGATGTTATGAGATTATATATCTCTAAAACTATGAAAAACCTCATTTGATGAACAGCATGTGCACCATGTCAAGGCAGTTTTGACCAGGTTACGAGATTATCCTTTGTTTGCAAAGCTGGAGAAATGTGAATTTCATATTACCAGAGTAAATTTCCTGTTTTTTTTTACATCCTCTGGAGTGTTGATGGATGACATGAAAGTGAAGGCAGTCACCAAATGGACATCTCCTCAGTGTGTGAAGGGCATTCAGTCATTTCTGGGGTTTGCTCATTTCTATCGGAGATTCATAAATAATGTCTCTGCCGTTATTACACCCATTACCACACTGTTGAGGAAGACAACCAAGTTTCATTGCGATCAGGAGGCAGAGGAAGCATTTGGGAGGTTAAAGGACGCTTTTACCAAAGCACCGATTGTATGTCATCCTGATTTGGAAAGACAGTTTCAGGTGGAGTCATAGGGGCGATTTTGTCACAGGCTGATGCAGAGGGCATTTTAATCCGGTGGCTTACTTCTCCCGTAAATTGACAGGTTGTGAGCAAAACTACGCTTTTATGGATAAAATGCTCCTGGAAATGAGGGAGGCTTTCCTTGAATGGCGTCATTACTTAATTGTAGCTCAACATCCTGTAGTAGTCATGAACAATCACAAGAATCTGTAATACTTAAGACCAGCAAACCCTTGAGTTCCTCGCAGTTATGATAGGCACAATTCTTTGAAGAATTTGACTTTGTGGTCACGTATCGGCTGGGTAGGAGAAACAGAAAAGTGAATGCGCTGTCCAGGCTGGGGAATATGGGAGAGCAGTGTCAAGTGGAACAATGTATCATTCTGGTGGAGAAGATTATGGGTGCAGTGACTCAGGAGGTGCTTGGGGAGGTCTGTAAGAATTTTACTTAGAAGAAATGGATGGAATGGGTGATAGAGGGCAGTGCCAGACTCATTTGGGGGGTTTACCTTATCTGGAAGGAACTTTGTTTCTACCCACTGAGACTTTAAGGAAGAAGGCCTTGTTTTGGTGTGATAATTCCCCCATGGCAGGCCATGCCGGTGTAAGGAAGAATCAGGATATGGTGAAGCAGTATTTCTGGTGGGAGGGCTGAACTGCAGATGTATATGAGTATGTGGCTAGGTGTGAGACCTGTGTGTGATCTAAGCCAGACCATTTGAGTAAATCAGGTTTGTTACAACTGTTACCCACACCCAAGGAACCGTGGGCATGTTTGTCTATGAACTCCGTTACTGAGTTGCCCCAAGATGGAGAATTTGATACAATCTTGGTGGTGCTGGACTATCTAACTAAACATGCTCATTCTGTTCCTTGTGAAGGTATTTCAAGTGTAGGCACATTGGCAGAATTGTTCTTGCGACATGTGGTGAGGTTGCATGGGTTGCCAAGACCTATAGTATCTGAACAGGGTTCTCAGTTTACCTCCTGGTTTTGGCGTGCTTTCTGCAAGTTGCTCGGAATCTCCTGCTCTCTCTCCACCAGTTACCATCCCATTATCGATGGCCAGATGGAGAGGTTTAATCATACTATGGTGCAATACCTGAGGTGTTTCACGGTGGAGGGTAAAACCTCATGGGTCCTGTCTTAATGGCTGGCAGAATTTTGTCATAACAACACCAAACATGATTCCCTGGGGATGTCTCCCCATTTCTGCTTTTATGGACACAATTGCCAAATGTTGCCCGACGTGGTTCCTGAGTTCAATAAGATTCCGGCAGTGACCGAAAGTAAGCAGAAGCTTCTTGCGACAGGGGAGAAGGCACACCAAAATTTGTACAGCGCTAAGGTGACCTATAAGAGGCAAGCTGAGAGAAACAGATGATTCAGTCCCAAGTATGTGGTGGGGAATTGGGTGTGATTATCTACTCAGAACATCAAGCTGTCTTGAACATTTTTGCCCCATTTAATTGGGCCCTACACGTATTTGTAATATATGTCAGAAACTGCAGTGCATTTGCATCTGCCTTCGCATATGATGATCCACCCTGTGTTTCACGTTTCTCTTGTTAAACCCGAAGCTCCTGGTGTGGGTACACAGAAAGCTCCAAGCGTGATTCAGAATGATCAAGAAGAATATGAAGTGCTGCGCATTTTGCACTCCAAATGGCGTGGGAAGAATCACTGGTATTTAATTTAATTGGTGAGTTGAGGTCCTGAGTATGATTCTTGGGAACCTTTCTAGGCAGTTCATGCAGGTCGTCTGGTAAGACTTTTTCTCCTGTCATATCCGGGCAAACCAGGTCCTGGGAAGGGCCGTAGAGGAGGGGGTAATGTCAGGAATAGGGGTTGTTTACAGGTTCAAGGGGTCCGAGGACTGCTTGTGCGGGCTAAAACGGCCCGAGTTTAAAGATGTGAAGGCAGGCGCTCTGTTACCAGTCTTTAGCTTCTCCTCCTAACGCACGTTTTCATGACTTCATCAATCTTCAGGGAGGCTGAGTTTCTTTGTTTTTTCAGGCGGGTCTGCATTTCTGTTTCAGGTGTGACAAGTTAATTAGCTCTGAGGATTCTGGTACTTGTATTTTTCGTACTTAATTTTGCTGGCAGGTGACTGGAAACAACTCCCTCCATAGCACAAATCTTCCCCTTGATGGGGGGAGGGGAAAAGCCATGGTTGTGGCTCTCCAATGTAAGGCATGATGGCCCTTCTGCACTGCCTTGTGAGCCCGGGACTCCTGGAACAATGTTTAAAGATGTGAAGGGAGGCGCTCTGGTACCAGTCTTTAGCTTTTCCTCCTAACGCACGTTTTCATGACTTCATCAATCTTCAGTGAGGCTAAGTTTCTTTGTTTTTTCAGGCGGGTCTGCATTTCTGTTTCAGGAGTGACAAGTTAATTAGCTCTGAGGATTCTGGTACTTGTATTTTTCGCACTTGATTTTGCTGGCAGGTAACTGGAAACAACTCCCTCCATAGCACAAATCTTCCCCTTGATGGGAGGAGGGGGAAAGCCATGGTTGTGGCTCTCCAATGTAAGGCATGGTGGCCCTGCTGCACTGCCTTGTGAGCCCGGGACTCCTGGAACAATGTTTAAAGATGTGAAGGCAGGGGCTCTGTTACCAGTCTTTAGCTTCTCCTCCTAACGCATGTTTTCATGACTTCATCAATCTTCAGGGAGGCTGAGTAACTTTGTTTTTTCAGGCGTGTCTGCATTTCTGTTTCAGGTGTGACAAGTTAATTGCTCTGAGGATTCTGGTACTTGTATTTTTCGCACTTGATTTTGCTGGCAGGTGACTGGAAACAACTCCCTCCATAGAACAAATCTTCCCCTTGATGGGGGGAGGGGGAAAGCCATGGTTGTGGCTCTCCAGTGTAAGGCATGATGGCCCTGATGCACTGCATTGTGAGCCCGGGGCTCCTGGAACAATGTTTAAAGATGTGAAGGCAGGCGCTCTGTTACCAGTCTTTAGCTTCTCCTCCTAATGCACGTTTTCATGACTTCATCAATCTTCAGGGAGGCTGAGTTTCTTTGTTTTTTCAGGCGGGTCTGCATTTCTGTTTCAGGTGTGACAAGTTAATTAGCTCTGAGGATTCTGGTACTTGTATTTTTCGCACTTGATTTTGCTGGCAGGTGACTGGAAACAACTCCCTCCATAGCACAAATCTTCCCCTTGATAGGGGGAGGGGGAAAGCCATGGTTGTGGCTCTCCAACGTAAGGCATGATGGCCCTGCTGCACTGCCTTGTGAGCCCAGGACTCCTGGAACAATGTTTAAAGATGTGAAGGCAGGCGCTCTGTTACCAGTCTGTAGCTTCTCCTCCTAACGCACGTTTTCATGACTTCATCAATCTTCAGGGAGGCTGAGTTTCTTTGTTTTTTCAAGCGGGTCTGCATTTCTGTTTCAGGTGTGACAAGTTAATTAGCTCAGAGGATTCTGGTACTTGTATTTTTCACACTTGATTTTGCTGGCAGGTGACTGGAAACAACTCCCTCCATAGCACAAATCTTCCCCTTGATGGGGGGAGGGGGAAAGCCATGGTTGTGGCTCTCCAATGTAAGGCATGATGGCCCTGCTGCACTGCCTTGTTTGCCCGGGACTCCTGGAACAATGTTTAAAGATGTGAAGGCAGGCGCTCTGTTACCAGTCTTTAGCTTCTCCTCCTAACACACGTTTTCATGACTTCATCAATCTTCAGGGAGGCTGAGTTTCTTTGTTTTTTCAGGCGGGTCTACATTTCTGTTTCAGGTGTGACAAGTTAATTAGCTCTGAGGATTCTGGTACTTGTATTTTTCGCACTTGATTTTGCTAGCAGGTGACTGGAAAGAACTCCCTCCATAGCACAAATCTTCCCCTTGACGGGGGAGGGGGAAAGCCATGGTTGTGGCTCTCCATTGTAAGGCATGATGGCCCTGCTGCACTGCCTTGTGAGCCGTGAGTCCTGGAACAATGTTTAAAGATGTGAAGGCAGTCACTCTATTACCAGTCTTTAGCTTCTCCTCCTAACGCACGTTTTCATGACTTCATCAATCTTCAGGGAGGCTGAAGACTTAATTTCTCATGAAGATGTGGAGTTATGTGGACCAGCGCATGTGCATGTGTGCACAGACCTTTAAACCCCTCCCAGTCCCTTGCAGCTGGTTTGTGATCGCTTGGCATGCTGGCACAGGTCGGAGGGGAGCAGGAGACACAGGTGTATTGATCTGGGCCACGGTGGTGAGGAGGTGGCAGGACCCAGGCAGCAGAGCTGATGCTGGTTTTGGGACGCTTTATCCCTTGCAGGAAGCGAAGCAGACGGATGGCGGCATGACTGCTCATTGCGGTATTCAGCATTGCCTGGGGTGGTGCCATTGTGCCCCCCCAGGACTCAGTTAAGTGCTCATTGGGATCCCGGGGAGGGTGTGTTCTCCCGAAAGGATAGTCTATTATGTTTTGGGTATACAAATATCATGTTGGTCAGGCACACCTGCTAATTTACGGCACGGGGGGACATAGTGTGTTTATTGCAGCCACGTGTGTTTTTGCTGCAGTCTTTCTCACAAAATGATCTATGCACACCTGCGCACCACAGGAGGCAGACCTTTTCAGGCTCTCTTGAGCATTCCCAGTGTGTAAACTGGGAGTGAGGGACGCTACTTGTTTGTGCGTGGCTGCTTGTTCTTGTCAAAATCTCCTACTAAGGAGGAATAGGTGTAATGCTTGTCGCTGGTTCAAGATCCATCCACTAGAAACAACCCCTCCCAAGTGGTAGGCGAGAGGTGTTGGAACAATTGGGGGGTTCCATTACCACATGCAAATGTATATATTATTTTCATGATGTGTGCTAAACACCCCCTACCTATACATAACATCTCCCTAACCCTCTTCCCCAATTGGCTACCTCGAGGTTACCTGTGATACTAAACATTCAGGAGCCCATGACAACCAAGGTGGGAGGCGTCAATTACATTTGGCTTCTGTGGCTAGAAAGGAGTTGCAAGATACTCTAGGGGTGTGACAATCGTGGTACCTCATCATGCCAATCTCATATCTTTTAAATGTAAGTTTTGTTTATATTTTTTCTGAATTTTAGATAAATGTCTTTTACTCTGCTGTGGCTAATGTAAAATAAGTGAAGAGCAGCATATGTATTGACAGAAATAGATTGTAGCATTGCAATACAGTCCATTAATTGATTCTGACAATAGATTGTCCTGAATAATAGGCATATTTAAGACCTTATTAACCCATCATGTTTTTGTATTTTGTAACGCAAGAATGAGTGTGACATTGCCATCTCCTTGTTGAGACACTTGAAATTCCACCTTATTTTGAATAATAACTGTGTGTAGAGGGGAATTCTTTGTTTATCCATATAAATCTAGCATCTATTTGCAATATTATACCCACACAGATACTCACACCACAAAACTTCACTTGTTATGCTGTGAAAATAACCCAGAAAATGGGTTAAAAATGTGACAAACCAAAATATTATTTTCTCAAAATAACTTCAGTAAAGATAACAAATTATAACTGTCACTGAACTATTTTAGAAAAGGAAAATCTTTTTTTTTTCTAAAATAACATTTGAAAAGAGAGTTTCTAAACAAGTAAGTAAAAAAAAATAACTGCAGCTGAAGTAATGCAGTTTAATATTTGGAGCTGTACGTATAGTAAGGGATGTGTGAAAAGAGGTACTTATGCGCTGTTGTGTTACAACATACAACGATGAGTATGGTGATAGTGGGAGATGTAGGAGTATGTTGCATTTTAACAAATAGACTCTGCATTTCAGCATTCACATTTTAGTGAGGGTTTAAACTTAAACTAGGGCCAAGGGTTTGAGACGCATTAATGGACTCAAGAGTATGAGTCACAAGCTGAATTCATATAGATGCCAATGCACAGAGTACATGCTAGAAAATGATCACTTTGCTCAATTATGCTATTTTAATGAGCTGAGCTGCATTAAAAACTAATGCTAACATGAAATTAATATACTAATTAATCCAACCCCATTTAACATGTAACTGACTCCCATAATAACATAAACTGCAAATTAGTCCAGGAAATAAGCTGAATGCGGATTGAACAAAATGCATGAACTCTGAAAATGGAAAGAAAAATGATTCTGGCTGGGTTTGTGTTAAAAGCTAAGAAATGTGAAGGATTGTATTAGAGCAGGAAGCGTGAGAAAAATGTATCATTTTTCTCTTCAGCAATGCAGTTA
This sequence comes from Ambystoma mexicanum, assembly GCF_040938575.1. Classification (NCBI taxonomy): domain Eukaryota; kingdom Metazoa; phylum Chordata; class Amphibia; order Caudata; family Ambystomatidae; genus Ambystoma; species Ambystoma mexicanum. The sequence goes on from NC_090937.1 coordinate 107,145,472, forward strand.
GCACACTGAGAAAGGCACAGAGGAAATCGTGTGATGTTTTAGTAGGATGGTCTGGTCAAGGGGAGGAACTCTTGTTTGTCAAGGGGTTTGATCAAAAGGGTTTGAGGCAGAGTTGGAGAGGCATTCCTATCCTTGCACTGACTGATGAAGGAGGCAGAAGTGCTGGTTACGAGGCAGACGGTGTTCAGTGCTTGCAAGCTGACTAAGGCATTGCCTCGCTCTCTCCTGGGTTGGCAATACTTAGTAGAGCTGAAAAGTCTTGAGAATCCTTATCTGGGTTGAGCCTACGCGAGGCAGGCAGAAAGGATGGGGAAGGATTTACTTCCAAACTGAGTTGGGATATTGCCAGCTTAATCTAGGTAAATATAACAGTAATTGAGGAGTGTGTAGTGTACATGAGAAATGCTTACAGATTGTGTGATAGTAAAATATGTTTGTTTTCTTAAAGTAATTCACAATCTATATTTTGCATGGATTTCCACTTTGAAACAAGCTTTGTTAAGATAAGAGAATTATGTCTCCGATGAACTCCAGGCATACAACAAGCTCGCCGTCAGTGAAACACAATACTTTACCCGCCCGCAAGCAGCCAGGAAATATGGAGAGGGAGACAGGCCTGGGAGAACATTAGCAACGCTATTAAAATGGGAATCTGGCCGGACGCAGATCACCTCTATTAAAGATAAACATGGCAACGCACAGTGGGCTGACCAACAAATCCTAGACACGTTCGCTGAGTTCTACAGGTCCCTCTACTCTCAACCCGCTGAACACACAGAACAACATATGCGTGAACTCCTCGACCAGATCCCCACCACAGAGATCTCCTCCGCTACTCGTGACGAATTGGACTCCCCAATCACACTAGATGAAATTGTAACAGCCATTTCTGACCTGCCCAAAGGCAAGGCCCCGGGACCTGACGGCCTAACCACCAATTTCTACCAAGAGCACGTCGCCATAATCGCCCCCAGGCTGCTTGAGGTCTGGGACGAATCGCTCTGTGCCTCTATCCTCCCCCTCTCCATGCGCGAAGCAGCTATTACAGTGCTGCTCAAGCCTGGCAAACCTGACAATGAATGTGGGTCCTATAGACCCCTCTCCCTTATGAATCTCGACACAAAGATTTTTGCAAAAATTATAGCCAACTGATTCCTGCCCATTATGACGTATTTAGTCCATGAAGACCAGGCCGGCTTTGTACCCGGTAGGTCTACCTCCCACAATATCAGGAGACTGTTTAACGTGATGTCACGCATTGATCAAGATGTACAGGCTGTGGCGGTTACGCTTGATGCCCAGAAGGCCTTCGATATGGTCTCCTGGAAATACGCATGGCTAGTGCTGGAGACCATGGTATAGGCCCAAACATGATTAGGTTCATCAAATTACTGTACACTTCTCCTGTGGCGCGGGTTAGGACCAATACACTGACATCTGACCTTTTCACACTCTTCAGGGGCACCCGACAGGGATGCCCCTTCTCTCCTATTCTGTTTGCCCTAGCAATAGAACCGATGGCAGACTTTGTCCGTGCTCATCACGCCCGCAAGGGAATAAGACTGAAAGACAGACCTGAAATTATATCTTTATATGCGGATGATGTTTTACTATACATCAGAGATCCCGCAACACACCTTGACCCCATACTAAGGGACATCAACCGCATTGGCACCCACTCCGGTTTCACTATTAACTATTCCAAATCAGAGATCTTCCCGCTGACTAAGTCCACCCGACAACCCACCACTGAATACCCCCTCCGCTGGTCACCGAATGGTGTTAGATATCTGGGTGTGCGAATATCGCTAGACAAATCCACCCTCCTCGCCGACAACTATTCCGCAATATCACAAATAGCTGAGACTAAACTCCTACGGTGGCGTGCCCTCCCACTATCCATTGCTGGACGGCTCTCCCTCATTAAAATGATCCTACTCCCCAAACTGTTATACACGTTTAGCAACGTACCCGTATGGCCCGGGAGGCGATATTTTACTAGACTACACACACTATGTGCACAGTTTCTCTGGCACTCTGGCGCAGTACGCAAAAAGTGGACGGACATGGCACTCCCATATAGACAAGGGGGACTCACGGCTCCAGATCTGTCACTTTATTGGTCCGCGGCCCAGGCCCAACATGCCACTCACTGGTACCCTGGCACTCCGGTGCATCCCCATATCAAACTGGAACGACAGGCAGCTGCTAGTATCAACCTAATGTCCCTCATACTACATCGGCACTACACACCAGACTCTCCCATTGACCCAATCTGCACGACCCTTCAAGCCTGGGCTCGCTTGCTATTTCAGACAACTGAAGCCTCTCCATACTGCAAGTGGCTTCCTGTATGGGCCTTTCCCGGCTTGGAACCCACTCATGATAAGGCACTGGCCCGACACTGGGGGATGCTGGGATACCAAGCACTGACGGACTTCTACCCCGAGGGCAGGTTCATCGACCCCCAAACTTGGAAACCGGGGCAACCGGGTCCGCCTTGGAGACCCTCCAATACTACAGACTGCGAGCTGCGTTTCGCACCAAATGGCCCACATTCCCCGATGAGCCCCCAGACAACTCAGCCATTGCATATATTGCCAATTCTGGAGGTGCCCATGGAGTAGTCTCATCACTTTACAAGATCTTACAGGAGGCTACTCCTACTCCCACTCTCAAGGCACGTGATGAATGGGCTGGCAAACTAGATCTAGAAATATCAGATAGGGTTTGGGGGGATATGTGCCTACACACTCAGAAAGTCTCCCTCAATTTCCGTTTTCGCGCCATGCAGTACAAACTTCTAAATAGACTTTACTACACTCCACACAGGACTTCGAGGTTCGCCCGTGCTACGGCGCACCCCTGCCCCCGCTGCGGAGCGACGGCAGCTGATCACTTACACATGTTCTGGTCTTGTGACAAATTGCTGAGGTTCTGGGAAAGCATCCTAGAAACGCTCACGGCTATCACTGACACAGTGATTGACCCTGGTCCTTTAGCCGTCCTCTTTGGAGCCTGGAAAACGGATGACACCAGACGTTTGGCTAAGTTTCTTAATATTGGGTGCATGATATCCAAAAAATGCATACTTCAGAACTGGAAAAGTCCCATCCCCCTGGCCCACCAGAAATGGCTCCATATGCTTACTTGGGCACGGAACTGTGAGGAGGAATTTATATCCATGCTCCCCATCACTTCTCGACCCAAGAATATCTAGGTGGAATTCAATTCGTACCTTAACAGTCGTAGTGAAGACACACCCGGCTCTGGATCGTCCCCCCCCCTTCAGTGTCCACAACTACAACATAAACTTGTATTCATATGTATCTTGTATGATTATTGTCTGACATTATTGTGATTATGTACAACAGCTTATGCACTGCTCCACCTAATGTTTCTTACTTGTGCTTGTTGCCTTGATGTATGTACCACGTAACCTTTGCCGCCAAAAATAAAAGTTTAAAAAAAAGATAAGAGAATTATATCTGCCAAGAATTATATGAGAGAAATATTCAAGGTTACAACAGACTGTGCATTAGCCAGCCAGCAAACAAATGTGTAACTGAAGCGTATTATTAGAAAAGCTATTTAATGTGTGCAAGCTCTCTAATTGAATGCATTTTATCCATGTTCAAATATAAGTTTCTGTAAAGGTGTACAGCAGAATACAACTGTTTGGTCATGTTCTGAATTTTAACATGTATAAAATCATAAAAGAGAAAAATTAATAGGACTAGCATTTTATTATGTGTCCAAATTATTGTTAACCCATAGATTGAGGTCCAACAGGCTTTAAGCCTATTTTACCACAGGCGGTAATTCACTTTTTACCACATGTGGCAAAACATAAGGTAAATTGCATGTGGGAATTGAGCCTTTCAGAAGTGTTATGTAAGTGTGTGTATTTGCAGTGAATAGTTTTTTTAAAAAAAAATGATTTTATTGTGTTAGTTTATTTCTAAAACATTTAACAAAACAACATCATTTCATTATATTGTCACTGGTCTGCATCAAGCCACCCCTTTGGCAATGGATGAATATAGTTCTTTCATCATTATTCGTGCTTTCCTTTACGGCTCCTCTGGCCAATAGAGTGTGAAGATAGTTAACAACTGCACACGTCAACATGTGGTTGTTACCGGCCAGTACAACCAACCACCATTCGTCCATGTTCCCATTTAATGGAGCAAATTTCCCCAATGCCACCATTCTTTCGGACTTCATGGTCTGGCATAAGGCACCTAGGTTCTTCAATGATTCCACTTTGATTTTACAAAACCAACATTCATTATTCAAAGTATTCTTGCCATATTTTAAAAGGAGCATCTCTTTTAGTTGGAAATTGATTCAGCCGCAATCAAAGAAACTTATCCAGATGGTATCTTGAGGGTAATTTTTGTAGATATCTGTCCAGACTAGTACGTTCTCGCCCTCCTTCCTCCCCACTCTCCTCACCTGATGATAGGTTATCCAAATCTTCTGGTTTGAAGTTCCTTCGATGAAAGTAATCTTTTTCCTTTTTATGTGGAGGGGGCCTGCCGCGAGAGGAAGCCACAGTGACCGCTAGCTATAACAGCACTCCTGTGTCCTTGTTAACGCGAGCAGCCAGGAAGTAAAGGGAAAAAGCCGAATGGCAGAAAAAAAACTTTTTGTCCGTAGTGTAGTTCCGCTCGAAGTTGATCCAGGAATGGAAAGCGGTCCGGAGATGGTAGAAGTAACAGGTAGGTGGAAGATGGTGGAGAGGCTGGCAATCCTTGAGGAAGATGTAGGCTAACCACAAAGAAAGAGTGGGAAGGAAAGTCACTGAAGAGAGCGCCGGCCAAGTGGAAAGAAAGGAAAGGTTGTAAGGCGGCGAGGCAAAGAGATAGAGGAGCAAAGGACGCCAGAAAGGCGTACGAGAGGAGTCGGCTAAAGAAAAAGCCGAAAGAGGAAAACAGCGTCTGACCCAAAGGAGAGCAAAGTGCTAATCTAAGGGGGTTGCAACGCAACGGTAACCCGGAAGTAAACAGAATTTATACTTCCGGGCGACCGTCAGGACGAAACAACTAGACCTGCACAGAGAGGAAACTAACTGCGCACTCTACCGTGACGGAGCCGCCAACGCGGAAGTAAACCCCATCCGGCACGGCGGATGACAGTATGCCCCCCTCCAGTGCAAAGGGACCCAGGTTTACCGGGTGTAACCGGTGAAAACGGCTCAGCAACCGGGGAGCATGGACATGAAAAGATGGTTCCCAAGAGTCCTCCGACTCTGGGTAACCCTTCCACGAAACAAAGTATTCCAAGCATCCCCGGTAATACCGTGAATCCCGGATAGTGGAGACTTCATATTCGCCCGCCCGTCGGGATGAGCATGAGTCTGCTTGGGAACTGACCTCTGGAAAGAATCTGAGACAAAAGGTTTGAGAAGAGAAGAGTGAAAAACCGGATGGATACGACAAAGATGAGGAGAGAGGTCAAGCTTGTAGGAAACATGGTTGATCTTAGAGAGTATAGAAAAAGGACCCAAGAAACGGGGAGACAGTTTGGAAGGATGAACCCATCTGGGTAGGTATCTGGTAGAAAGCCATACTCTGTCACCTTTCTCCCAAGTAGGACAGTTTTTCGGTGCTTGTCTGCTTCACTTTTGTTCTTTCTTCTACTCTCTTCTAGACACTGTCTGGCTGAATGGTGTGTCTATCGAATAGACTCGAGAACAGCTTCTACAGTAGGAGAATTTGTAGGAACAGGAAGAGTGGGAAGAAAAGACCTTGGATGTACACGGTATGTGCAGAAAAATGGAGTGAGACCTGTGGCAGAATGTTTTGAGTTGTTATACGTGAACTGCGCTGTTGGAAGTAATGAAACCCAGTTATCTTGGTATCTGTTGCTGTATCACCGTAAATACTGTTCTAACGTGGCATTCAGTCATTCCGTCTGGCCGTTAGTCTGAGGATGAAACCCCAAGGATAATGCTCTTTCAATACCAACTCGAGAACAGAGGGCTTTCCAAAATTTAGAGATGTATTGACTTCCTCTATCAGAGATGATCTTGTCTGGAAGGCCGTGTAACCGGAATATGTCCTTAGCAAAGATTTCTGCCAACTCAGTTGCCGTAGGTAAACCAATTAACGGGGAAAAATGAGCCAATTTGGTGAAAGAGTCAATCGTCACCATGATGCAGGTACAACCGCTAGAAACTGGCAAATCGACAATGAAATCGGTTGAAATCAAGCCCCACGGACGTGTAGGTATCTCACATTGGGTAAGCAGTCCCAGCGGTTTACCAGAAGGGTATTTGGCAGTGGCACACACCGGGCATGCCTTCAGATACTCCCTAACATCTTGCCTGTGTCCTGGCCAAAAGAATGATCTAGCAACAAGATCTGTGGTGTTCTGCACTCCTCTGTGTCCTGCAGTGGGTAGATCGTGACACCAACTGATAATCTTTCGTCGCCACATTCCGGAAGGAATGTACAACCGAGTACCATAAAAAAGCAAGCCACCTTTGTCAGTGTAAGTATAACTGTCCTGTTGTAATAACTGAGGCCTTTCGACGGCTTGAGCGGTCTTGATATCCTGAAAAAATGTTGCCGTAATTCCAAGTATCCTGTTTCTTTGGAACATGGGTTCCCTTAGAAGAGTTTCTCCTTCGCTGACAGTCTCTTTTCCAGATAATGCATCCGCTACTTTATTATTCGTTCCAGGTAAGTAGGTGATAAGAAAGTTGTATTGGGCGAAGAAATATGCCCATCGGGCTTGTCGTGAGTTAACACAGTCCATGTTCTGTAGGACTCGTAAATTCTTATGATCTGTGCGAATGAGAAACTGATGACGTGCTCCTAAAAGTAGATGTCGCCATTCTTCACAAGCCTGTTTAATAGCAAGTAGCTCCTTCTCTAGTACTGAATAATTCAGTTGACTAGAGGACAGTGTTTTCGAGAGGTATGCAACAGGATGTTCCACTCTGTTGTGAGTTTGAAGCAGAACCGCTCCTATGGCAGAAGCCGAAGCATCAGTCTTGTCTATAAACTGTAGTTCTTGATTGGGGTGTCGAAGAATGGGAGCTGAACAGAACATCTGTTTTAAATGAACAAAAGAGTTTTCTGCTTCTGGCCTCCATTTGAATGGGCCTGAACTCTTTTTAAGTAGTCTGGTGATGGGAAGAACAATCTCAGAAAAGTTTTGAATGAATCTCCTATAAAAATGTGACAAACCCAGGAATCTTTGGACTTCCTTGATATTTGTGAGTGAAGGCCATTCAATAATAGCCGAAATCTTGCTAGGAATCGTAGAAATACCATCCTTTGAGAGAATGTAACCTAAATAAGGTACCAAGGATACTTCAAACTTACATTTTTCTGGTTTGACAAGGAGCTGATATCTTTGGAGACGTTCCAGTACTTGCAGGACGTGTCGAGTATGATCAGTTACGTCGGATGAGAATATCAAGATGTCATCTAGATAGACGATGACTGAAACCGAAAGTAGGTCTGAAAACACTCGGTCCATAAACCGCTGAAACACAGCCGGTGCATTAATGAGCCCAAACGGCATGACCCGGTACTCATATAACCCGAATGGGGTACGGAAAGCCGTTTTCCACTCATCGCCTTCAGCAATGCGAAGTAAGTGATAAGCATTACAAAGATCAAGTTTAGTGAATATGTTGGCTCCTTGCACAGCTTCTATGATTTCGGTTATCAACGGCATAGGGTAACGGTCCCTGATTGTTACTTTATTCAGACCCCTATAGTCGATGCAGGTACGGAGCTCTGAGGAATCTCTCTTTTTTATGAAGAATAATGAAGCCCCAGCAGGAGACCTTGAGGGTTGGATGAGACCGTTTTGCATGTTTTTCTCCAAATACTCTTTGAGGACCTGTCTTTCTGCCTGAGTAAGAGAAAACAATTGACTGAATGGAACTAAAGCATTTGGCTCCAGGTCGATCTTGCAATCTTCCGGCCTATGTGGAGGCAAAGTAGCAAGCTTTCTTTCCGTGAAGACTTCCTGGTAGGGTGTACAAAACTGAGGTAGAGCATGTATGCCCACAAGATTGCTTGAGTATTTTGTCATGGTATAAACTTTGTCTTTAGCTGCAACAGGAAAGCAATGAAGTTGACAGTATGAAGAGCTAAAACTTAGCTGATTGTTGGTCCAATTTATCTGAGGATTATGCTTCCATAGCCAAGTAATACCGAGGATAATGGGAAAATGGGCAGCCCGTATTATGTCGAACTTGATGGACTCCGAGTGTTGAAAAATGGTGATTGTGAGTTCTTCAGTAGTATGTGTTATGGGTCCCGACAAAATTCCCTGCTGCTCCGCAATCCAGGAGAGCTAAAGTTTCCACGGTCTTTGCAGGTAGATTGATAAGAACTGGAATGACCATAAGCCTGGAGTCTTCTTGCGTGTTGGGAGCCGAGATAGAAAGCGAAACATGGGGACTGTGTGAATCATCAAGTGTCCCTCGTTATCTAGTCCCTACTGGTACCGAGGATTTTCGTTTCCCTGCCGCTTAGTAGGAACTTCCGGACAGTCTTTAAAGAGATGTTGCGCCGAACCACAATATGCACAAAGTCCCTTTTCCCTTCTTCGTCTCCTTTCTGCTGATGACAATGGGCCTCTGGTGGCTCCTATCTGCATTGGTTCTTCGTGTGATTGGGGGAAGAGGGCAAAGACGTGGCAGCTGTCCTGGAATCTGGAACTTGAGTCGTTGTACGGTGTCTGCGGCGTTCCGAGCGCCGCTCTTGTAATCGGTATTCTATTTGTAAAACAGAAGAGAGTAAATCAGAAAATGTTGGAGGTCTAGTAGACCTAGCAAGCTCGCCTTTGATCTCCTCCTTTAAGCCTCTTCTGAACATGGCATACTGAGCTTGTTCTGGCCAACCAGCACCGGCGGCCAGTGTCTTGAAACGGGATATATAAGTAAGGACGTCAGTAGCCTCTTGTCGTACATCTAATAGATCTTCACAGGCTGTAAACGTTAATTCTGGTCGCTCAAAAGTCTGTTTCAATAGTGTCTGAAACCCTGTGAAGTCATGCAAGATAGGGTTAGCACTGGTCACAAGAGGGGTAGCCCATGCCAGTGCATTGCCTGTCATATTTGAGATCAAGAAACCAAACTTAGCTTGGTCAGTTGCAAATGAACGGGGTCTAAAAGTGAAGTACACAATGCAAGCTTCCAAGAATTCCTTCACCTTTTTTGGGGATCCATCAAATTTTCCAGAGGAGAGAGACATAGCTGGCAATTCCCCCAGGGAGGCTTCCCGTGAGGTAGCCATCTGTTTAAGGATGGCATTTTCCGCTTTAACAGTCTGTAGTTCTTGGGATAGGCCTTGAATGGCCTTCCACAGTTCCTGGATCTGTTCTTCCGCTGACATCTTGTCTTGGCGTTGCAATCTGTCCAGACTAGTACGTTCTCGCCTTCCTTCCTCCCTACTCTCCTCACCTGATGATAGGTTATCCAAATCTTCTGGTTTGTAGTTCCTTCGATGAAAGTAATCCTTTCCCTTTTTATGTGGAGGGGGTCTGCCGCAAGAGGAAGCCACAGTGACCGCTAGCTATAACAGCAGTCCTGTGGCCTCGTTCCCGCGAGCAGCCAGGAAGTAAAGGGAAAAAGCCGAACGGCAGAAAAAAACCTTTTTGTCCGTAGTGTAGTTCCGCTCGAAGTTGATCCAGGAATGGAAAGCGGTCCGGAGATGGTAGAAGTAACAGGTAGGTGGAAGATGGTGGAGAGGCTGGCAATCCTTGAGGAAGATGTAGGCTAACCACAAAGAAAGAGTGGGAAGTAAAGTCACTGAAGAGCGAGGAAAAGTTGTAAGGCGGTGAGGCAAAGAGACGCCAGAAAGGCGTACGAGAGGAGTCGGCTAAAGAAAAAGCCGAAAGAGGAAAACAGCATCTGACCCAAAGGAGAGCGAAGCGCTAATCTTAGGGGGTTGCAATGCAATGGTAACCCGGTAGTAAACAGAATTTATACTTCTGGGCGGCCGTCAGGACGCAACAACTAGACCTGCACAGAGAGGAAACTAACTCTGCACTCTACCGTGATGGAGCCACCAATGCGGAAGTAAACCCCATCCGGCACGGTGGATGACAATATCTTGGAACTTGCTTTAAGCCACTGGCTTCTGCATTAAGGTGTGGACTTGATTTGAGCATCGATCTAGAGTTGATTGTGTTAATCAAGTCGCAGTACATCACCTTTTTCTTTTCTGCAGAAGGATTCTCATGTAGCATCTTGAGGTTGGCTCTGACATCAGCTAGTTGTTTCATTTGTGTGGACAACTCTTTCAGCAACCCTTGATAACTATTGTCAGTAGTTTCTTTTAGGATCTTATACAGGGGCGCTGGATTTTCCAATGTCATCTTTCTCGGTAGACAGAGTGATTTCCACAAGATTATGGAGCTAAGAGATTGTAACCCCATTTTGTACCGGATCACAGCCATTGGTAAATTTTTTGGCAGCCGTTAAACTTTCTTCCAGAACTGTCCTTCTATCTGTGCCCAGAAGGTGTTTGTGATATTGAGACCTGCTTCAATACCAAAGATAATTGTAACTCCCACTTTTAGTTGGTAGAACATCAATACCGTCATTATTGAGAATTTGCCAACTTCACAATATAATTTGGCCCCTTGTAGTTTCAAATTGGTTCTTTTGCATTTCAAGTCTTCGATCCACTGCCACTCTCTTATTGATGTGTTGAATATGGTATCTGATATTTTGGGTTCTTTCCAGTTTTTTTCCACCGATAAATCAATTGAAATTTCTCCCTTTTTTCCAAGATTGGTTCCAAAGACCACAATCTTAGATTTTTTGACATTGATTTCTATGTCGTTTTCCTATAGATAGGTCACTAGCCTTGTTAGTAGGCGTTGTAGCCCTATTTGAGTGGTATCAGCTAGGACTAGGTCATCAGCATAGGATGTCCAGCTGATCTAATGCTCATTTAGTCTTGGTGGAAAAACTTTACAATCAGAAACGGCGTCCGGATGTCGGCAATATATAATTTGTAGAGTAAAGCTGTGAGGGGCAACCTTGCTTCACACCCTTCTCTATTAATTTGGTTTTGGTTAGCTCTCCCTCTGCATTCAGTCTTACTTGGATTGATGTGTTGGAGTGAAGTTGCACGATAATTTGCAATAGGTCTGATGGACACTCCCACCTTACCAATTTTTTCCACATCATTGCTCTATTTACTCTTTCAAACGCTTGAAGCAGATCTACAAACGCTAAGGAAATATTTGTATTGTTTTTCATGGCATCTAATTTCAAGACATTGAGTATAGTAAGGTTTAACTCTACACTAACACCTTTAGTGAAACAGGTCTGACTGTCATCGATAATTTTTGCCTCGGTGGCCCATTTGGCCATCTTTTTCTGCAAGAATGAGGCGAGAATGTTCCCTATTACATCCATTGAAGATGAGAAAGTCCAAAGTTGAGCTTTCATCTATATGTTGTTTGATGTAGTTTACAAAAAATAAATGGCTAAAAATATCACTTTATGCCTCTGTGTTTATTGGTTGTTCCACACAGTAAAGAGAAAAGAAAGAAGCACTTGAGTTCACTTCATTCCATTGAAAAAATAAGGTTGCAGTATTTGCTTTTGATACTGGTTATTAGCTCCCAAAATAACAATTTAATTTACTGCTTTCAATGATAAATTTACAATGCTTTCATTGGTCCTAATTATGTTCTCCCCATATCAATTGAATTGACTTCATTCAATAATAGATTTGCTATATTTTCATTGACCCTGGTTCTTTGCTCCTTAACACGTATTAGCCCACTAATTTATATCTAGCGGTTCTTCAGGAGGCACAATTTAAGATTCAAAGAGTCAATGGTTCTCTTGTCAATACTGTCATACAGTTTTTTGTTGTGCAATAGTTTTTCAAGTTGTAATGTAGAAAAGAGAATATTCCATTCCCCTATGAAAAACGAAGACAAAGCAAGAATGTAATCTATATAGCTTGTTTAAGACACTTTAGTGATACATGGTAAAATCCCAACTGTGTTGGGAGGTACTACTTCCAATGAGGTAACTGTGCTTGTTTAATTAATGACTGCACTTGCTGCTTCCAATCAGAGATGTATGGGACAAACCTTCTAACTCATTATTCGCCCTACATTGAAAACATAAATGGAGGCCATAAATGGAAAAAAGTATTATCAACCCTTTAGGGATGTTCTATATCAATTTCAAAGACCTCAAATGCTATTGTAGCTAGCTCTAGCTTACCTTCTGGTAGTTTTGCTGTCCCAAGTATTATTCCGCGATCTGCATGGTTCGATTGCCTTGTTTGCAGAATCTAAATGGCTGCTATTTGAACTGCGTGATGACGTCACTGTGTTTGCATACGTGGTGACATCATGCATAGCCCCATCATTTTGGCTCGGGATAACAGACCTTAGATCCAGCAAGGCAATTGGCCGGTAGTTGGCAGGATCTGTTCTGTCAGCCTTTTTAAAAATAGGCACCACTACCACCAATTTACAAGAACTGGGGATGTTTTTTGTTAGCGAGATGAACTTGAATATGGTTTTGATGAAGGCTGCCCACTGGATTTTGTGTTTCTTTAGCAATAAATTGGTGACGCCATCAGGGCCTGCAGCTCTTACGTTTTTTAATTTGGCGATTGCATCCTCTATTTCAGCTCTGTTCCAATCGGTTTTCCAACCTGTCGTCCATTTGGTGAGCATAATATCATCTTGTGCTGAAGGAGCTTTAGACAGTTTTGTAAAATGGTTGACCCATGTTGTTGAATTAACACCTACTAGCAAATTTGCCTTTTGGGTTAGTGATCCTGCGTTTAAGATTGACCACTTTTCTCGGCTCTGCCTTGCAAATATTAATTTACCAATTTCTTGGGATTGCTCTTGTTCTCGAAGATACTTGAAAGAGGACAACCAGTTTTGGTGTTGCTGTTGCCGCTTTCTTTTAATTTCCAGATATACGTCTGGTGGACAACTGATCTTATATCTCTTAAGATCATTGCACATTTTGATCTTCTCAGCTCTGGTGTTTGTGTTTTACGTGGTCAGTTTTGAAGCCGCTTTTTGTAGTTTTGAATTGGGCTAGTAGTGGGCCATAGTCAGAAGAGCTTTCTCCTCTGGCGCTGTCGTTCTGAAATTTCAAAGTTAACAGTGCAATCTCTGTTGGTCTTATTCTAAGCCAATTTAAGCCCTGGTTTATCTGTAATGATGCTGTATAGGTGTCACTAACTGATTGTGAGGATTCTTTGATTGTCCAAAACATTGCTATAGCATTGTGATCACTGTTCTTCATCTTAAGAATCGTCAGTCTCTGGAATTTTTGTGAGAGCTCACAAGATGTCCATATGCAGTCGAGCGTTTTGTGGGAGTTGTTTCCTGTGCCAAGTCGGGCGAGCTGGAATATCACTGATAGTTTGACCATTCAACATTTCACAGTTCCTGTTGGTCATTTCTACCATGCAACGCTTTCCTCTAGCCGCATTCGGTTTTGCGTCTAAGTCTTTAATGTTTTTGACATTGTCGAGCCATGAATAGTTCAGTTCTCCGCACACCACAATGTCCTAATTATGGTAATTTAGCATAAAGTCACTGATTAATGATGTTATGGATGGAAAAAAGGTAGTGGTTGAGATTTTGGCAGGGTTCCAATATATATTTACTAACAGGATATGCTCAATCGAACGCCACTCATCTTTGGTGATACGAATGATCGTCCCTTGCACAAAAGCGTTTGGATGAAACATTTTCAGCACTTGCCAACCAGGTTTGTTCTTTACCAATGTGATTAGACCAGAGAATGGCAGACCAGACTAGTTTTTCAGGGCAGGATTTAGGAGTAGAGCGTATACTGTGCATATCGGAACAGTTCTCATCCAAGTTTCATGGAAACAGATAACTGAGTAGTTCTTTTTATAGATCTCGTTGTACTGGAGTAAGTGAAGGAAGCTTCACACGTTCCATGAAATTAAGGAACACTCTTTTAGATGGCTTGATGATTTGAGCTAATGATGTTTCAACTGAGATCTTTCGACTTCAAGTGATCGAATTGGCTTATCGTATGATGATCCCTTTGACACTTGTGGATTTGTTCTTTGCTCTAATTGCTACGGAGGGATCTTCGTCTGGATTTGCTGTCTGTGAAATCTCTCGAATTTGCGATCTTTTTGTCATTTGTTCTTCCTTCTCCTTTATTTCCAAATTCCATGCCATCACTTATCTCATATTCGAATGTCAGTAACTCATGTTTTGCTCCTCTTAAGGTGTTAGCTACCAAGTGCGCGTGGATGTGTAGAAGTACCCAGTCAGAACGTGTTTCAGACGAGTACTCTACTATGTCTATGTTGTCTGACTTGATGGTCCTCAAGGTAGGTACACAATGTAGGAGTTTCATTATGTTTCTTCTGTTTAAGTTCACTCCACTTTTGTTGCGTAGAGCATACTCTAGTTGAATTGTTATCTTGCAAATTTGATTTACCTTTGAAACTGGTTGGTTGATCTGATTGGATCCTCTTGTTCTTTGCAACTGAGAAGTGGTTATTTAGGATTTAAATTTAGACTCTCCTCAATGGGTCGGATGCAATCTAGATTTTTTTGTAGGCCTAGTTTTCAAGGGGACTGAGGTTTTATTACTTCCAAGAATCGGAGCGCAAGATCATTTTGCGACTTCAAAGCTTCTTTGTGATGGAGAGACGATGGCGGATTCTTGGCAACTACTGCTTGAAATCTCGTGGACCAGACTGTTGTTATTTGTCATATTTGATAGCACTTCTTGAGAGTTTTCATTTGCGTTGTCTTTTAGCGAGTAGGTGGAGAGATTTACCAGCTCTTCTGATGTAAATTACTCTCTCTCTTCCAACACTTCATCGTCTTGTCTTGTTCGTTTGCTGGCATTGCCAAATATTTCTGAACGTTTATCCAGTGGATGAACACTTTTGCTGGATGGATTACTTTCAACACTTTTGGTCATTTGTTTAGAACGTTCCAATATTGAAATCGGAGGGGGCATTGTTAGATTCCTGATGAACCTTTTGGAACTATTTCATTTGTTATTTCACCAACTCCTTTGGCTTAGATTTTCCACTGTTTGTTCCTGTTGAAACTTTCTTTGTATCACTGAAGATGTCAAAAGTGACAGTTTTTGGCACAGCAGAGAAAATCATTGGTGGTAATTGAGCATTTTGTGGTCGGCTTTGATCGATGCTCACAATGTGACCTTTTTGTTGAGGCACTTTGACATGATTAGAAACATGAAAGTTCCCAGTTTTCGATGGGACACTGCTATTTTTGGTTTTGTTCGACTGGATGGTCTTTTCAGGTTTCATGCTTTCAGGGCCAGTGGTTAATGCGGGAAATCCTGAGGTGTCGCCATTCGCGACTTTGGTTTTGTCTTTGCGCAGGTCTTGGGTTTTAGGATTGGCCTCTTTCTTGGATGAAGCTGCGACCTTTGTACTTGGATAAGTATTGGGTGAGATCGCATCATCAACATCCAAGTTTTTTTTGGCAGAATCGCCGACACAGGTCAGTCTTTGCAGCTGAACCTGGCAGATTGTGCCTCATCCATTTTGTGCAATCCAACACTGCATCCATCAGTTCAGATTTTTGAGCCATCTCGTTCCTTGCAAGGTCGCTGAGTCTAAGATGCATTTTGTTGACTTTTCAGCTTCAACATCAATTCTTTTGTGCATGTGCTCGGCAACTGCTTCTAGCGCACTGACCTGTGTGTTTATCGTAGCCAATAAAGTGTTCTGATCTTTTAATGACTCATGGAGTGATTTGTGAAGCTTTATGAATGGTATCAGCGAAGTTGAGGAGGCAGCCATTGCATAATTGTAAATATCTATGCCTGCTGCCAATGATAAATGTTGTTTGTTGACTTGTTTTTGTTCCACCTCATGATGACATGGCATGTTTGAGCTTTTGCTTGAAATAGGAATATTGGAGCATTTCTTGTTATTCGAGCAATCGCAATTCCTCAGTGCGTCCTTTTGAGTGGCAAGCAAGGGCACGTCTCTTGCTGTATGCTTGAATCTGGACAAATCGCTTGGCAGTGGTGTACTTGTTCGCGCTTCTCTTCGTAGCATTTAGTTAACGTTCGAGGCAGTTCTATTCTGTAATGGGGTATTTGCGGTAATTGACAAAAAAGAGCAATAGCCATCATTGTCAATGTTGTTGTCGTCTGAGTTTTGTCATGTGGGGCACTTGGCCCATCTAACCTCCACCTAATTTCCAGGAAGTCGACTTTTAGGAGTTCAGATAGCCGAGCTTCCTTGGATGCAGCTTCTGCGTATGGAAAATGGAATTACTTCCCCTTTTTCTTTTCAATGTCAGTACTTATATCTGCGTCTGGTTCATAGTTGGTCAGCAAACTTGTGATGGTATGACATTATTTCATGCATTTATTAGGGTTTCGGACCAGGCCTTTTTAATGCTGGGTTTTTCTTTCCAGTTTAGAGAGCATTTCATCATTTGGGAAACCAATGTGTTTTGCTGTTACATTTATGTTCACTTTGAAGCTCTTTGGGAGCACCATTTTGAGATCTTGTAAGTCAGTTATTCGCAAAATGCCCGTAGCCGCATGGTTTGTTAGAGGGCAGCTGGCATGGGATGAATCACTTGTACCGATGGCTTCTTCACCTCTGCTACTGACTCCCAGTGTTTCGTTGGCCTTACTTGCTGCATCGGAGCATTTTTGCTGGATTTCACTCGCTCACTCTCCTTGATGTGTTGCACATTCGTCTGATCCTATCACTCCATTAAAGAGTGGCAGCAATTATTCGGTTTGCTTTCTTATTTCAAGCAGTTCTAGATCAGTGAATTCTGGGTGGGCCAAACTTTTGTCAGTCTTTCTGTCCTCGCCAACATCCCTTTTCGAACCAGCTGATTGTGAGCAGGTTGTGAGTCGGCTAAACATAATTCATTCAATAGAATGCTGTTCATAATAGCAATATTGATCGTAGCTGCGACCTTACTATAATTATTTACATTATTTGCATGTAACTTCCAACCATCAAGGTTGTGACCAGTAGATTGTGTTGAATGTGTTGACTCAAGATGACTCAGCACAGCTTCATGTACATAGACGTGTTGGGGCACAGTGTGATCAAAGATAGTCTTGTCAACATCACACTCACCTTGATTCCACAGTGTGCACAGCGTGCCGGAAACAGGATCTAACCGTCGTTGGCAAGTAAGGGGGCCTGTATCTGGCTGTCTTGACATCTCGTTGGGTTAAGTCACTTGAGGTGTGTTGATCTGAAGTCTTGGGCACACGGCTCCCGGCAGCCCCGAAGACCTAAAGATTCTGCGGACGCTTGGGGCTTTTAAACAATGAACAGCAATGACAGACTGTTTAGCTCGGGTCTCCTCAAGTCTCTTCAGGCAAGACTCTGCTCAGAATCCGCAGTGAAATGTTTTAGTTAGAGAGTCTTACTGAATGTGTTGTATTTCAATTTCATGCTTTGTATTTGTTGAAACACAGCCAAAGGGGCATCATCGTGATGTTGTAAATATAACATCACTGGTAAGCATGAGCCACTTATTCCGAATTTATTAGGTCCAGTTTTTTATTTTTATTTATTGTTATTGACCCCATGAAATAATTATTAGGCAACATTCAGAAATTAGTCTCACCACTATAAAAATACCAACATTGCAAAGTACAGTAAAATACCATGACACTCTATATATAACCCCAAAATATATCCTACAGAGGAGAGTCTTGCAGGGAAACGACATGATGCAAGGGATCATATCCTATTATAATATGATTGCGAGTTTGAAATAAAACCAATTGTTTTTTTGTATGTTTATATTGATATTGTTGCCACTTTAATAGTTCAATAGCTTAAAGTATGATGAGCCATATTTATCTTTAATTATTTTATTAAATTCTCTTAATGTAATAATTATTGTATTTCTTTTTTATGTTTTTATTTGTTAATGTGCAGTCCTTGGCCAGTAGACAGTGGGGTGCTCTACAACCAAGCAGAACATTTACAGTAAACAATCTAAAACATGTATTAATACAATCCATCACAATGCAAAACATATACATAACATACATGAAAATAGGTAAAAACCAAAGGATGTACAAAAGAAAAATTAGGACTTAGTGTGAGAACACAAATGAGTTTTAAAGGTTTTCCAAAACTCTGTTAATTTATGGGAAAGACAAATAGAAGGTGACAGGGCCAGGTACGGATGGTCTCCACCTAACAGCATTGGCCGAAAGGCTACAATGCTTGAGTCAAGAAATACATTGTTGGCTCACCAAATGAGCCTTTTACCAACGTATATGTTCAGTTTTGTAGGTACATATGCAGGCTGTACTACAACTTGGTAATTGATGGAGAAGATCTTAAAAATATATTGACAGTGAATTGGGAGTCAAAAGAGTGAGAGTAATATGCTTGAATTGTCATATGCTCAAGATTAAATGGGCTGAAAAATGCACAACTGTCTTCAGATGGGTAAAGGTGGATGATGGAAGACACAGACACATGACATTTCTGCTGTTCATTTTAGAAATAACTAATGCTTTGATGGAGGTACAAGCATCTGAGAGAGGAGCTTGAGATTTGAGCAGACAAAAGATGAGAAACAGGTTTTGGAAAGGAATATGAAATTTTAAAGTCAAGTGAGGATGAAGGTTAGAGCCCAATGATTTTACAGAAGACATGGTGGGCCATATTACAGAAACTTTGCGCTGGTGCAAGTGCAATTTTGCATGATATTACGACTAGGGTACAGGTTGCACTTTGGTAAAAACATTTTCTTTTAATGCATTTTTAGCATCAGAGAAAGCTTTGCACTAGGGCTTATATGGAATGGTATGGTGCAAAAATGCATTGAAAGTATTTGTTTTTCTTTTTCAATATGGCAATGTTTGCTCTTGTTCTAATGCCATGCAAGGGTGCAAGAGTTCAAGGTTCATTAATCTGGCCACAGGGTGGTTTGTGATTCTGAGTGAAGACAATGGTACAAGCCATGGGACTTAGAGGCCGTTTCTTGAAATTGTGTGCAGAAATCACACAAGGGCCGCGCCCGGAGAAGGACACTGTTTGAGCCTGCGTGCAGAAGAAAAAATGCGCACCCTTTTGTATTCATGGATTTGTTCATGCAAAGTAACCAAATTCATAAGTCTTGTCTGGAATGCCCAAGACACGCCCACATGCAAAGCAAAACATTTCCAGATAAGCTACCTCTGCGCAGTCCCCCGGGCACAAATACAAGCACCCTTAAGACAGTGCATGGGGTCCCCCGTACGCAGGCCTGCAACTTGGGGACCCTGCGCTGGTTCCCCCGTAACTGTGTCTGGCACCCCAACAACATGCATATTAAAAAATTGTAACTCGGCAATAACTCAGGAAATCTGCGAGTGAAAATTTTCCTGCACCCGGCTACAGTGCTTTCACCTACCTCTAAGCTAAATCAGAACCCTGATTGAGTACACACTCTCCGAAATCCCACATGTGACCCCACCTATGTGCTGAAAATCCTATGCGCATGTGAACTTACGCCTGCCTTAGGGTGGCAGATCGAATAAAGGACTTGCGTGACCATTTCCAAGCCGAGACATTGTCCGATCGTAATTCATGAATTAATCTTGTGCTGCGCAATAATGGGTGTTGCCACGCAAATGATCTGTTCGGAATCTCGCACAAGGCCCAGGATGGCTTGCACAGACATGCCGAGCCAGCACAAAATCCACGCAAGTCCAGGGAAAGTACTGCACATTCCATTCCACAAATATGTGCGCAGTTGCGCGCCCAAGTACCCTATTTTCCACACAGATACTTACATTAATCGGCCTCTAAGTGTCATTGAAATTAATGCCAGGTTTCTGATGGCCCAGAGACAGTCTTCCAGGTGAAGAACTTCTGCAAGGGAAAACATCTTAAGGATCTGAATGTCACATGCATTCTGATGTTCCTCAATACCCGAGACACCAGGAGCCAGTTTAGAGAAATTGTGCACAAAAGAAGGGAGTCCCCAAGTTGTTACTTGGGTGTCCCTATTGTGCACTACTGAGGCTATTGACAGAGCCTGTGGCAGAAAAGTTACACAATAGTTGGTAGAACACGTCCACTGCCACCAGCCATAACTAGGAGGTTGTCTATGTGGCTAGAATGTCACAGGAGCAGAGAGAAGAGGCATACTAGGTATTGTTAAATGACTCCAATCAAGCAGTCCCACTAAGTCAGTGCCTTGTCTGGATTGCTCAAGGGAAGCCCTTATTTATATATTTTTATGTCCAGTTCGTGTACTCTGGATGACAACCCTTATATAACACCCCTCTCTTAGAATCCCCCTGACCCCACTGAGCCAAGAAGTAAGTTTGTTTTGCAAATTTAAAAGGTTTATTTGAGAATTAAACAAAATATATATATCGCACTTTTATAATAAATTAATAATTGATATCACACTTAGACATATGACATTGAGTGATCAACACTGGATGACGTTTTACTAGCACACTGGGTAATTACTTAGGAGTAGTATAGAGGATAAGGTAGCTGAGAATGCTTTATATGGTAGAAGGAAATGCAAGGTGCAAAAGAAGCAACACAGGAATAAACTTGATATGATTTCAGCAAAACATAATATAATCACTTTTCGCCTTTTGGCAATTCACCCCCCCTCTATGCAATGAAAGGAGGTGGAAGTGACAGACACAGTTCTTCAGAAATACAATCACAGTACAATCCCAATTCAGTTTCCCCCCAGCAAGCTTAGATCAACAGGGATGATTTTAAACACAGGCAAAGTACTTTAAAGGTGGTATGGAAAAAGAAGGGAAAAATATGCTAAACATTATTTTAATTCCCTCTAGAGGTTCAGGGTGAGTGATAGCTACTTTAAATAAGTTCAGGATCACTTTAGCAATGCTCTATGAATTATTGTCAGGTTGCAAACGAATTTCAGCAAAGGAAAGCAAGGACAAATATTTTAACATAAATGAAATGAAGCAAAATGTCAAATCGCGGCAATTTAGTCGCGTGCGTCGAGCGCAATTACGGAGGAAGTATAAGGAGTAGCAACTCGGTTTAGAGCTTGTCGGAAAGCTTAGAATCACAGCCTCAAAATAAAATAAATCTCGCTTTTATCACAAACGGTTGAAGAGATACGGACGATTTTTTGGAGGCAGATTTTCAGAAATTAAATTTTAAAATTTCAGAATGACCGATGACAGTTTTGCAGCTTTAAAGTCACAGAAGGACACACAATGCTATGGTGTAGTTCTAGATAGGTTAAAATAGTTTGAATTAGATTATTTTAAATTAAGAGATTGGTTTTTTACAGTTCTGGCTGGGTACTCACACTATATTTTGGAAGGAATGGGTCTCGTCACAGATCTGGTCAGGTTGACTGCGGTTCTCTTGCCACGGACGGTCTTTAATACCGGTTCTCTGGTTACAGCGGTCTGGGTCAGCTCTGCTCTGCTGGTCTGGTCTGGCACTCGGCGCTTCACAAAGGTCTGGTCTCTGGTTCCGGGTACAGCTCTGCTTTCTGGGTGTTTCTGGCCCAGGGTTCTAGGCCAGAATCAAACAGCTATGCCTGGCTGTTTTACTCTGATGTGCCCCTTGGAAGTCTGTGGTAAATCAGTTTGCAAAAGATTGTGAGGCCTGCTGACAAATTCTGAAGTCTGAATTCAAAGTTCTGGTCTCTGTCTGGATTTGAAGTCTAAGTGCTGGATCTGGTGTCTTCTGGCAAAACGCTCCGCAAGAAATCATCTTGAAGTGGGAAGTGAATGTCTCTACCTGTCCTGCACAGTCTCCTTTTATGTGTTTAGAAAGTGGGAGGGTCGGCTCATCTTCTATGCCCAACCCTCTCAACTTATCATTGGCCAGTTCCTCCTCTCTCCCTTGATTAGGGGAACTGGGTTGTGAGTCAGAGTGATGAGGTAGGTTTATGGTCAGAGGATCCTCCCCTTGTCAAATTGCACACAAAACTATTTCTGGTCCAGTTAACATATTTTCTGTAGCACCAAACGATCCGATCCCTGTCTTTGTGAGATGTTGTGTCCACTTATGACAGAATTCTCCCCTCTTCATCCAGATAACGACCTCTAAACCTTTCCAGATTTTACACAAATGTGCACCAGGGATATGGGGTTCAGATGATAAAGTGTCAGATTTTTAACATGCATACATTTGGAGTAACAACCTTTTTTCCGCTACTATCCCCAAGAACATACCACAGGGTCCTACCACCTCTTAAAATGTGCACAGAAAAATCACAAGAATGATGATGTTACTTATATAATTTTTACACACTATGAATTATCCATCTTTTTAAAATTATGCTCTGGACCCAAGGGGGTGTGGTTTTCCAAAGCACATGGTGGAATTTCTGTTTTATCCACTTCCCCCAAGCTCAGCTGGCTCACAGATGCAGTGCCCCTCCCCGATTCCTTCCAAGAGGAAGCCATTTACGACCCCCCCTAATTTAACATTTACCTGGGCCAAGGACAGTGCTTTGTTTAGTTTCCTGTAGTCCCCAGGTGCTCCTCCCCTAATTCAATCAGAGAGGTGTCATCTCCTTTTGGCAGGGGCAGCAGAATGCAGCCAGGCCTGGGAACACAGCTGCTGATCAAGTTTCAACTCCTGTCGGGGGTGGTTGTCAGGCAGAATTCAATCTCTTTAAGCCAGGCTTCAGCTAAATGTCACTTTGGTACCTAGTTTTCTACATTCAAATCAAACTGACAATTTTTACACATGTAGCAAGAACGCTGATTCTAAGTTCAAAACTATGACATTTCAACAGTTGCAAACTATGTGACACTCAACAGTAGGTCAGTCATTTATTTTAAACATTTAGATTTTAGTGTCTTTCAGTCCAATTTCACTTCAGCTGCTGACATCCACAGCTCAGCCAGTTTTGTTATGAACATTGTTTTGGGCTCTTTCTCTTTCCAGATTTAGTATACACACAAGAATACATTCTGCCAAATGCCTGCTGGTGTTCATTGAGATTTTTGAATATCTTGTGATGTTTAAAAATAGGCATTTTTAGCTTGCATTTCAGAGAAACAAAGGTGATTTGAAAGCGTTTTTTTTTTTAGCCACCGGCATTGCTGTTTTTCCTTTGGCACACATTTCACTCATGGCACTCTTGGCCCCTCACGCTCGCACTGGTGGGTGGCAGGTCAGGGGACCATTTTGCTGTGCGCAAAACTGCGCGGTTCTCCAGGATTCTGGCGCAAATGTGGCATTTTCCGCCCTCTTGGATTTCCTAAGCCCACAGCACCAAGTGTTGCAGCATAATAACTTGAACGTGGGCCAAGACACCCAACAGTATCCCCTTGCCACTCCACATAAGGTGGTGTGTGCCAATTTCTCAGATAACAGCGTTTTAGGAGAGATACTAAGTATCTAGAACAGTAGTTACTCTAGGATAAAGAAAATATTCTCAAAGGAGGACCCTAAGGGTCCCCAGCAACACTGCCCACAAGGAGCTGTGTGCTGCAATAGTAAAATAAAGATGCCTTTAAGAGCTATGGAGAACAGTAGACTCCACAGGACAGGTAAAATTCAAAGAATTGAGTTCGAAAAGACAGGGCCCATGAGACTGAATTAGTGGAAAAATGCTCCACTGATTCAGGATTTCAGAAAAAAGGTCCAGAAGTCCAGCAAAAAATGTCTCACTAGGAGAGGGGATGAAGCATACAAATGATACATCACCATAACATTACTCAATCCACTCAAAGCTCTTACTGCACCATTTTGATAAGAGGTAGGGTCTTTAAATTGGTTCTTGATGTTTCGGACAATAAGCTATTGCAATAGTCGATTTTGGAGTAGACCAATGCACTAACTAAGAGAGTCAGGTTATTGGCAGATAGCTATTACTTAATCCGCTTAAGCAACTTGATAACACGTATATGTGCATGTAGATCTTAAATGTGCTTGTGAACATGTAAATGTGGAGGCAGGACAGCCTGCAAGTTTGACTCAGGCCGTGTCGGGATTAAAGGCCGGCCATGAATCAAAGTGGGAGACACAAGCAGAGGGAGGTTTCTGGCTGGCAGACAAAGCGGAGCTCACCCGAGGGGCCGCGGCCAGTAAACCGAAGTTTCAGCTCGAACGCAGATGGGAGGGGCTTATGAGGATTAACCTAAGGAGACAACAGGTTCATCCCTTCAAAGGAAGGAGCAGAAGACTGTATTGAAGTTCTTTATCTTTTATTTTAAATACTTTTCCTTGCACACCTGAATAAAAGGCTGTTTTATTTTCCAACTCACTGCCTTCCTGCCTCATCCTTACGAATTTGGTGGCAGCGGTGGGATAAGGCAGCACGCAATGGAGGCCATAATAAAAGCCCTGGCTGAAGGAGAACAGCAACTTCAACAAGGAATCCAGGTGCAATTTCACCAGGCACAGACTGATTGCCAAACCCTGCAGCAGGCCTTACAATTGCAAGCCACCGGTCAAGACGCTTTGAAGAAGGTGAGTGAGGCTGTGGTAGATAGAGGGAACGATATGGCTCCAACGGCGGTCCTACAAAAATTCCAACCCGGTGAGGATCCGTGCTATTTTTTTACCAATTTTGAAAGGGTAGCCCAAACCTCCCAGAGGCCAGTGGAGAAATGGGGCCACTTCATAGCCCCTTTATTAACTGGAGCCATGCAGGGGGCTTATCAGGCGGCTAACCCAGCTGGAGATACCTCGTATGCTGATATAAAAAGGACAATACTCGAACGTCTGGGAATGGACGAGGAAGCCTACAGAATCAGACTCAGGGAGACCAAGTTAAA
The DNA here is from genome assembly GCF_040938575.1 of Ambystoma mexicanum. Taxonomy (NCBI): domain Eukaryota; kingdom Metazoa; phylum Chordata; class Amphibia; order Caudata; family Ambystomatidae; genus Ambystoma; species Ambystoma mexicanum. Next base: position 107,170,208 of record NC_090937.1, read on the forward strand.
GCCGGGGAAACACCCCCGCAGTTGTACTATCGCATCCAGGATATAACAGACAAGTGGTTAAAACCAGCTAATAGTAGTGTTCAAGATGTGGTGGATACAATAAAACTGGAGCAGTTTACTGAGGCTCTTCCCCCACCTATGCAACGGTGGGTAAGACAACACCCGACCCACTTTGGCAGAGGCCATTGACATTGCTTCTGCCTTCCTGAAGGCAGCATCTGTCCGTGGAATTACCACCGAGTTACCAAGAACAACTACCATGAAGGGACCTGGAACAGGAGAACCAAGACCCCCTCGGATGGAACCAAAGACTTTAACCTGGCCCAGCATAAGCAGACAACCACAGTGTTTCGATTGTGGGGACTGGGGACATATCGCAAGGCTTTGCCCCAAGAAATCTAAACTGGCTGAACCAATGGAAATTGGGTTCATTCAAGGAAAAGAATTTAGGCGAAGTCGAGACCTGTACTTTCTAGACGTGAGAGTGAACGGGACATCTAGACAAGCCCTACTTGATAGCGGAAGTGAACAGACGGCATTCCGACCGGAAGTAAGTGGGACTGGGGGTGGGACGATGTCTCCAATAACTATCAAATGTGTTCATGGTGATACTAAGTCATACCCTTCAAATGAAGTTACTATAGAGGTAAAAGGGGTTGAATCTAAGATGAAGGTCGCCATCATGCCTCATTTACCAACCCCTGTGTTATTAGGGACAGATCTGCCATCATTTTAAGATTGTGTAAAAGATGCTGAATGGCTACAAACCGCCCCATTCTCCCAAATAGACTTAGGGGGTACACCCCAAAAACATCACAAGAAAAGTAGGAATGAAGTCAGAAGAGGGAAAAGGGAGTGGGCAGAAGGGAACAAATTTACAGGGTTGATAGACTGGTTACCAGAGGCCAAACACCCTACCTATCACAGAGAACTAAGGATGGACCCTACCCTGAAAACTTCATGGGATCAGTCCATTTTACCTCCCAAGAAAGGATCAACCTATCCCTGGTTCAAATCATCAAGGGGTCTTCTGTATCGAGTGACTAAAAGTCAATCAAGGGAAGAGGTAGAACAATTGTTAGTACCCCTAAATTTCAGAACGACCGTGATAAAACTAGCACACGACGACCCCACTGGTGGTCATCTGGCCAGGGAAAAAACTCAAGATAATGTGCTAAAAATGTTTTATTGGCCAGGGGTGTATCGAGATGTGGGTCGATACTGTGAAGAGTGTGTGGTATGTCAGAAGACAAATCCCTGTATACCACATAAGGCTCTATTACAACCAATGCCTCTGATAAAAGAACCTTTTTTCATAATTGGGATGGATATAGTGGGACCACTGGAACCTAACAGTCACGGTCATCAGTACATCCTGGTCATTGTGGACTGTGCCACAAGATACCCTGAAGCCTTCCCCATGAGGGGTATCAGTGCTACTAATGTATGCAACCTCTTGGTATCTTTCTTTGCACGGGTGGGTTTACCAGCAGAAATAATTACTGATCAGGGAAGGAATTTTGTCTCCGGGGTCATGCAGAAAGTATGCCAACAACTGAAAATGAGGCAACTTCGAACATCGGTTTATGATTTGCAAACAGACGGCCTTGTAGAAAGGTATAATAAGACCATTAAGCAGATGTTAACAAAAAAATCACTGAACCATCAGGAGCAAACTGGGACAGAATACTACCATGGGTCCTTATGGTGCTAAGAGACACCCCTCAGTCATCCACAGCGTTCTCCCCATTCGAGCTGTTATTTGGACACAAACCTAGAACAGTCCTGGACACTGCAAAATGTGAATGGGAAGACCAGGAATAGAAAACCCAACTCACTGATTATGTAATGGAATGATGACAAAATCTAACAAAATTGAGAGAATTGGCACAAGAGAACCTAGGCAGAGCCCAGGCAACCCAAGAGAACTATTGCAACCGTAACTCCCGGGTACGATCCCTCAAATAAGGGGATAAGGTACTGGTGTTGTTGCCTACCTCCTACAACAAGATGTTGGCCCAATGGAGAGGCCCATACATGGTATTGGCTGCATTAGGACCAGTCAACTACCTAATAGAACAACCAGACAAAAAAGAAAAGACTAAGAACTATCATATAAATCAATTAAAGGAGTGGAAAGAACCCATTGTTAAAACTGTGGAAGTCCAGGCCATTAACATATCCACTATCAAAGAAGAGGCAGAGCCAACTGCACTTCAGTCGGTCCAATGGGGGTCTAAGTTAACAGATCAGAAGAAGAAAGAACTGTTAGAGTTCCTTACTTCTTTGAGGAACGTATTTTCCTTCTTACCTGGCAGAACCAACCTGATGGAACATCACATAGGAGGTCATTACAACCCCGGCGTTAAGGGTTAACGGCGGCGTTAGCCCTTAACACCGGATTCCCACTTTAACGCCTGCTTTTGGCAGGCGTTAAAGTCCATGGCGCTAACCCGCCATGGTGCTAATTACAGCGCCGTAATTACGGCGGCGTAATTAGCGCCTTCCCCACTCCCATTATGCCCTATGGGGCAAAAATGGGAATGGGGAAGGGAAAATGGGAAATGGGGATTTACCGCCCCACTCACTTTGGAATGGGGCGGTAAATCCGCCACCCACCATGGTGTAAACATAGTTTACACCATGGTGGTAAAGTTGGTGCACTTAGCACCAAGGTTGTAATGACCTCCATAGAGACTCTTCTGAATCAATTAGTTAGAATAAGGCCATACAGGTTGCCCGAAAGCAAAAGGGCTGCAGTTCAGCAGGAAGTAGAAGAAATGTTGAAACTGGGAGTCATCGAACGTTCTACAAGCCATTGGTCATCACCAATCATACTAGTACCAAAACCGGACAGTTCCACCCGGTTTTGTATGGATTATAGGAAATTAAATGGCATTTCAATTCACTGAGCCTACCCTATGCCTCGCATAGATGAATTGTTGGAAAAGCTAGGGGCGGCACAATATTTGACTACAATAGACCTTACCAAAGGCTACTGTCAAATTCCTTTAAGACAAGGAGACAAGGTCAAGACAGCCTTCGCGACAACATCTGGGTTATACCAGTTCACGGTATTACCTTTTGGACTACACAGAGCCCCAGCTACTTTTCAATCACTAATGAATTGGATATTAGCTCCACATGGGGAGTATTGTTCGGCTTACTTGGACGATGTCATAGTGTTTAGCAACTGTTGGAGCGACCATCTCGTCCATCTGCAGACGGTAATAACCAAACTAGACACAGCCGGTTTAAAAATCAACCCAAAGAAGACAACAATAGGAGAACAACAAACTCGATATTTAGGATATCTGTTTGGAGGAGGGAAAATCAGACCTCAGTTGGAGAAGGTAGACACAATACTACGGCTCCCTATGCCGAGTAACCGCAAATAAATAAGAGCCTTTTTGGGGTTTGTAGGTTACTACAGAAGATTCATTCCTTTATTTTCTTCAGTAGCAGCTCCATTGTCCGAAGCCCTGACAACTGCCTGCAAACAAGATATACACTCTGACCCCAAGGCTCTTCAAGCTTTCCACCAGTTAAAGAAAGCCATTTCAGCTTTACCTGTTCTCCGGTGTCACAATTTCAATGAGGAGTTCTTTCTACAGACGGATGCCTCCGGTTCTGGTCTAGGTGCAGTGCTTTCACACGGGGTTGAGGAGAACGTATACCCTGTTGCTTTTATCAGTCAAAAACTCTTGGCACATGAAGAAGCTTATTTGACAATAGAAAAAGAGTGCCTTGCTATGAAATGGGCAGTGAAAAACCTTTGATATTACCTCTTGGGGCAGACATTTACGGTATTCACAGACCACGCCCCTTTACAGTGGCTGGCTATTCAAAAAGATTCAAAACAGAGAATTCTGCATTGGTTTCTAACCCTACAGGCTTTTTGTTTCAAAACCCTTTATAAACCCGCTACCTTCCAGGTAGTACCTGATTACTTGTCCAGGAGTGTTGATCGACCCGAACGGCTCGATTCTTCAGGGAGGGTTTGTGAACGTGTGTATGTGGAGGCAGGACGACCTCTAAGTTTGACCCAGGCCATGTCGGAATCAAAGGCCGGTCACAAATCAAAGTGGGAAACACAAGCCAAGGGAGGTTTCTGGCCAGCAGACAAAGCAGAGCTCACCCGAGGGGCCGCGGCCAGGAAACCAAAGTTTCAGCTCAAACTCAGATGGGAGGGGGTTGCAGAAGCGGGTGGAAGCTCAGAAATGGGAACTCGAAACCACAAGGAAAGTGAACGGCATCTCTGGTGTCCGTTCATTAACAATGATGAAAAACAGGAACGGACACCGAGCAAGACAAATGTGACACAGACTTGCCAATGCCCACTTCCCGCTCCTGCATACAAACAAGAAACTCACCTGTTAGTTGGTTTGGCAGCAATCCATGGAAGGGGAAAGCCACCGGAATGGTGGATGAGACATCTTTGCAACCTTCATACAGAGAGGAAGGGGGCAGGGCTTATGGGGGTATTTATAGACTTAACAACCAAGTCCCTTCTGATTGCTCAAAAGCATTCTGTCTCCTATTTAAGGAAGAAACTGACAATGGACGGTGTGTTTCATCTGATTTCTTTCAGAACACCAGAGCTGAGGGAGAGAGAGCCACATCGGAGATGCTCTGGGCTTATGACGATTAACCTAAGGAGACAATAGGTTCATCCCTACAAAGGAAGGAGCAGAAGACTGTATTGAAGTTCTTTATCTTTTATTTTAAATACTTTTCCTTGCACACCTGAATAAAAGGCTGTTTTATTTTCCAACTCACTGCCTTCCTGGCTCATCCTTACAGTGTTGTATGCTTGTTCATGGAAAGGTTGTAGTCAAGTTGGACTCCGAGGTGTTAAAATGGATTTCTGGTGGGCAGAGGTTCAGATGACCAGCCTAGTTTCTTGGAACATGGTAACCTTTTGGACAAGCCAGACCAATCAATGAAGCATTGACGATGGTCAAGACTAGTTCTCAGGAGGGGTGAGTGTGAATGAAAGACCTCAATGAGCACACAGAGTAAAGGAAACTTACAAATCACTCCAAGTCAGGTGGATATATATCAAAAATACAAATACATTTATTTAAGGCCTTTGAGTTTCAACACAATAGTAAATAACAGTAACACTTTTAAACCAACACAATCCTACTAAAATACATATATTCAAGACCAAGTGGCCTAAAGGGTTAATGCATGAAATAGGTCCACAAACTATAAAGGTAAGGAATCAGGTAGTGCAAAGAGTCTTTTGGCAGTTTTGCCGTAATCACAATCCTAACTGAAAGGCAGTCCAGTCCTTAAGAGGAGGGGAACCTATTGCTCAAATGTGCTTGCAATGCTGACGCACATCTTAGTGCAGATGGGCAAAAACAGGGTCTCTTTTAGGGTGTGTAGCAGCTCAGGAAGGTGGGTGAGGTGATGCAGAATAAGTTCCTATTATTTGTAGAGGGTCTACCCAAAGGAGCAGAACAGGTTCCAGGAGTTGGGAATGGTTTGAGAGGGGCCCTCAGGGGACACTAATGCGTAAAAACAGGTTGATGCGCTAGGAGTCTGTAATAATTAGACAAATTACGAGGAATTTGAATACACCGAAAGGTTACCTTAGAGAAACACCAGTCGTTCTCCCTCCTATGCTTCCTTCTTCAGAAATGGTTCCGACAGGGGTAGAGAATGAGTGCCTCCCTGAGACCCTTCCTCCGCCTTCAATACAAGGATTAAGGAGGGGAAGGACCCCAGGGAAACGCTCTGGGGAAGAAAACCCTGTGTCGACGGCCACTGGATAGATGTCGTCTGTCTGGAGAGGTTTTTGGTACCCAGACTATCCGCTGGAGGGGAGCCGTCTGGATAAAGACAGAGGAAAGTGGTAAGTTTAAGAAGGGTAGGTAGAAGGCAGAATATGGGTAGAGAAGACGAGGAGTGACAAACAAACTAGTATGCATTAGATCCTAGTATCGAACTCATGAAGCGCTGTTGTGGAAGAGTAGCAACGCATCCGCGCGTTGTCCGCAGGAACAGATGAACCGGCTCCGGAGCAGGGGGGCGGTCCTTCCACCGCGCGGCCTTGGTGTAAGTCTAGACCCACACCATCCGTAGCGGCGGCCATCTTGGGAGTAAAGATGGCCGCAATCCGTCTAAGAGACCATCTATGCCACTGTGACCATGGTCTCCGCAGGGGCGTGACAGTATGCCCCCTCCGAAGGGCTGGGGCCCCCGGCTTCCCCGGATGGTTACGGAAGAACTGGCGAATAAGAGCCGGTGCATGCACGGCAGAGGCAGGTTCCCAGGAACGATCAGCAGGAGAATAACCTTGCCAGTCAATCAAAAACTGAAGGCGACCTCGAAAGATATGAGAGTCACAAATATCCGCCACTTCATATTCAGGACCTGACGGGGTAGATACCGGAGGAGGGTGAGTATTCCTTAATCTTGAATATCGATCATACACATCTTTCTTCAGTTGGGACACATGAAACACGGGATGAATCCGGGACCAAGAAGGGGGAAGCCTGAGTTTGAAAGCAGAGGAACCCAACTTCTGTAGTATGGGAAAGGGTCCGAAATATTTAGGAGGCAGCTTGGACGGGAACAGATACCGTGGTAAGAAACGAGAGGCCAGCCATACCAAATCACCCGTTTTCAGGGAGGGCGCTGGAGAACGGTGTTTGTCCGCAAACCGTTTGACTCTATCCTGAGCCTCAAGTAGCGAAGATTTAGCCGCCAAATGACCTGTCTGGATAACTTGAAGTAGGTTATCCACATCTAGAAATCGTGATGAAGAGGGAAGGCCAGTAGGAAAACAGGAAGGGTGAAATCCATATGAGCAAAAAAAAGGACTGGAACCCAGAGCGGAATGACGGGAGTTGTTGTAGGCAAACTCCGCCAATGGTAATAGAGAAACCCAGTTGTCCTGTGAAGCTGAGATGTAGCAGCGCAAATAGCCCTCCAATGTCTGGTTCAGTCGTTCCGTCTGGCCGTTAGTTTGAGGATGGAAGCCAGAACTCAATGCTCGGGAGATATTAAGGCTCTTACATATCTGTTGCCAATAATGTGAAGTATATTGGGAACCACGATCGGAGATGATAGTTTGTGGAAGCCCATGGAGCGTGAAGATCCGTGAAAGGAAAATGTTCGCCATCTGAACTGCAGTGGGAATGCATGGTAGAGGAATAAAGTGTGCCATCTTCGTAAAGTAGTCGATTGTAACCATGATTACTGTACAACCGTCTGAGATAGGGAGTTTGACTATGAAATCTGTCGAAATTATCTGCCAGGGTCGATCAGGAATCGGCATCACCGATAGGAGACCCACTGGGGCCGACCGAGGGGTCTTTGTTTGTAAACATATGGCACATGCCGAAACATAGTCTCTGATATCTCGGCCCATCTTTGGCCACCAGAAATGGCGTTGAATCAATTCCTTGGTATTAGCCATACCGCGATGCCCTGCCATCTGAGAATCATGACAGAGTTGAAGTACCACTCTTCTTAATTCTTCGGAGGGAATGAATAACTGTTTGTTTCTATAGAAGCATCCTTGAGATGAGTTAAGCATCCAGAGAGCAGCAAATCGAGGATTGGTCTGTATAAATCGAGAGGTATCAATAGCCACCAGTTGAAGAAAGGTGGTGATTTCCTGCAAAAATCTGGCTTTGGGAAACAAGGGTTCAGAACGGAAAGGAGTGGTAGAGTTGTAATCCTTTCTGGATAATGCATCTGCCTTGAGGTTGACTCTTCCTGGTATGAAGGAGAAGACGATATCATAGGGGGAAAAAAATGGGCCCAACGAGCTTGGTGACTATTTCGTGTTTGAGAGTATTGTAAGGCTCGGAGATTGCTGTGATCGGTCCGTACTTCGATGGCATGTTTGGCCCCCAGTAGCAGATGTCGCCACTCCTCAAAGGCTCTCTCAATAGATAATAATTCCTTTTCGAGGACCGAGTAATTGATCTCCGAAGGTGAGAGTGTCTTAGATAGATAGGCCACAGGACACTCGTCTCCTTGTTCATTTTCTTGAAGTAGAACGGCACCTACCGCATGGTGCGAGGTGTCCGATTCTACAATGAACTTCTTGTTTTGGTCAGGGGTGAGGAGTATAGGTTCCTTGGTGAAATCTTCCTTGAGACTCTCAAAGGCTATTTGAGCCCTGTCTGACCAAACGAACTTTGCATTCTTTTTAAGGAGAGCCATCATAGGGAGGATCTTCTCCGAATAGTGGGGAATGAAGCGCCTATAAAAGTTGGCGAATCCCAAGAATCTCTGCAGATCTTTAACACACAGTGGAACTGGCCATTCCCTTATAGCAGAGATCTTCCTGGGATCCATGGCAACTCCCTCGGCGGATAGTATATAACCCAAATAGGCCACTCTATCCTTGTGGAATTCACACTTGTCTAACTTGCAAAAAAGATGATTCTCCTCTAGTCACTGCAAGACTTCCTTCACATGTCGGATATGATCAGACATGGAAACTGAGAAGACCAGGGGAAGGACCCCAGGGAAACCCTCTGGCGAAGAAAACCCTGTGTCGATGGCCACTGGATAGATGTCGTCTGTCTGGAGAGGTTTTTGGTACCCGGACTATCCGCTGGAGGGGAGCCGTCTGGATAAAGACAGAGGAAAGTGGTAAGTTTAAGAAGGGTAGGTAGAAGGCAGAATATGGGTAGAGAAGACGAGGAGTACCTGATTGGAAGGGGGATACGACTTATCGGGCTATATTGTAGGTCTTCCGATGAGACGCGGATAGGAGTAACCTCGAGGACGTCCCAGGAATAGAATGATTCTCAAATCTCAATGCTGCGGATCGGACCCCTCATATCCCTGCTTCTGAATAGGTGAAATAATATCAGGTGTCAATTCTGGTTCTTCTTCTAACCCCCGATATACTAGGGACTGACTATCAATTCTCACGTACCACACGCCAGGTAGGAATTCTCACTAGCGAACCGATCAGTGAGGTTCAGCTAGTAACGAGTGTGGCTGAGAGAGTACACTCGAGTCTCCGATGTCGTGCAAGAGTTGGGAGAAGGAGTCAAGTCTGAAACAGGTGAATGAAAGGGTAGAATTACACAGAAGGAATGACAAACAAACTAGTATGCATTAGATCCTAGTATCGAACTCACAAAGCGCTGTTGTGGAAGAGTAGTAACGCATCCGCGCCTTGTCCGCAGGAACAGATGAACCGGCTCCGGAGCAGGGGGGCGGTCCTTCCACCGCGCGGCCTTGGTGTAAGTCTAGACCCATACCATCCGTAGCGGCGGCCATCTTGGGAGTAAAGATGGCCGCAATCCGTCTAAGAGACCATTTTTGCAACAGTGACCATGGTCTCCGCAGGGGCGTGACAGGGTCACCGGTAAGGGTTGCAAAAACTCACCAAACCCTGGCGCCCTCCGGACCAAACTTCGGCAGTCGGGTCCACTTCAGTTGCAGGTTCAAGTGCGGCAATTGTGTAGCTCTGCGTTTTCAGCGGCAAAGTTACAGCATTGATTCCCAAATGGGACAGTTGTGATTTCTCCACTCCTGGTGAATGTATCAGGCTAGTTTCACTGTAGCAGGCTTCAGAGCACATAGGGGCACAGCTGCAAGTCACCTGTAAAGTGTGTCACCATGGCTGGGTGACACAGTAACCACATGTACTCTGGCTCGGGCGCTCTAACTTTACTCCCGACCTGGGAATGCCAAGTGTATGAAATTCGATGCGAGAGTGCAGTGATCAGAGAGCTTGCACTGTACAGAGTTTCAAGGGTCTCCTTCAGACAGCGGTGGTATAAGAGCAAAGGTCCTGTGCAAGATGGTCAGCCCACTGGTTGGCTCAGGTATAGTTCCAAGAAGGCTTAACTGTAGGGTATGATGAAGGTGCTGAGAATAGTTGGTCCCACTATTCAAATGGGTCGAAGCATCTTCGCAGACCTTCTAGTTTGATCAGATCCAGAAGGTTCCAGTGGGATTTCAGTGGGCTCAGGGTGCCAAACCTTCCAGCGGGTCACCAGCGGTTCCTTGACTCGGCTTCTTAGTTTCAGGATACTTGTATCCTATCCTTCGTTCAGTGAGAACTAAAGAGATTGACATGGTATGGGTGTTTGGAGCCTTCTCATATCTAGAATCTCTTTTGCGCCAAAACAAAGAGGACCCATCTGGAGATCTGCTCATATACAGGCACACCATACGTGGACCAATCATGGACCACTGTTGTCCCAGGCATTCAAAGCACACCAGACTCTCTGGCACCCAGGATGTGTAGCTGAACCAGACAGTCCAACCCACATCCTGGAAGCACACAAACAAGGCATGCAGAAGCCCACAAAAGCTTGATATTTCGCAGGAGAATGCATTCCAAATAAGGACTGACCTGTGGAGGTGAAGGGACAAGATGGCCTAAGGACGGGACAAAGAACCTCCTGGCATGGCCATTTTGGAGCCAGACGACATATTCATGCCAAACGCAGTAAGCACAGTTTACCTGGCAGGAAAGGGTTAAAAATACATGAAAAAATAAGCTGCCATCAGCCTTGTCCAAAGCACACCTGCACTTCTCCTAAAAAATCTGTCGAGGGTGTCTAGGGCCTTTAGAAACGACAGGAAGACCCAAGTGCACTGTACTGTAAGGTACATTGTGCACTTGCAACATGTTGCAGAAACGTTGCAGCACTGACAAGGACGAAGGGAAACAAAGTCTCCCAGTACTGACTGTCTTTAAGGGCATGCCAGTTTCCCCATAACAAAGTGAGCAAAAAGCCCAGAGGAGTGCAGCAGAAGGCTGTGCTGCACTGGCAAAGTCAGACTATGGTGTAAAACAGCAGCAAAAAAGTTGGGGGGTACACAACTGGAGGGAATACTTCACAAACATGGGAATCTTTCCTAACACCAAGGTCTTGACAAACGATACAACTGGGTTACTACAGGTAGCAATCCTACACTGAGCATACCTCTCATCAAATTTATTCAGTCGCTAGGCTGACCCCACAACAGGCAACTCCATCTTGCTGTCATTAAGTTCAAGGTAGTTCATAGTCATACATGTCTGCACCAGCGAATAGATATGATTGAGAATAGTTAAATCAAGCTCATAGTTCCCAGTCTTCTCATAGATAAGCTGTGTATCATCTGCGTTGTTGGAATATTTAATCCCAGCCCTATCAAGAAGATTGAAAATTGAGCAAGAAAAAATGCTAAAAAGCTTTGGGGAGGGACAAGACTCCCGAGGAGGTAAAATGGTGGTGCTTGAAATCCTCAATAGAGCCCCTTGAAAGTTGTGTGCCAAGAAAAGACCCAATACAGGCTGCAGAAGTATCTGGCTAGTTAGTAAGATTGGTTAACCTCTTCAGCAGCAAAGAGTGGTCCATCGAGATTGAATGCCACAGTCAGGTCAAGGAGCATTAGTAGGGCAGTGAAGACTTTATCAATGATTTCTACAAGATTTGCTCCTAGGTCAAGCAAGGCAATCTCAGTACAGTGCACTGCACTAAGTCCAGTTTGGTGACATCCAAGCACACCATTGTTTTCAATGTGCTCCTGAAGCTGCAGGTAAGCCACCCTGTCCAATATCTTTAACAGAAAAAAGGGACGTTGGTAATTGGCCATTTATTACCCTCAACGTCATGATCAATTGTCTCATTTTTTAACAGATGGATACCCGACACCTCTTTCAGGCCCATAGGAACTGTTGCTGTAAGTGGAGGAGTTGACTATATTAGTGATTAGTGTGAGAACAAGTTGATAGCACCCTTCATTACACTTGCTGGGCAAGGGTCACCCTTGCAAGAAGTTGGCTTAAGGCCCAAAACGGTCTTAATGATATAATATTCAGAAACCAACTGGAAGTTAATCTTTGGAGATTAAGCATTTGTTTTACTGGGGTTACCATCATTTGTGTATTGTATTTACTGTGCATTTGTACGGCGCTTGTACCTCAAGTACATTTTGGGAATGAAAATCAGAAATAACAATGGGATATAGAGGAGGACCTACTAGAGCTTATGAGCATTCAGAATGTGCAAGTGCAGAGAGAGAGGGAAGGGATGGAGGAGTGGGGGGGGGGGTGCTAGCTGTACCAATAGGGAAGTGCTAGGGGTGATCACCTGTATGTGCCTAGGTGAGTGGTCAGCTGCCAATAAATAAGTAAGTGCAGGCATGTGGTGGCATAGGCCAGTGGGTGCAAAGGCAAGTGCTGGGAGCCAGTGGAGGTTTAAGCCAATTGTAGGTGGAAGGCCCTGGCCCAAGAGGACACATAAGGGCTCTGGTGACCGCAACTGTGGGGTTTAGCGGAGGAGGGAGGAAAGGAAATAGGTGGTGAAAAGGAACATTTTGAGGAGCTACTGGAATTTGAGGAGATCCGGGTCAAGACGAAGAGGAAGGGGGAGGCTGTTCCAGAGGAGGGAGCCTGCTGAGGAAAGAGATTGGCCACCAACTTGCTGTTTAGTGAAGCGCTTGACACAGAGAGAGATGGTGCTGGAGGAGTGTACAGATCTGGAGGGAGAGTATTTAGTGAGAGCAAGCTGGAGATAGTGTGGTCCTGGGCCCCAGACAGCCTTATGGCTGATGCAGAGGGATTTGAATTTGATCATTGCAGCAACCAGGAGCAAGTGAATACCTGTAAGGGCTGGATAGATGCAGTCCCTATGCTTCAGGCCAAGGATACGTCTCATGGCCCTATTCTGGATTAGCTGGAGGGGTTGCAAAGAAGAAGAGGGTAGATTGAGGAAAAGGCTATTGCAGTAGTCTAGCCTAGAGAGAACTCAAGCTCCAGAGACATTGAGCTTCTGGGGGAAAGTGAGGACAGGAAGAGTTCCTTTGAGGAGGTAGAGTTGAAAGTGGGCCTTCTTGGCAAGGTCTTGAATATCAGGGAGTAAGGAAAGATAGGCGTTGAAGATGAAGGAGAAGGGGAAGAGCCCTTAGAAGATGGCCAGAGTGAGGGGAAGAAAGAGGGAGCAGGAGTCCCAATATGAAGGATCTCAGTCTTGCTGGCGTTGAGGCAGAGATCATTGGAAGTACACCAAGTACAACTGCTACATAATCAATTGAAATCAGTGGAGAGGTGCCCTACAATCCTTCCTGACGAGTCTGGATCTTAAGACGATGTTTATCAATTTCCATGACAAATTCATACTGAATGTTAGCACCCCAGCTACCACTGTTCTGGCCCTCAATGCCAGAACATTTGCTACCTTCCAATTATTTAAGAATAATAAGCAGTTCCGTGGATCTAGATTTGGCACCCGAAATTCTACTATTATAGTGCTTGCGCTTAGATATCAGAATTGCTTTTCTATAACCCACTGCAGCAAGCTGATATGCCATTTTGGTCTCAGGACATGGATCCCTGTGCCAGTTCTGTTTATTTTGCACTAGGGCATGCTTGCCCTAGAACTAATGCAGAGCAACATTGAATTTACACCGGAGACAAGATTCTGTAATCTACCCTTGATCCCCCAGAAGGTTCATATATATATTGCACAACATGGGAGATGTGATCTTACCCTCTGGAACTCTGCATCCCTTGGGGATATGCTCTTATGAGGGAGAACCAATATGTACAATTGCACCAAGCAAGAACAGAGAATTCCAAGCACATGCAGGAAGATAGTAGTTTTCTCAGAACCTCATGCTTGACCTTATCAAACACTGCTGAGGGATCTAAAAGCATAGACAGAAGTGCCATCATTGGATCGTGATGGAATCATTTGCAACCTGAAGGGTCACTTTCTCAGCGCTACACCAATGGCAGGAGCGAGATTAGTAGTCCCACAAAAGAGTGATTTGAGAAGTCATCGGGATTTTTGAACTGTTGCATACTTCCCGAGAATTTACAAAATGTGCAAAAAAGTGATGGGACTCTAGCTGCCATTGTGAATAGGGTCAAGTCCAGGCTTTTTTAAAAGGTGAGGCACATGGCTACTTTTCAATGAATCAGGAAAAATGCACATGTAGAAAGAAGCAATTACCGGAGAAAGCCAAAAAGTCGAAATAATGTAATGGATCAATTTAAGAAGGCTGTTGCCTGCATAAAATGCTGCATTTATTATTGACAAAAAGTTCATGAAATCTAAATCACGTAGACGAGAAATGTCCCACATAGCGATGATTCTGTAGATTACACAGCTAATGCCACTAAAGGACTAAATTCTTGTGGCATCCTCGCATCAACGATGTTTAGAATATTTTGGATTTTACAAACGAAAAGATGTACCTTATCAGTGATAAAACAAATTAAGTGATTTTGGGGGGAGATTTAAATAATGTTCAATAAGCCTAAGTAGCTTTCGTGGGTGGTCTACAGCACTAGCCACTTCAGTATGAAAATGGGCAGATTTAGCATCAACTATGTGTGAGCAATAAGATGCACAAAGGCATTGCGGTAGTAATAACAGATCAGTATCATCTCCTTCACTTCAAAATATGAACGCTAATTGTGTCTCTTCGTTTTTAGGTTTTATTTATTTATTTTTATTTTTTAACATTGGTGATTATTTTAGGTGCAGTGTGACATGTTCTATCCTAGTTGGTATGTATCGCATTGTTGTTGCACATACCTGGTTTATTGCATCACAATGTACTATATTTCTGTGTTCAGGAGTTCATCAAAATGAAGACAGTTTGAGGTTCTAACTATTATTACTCGTCATTGAAAAAGACCCTCTGTTAGCAAGGTCACTGGCCTGCAAGCAAAACAATCACCCACCAGGCGGTCTCCACCACTACACAATGGTGATGAGCATTGACGCAATGATGGAAAGCATTCGTACATTCCGAAGGTTGTGCAATCTCCTCTCCATGAAGATAAAGACACAATCTTAAATGTTCTCCCAAAGGGGGAATAACAGCTGTCATAAACAATTACACTAGAACATAAACAATATTTTTATTCATTTAACAGACAGATGAATCATAAGTGTGCTGGCAAGAAATCAAACCTAAATGGAAGGAACAGAGATAATGCAATAATGCTTAGAAACGAAGCCCCTTTTGGCAACATATTCATTTTTTTTTCATCTCCCCGCCATATCCAATTAAGGCTCTAGGATTTCGAAATCCTGATTTTAAATCCGATCAAGCTTAATAAGCCTTCAGAGACCAAGTTTGGCGGATTTCGAATGTATGCTAAAATGTATTTCAAAACTTCTAATTTCATTATTCCTTTTCACTGTTATAACTTTGTGTTTCAGGCAGGAGAGTGGAGTCACTTGCGAACACACACTCCAATTCAAGAGGGTAAAAAAATAAAAACAGTTGGGATTCACGTGTAGCGAAGAAGAACATTTCTTTGATGACTCACGTAACTGATGAACCCATATGCATGCATCGTTGCAGGCCGAACCCCGACCCTCACCCGAAATGATTTGTCTCAGAACATTTTGTCAAGTGTTGGCAATAAAAGGCCGTAGGATTTTATTGTACAGATATGGTTATGCAGATAAACAAATAATCACATATCATAATAATATCATACTTTTGGGCACCGGATCCTGAGGTTACCCCCTCTGGCCTGTGCCGCCTTCTCATGTCCCACGACTTGTTGTGGACACCGTACAGTGCCCTGTACTTCTTTTCCTTTGTTCTTCTTACTTATTTGTAGGGTGGGAGAGTTTTGTGGTAAAAAAGCAAAGTGTGGAAGACGCTGAGTGAGCAGCGAACCTCCTTTTAGTTTGGGTCCCCATTCAGGGTCCACAAACAGATCATGTTCTCTTAGAGCATTCTGCTCTTATTTATAAGACCCAGGGAAGTCCTGGGTCTTTGATGAGTATAGTAGTGGGGGCTGTGCACCAGCCCCCGGCCGGATAGCAGACATGTCTGGACCCCTGAGGAGGGGGCAGGTCTTTGAACCTGGGCCCTGCATGCCTGTTGGTTTTCCGTAGGTGCTTAGCACCTTGTTGTTTGGAGGAAGGGTGAGGTGCTTTTTCACACCTCACCCTTCCTCGGCTTTGTGTGACAGAGACTGTGAGTCTCTGCGCTTGTGGGGGAGAGGAGCAGGCGTGGGGGTGGGAGCTGCCCCTCTCCTAGCCTGCCAGGTGGTATCATCTTTTACTCTGCCTCGCCTTGGGTGGCCCTGCGGCATTGCCCACATTTGTATTAGCAGCAGCATAGGCGCACCTTACACTAAAGGTTTCACAGATCCTGTGTGCACATCTGTTGTTAAACCCATCTAAATGGATATACTGCAGTATTAAGATGGGTGTTCTTCTTGTCATTTGGGGAAGTGTGTGGACCCACTCACAGCCTCTTATTTCATCACAGCTTCACAGAGTCAGCAGTGCTGGTCTCGTGTCTTATGGAGATAGGCTTTTTGACAGATCGATATAAGTTTGCTTGGTCTTAATGGTTTCAGTAAATCGTATATAATAAACAGAATGATAACATCAACATGCTGTTGAGCTATTTTAAATAATAGGTCAGCAGAGGGCATTAACCACTGCTAAAAAGCTTGACGTTTCTCTCCCATCTGCTTGCCTCACAGCTCAGTGTCTCCTTAGACAACATTCCACCTGAACAATGCTCATTTCTCCAACAGTTTTTTTTTGTTTTTGTTTCTGACCTGTCTTAATCTGTTTTTCTTACTTCGCCATGTTACATTGGCATCACAGCCCTAGGAATGTGGTGTTAGGCAGTCGTTGAAGTGTACGAAAAGAAGTAGCCGAGCTATGTTCCCAGCTGGCCTGCCCCAGCTCCCCACAAACAAAACCCCATCACCAGGCTCCTCTCACGCACAATCCAGGCCCCCAAAATAAACAGGCCTACTGTTTAAGGGAACGTTCACTGCATTGCATTGAAGTGCAGGATTCAATTCTTCCTACACTTTAATTTTAAAATGAAGCCATTCCCGAACGGTTTCTTTTAAAAATGAAAGTATAGGAACTGTAAAATGTAATTTAAAAAAGTAGAGGAGCAATACTCCCAACTGCTCCCGCCCACTTCGATCACTGGTTTGATCTGTTTTCAGTCCCTACATTTCTTATGTTCCATCTTGTTTGCCTGTGGTCCATAATTCGATTATTGGCTAATATCAACTGTTACAGCCCTCTCCGAGCAGACCCGAATCAGCCTTTCACCATACCCAGATTTATACATTGATTTTCTTAAATAGAGCGGCAAGAACATCTCCTTAGAAGCAGGCAGAATTAGACACGAAGAGCTGTAAAAAAAGAGTGCCATTATTATAGTTTACTCATATGTGTTACATACACAATGGGCCTCATTACACGGATGGCGGTAAGGGTTTAGAGGTACCGGTATTTTACCGGTACCGGTAAATCCTTACCGCCTTACTACGAGGTCCCTTTGCAGGTTGGGGAATTTAACGCTTGCTTTTTGCAGGCGTTAAAAACCAACCCGCAAAGGGACCCAGGGAGCTAATTATGGTACCACAATTTGCGGTACCGGAATTAGCGCCTTCCCCATTCCCATTATGCCCTATGGGGCAAAAATGGGAATGGGGAAGGGCAATGGTGGAAGGGGGAATTAGCGCCCCGCCAACCTTGGAATGTGGAGGTAATTCCCCTTTCCGCTAAGGCGGTGCCGGTATTTTACCGGCATGAACCATATAGCGCCATGGTTCTCCTCCATCCGTGTAATGAGGCCCATTGTCTGAAAACATTGAAAACAAACTCTGGTAAACATTTAGACTAGTTTGTAGAGTGTCAGTTCACTGAGATAAATGCCGTCATGTAGTCTTTATCAAATGTTGCCAAGTCACATCTTCTCCCTTCTTCGTCAGTCCCCCTGTCTTCCCTTACAGATACTACGAGCAGATCTAAAACTGTCATGCAGCCCCTCCCTATGCAACATTTTTCATATGAAACACGTCTCATAATTTCATTGCTTATTGTCTTAGTACACTATAAAGTCTTCGGGCCTCATTACGACCCAGGCGGTAAGTTACCGCCTGGGCCGTGACTTTACCACCATGGTGTAAACTACGTTTACGCCATGGTGGTTGGCGGACTTACCGCCCCATTCCGACCTTGGCGGGGCGGTAAGTCCCCAATCCCCATTTACCCTTCCCCATTCCCATTTTTGCCCCATAGGGCATAATGGGAGTGGGGAAGGCGTTAATTACTCCACCGTAAATTACGGTGGCGTAATTAACTCCATGGTCCCTTAGCGCCATGGATTTTAACACCTGCTAAAAGCAGGTGTTAAATCCGCCATGGCGCTAAGGGACCTCGTACTCAGGCGGTAAGGGTCGGCGCTGTTTACGGCGCCGTAAACCCCTTACCGCCTGAGTTGTAATGAGGGCCTTCATGTGAGCTCTTTTGCAAGTGCCTGTATGTCTGAAGCGTTGATGAAATGAGTACCACTGAGTTTTAAAATAACTTCCAGTATAGCACTAAGAAGCCATTCATGTGTTTGTGCAACACAAACCAGAAAGTGCATTTTGCCTTTATACAGAATCAGTGGATATTTGTCAGTTATGGCTGAATCCAAACAGGGGATCTACAGTTTGCACACAGGTGACTGCTGCAAGTCTGGGAACCCACTGCACACACTCATTCGGTCATTGGACCTGAAAGGTTCCTCAAACATCAGTTTATGAACTTCACATAACCTCGAAATCTCTCCAACCACCTTAAAAATCCATAACATTTGAGAATTGGAGGGAGATTCCTGGAGATTCGATTGACATCACAATCGTTCTTGAACTCTACAAACCTCTTAGAACAGAGTTCAAGAGGCCCAAGTGGGAGTTGTTACGTGGACACTTAGAATCTCTTCCATCTTTAAGACTTGAGCTGGGGCAAGGTACCTAACAGGAGAATCTTAGGAAAATGTTGGCTCACCATTGTTTTTGAACAATTGTGTTGGGAGCTGTGGAAACTTTGCAAGAGACCAGTAAGCCTCGATTTATTCCACAGCCCTTTGTGGTAGATCAGAATCACGAGACAGGTAATGTGCCATTCTGTTCAAACTTTAATTTTAAAACAACTGAAACCTAGGCTATCCCCATCTCTAAGGTGCTTGGCCCTATTTAATAAGGAAAAATGTAAAAAGCGTACTGATCACGGTGTCTGTTACAAATAAGAAATTAGTTCTGTCCCTATTGCGGATTTGGGTCTCTCACCCCAACATGGGGTTTACTTTCTTGCATCCACATGAGGTCTTGAGTTCCTCACCCCGCTTTGGGGTTTCATCTCTTCTTCCCCACCCGGGTAGATTTATGCATCTCCATAGAAATATATGATCTTTACAACCTCCTCTAAGTCTAGTGTGTTTCAAAAGATAAGTGTCACAGTCTGGCACGTGTGGAATGTTGTTCTACTTTGGAGAGCAACATTCCAGGCGTTCCAGTTGTTTGGTTCGTTGAGCTTTGGCCGGCTGTGCCGGCTTGGGGTCCAGAATAAACAGCTAAAATCCTACCGCGTCTCTGCACGCGTGGCGAGGCAGGGGTCCAGATACCTCATCGCCAGTGACTAAATCCATGATACTGGAAGATTTTAACTGTTTATCCTGGACCCCAAGCCGACGCAGCCGGTTGGGTGAATGGTTTGCAGCTTAGTTATAGTGACACCATATTAGGTAGTAGCTGGTTGTTGAGAATGGTAGTGCAGTTTAGTTACTATGGTTTGGAGCTGAGTTATATGTTTATTTGTCCACGGTTCAGCCAACACTCTACGTTAAGGACAAGATGGATAAGACGACAAGACAACAGCTCCCCACACCCCTGAAGCCACCTCAGCTCACTCAAGCTCCAACTGTCACACTGAGTATCGTGCTACAGTCCGGATGACGTCACAATCACCTGCACACAAATCACACACTCGCCCAACCCCATGCACGCGATTATGACACATCCTCCTCCCTTATACACCAACACAACAAATGAGTGGAACACTAATCAGGAATATTCCATACACCATGACAACATTAAACACTCCAGCCCTATCACCAAGTGGCCAACTAGGTTACAGACCTGAAGCACAAAGGAAGTAGACCAAACCCTTGCTTAACCTAACCAGACCACAACAACAGGCCATGATACGGTACCAAAGTAAATAAACTGCAATACCATTCTCAACAACCAGCTCCCACCTAACATGGTATCATATAACTCAGCTCCAAACTCACCATTGCCCAAGGCCCTTAAGAAGGGAGCTGCCCGCCAGCACAAGGAGAGATTCAATGAGGATGAGTTGTAGATGCTAGCCGGGACACTGCAGGAGCATGCTGGGATTGTCTTTGCCAACAGCATTAAGAGGGAGGCCATCTTGAAAAAAAAGGAGATCTGGGCACTTTTTGCACAGAAAGTTAGTGCTGTTGGAAACACCCCATGCACCACCAAAGACTGCCATAAGCGCTGGAACGACTTGCGACTCAGAGTAAGAAATATACTCTCAGTCAACAGGAGCCATGCAATGGCAACAGGAGGAGGTCCAAGCTCACCCATCAAGCTGATCACATGGGAGGACATCTGCGCCAGCATGATCGGAATGGAGCGGATAGAAGGTGTTGGCGAGATGGAGTGTGGCTCCACAACATCAGCCGATGGACGTGACTGTCCTAAGAAAAAACTGTAATGCCGAGTCTGATGAAAGTCAACTAATATGTCAGTCCAAAGAGTCAAGTCATGGTCCAACACACACACACTCCCAGCAAAGTAGGCACATGCAGATGCCTGCAGCAAGGCAATGCCGTACATGACACATACCACACAAAGATGTAAATGCCATAAGTCACACATCATGCAGGCCCCAACATATATGCATGTCAGATAGCCTAGGTCTTGTCCAAAATGAGTGACCCCGACGTATGCCTGCATAACCCACCCATGTATCAAACAAAGTGCTCATCCAAACTCAAATGCCTATTACCCTCAATTGTGTGGATGATCAATTGTCCAAGTGTATGTATGATGCATATCAAAACATCACTCATGCCGTCCCTCTCTTCGACCCCACAGGCTCTGACCATGACAGCGATGGGCTGGACGCAACCCCCGCAAAGACCACACCCCGGAAGAGGTCCGGGGATGACGCCAACTGCCCTTCAACCTCGAAGGGACAACCCACGGGCCGCCGTGTACCACCAGGCAAGACCCCCCAGCTTGCTAGTACACCGGTGCCGCCAAGGGCCATAGAGGCCGAAGCACCAACACCCATTGGCCAGCCTGAGGAATCAGGCGAGGCACCACACTCTGAGGAGTCAAGTTTGGCTGGCGAGGTGGCAGCCACAGCACTCCAGTCTG
Source organism: Ambystoma mexicanum (assembly GCF_040938575.1). Classification (NCBI taxonomy): domain Eukaryota; kingdom Metazoa; phylum Chordata; class Amphibia; order Caudata; family Ambystomatidae; genus Ambystoma; species Ambystoma mexicanum. Next base: position 107,191,377 of record NC_090937.1, read on the forward strand.
TGGAGGACCTACAGGATGAGCTATGGGTGCCCGTTGAGGACAGTGCATCAGAAGTGAAATATATAGATATATTTAATAACCGTAATTTGACACAACCGTTGTGTCAAAAGCAAGACCTGTGTGGACATTTGTCATTGCACATGTGTCATTTATTCATATACAGTGCATAGTGTGCATGTACCCACACACCCAGTGGCTTCTGTCAGCATATCATGTCACCCTCTGCAGCCATGTCTGTCAGTAATATTGTGCAATCACTGACTTATGCACAGCACGTCCCTCCTGTGAATTGGCACTGCAATGATGTGCAGCCACTTCTTCTTCACCCCCTTCATCATCACCAGGTGGTAGCAGTTCAATGTCAGGGGTCAGGGGCACGTTGTGTCGGATAAACATGTTGTGCAGCATAACACATGCCATGATGGTCTTGGCCACCTTCTCATGCCTGTATAGGAGTGCCCCACCTGACGCCCTAAGGCAGCAAAACCATGCCTTCAACAGGCCAAAGGTCTGGTCAATGACCACACGGGTAAGGGTGTGGGATTGATTGTAGTCCTCCTCATGCCTGTTCTGTGTGTTTTGGACAAGGCTGGTGAGCCACGGCATCAAGGGATAGCCACTGTCACCTGCATTGGAGGCATTAAAAGCTATATGGCAGTTGATTGATGATGGACAGCTGTACTAGTCACACATGTTGGAAGATTATCGTTGGTCACAAGCACATGTCCCTGGTTCTATGGACGCCATTTTTAGGCCCTCATTGTGTCCTGTGCCATGGAATAATGGTGTGGGTTGCATCTTCAAGATGATACACGGTGTGCTCTGCCGTATTGTAGCTCATGGATTGTGTACGCATAGAGCTATGTGTGTGTAAATTTAGTGATGTGTTGTGTTCTGTAGGATTTTCTGATGGGGAGCATTGGCAGTAGGCTCTACAATGTTAGGCATTCTGTGCTGATTTTTCCCATGGTGACATGTAGCATTCCTGTGGTTGATCCGGGATATCGGGCACAACAATTTGTGATGATCTTACTTGCGTCGACTTCCATCTGCACCTGTTTGTAGTGGTATAGTTTGCAGTTGCGGTAAAGCACCTCCATGCATGGAGGCCACCTTTTGTTTCAAGAATCTCCTGGGAAGTCCGTGGTAGGGATATGTATTCCGTTGTGTGCTTGAGGAGGTCATCCAGCACTTGCTTCAGGATGCAAGTGAATGAGGGTGGTGATATGCATGCATGTACCACACAGTGTGCTGGTAGGTTGCTGTGGAAAGGAAGTGGAGCACCGACACTACCTTCAGTAGAGGGGGGATGGTGGTGTGTATTTCAATGAGGCTGACAATCGTGTATCATGTCCACAATGGTGTTGATGGTGTCCCGGTCCAGACAGTACTGGGTGTGGTTGTGTTGCGGGGTTGGGTTGGAGGGACTGGCTCTGATGTTTGGGATTGCGGGCTGCATGCGTGGTTACGCTGGCTGTACTGGTGGGGCATGCTGGGCCTGTCTCACCCTCCCTCTCCTGCTGCGTCTCCTCTGTGGTGCCTGTTGTTGGTGTTGTTGCTGGTGTTGTTGCTGGTGTTGCAATGCAAGCATGTCCTCCAGTTGAAGTGTTGATGCTACTATTGAATTGATCTTGGTTTGAAAAGGGGTGTGGTGTGTGGGTGTGCTCCTTTCGGTCAGGCCCAGACTCCATTGCCTATACCTGTGCTGATGGTGTGCACCTGTGGCAGTTGGGAACACTGCACATGGCATTTTACAGTTGGTCAGAGATGCTGGTGTTTACGGCATGCCGGAAACAACTTTTAACGCCTTCATGATGCCGGTATTTGCATGTCCACTTCACTTGTGATCTCCTCCAGTTTACGGCATGCCGCTATTGCTGGCACCCATGTCACTATTTGAGGCACCATCATTTACGATGCCGCTAATAGCGGTTTGGCTGGTCGGAATAGCCCGTAGCGGTAAGCGATGCCGGTAATCCGTTACCGGCATCGTTTATCCCTTACCTCCAACCTCGGAATGACCCCCTAGATGTTACAATGTTTTTCATTGCATTGTTTTTGTTTCTTTTGTGCTTATTTAGTTGTTTTACAAACTATGTTATTTGAATGTTATGGTTAAGGGGGGAGAGATGTGTCATAGTTTGGCATGTGTGGAATGTTGTTCTACTTTGGAGAGCAACATTCCAGGCGTGCCAGTTGTTTGGTTCGTTGAGACTTGGCCGACTGCGTTGGCTTGGGGTCCAGAATAAACAGCTAAATCGTTCCGTGTATCTGGATTCTGTCAGTAAGGTACACACAGGCTGCTCTCTGCCTGCTTGAATCCATCAGGTCATTGGCCCAGGCTTGATTGTCTTAAACCTTCCCTCTGGCTTGGAAGTGGCACACACCAGAATGTTGGTTTCCTCTGAGGTTTCCCCCTGGCTTTCCTCCCATTTTTTCATTCCTCCACATCCAACCACCCAATTTCCATGGGTTGCTAGGGCTGGTTCTTTGGACAGACTTGGACTAAGTGCCCTTTTTCCTTCACAAAAGAAACAGGTAGGTTGGATGGGAGAAAAAAGTTTCATACCCACGAGTTCCAGTATTTCCTGGGATTTCGCAATAAGGAAGGAAGTATATTTTTTTATTAAGGGGTTCCTTTTTCTTGGGAGAACAGCAGTTGTTAATTTGCTCCTTTGATGGGGTTCCTTAAAGTGAGGTTTAGTTTCTCTCTGAGGCTCTGGAGATTTGAGTTGATGGTGTATATATAATTGAAATTCCTCAGTGTGCCTATAGTGGTTTGATAAGTCTGCAGGACATCTCATTGAAGAGAGGTTGGTAATTGTAGTGTGGCTGCGACATAGAGCGACATAGAGCACCCGAGACTTGGTGGGTTCCTGAGGAGAATGCATGGAACGAAGAGGGGCAAGAACAGCGGATGGAGAGACATGGAAGACCATGAGAGCAAGCAGGGCTCCCTTTACTTATCTTATATTTGCTTACACATAGAAATATAATTTAAAGTTACCTTGTGTCTCTCATTCCGGAGAGACTACAAAGTTGGCAACGAGCACCAAGGACCCGCTCTAAGCCCCAGAGCCTACTGCGTATATCCCAACATGACAAGGAGCATTTAAGGTGAGCCATTTCCTAACTGAACTTCTCTGAGGGCTCCTGCAATCTCCACCACTGCATGTACACAAGTATATTCACACAATTGATTGATTTTGTGCAGAATCGCTCTCATCAAAGCAGCAATGACAACATAGTCATAAACTCCCATCTGTATTCCCCTGATCTGAGGAAAGAACAGAAAAGTGTTGGCACGTTCCCTATGCACAGCCTAGGGAGTACCATATTACATGGTGCAGAAGCGCTGCACAACTGAGATACCACAGCATCTCAAAGTGTGCGCTCTCACAAATCAGTAAGGCAGCTCTGCTGGTGCACCCCAGTGTGAATAAGGGGACAACTTCATGGATGAATGCCTGTAATACAGCACAGCAATGTTCTTCCTCCACTGCTGCAAGGCAAATCCACATAAAAGTGTCCTTCACATAATTTACTGCACTTTGTGAATTGGATTAACAAAAAAAATTCACCTCAACTCTTGCTGCAATATGTTATTAGAGTGATTTGTATTCTCTCCAACATCATTCTTGCATCTTTGCACAGGGGAGCAGGTGAAATGGCCTTTGATATCATTCCCCAACCAGTGTTTTTTACCTGAGGTCGGAGTAGATGCAGTGCCTTGGAAGAGGTGGATTAAAGCTTTTGAACTGCTTGGGATGTGCCGGTCAGGAGAAGTTGAAAGACCTGCCAGATCTCCTGGAAAGGGAATCTGAGCATCTGAATGAATATGAGAAAGTGGTAAAGATGATGAACAAACACTATGAAAAAAAATTGAGTACCATATTGGCGTGCTATAAATTTGGGAAGAGAGCACAGGAAGAAGGTGAAAGTATAACATAGTATATCACGGCCCTGAGGAAGTTAGCCATGACTTTGAATTTCAATAGACAGCTGGATGAGCGCCTGAGGGATCAATTTATGCTGGAATGCAGCAGTGGACCGGTCAGAGATGAATTGTGGTCGGAGGATGACCCTCCGTTGGATAATGTTTTGAGGATTGCTAAGAAATGTGTTAAATTGTAATTGTAATTGGTTATTTATAATGAACCTAATACCCAGAGGTATGTAAGCGTGGACCTGGGGATCGGACCTGTGTTGCGCTGCGTGATCTTGCTTCCAAGACGAGCGTGTTTCCCCTGAGCTATCCTCCCTCAGAGTGTCCAAAGAGTTAAAGTCCTTGAAGATAGTGTTAAGGAGACAAATATCATGACAGAAGAAGTACCACAACCAGAAGTGATATCCAATATTCCAGACATGATTACTGCCATTAGTGATGTCCCCTCAGTGAGAAGGAAACTGACAGAATAAGACAAAAGAGGATGGGAGGATGCCCACAGAGGCAGAACAATTTTCAGAGCAAGAGGCAAGAGTATTCAGAGGAGGAGCAGTCCGGTGAGATGCTTCAGGTGTTACAGTGCAAACCACTGGGCTGACAACCCAGAATGCCCAGCTCTGAGAATCATCTGTCAGATAGGTAAAGGGAAAGGTCATCTTGCGAGGTGCTGTAGGAACAGAAAAAAAGCCACAGATTTGATTGGCAGTGATTATATTGAAGAAGAAGTTGATGAATGCATATCACTCGTGATAGATGAAGATGAAGAACTTGACAGTCCCAAGGCTCCTTTCTCAGTGGACAATGTCACAATAACCAAGATGATTGATTCATGTGCTAAATATACCCTCATGCCACTGTGTGAATGGGAAAAACTAGGATGAACATATATCAATGAGACCAACATAAAGCTAAGGGCCTATGGTGGAACAAAACCTGAATTACTAGGATGGTTCTGGGCATCTCTGAATTTTACAGAGAGGAAATCAAGAGGCAAAGTATATGTGTTGAAAAGGAGGACACCTCCCTATTGAGCTGGACACATCAGAAGAAATGTCAAGTTAAACTAGATCCTAATGCAGATGATGTACAATTTGCCAGTGGAAGTGGAGAATGCAAACGTTGTTTAGTGGATGAAGTATTACAGGTTGTGTACATGGCTGTGTACACAAAATATAAATGAAAGAAGATTATGTGCCATTGGCACAGAAACTGTGCAATATTCCTTTGTTTGTTTGTGTGTTTGTTTGTTTATTTGTATTGCACACCTTGCCATGGGGCATCTTTCAATGAGAGACAAAGTTAAACAGGAAATTAAGAAACTACAAGAACAGGACATCATAGAGAGCATTGATGCATTCGAGTTGATGTCTCCGCTAGTTGTGTTGAGAATAAATTCGGGCAAGCTCAGGATATGCATGGGCATGAGGGAGTTAAACAAGTTCAACGTCCAGAAAGACACCCACTACCAAACATTCAAGAGATAATAACTACTTTTGGCCTTGCAAAATATTTCTCCATGCTTGACCACACATCTGCATATCATCAGGTGAGGTTTGAGGAAGATTCCAGATGTCTGACTGCATTTATTACACCAGAGGGATTGTTCCTATACAAGCACATGCTGCTTGGTCTAATATCAGCAGCCACTGTTTTTCAAACAATTATGCACACTCTGTTTGATGAGGATGATGGCATTTTATGTTTGCAAGATTACATTTTAGTCTATGCCAATGATCTGCAAGTTCATAATGAGAGATTGGAAGCTGTATTTAAGAATCTACATGCTGCTGGAATGATGTTGAGATGTGAGAAATGCAAAATCATCAAGCGAGAAATTGAGTATCTGGGGCACGTCATCTCAGTAGAATGGATACATCCCAAGAAGCATTTTGTAGAGGGCATTGAAGAAATGCTAAACCCCACATGCCGGCAATATGTACAAACCTTCCTGGGCATGGACAGGTATTATTCAAAGTTTATTTTCAATTTCGCAAAACACACTGTAGCCATGACGGAATTGACCAATATGAAAAGAACATCTAATTGGGATGAAAATTGTGAGGAGGAATTCACATTCTATAAAGGAGCTTTGGCAAGTGCACTGTCAAGACATCAAGGAGTGATACACAGACAACAAATTCAATTTTCTAAATAAAATGGTTTATTTTTCTTAGCAGTCAGGATGGTTTAAGGCCAAACTAGCCCTGTGCTAAGGTGGGATTTCACTACCTAAAGAAATTAAGGATAATCTGGGTCAGTAAATTCAAATCAAACATCTGTCTGTGTCCAAAACCTATACTTGCCATCACAACTAAACATATACAATGTGCAGGGATGTCAGCCACCAAATGAAACAGTGTTCCAAATAAAGTTCTGAGCTTCCTCCAGCTCCTGGCTGCCTTTACAGCTTCCCATTCCCCACGTTCAAACCAGCTCCAACAGGCCACGTGACTTCCTTCCCTGAGAGGAAAACAGAGTTCACAAAGTCTCAGGATTCTCTTCACCAAGAAGTCAGCTTCAGAGTTCCAGATTTAAAACCACAATCAGTTCAAATCTATTGACTCACATAAACCAGCTCAAGTTCAACTTTGTAACCATTCTGACTTTTCAATAGTTCATATAGATTGCTCTCCTTCTCATCTACTTTAGCAATCTGTTATTCAATATAGCTTCTTGGCTCTTCCCAAACAGGAGTCACTCGGTCTAGGTCCAGTTGTTAGACCACACGGTCCACCCATTACAGGTCACGCAACCAATAACCCATGGCAGTTTGTGCTACTTCTGTATTCTTCAAGCTTTCTCGCCACCACAGATTTATTTTCTCTCTCTCTCTCTCTCTCTCTCTCTCTCTCTCTCTCTCTCTCTCTCTCTCTCTCTCTCTCTCTCTCTCTCTCTCTCTCTCTCTCTCTTTCTCTCTCTCTCTCTCTCTCTACCTCTCTCTTTCTCTCTCTCTGATCCTGTGTCATTGGTTAACACCAATCTCTGATTCTCATTGGAAGCCTCTTGGCTTTGCAACAACGTGTTTTCACACAACTCACTCCATGGTGTTTTACCATTTTCAACCAACTCGTTTTCATATTATTCATAAGTGCTCATCATTTGCTCTTCACTTGTTTTTAACTTTGCTCATAAGTTTTCATCATTTCTTTTCACTTTTCACATAAGTGCTCATCACGTGCTTTCCACTCCCGCCATGTTTTTATATGCTCATTATATATGTCATTTAGTTCAGTATTCAATAGTACTTGTTGCGCTCGCTTAAGTATTATTAACACTTTGCAGTTTGTTCTTTATTCAAGAACCTTCAACTTGGTCTCCAAAACCAATTTTCATCATTTTCAGTTTGTTCAGCATTTACATATGCCTGCTTCCCACGCCTGGTGCACCCCAGTACGAGTGTTCCTTTCCTCACACTCACCGGTATGTGTCTGCTCCCTGGGGCATCTTCTCTCTCCTGCATCTCCTTCACCCTTCTGCTGCACACGGCATCCTTCCCGCTAGCCTCTGTCCAGCCTGCTCCACATTTGCCAGTTTCATCCTTCTCTCAAGGCGGGTTACTCTCCCTGTTTGCCTGGCTGTCTCCGTTTGTATGCATGTGTTGCCCGTCAAATGGTTGCAGGTGCAAATCATTTACATTAAGTGCCTGGCCATTGTTAAGCCTAGCAGCAGGACATGCCTGCCTATTGCAATGGCACTCCTCAATCAGTCCTCTTTCTTGTCTCAGTACCAAAGTGGTGTGAATGATTGAAAGTGTGCATAACTGCCAGTTGCCTCCTCCTCATCCCAGTCTTAAAGTTAAATGGCTGTGGGACATTTGGTGCGTAAGGAAGAGGAAAAGACTAACAATAACCTACGAAGGGCACGGGAGCATAGGGTAAATTCTGACAAGGAAAAGGGGATATCATTTCTCACCCAAAGACATCCTCTCCCCACTCCCCAAAGTCCCTCCACTGCAGTGATCATCCCTTGCATATTCACCCCCAGAGTTGGGAACCAGGAGCAGTGGCCTTTCCCTGGCCACCTGAGAGGAGGATACAAGGGGAGTAGAAGTGAGGATGCCCTCAGATTCCTCACAGCACTTGCACTTCAGAATTTCAGAAGAGACAGGAAAACAATCATCACAACTGATGCCAGCAATGTTGGTCTCGGAGCAGTCATGATGCAGGAGGAAAGAGGAAAGGTATTTCTCATTGCTTTTGCCTCCAGACTATTGAAAGGAGCTGAGAAAAATTATGCCACAATCATGAAAGAAGCATTGGAAATAACATGGGCTGCAGAGAAATGTAGGAGTATTATCTCGGGAACAACATTTGTATTTCACACGGACCATAAGCCATTGGTTGAAATAATAACCTCCAAGGACTGCACAAGGTTTCAGCCAGAAGAATCAGGCGATGGGTGTATCATCTTGTAGAATACAATTGCATAGTCAGGTATATTCCAGATGTTAGAAATTATGTTGCAGACTGCTTGTCAAGTAAGATGTTAGTAGAGGAACCAGAGGACGAGGAGAAGGACCAAGAAGTGGTTCTGGAAATGTCCTCCCTGTAATTCCCCGAGATTAGAGGGATGAAGCCATGACTAAAGATGTCAATCTGCAAAAAAACATGCAGCTCTCGGTGCAGGGTAAACCCAATAGAAGAATGTTTGAGGAACTTGGTCTGGCTTCCTTGTGGAACGTGAAGGATGACTTGTGTGTCCAGATTGCTATACTGAGGCATGGAGACAAAATCCTTCCACCTGAAATAGTAGGAGTTTGCCTCATAGAACGTGGACATGAAGGACACCGGGATATCTTAAAGACTAAACAAAGGATAGAAAATGACTACTGGTGGCCAGATTGTGATCTACAGATCGAGAGGATTCTATGAAATGTTATCCTTTGTAATAGAAGTGGCAAAGTGTGTGTGGGTTCCAGACATCCTATGGTTGTCACAGATATCCTGGAGTGGCTGTGGGACAAATTAGGAATGGACATGTTTGGTCCCATCTGGAGCGATGGTGTGCAGTCTTTCTTCCTGGTGGTAATAGACTTGCTCACCAGATGGGTGGATGTGCTGATTATTTATTTTTATTTATTTATATTATTTATTTGTAACGCGCGTAGACAAGTCATGTAGCCATAATAGCGCTGGGTCAAGACTACAAAGAGAAAACACAAAGCCGGGCGGTCAAGGGTCAGGCAAGGAGGAGTCATTTGCGTGACAAAGAGTGTGATTGATTTCCTGGGGGAGGTGCGTGCTCATAAGGGATATCTAATTGTCATAGTGACAGATAATGGGTCACAATTCAGGTTGAGAGAGATGGAAGAATATTGTCGGACACACTCCATAGTACACAGGAAGAGAGCCATATATGCCCCTAGACCAACGGTTGGTGGAGCATTTTAACAGCTAAGGGAAGCAATCAGGTGGGCCATTGCTAAGAGCCGCCACGGGAAGCTTGCAGTGAAAGAATCAGTTATGGTTCACAGGTTCACCCCTCATTACACCACTGGCATCTCGTCATTTCAGCTAAGCAGGGGGAGGAAAGCTTATACTAATCTTTTATCATCTTTGATGGATAGAACTCCAGTATCAGAGAGTATGTTTGAAAGTGTGGTGGAAAATATCAGAAAGGGGAAATTGAAAATCAAATTACTGCATGACAGAATGGGTGTGAATATGGGCAGTATTCTAGCTGCTGTCTGGGACATGGTGAGAATCAAACTGCCCGTAGCCCTCAGAGACGGTCAGATGCCATTAAGGTGAAGGAGGTTTTCCAAACCTGCCATTAGGTGGGAAGATGGGAGAGTGTGGAATATGGATAGGGTGACATGGATGAGAAGGAGGTCTGATGGTGTGGAGAGTGATGGGCGTGTGAAGAGCGATGCTGGAGTGAATGTCAAGAACAACAGATGAAAGGAATCTCACTTCAAGGTTTAGAAGGTCATATCAAAGGCCAGAACATCTCAGAGAATATGTGTAGAGGAGGAACATTGTGACTTCCATAGAAAGATAGTGGAACTATGTGAAGAGAAGGGGATGTGTAGTGTGGCTGAGACTTACAGCCATGTGAAACTGCTCAAGAGCTCCTGAGACTCAGAGGATTCCAGAGGAGAATGTATGGAGCGAGGAGGAGCAAGCCGGGCATTTGGAGAGGATGTGGACGGCTGCGAGAGCAGGCAGGGCTCCCTGTACTTATCTTATATCTGATTACATACATAAATACAAATATTTTAAAGTTACCTTGTATCTCCCATTTCTGAGACACTACAGCAATACATTTACAAAATGTTCCAAGTTCAAGTCTACTAATGTTGTAATACCTCGATTAAGCGCTTCCTCCCTAACCACTTGCAGATTAGGTTTTGGATTCAGCCAACTGATACCATCAGGGTTTTGATAGGGAGGAGGTGTGTAGCTTGTAACTTCCTTTGGAAAAAAAAGACTCAGTCTGTCCCACTTTTGCTAAGAGGGCTCTTTTGACCTCATTAAAAAGGGGGTTTCCAGCGGCATTGATGTTCTGATATGACAGTATGACGGCTATAATTCTCATTTGAGTAATGGTGCCGAATAGCAGGTCTTAAAAATTATTATCCCAGTGAAATTGGGTTGCTAAGAATTCGAAGGTGATGAAGAATGGCCCAAGTTCTCAGCTTCCCGGTAGGGGAGTAGGACTATGTGACGAAGGGAACGGTTAACCCGGAATCCACCTAACCTATCAAGTTTGTCTCTCTTTGACCTTTTCTTGGCTATCAAGGATCCTCTCCAGGAAGGACTCCATTAACTGAGGAGTATCCATGTGTACGTGGGAGACTGCTTGTTGAAAGGTCTCGAAAACATGGGTGAACACATTTTCATTTTCAGAAGGTGTACAATCTCTGTCGACTTCAGAATCACTGAACAGACTAAAGAAATGTCACAAGACCTAGTAGTACCGCTATTGTATTTTTGCTCATCACTGCTTTCATACTCCATTGTCTTTCTGGTTGCTTGTTCCCTTCCCTTTGACCTGTGCCACTTTGAAACAACTAATTACTTGATGTATAAGCACCCTACAAATGCCCAATAAAATACCCCCACTGAGCAATAGGGGTAGGTTGTCAATGGGTTTTGAGTCGAACTCTCATTGTTCAGAAAGACATCAGTGTTTTTTAAGCTGGTTTACCCATCCTTATTGAACAGATCTATAAGACCCTATATTAAAAAATGGCCACCTAATGATGCAGAGGTTCTTGAACTCTATTTGACAAATGATGCACACATCTTACATAGAAGAGACCTTGAAAATTGACAGCTCATAACTCTGGCTGGGATGTGTTTGGAAAGGGACAGAGATTGGGCAAAGATCACTCCAGATTCTTAACTGCTGTGACAGTGGTTGTTGTTTGATTGACATGGTTTTGCCACCACTGAGGGGAATTTGGACTGTGGTCTGATTACATATCATCACCTCTATATATACCACAAGGAGGCATAGATATTTTTTGTCCATCCGTGCTTGGACAGTCAAACCTCCATTGGGGTAGTTGTGGTTATCTGTTTGCTGGTGAGCATTAGGTATTTTCTAAGTGTACATATTGAAGCCTATTCCAAATTGGTTGCACACTGCCATTAGTAGCTCAGTGTACACATTGGAATTCTACCCACTTTAAGTAGTTGCCTTGATACATAATTTTCGATTCCAAACTAGATAAGAGGATGTTGTGGTCTACCGTGTTGTGTGCTACTGATACATTTAAGTAGGTGATCACTAGTCTATGAATGATGCCACTTTTGAGATGAAAAAGATTTCCAGGTCTTGTGCCAGGTCTTGAGTGGGTTCAGTTAAAGAGTTGGTTTGGCTGGGGTCAGGGAAATCATCATAAACAGTGAACTGTCTATTGTTATGCCTATAGTTCCTGGTATGTTGGATGTATTTCAGTTTATTGACGGGGCTCGTGAATTTAGCCCAGTTCTGTTACAATTTGCACCACTGCCTTCCATGATGACTAATTGCCACTCAATCAATGGATATCTGGTTTTTATTGCTTTTTTGGCTTCTTGGATATGAGCCATTCCTCGACATCCAATAATTCTCTTAATAATTTGCACCACTTCATGAGCAATCTCGCAGGATTATTCAGATGATCTGGGTCTTCGAGTTCGAAGGTGAACCTGGAGGAAATTTTTCGGGGTCACTGTCCTTTCTCAACTGAAGGTTACATATGGGAAACATTTTTAGCAGTTTCCATTTGTTGCAGGCAGGTGGAGTTTGGCAAATTTTAAGACGGTCCCATGTCATTTAATCGCAGGATGTTTTTTCACTGGCTTTTTTACCTCTGATTTTTTATTGGAAAAACTCATAATATTTTTTATTTTTATTTTGGGGGGTTCCCTTCCCAATCTCCCCATCCCCTTTACTTTTTTATATATGCCCAAACACCCACAACCAATATATATATTTGTACAAACCCCCCCAAAAAATGTGATGAGTTTTTTGGGCAAAAAAATCACGGCAAAAAACCAGCGAAAAAACATCCCACGATGAAAGGACGTTGTACCTTTAAGACTTAGGGCCACATTACGAGGTTGAAGGAAAGGGATTACCGGCACCAGTAAGGATGCCGTTGCCGGTAAACTCTTACCTCCGTATTCTGAGGTCCCTTAGCGGGTCCCTCTATGGGCGCCTGGTTTTACCAGGCACCCTTAGCGGGAGCCGCTAAGGGACAAGGGAGCTATTAACAGGCCTGCTATTAGCGGCCCCGTTATTAGCTCCATCCTCATTCCCATTGAGCCCTATGGGGGCTTGAATGGGAATGGGGAATGGTTCTCAGAATGGGGATTTACTGGGTCCTCCAAGGTTGGAATGACCCGGTAAGTCCCTATTTCGAGAACCCGGACCCAGAATGCGGTAAGGGGGTAGCCATGGTGCTAGTAGCACCATGGCTACTTCCTACCTTGTAATGCGGCCCTTAGTCTGATCAGAAAGCGGGATCTAATTTTGTATCACAATAGTGCAGTTGCAGGAGAATATTACATCCAGTGTGTGAGCATGATTATGGAGTGAAGCCTCAGTCTTCAATGGTTTCCAATAGGTATGCTTTCTACTGTGCTTGCCATTGATGCCACAACTTTTTATTTCAGCACTAAATGTGGGATTATGGCTAGGCTGTTGACAGGCAATAGCGATCAGTACATAGTTATTGGTGTTGGTTCAAATTTTGATGAATTGATGTTCAAAGGAGTTGCAGATTTTTCTATGTATCTTAGAGTGTGTCATGGTGCACGGGATATTCAAAGGGGTAGACTAGATGGACCATTCAGTTGTTATTTTCATTCAGTACAAGCAACGCATGTAATGAATTGAACTACTATGTTACACACCAACCATACATAAGTTGATGTTTCTTAATAAATGATGAGTTCAGATAAGATGCTCCCTATGCGTAGATTAGTACCTAAGGTTCATTAGAAGGTGTGTACATTTGTCTTGTGCAAAATGCACCATGATTACAATGCAAACATAACCCAGAACACTGGACATCATTTACATACCTCTATGCATGATTATTCTATGGGCCTATTACCCTTCATTACGGGAGTGCCTTTTACGAGGTTCCCTTTGCGCGACACGGCAAGGACTCCTGATAAAACCAGGCGTCCTTAGCGGGTCCCGCGAGGGGAACAGGGAGCTAATAACGGGCCGTTATTAACGGCACTGTTATTAGCTCCCTCCCCATTCCCATTGAGCCCTATGGGGGCTCAAATGGGGATGAGTTAATTCAAGGAGGAATTACCGGGTCCACCAATGTCAGAATGACCCGGTAATTCCTCATTGAAGGAACCTGGTACTGGGACCCGGTATGGAGGCAGCCATGCCCTTATAAAGGGCATGGCTGCCTCCATACTCGTAATTAGGTCCTATGTGTTGGTTACATTGAAAAAACATTATTCTCAGCTGGGTCTGTGGCTCAGTGGGCTAATGTATCCACTACAAGGACCTCTGTTTGTCCTCATGGTCACAAGTTAAAATACCAGCAGGTCCACTCAGCCCTTCACCATTCTGAGGTCGATAAAATGAGTACCATTAAGTTGGGTAATAATAAACATCTGTTATTAGCACCAAGATGGCCTTTCGTGGGTGAATGTGCGATTTACAAATATGTCTGTTAAGTTATGTTATTTCTTTTTTGCGTCCATGTATTCATTGAAGTATTTTGTTCAGAATTGTGCTTCACCATAGGACTATTTCAGAGTAGCTGTTTGGTAAATGCATACAGTGATTGCAAAGGTTTGGTTATCATGCTGATGAACTGCCTGGACTATCTGATCAGTTAAAAGATCATTTTGTCTGGTGTTTGAAGGAGACCATTCAAAAGAGTGTTCCACAGTTGTTGGGCCTAGTTCTTCAGCTGAGGAGGAGCATGTCCTGATGTGGTTGGATAGGCGTAAGGGTGTGCTCCAGATCACTTAGGTATAATGGGGTTTGCACACAGATATTTGAAGTAGGAGGTGAGTGCTACCCCTTTAGACTGGTTGGAAACATTTGTGCACGAGCACAATAGAAATAAAATATCAATATCAAGAAGGTCCAAAAGGGTTCTGGTTTATTGATGTTGTGTTTGTCATCTTGTCTGGATTAAAAACAAATCTAGAGGTTATCTTGAATATGCCAACAACATATATACCGTCATCATCTTTACTGAAGTGATGTCTGAGGTCATAATAAATTATTTAAATACAGTGGTCATGTTAAAAAACAACAATTGAGTTTGCCGCATTCCACAAAGAAGTGAATTGAAACCCATTTTGGAGAGGTAATTTGTGTCAACCACAATGTTTCATGAAGTGATGACCTTATTTGCAGGTTTTTTAAAAAAAATGTAAAGTAAAGTTCAATAATACCATTCTGAAGCAAGTGTTTTGAAGGAGAATTTAAAGGAGCAGGGATATTTGGCAGAACTATTAGAGCAACCTCAAAGCAAAGCAGTACTGAAATTAAGAGCATATTTATTGAAATCCAAACAAAAAAGTACTTTCAACATAATCATTGTTCTTCACATCTACATATGGCAAAGTATCTAAAATGAAGTTGGTATTATTAAAAACATGGAAACACTCAGAATTAACTTTCTTTTGCAAAATAATACTGACTCAGCCTTCAAAAGGCAGCCTAACTTGAAACATACATTTTTAAGAGCAGACACAATCAAACTGAAGGATCACCACACTATTTTCAAACTTCATAAAGGAAGACATAGTCATGTCTTGATTGTATAAACTAAAAAACGGTAATGTTAGGATTAGTGCTATACCATCATATTTCTGACGAAGAGACACAATAAAAAGGGTATAGTACCAGTCTAAATAATTATGTAGTACATTGTTTAAAATGCCAATTTGGGTAAATCTAGGCAGTAGAAGCCACACAAAAAACACAAGAGAGATTTGGGGAACATAAAGACGATATCAGTAACCAGAATGTCAAATGTCCAGTGGCAAGCATTTCCTTGAAGTCTATCATCAAATTGATCAGCTTAAGTTCTAATTTGTAGAGACTGTGTTGATACATCCGCAAGGAAGAGATCAAGAAAAAAGATCATTACGCCAGAAAGCTTTCTGGATCCAAAGATTGCAAAACCTGCTCCCATTGGGAATTCATATATTATTACATTCATTTCTATAGATGAATTACCATCATGAAGTGATAGACCATTAATTAATCAGCAATACATTGCAAATCATATTGCATTGGTCATTATTTGTTGGAATGATAGTGAAAATACTTTGATTCAATGTCTGTCACATGCCTAATTTGATATGGTGCTGAATCGACCTTTGACAAGTTTTAAAATTATGGACATTTGAAAATTCATTACTTACATGTATTATTCATGGTATATGTGAGGCTTGATAGAGATGTTATTTTGAGAAGTACCATGCACACATTGATCATGGTGAGTTATTTGTGTAAAAGGTGTTAATACATAAGGACTATACAAGACCCACATTAAGAGTAAAATTAACTATTGTCTGTGTTGAATCTTAACTTCTTCAGGCATGGAAGATAAACACAGATGATGCGCTTTAAGTAGAAAATGGGCACACAGAGTATGCTTAACTAATCATCACTTGAGTTGACTATATCATTTGAAATGAAAGATTAACACAGACAATTAGACAGGTATACATATTAAGATACCATCAATGCTAATTATGACTGAACAGATTCTATATCCCACATGAGTTTATGCCCATAGACTGCAATTTTGAAATGTAGTAAGTACTTCTACACAGTCACTGTGCAAACCAAAACCACAAAGGATGTCCCGGATATCGTTCATCATATACACTTGCATATTATACATTTGAGAGATGCAGAAGTGTGAAGTGTAGCAGAATGAGTGATTGATTTTTTATGGAAAAATGCACTTTCACAATGTTGAAACACCATTAAATAGGTGCCATGCCACTGTATGTAGATTAGATTAAATATTTTTGGGAAAGATATTCCTCTAATTAGAACAGCACCACCATTTGATTCTGGAGAAAATAGTCACTTGTAAATACAGGGGCATGGCATGTATCTTGGATATACGTTTAATGATTTAGTTTCTGTAATGGACTGACATCCACAATGTGTATATTTAAAGAATGTTGTTATACTTTTAAGCCACCTGATGATGGTTTCAGGGACAAAATCATGCACATCATATCTCGTGGAATAAATTGAGTGATAGATTCTTTCAAAATGAGTAGTGAGTTTTGAGTGCAACTTGCCGACCAAACACAGCAGTTTAGAATAGGATGTCTGCTTGGGTTTTTAAATGAGTGCATCTTATTAATAATTCATTATTTGAATGATTCACATGCTCCAGGACCAGATTCATTATCAAATGCAGCGCTTAAGAGAAATTGGGAATTCTGGGTGTACATCTTTGAAAAACTCTTTGAGAAAGTATTGAATGAAAGGGTTATCCCTCATAGCTTGAGGTGATTGATTTTGATCCCTGTGTATAAAAGGGGGGAGCATGATAATCCATCTAATTATCACCTTCTGGCAATGCTAGATGCCTGTCAAAAAATGTTTGCGAACATCCTCCTGAAAAAATTGGAGAAGTGGGCATCTGTTGCAGGGCTATTGCCGCCATTCCAAACAGATGTTCGCAAGGGATGTAACACCATGCATAACATTTGCGCAATTCAATATGCAATGGTAGCATGTAAACAGACACCTAAAGACAGGCTATAGCACTCTTTTGGTATCGCGTAAACTGAGACAATAAGGTATTGATTGCTCGCTATTGCATTTTATCATCTTGCTATACACAGATTATTTGGTTGTTATGTGTCGCAACCAGGAGGGGCACACAGCATAGGATATATTGGTTAATATTGGAATAAGGCAGGGGTGTGCCCTAGTGCCTGTGTTTTACAATTTCTACGTGCGCGATATGGGTCCATCTATATAATCGGTTCATAACTTCCCTCCACAGATTGGTACGCTGGCGGTTTCATGGCTTGGCTATGCAGATGATACTGTCCTGATGGACCACACAACAATTGGACTACAGCGATTAAACGACGCATTGGGTATATATGTGCTCCAAAACGGTTCGATCATTAATGCCCGCAAAACAAAAATACTGTTAGTTGGGGTTCAACCCTAGGTTGGTTTTTGTCTGCTATATGAATGGGATTCGATTGGAAGTTGTTGATCATTATATATATTTGGGTTTCCCATTTGCAGCTAGCCAAAGCTGGAATTGTATACCCATTTCATACGTTCTTATATCCTGAAGAAATGGTTTCTTTTAAAAAAAGGTATCTGCCTCAAGGGTGTTAATAATATAGAGGTTCAAGTTGCCCTAAATTGGAAAAGTATTATTACTGAGGTTTTGTATGGGTTGGCAGCAATTCCTGGACAGCTGATGGGATGGATTGACAGACTAGAAGGGATAATACTGAGATCAAGTTTGTGGGTCCCACAATCTGTGCCTTTAGAGGCTCTTCTTTGTGAATTGGGTCTTCAATCTCTTAGGTTCTGTTGGCTCACTCAACGTTGCAATATGTACAGTACCATTTTACAAGCCATTGATATTACCAATAGCTTACTTTACTATCTAGCTTTTGCAAATACACAGATCTGTAAAAACAATTTCTTGCTCCAACTTTGTGAGAATGCAATCGCCCATTTAGTCGACTTAAATATCTCTCTGGATACTTTACTAACCCTTCCAAACTGGACTCTCTACCTGAAAAGGAAGTCCTGGTTGTTAGATCATTGCAGTGTTGTTGACTGAATTTCCGGTATGACACTATATGCCAAATATAGTACCCTGGTTTTTGCAGACATGCACCATGTACATATCTAATGCACCCTCTATTGGAAGATTCATCATCGATCTTCGGATGAATTTATTACCAAAGTTGTAAAATACAGGCAGATGGAAGAAAGTGCCCAGGGAGAAAAGAACATTTTGTCTCTGCAATTTAGTAGTGGAATCTGCCCAACATATTTTGACTCAATGCCCAGCTATGTCTACTTTCTATATAAAGAGTTAAACTAATTTTGTTACTGGTGAACAGAACAGAGAAGGGGATCCATTCTGGAGTATGCTAGTGGGAGCTGAATCAGTCATTTTTATGGCAACAGGTTATTATGTATGGAAAAAAGCCTACAAATTAATTAAGGAAATGAAAGATGACTAGATTTAGACCTCATTGGAATTTTATGGATTTTGTTTTTTAAATTATGCACCGTGAAAAATATTCATGAATTTGCTATTTTTTTCTTAATGATGTAAAATTCTGGGTTTTATAATGTGATTACATACAATCTTATATGTGTTTTTATGTGCATTTATGTGTATTTAATATGTGTATTTAATACTGTCTGCCAGTGTTATGTGTTTTCTAAAAGGTGTGTCTTTATGTACTTGCACAGGTATATATAGACAATGCAATGCATTTTTTAATATCAAAATACATTTCCTATAAGCCTCACACCACCGCTCTTAGGTATGTGTATGTATATATATATATATATATATATATATATTGGGAAAACCAGAGGAGAAGGGACGGACCGCACTCTCCGTGGATCCAAGGAGGTCCTACAATCCCGAATGGGAAGAGAGCCCAAGAAAAAATATAATGCCCACACTACAAGAGTAGGAAGTATTTTAATGGTAAAAGAATCTGCACAATAGTACAGAACAAAAAGGCTGGGGAAACAGCAAGACAGACAGAGGCAGGACGCCTGGTACACGGCCCACCTACAACGCGTTTCACGCTCAACTGAGCGCTTGATCACGTAACAGAGACACAATTAACAATGACATGTAGTCCATCATCTATGTTAGTTGGAATAGAGGTGCTAAGGAAGACTGTTTTCATGGCGGCCATGTTGGAATGGAGATTAAGCAATAAACAAACAGTGTAGCATATATACCGCCCTAAAGTAAAGTACAGAAATGAAGACAAAATTCTATACAGACTACCATTGCACCTCAAATTCCAAAGTATGTGGCTGGTTATTTGATAACAAGATATTACAATGCAAATTTACAAATTAAATAAGTGCATAATTCACTTACAAATTGTATATAAGATTGCAGCTTATAGAGGTCAATCAGTCAGTCTAAAAGTAAACTGAAGAAGCTAAATAAGCAACGCAATACCATGTGCAATCAGGATTTGTACAAATCAAAAAAATCCCAAAGATTCGTAGCATACATATGCAAGGTTGGATTGTGTGCAGCTGAGCAAAATATCAGCATAAGTATGTGCAAAATAGCAGATATTGCAACGCATTCGTCATAATAGACGGTTTACAGGGCTCAGTGCCGGAAGAAATAGTCATGGAAGGGCCATCAGGGTGGTAAGATGATCAGAATATAGGGATGTATAAAAACTGATCAACGTTAGGAATATATATGTATATACTACACAGCCACAGCAGTGGCTGTGTAGTTATGGTTAAGTGGCTGTTTCCATAGGAAGAGCCCTTTTTGGGTGGCTTATAACTTCGCTCTCCCTGGACGAATCCTCACCAAATTTTGCTATATAAGTATCTGAATTCTTCTGCAAAGTTTGGTGAGGTTTGGTCCAGGGGGGGAAAAGTTATAAGGGGGGTCCCAAAACTTTTTTTTTTTCCCATATACTGAATGGGAAAAAAACTTTGCTCATGTCTACAGTCCAAACGCTGGACGGATTTTCACCAAATTCAGACCAGGATCAGCAGCTTGGTCCCGAAAGTGTGCTTCTGCAAATTTGGTGAAAATCAGTCCAGTAGTTTTTTATAAAACGAGGAAAAAATAGGTAAAAAAAAATTAGTGATATATATGTTCGGTCCGCGGATACACTTCCCTGTTCGCTCCGCGGACAGTGTCCTGATTGGCCAACCGGCTTGTGTCATGTCCACGGACATGCAACGTGTTCGTTGATTGAACGGTGAAGAGCGTGAAGCGCGTCAGATTTTCAGGAACGCCCACCATCTTGGATTCGCAGACATCCGCGGACAGCGCACTGAAACTTTGTTGAAAAATACTATTTAGTAGAGTGTGTTGTTGTGTGAAAGTGTTTGGGGAGGGTGGGGGAATAAGAGATGGGTTAAATGTTTTATTTATTTAGGGGGTAGACCCCCCTGTTGTGTTCGCTTTGTCCGCGGACAACACGGATGTTCTAAAATGTTCTAAATAAACGAAATGGGAGTGTTCTGAGGACACTACGCCTGTCCGTATTGTTAGCAAGCAAGCTGATGACGGTAAAACTGTTTGTTTTGATCGCAGGCAAGTTGAATCTGTTCTAAGAATACATCATGTGTCTTGGGTTGTTAGTCAATAAATACAATGGGGGTGTCCTGAGGACGGTATGCCTGTCTGTTCTGTTCGCAAGCAATTTCAAATTGTTCTAAGAACACATGTTCTGAAGCACGTTCAAAGTGTTCTTAGAACACATTATGTGTCCTGGGATGTTCGTAAATAAACAAAATGAGGGTGTCCTGAGGACGCTATGTCTGTCCGTACTGTTCGTAGGCAAGTTGAAACTGTTCTAAGGACACTCATGATGTCCGTGGACATTAAAGGTGTCCATATGGCATAGTTACAATGTTTGACTCTATGGGTGTGATATGCTGCGGTGGTCCATATGGCCATGCACCCAAGACCCTATGCCCTGGCCACAACCCCCACAGGATATCACACCCATAGTGGTTTATAACTTTGGGATCCAAGAACAAATTTATAAGCAACAAAGTTAAAAGCCACTATGGGTGTGATATGCTGTTGTGGTTGTGGGCAGGGCCTATAGTCTTGGGTGCATGGACAAGATCAAATTTATAGGCAGCAAAGTTATAAGTCACTACGGGTGTGATTTGCTGTGATGATTGTACTTAATATAATATACTTACTGTTCGGTTTAGTAACTGGAGTACATGTATTTCTTCTTTATTTCTGTGATAAAAGAAAAGATCATGTTAGTATTGGTATTTTGTAACAACTTATAACATTGAATAATCAACATTTTTGACCCTCATATTTAGTAGATTACAAACCAGTGTACTGTGCAATTTGCTCAGTTTCTGTGATTGTTGCTAAAATCATTGGGTCTGTGGGAGAAAAAAAATCCACGTTGGATTAAAAAAAAACATTTTTTGTTATGCTACAGTCTATTTCTTTGTTTGTTTTCAGTGTTCACTTGTTGTTTCTGTCTAATGCTCTATATATTGGCTTGTTGCAGATTTTTGGAGCAGTTAGATACCTGTTGACATATTCTGACAGTCTATTTATTTTTTATAATGAAGTGCTATTGATTTATCTGTTTGGATATTGTAAAATTTTGGGGTAGTTAGATACCATTTGGCGTATTCTAACTGTCTACTTTTTGTCATAATGTAGTGGTATCGATATATCTGTTTGGTTATTGAAAATCTTGGGGTAGATAGATACCAGTTGCTGTATTCTAACTGTTTATTTTTTTATATAATTTAGTGGTATTCATTTATTTGCTTAATTGTTGTAGAATCTTGGGGCAGTTATATAGCTGTTGGCATATTGTAACAGTTTATAGTTTTCTAAAAGAAGTTTAGTTAATGTTTAAGTACAATTTAGTTAATAAATTTTGGTTTTAAGAAGATTAAATAAGCGTTTGTAAGATTTGCAGGTAATCTCTGCTTTAGAGTAATGGTACTATCATTACATTCGAACCATCCACAATTCTTTTTTATATATGCAGTATAGTGACCTGCATTGGTTGTGGCTCCTGTGTGGTAGATTATACCTATTGATGTGAAGGTTTTCTTACCAAGTGATACTTGACCATGTGTGAATCCAGTCAGCTTGCAGTTGTTTTTGGTACCATCTGCATTGTAACGTAGAAGCATTAGTATTACGTATTTACTATGTGTTTGTATTAGTAAGGTGGAGCGATTATCCGAATTGCAGGTAGTACATAATCTACCATGGTTTTCATTTTGTACAAGTTGCTGAAATGGAATGGATTCACAATTAGGTATTGATACATACACAAAGCGCTCATTGGGGATTTGTTCTTATGTCACATTGTTGCTGAAAGTGCATGTATGTTTCCACGTGTATGAAATCTGGAAGATTTCATTTATAGGTATGTTTTTGTCTTCCACTACTTGTAGTAAGTACATTACAAATTCTTGTGGATCTTCCTGTGAGTTTACAGTGAATTTCACCATTTCAGCACAGTAGTGCAATTGTTGTCTTATTTTATAAACACTATACGTGTTGTCAGGATTATTTGTTGCGTTTCTATGAAGTACTAACATTTGCAAACACAATTCGTCTGTACTGTGTAAGTAAATGTTGTCAACTATTGGTGGTAATTGAAATAGAATATTCATTGCTACAGTTGCGTAGCAACTTACACCAATTACATTTGAAAGTTTAAAAGGACCAGGTAGTTCTGTATCTGAGTGCTTTTTTTGGAGTTTGTCTTCCATCTTTGAAGAAGTACCTGGTTTACTTTCCCTAATAGGTTCTTTTTTGATTGTGGTACTTGATGAAGTATTAGTTTATTTTAATCTCTTTGGAGAATTTGCAGTGACATCCTGCTGCATTTCTGTTTGATTTAGTTTTCTTTTAGAACATTTTACTTTTTGTGGAATAGGATATGTTTTTAGATGGGTGGTGTATAGTGAACGATTTCTATTGTATTCTGAAATGCAAGGAATATCAGCGTTTACTTTACTTGCATGAAAGTTGATTAGAAATAGATTGTCAAGTGTACGTAAGCGTGATAGTGCTACGTAGCTCATGCCTACTTTAAAGACTGTGTTACCAATGTCTATCAATGCTTTGTCTAGGGTAAGACCTTGTGATTTATGAATGGTGACTGCGTATGCAAGAGTTAGAGAAAATTGTTCTCTCCGTACATACATGTCTTTGAAGAGAAGGAATCGAGCTGTTGAGCATCCTATCCTTTTCACTTCTGAAAGTTTGTCAAAGAGAATATTGACAAACTGAATGTTGTTGTCACGTGGGTATGTTTGAAAGCCAACAACTGTACCCAGTGCTCCATTAACTAGTCCTTGATCCACGTCAATGTTACGTTTAAGCATTACTCTGCAATTTAAGGATTATTTTAATATTTTTTCCAATCCAGCTGTGTTAGAGATTGAATTTTCTAAACTATTTAGTCTTGTTGTGGCTTGTTCACACATGGGTAGTGTCATATCATGTATGTCTAGATTGTCTGTGGTGCTAATTTCAATTATTGGTTGCATTTCTTTTTTTAACATTGTTTCATTGAATTTAAAACAGCTTGCAAGAGTTGGCATAAAGGCCATACAATTGACATTTTTGTGGGCTAATTGTTCCATAACATCCATAGCACATGCATTATGGCAATAAAGTGCATGAATGTGCCAGGTTTTCAATGTTGCTTGTGCTTCTTGAGATAATATACCAACAAATACTTTTTAAGATGTTGGCACAAGTGAGATCTGCAGATTGCTGCATGTTTTCTGTTAATTCTCTGTATTGGAAATGTAGCCAAAGGTTGACATTTCCAATGCTGCCAACAGTTTTACCGCAGACTTTGTGTCCTAAGGTTTTAAAAATAGGCTCACCTTTCACTGGTGTCAATTGAAGAAGATCTCCGAAAACAATAATGTGTTTTCCTCCAAAGAGCTCTTCGTAGTTTGTTTTGAGTACTTCTTGTAATCTGCAGTGAATCAAGGCCAACATTAGGTTGGAGCCCAGGCTCACTTCAACTATTAGTAGCATTTTCATTTGTTTTAATACTCTGTGTAGTTCCATTGCAGCTTCTGTAGAGTTTGTAATAGTCTAATTTGTTTTGGTGTTTACTGGCAGGAGTAGTAATCAGTGTAAAGTGACACCGCCTATGTTGTAGGCAGCTAAACATATGGGGGCAGTAACAACAGCTGAGAGTTTGTTGTTTGTCAATTGTTGAAGGAATTTACTGATGATTTTGATTAAGAATGTTTTGCCAGAACCAGCTTCACCACTGACGTACAGTAGTATAGGTTTGTAATTTTGGCAGGTGCATTCTTTGTTTTCATGTTGTACACCATGTGCAATTTCTTTTGTTACTTCTTCAAAAATGCTACATTGTTCATTGTTTAGTTTTGATTGTAGTATAGTTAAGTCTTCTTTATCTTCATACTGACACATGGTGTTTTCTACTTCTGTCATAGCTAATTCTGCCTTATTTGTTATTAGTGGCTCTCCCAGTGGTTCTTGGCTTCCTGTTACAGAAGGTTGACTACTGTCAGGAGTGTCCTTATTTAGTTGGGGCTGCAGTTCCTCTTCGTGTTGCTGTTCATTGTGCAACATTGTTTTGTACTGTGTAAAGTTTACATCAGTTGTAGTGCTTTCATTTGCTTTGAAAGCGTCTTCATAGGAGTCATAGTTATCTCGTATTTCTTCTTCTTTTCTCCTTGGTTTAAAGAGTTGTAGCAGGGACATGTAATATAGTTCTTTATGTTGAGGAGTCTTTAATGAAAATTTGATATGATTAATTAAATTTGGTTTGGTGAGTTTTACTAAGCTGCCTTCACAATTTGTCACTCTGTATCTACCTTTTTTTCCATTGGGCTTTATATTATTTGTGTATGTGAAGTTTTGGGCTATGTGGTATAGACACACGGTTTCCAAAGTGGTACTTCTGTTTGGGTAGTATGTGTTCAGCAAATTGTTTTTTTAAATGGCTTGGCTGTTGAGATCATGTTTGGCTATTGTTTCTATATCTTTGTATGATTTTAGAACTCTTTTGCTAGATTTAGCAGGACCAAGACTTAGCCATAATATATTTTCAGATTTTCCATACAAAACAGTACCAGTTAAACGATCTGCTGCTTCATAGGAGCCACATTCTCTATGGGAGAGCATTTTTATGCTGAAGCTGTATAATTTTTGAGACAGTGTTTTGTCTGATGACAGGTCATTCCAGAGGTCTTGTAGCTCTGTTTTTTTCTGCTTTGGTTAAGTATGCTGTAACATATCGTGCAACTGCAGTGGAATTGTCTGCAATGTACTGCACATCTATGTTTGCATTCCATAAGTGGGCAATGATTGCATTGTAATCATTGATATATTTTTCTTCTTCTGTTCTTCTTATGTAATATGTATTTTTAGGTTATTTACCTTTAACACTATGTCTAACTGAAGACATGAAGTTGTTCATTTGACCTGTTTTTGTAACCGGTCTAGGGAATCCAAAGCTGCATTTGGTGTAGTATTTCCCTTTGTTTTTGTATTTACGACGTCAATATTTGCCACATTTGTGTCTTTGAAATTGTAAAATTTGTGCTTGAAGATCACTATTTGTTGCTTCTGATGGAATTTGACAAGTGACATATTTTTCAATAAACTGTAAAACAGTGGCGTCTCTGTCTTGACCAAATTTAGGAGCATATTAAATCCATAAAAGCATGTGGATATGTGGTGCTCCTCTGGCTTGGTATTCTTTTCTCCAAAAGAAGTGTTGCACTTCTCCAAGGGGAGGAGCAGTTTTATTACAAATAAAGTGTAGCATAGCAATGAAGCGATGGTGAAAATATCTTGAAACATTAACAGGATCTACAGAACAAAGTTCTCCAGGTGTTAGTATATCTATGTTTGTTTTGTTTTTGTTTGATATGCGTAGGAAATCAAGTAAATCTTCCCATGCATATTCTGCACAACTTAATGTAACAAACCAAGTGGGTGGGCCAAGGTTTCTTATCATAAAACATATATCTCCGTGACGTCGAAACCAGTATTCTTTAGTACCACGCATATTTGCTAATAGATTCGTAATATTTAACTGTAAAACCTCATCTTTTTTTTGCACTTTTTGTAATAATTGTGTAGCTGACATATTTTGAAAGTGGGATCCTGATTTTAATGTGTGTGCAACTCCGTAACATAAAGTTGCTAGTTCACTTTCAAAGAGTAGGTGGAATATGTATTCCACATTTTGTCTAAATCTGGGATCTTCAGAATACACCCGTAATGAGCGATATTCTGATGCTGTTATTTGAATAGGTCTATCATCGTACCTTCCTCCTTTGCCAGTAGGAAAAAGTAGAGGAAAAGCACGTGCTTCTATACTTTTTCCCATATGCTGATTGGTGATCCTTTTGTTTGACGCATTTGGTACGTTTCTAGTGCATATTCTACGGTGTCATTAGAGTGCAATGGGTGAATTGTATAATGGTCTAAAATATTGGATATTGTAGCAGGATCTAGGAGCTCAAATTGACCAGCTTCTTTTGTCTCTTGAATTATTTCAGTGGTATCCTTCAAGTTTTCTTCAATATTAATTTCTTTGTAGTATTCATTATTGTGTTTTAAATATTGCAAAGCTTGTTTAACTTTATGTAAATCTACCAATTGTTGCCAATTTTTTTTGTCTTTTGTAGGTACACCATTTACTAAGATAATTAAAGTTTGCTCCATTGGACGTTGCACTCCTAGAGTGTGCACATTTTCTTTTAGATCTAATGGTAAATACCCTACTTTTCCATGAATACCTTTCACTAATTCAGAGGAATGTAATTTTGCTGTTTTTGGTTGAAGGCGTATTATTGCTTGAAAGGGGTGCACTGTTTGAATTATGATGCTCCCATATAAATTGAGTTATTGTAGGGGTTTTGGTAGTGGAAATAATTCCAAATTATTTGTGATAGCATGTGAAGGAGTTTGGTTGTTGTCAAGTTTTGTAGTGCTTTAACTGCAAAGTATTAAGGGGTCAGTTATTTTGTATTTGTTTTCCGCTATAAGGTAGAGAGCTAATTCAAACCATTTAGAATCTTCATTGTTCTCTATTTTATATGTTAAGTCTACAGTTTTTGTGTTACTTTTATAAAAAGTTCTACGGCAACATACACAAACATGGTTTGGTACTTCAGCAGATGTACTTTTAAATTTCAGTATTTCTTTTTTTGGATGTGTGTAGTAGAAGGTTGCCATGCATAGAATTGTTGCTAATTTGCTTTAAAGCTTTTTCATTCTGTAAGTGGCTTTCACTTGCAAAATATTTTTTTCTGGATATAGTCGATTTCCTCAAGTAGGACTTTTGCTGTAACATGTAGAAGAATGTTATTTAAATTGGCTATTGCTAAAGCAGGACTTTTAGTATAGTACAGTTTATAGACTAGATTTCTTATAGTTGAATGATGTGTTGATATCATTTTGATATAATGGAAGGTGGTTTTGCAAGTAGGTCCTGAAATGCAGGCCAATGAATGTCCTTGTAGTCCTATGTACTTGCGCACTGGACAGGTATCCATATTTTGCAGTAGTTTAATTTTTATTTTGTCTTTGACTTTCACATATTGATTGAGGAATTGGCGTAAAGACTTGAAAGATTATTTGGGAATGTTACACATTGACTTGCATGGCCATTTGTATAGTGGACATTCTGAAACAGTTGAATGGAGAGGTAATTCTAAGTTTTATGGGGATATTTGTGCAAGCAGTATTTCTTGTTCCATTATGGTATTATTAACTTTTTCATAACCTCATCCACTGCTATGTATGGCAATTGTATTTGTTTGCTTTTGTTTGTATGCTTCTTCTTTAAAGTATGATTCTGTGCTCGTAGTGTGACTCCATTCACCTCAACAGATACTTAAGAATTTATTTCTGTTGACATTTCGTGTATTGAGAAGTCTTTTTTGTAATTTAGTCATTAGTTTTGTTAGTGGTTTCATTTTGTTTAACACTAAAATAAATAACTTTCTTTTGAGAAGGATTGCACTGTCTATCAACGCTTCTAAGATTAATTTCCTATGATAGGTTTTAAGGGTTGAGTTTGATTTATCTCCTGTTTTTATAAGATTTTGCAGGTCTCTGTGATGGAAAATAGTTGCTATAATACATTTTCTGGTATGCTGAGTTTGCTCTATATCAAGATTTATAGGAGCAGTGTTATCTGTAGTGGTAGCTGATTTTTTGTTAATTGTTTTGTGGTTTGTTTTATATTTTGATAGAGGAGGCAAAGTTTCTGTACTTGAAGCTTGTTTTGTTTCGCTAAATGACTGTATTAGCTTTTTTGTTTTAACTTTTTTTTACAAAATGTGCTAGAGATGGATGCTTGTTTTGGACACTTCTATTTTCATTTGCTCTGTTTCTGTGTTGCTTTCTACGGACGTGATTTTTGGTAGGCATTCTTTAGGGTCTGTTGAAAAAAATAAAGAAGGTATGGGTTGGGGTGTTCTTAATGTATGTGTGCTGTGTGCATGAGTGTGTGAGTAAGATAATAAAGATGTATGTAATGGTGTGTGATTGTGCATAGGGCAACTAGAACTAGATGGGATGGCTATTCTTGAATTTATGTGCTACTAAACAGGGGTTCAGATGGTAATAGAAAGTAAGCTGGTGGTGTGGAGAAGTAGATATAGTAAATCAAATGGTATACAATTAAAACAGTTGTTTGTTCTATAATATCAAAATTCCAGGGGTTGAGTTGGGTTATTTGTGTGTCGAAAAATAGGAATTTGTGCGCCATTCTGCCTGTAAATCTCTGTTTAGGAAATGGGGATTTGTGGACAATCTCTATTTATAGGCACAGAAATAGCATTAACCTTACAGTGTGTTAATAATAGTACAAATAATATGGTGGTATTCAACTTACTTTTTTTCTGAAATGAGCAGGTTTCTTCTTAGTTGCTCTTTGTACTTCAAATTCGGCTGCTTCTTTTCAGGAGAATGGTCTTCACTGCAATTGTAAACTAAACAAATAAGTAATTCTGTTTGTATATAGCATTGTGTTTAATTTAGACATTGATTTTTTTAATTGAAATTGACCCTCAGCGCCTTCCTCAAAATCATGAAAACTATCTTGTTCACATAAGATGCGTCGCACCAGTTGATTACATATCATATGATCTTAATGCATAAACTGTATTGTAATGACTAACTGTACCAACCAAAATATTATTTGTATGCCTTGTGGAATTCATAATGTACCACTGAATACCACTATTTCTGTAACTAAGCTCTTGTAAGTAACAGCGCCTCAATGCCATGGGCTGCTTGCGCAGTATATAAATATAAGTAAATATATGTTTATATTTTTGTACAAGTATTGTTGTTTGATTTTTGAACATACTGTGTGCATGCAATTTTGTTTGAGTATGTTAACTCTTCATATTGTACTTTAAATATGTTAGTTCAACATGCTTTGAAAATGTGTGTGTAAAAAGAAATTAAATAGCAGATAGGTTTGGAAGTGACAGTTGATTTCAGGAGATGGAAAAAATGACAGTAAATTCATTTGATAGATTATACAAGCTAAAAGTCAGTCAATCTGTTTATATGAATCTATAAAAATTGTACATGTACTATATAGAAAATATGCATATCTGTAGTTTGTGTTCATGCATATGGATATGCATGCAGCTGCAAGTAGAAATCTTGGAGACTTGTACAGTATTTCTGGTAGAAGGTGCTTTCCAATGATATGACACTTGTACTCAGAGAGATTAACAGTACATTTAAAGTGCTGATCTATGATGATGCAGTTAGATGTAGAGGTCTTGGATGTGATTGGTGGATGTTCATGTGACTTCTTAGCTATATCCAATGGGGGAATGGCACAGAAAGAGAAAAGGAAATGGTAGAAGGACTGTTCATGTTACAATATGTCCGCGGACATGGCAGTAGTCTGCGGACATCGGGTGTTACATCCAGGGATTTTTGGGTTGGGGAGCCATGCAAATGAGAATGACCAGAGAAAGGGATTGGTCAGGAAAGTTTAGTGGGTGTGTTGTGCCAGGGGAGAGTTTCTCAGATACTCTTTTTGCTGAGAGAAGAACAGATAGCTATGGCTGTGTGTTTCAAAAAACAGATTGTTTGGATTTTGGGAGACTCGTGGATACATTGGTTGAAGGTGCATGCAGAAAGCTGTGGGGTAGCTGTAGATCTTGGATTCCCACATGTGGAAGTGCACTGGCATGGAGTACGTGGAATGAAGTGGTTGGACTTGCTACCTCTCTGTGCTACTTTGGAGACAGAGCAACACCCAGACATAATTGTAATTCATTGTGGAGGGAACAGTTTAGGACATGTGTGTGGAATTTCTTTGCAATTTGCAATGAAAGAAGGAATTGGGAAGATCATGGACATGTTTTCAAATTCACAAATCATTTTTTCACAGATTGCGCAGAGACAAATACGGCTTCGTTCTTCTTCATTTGGTCCACAAATGGAGAAAGCAAGGCGCAATGTCAATAAGGCTGTTTGTGCCTTTCTAAGAGATTTTGGCATGCCCTCTTTTCACAATGAAAATATTATGTTCCGTAGTACATACCTTTTTTCGCAGAGATGGAGTCCATCTTACTCATGCTGGCAATCAGATTTTTTGAGAAATGTACAAAATGCATTGCAACCTTTTTTGGAATTACAGCATCCATTTTATAGTAGGTGTTGAGCATTTCAAATTTTTCAAACACAAATAAACACCACCAACAGGTTCTTTTCAGAGCCACCACTTCCTCCCAGACAAAACTGCAATGGTTATGATAGGGTAGCACCCCAAAATTTTAGATGTCCGCGGACTGTCCGCGGACTTCTAAAAAATACAAAGGGTCCTGCTTCACTCATTTTCACTTCTATTTTTTAACTGTAAAAAGCGGCTTTGAAAGTTGTTTTAATTTTTTTTTTGTTTTTTTTATACAAGACACACTAGGAGAGGAGGGGAAAGTAGGGTAAGGGGGGACACCAACCACGGGATAAGAACGGGCGAGCTGAGAGAGAAAGATGTAGAGTGGGTTTTACTTGGGTAGTGAGCAGACCTTCTCGTGCTCTGAAACGATAGACTCAAAAGCGTTATGAAGTCTCTCCCCCCTGCACAGTACTGCATCGCAGTACATACACACAACTGTGACCCTCGGTAAGGGTCATCAGCATTGCGTATGGCCAGCTTGAGGAATACTCTCCTCACAAGGTACAACCTTGCGAACGGTCACTTCATGGTAGTTGTCCCAAAGCTGTATGAACCATGCCTCCCCTGACTGAGTACTCATTGCAGGTGACTTGGTTCGCACATGCCTTAGGACCATTACTACGAATGGTAAATAACCGCCACACCCAAGACTCACGCCGAGTGCTGGTAGTAGAGACTTCCACTACCTCACTCTCATCATCCTCTTCTTCCTCCTGTTCATCCTCACTCCTGTTGCCCTCTTCAGGCCCTTGGGGAGGTGGTGGTGGTGGAGGGGTTGGGGGTGGTGCTGAGGCAGATACAGCACCAGGTGGCAGTAGTGGAGCCACGGATGCCATCAAGTTTGCGATGGAAATCTGCAAATTGGCAGAAAAAGTTGCTGTGCTCTGTAGGATAGCCATAAACACAATGAGAATGAGCTCTAGGGCGTGGTCTTTTATAGGGGTGCTTGTGCACGGTTCACGGACATGTGCACTGTACGCGGACAGATCGAACAGAAAAAAGAGTTAAAAAAGTCACAAAAAGTATGTAGAAACACATGATTACTATGTGGGACTTGTTCTATGGTGAGTTTTTGTTGGAAAATATTGTAGATTACTTGAAAATGTAGTTTTAAATTGTTCGGGGACACGAACAGTGTTCGCAATCATAACATACTCTGATCGTGGGCGTGGTCACATGATAGCTTCGTGAACATGTCTGCGAAGGGAGCGGGTGTCCACAGGACACCAAATGCACTGAAACTATTTTTTGCATGTGCGTTGGTGTTCTACGGACACTGTTCGGGTCCTGAAGTGATTAAAAGTGCGTCACAAGTGAAACAAATAGTTACGGACATGTGTTTGTTCTTAGAACAGTTTTAACTTGTCTGCGAACAATACGGACAGGCATGGAGTCCTCAGGACACCCCCATTTTGTTTATTTCCGAACATTCCGGGACACTTGATATGTTCTTAGAACAGTTTCAACCTGCCTACAAACAGGACGGACAGGCATAGCATCCTCAGGACACCCCCATTTTGTTTATTTACGAACATCCCTGAACACATAACATGTTCTAAGAACACTTTCATCTTGCCAGTGAACAATACGGACAGCGTCCTCAGGACACCCACATTTCATCCATTGACGAACATTGCAGGACACCGCGTGTGTTCATAGAACAGTTTCAACTTGCCTGCAAACAATACGGACAGGCAGAGCGTCCTCAGGACACTCCCATTTTGTTTCTTTATGAACATTTTAGGACACAGCCTGTATTCTTAGAACAATTTCAACTTGCCTGCGAACAATATGGACAGGCATAGCGTCCTCAGGACACCCACATTTTGTTTATTTCTGCACATCCCAGGAGACATAATATGTTCTAAGAACACTTTTATCTTGCCAGCGAACAATACGGACAGCGTCGTCAGGACACCCACATTTCGTCCATTGACGAACATTTCAGGGCACCGCGTGTGTTCTTAGAACAGTTTCAACTTGCCTGTGAACATTACGGACAGGCATAGCGTCCTAAGGACACTCCCATTTTGTTTCTTTACGAACATATTAGGACACAGCCTGTGTTCTTAGAACAGTTTCAACTTGCCTGCGAACAATACAGACAGGCATTGCATCCTAAGGACACTCCCATTTTGTTTCTTTACAAACATTTTAGGACACAGCCTGTGTTCTTAGAACAGTTTCAACTTGCCTGCGAACAATACGGACAGGCATAGCGTCCTAAGGACACCCCTTTTTGTTTATTTACGAACATCCCAGGACACATAATATGTTCTAAGAACACTTTCATCTTGCCAGCGAACAATACGGACAGCGTCGTCAGGACACCTACATTTCGGCCATTGACGAACATTTCAGGACACCGCGTGTATTGTTAGAACAGCTTCAACTTGCCTGCAAACCTTATGGACAGACATAGCGTCCTAAGGACACTCCCATTTTGTTTCTTTATGAACATTTTAGGACACAGCCTGTGTTCTTAGAACAGTTTCAACTTGCCTGCGAACAATACGGATAGGCATAGCGTCCTCAAGACACTCCCATTTTGTTTCTTTACGAACATTTTAGGACACAGACTGTGTTCTTAGAACAGTTTCAACTTGCCTGCGAACAATACGGACAGGCATAGCGTCCTCAGGATACACCCATTTTGTTTATTTACGAACATCCCGGGACACATAATATGTTCTAAGAACACTTTCATCTTGCCAGCGAACAATACGGACAGCGTCCTCAGGACACCCACATTTCGTCCATTGACTAACATTTCAGGAAACCTTGTGTGTTCTTAGAACAGTTTCAACTTGCCTGCGAACAATACGGACAGGCAGAGCATCCTAAGGACACTCCCATTTTGTTTCTTTACAAACATTTTAGGACACAGCCTGTGTTCTTAGAACAATTTCAACTTGCTTGCGAACAATACGGGCAGTCTTAGCGTCCTTAGGACACCCCCATTTTGATTATTTACGAACGTCCCAGGACACATAATAAGTTCTAAGTACACTTTCATCTTGCCAGCGAACAATACGGACAGCACCGTCAGGACACCCACATTTTGTCCATTAACGAACATTTCAGGACACCGCGTGTGTTCTTAGAACAGTTTCATCTTGCTAGTGAACAGTACGGACAAGTATAGTGTTCTTAGGACACCTCAATTTTCGTTTCTTTACGGACATTCCGGACACCCGCTGTCCGCGGACACCTGAACTGATTTAAAAAAAAAAACAAGAAATTAATTAGGACACAATATAATAATTTTACTTTATTTTACATGTATGTTAAATTTATGACAGAGAAGGTGAGGCAGAAACTGAAACAAAAACAGGAGAATTAGGTGTTTCAATAGGATTTATATGAGGTGAAGAAGGGATGGAAGTCTCATCAAAACGTTTTGGCTCATGGAGAGGGTTTGGGGAAAATTGACTGGATATGGTGAGGTGGTACAGGTACATGTGGGACAGGTATGTAGTTGTTTGTTTGGAGTGATCCTCCACAAAGTTTTTTACATTATTAAAATTTGCCAAGAGTAGGTCCATTTTTTCTTCTATGTGCTGAAGAGTCTTACCCAATACAGCTGTTTCTTTAGTATTTTCAATTTTTGTATGGTCTGTACAAAAGAAATATATGTTAAATGTATATAAATTAATATTAATTAATTGGTTTATATAGTAAAGTGTCTACCATTAGATTCACTATCTTCTGAAATTTCCTCACGTGGGAAATGCTCCTCTAGCCACTAGAGTACTAGACATTTCTGTGTGAAAAAAACATAATATCATTATTTTTTGTATCTAATACAGAAAGTCTACAAATATATAAGTAAAATGCAGTACACTTACTATTTCAGGTAAGGTGTGTTCTGAGTGGTCTGTAGATCTGCTGTTGCTCTTAGTTGTGGAGTTTCTGTGAGGTAATCATGTTGGAAGCCTATCTTTCTTCTTTTGGTATTTTCCATTTTAGAAAATATTGTATTTAAATGAATGGTTAGTTTGTTATATATATATGAGTTACACTTCTTATTTATTACTACAAATAATGTGCATGTGTGCTGGTTTGTGAATTTGTAAAATGTTCATATGTTATGATATAACAATTAAACATACCCCCCCCAGACTTTTTAGGTAGTGGTGCTGTTGTCCGAACATGTCCACGGACATTAAAAGAGTCTGCGGCCATAAAATTCAGTAGAGGGGGTTCAGTGTGTTCCATATTACATGTACATAAAGTCAGAGTTATTATTGTTAAGTTGCGCTACTAAAAACCTATGAAATTCGGTAAAGAAACTTTGTTAAAGGGACGTTATGTTTCCAAGTTAAACT
Organism: Ambystoma mexicanum; assembly: GCF_040938575.1. NCBI lineage: Eukaryota > Metazoa > Chordata > Amphibia > Caudata > Ambystomatidae > Ambystoma > Ambystoma mexicanum. The sequence continues at coordinate 107,226,539 of NC_090937.1, forward strand.
GAAAAACCCTTGAAATTCACCAGTTATGGTAAACTAAGCAACCGTAACTCGCGCCACCACCATGCACTGCTAAGACTAACACCCAGAGTGCGTAACACTGGGGCAACCCTTCTACCCTTTCCACTTCACTCTCTGCACCATTTCCTCATTGGCTACTGTTAAGCAGTCACACAGCCATCCACCAATCACATCCAAGAACTCTACATCTAACTCTAACATCACAGATCAGCACTTTAGATGTACTATTGATTACCCTCAGTACAATTGGGCTGTGAATGCAAAGGACCTACAGCAACAACTACTATAAAACTCCCCAAGATTTCTACTTGCAGTTCATGCACATCCACATGCATGAACACAAATACAGGTATGATTATTTTCTTCAAAGTACATGTACAGCTCTTCTAGGAATACAATACATCCCGAGAGGATAGCTCAGTGCAACGTGCACGCGTTGGAAGCAAGATGACACGAAGCAACACAGGTACGATCCCTTGGTCCGTGTTTAGAAGCCTCTGGGTGTTTAAGCGCGTTATAAATATGCAACTAAGACAAAATTATTACGCAACTAAAAACCAAACAATTCCTGTAACAGCGCCTCGATGCCTGCGGCTGTGTGAGCACTTTAAAAATGTAAAATAAAATAAATACAAATATAAACAGAGTAACTGCCACTTACTCTGTGTAAACTGTATAATTTCTCCCATCTGCTATGATGAAGTGTCAATTGCAAACCTTTCTGCTCTCCAAATGTTTGTTTACACACACAGCTATCTAAAAAATTTTTATTTCATATTAAAAGATGGGAGAAACAACAGTATAATTATGAAAAAAGGCTTTCCAGTGTGTTATAAAATTTACCACGACACAGAGGATCCTCTCACATATTCTTAAAGATCATAAAATAGAGGAAACTAAATTCCTCAACGACGACACATTAACCAACGCACGTGACAAACTTAAAGAGATTGACAAAACTATGGACACATTTATGGTCACCACTCTTGAAAAAAAGCACAAAACGCTTGCAAAAGACATCCAAAAATGTAAATTAGAACATGTCTATCCCTACCTTGCTCCCGACTACAAGGAAACCAAGAGTAAAGAAAGGGCGGCGAGGCAAGGTGGCACATCAAGAAGTAAATGCAGAGGCGTCTCCTTCTCAGACACCACTAGCTCTGATTCTTCAACAGATGATCAATTTCAACCTAGAGGTAGACAAAATACTTTGGATAATTCCAATCATTCCAGCAACCACCTATGGTGCCTTTTCTAGGCCAAGGGGGGCCCAGAGGAGGATACTGCCCCCCAACAGCCCCAATTCCTGTTCTTCAACTACCCCTAGTGGAGACAGCCTAACAGACGACGCAGAAACAACTGGAGGCACTAGAGATGACCTCAATCTTCAATCTGTCAGGGACTCCACTTACGAAGGATGAGACATAATTATTAGCCAAAGGACTATCCTTTGTTCCGACCAACCATACAGATTGGTTTCAACAGGACCTTGAACTGTCCAATTTCTTCTGAACCATTAGAAGAAAGGCCTTCTTTCTCGAAAAAGACCTCTTACCACCTCCAGAGGACACAGGTCTCAGACCTAAATCTGACTTCAACCCAAGGGACACTGAAATATTGGCCTCCATCTTAACCTTTGAAAAATGCGTCCACCAAGAGCTCCTGCAATTTCAGTCAGACAGAATTTAACAATAGGGGAAAGAAAAGCCCTCAAAACACTCAGCGACAACAATTCTCTAGTGATCAAAGCAGCCGATAAAGGCAGAGGTATTGTGGTACACAATTCCACACAACACCAGGAAATGGTGATGACCCTGCTTAATGAAGAGGGTAACTATAAAAAACTGAAAAAAGATCCCACACCGGAGATTAAAATCAAGATCCAAGAAGCCACTAGATATGCTTTAAAACAGGATTGGATTACTGACAAAGAAGAGGCATTTCTGAATTCTTCAGAAGGAAGGACACCTGCACTGTATGCTCTCTCTAAAATACAAAATAACAGTACTTTACCTCCTGGGACACCTATAGTCTCGGGTTGTGGTTCCATTCTGGAACCCATAGGGAAATGTATAGATCATTTCCTCAAACCACTAATTCAACACACGCCCACACACCTCAGAGATACCATGGAGATGATTTCCAAATTTGAAAACCAGCCATTTAACCAATCGGAAGATCTATTGGTCACACTGGACATCAAGAGCTTGTATAAGAGCATCCCTCAACATAGTGCAGTGGAATGCATAAGAAGTCACCTTGCCCTGCACATGACACAACGAAGGGTTCCCATCAACTTCATAGTCGAATTGCTTGAATTAGCACTCACTAATAATTTTTTTGTATTCAATAACATTTTCTATTTGCAAACATGTGGCACAGCCATGGGGGTGGTCTTCACACCCAGCATGGCCATCATTTTTATGGCCAAGTACGAAATGGCATATGTACTGATCATTTCCAATCCATTCCTTGACTATGTCACACTGTGGTTCAGATATATCGATGACATTATTTGCATTTGGAAAGGAGACAGCAGCACTCTCGACCAGTTCTTTGAATGGCTCAATACACAGGAGATCCAATTCACCATTAACAAAAGCAATCAGAAAATTAATTTCCTGGACCTGACCATCACACCGAAGAATAACAAACTGGAATGTTCCATTTACAAAAAAGCTTCAGACAGGAATACAGTGTTGCATTACAGCAGTCACCACCCCAAATGTTTATGGGATAACCTCCTTTACGGACAGTTTCTCAGAATATGCCGCAACTGTTCTCAGCTCGAAGATTTCCAGAAACACTCCAGTACTCTGCAACTCAAACTAACATCCAGGTGCTATCCAAAAATATGTATTAAAAATACCTAAAGAGCCTGCTTTATGCCAAGGGAAACCCTCTTGGTACTCAAACAACATGACAACACGTCAGACAACACCATAGCATGCGTCTCCACATTTGGCCCAACCACCTACAAACTCATGGCACTCATCAGGAAGGTTTGGCTTTTACGTCCAATTGAGTTTGCCCGCCATACCCAGACCAAGGATGTCACTCAAGAGGTCCAAAAAGCTCAAAGATCTTTTGACCAACGCTAGAACCAGCAAAAACACCACATGCTCCACTCTATGGAATATGATAGAGCTCTGCAGCCACCATCCATGTGGCACATGCACTGCTTGCAGGCAGACATGCAAAATCAACTCCTTCCCCATTGATGGTAAAGATTGGCAATTAAAGCACTTTTCCAATTGTAAATCAGCCAATGTGATTTACGTGATCCAATGCCCCTGCGGACTACGGTATGTAGGCCAAACTTCGAGACCTATTCATAAACACATAGGATAACACAGATGAAGAATACGATGCAAAAACCATACTGCGCCCCTGGTCAACCACTTCATTGAGTTCCAACATGGTCCTGACTCCTTCTCCTGGTGGGTGGTCAACAAAGTGCAAGACAAGTTCAACACTGTGAATGCATTGAACTTCAAAGAAGCATGGTCAGACCTTAGGGACCTGCTTCGATTCAGTCCACCTCTTCACCATAACTATAGGGTTTCCCTTGACCCTTAGGGATGCCCCCTTGGGGTGAATGTACCAATAGGAGTGCCTCTCCTCCTTCGACTCCCCCGACGACACCCTGCATTTCTCACCTCTTCTCCTGGCCCACCCATTTCACCAGGTTCCCCAGCGCTGTGCTCTGCTTTTTTCTCCGGCCCTGAGATTGTTGCATTGAGGAACCGCTCCTAATGTACATGGCCTCTACCTAGATAGGGTCCGCCCTGAATCCTCCATGCAGTGGATGCATTAACAGAAATCATTGGTGTATCAATGCATCCATAGATGGGATCCACAAGGCCAAGGGATCTTCTGTATGTACACTTACACTGACCACTTACTCAGTGAGAACCTTATGGCATGCTGCTGTTAAGACCATATAGATGTGGGTGTAGTGAATCTGTTACATTGTCACCACTGCATGTCTTTTGTACTGGGCTCACAGACAGTTTCTGACATCTCAGCTTCTTTCAGTCATTTGCATCTACACCTTGCAGTGAAAATGTTGACTTGCTTTTTTGAGAATATTGGCTTTGACTGCTGCTCCACTTATATATATGTGTGTTGTGATAACATTTGTATGCCATGTATTGACACATGTACTTACACAAGCGGTTCTACTGACACGCTTACATTACATTAGTATAGTATGTTGCCTTACTCTGGCTGCCATATCAATGTCCACACGTCATGCTCCGGACTCACACGCCCCCGTACTGTACTTCTCCCGGCCTGATCCCGATTCCCTTTGGGCCAGACCCAGCAGACGCACGCATGCGCCATACCCGCAGACACTACTTCTAGGTGCATGTGCATGCCTCCTATTAAGACTGCTCAGTCCTTGTCCTACGGCAGAGCCAGCACAGGTTCCTGACGAGGACGTCTGCCTCCACACACAGGGCCCGCACTTCCTAGGTAATTTGCATGCCCCTGCACCCACTCGTTTCTAGACACGGGGGTGCTACTGATAACTAGATTGACCTGCCCTTTTCTATGCCCACAGGCCGCGCTTGCACTGCTCCAGAACTCCTGTTTGCCTGCTCCACCACATGGATCCTCCATTCCAGAATCTGGACTACTGCTTTTCCGTATCCATCTTGCTTCCTAAAGGTAGAGCCTTTGCATTTTCCTTACATGATTGTGGCACTACCCCAAATTACCTCCAACCCATATTGGGTACAGCATTTATTTATCTCCATCTTCCACACAGGGAGCCTTATCCTGCCTTCACGATTGGTCCAACCACACTGGGACAATCCCGAGGACACCCGCCCTCCCAGGGTCCTCCTCACGCACCACGCAGTGACCACAACACTGCCTACAGTCCACACCCGGACATCCACTTGACCACCTGCTACGCTTTCACCTTTTTTGAGCCAACAACGTGTGGAGTTCACAGCCTGATGAGTTAATTTGGTTACTGGAATGACAGAGGTCCTTATGCTGATTGTATATACTTAACTGTCACCCTTTTTAATCACTTTCACCCCTTTTTAGTACATGCTCATTATCTTGCTTGTCCCTCAAACAGATAGACCTGACTTTTATGGCCCTAGAAGAAGTCTCCCACCATCTTTGAGCCGAAACGTCCGCAGCCACAGTGCCCACCGTCGGGGTAACGATCAAGCCTGCACTTACATCTCTAACATAAGACCTAGACGTAGACCTTTCATGAGGTCATACTTCAGCCAGACATAGGGGTACCTCGACCGAGGTCTCCTTATCAGAGTATTAACTCAGACTTTGGGATCATTGCATTAGCTTATATGGTTCTTCCATCACTTGTCATTTAAAAAAATGTGAATATATTGATGATTTGTGTTCTACAGATTTATGTTCATGTTCAATGCTCAAGAACCTTTATGTTTCAGTATCATATTATGGGAACTTTTCTTTGAATGACATTTTTACTTTCAATAATTCAAATAACAGCAAAATAATAAAAAGCTGTGTGGCTACAACAGAACAATTACGTGTATTTCCAGGTTGCTTATCAATGGGACAAATGGTTAGTGCCCCATTGATGTTTTTCACAAGGGTTTGAATATATCTGCACTTAATGATTGCATAGATTTGAATTCTAGAGGGTTGGACATCCCCCTGTTTCAGTGTTTTCCCAGCCATTTGTCCTTCCCACTCCAATGCTGTCCCTTTTTGTTACCTAATAAAATTACATGCAGCCAGGATGAGTACATACATCTTCATTCAAGCACACACACATACAATATCATTAGAAAGGCTCCCAGCTCAAACAACACCACTGCCTCTCTATGAAATCCTTCTGCTTTATTTCCCACATCTTCACAAATGCATACATTGCATGCTTTTCTGTACAATCTCTGCCATTTACCCTGTAAAAATAGCAAAACATGCATTTGATTATTTCTTCTATCTCTTAACATCCAATAACATAACATTAAAAAAACAAGTGTGCTCTAAATGTTTACTATTATACTCATTTGTAAAACATATTCAACTAACAGTTTATAAGTAAAATATACAGGATTCACATAGGCATGTGCATACTATGCTCAGTTGTAAGAAAACACTTCTACTGCAAAAACAAAAAACACAATGTCTACATTAACAAACGTGCTATAAACATATTCACTAAATTCTTTCTTTTTACAATTGCAGTGAAGACCACTCTCCTGAAAAGCAGCAGCGTCTGAAGTACGAACAAGGACTTGGAAGAAACCTACTCTTTCCATACAAAAAAGTAAGTACAATACCAACATAATGTTGTAACTGTTACTCAAACACACTAGCATTTTAGTATTGTAGAACAAACAAGTGTACTAACCCTTTACCATTAGATGTAGCATTAGTGCTTCCCCTTACCAGTTGCATTCTTTATATTGTCATCTGAAGCCCAGTATAGTAAAACACAAATCCAAGAATAGCCTTCCCAACTTGATGTAGCTGACCATTGCACAATCACACACCTCCACAATCATCCTTACCATCATACTCAGACAATCATGCACAAAGCACGCATACACTGCACAAAAACCCAACCCACACTTTCTTTTTTTCTCCAACAGACCCCAAAGAATGCCTACCAAAAAGCAATTCTGTAGAAAGCAACGCAGAAGTAGAGCAAATCAAAATAAAAATGTCCAAAATAAGCATCCATCTCTGGCAGATTGTGTACAAAAAGTTCAAAGAAAACAGCTAATACAGTCATTAAGCGAAACAAAACAATCTTCCAGTACAGAAACTTTGCCTCCTCTATCAAAACCTAAAACAAAACAGAAAGTGATCAACAAGACTTCAGCTACCACTACTGCTAACGCTGCACCTATAAATCTTGATGTAGTGGCAAGTAACCATACCAAAACATTTTTTTACAAACAATTTTCCCACAGATCCTTCAGAACTTTATAAAAACAGGAGAGAAATCATGCACAACCCTTAAAACCTACCGAAGGAAATGAATCCTAGAAGCTCTCATAGACAGTGCAATCCTTCTCAAAAGGAAGTTATTTATTTTAGTTTTAAACAGAATGAAGCCACTAACGAAACTAACTATAACACAAAAAGGAGTTGGGGTGCCCTTTAGGGATTGAGGCAGCTGGGCACCTGAAATACTAAATAACACAAAAACACATAGCTGCGAGAGAGATGGTACTATTCACCTTTCACATTTGCTCAAATTAGTAAAGTACCTTTTTCAACTGTTTTTTTTTATCAAATCTTGCCCCGAGTTCAACCATATTAATGCATGATTCATGTAAAAAATTGCCACATCTACCATAACATTTTCAATATATAATTGATATTGTAATACTTTAACATTCTGAATAACATAAGAAAAATACAGACAAAAGTTGCAGTATGTTGAACGCCAAAATGTGAACAATAAAAGGGATATAAAAGGAGAAAATGACATCATTTGCCAATCCTATTGTTCCAGATAGTGGAGTGGGTAAGCAATAATAAAGAGTGTGGATAATGTAGGTGAACAGAAACCCAGTGCTGGAGGAAAGAATGGAAATGTATATCTCTAAATTGGGTGAAGTCAGAAAGGATAAGAATAAAGGGACTTAGTTTTAAGAAAACAGAAAGAGCAATAATAAAATGCACAATTTCGTAGAAACAGTTCTGGGTATTGACTTGTTACTCCAGAGACTTATTTGGTGTATACTCGAAATCCAATGTGTATACACATATTACATATTGTAAATTCAATGCAAATCTGCTTTTTGTTAATGCAGTAGACAAACCAGGATTAATGAAACCCATCAACTCTTTAGTGCCTACTGTTCTATATTTATATACATCTTTGTTTGAAGGAGTCCATAAGTTTTTTTATATAGAAGTTCTTTTGCAGGACTCTATGTGGAAACCCCCATTGGGTCTGCCAACGCGTAAAGGGGAAAAAATAACAATGAAAAAAGCCAAAACAGGTATGCTTCCAGACTGTCTATTAGTTCCCAGGGATGGGAAATGTGTTCATGTGTCCAGAAATGAGATCTAGAAGCCAATCCCCTTAGTCTTATTCGCGTTTCGGTGGTTTATTCTGCCACCTTCATCAGGACAAATTCTTGGTACCCTATTGGGAAAAATAACACAAAGGAAAAGGACAAAATTGAGGTCTAAAAATGTTGTGCTAGATGGCAATTTTGACGGCTTTAAAACACATTCTATTTTTTTTAAAAAACATGCTTGCTAGAAGGTTTAAAGATAGGTTTTGCATATGGCACAGAAGTGCTAAACCCTCCAACCCCCAAGAGTGTGAGAAAATGAAATGTCTTTTCTCACTAGAGGGGTTGCGTTTGGGTAGTCTCAAAAGACGTGACACTGGAACTGCTTGCTGGTCCCTGCTTCTCAGGTGACCCTGCGGCGGGGTAGCTAGGACACTAGGCATGCCCGAATCACTGCAGCATTAGGGGTGCAGGTGTGTTGCATGAGTTTTTGGACCTGTATAGAGGTGAAAAGAGATGTGTTATGTTAAGAGGGCTCCCTCGTGTGTGGTTAGATGAAAAACAATGGTGGTGTCTATTGTAATAAAGAACACCACTGGGGGAGTGACACTAGAGGATTACTAAACCACTAATGGAAATAATTGGTAAAAAAGAAAAGGGAGAGCAGAGGCACCTACTGGAAATTTACTGATTGGAAGAATTCCACTAAGTTGAAGTGTCCTTAATTACAAACGTCGATGGATGTGCAGAACCACATCTCGGTGCTGTTCAGTTACAAATAATCAAATGCCTATTAGGAGAGACTGAAGGGGATACGGTCTCCTTTCGTATACAAGGTGGCTTCCCAATCAGGTGGCGTGTGGTCAAAAGGAAGCAGAGACCACAAATGCCAGAAAGAATGATATACATTACTCACCCTACGTGGCAACTGCAGAGAAAGCAGCAAACTGTCGGCTGCAGAAGGGAGGTGCTATGTCCTGTGAATGCAAGCGCAAGGAACGCGCGTTCTGCAAAGCCCGGCTTGCAAAGCCGGTTGCTAGGCAATCGAGTGGCTGAATACGTCAGTTGCCACGTGACCCAGAAATAACAGGTGGCTGATGAAGAAAACTGAAAAAAGAGAGAAAAGAAAAGGGCGGTTGCCCATAGAAAAAAGCTGATAGGTCCGCCGGTTGGGGGTGTGTGAGAGTCACTCCCAACTGAAAGTGATACCAACAAGACCAAATTTCAAAAGGGCAAAGTCCCTGAATGCCTCGTGCATGCGGGTGTGTACTAAACCTAAACGTGTTATTGTTGTACATAATGCAGAGCCAAAAGGGAAAATGACTCATGTGGAAACATGGCACATTCTGGTGACCCAAAATGGGCGTGCTCTTTCCTCCTGTTGGGTGGTTGCCATGATGTTCTTGAAAATAGTGAGGATAGTTAACCGCTCATGCTATGAAACTGTGCATGTGATTAGTAAGATGTATGAGCTAGATCACCCACGGATGCTAAGGCCAGATCTGCTCATGATTGTTGGTCTAGCACCTTGATAGCACATAGGTGCTGTTACAGTTGTACTGTGGTGGCAGGGTCAATGGAATTGGATGCAAGCCAGTCCAGAATATGAATCTATATGTGCTCAGGAACTGATGATTGGCAGGTAGTGTCTAGCAGACTGTGGATATGCAGTTTTGATGGGATGACGTGCAAACGCCTCTGCAAGCACAGTGTTGAATGGGCCATATTGGTAAATTGATCTCGTGACGGGGTGCAGTTGTGGCATAATACCAAGGTACTGGCACCATTCAAATACCACTACTTTGCACTGCTCTGCGGCTAAAGCCATATCTCTAAACGGGGCATAGATTGCACAGAAAACCAACATAGATATGGTGTCTAGGGTGGCGCAAATTGTTCATTCAAACCATTGTCACAGCTGTCCAGCCTGTGAATCCAACGGCTTTCTAAACTCAGAAGGCGTTGTGTTCCTGAACCAGCTGTCCATTTTTTTTAAGAACCCACCATAGGAGGTCATCAGGCGTGTGTTTCATGTTTAGGCAGTGTTGAACCAAAGGTGAGGTTTCATTCTTACAACGTATTCTCGATCTGTGCTCCAAGATATGAATGTTGACACTGCGCATAGTCTGTCCAACATATCGTAGACCGCAAGGGCACTCAATACAATATACTACTTGCGCAGATTTGCAATTGCAGAAGCATTTTGTTGCGGAAGGTGAAGCTTAGCATCTTTTTAGTATACTTGCAAGCTAAACATGAGCCGCATGGATGGTGCCCCACTAAGGGTCTAAGATTAAAGGGTCCTCTTCGAGCAGTTGACTTGGTAAAGTTGGAATGGACCAAAAATTCTCAGATATTGCGTGATCTTTTGAATGCAAAATGTGGTTCCTTTTCTTCCGGTAGATTGAGTTTAGCCAAAGGCCAGTATTTGCGGATAATATTCTTGATATTGTATGTATGGGGGCCATGTGTAAGTACACAGGTGAGTCTGGCATCTTGCTCTTCTTGTTGGCTCTGCCGTGGTGTTAAAATAGATTCTCTGCACGTAAACCATGCCTATTTCTTGGATGTGGTAACAAGTTTATTCGGGTAGCCTCCGCATCTCAGTCTCACACTCAAATCTGCTGCATTATTGTAGAAGTCTTCCAATTGTGTACAATTTCTGCAAAGAAGTAAAAATTGACATATGCTAGATTTTCCTTTAGATGGTTTATATGGTCGCTTGCGAAGTGTAACAATGTATTGTGATCCGTCGGTTTTCTGTACCGGTTACATATAAGTTTGCCTCTCGGTTGCTGATTTTTAAGTCCAAAAAATGTATAACTTGCCTGTTGTATTCCATAGTGAATTGGATATCTGGATCTTGATTGTTTAATCATGTAAAGAAAGTTTCAAGTTCTCCCAGGTCACCTTCCCATATGAATATGATGTTGTTGATGAATCAAGACCACCTTTTGATATTGTGCTGCCAAGGATTATTCTCATTCGAAATGTGTTTCTTCTCACAGGCTGCCATGTATAAAATTGCCATGCTTAGAGGAAACGTGGCGCCCATGACAGTTCCCTTAGTTTGAAAGTAAAATTGGTTGTCGAAAGTGAAAAAGATTTTGCACAAAGCCACAGTCAGTAGTTCAATAATGAACGCCGGGGGGACCCGTAATTGTAAATTTGTCTCCGTTAGGAAATCATAAATGAAATCAATGGCAGCATGTTGTGGAATGCACGTATATAATGCTTTGATGTCCATTGTTACCAAGATTTGGGTGTCCAGATTGTATTCCATATTTTTGAAGGTCTGTATGGTGTGGGTGGTGTCCCGGAGGTATTGCCAATCATAGGTTTTAAGAATTCATCAATACATTTACACAGCGGTTCCAAAAGGGACCCGCATCCTGAAACAATCGGGCGACCCGGTGGGTTGATCGCGTCTTTATGCACTTTGGTAAGGCATAAAGGCATGGGGTCCGACCCTTGGGTGTAGTCACGAAAGTTGACTCTTTCTATGTGATCCACCCTCTTTTCTGGGCTAATGGGACTATTTCTGAGATTTCAATCTGCATTTCCTTGGTTGGATCTTTGCGCAAGGGCCGGTAACTGTCTCTGTCACTTAACAGAGTCATAACCATAGTCTTGAACTGTTCAAATGACATGATGACTATGCCCCTGCCTTTTTCTGCCGGTTTTATCACAATGTCATTATTGCTGGCTAGTTGGTTAAGAGCCTCTCTCTCTGGTCTTGAGCAATTGTGTCTGATTTGTGTTTTTTATTTTTCGCTAGTTTTTTATAATCTTTGAGTATACATTTTTCAAATGTTATCAAGTCACTTGGCACTTGATTCTCCGTGGGGCAAAAGGTGGATTTGGGGTGAACACCTGTGTCTAATTCCCGTTCCGGTTTTTCCCTCTCTTGGAAAAAGGTTTGTAATCTTACAGTATGTAAAAAACGTCTTATTTCCATCTCTGTTTTGTACCAGTCTGTACCTGTAGTAGGTACAAAAGTCAAGCCTTTGCTTAATACCGAAATTTGTGCTTGTGTTAAATCAATATTGGCAAGCTTAAAGATAGGGAAATGTTCATCCGGGTTACTCTCCGGCATTAACGGTGGCAGTGGCGGCTTGATCGACGCCGGTTGCCATAAGGGGGCATTTGCCATGGTGGTGGCCCCCATCCTCCTCCTTGCCCACCTCTGCCTAAAAAAGGGGGAAATGTTGGGTGTGTTAGGGGTTGTCCAAACTGGTTGCATACGCCAGGTTGATAATTATAGCCTGAGCTACCACCTGATGAACTGCTACTTGAGCCTGAGAATGATACCCACTTCTTTCTGCCTCCTGACCGTTGATTTGATTGTGTATCCGGTTTACTGATGAAATTAATGTAGTCCTACGAGGGGTAGGGGTACACTAATTTGGTTTTGAATTCTTTAATATCTTTCTGAAACTTGTTGGTTTTTCTACTTAATGTAGTGGTTTTGAAGATGTCAAACTGTTTTTCTACTTCTCGTAATTGTTCCTCTGCATTCGCAATCACTGTACTTGTTTTGAATTTTGTTTCCTCAGTGTCCAATGTTTTCTGAATTTCGGAACCAATTCTTTGAGCTGTGGAAATGGTGAGGACCATGAGGTCTCTACTGCATTTAGTTGCTATATAACTGAAGTTTGTAGTGTATTCCTTGTCAGTAAGAAATAGGACCGGTTCATTTCTTATAATGAGTCCTGCTGGTATGATACTGGCTCTAAGATATTCGTGAAGAAAATGACCATGGAGCTCTGTGCGGAATACTTTCTTTTTAAAACTAACTACTAAACTACAAAAAAGACTTCTCAATAAACGGACTATCAACTAAAATAGCTTCTTAACATCTGTGGAGGTGAATGGAGTCACACCACGAGCACAGAACCATATTTTAATGAAGAAGAAAATAAACAAAAGCAAACAAACCGAATTGCCATACACAGCAGTGGATGAGGGTATGAAAAACTTAATAACACCATTATGGAACAAGAAACTCTGCTCACAAAAATATCCCCAGAAAACTCAGTATAACCTCTCCATTCTACTGAACCAAAACGCCCAGTCTACAAATGGCCGTTCACATCAATGTGTAACATTGCCAAAAAAATCTTTCAAATCTTTACGCCAGTTCCTTAATCAGTATGTAAAAAGCAAAGACATATTCAAAATGAAACTACTACAAAATATGGATGCCTGTCCAGTGCGCAAATACACAGGACTACAAGGACATTTATTAGCCTGCATTTCAGGCCCTATATGCAAAAGCACCTTCCATCATATCAAAATTATATCAACACACCATTCAACTATAAGAAATCTGGTCCATAAACTCTACTATGCTAAAAGTCCTACTTTAGCACTAACCAATTTAAATAACAATCGTCTACATGGTACAGCCAAACAACTAATCAAAGAAATAGAGCATATCAAGAGAAAATATTTTGGAAGTGAAAGCCACTTACAAAATGCAATAGCTTTACAACAAACTAGTAACTACTGTAAACATAGCAACCTTCTATTAAACACATACAAATAAGAAATACTAAAGTTTAAAAGTACCTCAGTTGAAGTACCAAACCATGTGTGTGTGTGTGTTTCCGCAGGACTTTTTATAAAAGTAGCACAAAAATTGCAGACATAACGTACAAAATAGAAGACAATGAAGATTCCAAATGGTTCCAATTCGCTCTCTACCTTTTAACAGAAAACAAATATGAAATTACTGACCACTTAATACTTTGTAATTACTGCACTGCAAAATTTGACAACAACCAAACAGCTTCACGTGCTATCACAAATAACTTGGAATTATTCCCACTACCAAAACCCCTGCAACAACTAAATTTATATGAGAGCATCATAATTCAAACAGTGAACCCATTTCAAGCATTAATAGGCCTTCAACCAAAATCAGCAATATTACCACCCTCTGAATTAGCGAAAAGGCATTTGTTGCAAAGTAGTTTATTTACCATTAGATCTCAAAGAAAATGTAAACACTTTAGGAGTGCAACAGCCAATAGATCAATCTTTAATTGTCTTATTAAATGGCGTACCTACAAAAGACAAAAAATTGGCAACAACTCGTGGACTTACATAAAGTTAGATGAGCCTTGCCATATCTAAAAAACAACAATGAACACTACAAAGAAATTAATATTGAAGAAAACCTGAGAGAAACCATTGAAATAATTCAAGAGTCACCAGAAACTTGTCAATTTCAACTTCTAAATCCTGCTACAGCATCCAATATTTTAGACCATTATACAATTCATCCTTTACACTCTAAAGACACTATAGATGATGCACTGGAAACATACCAAATGCGACAAGCAAAAGTATATCCAATCAGCATATGGTAAAAAAGTATAGAAGCACAGGCCTTTCCTCTACTCTTTCCTACTGGAAAAGGAGGAAGGTACAATGATAGACCCACACAGATAACAGCATCAGAATATCGCTCTTTCCGAATGTATTCTGACAACCCCAGATTCAGACAAAATGTAGCATACATATTCCACATTCTCTTTGAAAGTGAACGAGCAACTCTATGCTACGGAGTTGCACACACATTAAAATCAGGTACCCATTTTCAAAATATGTCAGCTATATAATTATTACAAAAAGTACAAGAAAAAGATGAGGTTTTACAGTCATGTATTACAAATCTTTTAGCAAACATGAGTGGTACAAATGAATACTGGTTCCGACATCACAGAGATGTACGCTGTGTGATAAGTAACCTTGGCCCAGCCACTTGGTTTGTTACATTAAGTTGTGCAGAATATGCATGGGAAGATTTACACAATTTCCTACGCCCAGCAAACAAAAACAAAACACAGATAGATATAAAAACACCAGGGGAACTCTGCTCTCTAGATTCTGTAAATGTATTAAGATATTTCCATCATCGCTTCATTGCTATGCTCCACTTTATTTGGAATAAGACTGTTTCTCCCCTCGGAGAAGTTCAACACTTCGTTTGGAGAAAAGAATACCAAGGCATTTGGTCCGGACAGTGATGCCACTGTTTTGCAGTTCATCCAAAAATATGTCGCTTGTGAAATCCCTTCACAATTAACACATAGTGACCTTCATGCACACATTTTACAATTTCAAAGACACAAATGTGGGAAATATTGTTGTTGCAAATATTAAAAAAAAGGGAAATACTACACCAAATGCTGATTTGGTTTCCCTAGACCAGTTTCAGCAACAGGTCAAGTAAACAACTTTATGTCATCAGTCAGACATAGTGTCAAAGGTAAATCACCTAAGACTAAATTTTACATAAAAAGAACAGAAGGATTAAAATACATCAATGATTACAATTAAATCATTACCTTCCGATGGAATGCAAATATAGATGTGCAGTACATAGCAGACAATTCCACTCCAGTTGCACGATATGTCAAAACCTACTTAACCAAAGCAGAGAAAACAGAGCTTCAGGACCTCTGGGATGACATATCATCTGACAAAACACTATCACAGAAATTGTACAGCTTAGGCATAAAAATGCTCTCTCATAGAGAATGTGGCTGCTATGAAGCTGCAGACCGTTTAACCGGTACTGCCTTGTATGGAAAATCTGACAATATAGAATGGATAAGTCTTGGTCCTGCTAAATCTAGAAGAAGAGTTCTCAAATCATATGAGGACATAGAACCAATAGCCAAAAATGATCCCAACAGCCAAGACATGTTGAAAAACAATTTACTAAACACATACTACCCAAACAGGAGTACCACATTGGAAACCATGGGCCTCATTACGAGTTTGGAGGTAGCCAAACCAGGCTCCATTACCGGGTTCCTGCAATGGGGACTTACCGGGTCATTCCGACATAGGAGGAACCGGTAAGCCCTCCTTGCAGGAACCATTCCCCATAGGGCTCAATGGGAATGGGGACGGAGGTAACAAAGGGCACATTACAAGTGTCCCGTTGTTACCTTCCTCTTTCCCTTGCGGGACCCGGAAAAGACGTCTGGTTTTATCAGACGTCTGATCCGGGTCCCGCAAAGAGAACCTTGTAATCAGCCCTGACGGATTTTTTTCCGTCAGCGCAAGCCTCGTAATGAGGCCCATGTGTCTCTAAATCATAGCCCAAAACTTCACATACAAAAATAATATTAAACCAGATGAAAAGAAATGTATATACAGAGGGGCTGATTCATGGAACAAATGTGCGCCAAAAATCATGGCGCAAGCTGGCGCAAGTGTGAAAAAGCAAGCGCACGCGCATGTGTGCCATTCATGGAAGGTCCTGCTCGTGTTTTCCCCAGGATGTGCGCGAAATACGTGCGTGGCGCACATGGGCGCACACGTCATTGCAACATCCAGATCGGATTGCAGGACGCATACAGCGAAAGCGCACAACGTCAGCGCACACACCAAAAAGGGGGCGGACCACGCGGAATGGGGAACAACGAGTGAAAAAGAAGGCGTAACTGGGGAAGTACTGTAGGGAAATACATGGAATGCCCAAACGCACGTGAACAACACGTATTCATGGAAACGAATACGAGAAACCTGCACATGCCAAAAGACGCACACAGGCGTCAACACGTCTGCAACACAAAGGCAGGCAAAAGCATCCCCGGACGCAGTCTAAAAGTGTGCGGAAACAACAAACACGTATATACAGCTACGATGAATGGCCCATTTGTCTCAGCACTGATAATGGGACACGGCAGGAGGAGGAGAATAGCCAGGCCCCGCATTTCTTTGCCCCAGACCAGCCTTTTGGGATGCCTGATGACCAGGTCTATGGCAGGTATAGGTTTCCACCTCATATCATCCTAGACCTAGTCACTGAGTGGGAGGATGACCTCACCTTGTGCTCCCAAGCACTGAAAGGTGCTCAATGTGCTCAATGTCCTGCATTTTATGGCCACTGGGTCATTTCAGCGGACAACTGTCATAGTCGGGACGTCTCACAGGCCGCGCAGTCACGCTGCCTACACCAGGTGTTGGCAATCATGACTGCGTGCCCCTCAGTCCGCAGGCACATATACATGCCCAGAACACACTCAGAAAGGCAGGACGTGATCCAGGACTTTTACAGGGTGGCACACTTCCCTAAAGTGCTTGGTGCCATAGATTGCACCAATGTGGCCCTACGTCCACCTAGGGCCACTGAGCACATCTATCAAAACTGCAACACTGGCATTCCATCAATGTACAGGTTGTATGTGATGCCAAGGGAATCATCACCTCTGTCAATGCAAACTACCCTGGGTCTACCCATGACAGTTTCATATACAGAAGTCTGCTCTGAGCCGGGACCTGGAAGCTGGGAAGCATGGCAACACATGGCTCATTGATGAGTACAAATGTCTGTGCACATGCATGCATGTCACACACAGACAAATACACAAACCCAACTAATGACAACCATCCTCACATCCCTAGGGGACAGTGCCTACCCTCTGAGCAACCACATGATGACACCAATATGGAACCCCACCACACCACCCCAGGTGAGATACAACGCTGCCCATATTGCAACCATGGGCATAGTGGAGCGCACATTCGGAGTGCTCAAGTCACGCTTCTGCTCCCTTGACTGCTCTGGGGGCAGATACTAAATGCACCCCCAGTAGTGTGCTGGATCATTGTGGCAGCATGTGTCTTGCACAATGTTGCAACATGGCAGGGTGTACCGGTGGACATGGTGGTGCCCCCACATCCCCAACCACATGCACAGGCGCTGCCCATGGGAGGGGAAAGGGCATGTGGCGAGGCAGCCCAGACACAGTTTGTGGCCACATTTTTCACCTACACTCCGACCCCTGCGGAGTGCACACAGGCCTGGCACATACCAGGTGACAATCGATGATGACAAAGAGACAGTCAACTGTCACAAACCTACGATCCCAAGATACTTAAATACACCCAATCCTGTGTGACCAAAATGAACACATGCAAGGTGTACATCATACCACCCCCTGCAAAACAGGCCATGACAATCACTGGTATGTCACCCAAACCCTCCCAACCCACATCACCCTTGTCTGCCACACCATAACATGCCATGCAACAGCAAAAGAGCAAACCAAAAGCCCAACACATGACCAATTAGATACGAAGTGACACGTGATGAATGGACACATGCCTGAGTCAATCACACCTGACATGGAATCAGGTCAAATGACTGACCAGCAACCTCTCACACATGCAAAGTCATACACAAATGCATGCCACCAGAGGTACCATCAACAAAAGACTCAATGCCTGTTGGCATGTACATTGGCCAATCCAAATCCGCAAATCACAAACCCATGTGCTGTGTGTATCTCCTGCAACACACCGCTCAGCACACAGTAAAGTGAGCAGCCATTCTGTTGGGGATACACCTTGAGTATCATATAAAAAGGACAAGCACCAAAAAAAAAAACATTGACACATGTACACAATCCCCAAATGGTAAGTGATCATGCGCTGCAGGCACACAGCATGGCAGCGAAGGCAATCTGTGTGCACGTGTGGGCATGGAAGGGTGGTTGTATGTGTGGTGGAGCATTGTGTAAGTGTGTGTGTCAGTAGGGACATGCACACAATACATGCATGTGAATTCAAGTGACCCTCAGTGTCCTGTACACATCACATGTGAACATTGCCCATGTGTACACCCCAGTATTTCAAACCACAACAATCCCCTGACACCTGAAAAGTAAAGCCAACACAGGAACAGCCATTGACCTGCGAGAACACATCATGTACATAGTACCCACCATGAGAATGTCATAGAATGCACAAACCCTGTAGCCCAAGCATACTGTCCCACAACAAAAGGCCCTCCCTCATTTACTCATCACCATGACCTTCAGAAGAACTGTGTCTGTGGTCCGTTGCCTTCTTCCTTCTAGTCTTGCTGGATTCAGGATCCCCCTACCCCTTGGTTTCCTTGTTCTACCCTGCGTGGAAATAGGGTCTAGCCCCCTCAGAGGCCATCTTGACTGGTAAAAATAGCAAATCGCAGAGAACTCCATGGAGCCAAGCCCCCAAGACAGGGAAGAAGCCTGTAGCCCACAAAAAAACCATGGAAGAGTCTCCAGTAGATGACTTGAAGTTGTAAAATATGAGCAAGCACATGTCCAAGCAGAATGATAGAAGAACTACCAAGGTAGCACAGAGGAACAATGGATCAACAGGATAGGTAACAATTTCAGTACACACTAAACAATGAGGATGCACAACTGATGGGTAGTGTCACAGCTCCGGTCTCCAGGCGCAGGAGTGGCACAAACCAACCACCCCCTCTGCGGTCTGGGCACCTGCAAGGTCAAACTTACACAGGCCTCCGAGACCCCGGCGGGGAAACAGGGTCTGGGATCCGTTGGTTGGATAGGCATTGGTATTCAGGGTAACCGGAAAGAGGGTCAGGAGAGGGGATATGGATGGGAAAGTGAAAGTAGGCAAAAGACAAAATCTTACTATTGACAATTACACATACTCAATCAGAAAAACCATGTTCCTCATGCACATTGTACAAAATGGCTCAAAGCCGAGACAAAGACAGATTTATCCCTGGGGTGAGTGCTGGCCTCCTGCCTGCGCACTCTCAGGTCGGGTAACAGGAGCAGTTCAATGCTGCTAAGAGAGCGCAAGTTACTATTCTGTGTGTGTTTTCCCCACACACATAACACCATTCATGCCTCAAACTTAATGACTCCTCCCCAAGCAAGCGCTCTTGTCTGCTGCCTTGTTCATATACTTTTACTTGCCCCCGTCATGGTTCATACACTGTTAATGCGTTAAGGCAGCCACACGTGGCCCCTCGGTAAATGGAAGACCATGTGGTAAGTATCACACATGATAGAATGGTCCTTGGGTGACCTGCTAGACGTGTTTGGCGCAGTGCGACTTCAGTACAAGTTGTGTTCTGCCAGCCATGGATTTCTAGAGGTAGCACACGTGGCAATTTGCATATGCTAATGATATGCACTGCACTCGACTTTGTGCGGTGCCCCCACTTGCGCTGTATTAGTTTGTGTCTTGGAACGCTACTGCGCTAATATTATTGCTTCAATGGAACAGGGTGGACTCGAGGACATGGCCGATGCCCCCTGCGTGTGCCCCTGACAACTAGGAAAGCTTCTTGCCATTTTGTCCTCAGCGCAGCTTAGCTGTACTGTGCGCATTTTCCCCAATGCCTGCCCAACCTCCCCAGCACTGGTGCAACTTAGCTTGCATGTGTGAGGGGCCTGGAGTAAGGTCAGCTGGGGCATGGCCCCTCATGCTGTTCACCTTGCTTGGAGCTCCTGGAAACATGTCTGTTTCTGTCAGACATCTGAGCACAAGCCCTGTGCTTCTACTTGCGTGCATATGCGCACGTGTGCCCCACCCAACATGGCAAGGGTTTAGTAGTTCTTGGACCGGTGTCTGCTGGCAAAGGTAGTGTGGATGCTCCTTTTCCTGCAGAAAGGGAATAAAAGGCATCACTAAGTTTTGAAAGTTTACTGTGTGTGTCTTCATGCTGGTTGTTAATGGGCCATGTCTGAGACCTACATCCCACCTCCTCCCACGCAACCCCAGGTTCTGTACCCTGACAGGTAGAGCTGGAACTTGAGTTGAAAATAACCAAAAAAAGGCTGGCACAACAGGATGGTTGAGCTGAAACCCAATCAATCATTGATAGTGTGAACAAAGAAAGGCAGAGACAGCAGATGTCTTGAAAGGCACAGAGAATGTGAGATAGCCAGAAACAGCTGGCAGCAAGTCAAGTGCCACAACAATTGAATAGCATTAGTAAAAGCCACCAGCCAACATAAAGCCATGGATGTAATAGATGAAAGACAGGAGGGGTGACAGAATGATGCTGTTGAACAGAATTCTACAGAGGCAAACCTAGGCAGTGTAAGACTATGTGGAAATAGCCTGACAGACAGGCGGACAGATCTGCATCAAGGACAGTAGCAGGAAGAAGAACAGGACTAAAGGCACCAGAGTGTGAAAAACAAGTAAAACCCTATGAGCAACCACATGATGACACCAATACGGAACCCCACCACACCACCCCAGGTAAGATACAACGCTGCCCATATTGCAACCATGGGCATAGTGGAGCGCACATTCGGAGTGCTCAAGTCACGCTTCCGCTCCCTTGACTGCTCTGGCGGGGCAGATACTATATGCACCCTCAGTAGTGTGCTGGGTCATTGTGGCAGCATGTGTCTTGCACAATGTTGCAACATGGCAGGGTGTACCGGTGGACATGGTGGTGCCCCCACATCCCCAACCACATGCACAGGCGCTGCCCATGGGAGGGGAAAGGGCATGTGGTGAGGCAGCCCAGACACAGTTTGTGGCCACATTTTTCACCTACACTCCCACCCCTGCGGAGTGCACACAGGCCTGGCACATACCAGGTGACAATCAATGGTGACAAAGAGACAGTCAACTGTCACAACCATACCATCCCAAGCTACTTAAATACACCCAATCCTGTGTGACCAAAATGAACACATGCAAGGTATACATCATACCACCCCCTGCAAAACAGGCCATGACAATCACTGGTATGTCACCCAAACCCTCCCAACCCACATCACCCTTATCTGCCACACCATGACATGCCATGCAACAGCAAAAGAGCAAACCAAAAGCCCTACACATGACCAATTAGATACGAAGTGACACGTGATGAATGGAAACAGGCCTGAGTCTATCACACCTGACATGGAATCAGGTCAAATGACTGACCAGCAACCTATCACACATGCAAAGTCATACACAAATGCATGCCACCAGAGGTACCATCAACAAAAGACTCAATGCCTGTTGGCATGCACATTGGCCAATCCAAATCCGCAAATCACAAACCCATGTGTTGTATGTATCTCCTGCAACACACTGCTCAGCACACAGTACAGTGAGCAGCCATTCTGTTGGGGATACACCTTGAGTATCATTTAAAAAGGACAAGCACCAACAAAAAAAAACATTGACACATGTACACAATCCCCAAATGGTAAGTGATCATGCGCTGCAGGCACACAGCATGGCAGAGAAGGCAATCTGTGTGCACGTGTGGGCATGGAAGGGTGGTTGTATGTGTGGTGGAGCATTGTGTAAGTGTGTGTGTCAGTAGGGACATGCACACAATACATGCATGTGAATTCAAGTGACCCTCAGTGTCCTGTACACATCACATGTGAACATTGCCCATGTGTACACCCCAGTATTTCAAACCACAACAATCCCCTGACACCTGAAAAGTAAAGCCAACACAGGAACAGCCATTGACCTGCGAGAACACATCATGTACATAGTACCCCACCATGAGAATGTCATAGAATGCACAAACCCTGTAGCCCAAGCATACTGTCCCACAACAAAAGGCCCTCCCTCATTTACTCATCACCATGACCTTCAGAAGAACTGTGTCTGGGGTCCGTTGCCTTCTTCCTTCTAGTCTTGCTGGATTCAGGATCCCCCTACCCCTTGGTTTCCTTGTTCTACCCTGTGTGGAAAAAGGGTCTAGCCCCCCTCAGAGGCCATCTTTACTGGTAAAAATACCAAATCGCAGAGAACTCCATGGAGCCAAGCCCCCAAGACAGGGAAGAAGCCTGTAGCCCACAAGAAACCATGGAAGAGTCTCCAGTGGATGACTTGAAGTTGTAAAATATGAGCAAGCACATGTCCAAGCAGAATGATAGAAGAACTACCAAGGTAGCACAGAGGAACAATGGATCAACAGGATAGGTAACAATTTCAGTACCCACTAAACAATGAGGATGCACAACTGATGGGTAGTGTCACAGCTCCGGTCTCCAGGCGCAGGAGTGGCACAAACCAACCACCCCCTCTGCGGTCTGGGCACCTGTAAGGTCAAACTCACACAGGCCTCCGAGACCCCGGCGGGGAAACAGGGTCTCGGATCCGTTGGTTGGATAGGCATTGGTATTCAGGATAACCGGAAAGAGGGTCAGGAGAGGGGATATGGATGGGAAAGTGAAAGTAGGCAAAAGACAAAATCTTACTATTGACAATTACACATACTCAATCAGAAAAACCATGTTCCTCATGCACATTGTATAAAATGGCTCAAAGCTGAGACAAAGACAGATTTATCCCTGGGGTGAGTGCTGGCCTCCTGCCTGCGCACTCTCAGGTCGGGTAACAGGAGCAGTTCAATGCTGCTAAGAGAGCGCAAGTTACTATTCTGTGTGTGTTTTCCCCACACACATAACACCATTCATGCCTCAAACTTAATGACTCCTCCCCAAACAAGCGCTCTTGTCTGCTGCCTTGTTCATATACTTTTACTTGCCCCCGTGATGGTTCATACACTGTTAATGCGTTAAAGCAGCCACACGTGGCCCCTCGGTAAATGGAAGACCATGTGGTAAGTATCACACATGATAGAATGGTCCTTGGGTGACCTGCTAGACGTGTTTGGTGCAGTGCGCTTCAGTACAAGTTGTGTTCTGCCAGCCATGGATTTCTATAGGTAGCACACGTGGCAATTTGCATATGCTAATGATATGCACTGCACTCGACTTTGTGCGGTGCCCCCACTTGCGCTGTATTAGTTTGTGTCTTGGAACGCTACTGCGCTAATATTATTGCTTCAATGGAACAGGGTGGATTCGAGGACATGGCCGATGCCCCCTGCGTGTGCCCCTGACAACTAGGAAAACTTCTTGCCATTTTGTCCTCAGCGCAGCTTAGCTGTACTGTGCGCATTTTCCCCAACGTCTGCCCAACCTCCCCAGCACTTGTGCAACTTAGCTTGCATGTGTGAGGGGCCTGGAGTAAGGTCAGCTGGGGCATGGCCCCTCATGCTGTTCACCTTGTTTGGAGCTCCTGGAAACATGTCTGTTTCTGTCAGACATCTGAGCACAAGCCCTGTGCTTCTGCTTGCGTGCATATGCGCACGCGTGCCCCACCCAACATGGCAAGGGTTTAGTAGTTCTTGGACCGGTGTCTGCTGGCAAATTTAGTGTGGATGCTCCTTTTCCTGCAGAAAGGGAATAAAAGGCATCAATACATTTTGAAAGTTTACTGTGTGTGTCTTCATGCTGGTTGTTAATGGGCCATGTCTGAGACCTACATCCCACCTCCTCCCACGCAACCCCAGGTTCTGTACCCTGACAGGTAGAGCTGGAACTTGAGTTGAAAATAACCAAAAAAAGGCTGGCACAACAGGATGGTTGAGCTGAAACCCAATCAATCATTGATAGTGTGAACAAAGAAAGGCAGAGACAGCAGATGTCTTGAAAGGCACAGAGAATGTGAGATAGCCAGAAACAGCTGACAGCAAGTCAAGAGCCACAACAATTGAATAGTATTAGTAAAAGCCACCAGCCAACATAAATCCTTGGATGTAATAGATGAAAGACAGGAGGGGTGACAGAATGATGCTGTTGAACAGAATTCTACAGAGGCAAACCTAGGCAGTGTAAGACTATGTGGAAATAGCCTGACAGACAGGCGGACAGATCTGCATCAAGGACAGTAGCAGGAAGAAGAACAGGGACTAAAGGCACCAGAGTGTGAAAAACAAGTAAAAGAGCAGTAGTCCAGTAGGAAAACGGCGCTCTCAGGCAGCATGAAAGTCCAAGAGGGAAGACAGACACAATGTGCCATCCAAAGGGAACAGCACGTAGTAGTAGCATAGGCGGACATCTCAGGTGAGGACTGGACCGTGACTTGTGCCTTTTGGGTCACATTCCTAATGCATCCTCCTTTGACAAAATCCCCAGGGGCTGAACTCAACATGCATCAACTTGACATAACATCCGGCCCCCTCCCACCATCAGTGTGACTCTGACAGGCAAAGGGTGCAGGCTACTGTCTACAGCATGAAGTGCATCAAGCACATCTACAAGCAAGAAAAGAACATACATCACAATCAACATCAATAAATTGACATATCAATAATGTACTCACCAAAATTGATTGCAGACATGCCGTGGAGAAAACATTCATGATCCCCACTAGGGGTGTTAACACAAGTAGTACGGCAGCAGACAGGCCACAGATATGACAAAAGTTCAATGCCCTTGTGTAAATGGTTCTAACACTGAACCATCCTTGCGAGACCATGGATAGGGGAAGCAGGAGAGGCATATGTGAGTCAGGACCCCAAGCTGCAAACACATACACTAGACAAGCTTGAAGGGCCCAGCTGGAACAGACAGTGGATGCTTTCAAAAGCCACAAAGCACCACACCGTCACATGAATGTACAATAGACACGCAATTTTAAACTATATTAACTAATTAAACTAACTATAAAAATCAAAAATGGCCACATATGACCCAGGGGGGAAGGCACTCAGGAGGGGGGAGGTACAATGTGCCCCTCAACACCCACATGTGATGATGTTGAGTTAAAAAAAAAACTCCATGGGCTCAACGCCTGCACGGCCCGACCTGTGTGGAAGATAAGTCGTCGTCCTCCTCACCCTCTGACTCAAAAGGTTGACGTGGCACAGTACCCTGACCACGCCTATGCACAGCTTGCCCCTTGTCGGCAGCAAGTCTGCGGGACTGGTGAGCCTGGTTCTGTGCTGCGATGACAAGTAGGTCAGCATGCAGAACCTTACATGATATGTGTGCTTCCTCTTGCAAGGTAACACGTGTAACACAGAATTCTTCCTGCATGGCCTGGCATGACATCTGGAACACCTCCCGGCAAGCACATAGCTCAGCCGAGATGGTATTCTCAAGCTGCTCCAACCTCTCCTCTGTCCGCTGCCTCTTGGACATCAAGAGCACACCCAGAGAAGATCGGAGGGATTTATGATCATCCCTCAGGGCCTCCCTGTGTGCCTCTGCGTGAGCAGCAATTGCTTGACGCAGAGACACCATTTCAGGCTGGCGTGCCCTGTCTGAGGCCGCCATACCCAGCCTGAGCGAGCGGGCTGTGGACTGTGCCGCCCCCTGCTGGAGATCCACTTGCTAGCAGGGGGGAGCACGGATTGGGCCACACGTTCCATGCTCTGAGCAATATTATCAATTGCTGCCCCCTGTTGTTCGGAATTGGCAACGATGGCTTGCTCCCACTCAGTATACATTGGTGGCGCACGACCACAGCATTGCTGGGCTTGACACCTGCGGGGCCCATGGAGCCGCGGTCCTTGTTGGGTTGGCACCACCCGCGGCTGCAGGACTACATTCCTCTGTTGACGTGATGCACCAGGCACATCAGCAACTGGTGTGGAGTGTGACCGGGCATCCCGATCCACCACAGGCGGAAGTCCCACCACTGTCTGGTCCCTCAGTGCAGGTGTCGCAGACAAAGGAGCATCCACATCAGAATCACTCACCGTTGACGAATGGACATGACACGCATCCAACTCGACATTGTTGTCAGAGTGATCATCCAGGCTAGACTCATTGCCAGCCCTAGACAAGATGGTCTGGAGCACAAGTGGGTTCTCGTGGTCTACCACCTCACAACCCCCACTTGTGCTGGGTTGCTGGTGTGATAGTAATCCTGTGTCTGGGTTGAATCACCATCCTCTGCCTCCATTGTGTCATCATCTGAAAAGGGGAAAAAAATAAACATGAGTACACATGTCAGAAGCACATAACCCACTCAGACATAGACATCACATCGACAGCCAACACATGAAGCAGATATGTCACATACAAATGAGAACCTGGCATGCATCCAGTGGCATTGATATGCAAACACATCCCAAAAGCAGAAATGGATGTGTCTAAATAGCAAACCCTACACAAGTACAAAATGTAGTATATCACCTCCATCAGACACCACCTCGGGCAGGCACATGTCACAGGCAGAAAAGGCAGATGGCAACAAAGAGATGGCACATACCATAAGCATGTCTGAACTGCAAATTGACCACTGCTGCAAGTGAATCCAAACACACAATGACAAACATAATATGCATGTGCACATGCATCACTAAACCATCATCACCAATATAGCTTCATCCATCTGCAGCTTGGCCCGTACCGGGTGTCATGGTTCATGTAGACAGGATGAATGTCCCGAGCAAAGCAAGGGCCTGCAACCAGGCATGATGGACCATAACACCCAGTACGGTCAGAGCTGCAGGGCATGAAGCATCCAGAACACCCCTCAGGGCCTGATTGCGCACATTGTGCTATGAATGTGCCCTATTCCATTATTCTGTGTGTAAATTCTTCACGGCCAGGCCCCACCATATTAGCTAAGTGGGTTGGGCGTACACATGCTGCACAACAGTGTACCTTCAGGATCATGCCAGTTGAACATACGTGCACAATGCTGAAATCTCACCAGCATTAACGTCAATCAACTACATATTAGTCAGTCAACAAAAAAGCTGCGGAAGACACATGTCTAAATGAACACTTTCACACACACATGAGTGAGTAGCCACAATGTTGCACTACACAACATTGAAGCTGCTTGCATATGTACATGTGAATGCGTTCAAAAACACCCCTTTCCCTATACACCTGTATTGTGAACATGAATAGCATCCAATACATCAAAGCAAGCAGCGTCGTACACATACACATGTGAAGGCAGCTCCACAGTCATTACAATCTGATTGGCATGCTACATTCAATCTGCGCCCTTTGCCAGTTGGTATAGGCCACAGATTGGCCAATCAACTTTGCTAACCACCCACTAGGGAGTTCCAATACTGAGTACATGTGTCACAGGATGCACCTGTGCCGGTGGCATTCATGACAGAGAAGAAATGAAAATCTGACCATACATGCCAGGTCACTTTGACATTGCAGCAGTGAGTAGGCATGTAGAATGGTGTAACACAGCTCAGAAGTGGGTTGATGCAGTGCAGAACATGTGTACGTTACCCACTGTCTACATGAACAAGTACATTATGATGTCAATCAATAAACATGAAGGCAGTGTAAGGGCAAGTTCAGGCGTCACGTGCAGTGTACATGCAACGGGTTGCATGGCTAAAAGCAAACCCCCACCCCCCTAAGGGAAAATGCAGGTAGGCATTGCATGGCAGTGAAAGGGTGACCAGAGACCAGTGTATTGGCAAACAGTGTTGACTAGCGTCAATTGCATCATCTGAGTCAACTGACAACACAGCAGATGAGAATGGGACAGTAAGCAGGGCACTTCAGTAGTACACCCATGTGTGCAGAAGCCACTACACCAGTTGAACAGAGTCAGGGGGCCTGAAACAAGGGGAGGCCTGTGCCCCCACACAGACTGTGACACCCTAAACATGTGCGTGATGCAGGACTGAGCCAGAGTGGGCATGGAATGGATGATCAAATGCCATTAAATATAGGTAATCCTGGACACGTACTACAATGATCATCTGGGCAAGGACACATAGGGGCATGCATGGAATGCACATGGAGCATGAATGGGCACTCATGTCCCTGCAGTGCATCTGCCATCTGCACAGTACGAGTGAGACACCCTGCATCAAGGACAAAGGATGTACCCCACTGTGTGTGTCTGGCAGGCTGGCAGGGGGAAGTGGGCATCTACACAGGAGCGTAGAACAGGCCATTGCAATACTCCAACATGATACCCACATGTGCCATGGTGAAATGGGGTGCACGGGGTGGAGGGGCAAGGGAGCATGCCTACGTGGAGTACCCGCATGCAGGCAGAACACAAATGCACGTCAGTCATGCGATCACATAGTCCCAGTGCTGAGTGGAAAGACAACCCAGGCTACATGTAGAAAGGCCAGTGAGCTGGAACATGGACTGGAGGGGCAGCTGAGTGACTAGCATGTGAGTATGATGCAGGTGTGGTCATGAGGACAGTCCCTGTCTGCTCTAAATGTCCAGCATGCTGCACAGCAGGCACGCATCAGTGAAGCATCACATGACTCGCACATGAGAACCATGTACACATAGCATGTAGTGGAAGTCAAGGACAACACATCACACAAGCAAACCACACATGGGCTGGACAAACACGCAACACCACTCACTGGACAGGGCATCAAAGTCCAGCATCTCTCCCACTCCTTCGTACAATTCTGCTGGTAAGAACTCTGCAACGATCACTTGGAGGCATGCTTCACCTTAGTACAGCGTCGGAGGTCATCCCAATGCTTTTTGCACTCCTGAGCTGTGAGCACCTCATGTCCGAATGCACTCACACACTCCGCAACATGCTTCCAGTGGGACATATGCTGGGCAGCCGTAGTGTGATAATTCCGGCCCACTAGCATATCACGGTTGTGTCCCCGCACGTAGTCCACAAGGAAGTCAAGTTCCTGCTTGCAGAAAGGCCCATGCACTTGCCGACACCCGGCTGCTCGGGGCAGCAGATGACAATACTGCACTTACCCTGTGCCTCCTGAACTCCTGGAAATCATTTAGGGACTCTTCAGGTGCCAACGCAGCATGCGCTGGCACACCCTGAGCCTGGGTGGTGGTGTCCACAGCTGCACCTGCAGCTACCACTACCCTTGGGCCTCTGGCAGTCAATGAAACAGACAACCGGATCACATGGGCGCCAGTGCCAGATGCAAAAGCTGCATCTCCCGGAACCACAGGGGGTGGTGGCATGACTGCACCAACACATGGCACAACATTGTGCTGAAGTGGCACACCCCTGCCTCTTCCCCTTCTGCAGCCACCCTGGGCACCCTGGAGTACCCCTGCTCCCTGGTCACCCCGGCCATGTCCCTGACCACACCCACCATGTGGAGTATGCCCAGCTGAGGCGCCCCTAACCTTTCGTGGCCTCCCAACCATGGCACAGATGGAGTAGTTCCGGCACAGATGTAGTAGTGCCAATCGGAGGTGTACACGACAATTATCCTGGGCAATTGGGGTGAAGTGGGTGGGATACAAGATGTTATCAGCACCCCTGTGCACCTGCAAGGCTGTATGTTACCCCGGTGATAAAGTGACAGGTCACGCAATGCTCAAGCACCCCAAACTGAAGTAAAACCATGCACGCAACCCCCGGTTGCCCATGTGTGTGGAATTAACCTCCTGCAGTATGCAGTGGCACCCAGGGACAGGAAAAACATGTACGCCTGGGACACGCAGGCTACTATGAACTCGAAAATGGGTACATGATACACAGGGGCACCCGCAGTGGGAAAAATAGCATGCGCGACTCACCGTCTGACTAGCTTGATAATGAAAAATGCGCATAGACAATACCCCCGCCAAAAGAAGAGATATGTCCTTTATCCGCTGTGAAGTTGTGATGGCACATGAAACACCCAGAAGTAGCAACACACGCGTCAGTCTCCACGAAAGGCACGTATAGCAAACTGCTGGCCATGCTCACCTTTAACCTGTGCTGAGGTGAAACGCCTGCACGCAACACGTCACTTACGCGCTTAGGCCCTTTCCTCGAATTACACACATTAACACACAGACGTGCTGTGTTTTCACGTGCTGAATCACTATGCACCTATGATGAGGGAAACGCCTGCGCATGTTACATCACAGACACACTTACGCGCTAAGGGCCTTTCCTCGAATTACACACTGACATGCTGTTTTTTCACATGCCAAATCATTCCGTATCAAGCTGGCCACGCGACAACACATGGAAGAACATGCTCCTGCCTAGAAGGCCATTTTCCTGCCCCCCCCCCCCGAGCCCCGAGCCGACTCCCATCAGCCATCTGCTGCTGACTGCTTGCCTGCTGGCCAGGTGCCCTGCTATTTGGTGCCTGCACATCAGCCATCTGCAGGGGTCCAGTTGCTGTGACCACCCCTGCTGGAACAGAAGACTCCCGACTG
Organism: Ambystoma mexicanum; assembly: GCF_040938575.1. Lineage (NCBI taxonomy): Eukaryota > Metazoa > Chordata > Amphibia > Caudata > Ambystomatidae > Ambystoma > Ambystoma mexicanum. The sequence continues at coordinate 107,257,242 of NC_090937.1, forward strand.
AAGTTCCATCACTTCACAGCCCAGCACCACGACCCAGTTGCCCACCCACACCTGCCTCGGTGGTTGCCATGTCAGGGCAAACACCATCAGAGACCACTGGCGACCCCCAGCCAGAGAGGCAGAGGGCTACCAGATTCAGTGCCGCAGAAGTTGGTATCCTGATGGAGCAAGTCCTGGTGCATTATGATGCCCTCTACGGAAAAAGACGCGCCGACAAGGCTGGACGTCAGGGGATCTGGAAGGACATTGCGGCTGCCATCAACATGGAGGGGGTGGCAGTCCACGACATACAACACGTCCGGAAGTGCTGGGAGGACTTCAGGTCCAGGACCCTCAGGATGGCCCGGCGCCTCTTGGCAGCAGCAGGTGCAGTGAGGTGCCGGGTCCACCTTACCACCGACAACATGAGGGTCCTGGAATGCATTAACCCAGCGCTTCACCGTCAGATCCTCGAGAGGCAGAGCAGTCCGGAGTCAAGCGGTAAGTGTCCATGCGTACTTATTGGACGCAGTGCATGTTGAAGTGTGCAGCTTGGACATATGTGTGAAAAGGCCCATGTATGGATTTGTATGTGCAGGGACATGACCGTGATGCATGTGAGTCCTGTCATGTGTGATGCACAACAATGTTGTATGTGTTTGAAAGCATGATGCATAACTGCATGTGGAGATGCAGACATGTTGGCATTTCTGTGTATGTACTGTGGCATGGTTGGGTGTGACACATGGATGCTGGTTCTACCTTCATGTACGTGCACGGCATACATGTGCGTGTGTGTGTTTTTCATGTGTGCGACTGTGAAACGCCATGGATGCATGTGACACAGACATGTAGGAACCCAATTGGCAGATGTGACATAGTTGCCGATGATTGCACTGTGAAAGGTGGTGGATATGTAGAGATGCAAGTCTGTCTGTTGGCATGTGTGCATGTGTTAGGCACTCCCCATGTTGCTTGTAATGCCATGACAACCTTCAGATGTTCATACTGTTGTGTGTGTATGGATGATGCTGCTTGCTGCATGATTCCTGTTAATTTTTGCATGTGTGTGGGTTCAAATTATATTAGTGTTGAGGAGTCTGATGCCATCTGTGAAGTTTGACACTGACACTCGTGCAACTGTCATGTGTGTATCTGACCATTGTACAGTACTCTGATGCCTGTGTTCTCTCTCTCCTTGTCTGCAGAATCGACTGATGAAGAGGGCGGAGACGGTGCTGTGGGGCACAGTAGCAGGGATCCCACCGCCAGCCGGAGACGCAAGGCCCAGCTCTCCCCCCATGTTGTCATCTCTTCCGGGAGTGAGGAGTCTGGTGCTGCATCCAGGGCCGCAGCTGCCGAGTGGAGGTCCAGGTGGCGGATGTTGGAGGTGGAATCCTCAGCAGCAGTAGGGGCAGCTGAGCCCCCACAGGGGCCTATGGAGGAAGATGGCACGGAGTCATCCAGGTTGGTGGGGGTTTCGGTTGAGGAGGAGGCCAAGAAAAGGCCCACGCATGGGGCCTGGAGGGGGGATTCCACTGGTGCTAGTGGTGCAATCTAGGGGCAGGGACAGGAGGAAGCACAGGCCGTCGCGGAGGTGCCTGTGTGTAATCCTGTCCCCGATCCTGTGACTGCATCATCCCGCACCAGCATTGATGCCTTCGTCCAGACCCGTTTTCAGGGTGGGATGCGCAAACAACAACTGGCCTTCCTCTCCCTGCGGACGTGGTAACCCGTGACTCGGTTGAGCCTGTCCTAGCTGGGGTGGTGTTGCGTCAAATTGTTATTTGAGGTGACGTGCAGGGTTCTCGTGAGGACGATGCACGTCATTTCGAATACCTCATTGACTGCGTCAGCCTACTAGGACAGGTCACCAAGTCTAGGTTCCTCGATATGCTGGATCTTCTAGCGACCGCCTCCTCAACTGCACCCCCTATGTGCCAGTCATCCTCCGTGCCATTTTCCTGCCCAAGTAGCACATGGGCACCCTGTGGAGCTGCCCCTAAGCCAGCGGCCAGGCTGGTGGAGGACACATCCCTGCCACAGTCGGGAGTCGGAGTTCCAGCAGGGGTGGCCACCCACCAACTGGACCCCAACAAGAGGAGGACGTGCAGGCATTGACAGGCAGGGCACATGCACGGCAGCAGCAGGCTCAAGGTGGGGGCGATGATGGCTCTGGGCCATCAACATCACAGGGGCAGGCATCGGGCGGAGGGCAGGAGCAACCTGGATTGAGAGTGTTTTTCATGTGGCAGTGGTTGGGCAGCAGATAGATGCGTAGCGGCGTCGGGCGGAGGAGGCACGGCTCACTATGGTCAGGGCGGAGAACTCCATGCGCAGGGCATTGAGGTGGGCTGAGTGCCTCGAGGCAACTCGCATGGAGTTGGAGGAGACCATTGCTGCATCCCTGTGAGACCTCGAGGCCAGGGGAGAGTCCCGCCTTCAGGACATTGAAGAGGAGTTCGATGATGCCCTGGCCTGGAACATCGAAGAGTGAGCCATAGGACTTGCCCGCCGCCTTTGTACATAGTTCTTTAGGGTTAGCTTTCCTATGTTTAGTATTTGTTTTTGGAGTTCATGGACATTGCTCAACTTTATGTTTATCAGTTTTTTTTATAGGTTTTTTGGTAGGTTTCCTTTTCTTTTGGGATCATGGACCCTTTGGACTTGCATTGTTAATAGTTCAAGACTTGTACATACTTTCGTTATTTGAACTTTCCATGGATCAATGGTTTTTATTTTTTTTAATGTACTTTATATGGACAATGGCAATGGACCACTTTTCTAGTTTCCTGTTGTGGATTTTTGTTTTACACTGGAATTCTTTCTTTTCATTTTTTTCCTTTCATTATGTCTTAATTTGCACATTTAATTTTTCATTTTTGTTATTTCATTACCTTTTTCAATACATTTCATATTCCTTCATTATTTGTGTGGTGTCCTGTCATTGGTTTTGTGCATGTCTCCATGAGCATTGCCTCAGTCATGTGTTGCCACTGTGTGGATCTGTTTTACACTCATGCATGGCCATGCAGGTTCTTTTGAGACTCTCATGGCATGGCTAATTTGGGAGTGGGTGGTGTGGATGGTTGCGTGCTGGTACTGGGGGGGCAGGAGGATTTGGGTTGGCATTAGGGGCATGGGTCTGTTTTGTTATGACATGTTGTTAGGTGGACCATGTGTCGGGCCCTGCTAGCAGGTGCCCGTCACTGGTGGGTGGGGGACATGAGTCGGGGCCTGCTGGCAAGTGCCCGTCACTGGTCGGTGGGTGGGCGGGGGACATGAGTCAGGGCCTGATGGCAGGTGCCCGTCACTGGTGGGTGGGTGAGTGGGGGACATGAGTCGAGGCCTGCTGGCAGGTGTCCGTCACTGGTGGGTGGATGGTTGGTGGACATGAGTCGAGGCCTGCTGCCAGGTGCCCGTCACTGGTGGATGGGTGGGGGACATGAGTCGGGGTCTGCTGGCAGGTGCCCATCACTGGTTGGTGGGTGTCTGGGTGGGGGACAAGAGTCAGGGCCTGCTGGCAGGTGCCTGTCACTGGTGGGTGGGTGAGTAGGGGACATGAGTCGAGGCCTGCTGGCAGGTGCCTGTCACTGGTGGGTGGGTGGGGGACATGAGTCGGGGCCTGCTGGCAGGTGCCCATCACCGGTGGGTCCGGACATGAGTCGGGGCCTGCTGGCAGGTGCCCATCACTGGTGGGTGGGTGGTTGGTGGACATGAGTCAAGGCCTGCTGGCAGGTGCCCGTCACTGGTGGGTGGGTGGGGGACATGAGTAAGGGCCTGCTGGCAGGTACCCATCACATTGAGGCACATGAGACGGGGCCTGCTGGCAGGTGCCCGTCATTGGAGGTCATGAGTCGGGGCCTGCTGACAGGTGCCCATCACTGGTGGGTGGGTGGTTGGTGGACATGAGTCAAGGCCTGCTGGCAGGTGCCCGTCACTGGTGGGTGGGTGGGGGACATGAGTAAGGGCCTGCTGGCAGGTACCCATCACATTGAGGCACATGAGACGGGGCCTGCTGGCAGGTGCCCGTCATTGGAGGTCATGAGTCGGGGCCTGCTGACAGGTGCCCATCAATGGGGGTGGGAGACATGTGTCGGGGCTCTCAAGTGCATGGTGCTATAAGGCCTGTCTGTGGGGCATGGCCAGTGGTGATGGGCTGCTTGCGGAGCATGCCCAGGGGTGATGGGCTGCCTGAAGGGCATGCCCAGGGGTGTGGGTGGTCCCCTGTGGTGTTGGCTGCCTGAGGGGCATGGGGAGGGGAGCACACCCAGGAGGGAACACAATGCCAATTCATGTGTAAAACTTCACACGCACCCCTCAAAATACATTTACACCACTCGCGCCAGGCCTATCGAGTGTGAAACTCCACACACACCCCCGGAATACATGTACCCCGCTCGCGCCAGGCCTATCACGTGTGAAACTCCACGCTCACCCCCGGAATATGCGCAGGCAGCCCATCCACCCTCCCCAGGCCCGCAGGCAGCCCATCACCCCAGTCCATAGCCCACAGGAAGCCCATCGCCCCTGGGCATGCCCCTTAGGCAGCCCATCACCCCAGTCCATAGCCCGCAGGCAGCCCATCACCCCTGGGCATGCCCCACGGGCAGCCTTCACCCCAGTCCATAGCCCGCAGGCAGCCCATCACCCCTGGGCATGCCCCGCAGGCAGCCCATCACCCCTGGCCACGCCCCACAGACAGCCCATCACCCCAGTCCATAGCCCGCAGGCAGCCCGTCACCCATGGGCATACCTCGCAGGCAGCCCATCAACCCTGGGCATGCCCCGGGTGCAGCCCACTCCACAGGGGGGACTTTTCCACGTGTTTTCGCTGGCGCGAGCGGGGTACGTGTTTTCCGAGGGGTGCGTGTGAAGTTTGACATGCGATAGGCCTGGCGTGTGCGGGGTACATGTATTCCGAGGGGTGCGTGTGAAGTTTTACATGCGATAGGCCTGGCGCGAGCAAGGTACGTGTATTCCGGGGATGCATGTGGAATTTCACATGCGATAGGCCTAGCACGAGTTGGGTACGTGTATTCCGAGGGGTGTGTGTGAAGTTTCACACGCGATAGGACTGGCACGAGCGGGGTACGTGTATTCCGAGGGGTGCGTGGGGAGTTTTACACTCATTTTCACTGGTGCGAGCGGGGTACGTGTATTCCGAGGGGTGCACGGGGAGTTTTACACGTGATTTCACTGGCGCGAGCGGGGTACGTGTATTCCGAGGGGTGCGTGGGGAGTTTTACATGCATTTTGGCTGGCTCGAGCAGGGTACGTGTATTCCGAGGGGTGTGCGGGGATTTTTCCACACGTTTTCGTGGGTGGGGGGCTGTATGCTGGTCCACTGGCCTTTGCACCATGTACTGGATTTGTGCGATATTTTTGGCGCACGGGGCGGGGTTGGGGGCATAACTGCCGCTGCTGCAGGGTCGCTGCACCCCTCTGCACCACGGCTGCTTATGGATGTATAAATCCATGAATACGATGTGTGCCTAAATGGGTTTTGGCGCACGCGGCTGGCGCAGATTGCCACACGCGCACTCTGAGCGCCAGCCGCGTGCACCTCTTGTGCACCGAATTCTATGAATTACCCCTAGAGTTGTAAATTGTGAAGGCAACTTAGTCAAACTTACCCAACACAGCTTAATTAATCATATCAACTTGTCATTAAAAACTCCTCAACATAAAGAACTGTATTACATGCCCCTGCTACAACTTTTTAAACCATGGAGAAAAGGAAGAATAGTTATTGGATACATATAACTCCTATGAAGACACTTTCAAAGCAAATGAAAGCACTATAACAGACGTAAACTTTACACAGTACTAAACAATGTTGCACAATGAACAGCAACACGAAGAAGATCTCCAGGCTCAACCTCAAGTGGACACTCCCGACAGTAGTCAACATTCTGTACCAGGAAGCAAAGAACCACTTGGACAGCCACTAATAACAAATGAGGCAGAATTAGCTATGACAGAAGTAGAAAACAACATGTGCCAGTATGAACAAGCTACAGAAGACTTTGCTGTACTGACATCACAACTGAACAATGAGCAAGAAATAACAAAACAAATCGAAAATGGTGTGCAAGATGAAAATAAAAACTGTACCTTCCAAGACTACAAACCTCTACTGCTATACATGAGTGGTCAAGCTGGTTCAGGCAAAACATTCTTAATCAAAATCATCAGGAAGTTCCTCCAACAATTGACAAACAACAAACTGTCAGCTGTTGTAACTGCCCCCACAGGTTTAGCTGCCTAGAACATAGGCAGTGTCACTTTACACCGATAACTACTCCTTCCAGTAGAACACCAAAACAAATTAGACTATTACAAACTTTCCACAAAAGCTGCAATGTAACTACGCAGAGTTTTTAAACAAATGAAAATGCTGCTATTAGATGAGGTGAGCATGGTCTCCATCCTAATGTTGGCTTTGATTCACCTCAGATTACAAGAGGCCCTCAAAACAGACTATGAAGAGCTCTTTGGAGGAAAACACATTATTGTTTTCAGAGATCTTCTTCAAATGACACCAGTGAAAGTGAACCTATTTTTTAAACCTTAGGGCACAAACTGCTGTAAAACTCTTGGCAGCATAGGAAGTGTCAACCTTTGACAAGATTTCCAATACTGAGAATTAACAGAAAACATGTGTCATTCTGCATACCTCACATACGCCAACATTTTAAAAAGTATTAGAGTTGGTGTACTATCTCAAGAAGCACAATCAATATTAAATACCAGGCACATCCATGCATTCTTCGGCAATAACTCATGTGCTACTGATGTCATGGAACAATTAGCACACACATGTCAATTGTATGCCCTTGATGCCAACTCTTGTAATCTGTTCAAAATTCAATGAAACAAAGTTGAAAAAAGAAATGCAACCAATAATTGAAATTTGCTCCACAGATAAACTGGACGTACATGGTATGGCACTAACCATGTGTCAACAAGCCACAACAAGACTAAATACCTAAGAAAACTCTCCAACACAGCTGGTCAGGAGTAAATATTAAAATGATCTTCAAACTGTAGAGCAATGCTTAAACGTAACCTTGACCTGAAGCAAGGACTAGTTAATGGAACACTTGGTACAGTTGTTGGCTTTCAAACATAACCTTGTGACAACAACATTAAATTTTTCAATATTCTCTTTGACAAACTATCAGAAGTTAAAAGGATAGGATGCTCAACAGCCCGCTTCCTTCTTTTCAAAGACATGTATGTATGCAGAGAACAATTTTCACTAACTCTAGCATACTCAGTTACCATTCACAAATCACACAGTCTTACCCTAGATAAAGCATCGATAGATATTGGTAGCACAGTCTTTAAAGAAGGCATGAGCTATGTAGCACTATCACGCTTCCTTTGATGCAAGTAAAGTAAATGCAGATATTCCTTGCATTCTAGAATACAATAGACTGCGTTCACTCTACACCCTCCGTCTAAAAACCTATCCTGTTCGACAAAAAGCAAAACATTGTAAAAGAAAACTACTTCAAACTGAAACGATACAGGAGCTCACTGCAATTCCTCGAAAGAAAATAAAAATAACTAATACTTCATCATGTACCACAACCAAAAAGAATCTACTGGTCAAAGCAACTCAACTACTTCTTCAAGGAAGCAGCACACACTCCGAACAAATGACTTCGACACAGAACTGTCAGGTCCATTCAAATTTTCAAATACAACTGCTGTAAATTGCTACGCAAATTTAGCAATAAATATTATATTCCAATTTCCACTACTTATTGACAACATTTACTTACACAGTACAGACCAATTGTGTTTGCAAATGTTAGTACTTCATAGAAACGCAACAAACAATCATAGTGTTTATGGAATAAAACAAGAGTTGGACTACTGTGCTGGAATTGTCAAATTCACTATAAACTCACAAGAAGATCCACAAGAATTTCTAATGTACTTACTACAAGTACTGGAAAACAAAAACATACCTATAAATAAAATCTTCTAGATTTCATACATGTGAAAACAAACATGCACTCTCTGTAGTCATGTGGAACAGGAACAAGACCCTAATGAATGCTTTGTGTATGTATCCATACCTAACTGTGAATCCATTCCATTTCAGCAACTTGTACAAAATTCAAACCATGGCAGATTATTTACTACCTGCAATTCGGATAATTGCTCCACTACAAATACAGACACATTGGCCCTCATTCCGAGTAGGGCGGAACGTATAGGCGATTACCGGCATGGCGTAAAGAGCGTGTCCGTGCTGGCACATGACCGTAAAAATCAGCCTATTCCGACTCCGCGTGCACGCGTTTTGCCCCATGCCGGTAACGCACCTCACCGCCATGCCGTAAATGGGCCCCAAACGCCCTTACCGGCAACAAGCGCACCGTACATAACACTACCGACATAGAAAATTTAGCGGTAACCGTAAATAGCAGCCACCGCTATTTACAGTCACCGTTAAAAAACGGAACCGGAAAAAACGTCATCGCACAGGAACGGGAAGGAGCACGGCGGCCATCTTTAAAATCACAATCCATTGCCATCCTCTCCATACAGGACCCCCAGCCATACAGTGATCAGACAAATAGGCTTCGGAGACCAGCATCATGGCCAAAGCATTAAAAAAGGGTGCTGCACTCATAAGAAAGGAGCGCCTTACCCAGGATGAACTCCAGGTACTGGTCGACACTCTGCACGAACATGCAGACACTGTATTCAGCAGTGATATGCGGAGACCCACCGTCGTAAGGAAGAAAGAGATCTGGGCCTTGGTGGCACAGAGGGTGAGTGCCGTGGGAAACACTCCCCGCACCACCAAGGACTGCAGGAAACGTTGGGATGACCTCCGTCTCAGGGTGCGGGCCATCCTCTCGGCAAACCGAAGTCAGGCTCTGGAGACAGAAGGAGGGCCAGGTTCCCCCATCAAAATGATGCCGTGGGAGGAAACGTGTGCGGCCATGATGGGCACAGAAGCCATAGAAGGTGTTGGAGAAATGGATTGCGGTGCAGCGTCATCCGCTGATGGAGGTGGGTTTCATGAGTCAAGACAGAACATGCATTCCTAATGTAAGTCACTGCCAAGGGCTGGTCAAGGTGTCACGTCATGGTTGGGCAAACCCCCTGCCCCCGAATGAAATCATGCTGTAACAAGTGGGACCCAGGCCGATGTCAGGTGCAAGTCTGTAACCCATATGGGCCATACCACACAAAGAAGCCGAATCTGTGAGGCACATGGGGCAGTGATTGTAAACATTGTGAATGTGAGTAATCTCAGCACTCCGCCAACATGAGTGACCCACACATCTGCATTCATTGACCATCCAAGCCCAGATCACTTTCCCACTCACCACCCAAATGTCAACAAACCGTTGCAATCCCATTGTGATACCATAGGCATGTAGAAATGCTGAGCCCCCAATTATTGCTCATGCCGTCTCTCTCTTCCCGTCCCACAGGCAGCAAGCATGACAGCGAGGACCAGGAAAGCACCGGGGCCAGTCCCTCCAGGAGCAGAGTCAGGGGCCGCCACATACAACACAGGCAACATCACCTGCTCCAGCAACCCCCATGGAGGGTGCACAACCCCCACCCGCACCCCCACCCGCACTCCTACCCATGCCTGCTGTGCCGCTGGACACATGTTCCACGCTGCACTCTGAGGAGTCCAGTGTGGCTGGTGAGAATGCAGCCATGTGCCTCCTCGATGTGCCAGACAGCCCCCCATCAATATCGGGAGCCAACATGGAGGACACCATTGACATTGGCCATACCCCTGACACACCATCATACAGCCAGGTGGCACACAGCAACTCCGGGGAGAGTGAAACGCCAGGGCTCACAGGGCAAGGAGTATATCCTGCCTGTCCTGTATCTACTTCCCCTGCAGAATCTCTGCGAAGGCCTGCAGGCCCAATACCAAGCCTGCCAAGCACATTGGCCACATCGGCCATGGATGTCGTGCGCTACCAGCATCTCACAGGCCTCATTGAGGAGTTCATCAGGGACAATCGCAAATCAAGGATGGAGTGTCGCAATGACCTTCAGGCTCTGGGCGAGGTGATCACAGCGAACACAAACCGGCCCTGCGACGTCCTTGGCTGGATCGCAGATGCCCTGGAAGCAGCACACCCCACACCACAGCCCCAACGGGAGGAGCCACCTTCACAAAGCTCCTCCACCCAGACCAGCCTGGTCCGTTGTTCACTGCGTACATTGCGCCGCCACGACATGGATCCCCCTGGCTCGGGGAGTGCACATTGACCATCCTGGCACACACATGTGGCCTATGTTGCCCCAATTGAACTATTGTGGGGTTGTTGTGCGGGGAGGTGGAGGGGGTGAGGATGTGTGTGGGAGTTGTGGGGGAGGGGGGTGAGGGTGTGTGTGGGAGTTGGGGGGAGGGGGAGGGGGAGAGGGTGTGTGTGGGAGTTGGGGGGAGGGGGGGAGGGTGTGTGGGGGAGTTGGGGGGAGGGAAAGGCGGGGTGGTGTTGGTTTTATTGTACACGTTAGAACTTTATCATTCAATACACCGGTTGATCATCCAAAAAAAAAGAGTGGACATTGATCATTGTGCATGTGTCTTTTAATGTTCCACAGTGCATGGTGTACATGTATCCCCATACCCAGTGCCTGATGTCCTGTCATCCTCACACCCTCAGCTGACTAGTGAGTCAGAAATATTGTCAGATCAATGATTGCCACACGGCACGTCCCTCCTGTGCATCGGCACCGTGATGCTGTCCTGCCATTCCTTCATCCTCCCCCTCATCATCATCTGGTAGTAGCAGTTCCACATCAGGGGGCAGTGGCACGTTCCGACGGATACACATGTTGTGCAGCATTACAAATGACATGGTGATCTTGGACACCTTCTCGTGGCTGTAGATGAGTGCCCCACCCGACCGGCTGAGGCAGCGAAATCGTGCCTTCAACATGCCGAAGGTCTGCTCTATCACCACCCGTGTACGGGTATGGGATCTATTGTAGTCCTCCTCGAGCCTGTTCTGTGGGTTGCGGACCGGGTTCATGAGCCACGGCTTCAAAGGGTAGCCAGCATCACCTGCATAAGGATGGAATGAAGGTAAGTGTTTGTAAATTCATGGTGGAGAACTGTACTAGTCTTACATGGCATCAGGTGATTACTGGCCAAACACACATGTCCCAGGATGCATTCACCCCATTACTGGCCCGGCTATGTGTCCTGTGCAATGGAATGATGGAGGGGGTAGCTTCATCATGATGGGTTATGGTATGCACTCACATCTTGTTGCATGTGCATCGTATATGCATGCAACAGTGTTGGACTGCATTCATTGATGTGTTGTGCAAGTTTTGGTGACAGGGAAGGGGGGTTGCCTGTAGTTAGTAGAATACTCATCATTCTGCACTGATCTGTGCCATGGTGACTTGCAGCAATCCTATGGGTGTGCAGGACCAGTCACACACTGTGGGATCCCTGTTGGACTCACTTTTATGCACTCCCAGGGATGACTGTCCTGTGTGGTGAGATGCAGGAGTCTGCGATATGGTGCTATTGCACTGCATGGTGCAGGATGCCCTTACGGTGTGTAAAGGCCGCTGATGAGTGTGGCATGTGTTGTGGTATTTGGGTAGGTTTCCTGTTAGTCATGTTGTGTTAGGTGTCGTCTCTAAATCATCACTGTGTGGTTAGGTAGTCATGTGCCATGTCCCTTGCCTTGGGACACAGTGTTCTGTGAGGTGCACATCGTGCACTGGCGTGAACATTCCCACCCAGGTGAAGTAGGCATCTCCCCCACCGCCTTTCCCAGCCAGGTGAAGTAGGCATCCCCCCCTTTCCCAGCCAGGTGAAGTAGGCATCTCCCCCCCCTTTCCCAGCCAGGTGAAGTAGGCACCCCCCCCTTTCCCAGCCAGGTGAAGTAGGCATCTACCCCCCTTTCCCAGCCAGGTGAAGTAGGCATCTCCCCCCCTTTCCCAGCCAGGTGAAGTAGGCATCCCCCCCTTTCCCAGCCAGGTGAAGTAGGCATCCCTCCCCCCCTTTCCCAGCCAGGGGAAGTAGGCAGCCAACATAATCACAGCCCCAATTGCACTACCATGGCCCATTCAGGTTACTCACCAAGCAGCCAGGCATGTCGTCCGGCATGTCGCTCCATGTAGCGTGGTAGTGTGGAGTTCCGCAGGACCAAGAATTCATAAGTTGATCCGGGCTATCGGGCATTGCAATGTGTGATGGCTTTACTGGCATTACACACCATCTGGACGTTGATGGAGTGGTATTGCTTGCGGTTGCGATACGGCACCTCCATGGCATGTAGGACCACCAATTCAACGTGGGTGCAGTCGAGGGCACCTATGCAATTTGGCATGCCTGCCAGTGCATGGAAGGCAACTTTTGTATCATATATCTCCTGGGGAGTCCGGGCTAGGGATATGTAGTCCCTTGTGTGGTTGAGGAGGGCATCCAGCACTTGGTTGAGTATCCGGGAAAATATGGGCTGTGAAATGTCATGCATGTGTCCGACTGTATGCTGGTAGGTGCCTGTAGCAAGGAAGTGGAGCACAGACACTATCTTCAGTAGAGGGGGGATGGTAGTGCTGATTTCTATGAGGCTCACTATATCGTCATGTATCAGGTCCACTATGGTGGTAATGGTGTCCCAGTCAAGCCGGTACAGGGTGTGGATCTGCTCTGGTGTGAGGTTGAAGGGGGTGGCTCTGATTCGGGGGATTGGGGGCTGGCGGCGTGGTAATGGTGGCTGCACCGGTAGGGCATGCTGGGCCTGTCTCACCCTCCTTCTCCTCCTGTGTATCCTCTGTGGTGGGGGCTGTGGTTTTTGTTGTTGCTGTTGTTGTAGTTGCTGCCTTGCAAGCAGGGCCTCCAGCTCCAGGAATGCTGCTACAATTGGTATCATCTTGTTGTGGGAGGGGGTGTGGTGTGTGGGTGTGCTCTTTTTGTGCTGTGCCAGACTCCATTGCCTCCACCTGTGCTGATTGAGTGCACCTTTGCCTCTTGGAAACACTGCTCATGGTTCTTAACACCTTCTCGGCGATGTCGTTATTTACTCCATGACGGTAAGGTACTTTGCAGCCTTGTGGAGGCCGTTTTTTGCATGTCCGCATTACTTAGGATCAGCTCCGGTTTACGCCATGCCGCTAACTTCGGCATGGAGTGTCGGGCGTGCGCCACTAGACCGCTATTTACGACCTCGTACTTTACGGCACCGTAAATAACGGTCTGGTAGGGCAGAATAGTCCGTAACGGGAAACGATGGCGGTAATCCTTTTCCGGCATCGTTTTCCCCTTAACTCCTAACTCGGAATGACCCCCATAGTAAATACGTAATATAAATGGTTTTAAGTTATAATGCAGATGGTACCAAAAACAACTGTAAGATGACTGGATTCACACATGGTCAAGTATCACTTGGTAAGAAAACCTTCACAACAATCGGTATAATCTACCATAGAGGAGCCACAACCAATGCAGGTCACTACACTGCACATATAGAAAAGAATGGTGGATGGTTCAAATGTAATGATAGTACCACTACTCTAAAGCAGAGATTACCAGCAAATCTTGTAAACGCTTACTTAATATTCTTAAAACCAAAATTTTATACGTAATCTGTGTATGAACATAAGCAAAACTTCAACTTCAAAACTGTTCACAGTTAGAATACGTCAACATGTATCTAACTGCCCCAAGATTCTGCAACAAGCAAATAGATAAATAAATACCACTAAAATCAAACAAGAAATATACAGTTAGAATAAACCAACAGGTATCTAACTGCCCCACAAAATCTTCAACAACCCAACAGATAGATGAATAGCATAAAAGTAGAAATACATAATTAGAATACGCCAACAGGTATCTAATTGCCCCAAAAATCTGCAACAAGCAACAGATAGAAGATTAGCAAGATACAAGAAGTAAACAGTAAAACAATGAAAGAAATATATTGTACCACAACATAGAAGGTTTTTTTTTTTTTTTATCCAGCCTGGATTATTTTTTTCCACACACCCAATGATTTAGAAAACAAACACAGAAACTGAGCAAATTGCGCACAACACTGGTTTGAACTATAGTACTTATAAAGTACTAAATATGAGGGTAAAAAAATACAGAAATGTCCATTATGCAATGCAATAACTCATTATGAACTACCTACTCTAACATATGATCTTTCCTTTTATCACAGAGATCGAAAAAGTATGTCTGGTCCAGTTACCCATGTCATGGAAAAAATAACACACCCATTCAGGCAAACATCTAACCATACACCACATTCCAAAATGTTTAGTTCCAAGGGTATCTTATGACGCAGTCCTTGTTACAAACTCTACAATCTTAACTGCATAGCATAGCCAAAACTTCACATACAAACTCTATAACTGAAACAGTACACAAACTTTTGGGTTGTGGATATTTGATGGGTGTTTGATTCTATGGGTGTGTTAGGCTGTGGTGGTTGTGGCCAGGGCCTAGAGTCTTGGGTGCATGGCCGAAAGATGGCCTTTGGCCATGCACCCAAGGATCTAGGCCCTGGCCACAACCACCGCAGCATAACACACCTATGCAACCAAACATTTTGACTGTGGTATGTGGGCTGCTTATAGGGGATATTAATTACAATTAATGCTCTATTAACAACCCAAAAGCAACATCATACTAAAGTAAAATAGCTAGAAGTGCATTTATTATGTCCGCAGACAGCCGCAAAGACTGTAGACATGGCAAAAACATCAGGGGCACCTGCCACCTAAACAAATACAGTATTTGACCCATCTCTTACTCCCCAACCATCCCCAAGCACTCCTGCACACCAACACACTCCCCAAAATTGCATTTTGCCTCTGTTCGCCACCGCACTGTGATCCAAGATGGCGGGTGCATCGAAAAAATGTGACGCAACTCACGCGTCACTGCAGCCAATTGGCGGACACGTTGCATGTCTGCGGACATGACGCAAGTCGATTAGCCAATCGGTGTCCTGTCCGCAGAGCGAACCGGTAAGTGTGTCCGTGGAGTGGACGTAGATATCACTAATTTTTTTGCCTCACGTTTCAGTAATTAAAAAAAAAATCTACTGATCGGATTTACAGCAAATTACCAAGTGGGCCATATACTTTTTTTGCAAAGTTTGGTGAGGATTTGTCCATGGGGAGCGGAGTTATAAGCTGCCCAAAAGGTGCTCTTCCTGTGGGATCAGCAACTTAACCATAACTACACTGCCACTATATATACATACAAACAAAACCGTGTGCAGCTGTTAAAACTGGAATGAAGAGTTTGTAAAGCACATGCACCAACAAATGACCCATGCACACGTGGGGGGTGGTTGGAGAACACAGTACAAAGCTGTACATTTATTTAAGCATTATGTATTTAAAACCAACATTCCAAAAAATAGTGGAACTGTATTTAGGAATCATGGCCAGTTCATACTACTACCATAAAGTAGCTAAAAATTGCCACGCGTTCCACCCATGACTCGGGCTTCCTCAGGCTGTAATTCAGTGTAACTATCTATTTACTTGTTTAAATACAGTTATGGACATACTGACTTCCTGTTCATTGTATGGTTATATGATGCTAATGTAATCAAATACTGATGATGGTCATAGAGAGTGGCCATCTTTGACTAGTGTCTTAAACTGTGACAAATGTCTGAGCTATGACTAGTGCATAGCCAATTGATACAATATCGATAATCCAACGAGTGTTGGTGATCCAGTTCAAGTGATCTTGAACGACAAATGGTGTACACATAGTTAATGTCCAACCATTATTCATGTCATATCAGCAAATGATGGGCAAGTGCCTCATTCTCCAATAATGCGGTAAGCAGTGAGTTTACGTATAGTGAAACAGCGGATCCGCAACGCAATACCACAAAAGAAGTTCCCAAGGGTAAGTGGAGGGACACAGCGCATGGGGATATGGCATTGGCCCATCAAGACTTAAAGTGCTAGTGCAAAGTTGTGCGGCAGGTATGTAAAACATATAAATAACAATTCTCTAAAGCCTCTGAAATGCAAAAAGTGCAAAAGTGCTTAATCGTGGTGGGCGCAAGTAATAGTAATACTATAGTATAGTAATAGCTTGAAAAGTACTCTAAATTGAGAGAATTGTCAGATGTTAATGTATACGCTGATGATAGCTGAAAAATAGCAAAACTGGCAATCCCAACAAACAATGGATAGATTAAAATCCAAAGAAATCACTCCGATGTAGTACTGTAGACATGAGACATTCAACCTCAGACTGTATCGTATATTGCAATTACAATACTCATGAGATTGTAAAATATTAATATCAAAGCTAAAATAGCAATGAGCAGTAAATGGTCGGTACTACGTCAGAAAGTGCAAGTGCATACAAATCTGATTGAGGTCACCTTATCAATATAACGATCTAACCGGCCATATAGATGATATTGGCTGACAAAAAAATGGCATAGAGTACAAAAACACAATAACATACTCATCCTCCAGTGTCATAAAAATATCACCACATAAAGCATAAACATAAATAAACAAACAATAGAAACATGTCCAACAATGATGTCCAATATAGAATAAAAAAGTCAAGCTGGATCAGAATTTCATCTATGAATTCATCAACAACAATTCATCGATAAATGCATCAAAATAGCTGCTAAAAATTCATCAAAACATTGATCAAATATTCATAAAGAAATAGATCAAAATAAATGTTATCAAATATTTGTCAAAGGTTTCATCACAGAATTACTCAAAGATTCATTAAAAATACAATATAAATACACATATATCTTTGTGCCCGTCTTAATGTTTGGAAAAGGTAGATTTAAACTTCCATACTCAATCCTTTAAGCACCATCAACCACTAATGCCTGGATTCCACAGACTGTACCTGAGGAAACTATCAAGTGATGGCGAGCTTCAGTCTGTGGCTTGTTTCGTAGAGCAATATAGTCATAAATAAAGTGTACGCCCCAAAAGCTGCTCTAAAACTAAAGGTGTCATTACATCTGATAAGATAAATGGTTACAGAAAAATATTAGGTTTCAAGAACCTAGTGTTTTTCACGTGAAAAATGTGACAGCATGTTAGTCTAGTTTTAAAAGCACACAAAAATGCAAATGTTGATTCCTTTTTGGACTGACTGTAATTACTTTCTAGAGGTGGAACAAAACATTTGCTTTCAAAGTCCCAGACACATCTTCATCAGATGGTGCAGAGTGAAATGAGTACCTAAAAACATGCAGTGGATAGTTCTTTCTAACAGAGAAAAAACAGGTTTTCAGTTTAAACTGTATTGGCTGGGGTAATAGTATGGATGGCACTTTTTTTCTAAAGTATTATCTCAGGCAGCACTCCTTATGCACTCATAACTGTTGAAAGTTATACGTTAACGAAATTAGGTAAACATTATTCATGTTCTTTTAGAAATCTTTTGAATTTAAATATTTAAAAATACTCATTTGCAGAGCAGGGTTTGTTTTGCATTTA
This sequence comes from Ambystoma mexicanum, assembly GCF_040938575.1. Classification (NCBI taxonomy): domain Eukaryota; kingdom Metazoa; phylum Chordata; class Amphibia; order Caudata; family Ambystomatidae; genus Ambystoma; species Ambystoma mexicanum. The sequence goes on from NC_090937.1 coordinate 107,274,711, forward strand.
CCTCACACAGAGTATAATTATGTGTATTGCAACCCTTTTTAGTGTCTGTAGTGTGCAATCATTTCAATAAAGTTTCTTAGGTTTGCTAGCTGGTAAACAATTTGCCCACTACAACATATATTCTAATAGTTTGAACCTTGCAGTGTCCTGTGTTACCTCAATATGCCTCAAGGATGATAATTATTTCCTAGCTTTCATACAATGTGGCAAATACAAAATACTTTGACTATTTCTGCGTGGTGCAATGTCCACTGTTATCTTAGTGTGCCTCGTGCTTGATGATGTGTACCAACCTTTTCTGCTTTGACACCCAAAATTGTTGTTGTTGATGTCCTGTTTCTTCACTAGAGGTTCCGAGTAGTGGTTTCCAACAGCTACTGGTGAGTACTTGAGGGATGTATTAATGCATTGTTGATGTGATTGTTGAAAGTTGGCCATTACGTGTCATGAATCCTATATTTATATATCACTTATGTTAGGCATCTGTAAATACTTCAGCTTCCATGTTCATCTGTGTGTGTGGTATTTGAAGGGTCACCTTGCCATGCATCATCAACAGATCCTGCAGTGTCTGCCCAGATTGTGATGACCCTGATTGGTGCTCACTTTTTGCTAGAATCTCTGGCAAACCGGTGCTCCATTTTCTGACCACTGGTGGTTTACTTGAAGAAGGTGAGGACCACTAAAGAACCAAAGTTGCAAGATTACTTTTGTGGATTGCTGTGCATTAAGGGACAGCGGGTCCCTCTTTGGTTGAGGTTCGGTACCTTGGAAATTAACAAATTTTGCATCTTTTTTTTACCGTTCTCTTCCCAAACTGCAATTAAGTTCTCTTGATGGGATATAGCCCAGGTTAAACATAGGTCCCAAAGTTGCATCAGATCTACTGCGCTGAAGTAAACTTAACATATGCCGTTCAACGTTGGTGTAATGGTACGCTGTTGGGGGTATTCAGCTGAGCTTCTGTAAAGCAAGGAGTTTCCTATTTACTGACCATGTTATGATGTTGATTTGGGGCCATGCAAGAAATTATTTTGGATGGTGAAGCAATAGTCAATGAGCTTCATGGAATGGACAACCTAAAACATTTTGATTGGAATGCTTTCTATAGAGCAGTATGAATTGTTCAAATGGAGGAGAAAAACCTGAACACATACCCTTCCCCTGTCACAGGTTTCCCCTTTTCTCACCTGTTTCCTTTGCTTTGCGGAATCCTTAGCCGGGGTCTTCTTCTGTGCAGTTCGGGTCTTGTACAAGCACGCTCGGCCGTTTTCGGAATCCAGGATTCGTTCAGCTACTTCGTCCGGGATCAAAGGAAACGCCAGGAAACTTGGAAAGATGGCAGCACACGTAGGCGGTCTGCGCAGAACGTGGAAAGATCAGGATCAAGGAAGAAGAAGGAATAAGAATAGGAGGAAAGTCCGGGAACCAGGAAGCAACACAGTTCCAAGAGTTCAAACTACGGCACATGTCAAGCCACAGCTATCGGTAGCGTTGAGACGTGCGGAACCGCAGGGGAGTGGCTAATTTATAGAATGTGCTGCATAGGACGTAAAGGTCGATAGACTGCGTTCTGTGTATACAGCCATGTTGGGTGTACTACAGCGAGTAACCCCCGACGTGCCAGGGACCAGGAAGACCAGAAGGGGCATGATTGATGGATCATGACAGCATGCCCCCTTCTAAAACCTGGTAACATCCAGGTAACTTCTTTACCTGGATGTATTCGGTGGAACCTTCTGAGCAATCTGGGGGAGTTTAAATTCAAGACTAGTTCCCAGGTAAGTTCACTGGGTGGATAGCCTTTCATTTCCACCAGGTATTGAAGTCGGCCTCGTCTATATAGGGAGTCACAAATACGAGAAACTTCATATTCCAGCTGGTCATCGACAATCACAGGACTAGGTCTAAAAGTAGTCCGGGTGGTTTGGATGAATGGCTTCAATAGAGATTTGTGAAAAACTGGATGTAACTTCTTCCAGGAGTCTGGAAGTTGGAGTCGAAAGGCCACAGGATTAATGATTTCTTTTGTAGAGAAGGACCCATAATACCGGGGAGCCAACTTATTCGGTCTGAGATGTCGGGGCAGAAGTTTCGAGGATAGCCATACTTTATCCCCAGTAGAGTAAGAAGGCCCTGTTCTTCTCTTTGAATCTGCATAGTGCTTGGTTTGGATTTGCGCTCTTTCAAAATGTTTCTTGGCGTCTCTCTGTACATTGATGAGTATTTCAATGCAGGAATCGACAGTTGGAACAGGTGTTGGGTGTGGAAGAACAGAAGGTAAGACCGAAGGGTGGAATCCTTGGCTGCAGAAAAAAGGGCTGGTTTTAACAGCCGAATGATCCGAATTATTGTAGGCAAATTCGTCCATTGGTATTAAAAGTGACCAATCATCCTGGACTTTGGTAGAGAAGCAACGAAGATATTGTTCAAGGGTTTTATTCACTCGTTCTGTGACCCCATTGGTTTGGGGATGATACCGAGGAAAGAGCTTGTTGGATCCCTAGTATCCTGCAGAGGTGGTTCCAAAACTGAGAGATATACTGTGGTCCTCTGTCCGATATGATCTTGCAAGGAAGTCCATGCAGTCGGAAGATGCGTTCCAGGAAAATACCAGCAAGTTCTGATGTGGATGGTAATTTATATAGAGGAGTAAAGTGAGCCATATGAGTGAATAGATCAATGGTGACCATGATAGTGGTATAACCTCTGGAAGGCGGCAATTCCACAATGAAGACTGTAGCTATGATTTCCCAAGGTCTTGTTGGTGGTGTTGGCTGTAATAAGAGACCAGCTCGTTTCTGGTTATCATGTTTGTTCTGATTACAGACGGACAAGATTGAATGTACAGTTGCAGGTCAGTCTTCATCTTGGGCCACCAAAATTGAGGCTGTTGGAAATACCACGATGATCGGAGTGAAGAGTATCATGGCAGAGATTTATTATCCTTTGTTTTAGTTTCTGTGTGGGGATGACCAGGTTAGTATCCTTGAACAAGTATCCTTCCTTGATTCTTAAGTCCCATTGATTATTTTTCTGAAAGTCCTTTCCAAAGTTCCGAAGTCTGAGTTTGCATGCAAATATCTTCCAGGAGGTTGTTTGCTTGAGCTACAAATATGGTATGAGGAAACATCTTGGGATATGTCCGATCTCGCGGAGGTTCATAGTCTGGACGTCGAGAAAGGATGTCAGCTATTATATTTTGGGTGGTGAATCTGAAACTGATATTGGGCAAAAAAGAAGGCCCACCAAGTTTGACGGCTATTCCTACATTCCAAGGATTGAAAAACTTGTAGGTTTTGATGATCCGTGCCGACCTGGACCGGAAATTTGGCTCCTAGAAGTAGATGACGCCATTCTGTGAAGGCCTGGCGGATGGCTAGCAGTTCCTTTTCTAAGACAGAGTAATGGGTTTCACTAGGAGTTAATGTCCGAGAAAGGTAGGCGATGGGATGATCCAAGCTGTCCTCGAGTTGTTGTTTTAGAACGGCTCCAATGGCGTAGTTGGAGGCGTCTGTCTCCACTATGAATGGTCGATTGACATCAGGCTGCGCCAGGATGGGAGATTGTGTAAATTCAGATTTTAACTGTTGAAAGGCTTTCTCTTGGGCTATGGTCCAAGGGAAGGGAACATGTTTTTTCGACAAGGCAATGATGGGTTGGACTATCTCGGAAAAGGAAGGTATGAATTTCCTATAGAAATTAGCCAAGCCCAGGAAGGATTGTATCTGTTTCACAGAGGCGGGGCTAGGCCAGGATAATATAGCCTTAACCTTAGATTGATCCATACCGATACCATCTGGAGTAAGGACAAAACCTATGTAGTGAACGGTAGAGGTATGGAAGATGCATTTCTCGTGTTTCACCAGGAGCTTATTTTCGCGTAAGCGTTGTAATACTGCCTTAACATGTTCTTCATGCTTGAGAGGGTCCTTCGAGAATATTAGAATATCGTCCAGGTAGACGATCACAAAAAGGAACAGCATGTCCGAGAACACCCGATCCACGAAACGTTGGAAAACCGCTGGGGCATTAGCAAGTCCAAAGGGCATGACCAAGTATGCAAAATGCCCAAAGGGTGTTCTAAAGGCTGTTTTCCACTTGTCTCCTGCCCTGATACGGATCAAATGATAGGCGCCTCTGAGATCCAGCTTGGTAAAAACAACTGCACCTCTTACTGCCTCCAGAATATCTGAGATCAAGGGCAACGGATAGCGGTCCTTAAGGGTACACTGATTTAGACCTCGATAATCCAGGCACGGTCTGAGTTCTTTGGTGTCTTTCTTAGGAACGAAGAACAGGGAGGCCCCTGATGGAGATTTAGATGGTCGTATGGTGCCATTTGCAAGATTTGTGTCCAGGTACTCTCGAAGGGCTTTCTTTTCAGGTTCTGATAGGGCTAAACATCCTACCAAAGGGAATCACCGTTAAAGGTTCCGTTTCAATAGCACAATCTTCAGGTCTATGGGGAGGTAAAGCCTGAACAATGGCAGAGGAGAAAACATCAGAATATTCTTGGTAAGTCTCCGGAACCCGGATGATGTTTGAGACTGAGATTGTACCTTGATGAGTTGTAGGGAGTCCTTCCGATGGTGTAGGATTAAGGTCTGGAGGTAGGCAATGGGACATACAAAACTCAGAACCCAGGAAAAAGGATCCCACTGCCCAATTGATATATGGGTTGTGTCTTTGAAGCCCGGGCATTCCCAAAACTATGGGGTAATGGGCCGACTTGATGATGTCAAAGTTTATTTTTTCTCAATGTTGGTTTATAGCAAGCTCGATCTCCTTGGTCTGAAGGGTTATGGGTCCAGAAGAAAGGGGTCTTCCATCAATTGCTTCTACAGGTTGCATGCTAGTCCAGGATTCGTAAGGGATATGGTGTTTTAGGACCCATTCATGATCTATGAATACCCCCATAGCCCCACAATCGACCAGTGCCAGGATGGGATATATTTCTTTCTTGGATGTTGACAAGAAGGCCTGTAAGATTACCAAGGAATTTTGTCCAGGAGAGTTCAAGGATGGAATTGAGGTGGAGCAGTCATCTCTCTCTCCCGAACCTGTGCTCCATTTAGGATCGGGAGCTGGCGTTTCCCGAGTGCCGTGGAGGGGCAATTGGGCACTCTCTTACTAAATGTTTGTCGGATGCACAATACATGCATAATCCGGTATGGATCCTTTGCATCCTTTCTTGGGGGGTAACGGGTCCACCAAAGGCTCCTAATTGCATAGGTTCAGGCTCGTTGCTTGGAGTAGAAATGCCTTCGGAGATCGAAGGTATCCCAATGGAGTTCTTCTGCAGTGGTAACTTGGTTTTCTTTTTCTCCGCCCTTTTTTCCTGAATGCGAAAGTCAATTTGTAGAGCGAGATCCATTAGGGCTTGATAGGAACTCGGGCGTTCCACTATGGCTAGTTCATCCTTGATATCTTCGTTTAGCCCTTTTCGAAATAAGGTAAAACAAGCTTCAGAGGACCATTCCGTTTCCTTAGCCAGCTGTTTGAAGAGTGTGACATATGAGAGCATATCTTGGGTACCCTGCTGGAAGTCGAGTAGACGTTCCTGGGCACTGTAAAGCTGTTCTGTCCGGTCGAACATGGTCTTAAGGGCCTCTATGAAGCCGTTGTTGTCATCCAGAAGAGCACCCCCAGAGTTAGCCAATGGGGTGGCCCATATTAGACAGAGGCTGTTGGAAATACCACAATGATCGGAGTGAAGAGTATCATGGCAGAGATTTATTATCCTTTGTTTTAGTTTCTGTGTGGGGATGACCAGGTTAGTATCCTTGAACAAGTATCCTTCCTTGATTCTTAAGTCCCATTGATTATTTTTCTGAAAGTCCTTTCCAAAGTTCCGAAGTCTGAGTTTGCATGCAAATATCTTCCAGGAGGTTGTTTGCTTGAGCTACAAATATGGTATGAGGAAACATCTTGGGATATGTCCGATCTCGCGGAGGTTCATAGTCTGGACGTCGAGAAAGGATGTCAGCTATTATATTTTGGGTGGTGAATCTGAAACTGATATTGGGCAAAAAAGAAGGCCCACCAAGTTTGACGGCTATTCCTACATTCCAAGGCTTGAAAAACTTGTAGGTTTTAATGATCCGTGCCGACCTGGACCGGAAATTTGGCTCCTAGAAGTAGATGACGCCATTCTGTGAAGGCCTGGCGGATGGCTAGCAGTTCCTTTTCTAAGACAGAGTAATGGGTTTCACTAGGAGTTAATGTCCGAGAAAGGTAGGCGATGGGATGATCCAAGCTGTCCTCGAGTTGTTGTTTTAGAACGGCTCCAATGGCGTAGTTGGAGGCATCTGTCTCCACTATGAATGGTCGATTGACATCAGGCTGCGCCAGGATGGGAGATTGTGTAAATTCAGATTTTAACTGTTGAAAGGCTTTCTCTTGGGCTATGGTCCAAGGGAAGGGAACATGTTTTTTCGACAAGGCAATGATGGTTTGGACTATCTCGGAAAAGGAAGGTATGAATTTCCTATAGAAATTAGCCAAGCCCAGGAAGGATTGTATCTGTTTCACAGAGGCGGGGCTAGGCCAGGATAATATAGCCTTAACCTTAGATTGATCCATACCGATACCATCTGGAGTAAGGACAAAACCTATGTAGTGAACGGTAGAGGTATGGAAGATGCATTTCTCGGGTTTCACCAGGAGCTTATTTTCGCGTAAGCGTTGTAATACTGCCTTAACATGTTCTTCATGCTTGAGAGGGTCCTTCGAGAATATTAGAATATCGTCCAGGTAGACGATCACAAAAAGGAACAGCATGATCCACGAAACGTTGGAAAACCGCTGGGGCATTAGCAAGTCCAAAGGGCATGACTAAGTATGCAAAATGTCCAAAGGGTGTTCTAAAGGCTGTTTTCCACTTGTCTCCTGCCCTGATACGGATCAAATGATAGGCGCCTCTGAGATCCAGCTTGGTAAAAACAACTGCACCTCTTACTGCCTCCAGAATATCTGAGATCAAGGGCAACGGATAGCGGTCCTTAAGGGTACACTGATTTAGACCTCGATAATCCAGGCACGGTCTGAGTTCTTTGGTGTTTTTCTTAGGAACGAAGAACAGGGAGGCCCCTGATGGAGATTTAGATGGTCGTATGGTGCCATTTGCAAGATTTGTGTCCAGGTACTCTCGAAGGGCTTTCTTTTCAGGTTCTGATAGGATAAACATCCTACCAAAGGGAATCACCGCAGAAGGTTCTGTTTCAATAGCACAATCTTCAGGTCTATGGGGAGGTAAAGCCTGAACAATGGCAGAGGAGAAAACATCAGAATATTCTTGGTAAGTCTCCGGAACCCGGATGATGTTTGGGACTGAGATTGTACCTTGATGAGTTGTAGGGAGTCCTTCCGATGGTGTAGGATTAAGGTCTGGAGGTAGGCAATGGGACATACAAAACTCAGAACCCAGGAAAAAGGATCCCGCTGCCCAATTGATATATGGGTTGTGTCTTTGAAGCCCGGGCATTCACAAAACCATGGGGTAATGGGCCGACTTGATGATGTCAAAGTTTATTTTTTCTCAATGTTGGTTTATAGCAAGCTCGATCTCCTTGGTCTGAAGGGTTATGGGTCCAGAAGAAAGGGGTCTTCCATCAATTGCTTCTACAGGTTGCATGCTAGTCCAGGATTCGTAAGGGATATGGTGTTTTAGGACCCATTCATGATCTATGAATACCCCCATAGCCCCACAATCGACCAGTGCCAGGATGGGATATATTTCTTTCTTGGATGTTGACAAGAAGGCCTGTAAGATTACCAAGGAATTTTGTCCAGGAGAGTTCAAGGATGGAATTGAGGTGGAGCAGTCATCTCTCTCTCCCGAACCTGTGCTCCATTTAGGATCGGGAGCTGGCGTTTCCCGAGTGCCGTGGAGGGGCAATTGGGCACTCTCTTACTAAATGTTTGTCGGATGCACAATACATGCATAATCCGGTATGGATCCTTTGCATCCTTTCTTGGGGGGTAACGGGTCCACCAAAGGCTCCTAATTGCATAGGTTCAGGCTCGTTGCTTGGAGTAGAAATGCCTTCGGAGATCGAAGGTATCCCAATGGAGTTCTTCTGCAGTGGTAACTTGGTTTTCTTTTTCTCCGCCCTTTTTTCCTGAATGCGAAAGTCAATTTGTAGAGCGAGATCCATTAGGGCTTGATAGGAACTCGGGCGTTCCACTATGGCTAGTTCATCCTTGATATCTTCGTTTAGCCCTTTTCGAAATAAGGTAAAACAAGCTTCAGAGGACCATTCCGTTTCCTTAGCCAGCTGTTTGAAGAGTGTGACATATGAGAGCATATCTTGGGTACCCTGCTGGAAGTCGAGTAGACGTTCCTGGGCACTGTAAAGCTGTTCTGTCCGGTCGAACATGGTCTTAAGGGCCTCTATGAAGCCGTTGTTGTCATCCAGAAGAGCACCCCCAGAGTTAGCCAATGGGGTGGCCCATATTAGACAGAGGCTGTTGGAAATACCACAATGATCGGAGTGAAGAGTATCATGGCAGAGATTTATTATCCTTTGTTTTAGTTTCTGTGTGGGGATGACCAGGTTAGTATCCTTGAACAAGTATCCTTCCTTGATTCTTAAGTCCCATTGATTATTTTTCTGAAAGTCCTTTCCAAAGTTCCGAAGTCTGAGTTTGCATGCAAATATCTTCCAGGAGGTTGTTTGCTTGAGCTACAAATATGGTATGAGGAAACATCTTGGGATATGTCCGATCTCGCGGAGGTTCATAGTCTGGACGTCGAGAAAGGATGTCAGCTATTATATTTTGGGTGGTGAATCTGAAACTGATATTGGGCAAAAAAGAAGGCCCACCAAGTTTGACGGCTATTCCTACATTCCAAGGCTTGAAAAACTTGTAGGTTTTAATGATCCGTGCCGACCTGGACCGGAAATTTGGCTCCTAGAAGTAGATGACGCCATTCTGTGAAGGCCTGGCGGATGGCTAGCAGTTCCTTTTCTAAGACAGAGTAATGGGTTTCACTAGGAGTTAATGTCCGAGAAAGGTAGGCGATGGGATGATCCAAGCTGTCCTCGAGTTGTTGTTTTAGAACGGCTCCAATGGCGTAGTTGGAGGCATCTGTCTCCACTATGAATGGTCGATTGACATCAGGCTGCGCCAGGATGGGAGATTGTGTAAATTCAGATTTTAACTGTTGAAAGGCTTTCTCTTGGGCTATGGTCCAAGGGAAGGGAACATGTTTTTTCGACAAGGCAATGATGGTTTGGACTATCTCGGAAAAGGAAGGTATGAATTTCCTATAGAAATTAGCCAAGCCCAGGAAGGATTGTATCTGTTTCACAGAGGCGGGGCTAGGCCAGGATAATATAGCCTTAACCTTAGATTGATCCATACCGATACCATCTGGAGTAAGGACAAAACCTATGTAGTGAACGGTAGAGGTATGGAAGATGCATTTCTCGGGTTTCACCAGGAGCTTATTTTCGCGTAAGCGTTGTAATACTGCCTTAACATGTTCTTCATGCTTGAGAGGGTCCTTCGAGAATATTAGAATATCGTCCAGGTAGACGATCACAAAAAGGAACAGCATGATCCACGAAACGTTGGAAAACCGCTGGGGCATTAGCAAGTCCAAAGGGCATGACTAAGTATGCAAAATGTCCAAAGGGTGTTCTAAAGGCTGTTTTCCACTTGTCTCCTGCCCTGATACGGATCAAATGATAGGCGCCTCTGAGATCCAGCTTGGTAAAAACAACTGCACCTCTTACTGCCTCCAGAATATCTGAGATCAAGGGCAACGGATAGCGGTCCTTAAGGGTACACTGATTTAGACCTCGATAATCCAGGCACGGTCTGAGTTCTTTGGTGTTTTTCTTAGGAACGAAGAACAGGGAGGCCCCTGATGGAGATTTAGATGGTCGTATGGTGCCATTTGCAAGATTTGTGTCCAGGTACTCTCGAAGGGCTTTCTTTTCAGGTTCTGATAGGATAAACATCCTACCAAAGGGAATCACCGCAGAAGGTTCTGTTTCAATAGCACAATCTTCAGGTCTATGGGGAGGTAAAGCCTGAACAATGGCAGAGGAGAAAACATCAGAATATTCTTGGTAAGTCTCCGGAACCCGGATGATGTTTGGGACTGAGATTGTACCTTGATGAGTTGTAGGGAGTCCTTCCGATGGTGTAGGATTAAGGTCTGGAGGTAGGCAATGGGACATACAAAACTCAGAACCCAGGAAAAAGGATCCCGCTGCCCAATTGATATATGGGTTGTGTCTTTGAAGCCCGGGCATTCACAAAACCATGGGGTAATGGGCCGACTTGATGATGTCAAAGTTTATTTTTTCTCAATGTTGGTTTATAGCAAGCTCGATCTCCTTGGTCTGAAGGGTTATGGGTCCAGAAGAAAGGGGTCTTCCATCAATTGCTTCTACAGGTTGCATGCTAGTCCAAGATTCGTAAGGGATATGGTGTTTTAGGACCCATTCATGATCTATGAATACCCCCATAGCCCCACAATCGACCAGTGCCAGGATGGGATATATTTCTTTCTTGGATGTTGACAAGAAGGCCTGTAAGATTACCAAAGAATTTTGTCCAGGAGAGTTCAAGGATGGAATTGAGGTGGAGCAGTCATCTCTCTCCCGAACCTGTGCTCCATTTAGGATCGGGAGCTGGCGTTTCCCGAGTGCTGTGGAGGGGCAATTGGGCACTCTCTTACTAAATGTTTGTCGGATGCACAATACATGCATAATCCGGTATGGATCCTTTGCATCCTTTCTTGGGGGGTAACGGGTCCACCGAAGGCACCTAATTGCATAGGTTCAGGCTCGTTGCTTGGAGTAGAAATGCCTTCGGAGATCGAAGGTATCCCAATGGAGTTCTTCTGCAGTGGTAACTTGGTTTTCTTTTTCTCCGCCCTTTTTTCCTGAATGCGAAAGTCAATTTGTAGAGCGAGATCCATTAGGGCTTGATAGGAACTCGGGCGTTCCACTATGGCTAGTTCATCCTTGATATCTTCGTTTAGCCCTTTTCGAAATAAGGTAAAACAAGCTCCAGAGGACCATTCCACTTCCTTAGCCAGCTGTTTGAAGCGTGTGACATATGAGAGCATATCTTGGGTACCCTGCTGGAAGTCGAGTAGACGTTCCTGGGCACTGTAAAGCTGTTCTGTCCGGTCGAACATGGTCTTAAGGGCCTCTATGAAGCCGTTGTTGTCATCCAGAAGAGCATCCCCAGAGTTAACCAATGGGGTGGCCCAGTTCGGGTCTTGTACAAGCCCGCTCAGCCGTCTTCGGATTCCAGGATTCGTTCAGCTACTTCGTCCGGGATCAAAGGAAACTCCAGGAAACTTGGAAAGATGGCAGCACACGGAGGCAGTCTGCGCAGAACGCAGAAAGAACAGGATCAAGGAAGAAGAAGGAATAAGAATAGGAGGAAAGTCCGGGAACCAGGACGCAACACAGTTCCAATAGTTCGAACCACGGCACACGTCAAGCCACAGCTATCGGTAGCGTTGAGACACGCAGAACCGCAGGGGAGTGGATAATTTATAGAACATGTTGCATATGGCGTAAAGGTCGATAGACCGCGTTCCGTGTATACGGCCATGTTGGGTGTACTACAGCGAGTAACCCCCAACGTGCCAGGGACCAGGAAGACCAGAAGGGGCGTGATCGATGGATCATGACATCCCCACCCACAACATTCTCCATTAGAACCCTGGACATTTGAGGACTGCTTCTTGTTGGTTTTGTGGTGACTTCTTGATGTTTTCAATTGAAAAAAAAATTACAATCAAAGAGAGGTCCAGTAGTCCTGGAGTCAAAAGAAATTTGAGTACAGTACATCCTGGTCAGAGTACATAGCAGTGCACCAGTACGGTTGATCACAGTTAACATAACATTTCCTAGGCATGGAATTTCCTTGTACTTTCAGTTTCCGACAGTGGATTAGATGACATGATATTTTTGCTTGATATCTGCTGCTATGGTAAAAAATAATGACCAATCAGTATTGGTGATAATATGGTTAATGAAATACAGAGTTTATGAATGGAACTGAGATATAAGGCACAGCATGACATACACACTGGACTGTGCAGACAGGTATTGGCAACAATAACTCTCCATCATTTTTGGCCAAACAAACATATCTATCAATAATTCCGACTGAACTATCATTGTGCCTCATTATGAGTGTGCGAGTCCGGAAACAATGGTTCTGGTAAGCCTAACGTTACTGTTGTTTCTGGACCGGCAAACTACGACTCTGCAGGCAGAATGGCACCCGCCTGCAGAGTTTCACAGAAACACTGGCACCGTTATAAACAGTGCCAGTGTTTCCCCATTCCCATTGAGTCCTATAGGACTCAATGGGAATGGGGAGTTACAAAATTACCAGTGCCTGATTTCCCGGCTGCCGGACTCGGAATAGCCCAGTGGCACCGGGAAGTCAGGTGCTGGTAATTCATTCTGGGTCTGATGGCAACCTGCCGGTTTTACCAGCACGGTTAATGCGAGACCCACAATGAGGCCCATCATCTGTTATATTCTATTTCGTTGAGTGGGCATTTTACCTTGCTGGCCAGAGGTGTTCTTTGCCATTTCTTTGTGAAGGTATTGCCCATGGGCCAGTGTGACATTCACCAGCTGCAACAATTAAGTTTATTTATTTATTGGCTGTTGATTGTCTTTTTTCTTATTGTGTATACCTGTGTGTGAAAACTGAAGGTCTCTCCTTGTCTAGTCCCCGGGGATCTGTCATCCAGGTGGCCAGGAGACAGCCATCGCTTTTGGATCCAGTTCCTGGGGGTATACCAATACGGGAGGATCACTTTGATGTGGGGTCCTTGCGGAGTGGGAGTGGGACACCGACGGGTGAGATGCAGTATCCCCCTTCTTTAAACACCTTTTCCCCATCCTATCACGTAGGATATTCTAAAACAAAGCCCTCGCTGAATTTTTTTTACAAGCAATTCCAGAAGAAGAAGGCAAAGAAAAGGGCAGTCCCTTTTTCTTCTTAAAACAAGGGTTACCTCCACCAAAGATTTGGTAAAAACCTAATCAGTAATACCGAAGAGTCATCGAAAGATTGTGGTAGAGATTGCACATTCCCATCATAATGGAGGGCATTTAGGACAATTTAAAACACAGGCACACTTTAGTGGGAAATTCTATTGGCTGCGTATACATGCCGATATAAAATCTTTCTTCCAGACATGCAAAATATGCCAAAAGACTAGCATGCACATCCCATTACCTGTCCCTCTGAACCTGTTAACGATCATAGAAGTCCCCTTTTCTAGAATTGGCATGGACATAATAGGACCTCCAGAGACATCTAAATTGGGCAATAAATATGTCCTAGTGATTGTAGACTATGGTTCCTGATACCCAGAGGCATTCCCAATGTGGAATAACACCACCCAGCAGATCCTTCAGCATCCTCGACCATATTTCTCCAGGGTTGTCTTTCCCAAAGAAATACTAAAATACCAAGGTTCAAATTTTATGAGTAAACGTATTGCCGAAGTCAAGGTGCTACTCCACATCACTACCTTGCGAACTTCTGTGTAGCATCCCCAAACCGATGGCCTAGTAGAAAGGTTCAATAAGACCCTAAAACTAATTTCACAGAAATTAGTGGACAAGGACGGGAAGGACTGGGACCGGATTTGTTTGTTTGATTTATTTGTAAAGCGCACCAGGCCCGTGGGCACCCGGGCGCATAATCTTAAATACAGGTTACAGCAATATACAAAGGGCGAGATTTACAGGTAGTGCATAAGTACCGGATACAAGTTAAGAACGATACAGTGTGGCGTATATAAACAAATGAAATATATACAGATGAGGAACCGGCTGACGTGGGACCTTATGCTTTCTGGGTGAACAGCCAAGCTTTGGTGTTGTTTTTGAACATTAGAAAGGACGGTTCAGTTCTTATGTGGGTTGGCAGAATGTTCCACAGTTTGGAAGCTAGGACAGGGAAGCTCACGCCACCCACTTTTTGGAGTTTGAATCTGGGCAGAGTTAGGCTGTGAATTTGGGCTGATCTGATAGGACGGGAGGAGGAATGCAGTGCTCGACGCGATGAGAGGTAGGATGGGGCATCGTTGTTCAGGCATTTGTGGGTCAGGGCTAGTGTTTTCAAGGCAATTCTGTGTTTTACCGGGAGCCAATGAAGGTCAGATCTGAAAGTGGAGATATGGGACCATCTGGGAATATTGAGAGCTGCCCTTATGGCATTATTTTGAATAGTTTGTAGTTTATTGAGGTTAGACTGGCTAGTCCCTAGGTAGAGGGCACTACAATAGTCTATTTTGGACATGATAAGAGTTCTGGCCAGTGTAGTGCAATTGTGAGTGTTCAGAAATGGTCTGCAGGCGTTGATAAATTTGCATGTGTAGGCGGAGGCCGACCTAACAGCATTTGTTTGTCTGTTCAGGGATAGGGTGGAGTCTAAATAAACGCCTAATGTTTTGGCGTCTTTGGAGACCTTGATGATGTTGCCGTCAATAGTGAAGGACTTACAGGTTCATTTAGTTTGTTGAGACGATGAGTGGATCCTAGTAGTAGGAGCTCTGTCTTACCTTCGGTGAGGCAGAGTTCATGTTGAGCCATCCAGGCCTGGATGATCAAATAGACATCATTCAAAGCTTTGGTGTCGGCTGTGTAGTCACCAGTGATGGGGATGAGTATCTGGGTGTCATCTGCGTAGTTAGTGTAAGATACACCCAGATAGTCAAGCACATCAAAGAGGGGCTTAGTGAATACATTGTACAGTGTAGGCGACACACAAGAGCCTTGGGGGACGCCACAGAGAATCTGCAAAGAAAACAAGCATTGGCAATGCCAATAGTTTGGGCGTTTACTGTTGTTCTTTGCATTTATAGGCACTTAGGTGCAAGGAGAGTGCAAAGTTTGAAAGGTGGATGCGATAAGGGGTGCAGGTGTACAATAGAATGAGAAGAGAAATAGAGTAAGGGAGGAAGCCATTGATGATGAGAAAGTGGAAATATGAGCGAGAAAGGGAATGAGTAACAGGGTAAGAAATAAAGCAAGAGTGTGAGAGGAAGGATGAGAGTGGATAGCGAGGGGGTAAAAGTAGGTAAAATGGGAGTTGGAGTAAAGAGAGAGGTGGTAGGGTTGAGTAGAGAAAGAGGGCTAGAGTGGGTGGATGAGAGTACGGAGATGGGTGCAGGTTGGTGTGGATAGAAAGGATGAGGGTAGGATGGGAAGGGGTTATGGAGAGTTAGGGTTGGGTGGGTGGAGATAGAGAGAGTGGGAGTAGGGTGGATGGGTGTAAAGAGAGTTGAAGTATGGTGAGTGGGGGTCAAAACAACAGATATGTCATGCTGGCAAAAGTAGATCAATAAAAAAAGCCTCTTCTCTTCAGAGGGCATGGCAATGTTTTAAAAGGTGATGAATTAAACATTTCATAAGGAGTTAGGCTAAGTAGCTGAGTTTATAATCTGTTCCCTTTTACACTTGACATCTGTATTCTCCAGGGTCCTCCATCTTCTCAATCTCAAATGACCTAATTGGCTAAAGGAAGAGAAACCAAGGACTAACCTAACTAAAGAGCGGCACATTTAAACTAAATGTATTTAAATGCAATTCAGAAAGAAATCTTTCAATACATCTTTCACGTTGTCCTGTGTAAGGTATGAGATATTCTACACAAGCGTTTTGCTCCCATCATTCTGCATTCCTGTACAGTGTTTGAACCTTTATTGATCTCCCTAAAACACAAACCTACAAGCACCTGAATGCACTGTGATAGCAGGCTATATGTCAACACTGCCTGAGGATGTCACACTGGACATGGTCCAACTAACAATGTCTTTCATCCATTGGCTTTACATTTGCAATAGGTGCATTTAGGCACTGTGTTTTACAATCATCATATTATGTGTTCATAATAAATGTTGTGATTGTTTCATTCTCACCAAAAGTTAAACATACAGCAAAGTTTGGAAATCGACTAGTGATTGCCAGTTTAAGAAAATTGTTATATTTGGTACTAAGTTTGCGTTTTTAAAGAGGTGTGTTCTGAGAAGGCAATAGAGGACTCAGAAGGTGACGACTTCTCACTGGGGTGTAACTAGCTTCCCCACCCACTCTAAAGAAGTGAGGCCTTCACTGCTTTCGCTGTCTGTTGCTGAATGTTGAGAACCAGTAACAATCCTATAAAACATATTGCCATCCTGAACACGAGTGCATACCTTGCCTTTTAATTCATGAACTTGAGGTTGCCGCTGGCGTATACTGTGGCACAGTCCCTCGGGAAACCTCTAGCTCCCTCATAGTCCGTGCAACAGACTGTAACAGGATGTAAAAAATGCTTCCACTTGCCCACTTTGCAATCTTCTATAATCCTTAGTTACTGAGGCATGTACTGCATGTCTACAATTCCACATGGCCCTAGTTTGGAGATTTGGGAAATGATGTACACTTCGGGTAAAATGGGACTCCTACTTTCAAATTCTGGTAAAACTGACGATTTGTGATAGCATGCATTGGGTGAAGATTTTGAAAGCTCTCATCTCAAAATAATGCTTTCCTAATGTAGGTCACTTTATCTAAAATCTGAAACTTGCTGTGGCTCTGCATCGCAAAGACGCAATAGTTTGTGTTCTTATTGCGTGAAAATCTTTCTGCCACTGCAGGCATGAGCCACATGAGGTAAACACCAGGAAGAAGCAACAGGCAGATAAGATGGCGGTCTTGTTTCCGAAAGTTAATTCCCGAGATTTGAGCAACCAAACAGAAACCTCCTAATTTAGGAAACACGTTTTCCTTTAAAAAAACAAATAAATTAAAAAAAAACCAAAAGAGCATATGTCTTAAAAAACACATACATCCGGCCTCTCCATCCCTTTCCTCCTCTTGGGTTTCTGCCCTCTTGAACCTGCTGAAATCTGATCATAAGTAATTAGAGGGAAATGAAAGGCTTGCACACAATCAACAGGCACAGAATAACAAAAAGCCAACAATGGAGCAATGAAGGAGACAGAAGACGCATTCTCTGAATACTAAGCAGCAACAAACGTCACACTTTTTTGGGTGGTAAAAAGGCAAAAGGGATTGAACCTTCTCTTCAGTCAAATCACGTATTGCCCTGGATCAGAGTTGCAGGGTTTTCGCACAATCTGAAGGACCCCACTCAGTCAACGTGATATGCATATGGAGATGCTTGTCTGTTGCCTAGAAAATTAAAAAACAAGCGTCTCAATTCAAAGAGTGCGTTCACACACCACAGCCAATAGAGCCCTGCTGGGCTGATGCAGTGAAAGAAAATGGCTACAGTGGGGAAACAATTTGCATACCATGCACCCAATCCCATCACACTGACATCACAAAACTGGATATCCAATGCGCAGCCAATCAGGTACTGCTTGCATCAAAGACACTAAAGCAACACCCACAAATCAGTACATAGACATTTTGTTAAGACTCATATCTATAAAAGTAAATTGTATATTTTTATTGCAAAACACATTACAATATATCACATAACTTTACAGCTGTAGCAATTTTCCTTTTTTTTTTAAAGCATCAAACAAGTTATTTAACATTTTCTTTAAAGTAACCTATGGAGGCCACCATTTTGGAAGTAAAAATGGCTGACAAATTCAGCACACAATACTAATGCAGGAAAAGTGTACACAAGGGTTGTTGTTTTGGGTGGAGATGGATGAAAATGGGTGGAAAATCATATAGATTTGACTTAGAGATGGTTGTTAAATGGGTGGACATATAGCCAAACAACACAAATCCATCCTTATATGTCATCTTCACTGAAAAGCATTAGAGGCCCTCATTCAAAGCCCCTATTTGAAAGTCTTATGTTAAAGCTATTATTTCAATGACAAAAGTTTCAGATTAAAGGTATCACCACCTATGACCAAAACTAAAAATAAAAGGAGAAGGTCAGTGCATGCAGTGACTACACAGCTGAACTCTTTCTCTATAAAAAGTGAGAAACTATTACATGCGTATTTGTCAGCATCAGGGACATGTCAGGAGAACTGGTCAGGACCTCTGCAAGACACAAATGAAAGAGATTACTAGACACTGTTACCTGCCAGAAAGAATTGCACATTGCAAAAGCTTCATATTCAAAAGCAAGAGACACTGCAAGGGTTTGCGCCAAAAGAAACTTCCAATGACAGAGCGATGACCTAACCACCACAGACAATCTTGTGGCTTTATGGCTCACAGAACTGTGGATTGACATAAATCTTCTGCATGCAGGTGCTCTAGACCCCACCAGTCATTGCTGGTCAAGACTGGAAGATGTGAGGGTCAAGCTGTTCTAGCCAGTTAGCACATTCATTCATCTAGGCACTGAGCATTGCTGGGGGCAAGGGGGGAGTGTAAGAGCGAGCACTTGGGACAACAGGCAGTAACAGTGTTATCACACGTAGGAGAGGATCGACACGTCCTAAGAGGTAGATTCCAGAATATGCACACAGGGGCCACAATAGACGCAGGCCCTCCACCGCCACTTGGACAACCCTCTCTGGTAGGACTAATATTCCATCGGTAGGGGGTGCACAGTACAGACAGAGAGGCATAACATCTTGGTGTCGGTTCTACTGGGTCCCCGGAAAGCCAGAGTCAAGGTAGGACTTACAATTTTGACATTTGCATGACCCGCATTTTTTTCTGCAGCCATTTTTGACATCAGTCATGCTGTACCACAAAATTGTTCTGCCCATCTCTTGAAGTATGTCCGTTCAATTTTGTCATTGTCTCACGGCACCATTTAAAACACTTTTCTATATTTTAATTTAGCAACCTATCCATGTCATAACCATTGCTTTGTGTTTGTGCCCATGTGGTTGTGTGTTTGTGAGTGTGTGTGCATGTGGGTGTGTGTGTGTGTGCATCCCAAAGGTCAGGAAGGTTGCCCAGAAAACTTGCCATAGATTAAAAATAATTCTAAAACTTACAGCGATCACCATCTTTGTTTTGTGTCCCAGACTCTGTCAGGTGATCCCACACCCGTGTCCTCGGACTGAAAGAAAAATTGGGACATTTCAATTGGTGATTATGAGTGTTTTCATATAAGAGCAGAATTCTACTGGAAAAAAGTCTAAGAGAAGAAATGTTACTTTTATTTATTTAATTGTGTGTTTCGAGTCAATCAGAATTTTACACTTTATTACACAATTTACATTTCCAGTATTCATTTCGTTTCATCATTTTCATTCCATCATTTACACTTCATTACACATTTAAAATCCAATCAACCTCTAAAAGAAGTTAAAAGAGAGAGATAATAAAATCATTCAATTTAAGCAAATATTCCATTAATTACATCAATAATCTATAAGATAAAATAACCTCTTTATAGATAATAAACTCGTGCAAGAGATTTTACCCATCAAAATAACTTCCAGTCCACTTCCCCTCATGCAAACCATACAAGTTGCCACCAAAGATTTTATTCCATATATGGAGCCCCAGAATTGATCTGTTGTATAATCTACATTTTATGGTAGCCTCTCTCATAAAGGGGCGCTAGCACACTACATTGAGTAAATATATGTCTAGCCAAATCCACTGATAATTTGCACATACAGCAAAGTCGGTTACATCTTTCCAAACAATCCACGCCTCTGTGTTTTCAAAATCCAGTAAGGTTTCTAAGCGCAATGAGGTAACAAAATGCACCAACCTTGGCGAATAGCATTTTAGCAAGTAGTCACAAGTTTCATTTGCTTTCATACCCTGAGTTGTAAACATATTGTATTTTGATTTACTTGCTAAATAATCAATGGACATCATGCAATCATAATCCTTGTATTTCCTTTCAAAATCCAAGGCATATACCTCACCTAAAGAAACAGGTAAACCCTTCATGCCAATCGCCAAGCAGTGTTTTAGTACACATTTTTCGGTATTTGCCCCATCACTTACTAACGGCCAGGAATTTGCAAGGATGGCAGTTGCAATTCGAAGAGAATAGCTTCCACTGGTACTGATCTTGGCAAGCCGAACGCTGATCTTAATTTTTTCCCCTCCAATTTTGCCAGCAAAGAAACCAGTCCAATCAGAAGTGTTTCAAATGCATATAGGATTGCCGGTGCTACAGCTGTCCTACATGCAGTACGTTTGGCCTCCATAGATCGGCCCCCTTCCCTGTCAATTACACTTCTTAGAGAAAGCCATTTGGTACAGGCTAAAGAATGAACTGCTCTTGCATGATGGACAGTATGCAAATCTATGCTATGTGCATACCTTAATATCTGTAGGTGTCGACTTGTTCTAGAATGTGTCCACCCAATCGCCACGTAAACCTCTTACCCTGACATGCACCTTTGTCTATTGGCATAACCTTTGTCTTCCCAATATTTATCTGTAGACCATTTAATTCTACATACTTTGACAGAGCATCAAGTGAGCGCTGTAAGGGTACGATCAAAAATCACAGTGTCATCCGCATATGTGACATCGGATATCCTTTTACCCCCCCAGGGACGGTGGATGGTTGTGTACTGTTTCAAGATATTGAACGAAATCTGCCATATAAAGATTATATAGTAGTGGAGCACGCATACAACATTTCTTAAAACCAATATTAGTCAGTGTTGGTCTCCAGAGAGAACTGTCCTGTGCTAATCCGACTCTCACTACAGTGTCCTTGTGCATCTGCTTAATAAAGTATTGCAGTGTTTCATTCAGCCCCCAACCTGAAAGTTTATCCCATAATCTGTTCCTATCTACTGTGTCAAAGGCTGAAGAATAGTCCACGTACCAAACATATAAACTGGATCCCGGGTTTTGCAATGTGTCAGATATCAATGTCAGGCATATACATATTGCGTGTTTAGTGCTGTACCCCTTCCTAAAAACCATCTGCATTAAGCTCAATATATGGTTTGTACTGGCCTGTGAAGAAAGTAACTCCAGCAATAATCGGGAAAAAATATTAGAACTAGAATCCTGCATGACTAGCAATTGATAGTTATCCGTGTCCTCTCGTGAAACTCTCTTATATACAGGGATCAAAATGGACTCCAGCCATTTAGAAGGATAATCACCAGTCTCACAGATGTGGGGGAACAAAGTACGTAGTAACTCTGCCCAGTAATCAGGGTCAATTTTAAGACCATGTTACACAATCCATCTGGGCATACAGCTCTTGATGATTTGGACCTTGCTATTAATAGGGTAATGTCTGCATCCTTCACATATTTCCAGACCATTGAGCCTGTCTTAGGACCTTTTATAGGACCTTTTAATGTTTTTTTTTTGTTTTTGTCTGGGGATCAGTATCCCTCCAAAGGTTTTTATTAATATACTTAGCCCAGGAGCATTCCGAAATACCATATATCATACGTTCTGATTTTACAGAGACAACGTTTTGCAATAGAAACCAACATTTCTTGGTGTCATTTGTTTTAATAATTTTATCAATTAAGCACCAGTTTCGGACATACTGGATTTATAAGCACGCAACCAGCACCTACACTCAGATCTTGTGTCTGCTTTAAGTCTGTGTTTCTCACTGTACGATATGTATTTGTTTTTCGTGATTTTCGAATGGTAATGTAGAGTGAAATGCATCTACCGGAAGTTCCGCCCCTATTTTGCCTATATGTTGGAAGCCGAAATTCTGACATGCATGACGCCGATAATGGTACCTATCCCACGAAGAATTCTTCAAACCAGGTATCCATTGAGAAAGCCCTACATGATGCAGAGAAATGACAGTCTTTTAAAGGAGGTTCCTGAAGAAGTGTGAATTGACAAAGGCAAGCGAATGGTGACGTCACACAAAGCAGAGATGACGCACCAAGAAAGATGCCAAGAAAGAAAGTATATGGACCTTATATAATCTGATTATGAAGTGAAGTGTCGAGTAACATTTCATGTGCGGAAAGAAGAGTGCATGTGTGAAGATGACTGAAGAAAATGCAAATCGCTTTATAACTGTACAGATGCTGTAATGCAAGTAGACTAAGTAATCATAAGGCTGATTATACGTAGTGAATAGAATTCAAGCGGTGCCACCAATATATATGTATATATATATAAATGTGTATAGAACTGGATGTTCCACATCGTATTTTAGAAAACTAGGACCCTGTGAGCAGAATGTGCTGAAAGTGTGGCGCAGCAAGGAAAGACGGCTGACGATGCAGAAAGAATCAAGAAGGATTGTCTAGCCCAGTGTTAAGGGTTGGGGCAGCCAAGAAACTCGGTATCTTCTCAAGAAGATACAATGAATGTGAGAAGCGAGGCGAGCTCCTGTTGAGGTGGAATGGAAGAACACTATGAGTGCCAAGTTTTATTCATTTAATATTATTAAATGAGAAGAATGTTTCCTGTGACATGGTGTAGATGAGAATAGATTTTGGGCAAGCCACATTGAGACTGAAGATAAGACTGTGCTCACACTCCCTTTTATTCTCAGGCACAGTGATACTTTGTAAGGCTGAGTTCAAAGACAATTCGAATGACAGACAGCCGGAGTGATGATGGATGATGGCTAATTTGGCGGGAAGGCATGGTCAAGTCCACCCAAAAGCACCTGGGGTACCAGCTGGCGTGCTGCTAGCGAGTGCAATATTCCAGAAGGGTACACGCTTGCCAACCAATTATAGAGGGCCACATAGAAAAGAGCCTTATAGTTTGAGAGCCAATGAAATGTTGTGTATTTGATGACAGCGAAGATGACTTGCAGTAGGGGTAGGCATAGTTGTCCACCTGACTATAGAGATCAAATCACAATCCTATCCCCCCTAGAAAGTATACCTAGATGTTCCCCCGGAGACAACCACAAACCAACGTAGGTTGTCTTATTTTGCCACATAGTGTGGCATCAATGATGACAAGTTTTTGCTATAATTGTGTATTTGAGTGAACGTCCATTGATGTCCATTGTACTCCCTGTTTTAGATGGTTTATAGTTATTGCATCGAAAAAAAAGTGTGGACATACCAAAGCATCTAAAACAAACCATCTAATGCCAAAGCATCGACAGTCTATCTTTAACATGGAAAAGTGCCTTTCCATCTAAACCAGTCCATCGAAAAATATAAATGGACTGGTTTCAATGGAAATGCCCTTTTACATGTAAAATATAGCATTTCAATGCATTTTTTGTAACATTAAAACGTTACATGGAGCTGTCCAGTGCTGAAATGTTGGCACTTGCCAGCTCCTTGTAACGTTTTCATTTTTTTTTGTATATTGGGGGGTCCCTTCCCATCCCCCCACCCCACACGCATGACCCACCCATGCCCTAACCCCCATGCACACCCCCAACCCTAACCCTAATGTAACCCTTAATCTAACACTAGCCCCAACCCTAACCCTAATGTAAGCCTTAATCTAAACCTAGCCCCAACCCTAACCCTAACCCTAACCCTAATGTAACCCTTAATCTAACCCTAGCCCCAACCCTAACTCTATCACTAGCCCCAACCCTAACCCTAACGTAACCCTTAATTTAACCCTAGTCCTAGCCCTAATGTAACCCTTAATCTAACCCTAGCCCCAACCCTAACCATAATGTAACCCTTAATCTAACCCCAGCCCCAACCCTATCCCTAACATAACCCTTAATCTAACTCTAGCCCCAATCCTAACCCTAATGCAAGCCTTAATCTAAACCTAGCCCCAACCCTAACCCTAAACCTAACCATAATGTAACCCTTAATCTAACCCCAGCCCCAACCCTATCACTAACGTAACCCTTAATCTAACTCTAGCCCCAACCCTAACCCTAATGTAACCCTTAATCTAACCCTAGCCCCAACCGTAACCCCTAACCCTAACCCTAATGTAACCCTTAAGCTAACCCTAGCCCCAACCCTAACCCCCAACCCTAACCTTAATGTAACCCTTAGGCTAACTCTATCCCCAACCCTAACCCTGCCCCTAATGTAACCCTAATCTAACCCCTAATCTTAACATTACATTTCGATGGATCCATCAAATTTTATTCAGCAAAATGGCCATTCTATGGAATGGTATTTTGATGGAAAAAATGTGATGGTTTATTGTTAGATGGATTGTCATTTGATGGAATGACTGGATACCGTTTTAGATAGTTGCAAATAAAACAGCTACGTTTTGGGTCTTATTATTCGTGTAAGAGCAAATTCTGCATTCCCATCCATCCAATAAATCTTTACTTCGCTTAAAGAGCCTAAGGGTTCAGTAACATTATAAGATCTCCTTCTATTTGCTATCTGTTGGTCCTACAAATAACCTGGATTACTATGGGCATTTGGGAGTTTAACCCGCTGCCTTAAGCATAGATTATACCTGTCTAATACGTATTTCAACTCCCAGTCATATTTACTAAGTAATAGCTCATGATTCTTAGTAGGTGTTTTCAAATTAGAGCTAAACTGGCTAATCTTAAAAGCTGTCCAGCATAGCCTATTTCCCTGTGAATTTAGGGACGGATTTATACAGAGTCGCCTTTCAGGCTGTTTATTTGATGTTTTAAATATTACACTTAATACAGCATTGTCACTTAAGTCTATCAGGCTAGCTTACAGCGGAGGGATAATCTTTCTAATGACAGTATTTACAAATATAAAACCTATACAACTTTTATGAACGCCATTTGACCAAGTCACCATTGGCTCCCCTGAATTGTCGGTCAGCATCTCCAAAACATGTTCTAAAAGAGCTGCACTCCAGCCCAGAGCCCTTATCTGGGATATTCATACTTGCTTACCTCCTATAGATCCAATCACAGGGTCTTGAATATCTACATTAAAGTCACCACTCAAGATGATGCATGCCTTAGGATATCTACCATACCAAAGGGTTAGTGTTTCCCAAACTGCATTCATAAGACCTTATGTTAAAACCCCACGGCGGGATCAAACAGTGTAAACACTAATGTTAATTCAGGGCACCACGGTGGCTTTGTAATTATTTCTGCCAGGAGATTTGTCTGAGGGGGTCTATCAACAAACTATACCAAATCATATCTTGTTTCGCACCAATACAGAGCCCTCCTTTAGGCCTTCCTAATTTAACCAGTGCTGCAAGGCTATGCACCAAACTATAGCCATCAAGTGGAAAAGTCGAGATCAACCATGAGTCCTGTAAAGTGAAGACCTCAGCTCCCAACAAGTGTGCTAAGCCTTGTGTATTTCCAAGAAAGGAATTATAGCCTCTTATGTTCCAGGAAACAACCTTTGGTGTTGGTGTCTCTTGTGTTAGTCAATTTCAGTGAATGGCATGCACTCTAGTCCAGTTATCATCCATTCACCTTATCTTTGCCCTCATTTCCCTATTCTCTTGTCCTTCAATATAGCCAACACAATTTGCTGAATCACCCTGTTCCCCAGATTACTTATTGAGAACAGATGGTCGAAAGCAGTAAGTTCAAACCCCAGGTCCCAAGATGCTTGTGCATATTGACATATACATTCTGCTACAATAGGCGGATGTAGGGAAGCAATAACCCAATTTGTCACAATGGTGTATTTAGCCAATTCAAGTGATGTTATATCATTGCTTGGTATTGTGCGAAGATCAGTTATAGCATGTCAAAGTTTCAATAGTCATTTCCTGTATAGGAAAGGGCTGCTAGTTGTTGGGGAAATTTCAACCAATTCTATATGGCGTACATCTGCGTATCTGGAGGAATCTGACTGAGTGTCAGCATTAGAGCTATGATAGATCCCTGGGCGATTATAGCAGGGAACTGCTTGTGCAGGTATCGCTAGTGAATTAGTCATTATTAGATTTTGTGTGCCGTCTGTAATTATCCTGTGTAGAATTCCACTAGTATCCTGTCGCTTAAGGGGAGGGTGCAATTGGTCTGTGAAAGTCGGGGCACCAGTAGATTGCCCCTGTGTGAAGTCTATCTGATCATGAGTCCACTGTCCAGTTCTTGGAATCACCCAATTTCCCAATGGCCCTTGTAGCATTGTACGCCTAACTTTTCCATTTGCTAGCTCATTCACCACTAGATAAGGCCCCGTAGATGTAGTAGTGTATGGAGTAGGATTTTGATGTTCATTTATTACAGAAGATTTTCCTTCCTCCATTAATCGTTTCTTTGTCACCAATTGCCATTTTCCCCTTGAATGAGCCCCAAATGTCAGTTCTTTTACAAACTCTGAGGTTGGCGATAAGTTCAACATAGACTGTTCAATGCACAAGGCCAATAGATCTTGTTCCTCTGAGTCAGCTGTCACCCTTACTGTATCTTGCATGACCTCCTGTGAGGCCTTAGTCTTTAATGGCTCCAAGTAGATTGCTGGGTTTGTCAGCAGTAGTACAGGATTGATCAGCTACCCATCTAACGGTGGAGCTATCCATATGGGATTTCCCAACAGTATGATTTAATATCACTGACTTTACAGGGTTTTTGGTTTTGTGCCCCTTCCAGTTTCTAATATGGCCATCCTTTTCCCTGGTGCAGTCTTTCAGCCTGGCTTCTTATCTTTTGCTCATGAGCATTTTTAAATGCTGTTTAAAAGGTGAAACAAGGACTATATTTTTGAATCCAGATTATCCAATCTACTAATTTTGACCAGCTTGCCTTGCTTTACTGGCATCAATATTCCCATAGTTACGGCCTCATAATATTCCTCTCCTTCCTCCATTTCACTATCACTTGATGTGAAATCAGAGGTGGAGATGAGGCCATCCAAATCAGGGGTGTTATAACGAGTAGACCCAATCACATGATTATATTCCGGCTTGGTAGGTCCCAAAGAATCACGCCATAGACTCAAACAATGTTTAAGTAATGATCAAATATTATCGATGGTGGAAAACCCAGGGGAAAGGTCTATTACAGGTTTTATAGGTTCCAATATGCTGTCCCTGCTGTTAAGCAACACACCAGTGTATACTGCATTATCCTCTGATTGTGCAGTCCGCATTGCTTCCATAAAAATAGTAATTTTAGGCTGTGTTGTTCCCTGTACCCTTGCACAATCCTTTATACGTTTCTTAGAATGAGGGGGACGTCTCACGTCACACTTCCCAATGGTTTGATTTCAAGGGCGTTTACCCTTTCGCGTTGCATTACTATGTAGAGCACAGGTATGCGCCTTAATTTTTGGCGTTGCAGCAAATTAGTTTTCGAAATATACACTGCATTCCAAGATTCTATAGATGAAGAATCTATAGAAGTAATGCTTGCTGTAGCAGGCCAAGGTTCACAAGGATTTATCAGCGCTTACCACCTAGCTGAAGTATATGCTATAAGTTCGTAGATCACTTGGTTTTCTCTTTGGCAAAAACTATGTAAGCCTCCCCCAGCTGCAAGGCAGTGGCTTCAACAGCCTCATCTGCGCGTCAATGCCCTTCAAAGTCTTCCAATGCCCTTATAATTACCTACAAGTTTAATAGCAATGTGGATCAGATCAATTTGACATTTTTCACAAAGATAAACACAAATGTAAGCCCGCCTATCCGCGAACGCTGTTCCTATTTCTGGCCCTCTGTTCTCGCAAGCTTTTTACAGATGTTGGCACAGATATCAGCACGGTTTATCTTTAAACAGTCGATATGTAACAATACATGACAATATGCGTAATCAGGAATACCGTTTCTAGCTCATGCGGAACATACGGAACAATACTAACCTTCGTCGAGTTTACAACTTGCCATTCAGCCATTTGGAAATAATCAAATTACTATGTGTTGCTATATATCGGTCAATTTACTTAATGAGTGTCCCGAGCGACAATGCAAACGTATGCCTGGAAGGCGGCTATTCTAGGCGGAATGGGTAGGCTGTCTACTTGTCGGCTTCAATACTACACTATAGTTCCATCTATTGCGTCTTTCGCCACGCCATGGGATTAGTGAATGGTGAGTAGCAAGATGTCTGGCGGGTCGTGGACAACTGTCTAGGGAATGAGAGGACGCTCACTGCAAACAATGATCGAAGAACACCAGAACACCACAGAGCACCTCGCTCCGCTCACCGTAAAACAGCAAAACAGCAGTTCCGGTGCACTTCTGGGTGAGCACGTGCTGGTGCGTGTGGAAGGTGATTATGTAGGCAAGATGGGCAGGGCCAACTCTAACAAGGAGAAAGAGAGGGCTCTTTTAGTATATAATACGGCATACTGGTAGTAACTACAAGATTAGTTCATAAAATCAAGGGACAATGTTGTGGAACCAACCGCAGAGAGGTTTCACTAAGTAAATATAAGTCCAAACGTTCTCCACTCGTCAGCAGCAGTGTTATGTACTCTCCAATAGCGTTCCCCAGCAAAAGCGCGCTTTCGATGCGCTTCTGGGTGCGCACCAGAGGAGAAATTGCAGGGAAGCGCCCCTCAAAGTGGTCTGTACCTGTATTTGTTGCAGTCTTTGATGTACTCTGTGGCTGGAGTGTTCATTAAAAATCATCAATGAGCAAGGCCATGAGGAGTTATAGAGCAAGGCTGTGAAGAAGAGGGATGGTACCTGGGGATTCATGCGGAATGCCAGCCATCATGAAGTCTACTGGACCAGTTTAAGAGCAAAGTGACCCGATTGATAACTCCTTTGGAAACCTACTAGGTCAGGACTTCCTTGAGGTCCCTGCTTATGTCTCAGCCTACCTCATGTGCACGGCAAGTCTGATTGGTTCATGTTGTGGATGGCCACTGATGTAGTATGGCCCTCTGCAGCTGTGGTGGTTTGAGGGGCCCTATGGCCCTATGTCCAAGGGCCACACACCACACTTCTCAACTTATCAGGGTGAGGGCTAGGTAGGGGGCCGACTGCAAATGGCCAGGCTGCTGGTGTGGGAAGCAAACACTTCATCTCTGGCTTCCCTGCACTTGCTAGACAGGAACCAGGAATCGTTCCCTGCTCCCTGTCTGCGTGGAGCACGGTGACTGTAGTTCAAATGAATATTGACTATGATCTTAGGGTGCATGTGTGTGAATGTGATAGAAGGTGGATTGGTGAGTGACTAGTTGTTGAACTTCACTCGCCACTCACTCACCCTTACACCTTCTCATATTCACTGGCAACACATGTGAACCCAGAACATGCTCACTGCATTCTCTACACGGATAACCACCCAGAACATTCACACACAATTACATTCATCCCCAATGTGACAGCATTCAGAAGCACGTTCAATTCCCTTATAACCTGATGGGTATGAATGTGATTGTATGTGCATGTTCTGGGTAGGTGCACATGTGATGGGAGGGAATGTGAGAGAAGGTGAAGAGGTAAAGTCAGGCAGGTACATGGGTATTAATGTAATTGTGTGTGCATTTCCTGAGTGGGTGCATATGTAGAGAATGCAGTATGAATGCACTGGTGCCACTTTGAGTGAATGTTAGAGAAGGTGTGTGTATGGTGGGTTAATGGGTATGAATGTGATTATGTGTACGTGCAAGTCACTGGGGTGACCGAGGACCAATGGAGCATTGGTGAGATTTACTTAAAGGATGGTTTCCCAACCTCACTCCCCGGCTGTATTCTTTTTTTTAATGTTTTGCATCTTTTTGGTTTACTAGTACTCAGAGTACTCACCCAGTACTCTGACATCTCTGTTTTATCTTATGGTAGCACCGCTTATCATAAGCAAAGTGCTGCCAATGAACCTCACTGGCCCTGTTTCTTTGTTGTCTAAGGTGAACTGTGTAGCCCATGTGTGTGGCAGTGCAGGGAATATCACCCTCTTTCCATGACATGTGTGTTTTGTTCTGTGCAGCATAAGCCATCTTCCATGGAGTACACTGGGTACGCGTTGGGTCCCCTATATTTTTTCAAAAGTAAAACTTTTGTGACTTTCCATGCTTTTCCTGAACAAACTGGTGTTAGTTGATATCCTTTTTCCTTTTTTTCAAACACAACCTTGTGTGCTGTATTTTGAGCTACGACAATGCACTTTGGAAGACCATATACTCAGAATATCTATTCCTTGTGTTTTAAGTCCTGTTCAATATGGCATTGCATTTTTGGCAATCCTTCTCCTTTTTCAGATGGGGAACAGTCTTCTTTCTTCAGACAACTTTCTTTCTGAAATGAAATTCAAGATAGCTTCTCCACCAAAATAAAGAACCATCAATATGCGATCACCAGCCTTAGGCTGTGAACAACTAACAATACTGGAAGTATAGCTAAGAATGCGATCTTAAAGACCGTTACAGGCAATTCCGTTCCAGAATTCAGGTTGAGTTGTATCACTGAAAAATCCTTTTTTGATATTGTGAATGGGTTTAAGCCCACACTATGTGTTGGTCATATTTGCACTGCAATAATCATCAAGGACTCTATTTTATGCCTGTCTTGCATACTTGCTAGTATTGTTAATGTATCCATAACTAGTTTGTGGGTCCTGGGAGCCTCAAGGGGATATGGATCACTCCCATTCTGAAAAAGAAATACTATAGATCCTGAGGCTGTTCGAAGCTACAGACATATCTCCAATGTTCCATACTTATTGAAAATCTTAGATAAGGTCACCTACGTGCATATTCTAGAGCATGTGGAAAAATAACTTGCTTGGTATACGTCAGTCCTGCTACCGTGCAATGCATGGCACAGAAACAGCAATGCTGGACCAATGAGCGAGCATGGCAGAAAGTGTTGATAAACAGCAGGGTTACACTTCTTATGATACTTAACCTTTCTGCCGAGTTTGATCTGGTCAATCATATCTTTTTGCTAGAAACACTGCATAAACGAGTATCATCACCTGGTTTGGCTCATTTGTTGGTCCAAGGCCAGAGAGAGTAGCAATGGGTCAATTAGCCTCTAGTGTTCAATATATACATGCACCCCCTTTTTGACCAGCTGGACAGTGTTAGCATCAAATATACCAACTAGGCAGATGGCATGCAGCTGGTCTTTAATCTCTTGGGTGACTTTGACATTCTCATTAATGATCCATACAATGATGTCAGAAAATTCCTTGGCATTGAAAAATGACAAAACAGAGGTGATGATTGTTGGCTACAATCAGAGAAAAAAAAGTAAGACCCAAGGGATGGCCACTTCACTATATCCGATTGTGTGATTCCCAGTAAATCCCTTTGTCAAAACACAGGGCATAATCTTAGAATCTGGGTAACAATAAAGCAACATGTTATTTATAACGTGCCTAATACCTAGAGGTTTCTAAGCGCGGATTCTGTGTTGCTCCACGTCGTCTTATTTCCAAGGCGAGCACGTTGCCCCTGAGATATCCTCCCTGCCCATGGGGTGAACGCATTGTAATAGTCTCCTTGCCGGTACATCCAAAAATAATCAGAAAAGCCTCCAATCTGCCCAGAATGGGCTGTAAGGGATGTGTGCAATCTGGGTCCATGGGACAACATCTCAGACTCAAGGAAAACACTGCATTGGCTCCGTGTTAGCCAATAACTCATAAAATACTCACTCTGACGTACACATGCATGGCTAACAAGGCTCCGGTGTACCTCAAGAACCGGCTGTGGAAAGCAACTACGTGCATATTCTTCGTTCCATTAGGGCTAATAAACCTTTTGTACATAGACACAATCTGAAAAGGTTGGGTGCCACCTGTTTTCAAGAGTATGCTCTAATTTTATGGAACTGTCGTCCCCCTCAAATTGGGAATCATCCTTGTGTCTCTAGCTTCAAGAGAGCATTAAAAACACACCTTTTTAATTCCAATGATTTGTTTTTCTTCGCTTGTCCACCTGTTGCGTGGCTCGATCTACCTTCTTCCTGTCTGACCAGGCTTCTGTCTTCCTGCACACTAAGACCTTTGGGAATGTTGTGCATTATACAAATTAAATAATAATAATAATAATATCCGGTGTCAATGAAAGATGTGCATCAGTCAAGTCGTCTGTGATGGTCTTTGCTATGTAGTGCTTCTCCAACTATCCAAGGTATTCAGAGGAGCCCGAAGACAGGCACAGGTGAAATCCATCGAATCTGTGAACCGATGAACCTGCACAACTACCACAATAGTGAGGCAAGTCTTCGCCAGCAAAACTTGATTGTGGAGTCTCCAACTTTCTGGGTCCTCCAGGAGTTCAGATCAATTATATCTCTTTAACCACCCCAGCCCCATTAGGTTTGCATTGAGCCAAATAACTGATTACCTTAGTGGTAACTGGGGATGACCCAGGTTGATGGTGGATGGGCCAGTACTTCTAGAATAAGTTCTCTTAGACCTTTGTGGTCGTAACTACTGCCTTAAAAATTTAAAACCTGACGAAGTAACAGAAGTCACCTCCTGCCTTATTCCTTGTGCTCTGAACTTGCTGCTTCCTTATCCTGAACTCACTATCCAGGACTTTCTCCTAGTGCTACTCATCTCTGAGACGAGCAGAACATTTTGGACACTTTAAAATGCTAAGACTCTGGCTGGATGGGGAGTGGTCTTCTTAAAGCTATTACCTGGTGTTCTGAGATTTATAAAAGTATGGCCTGTGTGTTTTGATGTTTGACTGCTTTTCTCCTACTATGATGGTTACAGTATAACTCTGCACAAATCTAAAGTAGTGAATTACCCAATAGAGTGTTGCCAAACTATGAGTTATCTATATGTATGCTAGTTTTATTTTTTCTAACCTTCAATCGTATAAAGTGTTCCTTAGTATAATAGTATAATAAATGAGAGAGATTGTTACTTACCTGCCTGGTGTCTTTTAGTCACCATACCTGCAAAGGGTTAACTGTACCACCACCCAACTCTTAAGTTTGGTATTACTTCCCAGTCTTGCAAACATCAAGAGAATGTTTAAGTTCATTCTGGTTGAAACAAACTTGATACCCCATGTTGGCTTCTCGAAGTCCTACCCCACCCCCTCCTAACATTCCCCCAATCCGATTGCCCACACCACCCTGGCCAATCACTGTGCATGTTACATTTCAGCCAATAAAGATAGTGAAACAATGCGTGTCCACTGATTGACCAGGGTGTCCCACGTTCCAGCCAATCAGGTGGTCATGCTTCTTTGACCACTGTGATTGGCTGGTATGCGAGCCATTCAGGCAATTCCGTTCGGGCCACTCTGATAGCAACATTTTTTAGAAACAACTGAACATTTGAGATTGTAAAAGTTAAATGGCCATCATTACGGAAACACATTTACACTGTGTAATGTCAATGCAATGCTTACAGTGTATGCTATTTCAATTTAGAATGTGAATATTTGCTATGAATTCAAATAAGCAGCACAGTACTTCGCCACTCTGGAAGATTTTTATGGGGATCACGTGGATGGTGAACGATTATTGTGTTAAACGTTTGAAACGCCACACTTTCTGGAGTGCATTTGTGTTAAATTAAATAATGCCCTGTATAGTAAGATGGCGCTGGATAAAAAGAACGTGACTTCCTTTAGTGTATCTAAATACATGAAGGTGCAGCTATGAGCTATGTTTTTGTGTTTGTGTTTGCGTGTGTGTGCTGTGTGTGCGCACCTTGTGTGTATTGTGTGGGATGGCCACTCTGATTAGACCAACACTGGACACATAGGTGGAGCATTAGATGTAAGTGCTTGCTTTCCCCCTATACAACCAAACACCCCCCGCCCCCCCATCTCCCCCGCCTTGCTCTCCTGCCATAAAGGGAACAGAGAGTGACATGTTAATTGCTCTATATTCCTGAGTAATCATTTTATGATGGGTTTATGGCTACCTCTCTCTTATCAGGGCATGGCACTGTTATGGTCCCAGTGATAAATTACCCCTTCAGAGAGGGAGAAGACAGGGCCACTTTCACAAATGCAGTAAAGCTGTTTTTTTTCATCCTTTTTTATAGAGCAGAGTTCAGTGCTTGCCCATTCATCATACACCCTCTGTGATTTTACACAGATTTTACACTGTTGATTAGCTCATTAGTGGGGTTAATTGGGTACATTAACTGGCAGAATTACAGCTAGACTATGAACCAGGGGCTGCCGCATAATAAATGACAGGCCCACAACAGCCACGCATGGGCACCGGGAAGGAAGTCCTCTCTTCGATTAACTTTCATTAGATGTTAATTCATCCCCGCTAAATGTTGGGATCTTGTCTGAGCATAGTTTCAATGCAGAAAAGATAAGTTCAGCAGCACGTTCAATACTCCTCCATTTACTAATGTTTTGAGTAGCATTATTTTAGAATTACGATAGAAGGATGAAACAGGCCGGATACAAGTAAGTTAGGCTGGAGAGCGAGTGTTGTTAGACCGCAAGACATGCGTCTCTCTAATGAATTAGCTTCGCACATTAATTACATAGGTGCTATGATAATATTAGCATAATTCATACAATTCAAGAATGTTCCTACCTATAACTATCATCATTACATGTTAACTTCTTTCATTTACTGGTACTGTGAAATGTTTACAGGTTAATATTTGTAATTTCATAATTGCTCATTAGCAGAACTACCAATTTGCCTTAGGATGCTTGAGGAATCTGTGGCCATATCAATCAAACTTAACAATCAGCCGAAAAGCAGAGGAAGAATGTGTTCCTTTGGCGCGTGCAGAGTTACCAGATGCCGCCATGTCACCGGGACAACACTTCTCCAGTCATGGATTTTCTTTTTGCCAATTATTTGCATGAAGTGCTTACGTCCTGTGTGTTCATTTGAAAAAAAAAATGCAATTCCCAGAATACATTATTATGTTAAATGAGGGACCAGGACTGGTGGCCTGTGGTCTGTTGGCAAAGCAGTGCTGTCTGATAAGGACACCTTGATGCCTAATGAGACTTGACCACATGGTTTTACTCCATTTGCCTTCAGAAATAATTACATAAAACACTAAATACAAAAATAACAATAATATTATGCACTTGAATTGTTTATTCTCTACCTCTTTACCCTGTGAGCATGCTATCACAATATGCCACTGCTGAAATAAACATGTTTGTTAAAGACTCAATTCAATTGCCAATGTTCAACTCTGCCAGACCCCAAAATGGCTGGTGTAATATTGGCTATCTCGGGTTCAGTTCCTGTCAGCTACAGGTGTTCCTTCCATGGGACCAAGGTTGAGTGTGGATTGTGTTTAAATAACTGAACACACAATATGGACGGTCAACACATTTCGAGTGTATTAACACTGTTTCACACAATTTAGAACATGCTTCATGTAATCATGCCCTATGTATCCTTTGCTACTTAATGTTAGGAGAATATGCTTAACTTCCATTAAAACAGGTGTTAGATCCACTCGCCACCCACATTGGACAGTCTGCACACTATATGAGCTTGGATAGCCCTCAGTTTGTAGCATCATTTCCACTGCATAGCAGTGTTTGGGCATGATGCACTCTGATGTTAATGTTATGCCATGTGAGTGAACATTTGTAGTAAGCACGTCACCACCGATGTGGATTGTGAACTTTGGGTTAAAGGGCTATATACATTGAATAGAATACAAAATAAAACACTTATGGCATGGAAGATTGTCCAATCAGGTGGCGTAATATGGCCCTGCCTGAAGTGAAACCAGACCTTAGTCTGTCTGAACAAGGTGGTAGCTGAGAGTTGGGGGAAGACAGAATGAGGAGCATGTACCGGGGTGCAGGATATATAGCAGAGTAGTAATGGGATTAAGGGAGAGAGGGATTTGATAGCGTAAGAGTGAAATAATTCATATTAAGAATATGCGTCTGCTAAAATGTTGATGCAAGGCAACTAAGCCAACTAATCCTTGCTGTTGAAGTCGGAGCATTATTGCTGAAGTCCTGTTTCTGTGGTTTGCAAAAGGGAACTTGACTATACTTGGTGCATGGTTTTGGGAGAAACTTAAGATGCTCTAGGAAGCCCCTTGAAGTGTGTATGCATTCCCAGATAGTTCTTATCCATCATTGAGTCTGTATAAACAGACCGGATGTTCTGGGCTGCCAACCCAGCTGACAAAGGTGCCAGGACCAAAGTCTGATCATGTAATGGTGAATGCTGGAACACAGGAGGAGAGAGAGAATGCCGAGATAAAGATGGGAGCAATAACCTTCATTGCCCATGGTTTGTAGCTTCTTTTATTAAGGGGTGTATTAAACGATGCGAGTGCAGTTGTGTGGACTGTATAGTGAAGGGTGTATTGCCTCTGTCAAATGCAGATGATTTTTCTCCAGTTTTTCTCCAGTTAGTTGGTTGTGATTATGATAATTGTGTGAAGGGCAGGGTTTTTTGATACGAGGATACAGCTGATCCAATAGGCTACTAATACCACATAATGACACATAATTGGTTTACTTTATTCATAAGAGCCCTTGAGTAAGACTTCCATAATAAGTCACATCAAGTCTTCATATCTTGTTCGGTTTGCCTCAAGGAGCAGCTTAAAGTTTTCTCTTTGGTTGAACTTTTTGGGTATTGAAAAATCAAACACTGAGATACCATTTAAGTACTGTTGAGTAAAAGGCAAATCATGTATGTATACAAAATTAAATCCAGGTTGACATAACGTGTGGGTATATGAATGAAAACATGGGGGAAAAGTATGACACCACATAGGGTGTTGAATGTTCTATGTAATTGTCCTATTTTCTGAAGTTCGCATATCAAAAAGACCAATTTATTTTAGTCGATTCTGTGCGGCCCTCAGAAAACGAGAAAAGGATAGCACTGCTGTGTTTTAAAAAAAAAGAAATCAAGGGTTCTCCTCCCTAGCCTCCCCTTTGTTCCCTGCCACCCCCAACATCCCCTCTGCATACACACACGTTTTGTCACACTTACGTGCACACAGACACACACGCACACACAATGCACACACACAGAGACACTTACTTCAGACTCCCGCAGCTCGCCCTCTCGGTTTTGCTGTGCCTGTCACCCCCTGCATGCACTCCTGTGTGACGCAGGGGCTGACAGTTCAATTTAGAAAGGGCGCGCAGTGCAGTCACAGAGTGGACTTTCTAAATCGATCTTTTTCGGTTTCATTTTTTTCAAAAAAGTTCTTTTGACCTAATACTGTGTTGACTTGTGTTTTTTAACTGCCTGATATCTGTTTTATAAGAGTGGAAAGGTTAGTGAATTAATTTGTATACTTGGACTGAGAGGATCATCACAATATGTATGTCTATTTCTGTTAATCTTGAATGGCAAGATCAATGCCTGCTTTGAGGATGTTTGGGATGTTTGTCTCTAATAATCTGGGCGTGTCCATTTTTGTGTCATATATTTGGCAAGTTTGAGGAGATGTACTTTTGGGATCAAAGTGCATAGCTAGCTTGAAATCGTGTCTGGTCTGGTTAGGAGTAGTTTGTCTAGCAAAATTATTGGCAGGTCAAGAAACATTTTGATGGCCTTTTTGTAGCATGGGTATGGTGGCAAATTTATGTATGTATTGTTTTCTTGTAAAGCGCTTATGCAATAAGAATGTACTGTTTCAAAATGCCCACAGGGAGTGAGGGAGAGTGGGAAGTACATTACAACAATTACAAACAATATTTAGGAGCGGAGGGGGGCAAACATACTATGCCTTGTGATTATTCATAACGTGCAAGTGCAGAAGGAAGAGGGCTAATTGCTGGGGAGTCCAAGCCTGTGGGTGAGCCATGGACGTAGTGCTAGAATGTTGAGAGCTACATTGCCTGGACTGCGAGAGGTGTACGTGCGAGTCTCCAGAGAGGAGGAAATGCAGATGCAAAGTCCTGTACAAACACATGACCTGGGAAGAATTGGCGTGGGAGGTCAGGGCCCTAAAGATACAAAAAGGCCAATGACACAGATTCAGCAACTGAGATTATCAGAGGAGAGAAGGAGAGAGGGAGGAAGAAAAAAAAGTCTTAAGAAGCTTGATGTGTCTGATGATGTTACAGGGCAATGGTACATAGATCCTTAGGGGGCCAACGCAAGCAAAAAGACTCTCCCAAGTTCTTTTTTGAGTAAGGTGTGACATCCAGGGAGACAATAGAGGAGGGTCAGAGGTTTCAGCGAGTATGTGAGGTTTTCATTTATCTTGAGGAGTTTGTGTTCAGTTAATTATATAGGTTTAATGGTAATGCACAATGTTTTAAAAATGATTCTTCTGCCTACGGGGAGCCAGTATAGAGAGATCAGGTTGAGTTATTTTATCTAAAGTCTAGATATAGTAACAATTTGGCTGTTAGGTTTTACACTCTTTGAAATGTGACTTATAGGTGGGCTGGCACTGCAAGGTCTAGTCTATTTACGTACTATGGCGTGGATTGCTGATTATTTTTTGGGAAAATTCAGGAAAGGTACCATTTTTCTAAATTCTTTAAGGAGTCCAGCAAGTTGTTTGGTGACTTTGGTGGGCCTAATGAGATGCCATCATCCATCATGAAACTCAGAATTTTGTCTTAAGTAAAGAGAATGTTAGGGAGTAGATTATTTGATATTTTCTGCAAAGTGCAAAAGAAAAGCTTGCTTGCATAAAAGAGGGATTTCTGTTTTCTGTGGGTGTAGAAGTGGGCGGGTGTTTGCAGGCCACCCAGTGATGAATGTTTACAATGTGTGTTGAGATACTGATTTGTGAAAAGATAGCCTAAGACATTTTAAGAGTTATCTGTGTCATTGCAAAGTGTCGAATTGACAGATTAAGGAATCTTATCAAGGGTTAAAGAGGAGACAGATATAGGTTGAAATGGAATGGTGAAATACATGTGCTGTGGGAACTCCAAACAGGCTTAACATCAGATCCCCGGCTAGGAGCAGATCCGTTTGTATGTGCTGGGTTTTTATGTTGCTTCCTGCGAATTTGGCCAACCTGTGAGGTGTAGAATGTAAAGATGAGAGGACCCAAAACAGAGCCTTGTGAAACACCAACAGTTAGAGGAGTGGGTTCAGAGGTAATGTTGTGACAGGAGACAGAGTATTGGTGTGGTGCTACATAGCATACAAACCAGGCAAAGGACTGATCGCGGATCTCAAGCAGAGAGACAAAGAGAGATAGTATTGAGCAAATCAGAATGTTTGACAGTGTAAAAGGTAGTGGACAGGTCAAGGAGAATTAGGAAAGATGATAGGTTGGAGTGCGTAATAGAGGCAATGAAGTTGGAGACACAGGGGAGAGCAGTTTCCATGGAGTGACAGAAGCAGAAACCTGCTTGTAGGGGGTCTCAACAGTTTTGCATGTCTAAGAATAATTTCCAGCAGAGAAGAGTGGAAGGAGAGACAAGGGCAAAGTTCACCAGCAGATTCGGGTCAGACCCTTGCTTTTTTAATGGAGGGATGACCGTGGCCATTTTGAAAATAGAGGGAAAGCATGTATAGTTGAAGGATAGGTTGAAAAGATCAGTGAGGTGAAAGGTCACTAGACCATCAATAGATGTGTCTAGCTGAGGGGCAAGATGGTCTGATTGTGTACAAGAGGGGCTATCCTTCATCAGTAGAGATAGGAATTCTTCGGTATTAGTGTGACTTAAGTAGGGGATAGAAGCAGAGGATGATGGTTGAGTCGGTGAAGTATAGAATGTAGGAGGAGGGAGTGTAGAGAAGATCAGGTGAGAGTCTCTCTAATTTTGGACATTTTGGCAGCATAGTATTCAGCTAGGTCATTAGCTATGAGAGTAGAGTTGATGCTCATAGGTTTAACAGGAGTGTGGAGAAAGTTTAGAGTGCCTTTTATGCCAGCGTGGATGGTTGGAGTGAGAGTCAATCAGGGTGAGGTAGAATTCCCTTCTTCCAGGTTGTCATGTAAGTCAGTACGCCTACATTTTTACTAACAAACATTGTGATCAGATTTCAATGTGCCATCCGACTCTACCACTTGTCTGCACACTATCCCTCCAGCACCTCAAATCACATATAATTTACATAAAATATAAAAGAAATATGTTAAGCGACTGATGAGAGAATGAAATTAAGGACATAGCTTTTGCTCCATAATTGTGAGGCCTTTGAAATGTCAGCCATTGGTCCTCTGAAAGGAAACACCTGCATATAAATAGATTGCAGCTACAAGCTGCACATACAATATATGATATGTGATCCAGTCAATGCAGGTGAGTTCAAGCCTCCCTCCCAATCATCCAGTATTTCTAGCATTTCTAATATTACACTGGGGAAGTGATAACTCATGCAGACCTCTTAATTCCTCAGCTCTGTAAGTGATATTCGTTTGGTTTACATATCATTCCATATCCTGCTTCCCATGGTGTTAGAAATGTTGACTAAAAGTGATGCTGTCACTACAGCTGAGGGTCAAGCTGGAGTAAACTATTTTTTAAGGACTATATTTATGAACACACAATGACTAAGGGCTGTTAAAAATGAAAATTTTAAAATTAAAGAAATTCTAAAATAAAAAACTGCCATCCCCCTACATGATGCCCACCTATCCTGGGGCGGGCTGCGTTGACAAGTAAAAATACATTTTGAATATCTTCTATGTAATTAAACGAACATTTTGCAACAGTGCATCTTTGTTTAAAGCCACTCTCCATCCATATAGAAAAATCAATCTATCCTTGTGAATAAGCATTCACACTCTTGTTCTAACATGTCCCAGATTCACCAAATTCAGTGTAAATTGAACTGATCCCCAAGTGTCTAACTTCTCCCAGAGAAAGTTTCAACATACAGTGCTGAAAAAACTAAAGTGACTATAAATAGAGGAGGTGACACTGAATCCAGCGCTTTCTTCTCCAAAATATTGAAATCACAAGATTACGCATAGTCAAGTAATTTTCTCTAAGGGCCATTCAAAAGGAGTATATGGTAATTCTTTCTGCTGCCCAAATGGTTAGCTTTGTCAA
Organism: Ambystoma mexicanum; assembly: GCF_040938575.1. Classification (NCBI taxonomy): domain Eukaryota; kingdom Metazoa; phylum Chordata; class Amphibia; order Caudata; family Ambystomatidae; genus Ambystoma; species Ambystoma mexicanum. The sequence goes on from NC_090937.1 coordinate 107,315,287, forward strand.
AATAGGAGACATCCAATGTTTGATTTGGATATCAAGGAAATCAATTATTCCATGGTTTGCTGCAACACCTCCATCTTATTTACAAATGGGGATGAACAAGCTATCATATCAAGATTTAGGGATCTTCCTACCATAGATAACAGTTGTTTATCTATCCTTCAGCATATCCACCTTAGCCTCTGTGTGGGCTTGATCAAACACATTTTCTAAACTCTCTGGCCCAGGCAATCTCTAAAACTTTTACTGTAAATTTAAAATGTGTATCCAATCTTGTTATTTGCTCCTGTACAAATAAAGCTTTGTGTCATAGCAAAATCATTGGTTAAGTATTACATCCATTAATAAAGTACCTGCATCTTTGTTCATCTACTATGAGGATTATCTGCATGTTTTACTTTATTAACAAACTTCTAAAATATTTTTGTAGCTTTCACCCATATCATATTAAGCATTTCTGTGCATTTTTCAATGACTTTGCAACTATTTTGGGATATTAGCTAATTATTATGTTTGCATAAATATTTTTTGTTGAATATAATTTCTTCTGTCCTTCTTTTTTCTTACAAGTCGTCTTGATCCTTTGATGTTACATTTTATTTGTATTGATAATTTTCAAAACATTTCCGTGTCTAATTTCTCCTGATAGGCGGCAGTTCTCTTGGTTTTCGTATGGCCAAACATATTGGTTATCTGCATAATCTTTTCAGAATCTCTCAGTAACAAAGTTATTGTAGTTGTACCTTTTCATTGTTCTTAAACATCGTATTGGTCAAATTAATCTTGGTCAATAAGTCATAGTCACCAGCAGCTGTAGGCAGGACCTTTAAACTAAGTAGTCTTTAAATTGATGACCCACTTATAAAAAAAAATAATTGAGAGTAGAAAGAGCACAATGCTCCCTTATAGTAAAGCTGCCTGGGATATTATTTTATATTGTTACATTAACTGTTCTTGGGAGGATAGCTCCGGGGCAACGTGGTTGCCTTGGAAGTAAGACGACATGGAGCAACACAGGTTCGATCACTGGGTCCCTGCTTAGAAACCTCTGGGTATTAAGCACATTATAAATAACCTATCATAACTGTTAATAGGCCCAGTCTAGCCAACAGTTCCATGCAGTGTACTGCTTTGGTGTCTGACCGTTTTGTCTCAAGCTAACTTCAGGTCATTGTAACCCAGCAGAGGCACCTTCACCAGAGATCTTGCTCTGCAATTGCCTGATAAGATGAAAAGAGTTTCTATGCTCAGACTTAACTATTTTGTGAGTATAGAAATTAAAATGTTGCCTGTGTTGCCCTCACCCCACTTTACCATAATGAACATAAATATACACAAGTAAACTCTCTCAAATATTCTCTTGATCATCATATTTAAAGTTAATTGCCACAATGTTGGGGGCGCCTCTACAATCTTAAATAGACTAGATGGTTTGTTATGTTTAACTCCTATAAGAAAACCTCTTTAATTATGACACAATGGCCCCTTTTGTGGCAGGCTCAATGAACACTGTGAAACCATTGATCTTTACCAGAGAAGTTAACAAAATCTCTTGTATCCAGTGGTCGAAGCAGGTGGAGCGCATGGGAGCGGTGCTAATCTACTAAAAATCGTTTACTGTTACTATGATTTATTTTAAAAAGGAACCATTCCACAATGTCTTAGTTTAAAAATATAAATGTAGGAAGAAGTTGAAGCTTGCACTTCAGCGCACTGCACTGAACCTTCCCTTAAACAGCAGGTGGGTTTGTTTGGGGTCTGGATAGCGCATGGGAGTGGGCGTGGTGATGGGGGTGTGTGCGGAGCAGGAGCTAGTCAGCAGGAAACATTGTTCCACTACTTCTTTTCATTCTCTTCCACCACTACTTGAATCGAAAACATATTGTAGTAGCACAAAAAGTAAAGATAGTATCATTCATTAAAAAAATTCCCATGTCCTCTAGAGTTCCAAGACAGTGGACAATGTCTTTTTGAAATTCGGTTACGTATGAGTGTTAATTTAGTTTTGCAACAGGCTTAGCCAGTCCTTAATTTGTAAGATGATAATTGCCAGGGCCCAAATATTTTCTAGCACGCTTAGGAGACTATGGTTGTGCAGTTCCCCACCATTGCTGCCACCACCCACAGCTACAGCTCATACCTGCTTGTTAGGGATGATGGATGCACTGGCTATCATTACTTCCTAATCAATCTGATTCTGAAACAATTATTGCTGGTGCTCAGAAATAAGTGCCAGGGCTGAACCCTGGAAAACACCTCTGCAAACGAATCACTGGGATTAGCAACTGTGACCAATTCTCCTTTATGGTAGTGGAGTCCTCGATTGAGTCTGCTTCCTTCACTAGTTTTTGACTTTCCCTCCCTATTGTACGGTATAACAGTATAGACACTACACATAGCACCACAATGGAGAACAGTGATTCTAGTATTCTAGATCTATTTAGAGGCATAGTATCCGGTGGGAAATTGTTTTCCAGTACAACTACTCGAGTTATAGACCTGTTTTTATTAGCACACCTCTCCCCACCTTTCATTCTTCACTATGCGATAAAGTGATCTGGGGTTGTCTCATGACCACCCTCTCTAGGTCTAATCTATTACTCTCTGGTCAATTATCCTACCATTTTGGGGCAGCTTCATCTATCTATTCATTATGCAATTCTCTTGCTAATGATATACTTCTGACTTGGACAAGTCCTTCGGTTTGTCAGGGTATATTTGTTGAGTTCCTTCCTTCCCTTTCCCCCATGACAACATTGCCCCTTAGTTCAGGCTACCCAAAACCTCTCTTATGTTTTATGTGCCTTTAAGACCCCTTCTCTTTGATTTTGTTTTTGCTTCATTCCTGTTTGCCTTTTTATCCCCTCTAATCTCATTTTCTTCCACAGATCAAACCTTCCATCGTCTTGTTTCAATCAAAGTTACTTTACCTGGTTTTTGTACAGGCATAGGCAGTATGTCTATGTTTGTCCCCATACCTTCAGTGTTATGGTAAAATACTTTTTTTCTTTCAATCAGTTTCTTTCCCAAAACTTTTTTATCCGATTTCAGTGTTTCCCAACTTGCTTGAGGTTATTAATCTTTATTTGTTGTAGATATTTTTAATATTTTCTTGACCTTTTATTTACTTTGATGTTTTTCACAGAGTGCTCCCTTTATAGAAACATCTGACATACTTTTTCATCACAGTCTTCCATTTGAAATTCCTCTGCTTTCTCTGCTGAGTTCATGCACAGTACTCTGTGGGCGAAATCTGAAAGATCATATACCACAGAGCAGTGTCTTTGTTTTTTTGTTTGTTGTTTTTTTGTATTTGTTCATTCAGCTAAATTACAAAACTTTAAACACATATCTTTATCACATTAAAAAAAACGAAAATAAAACATTCACCTTTGAATAAAAACAATTATATAACACAAGTGACACAGCATAAGAAATAACAGATTCATTTACAATAAGTAATAAAGCAGGGATGTGATTGCATTAATTATGTCACAGAGTATGTTTTAAGATGATTTAGGGTATATCACCATTGGCCAAAAGAAATGTGCAGCTCTGGTTATAACAACAGACTTAGACCCTAAAGGGTAGACCAAAATTGGTCACTTTGTATGCTGTCTGTTTCAGTGACGAAACCCCTGTATCCCCTAGAGTATTTTTGGAACAGTGCAGGGCAGCCCGTAAGGATGTTTAGACTTGTTTTGACATTGGTTAAATGGAATCTATATAGATGCTCATCTGTGGAAGAGCCATGCCAAGAACGGATGTATTTGTTTGTCGGAAAAATATTGAAACGAAGATACATAATGGGACCCTTCAATTTGATACTACATGCTTTGGTTAAGTAATCCGATATCTAATGCCCCAGGAAATCCTGGTGAGAAAACTGATTATATCTTTTGTAATTGTGGAGTTTTTCGACATTTTTAGGCAATATCCCACTGTTGGGTTTTGGTTTTTATTACCTTTTCATAGTCGGGCCTATCGTCAAAGATTCCAGGATCAATATTTAATTAGAATCGATGGTTCAGCACAAAATATTTCAGCTCTGTGACAAAAGAGTTGTTACACCGACTGGAAGCCCAGCGCCCAAAAGTTTTAAAAGGGCATTGGAACTTCCGGACGGGTTTAGCACTCTACGTATAGACCATAATGAATAGAGTGATGGAAGACCATATTCTAACCTCAGAACCTCGACAGGAACCGACTTAGAGGGGTTACTTATGGAAAGTAAAAGTGTTCCTTCAAGTTTCCACAACCATTCCATTTTTTGTACTTTTAAGAACTTCCAAGGCATATATAACTGCAGGGATAATTCTTAACCTATAGATCTCTACAAAGCCTTTGTTGTTCTGGCCCTCGTTTGCAATACTCGAAGTAGTTTTTTGTCCTCGATCCAAGCAGTACGTTTATCCTGAATAAATATTTTTTGGCTAGAATCCATCATTGCCAGGAGGCGGCAATTAAATGGTTTTAGTCAATTGTGTTTTTTTAAATATGGGCACTAAAATGGATTTTTTTCAGCTCTCCAGGACTTCACCAGACTGTCCGATATGTATAAATAGAACTTTAAGTATTGGCACCCATATTTCTGGTTGATTTTTAAATACTATATTTGGCACACCATCAGGGGCATGAAAGGCTTTGGATTTAGTTATAACTCTAAGAATGTTTTGTTTTCTCTCAATATTATGGTTGGAGTTTATCCCAGAAAAAACCTAGAGGTGCAAGGTTGGTATTCTCACTTGAGAGATAAGATAGTATTATCTCAGTAGTGCAATAGAGGTCCTTTAAGTGTTTAAACCAGAGATTTTGTGGTCTAGGATTTAATTCTATAGGTGATTGTGCTTTTCGGAAATCGTTATATCATCCCCAGAAGCTACTAGAATTTTGTGATTTTAACCAGAAAAACAGTCTTTGCCAATTCAAATTAAGAGTAGAGGACTTGTGTTGCTTAGTTCAATTTCTATACTTAGTTGATAATATGGTAAGGGTTTTCTGTTGTTCCTGTTTGTCTAGCCCTGGATTTGAGCGAATGGCAGCACAAGCTTTTCGAAGAGATCTCTTTTTCATCAATGATGTAATCAAATAGTGCACCATTCCTAATAATGTTATTACTACAATTATTCCAGATCTTGATTTGGCAGAGAGAATTTTTTAATGGTGAACATGTTTCTTAAGTCCCAATTTACCCATCTTAACACCTCTAACAAGTTTGATTTCTCATAAGAAGGGGCATTGTTAGTGTATAGAATATTCTTTGTTGTCCAGTGTAGTCAAATACCTTGGAATTTGAACTGATCTCCAAGTTTCTGAAAATTTGCTTGCAGTAGTTTAGCACATCTAGAGACCAGATGAGTACTGCATGGTCGCTCAAACTGTTATGTGTTATCTTAATCAGGCAGCAACTAGATTTTAGTACCAAAGACGTCAAAATATTGTCGATATGTGAGCTAACTATTCCAGTGGTCCACGTATGACTTTTCAATTTTGGATCTAAGAGAATAAATTCAAGCAATGTTAAATCAAAATGTTCTAATAAATTGCACCATGAAGAGACACATGATAGGTCATCCGAGGAAGGTAAATGCAGATCTCTTTTATTGAGATCACTGGCAATCAATATACGTCCAGCGGGAGACATCTCTAACCATCTACTGATCAAAACTTGCAAAATTCCTTGTATTGATTTTGACTTTGATCCGCCATGGGGGTCATAAAGTTTGATGATTAATTTTTTTTTAAGGTTAAGAGATGTTGAATGTAAAACTGCCATCATCACGTAAGGTGAAGTAGTGGAATATGCAAAATCAGTCAGAGATAGGTGACACTTAACCCCTGTAGCAAGGCCACTTCTAGTTCAGCCCCTTTTCGAAGGAATAGCTTTTTGGGAAAGAATGAAGAAACCATCAATGGAAATAGGTTCAGTACACCAGGTTTCCTGAAGAAGGAAAACGTTCACAGAGTCTAAAAAGGACTTTCCTCTTGGGTGAACCAGAAAAGATTGAAAGCCCCATGTGTTCCATGAGAGCCACTTTAGCAGATTTTGGGATGTCATAGGTCAATTTGCGCCATTTGCAGGTCTCTCTGGCATCCAGTAATCAAGTTCAACAGCATTTGTAAGAGGTTTTAAGCTGTGTGTCTGAGGAGCTTTAAGAGCTTCTTTTTCTGAGACTTTAAAGTCATGGGGAGTACTAGGTTTATGTACGACAACCTTAGCAACTGTAGGTTGGGATTTCTTAATTTTTCTGCAGGCTATTAATGAAAGGCCAAATTGGGTAAACAAGTCGGTATGAGTTTTCAGAAGGCCCACTATGCAATTGCTTTATTAAGGCAGGAGTTGTTATCCATCTTAATACCAAGAGAATTAATGTTTGCTTTCTATGTTTGACAGGTGATAGGAGCTGTTTGATCCACGTGTTTTCCTTTTCCATCTTTTTTGGGTGGTCCGTGTAGGAGAACTTGACGTGTGATACCAGTGTAAATGGTATTTGTAAATAGACTAAGTGGGGGTGGGGAGGAATCTTTCCGTGGTAAAAGAAAGCAAGTTTGTTTTTGACCTAACCACTACGTCGCCAGCCTTAGGGACCAAAGAATAGGGGGTAAAGCCCAAATATAAATCATTTGTTGTAGAAGCCTGAACATCAATGATAGGGGGAACACACTTCCTCATAATCCCAGTCATCAAAAAGGGGTTTCATTGATTTTACAGAACATTTTGAAGTAGCACCTTTAATGTGGTTTGTCTCACCATTTAGCCCTAGCGGCTGAGAATCACGGCAACTTCTTTGTTTTTTCTTAATATCATCTTCATGAGCACGAAGGGCTAGGGCTTTAGTAGGCAAGACGGAAATCAAATCCAGAATTTGCATCAGGATTAATTTTGCGTCCTTTTGCTCATTCGCTAAAGTGTACAAAAAGATGGATTGAGCATCAATCGTTGAAGCAAATTAATTCAAACTGTTCATGTATTTGCTTTGGAGAGACTACAAAGGGGCATTTGGATTTATCCAGGCTTTCCAAAGAAGAGTCCTGGCTGTCAGACGAGCCAGAGGAGGATGCAAAGGCATCTCAGTCGGGCGAATTTGATAGAAAACGTCAATGACGTCATCATCACACTGCTTCTCTGGTAAAAGAGCTTCGCTTCGCAAAGTTACCCACTTTAAATTAACTACCAGGAGAGAATTGTTGTTATCTATGGCGAAGACAGAGACTGGTCAAGGGGGTCTTCCATCTGATCAGATGAGTGGCGAGCTTGCAGAAGTGATTTAGTGGCAAATAAGCCAGCAATATCAGGCTGTGCGTCTGATGTTCATTGGCGCTTCGAGTTTCTGCTATGCGCCTTCAGCGCAGAAGATTTCGCAGATTCAGCAGCGGGGTAGATTTGGAAGTTGCTCTACGAAGCGTGGCCTTGCATGCCATTTTCTTCAATGGTTAGGAACCAACAGCAAGAACTATTCCCAAGGAGAACGTTTTTTTTTGTTGTTTTTTTTTAAACAGGGTTGTCGATTAGAAAGTGCAGCAGTAGAGCGCCAAACGCCACCAGCACAGTAATAAAAGTAGCAGCAACATATATCACATTTACCTGAGCGGTCAACACGTGGCTCAAAGGGTCCAGCACTGCAGTCGCCATGCGTAGGTGATGGAAACGTAATCTTTGGTATACTCAAAATCAACAAAGAGGTTGAAGCGAAGGCTTACTTGTTTGAAGATTGTAGTGGTAGGCGTGAAATGAAAAGACCGGAATTTCCAAACAGGAATTTTCATCTTTATGTTTTCAAAACCGGAACTAAAACAATTGGTTTTATGCCGTCCGCTGCCGCCCACAGCGAACCAAAGCAGACCACTTAAACACCCACTTAGCGCCCCCATGAAGGGGAGAGGAGGAGCAAAATCGGTCCAAAAGTAAATCAAATCTGCATCAAACCACTAAATCGATCAAGTATAGTGGCAATACAGAATGGGCAGACAGAAATATAGCCTTTGTCAGGTAAGCCCTTCCTCTGGCCACTACACACGAGAAAGAAGGGAAAAAGCAAAGGACACCCTGAGCCCTCATGCACAAGCTGTGCGTACAGGCCACAGGTCCTGTGACCAGTTTGCAGTCGCTGCCCCTGGCCAACGCCAGGCATGGGGCAGCAACCGGATGAACTAGTTAGAATCAATCTCACCCAGAGCGGCTCCTGTGACAGTGTTCGTCCAAGGCTGAGTGGAAATAGCCTGCACGTCCCACAAGAACTCCAACCTCTGAACAGAGCAGCAGGTAGCACAACACCTCAGGACCCGATCCTGCACTGGTCTCGTGCCAAGGTTCCGTACACCGGACCTCAGCCACGGAGCTTTACCGCAGGAGCTCTCGTGGCACACCGGTTATTCCTCTCTGCGTCCCCAATTCCGGGTATGAGAATCCGAGGAAAGGACCCCCGGCCGTTCCATGCTGCGACTTGTCAAGCCCCGCCCCGGAAAAAGCTGCAGCAGCTCAGCAACTCACACTGATTGAACAATAGAGCCCGCTTCCGACACAATACGGAAGTGTCTTTTGTCGATTCAGCGATAGTTCCAAATGTATTTCTGCTTCCAGACAATTGCAGATTGAGAACATGGTGTTGAACATTATGCCATCTTATTTCACTGTTTGGCAGTGTTATAATTTAAATTGACCATCAATTTCAGTACCAACTGTAAGCCACGTAGAGTTGAGGGGGTCTGTGTTGAGGAAACATAGTTCAATTCCCCTTTTCTTTCTTGTTCATCCAAGAAGACCAATCTTCAATATAACCGTTGCCTTTATATGCAGTCTGAGCTTAAACATGCTGCTTGGAAATTGCTCTCCACCTTTTGCTCCACCCCAGTGATGCTTATTACTTTTCAAGTTGTCTATTCCTAGCAGAGCATCCCTTATGTATCAGTTTTCATTCCTAGTCATTCTTCCTTCTTCACCATTATCATTTAAACTCTTCTCCCTTACTTTCTAAATCTGCTGATTCTTGATAGCATGGTTCCTCCCTTTACTGAATTGATATGTTATTTCATGGTTTGTAGCAGCACAGATATTCACTATGGATTTCCTAGTCAAAGCTGCTTTGTTCTGCTCTCCAACCTTCTTTGTAGAGGTCTTGCTTTTATATAAATAACACATCATTATCATTATCATTATCTTCTTGTGCGGCATCTTGGCCCTATTGTTTTCCTCTCAGAAACGGCTTTGGTCATATCTACAGGCTGCTTCGCCGCTCTATTGTTTTCCTCTCAGAAACGGCTTTGGTCATATCTACAGGATGCTTCGCCGCTCTATTGTTTTCCTCTCGGAAACGGCTTTGGTCATATCTTCAGGCTGCTTCGCCGCTCTATTGTTTTCCTCTCGGAAACGGCTTTGGTCATATCTACAGGCTGCTTCGCCGCTCTATTGTTTTCCTCTCGGAAACGGTTTTGGTCATATCTACAGGCTGCTTCGCCGCTCTATTGTTTTCCTCTCGGAAACGGCTTTGGTCATATCTACAGGCTGCTTCGCCGCTCTATTGTTTTCCTCTCGGAAACGGCTTTGGTCATATCTACAGGCTGCTTCGCCGCTCTATTGTTTTTCTCTCGGAAACAGCTTTGGTCATATCTTCAGGCTGCTTCGCCGCTCTATTGTTTTCCTCTCGGAAACAGCTTTGGTCATATCTTCAGGCTGCTTCGCAGCTCTATTGTTTTCCTCTCAGAAACAGCTTTGGTCATACTATCCTCTAAGCTCACATCATCTCGCACCTGAAGGATATTCTTGGGAGCATCATTTACAATGCTCATATGACATTCTTGGGTTCTTGGGCTGGCACCCTGGCAGCAGATTACGATAATACAAACCTATTATCTTTAAACTCTGGCATAAGGCATTTTTCTTCCATTCCAATTCAGCGGACAGGACAAACACAGTCTTGAGGCACCGAGAGCCATCAGTCCCCTTGTCCAGCTCTAATTGCTGCAACTGTGCTTGTCTGGTGCTTCGCTGGTGCTCCGCGTCATAAGTCACTTCATTAGAGAGTACCCTGCAAGTACGCTGCGGTGTTCGAAAAAATAAAGAAGGGCCCTGGCTCCAGGCATGCCCGTGCACTGCTGTTCCTCAGCTACAACTGTGCTTATCTGGAACATCGCTGGTGCTCCACATCAGAAGTCAGTTTATTGGAGCGTACTCCTGCCGCAGAGCTTGGAAAGCCTAAAGGGGCTCCAGTATGCAGGCACATCCACGCCCTGCTCCTCCACTGCTTCAATTGCACTTGTCTGACACTGTTTTTCTTTCTTCACCAGCTCGGTGGGACTTGCCACAATCCCATGTATTTGCAAGGCTGCCGGGTGCACAGTTTCCTCCCTTTTCTGCCATCTATGGGCATAGTTTGAACTGATCTGTGTTTTTCACTTGTCTTGGTTCATTCTCTCTGACTTGCAGGAATAATGCACACCCTGTGCATGATCATTTTCTGCAAGTTACAGACAGATCCTGTAATGCATTTGTTGAGCCATTTATTTCGCAATATACTGTGGTCTGAAGCTCATGATATATTTTATTTTGCCACACATATTTGCATATCTCTCTGTCTACGCACAGTAGTGGTGCGAGGGCGTAATGAAGACTGTCCAAAATATGCAGCGCAATATATGCGCTGAGCGGGGTTCTTATTTCTTTCCTGCCTTTGAGATATTTGCTCTTGCTTGTGTTAAAGGATGGAACAGGGAACTAGCTGGATTTCTGAAAAGTCTCCCAGACATTATTAAAAGTTTGGATTCAGTTGAAACTTTCTTTGCTCTTCTGGAAAAGATGTGACAGAAAAAAAAAGAAAAAAAAGACTGCAAGCACCACTTTCTCCAAGTAGACAATGTGTTCTGTCTGATACCGGAGAAAGTTTTCTTTCAGTGGCGTGTCCTTCCCCTCATTTATTCCTTCAGCTTTGCTGTACTGTATAATCTCATTTAAACTGTCTCCATTCTCCGGCTGTGGACGTTCCCTTCATTAGATCATGGCGATGGAAACACAGCGACTCAAAACATAACCATAAGTATTTTTAACTATAGGCTCATCTTTACTAAAATCCTGGCTCCTTCCCTCTCGCTCCTAGCTAAGCTTGTTAGCCCTTCTGCCCCCCCCCCCCCCCCGCGCCCCCGGCCCTCCCCAAGGCAGCCTAGCACCTGCAATCGTTATTGTCTGGGGAGTCATGCGGCAACATTTAAAAAAAAACGATAACAAAAAACAGAAATACTATAGCAGAATGCCTACACGCCCCTTACAGACAGGCTTCCAACCATTACACGAAAAGGACGTTATGAAGAAGGTAAACCGTCGCAGGCAAAAAGAGATCACAAACTGGAATCGGTGCCTTTCGCTTTGCACTTGTAACTTTTTGCATGCCTATTGTAAAAATGCAACAAGCTTTAAAATTCCTACCACTTACACCTCGTTTCTAAAATGCTAGTTTAATGGTTGAGTGCTGGGAATAAGACAAGTGTCCATAAATCAGGCGCAGAGGCTAATTTTAAACAAGACTGAATGATGAGTTTTATCAGCAGTTGAACATTATGAAATGGCGCAGATATAATGAGGTGATGCATAATTGAGGCCGCGGAACAAGGATGCCTGTGTAATTTTACTTGAGAGTAAGAACATGTGGAGCCTAATTTATCAAAGCCCAATTCGACAAAATAGGGGGAAATATGTTGTCAGGCGGGAATCCACATCGTTTGCAATTCGACAACGTTTGAGGAGTATCTGATAGAGAAAACTGTAAAAATAAAGGATGAACGCCATTATTGATTATTTTTCAGTCCTACCCTTAAACTGCAGGTGAGATATGCCCATCAGTTAATCCAGGTGGCTAAGCAACCTACGAACAGGCACATTCTCGCACCGGCAAATATAAGCAGTCTAAATACAGCACCATCTATAGCTGGTTGACATGGCAACACACACACAGTCAAACAAAAGTTTAAAAGCTTCTCACTATGCCGTAAGCACGGGTGAAGCCTGTAGAATGGAGTGGAATGTGATGGAGGTTAAGATAGAGGAAGAAGACAAAGCTTGGCACCTGGCAATGACCAGAACATGGGCACACAGCAGGCAGCACTTGCAGAGCAGACCCACCATGGCTGACCACACTGACCACTTTTGTTTTCAGTCATGACAATTTAGATCCCAAGTAATCAGGGATCTCCTGCAGATGTTCAGTTTCGAAAGTGATATCATGAAGCCAACGGCACATTCATGGGCAATGAGTTGTATCTCCTGTGTGTCCTGGGCATTGACTTCTCTGTCTCCATCCGGAGTGTCCCCTTTATGTGTACATTGCAAACAGGCAGGTGTCAGGTAGAGTTCGATTTTATGTGGCACCACGTGCCACCCTCCCACCTACCCCACAGGGAATATCTAGCCTCAGGTGAGGGTTCTTCAAATATGAAGGTTCCTCTCTTGGCCTAAGGGTGATTGACTGCATGCACTTTCCTGTGAGGAAGCAGAGAAGATGCCAGTTCACAAACAAAACCGGGAACGGCTGTCTTCACCCGGAAGACAGCTTGGTGGGTGATGTCCACATTCCTAGGATTACGTCCAACCGAATGGTATTGAAGCTATTGAAGTGACCAGTCATCACTAGATACACAGATCCGTGGTCTGTCTGTAACTGAGCACTAGGGATAGGGACATTCTCTTCACACTCAGACAAAAACAGGTGGCATTAATGGGCAAATGAATAACACACTCATTGATACCCAACGTGTCAGAAGCAAACGTAGGATCCCCTCTCTAGTATCATAATTCCCCTTTGCGGATCCTGATTGCATACACCCCGTCCATAAACTGGACATTCTATACAGTCATGATATCGTCAAATAGTGCTCCACACGTGACACTCATTGGAAGGAAAAGAAGTGGTGCACATGTGCATTAACATTACTCGGCATGCCCACTTTTGGAGGTATCAGGTCATAATGTCCCCGGGAAAAGCCATTGGCGACATTATATATGGTGACATGATGTATGGGGACAGGTTGCAGGGATATTCCCTGCTCCCATTTACAAAAGAAAAATGTAATAATGTCTCTGAAAAAAACGGTGACTTTTTTATCAGGGGACATTATTACATGGAACGCTTTTGGGAAGGTTACATTCCTGCACATCCCACAATTTTGGGATGCTTCGGGCACTGCCATCTTTGACCCTGTGCATGCACAGGAATCAGGAAGTAGTCTAAAAGGGTTTCCCTGAGTGAGCAGGCAGCAGTGGAGTCCTAAAGTGGGCGGGAGTGGGTAGGTAAAAACATTCAAAAGGTTGTGTATTTTTCCATTTTTGCGAGTGCATCCTTGCAGTTCATCGGTAATGGTGAAAAACCTGGGAGAAGAGAGCCTATGGAGGCTTTGAAGAACAAAGTGTTAGCATGGCTTCACCCCAAAGTAGGACCTGGTTGCCTACGACCGCAAGACCTGAGCTTTGTTTTCAGAACTCATTATTGAAGAATGGTGTCCCGGTGAAAATAAGGAGTGCATTGGTGTTCCTGTTTTCTCATTATTTGTGGGAAGTTGGCTAAGGGGTCAGATAATTCGAAATAAAACATTGTGGTGAATGACTATTGAGTAGCTACAGCTTTAAGGTCCTTTTAGTATGCATGCTTTTCAATAATGTCATTGCTCCAGTTGTGAAGCATCTGCCCATTGGAATCCACATCTTATCTACTTTGTATTATAGTTTCTTTGAATTATTGTAGCCCACGTGGTCCTATTTCATGTGTTGACCCTATTCTATGTCTTGATAGATGCTTGTATTTTGTATATTGTCTGTTTTATTAATATGTGTTGTGTGCTTGCTTTAGTCATTATGGGCCTCATTACGTGTCCAGCGGTAGCCGTGCCGGAAAAACCAACAGGCTGCCGCCGGACCCGGAATGAATTTCCGCCTCCGGACCTGCTGGATTTACTGGGGCATTACAGCCCCGGCGATCTGGAAATTCCAGTGGCAGAATAACGTTACTCCCCACTCTCATGAAGTCCAGAAGGACTCCATGATGATGGGGACCATGGAAACACTGGCACCCTAATTAACGGTGCCAGTGTTTCCATTTCCGTCGGCAGGTGGGTGGCGTCACTCCTGCCAGGTCAGACCTGGCGCGAGTGACACCACCCTCCTGCAGAACTCTTAATCTGCCGATCCAGAACCAACGGTGGTGGCAGGTTTACCGCCACCGTTGTTTCTGGACCGGCAGGGTCATAATGAGGCCCATTGTTTCTGTTGTTTTTGTTTATTATCCACCTGATGCCTAGGGGCTAGTTTTAGTGCTATAGAACTATAGAAAAATAATATTAAACTAAACTAAATAATAAAGTAAACTAACATTGCAGGTAAGTCCCAAGAACTCAGAGCGGGGAGGGTTGGCCCAAGAAGAGAATGAAGGGCACAGGTTACACTAGCTGAGAGAGTAACATAGATCGATGCAAGTATGGCTAGGATTGATGCACATATGGCAGAGGGTGGGGCACCACACCTTTTTGAGGCGGGGAAATCAGTGTTAAGAAACCCCCTGGCTGAAAATGGAAAGTATCGAATATTCTGGCAAAGGGGAAAGGGGCTTTCTTACATATATGCACAGGCATATATCCGCAGCAGATAGTTTCATATAAAACTTGGCTGTCATAGTCAGTCCTTTTCAAAAGGCATCTTTGGTGTGTCCTCCAAATGAATACCAAAGCTTTTCACTGTTATTATCAACGCAAATGAGCCTTATGCAGAACCCAAGATTTCAAATGCAAAATGGCCCTTCTGGATTACCGAATAGAGACTTGAGCGCTGACCCGGATATTTGGAAAGATATCTTGCTCAGGCCATTTGAAATGTTGGTAAAAACAGGGATTATCCCTACTTCCTGGACAAATGCTCATTTTTTGCCAGCATTTAAAAAAGGGGACAGACACGAACCATTAAATAACAGATGTCTGTCCTTGGTAGATGTACCTGGTAAAATGGTAAAATATCTGCTGGTTGTATTCTGCATAGTATATATAAGTGGATAGAGGATAAACAGGTTCTTAATTGCCATCAAACAGGCTTCTTTCATACGGGACACTCAACATTGGACAGAATTGTCATTGTCAACTCCTTAATATATGTAGACAGAAAGGAAGATTCTGTTCGGCTTGATACACTATAGACTTTGTCGCAGCATTCGACTCAATTGATAGAGCTGTATTATGGGCTAAATTGAAGAGAATGGGGTTGCCGTTAGAGCTGCTGCATGCTTGTCAATGATTGTATTGGGGTAATGTGGCTAGAATACGATTGAGTTGTGAGGGTGAATTAGCAGACTTTATTCGAATTGAAAGAGGTGCAAAGCAAGGGTGCGTTATTGCACCTGTTCTTTTCAACTTATTTATGGCTGATGTTGGTGAATGTTTTGTGGCTATTAGGACCTTTTCCCCAAGATTGGGCCATGTGAAAATCAATTGGCTAGCTTATGCTGATGACTTGGTCATATTTGGTGCCACTTATGTAGGCATTTACGGAGGAGCCATATTAGAGTAGGCCATTTTGGAAGGCCTTGTGATAACTATGACAAAGTCAAGTTTATGAGATTTTGGAAAGGTTATGGAAAATAGGTATTTTATTTTTACTAAATAGGTAGTTTTAGATAAGGTAGATAATTATTGCTATTTGGGTTATGCGATTGTAACAAGGAAGGATGATGAAGAGCTCCTTAAGAAACACTGAATTAAAGTAACCTGCCTTATGCTTCTCAATATAACATTTGTGCAAGGTAATGCAGGATATAATCTGTTTGGGATAATCACAATATTTAGAAAAAAGTGTGTGTCAAGTATTATATATGTGCATGAGTTTACCTATACTAATTCTTGTATCTGGGCAAATAGTCTGGAAGGTGTAGTCTGGCATAAGATTTTAGGTTTGTCAAATGCTGCCCCTATTTATGTCATAAAAATTGAATCAGGATTAACGTCTATATCGACACTGATTAAGATCAATAGAGGTAAATTTTATCTAAGAATAATGTTTACTGAGGAGGGCTCTGTGCTATCCGTGCTAGGAATAGGCATAGTTAATAAGAGTAGTGTGGTGTTACTTAAGCAATATGCCCCTCTCTGCGGGAGACTCGGTAATACCCCCATAGCGAGGGGCATATTGCTATTAGTACCCCGGCCCGCAAGACCGAGGTACTAATAGCTTTCTTTTCTGTTCTAAAACAATGCTGTGTTTCGGAACAGAAAAAAAATAAACAATTGAAAGGAAATGGCTGCCGGGAAAGGGAAAACGGAGTCCATTTTCTCTTTCCATGGCGGCCATCGAGAGTGGACACGCTGGGAACAGAAGTGTTATGAGTGCATCCGCTCCCGAAAAGGAGAAATACGAAGGTAAATGGGGTTGGGAGGGTGCGGAGGAGATTGTGTGCAGGGGCGGAGGAGGAAATAAAAACGTACCTTAATCTCCCACAGGGGGACGATGGCGACCTCCAGCCATGTGGAAGCTCGGAGTGTGGATTGCCCCACTTTGAGCTTCCTCATTGGCTGAGGGGCTGGCACACCCACCACTATGGATAAAGGATTGGAATCTCGGCTGGGTAAAGCCCCAGCAAGGGACAATCAGAATGTTTGTTTCATTCTGGTTGACCCTTGCCCGGGTACTAATGGAATTTAAAGCACTTTATGAGAAATTCTTTGAGCAAATCACCCTGGAGTCCTGAATGGAGTTATGATTTTGTAGTACTTTGAACTTTCCTCAAAAGATATGCGATGAAATGGGATTGGGCTGATAACCATGATCATGTTTATCTATTTAAATCCTTGATTACCTTCTCAAAAATGTTGTTTCTCATATAGTAATACCAAGCAATAAACATATCAATTTGCCTCAGCTTCGCTTCAGTGTTTTTTTTATGGTAATTAGATTTATCAAGTTGCCAGTGTTGGCGGTTAAGGGTGCGTGGGTAAGATTGACAGTGGATAACAGATGCTGCAGACTTTGTAGTAATCCTAATAGATTAGAGACAGTTCACCATGTTCTAATTGCATAACTGGCAATTTGGATTATTTATACATTATATTATGCAAAGCATGTTGAAAATATATCTCATATATTGAATGATGTTTTCGAGTTAAATTGTGTGTTGGGGCAATTGCAAATATAGTAAAATCAATCATTTTGAGAAGTTTGGCTTTTCTTCTAAAGTATATTTATTTAAATTAAAAATATAGGCTATTATTTATCTTATGATCTTTTGTCACCAGTAAAAAACTCAACACATTAGCAGGCCGATTCATGGAATAATTAGCGCGGCGCAAGTGGGCAAAAACGTGTGAATCGCAGTGGAATAGAGAAAATCTCAGTGCAAGTGCGAAAATCGCACGAAAAGCAGCGCACATCGATTCATGGAAGGCCGTGCGCGAGAAAACCAGCGGATGTGCGATAAAAAAGTGCGCGGCGCACGCTGGCGCACAGGCCATCTAACAGCGTGCGCCAGGTCACAGCGAAAATCGCACAGGCCACAGTGAAAATCGCACATAACGCGGCGCATGCAACAAAAGTAGGCGGAACACGGGCGTAACACTCGGAATGGGGAACAACTTGCCAAAACGTGGGCGTCACGGGGGAAGTACAGGGCACAAGTGCGCGGAACGCCCACACGCTCGCCTACAACACGTATTCATGGAATAGAATAGGGCAAAAAAGCGCACGGTCAAACCAGCGCACAGGCACAAACACGACCGCCACAAGAAAGCAGGCGGTAGCGTCTCTGCGGCTGTAAGAAATGTGCGCCAAAAGGTGCGCCAACAAATAGCACCTATATACTGCCATGATGAATGTCCTATACTGTGGCCCTCCAGGACAAATGACGTGCAAAGGGGTACCCACAAACACGGACACCCGCTGACAAAAATATACATGTGCGTGTATACCGGGGTGCGCGGGAAGTCTCACACGCGATTTGGCCGGGACAGTGTATTTCAGGGGTGCGCGGGAAGTTCCACACGCGATTTCAGCAGGGTATGTGTATTTCTGGGGTGCGCGGAAAGTTCCACACGCGATTTCATCAGGGTACGTGTATTTCAGGGGTGCGCGGGAATTTCCACACGCGATTTCAGCAGGGTATGTGTATTTCAGGGGTGCGCAGGAAGTTCCACACGCGATTTCATCAGGGTACGTGTATTTCAGGGGTGCGCGGGAAGTTCCACACGCGATTGGCCCAGTGCGAGCAGGGTACGTGTATTTCAGGGGTGCGCGGGAATTTCCACACGTGATTTCAGGAAGGTATGTGTATTTCAGGGGTGCGCGGGAAGTTCTACACGCGATTGGCCCAGTGCGAGCAGGGTACGTGTATTTGAGGGGTGCGCGGGAATTTCCACACGCGATTTCAGCAAGGTATGTGTATTTCAGGGGTGCGCGGGAAGTTCCACACGCGATTTCATCAGGGTACGTGTATTGCAGGGATGCGCGGGAATTTCCACACGCGATTGGCCCAGTGCGAGCAGGGTACGTGTATTTCAGGGGTGCGCGGGAAGTTCCACACGCGATTTCAGCAAGGTATGTGTATTTCAGGGGTGCGGGGGAAGTTCCACACGCGATTTCATCAGGGTACGTGTATTTCAGGGGTGCGCAGGAAGTTCCACACGCAATTGGCCCAATGCGAGCAGGGTACGTGTATTTCAGGGGTGCGCGGGAATTTCCACACGTGATTTCGGCAAGGTATGTGTATTTCAGGGGTGTGCGGGAAGTTCCACACACGATTTCAGCAGGGTATGTGTATTTCAGGGGTTCTGGGGAGTACCACACGTGAATTGGCCGTGTGGGTCCTCCCAGGTGTACGCTCCACAACCTCCACGGACCCTGCAGGCAGCCCACACCACGGGGGACTACCCTGCACCCATGCTCATGTCCCGCAGGCAGCCCATCCACCATGGGCATGCCCCCCAGCCAACCCACATGTCACCTTGCACTACTGATCAACAATGCATGTCTCCCACCACCCCCACCCCCCAGCATCCAGGGTCACCCACCACCAGGCCCCCACTCATGTCTCCCACCAACCCCACCACCCTGCCACCATGGGCAGCCCCCACCAGGCCCCCACCCATGTCTCCCACCACCCACACCCCCCTGCAACCATGGGCAGCCCCCACCAGGCCCCCACTCATGTCTCCCACCACCCCGACCCCCCTGCCACCATGGGCAGCCCCCACCAGGCCCCCACCCATGTCTCCCACCACCCCCACCCCCCTGCCACCATGGGCAGCCCCCACCAGGCCCCCACTCATGTCTCCCAATACCCCCACCCCCCTGCCACCATGGGCAGCCCCCACCAGGCCCCCACCCATGTCTCCCACCACCCCCACCCCCCTGCCACCATGGGCAGCCTCCACCAGGCCCCCACTCATGTCTCCCACCACCCCCACCCCCCAGCCACCAGGGGCAGCCTCCACCAGGCCCCCACTCATGTCTCCCACCACCCCCACCCCCCTGCCACCATGGGCAGCCCCCACCAGGCACCCACCCATGTCTCCCACCACCCTCACCCCCCTGCCACCATGGGCAGCCTCCACCAGGCCCCCACTCATGTCTCCCACCACCCCCACCCCCCAGCCACCAGGGTCACCCTCCACCAGGCCCCCACCCATGTCTCCCACCACCCCCACCCCCCTGCCACCATGGGCAGCCCCCACCAGGCCCCCACCCATGTCTCCCACCACCGCCACCCCCCAGCAGTGCAGGGGCAGCCTCCACCAGGCCCCCACTCATGTCTCCCACCACCCCCACCCCGCAGCAGTGCAGGGGCAGCCTCCACCAGGCCCCCACTCATGTCTACCACCACCCCCACCCCCCTGCCACCATGGCCACCCTCCACCAGGCCCCCACTCATGTCCCCCTGCACCCCCACCCCCCAGCATCCAGGGTCACCCTCCACCAGGGCCCCACTCATGTCTCCCACCACCCCCACCCCCTGCCACCATGGGCAGCCTCCACCAGGCCCCCACTCATGTCTCCCACCACCCCCACCCCCCAGCATCCAGGGTCACCCTCCACCAGGCCACCACTCATGTCTCCCACCACCCCCACCCCCCTGCCACCATGGCCACCCTCCACCAGGCCCCCACTCATGTCTCCCAGCACCCCCACCCCCCTGCCACCATGGGCAGCCTCCACCAGGCCCCCACTCATGTCTCGCACAACCCCCACCCACCAGCCACCAGAGGCAGCCTCCACCAGGCCCCCACTCATGTCTACCACCACCCCCACCCCCCTGCCACCATGGCCACCCTCCACCAGGCCCCCACTAATGTCCCCCTGCACCCCCACCCCCCAGCATCCAGGGTCACCCACCACGAGGCCCCCACTCATGTCTCCCACCACCCCCACCCCCCCTGCCACCATGGGCAGCCTCCACCAGGCCCCCACTCATGTCTCCCACCACCCCCACCCCCCAGCCACCAGGGGTAGCCTCCACCAGGCCCCCACTCATGTCTCCCACCACCCCCACCCCCCTGCCACCATGGGCAGCCCCCACCAGGCCCCCACCCATGTCTCCCACCACCCCCACCCCCCTGCCACCATGGGCAGCCTCCACCAGGCCCCCACTCATGTCTCCCACCACCCTCTTCCCCCAGCCACCATGGGCAGGCCCCAGCAGGCCCCCACCCATGTCTCCCACCACCCCCACCCCCTGCCACCATGGGCAGCCTACACCAGGCCCCCACTCATGTCTCCCACCACCCCCAGCCACCAGGGTCACCCTCCACCAGGCCCCCACTCATGTCTCCCACCACCCCCACCCCCCTGCCACCATGGGCAGCCCACACCAGGCCCCCACCCATGTCTCCCACCACCCCCACCCCCCAGCAGTGCAGGGGCAGCCTCCACCAGGCCCCCACTCATGTCTCACACCACCCCCACCCCCCAGCAGTGCAGGGGCAGCCTCCACCAGGCCCCCACCCATGTCTACCACCACCCCCACCCCCCTGCCACCATGGCCACCCTCCACCAGGCCCCCACTCATGTCCCCCTGCACCCCCACCCCCCAGCATCCAGGGTCACCCTCCACCAGGCCCCCACTCATGTCTCCCACCACCCCCACCCCCCTGCCACCATGGGCAGCCTCCACCAGGCCCCCACCCATGTCTCCCACCACCCCCACCCCCCAGCCACCAGGGGCAGCCTCCACCAGGCCCCCACTAATGTCTCCCACCACCCTCACCCCCCAGCCACCAGGGGCAGCCTCCACCAGGCCCCCACTCATGTCTCCCACCACCCCCACCCCCCTGCCACCATGGGCAGCCCCCACCAGGTCCTCACAATCCCCAATCATGTGCGTAATGGTCAGCCTCCACAGCCAAAAAGCCCTACCAAGTAACCCATTCACCCACATGGAAATGGAAATCACATGTTACACCCCAATGTTAATGAAGCTAATGAACCCATGTCCGTCACACACAATGGTTGCAATTGAATGGGAAAACACCCAACATGACATGCATGAAACCAATGAGATGATACCACACAGTGAAGTATGGAAACCAAAATTGTATTTAAACAAATAAAGAATGCTAAAGAAAGGAAACAACTACAATGGGGATGAGAAAAAAAAAGCTGCATGTCCGTATAAAAAAAAAAACAAAATGCAAATCAGAATCCAAAAAAAATGTCGTCCAAAGTCAAATGTAAAAAAATCTCTATGCAACAAAGAACTATGTAAAAAACTACCAAGGGTCCATGAGCCCAACTGAACAAAGGAAACCTACTAAAAAACCTACCTAAAAATCAACTATATACAAAAAGTGGAGCAGTGTCCGTCGACTCCAAATCATAATAAGAAAGAAAGGAAACCTAAAACTAAAGAACTATATACAAAGGCGGCGGGCAAGTCCAGCGGCTCACTCCGTGGTGTCCCGGGCCAGGGCATCATCGAACTCCTGTTCGATGTCCCGGAGGCGGTCCAGTTCCATGGCCCCGAGGGTCCGCAGGGACGACGCCGTGTCCTCCTCCAACCCCCTGCGAATTGCCTCGAGGCACTCGGCCCGCCTCAGGGCCCTCCGCATGGAGTTCTCCGCCCTGACCATTGTGAGCCGCGCCTCTTCCGCCCGCGGCCGCTCCGCACCTATGGCGTGGCCCAACCGCTGCCACACGGAAGACACTCTCTGTCCTGGGTCCCCCTGCCCTCCAGCCGATGCCTGCCCCTCCGATGTCGAAAGCCCTGAGCCTTCATGTCTCCCCCCATGTTGCTGCTGCTGCTGCTCTGCCTCTGCCCGTGCACTGCCTCCTGCTGCCTGCACATCCTCCGCCGGCTGGGGTGCAGTTGTTGATGTGGCCACCCCTGCTGGACCTCCGACTCCCGACTGTGGCAGGGATGCCTCCTCCACCAGCCTGGCCGCACCGTCAGAGGCAGCTCCACAGGGCACCCAGGTGACTGATGGGTGGGAAGATGGCACAGAGGACGACTGGCGCGTAGGGGGTCCAGTTGAGGAGGGGGTCGGAGCAAGCCCCATCAGACGGAGGAATCCGGCCTGGGTGACCTGTCCCAGCAGGCTGACGTGGTCAACGAGCCATTCGAGATGACGTGCAGTCTCTCCATGAAAAGACTGCAGGTCACCTCGCATGGCCCGTTGACGCAACGCCACACCAGCCAGGACAGGCTCAACCCAGACCTGGATGGCCACGTCCGCAGGCAGAGGAAGGCCAGTTGACGTCAGCTCATCCCCTGCCTGAAAACGGGTCTGGACGTAGGCATCCCTGCTGGTGCAAGATGATGCAGGGACAGGATCGGGGACAGGATTGCATACAGGCACCTCCGCGGCGGCCTGTGCTGCCTCCTGTCCCTGGTCCTGCACTGCACCACTAGCACCAGTGGGATCCCCACCTCCAGACCCCGTCTCTGGTGCTTGCACAGCCTCCTCCTCCACCAAACCCCCCACCAACCTGGATGACTCCGTGCCATCTTCCCCTGTTGGGCCCTGTGGGGTCCCAGCTGCCCCTTCTGCTGCCGAGGAGTCCAACTGCAACCTCCGCCTCTTGGACCTCCCCCCGGCAGCTGCGGCCTGGGATGCGGCACCGGACTCCTCACTCCCCGACGAGATGACAACACGGGAGGGGAGCCGGGCCTTGCGTCTCCGGCTGGCGGTCGGATCCCCGCCGCTGTGCTCCATAGCACCTTCTCCCCCCTCTTCATCAGTTGACGCTGCAGACAGGGAGAAACAAAACACAGGCATCAGGGCACTGTACAATGGACACATACACACATGACAGTTGCACATGAGTGGCATTGGCAAACCTCAGACATGTCATTACAATCCCCAACACACATGTCATTGCAACTCGCACACATGAGCCATACCACAGCCATATCGCAACTGCCACCACCATCCCTACACATACAACAGCATCAGCAGCCAAAGGGGAGCCAGACATCACATGCAACACAGGAAGTGCACCACACATGTACACACACCACCACACTTGCATGCATGTCTACACTTCTGCCAAGTGTCGCACTGTTCAGACGGGCATCCATGTCACATCTGCCAATCAGGCTTCCACATCCCGCTGTCACATGCATCCATGTTGCATCACTGTTGCACCCTTGTCAAATACACACACATGCACATGTACACAGTGCTCATACATGCAGCCGAAAACAACATACATGCCTGACATCACGGACATGTCTACTTACATACACATTCATCCAAACATGTGTACACGCACAACTGCATTTGCCATGCAAGCCCACACACACAAGCACCATCCATGTGTCACACATTACAGCCCTCGCATGTGTCAGCCCCACGGCCCTGTACACCCCCACCCATACTCGACCCCATACAAACAGATGTGCAACCTGCACAATACCGAATAATCACCACACGCACTGCTCACAATCAGGATGCATGTACACTCACCGCTCGACTCCAGACGGGTCTGCTTCTCTAGGACCTGGACGTGGAGCGCTGGGGATATGCGTTCCAGGACCCCCATCTGTTCTTCTGACAAGTGGCCCCGGCGCCCCTTGGCATCTGCTGCCTTCAAGAGGCGCCGGGCCTTGTTCAGGGTCCTGGACCTGAAGTCCTCCCAGCGCTTCCTGACATGTTGTAAGTCCCGAACTGCCACCCCCTCCGCGTTGATGGCAGTCACGATGTCATTCCAGATCCGAGTCCGTCCTTCCTTGTCGGCGCGGGAACTTCCAAAGAGAGCATCATACTGCCCCAGGGCTTGCTCCACCAGAACACCAACTTCGGTGGCACTGAAGCTGGTGCCCCTCTGCCTCTCTGGCCGGGGGTTGTCAGTGGTCACAGATGGTGTTTGCCCCGACATGACAACCCCAGAGGCAGGAGTGGGTTGGCAACTGGGTCCTGGGGCTGGGCTGTGGAGCGATGGAATTCCAGTCGGGAGTCTTCGGTTCCAGCAGGGGTGGTCACAGCAACAGCACCCCTGGCTGATGTGCAGGCAGCAAATGGCAGTGCATGTGGGCAGCAGGCAGTCAGGCAGCAGCAGGTGGGAGCGTGCTCGGGGCTCTGAGGGGCAGTAGTTCGGCCTTCTGGGCAGGAGCGTGGTCTTCCGTGTGCTTATGCGTGGCCAGCTTGGTACGGAGTGATTTGGCACGTGGAAATCCTGCACGTCAGCGTGAAAATCGAGGAAAGGCCCTTAGCGCGGAAGCACGTCAGCACGCATACGCGATTCTATTGGACCAAAGGCCCTCAGCGCGTAAGCGCGTCTGTGACGTGACCCGCACGGGTGTTTCCCACACAGCACATGATGACAGAGCACACGTGGAAAGACTGCACGTCAGAGTGTCATCGCGTGTAATTGGACAGCACGTCAGAGTCTCATCGCGTGTAATTGGACAGCACGTCAGAGTCTCATCGCGTGTAATTGGACAGCACGTCAGGGTTTCATCGCGTGTAATTGGACAAAAGTGCGCATACACGCGATTGGCCTATGTACGTGTATATCAGGGGTGCGCGGACACTTACACACGCAAGTACGTCAGCGCACCTGTATCCCGGGGTGCGCGGGAATTTCCACACGCTATTGGACTAGGTACTGGATTTCAGGGGTGCGCGGGTCACACGCTCGCCTACAACACGCGCAACGCATTAATTTCCGCGCTAACAAAATAACAAGCTCAGACCCAGGATGAACATACTGTTCCTAGCAGCAGTGGGCGTGGCCTACCAAAGGAGGAGGAGGAGGATAGTCAGGGCCAGAATATTCACACCCAGAACCAGCCTTTTCAGGATGCCTGATGACCAGGTGCATGGGAGGTACAGGTTTCCACCACACATCATACTGGACCTGGTGAGTGAGTGGGAGGATGACCTCACATCACCCACCCTGTGCTCCCAAGCACTCAGCCCCCTGGAGAAGGTCCTCAATGTACTGCACTTCTTAGCCACTGGATCATTTCAACGGACAAGTGCCATTGTGGGTGGTGTATCACAGGCCACCCAGGCACGCTGCCTACACCAGGTCTTGAACATCATCACTGCACGCCCATCAGTCCGCAGACACATATACCTGCCCAGAACCCCTGCAGAAAGGCATGCTGCCGCCCTGGATTTTTACGCTGTGGCACGATTCCCCAAAGTGCTAGGTGCCATCGACTGCACCCATGTGGCTCTACGTCCCCCCAGGGCATCTGAGCACATCTATAGGAACCGCAAGCACTGGCATTCCATCAACGTGCAGGTAGTATGTAATGCCAAGGGAATCATCACCTCAGTATATGCCAACTATCCCGGGTCAACCCACGACAGCTTCCTTTACCGAATGTCCACCCTAAGCTGGGACCTAGAAGCTGGGCGGCATGGCGATACATGGCTGCTTGGTGAGTATGAATGCCACTGCACATGCATGCATGTCAGATACTGAGCAAGGTCACAACCCCACCAATGATACCAATCACCACCTCCACAGGGGACAGTGCCTACCCTCTCAGCCCCCACATGATGACGCCAATTCGGAACCCCACCACGCCACCCCAGGTAAGATATAACGCAGCCCACATTACAACCCGGGGCATAATGGAGCGCACATTCAGAGTGCTGAAGTCACGCTTTCGCTCCCTTGACCGTTCTGGCGGGCAGCTGTTGTACGCTCCCCCAGTAGTGTGCAGGATCATAGTGGCAGCATGTGTCCTGCACAACGTTGCAACACGCTGGGGCCTGGCCGTGGACATGGTGGTGGCACCACATCCCCAACCACATGCACAGCCGCTGCGCATGGGAGGGGAAAGAGCACGGGGGGAGGCAGCCCGTACACAGCTAGTGGCTAATTACTTCACATAGAAATCACACCCCTGTGGAGTGCACACTGCCCTGGCACATTCCATCTGACAATCAATGATGACTCAACCTGACACTGATCCTGAATGTCTGGAGAATGAACCGTGAAAACCATATCAGCCTGAGATTGTTCACCTGGAAGTGTCACAATGTGTGCATCCCTACCCACACAGACACCACCAATGCAGTTTTGTGAAGTTACACATTCAAGCAGCTAAAATGAATACCCACTTGCAAAATGCAACAAGAGGACAGTGCCAGGTCAGCCAACCCAACCCCAGCACCGCCACACGACACACCGTGCCATGTCATGCTATTTGCAGGTAAACAAAGTAATCCCCACAACATGACACTAGTGTCACAATGTACAGTGTCCCTATTAGAAACTTGCAACACCTGAAATGCTCACAGTAATGCCGGACCAACAACAAACTTGAGCACGTACTACCATTAACATGACATCACAAATGTTAAATATTAGTTGTCTCACCACCTGGAAATGCCTGCACTCCCACCACTACCAACTGTGCAGTGTTGGCGCCATGTAGAGTTGTAGGTGCACTGCTGCCAACATGGACCCCATCTCCAGACTAGAGGGCCTTGTGTAGACATGAGGAAGGGACCTGCAAATTGGGAGGTAGACACAGAAGATGAGTTACACATCAATGCAACATGCAGTGTACAACACAACAGCAATATGCACTAGGAATGTATACACAGTATTGACTACAGACTGCCCACACAGCTCATGGGAGTCCAACGTCACTGTGTAATTCACTGTCACTTGGGCACTCCCTTTGCAAGCCCATGGAAACGGGAAGCAGGAGGGGTGTGTGTGTGACTCAAACCCAAGCATCTGAACCAAATACATTACAAGCCTGCATGTGCCCAGCCACAATGCAGCGTATGCCCACAGGAACCACGGAAGCCAACAAATCGTCCCAAAAAAATTGGGAATAAAATAAATAAAAATAAAAATAAAAATAAAAATAAAAATAAAAATAAAAAAAAATAAAAAATGGCCATTGATGGGCCCGGGGGGGTTGGGGAGGCCACCCAGGAGATCCGAGGACAGGATGCACACCAGAACCCACCTGCGTGGATCCTGGGAAAAAAAAAACACCTCCATGCGCTCATGGCCCACACGGCTACCCTATTGTGGGAGTATCACTGCTGTCGCTATTATCACCCTGTGCAGCTGCATCCGGAGGTGGTTGCACTATGGGAGGCAGCCCACGCAAGGCCCTAGTCTGCTCCTCCATGGCTGCAAGCATGCGGGTGTGGTAGGTCTGGTTCTGGAGGATGAGTGTGCGGAGGTCCCCATGCAACAACTCACGGGATGCCCGGACCTCCGCCCTCGTTGCCTGCATCTCAGCTGAGAGCGTACGGGTGAGACGCTCCAGCTGCTGTTCTGTCCTTTGGTGTGTTGAAGCCTCAAGCTCAACAAGAGTCGTACTGAGGTGAAGGAGCTCCTGCCTCAGGGCTTCCCTGTGGCCCTGGGACTCAATGGAGATGGCCTCCTGCAGAGTCGCCAGTGCCGCCCGCCTGTCCCTGTTGGACCCCAACATGTCCTCCCTGTGTGACTGGCAGATGGAGTCGGTTGCCTGCTCTAGTCGCTCCATCAGCCTTTCAGGGGGGACAATGGAAGTGGCCACCCTATCCATGGCCTGAGCCATCATCTCGGATGATGCTGCCTGTTGGGTTGCCATACCGTAAATGGATTGCTCCCATGCGGTATTGCCAGGTGGCGTACGGCCACCACATCGGCAGGCACCACACCTGTCTGGGGCAAGGCGAACTGCGCCTTGCTGTGCCGGCACTGCCTGAGGCTACAGGACTGCATTCCCCCTCTGATCTGCTGGCCCAGGAACAGGATCAGATGTCGCGGAGTGTGACCCTGCATCCGTAACCACCAAAGGCGTAGCTGCCAACACTGACATCCCCATTGAGGGTTCTGACCCTGGTGCAGGTGGGTGGGACAGAACAGAATCCCTCCCTGGAACACTCACCTGCGACGGCACGTAGGTCTCATCCGAATCAACACCTGAGTACAGCTCGGGGGAGGTGCAGCCAGAGACACCCCTTGAGAGCACGACCTGCAGCACTTGTGGGTTCTCACCCACCACCACACCACGTCCCTCACTGGTGGTTGGTCGGCCCTCAGACCCCTCCTGGGTCTGCACCATCTCCACAACCCCAGCAGTATCAGATGCGTCTTCCCCTGCAAAGACATAAAAACAAAGAAATGGAAACAGGCATTAGCACCATGGCACACAATGAGGGCTGAGAAGCAAGAGAACCAGTACTTGTTTGACACATGTCCCACATGACTAAAACCCTCCCATGCATGCACCCTCACTGCGTATGAAGGGCAGGCAAATGGCACACACTGATGACACCAAGATGGAAGATGAACACATTTTCTGCATGCTGCCTGGCAGTGGCATCACACATTGGCCTGTGATTGCCAAGGTGAAACAAACATGCCATCACACAGATGGCATGTACCATTGCTATTGAGTGAAGATGGAGAGGAGGGCAGCACCTATTCATTCAGTCCAGTTCCCGCATGTAATAGCTTTTCTAATTCAAACAGGTCAGATTCTTCACCTGGAGCTGCCAGTCCGAAATGGTCCAATTGCACAGGGACATTTTTGAACAAATGATATCCAGGTAACAAAGTCACTCCACTTTACCATAGCCATGTCAGACATGTGACTAGAGGACTGCGACATGCCTAGTAAAAGTGGTGGAATGCAAACAATCTGACTAAATGAACAGTGAAAAATTAAGCAACAATGTTGTGGCAAGGTGACACTTCAAGGGCAACTGGCGTGCAGTTGGGCTAGATGTCTACTGTTGGCAGAAGGGATACTGCTATGGCCAAATGCAGCTGCGCAGGATGTATTGCATGAAGCACATGGCTGACCCATACGACTCAGGCGCACACACTCTCACCTGGCACACAAACAGAAGCCCTCACACACACCATGCACATGGATGACACACACATGCATGTGCACTCACCGGACAATGCCTCGTAATCAGCCAAATCTCCCACGCCTTGGATCTGTTCCTCCGTGATGTAGGTCCCAGCGACTGACTCATGTGGAGTGAGTTCCATGTCTACTACTGGAGACCCACCTCCAGTCACTAGAGTTGCGGCATGACTTGAGGCCAGCTTACTCTTTGCCCTGCGCTTTAGGTCATTCCAGCGCTTATAGCAATCATTGGCTGTGCGCCTCACGATTCCAAGGGCACTTACGATGTCCGCAACGGTCTGTCAGTGTGCCTGGCGTTGTGCAGGTGTGGTCTTGGATCCTGCAACAATGACCATCTCGTCGTCATGTGCGGACACATACTCGACAAGTGCATTCAGTTCGTCATCCGTGAAGCTGGGCTTCCTGGACAGGCCGGACTGTGTAGCCGTGTCTGGGGCACCAGCCTGTGCCGGACGAGCACTCTTCCTCTTCCGCTTGGAAGGTGGTGGTGATCCTGAGTGCCCTGCGCCGCTCTGGACACTAGTGGCAGGAGCCCTGGTGGACTCTGTATAAGGAGTGTGGGATTGCACACTCAGCATGGGAGTTGGTGCAGGCATTGGCTCTAGTGTGATGGTGTCAGGGGTAATGTCAGCAGCATGGACTAGGACCGACACTGTCCGGGCTGGGTGTGTGAGGGCTGGGGTGGATGGAGCCGCAGCTGCCCCTGCAGCCTCTCCGCCCTGCCTACTTGGTGCAGCAGATGACCTTGCTGCCCCAGATGCACGTGGCATGGTGACATCAACGTGCACCAGCGCACGTGTCATAGGCCTGCTGACCTGGAAGTCAGCCATGGAGTCAGCCAGGTCTGGTGCCACAATGGGCTGGTCCAACAAGGGCTGAGCATGGATGGTGTCAGCCACATCAGCCTCAACGGGAGGGGGGGGATTATGGGTGCCCTTGACTGGTCCTCCACACATGGGGGGACAGGCTCACCCTGCAAGTAACGACCACGTCCCCTACCGGATCCACCACGGCCACCACTTGTGGCTCTTCCACCTTTGCCACCCTTACGGAATCCTCGCCTCCCAGCCATGGCACTGATGTTAATGTGCCTATGGGAGTTGCTGTAAAATATTGTCCTGGGCAATTGGGGGTCAAAGGGGTTGGGTACCAGATGGTAATTGTACCCTAGTGCTCTTGCAAGGCTGATTGTAACCCCTGGGGAAAGATGACGGGTCACGCTACGCACAGGAGACCCAAAAAAGGGAGATGACGTGCACGCAACCCCTCCTAGACCACGTGTGCAGAAAGAAAAACCTGCACTACGCTGTGGCACCCAGTAACACAAGAATGAACGTATGCTTGTCACACGCAGCCTAGAATGACCTCTGAACGGGTAGGCTACACACGGGGCAAGCACAGATGTTCGATACGTGCGTGACTCACCGTCTGCCAGGTCAAAGAGCGTGAAAAAGGAGCGCGTTTTGTTGGCAACACCCCCGCCAAAAGAAGATTTGTACGCTGTCTGAGGAGACAGGACAACAGTAGAAGGGAACACTGTTTGAGGGAACAGGCCCAGGTAAACCAGTAAAAGAGAAAAAATGAGAAAAAGCTGTCAGAGGTAACAGGGAATACGAACTTGAAACGCCGTGAAGTAATTCGCGTGTGAAACGACAAGAAGTACAGAATTCACCCACTCGCTCTCAACGAAAAGCACGTACAAGGAAATGGTGTTCTACGCGTACCTTTTATACAGGCCCACACGTCCAGCGTCACTTACGCGGCGTGTACACGCTAGGGCCATTTCCACCAATTACACGCTTTGTCACTTATGCGTGTAGGGCCATTTCCACCAATTACACGCTTTGTCACTTATGCGTGTAGGGCCATTTCCACCAATTACACGCTTTGTCACTTCTGCGTGTAGGGCCATTTCCACCAATCACACGCGATGACACTCTGACGTGCAGTCTTTCCACGTGTGCTCTGTCATCACGTGCTGTGTGGGAAACACCCGTGCGGGTCACGTTACAGACGCGCTTACGCGCTGAGGGCCTTTGGTCCAATAGAATCGCGTATGCGTGCTGACGCGCTTACGCGCTAAGGGCCTTTCCTCGATTTTCACGCTGACGTGCAGGATTTTCACGTGCCAAATCACTCCGTACCAAGCTGGCCACGCATAAGCCCACGGAAGACCACGCTCCTGCCCAGAAGGCCAAACTACTGCCCCCCAGAGCCCCGAGCACGCTCCCACCTGCCATCTGCTGCTGCCTGACTGCCTGCTGCCCACGTGCACTGTCATTTGCTGCCTGCACATCAGCCAGGGGTGCTGTTGCTGTGACCACCCATGCTGGAACCGAAGACTCCCGACTGGAATTCCATCGCTCCACAGCCCAGCCCCAGGACCCAGTTGCCCACCCACTCCTGCCTCTGGGGTTGTCATGTCGGGGCAAACACCATCTGTGACCACTGACAACCCCGGCCAGAGAGGCAGAGGGGCACCAGCTTCAGTGCCACCGAAGTTGGTGTCCTGGTGGAGCAAGTCCTGGGGCAGTATGATGCCGTCTTCGGAAGTTCCCGCGCCGACAAGGAAGGACGGACTCGGATCTGGACTGACATCGTGACTGCCATCAACGCGGAGGGGGTGGCAGTCCGGGACTTACAACATGTCAGGAAGCGCTGGGAGGACTTCAGGTCCAGGACCCTGAACAAGGCCCGGCGCCTCTTGAAGGCAGCGGATGCCAAGGGGCGCCGGGGCCACTTGTCGGAAGAACAGATGGGGGTCCTGGAACGCATATCCCCAGCGCTCCACGTCCAGGTCCTAGAGAAGCAGACCCGTCTGGAGTCGAGCGGTGAGTGTACATGCATCCTGATTGTGAGCAGAGCGTGTGGTGATTATTCGGTATTGTGCAGGTTGCACATCTGTTTGTATGGGGTCGAGTATGGGTGGGGGTGTACAGGGCCGTGGGGCTGACACATGAGAGGGCTGTAATGTGTGAGACATGGGTGGTGCTTGTGTGTGTGGGCTTGCATGGCAAATGCAGTTGTGCGTGCACACATGTTTGGATGAATGTGTATGTAAGTAGACATGTCCGTGATGTCAGGCATGTATGTTGTTTTCGGCTGCATGTATGAGCACTGTGTACATGTGCATGTGTGTGTATTTGACAAGGGTGCAACAGTGATGCAACATGGATGCATGTGACAGCGGTATGTGGAAGCGTGATTGGCAGATGTGACATGGATGCCCGTCTGAACAGTGCGACACTTGGCAGAGGTGTAGACATGCATGCAAGTGTGGTGGTGTGTGTACATGTGTGGTGCACTTCCTGTGTTGCATGTGATGTCTGGCTCCCCTTTGGCTGCTGATGCTGTTGTATGTGTAGGGATGGTGGTGGCAGTTGCGATATGGCTGTGGTATGGCTCATGTGTGCGAGTTGCAATGACATGTGTGTTGGGGATTGTGATGACATGTCTGAGGTTTGCCAATGCCACTCATGTGCAACTGTCATGTGTGTATGTGTCCATTGTACAGTGCCCTGATGCCTGTGTTTTGTTTCTCCCTGTCTGCAGTGTCAACTGATGAAGAGGGCGGAGAAGGTGCTGTGGAGCACAGCGGCGGGGATCCGACCGCCAGCCGGAGACGCAAGGCCCGGCTCCCCTCCCGTGTTGTCATCTCGTCGGGGAGTGAGGAGTCCGGTGCCGCGTCCCAGGCCGCAGCTGCCGAGGGGAGGTCCAAGAGGCGGAGGTTGCAGTTGGACTCCTCGGCAGCAGAAGGGGCAGCTGGGACCCCAACTGGCCCAACAGGGGAAGATGGCACGGAGTCATCCAGGTTGGTGGGGGGTTTGGTGGAGGAGGAGGCCGTGCAAGCACCAGAGACGGGGTCTGGAGGTGGGGATCCCACTGGGGCTAGTGGTGCAGTGCAGGACCAGGGACAGGAGGCAGCACAGGCCGCCGCGGAGGTGCCTGTGTGCAATCCTGTCCCCGATCCTGTCCCTGCATCATCTTGCACCAGCAGGGATGCCTACGTCCAGACCCGTTTTCAGGCAGGGGATGAGCTGACGTCAACTGGCCTTCCTCTGCCTGCGGACGTGGCCATCCAGGTCCGGGTTGAGCCTGTCCTGGCTGGTGTGGCGTTGCGTCAACGGGCCATGCGAGGTGACCTGCAGTCTTTTCATGGAGAGACTGCACGTCATCTCGAATGGCTCGTTGACCACGTCAGCCTGCTGGGACAGGTCACCCAGGCCGGATTCCGCTGTCTGATGGGGCTTGCTCCGACCCCCTCCTCAACTGGACCCCCTACGCGCCAGTCGTCCTCTGTGCCATCTTCCCACCCATCTGTCACCTGGGTGCCCTGTGGAGCTGCCTCTGACGGTGCGGCCAGGCTGGTGGAGGAGGCATCCCTGCCACAGTCGGGAGTCGGAGGTCCAGCAGGGGTGGCCACATCAACAACTGCACCCCAGCTGGCGGAAGATGTGCAGGCAGCAGGAGGCAATGCACGGGCAGAGGCAGAGCAGCAGCAGCAGCAACATGGTGGGAGACATGAAGGCTCGGGGCTTTCGACATCGGAGGGGCAGGCATCGGCCGGAGGGCAGGGGGACCCAGGACAGAGAATGTCTTCCGTGTGGCAGCGGTTGGGCAACGCCATAGGTGCGGAGCGGCGGCGGGCGGAAGAGGCGCGGCTCACAATGGTCAGGGCGGAGAACTCCCTGCGGAGGGCCCTGAGGCGGGCTGAGTGCCTCGAGGCAATCCGAAGGGGGTTGGAGGAGGACACGGCGTTGTCCCTGTGGACCCTTGGGGCCATGGAACTGGACCGCCTCCGGGACATCGAACAGGAGTTCGATGATGCCCTGGCTCGGGACACCACAGAGTGAGCCGCTGGATTTGCCCGCCGCCTTTGTATATAGTTCTTTAGTTTTAGGTTTCCTTTCTTTGTTATTATGATTTGGAGTCGACGGACACTGCTCCACTTTTTGTATATAGTTGATTTTTAGGTAGGTTTTTTAGTAGGTTTCCTTTGTTCAGTTGGGCTCATGGACCCTTGGTAGTTTTTTACATAGTTCTTTATTGCATGGAGATTTTTTTTCATTGACTTTGGACAAAATTTTTCTCATTCACATTGTAGTTTGTTTTCTTTCTTTAGCATTCTTTATTTTTTTCAATACAATTTTGTTTCCATACTTCACTGTGTGGTATCATCTCATTGGTTTCATGCATGTCATGTTGGGTGTTTTCCCATTCAATCGCAACCATTGTGTGTGACGGACATGGGTTCATTAGCTTCATGAACATTGGGGGTGTAACATGTGATTTCCATTTCCATGTGGGTGAATGGGTTACTTGGTAGGGCTTTTTGGCTGTGGAGGCTGACCATTACGCACATGATTGGGGATTGTGAGGACCTGGTGGGGGCTGCCCATGGTGGCAGGGGGGTGGGGGTGGTGGTAGACATAGACATGAGTGGGGGCCTGGTGGAGGCTGCCCCTGCACTGCTGGGGGGTGGGGGTGGTGGGAGACATGAGTGGGGGCCTGGTGGAGGGTGACCCTGGATGCTGGGGGGTGGGGGTGCAGGGGGACATGAGTGGGGGCCTGGTGGAGGCTGCCCCTGGTGGCTGGGGGGTGGGGGTGGTGGGAGACATGAGTGGGGGCCTGGTGGAGGGTGACCCTGGATGCTGGGGGGTGGGGGTGGTGGGAGACATGAGTGGGGGCCTGGTGGAGGCTGCCCCTGGTGGCTGGGGGGTGGGGGTGGTGGGAGACATGAGTGGGGGCCTGGTGGAGGGTGACCCTGGATGCTGGGGGGTGGGTGTGCAGAGGGACATGAGTGGGGGCCTGGTGGAGGGTGGCCATGGTAGCAGGGGGGTGGGGGTGGTGGTAGACATGAGTGGGGGCCTGGTGGAGGCTGCCCCTGCACTGCTGGGGGGTGGGGGTGGTGGGAGACATGGGTGGGGGCCTGGCGGAGGCTGCCCCTGGTGGCTGGGGGGTGGGGGTGGTGGGAGACATGAGTGGGGGCCTGGTGGAGGCTGCCCCTGGTGGCTGGGGGGTGGGGGTGGTGGGAGACATGGGTGGGGGCCTGGTGGAGGCTGCCCATGGTGGCACGGGGGTGGGGGTGGTGGGAGACATGAGTGGGGGCCTGGTGGAGGGTGACCCTGGATGCTGGGGGGTGGGGGTGCAGGGGGACATGAGTGGGGGCCTGGTGGAGGCTGCCCCTGGTGGCTGGGGGGTGGGGGTGGTGGGAGACATGGGTGGGGACCTGGTGGAGGCTGCCCATGGTGGCAGGGGGGTGGGGGTGGTGGGAGACATGAGTGGGGGCCTGGTGGAGGGTGACACTGGATGCTGGGGGGTGGGGGTGCAGGGGGACATGAGTGGGGGCCTGGTGGAGGGTGACCCTGGATGCTGGGGGGTGGGGGTACAGGGGGACATGAATGGGGGCCTGGTGGAGGGTGGCCATGGTGGCAGGGGGGTGGGGGTGGTGGTAGACATGAGTGGGGGCCTGGTGGAGGCTGCCCCTGCACTGCTGGGGGGTGGGGTGGTGGGAGACATGAGTGGGGGCCTGGTGGAGGCTGCCCCTGCACTGCTGGGGGGTGGGGGTGGTGGGAGACATGGGTGGGGGCCTGGTGGAGGCTGCCCCTGGTGGCTGGGGGGTGGGGGTGGTGGGAGACATGAGTGGGGGCCTGGTGGAGGCTGC
This sequence comes from Ambystoma mexicanum, assembly GCF_040938575.1. Taxonomy (NCBI): domain Eukaryota; kingdom Metazoa; phylum Chordata; class Amphibia; order Caudata; family Ambystomatidae; genus Ambystoma; species Ambystoma mexicanum. The sequence continues at coordinate 107,351,239 of NC_090937.1, forward strand.
CCATGGTGGCAGGGGGGTGGGGGTGGTGGTAGACATGAGTTGGGGCCTGGTGGAGGCTGCCCCTGCACTGCTGGGGGGTGGGGGTGGTGGGAGACATGAGTGGGGGCCTGGTGGAGGCTGCCCCTGCACTGCTGGGCGGTGGCGGTGGTGGGAGACATGAGTGGGGGCCTGGTGGAGGCTGCCCATGGTGGCAGGGGGGTGGGGGTGGTGGTAGACATGAGTGGGGGCCTGGTGGAGGCTGCCCCTGGTGGCTGGGGGGTGGTGGTGGTGGGAGACATGGGTGGGGGCCTGGTGGAGGCTGCACCTGGTGGCTGGGGGGTGGGGGTGGTGTTAGACATGAGTGGGGGCCTGCTGGAGGCTGCCCATGGTGGCAGGGGGTGGTAGTGGTGGGAGACATGAGTGGGGGCCTGGTGGAGGGAGACCCTGGATGCTGGGGCGTGGGGGTGCAGGGGGACATGAGTGGGGGCCTGGTGGAGGGTGGCCATGGTGGCAGGGGGGTGGGGGTGGTGGTAGACATGAGTGGGGGCCTGTTGGAGGCTGCCCCTGATGGCTGGGGGGTGGGGGTGGTGGGAGACATGAGTGGGGGCCTGGTGGAGGGTGACCCTGGATGCTGGGGGGTGGGGGTGGTGGGAGACATGAGTGGGGGCCTGGTGGAGGCTGCCCCTGGTGGCTGGGGGGTGGGGGTGGTGGGAGACATGAGTGGGGGCCTGGTGGAGGGTGACCCTGGATGCTGGGGGGTGGGGGTGCAGAGGGACATGAGTGGGGGCCTGGTGGAGGGTGGCCATGGTAGCAGGGGGGTGGGGGTGGTGGTAGACATGAGTGGGGGCCTGGTGGAGGCTGCCCCTGCACTGCTGGGGGGTGGGGTGGTGGGAGACATGAGTGGGGGCCTGGTGGAGGCTGCCCCTGGTGGCTGGGCGGTGGGGGTGGTGGGAGACATGAGTGGGGGCCTGGTGGAGGGTGACCCTGGATGCTGGGGGGTGGGGGTGCAGGGGGACATGAGTGGGGGCCTGGTGGAGGGTGAGCCTGGATGCTGGGGGGTGGGGGTGCAGGGGGACATGAGTGGGGGCCTGGTGGAGGGTGGCCATGGTGGCAGGGGGGTGGGGGTGGTGGTTGACATGAGTGGGGGCCTGGTGGAGGCTGCCCCTGCACTGCTGGGGGGTGGGGTGGTGGGAGACATGAGTGGGGGCCTGGTGGAGGCTGCCCCTGCACTGCTGGGGGGTGGGGGTGGTGGGAGACATGGGTGGGGGTCTGGTTGAGGCTGCCCCTGGTGGCTGGGGGGTGGGGGTGGTGGGAGACATGAGTGGGGGCCTGGTGGAGGCTGCCCATGGTGGCAGGGGGGTGGGGGTGGTGGTAGACATGAGTTGGGGCCTGGTGGAGGCTGCCCCTGCACTGCTGGGGGGTGGGGGTGGTGGGAGACATGAGTGGGGGCCTGGTGGAGGCTGCCCCTGCACTGCTGGGCGGTGGGGGTGGTGGGAGACATGAGTGGGGGCCTGGTGGAGGCTGCCCATGGTGGCAGGGGGTGGGGGTGGTGGTAGACATGAGTGGGGGCCTGGTGGAGGCTGCCCCTGGTGGCTGGGGGGTGGTGGTGGTGGGAGACATGGGTGGGGGCCTGGTGGAGGCTGCACCTGGTGGCTGGGGGGTGGGGGTGGTGTTAGACATGAGTGGGGGCCTGCTGGAGGCTGCCCATGGTGGCAGGGGGTGGGGGTGGTGGGAGACATGAGTGGGGGCCTGGTGGAGGGTGACCCTGGATGCTGGGGGGTGGGGGTGCAGGGGGACATGAGTGGGGGCCTGGTGGAGGGTGGCCATGGTGGCAGGGGGGTGGGGGTCGTGGTAGACATGAGTGGGGGCCTGTTGGAGGCTGCCCCTGATGGCTGGGGGGTGGTGGTGGTGGGAGACATGGGTGGGGGCCTGGTGGAGGCTGCACCTGGTGGCTGGGGGGTGGGGGTGGTGTTAGACATGAGTGTGGGCCTGCTGGAGGCTGCCCATGGTGGCAGGGGGGTGAGGGTGGTGGGAGACATGAGTGGGGGCCTGGTGGAGGGTGACCCTGGATGCTGGGGGGTGGGGGTGCAGGGGGACATGAGTGGGGGCCTGGTGGAGGGTGGACATGGTGGCAGGGGGGTGGGGGTGGTGGTAGACATGAGTGGGGGCCTGGTGGAGGCTGCCCCTGCACTGCTGGGGGTGGGGGTGGTGGGAGACATGAGTGGGGGCCTGGTGGAGGCTGCCCCTGGTGGCTGGGGGTGGGGGTGGTGGGAGACATGAGTCGGGGAGGCTGCCTATGGTGGCAGGGGGTGGGGGTGGTGGGAGACATGAGTGGGGGCCTGGTGGAGGGTGACCCTGGATGCTGGGAGGTGGGGGTGCAAGGGGACATGAGTGGGGGCCTGGTGGAGGCTGCCCCTGGTGGCTGGGGGGTGGGGGTGGTGGTAGACATGAGTGGGGGCCTGGTGGAGGCTGCCCCTGCACTGCTGGGGGGTGGGGGTGGTGGGAGACATGGGTGGGGGCCTGGTGGAGGCTGCCCCTGGTGGCTGGGGGGTGGGGGTGGTGGGAGACATGAGTGGGGGCCTGGTGGAGGCTGCCCCTGGTGGCTGGGGGGTGGGGGTGGTGGGAGACATGAGTTGGGGCCTGGTGGAGGCTGCCCCTGCACTGCTGGGGGGTGGGGGTGATGGTAGACATGAGTGGGGGCCTGGTGGAGGCTGCCCATGCACTGCTGGGGGGTGGGGGTGCTGGGAGACATGAGTGGGGGCCTGGTGGAGGCTGCCCCTGCACTGCTGGGGGGTGGGGGTGGTGGGAGACATGAGTGGGGGCCTGGTGGAGACTGCCCCTGCACTGCCGGGGGGTGGGGGTGGTGGGAGACATGGGTAGGGGCCTGGTGGAGGCTGCCCCTGCACTGCTGGGGGGTAGGGGTGGTGGGAGACATGGGTGGGGGCCTGGTGGAGGCTGCCCCTGGTGGCTGGGGGGTGGGGGTGGTGGGAGACATGAGTGGGGGCCTGGTGGAGGCTGCCCATGGTGGCAGGGGGGTGGGGGTGGTGGGAGACATGAGTTGGGGCCTGGTGGAGGCTGCCCCTGCACTGCTGGGGGGTGGGGGTGGTGGGAGACATGAGTGGGGGCCTGGTGGAGGCTGCCCCTGCACTGCTGGGGGGTGGGGGTAGTGGGAGACATGAGTGGGGGCCTGGTGGAGGCTGCCCCTGGTGGCTGGGGGGTGGGGGTGGTGGGAGACATGAGTGGGGGCCTGGTGGAGGCTGCCCCTGCACTGCTGGGGGGTGGGGGTGGTGGGAGGCATGAGTGGGGGCCTGGTGGAGGGTGACCCTGGATGCTGGGGGGTGGGGGTGCAGGGGGACATGAGTGGGGGCCTGGTGGAGGGTGGCCATGGTGGCAGGGGGGTGGGGGTGGTGGTAGACATGAGTGGGGGCCTGGTGGAGGCTGCTCCTGCACTGCTGGGGGGTGGGGGTGGTGGGAGACATGAGTGGGGGCCTGGTGGAGGCTGCCCCTGCACTGCTGGGGGGTGGGGGTGGTGGGAGACATGGGTGGGGGCCTGGTGGAGGCTGCCCCTGGTGGCTGGGGGGTGGGGGTGGTGGGAGACATGAGAGGGGGCCTGGTGGAGGCTGCCCCTGGTGGCTGGGGGGTGGGGGTGGTGGGAGACATGAGTGGGGGCCTGGTGGAGGCTGCCCCTGGTGGCTGGGGGGTGGGGGTGGTGGGAGACATGAGTGGGGGCCTGGTGGAGGCTGCCCATGGTGGCAGGGGGGTGGGGGTCGTGGGAGACATGGGTGGGGGCCTGGTGGGGGATGCCCATGGTGGCAGGGGGGTGGGGGTGGTGGGAGACATGAGTGGGGGCCTGGTGGAGGGTGGCCATGGTGGCAGGGGGGTGGGGGTGGTGGTAGACATGAGTGGGGGCCTGGTGGAGGCTGCCCCTGGTGGCTGGGGGGTGGGGGTGGTGGGAGACATGGGTGGGGGCCTGGTGGAGGGTGGCCATGGTGGCTGGGGGTGGGGGTGGTGGAAGACATGGGTGGGGGCCTGGTGGAGGCTGCCCCTGCACTCCTCGGGGGTGGGGGTGCAGGGAGACATGAGTGGGGGCCTGGTGGAGGCTGCCCCTGCATTGCTGGGGGGTGGGGGTGGTGGGAGACATGAGTGGGGGCCTGGTGGAGGCTGCCCCTGGTGGCTGGGGGGTGGGGGTGGTGGGAGACATGGGTGGGGGCCTGCTGGCAGGTGCCCCACAGTGCTGGGGGGTGGGGGTGGTGGGAGACATGCATTGTTGATCAGTAGTGCAAGGTGACATGTGGGTTGGCTGGGGGGCATGCCCATGGTGGATGGGCTGCCTGCAGGACATGAGCAGGGGTGCAGGGTAGTCCCCCGTGGTGTGGGCTGCCTGCAGGGGCCGTGGAGGTTGTGGAGCTTACACCTGGGAGGACCCACACGGCCAATTCACGTGTAGTACTCCCCAGAACCCCTGAAATACACATTCCCTGCTGAAATCGCGTGTGCAACTTCCCGCGCACCCCTGAAATACACGTACCCTGCTCGCACTGGGACAATCGCGTGTGGAACTTCCCGCGCACCCCTGAAATACACGTACCCTGCTCGCACTGGGACTATCGCGTGTGGAACTTCCCGTGCACCCCTGAAATACACGTACCCTGCTCGCACTGGGACAATCGCGTGTGGAACTTCCCGCGCACCCCTGAAATACACGTACCCTGATGAAATCGCGTGTGGAACTTCCCGCGCACCCATGGAATACACGTACCCTGCTCGCACTGGCCCATTCGCGTGTGTAACTTCCCGCGCACCCCAGAAATACACGTACCCTGATGGAATCGTGTGTGGAACTTCCCGCGCACCCATGTAATACACGTACCCTGCTCGCACTGGCCCATTCGCGTGTGGAAATTCCCGCGCAACCCTGAAATGCACGTACCCTGCAGAAATCGCATGTGGAACTTCCCGCGCACCCCTGAAATACACGTACCCTGCTGAAATCGCGTGTGGAACTTCACGCGCACCCCTGAAATACACGTACCCTGCTTTCACGGGGCCAGTCGCGTGTGGAACTTCCCGCGCACCCCTGCAATACACCTTCCCCGCTTGGCGTTTGCTGTTTGCCAGCCCGGTGAACTGGTCCAGGGTTAGTGCAGCCCTTTGCGATGATTTAGCGATTTTGATGGCTTTTCCTTGCGCAAGGGCGTCCTTGGGGGCATTACTGGCGCTGCTGCAGGGTCGCTGCGATTCTCTGCGCCACGGCTGGTTTGGAAGCCTAAAATCCATGAATACGCTGTGCGCGGAAATCGGTTTTAGCGCACGTGCCTGGCGCAGTCAATCGCACGCGGACACTCTGCGCCAGCCGCTTGCGACACTTTTCTGCGAAATTCTATGAATTACCCTGTAGGTTGTTGGTCTTTGCGCATTGACTTGCTGACCCTCGAAAAGAGCTATTTTTGTCAGAGTTTTCCACTGCAATACGTTTACAGATGTTTTTGAATTAGTTGATACTTTGGATAAAGATAGTTGCCCATACTAACCTCTGAGAAGGGATTTATCAGAACTACTGACTAGTTACGCCTAATTTGATCTCTGTGAGTTGTGTAAACTGTGGTCTATGCATGCCTGAGGACTTTTGCAGTCCTTCATTCCTACTGACCAAAAGGTATAGGACCTTTTATTTTTAAGTGTTTTGCTTAACATTATCTCTGTAAACTAATTGAATTTACTGGTAAACGATTTTTCAATTTCAGACATTATAAGGGACTATCACACGTTCATCCACCTTGTTATGTGTGATGATTATTTATTTATTTTTTTTGATAGGCAAATCCCAATCCACCCAGCTTACTCCCGTGAACTACTCCTCTCAGAAACGATGCTGCTGCACACTTCTTCCCAGGATTTAAATTCGGTTGATTTTTATGGAGTAAATTGCTCTTTTAACCTTCTTCTTCCCTCCATTTGTACCCCTTATTTATCCTTTCTTTAACTCCCTCTTCAACAGGCTTGCTTCTGGAGGCCGAAATTGAATTCCCTTTTACAATAAAATCTTTCTCTATATGCAATTTCTTTAATCCACCACCACTCATCTTTTGTGTTTATTTACAATACTTCTTAGTGATTCCCTAAATATCCTGCAATATCTTTCATCTAGTCTGGAATGCAGTGATTACTATTATTATTACTATTATTATTAATATTATTATTAGTAGTAGTAGTAGTAGTAGTAGTAGTAATATTAATAATAATAGCAACACTAATAATGAGAATAATAAGAATAGTTAAGTTGTAATTTTTAGGAACTTTGCTGTGTTCTTTTTTATCAACGAGTACATTTTCATTTGCTTTAAAATATGTCAGCTTTTTATAATGAGGATTAACTTTTGAAAACATGTTTTCAGTAGGCAGACACCATCGCGTGAGAACTGTCATAATATTTGATATGTCTTCTTTTACTTTGGGCTCAATATGAGGAACAGCTGTAAAAGTTATCTGGAAAACACCTCCTGCTTTTTTATTGTTCATAATATTATTTTGCATGTTCCATGTGCAGTAAATACTCGTGTAAACAAACCGAGGCAAGGAGAATAATGTAACTACAACTGCCATAATGGGCAAATTATTCGTGTTGTAAAAAATGCAGAGCTGGCAATGCCTTGCACAAAATGCTTCGGTGAGCGTATAAGCAGAGTCTGTTTCCCACCACAGACAGAGATAACATGATCAAGTTCTCATCTGTTTCATTACTACTGGAGTGGACATGGCACGCCTGACATTGAAAGAGCAATGTCACATTCATTGTCAATGTGTCACATACCAGACTCCAGCCTCCCTGTATTGACTCAATTTCAAACATCAGCATATACCGTCTCTTTGGATCTATGCTTTTTGTTTACATGTATTTCAGTATGACATGGTTGTTTTTTTATAACCTTTTCATTCTGTGTTTCAAAATCTGTCTTATAGAAGACGTAGGTATTTTGTTTTGAATTGAGCGTAATATTTTATTTAAATATGAACTTTTATAGTTTTATTATGTGTTTGTATGAAACAGTTGTAATGTTCTATGACCAAAAACAACTAAATAAATAAAAAATAAAATAACCTTTTAATAATAACAATGTGGATACAATTAACATTATAATGAAATGGGAAACACAATTTGTGGTAGCAAGGTCTTCCTTATTTTGATCGTTCCGTTAATCAAAGTACAGATCTTCAAGCAGCCAAGGGCGACGTCGGCAGCCTTCACAATCCTGGAACATATTGACTCATAGTTGCTTTCACCTTTAGGCTGCAAGTTTAAACTGCTGTAAGGTCCAGACTCCATTGTCAGACAATAAGTCAGGAAGTGATAGTGCCTTCACAACAGTTTCCATTCTCTCACAGCTTACATCTCCCTAGAGACGCTGGTATGCCCTTGCACGCACCGCATATAAAGTGGGTAGACATGTTTCATTGGATCTTTCCTCTATCACGTGCATCTTCATTGCATTATTGCATTTTACTGAGTAAATCATTACAGTGGGTCATAAAATGGCATAGGATCGTGTACATATTATATGTTAATATCTTTTCTGTTGTCTTCAACAGAATTTAAAATAGATGCAATATTGTATATGATGTGTATATATAATACAGGACGCTGTTGGCCAAACTCAGTCTGGAATACATATTGGTCCAAGTAGACCAGAGATGACGGAAAAGCTTAATGGGCGTGGGTGTTTATGACACTGCTGTAGGAGGCACTAAATATGATGGCTCAAAAAGAAAAAAAAACAAAAGAAGATATTTTTTAACAACACTGTAAAGCTGTGAGGCCCATAGTACATTAAAAAAAGACTGATGAAACCTAACAATCAGTTGCCCAATTAGAGATTGCAAATCAACTGCAGTACTCTAAACCAAGAAACAGCCTTATACCACTCTCAAAGCTATGAATCAAAAATGCATCTTGCTATGTTGTGCTCCCATATTGATTGTATAACAAAAAATATATATTGCAGTCAAAGCAATATTTTCCAAAGTTTATATGCTTCGAAGTAGCACAGTCTTTTTTGACTCTCATAGAGTGGGCACTTTTTGCTTTTTAACCAGCAGGGCATTAGATACACAATCTATATACTGATATATGAAATGCCATTATTAAACTCCCAAGGTTTGATCTCTTAGAAAAACACAGACAGGTATCCTCATAAAAGTGTGACCACACTGGAAATGGTCTCCATAACATTAAACTAGTTTGTGTCTATTGATGATAGTCCACCAAAATGATGGATGTAGTGCTAGGTGCCCAAGTGTTTCTAAGGTGGCTCCAGTTCGTACCTGAACACCCCAGGGGTTGCTAGCTTTTAGCATGTCTGGTGCTGTGACCCTTATGATTGTCATTCTGAGAGAAATAATCCACATCAAGGGAAATTCTAAAATACAAAATAAAAAGACATTATAGAAAACCCTCAAAGCTGATCAATGTGTTTTTGTGCATCTCAAATTCACATACAGGAAGCACTTTAAAGAAGTGCATAGAAAACCAACACATCAAACACATTCCCCACGTTTGCTTGTAGCAGGCGCAGGGGATTGCACAATGCATGACAGGATCAATCCTGAATTTGTCACACATTTGTTTTTTATGTGGAATAGCAGTGCGTGGACTGCTGCTACTGACCCAATTGCATTTATATCCCAGAAACATGGATATAAAAGTATTTGTCTATTTCAGCACTACACAATGATATTAAGAGTTCTCTCTTTGAAATGCGCTCTCAGCAAGGACGTGGGTACTGGGCGCCTGCAAAATATTAGTGTCAGGAGCACACTCCAGACACTAAAGTATGGCAGCACATTGTTGCACTACAGGTCAGACCCTTGCAAAGCCGCAGGTCACTTTAGATACGATAAGGTCAGGTGACCAGCACATTTCCAAGAATGGGACATCTGAAAAAAGGCCTGGGTGCCATTTTTAGATATATTTTTATTTATTTTATTGGACGTTTGTATGGTGCCTATACACATGTGTTTCCAGATGCCTCAAGACAAAATTGGGGGAAGGGGAGAACATGGGGATCATAAGAATAAAACAACAAAGAACAAAGAAACAGTTATAATGGCCTTGTGACAATCCTACCGTGCAAGTGCATGACAAGGTGATAAGTGAAAGGGGCTAGGGGTAGAAAGAGAAGTGCAAGATTGGGGTACCCCTATGGAGGTAGCAAGTTCTGGTCAGGGCCAGGCAAGGGGGCAAGTTCCAGGGGAAAGAGGGGAGGGGTGCAGTGGACAGGAGAACTGGGTTGGTATAGTCTGGGAAAAGAAGTCAGAGGACAAGTGCTCGCAAAGTATGCTGGGAGGGACTGGTGGTTGGTGGTCTGGTCCCTGTATGGCTCTGAAGGGACCAGGTCCCAGTCGCATCGGCAAATGCAGAGTTTAGCATGGGGGGAGAGGGAAGGAAGAGAAGAAATGGAAGGTCTTGAGAAGTTTCTGGAATTTAAGAAGATCTAGCTCAAGTCTGAGGGAGAAGGAGCCTGTTCCAGAGGGAGGCACCAGCCGTGGAGATGGACCCGTTATGGGGAATCCAGGCCATTGTTTTTGATAACAAATGGATTTTATTGCCTAACCTTTGATTTCAGTAACAATTGTGTAGAACCTCTTGTTTTGAACTTCCACAATGCCTATTGCCATGAAACCACTGTGATAGTAGAGGGTATAATCACTGAAATGTGCACGGTACAACTTGCTATAGAGTTAACGTCACTCTTATATTTGTGTGCAATCCATTCTTGTGCGTGGCCCATTAGTGAACAAGCAGGCATGAGTAATTTAAAAGTGAAACATATACCAACACGTTCATCGCAAGAATGAAATTGTCCTGGATGCGGTGTACGAAGATCTGGTTACAATAACATGGATACAGAACAATTGACCTTCCTTCTGTGCTTGGCCACTGGCCCTTGAAAAGAATTGACTTATGTAAACATATTTTGAACCAGGTTCATATACCCCACTACCTTCTCCCTTATTCCGAACTGGCCGTGTGGACACATGCCTTTATTATATGAGAGTAGAGTCCCCCCACCCCTCCAATGGGGTGTCTAGTAGAGTGCATGTACTGGCTGATGCTTCAAATACTCCTCTTTATCCATCAGGGTCAAATCATTTGATGCTATGTGTATAGCTACATTGTGAGTCGAATGAGTGATGCCGTTGTTTGGAGCTCCAACTGCTGCATGAGCAACACGCAACCTACATGACCATAAAGATTGCAGTGTTGGAGTAAGCAGTGAAGATATGCACGTTTTTTTTTCAGGGTTCAGATTTGTATTTATTGTTTCTCTGTATTTATTGAACCTGAGGGTTTCCTTTCTAACAGAGATGACATACAAAGGGGGCAGTGCATGTTTCAGAGGTAATCCATTGGTTTACATAAGCACGAAGATATTTAGTTTAATTACCGGCTTATACAATGATAGGGTAGTGGGACATAAATAGTGGACAGAGACAAGACAGCAAATGTAAACAATATCACAGTCCTCCCTGGAGTTTAAGCAAACGGAACAATCAATAGTGTGGGTATAACATAAGTGTGGTATTGCCATTGAGAAGGGATTGGTGGCGAGGCAGTTGAGGCTCCTTCACCAGCCAATAAGCAATGCTTGAACTGTTCCACAGAAATGCATGGTTCGATGTTTAGGGGCATGCATTAGTCACATGAGATGGTATATATGTACAGCAGTTCTCCTAATATGAGTGTGAACCTTTCCACGTATTTCTGATGTAAAGGTATTTTCCGTTGGACTTTCTTTGCTGTGTACCTTGTTGTCTCATCCCTGTGTGCTACACGTCATTTAGTATGGAGGTGTTCTATGAGCAATGGTGTGGCAGGACATGGCATAGAACAGGAATCCGTAACCTTTGGCTCGCCAGATTGTTTTGGTTTTTGGAATACAACACCCACAGCACTAGCCAACCGAGTAAATTGGGAGGGATGGATACTTACCTGGCATGGGAGCATCTGTGATCACAAAGGCGGATCTCCCAGCGTGAGGCTCATCCATTGCACATCAGATTTGCTGACGCCTGCGATGTCCACAAATGCGGGACACTCAACTGCATTATTTCTGGTAGTGGGGGACTGAGATGGCGCTCTCCCCTGTCAAAAAAAGAAAAATAAAGAAAGAAAATGGTGAGGGTCGTTATTAGTCATAGTTTCATAGTTGAGTATATCACTAGAGTAAAAGGTCGCAGGCACCTCTTATAAAGATATTGCTATCTGCTTCACAGTTCTTATTTTCTGGTGGTGATGCTATTGGAAGGCTAGAATGCAGATGATTTCTTGCGAGTGTAGGTCCTGCACAAAAGCCAATTAATCCATTCTCTCAAAGCTAATATTTGTCACAAAAACAAACATGTCTGGACTGCATGTTTTGGAAATGTTTCTTTGTGTGGTATCTTCATTTGCCTCGTCATTGGTGTCAAATCTCCAGACAGGCTCCAAACTGCCCTCTGCCCTTCTTTATTACTTCAAGCACACATTCCTGAATATGTATCAGTTCCAAAGGCACTGGGGTAAACCTACCTGGGCCCCCACTATGTTCATTGGTTCCTACAACATTCATTCCCCTTTCTCCTGAGGCCATCCAACCTTTTTTCAAAACTTCTATATCCTTCGTGATGGTCTTAAAAGCACGTATTTTCTGAAGTAGCTAATCCAACATTTCGTCATTTACCTATCATGGTGTTACATGTGCTTGTGTGCACTTCAGTTTCAAAGACTTCTAGGTACCCGTGAGAGAACCTTGGTTTGCTTTTTTACGCATCATTTTCTGGTATGGGCACTTTCCTTACACTACAAACATCCTCTTCAACTTGAGATCCTTTCTTATATAACACATAACTTGTGCCACCTGTGATCACCTTTCTACACCCCTTAACTCTTATTCAACTTCAGCTGCAGAGCAGTTGAAAGCAGGGGAGCTCCATGACACTAAGAGCCTGATTTACAAAAATGTTTCAATGGGGCTTTCCCATGCTAAAACATGTTTGTAAATCAGGCCCCAAGCATGGGACCCAGGAATCTGATATGAACCAATGGCATAGCATGCATTACCGCTGTCATGCTAATTTATTTCCCCTCGTCTAAGCATCCTCCACCAAGTGCAATGATTATAAACTGGCACACCCGACACTTCTGCAATTATGTTAAATGTTAAATGTTAAAGGTATTTGTATCGCGCACAATTACCAATCAGAATTGGTCCCCAGGCGCTCAGGCGGATCTAAAAGCAGGAAGGCGGGGTGGGCTAGTCAGGTGAAGAAGGAGTAGGAAAGTGAGAAGGTGGTGTGCTGTTGGCAGCTTCAGTTCGGTTTTCACCATGTGCTGAGCTTTGGTGTGAATATCGGATCGATGCAAGACCTTGTGTGCAGTTGGTGCGGTTTATGTGTTTTTTGTTTTTTTGTTGTAGTGTGGGGAAGTGAGTGCGGTTTGCTGAGCGAGAAGATGGTTGTGTGGACTTTTGTGTGAGTTAGGTATGCAGAGATTTGAGCATTTGGGTATTCTTCCTGTCTAGATTTGGCAATGGCTAGTGTACACAGTTCTCTCTAAATATGGCACTGGTTAATATTTAGAATGTCTAGATGTGAGGCGAGCTGATATTCACAATCCTATCAAGATATGACAGGATTTAATATTCACAATCCTGTCTAGATGTGGCAATGGCTAGCATTCACAGTTCTCTCTAAATACGGCACTGGTTAACATTTAGAATCCTGTCTAGGTGTGAGGTGAGCTAATATTCACAATCCTGTCAAGATGTGGCAATGGCTAGTATTCACAGTTTTCTCTAAATGTGGCACTGGCAAACATTCACAATCCTGTCTAGAGTCGACACAGGCAAACATTAAGAGTCCTGTCTAGATGTGACGCAAGCGAATGTTCACAATCCTGCCTAGATATGATGCAAGCTATATTCAAACTCTTGCCTAGATGTGGCAATGGCTAATATTCAAAGTTTTCCCTAAATGTGCCCCTGGCTACCATTCGCAATTTAGAGTTGATGCAAGCAAACATTTACAATCCTGTCTAGGGGCGACACAAGCAAACATTTACAGCCCTGCCTAGATGTGACGCAAGCTAGTATTCACAATCCTGCCTAAATGTGGCAATGGCTAATATTTGGCATTTTCTCCTCTAAATGTTAGCCTGGCTAACAGTCGCAATACTGTCAGAGGCGACACAAGCACACATTTACAGTCCTGTCTAGATGTGATGCAAGCTAGTATTCCCAAATCCTGTCTAGATGTGGCAATGGCTAATATTCACAGTTATGTGAAGTTGTTAAGCCGGTTAGTATTAGTATCCTGGTCTGATATCTTCTGGGGGTAAGTTGAGTCGCAGGACTTCCGGACAAGAGTGATTGCTCTACACCAGCCCAGGCCACACCTACCTGGATGGTTGCTGCTGGTTGGTGGTTGGCTGCTGGCCTCCCCTGCTGACACACCCTGGAGCCGCCACTGTAGGAGCCACCCTTTGCCTCTGGGCCCTTAGCCGCAGGGTCTGCCGGGCAGAGGGCTGCCCAGGTGAGGTCCAGGATAAGGAGCGTTGGGCCAAGAAGGGCCATAGGGAGGGCGCATGAGGCAGGACTGGAAGGGGGAAGCTGGCACGGGGCATCGCGGACTGCGAGGGTTGTGCCGGGTGAAAATTAAGTGGCATGCTGGTAAATGGGGCAGGAGAACCACAAAGCAAACACTTACATGATTGCCACAGTCTAAATGGCTCAGGAAGCAGGTATGCAGAGGGTTAGACCCTCCAGCACAACACAGCAAATTAACCAATAAGGGCCAGGGGAGCACCGTGAGGCAAGACTGGAAGGGGGAAGCTGGAACAATGCATTGTGGACTTAGAGGGACGCGCCGGATGAAAATTAAGCGGCATGATGGTAAATGGGGCAGGAGCACCAGAAAGCAAATGCTTACCTGATTGCCACGCTCTAAATGGCTCAGGAAGCAGGTATGCAGAGGGTTAGGCCCTCCAGCACAACACAGGCAAAATAACCAGTAAGGGCCAGGGGGAGGGCGCATGAGGCAGGTCTGGAAGGGGGAAGCTGGAACAGGGCATCGCGGACCACGTGGGTCGCACTGGGTGAAAATTAAGGGCCATGATGGTAAATGGGGCCGCAAAAAAGAAATGCTTACCTGATTTCCAAGGTCTAATTGGCTCAGGAAGCAGGTATGTAGACGGTTAGGCCCTCCAGCACAACATGGGCAAATTAACCAATAAGGGCCAGGGGGAGGGCGCGTGAAACGGTACTGTAATGGGCAATCTGCAACGGGGCATAGCTGACTGTGATCGTCGTGCAGGGTGAAAATGAAGCACCATTATGTTATATGGGGCAAGGGCACCAGAAAAGAAAAAAAAACAAAAAACGCTTACCTGATTGCCAAGGTCTGAATTATGACGTACTGCTTTGTGTTGCCCCATCTCCATAATTGACACCTCGGTCGGCTGTTTTGAAATTGTGTCAGCTTCAACAGGGGTAATCATAATGTGAAAATGTTTAGTACTTAGAATTTAAACCATTCTTTACTGAGCAATGATAGCACCATTAAGGAGAGTGGGTCAAGTTGTAATGCCCTCTTGGCATTGTCCACCAACTTAAACTCAGGTGTTTGCATTCGGGCAGGCAGAGTTTGGGGTGGAGTTGCAGCAAAGAGAGAAAGGAGGGGGCAGATCAAAATAGAAAATGACATAGGTGCCTCACGTGTACTACTAATTAATACAGCGGAATCGGGGTACGGACCCCATAAAATGAATTGGGATACAAGCAGCACAAATGAGGGAGGCACAGTTTGGCAGTCAGCGTGCGAGTTTGCAAGGAAGTTGGACAGTGGTGACAGGGGTAGAGAAAACCAAAATGCCGACGGGCGAGAGGTTAAGAAGGAGCAGTGGCACGGACAGTTAGGTGTAGCCTGACAGGGGCGGGGTGGGGGCACGACAGACTCAAGTTGACCAGGAGTGGGGCACGAGGTACCAGAATGTCTACAAGGGCAGTGCACGAAAAAAACACAGAGATGTTAAACAGGGTAAGATGACCCTGTTCCCAATTATTACATACAACATGAACTTAGAAAACAGTTTTATAGTGCAACTAATCATGCTTCAATTAATATACATGTGTATGTTGATGCTTTTATGGTACAAGCCGAAATAACGTTTTAAAGAAGAAGACATACATCCAGCTATCCCCCGCACCCCCCCCGCCCCCCGAACTCCCCCCTCCCGTAAAGCATTGCTGTGACCAGACCATCATTAAATCACACTGATGCACTTTCGGTCTTCACGAGTAGGTCAGCAAACGCCATTTTGTATTTCCATCTATATAGTCTAGTTGAACATTCTCTCATTTTAGAGTGCTTAAAGACCACGTATGAAAAAGGGTAGATACATATACCTTGAACAAACAAAGTAAGGGACAAGGCTTGGAATGTTGTATGCATGTGCAAACGTTATGTTTTGTGACAATAACGGCTTGACAAATTAATGAGGCATATTAGCATCATCATATGGTGAAATAATGTATATTGATGTGTTCAAGTGTTATATTTCCTATTTTTGTAGATTGCATGTCATCCATGTGTCTTAAAAATAGGTGTACATTGTATTATGGATTTGTATTTATTTGTGTTCAAACTATTTACACAATTCTACAAATAATCATAATGATATAAAATAAAGGTGTACATGAGAAGACACTATGAGTCTGTAATGAAATGAAGAAGTGATGCTTATTAAAAAAAATTCAATTCACCACGTTCTCTTAACTCTTTACACAATGACTGCCTGACAGACCTTCAGGGCATCTGCAGAATGAGTAAGTCCCCCACACCCCCCTTCAGTTAAATATGCTGATGAAACAATCATTGAACCCATCTTCGCACTTGTCACGAATTTCACGCCTCGGAAGGAAAAGTCACATTAGTTATGAAGACACAACATCTGTGTGACCTCTGTGGATGGTGCCCACACAGCACATCTGCTGGCGCATTAATGGAGACTTTCCATGTGCGCTGACCCAGGCCACCCACCCATAAAAGAAGCAACCCGCATGTGAAAGTGAACGCATCATAAGGTTTTACTTTTACTTCGGAGATAAACTCCTTGGACCACTGGTTAATATTTAATATCCCTGCTGCATCCCCGTGACGAAGACTTAGCAGCTCATAAGCTTCCGGAGAATTGCGATGTCTATGAAATGCTTACACACTCAACTCCTCCCATAACTTCACATTGGGGACAGCGCTTTAGAATGGGCAGCCAATTAAGTTCATGAATTTCAATAGAATGTGCACCTATTTTTATGCAATATCATCCTTTCATAACTTTCAAAACCCTCTCAGCAAGTATGTGGATTTTAGATGGGCATCCATTGCTTTTGGACTACACTGATAATAATAATGATATAAATACTATCAATAATTATAATAATACCACTACTAGTACTACTACTACTACTGGTAATAATAATGATAATAGTAGTTGATTTAAAAAAAAAAAAACATTTTAACACCTTTGTTTGGAAAGTAATGAAGTGATGGACATCCTTATGGGTCCCAGACCTACAAGTGACTGTCACTGTAGCAGGAAACAGTCCTTGCAACTTACAATGTACATAGTTTACGTTGACAGTTAGCCAGAAACAGAAAAGGTGGAGGCCTTGAGTATCAATAATAATATAAGGTTGTTTTATGGAATTGCAAATGTTGGTGAACAGGGCCGGACGTCCCAGGCTCCTCTGCGATTTAGGACAAGCCGATTGTAGAAGGAGATGTCGCAGGGGAACTAAGAGAATGTAAGGGGGAGGAGGGCACCGGAAGCAGCTGGAGTTTAGTGGAAATGCACCTGTGGGGGGAATCTCCATCTTAGAAGTTAGACGGCATCTTGAAATGGAGGCCTAGCGCCATAGTTATGTCAGTACTCTTACATCGCATCCCGATGGTTAGAAGGGTGTGTGTGTGTGTGTTTTCTGCTCACAGCCCTGACAGGCCTACAGAAGGTTCATTTCTCGAACACACACAGTTCCTTATTGTGTCTTATCGTTAGTGCATGCATCCTAGGAGGAATATGCCCTGAGAGGCCAAGAGAGGGCCTGAATGAGTCTTCCGAAGAGCTATCCATGAACAGGAGGTTAGGGCTTTAGGCCTTCTCCAAGTCCAGATCTCTAAGTTATAGTGGCCCACGACCGCTGGGCAACAGACACAAACATTTGACTGCACTGACCAGCCCAAGACCCCTGGCCATGTACCTGAAAAGTCGCTAACCGATCAAGAAGACCAGAGAGCGGTGACATGCTGCCACCACCATCAGTTCATGTAATTTGTGTTGCGAGGTTCCAGGGGAGAAGGTACCAAATTAAGCAGCAGGTGGGGAAGCTGTGGAGGCACCAGCATGACTGGGATTGGAGCCGGGGTTCACTTAGTGCTGAGAAATTATCACGATCTCAAAAGTATCTCCCTCACTCATGTCCTTTGTACCAGGTGCACTGTAGAAGTTATGAACTAATGAATGGTGCAACTGAATTTGCCAATTAGAGCCATTGTACCTGATGATGGAAGAAGATACCCACGTGGAAGAAGATGGACAGAAGATGTTGTGACCAATCGCCTGGCATCCTGCATGGAGCAGGATATATGTGTGTAGGGTCGCACCAACCAGCTACCTGGATTTGTAACCTACGTGATGTATGTCACTTGTGACGATGTATACATTTATAACCCATTGCTTATTGTGTTTTTGTCAGAGCGCTCCATGGCAGCAGAGTTCTTTTCGGTCACATACTTGTATTTTATGAGATTAAACCTTCTTCTCCTTGCAAGAGGTGTGCTGGGCCTTTTTTTCCCTAGTGGGTTGTATGTTTTCTGGTGAGAACATTGATGGGGTTATTTTACTTCAATGATATGGTATACTACTGTCCGTCTCAGTGTCACTCTAGCCATCAAGGACACTGGAACAGCTCAATAGGGTTGACTGGGATTCACAGCTCTGACCTTAACGTTGCACACAGTTAAGGAAAACAAAGCTACAGATGTACAGTTATAACAGTTACAGTTTGGTTTGGTGTCCTTAGAATGCTGAATGGAGGCTGCTCCAAAACAAAATTGCCTTTTGTAGGCCACCTTGGAGTAGCCCCCAGCAGACAGGATTAACCCCCCCAAATTCCCATGGAATAAGCCATTACAAATGGTGAAAGACCATATGGAAATCAGACTTGGTCCCACCCCAAAAAGGACAGCCCAGCCTGAACCTCTTGATCACATCCCTTCTGCACAAGTCCACAATAATCACCAGACATGTTTCGGCCTCATTGGGCCCCTAGACCCAGCATGCACGGAATGTACGGCGGGGCATACCCATCCCCATCATGGTACAATAGCTGAAATGTGTCTGGGGATGCTTGTGGTCTCGTGCAGAAGGGATGTGATCAAGCAGTTTGGGCTGGACTGTCCTTTTTGGGGTGGGAGCAAGCCTGATTTGCATATGGTCTTTCCCCTTTCTGTAATGGCTTGTCAGGCGAAGAACTATGGTCTGGAGGGTTGCCCAGAGCAATGCCAGAGGTTAGGATTCATTCTAAATCTTCCAGCCATCAACTCTTTTGTTTTGCTATACGCCAATAAAGCATGAGTGGAACCAGCAGTGCATCCCACTGTCTAGTAAGATATATGATTGCAGCTGCTCTCTAAAAACTGCAAAAACAAACCCTTTAGACCACCCTCCCTGTCTCCATCAGTCACACTGACAGATATCTTTAAGTCATTTCAAGCCAAGGAGCTGTTTCTGGCATAATGATCACATCTTTTTACCGTTAACCGCTCCATTTTCCTTAACGTGTGTGGTTGTTGTATGTTCTCATGTTTAGCATATTGTGTTACATTGAAAATCTTTCACAGTGCTTACCAGCATTTATTAAATTAACCCTGTCATGATTTTCATCATGCCTGCAATCCACAGTCTAACCTTCACCCCAAATGCAGTTCAAATGCGGACCTAGGGAAGTGGCAGTTTGTGTGGCAGACAATAGTGGTGTACCCAATGCAAGGCTCTGAAGAGAGTTGCATCTATGTGCTTAGTGCAAGAGAAACCACTTTCCCGCGTACCTGACAGGCTTTCTATTGGCCAGCAATTTAGCTGTGTATCTACGTTTAGAGTCGCTACAAACCATCGGTTAATACCGGTGCGCGAATTATAAACATTAGAAAACACGTTTATCACTTAACTAACAAGTATTTACACTTATTATATAGTGCATGTTATACTCATACGTAAAACACATTAAGAATGGCTCACTATTTTGGTTAGCATGTATGCATAGGTATTATCTTGTAGAGATAATATATGAGCATTACCAATGGTATAGCCCAACAACATACACTGTCCAATCTGAGCAATAAAGTAGTTTAATAGATTACCAGCATCTTTCTTTTCTTTCCACTTCTAACATGTTTACGTTACCTACAACGAATAAGAAATGTGCTAGTGTGGTACAGAACAAAACTAAAAACAACCACAATCATAGTGCTGTTAGGATTGGTGAGCCAGGGGACAGGTAAGGATATATATACCAACACCTGAATGACAATTACACAGGAAGAATTAAAAAACCTAGGACCAATAGATATAGGAAAAATGAATAAAAATAACTTATTTAAGCAGCTGCTAAAATAATGAAAAAGTCACGAAACGGTCCAGTTTTTGGGCCAAGCACTGTCATGACTGATGCATTGAATTAGCTGTTTACTTTCTGTTACACAGGAAGTTAAGACTTGTTGAATCAGATGGCTCCACCAAACTCAGCCTCCATCTGGTCTTCTCAGCGACAGTGCCTCTGGCTGCTTCTGGAGTTGTGTCCCTTGCTCTGTTGTTCAGGTGGTCACATAGGCCTACGCCCACGCCTTCAGGCACATTTGAAGCACCTGTTTTTCTTTGGTAGCCAATCTTCACTAGTGGGTGTAATTGATTTTATCAGTGGATTCAATTTGCTGGGCTTACATTTGAGGTTGTGTCCTATAGGAATAAAATTAGATTTGCAAAACGTGTACATTTCAAGCTGTCCTGCATCTTGGAAACACATCCAAATAACATTCCCATCCAATTTCGGCTGATATCAAGTTTTCTTCCTCTGCTGGGCCTGAATGTGGAATCCATTGCCCATTGGAATGAGATTGATTTTGCATTTATATTTCATTCACAACTTTAGATTGCAACCCGCATAACCCTTCTTTACACTTGCAGACAATTTGAAATTGCTTCTTGAGAATGATGCTGCATGACTCAGCGTTGTCTTCTTTCATGCTATCACATTTTTAAGATTCAAATATTTCCAGATTTACGATTACATGGATCATATTGAAATGGGAATTATTCAACTAACTGTCCATATTACAATAAACAAAGATTCCTTTTCCAGGAAAATGTTAACATGCTTTTCTTATAGGAAGCCATGAAACATTTCAAAATAACATGGCATTTTGAACAGACAGCCCTACGTTTTGAATCCTCTCACTCCAGTTTCATATTAAAATAAGTACAGCTGTTAACATGTGTTCTGGATGTACTCGTTTTAGCATTGAGCACAAAACAATGTTTTTAAAGGATGATGGGCATGCAACATAGGATAGACATTAACCCTTTCACATTTCTTCGTGTTCTGTGCAGTTTGCATGGAGAAAATGTATTTTAAATGTATCAAGGCTTTTTCTGGCATTGTGGCTCATTCCATGTCACTTACAGGGTAAATTGTTTTATTCAATCTTTGTCAAATGCATTGGAAAGCGGTTTAATCACATTTTGTTTTCTGTTTGTTATTTGTGTTTGCAAGCAGTCCATGTCAAATCCAATAGGTTTGAATGATGATATGTAAATATGAATCACTCTCTATGCATTTACTAAAACCTGTCAAAATCAATAGGCAGTATTGCGCATATGTTCCAGGCGTATGAAGCTTGACTTGCTTTTCAATTCACATGTATATATTTGCTCTGCAACAACCCATGTTGTGAGGCAATAGTTCTAAATGAATGATGCATCATGGCTCAAGGATCAATAGACACATTCATATCCAGTGCAGTTAAACATGAGTAATTGTAATATAAAAGTTCACCAACGGTTTAAGATGGACTAAACTTAAGAAGAGAGGTATTCAAAGAAATCAAAAGTGAGAAAGTCAAATTTGCTTAAGTCTGTCCATTGTTTCTCTTTGCCTATACTCCCTTGGGGTCAAGTGAAAGTCACTCAAAATCTGTGGCATTTTCAATTGTTCCATGCACTTCTTTCTTACCTTTGCAGAGTGGTTGCTTTGTCATTTCTTGGTCAGGGTGTTGATCTCACAAGTGGACATTTCTACTCTGCAAGGCTCAATGAACCTAAGCTCATTGATCAGAGTTGCCAAGCTGGAATGAGGTGGTACCAAACAGTCAAAGCTGTGGGAATGGTGGTACACAGGTAGCACAGTGTGTTGGCACTTTTGCACAAATTCCAGTCTAACATTGATCTTGCTTCACTGATTTCCCTTCATTGTGATTATTACTTCTTGCTTTTCTCTGCTAAACAGCAATGTTTTCAAACTCTTTTTGACTCTGTTTCTTCTCATCCACATCGGTTAATCCAGATTCTCAAATACATTCTGTCTTCTCCACCGTTAGACCTTAACTAACTTCCTAAACTTTCGGCCTCTGACTTTGCCAACTATTTCTCTTGAGAAATCTCCCTTCTTTGCACTTCAATTATTCCCTCTGAAGCATCATCTCTTTCAACTCTTTCTTCATCTTCCCACCCTGTAACGACTACTTTTAAATCTCACTATTCCTCCAAACATGCATCTATTGTCCATAACCTAAACATTCTGTCTCTTGATCCCTCTTTACCATCTAACTTTCACCCCATCTCTCTTCTTCCTTTGTTATCCAAACTACTGGTAATTATTATTCCCAGGTGTCTGGTTTGGCAAACACTCTTTCACTCTCTCTCCTTCCATCTTTCGAATCTCACTTCCATCCTCAACATTCTTCTGACACTGCCCTCCTAGCTGTGTCTGATTCTTTCTGACTGCATGCTATTCTAAACTGTACTCTCTTCTTGTTCTTCTTGACTTGTCGGGCAGCCTTTGACACGGTTGATCATACTATTCTTCTGTTGTCTGCACCAACTCGGTTTTCATGATTCTGTTCTTGAAGGGTTCCACTCGTATCTTCTAATCGCTCCTACTCGCTGGTCTTGCATGTTTTCCTTATCCTCTTTCCAAGATCTTTCTTAGGTCCTCTTCTTGTTTCTCTTTACACAAAATCTCTTGCGACTATCATCTCTTCTTTTTCTACTGCTTATCAAATATTTGCAGACAACTCCCAAAATGTGTTCTCCTTTTCATCACTCTCAGACTATATGCACTCTGCCCTAACTGCTTGTTTGCTCTCCATTCAGATCTGGATGTCAAACCACTATCTACTCCTCAATCCCTCTAAGATGGATGTTCTTTTCTTTCCTGATTCCACTATTCCTCACCTCCTTCCTCCTTCTTCCTTATCCTTTTCCCCTTCAATTATTCACATCTCTTCCTCAGCTCATAATCTCAGCATGATTTCTGATTCTTCCCTTTCTTTGTCCACTCACATTTTAACTATCTCCTGTTCCTGTCACTTTCTTCTTTTTAATATTCACAAGTCTTGTTGATTTCTCACCTTCAAGGCTGCTTAGATCCTTATTTTATTCTTTAGCTTTTTTCTGCCTTTTTGTTTCTTTTCTCTCCTTCTTGCTCTCCCCATTTATCCACTCAAACCTCTTTGTTTCATATATTGCTCGTCGGTTTGCACTGAATGTAGCCTAGCCCCTTGCGATTCCATCTCTGATTTATTATTTTCTCTCTGTTGGATCTGTTTTGAGTCTCACCTTTCCTTTTCTTTTTTCTCTGTTTTGTTTTCAGGTTTCTTTATGGTTTGGCCCCTCCCTATCAGTCTTCTGTGGTCTCTTTTTACTCTCCACCTCGGGACCTCCACTCGCAGTCCCTTTTTCTTTTGTCCACTTCTTGCCCCCCTTGTGCCTCTTCTCGTTTTTTCTCCTTTTCACTTCTGGAGCCTAAGCACTGAAATCTTCTCCCACTGCCATTGCACTCTATTTCCTCACTACCTCTTTTCAAATCTAATTTGAAAACCTACCTTCTATCTAATTATCTCATACTGCTTTTCATGTAAATGCATTGTACCATTATGACTACTCTGTAAAGCGCTATGGCGTCAAGCGCTAAAAAAGCTGAATAAAATATTAATACACTTTGCCACACTCGGCTAGTAGAAGGCTACTTAACGTGCAGGTGCATTTTGTCCTGGACCCACCTCAATCTCCTGGCTTCGCTTCAGCTGTCCACTCTTCTTAGTTTGTTATCAATATCCTGACACCTCCTCCATATCTGGCAATGATAAGGCCCTGTTCGCCATCCCACTTACTTCTCTTTCTCAGCCTCCTTCTGTCTCTTCATATGTTACTTCTCCACCAACTTTACCCTCATTTTCTCTGGTCAACCAATTTTGCGTCCCCTTCTTCTGTCCCTCTTTCCAGTTGTTGCACTTCTCTTGCCCTCCTCCATGCCTTATCTCACTTTTTTCTCCTTCCTCCTCATTACCTCTCTCCCAGCCATGTACTATGCAAATGTTATGCATCTCTCTACATCCCTGACTCCATTTGACTGTCTTCTTTGTCACGTTCCATTCTTCTGCTCCCATATTTGTTTCCAGCATCCCCCTCTCTTTATTGTACTTTTCTCTCCCCCTCTTCTGGCACTAATATCTGTATTTTATTTTCTTTGTCCTCCTACTTCAACTATTTTCTTTCAACCTACTCAGTCCTTCTCACCATCACTGCAAATGTCTTTCATTTTTCTCCCACTTCCACATTTGATCCACTTCACTTTCTTTCTCTGCATCCTCTGTTTGTGCTGCTTCCTTACATGTTTTCTCCTCCTCCTCCACTTCTCCACATTACTGTCCTTACCATTTTCATTCACAAGCTCTTTGCTGCTCATTTTCCATCTATGAACACCATCAATCAGCATAGAATGCTCTATGTTTTTATACCAGTACAGATCTATGCCAGGGCCCTGCAATCAATTTAGAATTCCCAGCTGTGCAACTTGCAGAGCTGAGCATGGGGATGTGTCCTCCTGGCTATCATCTGGTACTTTTGCTGATCCAGATTGAGATGAATGAAAATACATGTAGCAGGAGACTGGAACATCAAAAGGGCTAGCCTCAATCTTGCTTGTAAAATCTTTGTTGTTCCTGTCACCAACCATCATCAATGCATTTGCTAACAATTTTATTTATTCATTTGTATTTTTAAAGCACTCACACAGCCCGGGGGCAACAAGGCGCTTTTACAGGAATATGTTTCTTAGTTGTGTATTTATAATGCGCTTAGTACCGAGAGGTTTCTAAGGGCAGACCTGGGGATCGAACCTGTGTTGCTTTGTGTCGTCATGTTTTCAAGGCGAGCACGTTGCCACTGAGCTATTCACTTGGGATACAAGGCAAGCTGTGCATTACTTCTCCAAGCTTGCAGGCCCTCGCAGTGCAGTTGATATTTGTCATAACATTTGGTGAATCAAACCTTTGTTTTCTTGTCCTGACCTGTGGTTTTTTTACATTTCCTTGATCCCACAAAGGTTCCTTTACCATTGTCTGCAGGTCTTTGGTGCTGGCATTTATCTCAGCGCTAATTTCCTGCATCAAGAACTTAAAGAATGGTTGTTGGTTGAAAGACAGATCATCATCTGGTAACTGCCAGTGTCTAAGCAGAGCCCTATGACATTCCTTTCTTCTAGGGGCCCATCGGTCACATGCCTGGGTAGGATACATGCAGATTGGGAGATGTAAAACAGAATAGGATTGGGGAGGTGCGTAGACAACCTTTGAATTGGGTAAGGAAGACTGTTGTTAGAAGGGGCAATGCCCTTTTGGTGTAGGAGTTATGGGGTTTATGAGTAATACATTGAAAGTGTCGTAATGTGTATTTTCCTGCCTTCCTTATTTCTTGGCAAGTTGGACATCTCTTTCGTCACTACCAATCAGATGCATTCTTACACACACTGGGGAACCTCAGCTCCTGTGGTTTCCAACCCTCACAGTGTCCTGATGTAGCCCTTGTCAGGGTTCTTTAGAGATTGGTTATGTGGTACAAAGTCTAAAGCTGACGATGGACTGGAGAGCCTGGAGGATCCACCATTTAACTCTTCAGTCCCTACATCACAAAGAAGGTGGTGGCGCACTGTCCCCATGGTCATTCTAGCCCCATCACATTGCTTGAAATATGGGACTTCATTGCAGAGGCCTGTGTAGATTACACAGTAAATTACCATCCCTCTAGCATTTCAAATGACATTGAATATTCTAAAGTTGTGGCTGTAGGCAATGCTATAAAGAAGGAGGATGTCCCTTCAGAAACTGCCAAGCAGATCTGCAGGCCCATCAAGTGTTTGGAAGAAAAAGACTGGCTCAGTGGGGAAGCCTGGAGGAAGAGGCTGAACATTGACTTCAGGAACAGTGGTGTGATGCCAGTCAGAGGTAATGTACAGCACTGTCAAACCTAAGCTCAATTATTTCATCAACAAG
The DNA here is from genome assembly GCF_040938575.1 of Ambystoma mexicanum. Taxonomy (NCBI): domain Eukaryota; kingdom Metazoa; phylum Chordata; class Amphibia; order Caudata; family Ambystomatidae; genus Ambystoma; species Ambystoma mexicanum. Next base: position 107,376,853 of record NC_090937.1, read on the forward strand.
TCACTCGTGGGAGATAAATGCTTTGGAGATATGAGCTCAAAATATCTTCGCTTGAAGGAGGCATCCTACTAAGCTCTGATTCTGTAGATACCTTTGCAAAAGAACAAACTGTAAGGGAGTGCAGTAATCTAACGGCGGTAATCTAACAATGGAGATACATTACTTTAAAAAGAGACATTTGGACATATATCTCCTCTTACCCCAGAACTGGTTGTTTCATTGACAGAAATCACAAGTATTCTGACACCACATTCTCCCCAAGGTCTGGCTGATAAAGCTCTGTGTGTTTTTGTTGATTGTTATTCCACTAGGTTACTCCTTGTCATTTAACAGAGGTCAACATGTCTAAAAATGCATGTAATGACCACAATGCACAGGGACTCAGTTCTCTGCCTCTGAAACACTTATGTGCACATTATAGCCATGACATTGGTGGACCCTAGCTGGGCGCAGCCATACAGAAACTGCAGCGAAAGGTTCCCACCATAATGGCATGAACCTAACTGGCAATGCCGAAATGTCCTGCTCCAAGCACCTTGTTTTATGGTTGGTCTCTTGGTGACTGTTGTGATACATCACATGACCCCAATTTACCACATTTAAGCAGCACAGAAACAGGGAAAAAATGACAGGCTGCAAAAACAACATAAGCCTGGGTTCTTTCTACAACCATAGTGAAAATCTAAAGCTGGTACCAATGAATATACACACAGTACTGCTCAGCTTCAAAGTGAGAAAGGGGCCAACCCCCTCAGGCCATGTTGCTCTAAGTGGTCTTATAATATTGTTTCATTTGTTAGGCACCATGGCCTGAGGGGGATGGCCTTAACCTCATTTTGAGGCTAAGCAGGGTCAGTCCTCGTTACTGCATGGATGGGAGACCTGGGTTATCAGTGATTTTTTATCCTTGGTGTCACTGTACAAAAATCATTTTTTTTATATGTAAAACATTGCAGGCTTGAGAACTCCCAATGTCTTTAGTTAATGCCCTGTGCGATAAAATGTATTGCTGAGGATCACACACGTCGGTTAAGAAGCGTGCTACAAGCCCCTTGTTTTATGGCCAGTCTCTAAGTGACTGTTGTGATACATCACACAACCCCAACTACCCGCATTTAAGCAGCACAGAAAAGGGTAAAAAATTATCGGCTTCAAGAATAACATATGCCCAGGTACTTTTGCCCCCATAGCAAAAATCAAAAGCTGGCACCCATGGATATACGCACAGTAAGTGGCCACATATTTTAAAGTGAAATTACATGTAGTTCAATTGACTTTCTCCTTAGAAGAAAGTGCACAAGACAAAATAGCATTGGACATTTAAACAAAGTAATGAACACCAGAAAAATAACCTGACAGAGGATATCTTTCAAACATATGCTGCTAAAGTATAAAAGATGCTCACTTTTTAAACCCAGCAATCTGTAGTGAAATATTCCATGGGAAACAAAATTCCAATATGAAACAAATGGTTCTGGTCTTGTGGGTAAGTGTCTGGTAACACGACAACCTGAGCAAAATCCTGGTATCCAAATACTTGAGCAACTTTACCAACCTCAAAAAACCCCAAGTGGTTGCACCCACCCTCTGACAAAAAGTTATGCTGTCCACCCACATGTTTCCTTTACTGGTGCCTTGAAAAGCAACCACAATCAGGGGAAAATAACTGCACCAGTGTGCAAGATTGCAAACTCTCTTGCCAGATTGTGGGCAAATACTCATGACTTACACACCCTCTCATCATTTCCCCTCCTGACCCCATGGCTGTCTTTCAACAATACTCTACTTCATAAAGCTAACTTCAAAAGTACACATACCATAGTGTCACTCAAATATATACATCCTTATAGAACTATGTTAGGCAAACGTGTACAAATATGGCATTACTCCGCCCATTTTAACTGTGAGACTACAAATACCAGAATGCAATTCAGCAAAAGGCAGAACATTGTATCTGAGTGCAAAACCTTCAAGGACAGACAGTAGCACAGTTCAAATACCTAAATAATTTAGATGCCAATTTGGTCGTCCATCCATGCAGTAACTGGGACCGACCCTGCTTAGCTTCAAAGCAAGAAAAAAAAGGGCTGGCCCATTCCTCTAAGTGGTCTTGTAAGTTTGGCTCATTTATTAGGAAACATGGCCTGAGGAGGCTGGCCCCTTTATCACTTTGAAGTAAAGAAGAATCTGTCCTGGTGACCGTATGGATGGGAGATCAGTGATTTTTCACCCCTAACATCATTATTGTTATAAAAATATCTTTAAAAATAAAGAAAAATGAAAAAATGGAACTGCAGGTACCGAACTGCACATATAGCTATAGCTGCGAATATCGGCAAAACAGATGGAATTAAATGCTTCCCAGGCCATCCCCAAGTTGCCCCCTCATCTGTGCCAGCTCACCCCACTCCCCAGATGGCCTCTGCACCTCCCCTGTCCTCTCCATTTCACTGCAAAGTACATGCTGTACCTGTGACATGGTTTGCTTTCAGATGTCGGCTGTTCGCGGCTATAGCCGAGGCTACAGAAAGCTTTGTGTTGCAAACTCAGTCACTGGACACCCTCCAACTCCCAAATGTCACTCAGTGCTTTATAGCTATCCCCCCACCTCTACCCTGATGGCATTTGTATGGTTTTTGACCTGCAAATAACTTTTTACTGCATTTCATTTTCCCATAACCTCGATTATAGACTCGAATATCTCTTGCATCGAGAGAAAAACAAGATGGTGGTCGTTTAATTTCTGAAAACCATGATCCTGCAATGCACCATGGGAGATATAACTATAATTTTTGGAGAAGGGGGTACCCCATTCTCCGTCAAATTTTAAAATAACCACAGCACGGAATAACCTCAAACAACGCATGGAGTGCAAGTCAATTCTTCGTGTCCAAATTGGTCATGGTCCAAATTCTGTCCAGCAGTTTGGGCTGTGTGCTTTGGCAAAAATTGACTTTTTCTGTCCATGGGAAAATGAAAGGGAAGTAGGGTGCAGTTTTGGAAAAAATATATTTGTTGACGCTTAATAACTTTTTGGTTTTTATGAATCTTTACGAAAAGGTACAGTCTGTGGGGATAGGGGGGTCACAGATGTTTAATCATTTTCGAAATTACGCCCAAATCCGTTATTCGAATCAAAAGTTATTAACAATAGAATATGGAGGGGTTCCTACATGTCTCCTACTCACCTTATCTATAGGGCAGCTATCGAGCCTGCGGTAGTGGTCCTGTAGTTATGGTTATGTTGGTCAACCAATAGGAAGAAAACTTTTTGGCCGGCTTATAACTTTGCCCCCATGGACGAATCCTCACAAAACTTTGCACAATTAGTATATGGCCCGCTCGATATGGTTCTGCAAAGTCTGGTTTTGTCAAGGGAGGGCAAGGTTATAAAGGGGTCCCAAAATTTGTGGAAATCCTCATAGACGTAATGGAAAAAATGTTTTGCTCACGTCTACAGCCCAAACCACTGGATGAATTTTCACCAAATGTGTGCTAGGAATGGCGGCTTGATCCCAAAAATGTGCTTTTGTAAATTTGGTGTAAAACTGTCCTGTATTTTTTTTTAAACAGCCAAAAAGTAGCTAAAGAAAATGATTGATATCTGGGTCTGGTCCGCAGACTCACTTCCCTATTTGGTCCGTGGACAGCCCCCTGGACAAATCAGGGGCCAGCATGATATCTGCGGACATCGATCACGCCCGTTGATTCAATGATAAAAAAGCATGAGGTGCATCACACTTTTTGAAACGGTCACCATGTCGTATCTGCAGACAGCGCAGTGGAGGAAAAGTTTGGAAAACACATTTGGGGTTATTTGGTGGTCAAAAGAGGAGCTAGAAAGGGTGGGTGGTGAAGTAAAGGTGAAAGGGGCTGAAGGGGTAACAGAAGGGCATGCAGGTGCTGCGATAGTCCACAGACAACACAGTAGTCCTCTGACTTTGGAAAACACATTTGGCATTATTTGATGGCTGAAAGAGGGCATGGAAATGTAGGGGATTCGAATAAAGATGATATGGATGGAAAAAAGGGTTTCCAGTTGCCTTCAAGTCTGCGGCAAAATTTTAGTGTCCGCAGACATCATTTCAATTGCAGGGGTTTCAGGGCCATTTTGTTATGTGAAGGTGTATTGTACACACTTGTTATATGGTTTAATTATATTATGGTGGTTGCGGCCAGTTTCCAGAGTCATGGGGCATGGCCACAGGCCATGCCTCCAAGTATCTGGGCACAGGCCACACCCACTATGGTAATATGTGTGTAGTTATTATAGGTACTGTGGGGGATTATACAGCATTTTACTAATATGGTGGGATTATATAATTTAAGTCTATATGGTATGTATGATTGTAGTACAATTGAGGATAGTGCTTATGGAATATGTACTTGTTTAAACTTGGTATAGTTATTTTATTGCATACAGTAATCAAGCTGGAATCTCTGGTTCTTTTTCTGTGAAAAAAACAGTATCATTTGTTAAGCCACATAGTTTAAAAGCTTTAATCACATTCAATTTTAAATATACATTTACTTTTTTTTTAACCTCATAAACAGTACATCCTATGTACTATGTTGTGCTGTGTTGGATACAACATTAGTGTGTCCTACACTGTTGTTGTATTGACATGAAATAATTATTTGGTCATTCGTAAAAAAAATTCCACAGCGGATAAAAGAAAACGATTATAGTTATGTTAGTGTAAATGGAATAGTATGTTTGTTTGAAGTGTTTTGTAATTATGGAATATTTAAAGTAGCTAGATACCCATTGGTGTATTTTAACTATATCAAACTTTACGAGATGTTTTGTAGTAACATGAACTGTGATGGCGTATTTCAAGTGTATTGCTATGAAGGGTATTTTTTAAGTATTTAGATACCTGTTGGTGTATTGTAGTGTTATGGATGTAGTTAGATACCTGTTGGCACATTCTGTTTATTGTGCTACAGTTTACTGAGCACATTTGGGTTGAAGTAATATAGATTTGCTAGTAACCTATGTTTTGGAGTAACTGAAGTCTCATTACATTCAAACCAACCACTTTTTTTTTTGACATATGCAGTATGGTGACCTGGAGTGGTTATGGCACCAGTGTGGTATATTATGCCTACTGTTGTGAATGTTTTCTTGCCAAGAGATACTTGACATATTAGCATATTAGAAATTCTGCAGAAGCTGGTAAAATGGAATTGATTCACAATTTGGTATGAATACATACACAAATCTTTCATTAGGGATGTGCTGTTGTGAAACATAGTTGCAGAGAGTGCATATATGTTTCCACGTGTATGGAATCTGGAAGATTTCATGAATAGGGATGTTTTTGGTTTCAAGTACTTGTAGCAAGTACATTAGGAATTTGTGTAGATCTTCCTGTGTGTATATGGTAAATGTTAACATTCCTGCACAGTAGTCTAATTCTTGCCTTATATATGAGACACTGTAAGTGTTGTCAGGATTATTTGTGGTATTTCTATGAAGGGTTAGTATTTGCAAAAACTGCTGGTCCGAGTCGTTTAAGTAAACGGTGTGAACAATTGGTGGGATTTGGAAGGGAAGATTGATTGTTACATTTGCATAGAAATTACTACAGTTGTGTTGCTGAATTTAAATGGACCAGAGAGTTGTGCCTCTGCATCGTTTGATGGGCCTGCAGATCTTTTTTGAGAAGAGATATGTGTCTCTTTGTCTTCTGATAAATCTGCAGTTTAGTTTGCACTAGACAGTTTTCTGGTTGTATCATATGATGAAGAAGCAGTTGGTTGTTGTTTCTTTAGCGGTATTGTTGGGAGATCTGTTATAAATTCTGTTTGTATTTGTTTTTTTTCAAAGGTTTGATGTTTTGAAGTACAGGGTACATATCTAGTTGGGGTATACATAGCATGTAGCCTGTTGTATTCTAGGATGCAAGGAATGTCAGCATTGACTTTGTTTGCAACAAAGTTAACTAGGAATAGACCACCGAGTGTTGTCAGGAATCGACTCACCCGCGCGTGCAGGCTTGCTACTGTGCCTCCTGGCATGACCCATAAGGATACAGCTCCACTTAAATTCTCGGGAACCCTTTCTCGATAATCTGGGTTGTCACTGTCTTCCCAGTTCCAGCGGAGAGCTCAGTTTCTCTTGCGCTACCTGTTGCCGTGGTGACGATGGAAGCATTTCCCTACTAGTCATAATGCTGGTAGGAAGAGTATGTCTCCTGCTCACGTGGTACAGAGACACGTGACCCACTGCGAATAAAGTCTGCCCTCAGTGACAGCCCAGTGCTTCTGATTGAAGTTGCTTTGGACTTCCATGTTCTTGATCACTCTTCACATATCTTTGACATTGCTTTTGTTACCCAGACTTGCCTTACCTAGTGCTCCAGTACTTAGCTCTTTGCCTGATATCTAGTTGACCCTGCTTGGTTATAGACTGCCTTTGCCTGTCATCTTGCCACTGTTTGCTGCCCGCTCAGTCTGTTTCTATGGATTGCTTTGCCAGATGAATTGTACCTGTTGCCCGCTTGTTGCCGACCCTGCCTGTCTTACAGACATCATACATTCTACCTCACCTTCTGAAAGTGCACATTTGAGACCTTTTCCTCTGTGCCATCTATCAACAAGTCAGATGCACACATATGCTTCCTCCTCATCTAGGCGTCCTCATGCATCGGGGTAGGTCCTTGGAACGTCCATGGATTCAGGACAGCTGTGGTTGCAAGGTTTACCTTTAGGCATCCTTGTGCCGGCGGGATAGAACATTTGGAACTGTACTTTGGATTCTGGATTATCAGCATTGGCACAAACCACAATATTGGTGAGAAACTGTATGCTTTTTTTCTTGACTATAGCCCAAAATATTTATTTCGGTTAGTTCATGGTCTGTTCTTGTTATATATGAGACATAGTATCAACAACCACCTATCCAGTTGTTACCGGCTTGGGTTGTTTATCACTGGTTATAAGGTTGGTCCCTCCTTTCTGTTTTAGGTGTGAGGTTGGCCGCCAATATCCCAGTCATACTGATTCTTCCTTTCTTGTTTCTACAGCCGGCGTGTCGTGGGTGTGTGTCTCCTCATCTGACTACTAGATCCTTCTTCCTGTTACCATTAAACAGCAGAGGGGTACAATAGTAGGAAGAATTCTTCAAATAACATTAGTCGGGTGTGTCTTGTCCACGATCCCCCCACACTGTTCAGCAGTAGGGGCGATAAGTTCTGACAAGTGTAGAGAGACGTGAAAATAATGTAACTAATACCTTCTTTAAAGACTGTGCTGCCAATGTCAATCACTGCGTGATCTAGGGTTAGACCTTGCAATTTGTGAATAGTGACAGAATATGCAAGAGATAGGGAGAATTGTTCTCTGTGTACATACATGTCTTTGAAAAGAAGGAAACATACTAATGTGCAGCCAATTTGTTTTACTTCTGCAAGTTTGACAAAGTGGATGTTGTCAAACTGAATGTTGTTGTCATGTGGATATGTTTGGAAGCCAACAACTGTACTAATTGCTCCATTGACTAAACCTTGTTCTAGGTCAAGGTACATTTTAGAATTACTCTGCAGTTTAGCTACAAAGGTAATATTTTTTTCAAAGCAGCTGTATTGGAGATACATTTTTATAAGCTATTTAGTTGTGCAGTTGCTTGTTGACACATATGGGGGTCTCATGTTGTGCTCTTCTAGTTTGTCTGTTAAGCTGATATGCAGTGTGGGTTGCATTTCCTTTTTAAAATGTTCCCATTGAATTCACTACCTCTTATAAAGGTTGGCATTAAGGACATGCATTTTATATTTTATTGAGTTAATTGTTCAATGACATCAGGAGCAGATGTGTTTTGCCCCATATAGCTTATGGATTGGTCTACTATTTAAGATGGATGTGCCACATCCAGGTTTTTTGAGGATGCCTGGCATGGAAAGTGGACTGCGGAGACCGCAGACAGTTGTGGATATCCGCGCACATCAGCGGATCAGCGAATCAGGTTTCCTGAATTTGGTGTGTCGTGTGCAAGACTAGGTAGCAAGATTTATCTTTGTTGTGTGCAGTGAAGATGGCTATGGAAGCAGACTGACTGGATTGTGGGAGACTCGTGGGTCCATTGGCTGAAGATGTATTCTGAGCACTGTGGATTGTCTCACAATATTGGATCTGATGAATTATAAGTTTCATGGTATGTTGTTTGACAAATGAAGTGGGTGGATTTCCTCCCGTTTTTTTGAGAATATTGTTAACTTGAATCATCCGGAGTTCATTGTAGTGCACTGCGGCGGCAACAGTTTGGACTTTGCTACCAGAATTTATTTACAGTTTGCAATGAAGGATACAATTGGAAAGTTGATGGAACTGTTTCTACATTCAAAGAAATGTTTTCATGGATAGCCCAGAGACAAAAGTAGATGCGTTCAAATTTATTTTGTCCACAATTTGAAAAAAGCAAAACATTCAAAATGCAATGAAGCAGTTTTTGTGAACATATAGAATATGGATTCAAGTATTATTTAGTAGTTGAAGTAAAGAAAAAGGAAAAACAGAACAAAATTAGAAGCTTTTTTGTGAAGGTTTGAACAAATAATTAAGTCCATTAGAATAATTGTTAGTTGAGTACATAAAAACAAAGAATAAAACAATATATATCTAAGCTAAAAAGAGGAAAAAGGTTATTTTAAGAGAAACCATTTTTGAAGGAAAAACTATTTAAATGTTTTTAATTTCCCCAACCCACGCCTGGAAGTTTTCATATGTCGCACACTACCCTGCTCTGCAGGGACTATGCAGACTCAAAAAGGTCCTGTACATGTTTCTTTTAGTTCTATTATTTAACTGTAAAAGGTGGCTCCTAAAGGAACAGTTTTTGGGGATGTTTTGTGATTTTGTATTTTTTTTTCATTTTTTTAGGAGAAGCAAGGTAAGGTAAGGGGGGAAGGGGCTCCAACCAAAGAGACGGAGGGTCAGATGGACAGAGGAAGATGTTGGGTGAGCCTTACATTTAAGGTGGGGGCAGTGTTTCCCGTGCTCCTTGACCGCAGCCTCAAATGCACTACAAAGCTGACCCCATGGAGATTGGTGCGTTGCAATACAAACATAGTACTGAGACCCTCTAAAGGTGAAGGTCAACACGTTCTGTATGGCCTGCAAGGTGGCCGCTGGGATCCTCTTCCCCACAGGAGTAGTCTGTGTGGTGACAGGAGCGGTCGAGGAAGATGGGGTAGAGGCTGTAAACCTGCTTCTCACTGAAAAAGGTAAAGCATTTTTCAGAACTCCCGGGTGGTTGAATCTGGTGTGGCCATGCATGGAGGTGGTCCCATAGGAGTACAAGCCAGGTTTTCCATGACTGAGTACAACCTTGGCTGCCCGACACTTTGGAACACCCCCCAACGGTGATGAAAAAACTCCACTCTGTAGACTCACTCCAGGTGCTAGAGGTAGGCACTTCGTCTACCTCATATTTGTCTTCCTCCTCATCCTCTTCTGCATGCTTGCACCTTTTCCTCTTTCCAGGCCCTCCAGATGGTGATGGTGGTGGGGGTTACCGGGGAGGAGAGATGGCCATAAAAGATTCCTTTGGATTGAAATGTAGCTGTTCTGCAAACCAGGTGCTGTGAGCTGCTCTCTGCTGGATAGCCAGATTGAGAATGACTATGGGTGGGTCACTTCAAATGAACTGTTCGTGGAACGCACAACTGTCCACAGACTACTGCATCAAAAACAGGCCTTGGAAAGTTGTAAAAATTTGCAAGATAAACTAAGAATGGGTCTTGGTACTCTGGAAAGGTAAACCTTCAACTTGAAACACCCTAAATTGGTGGGACATGCCGTTTTAAACTGTCTGTGGAGCATGGCCACTGCTCGCGCTCAGGCCATCGCACTGCACTGGTGCAGTCACATGATGACATCCGGGGATGTCCACAGCGCTGAAGGCCATCCCCGGACACCACAGGGCACGAGACACAGTGCGCATGCGCATGATTGTCTGAGGAACAGGCACGCAGTCTGCATACTAATTAAACATGCATCATGTCAGAACTGACATTTCCAGACATGACGCGATATCTGCGCACACCTCCAATTTGAGGACGGACACTTGTTATGTCCGCAGACTAATAATTGGGCTTTTAAAAAGAAAAAATGATTGCAGAATTATATGCAAGACATTTATGGTATAACAATTATTTATGAAAGGGATGGGTTATCTGAATGGAAAACATACATGGAAGGTTTGGGATTTTCTAAGCAATCATCATCAGTGGAGGGAGGGAGTGATGTTTCATCAAAATATCTTACATTTTTATTTTGGGAATTTGATGTGGGTGATTGCTGGCGGAAAGGGGAACAGTTGCAAGAATGACAGTGATTGTCAAATTTTAAATAATATGATTTTTAACATTTTATGTGCAGTTGGGGATAGAGATTGTCTTTATGATTCTTGAGACTCTCCATAATTAAATTGGGTCAATGTTTCTTCATGTAAAATATGTTGCTGAAATTCACCAGTTAAGCAACCATAACTCACGCCACCACTGTGCACTGCTAAGCCTAACACCCAGGACATCAAAGATGACATCACAAATGTCATTGGAACAAAAGTTCTCAATGAATCTCTCACTGGGATTTTTGGAGACGCCTTATGTGTAGTAAACATGAATGCGTAAAAATCAAACCAATTGCTTTATTAGTTTAATTTTAATACAACCTATAAGGTTGTGTCCAAGTAATATTCCTCAACTGTTCATATATCTTTTTCAAGTGCTTACTTTATTTTGAAATGTTATCTCATTATAGCAGAGACCCCAGCCAATGCATTTCGGACATACTGGCCAGCCTCAGAGCGGGTTCTAAAATGTATAAACTGACAGTTGGTTATATTGACCCTCAATACAAATTTGGTAAATAATACACTGTGTCACAGCTATTACAAACTCATACCTGTATTAGCACTTTACTTCCTTTCAAAAGCACATACTTCTTTTATATTTCAAATGGCTTGTACGTGGTCATCTCACTGAAACAGCACTCTAATTCACAATGCCATGTCCACCAATTATGTGTCCCATGTAACGCAGCAAATATCACTGTAACAATAAAGAAGAACTACTTGTACATGTTGTCATTTGCATACCACCGCCTCTATAATGATGCACATTTCTATTATGAGTTGTAATTACTGCTATCATGCAGTATGTTGGTGTGTCTAGAATCTTACCTCGCTCCAAAGTGTGAAACACACGTCTCTGTTTAGTGTTGCGCTGCAAGCGTGTGGTAAATTGCTGGCATGTTCTTCAAAGTGGGTTCTATGGTTACTGCATGCCTGGCCTCAGACCTACGGATTAATGTACTTAATATAAGCCCGTTTTTCTGAAACAGTTCATTGTTCACTGCTCCCCTCTTCTTGTCTAATTATGTGTCCCATGTAACACAGCAAATATCACTGTAACAATAAAGAAGAACTACTTGTACATGCTGTCATTTGCATACCACCACCTCTATAATGATGCACATTTCTATTATGAGTTGTAATTACTGCTATCATGCGGTAGGTTGGTGTGTCTAGAATCTTACCTCGCTCCAAAGTGCAAAACACATGTCTCTGTTTAGTGTTACGCTGCAAGCGTGTGGTAAATTGCTGGCATGTTCTTCAAAGTGGGTTCTATGGTTACTGCATGCCTGGCCTCAGACCTACGGATTAATGTACTTAATATGAGCCTGTTTTTCTGAAACAACGCATTGTTCGCTGCTCCTCTCTACTTGTTTGTAATCCTAGATGTACCTGTATTTCTCTCGTGGCACCTTCATCAGCCTTAGTTCCAACCGCAGCGTCCGTGTTGCCAATGGTTACACAGCACTGCAGGTCACTTTACTTACTTTTGAATGATAAGTCAGCACGTGTAACCTTTGTAATACGATGCAAGCCAGCGCACTGATCATGATGTGATTGCTGCGTTCCCTAGGTAATGCTACTCTACACTGTTACGTTCTATTCCTCTAATGTTTAAGCAAAGATAAACAATATGGGTACCTCACCATCGTCCTCAACAAAAGATATAACAATTTGACCAAGCATTAATACGCATTGTAATACACGTTATCCTGAACCACATCATAATTTCCAAACAACCACAAAAAATACAAATACCAGCTTTTGGGTTATGCGTTGAGACATGAAATTTATAGTTTGCATTTTTTAAACAACCAAATAAAGAAAATAAAAAAGTACTTGTACTGAAATGTTCATCCTTTGGAGGTAATAAATCAACCCTTTCATTCAGTATCACTGCTTGCTTGTTCTTGGTGGTTTCCCTGGTAAATCCTATATACAACCACATGCTCAGTCCACTCAGCGTATCATCTGGTGACAACTTCTCTTTAACATAGCAAAAAAAGTGTTTAATATCAGAAAGCATCCTACTCTTAATATTCCTTCTGATTGCAGACCGCGTGCTAAATTTGGCTTTATATGTGCACCTTGAATTACATATGTCATTATGAACTAAGTCTTTTAGCGTTCTTCTCCATAAGGTATTAATTCAATTTATTCTTTTTTGTTGTTACAAAAAGCAATGTATACTTAATTCTTCATTTAGCCCGACAGGAGCCATTGTGTCCAGTCTATGAATCCAATAACCTTTGTGTTGCTCCGATCTTGTGCTAATGTTCATGCATAAATGTTTAGCGTAGACCACTCCTAGAACTTGAAAACAAATCTGTGCTATTTGATATTTAAATAAATTGAAGTGTCTAGCAACAGGTGAATTCCGATTGTTGGCCCTTATATTGGATTTATGTTCATTCCATCGTACCTTTACTTTCCGACTTGTTTGGCCAACATAGGTGAGTCCACACTGACATTTTAAGGTGTAGATGAAATTTTGAGTATCACAAGTAGCATAATCTTTAAGTTACATTTTTTCACCAGTCTTTGAGTGCGTGAAGATGTTGCCTTTAGTAATGTTATTGCAATTGCTGCACGAAATGCAAGGGTATGTTCCTGAGTGCTTGCATGCTTGTTTTGCTGTTACCTCAGATTGCGTTTTGACTAACAGTCATGTTCTCACTTCTTTTAAATGCAAAAATTGGTTTCTCGATGAACTGATTTTGAAGTCTTGTATCATTAGATAGCATAGGCTAATGCTTTAAAACAGTTTGCTTGATCCTGTTTGTTTGGGTGCTGTACTTGGTTACGAATACTAGAGGATTTTCGGATCCAGTCCTCTTTTCCTTAGGGTTCAACAAACTGTTGCGTTCCTGTGTACTTGCTTTCAATTTCGCTTTGTGTAGTTCATCATCATGGTAACCTCCGAGTTTAAATTTGTCAATCATAGCTTCTGATTCAGTCTCCCAATTGTTGGTTGTGCTTATTTTTTGGTTGTGCTTATAATCCATTTTACTCGTAAAAGCTGACTGTATGGTAAGCTCTTGATAGTTGATGGTGGATGCAAACTTAGTCTGTGTAAAAGATTATTTCTTTCAGTAGGTTTTTGGTAAATGTTCGTAACCAGATTTGAAGCTGTTGGTGTAACTTGTACATCTAAAAAATGTAGACCTGGGTTACCAATTTCGAAAGTAAACTGAATTCTTGAATCAATACAATTGAGATATGACAAAAAGGAGGTCAGATTTTCTTTTTTCCCACTCCAGATCATAAAAATATCGTCAATGTATTTGCCCCAATGCTTAATGTATTTGTGCCATACCGGATGTTTACAGATGTGATATTCTTCAAATTTAAGCATGAATACATTGGTGTATGCTGCCGCCATAGTCCATTTACAATTTCCACAGAATTTCATGGGTTTTATCAGTGCAACTTGACCATAACATCTCTTTAACAAAGTTTTTTCACTGATATATATTATATATAACAGTTTATCTAGTTGTCTAGTTTGCCTCGCTCTTGCAATATGGATTTGCAATTCTCCATGTATTTTCAACTCCTTAGCCAGAGATGAACAAGTTACTTACCCCTCGTAACGTTCTTTTGACTGATTTACTCCCACGTAATCCTCATTTTTGATGTCTCCAATATCCAGCTTCAGCTGCTTCTGATTCTTTTTTGGCAGAGGGCGCTGTGCGTCAGTGCAGTCAGTTGACTTGATGTCTCTCGAGGGCGTCCATCTTGAGGATGTTGTCACCGAAAGCATATATAGCACACACAGCGCCCGTTGACCAGATCTGTTTTTTCGTGTCATTCTTAAGTAGAACTACCCGCATCAAAGCTGATTTAAGCATACTAGACTGTGATGGAGCTAAAGCTCCAATAACATGGGAAATTATATTAAGGGGTAGGTTGGGAGGGGCAGCGAGGAATACGTGGGAGGAACATCCAGTCAAAAGAATGTTACCAGGGGTAAGAAACTTGTTCTTTGAATGGCTTGTGTCCTCCCGCATATTCCTCATCTTTGATAGACTCCGAAAGCAGTGTTTGTTTTGGGGGAGGGAATAAGAATGTTGTCATTAATGGTATCCATGAACGGAATGAAGTAATGCCTTACCAAAGCTTCCATCTGACTTAAGGTGGAATCAAGGCAGTAATGCTTAGCAAAAGTGTGAATTGTAGACCAAGTGGCTGCCTCACAAATGTTTTTAATAGGAACACCTCTTTGCAAAGCAGAAGAAGTAGCCATGCCTGTGGTGGAATGGGCTCTCAAGCCTTCTGGAGGGCCCTTGCCGGCCAGCCTGCAGCATTCGGAAATAGCTAGAATAATCCATCTGGACATGGTCTGTTTTGTTACAGCCTGTCGAAGCCTATGACCTGTGTATCCTATGAATAATTGTTCATCCAGACAACATTTTGACAACCTTGAAAGGTAGAAACTCAGAGCCCTTTGTGGGTCGAGCCTGTGTAACCTCTCATCCTCCTTGTCCAGATGAGGAGGAGGGTAGAAAGTGGGTAACACAATCTATTGTCCTAAATGAAAGTCTGAAATGACCCTAGGTAGGAATGAAGGTTTGACTCCCAGGATGACCTTGTCCTTATCAAATACTGTAAATGGTGGTCTATAGGATAGCACCTACAACTCACTCACTCTATGGGCTGATTCCAGTGCTACCAACAGGATGGTCTTGAACCTTAGTAGTCTTAAAGGACATGTATTGAGTGGTTCAAATGGTGCACACATAAGAAACTTTAACACTAGATTAAGGTCTAAAACAGGAAATTGAAAAGGAGTTTGAGGGACAACATTAGTGAGGCCCTTCAGAAATTGTATCACCAAAGGTATCTTAAAATATGAAGTTTCCTCAGAAGAGCGCTTGAAGATGGAATGCATTATTAAATATCCATAATGGTCCCAACCTGGAGGCCCAGATTGACCACATCAGCAGAAAAGATATCACCTCCGGTGTCTTGCATAGTAAAAGGTCCATATTCTTGTCCCTGCACTGGCAGCGGTACAAAGATGTTGTTGCTGGCCTTCTTGTCGAAAGCAAAATCTCAATTATGTCCTCCAGAAGGTTCCAATACTTGTGCTTCAGCCTCTCGGATACCATGCATGAGGGCTGAGTGTCTTGACCTCTGCATGGATAACCCAACCCTCCTCTTGGTAGAGAAGGTCCTCTCTTTGTGGAATATGTATTGGAGGGCAGATTGACATGTTCAGAAGGTCTGTGTACCACATCCTCACGGCCTGATGCGGAGCAATTAGTATAATGGATTTCATGAACCTCCTGATTACGTGAGGAATAACAGGGACTGGAGGAAAAGCGTACAGGAATGGAAACTGCCAATCCACTATGAAGGTGTCTCCTAGAGCTCCTCTTGGGGAAATTCCCAGGAGCAGTACAGTTCACACATCCAGTTGACACTGGCCATGAACAGATCCACTTGAAGGATTCTCCAAAGAATGAAGATCTCTTGAAGGACTTCCTGAGCTAGTTCACACTCTTGGGAGACTGTGCTCTGCCTGCTGAGAGCATCTGCCAGCGTGTTCTCCTCTCTGGCTCGGTGGACTTCCAATAAGGAGACTCTTTCTTGAATTGTCCAGAAAAAGAGCTGCATTGCCTCTCTGCACAGTGGTAGTGAACGTACACCTCCTCTCTTGTTTAGATATTACATGACCACCATGTTGTCCTTCATTATCAGGACATTCTTTCCCCACACAGAGGGTAGAAAGGCCTTCAGCACTAGTCTGATTGACCTCAGCTCCAAAAGGTTAATGTGTATTTTGGACTCCGATGGAGACAAATGACCGCTGATTGTCAGATCATTGGCGTGGTTTCCTCACCCTGTTAGTGAGGCATCCGTCACTACTGTTATCTGCAGCCATGGTTGCCAAAAAGGTTCTCCCTTCAGAATGTTGTATGCACTGGCCCACCACAGTGTATCCTGTGTAACCCTGATTGGAACCTGAAGTAGGTCTAACATGTTGCCCAAGAACTGAGACCAGTGTGTCCTGAGAGCCTTTTGAAGGGATCTCATTCTCAGGCGAGCCTCTGGCATCAGATAAATGCAGGATGCCATGAGGCCAAGCCACTTTTGAGATGTATCATGTGTGACTTCTTGTATTTTGAGGGAGAGGCCCAGTCTATGGGGGGAGTGGCAGATGACACTGAGATGATCCAGTGCTTGTTCGGGAGAACGTGCTCTGATCAGCCAACCATCTATGTAGGGGTGTATGTGAATCCCCCCTCTCCTGAGACTCGCTGCCACCACCACCATCAGTTTTGTGAATACCCTTGGGGCGGCGGTCAGCCCAAATGACAGAACTTGAAACTGATAATGAGAACCACCAACAGCGTAGTTCACAAAGAGTAATTCTACTCAGAAAAACAGGCGCTGTGCATGCTATATGTGCCTTCAATGACATCATTCTCAAGATGGAGGCCTTTGAGGGACATCGAGTTGACTGCATTGATGCACAGCACCCTCTGCCAAAACAAAAGGAATGATGCAGCTGAAGGTGGATATTGGAGATATCAAAGATGAATACGTGGGAGGACACAATCCATGCGAAAGAAGATCTTTTCATATGGGCCTCATGGCAGCTTGACTTTTAGACTACAATACTTTCAATGACTGACAGTAGCATGGTTTACAAAAAATAATGCGGATGCTATATGTTTTCTTTGTGTGTTAGTGTGTTAGGAGATATTTAAAACGAAGAAAACACATGGCATCCAGGACTGTGAACTGTTTCCCATCCATGAAGTAACCGGTAGCGACTCTGCTTAGTTTCAAAGTGAGGAAGGGGCTGGCCTCCTCCGGTCATGTTTCTCTAAGGGGTCTTGTAACCTGTTCTCATTTATTAGGCAACATGGCCTGAGGGGGCTGGCCCCTTCCTCACTTTGAATCTAAGCAGGGTTGGTCCCCATAATTAATGGATGGGAGTCCATGTTTCTTCTATAACTGCGGCTATGAACGACAAATACCCTTGGTTATACCCTTGGTTATTATTTGTAGTCCTTATACCCACAGGTATCGGAATAACAGTGGAGGAAAAAATGGTTCCCTGTCTTTCAAGACCTTCACTAAGTGCCATGCACATCTGTGCCAGCACCCCTGACCCCTCTGATGGCCTCCTCATCTACTCTACCCTCTACAATTCCCACCAGAACACTCGTCATTTGGGTGATGCAGTTTCAGTTGAGATGCCGGGTAGCCGGGCTTTTCTGTTCGATTACCGAGGTTACAGAAAGGTTTTGTGTTGCAAACACAGTGAATATACCTCCTCCACTCCAACTCCCAAATTTAAGGTGGTGTCCTATTATACCCTACAAAAACAATCAGGGAATCTGATTGGTATTAGCGAATGACCTTAAGTGTTAAATAAGGTACCTTTATAACACACAAAAACACTTATGAGGTAGAACGTATCTTGTTATCTTATTTCTTCAGTACAGTGAATGTGTAGACTACCGGAAACCCTAGACTGAAGAACACCCTTTCCCTGTATGTGGTGCTTGTCCCTAGGAAAGAGATGGTGGACTGCTTATCTAATAGGGAAAGAGAGGAGGAAGCTATTCCTGTATCTACAATGTATACAATTCCGACTTCTCTCTTGCTAGTTATAGCTATAACATTTTTACATGGATGAAAGTAGAAAGTAGAAAGGACATAGTTCTCCTTTTTAGCTCATCCATACAAAAAAGTTGGCTATAACTAGCAAGAGAGAAGTCAGAATTGTATACATTTGAGGTTCATGGACAGGAGAATAGTCCGTGGATGAATCCTCCAAAGGGATCCAGCCACATCGTTTTGTCATTTTCATTCTGCCAGACCAGCAGACAGGTGGCCGTTGTTTGGAGCTTATCAAAAATTGAAAATACATTGTCCCATGGCCATCCCACCTACGCAGGATCCACCAACTGGAAGACTTGCAATCAGCTTTCTACAATTCAAATCACTTGGTATTGAGAAATTTGATTTATACAAAAATAAAACGTACTGCTGTTTCTTTGAACGGGGTGAACGTAGCACTGGCACTGTCCTCACAGTGCTTACTTGTCAGATGTAACTTTGAAGAACATTAGTGGTATATATAGGGGTTTGTGTAAGTGTATAAGTGGCGGTGCAAACTATTAATGTCATCAATGATTAATACATATGAATTCAACAAGAGTGTACTACGCACAAATGTTGTACCAAACTTAGTACATACACAGTGCTACTTATGAGGGTGAAATAAAATAAAAGTGTACACGTTTAACTAATTGTACTTTGCAACATATGTCCTATAACTAATGTTATTGTATGTTCTTTTCAGACCGAGAAGTGAAAATTATACCCCCCTCACCATATCCAAATAATTGGCTGAACTAATATGAGGTTTATTGCAATGTGTAAGCCCAATAACCACATTGTTCAATTTACAATATTCATTTTATTACATAACCACTTAGCACATATTACTGTGCTCTTGGCCAGTGTCCAAATTCATGGCCTATGGTCATAAACCCAATAATGTGGATACTTGCCATGCCCACAACTATACTCTTTAGCTATGGTATAACCTGACCATGGCCACAACTATACCTTTCTTGCAACGTGTGTTGATGATTCATTGAATGGCGCCAAAGTTAGCCTCCCTGTGTGGTGTGGAATTTGTTGTAATTGTTTGTTTTCTTTAAATTCTTGGGTTCATGATTTGTTTTCCTTTTTTGATGTGGAGGCAGCAACGCCTAACTACTCTTCTCAAGGAATCGGTTTCTACCTCACAACACACTATTTCAATGTGTTCATTGAGCAATAATGTTCAATTACTTTATAAATGTTTGCAGACACCAGTTAAAAAGGATTGTCATTTCACGTCTAAGTCATCCAGAGAGCCCAGATTGTTCGAGGAAAGCCTTATTATGGTGAAGATTTCTGGATTTCAATTTTAACTATCAATCACAGTGCATATATGGAATATACTGTATTCCCTTTTACAGTTATGCAGGCTGTAAACAGGTTCATTAAAAGCATTTTAATTGCTATATGATTTATTTAATTCTTGGCATATTTGTCTAGATAATTTGGGGTAATTGAAATCACTTTTGGTTTGTTTTTTAAATGACCAGGCCAAGGAGTGACATAAACCTGCTTCAGTAAACACTACCTGGTATGTTTTTCATTTCAGACTGACCACATGCTTGAGAAAATCATCTCACAAAATGGTGCTCTGCCTTGGGAAAGACCTCTGCATTCAGTCACCTATGGCAAAGGCCCTCTTAAGGGATTTTCCTTCCTTTATTTTCCATTTGAAGTGGTAGCCAGCCTTTCCCCTGTTGCACAGGAAATCTTAACTTTCTGATTTCCCAAAACACTCTTCCCTTCCTATGTGTTTGATTTTAAATAACCAGCCAAATAGATCCATTCAGCATCATGTGCCGTGGCATTTTTAGTCTCAACAGTTTCCCCTCACTTACTCACACCCATAGGGTCTTCCATAAGACTTGTATTGGTCCAATACTTATTATATGGCATAAGTAAATGTGTTAACAACTAAGGGCCTCCTTCTGTGTGAGTGAGTTCAAAAGCTGAACAGACCATTTCTTTTTAAAACACATTTTTCATAGTGACACATGATAATTATGAACATTATATATTCAGGGTTTCAATTTGTTTTTTAATCTAGAGACATCCTTTTTGTTTTTCTTCTTGCATCAAGAGTTACTAAAATATGCAGAAGTATGCATAATTCATAAAGTTTCATAAATCCATTGTCATATGCATGTAATCCATGTTTTCCCACAGAATCTAAATAAATGTATGGAACAAAACATTGCTTTGGACATACATTGTCTTATTTGCCTTTTCTTTTGGGTGTCTTGTCTCTTTAACAACATACACCGTGAGGCCTAACAGAACATACACATTCTACATGATGCCTTATTGCTCTGCCAGGTCGGACGTCATGGTCTGTGCACCTAATGCAACTCATACAAACATTAATATTCTCCCAGCGTGGACTTAGACATTAGCTTAGAAATCTAAGTCCATGAAAACCCTGATCCTGTAATATATACTGATATTTTGAAAACAGACCGATTGCCCCTGGTAAACACATCTGGACCCAATTGCCCTTTTAATTCTTGATCAAAATGATGGATAATGGATCAGTAGATTCCAGATTTCAATAGAGCCGACTTCAGCAGGAAGAGACTATGTGCTTCAAACACATTTTATATGTTGACGTTACTTGTATAAATAACATGTTCTTTGTGGCATTTTTACTTCTAATTTCAATCCAATAAAATGTATCCCTATAACAGATTTAACATAATTCATCCAGGGGTTTGTAATAAATATTTCCTGTATCATGACTATTGGACAGTAAAATTCAAGTTCAAGGTTCTTATGCTAGCAAAAGGCAACTCATCATCACCTACTATGTCTTCAAAGTCAAAACTGTATCAGAGAGATTGTATGGTTGACCAAAGTGTACACCTCTCCCCTTCTCTTTCCTAGCTGTTAAGCCCAATACATTTAGGATTCTGTTCCCGTAATTTGTTTTGTTAGTAATTTATAGTTTTCAATGTTACAAGTTGCATATTTATACGTTATTTGAATTTGTCAATATGTTGTTTTGTGTTTTGTAATACGATTTTGCTATTCAAATACTTTGTTTTTTTGAGACTGACTGATAACATTGCAGTATTTTTTAACCTACTGGATGTGCATGATTAGACAAAACAGTGACTAATAAGAAACCACTGCGACCTTTTGGGAACCCATTCTTAACAAGTGTGGGGCAGGTGCTTTATAGGTTACCAATCATGATATTTTCCAGGGAACTCCTCCTTTATCCAAGAAAAAAACAACATTTTCAAATACCATAAAAGAATGTCTTTAAGTCTTTAAGTATCTACATGAAAGGAGCTCTTTGAGTACCATTCAGATCCTGTTTAAAATAAATCTGAAAACTAATGCAGCATTTGAAATGTTCCATGAAGAAAGGCTCTCTCTCAGATACTCCCCATCAGTGTAACCAATTGATAGGTGTACTTTTAGTAATCATGTAATTGCAATTGGTTATTTATAACACGTTTCATACCCAGAGGTTTCTAAGAACAGACGCGGGAATCAAACCTGTGTTACTCCACGTCATCTTGCTTTCAAGACGAGCACGTTGCTCCTAAACTATCCTCCCAAGACAGCATACAGGAACAGGGTGAGGGGACAGGCCATGACCCTCCCAGCTCCCTTTCCCCCTCTGACAGGATCATGTCCCTGAACTTTTCACAATATATACTTGACCGAGTGTTCTTTTCACATAAATTCTTCAGACACCCAGATTATTTGTTTATGTTATTGTTCACAATTATACATTTTTTACAATGTATGATTTTCAAATCAAAGTTCATTTGTTTTTAGTTAAAGAGTAGCCTTTGTTTGATCCAAGGCTGTTGTGAAATCATTTTAAATGCAGAGGATCAAACTGCTTCATACAGAAAGAGGGCTTAACATTATTTAAATTAGATTATATTTAGCATATATGTTGGACCCTTACGCTTTACACCAAAACTGTATATTCTTTTGAAGTTCTGACATCTCGATTTCTAAACTGTCTTTCACATGATGCATGCTTGAAAGGATAGCCAAAGCAGCTCTGCAAGGGTGAGCGTGACGTGGTGGAATTAAATTATCCTATAAAGATGTGTCTTGTAGTGTGCTGGACAGCTTTCAGAAGGCCAAGTTGGCATCTTGGACTTTTGGAATTAGGGTGCTACCATGACTCAGATGAGTAATTACCAGAACTTAGACCACTGCTCTGGAACACTGGATAGGGATGAAATGTTTGAAATTGTGGAGGAATGCAAACTGATAGTGTGCTACTTGTGTCATCCTGACAATGCGTGTATTAAATGGCACTTCAAAGTCCCCCCTTCTGGCCCTCCTTGGTGTCCCCCAACTTGCTCTCCCTGCTCTCTTCTCCCACCTCCCCCATTCCATCCCCCCCTCTTATTCATTGCAGGAGTTGTCTTGATTCATGAAGGGTTCACCATCAATGTCTTTTGCCAACGGTCGGATTTGACTTTTGGTCACATTGACCGTTGTGCTTCACCCCCTCAACTTCCATGGTTGAACCTCCCCTGGATCTCACACTGAGGCTGGCCCTGAACCATGCTGTGCCCATCGTCACAGTGAATCCGTGCCTTCATTTCTGTTCCCTTGAAACATTTATGTTTTACTGACCTCTGCAACTGTTTTTGCTCTCCCCTCTGCTTCTCTGCTCTTTCACTGTTTTTATTCTCTATTCTCTTCTCGTCTCCTGCCCTCTTCTCTCTCTCTCCTCCCCTCCCTTACTTTTCTCTATGCACTTACATAATTGTTCCTGGACCTAGTATGATAGAAACAAATGTCTGTCTACAACCCCCTTACTTGTTATTCCCCCACCTCCCCCTCCAGCACTATCTGAAATGTTGTCAGTCCTAGTACGATAGTCACTTGTTGTGTTCCTCTCCCTCGTCTCTACTCCCCTCTGCCTCACCATGTGTAATTCTCCGGCTCTACCAGAAATGTCGTCAGGCCTAGTAAGGTAGTCAGTCGCCCTTTCCTTCCTTTCTGTGTCTTAGCACTTGCACTATCTGAAATGACACTAGGCCGAGTACGATAGGTTTTTTCACATTCTTGTTGTTCATGATCAGTAAGAATATTTTGTATTTTCCCTCCCTTGTCGTGAAGCACTTTGAAACACATCATGTATAGGCGCTATATAAATAAACTATCATATCATATGAAAGTTAATGGCAAAGCTGAGAGATTTTTCACTGGTCGAGGGTTGAGGTTGGAATCCTTTGAGCTTCACGTCAGTCAGCCAGTTCTGGACTTTGCCATGCTTGAAAGGGTTTCTTTGTTTACTACTCAAACGTATACATTATTGTATTTACATATAACTTTAGAAACAAAATAAAAGTTAATTTTGCATTCTGTTTCAGAGAACGTCCATATCAGCTCTAATAATGTATTCAATACTGCTATCTGATTTTGGATTCCTTTAACCTTTGGCTGGCAGAAAATGTGTTGACCTTTTCAGCTCATGTTCACAGAAAATGTCATCCGCTTTAATAAACAATGCCCACGCTTCGGTCAGTTGGTCAGACTGTAACGCCACTAAAGGTTCACGAGCTATTCAGTTTGACCGAATAACGGTGTCTGGACCTACTTAAGAATGGAACATAGAGATCCTGGTACCGCTTATGTAGAGCCCGGCCATGCAAATGCCCTCTTGAAGCTTACAGTGAAGTGGAAAACACCTTATTGCAGAGGGCAGTATTTCACTCATAAAATAATACTGAAATATAATTAGCATTCTTCTTGGTCCCTTCACCTTGCATGTTCAGTCAGAATTGCATACACAGCTTAAAGAATTCACAGACAGTAGCTGGCACAACATATGCCTGTGTAATCCAAATGTGAAATGGCCATTTATGATCAGTCACAGCGAAAGAAGCATCTTTGACTTAATGGGCGGGAGAGGCGTGGACCTCCAGATGCAACTACTTTGCCTGTGAAAATGATTCTCAATGAAATTGTGCAGGCACATCATTCATTTGCTGTGTTATTTAGGGAGATGTGAAAGCAGAGATCCACTCAGGCCAGAAATCCGACATTTGTATCAGCGTTTGATGTGGGGGCGCAATGGTTTACGCAGCCTTCTTCACCGGCCTCCTTACCGGCCTCCTTCACCGACACACTACCTGCTCCTCATTTTCTTGTGCCACCCTACCGTTGGTGACAGTGCTGCAACCAAATAAAAATCACAGATATGTTGACGAGGGAGACTTCTGTGTTTTATATGGTTGAAAGTAGAACGTGAGTAGCAGCGAAAAAGAGGCATTCCCAAAATGATCTGTATTTTCAGTGAAGGAAATGATAAAAATCACACTATTTACTCAATCCAACATTGTAAACTGGGTCGTTTTAAAATGTTACAATGATAGTTCCCAATGATCACTTCCATGATAAATTATAGTCATGCTAAGAATGTTACACTTCTCTTAGAAACCTAAAAATAATCAGACCAATTAGTTCCTATTGTCCTTTTTGAAATACATTTATGAGGCAGGGGACAGTGAAAAATAACAAGAGTGTCAGTTCCTAGCTGCTTTGCAACAATAGATGCACATTTTGGTAATATATATGACCATGTTCTTTATATTTGATAAATATGTCTGAGAACATCGATGTTTGTTTTGATCAATAAGTATATATTGCACACTGGGCTCGGTGCTCATTTCTACGCTTACCTTAACATTCAATTGTGTGTATATTTGTACCAAACATACTCATTCCAACAAACTCCATGTGTGCAAGTGAGGATAATATTATTGCAATATATGTCACTCCATTGGCTTGCTGAATTTTACTGACATGCACAGACATGTGCATACAAATATAAAGACACATGTGTGTTGCCTCCATGGACTTGCAATTATTTTTTGGTGAACTATGTCAATTTTGTAATGCAACATGTGTCAGATGTCTCATGGCGCATATGGATTCTTAGTGAATCACCATGCATGTGAATTTGTGGATGGTCACATGCACACATTTCTCCGTCAGCAATATACAAGCACAAATGAATGAGCACATGTGTCTTTTTTTTTTTGCTTCGATTATAAAACGCTGCATTAAAGCATTCGAATGGTTTAGGTCACAGAAATAGACAGATGTGTTTATCCTTCTACCAATATACGTGCAATGTGCTGACGTGAATTTCACTTTTGGTGATTTTCACCTCTTGCCCTGAAGGAGGGTAACTATCCGCTGGGATGAATATTACAAAACCTGTATCAAAAATCAAAAATGATATTGATTGCTCAATTTGTATGTGCGACCTAATTGTAAGCCGTACTCGCAGAAATGTCAGACACCGTCCAAAGGTAAAATGTAGCTTATCCAGCTGTCAATACAACATGGAAAGACTGGCATGATCCTGTGAGTCTGTCTCTACATCCCATACATGATTCTCAACAGGAATTCCTTCTAATGCTGAAAGGAACTGGCCTGTCTCAAAATACTTACCTTACATGTGCATTTCTTTGGCAATACATGCATCCATTTAAGCTCAGACATCGGTCTTTGTTTTGAATGAGTTGCTAGAAAACTAAGTTGGTATATTATATTTATTAACAACAATCAGTCTTCCAGGTTCTATTTACCATCTCAATTAATAGAACACCAAACACATTGTAGGTTGATTGATCTTCTTACAAAAGATATCCACCCTTCGTGAATTCCTTCTTCACAATAAAATACTTGCAATGGTTGCAATAGTATTTTACTCTTCTTAAACATTTCTGTCTGTTTGCACTTGACTTAAAGATGTGGTGCTGCACAATGAACAAATAGATTGAAACTGAATCATGCTTAGGGTATTGGCCGCAATACAAAAACTGAAATGCAGGCCTCTCTTGGTGTGCCTATAATGTAGGTTTTCGGAACTTCAAAGGAATGTGCTTGAAATTGATCATTATATCTCTATACTTAGTGCATTGTGTAAACAAAAATTAAAATATCTAAATAGAACTTCTGAAATGCTCCCATGTATCTCACTCAGAGTTCTAAAATGTGTCCTTGTATTTCACTAGGACCTCTGAACATGCTTCGTTGAATGCCTTTCTTTGCACCTGTTTGAATAGTGTTAATTATTAATGTAATTTGAATAGCACATTATTGCTTCTAAAAAGATAATCCAAAATATGTAGTTTCTATTTAGGATTGGCTTGATCACACCCATTTCTAAAGTTGCTTGCATATTATTCTTGGATGTCTCAGTTATTTGTCTCCCATCTGCAGATCTTCTGGACTCCCTCCTGCATGGGTGGTTTCAGCTATTCTTCTCTCATCTTCAGATCTTCTGGGCTTCTTCACTAATATGCCTGCTGTGCCTGTCTGTGTGGCATCACATTGTCCTCCTTCTTCTTCGGATGTTCTAAGTCTACACTCTAGAGCTAATATTATGCTCCCTTCATATACTGCTTTGGGGGCTCATTAAATGCAATCTCAAGTGCCAAATGCTGAGTCTTACATTATCTCATATTTTAAGGGCCAAATAAATGTAATGCGTAACAAAAGTTTT
Organism: Ambystoma mexicanum; assembly: GCF_040938575.1. Classification (NCBI taxonomy): domain Eukaryota; kingdom Metazoa; phylum Chordata; class Amphibia; order Caudata; family Ambystomatidae; genus Ambystoma; species Ambystoma mexicanum. The sequence goes on from NC_090937.1 coordinate 107,403,339, forward strand.
CAATAATCACAATGCAATAATAATATTAACATTTTACAAACATCAGTACACTCATTTTCTAAACCAGAATGTTTTAAACAATTTCTTCAACAGAAAAATTGATGATCAGTTTCCTTAATTTACTGAAACAGTTTTATATTTATCTGAAGGCTGAATGATATCCTGATATCTAAACAGGGAATAGCTATCTGAAAAAACTTGAGGGTACTTCACCAATCTTATACTACGCATTTTGGGCTTTAAGCCCTTCTTCATGTATGGATATCGTGGATAATCTTTCGGAAACTTTAACAGAAATGAATAGAATTTAATTTGATAATAACTAAATGTTAATTTACAATAAATCTCATGTTAATGTTAATTTTCAATCAATCTCAATGATGAGTAGTATTTCAAGGGGGTCTCTTCACTAACCTCTAAGAACACTCATATGGAGCTAGAATATTGATTGTTCACTGCCTCAATGTTATTCCAATCCTAGAGATAAAGATAGAAAATAAAAGAGTATAGCCATCATAGTCAAAATGTCTGAGGCACACTTCTTCAATACATCTCCGAAATGCTTCTCATTTGATCTGCGGCAGGACCAGTCGCTAACAAAAGAGCTGTGTCCCGCTCAACAAACAGACCAGCGGAGAGGAAGGAAGGGTAGATATTGTTGTTAATAACAATTTGCAAGTTTGACTCACCTACAGAGTGGATACGTTAATCTTCCCTTGCTGGGATGCAGAATTATTGAAGTATAGTGCTGTTTTTTCGGCTTTAGAATCTCACCTATTATTTGTGGACTGGCTGCAATGCAATGTAAATTGCAATCACTCTCTGGCGGTTCACATATCGCATATTTTAAATCAGTTAGATATCATAACTGTGCGTACCTTAATGCGACAAAGTCACCTCCAATTAAATCCCACAAAGAAAGATCTCAAAGGTGCGTGTAATTCTTTAGAAGCTCCACAAATTCTTAAATGTATCTGTAAGTTCTGTTACATCTACATCATTTTGTCGCTGTAAAGGCAGCATTCTGTAACTCGACTCGCCTAACACAACGTGTCGTGTTTTTTACTGTGGAATATATATAGAGCTGTGATATGATCACTTATCCCGGCCGTGAATCACGGAAATTACTTTTCCGGCGGTAAACTGCGGGAAGTTAAAGATCGGGCGCTGTCATTTGATTAACATGATTTTAGGTGCTCTTCCGCAACATTTTTTAGATTTAAAAATAGCCAGATAATACCGTCAGTGACCCTCAGAGCCTTCTTTTGATTTTAGAACCTTTTCGTAAAAGCGGGGGTCAGTGTACTTAGAACCTCAGAGGTGCAGTTGCCCCTAAACTAGAAACGCAGAATCTACTCTGTTCTTCCAGATCTTCCGCACGTCGCATAGTGACAAATCTAACCAGGCTTTTTAATGAAGACTAGACGTTGTATCTGAGTAGTTATACACTGCCATCTTGGAATAGAAAATGGCTGTGTATCTTTAAAATGTTGATTTTGGGAATTCCAAGATGGCGGCCGAGACGGGTAGACGTGCATGAGCGTGGCTCCGTCCCCAAGCTCGGGCCGCGACAATAAAGAAATGAAATATGCAGGCACTGTGCCCTTCAAGACGAACCTTCCTTCATTGGACAGCGAAAAAGGGGTGAACAGGAGCCGGGACGAACAGATTGTGGGCGATCGAGGGGTGCCCCCGGTCCTGACCCGGGACAGTCTCCCCGCCGGGGAAGGCCCGAGACGCTGCGCCGTCAGGCCGAGGAAGGCACCTCTGGCGCAGGGCCAGTGAATACGTCGGAAACAGAGGAGCGAGCCCTAGATGGGACATCCGGACCCCCACCGGAGTGCACCCCTAAGCGAATCTAGGCCACGGTCCCCGGGAGGCACCAGGCAGAAGGAACCGCACCCCAGAGCTCACCGACAAGGAGTGGACGGCAAGGCCCGGCACACTGCGGCGGATACAGACGGAACCCAGTGATCCAGGCGCGATAAGCAGGTACGAGGCGGGGCAGGGTTCCAGGGATGAGCGGGGAGGGCCCCCTCAGCGCACCCAGCTACGCCACCCCACCACGCAGATTAGGGGCCGAATCGGTGGTCCCACAAAAACAGGCCACACTGGGAAAGGACCGGGGCCACCACCACACAACAGACCCGTGGGGAGCATTTTGGTGCCCAAAGGAACAGACCCCCAGGTACTCATAAGAAACTCGCAACTCCGAGAGCAACAATAGAGGTGGAACCCCACCAGAGCCCCCCGAGAAAAAGACCTCACACCAGAGAAACGGCGGGGCACAAGCCCATGGGGGGGCGAAAACGACCCTACACAAAAGTATCCGAACCAGGGAAGCCCAACGAGAGAAAGACGCAGGGATAGCGCCCCGGGCAAAGAAGTCACACACATGTCCAAAGCCAAGGCGAGGCAGAGGTCACAGGCTGCAGCGACAAACAAAAAAGGAGCCAAGCAGATACAAGATCTGACACACATTTGGGGAACTGGAAACGCAGGACAAAGACAACTAAATAAACAGAATAGTAAAGAAGCAGACCCAATAGAGCGTAGCGATGAACTAGACATGGCCACTCGGGAAGACATGAAAACATGGTTTAAAGAATTCCAAGACCAGTTTATCGCCTCAACTCAGTCACAATTCAATGAAATGAAAGGGGAACTAAAGCAGGCAGTACAGGAACTAAAAGAAGACATCGAATCCCTAGAGGAGAGGACAGACAACCTGGAAAAGACGGACCAGAACATGGACGAGGAGGTGACCCTACAAGCTGAGGCACAAGACCGCCTCGCACGCCTGGTGATGGAACTTGAATCACAATGCGAGGACTTGGAAAATAGATCAGGGAGATCAAACATTCGCATCAAAAATATGCCGGAAACAGTAGAGGATAAAGATCTCCGCTCAGCAATGCAACAAGTATTTCATGATATTCTGGGGGATGTTCCCGGGGAAGATATCTGCATCGATAGAATACACAGGGTAGGCCCCAGGAGAACAGGGGATCCAGGATCCCGTCCCAGAGACGTCCTAGTGGCCATGACTAGCTACACACAAAAGGAACAGATTTTGAGAAAGGCCAGGACTCTGGATCAAGTAAGAATGAATGGCAGAGAAATACTACTGTTCCAGAACCTGGCTCAATCCACGCTCAGAAAGAGAACAGAAATGAGTCAATTGACCAAAATCCTATCAGAAAAACAAATCTGGTACAAATGGACATTCCCCTTTGGCCTTCTATTCTCATTGGAAGAAAGGCAACATCGGATCACTACATGCAAAGAGGGCCTCAGGATTATGGGATGTCAGGAACTCGAATCTGATCATACTAAAACAAGAGAACCCCCAAAACAATGGTGACAACCAAGGGGATGGCAAACAGAGAAAAGAAGGACAAGACTCCAATCACGCAATCCAGAACAAAATTAACGCACCAGAATCAGTAGCTCCAATGCAGACTAGGAGGGAGTACAAACACCGGCACGAACATCCTATCAAGGGCCAGTGCCGAAAAGTAGGTGCGGCAGAGCCACGGGACATCAGTGGAATTCGCACCACAAGCAGGGTTTAGGATCCCCTGCGAATAATCACCCTTAGACTTTAGAGGGCATGGAGCAAAGGCACCACGCCGGAGCAACCATAGGGCCCAGAGCCCTCCTCAGGGACAATGTTGGGGGGAAGAAGGGAGGGGCGAGGGGAGGGAGTTCAAGGGGAAATTCGGGGGGGAAGACTCACACTCCGATTTAAATGCACCCCATGTCAACCCACAGGAAGGTCCCAATAAGAAAACCCAAGTTCAGGTGAAAGAATGGGGCTGAAAATCCTAACGTTTAACATTCGAGGACTGAACACACGGGTGAAGAGGAAGAAAACTGAACACTTCTTACAAAGGGAAAAGTTCAACATAATATCGCTCCAAGAAACCTACATTCAGAAAAAGAGGAAAAGCCTACTTCGGATAAAAGGCTACAAACAAATCATCCAATCCAACAATGACGAGAAAAAAAAAAGGTGTACTCTTAGCCTTCGCCAACCATCTGCAGGTCTAAATCAAGGAGATATTAGCGGACAAAACCGGCCGATACGTATTTGTGAAGGTCCAAAAAGACAACCGTAAACTAACCATTGCAACCCTTTACGCCCGAACATGGGCCAGGAAGGATTCATCAAAGCAACAATAAACTCACTAGAAAATTTCGCGGAGGGAGTGGTGATCCTAACAGGAGACTTCAATCTAGCGTGGAATCTAACAGAAGATTGTTCGAATCCCAAAACCTCCCAACAAAGGGCTCCGTCGCACGCACTCAGACAGACTATGCAGAATCTGGCATTAGAAGACGTGTGGAGAAGACTCAGAGGATCTACTAAAGGTTACACGTATCACTCACAAGTACACGATACTAGTTCTAGGATCGACTACATATCGGCCACAGCAGGCCTAGCCGGGGAAATACAGGACATAGAAAAAGGCACAATCTCACTATCAGATCATGCCCCACTATGGATTACCCTTCCTAAACTGCGAAAACAATCAGGCCTATGGCGCTGGACTTTCCCTAGAGAAATGATTCAAGATATAGCGACAAAAGAAATAATCAAAGAGAAAATTGAGGAATACTTTGAGAATAATGTTACCCCGGACGTCTCCCCGAGCACCACGTGGGAAGCCTTCAAAGCGGTGATAAGCTGACATCTAATAGCGTTAAAAGCGCAAAAAGATAGACTTTTACACAAATGGGAAGACGAGCTGGGGGTCAAACTGGAAGAATTAAGGGAAGAAATGACCAAGAACACCTCAACGAAAATGAAGAGAGCTTACCGTCACATACAGAGCCAGATAGAACTGATAAGAACAAAGAGAGCTGAAACGCAACTACTTCACACCAAACACTGGTATGCGATGAAATCGAATAAAGCAGACAAGCTACTAGCGCAACAACTCAAAGGCAAACAGCAAGAACAAACAGTGAAAACTCTGACAGACGCACAGGGAGTTAAGAGAACATAAACGAAGGATATAAAAGAAGTTTTCCGAGAATTCTACCAGAATCTGTACACGTCACAGCGTCCGAGCAAAGAGGCACAAGCAGCCTTTTTGTCGGGGATACCATTACCCACAGTGGCTCAGGCAGAAAAGGAAACTCTCGATCAACCAATCACAACAGAGGAGGTGCTGAAGCCAATAAGAGACCTTCCTAAGAATAAAGATCCAGGGACGGACGATTTTATCGCAGCGTTTTACAAAACATACGCGGACACTTTTTCGCCCTATCTAACTACGTTATTTAACACCTTCAAGTCAACGCGCAATATTGCAACTTCCATGAATGACGCCAAGATTCTAGTCTTCCATAAGAAAGGGAAAGATCCAGAAAATCCGGGCTCATATCGACCAATCACCTTAATCAAAGTCGACGCCAAACTCTTACAAAAGTCCTAGCCAACAGGCTGGCACCCCCGCTCCCCAAATTAATTCACCAAGAACAATCAGGCTTCATCCCCAACAGAAAGACCCACGACAACAAAAGACGAATAATCCACCTTATAGAAAAGACCGGAATCATGGAAATTCCATCGGCAATAATAGCACTGGATGCTGAAAAAGCATTTGACCGGGTAGAGTGATCGATGCTATTCGCTATACTACGCAAAATGGGCATGGGGGAGGATTTTATTGGTATGATCCGTGCAAATTACAACTCACCAAAGGCCAGGATTGCAGTCAACGGTGAACTCTCGAACAAAACAAGGATGCCCCCTATCGCCCCTACTTTATGCAGTCTTCTTGGAACCCCTTCTAGCGAAGATCAGAGCGGCCCCGGACATCAAGGGCATAGAAATGGGAGGACACACGCACAAAACGGCGTCATACGCAGACGACATGTCGCTGACCATATCGGATCCAAGCAACACACTACCCCTCCTTATCCAGCAGATAGATGACTATGGAGCGATATCGGGGCTGAAAATAAACAAGCAGAAATCGTCGGTAATGGCCCTGGCGGGAGACACAGAGGGAATATACAAGACAACTAAATACCTAAACCTACTAAAGGCCGAAGGAGGAGTGAAATACCTGGGAGTAACCTTGACCCCTAAGATAAAAGACCTCTATAACAGAAACTACCCTAAACTTATGGAAGAAGTAAGAACCGACCTAAACAGATGGAACCCTCTATCAATATCCTGGTAGGGCAGAATAATGGTCATCAAAATGACGATATTGCCAAGGCTCCTGTATTACTTCCAAGCTCTCCCCATCCAAATCCCGGCAACATTCTTCAAGACCCTCTCTAAAATCATTACAAAATACATTTGGCAAAACAAAACACTGAGAATGTCCCAACAGGTGCTTTCTGCACATAAATCAGATGGAGGAATAGCGCTCCCACACTTCAAAAAATACTACGAGGCGGCACAACTGTGGGTCCTACATGAATGGATCACAGACAACTCAGAAAAATGGTGGGAGGTACAGGACAGAGCCGTCGCAAGATCAAATCTGTGCCACCTTCTATGGAGGAGACCCGAGCACAGACATCACAACATCAAACTCAGCAAAGTTATGAACACCACCATGGAAATATGGAACAGAGCAACCAATAAGGAAACCCTAACGAAGGATCCCGCCCCCTTCATGCCACTTTTCGACAATGCAGACTTCCCCCCGGACTGGTGAAAGGATCCTTCAGGAAATGGCGTGAGGCTGACTGCACAAAGGTGGGCGATATGATAGAAAGCCAACAGATCATACCCTTTTTAGATTGCTGGGCCTCACGGAAAGGGATAGATACCAATACGAGCAGCTCCACCACTGGCTTTCAACACCAAGAATAACAACAGCATGGACAAGGGACCTCACCCCATTTGAAACATATATGTTGACCCAAACGGGGGGGAAAACATTTGTTTCTTCACTCTACAAATTTATAAATGCCCAAGAAGAAAACATCACGTGGCAGTACATGAAAAAGTGGGAAGTAACCCTAGGGAAACATATTGATCGGGACCAGTGGACATATCTCTGGCTAATAATCCCAAAATGGACATGTGCAGTTCAAACGAGGGAAGCCTGGACGAAAGTGATGGTCCAATGGCACTACACGCCGGAGAGAATTCACAAAATGTTCCCAACAACGCAAGGGAAATGCTGGAGGGGATGTGACTCCTTGGGAACCTGGGGACACATCTGGTGGGACTGTATAGTACTGCAACAATTCTGGACGGAAGTGAAAGCACAGATGCAGAAAATCTTCGAGGGCGCGGCCAATTTAGGAGAGGAGGTCTGGCTGTGTGGTATGTGGGCCCCCTGAGATAAGTCCCTTACGAAAACTCAAAAACAGAACTTTATGGGCTTCCTAATAGCAGCATGGCTAGCCATTGTACAAAAATGGAAACAGAAGACCCCCCCCAAAAACACAAGAATGGCTCAGGAGGATCTGGAACTATGTAGTCATGGAGAGGATCACCTATAACCTTCAAGGAGACAGACAGAATTTCACCACAGATTGGGGAGATGCCATAGACTTCCTACAAAGTGATTATATTCTGCAATGGTGCCCCCACAACATCCGCATTCTTGATATGTTTACAGCTTAAAATGAACACTTCCGAGGGTTGCAAAGACAATACATGGACATTAACCGGGGGAGAGGGAGGCGGGTGGGAGGGAGACTATGGTGGGACTGTGTTGTGTCCCGATGTTTAAGTTTGAAGAAATGCCAATTAAAATATTTTTTTTAAAAAATGTTGATTTTGCTATAGCTCTCTATATGTTACAGTGACAAGCTCAATGTTGTTTTTTGTTATTACAACCCCAATTCGGAACAGCATTATTTATTAACCTATACTGGTCGCCTCTATGCTTTTTAATGGCGTGTAAATCCGAACCTCTCTCTATCTGACAAATAATTATTAACAAGGTCAATGCAAGCAGACAAACCGTTGTGATCAATTATTTAGGACATTGTTAAGGGTCCTCTTTTGCCATAATCATCTTCATGCAAGATAAGAAATAGTTTGCAGTTAGTAATCTGGATTTTGATGGTACACAGTCATAATGGTCAGTAGAATACTAAACAGGCTTCGAGTCATAATATTAGATTTTAAACGCACCGGTATTGTACAATTTCAAGGTCCATCAACAGTGTATTAATTCAATAAATACTTCAGAATCGATGACTGTAATTATGTTGCCTCAGCATATTCACTCATAGGTAGCAATATAAGTCCCAATTGAGGTTCATCCCTCTGGGGTACATTGAATCCAATCTCTCAATCCAAAATGTTTCCCTTTGTTGCATTAATCTCAGAAGATTACCTCTGTGTCTTGGCAACTGAACATGTTCTACAATAACAAACTGTAACTGGGCTACTGAGTGGTTTAATTCCTTTAAATGTTGTGCGACTGGGGATTTTATGGATCCCATACGTACATTAGATTTGTGCTTGCCTCATCTCTGTTTTACTTTTCTTCCAGTAAGGCCTACATAATAGAGGCTGCATGGACCCTTAATGCCGTAAATAACATTCTTCGTGTTACACATGGAAGTATGTTTCAATACAATCTTGTTTCCTTTGTGGGGGTGATGAATATAATTGCCTTTAATTATGTTAAACACACTGATGAAGAGAATCGCATGATAAATTAACTTGCCCACCTTCTACATGACCTGGAACCCCCTAGAGTCCATTTCAACTATGACAAAGTGCCAAACTAGGGTATTGCAGGGAGCTCTGCCAGGCCTGAGCTCAGGGTCTCATTGCGTAATCACCTCCAGCGATGAGCTGGCGCAGATTTTCGTAGTAGCTCCCAAGGAGCTGTTCCCGTGCAGTGAGTCCATCTCAGAGTATAGGAAGAGACTCCAGTCTTTGACCATAACTATGAGGGATATAGCTAGCGATAGCTTAAAAGGTTCAAAGGGTACTCTTCCGGCACTTGTTAACATAGGGAATCTAGTGCCTGGCTATGTGATACCCAACCCCCCTTTGGGGGTAAAGTTGCACTATCCCTGTATGCAGGGATGTAGCCTTGTCTGAAAACTAGGCAAGGGAATTGAGCCACCAGGGTTTACCAAGGTTACCAACCGGTATGCCGGGAATATGGTATATGCATACCCACCTGAATTAACAATAGACAACTGGTATAGCCTAAAGACTAATGGGGTAAGCAGGTATATACTAGAGAGGAGGGGGAATTGCTTGTGAGCCCATCTGGTTGTTAAACAATGATTTGAACAATTTGGGGGTTTGTGGTGGTAGTCGCTATTGTGAAGGATGCTGTGAGCTTCACCCAGTGTAATTCCAACTCAAACCAGATAATGAGGCCCTAAGCAGGGATGCTTTGGCCATGATTAAACATGTAGGAAATCTGCAAACTCAAATCGATAAAAATGCTGACACCTTGAGAGCAAGCCCCCCCTGTTCAAATAGCCAAACCTGTATTTTAAGGACTGATTACGGCGCCCACGATTTTAGATAACGTAACCAATGTAATTAAATAATAAATAGACCCACAGTACCTTCCAGGTCAACTATTAACTCTGGACTAGTGGGTTGCATAGGGGGAGCAGGGTAAGCAGTACCTGGGAGGTGGTCCGGGCACAAAGTGCTGCATAAACCTGGTGAAGGTCCCGAGGGTGGATGCTGGAACTAAGGAGATGAGTGATTCCTTAGTTAACAAAGCTGTACACTGGCTTAAAAAAAGAGGATGCTTCAGCATTATCAGCAGCAATATTGTGAGTTGCAAATTGCAATCTAATGGGCTCCAGCTCATTGGATTATTTTAGGGTAGAGCTGGCCAAGGAGGATTTGGTGGCTGGAATTCTAGCTATGGAGCAACAGTCCTTTCCTCCAAAAAATGTGGGCATTTTTATCAAATTAAGCACACCAGTAATTCAACAACCCCAGAAGGGGGGTGAACAAGTGGGCAGGGTACAGTGTGTCAGCTTAGGGCCAAAGGGGGCAACCAGCCTATGGCTGATCACCACAATTTACTAATCCTACACAAACATCCAACACTCAAGCCCCTCTATGTACCAGTGTGTAATATCTCGAGACATGGCACAACCAGTGTGTGGGGGTAGTGGAATCATATCAGGGGGCCATGATCCCAGTGGTTCTCTTGGTTGACAGATTATGCACTGTGATTCTGATGTAGAGCCCCGAGCAATGATGGGGGTGACCAATGAGGGGTCGTGGGTGCACACTCTGTCATGGAATGTTTCAGGGCTTCGAAGACATCTTGCTGAATTGGATTGGGTAGACATTCTGCAGATAAATGGATTGATTTGTGTGGTGGAGGCAATTCACCTTCAGTGTTATACCACCTATGCTAAACCAGCCAAACAAGGGAGGGGTGGGAGACTAAGTGGGGGCATTTTGGTATGGGTGGATCACACACTATATGCTACCACAGATATTTTTGGAAGCTCCAGAGATAACATTTTGTATATTCACTTCAAACGTGCCATGGGACTGGATGGTTACTGATTAACCTGTATAATTGCCCAACCGGGGACGAAGGAGATAGTCTCTTCACTGTGCTTAAGGCAAGGGTTGACTATTGGAGGGAGAAACATCAGTGGACTCCAAGATAATAGAGGTTGGGGGCTTTAACATGAAGCTGGAGCACCTGGAAGGTATGGAGCGGGTGAGTGATGAAGACGACTAAGAAGAGGATAAATAAACTTGCAAAGGAGGTTGCCAGAATACTCTTGTCAGTAATTATAAGGGCATGCAATGTCTGCTTGTCTGGTGATCAACCGGCTAAACACACATTCCAGGCTGGCTGTCTCTCAATTCTAATCAATTACATTTTGGTTAATTAAGAAGCCTGGAGTTTTGATAGGGAGTTTCGAGGTTTGCAGTGCCCTGAGAGCGATCACCTGCCTCTCATTCTAAGTATGGGTTGTGCACTTGTGGGAACCAAAAGCATAACGGCAAAACCATCCCTATGTCTCCATCCAAGTATCAAGTCATGCAATGTGGGTGGTCATTGCTTAAAGGTGGATACTGATGCTCTTCTTCCATGAATTTACAATCAAATTCTGCCAGCTTGGAAGTGTTTTCAACACTCTCCATTGGTGATGTCAACACAATAGAGGAGGTGTTTGAAAACGTAATCAAAAGTCTGGGTGAGCATGTTTCTGTACCGAATTCAGTTGTTAGGAAACATTCACTTAGGGCCCCCTCTTGGTATGATGGGGATTGTTATAGGGCTAAGGGTGTCTATGCGAAGAATGTCTGGACTGGGGGTACCCAAGATCTCCAAAAAGATATGAGTGTTTACACAAATTTGGTTAAGAAAAAGAAGGAGGAATATGCCCAAGATATTTGGGGTAAAATGCTTACAGCCATTAGACATAAGGATTCACAGAATCGTTGCTACTTTTGTTTAAGGTTAACCCTCCAGAGTCAGGTCATTTGAAGGGATGCATCCCAGAGGCGGCATGGCATGACCATTTTAGGAATCTGTACCAGGAAACCTGCAATCTTATGAAATGGGTAGTCGAGGATACAAGACTTATTCTTGCAGTGAATGAAACATCATTGGAATGAACTGAATTGGAATTAACTGAGATGGAAATAAGCCATGCCCTGCTAAGGCAGAAAACAGGTAAAGCACCTGGCCCCAATAGAGTGCCAGTAGATATTTTCTGAGTCGAATCTGGGATCTAGGTCCCTTTTTTTTACCAAGCTTCCTTGGCAACGAATAGGGTGCCACCATCTTGAACTAGGGCAGAGATCATCCCCATTTCTGAAAAGCCCCCAGAGATGATCCTGGAATGTATCACCCTATTTCCCTGCTAGACACTGAGTGGAAACATTTTTGCAAGGTGTGTGTTCAGTAAGTTGGAATCCTGGCTGGATGAAAATAATGTCATCGACCATTCTCCAGGCAGGCTTACAAAGTTCTATTAGTACAATGGATCAATGTGTGTGCATCAAACTGCTGTTTGATAAGTATGTAGTATTGACAAAGATGAATATTTAGCAGCATTTATTCACCTATGGGTGACTAGGACCAGGCTGTCCAGGGTGCTATCAGAGCTTAAAATCCCTATGGCACTGTTAAGGGCGAGCCAAATGTTATATGATAGGAATGAAGCAGTGGTCCGAAGGAACCTAGATGGGTCAGTTACTAAGGCTATTAACATACAGATGGGCGTGAGCCAGGGATACGTTTTGACACCTATGTTATTTTGTTTATCTATCAATGGGGCATTTCAGCATCTACTAAGCATTCCTACTGATGTACGACGTTAACCAGGGGCAGGTACCCCAGCATGCTCTTTGCTGATGATGCTGATCTGTTGTTATCCCTTATTCTGTCTGGGCTCAAGCAACAGTTCAAAATCGGTAAAGAGTTATGTGCAACCAATGGGCTATCGATTCATCCCAGAAGACCAAGACCCTGGTTCAGAGGGCCAACGCCCAAAAGTAGAATTTGAGTGGGTCTGATGTTGAATGACGAGGTAATTCAGCAAGTGTCTAGCTATGATTATCTTGGTTTAAGGACCACAAATGACTGCAAGTGGAATGCCCATCTTGATGTGGCAGGTGCAACCTTAGTGAGATATAGTGGAGCATTAAGAAGGTTTGCAACAGATTCTGGGAGTGGGGCACAGTGTTATCCTATAAGTGTATAAATTACAGCCAAAACAGGCTGTCCTATATGGGGCTGAGCTCTGGGGTGCCAATAACTGTAAGAAACTCTCAGTCTTGGAAATCAAGTTCCACAAGAACATCCTCAAGATAGGTCTTTCCCCTTTCTGTAATGGTTTGGCAGGAGAAGACTTCCAGCCAGGACCGCTTTGTTTTGCTTTGTCACCCAGAGTGGAATGGGAATGTGCAGATGTGGGTCCCGTACCTGCTGGGCTTAAAGGCCTAAGCAACTCCTCACTGAGGATGCTCAATGGGGAAGAAAGATGTGTGGGGATGCTTTTGGTCTTGTGCCAAAGGGATGTGACCAAGTAGTTCAGCCTGGACTGCCCCTTTGGAGGTGGGACGAAGTCTGATTTCCATATGGACTTTCCCCTTTCTGTAATGGTTTTGCCAGGCGAGGAACGATGGCCTGGAGGGTTGCCCAGAGCAATTGATAGAGGTTTCCGATTAATTCTAAATCATCCAGCCACCACCTCTTTGTTTTTGGTCTAACCGCATTGTGCACCAAGCATGCATGTCTTCCTTGAAACAAACATATCCAGGATTGAAACACTATGTAAATCCAGGCCTATGCACCTTTGGATTAGGATTTGGTCTACTACAAAGCTGGTCAAATTTAAAGAAGCTCTTGAAGATGTGATGAGCCAGAATGGTGGTTGCTCCCTACCATGGTTCGTACATCTACGAGAGGAGTTTAATAAGCTTGGCAAGATCGCTTGTTGGAACATGCCTTGTTGTGTGAGCAGGTGCACCAAATCACTTATCAGAAAAGCCTATCAGGACAGGGCAGAGGCTGATGTGCAAAGCATGATTAACAATTCTGCTACACTCAGTGCTTTCTGGACAATCAAGCAAAACTTCGACTTTGAAGTGTGCCTAGATGAAATGATTCCGAAGCCTATGAGAGTATTATCTACTAAGCTTCAATTTGTTATTCTTTGGTTACTCTCCGCAACAAGTGGAATACCAGCAATTCACCTTTTTTCCATTATCATGTAACGAAGAGCGAATGCCTGGTACACTTTTTGTTAATATGCCCCTTATATCTGAATATACGAAAAAGCTTGTTGAAGCTGCTATTTCTTGCAAGTAATATAAGGTCTACTTTGAAGGCCGTGGATTTCTGTTGCGCAATGGGTGATGATCTAGTTATCCATAATGTTGTGAATTGCCTTCTTAGAGCCTAGCGGAATTGGAGTCTGGCTCATAATTGATCAAGCTCGGTTGTATGTGCGTATTTGTACATATTATGAACTTGAGTTTTAACTGCATTTTTATACACTCGGTGAAGGGGGAGGAGGAGTTCCTAGGAATTGAGTTACGAGCATGGACAATATAATCTCTGTGATCGCCTTGTTTACAGTGGGTCTGAAAGTGGTTTTCCTGTGGACCTCTAACATTATATTGGGATGCGAACTTGCTTATCTGCACATAGTGTTTTATTGGTGAATTAATACTGTTTGACATATTTTGAGATGTTCTTGTTCTGAACTTAGGTTTTAAGATTATTGATGAACATTTCGTGTTAATGTATTTGAATGTTTGTGCTTTTATGTCAATGCCGAATAAAGCTGAATCGAATTCACATTGATGTCTTATAACATCTGGGTTAAGCATGGAATGAAAAACCGTATGATAAAGAAACTTTCAAATTGATCACATTTTTAAAATTTTAACCTGATCAAATTAAGGTGCAATTAATGGAATTATCGACTGCATGCGGGTGATGATAAATATTAGCAGGTCATCTGCAAAAATCATGATTGCGATGTTATACGTGATGTTCCATTTTATGTTACTTTTTTGAATTTGCAAAGGCAGCAAGTCAATAAATTTAGTTTATCATGCTGAATACCATGTGTAAACTAAATGGTTCTTCAATTCATTACAGTTCAAACTATTTGAAATGCATAAATAATATGTATAAAATGTTACCAACGTTGAGTTTCTTCTTTAGTTTACCTTTGAAGAATTAGTCTTATGCACCAAATTTGGTCATATTTGTCTCTGGAAAATTTCATAGCTAAAAGATATATTTTCTGCCATTGTTCACACCTGCAACATATGCTGGAACAGACAACTTTAATCTCTCTACTTGAACATGTTCAGTATTACAACCAACACATTTCCACTGTTAATGATATGCCTGCTGTGTCCTTACACAAATCTTGCTTTCACTTTCAAGTCAAAACAGCATTTTGTTTGCTCATTTTCAAGAGACCCAAATTGTTTGCTCCCAAAAGACTGCTCACGTATTTTGTTTTTTATAATGTGAACTTCCATCCTATATAGACACTCCATGATGTTGATCCCCAATTCAATTACTTTATGCTTGTCTCCATTAACACAGAATGGTCTCTCCCTAGAGAAATCTTTTACTTTTCTTTGAAAAAAAATATAACTCATTTACAAAGCTCTCTTTGTGGTACCTACCAATGACAGATCATTGTACAAAATGTCTGCCTTGTATTTAGCCTCTATCCTTGTCTACTGCTGAAACCTGCATATGTCAGAGAAAGAAACTGACTAGAGAGCCCCTGAAAGGGAAACAAGCTGCACTGACACTGGAGCAGTGGGGATACTGGACCCTGGCGTCACCAAGATACCGGAGCAGAGTAGCAGGGCTGCGGATCGGGTGGTGGATGGCGCTTGATTGGAGGTTGCATGCTCCAGGGTCAGGCTGGCAGCTGGGCTCTGCCAACCAGCTCGGAGCAAGAGCGACCAGAATGAGCCAGAGTGAGTCGCTGGAGCACCAGAGCTGAGCATTACTGCGATAGAACGCAACACAACTACCCTTCTGTGACTGCGTTGCATGAGTGCAGCACACCAGAGGCCCCTGGAGGAAGCACGAAGGACGAGCTGGGCCCAGGGCATGGGATAGAGGATCCTCTGCAGGGCGATCCCCGGTGACCTGCCCGGACTCATGGGCACAGGATCCTGATAATACAATGCGGTGGCTGGGCTTCTCCAACCACCTCAGATGCAGGGGCCAGGGGCCCTACCATGTGATAAGACAGAGCTGTGGTCCAATTTAGGAAATTAGCTTTGATTTAATTGAAAGGGCAGTCAGTCTCCAGTCCATGAACTTACCATGACTAAGGGAGGTGGTGTGTCCAAGAAACAAAGCAACATTGATGCTTTTACAAAGAAACACGTGTGGCACCTTGCAAGGCATTTGCGCAGAGAGTGTAGATGAATCAGGAATTCCAGACCTACACCAACTATTCAACAGCATGCAAACTGGGTTTCTGTCTATCAGTAACACATTAGAAGATATAACAGGCAGCATTGGCTCCCTTAAATAGAGCAAGAGAGCACCAGAATAACCGAAGCAGAGGTTAGAATTAGTACAGCTGAGAATGATATACTAGAACTCAAATCACAAGTGACCAAGACTACCAGGAGTTAAAACGGCGCGGTAAAAATGTGACGGCCTAAAATCGAGATTGAGGCAGAACAATATTTGCATAACAGGATTCCCTGAGAATATAGGGCGAGGACCGATGGAGGAACTAATAGAATGCCAACTGTGACAAATCCTTGATGAGCCGACATTCTCCACTTAATTTGTGGTGAAGCAAGCACAATGCACACCCACTAGGAGTCCAAGACTGGGAGCTGTGCCAAGACCCATCATAGCCGGGCTATTAAATTACAGAGACAGCGACATGACCCTGCGCTGGCTTGTGAGAGGGGACTATTGCAGTACAAGTTGAGTAAGGTCCAAATATACCCTGACTTCTTGACAGCGGTACAGCAGTACAGGCATAGTGCAGGTTGTTTGCAGCGGTGAAAACATTGTTAAGGGATAGATCCATCCAATATGCTGTGCTCTTCCCAGTGAGGCTCCAGATACAGTGCAAAGACAAACCTTTCTTCTTTGTGATATGGGAAGAGGCAATGAACGTATCCAGGCAAACATACTGAGTCTTCAGAGAGAGAAGGGCGCACAGGCGAACGATGATGTGTTGGAGATGGAGGGGGAAGTCTGCTAGTGAGCCACACAGTTATTCTGGAAGAGTCTACACGTATTACAGTCTATCCCGGGAGGATATTTCAGTGGCAATGTGCTCGCCTTGGAAGCAAGACAACACGAAGCAACACAGGTTAGGTCCCCGGGCCGGGAAAGACACGCTTAGAAACGTCTGGGTATTTAAGTGCGTTATAAATATGCAACTAAGACAACAACAACAAAAAAATCTGTAACAGCGCCTTGATGCCCCCGGGATGTGTGAGCACTTTAAAAATGCAAATAAATAAATAAATAAAATTATGGAAACAATGGAATCAAGAATCAAGATACTGCAATGTAATGCTGTACATGGAGCATTTTCTTTTTGCATTGAATGGTCACAACTGGATTATTAAGGGAAATTAGATTCTTAGTATGAGCAAATAACATAACTGGGACATTAACATCGATAGCAGCTTCCTCCATGCTAGGTTGCTGGCTGTTGTCGGGGGCGGGGGGGGTTTGATGAGTGTTGTTATTTGGGATGATATTGCCCTGATTGAGTGGATGACGGAGCAGGGACCAGGAGGGATAGGGTAAGATATAAGTTATCAAACGTTGTGCTTGACATTGCTAATGGTGTACACAGTGATGGTAAATTCCTTGTAACACAGGTCTCAACATACATTGCATGTAAATATTGCCATTACAACTACGCACCACTTGATAATGGCTGATACTTGGATAATTAGCTGGAATATTAGGGGATGGGAAACCCCACAAAATCACGAAAGCTCATGGTCTATGTGAAAAGACATAGAATTAGAATCTTCTTTCTTCAAGCAACACACACCACTGGAAAGCTAAATGAAAATGTTGCCAAAGCAGGGGGTGGCAACAGATATTTCACACATGTTTTGACTCAGTATCAGGATGTATCCATTTGAGTACACAAGTCGCTAGTATTCATATATTACACAGCCACAATAGTGGCTGTGTAGTTTTGGTTAAGTTGCTATTCCCATAGGAAGAGCACTTTTTGGGTGGCTTATAACTTCGCTCTTCCTGGACGAATCCACACCAAACATTGCATTATATGGCCCACTCTGAGTTTCTTTGCAAAGTTTGATGAGGTTTTGTCCAGGGGGGGAAAAGTTATAGTGGGGGTCCCAAAATTCTTATTTTTTCCATAGACTGTATGGGAGAAAAAATGTGTGCACGCCTACAGCCCAAACCGCTGGATGGATTTTCACCAAATTTGTGGCAGGAGCAGCGGCTTGGTCCCGAAAGCGTGCTTTTGGAAATTTGGTGAAAATCCATCTAGTAGTTTTCTTTAAAACGATCAAAAAGTAGGTCTAAAAAAATGAGTGATATCTATGTCCGCTCCGCGGAGACACTTCCCCATTCTCTCCGCGGGCAGGACACCATTTGGCTAATTGGCTCACGTCGTGTCCTCGGACATGCAACGTGTCATTTGATTGGCTGGAATGAGGCGTGATGTGCGTCAGATTGTTCCGATGCGCCCGCCATCTTGGATCCACCGACAGCGCGGTGGCGAACAGAGGTGAAATGCTGTTTTGGGGATTGTTTTGGTGTGCAAGAGTGCTTGGGGAGGTTTGGGGAGTAAGAGACGGGTGAAATACTGTATTTGTTTAGGTGTCAGGTGTTACTGATGTATTCGGCATGCCCGCGCTGTCCGGGATGTTCATAATTAGTGAAAATGAGGGCTGTCCTAAGGATAGTATTCCCCTCCATGCTCTGCGTGGGTAAGTTGAAACTGTTCTAAGGACACGCGCAGTGTCAGCAAACATTCAAATTGACCATATGCCGCAGTTAAAATGTTTAATCTATGGGTGTGATACTGAGTTATAAGCCACCATGGGTGTGATATGCTGCGGTGGTTGTGGCCAGGGCCTAGAGTCTTGGGTGCATGGCTGCAGACTCTAGGCCCTGGCCACAACCACCACAGCATATCACACCCATAGATCACACCCATAGAATCGAATATCTATCAGGTGGTTGTGGGCAGCATGGGTGTGATATGCTGCGGTGGTTGTGGCCAGGACCTAGAGTCTTGGGTGCATGGCTATGCTGTGGTGGTTGTGGTTGTGATATGCTGCGGTGGTTGTGGCAGGGCCTAGAGTCTTGGGTGCATGGGCAAAGGTCATGCACCCAAGACTGAAGTTATATGCACTGAAGTTATTAGCCACCATGGGCGTGATATGCTGCGGTGGTTGTGGTCAAGGCCTAGAGTATTGGGTGCATGGCCAAAGGCCATGCACCCAAGACAGAAGTAATAAGTACTGAAGTAATAAGCCACCATGGGTGTGATATGCTGCAGTGATTGTGGCCAGGACCTTCGGCCATGCACCGAAATCCGAAGTTATAAGCACTGAAGTTATAAGCCAGCATGGGTGTGATATGATGTGATGGTTGTGGGTGTGATATTCTGCGGTGGTTGTGGCCATGGCCTAGAGTCTTGGGTGCATGGCCGCAGGCCTTAGGCCGTAGGCCATACACCCAAGACTCTAGGCCCTGGCCACAACCACGCAGCATATCACACCCATAGATCACACCCGTAGAATCGAATATCTATCAAATTCTTGAAATCTACAGTTTCTGTACTGTTTGATTTGTATAGTTTGTATGTGAAGTTTTGGCTACGTCATGTCAGTAATATTGTAGAGTTTGGTAACAAGCACTGTAGTATAACATATCCATGGAAGTGAACATTTTGTATTGTGGTGTATGGTTAGATATTTGCTTCAATGGTTCTGTTATGCAGCAGTATTTATGCGTTCTATTAGAATATACTTACTGTTTGATTTCTTGAGATTGGATATATTGTTTTCATGAGTTTGGTAACTGGAGTACATATTCATTTTCAATTTCTGTGATAAAAGAAAAGAGCATGTAGTGTATGTATTTTATAAAGACTTATTACATTGCATAATAGACATTTCAGCTTTTTTTAGACCCTCATATTTAGTTTACAAACCAGTGTACTGTGCAATTTGCTCAGTTTCTCTGTTTGTTTTTCAAATCATTGGGTCTGTGGAAAAAAAAATCCATGTTGGATTAAAAAAAAAACGTATTTTGTTATGTTACAGTCTATTTGTTTGTTTGTTTTCGGTGTTCACTTGTTTTTTCTGGCTAATGTTCTATCTGTTGGCTTTTTGCAGATTTTTGGAGCAGTTATATAACCTATTGACGTATTCTAACTGTCTATTTTTTGTTATAATTTAGTGGTATTCATTTATCTGTTTGTTTGTTATAGAATCTTAGGGCAGTTAGATACCTGTTGGCATATTCTAACAGTTTATAGTTTTTTAATTTAATTTTTGTTAATGTTTAAATGCAGATTAGTTATTAAATTTTGGTTTTAAGAAGATTAAATAAGCGTTTGTAAGATTTGCTGGCAATCTCTGCTTTAGAGTAATGGTACTATCATTACATTCAAAGCATCCACATTTCTTTTTTAAATATGCAGTGTAGTGACCTCCATTGGTTGTGGCTCCTGCGTGGTAGATTATACCTATCGTTGTGAAGGTTTTCTTACCAAGTGATACTTGACCGTGTGAGAATACAGTCAGCTTGTAGTTGTTTTTGGTACCATCTGCATTGTAACGTAGAAGTATTAGTATTCCGTAGTTACTATGTGTTTGTATTAGTAAGGTGGAGTGATTATCTGAATTGCAGGTAGTATATAATCTACCATGGTTTGTATTTTGTACAAGTTGCTGAAATTGAACGGATTCACAATTAGGTATGGATACATACGAAGCGCTCATTAGGGATTTGTTCCTGTGTCACTTTGTTGCAGAGAGTGCATGTATGTTTCCACATGTGTGAAATATGGAAGATTTCATTTATAGATATGTTTTTGTTTTCCAGACATTTAGTAAGTACATTAGAAATTCTTGTGGATCTTCTTGTAAGTTTATAGTGAATTTCACATTCCAGCACAGTAGTCCAATTCTTACATTTATACGTGTTGTCAGGATTGTTTGTTGCGTTTCTATGAAGGACTAACATTTGCAAACACAATTGGTCTGTACGTTGTAAGTAAATGTTGTCAACAATTGGTGGCAAGTGAAATAGAATATTCATTGCTACATTTGCGTAGCAACTTACACCAGTTATATTTGAAAATTTGAATGGACCAGATAGTTCTGTGTCCAAGTCATTTTTTTGGAGTGTGTGTTGCTTCTTTGAAGAAATACCCGAGTTACTTTGAGTAATAGGTTCTTCTTTGGTTGTGGTAATTGATTAAGTATTAGCTTCTTTTACTCTCTTTGGAAGATTTGCAGTCAGATCCTGTTGCATTTCTGTTTGAATTAGTTTTCTTTTACAACGTTTTCCTTTTTGTGGAACAGGATATGTTTTTAGATGGCGGGGTGTATATTGAACATAGTCGATTGTACTCTAAAATGCAAGGAATATCAGCGTTTACTTTACTTGCATCAAAGTTGATTAAAATCGACCGTGAAGTGTATGTATGCGTGATAGTGCTACGTAGCTCATGCCTTCTTTAAAGACTGTGTTACCAATATCTATCAATGCTTTGTCTAGGGTAAGACCTTGTGATTTATGAATGGTGACTGCATATGCTAGAGTTAGAGAAAATTGTTCTCTGCGTACATACATGTCTTTGAAGAGAAGGAATCGAGCTGTTGAGCGCCCTATCTTATTTACTTCTGAAAGTTTGTCAAAGAGAATATTGACAAACTGAATGTTGTTGTCACATGGGTATTTTTGAAAGCCAACAACTGTACCCAGTGCTCCATTAACAAGTCCTTGCTCCACATCAAGGTTACATTTAAGCATCACTCTACAGTTTAATGATTATTTTAATATTTTCTCCAAACCAGCTGTGTTGGAGATAGAATTTTCTAAGGTATTTAGTCTTGTTGTGGCTTTTTGACACATGGGTAGTGTCATACCATGTATGTCCAGTTTGTCTGTGGAGCAAATTTCAATTATTGGTTGCATTTCTTTTTTCAAAATTGTTTCATTGAATTTGGAACAGCTTGCAAGAGTTGGCATTAAGGACATACAATTCCCATTGTTGTGCGCTAATTGTTCCATAACATCAGTAGCACATGCATTATCGCCATAAAGTGCATGGATGTGCCAGGTTTTTAATATTGCTTGTGCTTCTTGAGATAGTACACCAATTCTAATACTTTTTAAAATGTTGGAGTAAGTGAGGTCTGCAGATTGGCACTTTTTTCTGTTAATCCTCTGTATTGGAAATGTTGTCAAATGTTGACATTTCCTATGCTGCCAACAGTTTTACGGCAGAGTTTATGTCCTAATGTTTTAAAAATAGGTTAAACTTTCACTGATGTCAATTAAAGAAGATCTCCAAAAACAATAATGTGTTTTCCTCCAAAGAGCTCTTCTTAGTTTGTTTTAAGTATTTCTTGCAATCTGAGGTGAATCAAAGCCAACATTATCTTGGAGACCATGCTCACTTCATCTATTAGTAGCATTTTCATTTGTTTTAACCCTCTGCGTAGTTCCATTGCAGCTTCTGTAGAAAGTTTGTAATAGTCTCATTTGTTTTGGTTTTCTACTGGAAGGAGTAGTAATCGGTGTAAAGTGACACCGCCTATGTTGTCGGCAGCTAAACCTGTGGGGCAGTTGCAAAAGCTGATAGTTTGTTGTTTTTCAATTGTTGAAGGAACTTGCTGATGATTTTGATTAAGAATGTTTTGCCTGAACCAGATTCACCACTGATCTATAGTAGTATAGGTTTGTAATTTTGGCAGGTAGATTCTTTATTTCATGTTGTACACTATGTGCAATTTCTTTTGTTACTTCTTCAGAAATGGTGCACTGTTCTTTGTTTAGTTTTGATTGTAGTACAGTTAAGTCTTCTGTGTCTTCTTCATAGTGACACATGGTGTTTTCTACTTCTGTCATACCTAATACTGCTTCATTTGCAATTAGTGGCTGTCTCAGTGGTTCTTGGCTTCCTGTTACAGAAGGTTGACTACTGTCGGGAGTGTCCTTATCTAGTTGGGCCTGGAGTTCTTCTTTGTGTTGCTGTTCATTGTGCAACATTGTTTTGTACTGCGTAAAGTTTACATCGGTGATAGTGCTTCATTTGCTTTGAAAGCATCTTCATAGGAGTCATAATTATCTAGTATCTCTTCTTATTTTCTCCATGGTTTAAAATGTTGTAGCAGGGACATGTAATATAGTTCTTTCTGTTGAGGAGATTTAATGACAATTTGATGTGATTAATTTGTTAAGTTTCACTAAGCTGCCTTCACAATCTGTCTCTCTATGTCTACCTTTTTGTTAATTGGGTTTTATATTATTTTTGTAAACAAAGTTTTGGGCTATGTGGTATAGACACGTGGTTTCCAAAGTGGTACTCCGGTTCAGGTAGTATGTGTCTAGTAAATTGTTTTTCAAAATGTCTTGGCTGTTGGGATCATTTTTGGATATTGTTTCTATGTCCTCATATGATTTGAGAACTCTTTTTCTAGATTTATCAGGACCAAGACTTAGCCATACTATATTTTCAGATTTTCCATACAAAGCAGTACCAGTTAAAGAATCTGCAGCTTCATAGGAGCCACATTCTCTATGAGAGAGCATTTATATGCCTAAGATGTACAATTTCTGAGATAGTGTTTTGTATGATAATAGGTCATTCCAGAGGTCTTGAAGCTCTGTTTTATCTGTTTTTGTTAAGTAGGCTCTAACATATCGTGCAACTGCAGTGGAAATGTCTGCAATGTACTGCATATCTATGTTTGCATTCCATAAGAGGGCAATGATTTCATTGTAATCATTGATATATTTTGATTCTTCTGTTCTTTTTATGTAATATGTGTTCTTAGGTGATTTACCTTTAACACTATGTCTAACTGAAGAAATGAAGTTGTTCACTTCACCTGTTTCTGTAACTGGTCTAGGGAAACCAAAGCAGCATTTGGTGTAGTATTTCCCTTTGTTTTTGTATTTGCGACGACAATATTTGCCAAATTTGTGTCTTTGAAATTGTACAATTTGTGTGTGAAGGTTACTATGTCTCATTTGTGAAGGGATTTCACAAGTGACATATTTTTGGATGAACTGCAAAACAGTGGCATCACTGTCCTGATCAAATTTAGGAGCATCTTTAATCCATAAAATCATGTGGATATGTGGTGCTCCTCTGGCTTGGTATTCTTTTCTCCAAAAGAAGTGTTGCACTTCTCCGAGGGGAGGAACAATTTTATTACAAATAAAGTGTAGCATAGCAATGAAACGATGGTGGAAATATCTTGAAACATTAACAGGACCTAGAGAGCAAAGTTCTCCACGTGTTAGTATGTCTATGTCAGTTTTGTTTTTATTTGATATGCGTAGGAAATCATATAAATCTTCCCATGCATATTCTGCACAAATGAATGTAACAAACCAAGTGGGTGGGCCAAGGTTTCTTATCATACAACGTACATCTCTGTGACATCGGAACCAGTACTCTTTCGTACCACGAATGTTTGCAAACAAATTTGTAATGCTTGATTGTAAAACCTCATC
Source organism: Ambystoma mexicanum (assembly GCF_040938575.1). Classification (NCBI taxonomy): domain Eukaryota; kingdom Metazoa; phylum Chordata; class Amphibia; order Caudata; family Ambystomatidae; genus Ambystoma; species Ambystoma mexicanum. The sequence goes on from NC_090937.1 coordinate 107,427,503, forward strand.
TTTTTCTTGCATTTTTTGTATTAATTGCATAGCTAACATATTTTGAAAGTGGGTTCCTGATTTCAATATGTGTGCAACTCCGTAACATAGAGTTGATAGTTCCCTTTCAAAGAGTAGGTGGAATATGTATTCCACATTTTGTCCAAATCTGGGATCTTCAGAATACATTCGCAATGAGCGGTATTCTGATGCTGTTATCTGAGTGGGTCTAATCATCGTACCTTCCTCCTTTGCCAGTAGGAAATAGTAGAGGAAAAGCATGTGCTTCTCTACTTATTTCCTATGTGCTCATTGGTGATCCCTTGGTTTGTCACATTTGGTACGTTTCTAGTGCATCATCTATGGTGTCATTAGAGTGTAATGGATGAATTGTATAATGGTCTAAAATATTGGATACTGTAGCAGGATCTAGAAGTTCAAATTGACCAGTTTCTGGTGACTCTTGAATTATTTCAGTTGTTTCCCTTAAGTTTTCTTCAAATATTCATTAGTGTCTTTTAGATATTGCAAGGCTTGTCTAACTTTATGTAAGTCCACGAGTTGTTGCCAAATATTTTTTTTCTTTTGTTGGTACACCATTTACTAAGACAATTAAATATTGCTCTATTGGACGTTGCACTCCTTGAGTGTGCACATTTTCTTTCAGATCTAATGGTAAATAAACTACTTTGAAACAAATGCTTTTCACCAATTCAGAGGGAGGTAATTTTGCTGTTTTTGGTTGAAGGCGTATTATTGCTCGAAATGGGTGCACTGTTTGAATTATGATGCTCTCATGTAAATTGAGTTGTTGCAGGGGTTTTGGTAGTGGGAATAATTCCAAGTTATTTGTGATAGCACGTGAAGGAGTTTGGTTGTTGTCAAGTTTTGTAGTGCAGTAACTGCAAAGTATTAAGGGGTCAGTTATTTTGTATTTGTTTTCTGCTACAAGGTAGAGAGCTAATTCAAACCATTTGAAATCTTCATTGTCTTCTATTTTGTATGTTACGTCTATAGTTTTTGTGTTACGTTTGTAAAAAGTTATGCGGCAACACACACACACATGGTTTGGTACTTCAGCAGATGTACTTTTAAATTTTAGTATTTCTTTTTTGTATGTGGTAGTAGAAGGTTGCTATGTGCATAATTGTTGCTAGTATGTTGTAAAGCTATTTCATTGTGTAAGTAGCTTTCACATCCAAAATATTTTCTCTGGATTCGGTCGATTTCTTCTTGTAGGTCTTTGGGTGTACCATGTAGAATAGTGTTATTTAAATTGGCTTGTTCTGAACCAGGACTTTTAGCATAGTACAGTTTATAGTCTAGATTTCCTATAGTTGAATGGGGTGTTGATATCATTTTGATATCATGGAAGGTGCTTTTGCAACTACGTCCTGAAATGCAGGCTAATTAATGTTCTTGTAGTCCTGTGTATTTGCGCACTGGACAGGTATCCATATTTTGCAGCACTTTCATTTTGATTTTGTCTTTATCTTTCACATACTGATTGAGGAAATGGCGTAAAGATTTGAAAGATTTTTTGGGAATTTTACACATTGACGTGCATGGCCATTTGTATACTGGACATTCTGATTCAGTCGAATGTAGAGGTAATTCTGAGTTTCTGGGATATTTTTGTAAGCAGTATATCTTGTTCCATTATTGTATTATTATTTTTTTCATAACCTCGTCCACTGCTATGGATGGCAATTGTGTTTGTTTGGTTTTGTTTGTATGCTTCTATGCTTTTTCATTAAAATATGGTTCTGTGGTCGTGGTGTGACTCCATTCACCTCCACAGATATTTAAGAAGTTATTTTTGTTGTCATTCCGTTTATTGAGAAGTTTTTTTTGTAGTTTAGTAGTTGTTTTGTTAGTGGTTTCATCCTGTTTAAAACTAAAATTAATAACTTCCTTTTGAGAAGTATTGCACTGTCTACGAGAGCTTCTAGGATTAATTTTCTACGGTAGATTTTAAGGGTTGTGCATGATTTCTCGCCTGTTTTTATAAGATTCTGAAGGACTCTGTGGTGGAACATTTTTGCTAAAATACTTTTTTTGGCATGGTTACTTGCTAGTATATCAAGATTTATAGGAGCAGTTTTAGCAGTAGTGATAGCCGAATTCTTGTTAAGCATTTTTGTTTTGTTTTACATTTTGATAGAGTATGCAAAGTCTCTGTACTAGAAGCTTGTTTTGTTTCGCTAAATGACTGTATTAACTGTTTTGTTTGAATGTTTTGTACAAACTCTGGTAGAGATGATGCTTATTTTGGACACTTTTATTTTCATTTGCTCTATTTCTGCATTGCTTTCTATGACTTGCTTTTTGGTAGGCATTCTTTGGGGTCTGTTGAAAAAAAAAGAAGGCATGGGTTGGGCCATTTTGCAATGTATGTGTGCTGTGTGCATGAGTGTCTGAGTATTATGCAAAAGATGTATGTGGTGGTGAATGATTGTGCATTGGGCAGTTACAATTAGTTGGGAAGGATATTCTTCAATTTGTGTGTTACTAAACTGTGGTTCAGATGAGAGTAGAAAGTGAGCTAGTGTTGAGGAGAAGCATTAATAGTAAACGTAATGGTATAAAATTAAAACAGTTCTTTGTTTTGTAGTACTAACATTTTAAGGGTTGAGTATGTTTTTTGTGCCATTCTGCCTGCTAATCTCTGTTTAATAAATGGGGATTTGTGGGCAGAATGGTTCAGAAATCGCTTTTTTTTTGGTGTGCAAATTACATTAATGAACCACACAGTGTCTTTGAGGAACAGTAAGAATATTAAGGTAGTATTGTACTTACTCTTTTTTGTGGAATGAGCAGGTTTCTTCGCATATGTTGTTTGTAGTTTAGATGCTGCTGATTTTCAGGAGAGCGGTCTTCACTGCAATTGTACAAGAAAGAAGTTAGTAATTTTGTGTGTTTATAGCACTGATGTTAATGTAGACGTTCATTTTTATGTTTTTGTGGTAGTATTCTTGTGGTAGTATTCTTGTAGTAGTATTCTTGTTTGATATCTGAACATAGTGTATGTATGCATTTCATTTGACTATGTGCAGCCATTATATTTTATTTACAATACGTTAGTTCAACATGCTTTGCAAATGAGTAGAATTTTAAGTGCATGAAATTCACTTGGTTTTTTAAAGCTGTGTTGTAGATAGCAAACAGGTTTGGAAATGATAGTTGATTATAGTAGATGGGAAAAATGTCGATAAATTCATTTTATAGGTAGACATGCCAACAATCGGGAGCCCCGGAGAGGGAGATTTCAGCACAGCAATCGGGAACATTTATTTTTCTCATAGGATTGCATTGGGATTAGCATTAATTTAGGCGGGAGACAGTAAAAAAGGGTTTGATTTTTCAATGAAAAATCAGGAGTCTCGTGCCTAAATCGGGAGCGTTGCTGTGTATATATAGGCTATGCAGGTTTAGTGGCATTACACTGTTTTTATGGATTCATAAGAGTTACACATGTACTCTGAATACAATATGCATACCTGTAGTTTGTAATCATGCATGTGGATATGCATGGAGCTGTAAGTAGAAATCTTCGAGACTTGTACAGTAGTTTTTGTAGTAGGTGATTTCCAATGATATGAGACTTGTACTCAGAATGATCAACAGTACATTTGAAGTGCGGAACTCTGATAATGGAGTTAGATGTAGAGGTATTGGATGTGATTGGTGGATGGTTGTGTGACTGATTAGCTGTATACAATGAGGGAATGGCACCGAGAGTAATGTGGAAAGGGTACAAGGGCTGGCTAAGAGTTACGTGCCGCACAGACACCGCGGCTGTCCGTGGGTAGGGCGTGCCACATCTGGCGTTTTACAGCAAATCCAGTATGGAAAGGGGACTGTAGGAATCAACCAATCAGATGTTGACGCTGTGGATTTGTGTAGAAAGAGAGTGTGTGTAGTGAAGATGGCAGAGGTGAAGAAAGTCAGGGTGTTGGTGCCCGGAGATATGTTTGTCCATGGTTTACAGCAGTATTCTCAATGCAGGCATGTGGCAAACAATTTCAATATTAAAGGAGTGGAGGTGGTGTGGAGGGCTGTGCCTGATTGCAATGTAGAGGCAATTGAAGTTTGTGAAGATATGCGTAGGATGAACAGTCTCCATCTGGTAGTTTTGCACTATGGTGATTTCCATTTGGGCTACGTAAGTCTGTGGACAGCGCGTATTACATACAGGATTTCTGGGGTGGAAAGGCATGCAAATGAGAATGAGCGGAGCTAGGGATTGGTCAGTTAAGTTTAGTGGGTGTGTTGTGTAAGGAGAGATTTTTACTGAGAGAAGAACAGATAGCTATGGCTGTGTGTTTTCGAAAACAGATTATCTGAATTTTGGGAGACTCATGGGTACATTGGTTGGAGGTGCATGCAGAATGTTGTGGAGTAGCTGCAGATCTTGGATTCCCTCATGTGGAAGTGCACTGGCATGGAGTGCGTGGAAGGAAGTGGCTAGACGTGGTACCTCTCTATGCTACTTTAGAGACAGACTTCCGGTCATAGCTGCCCAAACTTGGAACAGACTCCCTTTAGATCTCAGAATGGACCAACCTTACCCTAGCTTCAAGTGGGAGGTCCTTGCCTGAATACGATCCAATGACATTTAACTCGACCACTTCTCCTTACTAGGACCCTTCGCCTTGCCACCTTTCTACCCGTTCCACTCTGCCCCGACTGAACTTACTTCTGGCATCTGCTGCTAGCATCTAGGAATGCCACTGGGTCCCACTTGGCCCTAGAGACCGCTGATGATTGTAACTATGTCACCTGGCTTCTGTTCAACCGGCTTTAACTGTACCTTCGTATTCAGTTTGTACATGTACTCTGCTTCCTAATCATACTGCATGACTGTAACTGTGACTGTAACCAAGTTCTCAAGTATCCTTGTAAAGTCTGCACCCAGCTACCCACGGGTCTGTTCTTGCGCTATACCAAATAAACAAACAAAGAAACAAACAGAGCATCATGCAGACATAATTATAATTCATTGTGGAGGGAACAGTTTAGGACATGTGTCTGGAATTTCTTTGAAATTTGCAATGAAAGAAGGACTTGAGAAGGTCATGGACATATTTCCAAATTCCCAAGTAATGTTTTCTCGTATTGCGCAAAGACAAATGTGGCTGCATTCTTCTTCATTTGTTCCACAAATGGAGAAAGCGAGGCGCAATGTCAATAATTCTGTTTGTGCCTTTCTGAGAGATGTTGGCATGTCCTCTTTTCACAATGAAAATATTATCTTTCTTAGCACATACATTTTTCGCAAAGATGGAGTCCATCTTACATGTGCTGGCAATCAGATTTTCCTGAGAAATGTACAAAATGCATTGCAACCTTTTTTGGAATTACAGTCATCTATTTTGCAGTAGATGTTGACGATTCCACGTTTTTCAAACACACAAAAACCCCACCAAAAGGCTGTTTTCAGAGCCACCACTTCCTCCCAGAGAAAAGTTCATTGGTTTTGCTAGGGCAGTACCCCAACATTTTATCTGTCCTAGGACTGTCCGCAGACTTTCAAAAAATGTGCAGGTCCCTGCACAGTTAATTTGACACTTCTATTTTTAAACTGTGAAAGGCGGCTCTGAAAAGAGCCTTTTCTTTGTTTTTTTTGTTGTTTTATATATTTCTTTGCTTTTTTACACGACACACTAGGAGAGGAGGGGAAAGGAGGGTAAGGAAGGGACACCAACCATGGGGATAAGAAAGGGCAGGTGGAGAGAGGAAGATGTAGGGTGGGCCTTATTTAGGTAGGTAGCAGGTCTTCTGGTGGTCAGTGACCCTAGTCTCGAAAGCACTTCGAAGACTCTCCCCCTGCAGAGTACTACGTTGCAGTACATACACAATATTGTGACCCTCGAAAGGTAAGGGTCAACAGCATCGCGAATGGCCTGTGAAGCAGCTGGAGGGATGCGCTCTCCCACAGGAGTGTCTCTTGTGGTGAGAGGAGTGGAAACGGAGGTTGCTGCAGAAGAACTCAACCTACTACGTTTATCATAATGTACAACCTTGCGAATGTCGGCACTGTGGAACGAAGTTAGGTGTCGCTTCATGGATGTTGTACCAAAGCTGTACGAACCACGTCTCCCACGACTCAGAACCAATTTGCACTGGTTACAGGTGACCTTGTTTGCACGTGCTTTTGGTACGTTACCATAAACGGTAAACAAGCGCCACACCCAAGACTCTCGGCGAGTGCTGTTTGTAGGGAGTTCCTCAACCTCATTCTCTTCATCCTCTTCATCCTCGTTCTCTACATCCTCACGCGTGTTACCCTCTGCAGGCCCTTTGGGAGGTGGTGGTGGTGGAGGGTTTGGGGGTGGTGCTGAGGCAGATGTAGCAACAGCAGCCATGGATGCCATTAGTGTTGATGAGATAATCTCGGCAAGAGCAACAAAGGCAGCAAAAGTCAATCTGCAATAGCCAGAAGTACAAAGAAGATCAGCTGTGGGGTGTGGCCTTTTATAGGGCTGGCTGGGTGTGCCTCGCGAACATATCGAACACTCAAAAGCGTTCAAAAAGTTACAAAAAGTATGTAGAAAGCCAGGGCCATTGTTTGGGACATGTGAAATGGTGAATTTTTACTGTCAAATAATTTGGATTGTCTGAATAAGTTCTTTTAAAATGTTGGGGAACCGGACAGGGTCCGCAAATTAGGACGCACGCTCAGCGTGGGTGCAGTTACATGATGACGTCGGGAACACATCCGCGAAGAGAACGGGTGTCTGCAGGACACCAAATGCACAGGAACGGTCGTGCGTATGCGCGCGGGTGTTCTACGGACAGAGTTCGGGTCCTGAAACGAATTAAAAGTGCGACACAAGTGAGACGGACAGTTACAGACAGGCGCGATGTTCGCAGGACTTACGGGTGTGGTGTGCATGTGCGTAGATGTTCTGCAGACTGTATGGCCAGGTATAGTGTCCTTAGGACACCCCCATTTTGTTAATTTACGGACATCCCGGACACCTGTTGTGTTCTAAGAACAGTTCCATCTTGGTTGCGAACGGTACGGACAGGTGTAGTGTCCTTATAACATCCACATTTTGTTAATTACTGACAGGCCAGACAGGCACGCTGTCCACAGCCATTTTAACTGTTTTTTAAAAAACAAATAAGGCACAAACAATTTCATTAAAAGAAGCATAACATTTTTTTTTATTATATACATATACACAATTTATGAAAGAGAGGGGGAAGCAGAAACTGATACAAATACAGGGGAATTAGGGGTTTGGAGAGGATGGATGAGAGGGGATGATCAAAACGTTTATCTTGGTGTTGAGGGTTTGGGGATAGTTCACTGGGACATGGAGAGGAGGCACAGGTACAGGTGGGACAATGGTATTTCATTTTCTCTTTTATGTGGTCCTCCACTAACTGTTTCAAAACATTGACATTTTCTTGAGCATGTCTATTTTCTGTTCCATGCGTTCCAGAGTCTTTTCCAATGTGTCTTTTGGTGTACTATTTTCAATGTTTGTATGGTCTGTTAAAAATAAATATATATATATATATATTAGGTAAACATAAAGTAATGATTACGAATTTGCATTTATAGAGAAGTGTCTACCATTATTATCACTGTCTTCAGACATTTCCTCACGTGGAAAATGTTCCTCAAGCCACTCCAAAGTACTGCAAATTTCTGTGTGAAAAACAAAAAAATATATTATTTGTACTGTACCTCATACAAAAAGTTTAGAAATATATAAGAAAAATGAAGTTTACTTACTTGTTATGGTAGAATCCATTTGATTACATATGGTATTTAAATGGATGGTTGATGTGTTAAATATGTAGGTTCCATTGCTTATTTATTATTATATATAATGTGTTTATGTGCTGCTTTTTGAACTTGTGCAGTGTTTATATGGTGTGATAGAACAATTTCAGATACCCCCTGAGTGTTTGGGTAGTGTTGATGTCGTCTGTGACCAGCCGTGGACATCCAAATCATTAGCGGGGTGTTCGGTATGTTCTATGTTACATGTTTATAAAGTAAGGGAATCCTAGTAAACATCTATCAAATTCATACTATGAAAATGTATATTCAGTAAAAAAAAAACTTTGATAAAGGGAGGTTATGGTTAAGTTGCGCTACTAAAAACCCTATGAAATTCAGTAAAAAAACCTTGTTAAAGAGACGTTATGGTTCCAAGTAAAACCGAAAACCCCCTGAAATTCGCCAGTTATGGTAAGCTAAGCAACCATAACTCGCGCCACCACCGTGCACTGCTAAGACTAACACCCAGGACATCAAAGATGATATCACAAATGTCATTGATTGCATCACTGATGACATCACATGTGCATTTACTTTCATGAAAAGTGTGTACAAGGGATTGATATTATAATGTTGACAAAAAAGTGTCAAGGGTCATTGGAATAAATATCATGAGCTACTTAGTGCATTAAGCAATGTATTGATATAAATTGCATTCTATTATGAAGTTCTATCCAGTATACTAAGCTACTCATGTAGAAACAGAGGCTTTGTGTGCAGCATATGTGATGGAGGTGCAATATTCATAATCTTGCCATGTTGAACAGTGAAATGATAACTGCTTTCTTATTAGAGTTTTGCGTACTGTGAAACATGTAATAAGTAGCTAATGAAACCCACTTACTACATAATTGCATTATTACAGACAAAACACAAAGAGACAACAGCACATACAAATATGAGTATATACAGGGAAAGTGAAGTAGGCAAAAAAGCAGCAGTAGTAGCAGAAAGTGTTCATAACCTAACTGATTATCTTAATGCAGAGAAATGATTGCTCTGTTTCAAAGCTGCTATTTACCCTATGTATATGTATCACATGATGTGACTTGATCCTAAGGAAAGTAGTGTGAGTACAATGTATACAAATATGAGCATATACAGGGAAAGTACAGTAATAAAAAAACAACAGAACTATCAGAAAGTGTTGATAACCCTACTGATTATCTTCATGCACAGAAAGGATTGCTGTCTTTCAAGCTTGTGTCTTCCCCTATGTATATGTTTCATATGATGTGACTGGACCCTAAGGGAATTACTGTAAGAACATACTTGAAGGATAAGTCTACAATAAGTCTACAAATATAGTACCTTTTCAATTTTTAGTTCCTGACTGTTACTGAAGAAAACCATGTGGCCTAGATATGTCAGTAAAGGAAAAAAGGGGAGCCAGACATGTGATGTCATCAGTGATGTCATCAATGGCATTTGTGATGTCATCTTTGATGTCCTGGGTGTTAGTCTTATCAGTGCACGGTGGTGGCGTGAGTTATGGTTGCTTAGCTTACCATAACTGGCGAATTTCAGGGGGGTTTCGGTTTTACTTGGAACCATAACGTCCTTTTAACAATGTTTTTTTTACTGAATTTCATAGGTTTTTAGTAGCGCAACTTAACCATAACGTTTCTTTAACAAAGTTTTTTACTGAATATATTACATGGACGTCGATGTAGTTATGGTTAAGTTGGTGTTTCCATAGGAAGAGCATTTTTTGGGTGGCTTATAACTTCGCAAAAAAAGTATATGGCCCACTCTGAATTTTTTTGCAAAGATTGGAGAGGTTTGGTCCAGGGGGGACAAAGTTATAGGGGGATTCCCAAGACTTGTTCGCTGATTGGACGGCGTGGGGCATGGAGCGCGTCAGATTTTTGGTGGCACCCGCCATCTTGCATTCGCGGACGACCGCTGACAGCGAGGTGAAACTTGGTTTAAAAATTGTATTTAATGGAGTGTGTTGGTGTTTAAGAGTGTTTGGGAGTATGAGATAGGTGCAATGTTGTATTTTTTAATGTACTAGATGCTTTACAACACAGCTGTTCTGAAATGTTTGTAAATAAACAGAATGGATTCGGTGTCAAGTTGAAAGTGTCCTAAGAAGACGCGTGGGGTCCTGGAATGTTCGCAGGGGGTGTCCTGAGGACATTGCCTGTATTGTTCGTTGTCAAGCTGAAAGTGTTCTAAGAACACTCGCGGTGTCCTGAATTGTTCGTACATAAAGAAAATGGGGGTGTCCCGATGACGCTGTCCGTATCGTCCCCTGGCAAGTTGAATGTGTTCTAGGAACTTCCTTGTGTCCGTGGACATTAAAATGGTTGAAATGCTTGAATCTATGGGTGTGATATGCTGCGGTGGTTGTGGCCAGGGTATAGAATGTTGGGTGCATTGCCATTTGGCCATGCACCCAAGACTCTATGCCCTGGTCACAACCACCGCAACATATCACACTCATATGCCATGCACCCAAGAGTCTATGCCCTGGCCACAAGCACTGCGGCATATCACACTCATAGTGGCTTATAACTTTGGGTCAAAAACAAATTTATAAGGAACAATGTTATAGGGCAGTATGGGTGTGATATGCTGCGATGGTTGTATTTATCATGTTATACTTACTATTTGGTTTAGTAACGGGAGTCCATGTTTTTCTTGTTCATTTCTGTGATAAAAGAAAATAGCATGTTAGTATTAGTCTTTTATAAAGACTTATTACATTGTACAATCACAATTTCTTCTTTTTTTTACCCTCATATTTAGTAGATGACAAACCAGAGTACTGTGCAATTTGCTCAGTTTCTGTGTTTGTTGCTAAAATCATTGGGTCTGTGGGAGAAAGAAAATCCATGTTGGATTAAAAAAAAACCTTTTTCTGTTATGCTACAGTTTATTTGTTTGTTTGTTTTCAGTATTTACTTGTTGTTTCTGGCTAATGCTTTATACATTGGATTGTTCCAGTTTTTGGGAGCAGTGAGATATTAGGTATTTGTTTGGATATTGTAAAATTTTGGAGCAGTTAGATACCAGTAGGCGTATTCTAACTGTTTATTTTGTTATATAATTTCGTGGTATTGCTTTATCTATTTGGATATTTCTAAATTTTGGGACAGTTAGATACCAATTGGCGTATTATAACTGTCTATTATAACTGTCTATTTTTTGCTCTTATTTGGATATTTCTAAATTTTGGGACAGTTAGATACCAATTGGCGTGTTCTAACTGTCTATTTTTTGCTCTATTTGAGTGGTATTAATTTATCTGATTAGTTGTTGTAGCATCTTTGGGCAGTTAGATAGCTTTTGGAATATTGTGACAGTTTATATTTTTTTACTACAAGTGTACTTAAGGTTTAAGTACAGTTTAGTTATCAAATTTTGGTTTTAAGAACATTAAATAAGCGTTTGTAAGATTTGCTGGTAATCTCTGCTTTAGAGTAACGGTACTATCATTACATTCAAACCATCCACATTTCTTATTTATATATGCAGTGTAGTGCCCTGAGTTGGTTGTGGCTCCTGCGTGGTAGATTATACCTATTGTTGTGAAGGTTTTCCTACCAAGTGCTATTTGACCATGTGTGAATCCAGTCAGCTTGCAGTTGTTTTTGGTACATCTGCATTGTAATGTAGAAGCATTAGTATTACGTATTTACTATGTGTTTGTATTACTAACGTGGAGCGATTATCTGAATTGCAGGTCGAACATAATCTACCGTGGTTTGCATTTTGTACAAGTTGCTGAAATGGAACGGATTCACAATTAGGTATTGATATATAAACAAAGCACTCATTGGGGATTTGTTCTTGTGTCACATTGTTGCAGAGAGTGCATGTATGTTTCCACATGTATGAAATCTAGAAGATTTCATTTATAGGTATGTTTTTGTTTTCCAGTACTAATAGTAAGTACATTAGAAATTCTTGTGGATCTTCCTGTGTGTTTATAGTGAATTTCACCATTCCAGCACAATAGTCCAATTGTTGTCTTATCCCATAAACACTATACGTGTTGTCAGGATTATTAGCTACATTTCTGTGAAGTACTAATATTTGCAAATACAATTGGTCTGTACTGTGTAAGTAAATGTTCTCAACAATTGGTGGTAATTGAAATATAATATTCATTGCTACATTTGCTTAGCACCTTACACCAACTATATTTGAGAGTTTAAATGGACCAGGTAGTTCTGTGTCTGACTGCTTTTTTTTGGAGTTTGTCTTCCTTCTTTGAAGAAGAACCTGGTTTACTTTCCCTAATTGATTCTTTTTTTGCTTGTGGCACTTGATGAAGTATTACTTCCTTTTACTCTCTTTGGAGGATTTGCAGTGACATCATGTTGCTTTTCTATTTGATTTATTTTTCTTTTATAATGTTTTACTTTTTATGGAACAGAATATGTGTTTAGATAGGGAGTGTATAGTGAACGAAGTCTATTGTATTCTAAAATGCAAGGAATATCAGCGTTTATTTTACTTGCATCAAAGTTGATTAGAAATAGACCGTCAAGTGTACATAAGCGTGACAGTGCTACGTAGCTCATGCCTTCTTTAAAGACTGTGTTTCCAATGTCTATCATTGCTTTGTCTAGGGTAAGACCTTGTGATTTATGAATGGTGACTGCGTATGCAAGAGTTAGAGAAAATTGTTCTCTGCGTACATACATGTCTTTGAAGAGAAGGAATCGAGCTGTTGAGCATCCTACTTTTTACTTCTGAAAGTTTGTCAAAGAGAATATTGACAAACTGAATATTGTTGTCACGTGGGTATGTTTGAAAGCCAACAACTGTACCCAGTGCTCCATTAACTAGTCCTTGGTCCACGTCAAGGTTACGTTTCAGCATTGCTCTGCAATTTAAGGATAATTTTAATAACTTTTCCAAGCCTGCTGTGTTTGAGATTGATTTTTTCTAAACTATATAGTCTTGTTGTGGCTTGGTCACACATGGGTAGTGTCATTGTATGTACATCTAGTTTGTCTGTGGCGCTAATTTCCATTATTGGTTGCATTTCTTTACTTAACATTATTTCATTGAATTTGAAACAGCTTGCAAGAGTTGGCATTAAGGCCATACAATTGACATTTTTGTGGGCTAATTGTTCCATAACATCTGTAGCACATGCATTATCACCATAAAGTGCACGAATGTGCCGGGTTTTCAATATTGCTTCTGCTTCTTTAGAAAGTATACCAACTCTGATACTTTTTAAGATGTTGGCATAAGTGAGATCTGCAGATTGGCACATGTTTTCTGTTAATTCTCTGTCTTGGAAATGTTGCCAAAGGTTGATATTTCTAATGCTGCCAACAGTTTTATGGCAGAGTTTGTGTCCTCATGTTTTAAAAATAGGCTCACCTTTTACTGGTGTCAATTGAAGAAGATCTCCGAAAACAATAATGTGTTTTCCTGCAAAGAGCACTTCATAGTTTGTTTTGAGTACTTCTTGTTGTCTGAGGTGAATAAAAGCCAACATTAGGTTGGACACCATGCTCACTTCATCTATTAGTAGCATTTTCATTTGTTTCAATACTCTGCATAGTTCCATTGCAGCTTCTGCAGAAAGTTTGTAATAATCTGATTTGTTTTGATGTTCTACTGGCAGGAGTACTATTCGGTGTAAAGTGACACCACCTATGTTGTAGGCAGCTAAACCTGCGGGGGCAGTGACAACAGCTGACAGTTTGTTGTTTGTCAATTGTTGAAGGTACTTACTGATGATTTTGATTAGGAATGTTTTGCCAGAACCAGCTTCACCACTGGCATACAATAGTATAGGTTTGTAATTTTGACAGGTGCATTCTTTGTTTTCATGTTGTACAGCATGTGCAATTTCTTTTGTTACTTCTTGAAAAATGCTACGTTGCTCATTGTTTAGCTTTGATTGTAGTATAGTTAAGTATTCTTTTTCTTCATGCTGACACATCGTGTTTTCTACTTCTATCATAGCTAATTCTGCCTCATTTGTTATTAGTGGGTCTCCCAGTGGTTCTTGGCTTCCTGTGACAGAAGGTTGACTACTGTCAGGAGTGTCCCTATCTAGTTGAGCCTGGAGTTCTTCGTGTTGCTGTTCATTGTGCAACATTGTTTTGTACTGTGCAAAGTTTACATCACTTATAATGCTTTCATTTGCTTTGAAAGTGTCTTAGTTATCTAGTATTTCTTCTTCTTTTCTCCATGGTTTAAAGAGTTGCAGTAGGGACATGTAATATACTTCTTTATGTTGAGGAGTCTTTAATGACTATTTGATATGATTAATCGAATTTGGTTTGGTGAGTTTTACTAAGCTGCCTTCACAGTTTGTCACTTTGTATTTACGGTTTTGTTCATCAGGTTTTATATTATTTTTGTATGTGTAGTTTTGGGCAATGTGGTATAGACTCATGGTTTCCAAAGTGGTACTCCTGTTTGGGTAGTATGTGCCCAAAAAATTGTTTTTTAAAATGTCTTGGCTGTTGGAATCATGTTTGGCTATTGTTTCTATATCTTTGTATGATTTTAGAACTCTTTTTCTAGATTTAGCTGGACCTAGACTTAGCCATACTATATTTGCAGATTTACCATACAATGCAGTACCAGTTAATCGATCAGCTGCTTCATAGGATCCACATTCTCTATGGGACAGCATTTTTATGACCAAGCTATATAATTTCTGAGACACTGTTTTATCTGATGACAGGTCATTGCAGAGGTCTTGGAGCTCTGTCTTTTCTGATTTGGTTAAGTATGCTGTGACATATTGTGCAACTGCAGTAGAATTGTCTGCAATGTACTGCACGTCTATGTTTGCATTCCATAAGTGGGCAATGATTGCATTGTAATCATTGATATATTTTTCTTCTTCTTTTCTTTTTATGCAATATGTATTTTTAGGTGACTTCCCTTTAACACTATGTCTAACTCAAGACATGAGGTTGTTCACTTGACCTGTATTTGTAACTGGTCTAGGGAAACCAAATCGGCATTTTGTGTAGTATTTCCCTTCGTTTTTGTATTTGCGACAACAATATTTGCCACATTTGTGTCTTTGGAATTGTAAAATTTTTGCATGAAGATCACTATTTGCGGATTCTGATGGAAATTCACAAGTGACATATTTTTCAATAAACTGTAAAACAGTGGCATCACTGTCTTGACCAAATTTAGGAGCATCTTTAATCCATAAAAGCATGTGGACATGTGGTGCTCCTCTGGCTTGGTATTCTTTTCTCCAAATGAAGTGTTGCACTTCTCCAAGGGGAGAAACAGTTTTGTTACAAATAAAATGTAGCATAGCAATGAAGCGATGGTGAAAATATCTTGAAACATTAACAGGATCCTGTGAACAAAGTTATCCAGGTGTTAGAATATCTATGTTTGTTTTGTTTTCGTTTGATATGCGTAGGAAAGCATGTAAATCTTCCCATGCACATTCTGCAAAACTTAATGTAACAAACCTAGTGGGTGGGCCAAGGTTTCTGATCATACAACGTATATCTCTATGACGTTGAAACCAGTACTCTTTAGTACCAGGCATATTTGCTAATAGATTTGTAATATTTGCTTGTAAAACCTCATCTTTTTGTTGAACTTTTTGTAATAATTGTGTAGCTGTCATATTTTGAAAGTGTGATCCTGATTTTAATATGTGTGCAACTCCGTAACATAAAGTTGCTAGTTCACTTTCAAAGAGTAGGTAGAATATGTATTCCACATTTTGTCGAAATCTGGGATCTTCCGAATACATTTGTAATGAGCGATATTCTGATGCTGATATTTGAATAGGTCTATCATTGTATCTCCTCCTTTGGCAGTAGGAAAGAGTAGAGGAAAAGCACATGCTTCTATACTTTTTTCCCATATGCTGATTGGTGATCCTTTTGTTTGACGCATTTGGTACGTTTCCAGTGCATCTTCTATGGTGTCATTAGAGTGCAATGGATGAATTGTATAATGGTCTAAAGTGTTTGATATTGTTGCAGGATCTAGGAGCTCAAATTGACCAGCTCCTTGTGTCTCTTGAATTATTTCAGTTGTATCTTTCAAGTTTTCTTCAATATTAATTTCTTTGTAACATTCAATATTCTCTTTAAGATATTGCAGGGATTCTCTAACTTTATGTAAATCTACCAGTTGTTGCCAATTTTGTTTGTCTTTTGTAGGTACTCCATTTACCAAGATAATTAAAGATTGCTGCATTGGACGTTGCACTCCTAGAGTGTGCACATTTTCTTTTAGATCTAATGGTAAATACATTACTTTTCCACGAATACCTTTTACTAATTCAGAGGGAGGTAATTTTGCAGTTTTTGGTTGAATGCGTATTATTGCTTGAAATGGATGCACTGTTTGAATTATGATGCTCTCATATAAATTAAGTTGTTGAAGGGCTTTTGGTAGTGGATATAATTCCAAGATATTTGTGATAGCACGTGAAGGAGTTTGGTTGTTGTCAAGTTTTGTAGTGCAGTAACTGCAAAGTATTATGGGGTCAGTTATTTCGTATTTGTTTTCTGCTATAACGTAGCGACCTAATTCAAACCATTTAGAATCTTCATTGTCTTCTATTTTGTATGATAGTTCTACAGTTTTTGTGTTACGTTTATAAAAAGTTCTGCGGCAACATACACACACGTGGTTTGATACTTAAGCTGAAGTACTTTCACATTTTAGTATTTCTTTTTTTGTATGTGTGTAGTGAAAGGTTGCCATGTGCAGATTTCTTTCGAAGTTGGTTTACAGCTAATTCATCTTGTAAGTGGGTTTCACTTCCAAAATATTTTGTCTGGATATAGTCGATTTCTTCTAGTAGGTCTTTTGCTGTACCATGTAGAAGAATGTTATTTAAATTGGCTAGTGCTAAAGCAGGACTTTTAGCATAGTACAGTTTATGAACTAGATTTCTTATACTTGCATGATGTGTTGATATCCTTTTGATATCATGGAAGGGTGTTTTGCAAGTAGGTCCTGTAATGCAGGCCAATGAATGTCCTTGTAGTCCTGTGTACTTGCGTACTGGACAAGCATCCATATTTTGCAGTAGTTTAATTTTGATTTTGTCTTTGCTTTTCACATATTGATTGAGGAATTGGCGTAAAGACTTGAACATTTTTTTGGGAATGTTACACATTGACGTGCATGGCCTTTTGTACACTAGATGTTCTAATTCAGTTGAATGGAGGGGTAAATCTACGTTTTCAGGGCATATTATTGTTTGGGGTACTTCTTGTTCCATTATGGTATTATTAACTTTTTCATAACCTCGACCACTGCATGGCAATTGTATTTGTTTGCTTTTGTTTGTAGGCGTCCTCATTAAAGTATGGTTCTCTGCTTGTAGTGTGACTCCATTCACCTCCACAGATATTTAAGAAGTTATTTCTGTTGACATTTAGTTTATTGAGAAGTCTTTTTTGTAATTTAGTTATTAGTTTTGTAGTGGTTTCATTCTGTTTAACACTAAAATAAATAACTTTCTTTTGAGAAGAAGTGCAATGTCTATCAACGCTTCTAAGATTGCTTTCCTACGATATGTTTGAAGTGTTGAACCTGGTTTCTCTCATGTTTTTATAAGATTTTGAAGGACTTTGTGACAGAACATTTTGGCTAAAATACTTTTCTTGGTATGCTTACTTTGTACTATATCAAGATTTATAGAAGAAGTTTTATTTGTAGTGATAGTTGATTTTCTGTTAATTGTTTTTTGGGTTGTTTTACTTTTTGATAGAGGAGGCTAAGTTTTTGTACTAGAAACTTCTTCTGTTTCACTACATGACTGTATTAGCTGTTGTGTTTCAACTTTTTTTTTTACAAATTCTGCTATAGATGGATGTTTATGTTGGAGACTTTTCTTTTCATTTGCTCTACTTCTGCGTTCCTTTATACAGAGTTGCTTTTTGGTAGGCATGCTTTAGGGTCTGTTGAAGAAAATACAGAAGGTATGGGTTGGGGTGTTCTGCAATGCATGTGTGTTGTGTGCATGAGTGTTTGAGTGAGATGATAAAGATGTATGTAATGGTGTGTGATTGTGCATTGGGAAGTACAACTACTAGGGATGGGTATCCTTGAATTAATGTGTTAATAAACTGGGGTTCAGATGACAGAAAAAAGTAAGCCAGTGGTGTGGAGAAGTATAAATAGTATATCTAAAGCTATACAATTAAAACAGTTGTTTCTTCTACAACATCTAAATTCTAGCAGCTGAGTTGGGTAATTTGTGTGGTGAAAAATAGGAATTTGTGGGCCATTCTGCCAGTAAATCACTGTTTAAGACGGGGGGATTTTTGGTCAGAATGGTGCAGAATCTCTATTTTTAGGCACAGAAGTAGCATGAATTAACCTTAGAGTGTGTTTGAGTAATAATTCAAATATTATGGTGACAATCTACTTACTTTTTTTCTTAAATGAGCAGTTTTCTTCTTAGTTGTTCTTTGTAATTCAAATGTGGCTGCTTATTTTCAGGAGAATGGACTTCACTGCAATTGTAAAAGAAAGAAATTAGTAATTCAGTTTGTATATAGCACTGTTTTTAATTTAGATATAGATTTTTTAAATTGAAATGCTCAGCGCCTTCCTCAAAACCATTAAAACTATCTTATGACTAACTGCAGGAAAGAAAATATCTTTACTATGGCTTGTCAAAATCATAATGTACCACTGTATACCACTATTCCAGTAACTAAGCTTTTCCATGTAATAGTGAGTCCATGTGATAGCCTGCTTTTCCACATAAGAGGGAGTCAATGTCATAACCTGCTTGTCCTATATAAATGTAAGTAATTATAGAAACTAAAAAAATTAAAACCAAGTATGTATTTGTACAAATATTATTCTATGAGATTTGATGATAGAGTGTGCATGTAATTTTGTTTGATCATATGTAGTCTATATATTTTATTTCAAACATGTTAGTTTAACATTATTTGCGTGTGTGTATGTGTACGAAGAAATTAAACGGTATAAAGGTTTGTAATTCACAGTTCATTTTAGGAGAATGAAAAAATGATCGTAGATTCATTTTACAGATTATACAAGGTAAAAGTCGGTTAGAAAAGGTGTTCATGTACTGTATAGAAAATATGCATACCTGTAGTTTGTGTTCATGCATATGGATATGGACGAAGCTGCAAGTAGAAATCTTGGAGTCTTGTCTAGTATTTCACGTAGATCGTGCTTGCCAATGGCATGAGACTTGTAGTCCGAGAGATTCACCGTACATTTGCAGTGCTGATCTATGATGATGCAGTTACATGTAGAGGTCTTGGACTTGATTGGTGGATGGTCATGTGATTTCTTAGCTACATCCAATGAGGGAATGGCACAGAGAGTGAAGTGGAAATTATAGAAGGGCTGTCCATGTTACGATATGTTCGCGGACATGGCGGTAGTTCTAGGACACTGGGTATTACATCTGGGGAATTTGGGGTGGGGAGGCATGAAAATGAGATTAAATGTAGCAAGGGATTGGTCAGTAAAGTTTAGTGAGTGTGTTGTGCTAGGAGAGGTTTTCTCAGATATTCTTTTTGCTGAGAGAAGAACAGATAGCTATGGCTGAGTGTTTTAAAAAACAGATTGTGTGGATTTTGGGAGACTCGTGGATACATTGGTTGAAGGTGCATGCAGAAAGCTGTGGAGTATCTATAGATCTTGGATTCCCACATGTGGAAGTGCACTGGCATGGAGTGGATGGAATGAAGTGGCTGGACTTGCTACCTCTCTGTGCAACTTTGAAGATAGAGGAACATCCAGACATAATTGTAATTCATTGTGGAGGGAACAGTTTAGGACATGTGTCTGGAATTTCTTTGCAATTTTCAATGAAAGAAGGACTTCAGAAGATCATGGACATGTTTCCAAACTCCAAAGTAATTTTTTCACGGATTGCGCAGAGACAAATGTGGCTTCATTCTTTCTCATGTGGTCCACAAATGGAGAAAGCAAGGCGTAATGTCAATAAGGCTGTTTGTGCCTTCCTAAGAAATTTTGACATGTCCTCTTTTCACAATGAAAATATTATGTTTCGTAGTACATACATTTTTCGCAGAGATGGAGTCCATTTTACCTATGCTGGCAATCAGATTTTTCTGAGAAATGTACAAAAGGCATTGCAACCTTTTTTAGAAATGCAGCATGCATTTAGAAGTAGGTGTTAAGTTTTTATAATTTTTAACATACAAACACCTCCCAAAGGCTCTTTTCAGAGCCACCACTTCCTCCCAGAGAAAAATGCAATGGTTACAATAGGGCAGCATCTCCATTTTTTTTTATGTTCAAGAAATAGAAAGGGCCCTGCATTATTTATCTTTACTTCTGTTTTTTAACTGTGAAAGGCGGCTCTGAAAAGAGCCTTATTTTTTTTTTGATTTTTGTTATTTTGTATTTTTTTTGTTTTTTTACACACAACACACTAGGAGAGGAGGGGGAAGGAGGGTAAAGGGGGGGAAACCAACCACAGGGATAAGAAAGGGTGAGCTGAGAGAGGAAGATGTAGAGTGGGTTTTATTTGGGCAGTGAGCAGGTCTTCTCGTGTTCTGAGACGATAGTCTCAAAAGCACTGCAAAGTCGCTCCCCCCTGCAGAGTACTGTGTCACAGTACATACATACAACTGTGACCCTCGAAAGGTAAGGGTCATCAGAATTCTGTATGGCCTGTGAGGCAGCTTGAGGAAGACGCTGTCCCAGAGAGGTGTTCCTTGTTGTGACAGGATCAGAAACGGAGGATGAAGTAGAGGCAATCAACCTACTACGCTCTTCACAAGGTACAACCTTGCGAATAGCCCCAGTGTGGTATGAGTTCAGGTGTCGCTTCATGGTCGTAGTCCCAAAGCTATACGAACCATGCCTCCCGCGACTGAGCACCATTTTGCACTCATTGCAGGTGACACGGTTCGCACGAGCCTTAGGACCATTCCCATGAACGGTAAACAACCGTCACACCCAAGAATCACGCCGAGGGCGGGTAGTAGGGTTTTCCTCTGCCTCATTCTTGTCATCCTCTTCTTCCTCCTCTGTATCCTCACTCCTGTTCCCCTCTTCAGGCCCTTGGGAAGGTGGTGGTGGTGGAGGGGCTGGGGGTGGTGCTGAGGCAGATACAGCACCAGGTGGCAGCTTTGGAGCCACAGAAGCCATCAGGTTTAAGATGGAAATCCGCAGGTTGCAGCAAAAATCTCTGTGCTCTGTAGAATAGCCAGAAACACAATGAGAATGAGCTCTAGGGCGTGTTCTTTTATAGGGATGCTTGTGCGCGGTTCGCGGACATGCGCGCCGTCCGCAAGACAGATCAAACACCAAAAAAGGTTCAAAAAGTCACAAAAACTATGTGGAAACTTAGGATTAGTATGTGGGATTTGTCTTATGTTGAGTTTTTAATGAGAAATATTGTGGATTACTTGGAAATGTACTTTTAAAGTGTTTGGGGACACAAACAGTGTCCGCATTCAGAACACGCGATCAGCGTGGGTGCGGTCAAATGATTATTTCATGAGCATGTTCGCTAAGGTAGCAGCCGTCCGCAGGACACCCAATGTACGGACATTGTTTTGCGCATGCGTGTTGATGTTCTACGGACAGTGTTGGGGTCCTGAACTAATTAAAAGTGTGTCACGCGTAAAACGAACAGTTACGGACAGCCGTTTGTTCTTAGCACAGTTTAATTTACTTGTGCACAATACGGAAAGACATAGCGTCTCAAGCACACCTCCATTTTCGTTTATTTACGAACAATTCAGGACACCACAAGCATTCTTAGAACAGTTTCAACTTGCTAGCGAATACTATGAACAGGCATAGTGTTCTTAAGGACACCTCCATTTTCGTTTATTTACGAACATTTCAGGACACTACGGGCCTCATTACGACTCAGGCGGTAAGGGGTTTACGCCGGCGTAAACAGCGCCGACCCTTACCGCCTGAGTACGAGGTCCCTTAGCGCCATGGAGGTTTTAACACCTGCTTTTAGCAGGTGTTAAAATCCATGGCGCTAAGGGACCATGGAGTTAATTACGCCACCGTAAATTACGGTGGCGTAATTAACGCCTTCCCCACTCCCATTATGCCCTATGGGGCAAAAATGGGAATGGGGAAGGGTAAATGGGGATTGGGGACTTACCGCCCCGCCAACCTCGGAATGGGGCGGTAAGTCCGCCAACCACCATGGCGTAAACATAGTTTACGCCATGGTCTTTAAAGTCACGGCCCAGGCGGTAACTTACTGCCTGGGTCGTAATGAGGCCCAACGAGTGTTCTTAGAACATTTTCAACTTGCATGAGAACATTACAGACAGATATAGTGTCCTCAGGACACTTACATTTTCGTTTATTTACGAACATTTCCGAACACCCGCGCTGTCCGTGGACAGCTAAATTGGTTTTACCACAAAGAACTGAAAGTAATTATAACACAATATAAAAAAGTAACTTTATTTAACATATATAAACAATTTATGACTGAGAAGGTGGGGCAGAAACGGAAACAAAAACAGGAGAATTAGGGTCTTCAATATAAGTGGGATCAGGTGAAGAAGGGATGGAAATCTCATCAAAACGTTGTGGTCCATGGAGAGAGTTTGGGGTTAAATGAATGGGATATGGTTAGGGGGGACAAGTACAGGTGGGACAATGGTATGTTGTTGGTGGTTTTAGGTGATCTTCAACAAAGTTCTTTAAATCCGTAAAATTTGCCATAAGTTGGTCCATTTTGTGGGTAATGTGTTCAAGAGTGTTATCCACCGCTTCTTTTTCTTTGGAAGTTGCAATTTTTGTAGGGTCTGTAAAAAAAAATGTATATGTTGAATGTATACAAAATAATATTTATTAATTGGTTTAGATAGTAAAGTGTGTACCATTAGGTGGACTATCTTCTAACATTTCGTCTCGTGGGAAATGCTCCTCTAGCCAGTCCAGAGTACTACATATTTCTGTGAGAAAACAAAAAAGTAATATGTTTTTTTTTCTAATATAGAAAGTTTATAAATATATGAGTAAAATGAAGTGCACTTACTATTTCTGGTAAGATATGTAATCAGTAGTCTATACGTCTGGTCTTGCTGTTAGTTGTGGAGTGTCTGTGAGGTAATTATGTTGGAAGCCACTTTATCTTCTTTTGGTATATTCCATTTTAGAACATATTGTATTTAAATGAATGGTTAGTGTGTTACATATATGGGTTACATTTCTTAAGTATTACTACATATACTTTGTATGTGTGCTGCTTTGTGAATTTGTTAAATGTTCCTATGTTATGATATAACAATTACACATACCCCCCCAGAGTTTTTAGGTGCTGGTACTGTTGTCCGAACATGTCTGCGGACCGTCAAATTCAGTAGAAAGGGTTCAGTATGTTCCATATTACATGTACATAAAGTCAAAGTTATTATTGTTAAGTTGGGCTACTATAAAACTATGAAATTCAGTAAAAAAACTTTGTTAAAGGGACGTTATGGTTAAGTTGTGCTACTAAAAACCTATGAAATTCAGTAAAAAAACTTTGTTAAAGGGACGTTATGGTTAAATTGCGCTACTAAATCAGTAAAAACCGAAAACCCCCTGAAATTCAGCAGTTATGGTAAGATAAGCAACCATAACTCGCGCCACCGTGCACTGCTAACACTAACACCCAGGACATCAAAGATGACATCACAAATGTCATTGATGACATCACTGATTGTCAGTCTAAAAATACGGATACCTCTACTTTGAGACCACAAACACATTTTAGTGGCCGTGGACCAACCGTCTCATGCACGATACGACAGAATATAGGTTTTCGAGTTTGCCAATGAATGGCCATTTTGATGTAACAAGAATCGCCATTTTGTTTTCTAACCATTGCTCATTGCTTTCTGTTCCTATTGCTTTGCAGTATATTTTCCGCTTACACTGCTCGACTGTGGAACATTGTTGTCTGTATGTGAAAAGGACAAGGCCGCAGGGCCGTGAGGATAACAAGAGTTTGCTGAAACACAAACGTAGGCAGAGCCAGGAAGAATGCCCGCCTCCCTCCTTAATGTAGCCTTGAAGCAGAGCTGCAGGGCATTTAATCATTTCACAGCTGCCTTCCAGTCTCGTTATATGGTAGAATATGTTAGAATAATACCGCTAAAGGCTTGAATTATGCTTTTCTAACGGCCCACTTTGCTGAGCCCGCCAGAGCATGTCGGCTCCCAGGACGCGAATAGCACCTGATAGATAGCAAAGTCCGGAATGCAACTACCCCCGTATGTAGTTCGCTTCCAAGAACAGAAGCAATGTTTTCTATTCAATAACCGAAAGATGCCTTCGCACTCACAAATTGCAAATTGTTACTAGAATAGATGTTTGAAGGTGTCATAGTGGTCGGAGATGTCCATCATCACACCAAGGTCAAAGAAACCCAATAAAGGGGGGTGTTAAACATGTCATAGCTGATTGTTTGATATGCTTTTTGTATATATGTAACTGATGTACGTAATTCACTCTCTTGCATCCCTCGAGGTCTAGAGATACACGTCGCGGGGCGTGAGACGGAGTTGGCCAACTGAGGCTTTTGCTTTGCTTTGCAATAAAACCCTAGCTTTGGGAATACAACCTTGTGTCTGGCGTCTCTATCGTGTGTGATGACCCGCCTTGTTTCCATAGACGTCAGGGACCCCTTTCAAGATGGTGCCCGAATAGGGACCCTCCCCCACTTGTTCCTTCGCCTAACGTTGTAATTGAGAAAGGCAGAGAACGGCGAGGACGGGACGATCGAGCCGGGATCAAGAGGTGTTCGGGGCGCCCTGTAAAAGTGATGAGAGACTCCTTTGCAGATCTGCACACATCTGATCCCTGATCGACATGCCTGGCTAGAGAACAAGGAGGCGAGGGTCCCGAAACGAGGCAGAAGCCAAGAAACGCAGACACAAAGTCCTTTGGTGCATCAGTATCCAGACGACTTGATTTATCAGGTGAGTCATTCCCCGATTGAAAGTATCCTGATATTGGTTGAGAGTTGACTTTGCAAAATCAAACACCCTAGGTAAGGTTGATTAACCAGGGCGAAGGTTGAAACAGGCCTGGGTTATTGTCCACCCTAGCAGGGTTTTTCCGCTGTGGTAGACAATCTTTGGAAAATGGCCAAATTGTACCACCTGGGGGAACGCCGGCGTATGAGATGTATGTGAAGTATAAAGTGGGTGCGATAATATTCTGTGAGACTTGGCATATGCAAACCAGAAAGCAACAAGACCATCAGTGGCCGATTAATGGTAGTTTTGAGATGGCGAGGATAGATAACTTGGAAAGGGTGTTGATAAGAAAGAAAGGGCGTCCGGCAGCATTTGAGACTATTAAAGACTGGAGAAAGGAAGCAATTCTCCGATTCAAAAGCAGAGCAAAGCATGCGCGCAGGCATAAATCAAAAGGTGAGGTAGCGGAAGAAAAAGAAGAGGAGGAGTGGACTGAGAGTCTAAGAAGGGCAGGCAGGCGTGACTAGTTGAATATAGAAAAGATAGACCCACAGCGAGGATTACACATGGCAGATGAATTGATAGAAACTATATTGACCCATACAAAACAAGGCCCAAGATCAGAAGTAAGACCAGACACGTCAGTAGCTATTGCCCAGACCCCGCCCGTAGCCCAAGCTCCCCCTCCGGTAGCTCAAGCCCACCCACAGCCACAGACCGCGCTCATAACACTTCCTACTAGCCAACCAGGCCCACAACAGACACTTGCTGTTCCCATTGTCCCATCCGCACCTCCCGCCTTAGACACAGACTCGGTACCGTCACAGAGGTTGAAGTTGAAACCACGGGGGCAAGAGGCGGGACTGACAAACGGGAGTGCACGAGGGTAAACCGCAGCGCAATGAGCAAAGAAAGGAAGGTGGAATTGCAGCAACAGGCAGAGATGTATATAGACGGGAATGATAGGACGACAGCATTGGCTTCAATATATGACTTTCGTAGAAGCAACAAAAGAGAGGTAGTGTTGGAATGCATGGGTGAATATTTGGTGGAGAAATGGAAACAGCTAATTGGGAAATTACCACCACAGTGATTGTTAGATTTGAATGCATTAGCACGCTGTAGGGAGGGGGATGAAGAAGTGAGAGAACATGTGTATAGACTTTTTGAGATTAAATATGAATTAGATAATGACTATGCCGAAATGTTTACTACACCTGCGTACAGAAGTCGGGAAGTCGGGAGACCTGGGAAGGGGGAAAAGGAGTTGCATAATAAACGGCAGCAGTTGCCATCTCCGGGGCAGAAGGAGATGGTGAACAAATTATCGTTGCTAAAACAGGTGGGGGCAGACTTGAAGGAATGTCTAATTAGAACACAGGTACTATTGCAGCAAGTAACAGGACATAATAGAGGCTGAGGGAACGCACAAGGAAGGAGTAGTTCGAATATGCATGGGGGAACAGTGGGGCCGAATCAGTGTGCATATCGTAAAGAGGAAGGACATTGGTGAGCGCAATGCCCGCATCCACAGAATAGAAATGGGTCTGGTCAGAGGAGACAGCATAAAGGACACCCAGGAGCGAATGGACCAAATAGGAATAGTATGCATCAGCATCATAATAACGAAGGTAATCAAAACCAAGGCCAAAACCAAAATGCCCCAAACCAGAGTCAGGGACAGCAAAATCAACAATATGGAAATCAGCCTGGGGGAAATAGAGGCAAGAGTGGAAATGTTTTCGATACACAGCCAAACACGTATTACAGTAATAGTAATGATTACACATCGGACGATGTGTTATTTCCCCAATAGGACAGCCCAGGACAGGGGTCGGAACCAGTGTCTA
This sequence comes from Ambystoma mexicanum, assembly GCF_040938575.1. Lineage (NCBI taxonomy): Eukaryota > Metazoa > Chordata > Amphibia > Caudata > Ambystomatidae > Ambystoma > Ambystoma mexicanum. The sequence goes on from NC_090937.1 coordinate 107,454,028, forward strand.
TTCCCGTGAATCAGAGAGGACCCTAAGTAGAAATGAGAGTCGGGAATGAGGAGCAGCGCTTTCTTGTAGATACAGGAGCACATAAGTATTCAATAGACGATCACTTGGTTCCGAATATACCAATGTCAGGGCAAAAGAATATTTCTGTAGGGTTTGCAGGTACACCAGTCATAAACCCAGTGTCCAAACCAGTCCCAGTTACCATAGGACCATTCACCGAACATTGTCCTTTCCTTCTAACAGAAAATTGTGGAGAAAATTTGTTGGGATTAAATTTGTTGAAAAACTAAGTTCTGTTATACATTGCACGGCAGACAGAGTATTTCTAACGATATGGCCACACGATGCCTCTGTGTCAGAATTCATGTCCGAAGCGTTACCAGGGGAACTAAGTAAAGTACCAACCTCTATATGGGCAATGCATGACAACGGTGTGGGATGTTTAAAGATAGAGCCAGTAAAGATTATTTTGAAAGAAGGTGTTACCCTACCGCGAATACCCCAATACAAAATTTCTTTTGAAGGTGAGAAAGGATTGAAGAGTATTGTTACCGATTTGGTGAAAGTATGGGTAATAGAGGAAATCACAGGCAGTACATGCAACAGCCCGATTCTTCTGGTTTATAAAAAAGGAGGTAATGAGGTACCATACCGTTTCATAATTGATCTACGTGCATTGAATAAAGTAGTAGATCCGCAATTTCCTCTAGTGCCAGACGTCACTACAATATTGACAATGATACCTGTTTCAGCAGAATATTTTAGTATAATAGATGTTATAGTGTAATGGATTTGAAAAACACATTCTTTAGTATTCCAGTGGACAAGGACAGTAGATATTTGTTCGCGTTCACATTAGGAGGACGATCATTTACATTTACGTGGATTCCGCAAGGTTATACGGAAAGTCCAAGTATTTACAGTAGAGCATTAAAAGAACAGCTACACATGCTGGAATTACCCGTGGGTTGTGTACTTTTGCAATACATAGACGATTTATTGCTAGCTGCAGACACAGAGGAGATTTGTAAAGAAAGCACTGTATTACTACTGTCACACCTAGCGGCACATGGCCATAAAGCTAGTTTGAAGAAATTTCAGTATAATCGAAAGGAGGTGCTTATTTGGGCTACCTACTTTCGAAAGGAGGGAGAAGACTAACGCCAGAACGCATAGAAAGTATTTCTTGTATGCCTATTCCAAAGACACAAAAAGGAGTCAGAGCCATAATAGTCATGGCTTCATATTGCCGACAATGGATTGGTAATTTTGCGTTAATTGTGAAACCATTAGTGAATTTGACTAGAAAAGATGCGGTTATGCCTTTGCAGTGGGATGAGGAATGTCAGAGAGCATTTGATGGATTGAAAACTGCATTATGCTCGGCTCCAGTTTTAGGTACGCCGAACTATAAGAACATTTTTAGACTATTTGTGTGTGAAAGTGAAGGATGTGCAATGGCGGTTTTGACACAGGAACAAGGTGGAAGAAATAGGCTGTGCGCCTATTTTTCTTCTGCGCTGGACCCTGTAGCACGCGCACTACCACAATGTTTGTGATCTGTCGCGGCGGCTGCTGTGTCAGTGAAACAAACGGAAGGGATGGTATTGGGGCACACTTTAATTTTGATGGTGCCACATGCCATAGACGTTCTATTAAATAGGACACAGACGCAACACCTCACCTCTGCCCGATTAACAAGATATGACATTATCTTGTTCGCGCCCCATATCCAAATTATGAGGTGTAGCGCTTTGAATCCTGCAGAATTAATGCCACTAAGCATAAAAGAAATTGGGAAGAATGAATCACCCCCCCACAATTGCTTAATGGTCACTGAGGAAGAAACCAAGGGAAGAGTTGATTTAAGTGATATTCCACAGAAAGAGCCGGATGGAGAGTTATTTTGTGACGGCTCATGTTTTAAATTACCAGATGGCACGACAACTGCTGCATACGCTATCACTACCCTAGAGAGTGTTGTAGAAAGTAAAAGAATCCCCTATAATTCAGCACAAGCCGAAGAAATAATAGCAGTAACAAGAGCCTGCGAGATTTCTGAAAATGTGAATGTGAATATATATACTGATAGTCAGTACGCGTTTGGAGTGGTTCATAACTTTGGTCAACTCTGGGCTGAGAGAGGGTTTCGGACATCACATGGTGCCAGAATTCAACATGGCCCTTTGATTGTACGTTTGCTGTCTGCACTCACGTTTCAAAAGCGCCTAGCAATACTGAATTGCGAGGCACATAAAAAATTAACATGCAAAATAGGAGAGGGAAACACGTTTGCAGACAGAATTGCGAAACAAACTGCCACTGATTTGAATACCAAGATGATGACGGTTCAGACAGAGGAAGTACCCTGTATGATAGAGGATGGAGTTGCGACTGTCAAAGAAATGCAGGCCGAGGCTACGGCCGATGAAATACAGGTATGGGCAGAGGGATCTGCTGAGTTGGATTTGGAGGGTTGTTGGGTGGACAAGGGAACCAGAAACTTGATGTTGCCAAATTAGTATGTGACTGCAATGGTCACAATGGCCCACAGCCCTACGCACATCTGTGCCAAGAAAATTATACAGCACCTTTCTACAGTAGGGCAGCATGTAAACATAAAAAAGAATGCAGAGAGGTTGGTGCAGAACTGTATCACGTGTTTACAACATAATGTAGGAAAGGGAACAGTGACTTCAACAGGCACCTTTGGGCCGCCCTCCATGCCATTTGAGGTAGTTCATTTTGATTTCATAGAGATGGAGAGGTGCCAAAACTTAAAATACGTCTTGGTGGTAATCTGTGCATTCAGTAAGTGGTTGGAGGCATATCCTTTAAAAGATTGCACAGCAATGACTACGGCAAAAGTAATGTTGAAGGAGTATTTTTCCAGATTTGGCTTGCCCCGGGTCCTATGGTCTGATAATGGACCGCATTTTGTGGGTGCAGTGGTATTACAGATATGTGCTGGTCTCGAGATTGATAAGAGATTCCATAGTTCAAGTCATCCGAGTTCTGCCGGTCTTGTGGAGAGGCACAACGGGATTCTTAAATCAAAGATTAGCAAGATTTGTGCGGGAAGCAAGTTGAGTTGGGTGGATGCATTACCAATAGCACTATTATGCATGCGTACGTCTGTACAGGCTAAAACTGGGCTCTACCCGTACGAAATTGTAATGGGAAGGCCGGCAAATGTTTGGTGCGCACCTCAGCCAAAATGACTCAGTGAGATAGAACATCCTCTGCTTAGTACTTATTGTGGCCTTTTAATGCAGAAATTGCGTTTGATTCATCAGCAGGTGCAGGAGGCATTACCAGTACAGTATACCGGTCCGGGGCAAGCGCTGGACCCAGGAGACTGGGTGCTGCTAAAAAACTTTGAAAGAAAGTCATCATTAGCACCCAGGTGGCACGGGCCCCATCAAGTACTTCTAGCGACGCAGACGGCAATACGGGTGGATGGAAGGAAGTCGTGGATCCATGCCACCCATGCCAAAAAGATTCCAACTGCACTGAAAGTCTTGCCTGACACTGCTGACCGGTAAGAGACAGCGGTCCCAGAAACGAAAGAAACTGTTGCCAGTGAGCAGCCACCTAATCTGCCAAAACGAGAAGTGAAACTCGAAACAAAGCCTGAGACGATTGCCAAAACGGGAGAAGGGCAAAGAGTGCCCCAACGTTGCCCAGCAGAATCAACATCACTGCTGACCGACGTGAAATCTGCCTTGCAGATACCAGCAAAACCAAATCGTGTACCCCTTTGGCGCCCACCAGCACTTGCCAGCACGCCAAAAACAGATCTGCCTCATTGGCACGGTGCACTCCAGCACCTGCAGTAGGGCCACAGGCTGACTTCAAGCCTGAATCTGAAAGTGCACCGGCACTGTTCACGGATCATATGATACCAGGAGCAAGGCGATACAACCTGCGGCCTCGGAAGACAAAGTGATCCGCATTCTTTTATTTTGGTGTTTATGTCAACCTCTGAGTCAGCTCATGCACGGAGAAGGAACCAGGGGTGTAGAGGAGAGAAGTGTGAGAATTGTGCAAATCGGACAATTTAAGACTCGCGGCTCCTCAGGGGTGCGATCATAAAAAGTACATGTGTCCGGAACCAGAGCGGACAAGCTGGGCGCACATGGTACTATGGCAAGTGAGATAATTGATTAACAGTACATGTGTCCGGAACCAGAGCGGACAAGCTGGGCGCACATGATACTGAGGCAATAACTGATCAAAGGTCCTCTGAGCAGTATAAGAAGAGACAAGTGATCTCGCCTAAAAACGAATAATCGAATCCAGGCTAAAAAGGACAGGCAAAACTGAACTGTGAGAATTCCACTGAATTTATAGACATCAGAGCAAGCGCGACGAAGAGAGATATCCGCAACGAACTGTGATAAGGAAGAAGAAGGACGACGAGAAAGATGCCGGGACCGGTTCCAGCCTACTCCTGCACCACAACCGCTGAGAATGAGTCAGTTATAAAGACTATAAGTTTAAGAAAAATGCATGGTAAAACAAATTGTATGCTGACACTAACGATAATAATGTGCTTTATGAGCGTGGTAGCACCAATATCGACAGCCCTAATATTATGCTGGGTAGAAACAATACACCCATTAGAAATGTTTTTACCAATAATTAATATATCCACTGCTGAAAGCCCGGTTCAGGTGATCACTTATACCCTACCCCCAATGGAAGAAAAACACAGTGAAGGTTTTGGAAATAACACCTTACTTCTGATAATGAACATGACACATGCAATCCTAAAGAAAACAAATTGTTGGGTATGTGCCCATTTACCACAGCATGCCGGTAAAGGAATAGGGTGGTATGTGCAGCCATTACCATTAAGTTCTGCATGTAGTGCATCTTTAGGTGCAATGTTCTATGGGAAGTGGAATGAGAGTAATATGGGTCAATTAAACAAAACCAACATGAATGAGTTTGAGGAGATAATAATGAAGCCTGTGGGTTGTTCCATTTTCCATAAAACACAAATAATAGCCCCAGACTCCACGAGGAAAAGTACATGGAAGATAACACGACAAAATAGACGAGATAGATTGTCCCCGCCAGAAAAAACATCTGTAATGACGTTTCGTGTAAGAACAGAAGGGGACAAAGATGCAATTACCCATCTTACACGGTGAATTATAGCCCAAGAACTGTCCCTTTTTGTCTAAAAAAGAAAGGCTCTTTTTCAGTCGGAACATATACTGGTTGTATGAATACAGTGGTACTAAAATGGGAAATAGAACCAGTATACGTTGGTGATCCAGTTTATTTGATATGTGGAGAGAAAGCATACCCTTGGTTGCCCAGAAACTGGGGAGGTACATGTTCCCTAGGGCTACTGTTCCCAGGAGTATTCCTCTTGGAAACAGCAGCCATAGCCAGATTATCCAGAACTAGAGTCAAAAGGACTGACGAAGGTGTTTTAATAGCAACTGATGTAGCGAAATCATTCATTCCATTCTTAGGACAGATAGTGAACTCCTATAATATAAGGCAACTGTCCAGAATCCTAAAGAATACAATAAACACAACAACAGATATATTATTTAACATGACGTTGGAAGAAAGAGGAATCAGGTTAATGACGCTGCAAAACAGAATGGCTCTCGATGTGATCCTGGTTGATCGTGGGGGAATTTGCAAAATAGTGGGATCAGCATGTTGCGTTTATGTCGATGACTATTCCCCCACGATCTTTGAAGCAATAAAGAAAATGCACATTCTAAGCTCTGAACTCCCCACGGGAGAAGGGAGCTGGGGAATAGGATCTTGGTTTTGGGGAATACTATGATCTTGGGGATGGAAGTTGATCTCAATATTTGTAGTGGTGTTCAGAATATTCCTAACGTGCTGTTGTTGTATACATTGTTTACCCACAGTTTGTGCAGAGGTAACTGAGGGATGTACGAAAGGATGCATGCATTTGATAACAAAGAAAAAACAACCTCATGATCGAACTGACCCAAACCCAAATGAGATGAGAGCAGTAAAAGAGTTGATGGCAATAGATATTGATGAAGACAATGATGTCCACGATAGCATGCAAGACTCAGACATAAGTACTTCAGATTCATCATCACTAGAGGAGGTTTCAATAAATAGATGAGACGTTTGGCAGCCGGCCAAAGGAGGGTTTGTCAGTCTAGAAATACGGATACCTCTACTTTGAGACCGCAAACACATTTTAGTGGCCGTGGACCAACCGTCTCATGCACGATACGACAGAACATAGGTTTTCGAGTTTGCCAATGAACGGCCATTTTGATGTAACAAGAATCGCCATTTTGTTTTCTAACCATTGCTCATTGCTTTCTGTTCCTATTGCTTTGCAGTGTATTTTCCGTTTACACTGCTCGACTGTGGAACATTGTTGTTGAATGTGAAAAGGACAAGGCCGCAGGGCCGTGAGGATAACAAGAGTTTGCTGAAACACAAACGTAGGCAGCACCAGGAAGAATGCCCGGCTCCCTCCTTAATGTAGCCTTGAAGCAGAGCTGCAGGGCATTTAATTATTTCACAGCTGCCAGCCAGTCTCGTTATATGGTAGAATATGTTAGAATAATACCGCTAAAGGCTTACAATATGCTTTTCTAATGGCTCCCCTTTGCTGAGCCCGCAAGAGCATGTCGGCTCCCAGGACGCGAATAGCACCTGATAGATACCAAGGTCAGGAATGCAACTCCCCTCCGTATGTAGTTCGCTTCCAAGAACAGAAGCGCTGTGTTCTATTCAATAACCAAAAGATGCCTTCGCACTCACAAATTGCAAATTGTTACTAGAATAGATGTTTGAAGGTGTCATAGTGGTTGGAGATGTCCATCATCACACCAAGTTCAAAGAAACCCAATAAAGGGGTGTGTTAAACATGTCATAGCTGATTGTTTGATATGCATTTTGTATATATGTAACTGATGTACGTAATTCACTCTCTTGCATCCCTCGAGGTCTAGAGATACACGTCGCGGGGCGTGAGACCGAGTTGGCCAACTGAGACTTTTGCTTTGCAATAAAACCCTAGCTTTGGGAATACAACCTCGTGTCTGGCGTCTCTATCGTGTGTGGTGACCCGCCTTGTTTCCATAGACGCCAGGGTCCCCTAGGGCCCCTTTCATGATGACATCACATGGCTGGCTCTCCCTTTTTTTCCTTTACTGTCATATCTAACCCACATAGTTTTCTTTAGTAACAGTCAGGAAGTAAAAATTGAAAAGGTACTATATTTGTAGACTTAGGGTCAAGTCATATCATATGAAACATATATATAGCGGAAGACACAGGCTTGAAAGAGAGCAATCCTTTCTGTGCATGAAGATAATCATTAGAGTTATCAGCACTTTCTCATAGTTTTATTTTTATTACTATACCTTCCCTGTATATGCTCATATTTGTATACATTGTACTCTCACTCCTTTCCTTAGGGTTCACTGACATCATTTGATACACATACATACAGTAAGTAGCAGCTTTGAAACAGAGCAATCATTTCTGCATAAAGACAATCATGCCTCTGATATCACAAGTGACTGCAGTGGCGCTCTCACTCAATGTTCAAAAGGCATTTGACATGGGCCCTCATTACGAGTCAGGCGTTAAGGGATTAACGTGGCCGTAAAGAGCGTCGGCGCCATTAAACCCTTAACGCCTGATTCACACTTTAATGCCTGCTTTTTGCAGGCGTTAAAGTCCAAGGCGCTAAGCGACCTTGGTGCTAATTACGGCACTGTAATTTACGGTGCCGTAATTAGCGCCTTCCCCATCCCCATTATGCCCTATGGGGCAAAAATGGGAATGGGGAAGGGCAAATGGTGAATGGGGAATTACCGCCCCACTCACCTTGGAATGGGACGGTAATTCCGCCATCCATCATTGCGGAATCCGGCATGGACCATGGTGCTAATAGCACCATGGTCCACCGCCTGACTTATAATGAGGGCCATGGTCTCCTGGGAATTTCTACTTTTAACACTGACTGGGGGAGGTTTTGGTACCCCGTTTGTAGAATTTGTGAAAGTATTGTACACTGACCACATGACCACTGTGCTGGTGAACAGGATAGTATCTGAGCACATCACACCTGGGAGGGGGACGCTTCAAGGATGGCCGTGATCCCCAGTATTGTCTGTGATAGCCATATCTACTGAACATACCAGAACACAGCATGCTCACTGCAGGATATGAACAGCTGACACCACAGAAATCATTTCCCTGTATACAGATGATTTATTTATTTTAATAAGAAACCAACAAGACAACCTGAATCCAATTATGGATGATATTACGCACTTTGGTGAATTCTTGGTATTTAAGGTAAATTACAATAAGTCTGAGAGGTTTCCCCTGACTGATAAAACGTCTGAACCCCATTGTAGATACCAACTAAAATGGGCACAAGACTATATTCAATATCTAGGAGTTAGGGTTTCCTGTAACAAGAAAAGCTTACATGAACACAACTAAGGTAGATACGCAGGGCAACTTGAGGCCAAACTGACCACATGGAAACACATAGCATTGTCACTGGTGGTCAGTATGGCCATGATTAAGATGATAATCCAGCACACATTATTATATCGATTCGTGAACATACATCAGGCATGTATGCTACACGGGGGACAGTTTCATTTCCTATGGCACAAAAAATGGGAAGACATAGCACAGCGCTATAACAGAAGGGGGTTCTTGGGCCCGGACTTTGAACTAGCATATTTTGCCTCCTATTGGTTTGGGATGGATGGGGATCCACTCCATGTCAAGCTTGAGCATACTGTGGATGGAAATTCAGAACTGAAAAGCTAGTTGGTTGGAGGAGAATATATTGATGATTGCCAAATTGACCCTGTAAGAACAAGGCTGCTAGCAAGGGATGGGATATTCTTGAAAACAAGCATAACAACGCCCTAATACAAAAACATAACAATGTGGAAGTTGCTGTGTATTACATCAACTTGGAATAAGGCTGAACAGGCACACTAGGAAAGGCTTTTAAGTACAACTCTGTAGGTGACATGTATATGGATAGGCCATTTCTGTGCATGAAGAATTGGAACGAAGAGCACAAGGGCACAACCACTGAAATACAGCAGTACTCCAGGTTGAGGGTGGCGTTCTCAAAGAAATGGTGGACCTACCCCCTGAACCAGCAGAGAATGTGGGTGTAGCATATATGGCAAATGTATGTGGATGTCACACAGAATTGTAACAACTTTATATGAGATGATCATTAAACAAACACCTGACACATCAGTCAAAGTGAGAGACAAATGGGCTACAGGCCTAGGTATGGACATCACTGATAACAAATGGCACAACATGTGCAATCTTATGAGCCAGGTTTCGCCAAACGCAAGGTTCAAACCTATACAATTCAAAATATTAAATAGACTGCACTATACACCAGTGAAACTCACAAAGCTCCAGCCCAATGATAAAGCCTCTGTTCTTGATGTAAGGAAGGGGGCACTGGCTATGTACATATGTTATGGGACTGCCCCATATGTTCTAGATTGTGGTCACGGGTATGTGCCAAGTTTTCCAAAATAGTAGAAATACCTGTCCGGGTGATGTCTAATGAGTGTTTGTTGTGGGTTGTGGGGTGGCGTTCCAGAATGTAAGAAATGATTTCTGAACCTGGGGGCCTTCTGGCAAAAAGATGTATCTTAAAGAAGTAGATTACTGACATTGGAGGAGTGGTTGAGGGACGTTGTGTGGGCTAATAAACATGAAGAATTATTTGTTACAATGTTACCAGCAATGTCCAGGCCTAAAGACATCTGTGGAGACCTCACAAGGTGTCTGCTGAGAGGAGAGGCGAGCCACTTAGCTAAGAGTAAGGAGCCAGTGAGGGGACACTTATGCTAGAGCGAGGTGACAAAGCCATTGCACTTATGCTGGGGACTACTAAAATGATTAGCATGGTTGTGAATAACGTGATTATTTGTGGCATAATTGTGAGAGGTGGACACGTTGGAATATGTTTTACATGTCAAGCAAATAAATAAAGTTTTTTAAAACAATCATAATAAAAAAAAAGGACTATCATGCCTACTACTTCCACCACTTTATAGTTTTTCAATGTGCTAAAGGGCACAGTGCTTTGAAAAAGGCCATGTGGTATACACATGTTCTCACCTATGCACCAACATATTTTCCATTTACCATCATTCAGTTTTAACTTTCACTTACTTTTTAATCCAATCCAATTTACCAGTTTACATTTTCAGAAATGTGAATTGATTACTGGCAGCAAAGCTTTTACTGAAGTTTAATTCAATCTAACCACTTTTTCTGTATTGATTAAATCCCCTTGTCTTTAAATTGAAGCAATGTGATATGTTACGTTATTTTAGATTATTTCTTTTGCAAACACATGCAGGCTTCCTGGTGCTACCAACTAAGCGGCAGGCTCACTATAAGGAATCATATTTGACCAATTTCCTAAGAGCTAAATGATTTCTGAGGGGACTAAACACAAATGGGAGAGTTCCAGAGTTGAGCATGTAAAATAGATACAGTAGCACCACCTCTTGTCTACCGACTAAAGGGTTCCTGCAGCGGGAGGGCCGTGTTGGAGCTGGGGGTTCAAACTAGTACCTATGGTAGAACTCATCAACAAGCACATGGGTTTGGAGTACAATGGAGTTTTCTATAAACAATACAGAGTTACCTGAACTAGAAATACTGCTGAATTGGTAGCCAGTGCAGGTGGCTGTGGAGGGCAAGGCTACAATATTTGTGTATGTTTGCACATGCAGCAAAACATGTAGCTGCATTTTGGAAAATCCCAAACCTGCCTCATGAGGTAAGCAGAACTGCCAGATGGAGTGAATTGATCGAATAAAACCTGGAAGCAACAATAATCATTGTCAACATGTGAAGTTGAAAAATACAAGAATTTGAGATGGTGTTGGCATGTGGCACTATAGATACAATATGTTCCCACTTGAAGCCTTGTGTTTAATCTATTGTCTGGTGCTGGGCAGCCCATTGAGCAGGAGCGAAAGGAGGAGTCCTGGGTATTCTCGATCACTAAAACATAGGTGTGGTGGCATTTAATTTATGCAATGGCCATTTATTCATTCACTATTGGTTGTGATTTAGGTAAGAAAGCTGATAGTGGGTACCACATGCCTCATCCGTAGAGAGGAGGATCTGTGTACAACCTTTATAGAACTAGAACCAGAACTGTAAAGAGGCCAAATTAGTGTGTCATGGTGGCAGTGGGCTGCACATAAATATTAAAGAGAATGGTGTGGAGGGTCCCTATGCACTCCACACTTAAGAGAAAACCAATCTGAGGAGAATGATGGCATAATAAGTTCTTGGCATCATAATCATTAGTACCAGGCTGAAAAGGATGTAGTTGCCCACCTCTTCCCTGCTCACACTTTTATTCACTAGGACTACATTTGTCTTTCTCAGCTATCTAATTGTTCTTTATTTCTAATGGGTGACTTTCCTATTAGATGATTTGCGGCTACTTTCATGCAAGTCATCTGTCATTCCTTATTCATGTTTTTGAAGCCCATTATTAATAATATTGGATGACTACTCCATCTTTTACTGCACTTCTTTAACATGTTCCTCTTAATTCCTTTAGCCCCATAATTGCCAAATGTTATTGTTTCTTTTCAATGCCAACTAAGTATCAATGTCTGCTAGATCGGTAATTAGCTTCGCTACTGGGGTCAAGAGGAGGCTTTTTCCACAGGGGAAGAATGTGTTGGATTTTGAGTCCTCAAGTAATTTTGCTTTGGTGAGAGAGGCATTGACTCAGTTAAACTGGAGAGAGAGGGCTTCTCCAGAGAGACATTTCACAAAGTTAAATTGAAGTTGAGGAAGAAGGAAGTATATAGTGAACTCCAGATAATCTAAGGCTGAAACAATTTATGGTACATTTGGATACTCATGTCTGCTGGTCTGTCCCTTATTTCTTTTCGGTGGATTTTCATTATTAAAGAATGGCTACAGGCCATTGTATTCTTACCCGTTGTAACTAATATCTGAACATTGTTTATTCTGAATAATAACCAGGATGTATCCGGAATTGGCCAATTTGACTGACCATTTTTTACCGTATGGCCCAGTTGACCGAATTTAGGCTGTACAAAATGATCGTACAAACAAAAATGTGGTCAACTGAGCCATACAGTTCCATTATAGTGAAAAAGGGGAACAGGGGCTGTAGGGGTGTCCCCGGCTACCGGGACATTGGAAGCAGGAGAAGAAAAAACATATTTTTTCAAAAGCTGATTTAGGGACCCTCTGGCGTCAGTTCTTACCCGCGTTGAAGGGATGGAACTGACGCTGCAGGGTCAGATGGAAAGTGGACGCTGAAAGGTAAGTGGGGGGAGGTGGGAGGTGGGGATGTATTGGGGAGGAGGAAGGGGGGCATGGATTGGTATGATCATATCATACCAATCCGATTTATCCCACTTTTGAAAATCACTTGCTGTCATTTGATGTGTTGTGAATCTACACACTTGCTTAACAATTTCTCATCCTACTGTTGCTGAGTTGTTATTTCATTAACGGCACAGAGAACAGTTGTTTGCGTTAATTGGACTTTTTTTTTCAGTGCTTTGAAAATAATTAACTAAAACTCACATAAACCTTGTAATCAAACAGGATACACCTGTTATATTCTTTAAAAACTCATCGGTTACCATAAATTACAGTTTGCCCAAACATAGTGCACTTTGTGAGAATTCATACTTAAGTAAACTGAAGAGGGAACTACAACAGCACCATAAACCACAAACAGCACTCTTAAAGCAAACACTGGTCCACAGTTCTTGGTTGACTGAAATGAGGAACATTGTGAAAATGGTCCTTTGATCCAATGTCCCAAGGCTGAATGAAATGGACTACATTTAGATTTGGGGAGTGGAACAGAGGTTTGAATGATAAATGCCTCTGTGCGATTAACCAGTTACAACTCTGTGTTTTAGGACTAGGAGTAATAGGTATTTAAGTCATGGGCTGCAGGCTTCCATTTAGATAATTCAAAGTCATGCAAGAACTATGTTTGAAGCATGTAAAATAGTTTCACAGTAGAAGGTATGACATATTCAATTATTTTACCAGTCAGCTGATTTTAGAATGTCTTTCAACTAGGTTCCAGAACAAAAGGCGTTAGATCTCACTGCTTCCTTTCCGCTGTTAAAACAATAATACATTTGATCCATCTAGCAAGTGCCACAAATAAACTGGGTGAATGTGTATCATAAATAGAAATACAAATTAGAGGGGGTAGACATTCTCTAGTCCATTGTCCATAACTCATACTAACATAAAAACAAAACCTTTGAAGATTATGAAAATACCATAACAGATACACAATAATGCATATGTATGTTTTTTAGGCCAAGACTTTGAAAAATTAACACCAGAGTGAGAAAATGTTTGACCTTGAGTATACAATACACCGACATCTGACACACCTCTATACAAAACCAGGCTCATAAGGATACCAATTTAGCAGAACATGACAATGGGGAAATAACATTATTATCTGGCTGATCCAAAAATAATTGAAGGAGCACGCTGGCATCCAATAGGTTTGAGTTTTTGAGACAAGGAGGGACTATGTGTTTAACAAAGCATAACAATACGCAAAATACAGGGTGTTCCCTGATTGGCAGATTGTCCAACAGAAAATAGCGCTTTTACATTTCTGGGTGGTATGCCTTGCTTGTCGTGTTGTTATACTTGTTAGCATGTTATGTGAAGATATTCAAAACTGAAGTAACAAGGGCCTAAATGGGGCCCAAACTTCATTTGTGGCACCAGCAATCCCAATATCCTAATGTGAAAGAGTATGCTTTTTGTTTTCCTGTTGTCCAGGAGTCCCATAGGAGTTCAGCACCCTGCAAAGAAAGGCCTGATTCAATCCATCTAGCCCTGACACTAGCCACACCATGAAATCTAGGTAGCTGTAGGTGACTGAAGGATATGTGAAGGGTGTAACTGACCTAACATAATTTGCAATATGTCTGCCCACCCTTGTTGAAAAACTGCACGATTTTCATAGTGTTACGAAGAACACAGAGGGAGGCAGACCAGGAATATCTGAGGAAGTTTCATTGGCAATGGGGCAGTCACAAGAGAGAGAGCATGACGAAACAGAGCACGGTTATCAAATGGATAAGGTCATGTGAAGCAACTGGCAGCAAGAGGAGGTGGATGAGACACTGTAGAAGGTGGAATATCGGGAAAAGCCAAAGACATCAGGCAGGGTGCCACTGACGTCCAGATAATGCAGCGGAATTGAAAGTTTAACCATCAGGTGACCCTGTCGTATAGCCATTCAGATTGTGTGATGACAGACACCAGGCAACTAATACATTGTATGGCCTACTACAATATCATAATGATTTCCTTTCTTCTTTTCTACAGCATGTTTTTGGGATTAAAAATGAAGTAGAATCTATTAGCGTGATGTGAATGACTGTATGGGGGTCATTCCGAGGTTGGAGGTAAGGAATTACCGGTAAGGGTGCCGATGCTGGTAATCCGTTACCTCTGTATTCCGAGGTCCTTTTGCAGGTCCTTCCTTACCTCCTGCTTTTAGCAGGAGTAAAGTACGGGACCCGCAAATGTACTTTGGAGGTAATTACGGTACCGTAATTTACGGTGCCGTAATTACCTCCTTCCCCATTCCCATTGAGCCCTATGGGGCAGAAATGGGAATGGGGAAGGGCAAAAGGTGAATGGAGAATTACCGGTCCCTCCAACCCTGGAATGGACCGGTAATTACTCCATTCACCATGACTGATTTGGAACGGTTTTGGAGGCAACCATGGACCTAATTACTCCATGGTTAGCTCCAAACCCGGAATGAGGCCCTATGTGTCTGAATTGTAGCTGATAGTAGACCACCTTTGCCTATGAGAGTGCGTTCACTGTTGCAACATTTGTTTCACTTCTCCTCTGGGTTGCTGAGAACGGCTTGTCTTCCCACCACATTGCCCATTATCTGGTTTCAGCTGCATTAAGTGGTTGTGGACCACAAAATTGAGCTCTTTGGGTCTGCATTTATGAGGATTTATTCAGTTTTCCTCCAGCTGCCCCTTGTCGTCTGGAGCTTGGAATGTGGCTGTTTAACTCTGACCTTGGCTGTGAGCTTGGTCTGCTCTAAGCCTGCTCCTCTTTCTGGTGTTCTGTGGCTTGAGGCCTTCTGTAATTTTCCTTAGACTTATAATATGATTTCTACATGCTCGTGCCATGCTCACATTTCCTATATATTAGTCGTATGTGGTCCTTCCAAGTTCCATGTATACGCCTGCAGCCTGATAGGGTTAATTGTCATACGCATCTGCAAGCTTGATCAATATCTCTTGTTGCTTTGTGTTTCTGCATTACTGCATTTGGCTAATGAGAAAAATAATAAAAGCTTTGACAGTATATATATATATCCGCCCTCTATAGGACTGTGTAAGAATTTTCCTTGTGTAAGCTGTGCATGGTTGCAATTGTTCTTTGTGGCTAATGCTGCTATGTCGTGGTGTCCGTAGTGACATCAGCACAGTGTCTTCTCGGCACTTAATCGATACAGTTGATACTATTGCAATGCCCCAGCCACATAACCTTCCCCACCTCCATGCTGCCTCAGGAGACGGCCCAGCTACATTTCAAGTCAGTCTCCCCTGTGGGTAGGCCTTTGCTTGTTGCCACCCTGTGCCCAGTACTTATCAGATGTATGCCGTCTACAAACTGGATGCGATGCCTCTACTGCCTTACTGCTCTATTGATGATCTGTAAATATTACGATCGTTTCACGATCGCTTCAACCCGACCATTCTAAAATGGCCATTTGAGCCATGTTGTTACTTTGCTAAGCAACACTCAGGCACCGACTGCGTGTGTTCCCATTGGCTGCAGTTCCTATTTTGCAGCAAGTGCGTGATCTGAAGGTGAGACCCGGCCACGCACACGAAGGACAGCATATAAAGGCCAAAGTTACCTGTCTGGACCTGTGTTTTACCATCGTGACGACGGGAGGGCAAGATCCCATCCCCATCTCCACGCCACCTCAGGAGAAGGCCCAGCTACATTCCAAGTCGCTCTCCCCCTCTGGGTAAGCCTTTCCTTGTTTCCACCCTGTGCCTAGTACCTTATCAGATGTCTGCTGTCCACAACCTGGATGCGATGCCTGTACTTCATTACTGCTCGATTGATGATCTGTGAATATTACGATCATTTTGCGATTGTTTCAACCCGACCATTCTAAAATGGCCATCTGAGCCGTGTTGCTATGTTGCTAACCAACGCTCAGGTGCCGACCCCGTGCGTTCCCATCGGCTGCAGTGCCTATTTTGCAGCAAGTGCATGACCAGAAGGCAAGATCTGGCCACGCACACGAAGGCCAGCATATAAAGGCCAAAGTTACCTGTTTGGACCTGTCCGGCCCTGGCCTAAGCCCAGGGGCCAGTTACGCTGTTAACACACCAACTGACCCTTCCATAGAAGCAGGGTAAATAAATGTCGTCCTCTGACTCTAGACCTGCATTGATGCACCATAATTTAACTTTCATTACCGTATCAACTGATGTGCTCCACACTCACACATATGAGTGTGTAACACAGTAGCCCAATATATGCCGACAAAGCTTACTTATTGCAGCATGTGCTTGCAGCATGCAGGTGAGTGACATCACACTTTCATGTCATGCAATGTTAAGCTAGTAACCTCATAGCCTTGCCTTCTATATAGTGTGCCACCCGATGTACCTAGCAATATGTTTCAGGCATATCTGTACAGTGTTCAGACATTTTGTTCACTGCGGCTCCACTACTTTCCACTGAGGACAACTTGTGCCACAGGAATCAGTGCGACTCTGCATAGACACGAGTACTGCCCAGGCGTGTATGGTGGTCCTCCCTGGGCCCAATTACACCCTGTTGAGCAAATAGTACCACATTTCAAAAGTTAGGTGGTGTGCTCTGCTATTATTGCTGATCAGTACCTCTTAGAACAACTTTGACGACCATTGCATTTGATGCCTAAACAGTACCACAGAACCTGTACTCTGTTATAAAAGGAACACCACCAGTATTGTTTATAAGTATTTTTCTAACCTCAGTATTAGATCACCTTTCACTGTACCTTATCGTACATTGCACATACTACACTATACTTTAGAAGCCTAGTAATTTAGGCTGCTTTACGAACTACCATTCTGTGAGTATACCGCAACTTGCTAACTCATTTGCTGCCATTATGTAGGGCTGACTTAACTGCTCTAAACAATCCATCTAGAGCCGCCAGGCTAGCATTGATCCTCAGCCTTTATGTGTCAACTATAGTGTTCGGATGCATAATCTCCGTCGAGTTCTCTGGATCTGGAAGGATATGAACTGGGCAAGATTGGAATGGCTGTATTAGGGGATACCTCCCTGCATACGTGTCAGCCAGGTATGCACTTGGGGTTCTTCCAAAAACTGATGAGTGAATTTGAGTGTACTTGACACTTCGGATCATCATGTTCATGGGGGTGAGGAAGGGCATTCCTGGGACCCTCTCTTCAAAAACATACGTTCAATTAAATAGAGATGGAATCAATGCATGCATATATTATTTTAATTCCAAAACCTACATAAATTACAATTAAGGAATGCAAACTGATAATTTGCTTAGCCTAGGCTAGATAACGCAAAATAACAATCTTTATAAAAATATATATCTGCAGTAAAACTGAGAGCAATGACATATATTAAGATCGAATTTCGACGGTTAAAGTCTAGATCAAATTTACAAAAAACAACAACAAAGCATGTATGTTTCTTGTTACCAATGACAGACAACCCTTTATAAGTTTTGTATAGTCATTGACACAGATTTAACTCTTGTACTTATGAATATCTGTATCAGCCTTCTGCTATCGTGGTGTGCAATTGGATTTGCTGGAAATCGTACTTTGACCTCACGATAATTAAATGTGCAAGAATAAAAATCCTTTATATGTCGACGAAATAGTACATGAAACAAACACTGCCCTCTACCACTTTCATTAGATATTCGTGCTCAATAAAAATGCATGTACATCAATAGCCAAAACATTTGCCAGGCATTGACAGTGCAGCGTTTGCGGTAACAGGCCAAAGTATTTTCCTCCTCTCCCACAAGATGTGTGCTGGAAATACGCTGCCATCCATGCCCACGTAGAATGTACATGTATGCTGAGAAGTGAAATCTAAATAAATTCATTGAAATTCTGTACGCCAGGTGGTGGCACGCATTGCTGCTCGTCTAGCGGAAGGGGTGGAAAAGGAGTGGAATCCGGGACTTGACTGATTTCAGTGCCTTAAGTACACTCCTACCAGTAAATGACCAAGATAACACTGAGAAGGCCAGGGGCAGGTACAGGCTAGCATTGACTGTGCATTCTGGTCAATTTACAATCAACTTCAAACGACCCTGTTTGAACGCTTGTTTTTTGGACAACCAAAGAAAAATGCATACGAAGACTGCAAGACAGCTTTTAGGAATGCTCCAAATAAATATGGAGGGCGGCTTACAGAAAGACGGTGTGCTCAGCCTGCCTGCTCAATGCTGTTAAGGGAATCTAATTGACATCGAAGGTCAGATTCCCAACCAATCACCAAAGTAAAGTGACCTGCTTCTTTTACCTGTTTGACTTCAATGTGAACTGCACGTTTCTGAGGGGCTCGGCTCCAGCACCAATAATGCCCTGGCCAGTCACCTTGCCCATGTTAGTGTCAGGAATGCACTACTGACACTAATGTGTAATATGCTCCCAGGACCCAGGTCGGTGCCAAGAGAAGATTTGACATGATGGGCACTTGGATACACTATGATGGTGAAATTTGAACAAAATGAAATAAAATGCTATCCAAGTTTGGGAGCAAGAAACAGGGGTAGGACAGAATGGGTTGATCAAATTGGTGTCTGTAACATTCTTAAGTCTGGGAGGATAACTACGAGGCCTCTTTTTGAGGTAAGTACATTCATTGTAGGATGTTTGTTGTATGTGTACACAATCCAGGTAAGAGCAGAGGTACCCGACATCCCCAGCCAGCGTAGATGGCCACCAACTGTCCCCTACTCTAAGACCTGGAACCTAAACATACAACACTGACACGATGACGATGACTCCACAGAGCTGTCACTCACCCAGGGTTCCACTCAGCAGATCTTAACCATGACTGGCTACAACAGCCCTTCTCTCTTTGAATTTCAACGTAGGACGCACACTACAACACCACGTCTCTGTTGTGATTGACAAGAGAGAAGTGCGACAGGAGAGATGAAGTCGGAAAGGGACAGCTCCATCAGGAATGAAGAAGGAAGGTGGAGTATGAAACACCCATTCTTCACGATCAGCAGGAAGAAAGGCATGAAAAGCAAAGGAGAGATTTTTCGGAAACACATCTTAACTTGCACACAAGGGTCAGTGTCCTCAAAACATTACAAGTGAGAAAAGCGACGGAGGGTGACGCATGAGGTGAGAGACAGACACACTTGGCAGGTACAAGAGATTGTGCCAGACACGTGACATCCAGAAGACGTGATACTAAGAAAGGAGCACGATCAAAGTGATTTAGGCAGGGTCATTGACCTAGAAAATGTAGCTAAGCTATCTACCCTGTTCCCTCTTATAGGAAACTAAATAACAACATACTCCCAAAGCCACACAAAGGAATTTAATTATTTAATTTGTTCTACAGGTAATAGACCAATGCTAGTAGTAGATATTTGTAACAATGCAGTGAGCAAACAAAAGGGAATTGAGTAATAAAGTTTGTTACCTGCAAAAAATAGATTCAGTGTAAGATATTGTTACTGTTCTGAGAAGGAACAAATTATTCAGGTAGGCTAATAATTCATGCGAATAGAAAGGCAGTACGAACTGTATTGCTGGAAATGGAAAACATTTATTGGGGAACTGTCACCTGGAAGGGCGAGGCTGTGCAAACGGGGGCCGTGCGAATGAGGGGCTGGGCCAAGGGGAGAGGCTCCCGGCCAGGTCGCGACACAGTCTCCTCATAGAGCACAATCCTAGGGATTTGCATAAAAGCAAAGAGCATTATGGGAACATCATAATGACCACAACTTTAAATGTTAAACATGTCTTATAGTGATTCAGTAAGAAGCCCATTTAAGTGAATAATGGACTCTTCTGTTTCCATTGGTCACAATATTCATCCTCATAAAGAAATGTCTGTCAATTGCAAGACATCTATACTAGTTTGGACAGCTGCAGCACTGCACGTGAGGATTTTGCAGTTTCTGCCTGGAGTACTTGAGTCATGAAAAACAGGTTACTCGCACGTGCAATGTAGACAGAAGACTGCTTTCAAAAGACAAGGCAGCGCTCCGTGCTGAGTCTTATGAAGCGGTCTTCTCATTGAGGGAGTAGGACTTAGATTAGACATGTGCTAGCCCCTGGGTATGTAATTGTTGCATGTCAGCCAAGTTTGCCTTCGGGCCCTCATGGGCCCCCCCTGTCACAGTGCACACACACAGATGTGCTTGCAGTCTGGGCTCCACAGTCACTCTGACGTGGCCATGGAATGCCACGTTTATTTAAGGCACACCCGGCGGAGTTACATCACTCTGCCTCATGTGTGTGCCCTTAAAGGAGCAGTCACCGGACTCCACCTTTTTCATCTCCAACAACAAAAGAGGTAAACTACAAACACTTCAAAAACATTACACTGCACCCAAAAATGAACAACTCTTTAATCACATTCCTCCCAGTCCCACAGGTCACTTTTCAGCCCATGCGTTGGGCTCACCAGTTCAGGGGTCCAAGACATAGTCATTGAGATGGGCAGGCTTCCCCCTCCTGACCCTTTGGGGATACCTCCTGCCGGCCTCCCGGATTGGGCCCTCCTCACCTGTGTCTCCCCGACCAGGGGCAATCAGCAGATGGGCCAGGCCACCGCCCTCATCCAGTACATCATCACAGTCCCATTTTAGAATTGCCTCCAGCCTGGTCTTTCCAACCTTCTTGAAGAAGATGGCATGCACAGGGCCAAATTGGTGTGATCTTCCGATGTTGTATCCCATACTCCCCCATTAGCTGGGTGAAACTGTCCCCCTGGAATGGTGGTCTATTATTAGAACACAGGGTCTGAGGCAGGACAGAGGTGGCAGATATCTTCTCTAGGGCCACAGCCACCTTGTCAAAAGAGACAGAGTCGATGAGCTTGACCTCAGGATACTACAACCATTCATCGCCGACTACACGGAAGTGAGTGTCACAGCATGTGGACAAGAAGTCAGCATGGAAATTCTCCCAGGGCCTCATTCCCGGGGGCATGGTCTCGATCAGGGGCTGTTTCTGTGCTGGGGATGCCGCCTGGCACCGCACACAGCCTGAAACAAACTCTTCCATCGTCTCTCAAGGTCCAGGAATCATACCTTCTGCCATAGCCAGGCCTTTATCTTGGCAATGTTTTGATGGCCCTCGTGTGTCAACTCGATGACTTGGGGGACCTCGCACATTGGTATTACTATGCGGTCACCACGGAGTAGGAGTCCATACTCCACAAAAGCCAGTTCATCCTTGACCCTCCACAGTTGTTCCTATGCTGATCTTGCCTCCTGGGTCCCCTGGGCAAGCGTTTCCCCCACCAACATCCATGACCTTTGCTGAAGGTGTGCCTTTAGAATGGTGAAACCCTCATGCTCGGCCGCCGCCTGATCCAGATCCTGGATGGGCACTGAGTTTGGGGTTGCCACCTCTACCACCAGCCTCACATGTTTATCTGCTTCGTCTGCACGGATGTTTCCACGTCCTTTTGGCTCGCATATGGGATGCTGAGGCAGGTAGTCTGCAGCATTGTTACTGCCTGACCAGTTCACCAACGAGGCCCCATATTCGAGTACTGCCAACATCCACCTCTCGATGCGGGCTGGAGGCTTGGAAGACGAGACAGCCATGATCGGTAGCAGAGGATTGTGGTCAGTTACCACTGTCTCCGGCCGTCCCAGCACATACAAGCAAAAGTGTCAACATCTCCACATGACTGCCAGGACTGCGTATGCAATCAGCCGGACCTTCTCATTTGCGTCCATCTGGACTGCACCCAGACCAAATGAGCTGGTGTCCACCACAATCTCTGAGGACAAGGATGGATCAAAGAATGCCATGGAATCCTCTGCCATCAGAGCTCATTTCACGTCCTCGAACGTGGCCTGCTTGAGTAGTCCCCACTTCCGCATTGCCTCGTTCTTGGTTAGGGCCCTAGGGGCTGGGTGCTAGGTTCCCGATGAACCGACCCAAGTAAGTGACCATCCCCAAGAAACTTCAGACCTCAGACACATTCTCTGGGGGTCTTGCCTCCACAATCTCTTTGACCTTACGGGGATCAGGTGATACGCCCCCTCTTTGAATACGAATCTGAAGAATTTGATAGTTTTCTTGAGGAACTCACATTTGTCATTATGCAGAGTAGTCTTCACTAGCCTCTCCAGGTGCTCCGCCTCTGTCTTCACAAACACCAGGATAACGTCACTGATGATGAGGACTCCATCCAAGTCAGCCAGGGCCCCACGAAGGATATTCTGGTATACCTCTGCCGGAGATGACACTCTGAATCTCAGGCATTTGTATTGATAGAGGCCTCAGTGTGTGGTAAAGGTGGTTATGTACTCTGAATTTGGATGAAACAATACTTGATTGGAACCAGCCCGAAGGTCAGGTTTCGAAAGAAATTCCCCTTGAAATTCTGCAATGATGTCATCAATCATGGGGGTGAGGTGTCTTTTGCACTTAATGGACTTATTTGGGAGCCTCATGTCCACACAAATTTGCACAGAGTCTGGTTGCTTGGGCTTCCCTGCAATAACAATTGGAGACACCCACAGGGTCGGGCCATCTACTTTCTCATTTATATCTAGTGCCACCAAAGTGTCCAGCTCTTTGTCAACAAGATTGTGCAGATGAAATGGGATTTGCGGTGTTTGAGCACAATCGGTTGTATTGATTCATCAATATGCACCCTCATTGGGTTGCCAGCCATGTGGGCAATTCCCTCAAAGATCTGGCTGTACTTTGCCAGCAGCCCCTCAGCGTCATCCACATAAACCGGGTATGCAAAACTCAAAATGCCCAGTGCTTCCACTGCTGCACAACTCAGGAGTGTATTGCTGTGATGCTCGTTGCGTAAAATCGGGACTCGATGGATGACCCTCCATGCTCAACATTGGCCACA
Source organism: Ambystoma mexicanum (assembly GCF_040938575.1). Lineage (NCBI taxonomy): Eukaryota > Metazoa > Chordata > Amphibia > Caudata > Ambystomatidae > Ambystoma > Ambystoma mexicanum. Next base: position 107,477,233 of record NC_090937.1, read on the forward strand.
AACGCCCCAGCCAACAACCAACAGGATCGACTGCTCACCGCCAAAGGGGAATATGCGTGCCCTCAGCTTCTGTAATTTGGGCGGTGCTACCATGGCGTCATATTGCGCCCTGGCCATCACATTAACTGACGCCCCTGTGTTCAAAAGCAATGGCACCGTTGATTTGTTGACTTTCACGAGGCACCGTGACTGTCTTCTGGTGGTGGCACAAAGTGCACTGATGCTCGAGATGAAAAAGATGTTCTCCTCCTCTTCTTCCTCGTGAGGTGCACCATCCTCACCTTGGTCGATTTGGGAGACATTGGGCGGATGATGTGGTCTAAAGAATCCTGCCCGCACTGGCCCCCTTGGTACTGGCAATGGAGCCCTGCAAATGCGGGCATAATGGTCAAAGACCCCACAAAGTCAACAGGCCTTCCCCTGCATTGGGCATTCTGCGGGGTGCGGCAGGTCATACCCACACTTTGTGCATCATTCGAGGGCTGAAGCACCTCTGTCCTGCTGGCCCCAACTTGGACATTGGGATCTTGTTCCGCCTTAACCGCGGCCTGCAGCGCATACCTCCTCCATCTTCCCTGGAATTACAGCTGTTACAAATAAATGAACTAAACTAAAGCAGCAACATCCATCCTTGAAGCATGCACCTCCGACATCTCCTGGCAGCTGCCAAGCTCTAGTATGTGAGGCAGCATGAGTCCCGGTTCCAGCAGCACCTGTATGCGCAGTTTGCCAGAAGAACAGCCCTGTATGAGTTGGTTTCTAATCATAGTTTGGGAATTTTCCCAGGCGCATGACAGGGACTTCTGGCACAGACATCCATATAAATTGTCCTGAGACTCATCGTCCTTCTGTCTGGCACCGTACATTACAAAGCACTCATAATCCACATTGGCAAGCGGCAAGACATGTTCGCACAGTGCGTTTTTCGCCGCCATGTACGACACATCATCAGGTGTCAGGGACTGAAAAACTCCATGCACTATCGGTCTTGCTGAGTAAATTAGTGTGGCCACTTTGCGGTCCTCATCAGACTCCCCAGTTGCCAGCAAGTACATGTTGAGCCTATCAATCCAGAGTCTCCATCTTGGTCCAAGACTTGGCAGGACCCCCAAGATATCAAACTCCGGCATTTGTGTGGGCGTCGCCTGCTGTCTCAGCGCACGCAGCCACTGGGCCATCTGTTCCTGTTGCTGGTTCTGGGGCTCCTGTCCCGGCACCCTGGTCATCCATGGCATTGAGCACTCGGGCACCCCACCAGAGCCTTGGGGCCACAACTCACTGATGGCCTCCTCCAAGCAAACCTGCATCAATATGTTGAGTGTGATGATGTTGCCAATACACAACCCTTGCAGCCACTTCTGATGATTCCTCTCCACCACCACAAGCCACCAAATGCCCTGCCTAGCGACCAGTCCAAAGTGTCCAAAAATTGGGCATATAGCCAGTTGCCACTATACCACCCTACCAGAACAATAGACTGTAGGCCTACCCCAGCTCCTCACTTCACACTCCATGCTATAGAAGTGTGTAACACACTCCCAAAATGAAGGATGTGCAGCAAAATGCTGTCCCCTATACAGGGATTCCAAAAATTGCACGTGGAAGGTGATCAATCATCCCTGGTGGGGGCCGCAACCCTCACCACTGCATGCACAAGGTGGTGGACCACCGCGTGGACACTGATGGCTCTGCAGATTGAAAACCGGAGAAAATGCCCCTGAGCCTCTCAACGCCTGTGCCCGGGTCCGCATCACCATGCTCTGCTGACTCGTCGCTACTCCTGCGTGTGGCCAAGTTTCCCTTCTGTTCCCTGTGAGCCCCCCTGTCACAGAGTGAAAACACAGATGTGCTTACAGTCTGGGATCCACAGACACACTGACGTGGCCTTGGAACGCTAAAAACTGGATGAGGACTGGGTTTTTTTTAGAATGAGGTCAGGACCGTGCCCCTAACACACTAGAAAAATATTTACTAAAAAGATCCTGCACCTCACTTTGTCTCCTTTTCTAGTGAGAAAAATGCTCACAATAGCCCCTAGAGGGTGTGCAACTCCACAGTTCAAACCAAAAAACAATTCTGTACCATTATAAATTGAGAAAATATAAATATTTATTTTATTTGTACCATATTGCAGTTTATTTTTTAAAAAAACATATACAACCTGAATGGGGTTGCAATGTATACCTTTTACCTTTTTTTAAAAAAATATAATAGAAAAATATTATCTAACATACATTACCTACGTGAAACACCACATCAAGTATGACACAAATTAGAAAAAGGAAAAAGAGGAGAAAAAAAAAGTGATAAATTCAGCAATAAGTTGGTAACACTGGGTTCACCACAAACGTCCTCCACCTGAATGTTAACACTAACACAGTTCATCAACACATACACAATGGGTAAAATAGTACACTTACATAAAATCACATTAAGAACCTAAAAACAATTCTGAAAAAAGCAAACAACGTTACTAGTAAAGCTATATACGTGTAACATTTAGCTGCTTAGTACTTCATCCTTAGGTAAGTTCGGATTGTTCAATAAATTTGTAATAAATACAAGCTGTTAATGCTCTATTACAGCTGTGTCTTAATCACATGGTATCTTCATCCCAACATGTTTCTTTCCCTAAATCTGTGGATCTTGTGCAGGGAAATTCTTCAGGGGTATTACTTCAGAAAGATGAACAGTATAACATTAAACACAGTTGTATAAAGTTGGTTCCTTATAGAGAAACTTGGTTTGGCCAGGAGTTGCAGCCCTCAAGGGTTTCCTTCTTGTTATACTTAGTTATAACCTTATGGAAAAAGAGGGAAAGAGGGGGGGAAGAAAAAAGAGAAATGGACACACCATCAAAGTGGGTTGTGTGGGGCTCAGGACGAAGTCAAGCATACTTCTCAACCTGTGTCTATAATTAACACGGTGAGGCTTAACACACTACAAACTTATACAGTAGTCTGGGGTGTAAGGAGCGCTGCTTTAAAGTAGGGTGCTGATTCCCTAAAAGGAAGGGAGAGAGAATAACATATAACACCAGGTCAGTGTTGCGTCTAGACAAAGCGATTTATCACTGTAAAACAAGGTGTAGGTAGCACCGATAGTCTGGACCACAGAACAACTTAGATTTATCAAGTGCACTGAATAGCCTTGTCTAATATCGACTTAACATACGGTCAACAATGGGATTTGAGGATACTAAAGAGTTCATACTAAAGGATTTGAAAATCCATATGAATATGGTGAGACCAAGTCTCAATAATTAATACTAAGGGTCTGAGATTGAAAGTAAGACCCTTAGATCGCAGTAAGTAGACAAAAGGAAGGGGAAGTAGATGTATATGTGAGGCAGTTGGAATGACTAGTAATGATCCAGCCTGCCGATCAGTGTACTTGCTTCCGTATTAAACTGATGTCAACATAAGCTTCCTGTCGTATCAAAGCCTCCATTCTACATACCTGTCTAATTGCAACTCTTGCAATTTGTTAAATACTTATTAGGAAGGCAAAAAGAACGCATACCTGACACGGCGTGAGGAAGAGGTCCCTTCTTGATCAGGTTTTCCTGTTAGTCTCTATAGCCGTTTCCCATGGAATGCCAGCTGTTAATTAGATTCTGGTGTGTGGGTCCTAGTATCAAGCTTTTTTTAGTGACACTGTGGAATCAAATGTAATAGTGCAAAAAATAAACACTATTGCTCATTCCTGCTCGCATGTCTTCATCTGCATTTTATTAGAAATTATATACAGTTATTGTTTAGTTTAAAAAAACGCTGTTTTTAAAGTAGTGTCATGCATGATGTATAATTTAAAGTCAATGCGGGGCGCTTCCTGTAGTAAATACCTCTAGTCTTTGTAAAGCCATGCTTGCACTGGCTCCGCACGTGGATTTTACAAAGAAAGCTGGTAGCGCGAGTGTTTGCAGCTGTTCGTAATGAATACAACGCTCCCCCATGTGCTAATGGAAACTAAAACTGAATCTCGACACGCCTGCATGCACCCAAAACGAGTGAAAGCAGATCTGTTCCTGGCCTTGGAATGCCCCATTTATTTAAGGCACATGAGGCAGAGTTACGTCACTCTGCCACGTATGTGTTCACTTAACAGGAAAATCACCACAGTAACAGGGGACACACTGGAGCTCCTGAAAGACCTTTTTTGCCAGAGCCCCACTCTGTCTTTTTCCAGGCACTACTGGGGCTGCCAGTAATACATGTTGTCGAATTTATCGTCAAGAGTGCATCAGCACTGCTGGTCTGGCCACACCCATGGTGTGGCAACTACAACGTGTGTATACATATGAATGCTGTGTTGGTATGAGAGCCTGTAGGTAAAAATGCTATGTGTACAAGATTGAATGCATGCATATATGTAAGAAAATAGGTTGTACATGTGAAAAATTCTCATGAAAAAATTGTATGCAGGTAAGCAGTAAAATTGTATTGTCCGGGGAGCTCCATAATTGAAAAAAGAATTGTTTAATTCAGGCAAGAGTTGTAACAATGGATGCAGGATTGTAAGAGAGTATGTACTAAGGAGCACTAAGGCAAAACATACTTGAGATTGGACAGTCATTGTGTGCAATTGCTTGACTATGTAATGTGCTTAGGTTAGATGCATACATGTGTGATTGTATGAATATATATATATATATATATATATATATATATATATATATATATATATATATATATATATATATATATATATATATATATATATATATTAAGGAGAAATAAGATTAAGAAAACAACTCAAATTTAAACGGGATAGGCTTGACTATGATCACGGTAGAATCTACACTTTTGCTAAAAGATTTGATGGCCCAATAAAAGCCAGAATGTAACAACAAGAAGCAAAAAAGGTATTGACTACACCACAAGTGGATGATCCAAGTAGTTCAGAAATAGAAACCTCAGATGTGGAAATGGGAATATCCAAAAAGCTGAATTTTTTAGACGAGTTCAAACTGTTACACATGGACAGTCGATCAGACAAAAGAGGAAGAGGCCAAGCAGCAAGCCGAGGAAGAGGACAAAGAGGAAGAATGGCCAAGTCATCACAAGGAGGGGCAGGCGATCCAGACAGCATGAACAAAATGGCCACAAGATCTGGCAGCAATCAGAAGGGGAAGCCGAGAGGCAAGAAGTCATGAAATTAAAAATCTTCAACATCTCATCAAGAGCATTATCCCCAGGAGAAGAATCCATTTTACAACTTGGACTATCATACAGCCCCACCAATACATATGATTTCACAGGGACAAGAATTGATTTATTAAAATTTACTAGAAAGCTCAAACTGACAAAGTTTTATGCAACTCAAGTCAAAGAACGTAAACAAACCACACAAGGGGACACATTATCACCCTTGCTCCTTAGGGAGTCAGACATGACAACATTAACATGTCTGAATGAAATTCAATTAAATCCATACTCAAGGGAACAAGAAATTATGATAAATGATAATGATTTACAAGAGAGGTTTGGTATTGATACCAGGATGAGCAGTTCGAGCAATTTGAGACCGAAATCAGTCTTTTGTCCTAACATCATATGTAGTGATATTGACATTTCTGAACAACTAGTTGTCAAAGATTTAAAATCCTTATCTGGAATCTCACGGAACAACAGAATCAAAAATCTGAATCCATCACAACAACAAACTCTCGAACATCTAAAAAATGATCACACAATAGTGATCAGACCGTCAGACAAAGGTGGAGGAGTGGTAGTCATGAACAGTGAGGACTATATCAAAGAAGCAAATAGACAACTAGACAACACCATGCACTATGAAAAAGTTGAAATGACAATTCTGAATGAGACTAAAACAACATTCTTCTCTCTACTAGACAATTGGTGTGAAGAAGCACTAATTGATGATGATGAATACCTATTCCTCAAGACAACACATCCAACTACACCGATTATTTACTTTAATCCTAAAGTTCACAAGGGATTGGAGGATCCACCTGGTCGTCCAATAGTTTCATCAATTGGAAGTTTATTGGAGAACACGTCAAGATTTTTGAATTACTTCTTTCAGCCTTTTGTTCTCAGTTTAAATTCATATATTCGGGACACTGATGATCTGTTAATCAAGTTACAAGACATCAATTTGGAAGCAAATTATCTTTTGATATCTTTAGATGTCACATCACTTTATACTTCTATAGGACATCAATATGGTCTGAAAGCATGCAAATACTTCCTTGATGGAAGATCAGTGAGTTATCACAAACATAATCAAATGCTTTTGGATATGCTTCAGTTCTGTTTGTAAATAATTACTTTCTATATGATGATGTTCTCTTTCGGCAAAAACAGGGAACAGCCATGGGTTTGTGCATGGCACCCACCTATGCCAACCTCTATATGGGATCGTGGGAAATGAATGTAGCCTGGAGAGAAGAGCTTGAATTCTATACCAAACATATAATCGTCTGGTATAGATTTATAGATGATCTATTCCTTATATGGGATGACAGTGAACAACTAATGGAGGAATACACTAACATCCTCAATGAGAACATCTTCAATTTGGAACTAACCAGTGTAATGAACAAAAAAGAGTTGGTATTTCTAGATGTTCAATTCAATATAGAAAATAACAATTTTAAATCCAGCCTATATAGAAAGGAAACAAGCTCTAAATCCACGCTGCACGCAAATATTCACCATCCCTTTCCCCTGAAGAGGTCAATACCATATGGGGAATTCTTAAGGGCAAAACGAATTTGTAGCTCAGAAGAAGATTACCAAAAAGAAGCCAAGAAAATAGGAAGCAGATTCATCAACAGGGGTTATGCTAAAAAACTATAACTGATGGTTATATGAAGGCAGAAAAGGTTAAAAGAACCAACTTACTCAATCCTGTGTTAAAAAGCAAAGATAAAGTGATTAGATTTATCACAGGATATAATCAACAGGCGGAACAAATCAAGACCATAATGCAGAAGCATTGGAATATATTAACTACGGACACAGACCTCAATGAAGTATTAAGTGAAAATTCTAGTGTAACGTTTCGTAGAGCACCAACGCTTAAGAACATTTTAGCACCAAGTACGGTCAAAAGAAAAAAGAATGACTCCAATTGGCTTCAGAATAGGAGCTATCAGGTGGGCTTTAACAAATGTGGACATTGCAAAATGTGTAATCATGTAACCAAAGTACCGTTTGTGAGTAGTAAAGGGATATCATGGAAATATAAACACAAGATAACAGGCATTACCAAGTATGTAGTATATGCTATTACATGCAATTGTGGACTACATTACATTGGATCCACAATAGGTCCCTTAAAACTGCGCATTTTGCAACACTATCGGGCCATAAAAAACAAGGACCAAACCTATTCACTACCAATTCACTTTGAAGAAAAGCATAATAGTGATGTGAAAGCAATGTCTTTTGTGGGTTTGGCACATGTTCCCCAGCATCAAAGAATGGGAAACAGAGAACTCAAATTACGCCAACTTGAAGCCACTCTAATTTGTAAACTTGATTCACTAAAACCTAATGGATTGAATATTGATTCAGAATTATATGTGTTCCTGTATGAATAGAAATGACATTGATGAAGCTACTATTATCTCTTTTAAATCTGCGCAGAGCAAATTGTAAAATAACTATGAACTTGACTTCTCTTTCTGATGTATTATTAGGAAAATATGACTTGACATATGGACATCTAAACTGTATCCTAAACATTCAATATATTGTGTACCTGCTTTTTAGAGAATGAGATAAGTACTTTTAACATACAGTCAGCACCTTATGTTTTTGCATTGTATATGATATTATGAATAATGCTATGGCACTTTAAATAGCTAATTTGAACAAGCTTATTGCACTTTATATAAATGCAAATTTGCACAAACTTATTGCACTTTATTTAAATGCAATTTTGCACGGTTTCATTCATGGGCAATTGAACATGCATAAACAAACTATTTAACTTTCAGAAATACATATACACAGTGGATTCCACTTATTGTTGGAATCAATTATTACATGAGCACGAGCACTAGCATTCCGATTATGGTTATAAGAACCAATTAGGAAGCAATTTAAGAACTTAGTATAACATGGCAGTGCAGGATATCAACATATCAGTGCCACTAGGTGCATGATAGTATGTGAAAAGGTAACTTAGACTGCATTCCTTTGTTTCTGCATGTAATGGTAATCACCGGGGAGCTGTACAGGCGTGAGAACAGAAATTGTAATTCTGTTCTCTCGATCCTATCATAACGATAGAAATCACATTAGTGGACTATTCCATGCGAAATTTTATCTATGGCGTAACTAACCAAGTGGGTATTAACTGCGTGAGGGCAAGAGGTCCTTTCCAAATATATAGGCACCAGCCTTAATTATTAGGCGATCACGTAAACTCTTAGACCTTCAAAGACGGCGGATATTATTCTGCGTGCAACTTTAGAGCTTTAGAGATATCTCGATCACAGCTCACTCAGAGTCACATGACTATGACGTGTTTGGTCAGAAAGGCAGTAGTGATCACATGATCCAATGTAGAGAATGAGACGTAGAGCTCGCGTAACGCGTTAACAAGCACTTGGTTACCTTTTAAAAGCAATAGCGGGAGTGCAACCAAATGTATTACAAATAGCCTGACGAAGCTCTTGGAATAGAGCGGAACGCGTGGCGAACTCCACCTGGTGAGGTACTCATCATGCTTTTTACCTGGTCTGCAAAGAATTGAATAAGAATTTTTGAACACTGATGCTCATTATTGCAATGAAGAAATAAAATATATATGTTTTCACCAAAGCGGTCTAGAGTGCTTGGGCATTATTGTGCTATGATATTCTCAGCCTTAAACACCTCCCTCTCTGGCTGGAATTTGTAGTTTGATACATTTTTGAAATATATATATATATATATTGCTTGGGCAAAATAGAAATGTGTCTGGTTGCCTCACTTAGGCAAGTTGCAAAGATGTGTGTGAATTGTGTGGATTTATCTACATGGTTGCGTGGGTGCTGACAAAATGAAATGGTGGTTATGTTGGTTATATATTGTATTTATTCATCTAACTGCCAATAATTGTTCATCATGTCTAATGTCTTTATGTAATTCTCTTTGCACGGGAACATTGCTCGAGACATCCACCTCAATGTTGCTGTCCTCCCTTGAAATCTCCCTCGAGTTGTTACCATCGATAGGTACATCAGCATTTGGTTCTTTCTACTGGTATTTCATTTACTATGAACACATTGGAGGCACTCATGGAAAAGAGAATTAATGAGCAGACATAACAGCTCTCCGCGGTAGATTCCTTACCTAGTTTAGTCATGTGCTTGTACCACATGTTGCTAGACACTCGAGCAGTGTCAGTGAGATACATGTTTAACCCCTTCATGTCTGTGTCAACACTGCGCTTACCTCTTCCTACCGTGCTTGCAGTGCTCTCATGTCCACCTGACGTGCTCGTTCCACCTGCTTGGATTGGGGTAATGTTAGTAAGGGATAAAGAGGAGGCGCTAACAACCAGTGATATTCTCCAAAATATAAATCCACTTGGAATAAAGAGAGAGGCCAATATAGTCACAAGTTTTATTATTTCACCCATCTTTACTTGTGATGCTTGATCCTTGTGCAGCTTGAAAATATAGTTGCCTGCATGAACTGTGTGCAAAAAAGGAGCATTCAGTGTTAGTATTCAGTTAACTCTTTAAGGCCTGTGGACCATGTAGTCGTTAATTGCAAAAACAAACACCTGCTCTGGGGTCTCTCAATGTGGCAAGAACAGAAGGGTTGTCTTGTCCAAGTCGCGGTTAAGCTTGGGCCAACTATTCTACAGAGGCAAGATAATTCGCTCTGGATGATCATGCTCGGAAACTACTGGGTCTTCTCACATTGTGCACAAATTGGTCTGAAAAAGTATCTGGGTGATAGTCAGCAGGTAACATGAGCTCTACTGTACTCTAACTGTATGAATAGTTTGTTCCCTAGCTCTGCTGCCCTTTAGCAAGTAACCATTGTGTTTCCTTCACTCAACCATGTAGGTTCCAAATTGTCAATTTGCTCCTCTTGCTGCTGATCGTTGGCCCTGTTAAACTCTTTGCCACGCGAGGCTGCTGCTTAGTATGTCTTGACGTCTGAGAGGTGGTTCCATAGCATCTTTTATTCGAGCTTCACGGCTCTGTCTGCTACTTTCTCCATGGTGTAGGGACCAGTAAATCTTGGTGTGTCCCACCATTTTATGAAATTCCTCAACAAAACCAAGTCCCCAATGCTAACCTGTCTTTTAATCTCTGTGTCCTTTGGTTTGTTCTCACTGTTGTCTTCTCCGCTGTCTTCTGGGCCTCCCCTGTGTTGTATTTGGCAAGAGATAAAAAAAAGGCACAAGCAATCAAATAAGTAATGTATTCATATATTTCCTGACCTAACACATCTGCACTACTCTCATAGTATTTCAGTGCTCTAGTGGGAGGAGCCAATGGGAGTTGCATGTGTCATCCTATCAACAACTCGTTGGGCGTTAATTGGTGGTCGGACCCAGGCTTGTTGCGCTATGCAAACAGAGGAAGGTGTAGGCACATGAGTTAATTCATCTTTGTGCTCTGATTTGTTTTAGCTATTGCTTCTTTGAAACAACCGTTTAGGCGTTCAGACTCTCCATTTGCTTGCGAGTGATAAGCACACGAGAGCTTATGTTGAATGCTCAGCAACGTAGTGATGTGCTTGAACATCTCATTGTTGAAGTGAGGGCTGTTGTCAGACCGCAGGACGTCACACAGGCAGCATCTTGCGAACACTTCCCGGACCAAAAACGTTGCTGCTCTGAAAGCGTCATGGTCTGAACAGGTGCCTGTCTCAATCCATCAGGAGAATGGGCATATAACCAATATCATGTACCAGTATCTTTAACACACAATCAACATAATCAACATGTAAATGCTGAAATGGGCCTTCTGGCTGGGGTATGGCTCCTCTCACTACTCTCAATGTATGTCCTGCAGTGAATTGTTTACAAATCAAACAGTTCATGTTCCGCCAAATTAGGACAGAACCGAGTTTCTCCAATACGGGTAGCAATGACCTCTTTTCCTGTGTGCTTTGGATAGTGTATCTGTGTTAGCGCAGCATTCAATAAAGCTAGTGGAATCACCACTTTCCCTGTGTTATTCTGTCACCACAGGGCATCTGTCAGAGATACTGTTCATCCCCTCTTGGTCCAGAGGTATTTCTCCTCCCTGGGTTCAGCTCCCTGTAACTCCAGAATCTGTGTTTCTGGTAATGCATTGTACCCTTCCTTCAGTACCATGTTCCTTGCCTAATCATGGGCACTGGATGCTTGTTACATTTCTAGTAGCTCTCCAAAATATGCTGCCCATGTTGCTTCTGAGTCTGCTGCTTCATTTCCCCTTGAGATAGGACCTTGCCCTCGGGTGTGTGCCGGGAACTTCACTATAGTTATCTGTGCCAGATACTGTATAACTTCAATCAGTTTACCCAATAGAAGTGCATGCTCTACAAGTGTCCCATCTGCTCTCCAGAATCCTCTCCTCATCCATCGCACTAGTCCTGAGTGTACTGTCGACGTTGAGGAAGGCAGAAACCGAGTACACTGTCACTTCCTTTCCCTTGCTGTGCTCGAATGCTTGTATTAGGGCCACTAATTCTGCTGCTTGTGCTGAATAATATGATGGCAGTCATGCACTTGCCACTACCTCACTTGTCCCATCTTCCCTCAACCTCACCACTGCAAATACTTTATGCTTGATCCCACCTGTCTGGTCGATTGTCGAAGACCTGTCAATGTACTGCACGTCTCTCACCTCAAGTGTGTCCTCATGTACCTTACGAGAGTCACTGAATTCCTCTATGTTCTTTGTGCAGTCGTGTTCATAGTCACCTTCCTGTAAAACGTCTGCCAGAAAAATTGCTTGATTAACAAACCTGCACCTCACTATCTTTAGTGATGTGTTTGATAGTAGCACCTTATACTCTGAAGCTCTCTGTGTTGTCAGTGTGCTCTTTGGCTTTGGAAGCATTGCAAACAGGGCATGCTCCACGTAGAGAGTGGTGGTGCACCCCATTGTAGTTCCTGCAGATTTCTCCACTGTGAATGTGGCAGCATCCAAAGCTTGTTCACACTGATAGTGTCCTCTCATCACTTGTTCCAGTTGCCCACTGTCGTACACTACGGCTTGTGTCCAAAACTAGTCTTCTGTGTCAGAACTGCCTTCATCACTACTCCGTCAATGTCGGAGAACAGGAAGAATTCCTTTTTGTAGTCTGGGATCCCTATCACTGGAGCTGTGCATATGTCTTCTTTCAGCTCCTCAAATGCCTCAATCATCTCTGTTGTCCAGGTCAGTGTCTTGTGCCCCTTTTGTGCTTCCTTCAGAGTGCCCAATAAAGGTCTCATCTATGTACTGTAATCATAAACCCATGCTCTGCAGTAATGACACAACCCCATAAATTGCTGCATCTCTCTCACTGTCGTGGGTTTGGCTGTCTTGCATATTTTCTCCATCCTTTCTGTCGTGATCTGTCGGCCGTTTTGGGTTATTGTCTGTCCAATGTATAACACCTCTTACTGGCAGTACTGTAGTTTGGCTTTGTCCACCTTGTATTTGTTGTCTGCTAACACTGTCCACATATGCACTGAGTCTTCTCTACACTGGTTCTCTGTCGTGCTGCAAATCCGAATGTCATCTACATACTGCAGATCTGTGCTCCCCATCTGTACATTGCCTAGTTCCCTCTGGAGGATCCTTTCAAAGATAGATGGTGACTCACAGTACCTTTGAGGAAGCCTTGTATGTTTCCACTTCCGGTTTCTATACATAAAGGAATTCAATTCTTGTGAGTCTGGGTGTAATGGTACTGAGAAAAATGAATTTTTCAAGTCTATGACCGTGAAGAAGGAAGCTTCCTCCGAAATGCTGCACAAACTTGTCGCTGGATTTGGAACCAAAGGATGCTCTGCTTCTACAATGTGATTAAGAGGCCGTAAGTCCTGGCTAAAACGCCACAATCCCCCTTTTGATTTTTGCACTGGGTACACCGCAGTGTTGCATGGTAATTCTGATGGCACTAAAATGCCTCGCTCCACTAGTGCTGCTATTGTTTCATAACAGCCCTCATCTGCTTCTTTTGACAATGGATAATGTTTAATTCTGGGTAAGATTATTCCTGGTTTAATTGTATCTTCACTCCACCTATTCCCTTCTGAAGCACCACATTATAGGAACTTGTGATCCATAGGATGCTGAGTACCTTCGCCAGATCCTCCTTACAGAATGATGGTGGTGCTTCCAGCGCCATTGCCATCCTCTGTGGTACTTCTCTGTAGTTTATCCTCAACCAATAGGTCACACTCATCTCGAACACTAACTCGCTTCTGACCTTTTGTCCCTGAATAGCTCTTTGTCTGTTACTGTGGTCGGCCTACACCCTTCTGCCACCACAATCACTGCTCACCATGGTCGTTCTGTGTCATCCATCCCATGTAACTGCTATCCACTCATCCCTCACAACCACTGCCTCTAGTTGTATTGGAACTATTGTCCCTTCTGCCTCATCCAATGGTATCTTTGGTCTGAATAGATACTCATTTGGGACACGCCACATCGTCCCTGTAATCCCTGGGAGCCATGCAATAGCAATGTCAGTCCCATATTGGTGCAGCTCCTCTCCCACTGGCACACCCTCTGTACGTTCCATCCACAATAAGCCCGAATGATCTCCCTTACATTGAGCATGTGTATTCCTGGTGTGGAGCACACTATCCCCTTTTCTGTGAATTAAATTGTCATGTTTAACCTGCTCATGATGTCTAACTCCAATATATTTACTGGTGGCTGTCGAGATTATAGTAAAGGCAGCAATAAGTTGTGCCCCCCTATTGAAATAGAAATATTGTCTGTGAAAGGAACCACTTCCTGAACCCCAGAGAATCCTTGAGTATTCATGGCATCACCTGAGATTCTAAATGCTCCTCCTTTAATGAAGGACCTAGTTGCCCCTGTGTCTACAAGAAAGGAAAGTGTTTTGTTACCTATTGCCACCCCTATGCGAGGTTCCTCTGCAGGGTTGGGTGTGATCAACAGGATGGAACACTTCAAGTCTGTCTATGGGTTGTACTATTGAGGGCATAAGAAAATCCCATTCCCTGAAAAGGGGTTGTTCCCCACCATGGGGACCCCTCCCAGCTTTCTAATGGGGACCGGTGCCATGGAGTCCATGTGTGACACTGTGCAGTTGTTTTGCTGCAAGCTGCCTTGTGTCTGTGGCAACTGATGTGTGTTTCCTCTAATCTGTGGTGCTTGGAAATACTGTGGTAGAGGTGCTTGCATCTTTGGTATGGGGGCTTGCATCTGTGGTGTCTGTGTCATGGGCTGCGGTGCCTGCTGATGCACACCCTGTGTCTGTCCTTGCTGTAGCTCGGGTTGATCCTGTGTGTAATAGTCATCCCGGTCACCCGGATTTGTCCACTGGTATTGTGCTCCCAAATTATGCTGCATCCCCCTGCTTTTGCAAGCTCTCGAAATGTGTCCCATCTGCCCATAGGTCCAACACTGTGGCGGCTCTCTCCCTTACCCATGGAACCCCCCTGCGTAATCCCCCTGGCCCTGCTGTGCCTGTTTTCCGTAATACCGAAACACTCCTGGGAAACCTCCTTGGTTGTGGTGTATCTTTTGCCCTTACCTGTGCCTTCTTGCTGGCCCCCTCTTCCTCAGAACCCATGCTGCATGTTTACCTGCCCCATGAATCCTCCAACCATTTGCTGCAGTGTGTACTGTTGTTGCTATGTCCCCTGTGTGCTCGAGATGGTTATCACCACCGCTTCCATTGCGTACTTCGATAGTTTTTTTCTGCACTAGTTTTGCTTCCTCTTACTTTCTCTCCTCTGCCATTTCTTTAGCTTCTGTTGCAATAGCCTACAATGGTGGATGATTGTAAGTTGTATTTCCGGCAATGATTTTGCCTCCATGCCTATCATTTTCCTTAACTGCTTCTGGAAAGGTTCTGCAATCCCCGGCATAATATATGATATAATACTGCTACTCTTTTATCCCACGGTTCTCGAGTTTTGCCTGAATGTAGTGTAAGGGGTCTTTGTCTGGCTCCATTTTGTGAGACATAATTGCACCGATGCCTGACGTGTCTGGGTATTGTGTCCTTAGGGCTTGTCATATGGCAGCCCTGCAATTTGTGCTGTCGATGGAGGCCTGCGTAGGTCCCGCCTCTCGTCCTCACTGTTTGGCCCTTCATTGACAGACCCCAAACCCATGTTACTACAAAGTCATCTATGAAGCTCAGTCTTCTAGTTTCGTGTCCACATTGGGTTTCATGTTAATGTCAATATCCTGTAAGTCATATCATCTGCCTCCCTCCCAGGCCCCTAGGCCTCTTCTGTCCCTTTCTGTGGTACTCTTGTCCTATGAGATCGTGCTATCTGGCTCTGCTCGTCTCCCCCCTTCAAGTCTGTTGTTTACCCGATCCACTGTTCATTGTGTCTTTACAGGCCTTATTGCTTGCTTGTCCGCCTCCTTGCGTGCACATTCCCTAGCCAGTCTGCCCACCTGCAACTTTCTTTATTCCCTCTCAATCAGGTTGCAATTTCCCTACTCTGATACCTCCCTCCATCTCTTGATCTTTTCTACTTCTCGTATCCTTCTGTCCCTCTGCTCCCACTCCTCTCTCTTCCTCTCTCTGTGATCCCTTTCTATCCTTCCTTCCCTTTCTCTCTGCACCTGTTCCTTCTCTTCCTCTCTTCTCCCTTCCCTGTCCTCTCTCTCTAACCTCTCTTCTCTTTCCTTCTCCTTTCTGTCAGTTTCTTCCATTATCTCAGTCCAATCCAATGCTTCACGGCTCCCCTTCCGATATTCTACTCATTTAGCTGCCCTTTTGGTCTTCCGGTCTTTTTTCCTTATAGTTTCACAAGAATCTGTCCCCCTATCCACTTGTTTGTGGCTATGCTCCCTAGCCTCTCCTTCGCGCTCTTCTGCACCTCGCTGCTTGCTTCTCATTCAGTGATTGGCTGCCCTGCATCTCTCTGCCCCCCTTACAAGTATATGGTGGTGGTTTATATGTTGGATTTGAATACCCCTCTGCTGCTCTTAATTTTTATAATGGGTGCATCCCTTGCTCATCTTGCTGAGGAGGACAAACTAGCCTTAAATGATTGGGAGGAGCTACTAATAAAAACATCCAAAGAAATGATGATAAGAATCATAAATCAAGCATCTTTAGCTTATGAGTGAATCACCAAATAAATAATATAATTAAAAGAAAAAATAGAAAAACTTAATTATCCAGAATTAACTTTTAAAAAATAATTCAATTGTAATGAAAGAGATTACAAGGATAAGAGAGTATACACATTTCAAAGAAAGTATGATTATAAAAGCAGCTTTATGAAAAGACAAAAAACTAAGTTATGATATGTTATGTTAAAGGTAATTATATAGTGCACCGTCACCAACGGAATTGGTCCCCAGGAGCTCTGGTGGATCTGTAAACAGGAAGGACGGGTAGGGTTAGTCAGGAGGAGTGGAGCAGGAGAGTGGGAGAAGTGATGTGCTGTTGGCAGCTTCAGCTCAGTATAAACTGAGTGCTGGACTTTTGTGCTAGGATCGGATCAGGTGAGACCTTGAGTGCTGTAGGTGATGTTTATTTGTTGTTGATATGGTGTCTTAAAGTATGTGCGGATTACTGGGAGTGAGATGGTTGTTTGGCTTTGTGTGGTTTAAGTATGCAGAAGATTGAGGGTTGGGTTAGTGGGGTTTGTGTCCTGATTCAGGTACTTCTGATTTCGTTAGAGTTGTATCCGTGTGGGTTGGGTTGATGCTGGTACCTCATGGGCCGACTTGCTTTGTTGGTGCTGCGCTGACCCCGCTGCATCATAGTGAGTATTGTTTGGATTGCTAGCTGCGTCTGAACCTTTTTTCTGGTGTGGGACTAGGTTGGTAATATCTTTATTCTCTTGTTATCTAGTGTGACACTGGTCAGTTGAGGTTTTGAATGGTTCAGATTCGGATTGGTGTTGATGTGGCATTTTAGTGCTTCCATCTTGGTGAGCCGGTGTATTCAGTCATTTGTTTCCTCCTGTCATGACTGTTTTCCATTGGTTCTTTGTCTAAGTCACCAAGAAAAAGCCCAAGCTTATCACCACTCTCATCAGATGTAGAAACTACAAGTGATAATGAAACAAGACAATGAGTAGTGGAAATGCAACCAGCAGAAAATACAGATTGTCCCTTTTTAGAGGAAATGAGACACTACAAGAAGAGTACACGCTCAAGTCCCCAATTTGGAAGTCTAAACTATGGACAAAATCTAAATATTTCAACCAAAAGTACAAACATAAGAGAGGGAAGAGGGAAGAGGGAAGGTACCACAGAAACGATCATGAGAAAACACATCAGGAATGACCACAAGATCAAACAGTCGGGGGAGCACATAATAGATCAAATAGTTAACCTTTAAGACTTACAACTGAATCCAGATCTCAAAACTGCACTGAATAAAGGCCTATCATTCAGCCCCTCTAGTAAGGCTGACTATTTCCAGACGCAATTAGACATCTGCAAGTTTTGCGGATGTATTAAATTGAAAAAAAAATTTGAGGAGGTGCCAAGAAAAAAGCAAGAAAATCTAGGAAAGGTGATTCCATTGAAACTTTTGGAAGTACCATAGATTTAATAAATCTAACAGAAGAAGAGGAATATACTACAACACGATTCTGTGCAAAGCAAGAGTTAGACAACGATACTCAAACCAAAGTCCAAATTTACAGCAGTAATGCAATCAGACAATGTGATTGATTTGTTTCAAAATCAACATGCAATGAATTGTGATCAAATTACCTAAGCAGTAAGAAAGGAAAAACATGGTATAACCTGCCATATAATGAAAAACAAGCAATCCAGGTATTAGCAAAAAAAGATTCAATAACAACAAAGATAGCAGACAAAGGGGGAAAATCGTCCTGATGAACAGAACAGATTATGTTCGAGAAGGCAAAGCTCACCTCAACAACCTGGAATGTTATCTAAAACTAAAAGAAAACCCAATAAAGGTTTCAGTGAAAATATGGATTTAGATGAATAAGAACTGGTATGAAAAGGGATTCCGTTTGGAAGAAGAATGAAATTATATGAACATACATGACCCAGTGATAGCAACAATCTATTTCTTACCAAAGATACACAAAAAATACAAAGAATTCCCTCAGTGCCGTCCTATCACTAATGGAATTGGTTCTTTAACTGAGAGACTCTCGCATTACATGGATATACATCTTCAACCTCTAGCATCAGGCCTTGCTTCCTTTATTCGAGATTCTAAACACATCATTCAGCAAATGGATGCAATTCCCAGGGAAAAGGATTATAGATTTGTGACTTTGGATGTAGTTTCACTATATACAAGTATACAACATGACAAAGGGATAATCAGTACAGAATCCTTTTTGAAAATGGTATCCATCTCATATCAGGAGCAGAATAACATGATAATCCAAATGCTAAAATTTGCCTTGGAAAATAATATATTCATTTTGACAATTAGCTATATCGCCAGTTACAAGGCACTGCAATGGGTTCTAAATTTGCAGTTCTACACACAAACCTTTCTACAGGCTATTTTGAGAACAACCATGCCTGTAAACACCCAGCATTCAATGACCCCAGGAATATCATCTTCTGGGCTCGATATGTTGGTGAGATCATTATTATTTGGGAAGGGAAATCATCCCAGCTTATCTCATATGTTGATTATTTAAATGAAAAAATAATTTGATCTTGAATTCACAATGAATGAAAGTCCAAATAAAATAAAATTCTTAGATCTGAAAATATACATAGAAAATTTGAAAATTCAAACAAAACTCTTCACTAAACCAACTGCCGGAAACTGCATACTACATGTGTCATGTAACCATCCCAGACATGTGATCAATAACATCCCATATGGGGAAATAATTAGGCTAAAAAGGAATTGTAGCAGTGAAGCGGTCTATCAGGAAAATATTGAGAAAACACTGAATACATTCAGTCAAAGAAGATACAACTTATACGCCAAGCAGTGGAAAAGGCGGGTAAAATGCCAAGAGAATCTATACTTAAAGACAAAATGAAAACAAGCACTCAACTAACTACTACAAGATTTGTAACTCACCTCAGAAAAGGAAAATTCTCAAAATATTCTGGCATATTCTTCAGATTGATGAAAATGTAAAATAAAATCTAGATGGCATACCACAAATATGCAATCAAAAATCTCCAACAATTAAAAACATTACTAGCCCAAGCCATTTCAAATTGCTCAAAACAAAGGATCTAAGTAGCATGGTTAGTTTGAATCCAATTTTTGGAATCTACAGATGTGGAGGTTGCAAAGTATTGTGGAAACAGAAAAATTGATATGAGGCCGGGAAGCCCAAAGGAAACACACCAACACAGGTTACAAAGGACATAAGTATGCGCTCTAAGTAGCGCTGTTTGCTGGCCATCCTTGCTGCTCTACGTGCTCAAGATTCGCCTGGATTGCCTGACCTTGCCTGGACTTTGTTGGTCCCGCCCCCCGCCACCGGAAGTGTACTTAATCCCCTTCCTGCGCGCATTTGCGCGCGCGCATTAAGTACGCGCTCTAAGTAGCGCTGTTTGCTGGCCATCCTTGCTGCTCTACGTGCTCAAGATTCGCCTGGATTGCCTGACCTTGCCTGGACTTTGGTATATATTCAACCTGCCCTCTCCATTGACATTATACTTTTTACCTCAAGTATATTCTACTTATATATGTTCATTTTTCTTATTATTCTAGTTGGTCCCGCCCCCCGCCACCGGAAGTGTACTTAATCCCCTTCCTGCGCGCATTTGCGTGCGCGCATTAAGTACGTGCTCTAAGTAGCGCTGTTTGCTGTTCGCTGCTTCGTGGTGAGGTGAGGCTATCCCTTATGGTCCACATCACTCTTTAGGTTTCCCACCTGTTTTGCGATGCTTGTGTAGTCTACATCCTTTGCTCTATTTAATGTGCTAACCTATCTTTGGCTGGCCTTGCTCCTCATACGACTGCTCGCATCAAATACCAAAAGAGAAAGTTATTTGATTATCTTTGACTACCCTGATTTCTACCTCCTGTAAGGTTATTGCCGTGAAAATGGCAAATGGTCTAAGAAGCATCAAGGGCAAACTCACCGCCCCCCTTCCGCTTTCAGTAACTTCCATTGATGCACTGGTATGCCTGGGAACGACAACCTCTTACATTGAATTACCAGCCCTGCAAGCTCTAGAGACTACATCCATCCAAAAGGTGCCATGCACTCTCCGCTCTGCAGAACATGTTGTGCAAATAAACGCTCACAATAATTCACTACTTCCACTACTTTCTTCGCCTCCGGTTCCTCCGGTGCCTTCAATCTCCTCTCCCTCAATCAGCCCTGAAGTACGAAAGGCTATCGATGACTTTAAAAGCTGCTCTGAGTCCCCCCTGGCTTCCGGGACTGAGCAATGCCAATTCGATCTTACCTTGGCGAAAATGGAGGCTTTGAACAAGGCTGTTTGTCGTTCGATTGGCTCCCTAACACCGATAGTCTCTAATTGCGTAAAAAACCGCATGGCTTTCCAATCTCATGCCCCTCACGATCCCAAAACTTGCTTGGATATGAGTGCTGGTTCGGCCAATGTTATTAATAAAAAACTCTCTTTTCCGCACATATTGCTTTCACCTGAATCCACTGTCTTAGATAACAAAGCGGACCCTTCCTTAGTACCGCCTGCTGATTATCAAACCCAGCTCTCCTGCGAGGGGAACCAATCCCAATACTCTCCTTACTCGTTTCCGGTGATCATCCGTATCTTAGATCTCTTGGATAAAGGTCATGATTTGACCCATCTGGCACTGAGGGAGATCAAGTCAACGCAATCACTGATAACTTCAAAGATGGATCGGATCGAAGGCTTCATTGTTGCAGCCAAAACGCTTAAAAATATCCACAATGTATGTCCTACGACCCATCCACCTGTTATTAATTCACTGATGAAAAATAAAAGCATTTAGTGCTGCCTAGACGGGACTCCCGTTCCGTCAGTTACACCCTTGCAAACATCTCTAGATTCTGCCTCGTGCAAATGTCACAATTCTTCCTGCGACCTGAAATCTGCCATAGAGAAAATGAATACGCTAATAGCTCTATATTCATCTGAAGTTCCAACTTCGTTGAATGGCTCTGATAGCCCCTCTGCTCTTCTGACAGCTCTTGAAGATATGCAATCTGAACCTCCGGTTCCTGCTTCCAGTGGTAATGATGCTGGTTTCATGTCGCGGAGAGCTAAGAAACTTCACCAAAGAGCTGTCAAAAGAAACGCCACAAGAAAGAAGAATACTTACATAAAAGAATCCAATCCTGCAATTGATTCGAATATTAAGATATCTGTCGAACCACTAATTGATGAGGATCATATTGACCTTAATCAACTTTCGAAAGAAAGTCAAGCTGCCCTATTTCCACCCATAACATCAGATACGTCTGCAAGTCCTGTGGCTGCTCATTCTTGTGAGATGACTGGGCTACCCGCCAGAATTCCCCCAACTGTTGACGCTAGAGTGACCACTCCTGATATTAATCGAGTCGAAAAACAGCAATTTGACTCCATTGAAACATCTACCTTAAAACGTAAAATGAAAAATAATAACGCAAAACCAATTAATTCAGTGCCCGAAGGACAAGTATCATCACCATTAGTAGGAGCTAAATCTAACCTGGCTACCTACTTCCCGGTCTGCGGGAGGAATCGTACCACTCGACATGATGAAATCGTTCTTGCTGATCGTTCATCTAGTTCCATTCCCAGAACATATAGTGAAGTATGTGCATCATTCTCTGGAACTAACGGAAATGTCACCATTAGTAATCCTAGGTACGATGTCAAGGCTCGGGACATTGCACCAAGCTCCTCCAGTTCATCTTTCATCACTAGTAATCCAATGAACGATGTCAAGGCTCGGGACAATGCACCAAACACCTCAGGTTCACCACTTGTGCAATTAATACCTGCACGCTCGACTGACTTACAATCTAGCAGTGTTAAGGTGATATTACCTGCACTTACTCAATCGAGCAAAGATTCTAATCACTATCCTATTTTGCACGACAATGTTGATCTCCCCGGTAGATCTAGCCCTGGGATGTTCGGTAACGGACTAGGAAAGGTAACATCGTTGGCTCCTCAACCTGTTATGGAACCTTCTATTCTGTCTTCTAACGATCAGCCACAATGCACTATTCCTCCATCTCTTGTCCCTACCTGCACCTTGAAACAGGGCTTTCTAACAGATAACTGCAACTCTGATTCTCGAGCTAATACCATGTTATCCCATCATGAAATTTTAGACATTCTTAGAAAAGAACTCCATGAAAGATCATCCTTCCAATGTAACTTCTCATCAAGATCGATCCATGAACTCTCACCATGGCCCCTACAGAGAAATCGCCTTTGATCCCCTCCCAAAATCTTGTGTCCAGTCAACTTTCACTAATGAAGAAATCATCCTAGAAAAGCACCATTTATTAGGATTTGAGGGGAAAAGCGATTTACTTGGTAAGAACCGGATTAATCGTGCCTTTATCTTGGCACTGTTCAATCGCATCCCACAACTACGGATGTTTAAATCGGCAGACATTCTGAGAGTGTTATTAGCCACGGATAACAATTATCGTGCTGTAATCCAACTAGCTTCAGAGGCAGTAAAGAAATATATATGGTCAAATAAGGAAGGTATCTATGAAGAAGGCCTCACTTTGAACTTATTGGAAAACGAACAAGAGGCTACCAAATTTATTCAATTCAAATGTCCTCAGGCTTTGAGCCCCCAATCACATGCTCCATCTCAATCTCAAAATTATGGAGCAGCCAATGACGTAATCACCGAGCTTCTGCTTAAAGTAGGCATCTCTCACGACCTACCATGGCTTGTTCCCATGCTTAATTCTCTTTTAAAAACTACGGACTGCTCCCCCATTTCATAGCCGTCCTCCAAAACTCGACTCTCTTTTCAATCGTGGAATTCTTGTGGCTACCTTAACCTTATGAAATGGCACTCAACCCTTGATTGCCTTAGTCGTCCATCAATACTCATGTTTCAGGAGACTATGCGAACCACTTCTCTTTCGTTGCCAGATTATTCAACGTATTATATTCCTGCTACGCGAGCTCCTGCTGGTCATCCATCTGGGGGTATCATGATAGCTATAGATAACGCTCTCATATTTAACTCAAAAATTGTCTGGCGTGCTAATAATCTTCTAGCAATATTACTGGAAACTAACAGCTACATTTATCGTCATTTAATTGTCATGACCATTTATTGGAATCCGTCTACTACTCCAATTGATGAGATGATTGAGGCAGTTGAGAACTGCTTAGAATTTGTGACTCATGAATACGATAATATTGAAATCATCCTCGGTGGTGATTTTAACTGCGATTGTAGAACCCCCAATGAATCTGGTGGATCTCCTAGAAACCTACTTTAGAAAACTAGAGGTAATACATGGAGGACCTTCTTGAAAGATTGGGATCTAGATCTTATTCCACCAGCTGACCCTTCAAATTGGACCACTTGGTCAAGGGATGGAAAAAGGTCAACAATTGATTTTGTATTTGTTAGCCACAATTTGCTTCTACGATCATCTCCACTAAGAATCTCTATGTTGCCTTTTGGTGACCACGCTGTACTATCAGGCAACTTGAAATTCGACATTCCCATTACTGGAGTTGATCATGCTACGGCATTGTGCGAAGTAGATCGTCCTACGACTTCTATCAGATGGTCTATGAATCTGTGCAAGCAATTTACTCAATTTGTAAAGTCAACTATAGCACGCTGGAACACCTTGGAACGAATACCCACGACTGTACTTGAGCAGCGATATGTCGAAATAACGCATGCAGCACTAACATACTTTAGCAAAAAGAAAAAAAACGATACTAAAAATCGTCACTTTTTTGATCCTCTTTGCAAAGTACAGAAGCGGGAGAAAAACAGGGCTCTTAGAGCTTTGAAAAAATCCACTGGTCTTTCGCGGGAACGGTATCTCGCGCGGCGCAATTCTATTGTGTCAACATACAAACGTAGTTTGAAGCAGATAAGATTAATAAGACACAATGAAATAAATTGCAAACTTGTTAGAGCCATTGTATCTCATGATACTCAAACTATATGGCAAACGATCAAGACCCATACCTCACAAGTATCGTTTACTATGCCGAATGTTATATCGGAATCTACCTGGCATGAGTATATTAGTCACAAATTCAAGATTCCCGTGCGATTTTTGAACATAACGTCGCCTGCTTTAAGATATCATGACCTGCCGCGGTTGGCTTGGACTATCGCTGACATTAAGTGGGCGATATCTAATCTTAATTATTCGAAATCATCCGGCCCTGATGGCTTGCCTCCTTGTCTATACAAAGATGAGCCGGATATGTGGGCATGTATCTTAAACACTAAGTTTCAATCTATTCTTAATACAGGAGTTATTCCTGTCTCATGGCTAACTGCCAATATCATTCCGATCTTTAAAAAAGGAGATGCAATGTTACCGCAGAATTATCGACCTATTGCCTTAATTGACACTGCGGCCAAACTATTCGCCTCTCTCCTTCTTCATGACTTGGAGAATCACATCGAAGTACTTGGACTATACTCCAAATACCAAACTGGCTTTAGGAAAGGTATGTCTACCTCGGTTAATGCCATGATGATGGCATTTTCCATCGCTGAAGCTAAGAAACTTACATCCAATCCTGTTTACATTGCTCTCATCGACATGTCCTCAGCTTTCGACACAGCGATTCGGGATTTACTATGGGTCAAACTTATCCATATGGGAATTTCATCTGTCTTTATCTG
Organism: Ambystoma mexicanum; assembly: GCF_040938575.1. Lineage (NCBI taxonomy): Eukaryota > Metazoa > Chordata > Amphibia > Caudata > Ambystomatidae > Ambystoma > Ambystoma mexicanum. The sequence goes on from NC_090937.1 coordinate 107,502,138, forward strand.
CTGGCTCAAAGCCTTACATACTAACACCTCTTACAGAATTAAGCTCACTTCAGAAGGACATATTACTAAAGCTATTAGTACAGAGGTAGGTCTAAAGCAAGGTTGTAACCTCGCTGCCACCCTTTTCAATCTATACCTCTCCGATCTCGATAAAGGTTGGGATGCTAAAAATCTCTTTTCTGTTAAAATTGGCTTGATCCGGCTCAAATGGCTTGCCTTTGCAGATGATATTATCTTATTCGACCCCACTCCCTCAGGCCTCCAACTCAAATTACGGCTATTTGAGGAATTTGCATTTGCACACAATTTGACCCCCAACCCTGCCAAAACAGAAATAATGCAATTTGGTGTTCGGAAGCGAACTGGCAAGTCGCAATGGCACATCATGCAGACTCCTATCCCCCTCATTACGGAAACAATTTATCTGGGTTATTATTTAACAGAGAAAAACTCTACCCTAATGTGGACTGACCTACTTAAAAAAAAGATCAGACCCCTGATATCACAATTGAAGATAATTTACGCGAAATACTGTAAGTTTTCACTAACTCCCCTCATCGAATTTTTAACTCTAAAAATTGAAAGTGTAATTTTGTACTCTCTCGACATATGTATGGGTGAGATGGGCCCAATTCTGGATCAATTGCAAGGAACTGCCCTGAAACGTGCCATGTCGCTTCCGTTATTCCTACCCAACGTAATCTTGAGGCATGAACTAGGTTTAGTCGCTCTCTCCACTCGATGGAAATGGCGACTTCTAACCAATTTTGCTAAGATTGGACATCCTATAGTGAACTCCTTATATGCTGAGTTGAATCGTACCATTACCCTGCTGCCCACATCCTCTATGGCTCTTTATGTGACAAAAATGGCTGCTATACTTAAGATGGCCAACATCACTGTGGATGACGTTCACTACAGACCAGGATATGCCAAAAAAAACTGTTTGAACTCGATTGGTGTACCTCTCTCGACAGCATGAGATCATACAAACTTTACAAGGAATATCACTTATTTACACGCAAACGTATCCCCAGATACGATTATATTGAGCTCTTTCCCTGTAATTCTACCCAAAGATGTTTCTTTGGTTTAAATTTAATTTGTTCCATACCAAAGAAAGAGTAGTAAAATGGGTTGGGCATAAGTTGTATGCGTCGAGCCCTCATTGCAGATTTCCTATGTGCACTGCAACCATTGAAACATTAAACCATTTGATTTTATATTGTCCCCATTTTAAGAATCAAAGAACGATTTTATTTACTGAATTTGTAAATATTAATTTTACTGATTGCCTGCCTTTCCTTTGGGCTAGATTGATGCAAGGCAACCATAAACCGCTCATATATGCTTTAACAAAATTATGTAATATAATTGTAAGAGAATTGGAAAAAGATTGCTACATGAATATTTCATGAATCATGCATTCGTATAAGATTGATGATCCATGCCCATTTTAATCAGTAGTTACTTCTATCGTCTATTTCCTTTGCTTCCCCTTTTCTTGTCTTTTATTTGTCTAGCAATATGTCAAAGGAATTCTTGGTCTGTAATTTTACTTGTAGGATGGTCTCCTTTTTTATCCCTTTTCTACGTTTACATACTGTAATGTTCGATGTCCGAAGGTATCTTATGTTTTGTCTCTCTCAATATATTGGACTGTATTTCTCTCCATTTTGTAAAGACTCTCCTATTTGTTAGGAGCGTCAAACACAAATAAATAATAAAAAAAAAAGGACATACAAAGCGCTTTATTCAAAGTTACAACAATTACCAAAAGTCAATTGACATACGGATAGCTATTCGGCCCTCAGAGTAACAGAACGAACCATCAACGGTAGTTCGCCGTGTTAGTGTGAGAGACCGAACATTGGGATACTCGGGTTTTTATACTTTTTATCCAGCCTTGGCCAACCCCCTCGCAGGTTAACCATTCTTTGGACCAGGCCTATGGTTCGTTGCCAGGTCAATCCCATAATGTATGCAATTTGATCAGTTCCGCTGATACAGTTGTTCATTTACACATAGGTCAGGGATAGGACAAGGTCTCAGTTCGCGACCCCAACAAGTGGCCTGCGGGCATATTACTTATTCATGTGTGCGGAGGTCACAACGGCCAGAATCCCACTCGAAATGTCATTCGGCCTCCATTTTGTTGTTCAGGGTGACTTCCACACTGCAAGAGTACCTAAAATGGCGGCTTAATCCAAGATGGCGATTTGCACAATACATTAAGGTCAAGACCTTGCCGCGGAATCTATGTACACAATGTTTTTAGACAACTTGGCGTAGGCCAACATACATTCAAACAATACGATAGGAGGTACAATATTATTTCGATTTCCACAGACCCTCCTTTTGGCCTATGCCAAGTGCTAAACATCATCCCTAATACTTTCGAAAATGACTCCATGTATTATCATCCATAGGTTCCGCATCATTGTCTGTAATGTCTATAGCCATAAGGTCGTTCATAAGAACCTCTTGTAACATGAATTCTTTAGATGCTGTATCTGGGGTATATATTTTACGCCCTATTGCGCTCACTGCTTGAGCACAACACCCCCCTATCATTCCACATATACTTGGGAGGCATTGAAAACAACAACAAAGGAATAACAGAACCCCTAAAATAACCAGAATGATGGAAAGCACCTTCCAACCCCAAGATCGCAGAGAATCCCAGAACCAAGTACTAAGGTTCCAGTTTCCTACAGGGATATGGACTTCAGAACTGAGAGTATGCAAGTTCTGAATTGCTTTAAAAATTGTTGGTGAGGAGTCTGGTATGAAAACACAACAAGCGGACCCCACTAATTTGCATACTCCACCTCGTTCTGCCAAGATGACATCTAATGCCATCCAATTTTGAAGTGCTACCAATCTTATCACCTTTTGCTCTAAGGTCATATTGTAGAGTATGTCCGTGGTCCGGTTGATCGTTCTCTCCAATACCCTTGCTAATCCCCTAATGTTCTCTGAGTTTGCTATTTGTCCCCAAAAGGGCACAAACGATTTAGCTATGTCCCCCAATACTTGCCCAGGGGTATCTCCATTGTTGTCTCGCCGTGGGCGAGCCTTAGAAACCTCCAAGGTACTAGCTACAAATACCCTGGGTAACAATATTCCTAAAAAACAGGTTCCCTCCAATCCTTGGGCAACCAGGGAAATGCTAAACTACCACAAACAAAATGAACGGGCCCTCCTACATACAGAGGCCTGTTTTCCCCAGTCAAATTTACAATAGTTTTACAAGTTTCAAAATCTCCCATTGGCCTAGTGCCATTTCTCTGTACACAGACGGGAACCGAATCGGGACTATGATTTACAGAATAAGAAGGAGGTACAGCGTCCTTATTGCCTATCGGAGCCATTTTAAAGGAAGTCAGAGTTTGAAAAGGAAGAGATAGTTTGTCAGAAGGCCTAAGAGAAGCAACGTTAGGTTTACTTCTATTTGCGAAAAGCGAGCATCCCAGGGGAGTCAATTCAGGTTTCTTGAAATCATTTAAATTAGTTCCATCAAAGTTCCCTGAGATGCTATCATTCCATCAGCCAAAGAATAGTGCTCTAAGAGAGGCATAGCAGGAAGTCGTTAAAGGTAGAGGATGTATGTACCATCCCAGTCCCTTTTTCCCATGTTGCGGTAAGTGAGTACAAATCCAACAATTACTCTTATTAAAAATGGCATGAGTAGCATTCATTACTATCATCAGAGTGTTATTATGATACTTCTGTCTATGTTGGGAGTCTCTAGGGGACAGAGTGTGAAGGAGTACAGAGGGAGTCAAAACAGTTGGTACAATCTTGGTCGGTAATAAAGGTTTCAAAGAATAGACTTCTTCGAAATACCAAAGTCCTACAGCAGCAGTTGCAAAAATAACAATAATCAAAACACAACAGTACGTTTTCGGGGCCCAGCACATTGTTCATTGTTCGATTTGGTCACCCCCTTATCTAAAAGTCCAGTGCGGGGAGCAACGGTGAAGGTGGCAGGCATCGTAGTTCCTTGATCGATGGCCCCAATGTTCGTTGCTGGCGACACTACGGTTGCATGATTTCTTAGTCCTTCCCAACCCTAGCCAGCAGAATCCCTTTTTGTTCAACAAAACAAAACAATTTTCCGATCACTTCCTTTTCCAGATGCACGACGCTCGTGCCGTAGTTCTATTTCCGTGGTCGAAGGTTGTACCCGATGGTACCCACATTTGTCTGGTCCAGAAGCGACGTGTCGGTGGCGACGGAAGTCGCAGAGCTCGAAACAGTGTTTTCCGGAAGTGATTTTTCCAGAGAGTGTGGAGACGAGATGGACTGTTCCCCAAGCTCCTCAGGCTCAGAGACCTTCTCCGATGCACTTACAGCGCTGTTAGCTACTCCAAGATCCGGGACTGTAGCATCAGCGAGGGGTTCTGCTTCTTCTGTAGCGTGTGGCATCGGGTGAGGAAGTTTCTTGACGTGCGTCGCGTGAATCCAGTTCTTCTTTCCAGCCACCCGCACTGCTGTCCTGGTGACCAACAATACCTGGTGGGGTCCCCGCCAGCGAGGCGCGAGAAAGGAAGACCTTTCGTAGGCCTTCACGAGGACCCAACTTCCAGGCTGTATATCGTGTCCTGGGCCCGTGAACCATACAGGTAAAGCTGAGTGCACCTGGTGGTAAATGAAATACAGATTTTTAGTTAACTGGTTACAGTAGTCTACAAGCAATACATTCTCCACCTCCCTCAGGGCTTTAGGTTTCGGGAGACCCCAAATGTTAGCAGGCCTCCCCATCACTACCTCAAATGGAGAAAGCCCAGTTCTAGTCTGAGGTGTGGTACGCATAGCTAATAACACAATAGGCAAAGCATCTGGCCATTTCAGTTTGGTATCAGCACATGTTTTCGCAAGTTTATTCTTTAAAATACCATTGTGTCTTTCTACCAGCCCAGCACTTTGAGGATGCCTAGCTGAATGAAATCGTTTCTCAATACCTAGGGCTGTACATATTTGCAAAATTACTGCTGCGATAAAGTGAGGACCATTGTCCGACCAGATTATCCTCGGGAGCCCAAATCGAGGAAAGAATTCTTTTACCATAATCTTTGCAGTGGTCATGGCGGTAGCATCTCTGACGGGGAAAGCCTCAACCCATTTAGTAAAGGCACAAATAATTACAAGAACATATTTCAGATTATTACATCGCTCCATTTCAATAAAATTAAAATGTATAACCTCAAAAGGGACAGAGGGGTGCCCGAAACTTCCCCTTGGAGTCAATGTCCCTTTACCCACATTGTGCTGTAGGCAGATCATGCAGTTCTGGACGTGCCTCTTTGCAGTTTCCAGAATTTTGTCATTTACCCAAACCTGTTCTAACATTTTCGTGATCTGCTGGGCACACACATGCGTAGGACCGTGTGCCATTGTAAAAATCGCCAATACATGAGAATCAGGAAGCAACCATTTCCCTTCGGATGTATCCACCCAACACCCTTCGTCATGCAGTTTCCCCATTCCTTCAGCCCACTTTCTAGATTCTTCCATCGTGGCATCAGTCTGAATATCTCGTACAGACCCAATACCTTCATCCATTATGCAAACGTCTCTCCTTTCCCTCGAGTTATACATGTCCGTGCTAAGGGCTGTGGCCGTTTGTCTGGCTATCAAATCCGCAAAAGCGTTCCCTCTGCCCACATCATCTATGACCTTGCGATGTGCTGCACATTTCATGATCGCTAACCGTTTAGGGAGTGAGAGAGCCGAAAGTAATTGCACTATCAAAGGGCCATGCTGAATCTTGGTCCCATGTGAGGTCAGGAACCCTCTTTCCGACCAAAGTTTTCCGAAGTTGTGAGCAACCCCAAATGCGTACTGGCTATCGGTATATATATTTACTCTTCGCCCTTGGGAAAGTTCACAAGCTCAGGTCAACGCTATAATCTCTGCGGCCTGCGCTGAGTTATGCGAAATTCTCTTAGTTTCAACAATTTTGCTCAATGTAGTAACTGCATAAGCAGCTGTAGATATACCATTCGAAAGTTTGAAGCAGGAGCCATCACAAAACAGCTCCCCTTCTTCATTATCCAAAGGAGTATCTATGAGATCTATCCTGCCCTTCGTTTCTTGCTCGGTGGTATACAGGCAGTCATGTGATTCTTCGTCACCGCAAAGAGTGTTTTGCGGGAAAGGTAAGAGTTCAGCCGGATTGAGAACACAACACCTCTTAATTTGAATATGAGAGGTAAACAGAATTAGGTCATACCTTGTTAACCGTGCAGAGATGAGGTGTTGCGTTTGGGTTTTGTTCAATAGGATATCAACAGAGCGAGGTACCATCAAAATCAAATCATGGCCTAGGACCATTCCCTCACTCTGTTTTACAGACGCGGCAGCAGCAGCAACAGCGTGCAAACATCTTGGCAAAGCGCATGCGACAGGATCAAGGGCGGAGGAGTAGTAGCCGCACGGCCTATTCTTCCCTCCGTGTTCCTGTGTTAACACAGCCAAAGCACATCCATCACATTCATGCACAAACAACACAAAGGCCTTGTCATAATTTGGAGTACCCAGAACCGGTGCCGAACATAGCGTGGATTTGAGAAGCTCAAATGATCGTTGATGTTCCGATTCCCATGGCAGTGGCAGAGAAATGCCCTTCTTCATCAAAGCCAACATCGGTTTTACCACTAGTGCGAAATTCGGGATCCACAAGCTACAGTAGGACGCCATCCCTATCAGGGCTCTGACTTCCTTCTGTGTTTTTGGAACAGACATGCCAGAAATGTGTTTTATTCTTTCAGGTGTCAATATTCTCCCCTCCTTTGACAGGAGGTAGCCTAGATAGGCAACCTCCTGACAACAATATTGAATTTTTTTAAGCAAAGCTTTGTGACCATTTTTAGCTAGATTAACAAGCAACAGTATAGTGCCTTCTTTACAGGCCTTCTCAGAATCTGCAGCCAAAAGTAAATGGTCAACATATTGAAGCAGCGTGCAAGTAGGTGGCAATTCAAGGGTGTCGAGCTGCTCTTTTAAAGCTCTACTATAAATACTGGGACTTTCAGTATAACCTTGAGGTGCCCTTGTAAATGTAAATGAGCGTCCCCCCAAGGTGAACGCAAACAAATATCTGCTTTCTTTATGTATAGGGATACTAAAGAAAGCGTTTTTTAGATCCACAACGCTGAAGTGCGTAGCCGAAGCAGGGATCATTGTTAATATCGTCGTCACATCAGGCACAATTGGAAATTGTGGGGCGACCACTTGGTTAATAGCACGAAGATCAATTATAAACCAGTATGGAATTGCATTGTCGCCTTTCTTATATACAGGTAAGATCGGACTGTTACACAAACTACCTGTAATCTCCTCGATCACCCCACGATGTACAAAATCGGAGACAATGCATTTCAAAGCATGTTCACCTTCTACTGATATTTTATAATGCGGGATGCGTGGCAGTTTCACCCCATGTTTCAGGACTATTTTAACAGGCTCAATCTGTAACACTCCGACATCATTGTCGTCCACCGCCCACAAGCATTCCGGGACAATGCTGAACTCGGGAGGTAAAGGTCGAATCAAGAACTGAGAATTAGGAAGTTGCTATGGTGAAACCGTTAGCCGTACTCCATCCGAAGAACAATGAATTACTGCGTTCAATTTCTTTAACAAATTCAACCTCAGCAAATTCTCTCCACAGTTTGAAGTGAGAAGAAAAGGACAATGGTCTATAAAGGGACCCAAAGAAACGGATACCGGCATAGAAACCGGACAGACAGTTGGTACACCAGAAAACCCTACGGAAACTTTTGTTTGCCCTGACAGTGGGATGTTTGGAACCCGAGAATGATCAATGGAGCACTTCTGTGCTCCAGTGTCCATCAAAAACTGGTGTTTCCTATTCCCCACTAATAATTCAACGTAGGGGCCATTTTGATTAACGGGAATAGGCAAAGGTTCCAAACCCTGCTTCGGGCAATCCTAATAAAACAGAGCCTCGTCAGAAGGAAGCTCTTCAGAAAGGTAGGCAGCAGAAGGGTGATCAAACATGTTTCTCGAGTCCATACTCGAGGTCTGATTTTCCCGTGAAAAAGGTTGCTGAGAATCCTGTAAAAGCTGACCTCTGTCAGGGCCCCCTGCTCCAGGGCGGGCCCTAGGTCGTCTACCCATACCCCCAAACGCACTGTTTGACCTCGGACGAAGGACAGGGCACTGTGCTCGCCAATGATCTTCCTGGCGGCAATAAGCGCATTGATTAATATTCACAGTACTCAGAGGAGCATTTCCTTTTGGAACGTACTGACCTCTAGTCTGTGTCGTGCCTCCTCTGGGGTTTCTAATAATTTGCTGTAATAATACTTTGGTTTTCAAATCTCCCTTTCTCTTTCCAACTTTTTCCTTCTCATTGTTAACACGGTTCTCATAATACTGAGCCATGTGCAAAACCTCAGATTGAGATTTTGCCTGCCAAGCGCTCTCAGAGGACATAATTTGTGACTGGATGTCAGGTAACAATCCACGTACAAATTTGTCCACGAACAACCTCTTCCCCGACTCTGTACCTAAATCCTGTCCACTGAAGTCAGAAAATACCTGCTCGAATCTATTGAAAAATTTGGTGGCGCCTTCAGTTTTCCCTTGAACACAGGCCGTAAACTTGTCCCAAATAATCCTTTTTTCTGGAATTATAGTTTTTAGTTTAGCAACAATCCTATCAGGTAAAGTAAGTATTACCTGTGGCGGTTTCTCACCAGCTGGTCTTTCTCCATCAATTCTAATCATATTTCCCCACGTATCTCCCAGCCCTGGCACATTGTCTATTGTCCGCACCTGTTTCCATACATCTACGGGTAGGAGCACAGGAAATAACAAGTCAATGTCACTCAAGGTGAACACGGAGGACTGTAAAACGGACTCTATTTCTTTATAAAACCCTGTCGGGTTTTTTATAATATCAGGAACTGATTGTCTAATTGTGTTCACTTCCTGTCATGAAAACGGGACGTGAACGAATTGCGATACATAATGTGCAGGGATATCTACTGCGGGGGCACCAGTCACCGCGTTGGCGGGGATCTCAACTTTTGGTACAAAGGTCGGAGGAACCTCTCTCATATGCAACTGAGATATAGGTACCTCCGGCCGCTTACTAAGCAATAGAGCCAGGTCGAGCGCTAAGGCAGCTGTAGAAGTGTTGGGCGAAAAAGCCCTTTTACAAATCCCCAATAATTATATGGGGCAACTAACCCTCTTCCTTACACATTCCTCTTGCAGGTGCCGTACCATCACCTGAATTACTTTTCTTTGCATCTCTACTGTATACTGACTATACGTGTCATACACTTCGTCTGGCGGTATCGATGAATCTGAGATCCATCGAACCGCATCTTTGGTACAAATTCGTACTTTCTCAGGTGCTGTTCTTCGGCACGGAAGGAACCGTTTCTGTACATATATTCTATCGTCCTCATCATCCTCATCTCGTGATTTTTCAAAGACTTTCCTAAACTCAAACACTCCTTCAACATGTCCATATACTTTCTGCTCTGTGTCCCTCGCAAGTGCCAAAGCATTCAGATCTCTCACCCCTTGTGGAAGATCCGAATTTTGTAATCTACCCCACATCACACACAAATGAGTCCCCAAACCTTCGATAAAAACATTTTTCTCGGGAAAACTATTCAAATTAGATAATGTAGAAAAAGCATTAGCTTGATCACCTTTCTCCATGCAATGCTTAGCCCATGCAAACAATTCCTGTTTCCTATCTGCAGAAACAGTACTACGAGTCACAATCTTTGACCCTGCACCTGGATCGACTCCGATCAATACGGGGCCACTCGGGAGCGGAGGTATAGGTAAATTTAACAAAGGTGCAGGTGCAGGGGGAAGGGGCGGTGCGATAGGCGGAGGAACGACAACCAAAGGACTAGGAACAATAGGCTGTACAGGGGGAACAGGAATAGCAACAGGAACAACAGCAGGAATGGGCAGAGTGCCCAAAACAGGAGCATACGGAGGTGGACATGAGGCATCGGGCCTGCGTTCATTTAATAATTTCTCAATAAATTCCTCAGACACATGGAAATCCTTAGAGGGATACATTTTCTGGATCCCGAGTGAAAAGGCTCTATCCATATTTTTAACTGATTCTGACCGCTTTTGTTTATCATATAATAATGATTTTTCAGCCTTTGTTTTATGACGACGTGCATGTTTCTCCCTAGTTTTAAGCTGCTGCAATGCTTCTTTCTTCCAATTTTGTAACACATCAAAGGCTGCTGGTCTAGCCTTTTTCTTTAACAAGATCGATTCTAAGTATTCAATACGGGGGATCTCGAAACTACCGCTGATTGGCCATTGAAATTCAGAGGCATGTCTGGTCTGTCTGTGCCAAATATCATTAAATACTATACTTCCAATGCCATACTTACAGTACATAGTACACGCCGGCGACCCCTCCTGTGGTGCCGGGCGGCTAAATTCCAAGGATTGCCAATCGCTGCGGAACAGAGCCCTAAAACAGCTAGACAATTTCCCAGGCATTTCTCAAAAAATTGGTGTTACCTGGTCCAATAATTGTGTCTGCAGATACAATACGCCAAATTCAAAGTGTCAGGGTTAAATTAAGAGCCGGGTCACGACTGCACCTGACCAAACCTAAGGAGGACCGTACGGTTTACAAAGAACTTACCTAACGAATTTTACCTTGTGTTTGGTGGTTTCGGCAAATCTGCCCGCCTCAAAATTGGACCCTCATCAACATGCCGTGTCAGAAAACACGACTATCGTCCGAGGATCGGATCGTGCAGCGCTGCCGAGGTATCGCGTCTCGATCGGTCGGGCCCGCAGAATCACATCGTCCGAACCCGGTTCGATAGTCTGCGTCAACCTTCAATGATCCGGCATCAATCTTGAGGGTCCCTGTTCGGGCGCCAACTGTGGAAACAGAAAAATTGATATGAGGCCGGGAAGCCCAAAGGAACCACACCAACACAGGTTACAAAGGACATACAAAGCGCTTTATTCAAAGTTACAACAATTACCAAAAGTCAATTGACATACGGATAGCTATTCGGCCCTCAGAGTAACAGAACAAACCATCAACGGTAGTTTGCCGTGTTAGTGTGAGAGACCGAACATTGGGATACTCGGGTTTTTATACTTTTTATCCAGCCTTGGTCAACCCCCTCGCGGGTTAACCATTCTTTGGACAAGGCCTAGGGTTCGTTGCCAGGTCAATCCCATAATGTATGCAATTTGATCAGTTCCGCTGATACAGTTGTTCATTTACACATAGGTCAGGGATAGGACAAGGTCTCAGTTCGCGATCCCAACAAGTGGCCTGCGGGCATATTACTTATTCATGTGTGCGGAGGTCACAACGGCCAGAATCCCACTCGAAATGTCATTCGGCCTCCATTTTGTTGTCCAGGGTGACTTCCACACTGCAAGAGTGCCTAAAATGGCGGCTTAATCCAAGATGGCGACTTGCACAATACATTAAGGTCAAGACCTTGCCGCGGAATCTATGTACACAATGTTTTTAGACAACTTGGCATAGGCCAACATACATTCAAACAATGCGATAGGAGGTACAATATTATTTCGATTTCCACAGTATGCCCACAAATGTTACATGGCACAAAAGAACTGCAAATGCCAAATGGAAAATTAAAAAAAATATATTTGAATGTATAAACTGTAAGATTAAATATGTTATTTATGGAATCAAAAGCATTTGCAAAACATGGTACATAGGCAGTAAGATTCGGGCATTGAAAATACGAATTTCAGAACATATGAGAGCAATCAGGAACAACAACCTTATATGTCCGATGGCAATTCATGTCTGCACAGAGCATCCAGAAATTAAAGTTGAACTGATCAGATTATTGGGTCGCAAAGCATTAAAGAACTGCCCAGGGGAGGGAACAGAGTACTGCTTCTAAGGAAAAAAGAATCCAAATATATCTGCCTCATGGACACATGTGAAGATGGTTTATACTGTGATAATGAGATGCATAATTGGTTATAAATGATTCAAATGTAAGAACATTTTAATTAAGATGTTTACAAAAATAATGGTCACCAAATTATAATCAATAGAATATTTTTTCAAGAGACAGTTAGAAATAAAATCTAATAGTTTGGGGAAAAAATCCATGGGAGTCGCATAAATCAAAAATCATATGGTAGAAAAATGAGGTTTTTTCATTACTGAAACCATTCCCCTGGAACAACCTATAACCATTCACATTGATAGATGTCTTAAAAAATTAGTTGTGTAAAAAACAATTGTGTAACAAAATAACAGAAGTTAAAAATAAAATAAATAACTATGGAAGAATCCCTACACCAAAATCTATCTAATGTAATCCATCAAATAATATTTACCAAATTCAGGCCAACAATTGTAATAACACTTTTGTTTCCATGAATAGGGAAATATGAAAGGAAAAGATGGCCATGCCATGCATGGTGTGATGACGTCATTATGCTGGCAAACATGAGCCATCATGCAGCTATTCAAAACAATATGAAAAGATTGTCAAACTCCTTCCAGACGCAAGTCTGGGTCGGCGGCTCGTAGCTAAGGACATTCCGATCCTCAACATACTAAGAGTTAAGAAATACGATTCCCTGTACATGTAACTTCGTTTTAAATCTGCATCCTGAATAAATAATGACAGAGTTAGCTAAAAGATTTCTTCAAGAATTTAAGAAATCGTTTTTTCTTTTTTCTTTTTGTTATCTATCTAAATCTGCCCAGCATAGTCAACCTATTGAGAATAAGAAAAGAAAAATCCATTCTATAAGTAGAAAAAAAAATAGAAACAAAAAAGTGGACATTTTCTTTTACCAAATGTTTGGGGAAAAAATTCTGCAACACATTTGGAATAATAAAGGGTGAGTGGATAACCTACATTAATTAAACAAAAGGTAAACACATTTCACAATTGCAACAGTATTTATTTTTGAGTAATTATATTTTTTCTTTTGTTTGTTATTGATATAAATTCTCTCCTGATGAACCTCTATAAAAAAGTGTGAAACATGTATAGAGAGAGAAAAAAAGATAGCAATACGAGTGCATAAGAAGCACAAAAAAGTGTGGAAATAAAAAACAAATGATTACTTCTCAAAGACCAACATGTGTGGGTGGACAAACTTTCATTTGTAATACACCTTAATAACAAGATGGATACTTGATAGAGAAAACAATTTTAAAAAATTCCAAAACAACCCAGTTGGCGCAAATGGATAATTCCTAGTACCAAATAAAGAACAGTAACACTATTGCTCAGTGAAGATAGGGGTGTACACCTATGCAGACAACTGGAAAGCATAATAACATGAAAAGACTTGCCGATTGGTAGTACATTGACTGTGAATTTCTGTACGACCAACATCCATTGCTCATCATCTGTGTCATTAGAGACCAGGCTTGGAGGGACATGTGGGGAGCTGAGGGTGGGTTCACGGACCCCTGCACCTCCTGCTGGTGCAGCATCCACGGACACCTCACTATGTCTCCCTCGCACTCTTGAAACATCCTCCACAATTCGAATATTGCCATGCAGCTTGCTAGCTCTTTCCCTAATAGGTACCCTGTAAGTGTATCAGTAGTGATTGCTGAACATCTTTGGGGAAACCTCTGCAAAGTGGCCATAGTTTAGTTAACGTCCCCTCTGTACTTTTCGACCATACTATGCTATACTTGCATATTCTATCTTTGTAGGGTGGGAGTGTCTTACACAGGTGCTGTAGGGGTGTGTCACCGGTGCACTTCCCTTGATACATTGCTCTTGCTTTTAACTGAGCATGAAATTGAGGCTTTTGACAGTCCGCCGTTAAGGGAGGAACATAATGTAATCACAATGTTACCAATTTGCTACGAGCCTCTCTAGCTCCACAACAAATCATGCGTGCGCCGCGCACCGCCCCTTTACAAACTTGCTGCCTCACCAGGCACACCCACAATCTTGCATCACTTGTTCACCTCGTCTGCCAATTCCAACTTGTCCAATGCTAGCTCCTCACTGTCTTGTGCGCTCTGTGTCCTATGCACAATCCTACGGGTGACTGCACCAATTTACTAAACACGTAGTGCTGAGAAATCAAAATTGTTGTGCACAATTCTACAACCTGTTACTCCAAAAATGCACAAAACTCAACACAAAACCCCATAGTTGTCTTTCTGCCTCCAAGTAGAGTATTCCACTATTCTCTTGTGTTCGATCTGTACCTGCTGCGACGCTTAGCAAATAACATGCCTCCTCTCGAGACTTAACCAGTAAAATCACCTTCCACAATTTAGGCCAGCTTCCCCTGCTAAACCTTACAGGGATACGATCATCCATGACCTGAGCTAAAATACCCAAATCAAAGGAAATCCACTTTTTACATAATTTCTGTCATTCGTTCCATTGAGTCAATAATGTATGTTATTCACCTGAGCTGTTTACCTCTAAACTCGAATATGCCCTAAACACAAATAATAACTTCTACCTCCACTCCTGTCCCTATTAAAGTTAACAATCCTACCTTGACAATACTCGACAATGCTGAGCAATACTAAACAATACTCCACAATACTCAATACCCTCGATCACACACAGAGTTAATGTCTAACTGGGTCAATACTTACACTCTGTGGTCTGCTGGCGCTGCTCAACTGCTGTGTCCTCCAAAGTTGCCACTTACCCCTCCTGGTCTGCCTGGATACCTCACTGACTTTGGGCAGGATATTCTCCAAGCTGGCTCCTGACGACCTTTCATTGGGTACGTGTTCCCCAACTTTCTCAAAATATGCGAGGGTCTTGCAGCCTCTCAGGTTCCACAGCAGAGGAGAGGATTTCATGCTGTGCTGGCACAGCCAACTATCAGCTCTGCTACCAACTTGTTGGGTGGGACTCCAAGGTATGCCAGAGTGAGACTAGGGGTCAGAGGACTCGGAGGGCCCAACACCCTCCACAGGACAAATGGAGGACTCTGTCAACGCCAAGTACAAACTGTGATTTATTGCAAATAAAGTCAACAGGGATCAATGCAAGAACGTGTGAAGATTCTGGTACATCTCGATGTTCCACGGCACAGGCCAGTTTTGTATGACTCTGGCGTCATCCTTTGGGCGCTTCTCCAAAAAACCTATCAACGTGAGGGATTGGGTATCGAGAGTTTAATAACCTATACGGTCACCTATTGATGTTATTCTACTGGCCCTTGCATGTCAGGTGGCTGCCCTGTTCCATCCCCAAGAAACTATTAAATTGTTGGAGAGTAGTGGGCTTACCATTGGGTCTTGCCCCTTGACATCCAAGCCTGGAATTCTAAGCTGTGATTGGTTAGAGCTGATGCCCCCAAGCCTGGCACTCAATCAAGTTCTCAGCTCTCTGCTCACCTCTTCAAGGTAATGTGAATGATTATGTGTCTGTATTGTAACTTGTGTGTACCACCTTTGCCTATGATAATATACTCCTTACGTTGCAACACTTGTTGCAGTCTGAGTCTAGTTTGCTCCTCTTTCCCATCATGGAAGACTGTCTATTGTCTAGTCTGGCTGTACCACATGTTTAGAGAACACACAATTGAGCTCTGCAGCTCACAATTATGAGAATGTATTCTGTTTCTCTGCAGCTGGTCCTCTTGATGTCTGGAGATTGGTATGTGTGTCCTTGTATCTCTGACCTTGGCTGTGGGCCTGTCTTGCACTGTTTTTTTTCTGTGCAGCCTGAGTCAGCTCTGCTCATCTCGTACCCAAAGGCTTGAGGCCTGCTGTAATTTTCCTAAACCTTCCTCATTGTCCATGTTATGTTAGGTTCCCTATGGGTTAGCTATTCATGGTTCATCAAGCTCCATATATACTCCTGCATGTCCACAAGTCTATTGGCTTTAAGCATCAGCAAGCTTGCTCAGGATCATTTGTGCCATTTCGGTTCTGCGTTGCTGTATTTGGTTAGTGAAAAAATAATAAAATCAATCACAGTATGTATATGTACCTGCCCTTTAGCTATAGAACTGTACACTCATGCTCTTCATGTATAAGAGTGTGTGTTCGTGTGATCCAGTGAAGGACTGCAAATGTGCTTCATGTCTAATGCTGCTAGATCGTGGTGTCACTAATGACGTCAACATCATGGCTTTTTGGTGCTCAGTCGAGACTGTTCATATATGTGTCTCGTCCACAATCACAGGCACTTCTCCCACTCATGGAAATATCTGCATTTTATTCGGTCTCTATGGCTGGCTGAGAGGATATCTTTTAGTGCACATGTCAATCTTTGGTGCACCTGGGATTTGTCTGAAATAAGATGGGTGGCTGAGATCTTTTCTGGCCTTTCGTCTTGTCATGATCTTTAGTGGGCGTAGGGGCATTCTTGCTACCCCCGGGACTCCCTTTTCACCTCAATACTGGCAATGTTGTATTACACTGATTTACCACATGTCTTGCATTTGACATGAAGGCAACTTCTTGTACACCTAATAGTGTTCACAACAATTTGCTAATGTCTCTCACATTTACATTAGTGAATACTGCATGGGCAGCACCCAAAGAAATTCAAATTATATAGATACCGGAGCTCCAATGCTCCCAATTGACATAATTAAAATTGTCAATGAGGCCCAGAAATTCTAAGAATTGTCCATTGCTTCTGATGGCACTACTTTAATGATGTATATACATATGTGATGAAAATAATGAGTACACATGGCTTATGTGGTGGCCAATCAAGGTGAATATTTTAGTGAAAGAATAGAATTGCTTTGTAGATAGATGGTGAAACATGGTTCCATCAAAATCTTCCTCACATCTAAATCCTGTTTTTTCCGCCATCTATCAACAGGACTGAGCTACTGTCCAAAAAAGCCATGTCCAACAATGGCTTCAATGCTTCGCAAATAAAGTGCAAACAGAAATAGTGTGTATCCAGTTGATGATGTCATCTACTATTCACTTCAAGCTCACCAGAATGTTCATCATGGACCACCAGCAAATCCACAACAAACCGGCCCAACCTACAATCTAAAAACCTCCGAACTACCACTCTACTTTATTAAAGCATGTCCTTTGGTTTCTTATCAAATCAAGCTTGATAGCTTCCATTATATATGCCTATTATGCCAATTTATCTAAGGGTGAACGTGATTCAACACAAGTCACCCTGCCATCCTAGCTTTCCTTGTTATTGCATGGCCATACATTCTCAGTGGGTCTCTATTTAATCTATAGCTCTCTTTTCATGAATACCTGTGCAGTCAGAACCATCTTATCTTGCAAAGTCTTGGCATGTGAGTGACTTGATATTCAATGTGTAAGGTGCCAGCACCAAGAGATGGTGTAGATATACAGGTGTTTCCTTTAAAACACTCTTACAATAAATACAAACGTGCTACAGGCAACTCTGAGATAACATAGTTACGACATAAATATATGCATTTCAAATTAGGCATCACTTTGTACAATTGGTGATCTGAAAAGAACACCCCCGTGAACATTGTATTCAGTGCAGTGTGAAGAACTGTGGGAGCTCTTTGGGATTGGAACTGGGACAGCTTTTTGGTGTTTAAGAAGGGGCATTGTGACAAATGTGGGGGTTCAGTGTTGAGTAAAATCATGCAAATAGAGAGACATATGGACTAACCAGAGTGTGGGCTGCAGTTTATACACAATCCTACTTAAAGTAAATTAGAAAATACAGGGCAAGGAGGGAACGGTGAGAAGGGGGTTGCACTTCCAAAGTTAGGTCCTGGTTGCCTTCACCGAGCCAAATATCACAGCCATGGCCCCAAAAACTGACTTTGCACCAGGGCACCCTGTACTTACACCTTTAGTATTTGCATGGGAGATCTAATGAAGGTTGACTTAATAAGGATCTATAAACACCCTTGTTATAAACTTCATAGCACTTCTAAGGATTTAGTGGCACCTGCACACCACGGAAGAGCCCTGGGGTGCACTGCAGAGTCACACTTGCAAAAGATCAGGAGTATACGTATAATCCTGCACACCGTAGGCAACTGTTGGTGTGTAGGGTCATCATCTTTTTTCTAAACGTAGTTTTCCGGGGTGATGGCGAGGGAGACCGCAGGGTTAGCAAGTGAGACCAAAGGGGTTGCGGCTGCGAACCCTGGTGACCCCCAATTGATATCCCTGTTATCAACTCAGAGATTCCGATCGTGTTGACTGGGACGCCTGCATAAAGATGAATTTAAGAATGCCCTTGTTAGATATATTGCTTTTCATTCTGTCAGCTATATCAGTACACAAAGGACACATTCTTTTTTTAAAAAAATCTGTATTTGTTATATTTTGTGGTGATAGGTGTCCCCTTTGCATCACACCCAACTTTCACTTATTGTCTATGAAGGATATTTGAAAACTGCTCATTTCTGTAGTTCTTTTTATCAATTAAGAAATATATCAGTGTTTTTTTAACACTGCATCTGTGGAGAGTGAATCAACAGCCCTTCTACAACGTGTAATTTGAACTGGACTGTTTCATGTGTTGTAAATTGCACCGACCATCAAATGTTTTATGGGTGCAGGCAGCCTGGCATGGTTAAAGACGACTTAGTCAGCATATGGAATGTTATTGGGACATACTGCCTCTCCTAACTGTGTGGGTCAGCGTCGCATCTGGCCATGTGCAGTTTAATGCCAGCGATCTGCTTTTTGGAAACGGTTCTGCTATTCATGAAGGTTGGACACAATGAGTAAACCACACGCCGTGATATGTTGGCTGTTTAATTAGAAACATCTTTTTGAGTACAATATGAAGGTTCTAGAAAACAAGCAGGCGTGCTCGGAAGTAACGAATTGCACATGCTGGGCATATTCTGGCATGCATATGACATGGTCGGTTTGCCAAAATGCAAACGTTTACGCAAATAGCACCAGTTCACACGGAACACGATCAACGGTCGGTAGCTTTTTCCGATGCTTTTGTTTCACTGACTGGTTCCTTGGGAATGTTACAATCTCTCTATAAGTATTCCGTTTCAGATAACTTTATCCGTTTTCGCCCAAAACCGGAATTAATACAAGGGTATTGTTGGGAAATAAGTTGCAATTGCGTGGCAGCACACAGGCACCATCTGTTCGCATTTAAACAAAACATATTATTACCTTGGAACTTGCACACGTTAACCGCTTGGGATGGACATAGGGTCAGATTTATAAAGCGTTTTCCAAAGGAATTGCGCCGTTGCAAAACGCGTTTGTAAATCAGGCCCATATATTTGGAGAGGCGCATCCTGAGTTGCGTTCCACGTGGGGAATGTTTAGTTTGGCGCCCTGAGTTATCTCGTGGAAACGTCATTGACGGTCCTTGGTGACATAACGTCGGTGCAAGGACACATGCATTAAGAAGAAGTGCCAGGATCTAATCCCAACGAAGAAAGCAGTTAGCTGGAATTATCTGACGGAAATGATTAAAATAAAAAGCAGCGAGTCCACTCTATTAACCTGTTCACTAGTCACTCAAAAATGTTCACGTACACAATCAATTGGAACACATGATTTATTGGATGCAAAAAAGCTATTTTACAGCAGTTGAGAATTCACAGATAGTGTTAATAGTTTGGCATATTTTGCTTACCTAGGTAACACCTTAACATGTGTATATGTAGGCTACATCTCTTTGGATATTGTACTGACCTTAATCTCAACCACCAAGTCAAATACATCACACCACTGCATAAGCACGCAAATGGTGTCATGCAAGTGGCTCAGGTGTATTCTTTAGAATCTAAAGCCCTGCTGCCTGATTTACAACGCGTTTTAGATGGGATTGCGCCATTGTAAAACACCTTTATAAATCAGGCCCCTGGTCTTTTGTTCAGATGCAGGTGCACTGCCCAAAACGTGGAAGCAATTATTGTCTAAGAAAGGTCATCTAACGGGGCAGTAGGACTCTGGCAGTGACATACAGGTCACCTGCCATGAGGACAGTAGCACTGCGGATACTTTCGGTTAGTAGCTGAGAATTGGCACAAAATAGCACTAGCATAGAGTAATATGTTTTGTTTTGTATGACACAGGCAAATAGTGCATTGTAGCTTTGCTTTTTGCCAGCATTGTGGAACATAACATTGTATTGCTTGCATAAAACACAACTTACAGTTAGGACACAGCATATTATTTTTCATGTAGCAAATAGCCCCACGTCTGCAATCGGCATGCAGCACACTGCATGACATCATATCTACTACACTTCGCCTGTACGACATAATTGCCAAGAAATACATGGTGCATGGCACTACATTCCTGCATACATCACACTTCATAGAAAACACAGAGCTCATTGTGTAGCACACCTGCATACAATCAACCTCATGGTGCTACATTTCGGGTTACATGACAGCAGGATAGAAGGTACATAGCACATTTAGTCGTACTTTCACCACCTGACACAGCACACACAGCGCATTGCGGTATATTTTATTTCATGGCAACATGTGCTGACGCTCCTTGAAGCATCTTTTATGCTGGATGTGATTGCAATAATGGTCACAAATCAAATAACCGGACAAACTCAAGGGATATGGCAAAGTACTACTTTATTCTCAGTTTAATAGCAAAGTACTAGTTTATTCTCCTACTTTATTCTCAATTTACTAAGGCAGGGAGACCTGACAAACATTGGACTGATGCATGTACACTCACACAGTAACTTGATTACATGGAGGTCTTACTTATACCTCAATATGCATCATCTATGACATCATTCTGCGTGGCAAAACACAAACCTATGAAGGGTAGGGATTGGAGAAGCAAACATATCTACATAAAGAACATATAAGGGTTAGTGCTTCATTGGCTACCCCTTGTCTGTAGGCCCTATACTTCCTCTAAATGCATACAGTACTGATTACAGTGGAAAATTTAACAGTGGATTGGCTCCTGCAACAGTGTGTGTTAAGCTGCCCCTCAACCTCACTCATTGGTTGGCATACTATCCCAACCTTGGACGTTTGGCTCCTTAGCAACATGTGCGTGAAATGAAACCTAGGTGTTTGGATCCTGTCAGACTACTCCCCATTTTCCCAATTAGTCCATCATCTCTCATTGGTAGGCCATCAGCCAAAGTCTTTCCTTTGTAGATGACCTTGTTGTTGGTCATTGTTCTGGAACATTCAAGGGAGTGTGAGCACACCACTATCTTAACTTGAGGCTCTAATAAATAGCCTTTGTTTTCGACTTCTGAGTCAAGTGTGAACAGACCACAAATGTGTCCATTTCAACCTTCCATTTACTGCTAATTCATTTAATTATGCAGGGTGATGTTGCGCCTTTTGCCCTCCAGAGACTTGCTCACTCTATTGCCATCCAGAGACTTGCTCACTCTATTTCACATGAACGTTGTATGCTTTTAATTGACCAACAATCGGCTCCCACAGATGTTTTTGTCATCGTTGGGTCTGCTCACAGGGCTCTTTTTCTGCATCCCCTGATTCTTATAGCCTCGGCCTGCTTCCAAGGTAGCTTTGTTAAATTCAATTGAACTGCCATCCATTTCCCTGATATGGCCGTCCTTGCCACGTTATATATTCCTGTATAGCAAGCTTCTATATGTTGTCTTTCTACCTTGCGTTATGCATATTTACAGTCATTGTTCAGTAAGTTACGTTATCTTTTTTTGGATCCATGATTACATTAGCTTTAGATCCATGTTACTCTTAGTGCTTCAGTTACATCGTTACTCAATATTGTTCATATCGTTTTAAGAGAGGTTCATATATCTTCTTTGTGTCATCACTTTGTCTTTGTTATATTTTATTTTGATGTCCATTCACAACATTCATCAATGCATTCTGGTGCCTCGGCAGGCGACATCCTTCCATGTAACATTCTTCCATGCAACATCCTTCCACACGTTCTGTGCAAGGGTACATTCTATATGGATGTCTGAGTGCATAGCATTGCTCATACATTCAATGCAGATTAGGAATGAGGCAGGGTGTCCCACCTATAGCTTTCTTCTGACTGTTCCAATATGATGGTGGTGATGGGGTGGGAATCGGCAGGATAGCATCTACCTGCTCCTAGAAACATGTGCACCTTTTCTTTTTGATATTCTTTAATAGAACACTCATTGTGCCACTGCATTATTGTGTATAGTGACTGTACTAGGTACTATGAAAAATATATTTGCCATTTTTGAGTAGGCCCCAGTTAGAGGTATTGAGCTGATATTATAGTGTATTAGGCCATAGCTGTTAGTTCGGAGCACTTGGTTGAATTTCATCCTGTCCTCTGGGCATGCTGAGCTCAAAAGGGCAAGTGTATGAGATAGTTGCCAGCTTACTATTGCAAGGCAAGCATTTCTCAAGGGACAAAGGCTCAGACCCAGATAGCAAATACTGCCTCATAAGATAAAAAAGGGAAAGAATTCATGTTTGTAAAGGCTGCAGTGAGGATTAACATTAGTTCTCAGGCAGCCACAATGTGAAATACGCTGAATAATATGAAGAAATCATGAGGCATTATGGTGCAGGGGCAGTGCTCAGCAATGGACATGTCACATATTTTCTAGAAGGCCATTCATTGCAGGGCAGTTACCAGACAATGGTGTACCAGGATGTATTTATGTGTTTATTTATTGATTGTGCATTTGTAAGACGCTTATATATCAAGTGAATTGTGTTTCAAAGCGCCCACAGAGCAACAGGGACGGAACAAGGGAATGAAAGGCAAATTATAGTAACAATGAAGAAAGAGAGAGGTCCTCCTAGGCCTTGTGAGCATTCAGAACGTGCAAGTGAAGAGAGAGAGGGGAGATGAGGGAGGGGGGTAAGTGCTAGGAGTACCATGGAGGGAAGGCCTAGGTAGTGAGCTGCAAGAAGCTACTAAGTGCCTGGTAGAGATCACTTAGTGAGACTGGTCAACTGACAAAACAATAAATGCAGGCCTGTGAGATAGCGCAAGCCAATGGGAGCCCAACTGCAAGTGCTAGGGGTGAGCGGATGTGGAAGGCTGATTGGGGCGGACACATAAGGGTCCTAGTCTCCAATCTCAGTGACTGTGGCATTTAACAAGGGAGGGAGAGGGGGAAGAAGGAGGTGAAAAGGGAAGTCTTGAGGAGCTTTTGGAATTTTTGGAGATCCAGCTCAAGATGGAGAGGAGGGGAGGCTGTTCCAGAGGAGGGAGCCAGCCGAGGAAGAGATTGGCCAACAGCTCGCTGTTTAGAGAAACACTTGACATGCAGAGCATTGACACTGGTGGGGCGTAAAGGGAGTGTATTTGGTAAGACTCAGTTGAAGATAGCGTGGTCCCTGGCCCCAGACAACCTTATGAATTATGCAGCAGGATTTGAATTTGATCCTTGCAGCAACTAGGAGCCAGTGGAAAGATTTTAGAGCTGTGGAGATGTGGTCCCTGAGCTTGAGGTCAAGGATAAGTCTTGCAGTTCTGTTCTGGATACGCTGGAGGGGACATAGAGAGGAAGAGGACAGATTGAGGAAGAGGCTATTGCAGTAGTCCAGCCTGGAGAGTACCAGAGCTCTAGAGACATTGAGCTTTTGGGCGAAAGGGAGGAAAGGAAGGTTTCCGTTGAGGATGTAGAGTTGATAGTGGGCCTGCTTAGCGAGGTCCTGGATATGAGGAAGGAAGGAAAGAGAGGAGTTGAATAAGACTCCAAGATTTCTCCCTTCAGATGAAGGTGAGGGGGGAGTACCCTTAGAGGGTGGCCAGAGTGAGGGGGATAAACGTGGGAGCAGGGGTGGGGTTGGATCTCAGTCTTGCTGGCCTTGAGGCAGAGATCATTGGATGCACACCAGGACTATATGGCATATAGGCAGTCAGAAATGATGGAGGAAGTATGGAGAGGATCAGAGGGTAGTTTGACTCAGCATTGTGTGTCATCTGTGCAACACTGGCAGTAAGGGGAGAAAGAGAAAATGAGTTGTGCAAGTGGAGTAAGATAGACGTTAAAGAGCTGTGGGAGGGGTGGTCATTGAGGAAGTAGATCAACCAGTCCATTGCCCGCTCCGAGATACCAAGGGTATTGTGAAGCCTTTTTATGAGGATGGAGTGGTTGACCGTATCAAATGCAGAGGAGAGATCAATTAGAATGAGAACAGTTGGAGAGTTAGAATCAAGAGATGCAAGCGGTTCTTCACGGATGTTCAGGAGGGCAATTTCCATGCCTCTGGATGCTCAGAATCCAGATTGATTGTCATATAGGCAACCAACAAGCTAAGTGTGCTGGGTCAATTGGGGGAAGACTAGCTTCTTCAAGAGTTTCCCATGTAAGAGAGAGATAGAGATGTGGTAGTTAGCCAGACATGTGGGGTCGGCGGAAGGTTTTTTCAGGAGAGGGCGCACAAGAGAGTGCTTGAGGGAAGAGGAGAAAGACCCTGTAGCAATGTCCTTAATAGTTCTGGAAGTACAGAGGGAGACCTGTTTGAAGGAGACCTTTTTAGAGCAGACAACTCTAGTGAACTCATTGAGTGTGTAAGGAGAGAAGGAGGAGAGAAAGACAGAGGCAACATTTATTGAGATAGGGAGCTACATAGTGAGCAGATACCCTAAGTGGGAATGGGCAATGAATAGAGGAGGTAAGTGGTTTGCTGCTCATTGGTCCATCTTGGTGGGACATTGTGGCCCCAGCAGTCTGAGGTAGCATTTTCCAATTAGAGTGAAGCCATTTATCGAACTCTTTACCCGAGATGGAATTGGTGCATTTCTTTGTTGACCAAGATGGGGGAGATCATGTTGGGTGGGTGGTGTTCTAGTTGGTGTTGAAGTGGTAACTGCCAATAGTTTTTAAACAATGTATAAGGTTATTTAGGGGACTGGTGATGACCAGTCAATGATAATGTTAGTATGATGTTTTTGTTATATTTCTTTATCAATATGCTAATGTAATGTGCACCCTCACATGAATGCAAAAGGCACAGCATTGTATTTGGTCTTGTTGATTTTTTTCCTTTCTCTTTAACTATTGATTGGTGCAATTATGATATGATATGGCATTTATAACGTGCCTGTCCACAAGTGTTTCTAGGAGCGATGAGACAAGGTTGGGGAAACAAAGGGAAGACAAAACTACCATCTTACTAGGCCTTGTGTCATTCAGATCGTGCAAGTGCTGGGAAGAGGGAAAGGGAGAAGTGTCAGGGAGGAGGGGAAGAAGGAAGGGCAGGTAACTCAGTAAATGAGGCCACTGAAAGGCCTATAAGTGCAAAGAGAAGGGACTTTAAGGTTGCAAGTACATACCCTTAAGTGCTGGGGGAGCCCGGAGGCAGTGCGAGGGCAGCTGAAAATGCATGAGCCTGGGCCTGAGTTTAGAGGGTATCCAGGTGACCAGTGCGCAGAGCAGTCAGGTACGTCAGCAGGGGAGCGGAAGAGAGAAAGCAGAAGCCAAAAGGAAGGTCTTGAGTTGCTTCCGGAACTGGAGGTCATTCTGTTCAAGTTTGAGAGAGGCAGGCAGATTGTTCCGGAGGGATGCCCCAGTCGAGGAGCGAGATCTGCCCTCAACTCTGTGCTTGGAGAAACGTCTGACACTGAGAGAGTTGGAGGTGGATGAGCAGAGAGCTCGAGAAGAGCTTTAGGAAGAGAACGTTTTGTGGACGATGCAGAGGGTCTTGAACTTGACCCTTGCCGCCACAGGGAGCCAGTGAAGAGATTTCAGGTCTGGACAGATACAATCCCTGGGCTTGAGACCAAGGAAAAGTCTTGCAGTCCTGTTCTGGATAAGCTGTAAAGGTTGAAGAGTAGAGGCAGGCAGATATAGAAAGAGGCTGTTGCAGTAGTCCAGCCTAGAGAGTACCAGAGCTCTAGGGACAGTGAGCTTCTGGGGGAAAGTGGGGGAAGGAAGAATACCTCTGAGAAGGTGCAACTATAGTTTGATTTCTTAGAGATGTCAGAGATGTGAGGAGCGAAGGAGAGGGTGGAGTTGAAGATGGCATAAAGTTTCTCAGCCTCACAGGAAGGAGCAGGACGAGGGCCCAGAGTGGGCGGCCAGCGAGAGAGAATGGAAAGGAGGGAGCAGGTGACCCAATGAGGAGGATCTCAGTCTTACTGTAATTTAAGGCAAAGATCATTGGCTGCACACCATTCCTGAATTGCAGCCAGACAGTCTGGTATGAGAAAAGGAGAAGAGGTGGCTGAGGGGAGCCTGAAAGGGAGCTGGGTGTCATCCGCATAACATTGAAAATTGGAATAGAAAGTAGCAATGCAGTGGGCAAGAGGTGCCAAGTAGTGGTTGAAAAGCCAGGGAAAGAGGTTATACCCCTGGAGAACACTACAAGTAGAGAGAGACAGAGAGAAGAGAGGAAAGACCACAGTTGGTCCTGAAAGGATCAGTCAGTGAGAAAGGAGGCCAACCCGGGCAGGGCCTGATCAGTGATACCCAGGTTGTCACAGAGGGGATAGAGCAGTATGGCATGATTGACTGTATCAAAAGCAGAGGATAGATTGAGGAAAATTAGGACAAAAGGGAGATTACAATCAAGATTGAAGAGCAGGTCTTCACAGGTGTTCAGGAGAGCAGTTTCCGTGCTTCTGGCATCTCTCAAGCCAGACTGGTGGTCGTGTATACAACCAACAGATACAGTATGCAGATTAAGCTGGGAGGTGGCCAGATTTTCCAGGAGTTTGCCCAGGAAAGGAGTGATGGAGATTGGGTGATAGCTAGCTGGAGAGGAAGGATCGGCAAAGCGTTTCTTTAGAAGGGGATGCACGAGGGAGTGCTTGAGGGGGGAGGGGAAGCTCCAGTGGCAAAGGAGTGATCACAGAAATTGGCAAAGGCTGGATCAAAGGCATTGATGTGGTCTTTGATGGTTCTGGATGAGCCTGCTTTGATGAGACATTTTAATAGATCGGATTTGTCTAGAAACTTTGTCGGGGTGAACAGGGGAAAGGAGGAGAAAGGCGGAGGAGAGAAAGCCTTAGATGGGCCAGGAGTGCTAGAGGAGGAATAAGAGGAGGTAGAGAAGGAGAGGGTGGACAGGATGTCCTGAGTTTTAATGGTGAAATGAGAAGCAAAGGCCGTGAAGAGGGTCTGGGAGAGAATAGGATTGGTAGAGACTGCAGCAGAATTGGCAAGCTGCTTGCAGATTTTGAAAAGTTCAGCCGAGTTGTTAGATGGCGCAGAGATGGGGTCTTGGCTGTAGGCTCTCTTCTTAGCGATGACAGAGAGTCTGTACTGCCTTTGGAGCAGGTGGCAGGGCAGTTTGTCAGGGGGTGCGCTTGATGCCCACCAGCATGAGCACACACAAGATGAGAAATTTAGTGCTCGCTACATACTTAGGTTAAAAATGTAATATGAAAATATGTAAAATTCATAAACTGATTTGCCAGTGTTCTAGTTAACCTATACTCAACCTAGTATCCCTACTGACACTTGAAAATAATCTCAACTCATATTCAAAGTACTAGAACAATCGCTGGCATCCAATCTGTGTGCCTTGTTCAAAAATGCAAACAAACTTTCCACTAGGCATGCTACTACCCAAACCTTAAACTCCAAGATAGCACTGCCAGGCACCACAGAACTTCACAGGAATTTACACCATTCCCCCAAAAATGAAAATGACACTATTTACCATAAACTCTCACAGGAGACAACTTACTATTTTAATGTAGGGCCCACTACTACATGTTACGCGTACGCATCTCAACCAGTCTCCTACCATAGCATCCTGTCTATGCTCCTAGGATTCCTTAATAACTTTCAACAACTCTCTAATAGCATTCTGTGCTCCTAGATTTCATCAAAAACTTCTATTACCGCTTTAACTAGGGTTTTTAAACAAGGTGTCACACCTGGCCAGCATGTGAGCCTAACCCCTTTATCACCTGGGTGCTACCTCTCACACGCTCCATCACAACCACATATGTGACAACATACCTCTCATGCATTCTCACAATGCATCCATAACACCTTCGCATTCTCTCAATGCAACCATGACTCTCATGCATTCACTCAATGCAACATCAAACATTCATGCATCTCATCACACATGCAAAATAAAATCCCATCCTCGTCGCCAAAATGTTGTACCTTGGGAGTGGTTTTCAAAGCAGGCAGGATAAACAGGAACCACTGCAGAGCCAGGATTATCAAAAAGTAAGTCTTCTTTATTTGTTACAGTTGTAGAAGGAAAGTTGAGATAAGGAGATGAGGTGATGTCCTGCTGTTCCCTTGGCTCTCTCCCTGTTAGTCCCCAACAGTCAATCCTGGATCCCTTACACTCTCCCCATTCCAGGCCTCACATAACATTCCAAGCTCCACCTCCAAGTCACACATACACATAGCTCTCTTATCAGATTGAACACCAACAATGAATACCTTTAAGCGCTATGCCACATCTATGCACTAGGTTACTACACACTGTTGCTGTCACAGTACAGTCAGTACCACCCCTGACTAGATCCTTTGCTCAAGAGCCCATTGCAGGTTACAGCAATCCCTGATATGCCCCCGACAGTAAAAGAGATGAAGTAAAAAGGACTACAACACATGGCAGAAGTATGTCAAAAGATTCTGCTAGTACTACATTGGTTGCAGAGATAGGGAAGACTGCACACAGACAGATTGATGAGGTGCTAAAGGAAGTGGAGGAGCTTGTGTGCACAGCAAGGGAGCAAGAGGGCGATAGCGATATATGGCAGTGCCTCCCAATCAGCGGAGATCAAGACAGATGTTCAAATTAGACAGCAAATGTGGTGTCAATAAAAAAATTTCATCCCATATGCAGTCAGACACAGATTCAGTTTACGGGTTCAGGGAGGAGGAGGAAATGGGGGAATTATGGCAACATGTTATGTTATGTTATATGTATTTATAGAATGCACAGTCACCCGAAGGTAGCATGGCACTAAAGAGATAGGTCAACGCCCCTATGCCATCTGGCAGAGCATTTAGAACAAGCTTGTTTTAAGGCCTTTTTAAATGCCAAATGATTAGACAGATTTTTCAATGTGCTAGAAAGATCATTCCATAGCTGGGCTGCAGCCACAGAGAATGCCTGACCTCCAATGCGGACCCGGCAAAAAGAAGGGAGACACAGCAGGCCTGCCGATGCTGATCGTAATGGCCAAGAAGGGACGTAGTGAGTAAACTTAGCACAAAGATATTCAGCACCTATGTTATTCAGGGCACGGTGGACCAGGCATAAAGCCTTAAACCTAATACGTTGATGGACCGGCAGCCAATGCAAGGAGCGCATTACTGGTGTGATGTGAGCCCCAAAAGGGGAGCCTGTGGCAACACGTGCAGCTAGATTTTGCAAACACTGAAGCTGCTGGACTAGGCCCTTAGGCTGGGCCAGGTATAGTGATTTGCAATAGCCCAGATGACTCAGGAATAAGGCAGCCACCAAAGGCAATCACAGCTTCAATGGTACCAAAGGCACTACCTTTCTTAGTACTTTAAGATGGAAGTGGCCTGCTTGGCAGACTGCCGATACCTGTGCCTCCATAGAGAGGATAGCAGAGATGACTACACCCAAGTTCTGTACTGTGACCACTGGAACTGGAAGAGGTCAGAGAGAAGACGGCCAAAAAGAAGAAACCAAAGAAGAGGATCTGCGGGGAACCCACCAACAGATCATCTGTCTTGTTCCCATTAAGTTTCAGCCAATTGTGGTACTTCCAGCTACCCAAGGCAGATAGGCACTGATGCAAGCATGATGACAACTCAACCTGGTCATGATCTAAATGAAAAAGGATCTGAGTGTTGTCAGCATAAGAATACCACCTGATGCCGAAGGAGCGGATGACACACACAAGAGGCCAAATATAGATGTTGAAAAGAATGGGAGACAAGGCGTAGCCCTGTGGGACCCCACAACCCAGAACCGAAGAACCCAAAAAGAAGGGTGAAAGTGAAAGAATTTGAGTTCTATCGGCCAGGAAAGAAATAAACCAGGAGAGCAGCAGACCTGAGATGCCCATCTGGGCCAGGCGGGCTAGCAGATTGGGATGGTGTATGGTGTCAAAGGCCGCCGATAGATCTAATAGTATCAGAGCACCAAACCCACCTGCATCAACCAGCCTGGCCAGCACATGCTGGACCAATATCAGCACTCTTTCTGTACTCCAACCAGGTTTAAAACCTGATTGAGCAGGGTCAAAAAGTTGAGTGGATTCCATAAATGAAGAAAGCAAGGGAGCTACAAGAGACTCAAGAAGCTTCATGGGGAAAGGTAAGAGTGAATTCGGATGATAGCTAGAAGGCAAAATAGGATCCAAGGTAGTCTTTCCTAAGAGGGGGATCACAGTTGCAACCTTAAGCTCCGGAGGAATGCAGCTAGACCGCCATGAAGCATTGTCTGCCACCGTGATCTCATACAAAAGCTCTGGTGAAATCACCTTCATCATAAGACCCAGGCGAGTCAGTTTAAGATGTTCTAAAAACCATGGCTCAGAAGGGAGCCTATGGGGAAGAACTAAATGTAGAGCAGCAATCTCATCTGCTGCTTCAAGCAAGGTATGAGAAAGTACTGAATAGGTAACTGCAGAGGCTGCATCACATTTACCTTTGACGGATGGAGCCAAGCCCTGAAAGCCAACTAAAGAGTGGGAAGAGAGGGATGACAGACCATAGGCCGAAAGACTTAGGAGACAAACGTCCTGCATAGCTGTAGTGATGGCTAATGGTGATGGAGAGATGGAAAAAAATAAACTGCTGGGGATGTAGCTACCCTTATTGCAGAATGGTTGAGTGGGTACTGTTGGGTATTTTGTGGGTATTTTGTGAATATTTGGGGCTTTGCGGTATTTTCTTACCGCCAAAATACCTTTAGCAATAATCACTCTCTGTATTCATATTGGATCACACATAACAATAATACATTGCATTATTTCAGAATTCAGACCTATTTAGATAATGTGCGCGATAATTTGCGTGGTTGCTTTATTTGTGGCCCCAATATCCAACATCCCTTGTTTTTTATCTAGATTGTTCTTGATCACTAGAGAGACCTCAGGCCTACATTTTATGGATACCACATTTTCAGTGTTAGTGTTGTGTGCCACCATGGGCTATTGTGGTATTTTTGTGGTAATTTCCACTACCTTATATACGGTAGGGAACTATGTCCAGAGAGTCTCTCTTCCCGTTGGCTCATGTACCTCCAACGAGCTATGCTACAAACAGTCACTCACAACTGTCCATACTGAATATAATCATGCACACATCTGTTTTAAAATGACAATTGCACTGTTTAAAAATCTACCCACGTTTAAACCTTTTCCCATGCAAAATGAAAGAGAGAAATAATACACACTAGCTATCTGTTTTCAGATATTTTTGTATTATAGAAATTTCCTTTAAACACAGTTTAACCCTTTTTTACAGAAATAAATGAAATGGTACAACATTATTTGTGATAAAATGAACAGAGAACTGCAAGAATATATTCAATTGGTAACATTACATATGCTGATAAGGGACTGGGACTCCCTCGAATACACTGACTGAACAGTTTCACACACTTTCGCACAGCTCCCACACTTCTGTAATTACCTTATCTGTTCAGCATGAGTTTTCTCCGGCTATTCTCTTTCTTAATTTGGCTCCCTTGAAGATTAACCCCAGTGAAAACAAGCGTCTGTCATTCTCAAACCGGGGTTTTTGCCTGGAATTCTCAGCTTTTGCAGCAGGAATGCTTCATCCAGGAAACAGGTCCTTCTCCCAGCTCTGCAAGATCTCGATTGTCCTCCCCCTCTCCTCAAGCTTCCCTAACAAAACTCTAATCACAGCCTCTAGCATGATACTTGCTATGACGCTGCTCCAATCAGAATCAATCATGTCATCTCCTCCCTCACTACACAATGGCTCATTTCTACAGTAAAAATTTGTAACCAACTGATTTACTGTTCCTTCGAGCTCTTTGCCTCCTGTAGTTATGTGGACAGAGCAGCAGAGAAAAAAAAAATGAATGTGCGTTTAAAAGTTCACTTTCAGAGTAGGCCTAATTCTGCAGTGGAGACACATTTTTATTAGTGGGTTATGTTAAATGCAGTTTTATTAGTCAGGTTAGTTATTAATAAGGTTAGTTATTCATTTTCAAATGTGTCTCTTGCACCATAGGCATTTCAGGTGAAAAATAGTGTGCATTTTTGAATGTGCACGTGTGCTTTTAACTGTAAAAATAGATTTGCATCTTATATGTAAAAATCGTTTTTGACTGAATAGCCTGCCTTTACTTATATGTCCATGTTACTCTGGCAACACATATAGCAATGCACCACACCCATGTGGTGGTGCTGCATAAAAAAAAAAATTGCTACTTGTGCAGTAGTGCTGTACTCTGTGCTGTAACACGCCAAATATCCTTACATACCCTCCTTTTGTTTTTAGAAATTGGCTACGATCCAAGCCAATTCCTAAAAACAACTTGTTCTTTTTTTTTCTTTTAAAATGCATGTGTATTGGGATATCTTTCTCTTCCTGACGTAGCTACTAAAATCAGTAACATTTTCATTTTTACTGATAGCACAATCAACCATCCACCCATGATTAGCACCAGGACAGCCAAACCCACTATTGAGCGTTCCCCCCAGGTTCCCCAATTAAATCTTTCCACTTCTATTATCCCCAGATTACTAATTGTAATATTGTTTTTTTCTCAAATTCATTTTTATAACATGTCTTTCTTTGTGATTCAATAAATATTCCACATCCGGATCTATTGGAAAAGTATCCCTTTGAAAAAAATCGATATTTCCACTTGGCTTTCCCAAACATCATTTGTTACATGAAACAATGTTAACCCCCCAATTGACACAATTGTATCCTTTGGAACCTGTAAATAAAAAACATTATATTTCACCTGTTTAACCACGTATGTTCCATGGTTTAAATGTACTACCGTCATGTTCTTAAACAGGTGCTGACCAACCATTTACCTCTGACCATCTTAGCCTGTGCCATTTCTTCACTCCCCATATTGCTAATAATCACTTCACATCCTTCTGATATACTTGGGTCAGATTTCAAACCACAAATAGCATCTGTGGCATCAGGAACAAACGGTTTACCTGACAACATATAATTTTGTTCTTTAAATTTGACACATGTTTCCAGGTTTGGTATTAAATAAACTTCAGGTTCCCATGACTGAAATGCCACCACTTCTGGAGTCTTAATCTTAATAAATTTGTCCTCTTGCCAAAATCCCACGTTGTGTACCCACTTCGTTTGATAAATAAGTTCAGGGGCTACATATGGGATGCATAGCAAAAATCCGATCTCTAATCTTTCCAAGTCCACATATAACGGCATTGCATTACCCATTTCAAATGCAATTTTTACCTGTATTATATCAATCTCCCTCCTGGTCAATCTTTCTATCATTTGACGAATAATATCCTGTGAAACAAAATACAAGGGGCTATGTCCTTGAATCAATTGTGAAACTGCAGTTTGAACTTCTCGCATATAATTCGTTGATAGTCTATCAACAGGACTCATTATGTTCAATATTTCATTTAAAGTTCTGTCATGCTTAAGTATTATTTTAGTCGCCCGTTGCATTACATCCGCTTGTTCATTTAGAATGATTGCAGTTTCATTTATGAATCTTACTTGTTCATCCAGTCCCCCTCTAATTCCATCTTATGTTTTTTGTATTATTTCTAGGTCAATACTCAGTTGTTGCGCTTTAGTACTCAGTGTTCCTACCGAAATAGAATTGGCTGTTGATATTGTGGTAACTATTATGGCTCCAACTATAGACATTACCAATGATATCGCGAGCATCACGCAGCTCTCTTTCCTCTCCTCTTCTTAATGTCTGCTGAATTCACAAATGTTTTTTCCAACTGCATTAATATATCTCTTGTTGACTGCTTAGTGTCCTCTTTTCTTATTTCCAGCCACTCTTTAGTCTGTTCAATCTTAATTCCGGTATTGTTCAAGTGTTTTTCAATCAAGATCTCAGGATTCAATGGTATGAATATATTTTGGAAAATCATCCTTCTATCACTCATGATCAATCCTGGTGCCTCTTCCACCGCGATACCAGATGCTGGTCCAGGTTCAATGACAACCTGTGCTTCTGAATTCTTGAAGATCCCTCCAAATATCATCATCATTAACCATATCATCGGTATCATCTTCAATGCTGATCGCTTTGCAGCCTTGGTCTTCACCCCTCTTTGGGGCTTTCCCGGAATCCGTCCACGTGGGCTCCGGGACTCCATCGTCTCCCGTGGGCTCTGATCCCGGAACCTACGACCAAATAATGTTAATTTTCTAAATCAAATAGAAAATAAACAAATTAAGTACATAGCACAATACTAACTTCACCCTTTTGCCAAAAATAAAACATACTTGGTAAAAACATTTCGTTTTTTTTTTTTTTTTCTGAAATTAAACACAAGTTAAAAAGAAAACAAGCACATATAAAACAGCATTCAGTATTTAATACATTTTCTCTCTGCACACCAACCATGAGCTTCCAATATATATATTTATTTATTTATTTATTTTATATTATATATTTTTACATATATTACAGTGTTTATGTGCCATTATAACAATCAACTTTTTAACTTCTTTGTCACTGCCTCCTGATTGTACCTATTTATTTTCTCTTTTTGTGTTCAAGGGACTTTATCTGTTTCTACTTGCTCAAGCTGCCTGATCTCATGTCTGGGATGGCATGGTTTGATTTGATTTACATGGACGAACTGCTCTATTGCCGTTTCACCTTCATTTTTCAAAATTTTATAAACTACAGGAGAGACCTTATCTATAATTCGAAATGGCCCCTGCCAGGCTGCTAGAAATTTAGAATTTTTCTGTTTACTTTTTCCAAAATGAAACTTGTACACCTGATCCCCTACACTGTATTCCTTTACTGATGTTTTTTTGTCATAATAAGACTTTGCACTGTCAACAGCTCTTTCCAGATTTCTCTGCACAAAAGCAAATGCATGTTGCAAATGCCTCCTCAGTTCATCAATATATTCATGAACTGTGGATGCACTCACAAGTATCTGCTCATGTGTTCTGTATAGTAGGTGTTGTGGTAACACCATTTTCCTACCTGTCAAGACCTCATGGGGGCTAACACCTGTTGCTTTGGCAGGAGTTGATCTGATTGCCATCAAAACCAACGGTAAACGTAAATCCCAGCTGGAACCTGCTTCTGCCACAAATTTCTTTAAAATATCCACAACAGACCTATTGCTTCTTTCAACTGTACCTGAAGACGCTGCCCGATATGCAATATGTAGTTTCCTTTTCACACCTAGTATTTGCCATACCTTACTCATTAGAGTACTTGTGAAATGACTTCCTCTGTCTGACTCAATTCTTTGTGGCAACCCAAACCTTGAGAACACATGGTTCACCAGCAATGTGGCTGCTGTTTGCGCACTACAATCTGGTGCAGGAATGCATTCAATCCACTTCGACATCAATCATACCACACTTAAAATATAACGGTTTCCCCTGCTCGACCTTTTTAAAGGACCTACATAGTCTATTTGCAAATCTGACCATGGGAGAGTTAGGCCTCTTTTCATCAATGTTGCTCTATGCATTGGTGAAGCAGGTTTAAATTGGGCGCATACTAGACATCCTCTAGTATATAATTCCACATCTTGGGACATATGTGGCCAGTAAGCATAATCTTTTAGTATTTCTAATGTTTTTTGTGAACCTCTATGGCCTGCAGTTATGGCATCATGTGCATGGTGTAGCATTAGCCCTCTGAATGAAAGGGGTACTACCCACTGTATTTGTCCTGTTATGGACTCTCTAATCATGAGTCAATCCTGTAATTTAATTCGTGTTTTGTTCTTTAATAGCACCCTCAACTCTTCTTTTCCCATACAATCATTTTCTGTTAAAGAATTTTGTTCAGGATCTATCAAATGATTATAATAGATTCCCAAAATTCGATCATTCTTTTGTGCCTCAATCAAATCTTGGTCTGGCGTTTCATGACTCCACTGCACCACCGGTTGATCTACCTCCTTTGGTGCTTTAGAACGTGTCGCTGCATCAATTTGTATTTCACCCATTAAATAATCAATAGGTAGCAATTCTCCCATCACAGCCCCAATCTTAGCCTTATCATTTCCCTCCTTATCCTCTCCTGGTGTTTTTAAATGCCCACAAATTTTTCTCCAGTATATTGTTAAATTATTCTCTGACACTAATTTGCCTATAGCTTGTATCAGTTTTCCATGTTTAAGTGGCTTTTTGTTGTATGTAACCATGCCTCTTGCTTTCCAACCAGGCAAATACTCCACAAAGCTATTCCGTGCATAGTCAGAATCAGTCACCAGGACAATTTCACTGAACTTTTTATCAACTGCAGTAGCAATTGCTTTATAAATGGCTGCCAATTCCGCCACCTGACTGCTCCTATCTCCAATCCTCATCCCTATACTGGGGACGCCTTCACATTTCAACCAGACATTTCCTATTCCTGCCACTAATTGTTTATTACTGTCATTTTCAATGTGAAAAGCACAACCATCCACATATACAGTTGGCAAATCCTTGCATGTTTTTTCATCAAAAGCTTTGTGTGGTGATTGTTCAAATTCCTGCAAACTAGTTTCCACTTCCATTTCATTTGGTATTTGTTCAGCTGCGCAGTCATGTAAGTCAGCTAACCCTTGAGCAATTGGGTTCTTTTTATTTTGTCCATATCTCACTTCTACGGGAAAACCTTGTAATGCCAGTGTCCATGAAGTGATTCTGGACTGCGCTAGATTACCTGATCTAATTCTTTTACTCTCTAAAAATTGCAAAGGTTGATGATTTGTTTCAATAATCACCTTTTCTCCCTGAACAATGGGGCGGAAATGTTGTAGCGCCCACACAGTGGTTAATAGGGCCTTTTCACATTCATTAAATTTCATTTCAACTTGGGAAAATGCTTTACTTGCATAGGCAATGGTTTTGTGATTCAAATTGTGTTTTTGTGATAACACTGCTGACATACAATGTTCAGAAAAACCTACTTCTATAAAGAAATCCCTGTCCTTTATGGGGTATGCTAAGCATGGTGCCTTTACAAGACATTCCTTTAATTTAGCCACTGCATCAGACTGCTCTTTTTCCCATTTCCAGGGAGTATTCAGTTTAAGCAGTTTAGTCAATGGTTGAGTGATTTCTGCATAATTTTCAATGAACTTTCTGTTATAGCCTGTCATCCCTAATAAACTTTTTACTCCTTTCACATTTTTAGGATCTTTTAACCTTTGTATGGCCTCTATTTTCTTCTTTTGTGGATTTAGCCCATGTTCAGTCACTTCATGCCCTAGAAAGTTCACTTTTTTCTTGCACCATTGTGCTTTTTGCAAAGATACTTTGGCGCCTGCTTTCTGCAATTGGCCAAGTACATGTCTTATTTCATCAAAATGGCTTTTCAGGCTTTCATTTTTTATCAGGACATCGTCCATATAAACTATTGTTCCTCTTTCCGCTGCATCCGGTATGGCCTTTCTCAAATATATGCCAAATTCACTCCCACTATTGATGTACCCGAATGGAGCTCTAAGCCAGGCATTTTGAGTCCTGTCAAATGTAAAGGAAAATAAATGTTGTATCTCCTCTGCCAATGGCACGCACCAATATCCAGAGGTGAGATCTAATGTGGTAAATACATTTGAACCGTGTACCTGAGCTAGGCCCTGATCAATGAATGGCAGTGGCCATCTAGATACTGGTACTCTTTTATTTAACTCTCTCAAGTCTGCACATAGCCGCCATTGACCATTTGGCTTTCACACACCTAAAATAGGTTTATTGGATGTGCTATGAGTGGGCCTGATGATTCCCCGCAATTCCAAATTTTTAATAATCTCTGCCAATGATTCTAAACATGCCAGCGGTAGTCTATACTGGCGTACAAACACTGGATTTCTGCTACACCCTTCTGGTAGTGTGGCCACATGTAAATCAGTTAAACCACAATCATAAGCATCTTTTGCAAATACATCCTTAAACTCCATAAATATATCAGGCCCATATCCTACCCGGGGTCTGTCCCCTAAATACCTAGGGCTGATGTAGATCTCTCTATTACTAGGAACATGTGATTGGAACATTGGTACAGGAAATGGCGATCTTGTTGATTACCCCTTTGTTCAGGTGTCACATTATTGGCTTTGAGCAGACTCAAGGGACATTTTGGCTGACCTGATTTCCATTACTGTGGCTGAGGGTTCTTTAGATTTAGGTCTAGTATCTTTCATTTTATCACTTTCTCTACCCTGACAATAGAGTACCTCATATAGCTTTGTGCTTTGATGTACAATCCATTCAAGGGACTTGTCACGGTCAAATACACGGACCAATTGGGATATGATGTCTTTCTGTAGCCCATAGAAGTATGCAGTTTTAAACTCATTGGAATTTGAGTCAAAAGATACATCAAAGCGAGAAAATGCTCTTTTTAAGTCTTGTAAAAATTGGCGAGGGGATGTATTAGGTCCAGCAGTAATTGTGTAAGCGACTTTCTTTGCCTCCTGCAATGACTGAAATGGAGAAAAATGACGCCTAATTTCTTTTTCAAACTCCAACCAGGTCCTATTCTGCTGTTCATTTAATCCCCTTATGATGCTGGCCGTCGGGGCATCTAAAGTTAAATGAAAATATTGTCTGTACTGTTCCTTAGGTATCTGGAGTGCTTTAAAAATGTCATGCACCGCTTCTAAGTGATCCTCAATGCAGCATTCACCTCCCTTTTTAAATGGTTTGATCAGGGCTTTAATGGATTTCATTATTTTTATGGGGCTACTTGTTGCAATGCATGGAATTGCACTATTTTGTGATTCAATCCTGTTTTCAGGTGTATGAGATTGGTGGCTGCCCCCAATGGGTGTATCAAATCCCCCAAGGGCGCTGCAACCAAGTTCAGTCACCGGCCCAGTCACTGGAGCACTAGCTCTTTGGGCAGAGCTAGAATTCACCTCCACTCCATTGAATGTGGTACCCTGCCGCCTCTCCTGGGACCTGGGAATGCACATTTGCTGTTCTAAGTCCTTACACTTTTTAAGGAGTCTGTTTGCTTCATTTTGCAAATAGTTGTTTTCATCACTCATCTTATTAATCACCTGCTGCATGTCGCACGTTTGCATTTGGCATTCATTGAACTCTTTATTTCTTTTGTCTCTTTCGTGAATCATTTTAATCATTTCTTGTTCTGCACTCTGGAGATCACATTCTTTTTCACAAAATTATTTTTTTAAAATCTGCATTTCTGAAACAAACTCATCTTTATCCTGTCTAATGTGGTCCACTAAGGCTTTTAAGTGTACCAATTCTTGCTCACTATCCTCAAATTGTTTCTTGCTTTTGGATAACTGAGCATCAAAGTCTCTGCATTTTAATTGCATGTCTTTTTGGCATACATCCAATTCTGCTCTTAACATTTCCTGATTTTTACTTGCCCCATCTAATTCAGTCTTTAACCTGTTAATTAGCTGGTATCATTCTCCTGCATTCGCAGGGACTTATTGAAAATAAACCATATTTTGCCGCATAGCCGTATTAAACAGTCTTTCTCTGCACTTTTATCGGCTGCATTCAATAATCTTGTAAGGCAGACCTGAATTATGCTGCCTTCTGCAAAAATATTGTCTAGTTTTTCTTTCTGCACCTCACCCTGAATGCGGTCACGCCATTCTAACGTGCTGTTCGACGACCACGTCCCATGTACAAACAACCTTGCCTCTAAATATTGCACTAGGTCTGAAAATGTGGTTTCCCTTTGTGACATTCTGAAATTCGTTTTTAGTGGCACACTGCTATTATAAAATGGGTTCCCTTTAATGTGCAAATGGCAGTGTGAGACACGCTTGCCACGCCCAGTAGATACTCTATGATCACTCTCCCGGCCTGCAACGCACCATAAATATGTTGGTTATTTTGTGGGTATTTTGTGGATATTTGGGGCTTTGCGGTATTTTCTTACCGCCAAAATACCTTTAGCAATAATCACTCTCTGTATTCATATTGGATCACACATAACAATAATACATTGCATTATTTCAGAATTCAGACCTATTTAGATAATGTGCGCGATAATTTGAGTGGTTGGTTTATTTGTGGCCCCAATATCCAACATCCCTTGTTTTTTATCTAGATTGTTCTTGATCACTAGATAGACCTCAGGCCTACATTTTAGGGATACCACATTTTCAGTGTTAGTGTTGTGTGCCACCATGGGCTATTGTGGTATTTTTGTGGTAATTTCCACTACCTTATATAAGGTAGGGAACTATGTCCAGAGAGTCTCTCTTCCCGTTGGCTCATGTACCTCCAACGAGCTGTGCTACAAACAGTCACTCACAACTGTCCATACTGAATATAATCATGCACACATCTGTTTTAAAATGACAATTGCACTGTTTAAAAATCTACCCACGTTTAAACCTTTTCCCATGCAAAATGAAAGAGAGAAATAATACACACTAGCTATCTGTTTTCAGATATTTTTGTATTTTAGAAATTTCCTTTAAACACAGTTTAACCCTTTTTTACAGAAATAAATGAAATGGTACAACATTATTTGTGATAAAATGAACAGAGAACTGCGAGAATATATTCAATTGGTAACATTACATATGCTGATAAGGGACTGGGACTCCCTCGAATACACTGACTGAACAGTTTCGCACACTTTCGCACAGCTCCCACACTTCTGTAATTACCTTATCTGTTCAGCATGAGTTTTCTCCGGCTATTCTCTTTCTTAATTTGGCTCCCTTGAAGATTAACCCCAGTGAAAACAAGCGTCTGTCATTCTCAAACCGGGGTTTTTGCCTGGAATTCTCAGCTTTTGCAGCAGGAATGCTTGAGCCAGGAAACAGGTCCTTCTCCCAGCTCTGCAAGATCTCGATTGTCCTCCCCCTCTCCTCAAGCTTCCCCAACAAAACTCTAATCACAGCCTCTAGCATGATACTTGCTATGATGCTGCTCCAATCAGAATCAATCATGCCATCTCCTCCCTCACTACACAATGGCTCATTTCTACAGTAAAAATTTGTAACCAACTGATTTACTGTTCCTTCGAGCTCTTTGCCTCCTGTAGTTATGTGGACAGAGCAGCAGAGAAAAAAAAAATGAATGTGCGTTTAAAAGTTCACTTTCAGAGTAGGCTTAATTCTGCAGTGGAGACACATTTTTATTAGTGGGTTATGTTAAATGCAGTTTTATTAGTCAGGTTAGTTATTAATAAGGTTAGTTATTCATTTTCAAATGTGTCTCTTGCACCATAGGCATTTCAGGTGAAAAATAGTGTGCATTTTTGAATGTGCACGTGTGCTTTTAACTGTAAAAATAGATTTGCATCTTATATGTAAAAATCGTTTTTGACTGAATAGCCTGTCTTTACTTATATGTCCATGTTACTCTGGCAACACATATAGCAATGCACCACACCCATGTGGTGGTGCTGCATCAAAAAAAAAAATGCTACCTGTGCAGTAGTGCTGTACTCTGTGCTGTAACACGCCAAATATCCTTACAGTACTCAATGTTTACCCTAGCCGAATATGGACTAAGAGAACTTGATGAATAGTTTGCAAACCCTCACCACAGGTGCAGGAAAATTGATGTATGCTTTAGAATAAGTCATGGCAGGGATAACTTTGGCCGTGGGCAACGTGAAGAGTTGGTGGCCACCCTACTAAGGGTACAGGCAAATAATCTATGAAGAGAGGCAGTGTATGAGGAGGAGACAATAAAAAGTGATGTTTTTGATGGCGCACCATTCAATAACTGCAGGGAAAATGTATGGAAGACAGTGAGGGAGTTGTACTGAGGCACGATTGACAAGACCTGCAGTCTATTCTGGTTCACACAATCAGTCCAAATGTGGACCCTGGATACTACATTCAAGAAATGAAGGAGAATTAGCATTTAGAAATGTGACAACCATGGGATGCAAACATACCTGTTTTCTACCACATCCTACTGTGAGGTCTCCCTGCAGACGTCCTGGCAAATTAGGAAGTTGGTTGGGAGAGAGAACAAGGGGTGGTCAGAGATACAGCCAAACTTAGCACATCACTGCAGGGCTAAATATGACAAGGAGTGAAGGAAGGTAGAGGAGTTTCATAAGGTGGAGGCAAAAATGGTGCAGAGGAAATTTTCAAAAATTTGTTTGGAAGGAATTGTCCAAACTGCCCATCCACAGGGGATGGGGGGGATCCATGCCTCAAGGAGGATTTGTACCACAAGGGTTTGTGCAACAAGGGGCATTCCTCCCACAGGGAGGGGGAATCCCTGAAGGTGATGAAGTTCAGCAGGGAGGATTCACACCACAGAGAGGATTCACACCGCAGGGAGGTTTTGCACCACAAGGAGCTTTCGCACCACTGGGAAGGTGTGCGCCACCAGGAGGATTTGCAACACAAGGGTGAGTTTTCTACAAGGGTGGGTTGGCCAACGAGGGGGATTTTTCCTGCAAAGGGGATCTTTTCCAAGATCGAATGAGGGAGTGCAGAGAGGGAGGGGTATTTGTTTATGGAGGAACAAGAGTGCAATATGGAGGACAATGTTGGACTTGTGGAGGAATGGGCCACTTTGAGAGGGAATGTAAGAACAGAAATCAAATGCAGTATGGCCCTGATGGCACCCCGTACTACGATATGATATGATAAGATATGATATGATATGATATGATATGGCATTCGTAGCGTACCTATACACAAGTGTTTCAAGGCACGACGAGGCAAGCGAAGGAGAACAGAGGGAAGACAGAGACAATGATCTTACTGGGCCAGAAAACATTGAGATCGCACAAGTGCAGGGGAGGGGGGAAAGGGACATTGGGAGGGATGAGGGGACACTAGTGCACTGCAAAGGAAAACAATATAAAATGAAAGACTAAATAAATAAAAAGTGCGCCCAGCTGGTGGCAAGTGCAAGGGTAAGTGCAGACATCAGGTATCAAGTGCTGGTAAGGGGCTTTAGGGATACAGAACAGTCCCCAAGTGCAAGGGTTGCAAGGGTTGCCAGGGGACAGTGCAGGTCTGCAACTGGCGGGCAGTGGAACTGGGCCCGAGATCAGAGGGTAACCAGGTAACCAGTGCAATTTCAGGTTCAGCAGGGGAGAGGAGGAGAGAAAGCAG
Organism: Ambystoma mexicanum; assembly: GCF_040938575.1. NCBI lineage: Eukaryota > Metazoa > Chordata > Amphibia > Caudata > Ambystomatidae > Ambystoma > Ambystoma mexicanum. The sequence goes on from NC_090937.1 coordinate 107,545,177, forward strand.
AAACAAAGAGGAAGAAGATATCCGAAAGGTATATATTCGCTTTAGATTAAATCTATACCATACACGGGAACGGACTAAGAACTGGGAAATGAATAAATTAAATGATTGCGTGGGATGTCGATTTGTTGAATGCAATGAATCGTACGAAACGTTGAAACATCTTATACTGTACTGTCCGCATTTTAAGAACATAAGGACACTCAAATTGAGGAAATTCGCGGAAATTGAATTTGAGGACTGCCTTGAAGTTCTGTGGACCAGAATGATGCAGGGATGTCACAAACCCTTAATATATGAATTGGCAAGTTTTTGTAAGCACATCGAGAATGAATTAGAGCTATTTTTGTAACTGTAAAATGATTATTATTCGTAATATTTTAAACTTTGTAAAGGTTCTGCATGAATTATTGTGTATTATGAACCAAATGCAAATAAAAAAAAAAAAAAAAAAAGAGGAAGGTCTTGAGGTGCTTCCAGAACCACAGATGGTTCTCCTCAAGTTTTGGCGAGGCAGGGAGGCTGTTCCAGAGGGAGGCCTCAGCCAAAGATAGAGATCTACCTCCAACTCGTTGCTTTGAGAAGTGACTAACCTTGAGGAAGTTGGAGGCGGATGAGCGAAGAGCTGGAGAAGAAAGATATTTAGGAAGAGAGAGTTGAAGGTATTGATGCCCCATGCCCCAGAAGGCCTTGTGGACAGTGCAGAGGGTTTTGAACTTAATCCTCGCTGCCACTGCGAGCCAGTGAAGAGATATCAGTCCTGGAGAGATATGATCTCTCAGCTTGAGGCCAAGGACAAGTCTTGCAGTCCTGTTTTGGATGAGTTGCAGAGGGGGAAGAGTTGAGGCAGGTACATTTAGAAAGAGGCTGTTGCAGTAGTCAGCCTGGAGAGAACCTGAGCTCGAGAGACAGTGAGCTTCTGGGGGAAGTAGAGGAAAGGGAGAATACCTCTCAGGAGGTGCTGCTGGTAATGTGACTTCTTGGAGACATCAGAGATGTGAGGAGAGAAGGAGAGTGTGGAGTCGAAGATGGCCCGAGGCTTTTAGCCTCACAGGTGGGAGCCGGGAGAGGGCCAAGAGAGGAGGGCCAGAGGGTGATACGAAAGGAGGGAGCAGGTGTTCCAATGAGGAGAATCGCCTTCTTGCTGGCATTAAAGCAGAGATCATTGGTGGCAGACCACGCCTTGATAGCAGACAGACAGTCAGAGATGAGAGAAGAAGAAGAGGTGGCAGAAGGGAGCCTGAAAATGAGTTAAGTGTCAACCGCATAGCACTGAAAGTTGGAACAGAGCATGGCAACGCGGCGGGCAAGAAGAGCCAGGTATTGGTTGAACATCCAGGGAGAGAGGTTAGATCCCTGGTGAACACCACAGGTAGAGATAAAGATAGAGGAGAGGAAGGACCCAAGTTGGACCTGGGAGGGTCGATCGGAGAGGAAAGAAGTCAACCAAGCAAGGGCCTGATCAGTGATAGCCAGGTTATCACAGAGAAGGTTGAGCAGGATGGCATGGTTGATTTTGTCAAGTCAGAAGAGAGATCAGGTAAGATGAGGACACAGGGTGTGTTGAAATCAAAGTTGAAGAGCAGGACTTTGCGGATGTTCAGGAGAGCAGTTTTCATGCTCCTGGCAGCTCTGAAGAAAGATGGTCATTGATACAACCAACAGATTCAGTGTGAAGATTAAGCTGAGAGATGGCAAGCTTTTCCAGGAGTTTGCCCACGAAAGGATTGATGTAGATTGGGTGATAGTTAGCTGGGCAGGAAGGGTTGGCAGAGGGTTTCTGAAGAAGAGGGTGCACAAGCGAGTGCTTCAGGGTGGAAGGGCCGACTCCAGTGGTGAAGGAATGGTTGCAGAAGTCAGCCAGAGCAGGGTGTCAATGTGGTCCTTGATGGTTTTGGAGGAAAAGGTTAGGACCTGTTTTGAGAAGACTTTCATAGATCAGACAGGTCTAGAAACATCATCAGGGGGGAACAGAGGAAAGGCAGAGATGGAGGGAAGAGAGGTGGCCGAAGAAGGACCAGAGAAAGAGCCGGGAGGATTGGCCAGCTCCTTGTAGATTTTAAAGAGTTTGGCCGAGTTGTTAGATGCTGCAGAGATGCTGGTTTGGATGTGGGCTCTCTTCTTGGTGCAGACAGAGAGCCGGTATTACCTTCGGAGCAGGTGGCAAGCCAGTTTGTCAGAGGGTGAACCGGAAGTATGCCATTTCCTCTCAGCCTTCCTGCACTTGCGTTTAAGGGTGATGAGGTCTGAGTTGTACCAAGAGTTGCACTTGTCTTTGGGCTTCAAGCGGATCCTCATGACAGGGGCAAGAACATCAAGAGTTTCAGATACTGCAGAGTTGACCAGGGAAAGGGCTGTGTCAGGGTGTGAGTCAGCCAAGAGGAGAGTGGGGGTGAGAAGGTGATGATGAAAGCCTAGAGCGACACACGCTTCATGGGTTGGATAACCGAGAAGGTAGATGGCAGTGCTGGAGTAAGCTTGGCCTGAGAGGTAGAGAGGGTGAGCTGGCAGGAAAGGAGAAAATGGTAACTCCAGGAGAGAGTAGGGGTGAGAGGGATGGAAAGGGGGAGGTCTGAAGAGATCAAAACATCCAGAGTGTGCCTTGCAGAGTGAGTCGGTCCAGAGGGGGGAGTAGAGAGTGAGAGAGAGTCGCAGAGTTCACAAAAGTGTACAGAGGAAGGACAGGAAGCATCCAGGTAGATGTTAAAGTCTCCTTAAAGGAGGAGTTGAGTGGTCGAGACAAGGAGGGAAGAGTAGAGGTCTGCCCACTCAGAGAGAAAGGAGGAAATCTGACCAGGTGGCTGATAGATGGTAGCCACTGTAAGGGAATGGCTAGGAGAAAGAGAGAGCCTGCAGGCGAGGCATTCGAAAGATGAGTGGGCCTGCATAGGAATGACAGAGGAAGGAATCCACTGAGGGAAGATCAGGGTTACACCCCCTCTGGAATTGTTGGATCTAGGCGTAGAGAGCATCTTGTAGCCATCAGGGAGGAGAGTGTCAAGGCTCGTGACAGAGCTGGCCGTGAACCATGTCTCGGTGAGACCGAGGACATTGAGGTCAAGTTCCTCCAGGAGGTGGCAGATTTCAGGGGAGTGTTTGACAGCTGAGCTAAAGCTTAGAGTAGCAATATGGAGAAGGTTGCCATCCTTGAAAGACTTCCAGGGAAGGGTACAAATGAGAGGTACTTCATGCAGAGGTGTAGAAGTAGACCGAGGTGGGGCAGAACAGGAAGGAGGAGAGAGCAAGGTAGCCAGGGAGGAGACAGCATGGGGGATTGAGGACGCCATGACAGGGAGCGAGGGGACAGCGGGAGAAGAAAGGAAATTGATGAGGTGCACAAATCGTCGATCAAAGAAGAGAAGGTTGGCTTGAGGGCCTTGGACTAAGATGGTACCATTCAAGTAAACATTAATGATGACCTTAGAGGAGTGGAAGGAGGAAAGGAGGGCCTCCCACCGGGTGCCAACATTAATGGGAAAAAAAGAGAAAGGAGAGAGCAGAGAGACCATATGTAGAGTCCGTAGATCTGGCGAGGGAACGACAAAGAGGATGTCATTGAGGGTTTCCCGGGAGGAAGCACTGGTATAGGTGGCAGCGATAGGAAGGCCTGGGTTGGAGAGCAGGATGTCCTTTTTAAACTTCTTCCTACCAGATTTAGTGAGCAGAGCAGGATAGTCAATAGAGAAGCAGTTAGAAAAGATAGGAGAGACAGAGAACACCATTGAGCAGGTAGGGAGACGAAGGGTGTGGGAGGGGGTGAGGGCGGGAGAACACTAGGGAAGGACACAGGGAGGAGCCCAAGCAGATGAGACAGAGAGATAGATGAGACAATAGTAGACAATTGAGTAAGACAACATGAGCTTAGATAATGGTAGAAAAGTTTGCTAGATGAATGCTTTGCTAGGAGGCAAAAACCACAGAACAGCACTACTTCACCCTGCAATTTAAAATAACAGAGGAAAAACACGACTAAGTCTGAGAGTCCTGTAAGTGGGGAAAAGGCCTAGGTTTCACAATGCAATTTTAAATACTTTCACGATGCAATTTTAAATGCTTTCACAATACAATTTTAAATATTTTGACAATGAAATTTTAAATACTTTCACAATGCAATTGAAATAATGGAGGAAAAACACACATAAGTCTGAGAGTCTGCTATGTGGCAAGGTTATCAGGGTAGAGTGTAGGCTATATTCCTAACCCAGGTCACTCCTACCTTACTTAGTCACTGGCGGTTGACGGCTGGCCACTGGCTTCCCCTACTGACACCTGCAGACACTAGTTGGAGACGCCTCTTTGGGAGCTGCCCTTTGTCTAGGGGCCCTTAGCCACAGGGGCTGCCAGGCAGAGGTCTGCCCAGGGAAGGTCAGAGATGACCGTGATCTGGCCTATCACGGGGGAGGGAGGGCTGGGAGGTGGGAGGAGGCTGGTTGCGGGAGAAGGACCAAAGGAGAATGGTCGGGGGAAGCAGAAACTGCATGCAGGACGGAGGGGGCGCAAACATGTTTTTAAAAGTACAAAACAATGCCCAGGAGGGTCCTTGTAACACCACCACTCACCTGGGACACCTGGGTGAAGTTAGGCGCACGCAATCGGTGCCACCGACCAGGACAAAAAACAGAAGGCACAGCAGCCAATCAGGGGATGTTTGGGAGAGGGAAGGAGGGTGAGGGAGGGAGAAGGACCGAAGGAAAAGGGTTGGGGGATGCAGAAACTGCACATGCCCCTGGTATTCACCAACACAGCAGCAAGCACCATCCATGAACTACACGTTTCCTCAAAACATTCACAGTATGTCACAGTAGCAGCCCCTGGTTGTCCTGACAGCCAATCAGCAATGGGACACCAGCGTTTTACTTCAGGCAGTGGTCAAAGTGTACAAAAAGAAGTAGTGGAACTATCTTCCCTGCAGGCCTATACCCACTCCCCACAAACCCCATCACCACACCCCCTCCCACACACAATACAAACCCCCAAACACTTGCACCTGCTGTTAAAGGGAACGTTCAGTGCAGTGCACTGAAAGTGCAAGCTGCAACGTCTTCCTACACTTTTATTTTAAAAAAAACATTCTGGCACGGTTTCTTTTTAAAATAAAAGTATAGGAGCTGTAAAATGTAATTTTAAAAAGTGGAGGAGCCCGCTCCTGACCGCTCCCGCTCACTTCGACCACTGACTTCAGGGCACGGTACCACAGCACACGGGAGGAGCAGTGATGAGGGACAATCATTTCCTACCTCTAGGCACAAACATAAATACCCACTAGGACAGACCACAGAGGGTTCTGGCGTGCCCAATCCTTTCAGTTACTGCAGACCAGGAAGATTAACCACAGGTGGTAGTCAGCATAGGCAGCAAGACATTCTCATTTTTGGCCGACACAGGGATAACAAATCTTGCATTAGTGAAGGAAGATTCCCTTTATCAGGCATGATAAGGGGCATGCAGGGATTCTATAGGGCTGTTGTAATGTTTCCTTTCAGCAAAGACCTACCCCATATGTTTGGTGTGTGCCTGGGCAGTGAATCCAGTGTGAGTGAATGTGAGAGTGGATGCATGGGTGCGTGACCTGTTTGGTGAAAGGGGATGCATGTGTGTGTAGGGCCCTGGGAGACTGGGGATCACAGGATCTTTTTTCCACATCTTTTATTGACTTTGCATGTTTACTGCTATTTTCAGACAGAGCCAAATGCATGTGTCATTACCAGGCTAGACTGGTCTTTTGGTGCAGTCAGTCTAGCCGTTGCTTACTGTGGCATGACATTTATTACTCTGCATCTTTAAAAAAACAAGCATGATAAGTTACCTCACTAAACTGATGTTTTGGTGTAGCGGCTTGTATATTTTTTACTGTTAAATAACACTGTTAATTGACACTTTCTACTTACTTTCCCACTCACCCCTGTGCTCAATCCCGTTTTCGATCCTTCCAACTTCTTACTCCTCTTCACTGGAACCTTCTCCCTGTCTCTCTCCGTTCCAGTACTTCCTATTCCTTATTCCACTCTTCCGTAAAAACGCACCTACTTCAGTCATCTGCTTGATCGTTACTAGCTGATTTTTATCTTCCATTTAACACTGCCTATCTTATGTATTGCTAATCGTTCTCTGCAAATTGTTCTTTGCAATTTGTTCCGTTACTGGTTGATTCTGAAATTCAATGTACATTGCTTATTTTATGCGATTCTTCTTTGTAAATGGTTATCTGTTACTGGTTGACTCTAAACTTCAATTTCATTGCTTATTTTATTTATTACAAATTGTTCTCTGTAAAGCGCTTTGGTCAAAAGAGCTATATAAAATACAATAAAATACAAATATAAAATACTGTTGCATGACATTGTATTAACTGAGCATCAATGAGGAATCAAGCAATGATATGTGTTCTTATCGGTCAAGCCAGTTTGGACAGCTTTTCATATTGTGACATGTCACTTTTAATGGCCAAACCAACGGTAGTAGGTTCTTGCATATGAGTACTGGCATATATTGGCAGAGCCAGTTTTGCGCTCAGTGCCAGTAATTATACTATAAAATAACATCACAAAGCGAACATGAGTATGGTCTTATATGGGAATACTAGTATATGTTGGTGGAGTCAGCATGGAAATGTATGGGAACAGTCAGCATGAAAATGTTTTTATACTGGCATATATTGCAGGGAGTGGCATGATAATGCATTTGGAAACACACTGTGCACTTTTGGTCATCCATCGTAATTTTTTTATGATTTACCTATGCACCCTACAAAACTGACTGTTGGCCTTTTAACAAAATTATTGGCCTTTTACCCACATTTTCACAGAATGTGTGCTGTGTAATGCACCATTTCAACCCATTATACAAAGTATTTTCTAAGGGAAGGGAGAAGAAGCCCACTTGACTCCCCCCAACCCATTTGCATTAGATCAGGCTCCCTTAGGGGGTAATTCATAGAATCCGGCGCACAAGTGGCGCTTGCGGCTGGCGCACAGTGTGCGCGTGCAGCTGTCTGCACCAGCCGCGTGCACCAAAATCCATTTCCGCGCACAGCGTGTTCATGGATTTTAACATCCATAACCAGCCTTGGTGCAGAGTGGAGCAGCGACCCTGCAGCAGCGCCAGTTACGCCCCCAACCCTGCCCGTGCGCCATGAACAGCGCACAAATCCCGTACATGGCGCACAGGCCAGTGAACCAGCATACAGCCCCCAAACCACGAAAACATCTGTAAAACTCACCACGCACTCCTCCAAATACACGTACTCTGCTCGCGCCGGGGTGCACGTGGAGAATCACACGCGATAGACCTTGTGCAAACGGAGTACGTGTATTCGGAAGGGTACGCATGGAGAATCACACGCGAAAGGGCTTGTGCGAGCGGGGTACATGTATTTCGGGGGTGCGTGTGGAGAATCACACGCGATAGGCCCTGTGCGAGCGGTGTACGTGTACTTTGGGGGTGTGCGTGGAGAATCACACGCAATAGGCCCTGTGCGAGCAGGTACGTGCATTTCGGGGGTGCGTGTGGAGAATCACATGTGTTAATCCCTGTGCGAGAAGGGTATGTGTATTTTGGGGATGCGCATGGAGAATCACACGCGATATGCCTTGTGCGAGCGGGTATGTGTATTTCGGGGGTGCGCATGGAGAATCACACGCAATAGGCCTTGTGCGAGTGGGGTACGTGTATTCTGAGGGGTGCGCGGGGAGAATCACACGCGATAGGCCCTGTGCGAGCGGAGTACTTGTATTTTGGGGGAGCGCGTGGAGAATCACATGCAATAGGCCCTGTGCGAGCGGGTACGTATATTTCGGGGGGGTGCCTGGAGAATCACACGTGATAGGCCTTGTGCAAGCGGGGCACGTGTATTTTGGGGATGTGCATGGAGAATCACACGCGATAGGCCTTGTGCGAGCGGGTACGTGTATTTCAGGTGTGCGCGTGGAGATTTACACGCGATAGGCCTTGTGCGAGCGGGGTATGTGTATTCTGATGGGTGCAGGGGGAGAATCACACACGATAGGCCTTGTGCAAGTGGGGTACGTGTATTTCAGGGGTGTGCATGGAGAATCACACGCAATAGGCCTTTTGCGAGTGTGTACGTGTATTTCGGGGGTGCGCATGGAGAATCACACGCGATAGGCCCTGTGCGAGCGGGGTACGTGTATTTCAGGGGTGTGCGTGGATAATCACACCTAATAGGCCTTGTGCAAGTGGGTACGTGTATTTTGGGAGTGCGCATGGAGAATCACACGCGACAGGCCTTGTGCGAGCGGGCACATGTATTTTCAGTGTGCGTGTGGAGAATCACACGCGATAGTCCTTGTGCGAGCAGGTACGTGTATTTTGGGGGTGTGCGTGGAGAATCACACACAATAGGCTTTGTGCGAGCGGGCTACGTGTAGTCTGACGGGTGCGCGGGGAGAATCACACGCGATTTAGCTGTGTGAGCATGGTACGTGTATTCTGAGGGGTGCGCGGGGAGTTCAACACATGAATTGGCAGTGTGGGTCCTCCTAGGTGTGTCCTGTACCTCCTCCCCAGCCCCTGTAGCCAGCCCACACCACAGGGGACTACCCTGCACCCCTGGTCATGTCCTGTAGGCAGCCCATCAACCCTGACCATGCCCCCAGACCAGCCCACTTGTCACCATGCACCAGTGAGCACCGACTCATGTCCCCCTGCCCCTCACCGCCCCAGCATTGACAGGCACCTTCCAGCAGGCCCAGACTCATGTCCCCCTGCCCCCCCAGCATTGACGGGCACCTGCCATTAGGCCCGACTCATGTCCCCCTGCCCCCCCAGCAATGACAGGCACCTGCCAGCAGGCCCGACTCATGTACCCACCAAACATGTCACAAAGATGCACATTCATGGGCCTCATGTCCACCAAAATCCCACTTCACACCACCTTAGTCTTGAGACACAATCAAGTTTCCATCCACCCCACACTGAAAGGCCTATTTCATAACACAAACCAAAAGTCAACTATGCACATCAACACATGTCCGTCACACACACACACACACTGGGTGCCAGTGATTGTGCAAACCCACATTGTGACATGCAGTAAACCAATGAGCGAATACCACACATGGAAGTAATAAATCAAAATATATTCTGCACAAAATGAAGCAAATGGAATCAAAGCATAAAAATAATTTTAAACAAGAAAAAAAATGCATGCCCAAAAATGAAAAAAAAAAATGAAGTGACAATCCAAAGTAATCCAAAATAAAGTTAGTCCAAACCCTCTGTCCACCAAAGCAAATCCAAAGGAAACGTAAATTTAAAAATCCATTGATCCATGGTGATTTAATATAATATTTTCTCAGAAATCCACAGTTCAACTATGTACAACGATTGAAACCAGGGTCCATGAGCCCAACAAATGAAATGAAACCTATAAAAAAAAACTACGTAATGAAGAACTATATACAAAAAATGGGGCATTGTCCAAGCGTCCCAAAAGAAAAAATAAGAGAAAGGAAACCTAACACTAACTAACTATATACAATGGTGGCGGGCAAGTCCTACGGCTCACTCTGTGATGTTATGGGCCAGGGCATCATCGAACTCCATGTCAATCTCCTGGAGGCGGGCCTCTGTCCTGGCCACGGGGTCTTGCAGGGATGCAGTCATGGCCTGTTCCAACTCCCTGCGAGTTTCCTCGAGGCACTCAGCCCACCTCAACGCCCGGCGCATGGAGAACTCCGCCCTGACCATGGTGAGCCGCGTCTCTTCTGCCCGCCGCTGCTCCGCATCTATCCGATGGCCCAACCGCAGCCACACGGAAGACACTCCCATTCCAGGGTCCTCCTGCCCTCTGGCCGATGCCTGCCCCTCTGATGTAGATGGCCCTGAGCCATCATCGCTCCCACCTTGAGCCTTCTGCTGCTGCTGTCCATGTGCCCTGTCCGATGATGCCTTCACATCCTCCATCTGCTGGTCTCCAGTTGTTGGGGTGTCCACCCCTGCTGGAACGCCGACTCCCGACTGTGGCAGGGATGGGATCTCCACCAAGCTGGCTGTGTTGGTCAGGCCAGGTCCACAGGGGGACTGGTGGAATCTGGGCCGGAAGACGGCAGGGATAACGACTAGCACATAGGGCCTCATTACAACTCAGGCGTTAAGGGTTAACGCCGTCGTTAACCCTTGACGCCTGATTCCGATTTTAACGGCTGCTTTTAGCAGCCGTTAAAATCCATGGCGCTAAACCGCCTTGGTGCTAATTACACCACCGTAATTTACGGTGGCGTAATTAGCGCCTTCCCCACTCCCATTATGCCCTATGGGGCAAAAATGGGAATGGGGAAGGGTAAAATGGGAAATGGGGATTTACCGCCCCACTCTCCTTGGAATGGGGCGGTAAATCCGCCATCCACCATGGTGTAAATGTAGTTTACACCATGGTGGTAAAGTTGGCGTACTTACCGCCTGGGTCGTAATGACCCCCATAGTCTCCACAGAAGAGGAGAGGTCTGCCAGAGTGTGCGACACATGTAGGAACCCTCCGACCATGGCCCCTCCCAACTGTGCCACATTGCCACGCAGCTCTTCGTGATGGCATGCGTGTTTCCCCCAGGAAGCACGCACATCTTAATGAATGACACGCGTACGCAACGCGACACCAATCAGGACGGAGCCCATACGGTCATGGGACTCCTCGCCCGCAGGTAGTGGAGAGCCAGATGACGTGGGCCTCCCCCATACCTGCGTACGGGCCGGGATGGGGCATCCCTGCTGGTGCATGGTGGTGCAGTCACAGGGTCTGGGACAGCGACATGCACAGGCCCCTCCATGGCAACCTGTGCTGCTTCCTGACCCAGGCCCTGGACTGCACCACTTGCACCAGTGGTACTACCCCAACCAGGCCCCATGTGCGGCTCAGTAGCGGGATCCTCCTCCTCTGTGGAGACCACTAACCTGGATGTCTCTGCACCGTCTTCTGCCATTGCAAGCCCCTGTGGGAGCTCACCCGGCCCTTCCACTACAGCCGTTGTGGCAGACGCGGCACCAGTCCCCTCGCTCCTGGATGATGGCAATTCCTGGGAGGGTGGCTGGGCCTTGCATCACCACCTGGTGGAAGCATCCCTGCCGCTTTGCTCCACAGCACCGTAGCCGCCCTCTTCTTCACTCGACGCTGCATAGAGGGAGACATAGAACACAAGCATCAGGGTAATGTACAATAGTCCCCTAGACAGGAAGCAATAACACATGAGTGGCACTGTCAAACGTCACTTCCATCCTGTCCCTCCACAACACATGGGTCAATGCAGGCAACACACATGCGGAAACAGGCACGGCGCATGCAATCAACATCAGCATCCATGTACAAGGGCCTCTATTGACATAAATGTTGCCTTAAAACTCACATGCATCATGGCTCATACTGATCCCATGCACACACATCACTGGAGAGTCATGCATCATGGCTCGTACACCACAGACACAGTGGATACAAGGGTGACTAGACTGCATAAGTGAATCTGCACATCGTCACGGACATGTGTCATGCATGATGGCGTTTCAAAGTCACACACACACTTCTCACAGACATGTACACCATGCATTTACATGAGAGCAGCACCCATCTCTCACCCCCCCATCCATGTCCAAGAACAGGGACAGGCATGCATTCATGTGTGCATTTCGCATGCTGCTCCCCATGTTGCATTGGAACACATGCACCATCCATGTGGTTCATGCATTACTGGTCTCACATGCATTACCATGATGTCCCCGCACACACATCCATACATGGCCTATGTTACACATACAGGCAAGTAGCTGACTACCAGCACACTGCAACATGCCCTGTTTCACACAGCAATACATGGCCACTTACCGTTTGACTCCAGACGGGTCTTCCTCCGAAGGACCGGGGCATGGAGCGCTGGGCTTATGCGTTCCAGGACCCTCATCTGTATGTTGGTCAGGCTGACCCGGCACCCCTCTGCATCCTCTGCCTTCATGAGGCACCGGGCCTTGTTGAGGGTCCTGGACCTGAAGTCCTCCCAGCACTTCCGGACGTGCTTGATGTCGCGGGTTGCCACCCCCTCCGCGTTGATGGCAACCACTATGTCCTCCCATATCCTCTCCCATCCTTCCTTTTTGGCGCGAAATGGTGTGAAGAGGGCATCATAATGCCCCAGAACTTGCTCTACCAGGTCACCAACTTCCTTCTCAGTGAAGCTGGTGGCCCTCTGCCTCTCTTGCTGGGGGTAGGTGTGGGTGGGCAACTGGGTCCTGGGGCTGGGCTGTGGAGCGATGGTATCCTAGGCGGGAGTCTTCTGTTCCAGCTGGGGTGGACACAGCAACTGGACCCCTGTAGATGGCTGATGTTCAGGCACGTGGGCAGCAGGCAGGCAGGCAGCAGCAGATGGCAGGTGGGAGCGTGCACAGGGATCTGGGGGACAGGAATATGGTTTTTGGGCAGGAGCGTGGTCTTCCCTGTGTTGTCGCGTGGCCAGCTTGATACGGAGTGATTTGGCACGTGAAAAAAGTGCACATCAGCATGTAATTGGAGGAAAGGCCCTTAGCGCGTAAGCGTGTCTGTGATGTAACGTGCATGGGCGTTTCCCTGAATACGGGTGCATAGTTTATCAGCACGTGAAAAAACCACACGTCCGTGTGTGAATGCTTGTAATTCGAGGAAAGGGCCAAAGCGCGTAAGTGACGTGACGTGCACGGGCGTTTCCCTCAGCACGGGTTAAAGGTGAGCGGGGCCAGCAGTTTGCTGTATGTGCCTTTCGTGGAGACCGACGTGTGTGTTGCTACTTCGTGTTGTTTCGCGCGCTATCACAACTTCACAGCGGATCAAGGACGTATCTATTCTTTTGGCGGGGGTATTGGCTACGTGTGTTTTTCACCATCACGCTAGTCTGACGGTGAATCGCGCACACTATTTCTCCCACTGTGGGTGCCCCTGTGTATTGCATACCTGTTTTCGAGGTCATAGTAGCCTGCCTGTCCCATGTGTACGTGTTTTTCATGTTACTGGGTGCCACCGTGTACTGCGGGAGGTTCATTCCATGCACATAGGATGCAGGGGTTGCGTGCACGGTTTTACTGCAGTTTTGGGGTGCCTGAGCATTGTGTGACCCGTCACTTAATCACCGGGGTCACATACAGCCTTGCAGGTGCAGGGGTGCTGTTAGCATCTTGCATCCCACCCCCTTCACCCCAATTGCCCAGGACAATTGTCATGTACACCTCCCATTGACACTTCTCCATCTGTGCCGGCACTACTCCATCTGTGCCATGGTTGGGATGCCACCAAAGGTGAGGGGTGCCTCAGCTGGGTGTACTCCTCGTGGTGGGCGTGGTCAGGGACGTGGCTGGGGTGACCAGGGAGTGGGGGACTCCAGGGTGTCCAGGGTGGCCGCAGAGGGGGAAGAGGCAGGGGTGCGCCAATTCAGCACAATGTTGTGCCATGTGTTGGTGCAGTCATGCCACCACCCCCTGTGGTTCCGGGAGATGCGGCTTCTGCATCTGGCACTGGCACCCATGTGACCCGGCAGTCTGTTTCATCGACTGCCACGGGCCCAAGGATAGTGGTAGCTGCAGGTGCAGCTGTAGACACCACCACCCAGGCTCAGGGTCTGCCAGCGCAGGCTGCGTTGGCACTTGAAGAGTCCATGGAAGATTTCCAACAGGGCAGGAGGAACACCATAGGTGCACGCAGGGCTGCCCTAACCGAGACACATGTCCGTGGGGCAGTAATGTCATCTGCTACCCTGATCAGCCGGGTGTTGGCAAGTGCAGGGGCAGATGCAGCCAACAACACACCGGTTGTGAGTCTACGAACCAGGACAGTCGTGGTCTATGACCCTGCCACAGCGGATGTTGCTGCGCAGGGTCCATTCGAGGGCACCCAGCAGCCACTGACCCAAGTCAGGCCTTTGGTCATCCTTCCACCTGCCACTCCCTTGGCTCAATCCACCGCTGCCACGGGCCATACTGATCAGGGTGGCAGTTGCCAGCCAGGATCCGCGCCACTATCCAAGAGGAGGAAGGTTGCACCTGCAGCACAGGCTGGGACCCCACACACAGCCACGACCTCCTGCACGTTGAGGAAGAAGCCTTTCTGTGTGCAGGAACTGGACCTCCTCGCGGACTACGTGCAGGACCACAACCGTGACATGCTAGTGGGGCCTAATTGTCAAACTACGGCTGCCCACCGTGATACCCACTGGAAGCAAGTTGCGGAACATGTGAGTGCATTCGGCCATGAGGTGCGCATGGCGCAAGAGTGCAAAAAGCATTTGAATTACCTCAAACGCAACGCTAAGGCAAAGCGTGCCTCAAATTACAACATGACTCTGGTGACTGGCAGTGGGCTGGCACCTGAGGAGGAAGACCTCACTCTGTACGAGTCACTCGTTGCGGAGTTCAGACCACCTGAATCGGTCAAAGGAGTGAGAGAGATGCTGGACTTTGATGTCCAGTCCAGTGAGTGTTGCTGCGTGTTTGTCGAGGCCATGTGTGTTTTACTTGTGTGATATGTTGTGCATGACTGCCACTACATGTCATGTGTACATGGTTCAGATGTGCAAGTAATGCAATGCTTCACTGATGCATGGCTGCTCTGCAGGATGGTGGACATGTGGAGCAGACGGGGACTGTCCTCATCACCACACTTGCACCCTACTCACATGCTGGTCACCTGGATGCCCCTCCGGTCCATGTTCCAGCTCACTGGCCCTTCTGCATGTAGCCTGGGGTGTCCTTCCTCTCAGCACTGGGACTATGTCATAGCATGACTGATGTGCATGTGTCCTCTTCCTGCATATGGGTACTCCACGTGGGTATGCTCCCTTGCCCCTCCACCCCCCCTGCACCCTAATATCACCTTTTCAGTGGTCTGCATCATTTTGCTGTAATGCAATGGCCTGTTCATGCGTCCTGTGTACATGCTAGCTTCCACCAGCCAACCTGCCAGACGCATGCATTGGGGTACATCCTTTGTACTTGATGCAGGTTGTGTCTCTTGGACTTTGCATATGTCAAATGCTCCGCAGGGACATGAGGGCCCATTCCTGCTCCATGTGCATTCCATGCATGCCCCTTTGTGTCCTTGACTGGATGATCATTGTAGTACGTGTCCAGGGTGACCTACATTTCATGGCATTTCATCAGCCTTCCCATGGCCACTGTGGCTCAGTCCTGCGTCCCACACATTTAGGGTTTGACAGTCTGTGCGGGTCACAGGCCTCAGCCTGTTTCAGGCCCACTGACTCTGTCCAACTGGTGTAGTGTCTTCTAGTCTCTTCTGCACACGTGGGTGTCCTACTGAGGGCTCATCATGTGGCCTGCTTACTGTCCCATCATCATCTGCTGTGTTGTCAGTTGACTCAGATGATGCAATTGATGCTAGTCAACACTGTCTGCCAATACACAGGTCTCTGGTCATCCTTTTGATACCATGCAAGGCACCACTGCATTTCCACTTAGGGGGAGGGGTGCTTTGCTTGTAGCCATGCAACCCATTGCATGCACATTGCACGTGATGCCTGAACTTGACCTTGCACTGCCTTCACATTTTCTGATACACATCATTAAGTACTTGTACATGTAGATAGTGAGTAACATACAAATGTTCTGCACTGCATCGAGCCACTTCTGAGTGGTATAACACCCTTCTACATGCCTAAGCACAGTAGCAATGTGAAGTTGACCCGGCATGCATGGCAGGTTCTCTTTTGTGTGTGACATGTATGCTTCATGTGTTGGCTGTCTGTGTGCTGTCTATGTGTGTGGGTGTGTTGTCTGCTTCAAACATGACTATTGATCTTTTTTTCTCTCTACTTTTCAGATGATGATGCAATGGAGCTGGAGGATGGTGTTGTCATGCCAGGCACAGGGTTGTTATCACTACAGCAACCCGGCACAAGTGGGGGTCATGGGGTGGTAGACCACGAGATCCCACATGTGCTACAGTCCATCTTGTCTTTGGCTGGCAATTAGTCCAGCCCAGATGACCACTCTGACGTCCATGTCGAGTTGGATGTGCATCAGGTCCATACATCAAGGGTGAGTGATTCTGATGTGGACACTCCTCTGTCCGCGACACCTGCACTGAGGGGTCAGACAGTGGTGGGACCTCCGCCTGTGGTGGATCGGGATGCAGGGTCACCCTCCACACCAGTCGCTGATGGGCCTGGGCCATCATGTTGACAGGGGTATGTATTCGTGCAGCCGCGGGTGGTGCCAACCCAACGAGGACAGCCAGTCCTTGGCTCCCGCAGGTGTCAAGGCTAGCAGCGCGGTGGCCGTGCGCCACCGAGCTATACTGAGTGGGAGCAAGACATGACTGCCAATTCAGAATGCCAGGGGGCAGCAATGGAAAACATCGCTGTGAGCATGGAGCGTGTGGCCCAATCCGTGCTCACCCCTGCCAGGTAGGTGCTTCTCCAGCAGCGGGCGGCACAGTCCAAGGCCCGCTCTCTCAGGCTAGGCCTGGCGGGCTCAGACAGAGCACGCCGGGCTGAAATGTTGTCTTTGTGTCAAGCAATTGCTGCTCACGCAGAGGCACACATGGAGGCCCTGAGGGCTGAGTATGAGTCCCTCAGATCCACTCTGGCTGTCCTCTTGATGTCCCAGAGTGCGCGGTCAGAGGAGAGGTTTGCACAGCTTGAGCGTACCATCTCGGCTGAGCTACATGCTTGCCGGGAGGTGCATCAGTTGTCCAGCCAGGCCTGGCAGGAAGAACTCTGTGTTACATGTGTTACCTTGCAAGAGGAAGCACGCATATCACGGGAGGTTCTGCATGCAGACCTACGTGTCATCGCCGCACAGAACCAGGCTCACCCATCCGACAGACTTGCTGCCGATAAGGGGCAAGCTGCGGCTAGGTGTGGTCAGGCTCCTGTGCCACGTCCTCCTTTTCAGGAAGAGCCAGACTCGGACGACCGGGTATCTCCCATACAGGTCGGGCTGTGCAGGCGTTGAGCCCATGGAGGTTTTTTTTCCTCAACATCATCGCATGTGGGTGTTGAGCTGCACCCTGTACCCCCCTCCTCCTGTGTGCCTCCCCCCACAACTGGGTCATATGTGGCAATTTTTTATTTTCTTTTTAGTTTAGTTAGTTAACATTCAATTTGATAGTTAGTTTAATTAGGTAATGTAGGTTTTTTTTATAGTTAGCGTAATTAGTTAATATAGTTTAAAATTGCTTGTCTATTGTGCTTTCATGAGACGGTGTGGTGCTTTGTTGCTTTTCCACTGTCTGGTCCAGCTGGGTCCTTCAAGCATGTCTCGTGTATGCGTTTTAAGCTTGGTGTCCTGACTCACATAGGACACTCCTGCTTCCCTTATCCATGGGCTTGCAAGGATGGTTCGGTGTTACAGTCTATTTCACAAGGGCTTTGGACTGTCATATCTGTGGCCTGTCTGCTGCTGTACTACTTGTGTTAACACCCCTAGTGGGGATTGTAGGGGTCTTGTCGACGGAATTTAAGCATTAGAAATGGATGGTTTCAGGAATCAGGTCTCCATTAATTGCTATGCATTGTGTTGTATGTTTATATTCTTTAATATACATGTGTTTGATGCAGTTCATGCTGTAGAGAGTGTCCGCCACCCTTTGCCTGTCAAAGTCACACTGATGGTGGGATGGAATCTGATGTACGTCTCTGACATGGTCCAGTCACAACCAGCATGAAGAGACACACACACAGGTGACTTTCCTGCATTAATTGTGTGTTTTGTGCCCTTTCTACAGGAGAATGAGCCTTCAGACCACCTTTGCTGGCAGACATGGGCCAGTGTACATCTGGCAGCTGTCCACGTTCGGTGGTGCAGACATGCACATGTGTGCGCTAGCAGTGCCACAGAGCTTGTGCTCATACATCCAACAGAAGCAGACGTGTTTCCTGGAACTCCATGCAAGGTGAGCAGCACAAGGGGCACACACCACAGCCAACCTTCCACTAGGCCTGTTGCACATGCATGCTAAGTAGCGCCACTGACAGTGAGCTTGGACAGTTATTGGTGTTGAAGCACACAGTATAGCTAAGATGAGTTGGTGGACACATGGCAAGTTGCTTTCCAAGTTCTCAGGGGTACATGCAGGGGATGTCGGACACATCCTCCAGTCCAGCATGCTCCATTGAAGCAGATGCATAAGCCCATTAGCGTTCAAAACCTGGAAAAATAGAGCTGCGCACAGGGACACCCAGTGAGGGACAGACTGGTGTGCAGTGCACATCATTTGCATGTTCAAATTGACACATGCACTACCTCTTTTATTTGGGGAATGCCAGAACACTACTTGTACTGAAGCCGTACCTCGCTATATGCATGTAGCTGCTTACCCAGGGACCATTGCATGATGTGTGAATCTTGACACATTGCTCTTCCATTTGCCACGCGCCCACGTGCGCCTGACTTACTGCATTGAAAGTGTATGAACCATCACGGGGGGAGTCTTACGTTTGGGTATGAAGCAGCAGACAAGAGTGTTTGTTTGTGGAGGAGTTACTTGCTTTGGGGCATATATGGTGGTGTGTGTGTACGTTATGGACACACACAGATTAGTAACTCTTACTATCTTTGTAGCATTGATTTGCTCCTGTTTCCGGACCTGAGAGTGCGCAGGCAGGAGGCCAGCACTCACCCCACACATAGGTCTCTCATTGACTTCCATTTGAGTCATTTGGTACAATGTATATGATGTACATGGTTTATCTGATTGAGTATGTGTTATTGTGTAAGTAGATTTTTGTCTTTTCCCTACTTTTCCTTGACAATCCAACTCCCCTCTCCTGCCCCTCTTACCGTTATACAGAATACCAATGCCTGTCCAGTCAACATATCCCTGACTCTCCTTCCCCACCGTGGTCTCAGAGGCCTGTGTAAGTTTCACCTTGCAGGCGCCCAGACCACGGAGTGGGTGGTTGGTTCGTGCCACTCCTGCCCGTGGACGCCGGAGCATTGACACTACCCATCAGTTGGTGCTGCATCATTGTATATTATGTAGCAAACATGGTACACATCCTTTTGTAGCATTGTTTAAGTGTGCTAACTTGTTTGTTCCATCATTGTGCTTGTACATGTGCTTTGAAATTTACTGCTACTTCAAGTCATCTACTGGAGACTCTTCAAGTGTTTTTTGCTGCCTACAGGCTTTTTGGCTGGCTTGTGTGTTTGGCTCCTTTGAGTTCTCTTCAATTTGGTATTTTTGCCAGTCAGCGTGGCCTCTGAGGGAGCTGGACACTATTTACATGCAAGGTGGTAGATGGGGACAAAGGGGTAGGGTGATCCTATGGCCAGGTAGACTGCAAGGAAGAAGGCTACATACCCCAGACACAGTTGTTCAGTAGGTCATGGTGATATGTGAATGAGTGTTTGGTTGTTGGACAGTTGTTGTGGCCTGCAGTGTGATGGGCGCCCTGACATTGTTATTGTGGTGTCCTATGTACATGATGTGTTCTGCTGGTGAATGCCTGTTCCTGTGTTGTGTTTACCTTTTAGGTGTGAGGGGATTGGTGTATTTTGACATGCTGGGGTGTGCACATGGGCAATGTTCACATGTGATGTGTAGAGGACACTGATGGTCACTTGATTGGACATCCATGTATTGCGTGCATGTCCGTACTGACACACACAGTCACACTATGCTCCACCACATGTACATCCACCCTTCCATGTCCAAATGTGCACACAGTTTGCCTTCTGGGGACCACTGTGTCCCTGCAGCACATGATCTATGACCATTTGTGGATCCTGTACATGCGTCAATTGTTTATTTGTTTATTTATTTTGTCCTTTTCATGTGATGCTCCAGGTGTGTCTCTGACACAATGGCTGGTCACTATGCGGTGTGCTGAGCAGTGTTTTGGAGGAGATGCACACAGCACACGTATTCAGGAGTAGGGATTTTGCCTTGGCCAATGTGCATGTGAACAGGCATTGATTGGTATGTTCATGCTACTACTGTTGGAATGCATTTGGGTATGACTTGTTTTGTGTGGGAGGTTGTTGGACAGTCATTTCATCAGATTCCATGACAGGCGTCATTGTGTGAAGGCAATTTCCATTTATCACATGTCACTTCGTATATTATTGGTAATGTGTTGGCCTTTTGCTATTGCTTGCCATGTGATGGTGTGTCAAACAAGTGTGATGTGGTTTAGAAGGGTTTGGATGACATACCAGGGATTGTGATGGCCTGTTTTGCAGGGGTGGGTGATGCACACCTTGCATGTGTTCCTTTTGGTCACACACGATTGTTCATGTTTTAGTAGCTAGGGATGCACACAATGTAGCACTTCCATGGCAACATTCTCAGGGTGGTAAGGTTGTGACAGTTGATTGTCTCTTTGTCATCATCGATTGTCACCTGGTATGTGCCAGGCCTGTGTGCACTCCGCAGGGGTGGGAGTTTAGGTGAAAAATGTAACCACAAGCTGGGTCCGGGCTGCCTCGCCACGTGCCCTATCCCCTCCAATGGGCAGCGCCTGTGCCTGCGGTTGGGGATGTGGGGGCACCACCATGTCCACTGGTATGCCCTGACGTGTTGCAACATTGTGCAGGACACATACTGCCACAATGATCCTGCACACTACTGGGGGTGCATAGAGTAGCTGCCCACCAGAGCGGTCAAGGGAGCGGAAGTGTGACTTTAGCACTCCGAATGCGCGCTCCACTATGCCCCTAGTTGCAATATGGGCAGCGTTGTATCTTACCTGGGGTGGTGTGGTAGGTTTCCGGATTAGCGTCATCATGTGGTTGCTCAGAGGGTATGTACTGTCCCCTGGAGAGATGATAATGGTTGTGATTATTGGGGTTTGTGTATTTGTTTGTGTGTGACATGCATACATGTGCACGGGCATTTCTACTCACCTAGGAGCCATGTGTCGCCATGCTGCCCAGCTTCCAGGGCCCGGCTCAGGGCGGACATTCTGTATATGAAACTGTCATGGGTGGAGCCAGGATAGTTTGCATAGACAGAGGTGATGATTCCCTTTGCATCGCATACCACCTGCACGTTGATGGAATGCCAGTTCTTGTGGTTTCGATAGATGTGCTCAGTGGCCCTAGGTGGATGTAGGGCCACATGGGTGCAATCTATGGCACCGAGCACTTTGGGGAAGTGTGCCACCCTGTAAAAGTCCTGGAATATGGCCTGCCTTTCTGCGGGTGTTCTGGGCATGTATATGTGCCTGCGGACTGAGGGGTGCACAGTCATGATTGCCAACACCTGGTGTAGGCAGCGTGACTGCATGGCCTGTGAGACCCCCCCTACTATGTCAGTAGTCTGCTGAAATGACCCAGTAGCCAAAAAATGCAGGACATTGAGCACCTTCTCCAAGGGCCTCAATGCTTGGGAGCAGAGGGTGGGGGATGTAAGGTCATCTTCCCACTCCCTGACCAGGTCTAGGATGATACGAGGTGGAAACCTATACCTGCCGTAGACCTGGTCGTCAGGCATCCCAAAAAGGCTAGTCCGTGGGGAAAAAATGCGTGCCCTGGCTATTCTCCTCCTCCTGCGGTGCCCCACGGTCAGTGCTGCGACAAATGGGGCATTCATCGTAGCTGTATATGCGTGTTTGTTGTTTGCGCACACTTTTATACTGTGCGCGGGGACACTTCCGTCTGCCTTCCTGTGGCAGACGTGTTGACGCCTGTGCGCGTCTTTTAGCGTGCACTTGTTTCCTGTATTCGAATCCATGAATACGAGTTGTTCGCGTGCGTGTGGCCGTTCCATGTATTTCCCTGCAGTACTTCCCCAGTTATGCCTTCTTTTTCATGCGTTGTTCCCCATTCCGCATGTTACGCCCCGTGACTGCCCCCTTTTTGTTGTGTGCGCCGATGTTGTGCGCTTTCCCTGTGCGCGTCGTGCACAGCGTTCGGGTTGTTGCAATGACGTGTGCGCCCGTGTGTGCCCGTGTGTGCCACGCATGGATTTGGCACACAACCAGTGGAAAACACGCGCTGGCCCTTCCTTGAATCGCACACGTGCGCGTGCGCTTGTTTTTTCACGCTTTCGCCACCTTGCGTCAGCTTGCACTGAGATTTTCGGCGCACATTTGTTCCATGAATCGGCCCACAAGTTCCAATCACATACTTGTGGCAAATATGTACAACCTCCAAAAAAAAAAACATCAGTCACCATTGGTGGCTGGTATATTTGTGGACGAGGCACCAGCCCATTCTTTCTATGTTATGTTAAACATTTAAGCTTTGATTAAAAAACATATTTACTTTTTTCACTTGCAGTATTGCATGCCCCTGCAGTGGCATAATTATCATGAACATTGTGCACATGTGGTGGTCCAGACCAGCCAGGCGTGTGGTGTGCACTGTGCTTTGTTAAGGAGCTTGGGGGGGGGGCAGAGCTTGGCTCACAGGTAAGCCGTTAAATGTTGTGCTACTCCATTGGGCGCCACTGGGTATGACAAAGGGGTAGTGCGCAGTGCGCAACTTGAAGTCTGCCAGTGAGTCTCTGGGTGAGAAGCAACTCCTGGGTATTCTCAATCTAAAATAACAGTGTGGTGCTATGGATTTATGTGTTCAGCTATTTTATTAGATTATATGGTGTTTTCATTTTTAAGTCATCTGGTACTCAGTATAACGCTTTAGATAATAAAGAATACGGGGGGTCTTGAGTATATTGAAAGAACCTTTCCCAGGTATTATACCCCAGTAAAGATAACATTATCAGGTGCACTGCATCGTGTGCACAGACAAGTTTAATAGGTTTTTTGTATCGTAGTGGTAGCTGACTCATAGATAGTGAAATCAGATACACTTAGTGGTACATGACTCATAGATACATTTATAACCAGGGAATTTTGTTGATACTAAATTCTGATCAATGATTTAATTTTCAGGCCGTGCTCATGCAGCATTTTTCTCCTGGGTAAACCGCAGCGCACGCTTTCCCCAGGGCAGTGCTTTTTGGCTTGTTTAACACAGCAATGCCACAGATACTGTGCACTTCTGTGTCCATTGATCTATTGATGTTTCAAACACTAGCTTTGGCCTGTGTTAGAAATTTTGGTTGCCCTGTTACAAATACTGCATTAGCGGAGTGAGTTGCTGAGTGTTCTACGGTGTTCCCTGGAAGTCTGTTTTTGCTGTCCATGCAGCAATGTTCGTGACTGCCTCTGCAACTCTTTATCAACTCAGCCGCACATGCGGAGCGTGTAGTGGAGTGAGTTGCTGAGTGCTCTACGGTGTTCCCTGGAAGTCTGTTTTTGCTGTATGTGCAGCGACGTTAGTGACAACCTCTACAACTCTTTATCAACTCAGCTTCACAAGCGGAACGTGTAGTGAAGTGAGTTGCTGAGTGTTCTACGGTGTTCCCTGGAAGTCTGTTTTTGCTGTCCATGCAGCGACATTTGTGACCGCCTCTACAACTCTTGATCAACTCAGCTACACACGCGGAGCGTGTAGCAGAGTGAGTTGCTTAGTGTTCTATGGTGTTCGACGAGGGTCGCGAGCAGTGAGTAAACTCCCCCTCTATTTGACTGTTCTCATTCACAGACTATTTTCAGTCATCCTAATCTTGTGATTTGCAAACATTCTACTTTCTTTGACTGCCAGTAATAGTAGTAAAGTTAGACTTCATGTGGTGAAATACACAGAAGTGCTTGGAATTGAGACCCCTTCCTCTCACGCCCCCTGTGTCTTGATGCTTTAATATGCTGGGGAAAGCACAAGGTAGGAATAAACATTATAATCTCTGCAAAACAAAACCTTACGGAAAAACAACTAAAACCCAAGCTGCTTCTACGTGCAGTGAATCACCAGCTCGTGGGGAAAAGGTGGAGATGAGTAAAGGTCCTAGGAAATCCAGCATATTACCTGGCAGATCGCCTATTCAAATAACATACTTTTTAAAACCTGACAAGGAGGGTCATGATGATAGATTTCAGAAAATGACTGCCCAAGTACATGCAAAGGCAGGAACAGGCAACTTGAGTGTAGCGTCTGTTCCCTCATTTGGTCCCTTAGATGATAACTCCTTGCTGTAGTTGTGTTATCGCCTGTGCGGTTCCAATTGGGCTGCTGTGGAACAGGGTAATATCTTGAGCACGTGGGGGGGCGATACTAATAATGGCAGTATGGTGAGGGAACACAAAGAGCAACAAGCATATACAAGACTATCTTGTACTCCCTCCCTTTTCCCTCCATCTAATGTACCTGAAACACAACCTACCACCATCCGAGAAGAGGTTGGAGAAAATAATACCCTCAATCATGAAGGTTCTGCGAGGGAAATTAATGAATTTGATAATAACACCAATATACCTATGACTAGCATATCTACTCCATCGCTTAGCCTACTGCACTTTGCCTTTAAAATCCTGATTAAATTAGGTGATAATATTTACTCCCAGTCTCAATTACACAGTGAATATTTAAGTAAGTGTCCTTATGAAAAATAGTAAGTTGATGGGCCATAATGAGGAATATGAAGAAGATGCACAGGACGTAATTGAGAAGGAGAAGACTGATAACTCAGTAGTGATTATGGAACCTATAGCTGAACAAATTTGCCCTGAAGAGCTGCCTGTTACCAATAATTCCAGGAAAAAGTCTAGAAAAATTGACCGTACTAGCAAGCAGCAGCAGGGTAACATTAAACTGGCTGAAAGTAATAAAGAAGATGAAATTGTTCCCTGTCATCCCCTCAATTCCACAACAACATCTTGCAAAGAATTGAAAGGGAATAAGAGATGTGCCCGTAAACTGACTAATCGGAAAAGGAAGAGACAAGAAATGAAATCTGGTATGTTACCAATCTGGCTCTTACAAAATAACAAAGCAAATAGTAAAAATAACAAAGCAAATAGTAAAAAAGAAGAGTGTTTGAACAAAGAATGTTCCGACTATGAAAGTGATCTGGTAGGTTCATCGATCAGCTCGGTTACGACGCACACTATTGATAAGAGGAAAAATACAGGGAAAAGAGTGAGGGTTTGTGTGGAGAATAAGTATGTCCCACTCGTAGAGCATGAGGTGGTAGTGGTTGATCCACAGACTGTGAAGATAAGTGAAAAACCCGATAAAAGAAAAAAAACACAATTAACAGAGCTTGTTTGTTGGCATTATTTGCAAAAATTCTGGGATTGAGAATTTTTAAATCATGTGACTTTGAATTTATTGAACCAATAAGGAGGCAATTTGGAGCAATATCAGGGGTACATTGTGTATTAGCAGCTACAGCTAAAGTCATTAGAGCTCCCAAAGAATCACTTGACTTTCTGGGCTATGATATGTATACTGAGATTATAAATGAAGAACAGCGAAATTAATGCTTGCACTGTAAAATGGATAAACCCGAAGAACAGAAAAATGTTGCACAAAAAGTGGAGTCTGAAAATCAAGTGGGGGTACAAAGGTTACAACAACTGGTTGGTATGATGAAAAACTCCTGCCCATAGTTTGCTCCATTGTGTCTTGGAATACTAGGGACATGCCCATTTTATCAAGCCTGGGCTTTCCCTAGATAGAATTTAACATAAGCACATTTTTTTTACTTCAGGAGACCTGGTTGGTTAATGATTTTTTAGTAGATATGCATGTGTTCTTTCAAAACCATGCAAATAAAGGCCTTAATGGTAGGCCATTCGGTGGCCTCATTATAGGAGTTTGCCATGACTTTGATTCGAAAAGAGTTTTGCCTTCTGGTACAAATGACAATGTACTAGCGGTTGTAATAAGCACGAAACAGAAAACTCATGGTGTTAACATTCTAATTATTAATGTCTATGATCCGCCCGGAGGAGTAAAAACTATGGCCAATTTCGACACGATCGACAAAATTATTACAAGCTGGTTGCCTGACACAAATTATTCGATGATTGTTTTAGGTGGTGACATGAATGCACAATGAAGTACCATGAATATGAAAGTTAACTTCAACAATTTAGCTACTATTAATACCCCAGCGAGTAAAAAATGCAATGCGCAGGGGCGGCTATGGAAAAGGTATATGGATGAATGGGGTTTTAGCTTTCTAAATGGGAGAACTGTAAGTGATACCCCTAGGAAATGTACTGGATATGTGGAAAGAAATGTTCCACGATTGCTTATATATGGGGGAACACTGATTTGCTTAACATTCTGTCTGATTTTGAAGTTCTAAATAATGGTGAAAGTGATCATGCCATGATATGTGCAAAATTAAAAATGGTTATAGATGAAAAGATTACGAGCGGTACGAGTAACATCTCTATCAACATAAAGGCACCAACATTAAATGGAACACTAAAAAATGTAAGTTAATGACATCTAAGATATATCTACTTTATGAATCTATACATATATATCTAAAAGCATGCTGATAATTTGAGTGGGGATGATATTGAGAGTATGATCAAAGGGATTAAATTGATGTCGCTTCAGTTAAAGGTACGCCTCACATTACCAATGGTAAGAAGGCTAACTGCTCCTATGATGGAGAACTGTGGGTGATAAAGCGTAAATATCACTATTCATTGTGCAAACTAAGGAATTCAAATATGGGATCTTCTGAGTTCAACAAAGAAATAAGAGGTTGAAAAATGGTTATAATAATTGGTGTAAGCGTAGAAGATGTGCCAAGTTGAACACAAAATGTCAGATCGTGATTAACACCCTTCAACACACTGAAACTAGCTCTGTGTGGAAAGTATTGAATGAAGTAAGAAATGACCAAAAGGCTTGTATCCTGAATCCCATTGGTGAGAAACTGTGGAATGCGTATATTTGTACGATGATGTATAAGAAAAATACTGAGACCTACCTTAGTATTAATTGCAGAGGATGGCCTCTCAAATTTTCAGTCAAATGCATAGAAGAAATCATAGTAAAGTTGAACAAGTCACGAGTGCCAGGTCCTAATGGACTTGCCACTATAGTGATGAAATATGATCCCTACTTATGGAGCAATGTGCTCTTTTAGGTTGTTTACCAATGTATGCAGAGACCATTGCATCCCTGAAACTTGAAAGAAAGCGATCTTAATGCCGGTGTATAAAGCAGGAGAAAGAGCCTTGCCAGAGAAATATCGGCTATTGCCGATATTAGATTCCACTGGCAAGGTGTTCACCGCAATTGTACTGGAACATATTAACGATTGGGCTCAAACGTACCGCCTTTTGCATCCTTTCCTAACTGGATTTAGATGAGGTACAAGCACGACTCATAATATTCGAGTATTGGATGCTATAACTACCAAAGCTAAAACCAGTAAAAGTCCATCTGTGTATGTCACTTTTGTAGATTTTAAATCCACATTTGACAGTGTTGACCAAAGCAAACTGTGGGAAATGTTGATGAATCCGGAATGCCCTAGTTGGATTGTAGATATCCTGGTTAATTACATGAAAACAACAGTGTACAAATTTGCCTTGACTATGAAGGCAATTTAACAATCATACGAGTGAATAGAGGTGTGAAACAAGGATGTCTCTTGGCTGCCCTTCTATTTAATCTCTATGTAGGAGAACTGATTAGATGAATAGCTGCTAAAGCCAGCTGTCCAGCTAAATTTGAAAATATCATGATATCTTCCATGTTATATGCGGACGATCTAGTGATGATAGACCATTCATTTAGAGGGATGGAAGCGATGCTTGAACTTGCTGTGGGGTAAAATGACATCACTTCCTGTGATGTCATCAGGGGTCGAGGGCCATGTTATGTCACTCCTGCTAAACTGGCATTTTGGTGAAATAACGTCCCTGTGTGTGTGTAGACATGGTGCACAAGATACTGCACTGATTGAAAGGGAAAACGGCATGCTTGATATCATTGGAACATCATTTTTGGGAACTAATTAAATAAAACCATGCAAAAAATGTATGTTTCAACCACTATACAATGTAAAGACCTAAAGGTAATGTACTCAACACCACACAATGTTAAGGAGGTTCATGTAGGAAAAATTGGCAATGAATGTTAAAACGCTTTCACAAGAAAACAGAAACGTTTGAGATCAGAAACCAGAGGTAATAAAAGAACCGGCAGATTGCGTTGACCGAATAGAAGACAGTATTAGAAATGAAAGCTGATCATTAATGCATGACGTTGTAAAGGAACATGTGCATTTTTCGCGAGACTTAGATGCTACCGAACTAATATAGGCAACTAGAATCGATAAAGTTGTGAAAAATATTCACATGAAAAGTAAACACAACCCCTGTGGTCTGCAGCCAGCAGGATGGCATTGGCAGGTCAAATATTGCTGTGCACTCGCTGTGATATAATGACAAATCTCTGTTCAAAATTCGCACTTCGGAACTGACAGAGAGTTAACAATGAACATATTTGAAGATGACATGGCTTGAACCAACATTGCATTTGTGCATGCATGGTTGAAACATGGCTTCAAATACACATTTAAACACCCTTTTTCAATGGGAAAGGTCCATTAAGAAACGCTTTGTAAATCAGGCACCCTGGACTTTTAGCTAAGTGTCCACATTTGCTTCAAGCTCAGTGACCTTGAAAGACGTCCTAAATAGACGTCGCCTATTCGACAATGCAGCTGTTAAATTATTCTTCATCATAGCACCTGCGTGGATGGGCGCGCTTCTGTCTTTCAAATTAAGGAGGAGCTGCCATCGTGAATGTCGGAATGACTGCACCTTTAAAGCAAAATAAATGCAGTTCAATAACGGCAAGGTTTCGGGTTAAATATAAGCACCTCATTTGCATTCGTGGTGGCCTTGCCTCTCTCTTAAACAAGCACCAAGTAGAGAAATGATAGAGCGAGAAGAAACATTGACTCCATGGAGAATTGCAGTAATTAGTCTGACCTCAAAGGGTAAGACACCAGGAGCAAAGTGAGCCTTAGCAGCGTGACAGTGCCTCGGAGCAGGGAATACCCTTTCAAGTCCAATGCCTCCATTTCCCCCCCTGCCCTTTCCTTTGTTCGCCGCAGTCTAACATTGATAGGCCCAAACCATGTAAATCATCACAAACTACACGGAAAAGTCGAAAACGGGAAACACCCTTTACTTGATGATTTACATACGATAAGGAGCTGGAAGAGATTCCATGTCACAAAAGGGGGAAATGTAAGGATTCAATCTTGCGTTCTCCTCTCACAAGCTCTCCTCTCGCATGTTTTTTTATTCAAAATCTCAACGATTTTTGCAGGAAAAAGCAAACAAAATAGCATTTTAAAATGTTGTTTTATCATTCTTAATGTGATCTATTTAAATATTAACTTTCCATATATATATATAAAAAATGAAAAAGAACAACATACATGCATTCAATACATTAATAAACATTCTGAGAATAATTTCAATTATTTTAGCCATCCATGTTATGTTATGTTATTGTGCATTTGTATAGCACCTTATTTACCATTGCAATGTAATCAAAATGATGTGGGTTGAACGTCCTCGTGGACCGGAGTCCAGGTGAGTGGAGAGAGTGGGGTACTAAATAGTGCTTCAGTGCACTCAGAATGTGTGCAGCCAGTGTAGTTTACGTGGTCTGTAGCTGCATTTTAATGCAAGGCGGGATGCAGTGGTGTGTGAGGTCAGCAGAATCTGTTCAGCAAGGGGATACACCTCGGAGTTTGCATTCCTGCAGTGGTGGAGCTTGTTAGAGATTATGTGTGCAGCTAGGCCAAAATTGATTGAGGGGTATAGCTGCATTCTATTTGTTGGTGTAAAGGAGAGAGTGAGCATATTGTTATGTGTGAGCGTCATAGATTGTGGAAGAGCCCTATTTCAGCTTACCTTCCAGTGCAGTCCATAAAGGATAATTCTTTATCAGTAACATCCAGGAAGGTATGCAGCCTGTAGTATTAATGCAGGACTGTATGTAAAAGGTACATGTAACCCATAATAGACAGAAAACTCACAATAGCTGTCTCGCAGAATGCAATAATGTTCATGTATGCATATAGGAGACCAATTGAAAGAAAGGAAAAAACTACACATACCGTAGCATGGGTATTGAATGCAGATTAGAAGCTACCAGGAAGGTGTCTTTATCCAGACAGACTGAGATTAGAAGTGGGATATGGTTTTCAAATAGTTTTGCCATTACATATCAAAGGCACAAATGCCTGTGGTGTGCAATATAAAAATGCTCACTATTAAAGTGGAAGCAACCCTATAGCCAGTGAAACCATGAATAAGTCTTTTATGAAGATCATACCATGAGAAGGCAATCACTCTGAAGGGCTAACAATTTTGAAACTGGCAATATAATATTAAATGAGATGCCCAGGATCACACATTGGTTAAGGGCTGAAGGGGTGAAGCTGGGATTTGTGCCAACTCTGCAATTTATGCATTTGAACACTTTCTTTTTAGTTCTTACCATGAACTAAAACAATCTCATTTTATAAAAATGGACTTGGAAAGTACACAAATGACATTACCAAACATGACCATTTTTTAAACAAATTATTATAGAAGGGTGTTATGCAAAATGGGAATGGTTCTAGCTTCATTCTCTCCATCATCAAGGGAAGTATATACGTACCAGCATACCGATAGTTGTGATTTAACAAATGTAATCTGGGTTTGTCTTTTGTATTTTAAAGCTTTAAATACTTCCAAAACAATGGCTTGTGAGATTTTCATTTATAAAACGTGCATAAAAATCTTTGACTTTTACCAAAAAGCTAACCGTTTTATGTGTCAAACAAGCAGACCTTGAAATATGCTTGCCTAAGGCCTGCAACATCTGGTCCGCTCTCTTCTGTCTATCACCCCTTCTACTCAAATGGCCTACATAAGAAGAAAGATCAAGTAATGGGCTAAACAATGTCAGAAGCATGGAGGAAGGCAAACCACACTGAAGACAGCAAAGTAATGTAAGATATTAGATGATTTGACCAGGATCACTGTATCGTCTGCTGTTCAAAGCCAGGATACAAGCATGAACGCTTTCGTTCCATAGTCTTGAATTTGGACACTCATCCACCTCTTGGACTAACCGTTTATGCCATTGTTGGAGGCGATTGCCTAGGTTTTACAGCACCCCATCTGAACAAACCAATTTCTAGACCTTCACCATACGGATGATATGTTAGTTTTTATAGCATTCCCTATCTGGTGCATGTATATTGCTGACACCAACAGATGTTGATCTGCAAAACAAAGTATATATGCAAGCAGTATTATAAACTTCAAACATAGAAAAGGCTCAGCCAGACTTGCTGGAATGTGATATTCTAATTTTGCATATGAACACATATCCCTGCAATGGGTGCTTCACACACTGAGCTAACTTCTGAAACATTGTGGCGCTCAATTTATCAATATACCTTTCACGGTTGCCTATTACAAATGATCAACATAACTCCCACAGGAAGGAAAGAATGCTACAGCTGTGCCGTAAGGAACACACAAGCTGTGTATGCCAAAGTGAACATAGAAAGCAGTACATGCTGAATTGATCAAGGCAGAATGTACTTGTCAAAATAGAAAGGAATTGGGTTTAGAGCCTCAGCAGCACCCCATAAAATATCCTGATGTGTGCTATGTAAGACTGGTGAACAATGGAATCTTACTTCTTCAATCAGGCAGCCTTGTGGGGCCCCCCTCAAAGGTGGGGCCCTGGGCAAGTGCCCCTTCTGCCCTCCCATAAAAACGTCTCTGGGTTCAGAGAATTGGTTCTCCGAGAAAGATTCTCAGTCTAGCGCAGAGTTTGTTCTGATTACCGGCTTGAGGTTGTCTTTCCCTGCTTGGTAGTGTTATCAGTGTTGAGTTGCCCTATTACTAATCTTTTTTGGGTTAAACAAATTGCAGATCTATGATCGTCCCTGTGTCTCATTGAGTCTGCCATTGGTAATTGGAAGATACTTTCTCATTGTACAGGTAGATCCAGTTCTGTTCTATCGGACCTACGAATACTAGCTGGTTCCGATGACTGGTGTTCAGTGGACCCAGGGACCAGCAACAGCCACTATGGTCATCCCTGTGTGTTGTTGGGTTGGCAGATTGCTTGTAGGATGATACCTTCTCAGTGTGCATTTACTTAAGTTCTGTTCTATCGGACATACAAGTACATCCTACGTATGAAGACCAGTGCTCTGAGAGCCCGAAGGTAAAACAAAAAATCAGGCTGTGCTATAAGGGGTGGGTCTCACCTG
This sequence comes from Ambystoma mexicanum, assembly GCF_040938575.1. Lineage (NCBI taxonomy): Eukaryota > Metazoa > Chordata > Amphibia > Caudata > Ambystomatidae > Ambystoma > Ambystoma mexicanum. The sequence goes on from NC_090937.1 coordinate 107,577,218, forward strand.
GCAGTGTTATATGCAGCAGGGGGTGTAGGCAGATTAGCAAAGGAAATCCCCTGCATTGTAATTCATCATGTTTATAATGTTAAAAAGTGAGTCGTATTTTTAAAAAGGCTTGTTTGCTCTGTTTCTGTTTTTTTCGCTTCTTCTTTTCAGATAATGATGAAATATACATGGTAAGATGTGAATTGTGAATTGTATTTGTCTGCAATATAACCAGTATATAAAAACAAATTGTTTACAGTCTTTTATTGCATTTGGGATTTAATATGTGGACACAGGGGAGATGTATTCTCTTTGGTAATACATTTGTCAATTTGCCCATGCAGATAGAATAACAAACAGAATAAGCAGTGCTGAAATAGGTGTGTGTGTGTGTTTGTGTCCTCCTTGCATGTTGTTTGGAGGGAATCTACTATAACATATTGATTACTGGAGGTCTTCTATGAGTCAGTAATGCTTATGGGCATAGATCACTGGTCTAGATAAGCCAGTGATAGATACCGGCCACAGGCTGTAGGTGGCACTCTATATAGAAGTGTTGGGTTTTCTTGCATGTATAGGTCCAATGCCCTCTATAGATCACTCGGAGGTATTCTATTAGAAAAGAAGGTTTTGTTCATGATGGGGTTATGACGTAAGAAAGAAAACTATGCTCACCACTAAATACTGAAAACCATATATTACCACAAAATATGTTCGGTAATACAATTTAAAAGGTTCTCCAATATAATATAACAAGGTATGGTCACTAAAATGATATGAGGCCAAACCCAATTTAAATGCAAGAATAAGTGATTGCCAAACTACCGCTCATCTTTTGGCGGTAAGAAAATACTGCCAATCCCAAATTTACACAAAATATCTGACAGGGGTTAGAGTGTTGCTGATCTGGTGAGTGTTTAGAATTTTGATGACAGGCGGCAGCAGCTTGATGTCACTCCTGATTCAGAGTGTATTCTCTTGAGGTGGAACAGAGTCAGTCCTTTGCTGAAGATTGGTTATAAATGCCAGTGGGCCCATTTTCTGTGTTCTGATCATTGTTTATAGCAGGTGGATGGGTATTCCTGTCGGAGTTTATGGTTTGAATTGCTGAATTATATTGTATCATTGTCCCTTTCGAGAGCTAAGAGTGCTAGGGAGCTCATCTGAATGGAGAGCGTAGTGCATATCTGCAAAAGAAATTAGAGCAAGTCCAACCCAATCATTCTTAATCGTGCGCCCCGGGTGAAGGAGTTCATGGCATCATTTTCCCAGGCAGATCAGGGTAGCATGCCTTGATCAGAGACCACATTGGTTTATCTTAACACTTCTATCTAAATGTGACGCATGGCTAATCTTCACAGATCTATGCAAATGTGATGCATGGCTATTCTTTACAATTCTATGTAAATGTGACGCACAGCTAATCTTTACAATTCTAACAAAACGTGACACATGGCTAATCTTCACAATTCTACCTACATTTAACCCATGGCTAATCTTCACAATTCTATCGGGATGCCATGCATGGCTATTCTTCACAGATCTATCCAAATGAAATCCATTGCTAATCTTCCTAATATGTCAGTTTTAACACATTTCCCGCCCCCAAAATACATTTTGGTGCAACACATTTAATTTACAGCAAAATACATCTAAATCCTGAATGAAGTCTGCCCTCCAGTATACTTGTAGGTAAAACACATTTCCATCCACAATTCAGTACAATTGCTAACTCTGAGGCGTATCATAATGGCAGACTATCGAGGCTAGCACAATTCAACTCAGAGGCTAAGTATGTCAGCATATTTTACAGAGTAGTAGTGTATGACTAGCTGGGTTTCTGGAGCACAGTAATGGTTGCGCTTACTGCCCGTATGGCCTTTTAATGGCTAGTTATAGGGTGTGGCATTGTTCAACACAAATTAGCTATGGTGCGTAGCATAATGACTAACTATGGGGTGCAGCACAGTTATATCTCAGAGCGCACCAGGGGCATATAACAAAGCAAACCAACAGTTTGGTTGTGAAATATGGCTACCGTACATAAAGTAGGCTCCATCAAGAGTATAGCTATTTTACACACTTAGACTGAGTGCCAAAATGGCTAACTTACACCATTAGGCTTGATAACAGGTAAGAAGAGTAGTGGGGTTTTTCTGAAGTAGAGTAATGGCTGTACTCCTCACCCACACCACACATACCTTATCCGTCACTGTAGGCTGTCTGTGTCAGGCGTCCGAGGCGGTCACAGGCAAACATGGGGTGGAGCTGCTTCTTTGGGAGCTGTTCTTTGCCCTTGGTCCTTAGCCAAAGGCTGCCCAGGCAAGGCTGCCCTGGGATGGCTGGTGAAGAAGGATGTTTCCTTGTCTAGTGGCTAAGGACACTAGCCAATCAGAGGAAGTGAAAGCAGGCTGTGGCCTATGGATTACTAAAAATATTTGTAAATTCCGCTTAAAACACAGATAGAACCCCCTCCCCCCCAGAAATACCCCAAACAGGCTGGAAACATCTTACCAGGTGCTTGCTGTACAGGATGTCGATGGATTACTAACTGAAAGCCAGGGAAAACTACAGGCAATGGTCAGGCACCCCTGACTCCCTTGGTCAATTGTTATCAACATGGGAGGAGAGAGGAAAAAGGAACAGAAATAAACAAAGGATTGCATCCTCCAAAGCAATCCTCTCTAGAATTTGAACCGGCAGACAAAATATGATTTGTAAATTCCACTAAAAACACAGAAAAAGCAATCTCCACAAATAACCCAAAAAGACTAAAGACATATTACCAGGTGCTTGCTGTAAAGGATGCCTATGGATTACTAACTGCAAGGCAGGGAAACTACTAACAATAGACACCCCCCTCCACTTAAAACACAGATACAAAACCGCCCAAAAGACGTCAAACAGGCTGGAAACATCTTACAAGGTGCTTGCTGTACAGGAGGCTATGGATTACTAATTGCAAGCCAGGGAAACCTACAGTCAATGGCCAGGCAACCCTGACTCTGTCAGCCAATTGCTATCAACATTGGAGGAGAGAGGAACAAGGAACAGAAACTAAGGACTGCACCCCAAAGGCAGTCCTCTCTTGTGCTTTCTGTACAGGATGCCCATGGATTACTAACTGCAAGCCATGAAAAACTACATATGTCTATAACAGTCTCCAGTATAAACTGTGGGACTCCTGGCGATTCCCTGATCTGTCCAGGTAAATGAAGTGATAATGTATATAATTAATCTGAGTGTCCCGAATGGATGAAAAACACGTGTGACTCAGTGGTGTGTTAGTAAAATGCTTTACTCATTTTTCAGTCATAACAAATTTGGTAGCCTAATACATAAATGTGATTCCAATCACACAGGACAAAAACAAAAAATGATATACATATTTTTTGGTTGAATAGGCAAAGAAATAAATTCACATACAGAATAAACAACAAATACATTTATTACAAAACATGCTTTACAGAGCAGATTGTTCCCATGTCCTTTACTGGGAGCAAAAATTCTAATTGTATTTGCTGATTTCAACATCTTAGAGATGACAGTGTTGACATTTGGCACTGTGAGGGGGACTATCAAAATAGGTGTGTTTCAGCCACTTTTAGCAAACTATGATGCTTTATATTGGGCGGCCTTCATCAGGACGGAGTAAAACTTTGTGTGAAAACAATGAATGATGGATCCTGTGTGAATCTGTGAAATATCAAACAAACAATAGTGTTTGAGTTACTGAGTAGCCATTCGGGTATATCATTAGTAATTGAACAAGCTATTATTGCTTTTAGTTTGTGAAAAACAACTTTAGAGTGGCTTACAATTTGGACCTTGTTGAACACATTGCAGGACGCCACTTATGTTGATTAAGGGGGGTTTGGGTAAGGATGGAAATAAAACTCTCATGGCCTTGTGGTTAACAGGCTGTTAGGAAAAAGGAAGGATGGTGAGCAGGAATAACATGGAGGTGCGCTATTGCTGTGTCATGGTTCTAAACCTTCCAGGTATCATCCCTTTATTTTACTTTGGCATACACAGATACACCACACAGTGCTACAGGGGTAGCACTATTTGTCAGAGTCAGAGGAAGTGTGCCAAGATCTGAATTTTACCCTCATAAATGTAGGCTAAAATAGATCTGGAGTAAGCACAGAGTGGCAGTAATGCAGGGGACAAGAAGATTTGGTGGTTCCTATAAAAGTGGAGTCAAACGCCTACAATTGATTACGGGGTGCAGAGCGAGACAAAAGTGTGGTGCTGCACTCAAGGACAAGAGGGAGAGAGCATAGCCTGACCCAGGTGTTCAGGTTCAAGGATGTAGAGGGAAATATGTCTGAAAATGCAAGTGCGATTGGAGATAGATTAATAAATAATCCATTTGTAAGAGATAATGAGTTACCAGACATAGAACTTGGAAGAGACGGTACAGACAATGATAGGAGCAGGAATAAGGGGAAGTTGGGGGTGAGCAAGAACGGTGATTGGAAAACATCTGTCCCAAACCTTAATAGCAATGGAATCCTCATCGGGATTAGGGCCCTTAGTTGAATAGTTAGAAATCTAACTTGCAATAGTCAATGTTGTTCTTAAACTTTTCTCTAGTTATTGTTGTTCTTATCACATGTTTTCTCACTATTTATTGTTGTTATATACTTGACTGGAGGAGGTTTGGGTTGGAAGGGGCATATAGTGTTCTTAGCCAGCCGTGAGGGCCAGCCTTACTTCAGCACTGCAGGGTCCCTGCCTTGCATGGCGCGGGCGACCCTTGTGGCACAGGCATTCAAATGCATATGCCGGGCAAGGGTGTCAGCGGTTAACCTGGTTGCAGCAGGGGTTTACTTTGTGGGGTGAGATAAATAAATACGTATTGAGAAGACTACCAGTCTACCGGCTTGATTGGTGTCCTTATTACAAAAACGCAATAGCAACTCAAACATCAACGTAAATGAGTAGCAGCAGTACAAGTGGTTGCAAAATGTAAGCCATTAACAATTGCTAGCTTTGCACTGGTGACATACAACCACCTTTAGTTTAAATGTACTGTACGCTAGGTGCACATACCACAATTGGACCGATTTGAAATAACAAAATTATCAACAAATATTCACACATCATTTTACTGACCAGTAATTCTGGACCCTGTGCGTGTTCCTAACCTAATCCCATGAAACTAGGGTTTGCTTCATCATTTATTGGGGGAGCTCAGTGGCTGCCTTGCAGGATATCATCATGGGTGGGCACCTGAAACTCATCTGAAAATGATCTGCTTTACCCCTCGATCGCTAGGGTAACCCACCACTATATCAGTGTGATGTGTGACCCTCCTATGTGTATTACCCAGAAGTGTCGGAAGCAGCCTCTTTTCCTGCTTGTTCCTGTTCCGGATCTGAGGTGCGGCTTGACATGTGCATTGCTTCGGCTGTGTTGGTGAGGGTCCTTTCCTCAAATGCGAGCATGCTGGGGGCGGTGTTAAGCAGCAGAGGAGCGGCTGGCGTGTAGCGTCTGATGTGAAGCCGCCGACCCGTTGGAAGAAGGACGGGAATTACTCGGGCGGCTGTGGTCGTAGCGTGTTGTGTCGCTGTATCGTTGCCCACTGCCCTAAACTGCCATAAACTGCCATAAACTGCGAGCAGTGGACTCCTGAGCTGGTACAGGTGAACCTCTTAGAAGACGGTCAGTGCAAATTGACTTTGTCCCGCCCGATAAATGCTGAGCTAGGACTTCTCCTGGTGTGACAGCGATTCGCCACTTGGCCGGCTCCTTGCAGCTTTTCTTGAGGGAGTTCTGGTGCTGTAATACTGTAATGCTGCAAGACTCGGACGAGGTCTGAGTATTTTTTGTGAATATATATAGCGGACGTGAGCAGGAGACTGCGGGGAGAGAAGCCCTTTTATTCTGCTCACTGAAGCAGAATATTGTTCCCAAGGATACACCGCTGTCATACTGCGTAAGCCAGGATGATTGTTAAGGGCCTAAGGGGGACACTTTCTGAGTAACTCCCTATGAGTGGAGTGCACTCATTGGATGCTCTGCAGTGGAGTATAAGATAAGGGCTCCAACGTGGCAGTGTTCCTGATTTGCGATTTGTAAATGCAGTGTTGGGAGAAGAAGGGTCTGGGGCGCATCCTCTATCAGAGATCATTGTTCCTTGGAGTTGTTCCTTGCAGACTCAGTGCCTATTCTTGTCCTGACCAAGCCTTCTGAGGACTTGAAGTAGGCAGGACAAGCACCTGGTCTAGCGGCACCATTTTGCAACTTTGGCTGTGCTCACTATACCAAGAGTGGTGAGGGAAGTATTGTTGCGGATTTCCCCAGGCTAGGGCCAAGTGGACCAGTGTGCCTTTGAGCAAGATTGTGTGCCGATAAATATCTCAGAAAGGCACTCCATTTGTGGTGGCTCATAGACCCTCAGCGGCACTTTGTACTAACTTGCAGATTGAGTCACATCGGGATTGAAATCACTGAAAGACTATCTCTCTTGTATCTTTTGAGTTGGGAGATACAAAATGCCACCCACAAAAAGGACCACTGAACCTAAATATAATTTAAGAAGAAATAAAGAACAAGCCAAAGAACTCTCTGACGAGGATCCCAAAGGCGTGAATATAAACACAAAGAAGAAAACCAAGAGGAGTGTTCCTCTTGATCAAGGTGTGATCACAGGCTTCTTTCCTCTGAATCCCCAAGTGGAAATTATCTCCACGGTCATGGAAGAAATTATTGCCCCTGAGAATGAATCTTCAGTGGCATCTTTACAATTTTGTACTTAAAATTTTGTTTCAAATGTCTGTATCTATTCTGGTGAATACAAATTTATTGGCAACAGACAAGGTACAAAGAAGTCAAATTGACGATGATACGGAATGTAAACTGTCAGAAGCTATTCAGATTGCGAAAGAGATACAGAATTTACACAACCCAGGTCAGGATCCCGAGTTTGCAGAGAACTCTGAGGTCTTAGCTCCCTCTCTCTCTAAAAAATCCAAAAAAGAGCAGTCAGAGCAAAGAAAAGGAATGCCTTGGGAGAGGGTTGTTTGATTAGTTGGTTAATACCTGAACAGGAGAAAATTCATGAGCCGGCTGTGGACCTGGAGGACATGGTAAATGAGTCTCCGATAGATGAAGATTTTATTCCTCTAAGTGCGCCTGAGGCCCCAAGAGCTCAATAGGGGCTGAAAGCCACAGTAGCTGCTCTGACATATCAAGGCAATGGTAAGAAAGAAGTCTGGGGCAACCGCATTTGTCTGATTAAAAACCTGTATCAAAGCGGTGATCATAAATGGCTCTCGCAATCAGATTTTCTGACAAGTTTGCATTCAGTTCCACAACTACGAGTACTGTAATCTGAAGATTTCCAATTTGTGGAACCGCTGAGGGGATCTAACCCGAAGCTCTCAGCACTGCACTGCAAAATCTTGTCCACAGCGCAAATGCTAAGGACTTATAAAGATGAAATGTTGGCAGCGGATATCGAGAACGACGCCAACCTGAATCACGTAGACCCTAATTGCTTGGAGGTAGAAACTGAATTGCCAGCTACTATTACAGCTTGCCCATGTTTACATACTGATAAGAAGGTGGAGTTAACGGAGGTGCAGCAGGTTTTAAAGTGGTTGGCAGACTCACTGCCCATGGTTATATCAAAGCAATGAGATCTCTCCATCCTGTCATGGAACTGCCGAGGCTTTGCCCATTTATTATCACCTAAGGGGTCTATGGACCAAATTGCCTCATGCAGCTGTATTTGTTTACAAGAGATATTGGCCAGGTACCATTTGATTTTAGATGGGTTTAAGGTGTATCAGGCCTTTGCCAAGCGAGGAGAAAGAGGACGACCTTATGGGGGTCTCATGATAGGGGTAATGCATGCTTTAAGTTCTAGGTAGATTGATGTGACACAGGAAGATAATATGATGGTGGTTAAAATGGAGTATGCATGTAAGGGGAGCCTGGGAAGATTTTTATTAGTGAACCTCTATAATCCACCAGGGGTGGTATTGAGAGAGTCTATACAGGATGCCTTGCATGATCTATTGGCAAACTGGTTGACGTTACACGAGAATGTAGCAGTGTGTGTGCTTGGCGATTTTAACTGCCATATGTCAGGGGAGGAGGGGAGAACAAATAACCCAATATTAAAATCTAAATGTGTTTTGGCCCATAGAAAGAGCGATACTGAGGACCTAGGATGGTCACAATTTTTTGAGAATTGGGAATTTGTAATGATTAATGGTAGAACGGGTAGCGACCCCCCGGGCAAACACACATGGAGAAATGGAGCAATGGTTATCGTGCTGGACTACATGTTTGTCTGTCCGAAAATGTTGCTGCTCATTGAAGACATGGTGATAGCGTTAAATAAATGGAGTGACCATGCTACTCTAGCGTGCACATTGGCTATTCCTGACGGTAGAAAGGCACCTGGTGGCATAGGAAACGTGAAGGTGAATCATGTGGGTACAAGAAATCGCTGCTCAGATAAGAATGTGCAGCTAGCGAAGGAAGCTTTGATGATGTATAACTACCCTTAGCTCTCGGAATTCCATACAATGTCAATAAACACAATAGAAAATTGGATTTGCGCATTCGCTGGTAAACATGCGGTTGCCCCAGTAAGAGCCATGATTAGTGAACAGGGAAAACAACCCCTATATGAAAGACTGATTCGAGATGCAAAGAGGGATATGAGGGCAGAGCTTCGGCAAGCTAAAAAATCATGCATGCCATTTGGGTCATATCTCACAACTATCAAGAGAATTAAGAACAGATATCGAGTTATGATCAAGGCCAGGCCAGGAGAAGCACAGAGCGAACTGAATCTTGGCAAAGGTTAGTCCAGAACATCTGCTCAAGAAAGTCCCGTAACATCTGGTCACTCCTTAGCAAAGCTAGGGGGAACACGATAGGACAGTTGGTGAACCCTATTGGTAGGACTGAATGGGTAAGATTTCTCGAGCATCGGAAAGCAATCACTCATTTGGAGGAAATAACTCTGTGGCGGAATGCTCCATCAGAAACCTCCATTGATATATCATATGCTACGCTTTTGGCCAAGATTACATTGTTGAAATCCTCTAGAGCTCCTGGACCCAACGGCTGCATTGCTTTCCATCCTGTTTAAGAAGATCCTAACGAAGGTAAAGTGCCATATTCTTGCCAGACGGCGATCCTAATCCCTGTGTTTAAAAAGGGAAATCACCTCGATCCTAATAATTACAGACTGCTCTCAATGTTAGACACATCAGGAAAGCTATTTGCCTCTTTAATACTAAAAAAAACTCCAGATTTGGGTGCACCAGTCTAACATCCTTTGTAAGTTTCAAAGTGGATTCATAAAAAGCTATTCTACCGCCCATAATCTCTTGGTCATGGACATTATGCGAACTAGAGCACGGTAGAGTGGGCAACCACCCCTGTATGTATTATACATCGATTTTAAGCCTGCTTTTGATTCTAGCCCAAGCGGTAAATTGTGGTTGAAGCTAAAGACGATGGGCTGTCCCGACAACCTTCTTTGTTATCTTAGGTTGTTGCACCACAATACCACTGTGAGATTGAAATTAGATCAGGAAGGCCATGTGACTGAAGAGATCCCGCAGAGCGGTCAAACAGGGGTGCGTCACCGCCCCCTTGTCTATAATTTATACCTCCGTGACATACCTGCTGTATTAGCTTTTGCTAACAATTGCCCTCCGAGAATTGGCAAAGCTTCCTGTTTGGTCTTTGCCTATGCAGACAACCTAGTCATATTTGACCATACCATCAGCGGGGATACGTAGATCTGCTTTGGCACTCTGGGAGTATCCTGAAAGGAACTGCCTTACCATTAATTTAGAGAAAACACAAGTTATAAGATATGCAAGTAAAAAAATGGCATGCTTTAAGCTATTTGTTGGTAATGTTGAAATCTTGTATGTTCCGCAATATAGATATCTTGGATCCGATTTCGAACCTAGCGGCAACTTTACCACATGTAAGCAAAGTCGCGCTATTAAAGCAGCTCAAATTACTGCATTGTTCAATAGCTTTACCATAAAGCAGGGAGGCTACACACTATGGGGAATCCGTCAATTGTATATTCAAGTGTTGTCCCCCATGATGACCTATGGCCTTGAAGCACTGGGTCAAATTGACCTGAATTGGCTCCAGGTTATTGAGGGGACATTTTGGCGGAGGATATTAGGTCTCCCGGCTGTATTCCTGTGGCCCTGATAAGGCTTGAGCTAGGATTGATATCCCTAAAAGCACTAGTTCTGAAGAAGAGGGCTGGGTTATATCTTAAAATGTCCTGTGGAGCAGAAAATGCATTTCTTGCTACAGTCCATCAAGAAATGAGTAAAGAAAGTACTACCTGCCTGTTGACAAGATATATGGAAACATTTTTGAAGGACATAAGTTGGTCACAACGGGAGGGGTGCTTCTCAGAGGTAAGGCAGATTGCATTAGGGAAACGGGTAGAACTATGGGATTGGTTGGAGAATTTCGACCATCTCCGTAGGTTAAAAAAGTACCAATTTGTACAGTTTAAGCTCTATACATTTAAGAACCAGCAGAAATACCTGAACCTATGTCCTTCTAAGAGAGTTCGAAGATTTATTCTCCTATTAAGGCTGGAACAGCTCCCCATTAAGACAACTACTGGGGTGATGTATAAAATCCAGATGGAACAGCATTTTTGTCGTCTTTGTAATATTTAGGAAATCCCTGAGTCGGCCAAACATGTGTTGACTGAATGCCACGCTATGGCTGATGTAATTAAATATTATGTTGGCAATTATGTGCACAACTGGGATACGATTAGGAGATGTCTTTTTGAATACATTGTACAAACACTGAGAGTATGAGCTTACTAGCTGCCCTTTATAAGATCTGGTTGAAGGTTGAAGCCAAACTGGGTATATAACTATAAGGGCCCGGGATATCCCCAATACAAGTGTAGATTAGTAAGAGGTATTGGAAATGTCACTTGGTTGGTTAGTTTTAGCTTCAGCCAAACTTATGATGATAACAACTAAAAGAAGAAGGGGTGATTCATAAAGCCATAGTTGGTATAAGGACCCTGAGGGGTGGTGGGATTTTAAGTTCTGTAAAGCAATTTGATGGAAAATATGAAATATGCTATTCAAATTGTGAGATGGAAAACAAAGTTATTAAGTTTTGTTCTGTATCGGAATAACTATTTTTATTATTATATTGGCATGGTTTTATTCTATACATTCTGTGTATTTTTTCTTTTTTTGTTCTTCTTCCCTTTTTTAATTGTGCTATGTGTAAAGTTTATTATGTAAACTAAATCACATTAAAGACACTATTATTATTACCCTTTTAAGGGTATGTGTCCCTCCCACATGTATTGCCCTTGATAGGCCATGACTATGTCATGAAGATAATAAAAGGATGCCCTGCAGGCACATGCAGCAGAATGGCTGCAGACTCCAACTATGAAACTCCTGTTGTCTCTGTCTCTCATTTTGGGCCTGCAGGCCCCACGTCTTGTGATCACGGCCCTGCAGGTACCTGTAGGTCTGGGCCACCCAGACCAGCCTGGTGCCCTGGGTCCAGCCCAGGCACCCACCATCCAGGATGTTACCCGGCATCCACGGTACTCCAGCACCCACGCTGTGTTCCCACAGCCTCACAGAGCCAAGCCCTGCAACTACCTGTAAGTCCGGGTGACCTGGACACACCAGCATGGTGCTGGGCCCTCCAGCACCAATGAGGCCAGCCGCGTGACCATGCCAGCCCCACAATAATTAGCACTGCCTTGCTCATATACAGAATTTGAATTGTATCAAACTTTGACAAAAATAATCTACAACTGCCTCCCGAACCTCATCTTTGACAGGATGTGTTCTAAATAAAAAGTATGTTCAACAATCGGCCACGACTGATGTATTATAATCTGATATTGGCATTATCTATGCATTTGAGCAACATAACATACGCACGCGCCATGATACACATTACAGAGACATCATATTATCTTTTATTCAGAAATTGAAGTGCAATCGTCCAATTTCCCAAATCACGAGTTTGCTCGCAAACAAGATTAAGGCAGGCCCGGGAAAAGCAATGGACATAATAAAAGTTAATGAAATCGCTCTTGCTTTGTTATTCCCGTCATCAGCTGTGCAGTAATCTTGCTGCCACTTGCAATGAACTAAGGAGGGTTCACTGCAGTAGTTTTCTCTTTACCAGCACTGCAAAATACTCCCAGTACAATGCTATTTAATCGTAATTAAAATAAAGTCTTTGCAGAGCCACAGGAAATCTGCAAAGGTGAATCACACAGGAGGCAGAGGAACAGAAGAATGCGGCATAAGCAAACGTATTCTTTATGCACGTGGGCACTCAGTAGAATCGTCAGCACTTTCATTTATCACTGAGAAACATTTTTTTTGCTCACAGTTCTTTGGAGAGTTACTATTTTCAGGGAAAATGTTTTCCAAAATTCTTCTGATACATTAAAAAGGCTGTGGTAGGCACTTGGTGAGTAGCACTCATCACAACTTATTAGCAAAAGAAAAGAAGAACGTAGTCCATAGGGTTGATGAAACCAAGGTCCTGATGCAACAAGATGAGGACATAATATTCACAACATATGGATTATTTCAGGTATCACTGCTGAAGGCCACAGCTATATGACTGTCACTATGATGACAGATTTACAGAATTTGAAATTAACAAATTGTTGAACTTGACGTTGTCCAGAGTATGGGACGAAATATAGTGGCATGTATGTTTACATAAATACCTATTGCCTGCTCTGTCTATCTGCTCTGTCTATCTTGAAGATGCTATTGGCCAAATCTTTGAAAAGGCTCTGCTGGTTTCCCCAATAAAGAGAAGCAACTGTCAGGTTTCCAGGAGAGCCACAATGAACATGCATGAGAAAAACAAATACACAATGCACTGGTCTGGTAATTCCTTGCCCATTTCTTGCTCATTCTTTATATCCACCTCATCTTTACAGTTTTATTTGTCGACAGGGTTGTGTTAAATCTCATTGATAAAGAAGCTCGGGTGGACACGTGGGTGACAGGTGCAGTAGTGGAATTGGGGCAGTTTGCCCACACATCCCATCTCGATATCTAACAGTTTTTATTGTGATTTAGTTTACATTGAAACTTTACACACACATTTATATTTAAAAAGAAAATTATTATCATATAAAAAACATATTGTGCATACACAGTATCTCCCATAAACTAATATTTCCTAAGCAAACAATAATATCATTTTACATATAAACACTTCACTACTCACACTTTCAGCGCTCTATCGCCTACCACATATTGACTGAGGATGTGGACTACTACTGAGGGTGCACATCCAGGTCTTTAGACAAAGGAACATTGATAGCTTGGAATAGTGTCTCATTCACCTTATATAACAGTGTTCCCAAGTCACATAGAGAGTTTATTAGATCCTTATATTGATATGTCTAGGCTGACTTCAACCTTCAGCCAGATGTTACACAATGCCATCAGTAGGCTCATAATATTGGAGTTAATACAATGAAGCCAGAATAGTTCCTCCTTTATATATTTGTAGCTATGTACAAATTTACCCAATACGAGGTTAGTAACACTCGTCATTTTATGGCATTCTATCAATAAATATTTTGCTGTCTCCAACTGGTCCTGTTCGTTACATAAACGACAGAGCCGTAATCCTGCAATCTTGTCCCTTCTAGCAGTGATCATTAGTGAAGGTAATTGTTCAAGTCTTAGTAGTAGAATAAAGCATCTGAGTCTCACTGCTGGGCACAGGTTCAGGTAGCTCTGTGGTTTTTTAAAGTTGTATAATCTGTAATGGAAGAACGGGTAGATTTTCAACTCTCAGAGATGATCGTAAATCTCCAGCCAGTCCCAGAGCTCCATGCTTTTTCCCAATGCCCTCTGTGCCTCCTCTGAATCCCTTCCTGCCCTTATTTGCCACCCAATATCAGCAAATAGTTTAGTCATCTGTTTCTTGGTAGAACACAGAGAGTTTGCCTTTGACATCTCTTGGTGGGCTGCTATTAATAACCCATTCCTTGTGTTACTAATCATTTTCAGATAAAGTGTGGCACGTTTTTTTAATACTAAGGCTTTCAATGAGATCAGCCCAAGTTCCAGTCTTATTATCGCCATGGGTATGCCTGGTGGAAGGCCCAGAATGGAACGCCAGAATTTCCCTTCTAACACCGGTGACCATTTCGGATCTATATCAAGGAGAGCTTCCAAACCATAGGTAATCATTGGGGACAGAACTTTTATATACAGTTGTAGTGTACCCCAAATGGTAAAACCTCCCTGATTAATAGTAAATCTATGGAACAGGGCAGTCAGTTGTGCTCTAATAGCACGTGACTGTTTGCATGTTCTGTAGTCACCAGCGATCTCAAATTCAATGCCCAAGTATTGATATTGTGGAGTGTAGGCAATATTATCTGTGCCTACCCTGAGCTGTACACTGGTAGCTTTCCTTTTGGTATATCTCATAACCTTTGTATTTTCCAGGTTAATCTTAAGGCTATTTTCCTCAGCATATTCCCAAAGGGCGGTGGACAACCTACGTAGCCCACTGATAGTATGGTGAAAAATTACTAGGTCATCCGCGTAGAGTAGTACAGGGCAGAGGGATTCTCCTATTTTCGGGGGACAGTTTATCTCAGCACTTATGGCCGCAGGAATGTCATGGACATATAGGTTGTATATTAAAGGAGCCATGACACAACCTTGTTTCACACCCCTGTTTTGGTAAATACTTCTTGTAGTGTGACCTTCCTGAACTAATTTTAATTTTACTGATGTATTCTGGTGGAGCAATCTAAGGTAGTATATCAGGCCTTCTGGCACCCATTAATTATAATTTCTGCCACAGACGGCCTCTGGGAATAGAATCGAATGCCGCCGAGAAATCTATATAAATGGCATATAAGGGAGGCTGCCCCACTGACCTTGCTTGTGACCGAAGAAGGTGCATTACCATGATGTTATGAGCCGTAGAGTATCCCTGTCTGAACCCACTTGGGAATTTCCATAATATATTTGATTGCTCCACACAAAGCTGTAATTCTTTTAATAGAAGTGAGGCAAATATCTTCCTCGTGGAGTCTAACATTGAAAGGAGCCTATAATCACTAGGGTCTAAGCAATTCCCCTTTTTAAAAACCGGAATAAGGACCGCCATTTGCCGTGATCGTGGTATTTTCCCTTCTTTTAGAATCTTATTAAATAGGATGACTAATAAGGTAGCCCAGAATTCAGGGTGAGATTTCATGAAAATGTTTGCCAGTCCAATTTGGCCTGGAGCACGGGAGGATTTCAGTTCTTTAATCTTATTTACCACTGTTTCATATGATGAATTAATGGGTGGGATTGATGGGGGGCTACCCAGAGAGCTGAATTCCTCCTTATCTACCAGGGTGTTCCCATTTTCTAGAAATGTTGTCCATATTTCCGCCTCAATAGGGTTAACTAATGGACCTTTCACAGCTCACCGTGCTTCATCCAATAGAGACCAGATATTACAGGTTTTTCCTATACAGGTTGTCTTTACTAATCTTTGCCAGGACTGGATCTTATCTGCCTTTCTTTTCGCTTTAATAATAGCTCTATATCTGTTTTTGATACACATCACGTTGATATGATATAGATTTGGGCCAAAGCTTGTTTCTTGGCATGTCGGAGCTCTGCTCTAAGTTCTTTTTTAGCAGGGGACCACTCCGGTGGTGATAGTGAGTGGTACAAATATCCTTTAACATTAACATTAACATTAACATTAACATTAACATTAACATTCCCTAATCATAGGGAGTCTTTTTGTCCCCGGTGCTTGTCATAGTCCAATAGGGAGCGCAGCTTGCTTCCCAACAAAGGGATAGAGCCAGTCCTCAATAGAATTAATCGTCATCTCCCTGAAATTCAGTAGAAGATGTGATTTATCTAAAGCCAATGCTTCCAGGGCATGTGCAACATTTTTGTCTGACCAGCTGATCCGTGTGCCTGCTTTATTTAGCTTTATTTTACCCATATTACTAATAGCAATATCTCTCTCCACAATATTAAGTTTGCATACCATTACAGCATGGTCACTCCACTCGTTGGGCATCATGCGCATGTCTTCCACCTTCAAGTACATCCTTGGGCAGACAAATATGTAGTCTAGTGTACTGCAGGAAGTTCCATTAGACCAAGTATGGTGGCCTGGGTAATCCCTAGTGGTTCTGCCTTTAATCATTTCTATTTCCCAGGACTCAATTAGACGTCCCCACCATCGTCCTTCAGGATCCATTTTGGAGTGTTGCATAGAACTTTTTGCTCTCAACTTAGGATTGTGAGACTTCCCCCACTCCCAGTCATATGGCAGTTGAAGTCGCCAACCACTATTACCCCTGTGTTCCCAAGTTTTATTAGCCAGGTAGCCAGTAGGTCATGGAGAGCCTCCTGCAGTTGTTCCCTTAATATTGCTCCAGGGGGGTTGTATAGACTTATTAGTAAGAATTGTTCCTTTACTCCCCTGTTGTCATAGGACACTTCTACAGCAATCATGTTACTTGCTAGTTGGGTCTCAACTTGTCTCTAACCAAGTGTACTATCCACCTATGTTATTAGGCCTCCATATGGTCTGCCCTTTTCACTTTTCTTTGCTACCATTTGATAAGTAACAAAACCGTCCAATATCAGAGGGTTCTTGGAGACAGAAACAGTTATGCTTATCCAGTACTTTAGTTGAACCCTCTGTTGATAGTAGATGTGCAAAACCCTGGCAGTTCCATATCAAAATTGTAATATCTCATTGTTTAAAAAGTACCTCGGGTAGCGAATCCGCAAACCATTTTAATACTTGTTGAATATCTGAAACATCCACCTTCTTCCCTTTGGGGAGGTTTGGACAGACTGTAACATCCACGGGCATGTCTACCTCTCTGGCCAAACAACTTAGATCAATTGCATTCAGATCAACATCCACCTCTACATCTACTGCTTTCAATTCATCCTTGTAATTTCTTATCAGTTGCGCTGTTCATATAATCTTACAATGAAGCGCTGATACCTGAGAATTGGGGCCTTTCAGAGGCTCCACAAATTGGAAATCATCTGACTTGAGGACCCGCAGTTGTGGCATGAAATTCAGTCTGGTTAGCAGTTCTGAATACGATACCCACTTCAGTTCTCCCCTCAGGTATAGATTCTTTATCAAGCAGATACGATTTCCTTCAGTCACTCCTTCAACTTCAATCGATGTAGATGCTTTAGTCGTTGGGACTGTCTGCTCCCGTAGTCGTATGGGGGTCTCATCTCCGATTATGACATCTTCTTCACTCACGTTGTCCCCCTCCAACGCATCTACCTCCTCTTCCAATTAGTTCATCTTTTTTTGTTTGGGTATTAGCCAACTAGTCAGGCAGCCCTCACAAGTAATCTTCCTTTTCTTGGTTCTTGCTGCTCTCTTCTTGGAGGTGTGCCCCACAAGTTCCGTTTCGAACCTAGGTAGGGCCATAGCATTAGGTATTTTATTCTTTTCGGCCCTCCTAGCCATTCTTCGCTGTTTACGTAAGAAGAATGGTTCAACATTCTCCTGATTTGCATCTGTCTCCTGGTTTTGCTGTTCTTCAATCTGCTGTTCTTCAATCTCTTCAGCAAACTGTATAGCTTCTGAGAGATTGGATTCTGCTGAGAGATTAACTTCAGCTGTTCCACAGGCTTTCTCCCTCTTGGTCAAGTCCAGAGTTAGAGCGGTAGTGTTGTCCAGAATCCGCCCAAACATCTGCAGAAGAATCTTAAGAGTGAATTGCAGGGATGCTACCGATGACTGAATCTCTGCAATCTCAACTGCCCCTGGATAGGGATTGGCCAGGCAGTCCATTTCAGCATCGGGGGCATCCTCCGTAGAAGCCATAGCCAGATCTGGAGAAACTGAGAGCCTACCCATTGATTCAACTGGCGTTGGTGTCCCATATGGAATATTTGTCTGCGTGTTTTCTTGGGTACTGCCATTGTTAATAGGCATTGTTCCTGATAGGGGAGTCATATTGCTTTGGATGTTCAGACATCATTCCAATAATGAGTTTTTGTCTATATCGTCATAATTTGAGGTACTCTGTGAGCCAATATTGCATGCGGCTGGTGCAATTGTTTCCTCAATCGTGGACGAATTTATATCCAGGGGCGGGTTTTGTGGAAAGAACTCAGTGATCATACTCTGATCAGCTGGGATAGCATTTTTGGCTTTCTTTTTAGGTTTCACCCGCACACCTTCCTCACTTGGTGAGTTCCTGGCTTTCTCCATTCCCTTAGTTCTTCTTAGGTTATACTTACGCTGTGTGGTTCTTTTCCTAGAAGGCATTTAGGCTTCCCATACACTGGCACTCCTGAGGTTGGAGGACCAGATCGAAGATCCCTTTGTCACCCTGTGGAGCACTCTCTATTAAGAGCTACCATGGTGGATTAATACCTCAAGCGTACCGCTGGGGCTTTAATCCCCTCAACAGGATCATAGGCTTGCGGCCCACAGTCTCCTGTTGTTATCGTATCACTGGGGCTTATTATCCCCTCGACAGGATCAAAGGCTCACGGCCCACAGTCTCCTCTTGTTTGTCGTATAGCTGCTAATACCACGGGTTAAAATCACCAGTCGGAATAGACCTCTTATAAGAAGGCGCACCACTTCTTCAGTATGGTTACGCCTTACAGGCACAAGATGGTACAGTGACCTCCTTATATTTGCATACACAGTGCACAATTCATAGTACGCTGTGTATCCACTCTCTATATTATTGGGTATAGACTTCCTCCCACAGCAACACAGGGGCGCTAATACGCTTTACTAATTATAGCCAACCAGATTATGACATCCACTCCTCCTGCTCTCAATCAATGCATGCTCATAATAGAAAGCCTATACCTATAGGTCAGCAAGCACCCCGAGCAAGCCACAGTAGGATTCTAATCGCCAATTCTTCAAAGCACAGGACTCGTGGAACTAGGCAGTCCCAGATGTCTTACCCGTCAGTGCTGGCTGGGTCTCCTGGGACACTAGGCTGCTCCAGATTGGGAAGCCCACTACACAAATCAGGCCAGGCAAGCGGCT
Source organism: Ambystoma mexicanum (assembly GCF_040938575.1). NCBI lineage: Eukaryota > Metazoa > Chordata > Amphibia > Caudata > Ambystomatidae > Ambystoma > Ambystoma mexicanum. The sequence goes on from NC_090937.1 coordinate 107,596,274, forward strand.
GACTTTTGCACCGCTCCTTCACCTCAGCCGTCGCCTTGTGGAGACTTCCACAGTAGGGCTGTAATGGAGGCCACAGTGAAGGCATGGAGCCACAGAGCCGCGGAGCCAAACATAGGCAGAAGGCAGTGTTCCGTGTCCCACAGCATGCCGAGCACCGCTGTAGTAATTTGAGGAAAGGAACTCACAGCGCCGCTGTAAGTGCTCTGACGAGAGAAACGAGAGAAGCAGGAAACAGAAATTAAGCCTCACCTCATACCTCTGATGCACGCTCCAGTCGCTCCAGTCGTGAGGCCGCTTCCGATTTCGCACAATCTCGATATCACATCTCGATATCCATGAATGCTCAAAAATGGCGTGTTCATCCCACACATTGGAAATCCAGAACTTTCTTGAGGGGTCCTTTCCAAGCAGACTTAATAAGCTGGTGCCAAACCTTTGCCTGGTACAACCCGGTGATATTGTTATGCAACCTGACCTGGAAAGTAACTAATTCTTCTGACATTTCCAATTATTTTTATGCCATACATTTAGATGCATAATTTCAAATAAGCACATCAAAAGAGATCTACCCATACTGTTGATGATAATCGCTAGGCACTCATATGATATTGTGTGATGTTAATTACCATTTGTATACTTCACATATATCATTGATATGGTTTTATCACGCTCCTGGCCCTGTCAGGGGGATTGTAGGCTAGAGCCTTGGTGTGTGGATAGAAAGGAGTGTGGTTGGAATATGTCCTATATGGATCGTATTGATTTTTTTTCAAGTAGGCCTGAGAATTGTTGTATTCTTCTTACTGCATCTAAGGAGCGCCTCTGTAGGCTGGGAAGATGTTAGATATGCTGCATCAATACCCCAAATGTGGAGCATGGCTTGGAGGATGTCCCCTGTGCAGTTTTAGCAGGTGTTGTGCATGATGGGCAAAGATGCTCTCACATTATGGTGCTGGGATTTTATCGGAGCACCTATGGTTGCAGGTTCAGCTGGGACTCGTCGGCATGCAGACGTCCATGCTTACCATTCATTATGCTTCCATATTGTTTGTACAGGTTTAATAGGTAACCAGGATGTCAGATAATGGTGATAGTAGCATGGAGTGCAGTTTATCGTAGAGGGTTGACAAGGCTTTATGAATGATAACATAGGTTGATATGTTTATGTTTGTGATAAGTGTGCCCTATAATATTTAGAGAGCCACCACAGCCCAGACAAAGTGTGCTCACTGAATTTGATAGGTTTTTATTAGAGCAACTTAACCATAACCTCCCTTTAACAACGATTTTTCAATTAATTGATAGGTTTTTTATTAGCGCAACTTTAGCATAACGTCCCTTTAACAAAGGATTTCCACTGAATATATATATATATATATATATATATGTATTCAGTCAAAAAACTTTGTTAAAGGGACGTTAAGTTGTGCTACTAAAAACCTATGAAATTCAATGAAAAAACTTTGTTAAAGGGACGTTATGGTTCCAAGTAAAACCAAAAAACCCCTGAAATTCGCCAGTTATGGTAAGCTAAGCAACCATAACTCGTGCCACTACCGTGCACGGCTAACACCCACAACATCAAAGATGACATCACAAACGTCATTGATGACATCACTGATGACATCACATGTCTGGCTCCCTCTTTTTTCCATTACTGACACATCTAGGGCACATGGTTTTCTTCAGTAACAGTCAGGGACTAAAAATTGTAAACGTACTATATTTGTAGACTTATCCTTCAAGTATGTTCTTACAGTAATTCTCTTAGGGTCCAGTCATATCATATGAAACATATACATAGGGGAAGACACAAGCTTCAAAGACAGCAATCCTTTCTGTGCATGAAAATAATCAGTAGAGTTATCAGCACTTTCTGATAGTTCTGTTGTTTTTTTATTACTATACTATACTTTCCCTGTACATGTTCATATTTGTAGACATTGTACTCACACTACTTTCCTTAGGGTCCAGTCACATCATGTGATACATATACACAGGGTAAATAGCAGCTTTGCAACAGAGCAATCATTTATTAGCATAAAGATAATCAGTTAGGTTATGAATTGTTTCTGCTACTACTGCTTTTTTGCTTACTTCACTTTCCCTGTATACACACATATTTGTATGCATTATTGTGTCTTTATGTTTTGACTGTAATAATGCAATTATGTAATACGTGGGTTTTATTAGCTACTTATCACATATTTCACAGTACACAAAACTCTAATAAGAAAACATTTATCCTTTCATTATTCAACATATCAACATTATGAATATTATATCTTCATCATGTATGCTGCACACAATGCCTAGGTTTCTGCATGAGTAGCTTAGTATAGTCGATAGAAATTCATCATAGAACGCTATTTATATCAATGCTTTGCTTAATGCACTAATTAGCTCATGAAATGTATTCCAATGATCCTTGACACTTTTTTCTCAACATTATCATAAGAATGCCTTATACAGACATTTCATGAAAATTCATATGTGATGTTATCAGTGATGTCATCACTGACATTTGAGATGTCATCTTTGATATCGTGGGTGTTAGTCTTAGCAGTGCACGGTGGTGGCGCAAGTTATGGTTGCTTAGCTTACCATAACTGGCGAATTTCAGGGGTTTTTCGGTTTTACTTGGAACCATAACGTCCCTTTAACAAAGTTCTTTTACATAATTTCATAGGTTTTTAGTAGTGCAACTTAACAATAATAACTCTGACTTTATGTACAAGTAATATAGAACATACAGAACCCCCTCTTCTGAATTTGATGTCCGCAAACTCTTTTAATGTCCGCGGACAGATGCGGACAACAGCATCACTACCCAAAAAGTCTGGGGGGTATGTTTAATTGTTATATCATAACATATGAACATTTTACAAATTTACAAACCAGCACACATACACATTATATCTAGTAATAAATAAGAATTGTAACCCATATATATATAACACACTAACCATTCATTTAAATACAATATGTTCTAAAATCGAATATACCAAAAGAAGAACGATAGTCTTCGAACATGATTACCTCACAGAAAATCCACAACTAAGAGCAACAGCAGATCTATAGACCACTCAGAACACACCTTACCAGAAGCTAGTAAGTGTACTGCATTTTACTCATATATTTGTAAACTTTCTGTATTAGATACAAAAAAATGATATTATGTTTTTTTTTAGAAATGTCTAGTACTCTGGAGTGGCTAGAGGAGCATTTCCCAGGTGAGGAAATGTCTGAAGATAGGGAATCTAATGGTAGACACTTTACTATATAAACCAATCAAAAAATATTATTTTATATATATTTAACATAGATATATTTTTTTGTACAGACCATACAAAAATTGAAAATACTAAAGAAAAGGCAGTATTGGATAAGACTCTTCAGCACATAGAAGAAACAATTGACCTACTCATGGCAAATTTTAATAATTTAAAAAACTTTGTGGAGGATCACTTGAAACAAACAACTACATAGCATTGTCCCACATGTACCTGTTCTCCCTCACCATATCCCAATCAATAATCCCCAAACCCTCTCCATGAACCAACAGGTTTTGATGAGCTTTCCATCCCTTCTTCACCTCATATAAATCCTATTGAAAACCCCAATTCTCCTGTTTTTGTTTCAGTTTCTGCCTCACCTTCTCTGTCATTAATTTAACATCCATGTAAAATAAAGTAAAATTATTATATTGTGTCCTAATTCATTTCTTGTCTTTTTTTAAAAAGCAGTTCAGGTGTCCGCAGACAGCACGGGTGTCCAGAATGTCCTTAAAGAAACAAAAATGGGGGTGTCCTAAGGACACTATATCTGTCCGTAATGTTTACATGCAAGTTGAAACTGTTCTAAGAACACAGGTTGTGTCCTGAAATGTTCATAAATAAATGAAATGGGGTGTCCTGAGGACACTATACCTGCCCTTACTGTTCGTAGACAGGTTGAAACTGTTCTAAGAACACATCAAGTGTCCTGGGATGTTCATAAATAAACAAAATGGGGGTGTCCTGAGGACGCTATGCATGTCCGTATTGTTCGCAGGCAAGTTGAAACTGTTCTAAGAACACAGGCTGTGTCCTAAAATGTTCGTAAATAAACAAAATGGGGGTATCCTGAGGTCGATATGCCTGTCCGTATTGTTCGCAGGCAAGTTGAAACTTTTCTATGAACAAACGCCGGTCCGTAACTGTCCATTTCACTTGTGACGCACTTTTATTCATTTCAGGACCCGAACAGTGTCCGTAGAACACCAACGAGCAAAACAGTTTCAGTGCATTTGGTGTCCTGCGGACACCGGCTCCCTTTGCGAACATGTTCGCGAACCAATCATGTGACCGCGTCCCCGAACAATTTAAAACTACATTTTCAAGCAATCTACAATATTTTTCAATACAAACTCACCATAGCATAAGTCCCACATAGTAATCCTGATTTCTACATACTTTTTGAATCCTTTTTTCTGTTCGATCTGTTCGCAGACAGTGCGCATGTCCGCGAACCGCGCACAAGCACCCTATAAACGACCACACCCTAGAGCTCATTCTCATTGTGTTTCTGGCTATCCTACAGAACACAGCGAATTTTGCTGCCAATTTGCAGATTTTCATCTCGAAGCTGATGGCTTCCATGGCTCCACTCATGCCACCTGGTGCTGCATCTGGCTCAGCACCACCCCCACCCCCTCCACCACCACCACCCGAAGGCCTGAAGAGGGGAACAGGAGTGAGGGTGCACAGGAGGATGAAGAGGATGACGAGAAGGAGGTAGTGGAAGTCCCTACTATCAGCACTAGGCATGAGTCTTGGGTGTGGCGGTTATTTACCATTTGTGGTAATGGTCCTAAGGCGCATGCAAACCAAGTCACCTGCAACGAGTGCAAAATGGTACTCAGTCATGGGAGGTTTGGTTCATACAGGTTTGGGACAACTACCATGAAGCAACATGAAGGTCATTCCACACTGGGACCATTCGCAAGGTTGTACCTTGCGAGGAGCGTAGCAGGATGACTTCCTCTACTTTATCCTCCGTTTCTGATCCTGTCACCACAAGGAACACTCCTGTGGGAGAGCGTATTCCTCAAGCTGCCTCACAGGCCACACACAATACTGATGACCCTTAACTTTCGAGGGTCACAGTTGTGTGTATGTACTGCGACCCAGTACTGTGCAGGGTGGAGAGACTTCGTAGTGCTTTTGAGGCTATCGTCTCAGAGCACGAGAAGATCTGCTCACTACCCAAGTAAAACCCACTCTACATCTTCCTCTCTCAGCTCGCCCTTTCTTATCCCTGTGGTTGGTGTCCCCCCTTACCCTTCTTTCCACTCCTCTCCTAGTGTGTCGTGTATAAAAAACCAAAAAAAATATAAAACAACAAACATAAAAAAAGGCTCTTTTCAGACCCGCCTTTCACAGTTAAAAAATAGAAGTGAAAATAAATGAAGCAGGGCCCTGTGTATTTTTTAGAAGTCTGCGGACAGTCCGCGAACATCTAACATTTTGGAGTGCTGCCCTATCATAACCATTCCAGTTTAATCTGGGAGGAAGTGGTGGCTCTGAAAATAGCCTTTTGGTGGTGTTTGTTTGTGTTTGAAAAAAATTGAAATGCTCAACACCTACTACAAAATGGATGCTGTAATTCCAAAAAAGTTTGCAATGCATTTTGTGCATTTCTCAGAAAAATCTGATTGCCAGCATAAGTAAGATGGACTCCATCTCTGCGAAAAATGTATGTTCTACGAAACATAATATTTTCATTGTGAAAAGAGGACGTGCCAAAATCTCTTAGAAAGGCACAAACAGCCTTATTGAAATTGCACCTTGCTTTCTCCATCTGTGGACCAAATGAAGAAGAACGAAGCCACATTTGTCTCTGCGCAATCCGTGAAAAAATTACTTGAGAATTTGGAAACATGTCCATGACTTTCCCAAGTCCTTCTTTCATTGCAAATTGCAAAGAAATTCCAGACACATGTCCTAAACTGTTCCCTCCACAATGAATTACAATTCTGTCTGGATGTTGCTCTGTCTCCAAAGTAGTACAGAGAGGTAGCAAGTCCAACCAATTCATTCCACGTACTCCATGCCAGCGCACTTCCACATGTGGGAATCCAAGATCTACAGCTACTCCACAGCTTATTGCATGCACCTTCTACCAATGTATCCACAAGTCTCCCAAAATCCAAACAATCCTTTTTCTGAATCGCACAGCCATAGCTATCTGTTCTTCTCTCAGCAAAAAGAGTATCTGAGAAACTCTCTCCTGGCACAACACACCCACTAAACTTTCCTGACCAATCCCTTTCCCTGCTCATTCTCATTTGCATGGCTCCCCTACCCAAAATACCAAAATCCCCGGATGTAACACCCCGATGCCCGCGGACTATCGCCATGTCCGCAGACATATCATAACATGGACAGTCCTTCTACCATTTTCATTTCACATTCTGTGCCATTCCCTCATTGGATATAGCTAAGAAGTCACATGAACATCTACCAATCACATCCAAGACCTGTACATCTAACTGCATCATCATAGATCAGCACTTCAAATGTACTGTTAATCTCTCTGAGTACAAGTGTCATATCATTGGAAAGCACCTTCTACCAGAAATACTGTACAATTCTCCCAGATTTCTACTTGCAGGCACATGCATATCCATATGCATGAACACAAATTACAGGTATGCATATTTTCTGTATAGTACATGTACAATTCTTATAGATTCATATAAACAGATTAACTGAATTTTACTGTCATTTTTTCCATCTCCTAAAATCAACTGTCAATTCCAAACCTATCTGCTATTTAATTTCTTTTTACACACACATTTTCAAAGCATGTTGAACTAACATATTTAAAGTACAATATGAAGAGTTAACATACTCAAACAAAATTGCATGCACACAGTATGTTCAAATATCAAACAACAATACTTGTACAAAAACATAAAAATGTATTTACTTATATTTACATAGTGCACAAGCAGCCCATTGCATTGAGGCGCTGTTACTTACAAGAGCTTAGTTACAGAAATAGTGGTATTCAGTGGTACATTATGAATTCCACAAGGCATAGAAATTATATTTTGTTTGGTACAGTCAGTCATTACAATACAGTATATGCATTAAGAACGTATGATATGTATTCAACTAGTGGAATAAGATAGTTTTCATAATTTTGAGGAAGGCGCTGAGGGTCAATGTCAATTAAAAAAATCAATGTCTAAATTAAAAACAATGCAATATACAAACACGATTAGTAATTTGTTTCCTTTAAAATTGCAGTGAAGACCATTCTCCTGAAAAGAAGCAGCGAATTTGAAGTATAAAGAACAACTAAGAAGAAACCTGCTCATTTCAGAAAAAAAGTAAGTTGAATACCACCATATTATTTGTACTATTATTCAATCACACTGTAAGGTTAATTCATGCTATTTCTGTGCCTAAAAATAGAGATTGTGCACCATTCTGTCTACAAATCCCCATTTCTTAAAAAGAGATTTACAGGCAGAATGGCGCACAATTTCCTATTTTTCGACACACAAATAACCCAACTCAGCCCCTAGAATTTTGATATTATAGAACAAACAACTGTTTTAATTGTATACCATTTGATTTACTATATGTACTTCTCCACACCACTAGCTTATTTTCTACTGTCATCTGAACCCCAGTTTAGTAGCACATAAATTCAAGAATACCCATCCCAACTAGTTGTAGTTGCCCAATGCACAATCACACACCATTACATACATCTTTATCATCTTACTCAGACACTCATGCACGCAGCACACATACATTGCAGAACACCCCAACCCATACCTTCTTTATTTTTTTCAACAGACCCTAAAGAATGCCTACCAAAAATCAAGTCTGTAGAAAGCAACGCAGAAGCAGAGCAAATCAAAATAGAAGTGTCCAAAATAAGCATCCATCTCTAGCAGAATTTGTAAAAAAAGTTTAAAAAAACAACTACTACAGTCATTTAGCGAAACAAAACAAGCTTCAACTACAGAAACTTTGTCTCTTCTATCAAAATGTAAAACGAACCAGAAAACAATTAACAGAAATTCAGCTACCACTACAGATAAATCTGCTCCTATAAATCTTGATATAGTGCAAACTAAGCATACCAAAAAAAGTATTTTAGCAAAAATGTTCCGTCACAGAGTCTTTCAAAATCTTATAAAAACAGGAGAGAAATCAGGCACAACCCTTAAAACCTATCGTAGGAAATTAATCTTAGAAGCGTTGATAGACAGTGCAATCCTTCTCAAAAGAAAATTATTTATTTTAGTGTTAAACAAAATGGAACCACTAATAAAACTAATGACTAAATTACAAAAAAGACTTCTCAATAAACGAAATGTCAACAGAAATAACTTCTCAAGTATCTCTGGAGGTGAGTGTAGTCACACTACAAGCACAGAACCATATTTTAATGAAGAAGCGTATAAACAAAAGCAAACAAATACAATTGCCATACATAGCAGTGGACGAGGTTATGAAAAAGTTAATAATACCATAATGGAACAAGAAATACTGCTTACAAAAATATCCCCAGAAAACTTAGAATTACCTCTCCAGTCAACTGAATCAGAACGTCTAGTATACAAATGGCCATGCACGCCAATGTGTAACATTCTCAAAAAATCTTTCAAGTCTTTACGCCAATTCCTCAATCAATATGTGAAAGGCAAAGACAAAATCAAAATTAAACTACTGCAAAATATGGATACCTGTCCAGTGCGCAAGTACACAGGACTACAAGGACATTCATTTGCCTGCATTTCAGGACCTACTTGCAAAACCACCTTCCATTACATCAAAATGATATCAACATATCATTCAAATATAAGAAATCTAGTCTATATAATGTACTATTCTAAAAGTCCTGCTTTAGCTCTAGCCAATTTAAATAACATTCTTCTACATGGTACAGCAAAATACCTACTGGAAGAAATTGACTATATCCAGAAAAAATATTTTGGAAGTGAAAGCCACTTACAGAATGAAATAGCTTCAAAGCAAATTAGCAACAATTCTCTGCATGGCAACTTTCTACTACACACATACAAAAAAGAAATACTGAAATTTAAAAGTACATCTGCTGAAGTACCAAACCATGTGTGTGTATGTTGCCATAGAACTTTTTATAAAAGTAACACAACAACTGTAGACCTAACATACAAAATAGAAGACAATGAAGATTCTAAATGGTTTGAAATAGCACTCTACCTTATAGCAGAAACAAAATCCGAAATAACTGAGCCCTTAATACTTTGTAGTTACTGCACTACAAAACTTGACAACAACCAAACTCCTTCACATGCTATCACAAATAATTTGGACTTATTTCCACTTCCAAAACCCCTACAACAACTCAATTTATATGAGAGCATCATAATTCAAACAGTGCACCCATTTCAAGCAATAATACGCCTTCAACCAAAAAAAAGCAAAATTACCTCCCTCTGAATTAGTGAAAGGTATTCGGGGAAAAGTAGTGTATTTACCATTAGATCTAAAAGAAAATGTGCACACTCTAGCAGTACAACGTCCAATGGAGCAATCTTCAATTATCTTAGTAAATGGTGTACCTACAAAAGACATAACATTTTGGCAACAACTGGTAGATTTACATAAAGTTAGACAAGCCTTGCAATATCTAAAAGACAATAATGAATACTACAAAGAAATTAATATTGAAGAAAACTTGAAGGATACCACTGAAATAATTCAGGAGACACAAGAAGCTGGTCAATATGAGTTCCTAAATCCTGCTACAATATCCAATACTAGAAACATACCAAATGCGTCAAACAAAAGGATCACCAATCAGCATATGGGAAAAAAGTATAGAAGCACATGCTTTTCCTCTACTCTTTCCTACTGGCAAAGGAGGAAGGTACGATGATAGACCTATTCAAATAACAGCATCAGAATACCGCTCATTACGGATGTATTCTGAAGATCCCAGATTTAGACAAAATGTGGAATACATATTCCACCTACTATTTGAAAGTTAACTAGCAACTTTATGTTACGGAGTTGCACACACATTAAAATCAGGATCTCACATTCAAAATATGTCAGTTACATAATTATTACAAAAAGTGCAACAAAAAGATGAGGTTTTACAATCAAATATTACAAATCTATTAGCAAATATGCGTGGTACTAAAGAGTACTGGTTTCGACGTCATGGAGATGTACGTTGTATGATAAGAAACCTTGACCCACCCACTTGGTTTGTTACATTAAGTTGTGCAGAATATGCATGGGAAGATTTGCATGATTTCCTATGCATATCAAACAAAAACAAAACAAACATAGATATACTAACACCTGGAGAACATTGTTCACTAGATCGTGTTAATGTTTCAAGATATTTTCACCATCGCTTCATTGCTATGCTACACTTTTATTTGTAATAAAACTGCTCCTCCACTCGGAGAAGTGCAAAATCTTCTTTTGGAGAAAGGAATACCAAGCCAGAGGAGCACCACATATCCACATGCTTTTATGGATTAAAGATGCTCCTAATTTTGGTCAAGACAGTGATGCCACTGTTTTACAGTTCATTGAAAAATATGTCACTTGTGAAATTCCATCAGAAGCAACAAATAGTGATCTTCATGCACAAATTTGACAATTTCAAAGACACAAATGTGGCAAATATTGTCGTCGCAAATACAAAAACAAATTTAAATACTACACCAAATGCTGCTTTGGTTTCCCTAGACCGGTTACAAAACAGGTGAAGTGAACAACTTCATGTCTTCAGTTAGACATAGTGTCAAAGGTAAATCACCTAAAAATACATATTACATAAAAAGAACAGAAGAAGACAAATATATCAATGATTACAATGCAATCATTGCCCACTTATGGAATGCAAACATAGATGTGCAGTACATTGCAGACAATTCCACTGCAGTTGCACAATATGTTACAGCATACTTAACAAAAGCAGAAAAAACAGAACTCCAAGACCTCTGGAATGACCTGTTATCAAACAAAACACTATCTCAGAAAGTATAGAGCTTGGGCATAAGAATGCTCCCCCATAAAGAATGTGGCTCCTATGAAGCAGCAGATCGTTTAACTGGTACTGCTTTGTATGGAAAATCTGAAAATATAGTATGGATAAGTCTTGGTCCTGCTAAATCTAGAAAAAGAGTTCTAAAATCATATGAAGATATAGAAACAATATACAAACATGATGCCAACAGCCAAGACATTTCAAAAAACAATTTACTGGACACAAACTACCCAAACAGAAGTAACACTTTGGAAACCATGTGTCTATACCACATAGCCCAAAACTTCACATACAAAAATAATATAAAACCAGATGAAAAAAAGGAATATACAGAGTGACAAATTGTGAAGGCAGCTTAGTAAAACACACCAAACGAAATTTAATTAATCATTACAAATTGTCATTAAAGACTCCTCAACATAAAGAACTATATTACATGTCCCTGCTACAACTCTTTAAACCATGGAGAAAAGAAGAAGAAATACTAGATAACTATGGCTCATATAAAGACGCTTTCAAAGCAAATGAAAGCACTATAACTGATGTAAACTTTACACAGTACAAAACAATGTTGCACAATGAACAGCAACACGAAGAAGAACACCAGGCCCAACTAGATAAGGACACTCCTGACAGTAGTCAACCTTCTGTAACAGGAAGCCAAGAACCACTTGGAGAGCCCCCAATAACAAATGAGGTAGAATTAACTATGACAGAAGTAGAAAACACCATGTGTCAGTATGAAGATAAAGAAGACTTAACTATACTGCAATCAAAACTAAAAACAATGAGCAACGTATCATCTTTCAAGACGTGACAAAAGAAATTGCACATGGTCTACAACATGAAAACAAAGAATGTACCTGTCAAAATTACAAACCTATACTACTGTTCGTCAGTGGTGAAGCTGGTTCTGGCAAAACATTCTTACTTAAAATCATCAGTAAGTTCCTTCAACAATTGACAAACAACAAACTGTCAGCTGTTGTCACTACCCCCACAGGTTTAGCTGCCTACAACATAGGCGGTGTCACTTTACACAGATTACTACTCCTACCAGTAGAACACCAAAACAAATTAGACTACTACAAACTTTCTACAGAAGCTGCAATGGAACTACGCAGAGTATTAAAACAAATGAAAATGCTATTAATAGATGAAGTGAGCATGGTCTCCAACCTAATGTTGGCTTTGATTCACCTCAGATTACAAGAAGTACTCAAAACAAACTACGAAGAGCTCTTTGCAGGAAAGCACATTATTGTTTTCGGAGATCTTCTTCAATTGACACCACTGAAAGGTGAGCCTATTTTTAAAACCTTAGGACACAAACTCTGCTTTAAAACTGTGGGCAGATTAGGAAATGTCAAGCTTTGCCAACATTTCCAAAACAGAGAATTAACAGAAAACATGCGGCAATCTGCAGATCTCACTTATGCCAACATCTTAAAAAGTATTAGAGTTGGTATACTATCTCAAAAAGCACAATCAATATTGAAAACCCAGCACATTCATGCACTTTATGGCAATAATGCATGTGCTACAGATGTTATGGAACAATTAGCCCACAAAAATGTCAATTGTATGGCCTTAATGCCAACTCTTGCAAGGTGTTTCAAATTCAATGAAACAATGCTAAAAAAAGAAATGCAACCAATAATGGAAATTAGCGCCACAGACAAACTAGACGTACATGGTATGACACTACCCATGTGTGAACAAGTCACAACAAGACTAAATAGTTTAGAAAATTCACTCTCCAACACAGCTGGATTGGAAAAAATATTAAAACTATCCTTAAATTGCAGAGTAATGCTTAAACTGAACCTTGACGTGGACCAAGGAATAGTTAATGGAGCACTGGGTACAGTTGTTGGCTTTCAAACATACCCACATGACAACAACATTCAGTTTGTCAATATTCTCTTTGACAAACTTTCAGAAGTAAAAAGAATAGGATGCTCAACAGCTTGATTCCTTCTCTTCAAAGGTATGTATGTACACAGAGAACAATTTTCTCTAACTCTTGCATACGCAGTCACCATTCATAAATCACAAGGTCTTACCCTAGACAAAGCATTAATAGACAATGGTAACACAGTCTTTAAAGAAGGCATGAGCTACGTAGCACTATCACGCTTACGTACACTTGACGGTCTATTTCTAATCAACTTTGATGCAAGTAAAGTAAACGCTGATATTCCTTTTAGAATGCAATAGACTTTGTTCACTATACACCCCATCTAAAAACATATCCTGTTCCACAAAAAGTAAAAAGTTGTAAAAGAAAACTAAATCAACCAGAAATACAACAGGATATCACTGCCAATCCTCCAAAGAGAGTAAAAGAAACTAATACTTCATCAAGTACCACAAGCAAAAAAGAACCAATTAGGGAAAGTAAACCAGGTACTTCATCAAAGAAAGAAGACAAACTCAAAAAATCTCTCAGATACAGACTTACCTGGTCCATTTAAACCCTCAAATATAATTGGTGTAAGTTGCTATGCAAATGTAGCAATGAATATTCTATTTCAATTACCACCAAATGTTGACAACATATACTTACACAGTACAAACCAATTGTTTTGCAAATGTTAGTACTTCATAGAAATGCAACAAACAATCCTAATAACACATATAGTGTTTATGGAATAAGACAACAATTGGACTACTGTGCTGGAATGGTTAAATTCACTATAAACTCACACGAAGATCCACAAGAATTTTTAATGTACTTACTACATAAGTACTGGAAAATAAAAACATACCTATACATGTGGAAACATACATGCACTCTCTGCAAAAAAGTGACACAAGAGGAAATCCCCAATGAACGCTTCATATATATATATATCAATACCTAATTGTGAATCCATTCCATTTCAGCAACTTGTACAAAATGCAAACCATGGTAGATTATGTTCTACCTGCAATTCGGATAATCGCTCCACCTTACTAATACAAACACATGGTAAATACGTAATACTAATGCTTTTACGAAACAATGCAGATGGTACCAAAAACAATTGCAAGCTGACTGGATTCACACATGTTCAAGTATCATTTGGTAAGAAAACCTTCACAACAATAGGTATAATCTACCACGCAGGAGCCACAACCAATTCAGATCACTAGACTGCATATATAAAAAAGAATTGTGGATGGTTCGAATGTAATGATAGTACCATTACTCTAAAGCAGAGATTACCAGCAAATCTTACAAACGCTTATTTAATCTTCTTAAAACCAAAATGTATTAACTAAACTATACTTAAAGCTTAACTAAACCTCTATAAAAAAAAACTATAAACTGTTAGAATGTGCCAACAGGTATATAACTGCCCCAACATTCTACAACAACTAAACAGATAAATGAAGACTACTAAATTATATCAACAAATAGATAGTTACAATACGCCAACTTGTATCTAACTGCCCCAAGATTTTACAATAACCAAACAGATAAATCAATACAACTTCATTATAAAAAAACTATAAACAGTTAGAATATGACAAAAGGTATCTAACTGCCCCAAGATTATACAACAATTAAACAGATAAATGAATACCACTAAATTATATAAAGAAATAGACAGTTAGAATACGCCAACTGGTATCTAACTGCCCCAAAAACTTACAATATCCAAACAGATAAATCAATACCACTTCATTATAACAGAAAATAGACTGTTAGAATATGTCAACAGGTATCTAACTGCTCCAAAAATCTGCAACAAGCCAATACATAGAGCATTAGCCAGAAACAACATATGAACACTGAAAACAAACAAACAAATAGACTGTAGCATAACAAAAAAAGTTTTTTTTTAATCCAACATGGATTTTTTTTCTCCCACAGATCCAATGATTTTAGCAACAAACATAGAAACTGAGGAAATTGCACAGTACACTGGTTTGTAATGATTATTCAATGTTATAAGTTGTTACAAAATACCAATACTAACATGATCTTTTCTTTTATCACAGAAATGAACAAGAAATACATGTTCTCCAGTTACTAAACCAAACAGGAAGTATATTATAATAAGTACAACCATCACAGCAAATCACACCCATAGTGACTTATAACTTTGGTGCTTATAAATTTGGTTTGTCCATGCACCCAAGACTCTATGCCCTGGCCACAACCAACGCAGCATTTCACACCCATAGAGTCAAACATTTAAACTATGCCATATGGGCACTTTTAATGTCCACGGACATGATGAGTGTTCTTAGAACAGTTTCAACTTGCCTACAAACAGTACGGACAAGAATAGCGTTCCCAGGACACCCCCATTTTGTTTATTTACGAACATCCCAGGACACATGATGTGTTCTTAGAACACTTTCATCTTGCCAGCGAACAATACGGACAGCGTCCTCAGGACACCCCCATTTCGTCCATTGACGAACATTTCAGGATACTGCATGTGTTATTAGAACAGTTTCAGCTTGCCTGCGAACAAAACGGACAGGCATACCGTCCTCAGGACACAACCATTTTGTTTATTTTCGAACATTTCAGGACACTGCGTGTGTTCTTAGGACACAGTACGGACAGGTATAGCGTAGTCACGACACCCCCAATTTTTTTATTTACTAACATCCCAGGACACATGCTTTGTTGTTAGAACAATTTCAACTTGCCAGCGAACAATACGGACAACGTCCTCAGGACACACCCCTTTCATTTATTTTCGAAAATTTCAGGACTTCGCGAGTGTTCTTACAACAGTTTCAGCTTGCTTGCGAACAATACGTGCAGGTGTAGTGTCCTCAGAACACCCCATTTACTTTATTTACAAGCATCCCAGGACACTTTATGTGTTCTTAGAACAATTTCAACTTGCTTGCGAATAGTACAGACAGGCATACCGTCCTCAGGACACCCCCATTTTGTTTATTGACGAAAATCCCAGGACATATGATGTGTTCTTAGAACAGATTCAACTTCCTGCGAACAAAACGGACAGGCTTACCATCCTCAAAACAGACCCATTTTGTTTATTTTCAAGCATTTCAGGACACCGCGAGTGTTCTTAGAACAGTTTCAGCTTGCTTGCGAACAATACGTTCAGGCGTAGTGTCCTCAGAACACCCCCATTTTGTTTATTTACAAACATCCCAGAACATTTCATGTGTTCTTAGAACAATTTCAACTTGCTTGCGAACAGTACAGCCAGGCATACCGTCCTCAGGACACCCACATTTCGTTTATTGACGAACATCCCAGGGCACATGATGTGTTCTTAGAAAAGATTTAACTTGCTTGCGAACAAAACGGACAGGCTTACCGTCCTCAAAACACACCCATTTTGTTTATTTTCCAACATTTCAGGACACCGCAAGTGTTCTTAGAACAGTTTCAGCTTGCTTGCGAACAATACGTACAGGCGTAGTGTCCTCAGAACACCCCCATTTCGTTTATTTACAAACATCCCAGGACAATTCATGTGTTCTTAGAACAATTTCAACTTGCTTGCAAACACTACGGACAGGCATACCGTCCTCAGGACACCCCCATTTTGTTTATTGATGAACATCCACCGTCCTCAGGACATCCCCATTTTGTTTATTGATGAACATCCCAGGACAAATGATGTGTTCTTAGAACAGATTCAACTTGCCTGCGAACAAAACGGATCGGCTTACCGTCCTCAGGACACACCCATTTCGATTATTTTCAAACATTTCAAGACACCGCACGTGTTCTTAGAACAGTTTCAGCTTGCTTGCGAACAATACGTACAGGCGTAGTGTCCTCAGAACACCCCCATTTAGTTTATTTACAAGCATCCCAGGACACTTCATGTGTTCTTAGAACAATTTCAACTTGCTTGCGAACAGTACGGACAGGCATACCGTCCTCAGGACACCCCCATTTTGTTTATTGACGAACATCCACCGTCCTCAGGACACCCCCATTTTCTTTATTAACGAACATACCAGAACACATGATGTGTTCTTAGAACAGATTCAACTTGCCTGCGAACAAAACAGACAAGCTTACCGTCCTCAGGACACACCCATTTTGTTTATTTTCGAAATTTCAGGACACCGCGTGTGTTCTTAGAACAGTTTCAACTTGCCTACGAACCATACGTACAGGCGTAGTGTCCTCAGGACACCCCCATTTAATTTATTTAGAACATTTCAGGACATCCGCGTTGTCCGCGGACAAAGCAAACACAACAGGGGAGTCTACCACCTAAATAAATACAACATTTAACCCATCTCTTACTCCCCCACCCTCCCCAAACAGTTTTACACACCAACACACTCTACTAAATTGTATTTTTCCACCAAGTTTCACAGCGCTGTCCGCAGACGTCTGCAAATCCAAGGTGGCGGGCGTTCCCGAAAATCTGATGCACTTCACGCTCTTCACCGTCCAATCAGCGAACACGTTGCATGTCTGCGGACATGACGCAAGCTGGTTGGCCAATCAGGACACTGTCCGCGGAGCAAACATGGAAGTGTGTCCGCGGACCGAACATAGATATCACTAATTTTTTGTGACCTACTTTTTGGTCATTTTTTTAAAAAAAAAAACTACTGGGTGGATTTTCACCAAATTTGCAAAAGCTTGCTTTCGGGACCAAGCCGCTGCTCCTGGTCTAAATTTGGTGAAGATCCGTCAAGCGGTTTGGGCTGTAGGCATGAGCAAAGTTTTTTCCCCATTCAGTCTATGGGGAAAAAAGAAGTTTTTGGACCCCCCCTATAACTTTGCCCCCCCTTGACCAAACCTCACCAAACTTTGCACAAATATTCAGACTGACCCATATACCTATTTTGCTAAGTTTGGTGAGGAATTGTACAGGGGGAGCGAAGTTATACGCCACCCAAAAAGGGCTCTTCCTATAGAACAAGCAACTTAAACATAACTACACATAACTACATAGCCACTACTGTGGCTGTGTAATATATATATATAATATATATATATATATATGTATATGTATATATATGTATATATATATATATATATATATATATATATATATATATATATATATACACATATATATGCAATGTCATCAGTGATGTCATCAATGACATTTGTGAAGTCATCTTTGATGTGCTGGCTGTTAGGCTTAGCAGTGCACGGTGGTGGCGCGAGTTATGGTTGCTTAGCTTACCATAACTGGGGAATTTCAAGGGTTTTTCGGTTTTACTTGTGACCATAACGTCCCTTTAGCAACATTTTTTCAATGAATTTCATAGGTTTTTAGTAGCGCAACTTAACCATAACGTCCCTTTAACAAATGTTTTCACTAAATATATATACATATAGGATAAGGATAAGTCTACAAATATAGTACATTTACAATTTTTAGTTCCTGACTGTTACTGAAGAAAATCATGTTTCCTAGATATGTCAGGAAAGGAAAAAAGGGGGCGTTAGACATTTGATGTCATCAGTGATGTCATCAATGACATTTGTGATGTCATCTTTGATGTCCTGGGTGTTAGGCTTAGCAGTGCATGGTGGTGGCGCGAGTTATGGTTGCTTAGCTTACCATAACTGGTGAATTTCAAGGGTTTTTCGGTTTAACTTGGAACCATAACGTCCCTTTAACAAAGTTTTTTCACTGAATGTCATAGGTTTTTAGTAGCGCAACTTAACCATAACGTCCCTTTAACAAAGTTTTTTCACTGCATTTGATAGCTTTTTAGTAGCACAACTTAACAGTAATAACTTTGACATTATGTACATGTAATATGGAACATACTGAACCCCTTCTACTGAATTTGATGTCTGCAAACTTTTTTGATGTTCGCGGACATGTTCGGACAACAGTACCAATACCTAAAAACTCTGGGAGGGTATATTTAATTGTTATATCATAACATAGTAAAATTTGAAAAATTCACAAAGCAGCATACATACATATTATATGTAGTAATACTTAAGAAATATAATCCATATATGTAACACACTAAACATTCATTTAAATACATGTTCTAAAATGGAATATACCAAAAAAAGATAAATTGTCTTCCAACAAAATTAACTCACAGACACTCCACAACTAGGAGCGAGACCAGACCTACAGAGTACTCAGAAAATATCTTACCTGAAATAGTAAGTGTACTTCATTTTACTCATATATGTATAAACTTTCTGTATTAGATTAAAAAAAAAATATTATCTTTTTTTTTTCTCACAGAAATGTCTAGTACTCTGGAATGGCTAGAGCAGCATTTCCCACATGAGGAAATGTCAGAAGATAGTGAAACTAATGGTACACACTTTACAATATAAACCATTTAATTATTATTATTTTATATACATTTAACATATATATATATATTTTTGTACAGAGCATACCAAAATAGAAAATACCTCTGTAGAAACTGTTACGGATAACACTCTTGACAGCATAAAAGAAAAAATGGATATATTGTTGACCAATTTTAATAATTTGAAAACTTTTGTTGAGGAGCATTTTAAAACAAAAACCTCATACCATTGTCCCACATGTACTTGTCTCCCCTCACCATATCCCAGTCAATTATCCCCAAACCCTCTCCATAACCCAAAACATTTTGATGAGACTTCCATCCCTTCTTCACCTGATTCCAATCATGTTGAAAACCCTAATTCTCCTGTTTTTGTTTCCGTTTCTGTCTCGCCTTCTCTGTCATGAATTGTTAATATATGTTAAATAAAGTTAAATTTTTATATTGTGTTGTAATTAGTTTCATTTTTAAAAAAAAACAATTTAGGTGTCCGTGGACAGCGCAGTTGTTCTGAAATGTTCGTAAATAAACGAAAATGGAGGTGTCCTGAAGAACACTATACCTGTCCGTACTGTTCGCTAGCAAGTTAAAACTGTTCTAGAACACACACGGTGTCCTGAAATGTTCGTAAATAAACGAAAATGGAGGTGTCCTGAAGAACACTATACCTGTCCGTACTGTTTGCTAGCAAGTTGAAACTGTTCTAGAACACACACGGTGTCCTGAAATGTTCGTAAAGAAACGAAAATGGAAGTGTCCTGAAGAACACTATACCTGTCCGTAGTGTTCGCTAGCAAGTTGAAACTGTTCTAAGAACACACGTGTTGTTCTGAAATGTTCATAAATAAACGAAAATTGAGGTGCCCTGAAGAACATTATACCTGTCCGTACTGTTTGCTAGCAAGTTGAAACTGTTCTAGAACACACTCTATGTCCTGAAATGTTTGTAAATAAATAAAACGGGGGTGTCCTGAAGAACACTATACCTGTCCGTATTGTTCGCTAGCAAGTTGAAACTGTTCTAAGAACACAAGTGGTGTCCTGAAATGTTCGTAAATAAATGTAAGTGGAGGTCTCCTGAAGAACACTACACCTGTCCATAATGTTCGCTACAAAGTTGAAACTGTTCTAAGAACACAAGCGGTGTCCTGAAATGTTCGTAAATAAACAAAAATGGAGGTGTCCTGAAGAACAGTATACCTGTCCGTACTGTTCGCTAACAAGTTGAAACTGTTCTAAGAACACACACGGTGTTCTGAAATATTAGTAAATAAATGAAAATGGAGGTGTCCTGAGGACGCTATGTCTGTCCGTATTGTTCGCAAGGAAGTTAAACTGTTCTAAGAACAAACGGTTGTCCGTAACTGTTTGTTTGACGTGTGACACACTTTTAATTACTTCAGGACCCGAACAGTGTCCGTAGAACATCAACGCGCATGCGCAAACCAATGTCCGTGCATTTGGTGTCCTGCAGACAGCCGCAACCTTCGTGAACATGTTCGCGAAGCGATCATGTGACCACGCTCATGCTGATCGCATGTTCTGAATGCGGACACTGTTCGTGTCCCCGAACAATTTAAAAGTACATTTTCAAGTAATCCACAATATGTGTCAATAAAAACTCACCATAGCACAAGTCCCACATACTAATCCTGAGTTTCTACATACTTTTTGAAAGTTTTTTAACCTTTTTTTGTGTTCGATCTGTCCACGGACAGCGCGCATGTCCGTGAACCGCGTACAAGCATCCCTATAAAAGACCACGCCGAAGCTCATTGTGTTTCTGGCTATTCTTCAGAGCACAGCTATTTTTCCTGCAACTTGCAGATTACACCATCATCGAGATGGCCTCCATGGCTGCACTACTGCCACCTGGTGCTGCACCTGCATCAGCACCACCCCCAACCCCTCCACCACCACCACCTCCCCAAGTGCCTGAAGAGGGGAACAGGAGTGAGGATGCAGAGGAGGAAGAAGAGGATGACGATAATGAGGTAGTAGAAATCCCACCTACCCGCACTCGGCGTGAGTCTTGGGTGTGGTGGTTATTTACCATTCATGGGGATGGCCCTAAGGCTTGTGCGAACTGAGTCACCTGCAATGCGTGCAAAATGGTACTCAGTCGCGGGAAGCATGGTTCGTACAGCTTTGAGACCACTACCATGAAGTGACACGTAAGGTCATTTCACTCTGGGGCCATTCACAAGGTTGTACCTTGTGAGGAGCGTAGTAGGTTGATTTCCTCTACTTCATCCTCCGTTACTTATCCTATCACCACAAGGAACACCTCTGTGGGACAGTGTCTTCCTCAAGCGGCCTCACAGGCCATACATAATGCTGATGACCCTAACCTTTCGAGGATCATAGTTGTGTGTGTGTACTGCGACACAGTACTCTGCAGGGTGGAGCGACTTCGTAGTGCTTTTGAGACTATCATCTCAGAGCACGAGAAGACCTGCTCACTACCCAAGTAAAACCCACTCTACATCTTCCTCTCTCAGCTCACCCTTTCTTATCCCTGTGGTTGGTGTCCCCCCTTTACCCTCCTTTCCCCTCCTCTCCTAGTGTGTTGTGTATAAAAAACCAAAAAATATATAAATTAACAAAAATCCAAAAAAATAAGGCTCTTTTCAGAGCCGCCTTTCACAGTTAAAAAATATAATTGAAAATAAATGAAGCAGGGCCCTTTGTATTTTTTAGAAGTCCGCGGACAGTCAGCGGATATCTAAAATTTTGGGGTGCTACCCTATCAAAACCATTGCAATTTTCTCTGGGAGGAAGTGGTGGCTCTGAAAAGAGCCTTTGGGAGGTGTTTGCGTTTCAAAAATTATAAATACTCAACACCTACTTCAAAATGGATGCTGTCATTCTAAAAAAGGTTGCAATGCATTTTGTATGTTTCTTAGAAAAACCTGATTGCCAGCATACGTTTAATGTACTCCATCTCTGCGAAAAATGTATGTACTACGAAACATAATATTTTCATTCTGAAAAGAGGACATGCCAGAATCTCTTCGAAAGGCACAAACAGACTTATTGACATTGTGCCTTGCTTTCTCCATTTGTGGACCAAATGAAGAAGAACGAAGCCACATTTGTCTCTGCGCAATCCATGAAAAAATTACTTGAGAATTTGGAAACATGTCCATGGCATTCCCAAGTCCTTCTTTCATTGCAAATTGCAAAGCAATTCCAGACACATGTCCTAAACTGTTCCCTCCACAATGAATTATAATTATATCTGGAAGTTGCTCTGTCTCCAGAGTAGCACAGAGAGGTAGCAAGTCCAACCACTTCATTCCACGTACTCCATGCCAGTGTACTTCGACATGTGGGAATCCAAGATCTACAACTACTCCACAGGTTTCTGCATGCACCTTCAACCAATGTATCCACGAGTCTCCCAAAATCCAAACAATCTGTTTTCTGAAACACACAGCCATAGCTATCTGTTCTTCTCTCAGCAAAAAGAGTATCTGAGAAACTCTCTCCTGGCACAACACACCCACTAAACTTTCCTGACCAATCCCTTTCAGTGCTCATTCTCATTTGCATGACTTCTGAACCCAAAAATCCCCGGATGTAACACCCGATGTCCAGGAACTACCGCCATTTCCGCGGACATATCGTAACATGAACAGCCCTTCTACCATTTCCAGTTCACTCTCTGTGCCATTCCCTCATTGGATGTAGGTAAGAAGTCACATGACCATCCACCAATCACATTCAGGACCTCTACATCTAACTGCATCATCATAGATCAGCACTGCAAATGTACTGTGAATCTCTCTGAGTACAAGTGTCATATCATTGGCAAGCACCATCTACAAGAAATACTGCACAAGTCTCGAAGATTTCTACTTAAAGCTCCATGCATATCCATATGCATGAACACAAACTACAGGTATGCATATTTTCTATACAGTACATTAACACATTTTCTAACTTACTTTTAGCTTGTATAATCTGTAAAATGAATCTACTGTCTTTTTTTCAATCTCCTAAAATCAACTGTCACTTACAAATCTTTATACTATTTAATTTCTTTATACACACACTCAAATCATGTTAAACTAACATTTTTGAAATGAAATATATAGACTACATATAGTCAAACAAAATTACATGCAAACTCTATGTTCAAATCTCAAACAATAAAACTTGTACAATTACATATTTTTTTTATTTCTTTATTTATTTGACTACTTACATTTATATAGGACAGGCAGCCCATGACATTGAGGCACTATTACTTGGAAGAGATTAGTTACAGGAATAATGGTATTCAGTGGTACATTATGAATTTCACAAGACATAGTAAAGATATTTTTGTTTGCTACAGTTAGTCATTGCAATACAATTTGTTCATTAAGGACATATCATATGTATTCAACTGGTGCAACGTATCTTATGTAAATAAGACATTTTTAATGGTTTTGAGGAAGGCGGTGAGGATTTCAATTAAAAGAATCAATGTATAAATTAAAAACAGTGCTATATACAAACAAAATTACTAATTTGTTTCTTTAACAATTGCAGTGAAGACCATTCTCTTGAAAAGAAGCAACCAAATTTGATGTACAAAGAACAACTAAGAAGTAACCTGATAATTTTAGAAAATAAATAAGTAGAATATCACCATAATATTTGTATTATTACTCAAACACACTGTAAGGTTAATTCATGCTATTTCTGTGCCTAAAAATAGAGATTCTGCACCATTCTGTCCAAAAATCTCCATGTCTTAAACAGCGATTTACAGCCAGAATGGCCCACAAATTCCTATTTTCTGACACACAAATGACCCAAGTCAACTGCTAGAATTTAGATGTTATAGAACAAACAACTGTTTTAATTGTATAGCATTAGATATACTATTTATACTTCTCCACACCACTAGCTTACTTTTTTCTGTCATCTGAACGCCAGTTTAGTAACACATTAATTCAAGAATACCCATCACTACTAGTTGTAGTTCCCAATGCACAATCACACATCATTACATGCATCTTTATCATCTTACTCAAACACTCATGCACAAAGCACACATACATTGAAGAACACCACAACCCATACCTTCTTTATTTTGTTCAACAGACCCTAGAGAATGCATACCAGAAATCAAGTCCATAGAAAGCAACGCAGAAGTAGAGCAAATGAAAATAAAAGTGTCCAACATAAGCATCCATCTCCGCCACAATTTGTAAAAAAAGTTGAAACGAAATAGCTAATACAGTCATTTAGTGAAACAAAAGAAGTTTCAAGTACAAAAACTTTGCCTCCTCTATCAAAATGTAAACCAAACCAAAAAACAATTAACAGAAAATCCGCTATCACTACAAATAAAACTGCTTCTTTAAATCTTGATATAGTTCAAAGTAAGGATACCAAGAAAAGTATTTTAGCCAAAATGTTCCGTCACAAAGTCCTTCAAAATCTTATAAAAACAGGAGAGAAACCAGGTTTAACGCTTAAAACCTATCGTAGGAAATTAATCTAAGAAGCATTAATAGACAGTGCAATTCTTCTCAAAAGAAAGTTATTTATTTTAGTGTTAAACAAAATGAAACCACTAACAAAACTAATAACTAAATTCCAAAAAAGACTTCTCAATAAACAAAATGTCAACAGAAAGAACTTCTTAAGTAGCTGCGGAGGTGAATGGAGTCACACTACGAGCACAGAATCATACTTTAATGAAGAAGCGTACAAACAAAAGAAAACAAATACAATTGCCATACATAGCAGTGGTCGAGGTTATGAAAAAGTTAATAACACCATAATGGAACAAGAAGTACTCCTTACAAAAACATGTCCTGAAATCTTAGAATTAACCCTCCATTCAACTGAATCAGAACGTCTAGTGTACAAATGGCCATGCACATCAATGTGTAACATTCCCAAACAATTTTTCAAGCCAATTCCTCAATCAATATGTCAAAAGCAAAGACAGTATGCAAGTACACAGGACTACAAGGACATTCATTGGCCTGCATTACAGGACCTACTTGCAAAACCACCTTCCATGATATCAAAAGGCTATCAACACATCATTCAACTATAAGAATTCCTGTTTATAAACTGTACTATGCTAAAAGTCCTGCTTTAGCACTAGCCAATTTAAATAACAGTTATCTACATGGTACAGCAAAAGACCTACTAGAAGAAATCGACTATATCCAGAAAAATATTTTGGAAGTGAAACCCACTTACAGAATGAAATAGCTGCAAACCAAATTAGTAACAATTCTACACATGGCAACCTTTTACTTCACACATACAAAAAACAAATACTAAAATGTAAAAGTACATCAGCTGAAGTACCAAACCATGTGTGTGTATGCTGCCACAGAACTTTTTATAAAAGTAACACAAAAACTGTAAACCTATCATACAAAATAGAAGACAATGAAGATTCTAAATGGTTTGAATTAGCTCTCTACCTTATAGCAGAAAACAAATATGAAATAACTGACCCTGTAATACTATGTAGTTACTGCACTACAAAACTTGACAACAACCAAACTCCTTCACGTGCTATCACAAATAACTTGGAATTATATCCACTACCAAAACCGCTTCAACAACTTAATTTATATGAGCGCATCATAATTCAAACAGTGCACCCATTTCAAGCAATAATACGCCTTCAACCAAAACTGCAAAAATTACCTCCCTCTGAATTAGTGAAAGGTATTTGTGGAAATGTAGTGTATTTAGATCTAAAAGAAAATGTGCACACTCTAGGAGTGCAACATCCAATGCAGCAATCTTTAATTATCTTGGTAAATGAAGTACCTACAAAAGACAAAAAAATGTGGCAACAGCTGGTAGATTTACATAAAGTTAGAAAAGCCTTGCAATATCTTAAAGAGAATAATGAATATTACAAAGAAATTAATATTGAAGAAAACTTGAAATATACAAATGAAATAATTCAAGAGAGGCAAGAAGCTGGTCAATTTGAGCTCCTAGATCCTGCTACAATATCAAACACTTTAGACCATTATACAATTCATCCATTGCACTCTAATGACACCATAGAAGATGCACTGGAAACGTACCAAATGTGTCAAACAAAAGGATCACCAATCAGCATATGGGGAAAAAGTATAGAAGCACATGCTTTTCCTATACTCTTTCCTACTGGCAAAGGAGGAAGGTACGATGATAGACCTATTCAAATATCAGCATCAGAATACCGCTTATTACCGATGTATTCTGAAGATCCCAGATTTAGACAAAATGTGGAATACATATTCCACCTACTCTTTGAAAGTGAACTAGCAACTTTATGTTACAGAGTTGCACACATATTAAAATCAGGATCACACTTTCAAAATATGACAGCTACACAATTATTACAAAAAGTGCAACAAAAAAGAGGT
Source organism: Ambystoma mexicanum (assembly GCF_040938575.1). Classification (NCBI taxonomy): domain Eukaryota; kingdom Metazoa; phylum Chordata; class Amphibia; order Caudata; family Ambystomatidae; genus Ambystoma; species Ambystoma mexicanum. The sequence continues at coordinate 107,622,967 of NC_090937.1, forward strand.
TTTACAATCCAATATTACAAATCTATTAGCAAATATGCGTGATACTAAAGAGTACTGGTTTCGACATCACGGAGATGTACGTTGTATGATCAGAAACCTTGGCCCACTACTTGGTTTGTTACATTAAGTTGTGCAGAATATGCATGGGAAGATTTACATGATTTCCTATGCATATCAAACACAAACAAAACAAACATAGATATACTAACACATGGAGAACTTTGTTCTATGGATCCTGTTAATGTTTCAAGATATTTTCACCATTGCTTCATTGCTATGCTACATTTTATTTGTAATAAAACTGTTCCTCCCCTTGGAGAAGTGCAACACTTTTTTTGGAGAAAAGAATACCAAGCCAGAGGAGCACCACATATCCACATGCTTTTATGGATTAAAGATGCTCCTAAATTTGGACAAGACAGTGATGCCACAATTTTTACAATTTCAAAGACACAAATGTGGCAAATATTGTCGTCGCAAATACAAAAACAAAGGGAAATACTACACCAAATGCCGATTTGGTTTCCCTAGACCAGTTACAAATACAGGTCAAGTGAACAACCTCATGTCTTGAGTTAGACATAGTGTTAAAGGTAAGTCACCTAAAAATACATATTACATAAAAAGAAAAGAAGAAGAAAAATATATCAATCATTACAATGCAATCATTGCCAACATATGGAATGCAAACATAGATGTGCAGTACATTGCAGACAATTCTACTGCAGTTGCACGATATGTCATAGCATACTTAACCAAGGCAGAAAAGACAGAGCAGCAAGACCTCTGGAATGACCTGTCATCAGATAAAACAGTGTCTTAAAAATTATACAGCTAGGGCATAAAAATGCTGTCCCATAGAGAATGTGGATCCTATGAAGAAGATGATCGTTTAACTGGTACTGCACTCTATGGCAAATATGAAAATATAGTATGGCTAAGTCTTGGTCCAGCTAAATCTAGAAAAAGAGTTCTAAAATCATACGAAGATATAGAAACAATAGCCAAACATGATCCCAACAGCCAAGACATTTTAGAAAACAATTTATTGGACACGTACTACCCAAACAGGGGTACCACTTTGGAAAACATGTGTCTATACAACATAGCCCAAAACTACACATACAAAAATAATATAAAACCTGATAAAAAAAATGGTAAATACAAAGTGACAAACTGTGAAGGCAGCTTAGTAAAACTCACCAAACCAAAGTTAATTAATCATATCAAATTGTCATTAAAGACTCCTCAACATATAGAAGTATATTACATGTCCCTGCTACAACTCTTTAAACCATGGAGAAAATAAGAAGAAATGCTAGATAACTATGGCTCATATAAAGACGCTTTCAAAGCAAATGAAAGCACTATAACTGATGTAAACTTTACACAGTACAAAACAATGTTGCACAATGAACAGCAACACGAAGAAGAACTCCAGGCCCAACTAGATAAGGACACTCCTGACAGTAGTCAACCTTCTGTAACAGGAAGCCAAGAACCACTGGGAGAGCCACAAATAACAAATGAGACAGAATTAGCCATGATAGAAGTAGAAAACAGCATGTGTCAGTATGAAGATAAAGAAGACTTAACTATACTACAATCAAAACTAAACAATGAGCAACATAGCATTTTTCAATAAGTAACAAAAGAAATTGCACATGGTGTACAGCATGAAAACAAAGAATGTACCTGCCAAAATTACAAACCTATACTATTGTATGTCAGTGGTGAAGCTGGTTCTGGCAAAACATTCCTAATCAAAATCATCAGTAAGTTCCTTCAACAATTGACAAACAACAAACTGTCAGCTGTTGTCACTGCCCCCACAGGTTTAGCTGCCTACAACATAGGTTCTGTCACTTTACACGGATTACTACTCCTGCCAGTAGAACACCAAAACAAATTAGACTATTACAAACTTTCTACAGACGCTGCAATGGAACTACGCAGAGTAATGAAACAAATGAAAATGCTTCTAATAGATGACGTGAGCATGGTGTCCAACCTAATGTTGGCTTTGATTCACCTCAGATTACAAAAAGTTCTCAAAACAAACTATGAAGAGCTCTTTGCAGGAAAACACATTATTGTTTTCGGAGATCTTCTTCAATTGAAACCAGTAAAAGGTGAGCCTATTTTTAAAACATTGGGACACAAACTCTGCCGTAAAACTGTTGGCAGCATTGGAAATGTCAACCTTTGGCAACATTTCCAATACAGCGAATTAACAGAAAACATTCGGCAATCTGCAGATCTCACTTATGCCAACATCTTAAAAAATATCAGAGTTGGTATACTTTCTAAAGAAGCAGAAGCAATATTGAAAACCCGGAACATTCATGCACTTCATGGTGATAATGCATGTGCCCTCAGATGTTATGGAACAATTAGCCCACAAAAATGTCAATTGTATGTCCTTAATGCCAACTCTTGCAAGCTGTTTCAAATTCAATTAAATAATGTTAAGTAAAGAAATGCAACCAATAATGGAAATTAGCGAAACAGACAAACTAGATGTACATGCTAAGACACAACCCATGTGTGACCAAGCCACAACAAGACTAAATAGTTTAGAAAAATCAATCTCAAACACAGCAGGATTGGAAAAGATATTAAAATTATCCTTAAATTGCAGAGTAATGCTTAAACGTAACCTTGATGTGGACTAAGGACTAGTTAATGGAGCACCGGGGACAGTTGTTGGCATTCAAACATATCCACGTGACAACAAAATTCAGTTTGTCAATATTCTCTTTGACAAACTTTCAGAAGTAAAAAGGATAGGACGCTCAACAGCTTGATTCCTTCTATTCAAAGACATGTATGTACGCAGAAAACAATTTTCTCTAACTCTTACATACGCAGTCACCATTCATAAATCACAAGTTCTTACCCTAGACAAAGCAATGATAGACATTGGTAGCACAGTCTTTAAAGAAGGCATAAGCTACGTAGCACTATCACGCTTACGTACACTTGACGGTCTATTTCTAATCGACTTTGATGCAAGTAAAGTAAACGCTGATATTCCTTGCATTTTAGAATACAATAGACTTCACTCACTATACACCCCCATCTAAACACATTTTCTGTACCACAAAAAGTAAAACGTTGTAAAAGAAAACTAAATCAAACAGAAATGCAACAGGATGCCAGTGCAAATCCTCCAAAGAGAGTAAAAGAAACTAAAACTTCATCAAGTACCACAAACATAAAAGAGCTCATTAGGGAAAGTAAACCAGGTACTTCATTAAAGAAGGAAGACAAACTAAAAAAAAAATCAATCAGATACAGAACTTATCTGGTCCATTTAAACTCTCAAATATACTACCCGATTCTTGGAATTATTTTCGTGAAAAACACAGATTTGCACGCCTTTTTGCCTGAAAATCCCCATACTTCAAACAGAGATTTTCGGGCAGAAATGCGCGCAAATCTGCGTTTTCCACGTAAATAATTCCATGAATCAGGCTGATAGTTGGAGTAAGTTGCTACGCAAATGTAGCAATGAATATTCTATTTCAATTGCCACCAATTGTTGAGAACATTTACTTACACAGTACAGACCAATTGTGTTGGCAAATGTTAGTATTTCATAGAAATGCAACAAACAATCCTGATAACACGTATAGTGTTTATGGAATAAGACAACAATTGGACTACTGTGCTGGAATGGTTAAATTCACTATAAACTCACAATGAAATCCACAAGAATGTCTAATGTACTTACTACAAGTACTGGAAAATAAAAACATACCTATAAATTAAATCTTCCAGATTTCATACATGTGGAAACATACATGCACTCTCTGCAACAATGTGACACAAGAAGAAATCCCCAATGAACGCTTCATATATACATCAATACCTAATTGTGAATCCATTCCATTTTAGCAACTTGTACAAAATGCAAACCATGGTAGATTAGGTACTACCTGCAATTCGAATAATAGCTCCATGTTAGTAATACAAACCCATAGTAAATAAGTAATGCTAATGCTTCTACGTTACAATGCAGATGGTACCAAAAACAACTGCAATCTGACTGGATTCACACATGGTCAAATATCACTTGGTAAGAAAACCTTCACAACAATAGGTATAATATACCACGCAGTAGCCACAACCAATTCAGGGCACTACACTGCATATATAAAAAAGAAATGTGGATGGTTTGAATGTAATGATAGTACCATTACTCTAAAGCAGAGATTACCAGCAAATCTTACAAAAGCTTATTTAATGTTCTTAAAACCAAAATTTGATAATTAAACTGTACTTAAACCTTAAGTAAACTTATAATAAAAAAATATAAACTGTTAGAATATTCCAAAAGCTATCTAACTGCCCAAAGATTCTACAACAACTAATCAGATAAAGGAATACCACTAAATTACAGCAAAAAATCAAAAAATAGACAGTTAGAATACACCAATTGGTATCTAACTGTCCCAAAATGTAACAATATCCAAACAGATAAATCAATACCACTAAAATATATAAAAAAATAGACAGTTAGAATAGGCCTACTGGTATCTAACTGCTCCAAAATTTTACAATATCCAAAGAAATAAATAATATGTTACTGCTCCAAAAAACTGCAAGAAGCCAATGTATAAAGCATTAGCCAGAAACAACAAGTGAACACTGAAAACAAATAAACAAATAAACTGTAGCGTAACAGAAAAATGTTTTTTTTAATCCAACATGGCTTTTTTCTTCTCCCTCAGACCCAATGATTTTAGCAACAAACACAGAAACTGAGCAAATTGCACAGTACTCTGGTTTGTAATCTACTTAATATGAGGGTCCAAAAAATGAACAAAAAATACATGTACTCCAGTTACTAAACCAAACAGTAAGTATATTATAATAAGTACAACCATCGCAGCATATCACACCCATAGTGGCTTATAACTTTGTTCCTTATAAATTTGTTTTTGACTCAAAGTTATGAGCAACTATGAGTGTGATATGCTGCGGTGGTTGTGGCCAGGGCATAGAGTCTTGGGTGCATGGTGAAATGGCCATGCATCCAAGACTCTATGCCCTGGCCACAACCACCATAGCATATCACACCCATAGAGTCAAACATTTCATCTATGGCCTATGGAAACTTTTAATGTCCGCGGACATTATGAGTGTTCTTAGAACACTTTAAACTTGCCAGAAAACAATACGGACAGCGACCTCAGAATACCGCCATTTTTTATTTGCGAACATTTCAGGACACTGCAAGTGTTCTTAGAACACATTCAACTTGCCAGTGAACAATACAGACAGCGTCTTCAGGACACCCCCTACAAACATTTCAGGACACCGCAACAGTTCTTAGAACACTTTTAACTTGACAACGAACAATATGGACAGCGTCCTCAGAACACCCTCATTGTGTTTATTTGCGAACATTTCAGGACACCGCGAGTGTTCTTAGAACACATTCAACTTGCAAGAGAACAATACGGACAGCGTCCTCAGAACACCCCCATTTTTTTATTTGCGAACATTTCAGGACACTGCGAGTGTTCTTAGAACACATTCAACTTGCCAGCGAACAATACGGACAGCGTCTTCAGGACACCCCCTACGAACATTTCAGGACACCGCAAGGGTTCTTAGAACGCTTGCAACTTGACAACGAACAATACGGACATCGTCCTCAGGACACCCCCGAACAATACAGACAGCGTCTTCAGGACACCCTCTACTAAGATTTCAGGACACCGCGAGGGTTCTTAAAACCCTTTCAACTTGACAACGAACAATACGGACAGCGTCCTCAAGACACCCCCATTTTGTTTATTTGCGAACATTTCAGGACACCGCGAGTGTTCTTAGAACACATTCAACTTGCCATCGAACAATACGGACAGTGTCCACAGGACACCCCCATTTTCTTTATTTACGAACATTTCAGGACACCGCAAGTGTTCTTATAACACATTCAACTTGCCAGCGAACAATACGGACAGCGTCTTCAGGACACCCCCTACGAACATTCCAGGACACCACATGTGTTATTAGAACACTTTCAACTTGACAACAAACAATACGGACAGCGTCCTCTGGACACCCCCATTTTGTTTATTTGTAAACATTTCAGGACACTGCGAGTGTTCTTAGAACACATTCAACTTGCCATCGAACAATACGGACAGCGTCCTCAGAACACCCTCATTTTGTTTATTTACAAACATTTCAGGACACCACGAGTGTTCTTAGAACACATTCATCTTGCCAGAGAACAATACGGACAGCGTCCTCAGGACACCCCCATTTTGTTCATTTACGAACTTTTCAGAACACCGCGAGTGTTCTTAGAACACATTCAACTTCCCATCGAACAATACGGACAGCGTCCTCAGGACACCCCCATTTTGTTTATTTACGAACATTTCAGGACACAACGAGTGTTCTTAGAACACATTGAAATTGCCAGAGAACAATATGGACAGCGTCTTCAGGACACCCCCTATGAACATTTCAGGACACCGCAAGTGTTCTTAGAACATTTTAAACTTGACAACAACCAAAACGTACAACGTCCTCAGAACACCCCCATTTTGTTTATTTACGAACATTTCAGGACACCACAAGTGTTCTTAGAACACATTCAACTTGCAAGAGAACAATACGGACAGCGTCCTCAGAACTCCCCATTTTTCTATTTGCGAACATTTCAGGACACCAAGAGTGTTCTTAGAACACATTCAAGTTGCCAGCGAACAATATGGACAGGGTCTTCAGGACACCCCCTACGAACATTTCAGGACACCACGAGTGTTCTTAGAACACTTTCAACTTGTCAGTGAACAATACGGACAGCGTCCTCAGGGCACCCCCATTTTGTTTATTTGCGAACATTTCAGGACTCCGAAAGTGTTCTTAGAACACATTCAACTTCCCAACGAACAATACGGACAGCGTCCGCAGGACACCCCCATTTTGTTTATTTACGAACATTTCAGGACACCGCGAGTGTTCTTAGAACACATTCAACTTCCCATCGAACAATGCGGACAGCGTCCTCAGGACACCGCCATTTTGTTTATTTACGAACATTTTAGGACACCACGAGTGTTCTTAAAACACAATTAACTTACCAGAGAACAATACGGACAATGTCCATCTTCAGGACACCCCCTACGAACATTTCAGGACACCGCAAGTGTTTTTAGAACACTTTAAACTTCACAATGAAAAATACGGACGGCGTCCTCAGAACACCCCCATTTTGTTTTTTTCCAAACATTTCAGGACTCAAGTGTTCTTAGAACACATTCAACTTACCAGAGAACAATACGGACACTGTCCTCAGGACAACCCCATTTTGTTTATATACAAACATTTCAGGACACCACGAGTGTTCTTAGAACAGTTTCAGCTTGCTTGCGAACAAAATGGACACATATTGCATCCTCAGAACACCCCCCATTTAGTTTATTTTGAACATTTCAGAACAGCCGTGTTGTCCACAGACAAATCAAACACAACAAGAGCGTCCACCACATAAAAAAACACAACATTTAACCTATCTCATACTCTCCCACCCTCCCCAAACACTCTTACACACCAACACACTCTACTAAATACAAATTTTAAACCAAGTTTCACTGCGCTGTCCACGGACGTCCGCGAATCCAAGATGGCGGGCGCTACCGAAAATCTGACGCGCTTCACGCTCCACGCCGTCCAATCAGCGAACACGTCGCATGTCCACGGACATCACGCAATCCGATTGGCCAATCAGGACACTGTCCGCGGACCGAACACAGATATCACACATTTTTTATGACCTACTTTTTGGTCATTTTTAAAAAAAACTACTGGATGGATTTTCACCAAATCTGCAAAAGCGCGCTTTCGGGACCAAGCCCCTACTCCTGGTCCACAATTGGTGAAAATCCGTCCAGCGGTTTGGCCTGTAGGCCCGAGCAAAGTTTTTTTGCCATTCAGTCTATGGGTAAAAAAAAGTTTTGGGACCACCCCTATAACTTTGCCCCCCCTGGACGAATCCTCACCAAACTTTTTCAGAGTGGGCCATATGCTTTTTTTGAAAAGTTTGGTGAGGATTCGTCCAGGGGGAGTGAAGTTATAAGCCGCCCAAAAAGTGCTCTTCTTATGGAAACAGCAACTTAACCATAACTACATGGCCACTAACCCACAATTATCATCTATCAGTGAGTTTCTGCTGAGAGGATTGCCCTCCCCTTGGGAGAAACCTGTTTTTCCACTCCTTGCAGCACAGCCAGATTAATTTATTCCTAATTTCTTAAATTCAGCTAAAACCAAACTTGTTGCTTCAAACATATATATATATTACTTTCTTAGCTTTTAATCTGTGGGATCAAAAACACAACTGAGATCTGTATTCCTTTAAGCAACAATCTGTTTATGTTTGCTAACCCGGCAGGCTTTTAGTTTAGATACTTTGGAGTTTCATCAGGAGCTCATCTGACAGCTGTCATTCACAGGGAGCCCAGTGTACTGCACACAGTTTTTGACAGGAGCTGTCAGTTTACAGACAATCCAGTTTGTCTGAGGAAATGCTTTGCTCTTTACACTTTAGGACTTTGTATATTCGCCATGCTTCATTAGATTACATGAATTTTAGCGCCAAGCAAGATTTTGAATGTTGAGAAGGGTTGTGTATAGGCATTTTGGAGTTTTTAGCAACAAAGCAAAGGTCACTTATATGCACATTTTGGAGTTTCGTTTGCAAAGTGCTGCTTCTCTCTCTGCACTCTGTTTGCTGGTCATGGAGCCCACTGGCACATTTTCTGAAGTGTGTGCTCTATCCCACCACGTATGCACCAAGGGTGGCAGGTTGTGCATCCATCTTTTTGTGCGTTTAAACACGCGGATTTAGAGGTTTTTGGCAATCACAAGTGTTTTGCTGCCATTGTTGCTGTTCCTTGCACCATAACTATCAGAGTGATGCCGCATAAGATAGCGGAGTGGGTCAATACATCCCACAAACCCACACAGTGGCAGATTCCCTGTCGCCAACGACACCACAACAAGTACAACCCTGGTACTTAAACACTGCATGGGATATCATCTACTAGTCAACACCATGATTAAACACATGGCCTTAGGGAGTTCTTCCCCATAAGGTGAGGACCCTGTGCACACTCATCCAGTACAGTTGTATTTTGTCATCCCTATCCACCTAACTAGGGTATTCATGTTCTTTTGGTCCTCCATAGGCAGATAGGATTATTCTCAATCATCATTCATTTAATTAGGCATGCAGGCAACAGTGCCCTCACCTTTCGAGAGAGGACATCATATGAGAACTGATAATAAGAGAGATTATGCGAGCCATGCAATGGTGGTAGTGAGACATGTGCTGAGGTGCACTTCCCATGGCCCTGACTGTGGGGTGAATTTGGGTCATTTAGGCATTGGTGTTGTGCCATGTCAAGGTTTCTTGCATAGTGTTTGTGCCGGTATTACCCAAAATGATCAGGGATAATTGACCGTTTGGAGAATAGACCGACTTTCAATGGTCCTAATTGACCTTGTGCACAATTGTACTTTTATATAAATGTATATATATTGGGTTGGTTTTTGTTAATTAAATTATTTAAAGTGAATGGGTGGGGGGTTCTGGGGGTTTTTGGTTGTGTGTGTGTGTGTGTGTGTGTGATGGTTCTGTTAACGGTGTGTATGTCACACATGCATTGTCACAGTTGACTGATGTGTGTGCTCTTTGCCCCCTTTTTCACAGTTTTTGCAGTTGGTGAAGAGGGTGGAAGCAGTGCTGTGGTGCAGAGGAGCAGTAACAGGGTCTGACACAAACCCTATCCACTCACCGTTGACACCTCCTCTTCTGAGATCAATGTGGCTTGGGGGGCAAGGCTGCTGAGGGTGAGTCCCACGAGGTGCGTGTTGTGAGGGACACCTCAGCAGTGGTTGCACAGGGTGCTGCAACACAGGGGCCAACAGGGACAGGAGGGCTCTCTGGAGGCATCTGGATTAATGGAGATGAATGTACAGGAGTAGGCCATTGCAGCTCAGTCCACGGGTCAGGTGGGGGCATCATAGAGGGTGTTCAAAGTGCACCCTTGGCCCAGAGACATGAGGATGTGCAGTCCACCGTGGAGGCTTCTGCACAACCTCCTGTCCCTGAGCCATCTGCAGCAGGAGTGACCTCGTTCGCATTGCCTCCACCCAGACCGATCCCCCACTTGCGGCCAATGCGGCCATTCCAGTTGTGGTGCAGCCTCTGCTGGCTGGTATTGCGAGGTGGACGGCATCTATTTGTGATGCCGTAGATGACTCTTGCGAGGATATTGTATGGCATCGTGACCAGATGTGCTGTTTCCTGAGGCATTTGGGCCTGCACTGCTCTCACAGGGTCTCTCTGGGCTGGCCACTGCTATGGAATCCTCTTACCCTTCTTCCTCTGTGGCCCAGTCATCCTCCAGTCTGGCTTCCGTGCCACCTACCACCACTGTCCCCTATTTAACAGGCCCAACACCACTGTCCAGTTTGTGTGTGCCTTCAACCCTGCCTGAGGTGGAAGTCCCAATGCCAACACATGAGGTGGTCACTGAGTCTGCCCAGTTGCACACACATGGAAATGCAATGGAGGAACGGCAGGCACCACTTCACGGCAGTGTAGGGTCTGTACTCTCCGATAACACTCATCTGGTCGGAGGACATACCTACAGAGCTTGCGCAATGCCCGGCTTTAACATATGGCGACTCATAGGAGGCAGTCGGTGCAGGTCAATACCACTTGGAGGAGGCAAGCAAGCATCCAATGTGTGGCAGGAGTCACACAGGAGACAGAGGTAGGCCATGATGTCTGTGTATCAGTGTTACCAGAGGCAGCTGGTGGTGGAAAGGAAGTGGGTTAGGGAGGCAGCCGTGATAGTGGCCAGGTCAGAGGTGGTGCATAGGCGGGCAAGGAGGTGGACTGTCATCCTGGAGGAGGCTTGCAGGGCCATGAGGTCAATGGGGGTAGTGGGAGGAGGGCGGAGTACCATGGTGCTTGCGTGGGTTGAGGTGAAGGTCAGTGGGGTTGTGCGAGGTGTCAAGACTTGAGGGAGCTGCCTGGGGTTGGGGGCGCAGGTCAGTGGCGGTAGTGGCATGAGGGCAGACTAGTATGGGGCTTGAGGGGTTTGGGGAAAATGTCAGTGGGGGATTGGGGATGTCAGGACTTGAAGGGGCTACCTGGGGTAGTGGACAGAGGCCAGAGGAGGTAGTTGGGAAGGATGGACTAGCAGGGGTCTTGAAGGGGTTGATGTGGAGGTCATTGCAGGTAGTTGGAGGTTTCAGGAATTGTGGTTGAGGTGGAGGTTAGTGGGGGTAGTGGGAGGTGTCAGGACTTGAGTGGGCTGCCTTGGGCTGGGGACGGAGGTCAGTGGGAGTAGTGGGAGGATGGGTGAACTAGCACGGGCTTGAGGGCATTGGGATGGAGGTCGGTGGTGGGGGTAGTGGGAGGTGTCAGGACTTGAGTGAGCTGCCTGGGAAAGGGGCAGAGGTCAGTTGGATCAATGGGAGGCGGGTGGATTAGCAGCAGGTTTGAGGGGTTGGGGTTGAGGTCAGTGGTGGTAGAGGAAGGTGGAAGGACTTGACATGGTTGCCATGAATTACGGGTGATGGCATGCAGTTTCGGGGGATGCCGCTTTAATTTAGGGGTGACGAAACAGTCAGTCCGTAGTTTGGGTGCTGCTTGGACTTAGGGGTGATGGTCCACAAGTTGGGTGCCGCTTGAACTTTGGGGTGATGGTCTGTAGGTTGGGTGATGCCTTATCTTAGTGGTGAAGGTCTGCAGTTTCGCCATGGTGTGCTGCTTCCAGTTACGGGAGATGGGCCATAGTTTCGCCAGGATGCTTCTTTCAGTTACGAGGGTTGGGACGCAATTTTGCCCAGGTGCTGCTTTAACTTATGGGGGATGGGCCGCAGTTTTGTGTGGTGCTACTTTCACTTGCAGGGGATGGGCCGCAGTTTCTCCGGGAAGCTGCTTTCAGTTACAGGGGAGGACTGCAGTTTCAGCAGGGTAGTGTAACAGTGATTACTTGCTGGTATTCGTTGATGACCTTTTGCGATTTGTCCCGGACAAAGGTTGCTGGATGTCGGTAGTTTTTGCGTGCCTGCGGACGTGTTGTGAGAGTTCTTGGTGCAACTCGGTTTCCTTCGCACTGCAGGTTACTTTGAGATTTGAAATCCATGAATCGGCTCCCAGCCCTAATCTTTTGTCAGTGCAATGTTCTTTCTTGCACTAAGTACTCTGCACCAACTTTGAGCTTTATCTCTGAATCAGGCCCTATGTATGTGCCACACATATGTCCTCTGGACCTTGAATCTGTGCACCAATGAAATAATCCATTGTCCCTTATGTCTTTAACACTGCTGTTCTTTGCTCAGGAGACACATTGTAAGCCTCTGTAATGCTCTGGTAGTTTGTATTTGTTCCTTTCTATACTCTACTCACTGATGCATAAATAAAGGTTTTCAAAAATCAAGTCACATTTACACACTGATTTAATTAGATATCATTGAATTATATTTCATTGTTATCTATTTAAGGGAAATACATGCACTGACTTTAAACAAAAACAACACTGGGCACAAATTCTGCACTTCACATCGCAAAAACTTTAAAAGGACATGTCTGGGCCATCACAACACAAGGTTCCAAAAATCCTAGTATTTCCTTCCACTGTGCTAGGAACTGCCACCACTGGAAAACGTATGTCCCATGAGATCTCATAGTTTCCCTTTTTCTAGACAAGCCTTCCGTTGGATACACTTCCTACCATTGCACACACATACACACTCAATCTGGTTACCTCTGCCTCAACCCCATTGCATCATCCTAACTTGTTAGATCAATGCATTCCTTTCCTACCCCTGTTTCTCCTCATCCCTCACTACTGGCCTTTTCCTTTGACTCCTCCCGCAGACTACCTTCTGATGACCCCGCTAAGGAGGCACTATGCTATGTTCTCGCACAAGGTAGCCGCACCATCAGAACACTACACTGGTGACTGGCATACTATAACATCTTGTGTACCATAACATAGAGTAACATACTAGTGAAAAAGAAAAGGCCCAAGGAATATAATGGGCGTGTTGTCTAATTAGATGCTGGCAATTGAACACTGTGGCAAGTCTAGTGCACATTTGTAAACCAGTTGCCATTTAGACTGTAGATACTTACTGATTTCTATTCCAGTGTTCCTTTTACTCCCCGGTTTTGATAGTTGAAAAGCTCCACGCTTCTCTTTCCAACAACCCTACTGCAACCGTGCATTATTGTTATGCTGTCAGAGTACACCCCACCGCACGGCATTCACGTGTAAAGTTCAATTAAGTGACAGGAATGGCGCGGTCCAGCGGTTTTTATGCAATGCAAGCAGGAGGGAGCAGTAAATGGAATTCCATTCGGGTGATTCTGTTATAGGACGGTGCTGCATGAAGGTATGTGGTTCATTTCCCACCCCCAGCCCCTCTTAGCTAGACACTTAACCAACAAAAGCTCTTACTGGGTTTGATTAAGTCTGCATGATTTTCTTGACCTCATTAACAGAGTCAGCTGATATATTTCCAGATCAATTTGTATGCAAATAAAGCCGGGATAGAGCAGGAGCACAGCAGCTCAGCTAACACCGCCCCTTCTAGACCCCCACACCCCACCCTCTCTTTCCGTGACTCTCTTTTACATCAGCTGGTTTGGGAATATTTAAAAGGCGAACGTGTTTAGTATCAAAGAATGCAAAGGAAGGCAGGCGGTAAATCATTTCTGTGAAGTTAAAGTTGTGTTGCAAGGAAACTGCAAGGTGCAGTGAACCCATTTCCACATATTTCTACTCTTGCAAAATGTGTTCAAAGGACACATCAAGGACAATTTGCTTGAAAAAGCAGGAACATGAATTGTATTCCCCGCAACACATTTAAATGAAATTGAAATGGAATTTTCATTTAATTGAGAAAATATGCTTTTTTATTAAAATCTTGCTCTCTTTGGGATGGGAAATGCCCTCGTTTTCAATTTAAGCTAGGCAGACAGTTAAGCTAGGCAGACAGGTGTAGCCTTTTACTCAAAATCAACTCAAAGAAATTACGTAATGTAAGACCTTCGTGTGTCAACTGCATCAGGGCTTTCCACTTCAGAGCTGAACTAATGTCTTAATTGTTGCCTTCATCATTGGATTTGGAGCAGGTATTCTAGTACTCAGGCAATTTTCCCCCTCTAACAGTATGACCGGTAAAGTAATACTGGTGGTCCATAGCATATTCCATTGGCGGCATTTTACCCTCATCAGAGTGATACAATGTAGCATCCAAAATGTGGGTTCTATTAGTCCCCAGAAATGTACATTTTCCAGTAATACCCTGGAGCTATCCACTTCTCCCAAGTTAAAATCCACTCTGCTCGTGGTAGATACAGATGTTCCTTTGCTTGCTTCACGCCCTTTCTCTGGATCAAGTTACGCATGCAGACAAGTGGGCCTCCTCCATTCCGATCTTCACCAAGACCCTGGAGACCCTACACTGCAAAGAACATCTCACTGAACGGTGATTGCCCCACTGTGACCTTATTCTCCCACTCAGGAGCTCCTGCTCTACTGTGCATCCCTCACCTGTTCCTGCACCTCTGCTGCCCAACGCATTACTTGAACACGCGCGGGGTGCACCCTCTAGGTACAGCACTTTGGTGCCTACTAGTTAGGCTAGTTAGTTTCGCCCTTTACAAATCCAATACCTTCATTCATGCATAAAGACAGACAATGCACACCTGCCCACCGCCAGAAAGGCCATTGCAGAAATAAGACAGCAGGACTGGGCAGCAGGTATAGATGACCTGGTCTCAGGGGTGTTGCTAGGTCTGGAAAAGGTCTGGAGCTATGCTAATTTTGGGACTGTCGTGACTGGGGGCTGGCTAGCCTTTGCTGTAACACCTGAGCTTCTATCCGGGGCTACAACCAAAAGACCTGGGGCTAACGCCCCCTCAGTCCCGCCCCTAGCAATGCCTCTGCCTGGTCAAAACAAACAGAAGTTCTATGCCTGTCACTGTTGACCTGTGCAAACATGTTCCCCCAAAACTACAAAAGCTGTAGTCGTCCATGAAAAAACAAATCTGAAAAACACCTGCTGTCACCTGCATCACAAGAGATAAATAGCAAAACACGGACACAATCCCATCAGTAAATGAAGCATTAATCTACAATCTTAACAAAAAAAAAATAATAATAATATCCCGATTTTTATCGGGACAGTGCAATGTTTGCATTTGGGCAGCCTTAATCGGGCGTACCCATCTGACAAAATCGTGAGAAAAATTATGCAGAAATTTGCATAAGTGAAATAGGTATTTTATACCATATTCCTCATGCTCCTAAACTCTGTAATAAATGGTGCCTTTACGATTTTAATGGAAATCAAATGTTTAACCTAGAAAGGTTGAAGGCTTTATTTGCTCCTATTGTGGTAAACACATTCAACCACAGGTTTCACACTTGTTGCTGAGGTATTTTACTTGCTAACACCCTTATTTTAAATTAATTGCAAATTGCATGCAAGGGACCATCAATGTTAGCAATGTATGTGATGTGGAGTCACAAACATGCAATTGTACACATTCGCGAGGGGGTTGGTGGAGAGACATAAGGTCAACTCACTTTTACGTATTCAATCTCCCAACAGTTGCTTTAGAGGTGGCGTTTACTAAATGACTCCTGTAGAATCCGCCTGGATTTGACCAGATGCAAAAGCGAGGCAGATACTTTTAGACTCCATCAGTTGTACGTCTGCATACATATAGCGAGACGCACAGACAAAATGGAAGAGTTTATCAAGGTGGACAGAGTCTTATACCATGGACCAATCCAGATATAGCAGGATAGGAGTTGACCTATTCCACCCTCATGCACATATATAGGCATAGTGGGCTTGTTGGGAACAGGATGCTTCCTCAAAGACCACAGCACCATTTGCTGAAATTTTCTAAGCTACCTGGTGCATTTAATTTAACCAGGATACACCGGACATTGACCCTCATTACGGGTCTGCGGTAACCGTGCCATTGCTACCGGTGGGTTGCCACCAGACCTGTAAATATTTACCAGCGCCTGACTTCTTGGTGCCAGCGGAAGATTACAACGCCGGCGGACTAAAAAGTCGGGCGCCGGTGAAAATGGAAGCACCAGCACTGTGCTTCCGTTGCGGGTCTGCCTACTGTGACCGCTAGACCTGTCGGGCATGGCAGCTGCAGCAGGCAGACCTGTAACATGCCGGTCCGGAAACCCAGCACCCTCGTTTCCCAGACCGGCTGGGTCAGAATGAGGCCCATTGTATCGATTTAGGTGTAAGTGTCAATGCCCTAGACATGGATGGACCCCACCCCAAATACATTTTCGATACATTTTTCATTATAAAAGATTGGATATATGTTCATTCTTCATAACATTTTCGTTATAAAGAATGCATATCCTTTAAACATGTCAAGTGCACATCATTGTTACATGACAAAGTAATTTCCTGTCCCCTTCACTATAAATTATTTTTTAAACCTACTTCTGTTTTTAAAATATAGTCTTTAATCCCGACGATCTTTTCAACTATTCAATTTAAGTGGCCCTGCCCACCAGGCTGAATTACTACTCATCATGTCAAGCTTTTTATAACCATCTCAAGACTTAAGGCCTGATTTCCAAAAACGTTTTAACATGGGGAAGTCCCATTGAAACCATGTTTGTAAATCAGACGCTTAACATGCCCATCAGAATACATGCTCCTAACTTTCTTACCCATGCTATTTTTCAAAAGGTAGAATATAACCATAAAAGTCGCTGTGTCTGTTCCTTGTCTATGGGGCTTTGCTGCGGGATAAGATTGCACTTACACTACTGCCCAGCAGCCCACGAGAAAAATGTACACTGCCCCCAAACCAATGACATACTTTTTTGCATCATGGAGGCAATCAACTGTCCCTCCTTGTCATGTGCCTGGCCTGTATGTGATAAAGGAAGCAAGTAATGTTGCTGCCCATTGTATTGTTTCCTATATGCCTCTGAGTGTAGCCCTATTCAATGACAAGACAGGAGGCTCGCATTATGCTTTATCTTTCTTTAATACTGCAACAACAGCTTTTCAATTTATACTTTGAAACATCTACCTTTGTGCTTTTTTTTATTTATATTTTTTTACAAAAAATAAAATAGCCAATCCGAAGTTTAAAAGTTTCAAAACAGAGTCTTACATCTCGAAAACTCTCAAACTCACACTTCCATGCACCTCCGGGAGTGCCATAGTCCTGACCCTATCCCATTCTCCAATGCGGTGATAGGTCTTCCTATAAGAACCCTACTGTCCCAGGTCCTTTCCTCTTTCTTTTTGCTGCCATGAGATAAGTACATCATAATTCACTCTCTTGTTTAAGTTAATACCGATAGCAGCGTAGTATAGAACTTTGTATTAGAAGCACGTAAGCCGCGCGAATGTAAACTCTTTATCAGAAAGTAAATACAATTCTTACAGTGAACTAAAGTGTACCTCAGTGCGTTCGTTTCGTTTTCTCTCACGCGTTTGCGTCAAGCGCCGCAAGATATTTCTGTGAGGCAGGGCAGGGGCCTCGAGTGAACGCGCTCACCTCAGGCTCCCTGCCCTGCTCCTCGGTTCCGCGCAGTTGAACACGACGTGCGACAGGACCCAGGGGAGCGAGAGGAGCTGAATTCCCGTCATCCCCTAGGAGGTCTTCCGCCGGCAGTGCAAAGTTTTCATTGCGTTGCGTATGCCGAGTGAGGAGAAAGCGAGTGACACGGTCTTAAAAAAAAAAAAGAAAGTATAATCAAATTTTCCACCGGAGAAAAAAGGGATTCAGACTAGAATTGTCAAAGGTGACTAACTTTAATCCCTTGCTGACAGCACAGCAGTTAGCCTTGCTAACACTATGGCGCTTTACAAAAGTCCTGGTGCTACTCCCTCTACCTCACGAGAATGGTCAGAAGAGGAGTGGGAAGAAAGTCCTTACCAACAGGACTCAGACCTATCACAGAACTTCAGCCAGGTACTAGGAGATTCTTTGACCAGAGCGGTGTCTCAAGGAGTGCAGCCTATTACCCAAAGGCTGGATATACTGGAAGCTGTTTTTAACGAGCAGCAAGCTATGCTTGCAAAAAAGCGAAAGGCAGAATGCCAAGATAAAGAGCTGTCAGCCAGACACCCCGAAGATGGGGTTGATCCCAGGGGGAGGAAAGCGGCTCGCAAGAGTAAACACTCTGTGACCCCCCCGAGCAATCTGAATAGGGAGGATTCCACTCCCCAAGAGAATAGCGACCCTGTCGCCAGGCTTAAAAGAGCCTTCCTGGAGAAGTAAAGAAGCCAGGACAGACCCCCTACCACAGGGGTGAGTAATCCCGGGGACAACGATGAAACCTACATGCCGGATGATGAGGGTGATGAAGTAGATGAGGATCACCTTTACGAAGAAGCGATAGATCCTCAAGAACCTGAAAGTTCAACAGATATGTTTGACCCGGAGGCTATCAGACACCCTAAGTCATCAGAGTGGGTCCCATCACCCAGTGTGGCAGCCTACATGGCTCAACATATACGCACACCACTGGATAGAGAAATAAGATTGCGGATGCAGTCAGAATGCCCTAGACCGTAGTTGCCAGGCAAGCTGCCCGACACTCCTGAACTTGACCCCAAAATGGTCACCTTCGTTACAAAGACAGCGAAAGACATATGTAAGGGCGTAGACTGAGCCTGGCGAGGGTGCCAAGATAAGCTCCTCGACCTAGCCGGCCCATTGGCAAAGATAATGGATCTCGCAGAGAAAGCGAAGGACACAGATACTCCTGTAGATGCTTCTGTGTTAGCTAGTTGGGCTCAGAGAGCCGTATGCAAGAAGAAGAGGTGTTCTTCTTAATATCGACAGTAAGCTAAGCGACTTGGCGTCGTACGAGGCAGGTGAAGGAGCAAGAGGCCTACTTTTCGTCCAGGCATTCGCTAAGGAGATGGCACAGTTTGTGGGAACTTATTCAGCTCTTGAACGAGCACAAAGCTCAATCAAAAAGATTTTCCCCACTTGAGTTTTTTCCGGGACCGGTCGTTACAGGGGTTGTACGTCCGGTCGGTTTAACTATCAACGAAGACCCTAGGGGCCGTGCGCCGTATATTGGGAAGGAAGACAACAAGACACATTCTTCCCGGCCAGGACCAGATTTCCCAGAGGACGAAGAGGGAGAGGTGCATACCGGTAACCAAATGCCTCAGGAGGTGAGTGCAATGAGAGTTCGAGTAGGAGGGAGAACCCTCCAGTTTCTAAGCGCATGGCAAGCATTATCGCGCGATGCATGGGTACTGCAAGCAGTAGCAGGACTACAGCTAGAATTTGTGGGGAACCCAGTTCAAAGATCAGAACCCCATTTTATTCAGATGCCTCGAGAAGAGGCAAGGTTGTTGATCAGCAAAATTCTCCAATTAGCAGAAAAAAATGCTATAGAAAAAGATACGCAAGGAGGGCCAGGCTTCCTCAGCAATTTATTTCTTGTTCACAGGGGGGACAAAGTACGCCCTGTTATAAATCTGAAGAAACTGAACGAATGGGTGGTTTACAATCATTTCAAGATGGAGGACATTCATCTACTCCAAGATCTCCTCCGGAGCGGGGACTGGTTAGCGCGATTAGACCTCAAAGACGCATATCTAACGATTCCGATAGCTCAAGAGTTTCAGAAATATCTGAGGTTTTGGTGGAAATGAGAGATATGGCACTTCACGTGTCTTCCGTTCTGACTAGCATCAGCACCTTGGGCATTCACCAAGTTGATGAAACCCGTTGCAGCAGCCATAAGAGAGCGAGGCATTCGCATAATCATTTACCTAGACGACATTCTCGTCATGGGTACAGACAAAGTCACGCTTTCCAAGAACGTGCAATGGATATTCACGTCTTGACCTCGCTAGGATTCCTAGTGAATTTAGACAAATCTCAGCTAGTGCCAGTGCAAAAAATAGAATTCCTGGGTTTCAGGATAGACACAAACAAAGCAACCCTAGAGCTACCACATCACAAAGTGAAGGCTATAAAGAAAGAGCTCAGAACAGTTATAGCAAAGAAAGTCATATCTCTTCGAGCTCTCGCAAGGGTAGTTGGCCTGCTAGCGGCTGGCTTCGATCCAAGCGATTTGTCCGGGTCCGCTCCATTATCGAGCTCTACAGAGGCTCAAGATAAGACACCTACAAGAGGGGATAGGATATCACCAGCTAGTGACCCTAGACCCAGAAGCGATCTCGGAACTCCACTGGTGGCTCGCCAACATGGAGGCCTGGAATGGCCGTGCGATTTTCGGAGACTCACTGGACATCGTCATAGAATCAGATGCAAGCAGGTCTGGATGGGGAGCCAGATGCGAGAACTTAGAGACAGGGGGGAAGTGGTCGGAACAGGAACTAGAAATGCACATAAACTGTCTCGAACTTTTGGCAGGGTCCTTTGCAGTGCGAGCATTTACGAAGGACAAAGTTCGGTTTTGCGTTCTACTCAAAATGGACAACATTTCAGCAGTACGTTATATCAACAAGCTGGGAGGAACGAGATCGAGGATGCTAGCAGAACTAGCGAAAGGTTTTTGGCACTACTGCCTTCAGAATCAAGTAGCAGTCACAGCAGAGTATCTGCCAGGGACGCTCAACGAAGAGAGCGGACTGGAATTCACAATATCTTGTAGATTCAAGCGATTGGAAAATACACCCGAGTGTGTTCAACAGATTGCAGAACCTCTGGGGTCCCGTTCATATAGATCTATTTGCGTCCAGACTGAACGCTCAGACACAGACTTATTTCAGTTGGAGATTAGACCCAGGGGCAGCGGGCACAGACGCCTTCCTCCAACCTTGGAACGGAACACTGAATGATGCCTTCCCTCCATTTCTCATGATCTTGAGAGCACTAGCAAAAGTGCGCAGGGAGCGAGCAGACCTATTAATAGTTCTTCCCCTCAGGAGATCGCAGCCTTGGTTTGCAGTAGCTATGGAACTTTCTACGGATTTTCCGAGGATAGTTCCACAGCAGCAGGACCTTCTACTAGACCCAATCAGGAGAATTCACCCCCTAGTATCGACAGGCACCCTGCGATTGATAGCTTTCAAGGTTTCAGGAGAAAGTGGGAATTGCCAGGCATTTCGGGACTCGCTGCAGAATGTATCAGAGATTCATGGGCGCATTCCACTGTCAGGAGCTATAACACGACATGGAAGAGTTGGGCTTCCTGGTGCACAGAGCATGGTTTGGATCCCATTTCTGCCCCTGTAGTACAATTATTGAACTTCCTAGCAATGAAATTCCAGGAAGGTAGTGCCTTCAGGACGATAAGTGTACTGCTGTCCGAGATCTCTGCAGGTCATGACATGGTAGATAGTAAAGCTATGGGAGAACATCTGTCAGTCTTGCGTCTTTTGAGAGGAATAAAATTAAGAAAGCCCCCAGAACCTAAGTATACGACATTATGGGATGTCAGGGAAGTTTTTCAGCTGTTTCTAGCATGACCAGACAATAAAGATCTATCTCGATCGCAACTCTCTGGCAAGCTGGCAATGTTGTTGTGTCTCACAGCATGCCGAAGAGTTTCCGATGTAAAGGCGCTAGAGATGAACAGGAAGATATTCTATCCAGAGGAGTAGCATTTTCAATAGCTAAAAGAACAAAAACAGACACCCGAGTGATTTCATACCCCTATTTTATAGAGAATAAGAAACTGTGCGTAGCCCAATGTCTTAAAGATTATGAAACAGCCACAGTACTGCTGAGACCGCGAGGCGTAACGCAGCTGCTAATAGCGCGTAGAAAACCTTTTCATGCAGTAGCAACAGCGACAATTGCGAGATGGGTACGTGAGATAATGTAATGGGCAGGCATAGACTTGTCACAGTTTGGGGCACATTCAGCTAGAGGGGCGATGGCACCTATAGCATTTGCAGCGGGAGTGCCACTCCAAGGTATAATGAAAGAGGCAGACTGGTCCTCCGAGTCTACTTTTAAGACTTTTTATTTCAAGCCAGTGTCAGATTTGGCAAATAGAGTGGTGGCTAGCTTTGAAGAAGCATAATGCGAGCCTCCTGTCTTGTCATAGAATAAAGATTGCCAACGCTGACAGCTCAGGAAGTCTTCATTCTATTAAAGACAAGGAGGCGAGCATTATATCCCACCCGGAAAGACTCGAAAGTTGATGTTATAATGTTGATATCACATGTTCAACTTTGTCTTATCACCTGCCCTTAAAAAGAATATATTTCTGTTTTTCTAGGAGATGATCAGAAAGTAGCATGATCTCAATCACGGGACCGGTGAAGTGCTCTTTGTCGTCTGAGAAGCAGCGGCGTTTGGTTCCAAGAACACTGTTTCAGTTATAAGTTTGAAGTTGGTTGTTGATAGTTCAGAACAGAGTTGGATTTGTTTCAGAGGATTTTCTGGGCAAGAAAGAAAGAGGAAAGGACCTGGGACAGTAGGGTTCTTATAGGATGACCTATCACCGCTTTGGAGCATGGGATAGGGTCAGGATTACGGCACTCCCGGAGGTGCATGGGAGTTTGAGTTTGAGAGTTTTCGAGATGTAAGACTCTGGTTTGAAACTTTTAAACTTCGGATTGGCTATTTTATTTTTTGTAAAAAAAAAAAAAAAAAAAGCACAAAGGTAGATGTTTAAAAGTATAAGTTGAAAAGTTGTTGTGGCAGTATTAAAGAAAGATAAAGCATAATGCTCGCCTCCTTGTCTTTAATAGAATGAAGACTTCCTGCGCTGTCAGCGTTGGCAATCTTAATTGTTGAATGCACCAGACTTGTAGTTTGCATGCGTCTGTCTGTGTACATCTGTCTTTACATGCCCTGGGCACGATTAATGGAATATATTGTACGGTAAATAGGGACTTTGCATGCCAAACCACGCGCGTAATCCCGTTTGTCGATTCATGGACTATCTGTGGGGCACTTTTTCGTACTTTACGCGGACTACGTGCAGGCTCATCATGGCCTTGCGATCGGCCAAATGTGTTGCGTGGGACTCCATGCAGGAGGTGAGCATGGCCTGTGCAGGAACCGAAGATGGGGGAGGAATATGCAAAATGAGGAAGAACAAGGGAAAAAGTG
This sequence comes from Ambystoma mexicanum, assembly GCF_040938575.1. NCBI lineage: Eukaryota > Metazoa > Chordata > Amphibia > Caudata > Ambystomatidae > Ambystoma > Ambystoma mexicanum. The sequence continues at coordinate 107,646,083 of NC_090937.1, forward strand.
GGCCTTACGAGGGACTGGTTGCAGGCAGTCCATAGCACACCCACAAATGCGTATGACTCAGCGTATCCGTGGATGTGACCGCACAACATCTCACCTGCGAAATGCCCACACTTGCGGATAGGAATCACAGTGCAAAGGTGAAATTGCATGCTGGATTTAGGGATAGGTGCATGCAGACTGTGTTCCGCTTGTACTTAGAGGTGCACGTATGTAGTGTAGCGGGGTGCAAGCATGGTTTATGGGGGTTCACACACAGTTTTACCAGAGTTCAACTCTCTTTATGGAAAATGGTATGCATGTTGTTGGTGTGCCGGTATCAGTTGTGGGGGAGCCTACGTAGTGTCGCTGGGATGCTGGCTTGGTTGTGGGGGAACCCATGCTCTCTTACAAGGGAGCATGTGTTTGCGCCCAGGAAGACTGCAAAGATAGGTCTATGTGACTGATTTTGCTTTACGTGGGGCGTGTTGGGGGTGTTCCGGCCACGACTTGCATATGGGGTTACTTTGGGGGTTCAATTCCGTGAATACCCGGAGTGTGCATGGTAAACCTATGTGCGCAGACTCACGCAGAGATGTTCTCTGAGCACAGGCATTGCAGGATCTATGCATACTTTTCCATGAATGGGGCATTTCCTTATGTGGATGCAGTTGTATGTCGGTGTGCATGTATGTGTTTTGTTGTTCATGTTTATTTCGGTGTGGCTATGACATTTGCTGACAACAATTTTTATTGTATTTTAGTGTGAGACATCGTTGTGCCGGTCCTGATGGAAATCTACACGGTTATCTACTCAATATGAGTCCCATTTCCAATTCATATGGTAAATTGGGACATGCCCTTTCTTACAAGATCACTCAATATAGTACACTGAATGAGCCAACAATATTGGTTTTACTACTATCACCCATATATTGCAATGGACATGCCATTTATAGAACCATTGCGTAGCTTCCAAAACCTTTGCTCTTTCACCTATTAGAGTTACTCCCAATAAATGTTCATCAAAGTAATGTATAGTACTAGTGTCTCATTCACGACCTAATGCTCGTCTCCACGTGCTGCTCTATCCATGAGGGTGGCAACAGCTAAGCACGCCTGTTGCTGGGCAATGAACAAAACCCCCGAACTTTCCTCATGTCCTGCTTCACTCCCTCTCCTTGTTCTTATTTTTTCATAGTGCGCCTTTTTAGACAACTTCACCCTAGCAGACCAGCAGGTTTCAACCTTGTCATTCATGTGTCGCATACAACATAGGGCACGGCGAGCTTGACGCTCATCACAAAATGCACAGGTTAATATGTCAAAAATTCAGTTAAACCCAATTAAAATTAAACGTTTCACTAATTGAATCGGGAGGCATACGCAACGACGAGCAAAAGGGAAACGAACACAACAAGCGCTTAAACATAGTCAGCCAATTTACCATTAAAACGTTGTTTTCTTCTTGTCCAAATGTGAACAATATTTTTCCGTGAAGCCCACAGTTGTGCAACGACAAAATATTTTGGCCCTCTCTCTGGCGTCTGAAGTATTAGTAGGTCACCTTTAAAAAACAGTTTGCCTATGCTATGTCTTTTGTTCAATTTCTACTGAAATGTACGCTGTAAAATGGCACATATTTAATTGTACTTAAAACAAAAACAAACAAAAAACTTCTGTGAAGAACCTCCCCAGCCCTCCTCAGGGCTTACATACTCTCTCGCTTTTCTTCCTTTGATTCATTTGGGGGGAAACATGTATGCCACAGTCCACCAGCAGCTATCGCTTTACTAGTTGTCCTATCAGTTTCCATGGGTGCTATTTTGCAGCCTGCAAGAGGTGCTTTTGAATCTCAATGTGCACATTGTCTAATCAACTCTAACAGCTCTGCTGTAGGACAATGCAGTAAAGGTACTCATGCAGGGTCACACAATGTGCCAGGTTAGAAGCTTGGAACTGGAGCCAGCATTTCCCTTTTTCACGTTACCATTTAGGCAGCAAAAGAACACACATTGCTGTCTTGCTCCTCCATACAAGCACATAACGCACTGTTCAGTTAGATTGCAAGATTACTGAATCTCATTGTCTGTCCAACATCCGAATGACAAGATCAAAATGACAACAAACACATAATCCTAGTCAGAGAGGTTTACAGAACGCTACTATTCACCTCTTTGGAAACAGAACCAAAGAGAGAAGTTGTTTTCAAAGAAAGACATACCGGTGTTCATAGTTCCAGCAACTCAAGTGACTGAGTTGTCTAGCTTCCAATTTTATTTGCCTCAGAAAACGTTAATCTTTTAGTGTCCGCTGATATTACCCAATAGCACTACATCACTACCATTGCATATTAATACATTAATTACCAAAAGCAAATGTTTTTGTTTTTAACACCATCAGCGCTGCTATCCCATTTAGGATATACCTCCAGAAAATTAAGTCTGCCTTAAGTGGATAATTTCTGTGCCCCTTCAATAAGTATGCATATTTCGCTCAGTCACAATTGCAGATCTTCTGTTGGGGGCAGGTCCTGACTACGGTTGTAGAGGAGGAGCCAAGTGCCTCTACCGGAAGTGCCGCCCCTATCTTGCCTATATGTTGGGAGCCGGAAAAAGTGACAAACACGACACCTGTAATGATGCCCATAACATGGCAAACCTTTGAAGCAAGGTATTCATTGAGAAAGCCATTCTGTATATATCCACAAAGAGCTGACTTTTGGGAAAGATCCCTGAAGAGCATGTAAAGACTGATGGAAGAGGAGACTGGTGACGTCACATGAAGCAAAGTGACATGCCAAGAAGAGATGCTAAGAGAGAAGGTGAATAGATCATATGGAATCTGATGACAAAGTATAGAATCGAGTGACCCTTTATCTTCGAAATGAAGATTGCACGTGTAAAGAGCACGGAGGAAAATGCAAACAGTTTTATAATTGTACAGGTGCAGTAACACAAGAAGACTAAAAATTCATGAAGGCTGCGTATATATAGTGAATAGATTGCAGGTGGTGCCGCCAATATATATATGTGTATATAGAATCTGGATGTTCCACATTGTATTTTAGCAATCTGGGATCCCATGAGCAAAAGGACTGAAAGTGTGGCGCAGTAGAATAAGAATGGCTGGGACGGAGGAAGAATCGAGAATGCTTGTCTCACCCAGTGTCAAGGGTTGAAACAGCCAAGAATCTGGATATCTATCATGGAAAATTTGCATGAACGTGAGAGCAGAGGCAAGCTCCTGTCAAGGTGCAACAAAAAGACAATGGGCCTCATTACACGGTAGGCGGTATACCATGGTGCTATTAGCACCATGGTTGCCACCGGTACCATACCGGTACCACCATGGAGGAAATGGGAATTACCACCCCATTCCAAGGTTGGCAGGGCGGTAATTCCCCCTTCCTCCATGGCCCTTCCCCATTCCCATTTTTGCCCCATAGGGCTCAATGGGAATGGGGAAGGAGCTAATTATGGTACCGCAAATTGCGATACCGTAATTAGCAACAAGGTCCCTTTGCGGGTCCCAACTTTAACTGCTGGTCTACACCAGCCGTTAAGGTCAGGTCCCGCAAAGGGACCTCGTAGTAAGGTGGTAAGGGATAACTGGTACCCGTGCCCTTACCAGTACCGGTAAACCCTTACCACCTACCGTGTAATGAGGCCCAATGAGTGCCACGTTTATTCACTTTAATAGTATTAAATGCAAAGAAGGAGCTCAAAACGTGGTCTCCAGTCACATGGTTTAGATGGAAATAGACTTGGGTATACTACGCTGAGACTTGAAGATAAGGGTATGCTCACATTCCCTCACATTCCCAGAAGCATACTTGCAAGGCCAAGTTCAAATACTATTCTCGTGGCAGACAGCTTGAGTGATGATGGATGATAGGCTAATTAGGTCGGGAGGTATGGTCAAGTCCAACCCTCCAGCACCTGGGGTACCAGTTTACGGGCTGCTAGTGAGTGGAATATTCTAGAAGAATACAAGTGTGCCAACCAATTGAAGAGTGCCACGTATCAAAGAGCCCTACAGTTTGAGACCCAATGAAACCTTGTGTAATTTATGACACTGACAATAACTGGCACTAGAGGTGGGCATAGTTGTCCACCTGACTGTAGAGACCCAATCACAATTCCATCCCATTAGAAAGTATACCTAGATTTTCCCTTTGTCCTATCACAAACACACATAGGTTTCTTATTTTTCCACATAGTATGACATCAGTGATGATTAATTTTCACTATGTAATCTAGTTTTTTATGTAAATCATTGAGAGCGATACTGTGAGATGTCTGTTGATGTCCATTCTCCTCCCTGTTTTAGATAATTGTTATTAAATCATTGATGTTTGAGTAACTTCTGCATCCCCATCCGTCCCATAGAGTGTTGCCTTGTGTAAAAGGGCCTACGTGTTCATGTGGTAGCAGAAGGAGAATAGTTCTGGCCCATCAATGAGTAGGTCTTTAGTGTCTATGGAAAATCAGACACACTCCACCATCCAGCTGGAAGATCGCAAAGTTTCAGTGGAGAGTGGCCGATATAGAACTCTTGCAAGAAAATCAATACAGGTGGGACGGGTCCCTATTTGACAAAATCCCTCCTGGTTTCCACAGGCGCTTAGCGGACTGAAGGAAATGCTGGTCGATTGGAGGCGGGTACGATCCCAAAGGTCTTCAGTTGAAAAATGAGTAGTGAGTAGATTGAGGCAACTGGCAAAATGAAGGCGATGGAATTATGGAAATAAAGAAAAGTAATGGGGGTTGTTTGGTGTGAATGAGAAGCGTTTGAAAGAAGAGGGTTCTATAGAGCCCAGTTGCCTAGCTCAAGGAGCTTTAGAAGGAGTCATTTCAAAACCCAAGTGTGTAATTAGGCGGCACATAAAAAGTTTTATGATAGGGAATGACTCAAACTCCAATCAGGGTATTTTGAAAACGAGTATTATGGTGAATACGCGAAAAAGTTGAATAGTATGTCTGTTTGTTTATTTTGTGTATTGGACAAGAGAAGTGTCGAACAGCGACAAAGATAGGCTGTGTTAAGTAGAGACAAAAAGTTATTGTCTACCTTGGGTCATTGTGGGTGCCGACCGCAGGGCAGATTGATATAATTGAGAAATAGAGGCTTTGAGCGGTGAAGATTGGAGCGTGCTCATATTTGTTATTTTTCTGAAACATATTCTGTGTAACCACTGGTAAGTATTGACAGTCAATTGAGACTTGTCACAATGGGAGAAGTCACTCCACTGATGCACATGTGCAAGACTTTGTCAAAACATATACCCAAGATCAAACAGTACAGTGCAGAATGGGTAAAGGACACAGCAGATAAAATGTTCATGCCGTGGCCACAAGGGGATCGCTGTCAAAAGCAGTACTGCAACACATGACCACATACTTGCACGCTGCATACACGGGGAAGAAATTGGAAAAAAGGTTACCTATTTTAGAGCACTGGAAAATGTACCAGGAGGAGCGGGAGGATCCGCTCCTGAGGAATGGATGCTTAGGCAGTGCAGGGAAGGTGTTGAGCCTTCTGCTACCCTTACCTCAGCAGAAGAAAATGGTGATAGTATGGACGATATAGGATTGTATCCGTTAAAAGAACTGAAAGCGGCGACAGGGTATAGTAGCCCGATACATGAACTGCCTGCTTATGGCAGTGACGATCGTCAAGAAGAGACTAGAAGAAGGAAAGAGATCTTTAAGGTCCTACAGGACAAAGAGGAGAAAAGTGAATGGTTGAATGTAACCACAGACATAGAACAAGATATTAAGAGATGGAATGAAGAAAAAGACAAAGCTCATGAGGTAATGCTCATACAGAATTAATGGATGGGTGGACAGATATTGTTCAAGCTCGATGGGAAAAGTATTGAGGAAGTCAGGCAAAGGGAAGATCAAGATGAACAGGATATGAAAGACAGGGAACAAGAAAAAAAGGGTTGAAGGAAGATGAAATCAAAAAAAATATCAGGCAGAAGAGGGAACAGGTGTATCAGGAGGAACAGCAAAGAAAGGAAGAAAGGGCAGAGGAGCAGAGAAAGTATGACAACAGGCAGAAGGCAATCAAAGAATGGGATAGGCAAGAAAGGAAGAGAGAAGTGGAGGAAGCACAGAAATTAAGAGATTAAAGGATGCAGAGATGAAGGGAAGAAGAAGAGCAGGGGGCAAACGAGAGAAGGGGGAAGAAGACAAGGCAGGAATGAGTAAGATGGAACGTGAGAAAGCAAAGGGAGTTAGATGAAGAGAAGGAACAAAAAAAGAGACAAAGGGAGCACGATATTGAGCGCATTCAGAAGGAGCTAATGGAACCAAATCCAGTATTACAATGGGGCAATATAGATGTGTTTGCTCAATTGGAGGAGGCAGCACCAGGGCCATCTAGGGCAGCCCTGGAAATACATTTTGACATAGGTAGCATCAGAGATAGGATTGAGAAAGTTTATCAAGACTTAAGGGAAAGGAGCCAATTGGACTGTCGAGGGAAGGGAGGTCAATATGTGGCCCACTATCCATGAAGCAAAGGACAAGACCTGTTTAGTCTTGAGCATAGAGCACTGTCTCCAGACAGACTGATTTTAAATAATGGTGAAGGGGATGAGAGTCACTCCCGCTGGGGGCTTGATAATGATAATGATGATGATGTGTTATTTATATAGCGCCTTAATACAAAGCGCTTATATGTCAGATGAAGACAGGGAATCCTTCCACTGAGAGGAGGAGGGAATCACATGTGGTCCTGAAGGGTTGTCTGCTGACAGACAATGAAGTGAGATGTTCTTATCTAGAGCAACCTAAGGATAGGACTCCAGATTCTATAGCATATCCAGAGCATCCTAAAGGGCGATTGCATAGTGAGACGGGAGAGTCACCACCATATGTGAGCAAGCTACGTTTGTTACCAGGTAGAAGATGATGATGCAGAACCATTGTCCCCACTATGGATAGGCAGACAATGGGAGCTTATTGTGGATTTGGGCTCACGCAGTTCCCTTTATTGGAGAATGGAGGGGCTACACCACAGTATATCCCATGGCCACAGATGGATAAGGATAATTTAAGATGTAAACTACCCAGTTTAACAGCGGGGTCGGGAAATGGATTTATGAATTAGAAAACATGACAGGGGGAAATTCTATAGCAATAGGGGACATTAACGGTCTCCTAGCAGCCATTCTAGGGAAAGGGCTGATGCGCTTTGGACACGAGCAGGCTATTAGAGTGTCACGGCATAGAACACAGCGCACGACGGAGCATCATTTAATAATTGTAGAGCAGATGTCTGGAGAGCTCTCAGTGTACAGTATCCTGACACATCGGATATGGGTGCAATTATGGCATGTAAGATGCAAGAGGACGAGGATTCACTTACATTCAAAGCATTCAGGAACGGTGGACCCTTGAAACGCCGGAAGCGTGGGGAAGACAGTAGCAGTATTTTACCATGTTTTATGTCAGGGATCGCCAGATCAACTACAGAGACAGCTCAAGAAACTAGTGCAAATGGAAGCAAGGCCTTGGGCGGAGATACAGCTGACCATAGTGCATCACTGTCGGCTTCTTCAAGAGAAAAATAGAAAGAGGGATGGTGCTAGAAAACTTGAGGAAGCCAAGTTAGTTCAGATGAAATTGTCAAAATATGCCATAGAATGGGTGGTATTGACAAGCGTAGAAGGGCTGGGAATGAAGCAAGCAGTGTGTACATCGCAGGTGAATAATCAAAGCTAGATGGACCAAAGAGGGAATGGGTTCAAGGTACAAGGCAGAGGAATGGGCTACAGAGGAAGGGGAGGTTTTCAAAAAATCGAGGTGGATTTCAGAATATGCAAAATGATAATCACAAAATGCAAGGATGGTCCAATCAAGGTGGACAAGTTAGAAGAGCTCCACCTATATGTTGGACATGTGGAATGAAAGGGTACAACACAAGCATGTTTGATAGCCAAGGATATGTACAGAATGGGCAATTCTCAAGAGGGGGAACAGCTTATCCTCCAGCATATAGCCCACAGGCTAGGTACAAGTTTTCCCAGGATCAGACGGTGTATCAAGCACAAGTGCTGCAAATGCAATAGGCACAGCAGCCACAGCAAGCAAAATTGAATTCAGTGCAAGGACAGTGACAGCATGCACCCATGCAGATACAGCAGAGCGCAAACACAGGACAGTTATTGACACCTAGAATAGGGGGTGTCACTGTGGTGGGAAGAAGTCCTTTCACAGGTACAGGGATGAACATATATCCACAATAGGACAGCTCACAGGGCGACTTGATGTGTTCAGTACTATCAGTAACACCAGACCCCCAAGAGGAACCAAGGGTTGATGTGACCACAGGAGGCAAATATTTTTCTTTTTTAGTAGACACTGTGCAACTCACTCATGTATAGGAGAGGGCAAATATCCAATGTCGGGAAATGCCATGAATGTTCAAGGCTTCTCTGGAGCTACAAGTAGAGTTCCTTTCACTGATGAATTACCAGTCTCATAGGAGAGTGTGACTTGTCTTTTCCATTATTGTATTCACGACAGACAACAGTTAATATTCTGGGGCGAAATTTAATGACAAAGCTTAATATGACGATTTCCTTCACTGATGATGGCATAGTGTGTTCTACTCCAGGGATACATTATCTGAATGTGGGCAAATTTATATTGGCATTTACAGGGCACAGGGCCCTCTGAGGGGTGCTGATTGAACCTGAAGTTTTTCTTTATGGGAAACGCATTTCGTTAACATGGCTACCCGGCTTAGCGGGAAAGACTATGAGAATATCTGATGAGTTCTTGTTAAGGCCATAGATACCGATGGACGAAGAGGGGGGGCATATTATTCCCTTAGGGTCAGATGCAGCCATAGTTTGAGGGGAAACATCCATGCTCGAAGGAACCGATGACAAGGGCAGGCCATGGATAACAGTGATTGCCATTGGTGAAGGGTATAGACTGACTGACATCACAGATGATGATATATTTAGAGAAGATCCAGCAGATATCAGCAATATCGAGCTAATACATACTGGATCAGAATACAGAAAAGAGAGGTCCCACAGCAAATGATGATAGTGCGGCAACATCCAGCATTTTATGATGAGGACTTGGAAAAAGTGCCAACCTCTTTATGGGACACAGGCCCCTATGATGTAGGCCTATTGAAGGGGCTAGATGAGGTTAGGATTAAACTGAAGCCAGGTGCAATTTTACCTCAAGCAAGACAGGTGTATGAGGGTATTTTAAAACTATTTCAGCATTAATGGAAGAGGATATCTTAGTGATGTCAGAGTCACTGTGTAATACCACGGTGTAACCTGTGAAAAAAATCAAAAGGGGGGTTGTGGAGATTCATTCAGGACATGAGACCAATTAAACTGATTTTAGAGGCAGAGATCCTTTAGTTCCGAATCCAGCGACGATACTATGAGTATCCCCGTAGAGGCACGATATTTCACGGTGGTTGACTTGAAAAATGTGTTTTTCTCAATCCCATTGCATAAGGACTCCTAAGGCTTGACGTCATTTATGTTTTGTCAAACTAAGCTAAAGAGCACTCATTTGCCCCACGGGTACTGTGAGTCTCCATTGATCTTGAATAGGGTCCTGCAGATGGACTTAGGCAATATTGATTTGAAAAGTGTTGTGCTGCAATATGTAGATGATATTCGGTTTGTAGCACAATAGAAGATGAGTGCAGACAAGACTCAATTCAGTTGCTGATTATCCAGTCAGACAAGGGATTTAAGCTAGACAAAGAGAAGTTGCAGTATTGTCAAGACGAGGTGTTGCACATAGGCCAGTTGATATCACATGAGCGAAAAAAGGTCACACCTGAAAGAGCTGGGGCAATTATGAAAACAGCAAAACCGCACATGATAAAGCAAATGCAGCAGTTTTTGTGCTTATGCAACTATGTTAGATAATGGGTATTTGATTATATTCATACACACAACCATTTTTTCAGGCTCTAAAAAAGGCACAAGTGAATAAGAAAATAATACAATGGACTGAGGAAATGGAGGGAGGGTTTGAAGAATTAAAGAAAGCAATATGCACAGCTCCAGTTTTAGGAATTCCCAACTATTCTGAGGAGTTTTTCTTATTTTCGCACACAAATGGGACAGTTATGACAGCAGTGCTTACACAGACGACTACACTAGGGTACAAACCTCCCGCATATTACAGTGGGATTTTAGATCCAGTTATGAGAGGATACTTTCCTTGCGAACAATGGCTGGCAGCAGCCGCGTTAGCCATTGAGAAGTCTACCAGCATTGTGGATGGATGTTCTATGACGTTGTTTGTTGAACATGCTTTGGAAAAACCTAAGGGTACGTTCACATTTCAGAGAACATCTGCATATGAAATAGTTATATCAAACCCAGCAATTAAAATAGTCAGATGTAAAATAGTGAACTCTGCCACATTTGTAGCTTAGCCTGCGGCAGAGTGTGAGGACGGCATTCCGCGTGTAAAGGAAAACGCGTTGTCAGGAGGGGTGATTCTCTTTTTTGACGTGTCGTTGAAAATTGATCAGAATAATAGGGATATGCAGACTGGTTCAGCTGAGTGAGACACAGAGACAATGGTGAATTTCAAGTTTTGTCAAGCATAAGGCTGCCATCTGATTTTTCAGCACAAGCAGCAAAATAGGTGGCACTTATTATTGTGCTTGAGAAATTCAATGGGGTGGAAGTGATGGTGTACAGTGACTCCCCCTATCTGATGTCAACCGTGCACACAGGGCTAGCACGTTGGAAAAAGAGGGGCTACCTCCGAGCGGACAGCTCTCCAATGCAGCACGCAGCATTATTGGACAGGCTTATAAAGGCACTACAGCTCCAAGCAACCATTGCAATAGTTAAATGTGCAGCACATACTAATAGAACTGACTTTATTTCACGTGGAAATGAAGCCACGAATGAAGAGGCCAAAGAGTTGCAACTTCAACAGATATCTCGGGTTTTGATACTCCTAGAATAAAAAAGGGGGTGACTTTAACTATGGTAATGCAAGAAGGGTTTAATCATCTACCAAAAACACAGTTGATGGAAATTTAAGGCAGTGCACCACAGGGAGAGAAAAAATTATGGAACCAAACGAGGTTCTCTTTATCCTCCTCCAAAGCATTATGGAGACAGGACCGCACTGGAAAACTGGTGATGCCAGTAGCATTATTAATGGTGGTATTTAACAGCTGCACTACCCTGCACATGTAACTAAGGAAAGTCTTGCAGCAGCTATTGCGGAGGACTGGTTCACACCGAACCTGCTATAACATGTTGCATTTTATGTAGTAAATTGCATCGAATGTCAAAGGTTTAACATTGGGCACACATTGCGAACAATCAGAGGATTGACTCCTCGACTGAATGGTCCTTTTCAGCATTTACATATTGACTATGTTGATATATTGCAAGTATGTAGTCGATATAGGTATATGATAGTGGTGGTGTGTCCCTTTTTGAGATGGATCAAAGCAGGTCCAATTATACACCCTGATGCCACTGCGCAGCAAAGTTTTTACTACGAGAAGTATTTCCATGATGGGGAGTATGTGAGGTGTTGAGGTCCGACAATGGCCCCATTTTTTTAATGAAGTATGTGAGCAGATTAGTCTATTATTGAACCTAAAGCACAGGTTTTCTTCTGCATATCAGCTGCAAGCGAACAGAATTTCTGAAAGTCTCAATGGTCTTCTCAAAGAGAGAATTGCTAAACTTAAATTGTCACTAAAGAAGCGATGGCTCTATTGCCTGCTATTAGCATTGTATGCATTAAGGAATCAGCCTTGGTCAGGCCACCACCTCACACCCCATGAGTTAGTAACAGGGAGCCGAATGAAAACGCCCTTGTCTCCTCCATAGAGGAGCAGAAGTGATGCCCTGAAGACTGCAGAAATGTTAGGAAATTAGTTACTCGCCTATTTGGCATGTATGACCGTTAGTATCTCTGTCATTTCAGATCAATTCAAGCGCAAGGGGTGTCAGTGTCCGGAAACAGATGAAGACCATTCATGTGTTGAGCAACCAGACTTCAAGAATTATTTCCGATACCTAGACTATTTGTGGGAGATGCAGTCCTACTGTGTAGCTGCACAAGGAAGTGGCACAAGCCGCGTTTTAGTGGTCCCTTTATTGTGGAGAACATTACAGCCTCAGCAGTAAAAGTCCAAGAAAGAAGCGCATGGATCCACCAGGGCGATGTCAAATCCTTTGCTGGTGAGACCGATGCACCCCCTACCATTGATTCGGAAGCAAGACAAGAAGAAGAAGTTAAGCATGTGCTGGAACATAAATGATCACTATGGAACACAGCCGTCCCCAGTCCTTGGGCAACTTCATAAAAGCTCTGGCTCCACAATTCCAGTAGTGGTCTATTATCACTAGTGTCCCATCCTTCATGCCTTGTATATCGAAAAATTCAGCCGCACTGCAAATTCTCTCCAACCTTTATTGGGCTATTGATTCTCAAGCATAGTTCTGCACTAGCCAGAGGCCTTATCTACAACGGGCCTCCTTTGTCATGAATCCATGTAAGCAACTTTGCAAGCTTCTGCCAGAGAGGTTTGCATCCCTCTTCCACACAATCTATAACTGGTTTGTGATGTCCTGTTAATGCCACCACTCTGCATACAACTATGCCTTCCTCCCAACCTTCTGGAGAAAGTACTGTTCCCCTGATTTGCATCCAGCCTCTCTCCTTGCATCTTCGTATTTCTTCATCAATTTCTCCTTGAGAATTGAGCTTTTTTAAAAAATTTCCCATCTGATTCCTGCTCCTCTCATTCCATGCTTTTCATATCTTATCACATGATCTCTGGTGTGTGGTCTCTCTCTTGTTTTTAAATCTTGCATGTATTCATCTTGTTCTGGAGCTGCCCATTCAGTCACCCATACCAAGGATGCTGTTCGACCCTGGAAGAGTGCAAGAACTGTCAGGCAGTGAGCTTTCTGGACTGCTACTTCTATAGCTACGAATATCTTAGAACTCCCCAAAGCATAAGGTAGGAGAGCACAAACATAGCAACCCTCCTTGTATGTCCTTTCAAGCACCTCTTGCATGTGTTGATGCCACATGTTATTTCCCAAATGTGCTGTACTATCTAGATAACTATTTGACTCATAATCATCTTCCCCTATGCTTTTCCTGTGTCTCCCTTTCATGAAGTGAGTACATGCAAAATGTTCCAGAATAAAATCAGTAATGGACCTTCCTACAGGGGGAATCATAGGAACACTTTTCAGACTGGAAACACGCAACATCCTAGGCAAAAGACAATCTGGCTTCTGCCCTCGTCATGGCACAGAATCAGCCCTACTGGACCTTAAGAACCATTTACTTGAAGCCATGGACAAAGGCAAATCATCACTCCTCCTACTCTTGGATCTCTCTGCAGCCTGTGATTTGGTTGACCACAAGGTCCTGTGTAAACATCTCACTGACACGGCTCACTTCTGTCAAGATGCTACCGCCTGGATCACCTCCTTCCTGGAGGGCAGAGCTATGAGGGTCTTCTCCGACCAGGCCTCGGCCTCTCCTTCCCCCAATGAGTGCAGAGTGCCACAAGGATCATGTACCTCCCCTACTCTCTACAATCTTTTCACCCTTCTCCTGTTCAGCAACCTAGAAGAATTTTGCATAGCGTTTACTAACTATGCCAACGACACACAAATTCTTCTCCCCCTAACAGGGAACTATGAACAGGACCTCAACACCCTCCAGAAGGCATATGGTAGGCCCAAAAGAATCCCTAAAAATCTAGACTTCAAATACAATTCCTTCAGTATTGAGAACACTGTTATCACAGCCTCTACTGCAGTGAAAACCCTTGGTGTATATCTGGACGCCACCTTATCAATGGACAGGCAAGTCAGCACCATCTCATCTTCAGCTGCACTTACAACAAAAATCATAAACGCAGTCAAACCGTACCTGTCATCAAATAACTGTCTAAACATTGCTAGAGCTACAATTGGTGCAAAACTTGATTACTGTAACATCCTACTCCTAAGCACTTTAGCAAATAACATTAACAGATTGTAAATTGCACAAAACAGCACCCTGAGAGCCGCCCTCAGCATCCCCAGGAGAGAGCATATCTCTGAGGTGAGAAAAGATGCCCACTGGCTCCCTATCAAAAAACGCATAACATTCAAGGCTCTCACGATTACACACAAATGCCTCCCCAAACCGTTCCAGCATACCTAGCAGAAAGAATACACCAGGCTCCGGCCTACAGACCAAAACATGACCAATACTCTCACCTACTCTCAGTACCAGCATTCAACAGAGCCAAAGCGGGTGGCACTAGCTTTGAAGTACTAGCCCCAAAAGCTTGGAACGCGCTTCCACTTATCTTAAGAAATGAAGAATCCCTCATAGTTTGCAGAAAGGTGCTAAAAACAAAGCTATTTAACTAGACCACCTCCAAAATGTACAATATCCTACACTGTTCCTCTGTAACCATGGAACACCAACTGTCATTAACATGTATTACTGCCTATGTATTATCCTTGCTATTTTGTATCACTGCTTCTGTCATATCTGCCATCTTGTATGAAGTGAATATTCTGCAACAGCGACACGATGCCCCAGGGCCGCTGGGTGCTTTATAAATTCAAATAAATACATAAGAGTACTAGGTGACTTCACACGTGTCACTGGTATAGGGATATTCACAAATGGTCTTGGTCTCTCTGTAACAGGCACTTCTGCAAGAGTTGCTGGTGTGGGGAGAATCAAAGGGACTATTGTCTTCTTTGGACAAATAAAGTAAACAGTGTGTACCAAAAGAATCAGGAAAACAAAGATAAATGCTGTGCAAGCATATATTATACACCAATATATCTCAAACTTAGGTGTGTTTATCTCCTGTGTTTAAAATTCCATCGTGAAAGTATTTACAATCGCATTGTGAAACCTAGGCCTTTTTCTCCACTTTTCAGGACTCTCAAACCTTAGTGTGTTTTTCTCCTGTGTTTAAAATTGCATCGTAAAAGTATTTAAAATCTTATTGTGAAACCTAGGCCTTTTCCCCACTTTTCAGATCTCTCAAACCTAGGTGTGTTTTTCTCCTGTGTTTAAAATTGCATTGTGATAGCAGCACCGTTCCTTGGCTTGCCTCCTAGCATAAGCACTCATCTAGCAAACTTTTCTACCTCTATCTAAGCGCCTGTTGTCTGTCCAATTGCCTACTTGACTGTTCTCTCTGTCTCGTCTGCTTTCATCCCACCCTGTGTCCTTCCCTAGGGTTCTCCCC
Organism: Ambystoma mexicanum; assembly: GCF_040938575.1. Classification (NCBI taxonomy): domain Eukaryota; kingdom Metazoa; phylum Chordata; class Amphibia; order Caudata; family Ambystomatidae; genus Ambystoma; species Ambystoma mexicanum. The sequence goes on from NC_090937.1 coordinate 107,661,323, forward strand.
TACCCCTTTCCGCTCCATTCCTCTTCTCTCCTCTCCCTACCTACCTACTCTATGGTGCTCTCTGTCTCTCCTATCTTCTCTAACTGCTTCTCTATCTACTATCCCACTCTGCTCACTAAATCTGGTAGGAAGAAGTTTAAAAAGGACATCCTGGTCTACAACACAGGCCTCCCTGTCACTAACACCTATACCAGTGCCTCCTCCAGGCAAACTTATACCGACATCCTCTTTGTCATCCCCTCGCCAGACCTATGTATTCTACATATGGTCTCTGTGCTCTCTCCCTTCTCTTCTTCTCCCATTAATGGTGGCGACCAGTGGGAGGCCCTCCTGGCCTCCTTCCACTCGTCTAAGATCATCAGTAATGTTTACTTGAACAGTACCATCTTGGTCCAAGGCCCTCAAGCCAACCTTCTCCTCTTTGATAGACGCTTCCAGCGCCTAATCAATTTCCTCTGTTCTCTTGCTGTCCCCTCTCTCACCTCCATGGTTTCCTCGCCTCCCCTGCTGTCTCTGCCTTGGCTCTCTTGCCCTTTCCTCCTTCCTCTTCTGCCCCCCCTCGGGCTGCTTCTACACCTCCGCAGGGTGTACCTCTGATTTGTACTCCTCCCCGGAAGTCTTTCAAGGATGGCAACCTTCTCCATATTGCCACTCTTAACTCTCGGTCAGCTGTCAAACACTCCTCTGATATCTGCCAACTCCTGGAGGAAATTGATCTCAATGTCCTCAGTCTCACTGAGACATGGTTCACGGCCCGCTCTGTCACAAGCCTTGACACTCTCCTCCCTGATGGCTACAAGATCCTCTCTGCAGTCATGTCCAACTATTCCGGAGGGGGTGTAGCCCTGATCTTTCCGAGTGGATTCCTGCCTCGGCCATTCCTACGCAGGCCTACACCTCTTCAGAATGCCTCGTCTGCAGACTCTCTCTCTATCCTGGCCATTCCCTTACTGTGGCTACCATCTATCGACCATCTGGTCAGATCTCCTCCTTCCGCTTTGAGTGGGCGGACCTCTCCTCTTCCCGCCTGGTCTCAACCACTCAACTCCTCCTTCTTGGAGACTTCAACATCCACCTGGATGCTTCCTGTCCATCCACTGGACTCTTTCGTGACATTTGCGACTCTCTCTCACTCTCTGTTCTCCCCTCTGGCCCGACTCACTCTGCAGGGCACACTTTGGATGTTCTGATCTCTTCAGACCTTTCCCTTTCAACCCCCCTCACCACTCCTCTCTCCTGTAGTGATCACGTTCTCCTCTCCTCCCATCTGACCCTCTCTACCCCTCAGGCGAAGCCAACCCCAGTACTGCCACCTACCTTCTCGGTTATCCAACCCATGAAGCATGTGTCTGTTGAGGCTTTTGCTGGCACTTTCTCACTGCCCCCTAACCCACTGGTTGACGCACACCCTGACACAGCCCTTGCCATGCTCCACTCTGCTATATCTGATACTCTTGATGTTCTTGTCCCTGTCATGAGGATCTGCTTGAAGCCCAAAGCCAAGTGCAACCTTAAACGCAAGTGCAGGGTGGCTGAGAGGAAATGGCGTGATTCTGGCACACCCTCTGACAAACTGGACTGCCGCGTGCTCCAAAGGCAATACCGGCTCTCTGTCCACACCAAGAAGGGAGCCCACATCCAAGCCCGTGTCTCTGCGACATCAAACAACTCAGCCGAAACTCTTTAATATCTGCTAGGAGCTGGCCAATCCTGCTGCAGTCTCTATTTCTCCTGTCCCCTCCACGGCCCTGGCTTCTCATTTAATCTCTAAAACCCAGGACATCCTGTCCTCTCTCGCTTCCTCTCTTCCACCTTCGTCTACTCCCTGCTTTTCCTCTGGCTCTTCTTCGGCCACCCCTCCACCCTCCTTCTCTGCCTTTCCCCTGTTCTCCTCAGACGAGGTCTCTAGACAAGTCCAATCTATGAAAGTCTCATCAAAAACAGGTTCACCCATGTTCATCCAAAAAAATCAAGGACAATATTGACACCCTGGGTCCCGCTCTGGCTGATTTCTGCAACCACTCCTTCACCACTGGAGTCTTCCCCTGCCCCCTGAAGCACTCCCTTGTGCACCCTCTTTTTAAGAAACCCTCTGCCGACCCTTCCTGTCCAGCTAACTATCGTCCAATCCCCATCATTCCTTTCCTGGGCAAACTCCTGGAAAAGCTTGCCATCTCACAGCTTAATCTTTACTCTGAATCTGTTGGTTGTCTCCATGACCATCAGTCTGGCTTCAGAGCTGCCAGAAACATGGAAACTGCTCTCCTGAAACATCTGTGAAGACCTGCTCTCCAACCTCGATTCCAACACCCCCTTTGTCCTTATCTTACTCGATCTCTCTTTTGCTCAACCGTCTCTGTGATAACCTGGGTATCACTGATCAGGCCCTCGCTTGGCTGACCTCTTTACTCTCCGATCGACCCTCCCAGGTCCAACTTGGGTCCTTCCTCTCCTCTATCTCTATCTCTATCTCTACTTGTGGTGTTCCCCAGGGGTCTAACCTCTCTCCCTGGTTGCTCAACCAATACCTGGCACTTTTTGCCCACCACATTGCCGCTCTCTGCCCCAACTTCCAGTGCTGTGCAGTTGACACTCAGCTTATTTTCAGGCTCCCTTCAGCTACCTCCTCTTTTTCTCTCACCTCTGACTGTCTGGCCGTCATCCAGGAGTGGTGTGCCGCCAATGATCCCTGCCTGAATGCCAGTAAGCCTGAGATTCTCCTCATTGGCGCACCTGCTCCCTCCTTTCCTGTCACTCTCTGGCCGGCCTCTCTGGGCCCTCTTCCTGCACCCACCTGTGAAGCTAAAAACCTCTGGATCATCTTCGACTGTACACTTTCCTTCTCTCCTCACATCTCTGATGTTTTTAAGAAGTCACACTGCCAGCTGCACCTCCTCTGAGGTATTCTTCCTTTCCTCTCCTTCCCTCAGAAGCTCACTGTCTCCAGAGCTCTGGTTCTCTCTAGGCTGGACTTTTGCAACAGCCTCTTTCTAAATCTGCCTTCCTCTACTCTCCGCCCTCTGCAACTCATCCAAAACAGGACTGCAAGACTTGTCCTATGCCTTAAGCCTTAAGCCCAAGGATCGTATCTCTCCAGGAATGAAATCTCTGCACTGGCTCCCAGTGGCAGCGAGGATTAAGTTCAAAACCCTCTGCATTGTCCAAAAGGCCTTCTGGTGCCTGGGACCTCAATACCTTCAACTCTCTAATTAAATATCTTCCTTCCCGAGCTCTTCGCTCACCCGCCTCCAACTCCCTCAGGTTCTCCAAGCAGCAAGTGGGTGGCAGATCTTCAGGTGGGTCCTCCCTCTGGAACAGCCTCCCTGCCTCTCCGAAACTTGAGGAGAGCCATCTCTGGTTCCAGAAGCACCTCAAGACCTTCCTCGTTGCTTCTGCTTTCTTTCCTCCTCTCCCCTGCTGATCACCTGGCTGAATCTGAAACTGCTCTGGTAACCTGGATATCCTCTGATCTTGGGCCCAGGTTGCCACCCCCCACCATTGCACACCTGCACTGCCCCCCTGGCAACCCTTGCACTCGGCTACTGTTTCTGTATCTCTACAGCCCCTACTAGTACTTGATACCTGATGTCTGTACTTACCCTTGCACTTGCCTCCAGCAGGCTGCACATTTTTTTATTGTCTCGATTTATTTTTCTGTTATCTTATGTATTGCACTGCCCCCTCGCCTTACCCCCTGCTTTCCTGCACTTGTTCCTCTGCCCCCCTCCCCTGCACTTGTGACATCTCAATGTCACCTGGCCTAGTAGGATTCTTGTCTCTGTCTTCCCTCTGTTTCCCTTCCCTTGCCTCATCGCGCTTTGAAACACTTGTGTATAGGCGATTTATAAATGCCTTATCATATCATGTCATATCAATCCCCACCACTTTCGATTCTCCACACGTCGTTGTGTTTGTTCACTTCCCACCACTGTGTCACTGTCAGTATTCCACTTTGTGCCTGTGTACTACTTTTAAGGAAGGAAAACACCTTTTTAATCAGGCAACTCTATTACCTGTTGTGGCAATTGCAAGATCTATTCAACTATTGCCCTGAGCAGCCTCCTGATTGCAGGGCAATTTTTAGGATTATGCAGAAACACCTGAATATTAGTACTGTGTACAACAAGAGCAGGATAAGCTCACAAAATAGAAACAAAAACAGCGAGAAGGAGTCTATGAGCATCTGAATCAGACAGGACCATTAGAGTAACCAAACAGAAACTCAGTGTGGAATGAATCAGGAAACTGCTCCCTTTTGCAGTCGTCAAACTCCAATTCTAGAATTGGCATATGTAGCACTTCAACACGTTCTAAAGTTCAATTAAAAGATTCCTGTGACTCAAGAATAGAGGTCTGCACTCCTGCTATAATATCTATAAAGAGTATCCGATGTGATCGACAGTCAAAGGCTCATTCGGATTTATTTAATCAGCAATCTTAGCATCCTTCTTCCTCGTCATCGATCGAGTCTGCATGTGCTCACATTGCAACAAATAAATACAAATATATGTACATACATTTATGGAAACAAAGGTGATGGGATAGCAAGGGATATTGATATTGCTATATAAGACGTTCATGACAGGACTAGAAATGCAACATGTCAGATGTCATATGCTTAGGTTGAGTGGGTTAGATAACTTGCGGTAATATGGATGTTAGTACGGTATGGTATGGTAATGTTTATCTGTAAAGTGCCTATGCACAAGGCAAGTGTTTCAAAGCACTCAAGGACGGAGGAAACAAGGGGCGAAAACAACAGTCATTCAGAGTCCTTGAGTTTCTGAACGATACATGTCTGCACAGGCAGAGTAAGTGCATATAATACAATTAACAATGTAGTTAACAGTAAATAGGTCTGACAACGATTCTGCAGTTTTTCCAAGTGCATTGAGGCGCCACCATGCAGGGAGGGGAGGCAGGGGAGATAGATAGGCAATCTTCAAGGCATGGTATGTTCAGATCGTGCAGTGCGCAGATGGTACAGGAGAGGGGAGGTGGTGTGGGGGTGGAGGGAGGACAAGTGTAAGGGGGGGAATCCAAGTGTGCCCAATTAGACAGACATTGGGTAAGTGCTGAGAGGTGCCACTCTTATGGTTCAATAGACCAAGTGCAGTAGCAGTGCAGCAAGTGCCGGCCCAGAGGCAAGTTCGAGAGGACTGGTGAGGGTGCCGGGACCTGTGAGACTCTGAGGTATGCCCAGAGGCCAGTCGGAAAGCTGTGTGGAAAAGGAGGGAGAGAGGGAGAGAGCAGAGAGAGAGGTTAGCAAGGTAGAGGGAGAGAGAGAAAGAAAAAGTGAAAAAGAATGTCTTAAGGAGATCAGGCTCAAGACGCAGGGCAGCAGGGAGGCTGTTCCAGAGGGAGTCCCCTGCTGAGGATAAAGATCTCCCTCCAAATCTCTGCTTGGAGAACCATGTCACTGGGTTGGAGTTGGATGAGCAGATTCCTCCGGAGGGACAGTATTTAGGTAGGCGTTGCTGCAGATTGGTAGGTCCCAGGTCTCAGAAAGCCTTGTGAACAATGCAGAGGGTCTTGAATTTGATCCTTGCAGCCACGAGGAGCCAGTGGAGGGATTTCAGCACTGGAGAGATGCAGTCCCTGTGCTTGAGGCCAATGTTAAGTCTTGCGGTTTTGTTCTGGATGAGTTGCATAGGGCACAAGGCAGAGACAGGGAGGCTGAGAAAGAGGCTGTTGCAGTAGTCCATCCTAAAGAGAACCAGGGCTCTGGAGACAAAGAGCCGCTGGGAGAAGGTGAGAAAGTGAAGAGTACCTCTGAGAAGGTGCAGCTGGTAGTTGTTCTTTTTTGAGATGTCCGAAATGTGAGTGGAGAAGGGGAGAGTAGAGTCAAAAATGACCCTGAGTTTTTTTGTCTCGCAGGTGGGTGTGGGCTCAGGGCCAGGGGAGTCCGGCCAGAGTGAGAGTGGGAAAGCGGGAGCAGGAGTCTCAATGTGAATAATCTCTGTCTTACTGCCGTTGAGGTAGAGGTCGTTTGCAGCACACCATGACTGAATTGCGGACAGACAATCAGATATGAGCGAGGTAGAGGAGGTGGCTGAGGGTAGCCTGAAGGAGAGTTTTGTGTCATCCGCATAACTGGAAGTTAGAGGTGAAAGTGGCAATCACATGTGCCAGGGCAGCCATGTAGACATTGAAGAACCAGGGGATAGGTTAGAATCCTGGGGAACGCTGCAGATTAATAGAGTGATAGTCGAGAGGAAGGACCCAAGTTCCACCTGTGATGGGCGGTCGGAAAGGAAAAAGTTTAACCACGCCAGAGTCTGACCTGTGATTCCCAGGGTGTCTCAGAGACGTGCGATCAGGATGTTTTGGTTTACTGTGTCAAAGCCTTCATAGACCTGACTTGTCTGGCGACCCCATTAGGTGTAATGGGGTGACAGAAGATATGAGCAGTGGTGGAGGGGTCAAGGAAAAAGAACTGACAGCTCCCTCCAAACCTTACACACGTACCAGTACTAGGACTTGCAAGATGCACCCGTCTTCGTACTCGTGCTAGTCTTTGCGCAGCATTCACACCTATACTCACTCTTCAAAGAAATGACAGACTGAGATGCCACACACACGTCATGTGCCTCAGGGCCAACAATCTACAGTCAGCACCCATACACGGACACTGCAACAATGTTAGATCTGCTAGCCATAACAGTATGGCATATCCAGTCCAATACGCTAAATCAGTAGCTATCGATAGAACATCAAAGAAATCAACCCATCGCCTCCAGTCTTCCTCCCATGCCCCACTGAAGTGCAACTCTACAAAATACACGTTATCTATTACTTGTTCCCTATCAGAAGCTAGCAACCATTCAACACTCAACACAGACCCACTGGGATGTGCAACTGAATGGCCTGGCACAACTAAGACATGCACCATGGCTGCTAATGGCCCTCAAGTAATTAAGCAACTCCTCTGAACTAGCAGCAGGTAATCACCCCAACCCTGAGAGTACGGTCACATCCAACTCTAGCCATCACACACCTGTGACCATCGCTGCCTCCTGCATTCTAACAAAGGCATCTAATTTTAAAACCAACCAAACTCCATTAGCTACCACCTCTCCCATGATGTGCGCTCTAGTCAATGTTAGATTGATCCAAGCACATCCTCTCGACATCCTTGAACCTCATTACAGCCAACAACTTGGACCTTTTAGCCATTACACAGACTTGCCTTTGCAACACTTCAAACCCTGCCTTGTCTATCACCCTGCCCCAGGGGCTTACTATCCTTAGGAGCGACAGACTGGATGCCAGAGCAGGGGGGGTAGCACTAATGTTGAGAGCAACCCTGCGCTTCAGACAGTCCATCACCACCAAAACACCTAACTCTGATATACTCACTGCTAAATTACCCCTTTCACATAACACCGCCATCATTCTTCATGTAGTCTACCACCCTCGAGGACTTTTACTCTCATTTGAAGAGGACCTCCTCCACACACTTAGTGCAAACATTAAACCAACATTTAGAAATATTCTTCAAGGAGATCTCAAGAAGCTTTCCTGCTCTGGTCTCCGGTCCCCGTCCTCCGTGTACAGCACTAATGAAGGGAAAGCCACCCAGCGGTAGCTTTTGTTTACTACAGCTGGCTGGCTTTTCCTTCATTAGTGCCCAAAAGCAAAAGCCAGCACAGGAGGGCATCCATTTCACAAAATGGATGCGCCCATGTGCTTGCTTTTGCGAATTTTGAGCTTGAATAGCTCAAACTTCTACATAGGAAGTTTTAAAAAAGAGAATGCAAGTATTTTTTTTTATGTTGCCTATCTATTTTTTAAATAAAATGTTTTACTAGACCATGCCTTTAATGACCCAGAAGACACAAACACAAAATCACTAGCCTAGTCACTCAGTGCCATAGGATTTCTCCACTGTTTAGCAGTCCTTACCCATTCTAAAGGTCGTACCTTGCACTAGATTGCTGACCTTAACTGCCAAATCTCCATCCTATCCAATTAACACCTCCCCTAGATGGACCACCATGCTATCTCCTTCACAATGGTGACTGTAACACTTCTGTCACGCAGCAACTTAGTGTTCCTTTCCACTATTGCACACAGCTCATGTAACCTCCTCAAAGACTTTAAGACCTTCATTTAACTGCCTTCTTAGAAGGAGGCATTCTAGGTTGTTGCTTTGCGTGTGAAATTGGCTGCCAATGTGAGGTGCTGGCACAGAATGTTGTGTTTGACCAGATCAAACATGGCTGAGAGATCTAGAAGTATTAATAGGGCTAGATTTGCAGTGTCTCTGATCTCATCTATCTGGTTCTTTAAGTCCAGTAAGGCAGACTCTGCGCCATTACCTGGTCGGAAGCCCGATTGTTGTATCCCAGGAATTTGGTTTGATTCCATGTAAAGCTGAATTTGAAGGTATGCTGCTCCATCTACGATCTTGAGGAAGAAGGGGACTTTGGTTATTGGCCCATATTTGGTAGGAGTGGCTGGATTCAAGGTCGTGTTTTTATTAAGGGTTGCACCCAAGCTTCCTTAAGAGTTGCAGGGACCTGGCATTCTGCGCACAAAGCATTAATGCGAGAGTAGCATGGCCCCATTGCTACACACCCTTCACATCACCTCATTATTTTGAGGGTTGCATTAATCTGACAATGCGCATCCTAAGGCCACAAGACCTTCACAAAGTATTGGCATGCCATGCACCTCACGTGTGGAAACACAAGCTAAAAGGGAGAAGGAGGCACGTTGGGTCTATTCTGTTATTTCACCAAATATTAATAGAAATGTGTTCCTAATGAGCACAAGGACACAGAACATATAGCTTGTTCAAAATCACAAGGCAACACTGCAGTTCCCTAGTGAGGTTTGCTTTAGACCACATGGGCTGCTATTGCAGCATTACAGACATTCTGTTTGTGACTAGGAGCAGTAAGGAGAGGAAGGGGTCAGACTAGTATACACTTGCCGGCAGAGTGTGCCACTCAGGCGCTCAGCTAGAGCAGCACTACCTCAGAGCTTTTCTCCCAGCGTATTCCCTGTACCCACCCATTCAGTGCAAAACCCTATGGGGTTAATAGGGGCTTCTCTCACCCTGATACTGGATGAGAAATTATTTTAGAGAAACGGATGGGTGTCATATCTGTGGCTTTGTATCAGCCCTCAAATAAACACTGACAACGGTGACCGCGAGATGGCCAAACAGCCCTGAGGCTCCGGGATCCACGCTACATGGGACGTTGGCTTAAATACTGGAGAAGGGGCATCCCCAATCATGCACCACCCACGTAACAGTGTCCGTGTTTGCATTTTAATCTTAGGCGGTGGTGTGCTTTGATGGGCGGGTCCTTTCGAAGTCCCACTGTAGCCATGTTCGGACTGGGGCATAAAGTATCAGCACCAAATAAAAAGTGTCCCACAGTGGCAAATGGCAATTTTATTCCTTTTGTGACAGACCGTATGAATAGTGGCCAAGGGGGAGTTTTTTAAATGAAATGAGATTGAAATTGTGCATTTTAAAGAATATTTATTCAGCAACACTGGTCATAACTACTAATAGCCGCATAGCGAAGTAACTCAACAAATTGGCACACATTGGCCAAACAAGTGGCCCATTTTGACAAAAAATACTGGCCCACACTAGCATTTTGTGCTTTTAGTTTGGGCATTGCCCTATGGGCTAGTCGGGGCCTGGTTAATATGTTTGAAAAGTTGCATTAAGAGTTGGATGGTTGTCTGTTGCTTGTAGCAGAACATTGTCCATACATGTCCAGGAGGGAGTAGTGAACATTGTAAGGTTGTGTGTGCTTGCCAGAGTGAGAATGCTATAAATGAATACGATGCCAAGGCTGCATCAGTGGTGTTTATGTATGTTCCTTTTAGAACAATGTCACTGATTTTACTGAGGGTTTGCAGGCGGGCCTCTGCTTCTCGCAATGGCCTCTTTCAGGTGGGTGTAACAGGTGCGACTTAGTCATATTAACTCACTCCAAAACTGCTATGGTACCCGTTACCGAATGTGTATAGCTAGCATATGCCTCTCATAGATAGGTGCTATAATTAACCCACTTGTGGTACTCATTTTATCACCATAAGGTGAAAGGTTGGCACTGTCTCTCGAATGACAATCGATCAGTCATCTGACCTCATGTGACCATTTTTGTCTTTGTATTATGGCACCTGCAGTTCTGCGAAGGGACAGATTTGGAGGTCAGTAGTGGGTTTAAATGTGTTAATGCATAATAAATAATATGCCTGAGTACGTTATTGCCAGCTGATCTGTGGTGGAGAGTGTCAGGATGAGACGTGTATGCAGTATTATAGCGACAGTACTGGCGACGTCTAGGCGCTTGCAGCGAGATATTTGTCTCGTCATTTAGCGCGGCAGATGTATGGCATTTTTTGGCAGTGCAAGTCTGTGATCCTGTTCACTGAGAATGCCTTCTGTGGTCTGGATGGATCAAAGGGGCGGGGGAGCCTAATTTGTACCCAATAGCACAACATATTCTAACTAAGCCAATAGATCCGACGTGGCGTTTACTGGAGAGCTTCCAGACACCTTTCCGTGGTGTTTACTGGAGAGCGTCAATCCAGACACCTCTCCGTGGTGTTTACATGAGAGTTCACAGACACCCCTCCGTGGCCTTTACTGGAGAGTGTCACTCTAGACACCTCGTTACAGTAGAGGCAGTGAGAGGTGGAGCTAGATTGGGCATGTAGTGGGTGTTTGTTTTAATAGGACTTAAGTCAAGGACACACATGGTGCTGAAGGCAGACCTGTCTAAGACAGTTTTTATTACACCATTAGCGGGTTTACAGCTCCAATTAAGTCCTTAACTCTTGAAGGCTGCTCTGAGAAAACACTGCAAAATTTGATAGCACGGCTTGATTAAAGCAAGCTCAAAGAATTCCCATGAAGAGGTGTTATAGGACGGGGAGCGGCAGGGACTGGGTGTCACTCTCTCGCTTGCAGCATTTGAACAGCTACTATGACACATCCTATGACCACGGAGTGGTCAAAACCTTATGCTAGCATCCCCAACCTATCCATAAACTCTCCCTAAACTTCATTCCGGTTCCCCTACTTCCCCCTTCCTACCCAGCCATTGTCACCCTAACCCTCCTTCCCTGCTGGGGTTGCAGAGCCCTGTATACGCATCGACTTGCAGCAGGCCCAAAACCGCAATGCGGGTGGTTGGTTAATGCCACTTCTGTGCCTCAGAGCTGTGGACCCTGTCACAGAACTGAATGCCAAGCTATGTTATTTTGTGAATTGTGTAGTAATGTAACAGACACATGAACCCTCCATAAGTAGCATTTTCTGTAAAGTCGTGAATTGACGCAGTTCACGGATGATGGTTGAGGGCCACTTTTTTGAGGCGAGGGGTGGGCCACTTTTTTGAGGTGAGGGGTGGGCCACTTTTTTTTGGGTGTCCGGGCCTATTTCTTGTCCCAGTCCGACCCTGATAATGACCATAATAGCCCTTGCATATCAGTTTACCCTTTCAGTTCTGTATTCTGGGATATTATTATAACTTTAGCAGTATGTTCTGAGAAGTGTTCTGGGACTTCTTCTTACTTCTTTTCAGTACCGACCCATCAGCTATCTATGACAGGGGCATCTGTATACTGTGCCCTAGAATGAAGACATATTGCACACTTGACTTCAGAATATGTTGCTCTTGCTATTTGCAGAACAGGAGAACTGCTGGCAAGATTAATCTCTACAGATGATATTACTCTGTCGTTGTTATAAATACCTCTTCCATTTATTGACTCGTAACTATTGATCAGGCCGAGACGTTTTACTAACTACTCATGCAGGGTATCGATCCCGAGCAGCGCATTACGGAAAACCGTGATCTGACAGCGGGAGCATCAACCACGTTTATCCGTCATGAACGAAACTCGATGACTCTGAGCGCGAGCTGCAAGGGCCCCACAATTTCTGGTACGCTCCAATGTGCGTCAATATCGGTTTGCAGCCCGTGACAAGCGCCGGTCAAAGTCAATGCTAGGCCGTGCGTCATCTTAGTTGAGCACGAATTACATCACTGCCAGTGACATGGTAGCGTATGTAAAACCTATTAAACTACATGTTTTAAAGGATTGAAATCGCATCTTTTAATGCATAGTTTTATTCCTGCATGTATATATGTATTATTTATTTGTTTATTTATATATGTTGCTATCAAGCTTGGGTTTCATTTCCCCCGATACTGTGGAAATTCCCATGGGCCCTATCACAGAAATTTCACACCTAACAGATGACATTTTGCGTTCTGTTTGCACCAATTGCCTTGGTGCAAACATATCTTGTGTAAATGCATTCAATGGGCATAATTCACAGAAGCGTTTTATAATGGAAAAAATCCCATTGGAAAACGTTCTGTGAATTAGACCCTTTGTTTCCCCACTAAAGCCATTTAGACCCAAGTGGGAATACCATAAACAATTGCACCACACGGGTGAAACATTCTGTAATATGAGTCGAGGTGTTTATTATTTTTTCCACTTATTTTTCTGAAAAGACATTGATATGCTGTAAGATGTAGCATTTTTAGCAGTGTGTATTTTTTCTCTCGCATCTGTTTAATATATACAAGAGATATTCAAAGTCGTGTAGGTGAGGAGAACAAATAGAGGCTAGGGGAGCGATAATATCCTTAGACAAGGCATCACCATCACATCCAGAGCTTTTTCTTCAATGTCAAGAAAGTGATTAGGACGTTAATAGCAGCGTTTTCTTGACAGTGGGCCGTATAGGGAAAACGGGATAGGGTTTTGGGTGCTGATAAATCCCTTCCAAATTAGCAGTGGGCTTCAAGTCTTACCCTATGTTTTGTCATCGAGTGGTGAATCGTGCGAAAAATAAAATATTCATTTGTCAGGTTCATCTAATGAATAGGGGCACTCTCCAGTGATTCATCAAGTTCGTTCTACCATTTATGCCCACCAATTTCTTAGAGGAATTTCAACCCCTGTATAGGACCCTGCTCACTTCCTGTTCTTTTTTGGGGTTTTGCTAATCTGGAAGACAAGGATTAACAAAGCGCTGACCCGGTGCTTAGCAGGTTTTGGAGGGGTCTGCAGGTCTTTGGACAGTTTCTTGTTGCCCCCCCTTGGTATTATCTGGCAATGCAGCCAGTTCTGAATGTATGTTTCTGTTCCTCTAGGTCTAAGTATCTGTTCAGTGTGTGTTAGTGTCTTATGTTCATTTTAAGTTCATTAAAAAGAAATCCAAGTTTGCCTTTTCCTCTGGTGCGTTTCCTTAGTTGTGCCCTTTCTTTAAACATGCATAAAACGCTTCCCCTGAAATGCACATGGAGGATGAGTGAGGGTTTCTATCATGTCCCAGGATCAGGGCGCAACACAGAAGCAACATTGGGCTTGTCTTGGCCAAAACATCACACCCATCCAGCCAGCCCAATCGGTAGGGGCACAAGCAACTGTGGTCATTGGCAGGCTCTTATTGCCATCGCCAGCACTGCAAGAGGTTGAAGGTGGTGTACTTTTTTGGTCTGAAACCCTTGGGTGTGTTCACGCAACATGGGAGCACAAACTGCCTTTATTGCGGGCTGTTGGGGAGCACTGGTGAGCTGAACCATGAAGTGGTAGCAGGCATCTTGAGGCGGAATTTGGCGCTCCATCACCCCTCTATCCTGAAGTGAATTTTGCAGTGGTGAAGTAATAAGGCAATCCTGAGGGAGGGACTGGTCTCATAAGAGGTCTCAAACTCCCAGGGGAGTGGCAGTTGAATGTGGAAAAACTGTTGTCTTTTATGAAATAAATCCTCCTTACGAGAGCTTGAGACATTTAGTGAGCAGTTGCACCCTCCAAAAACGCCAGAGAACCTTAAGCGTTGGTTGCACCATGTGATCTTACCTGAAAACCTCAAGGGGAAGTTGCATATTGTGAGACAAGCAAGAGAAACTTAGTGTGTGGCGGTGTCCCGTAAATATACCCTAGAACCTTAGGTGGTTGCTGGAAACTGCAGAGTATGAAAACATTTGTCAGGTATGTGATTAGTATTCATGCACAATAATGTATTGAAGTATAGTCAATGGAATGGAATGTTTACAGCAGCACCATCTCACTTAGGGCTACTCATTCAGAGCAACTACTATAGTTATCAATTTCCCAACCACACACACCATGGTATAGCAACACTCAACCTTTCAATGTCTGACATGTGCTAGTACTGGGTAACAAATCATCGACATCATCTTCCAAGCTGGTGTGTTGGCTATGGTTGGATGTCCCATGGTCTTCTGCAACCAATTGCTTATTCATTTTCTTAAACGTCAACTGATCCGTATTCCACATTGCAAGGTGTCTACTATCCCTGACTGCATTGAAAACACGGTCAAACTGAACCCTTGTGTTGGGAGGGCAGTTTAGTGAATTTATAGCAACTTACACAAATGCTGTCGGACAGATGCACTACATGTACTGATACTGTAATGAGTCATCATCCTATCCCAGGGGTGTAGTGTCCAGTAGATAACCATCAAGCATCTGTGTGGCTGAAGGTCCACTGTGTGCTCCCAATGACCCATATGCATTCATAATGCACAATTCACTGAGGAGAGTGTCTCACAGATTCTCCCCACTCTAGTAGGCTTTCCATGCACTGTTCTGTAATGCTTCAACAGGTATGTATGAATGGCCATTGGTGCTGGTCTAATTTGTGTGCTTGTTATGCTCGGTTCACTTGCCAACAATGGGTAGGTCAGTGTTCTTTCTGCTGCCTGTGTTCATGCAACAATTGATGTTGCAAGTACATTGGTTGATCAACATGCTTGTTTTAAAGCAGTTCCCTCATTACCTGTGACACATCAGCATTACTTGACAATGCACAGCCACTGTCTAACATATGGAAAGAAGAATTCCAACAGGTGGACACCAAGATATTCAGGTTGTACAGTGACAGTGTAGGTTTCACTTAAAGTGGGCATAGCTGAATTGTGTCATTGTAATCCCAGCTGAAACAGGAGCTGTTCTTTTTGGCCATAGTAAATATTTCTTATACAGGGTGACAATCGATGATGAAATGCCAGGTGAAGGAATACCATGCAATGCATGTTCCCTGCTTTGCTGTGCCAATTCATAAGACAACATTGACATTTGAACCATTGTCTTCTGCCACAATGCCAAATACAAAAGTATTAGCTCTTTGCCAACATGCTTCCACCTCCTCCAACCTATCCCAAATGTTAATATCACTGTGGCTTCAGCTCCAAACCCTTGTCATCTGATGACAAATCTCATAAACCTGCTGCTGCCCTGAATTATTCTGGTACCTGTTTTGGCTGTTGGAGGAAGGGACTACCACCCTGTATGCTGTGAGAGCATTGTAGTCAATGCTATGACCACTGGGTTCACACGTCCATTGTGAAGTAGAATGTTTGCCTACAGTATGCCGTAGTACCCGCACAAATGTAGACATTTATCTTATTATGCAATTCCAATACTGATTTGGAAGAGAAAAAAAGATTGGTCAGAATACGGTAGCAGTGACTGACTTTTCCCATGAGATGCCTGAATCCAGTGTTTTCTCAAATGAATAGGGTCAGAGATCTATTGCGAACCTAACATCTAAGTTAGCATTGTGCATGCACTGTATGTCATGGAAACTGTGATATGCTGAACAACCTCAGTGAGTGCGTACCGGTTCAACTGTGGGGTAAAAAGACAGTCCCAGAGTGACAGAGATGGAGAGGCCATGCTAGGCCCCATTGTGATAGGGAAGCTGGCTAAGTGTGGAGTTCCATTGAAATAAAAATAATAGTGAATGAGCGAGAATGGGCCTCCAGCCATTTTGTTAGAATGCACAGGCACTCAGATAAAGGATAGTGCAACTCAGAATTGTAATATTATTAACATTGTCCAATGGATTCCAAAAAGACACATGTGCTGCAGATGCTGTCATGTAAAGGCATAAATTACAGATTTTAGGCTGCAGATGTGCTCATGGAAGGAAACAAATACATTTGAAATACTGTGCATTTGGAAGCTAAAAAGGAGGAATGATGCCTTACATTTAAGAAGTAAAGTCAAATGACAAATCGCCTTCATGAGGAATAAAGAGACTTCATTTCAGAACATAAAATGACAACATTTTAATGGGAAAGGCATATTTTTTGTTTGCATGAATAACACTGGTTTCTTATGTAAGTATGGCTTATTTATGTGAAGAAAACCAAGAGCGAACTTATTTCTGTTTATACAGTATATAAAGAAAGATTATATTGTGAACAAGAGGCCCTGGTGCAGTATTGAAAGTCACATATACACGGTGGATAAATTAAATATGATAGCCTTTCAGAATTGTGAACTGCAACTTGTTTTTCTGTCTGAGCTAAAACTTTGACCCCAAGACCTTTGGGTTGGGCTCTTCAAGGAAACAGATTTGGAGATTCAGTTAAAAATACAAGAAATGTTGCAAGAGTGATTGAAAGTATGGCGATGTAGATAACATGACTAACAGTAACAAACTTTAAGGTTAGGTTCCCCATAAAGAGTGCATTAGCTCTGAGCAAAGACCCTTCGAAGCTCAGGAGAAGAGGGTAGAATAAACATTGGCCCAAGCAGGTGGCTGATCACATACTTAAGGAGAAATGGAAACTTAGAGGGGAAAAGGAGAAAGGAAACTACCTCTAATTTAATGCCTTGCCATATTTTTAACATTAAACACATGTTCCTGAATAAAAAGAGCATTGTGTGTCCCAGTGAGCCAAGCCCATGTTCATTTTAAAGAAGACTAAAAGTGAGTTCGGACCATGTGAAAAAGAACATTTATGTGATGTACACAACTTAATGATCAATATTATGATTCTAACATTTTCATAAATCTGAGGAATGGGAACATTTGTGAAGTTTAGATTGTGAAATAAATGTTTGTATTTGGAAGTGTCCCATTTTTAGCTATTTCGGTGCAGCAGCAAATTTCCAAAACAGGAAGGGTGTTCCGATATAAAATTAGTTTTTTTTGACTCACAATAAAATGAAGAATTAAAAAATAGATGTATGTAGTTATCATTAGCATAGCAGCTATGTTGTTAGATTTTCAGAACCCAAAAAGGTAAAACCCATGTGTTATTTTGAGATGACAAATCTTTCGCCTCCCTCAGCTTATATCATACATATTTCCCAACTTCTGGTCCTATCAGCAGCCAGTCGGAGTCTTGGTGGGAGGTGAAGGGAAAGTAATGTAGGAGTGTCATCAGCCCTATTAGAGGTCAATTTTGCATCAGAAAGAGGGTTTTTCCACCTGATTCCAAGAGGTAGCCTGCTGCCGGACTCTTGCAAAGAAATACTAGCAGAGAGGCCTCAATCCTTGCATTGGAAACAGTGAAAGGGAGATCTAGAAGCTAGCTGGGACCCAATCAGAGGAGCCAGAGGGAGACTGGGGGCAGGAGAAAATTCTTGACTGAAGCCCATGTGCTGTCCTCACAGGAGCCCTGCAGTTTTTCCCTGACAAGGCCTGCCATGTAAGTAGAGATCTCCTAAATGCCATCAAAAGTGTGGGAGGGAAACTGTAATCCTTAATCTCCATCTCGCATAGCGGGTGTGGGAGGTGGTACTGGAAAGACCCTTGGCACATTGTATTAAATCCAATTCAAATTAATTCCACTACAGAAAATCATCCTATCCATTTAAAATTAATTGTGTTGGGAACACCCCGCCTTAATCCTTTCCTTTAAATTGTGGGGAGGAGGGAAGCTGTGTAGATCTTTAGTGCTTTGATTTGAAGTTAAATCAATGCATTCCCATATGTAAAATCATATAACAAAGTGGATGCCCAGTGTGCTAGAGCCGGTATTAACAATAACAATTAGGATATCTGTCCTTCGGAAATCCCTGAATCCTGTCACAAAGATGGGTGTCCATAATCCCAAAATAAGTAACCTTAAAATGCTGTTATTCAAGTGAATATTATGGGTGCAAAACAAAATTCCCCATTTATTCCCTGGCATCCCAAACCAGAATTACCAAGCATTACATCTCAATTGAATGTGGGTTGCAAAACAAAATTTCCCATTGATTCCCTTGCCTCCCAAACCAGAATCCCAAAGCCCTGCCTGTCCTTTGAATGTGCGTTGCAAAACAATGTTTCCATTGTATTGTGAATGTTTTCTATTGCCTAATTTGTAATTAAATCTGATGTAAGTTGTGACTGCATATTTAAAAATATACCTGTGTTGTTTTAATAAAGGGTTGTGATTTGGAGTTGTGATATTGTGTAGTGCCACAGCATTGGTGGCTGATGTTGGTTGCTAGTCTTCTCTGTCAAACCTTTCATAATTATACATATTCTTAATATACACCGGCCTGGTTCCTAGTCCATTGGTGACATAGAGTATTTGTTAGGGTTGGTGCAAGACGGGTTGGAGGCCTCGCTAAAGTTCAATCTGTATAAGTGCTTTGGGTGCACGCCACCTTGCTTGGGGGGAAAGTAACTCCCTGAGTTGAATGTGACCGCCTAATAAACTCTGACAAAACTGGGGGCTCGTGGCCGGAATTAGAGAGAGTCTTCACTTGTGACAGTGTAGTATCAGCAGACTATTCGTTTGGCTGTAATTGCATTGCAGTTGACAGAAAGTTGTGTTGCATTGTGAAGGTGCCATTCAGACATGTACCCTGGGTTCCAGGGCGGTGTATAGATTAAACAGTGTTGATATTGAGTTGTCATTGTGAGTTGAAACTAAGCACAAACAGGGTTGAGATTTCTGCCCTTGCATAGAGAGTATATAAAGTGCAGAATGCATTTCAAAATGAGCACCATTGAAATCACTATGTCCAGGAAGCACCTCGTATCCAAATTGTTTATTAAAGGTGAATGGGTAGAACAAGAAGATGAAATGTAGAAAGCTAGAAAGATGAAGGAGGTTACCTCTGCAAATGTTGATATGTGGCAGGATAATGGGCTGTAACATCAGGCCCTGACAAACGTTTTCATGACATAGACCAGCAAAGATGAGCAAATATAAATATATCAGCTCACAGCATATATGTACTTCCATATGCTGATCATGGAAGAAAGACACCAGGATAGTGTGGCCTCTGTGCAAAACCATGCTGAGCTTTTGAATCAAGCGCAGATCTAGTTGAAACAATTAGAAGTAAAAGCACAACAGAGCCAAAATCCAGAGGCAAAATTAGAAAATATTATTCAACAGCTAAAAGATGAGTTAGCGACACAACAGCAAGCGAATGCAGAGCGAGAAGCTCAATTTTCTGCACTGCAAGAGGAGTATAAATAATGTGTTGAAAATCTGGGTGCAAGTCAACACAAATTAAATTGTTATTGTTTTTGCTGTTATTTGGCATTTTTATAGCGCCTTATATCATTGATATGATCTCAAAGCGCTTGTAGGTTGAACGCCCTTGGGGACCACAAACCCAGGTCAGTCGAGAGAGTAGTGTAGAAAACAGTGCTTGGGTGCCCTCAGTATGTGTGCAGCCGGTGCAATTTGCGTAATGGTGGCAGTATCCTAACACTAGGTGCGGAGGTAGTGAGAGATCAGTCGAATGTGTACAGTCAGGGGGTTGGTATCAGACTGCATTCTGGCGGCATTAGGCCTGTGTAGGTAGTTTATGTGTGCAGCTAGGCTGATTTTTTTCATGGGATATAGCTGCGTTCTAGCATGTTATGATTTGCGCAATCAGAGGGGCATTATTCTCAGGGAAAGCCTTAAATGTTGGAGAGCCTGTTTTCATTAAACTCATGATTCTATAATTGCAGTGAGTTCCTGCAGGCATAAGTCATGGATTACAGAAACACTCAGGTTTTTAGAGCTTTACGGAAGGCCATGTAGTCTTTGGTGTGTCAAATGTGAGGAGGGAGTGAGTTCCACAAAGTTGGAGCCAGGGATACGTAGGCATACCCTCCAATTCTGGTTGAATTGGAAGCTGGAATCATTAGTAAGAGGGTACCTTAGGGTGCGTGATGGGCAGTAGGGTATCATCTTCTCTTGTAGGTATGCTGGGCAGGTTTTGTGCACTGCTCAGTGGGTAATGCATAGCATTTTGAAAGTGGCCCTTCGTCCAACAGGCAGCCTGTGAAGGGAGCAGAGAGCAGCAAAATACAACATGAGTAGGCTGTTCACAATAGAGACTGGTTAGAAGACATTTTCACATTTCAAGCCACAGGTTAAACAACTGTAAGGTGAAAATAGCCAGTTAATAATTAAGGAGGTTAATTCTCAAGGTGAATTTGATCAGATGCACCAAGATATGAACATCTTGAAACAGCAGAGAGAGGAGTTGATGGAAGAAAATTACCAATTAAGTTAAGGGAATAGTGCCCTGTTTCAGGAAGTGCATCAGTTCAGGACAGATGCAGAGAAAAGTGAGATATGTTTTCAGGAACTGACTGACATGAGGCTAGAAAAATGCTAAATTAATGGAACATGTGAGGCAAGCTTAGGTTGACTTAGAGCAGGCAACACAGGCCCACATAGCACAAGCGGAGGAGATTAGTCTCCTGAAAAAGCAACAATCTGTATAGGCGCAGAGGATACAAGCCTCACAAAAGAAAAATGTGTGAAGAGAATAAGGGACTAAGAGACCGATTAATGGCACAAAATAAAGTGCTTGAGGCCACTCAAGCGCAGGTGTCAGAATTGAAAACTCTGGCCTCTGCATATCACCAAGAGATAGGGACTGAGAAAAACAAATGTGAGAGGCTGGAAAGTGAAATAACCAAATATAAAAAGTTGTTGAGGAAATGTTCCCAGCGATTACAGAGTGATGACCTCCTTAGCAGGGACCTCAAGCCAACTCACTGCCTCATGTGTACAGTGCACATTTGACTTCATACCTACCGCTTCTCAAGAACGAGGAAACATGAGGCAGCTGGACTCACCCAGGGATGGTCAAATTGATCCAGAAGGCCAGTCCTTATCAGATATTGATGAACATTCATCTTTACCAAGCAGAAGGGAAGGTGGCGGGGCTAGTGGCCTCTGGGAATTTAAAAATACCCTGACATGTAATTTTGACTGGGAGGGCCCCTATGAAGAAAAGATCCAGGAGTTGGGCTGGCAAAAGATGAATTTACACTGGGACCACCTGGTCCGCTTTGCAGAAAGAGAAGGACCAGAGGCTAGGCGTCAAAAGAGCATCTTAAAAACCTCCACACATTCAGGGAGGTGGGGGGAATTCCCCACCATACCCCGAAGGAGGGATGAGGAAAATGAGTACTCCTGCATGTGAAAAGGGGAGTACAAGGGAAATGACCCTGAGAGCCCACAGCACCATAGGGTGGCAGAGTCCAGACTCTGTAATTCTGGGAGAATTTCCCAGTTTCATAGAGGTAGGGGACGCCTATAGGACAGGGAATGCACCACCAATACCTGCAGCTCTTAGTCAGAGGGTGAGTGTACTCAGGTGCAGCAGAAAAGAAAGTCTGCCAAACAGAAGAGAGGTCTTGTGAAAGACCCAATTCGGCAGATAAAGGCCATAAAGAGCTTTAGGACTCCCTACCATAAGAAAGTCAAATATTCAGTATGGGAACATCTAGAGCTTTATGTCCAAATGAAGACTTCATTTGGTATTAAGAGTGATAGTAATTCCATCGAGTTCATCGAATGAACATTTCCCCCTGAATACTCCAGCTTCTTTGCAGGGCTGAGGACCAAGATCACCAAAAATGGTCCACCTACAAGACGGCCATTTTAAAACACTTCTCCATTCATATAAACCCTCAGGAGGCCCGCAAGGCAGCATACAACCTATTGTGTGGGAACGACAAAGCGCTTAGAGAGTTTGTTCAGGAGCTGAACCAAGCATTTGCACAGACCTCTAGGTGGGTGAACACCAATAGCTGAGAGTTCATCGCTTTTGAAGGAGAATAATCATTAGTGGAATCAGGGAAGACAACCTTTTCTTTCAGAGATGGAGGGATCCCTACCAAGGAAAAAGGGGTCCCAAAAAACCCTGATTTCAATGGGATAATTATGGAAACTGACCGAGACAAAGAAGCTCTTAAACCACACAATGTCACCCAAATGGCACAGAAAGCCCTGAGATATCCTCACCCCCCAAACAGGTTTGGGTAACTGTCTCCAGAAAAACAGGGGCACAAAAGACTTGGGGGGAAAAGGGGACTTCCCAATTCCACTTGTTTCTGGGATACAGAAACTTTCCAAGATCAAACAGTGGTAGAGTTCAATATAAAGAAGTTAACCACTATGTTGGCACAGAATACACACTTTCTTTGCCCCCTTGTGGAGAGAGAAGGAAGATGATATGCTTCCATCAAGGTATAGGGTCAGTGTGCATTATCAGCGCTGGTGTATACAAGATCTCAAGCCAGCCTCCTGTCAAAAAAGGCCTTTGACCAACTAAATTCAGGAAGGGGGAGAGTCACCAAATTCCCCTCACACCTCATCCTGGACAACTCCGGAACTTTTGGGAACAATATTTCTGTCGAAGGGACTGCAGATCTGGAGATAAAAAATGGGAGAATTAGGATAAAACACCTAGTGACAGTTGTCATTCCAGAGGGCACACGTTGTCTATTTGGGAATGCCCTCCTTCATACGTTGTCACACCTAATTGACTGCATGTACAAGGTTCTCTAGACTCAGAGTAACTGGCAATTAAATTAAAACAGAGCACAAATTAAGTGCATTTGAATGGCACATGCCACATGATTGAACAGCAATCTGACAAAATAGAATTCCATTTTAGGAACGATCAAGTCCCAGACATCACTGTCATCTATGTAGGAGAACAAACTGGTAATGATAACCCTTATTAATTTTTGAAAATCAACCTCCCTCCCAGTTTTAAGTGGTATTCCACACTGGAGGGAATTACTCTGAAGTGTTATACCAATCCACAAACAGAGGAAAACCCAAATCCCATGACAAAAGATGATGAAAAACCAGCTCAAAGTTTGACTGACATCCAGATAAAGGGTGAACAGCTGTTTTTCCCCATTAAGGTAAATTAAAGGGAGGAGCCTGTTCTCGCTAGAGTATGTCTGAATAATGAAGGAAGCTTGATCAGAGAAGACTTATTCAGGAAACTCTCAAAAGATCAGACCATTCCCACATTTAAATTGATTGATAAGTGGGAAATGCAATGTCCCCTCTACCTTTTACTAAGGCAATGACATTCTCAATCGATTCACATTTAATTTGGACCTAATTAATAACAAATCCCGGTCCCAACTGGGGGTTTCTCCATGGGCTTTGAGAACACTGAGAAAGCATTGCGGTCAGCTCAATTGTTGCCATATGCAGTTGAAGTTCAAGTGGGAGAAGACGTTACCATCAAAGGATAGGTGCAACAATGAATGATTCCCCTAAAAATTAAGCTAGGACAGAACCTCAAAAACCAGGACGACCTATATAAATTTGAATGATCACCTCCAACAACGTTTGTATTTACAACTGACACCCCTAGTTGACCTAGTAATAATAATAATAATTTTGCATTTATATAGTGATATAAACCCTCAGGTATCTGAGCGCTGTTTATTATTACCCACAGTGTGTGGTGCTCATTTATCAACCTCGGAAGGATGAATGGCTGAGTTTGGCCCTGCCGGGATTCGAACCTGCGTTGGCAGGCTCTGCACGGATGTCAAAGCGAGCACTCTACTCGCTGTGCCACTTGACCGGCTACCATTCGAATATTGGTGGATAACAGCAACTTTCGAAGTATAACTTTGGGTGCAGACACCTTCATTGGAATGGCGGTTGATGCCCAACATTGTTCTATTGATTTAGGTAATGCGATCATTTTCTACCAATTCCAAATGACTGCTTCCATATAGATGACGGTATCTCTCTGGAAATGATTTTCACCGGGCAAGGGGGGAATTTCTTTGTGTACTCTTCCTGCCCTTACAGTGTGGAAGAGGTGACCTGTGATGTCAGGAAGGATGAGATGGTATTCCGAGTCAACAGTGACTACCTTCCATCCCTGGAACCCCATGTCCAGGCCAACACCATAACAAGGCATCTGTCAACCCAACTGGAGGTTACTGCCGAAATTGCCAAGCCCGATGTCTTTTCAGGCTTTAAGCAGGTGGTCAGAGAACAAATCAATTCTGCTGATGCATGTGAGACCAAAGAGCAAAAGCAGAAGCTGAAACAGGTGTTTCTGGATTTTCATGATATCTTTGCAGTAGATTAATATGATTGTGGACTCACAGGGATACATTCAACCACCATACCTACGGTTCACAAGATGGCTCCAGTATTTGTGAAGCAATATCAGTTACCTCTCGCTTCTATGGAGTCACTCACTGAGATTATTACAAATGTAGAATCCTGTAAGATAATTCGTCCAATCCACAGTACATTTAACAACCCAGTACTGGGTATACTCAAACCCAATGTCCACTGCAGACTTTGAGCAGACCTAAGGGAGGAAAATAAACAGGTCCACATGTCTAGATGACCCCTACCCTACATCGATCAGGGACTGGCCCAGATCCAAGGGTCAAAGGTGTATACCGCCATTGACCTGACCAACAGTTACTGAACAGTATGCGTGAGTAGAGAAGACCAGTATAAGCTTGTATTTTCCATTGGTGGGCAGCAATACACGTGGACCTGAACACCCCCTTTGGATACATAAACTTGGGCAATTAATTTAATATCTTCCTACATAAGGCCATGCTCTATTTGTGCAAAAGGGGAAACCTGGCCTATGTTGATGATGTCTTAATCTAGAGCTCAACTGTGGTGGAACATATGGCAGAAATATGATATGTTCTGACACAGTTGCAGAAAGCCAGAGCAAAGCTGTTCTTCCAGAAGGCAGAGTGGTGTAAGACTTGTGTGAACTTCTTAGGGCATAAAATCATCCCAGAGGGACTCAGTCGACAGGTGAAAAAGGTGGAAGCATTATTGAAATTGAAAGACCCTACTACTCTGCGAAAACTAAGAAGCCTTCTTGGACTCACTTATTATAGTAGAAAGTTCATTGAAGACTATGCAGAGGTCACATGATCATTGGTCCATATATTAAAGACAGGCCGGGGTTCAAGTCGGAGTGGGGTCCAGAACAATCTGAGGCAGTAAAACAACTAAAGAGAAGCCTTTTTCAAGCCCTTGTTTGGCTTACCTCATAAAGAACAAGGGCTTCTTCTTGGAGACAAGGTTCCAGATACTTGCTTAACTTCGGTATTATACCAAAAGCATGAAAAGGTCAACAAAGTAATCTCGTACGCGAGCAAGAATTTGTCCCCTATGGAGGAAAAATTCAATGATTGCAAAAAGGAACTCCTGGCAGCGGTGTGGGTGTTGAAGAATTACCACCCATTCATTGAGGTGGAGCACATCATAGTGGAGACTCCTCACCAACCCTTGCAGTACTTACAAAGTGAGTGAATACGAATAGGGAATGTGAGTAATTCCAGAATTACTTCCTGGATTCTGTCCATTCAAGGCTTTCCTGTGGAGGTCAGATTTGGCCAAAACAAGAAGAGTCCTCTAGCGCAAAGATTGGCTGACTTGCATGTCTGTGCTCAAGAAAACTGTCTTGAGGACGAAAGTCTAAAGACTAATGACGATATGGAGGCATACCTTAATTCCTTGCACAAAATCTATGAGGAAGCAATGCTTTCATCTCAGAACCCTTGCATTCTAATTCACAGTATCTTACAGTGTTTACATTTGCAGGGAGCCAATTTCAACATACTAGGCTTCCTCAAGGGTACTGTGAGACCCAGAGCATCTTCAATGGTGTCTTTCTTAAGGATTTGGGCAATATCGATGTTCCCATTACCATAATTCAATATGTGGATGATTTGCTGGTCTGTAGTTCTACAGAGCATCAGTGCAGGGAGGACTCAATTGCTTTGCTGCGATTGTTGGCTGACAAGGGGTACAAAGTGGACAGAGTAAAATTGCAATACCGTCAGCAAAAGGTGTTGTTCTTGGGACAATTGATTTCAGTGAATGGTAAAAGAATAACTCCAGAGCATGTGGCGGCAGTGTTGCTATCCCACAGCAGTAACGGTTAAAGATATTCAGACAGTACTTGCTTGTGTAACTACAGTTGAGTGTGGATATTTGGCTATACATCATAAACTAGACCACTGCTCTAAGCCCTCAAGGAAGCACAGCAAACAAAAATACTATTATTTGGACTGACAGGGTTACCAAATGTCAGTAATTAAAAATGTTATCTCCACTCCCCCTGTATTGGCAACACCCAATTATACTAAAGAGATTTACATTTTTCCGCATTCTGATGGGTAGATGATGACTGCTGTGTTGACATACAGAGTGCAATGGATCTTACATCTTTGGCCTATTACAGTGGCATCTTAGACTCTGTCATGCAAGGACAGTTTTTGTGTGAACAGGCGTTGGCTGCTGCTACCTTCACCATTAATAAATCCGCAACCATTGTCATGGGGGGTTCATTAACACTCTACGTGGAGCATGATGTTTTTGCAATGCTAGAAAGATCCACATCTACCTGTCCACGCAAAGGGCTTCTGCATATGAAGTGATTATTTCAAGACCATCAATCATATTGTTCCCTTTAAGACAGTGATCCCAGCTACCTTTTTGACTGTACCCATCACTGCCGGTGTTGAGGTAATCACTGTACTACATATGAGGGCCCTGAGGATGCTATTCCTAAGGCACTTGATCATTTCTTGGATGATTGAGAAATGTTTTTCATGGATGGGTTATCAACTATTGATCAAGAGACAGGTCAAAAACATACTGGGGCAGCACTGGAGCGACTAGTAGACAATGAATATGAAATGTTTTTGACTCACAGGCTTCTGGCTCATTACTCTGTAGAACTAATTGCTCTCATTGAAGCACTTGAGGTAGCAGAAGGGTGCCAAGTGACGATTTCTTCTGACTTGGCATATGTCACGACTACTGTTCATTCAGGACTGTCAAGGTGGATGAGAACACAGTGGCCAAACAGGCTGCATATTTGCATCTCCAGGACATTCCGGATCATCCTGTTTTTGTAACTATGCAGTTGCAGTTATAGGTTCCATACATGGCTCTTTCTGTAACTGAAATTGTCGAGATTCAAGGACTGGCACCACAGAGTGAGAAATTGGTGTGGTAAAGGAGAGGCTGTAAGCAATCTCCAGCTGACTTAGTATGGAGACAGACAAGTACAGGAAAGGTAGTGATGCCCCAAGCTTTGGCATTGGTGGCATTTGTCCAACTTCACTACCATGCCATTCTGTCTAAACTGCATATTGCAGCAGATATTCAGGAGGATTGGTATGTACCTAATATTCAGGAATTGCTATTTGTGTTTGCATCTAACTGTGTGGTGTGCCAGACATATAGTATGGGGCAAACATTAAAAACACTGAGGGGCACACTGCTATGCCCAATTGGTCCATTTTACGATTTACATATAGATTTTGCAGACATAAGAAAATAATTTGTATTGCTACTTAATAGTGGTAAATTGTCCTTTCTCCCGTTGGATTGAGGCTGGTCCATGTGCACATCCTGATGCTAAATTGGCTGCCAAGGTTTTGGTAAGAGAAGTGTTTCCCGTATGGGGATTGTGCAACACTCTTAAAAGTGACAATGGCACCCACATCTTTAATGAGCTGTTTAAGGAGAATGCAACTCTTTTTTTTGAATAAAACATAAACTGTGCTACATTTATCACCCTCAGGACAACGGGTTTGTGGAAAAGAAGAATGGACTGCTTAAAAGTGTGTTATCAAAGCTTTGAGTTACATTGAAGAGAAATTGGATGCATTGTCTCACATTGGCATTGTTCAGTTTGAAAACTCATCCCTGTTTAGACCACCACCTCTACCTTCATGAAATAGTGGCAGGGAGATGTATGAACCTGCCACTATCCCCTGTGCATAGTGCTTTAGATGCTCACAGGGCTGAATCAATTCTGGGGGTTCAAATTCATTCAAAGTTAACTAAGTAAACATAGTGTATTAAGTATCTTTCTCAACAGATTTCTTCACGACGGGAAAAAAAGAAATTGATAATAGCGCTGCACCACAATCTGCAACCTCACCCCATTGCAATAGTTTCCAAATGATAAGGTCTATGTGAAAATGTACGTAGATGGAGTGAATCCGGTTATAACAGGCCTTATACAGTGGTGTTGCTACTCCTCTTGCTTTTAAAGTAAAGGAATTATGGTACTAGGTGTATCTGTCTGATGTTAGGAAAGCACCAGCAATGTCATCCCCAAATACTAGCATTTTAACTGACTGTTTTTTTTTTTTTTATTTGGCCGTATTGTCTTATGACCTTGTGATTACAGACAAAAACTGTATTTTGGTGTTTCTTGAGTGGTGTTTTGTTTTTTGCTTTTCCTTTTTTGGTTTTCACTTTTAAGAGAAATATTTGTACTTTACAGTGGGAATATTTCTGTGATTATAAAAAGTTTTTATTATGTATTTACAAGGGAGTGCATTTTTCAACAGTATCTGTATTGTCTTATGACCTTGTGATTACAGACAAAAACTGTATTTTGGTGTTTCTTGAGTGGTGTTTTGTTTTTTGCTTTTCCTTTTTTGGTTTTCACTTTTAAGAGAAATGTTTGTACTTTACAGTGGGAATATTTCTGTGATTATAAAAAGTTTTTATTATGTATTTACAAGGGAGTGCATTTTTCAACAGTATCAAATGCATGTTTTTAGCAAAGTTATACTACAATATTGTTTCCGCTTATGTTTTGTTTTTGGTTAATTTTTATATATGAATGGTGAGGTTATATGGGTAGGCCATATAAAGGGGGATGGGGTATAGTACCTTAAAGGAATGTACACAGGCTCAATTGTTTGATGAATTGTTTGAACCCACAATGCCAAGTGATGAATATTTAACTACAGTGGTTCATTTGAAGTGGCTAAAAATTCAAATTACTCTCATATGAAATTTAAGAATGTGAGTGAGGAGGGCTTTGAAGGAGGACAAAGAATATGACCAATACAAAGGTGTAGTGTCTGATGTACACCACCCAGAATTCAACAATATGTCATACAACTTAGCCCCCACTTGACAAAATCCATTCAGACTTTTCGAAAACATCTATATCTAGATCTAGATCTATAATCTTTTTACAAACCTTTGTTTGCCCCCTCTAATTTTGCCCCCTCATGACAGAATCCCACCAAACTTTGCACACTCACTCAGAATCAGCTCAGAAATCTACATGCAAAGGTGTTCGCAAACTTTACAGGCTTCTTGCAGCCATATCCCATCCCATCCTCATCACCCCTCACCTCCCCAGAGATTATCTGAAAAGTTTGACAAGTGCAATGTGTTTTTTTTAATATGTTTTTACTGCAATGTCCACGGACACCAGCCATGGTCCACGAATCCAAGATGGCGGGCATTTCCAAAAATCTGACGCACTTCACGCTCTTCATCCAATCAGCGAACACGTTGCAAGTCCGCAGACATGACGCAAGCCGATTAACCAATCGGTGTCCTGTCTGCGTAGCGAACAGGGAAGTGTGTCCACGGAGTGGACATAGATATCACACATTTTTTGTGACCTACTTTTTGGTCGTTTTTAAAAAAACGACTGAATGGATTTTCACCAAATTTACAAAAGCATGCTTTTGGGACCAAGCCACTGCTCTTGCCACAAATTTGGTGAAAATCCGTCCAGCGGTTTGGGCTGTAGGCGTGAGCAAAGTTTTTTCCCTATTCAGACTATGGGAAAAAAAATCTTTTGGGACCACCCTTATAACTTTGCCCCCTCTGGACCAAACCGCACCAAATGTTGTAAAAAATTCAGAGTGGGCCATATACTTTCTTTGCAAAGTTTGGTGTGGATTTGTCCGGGGGAGCGAAGTTATAAGCCGCCCAAAAAGTGCTCTTCCTATGGGTTTAGCAACTTAACCATAACTATACGGCCACTACCGTGGGCCGTGTAATACATATATATATTACATGGCCTGCGGTAGCAGCCATGTAGTCATGGTTACGTCCAGTAGTTTTTTAAACAACCAAATCGTAAGGCAAAATAATTAGTGATAGCTGTGCCCACTCCGTGGACTCACTTCCCTGTTCAGTCCGCGGACTGGCCTCTGATTGTCTGTTCTGTCCATGGACTGGCCTCTCATTGGACAGAAAATTCACTGACTTATGTGTGGTCCACGGACATCGGCACACGCTCACTGATTGGATCGTGGGAAATTGTAAAATGCGTAGGTTTTCCTGAAACGCCGGCCATCTTGGATTTGCAGACTTTTTTGGAGTCTGCCGACAGCGTTGTGAAAACATTTTAAAAATTGTAATAATGTAGGTTAAATGAAGCGTGCTTTTGTTAATTTGGTGTAAATCCATCCAGTAGTTTTTTTAAACAACCAAAACGTAAGGCAAAATAATTAGTGATAGCTGTGTCCGCTCCGCGGACTCACTTCGCTGTTTAGTCCGTGGACTGGCCTCTGATTGGCTGTTCTGTCCACGGACTGGCCTCTGATTGGCTAGAGCATTCGCTGACTTTTGTGTCGGTCCGCCGACATTGGTACACGCCCACTGATTGGATGGTGGGAAAACGTGAAATGTGTAGGTTTTCCTGAAATGCCCACCATCTTGGATTTGCAGACTATTTTGGAGTCCGCCAACAGCACAGTGAAAACATTAAAAAAAAGTGTAATAATGTAGGTACAAAAAATAGTCATATACCTTTGGTGACTGAGGTATAGCCTGTGGCCATGGACAGTAGCCAGATTGTCAGGGTCACGGCATAAGGTCATGACGCAGACGATGCCATGTATGTAATGATATTTGTGATGTCATCTTTGATGTCCTGGGTGTTAGTCTTAGCAGTACACAGTGGCGGTGTGAATTATGGTTGTTTAGCTTACCATAACTGGCAAATTTCAGGGGTTTTTGATTTTACTTGTAACCATAACGTCCTTTTAACAATGTTTTTTTTACTGAATTTCATAGGTTTTTATTCGTGCAACTTAACCATAACGTCCCTTTAACAACGCTTTTTCAGTGAATTTCATAGGTTTTTATTAGAGCAACTTAACCATAACGTCCGCTTAACAAAGTTTTTTCATTGAACATATATATGTATATATATATATATATATATATACACACACTGTGGTCATAACATACAGCAGTCTTACATCTAAGAGTAGGCTTGAACCCTCTCAGGGCGTCTTAAAGACAAGACACTGAACAACAAGGCCTTATCTTGTGTTTTCCCATCACAGTCCGATTCTCAGGCATGGCAAAGAAACACGCACGTACACCCACTTCAACTAGGCCTTTTAACAATTAGGCAGGAATGTGTGCAGCTGGACATGCAAGGGTCTGCAGCCTCGTACGAAGGTCATACTCTTGGGACGCGAGGCAGAGGTCTTGTTGGGTTTGCAAAACATGAGTTAAGAAGAAAGACACCACCGCCCCCAGAATTATTTTTCATTCTATTTGAACTACCAGAGATGTAGGAAAATGGGTCCAAAATCCTTCGTGAATTGGATTGATTAGTGGGACACTAGGTTTACTCTTGGGGGGGAGAACTGATAAAGGGGAACGCAGAGAGCAACATGATCTATGGTTTGTGCTAGGGAGAGCCAAGAGTGATGCCCATACAGTGGGGAGGGTATGATGTGGGCACCAACGTGTCTGGGTGAAGAAAACGGTTGCTCTGTTTGCAAGGACAATACTAATCTCAAATTGCCTGCGGAGTTCATATTGATAACCAGGTGAAAATCAAATGGTTAGGATTAAAAGTATGGCAGTGTCAGATGAATTTAACAAATTGCTCTGCAGTGTGCCAAGATGGACAAGAATGTCACCCACATGAGGTAAAGATGCGTGAGAAGACAGCAGAACCAATTGGAGAATGGGTATATTTAATTATTAGCATGTGTATAGGTGGCAGCCAATGCGGGTGGGGGATTAACACTGTACATCGAGAGCATGATATGTGACAATTTTTTGTGTGTATAACCTGAGCCTTGTACAGAGGTTGAACAAGCTCTATGGCAGTGCATTCACAATACACAGTCATCTTATTCTTTTGTATACAAAACAAAAGCTCTTGTCTTTGCCTATCGGGTTCCATTTTCTTGGTCTGATGGCTGGGAGTTATCCTACAAATGTAAACCAAATGGGCTTAATCATTTGCTTCTGAGAGTTTTATTGAAGAAGGCTGAATTCAATTTCTTGCTAATCTATGTGGGAAGGCTATGATTCAGAGTAGGTTTAAATATAAAATCACAATTGTATTAATGATATTGGGTTAAATTGAAACTTGCATGGAGGCACTTTCTACACCTGAGTTAGCTCCTTGATAGGTATATGGATGGGGATGGGGATGGTGAGACCCTTCACAGGAAGAGACTACAACCACCACAATAGCTCAATACCTCGTAGAAGAAATTATTATCTTATTTAAAAAATATATATATATATATATGTTGACATGAATTAGTTACTTAAAAAATGAGTTTTCTTTCTTTTATGTCATTGAGATTCTATGCTTGGATCATATAACTATATGAACTTGAAGGCTTTGGGAATCTTGTAGTCATTAAATGTGTATTTGTGCAATAAAGATCATGGATTATAAATGTATGGTATCTGTCGCAGGGTGTCTGGTACCCTTGGTAGGGTAGCTCTGCCTTCTAAGGTGCTAACAGGGGGTGGGGTATTTGTTCCCAGTAGATGCTTGCCCCCCAGAGGAGGTCAGAGTACCCTCTAATTGCGATCTGTGGATAAGTCGTTATCCACCAGGCACAGACTGTGACTGAACGCAAGGCTCTCTGCTCCAATATCTGTACACAGGGATACTTGTGGCTACTACAACAATTTTATTTCAGGTCGCTGAGCTGCTTCCTTGCATTGCTTTAAATGAACAGTACATCAGCCCTTGATATACTCAATTGGCAGCAAAGCATTTGACTGGTGAATGCTTACTAATACATACAAAGAGGAAAGAGGAAAACAGAATGCAGGCATTTGACAAACATCTACTACTGTGGATAACCCAAGTACTGGACACATACACCAACACTCTAACCCCTTAGGTTAAGAGCCTAAAACAACACAGTGTATAATGAAAATACATTTTTTGTATACATATGAATACAATCAACAGCCCTCGTTAAATCTTCCTATAAAACAAAACATGCTCATATTTCCACTTTTCCAGATTGCTATTAGCCAATTCAAAAACCTAGACCACAACCTGTGACTTCCATCGCAAAATAATTAATTTACCAAGCAGATCCCTGAGTACAATAGTTGAATGGACCAATTCAATTCTGAATGAAATTCAAAGCATCTCAGTATACCAAATTACTCAATCAGGCTAGCAGAATCTATTAAGGTACATGGACCAAATCCACATGTCAAGGCACAATAACATCTTTGTGAAATGATTCCCCACCTTG
The DNA here is from genome assembly GCF_040938575.1 of Ambystoma mexicanum. Taxonomy (NCBI): domain Eukaryota; kingdom Metazoa; phylum Chordata; class Amphibia; order Caudata; family Ambystomatidae; genus Ambystoma; species Ambystoma mexicanum. The sequence continues at coordinate 107,694,654 of NC_090937.1, forward strand.
GATGCTACCTATTCATAAGAGTCTAAAACAAATCACAAATGCCTGTTTCAAAGCATCTATGAGAAACAGAATGCCACATGAAAAGCTTTGCACATAATAAATATGCCTTTTTATTTCAGTAGCATAAACCTGACCTAAAAAGAACACAATAGCTAAAAGCATGTAATCTTCAATCTTTGGTTAAGGCAACCAAATTGTGTTCGGACACCAATCCAAGTCATGTGCGTCTCTGTGTCTCCAACACCAGCACCCTGTCTTTGTTAGGAGGGCTATATATAAGGTTTCTTAACAAGGTTTCCTAATGTGTGAGGCATTGAGCTTCTCCAAACAATAAATACAATCTAAAACCCAATATCATGTTAAAAAAGGGTCTCTATTATGAAAGCCCTGTTCTTACCTAATGTTGGTTTCTGCTCCTCACCGCCTCATCTACTAAAACCCCATTGACTTATTTTATGCTTCAGGATTTTATAAACATGAACAAAATCTCAAACTCCACGAATTGTCAATATGATATGATATGATATGGCATTTATAATGCGCCTATACACAAGTTTTTCAAGGCGCGACAAGGCAAGTAAGGGGAAACAGAGGGAGGACAGAGACAACAATCTTACTAGGCCAAGTGACATTGAGATTGCTCAAGTGCAGGGGAGAGGAGAGGGGAAGAGTGCCAGAGGAAAGGGGAGGAGGCAGTGCTGCACATGGGATCAAAACAATAAAAAGAAGTGCGGGCAGCAGGCATCAGGTGCAAGGGTAAGTGCAGACAGAAGGTGTCCCAAAGAGCATGTAGAGGGACTGTAGGGTTACAGATACAAACCAAAGTGCAAGGATTGCCGGGAGGCAGTGTGGGTGTGCAAGTGTGGGTGTCCCTGGCCGGGCAGGGTTCTGGGCCCGCAATCAGAGGGTAGCCAGGTGACCAGTGTAGTATCCGACAGGAAATCTGCTGGTGAGTGGAAGAGAGAAGGCAGAAGCAAAGAGGAAGCTCTTGAAGTGCTTACGGAACCGGTAATGGTTCTCCTCAAGTTTCAGAGAGGCAGGGAAGCTGTTCCAGAGGGAGGCGAGAGCCGAAGAAAGAGATCTACCACCAACACTTTGTTTGGAGAAGCGACTGACGCTGATGGAGATGGAGGTGGAGGAGCGAAGAGCTCGAGTAGGAAGGTATTCATGAAGAGAGAGTTGGAGGTATTGTGGCTCCAGGCCCCAGAAGGCTTTGTGGACAATGCAGAGGGACTTGAACTTAATCACTGAAGCCACTGGGAGCCAATGCAGAGATTTCAGTGCTGGAGAGATATGATCCTTGGGCTTGAGGCCAAGGACAAGTCTTGCAGTCCTGTTCTGGATGAGTTTCAGAGGGCGGAGAGTTGAAGCAGGCAGATTTAGAAAGAGGTTGTTGCAGTAGTCCAGACTAAGAACCAGAGCTCTAGAGACAGTGAAGTTTTGGGGGAAGGAGAGGAAGGGAAGAATATCTCTGAGGAGGTGCAGTTGGTTGTTTGACTTCTTAGAGACATCAGAGATGTGAGGAGAAAAGGACAGTGAGGAGTCAAATATGACCCTGAGGTTCTTAGCCTCACAGGTGGGAGCAGATAGAGGGCCAAGGGAGGCCTGCCAGAGAGTGACTGGAAAGGAGGGTATGGGAGTGCCGATGAGGAGAATCTCCATTTTACTGGCATTAAGGCAGAGATCGTTGATGGTACACCAATCCTGGATAGCAGGACTTTTCAACAAAGATGTCTCTAAAACACAAACTAAATCTCAAGAAGCGATCAACAACGCTTCCAAACTGGTTGAAGGATACACATTCTCAATTTGATGCCTTTATCAAACAATTTATATGCCTCGGTTTTCAGAAACATTTGCAGCATGTTGTGGCATTATCATTTTGTACAAAGGAAAAAGCTATTTGTAGCATGCTTCACTTCTGCTGGTTCTGAGCCAGACCCTTTTGAAAATGGCAGCATTGGGTATAACTGTAAAGGGCCGACTGGAAGTCCTAGCATCGGTGGAACAGACAGGCCGGGAAATTGTGCACCCAAATAGCAGAAATAGTCGAAGTAAATGGCAAAGCCTGCTTTAATAATAATCCACATACAGCAGGGACAGCAGTAAGCACACATGTCTCAAGATCTCTTAAGGGTTTCAATACAGAACAATGAATTATAAATGAGAACTGCATAATAGCTGATGCAATACCACAATCTTAGTTGCAAAAACCTATAGGGTCAAGGGAATGGTTAGCAGAACTGTCTACATATGCAATTTATAGGGGTTAGTGTTTTGATTGGACATAACTATCTGATGGCATCACCTTAGACCATCCCCAAATTGATAAAGGTAAGAAAGACATCATCTCAGCAAATGGTCATTGGCTAATGCAGGGTGGAATCACATTGAGTTTTAATTGTCTGTCACCTGTTTTACCAACCTTGAGCAATTGGCAGGTCATCAGCACATGAGCAGAAATAGGGGTAGGGGAAAACAACATAGGAACTGCTTCTTCACATTAAATGAGACACCATCCCTTATTTCCTAGGCCAAGATCCAGGGTATCTACCTTTGTACTTGGCCATGTCCAGCTTCTCTGTTCTGTGAATTTCTGGGGAGTTGAGGGAGGTGAATATCTGTGTCTTCAGTTAATGAATAGACAGTGGGCCTCATTACAAGAATGGTGGTAAGGCAACAACGGTGCCGGCATCGCTACCGGCACTGTTGCTACCGTACCACCATACTACGAGTTTGGCTCGCGGGTTGCCTTGCAGCCACCAGCTCTGACCTGGTGGCCGTACCGGCACCCACGAGCAGAACTATGGGGCTGAATGGGGATGGGGAGTCCCTTATTACCGGCACCCACGAATGGGCCATTACCTGGTCCACCAAACTCGGAATGACCCGGTAATTGGCCATTCGCGGGTGCCGGATTTTTTCGCAAGTTTGGAGGTAGCAAACTTGTAATGAGTCCCAGTGTCTTCCAAATATAGGTCATGTGTGAGAAGAACATGTTTTGAATTAGTTTACTCAGCTTTTACTGTGTTTTTAGCTAATATTATTATGGGTGTTATTACATTCTCTGGCCACTGGAACCCTTAGTCAATCCGTTGCTCGCACAGTATTGAACTCTTAATTAGTCAGCACCTGGCCTTCAAAGGCTGTCTGTTCTCTACAATCTAATAGAAATATGTCTTACACTTGGTAATTATTGTCTTCTTTTCTCTTCGGAGCTATCCAGACCTCCCTTATTTCACAGTAACCTTAGAAGGGGGCTGCACAGTCATTGCCTGTCCTGTACGGATCTGTATTTCGGCTAGTTCAGCAAGTCAAGCTTCTCTGCAGCCTAAATGCTTCTAAATCACAATAATGTGACTCTGCCATCCATTTTATATAAGATGGGCACTCATTACTGTTGCGTTTCTACATGTCGCAATCTAAATGTCTATACCGTTTGTGTTGCATTTCAGAGTATACATTGGCAATGTTCTGTTCTTCATGTCTATATGGTGCAAGCAATGTTCTTTGTGTCTAAATGCACGTTTGACCTAGTGTTCATGTTTATTTAAGGTGAGTGCATATCTGCTTCATGTCTATTGTACTTGCGTGTGTTAGATGACAGTGGGGTCACTAGCTCTCACCATCTTCGGTTACATCAGGTCCATCTCTTCTTGTATTGATCCGGTATAAGGCTGTTATGGTTGCCTTAGTGCATAGCATTTCTCACCTTTACAGTATTTGGCAGGAGAGGGGCAGTCGACCAGAATGACATATTTTTCTTTCCCTCGACATAACCATTCTCCATTTTAATATAGGGATCTTGCTAAACACTACATCTAACTATACAATTAATAGATATAAGGAAGTAAGTTTAGGTATTTCAGGCTGTATAGTGCCTTAGTACACAATCTTTTATGAGCTATGTGAATGGTTAGATAAACATTAACTCTGAAAACGTATCACTTCATTCTAATTTTATATTCTATAGTGATGCATCTCCATTGCTAGTAGCTACTGTGACGCTTCTTGAGGCCTTTCTGAAGTGCTGCACACTTCCAAGCACTGCAAAATAAATGACATGAGACAAGGATGCTACTACATGCAGCAGTCTATTTATTACATTTTACATGCTGCTCCATGTGCATACACTATCTATGCTAATAATAGGATTAACCAATCAATCAAGAAATGACTAATCAAACACTAGAAATGATTTCTGTATCCTCACAGATTGTATAATTCTATTTGATTCTAACTAGGCCTTTAAGGTCTAAACTATGCGTCTGATCTATGAACGCACTAGAGGATCAAATCTGCGACTTTCCTATACTTCTTGTTCTCTCTTCTTGTGTTGGGTACAAATACATGTCACATACAACAACATTGGTTGTACATTTCCATGTGTTCCACTTGTTAACTCATGCTAATAGGACAGGTATACTTTCTATCGGAGCTGTACCTTGATAGCGTTTTCTCTCACTCCTCATACCCACCTCTCATGAGCAAATATAATAGCAGGCAAACATTTCATATGGAAATGTCTGGAGTATCAATACATACCAAAACGGAGGCACTTTGGTCTATCATGTTGTGGATTTTGAGGAGTTAATTTACAAAAATACCCATTACATTTTGCAAGAGCATAGCAATCTGCAACAGTTTCTCAATGCAGTTGTACTTACAGTTTTCTTTTTTAGAGATAGAATGTTTCATCTTATTGCCCTAAAGTGGTGGCTGTGGTTGCTTCACTGCTGCTACTGCTCATTTCTTTCTTTCTGAGAGTCAGAAATGTTCATTCGGCTTCATTTTGCTGCTTTTCATAGTCTCGAGATATCTTCCAACTGCTATATTGAGCCATGTAGGGCTTAACTTTTTTTTAATAACTTTATGATGTGCCGGTTATTATACCAGGTTTTAAATAATAACAGTACTTACTATTTTACGGAAAGAGCTGTTGAAGCTGTGCTGCATTTATCTAGAAAGGATTGTGCTTTGAATAGTGGATTGAATTGTTTTTATGGAATGGAATGAATTGCATTATTCTGTAATGTTGTATTTTACCTTTTGTAAGTTATTAAATGTTTAATTTATTTTCAACCATATAATCTAAAAAATAAAATAAAAAAAGCATTTGCGTAATGCCCAAGTCATTGCAGAGGATAGATACTTGTGGAGTTGGATTCTATGTTTAGGGCCCCCCCAACTTCCTGGTTAATCAGAAAGGCCTGCTTAACAATGCCCTTATCAAGTGGGTGAAATGTTTCAATACCAGTGTCCAAGCAGTAGTAAGAATGTCTCTCCTATATGCAGTTCATATATTCTTTTACCATTGAGTAAGCTGTTTTAATCATTTCCACTCACAAGTTATTCATTAGCAGTCATTAAAATTACAACAATGGATTTCACCCTAAGGTGTCATAGTCTTAATACATGTTTGCTTGCTTGGACTTGTTAATAAAGCAGTTGATAAGCAGAGTTAATAATTTCATTTATATTTACAAATCAGCATACAAGCATTGTGTAATTTACATTTTCCATGCCCTATGCATGCCTGTGAAGATCTTAGTAAATGCTTAAATTAGGAATGATGTGAGCAGTTTGCTTGTTTTGTCAATGCTTACAAAGGACGTATCATTTGTACAAAGATACATCTCTGAAGAGGGCCTTTGTTCTTGAACGCAGAGGTAGAAGTACATTATACGTTACGTTCTTTGTCTTATTTGTAAATGGCAAACACAGCTATTAATAACAGAATACTGCAATACAGCATTGGTTGAGTTATCATATGGGTCAGGAAAGCATAACGAGTAGATAAAGAACATCAGGCAAACAACCACTTGAACTGAACTAATGAAATTACTCTTCCCCTTTTATCATGGAATATTGCTGGATGGAAAGCCAAATCTGAGAGTCCTGACGTAGTAGCTTATTTAGCTACACATGATAATATTCTTTTGCAGGACACTTTGGCTGCGGATAACGTTTACTTGCATGTCAATGTTTGGTATCAGGGTAAGGCATCCAAGAGAAACCGCGGCAGTCACTCAGGTGGCTTGGTACGTTCGATTTACGTAACTATAAAGCATACTGATAGTGTCTCGCTCTCTTTTTTAAATTCCTTTTGCAACTGACCATTTTAGAGCAAAATTCTACTTAAACAATTGTTTTAATAGCCCACAACCAAGTAAAGGCAGAAGCAATTTAATTGGTTTAAAATGTAGAATGGATAATCTTATCCAGACAAATAGAGACAGCCTTTTGCCATATTAGATAATAGGGTGAGGGGTAGTATAAGAAAAAAATTGGAGTTGATTTTAGTCGCAATCTTTTTGCGGATAATGAATATTTAGTTTACAATATACCTTCACCAGACATGTTGGATAAACAACTTTGCGACAGGGCTTCTTAATATGGCTAATGGAATGGGAACTTTGTAGTATTATCAGCCTTTTGTACACAATATACTAGGTCAACATACATTCAATGGCCATTAGGGATCTTCATCAATTGACTGCTACTGTATCTCCTTAGTGATGTGGCACACAGTAGATGATTTCTTTGCAGTTCAGGGCAAATTAGTGACCATCACCCTATAAAGTTGAGAATTACAGGACAGATTGGAGTTGATAAAAAGTCTCAACAAAAGTCCTGTTTACAAAGATCTCGCCATCTATATCTAAAAGAATGGTAAAATGGGGTCCAAGAAACAAGCTATTTTTCCATTGAAAAATGACTAATTGTTTGCTAGGCTTATTCATAGCTAGTGTGCCAGCTAACAGACATTGATGTTGTTTTATCAAATTATTAATTATTACTAATTAATGGAACTGATTTCTTCTCTTCAGTCATGTTCGAATACATTTCTAAACATTGGTAAAAATTGGTCAGTTAATGATTGTAGAACAGCAAAAAGTGCTGTTTTGTCGCTGTTGAACGATCCTGTAAAATCACATATTTTCCATGCACATTTGATACATAAGCATGCCACCTCCATAGCAAAAGTAGAAATGGAGATAAGAGCATGAGAAGAATTAGTAGAGGAATCTAATGAAAGCAATACCATATGTTTTTGGCGATTGGTAAATCAAAACCCAATGTTTGCGCAAAATCGGCTGTGCAAGAATTAGTCTGGGCACTACATATTTCAAAGTTAAACCAGGACACTGATTCAGTGACCTGTTAATCTTGGATTCTTTTGATCCAAGCCAGTAAAAAGCTATTGTCTGCTCCAGAGGATAAAGCGGCTACAAAATTAAAATTTAGTATAGCGGAAATAACTAATGCAGTAGTTAAACAAGCAGTGAGTTATTGTTGAGGATTAGATGGTATTCCATATTCTTTCATACAGCTACTGTCACTTAATAGAGTTTTCCATATTATGTTAGAGAAGGGGAGTTTTCCTGAGTCATGGAACCATGCTGTAATGTGTCCTATATATTTATAAAAAATCTAAATAAAACCCGGGTGCCTATAGATCTATATACCTATTAGATTCATAGTTTAACATTTCTGGTAGGACAATCTTGATACAATTAGAAGTATGGGTCATGGTGCTTACTATATATTTACTAATATCTACTTTTCTGTATAGTAAAAACAAAGCAATATATGTAGAGGCTATGAACGATGTAAATAGGTCAAAACTTGGCAACTTTTGAAAGACATGAACTGTTCAGAAGATACTTTGCATATTCTGATTAAGGTCCATCAAGCAACAAGCAAATGTGTTAGAACAGGGAGTAATTGGAGACACCCACACCATTACTCACAGTGAACAAGACAGAGATGTTTCTTTGCCTTGTTAATATTCTCCTTATATATAAATGGTCGGTATGTAGAATTAGTGAGTATGTGTGCTGATATGCCAATTATAGGAGGTACCATGGTTCCAGTCTTAGCTTCTATGGATAACACAGATAATGGCTAGGACTGCTTGGTCATTTCAGCTTCTGATAAACGTGTATACTGCAATTATTCACAAGCTTGGCCTTAAGATTACTTTATCCAAATCTGCAATTTTAGTATGCAAAGCAGGAAATTAGGAATTCAGTCTATCAACCTTTGAACCTGACAACCTTGTCATACCGGTTGTAGCTTGGGATATCATTTTCTTCTACATTTAATGGTGTCTCTCATGCTAACAAACAAAGAGCTAGAAAGAGACAAGTCATAGGTGGTATTACACATTTTGTTAAGTTGTATAAGGCCCAAACTATGGTGGTGCTGTTGAATGTATGGGGGTAAAGTGAGGCAACAGCATTAAGCCGGGCTAGTATCTAGGGGCCAAGCAGTGGTACAGTGTTGTACATCAAGGACATTTGTTTTTTTTAGAAGTCTCTCCCCCCGACATACACTATTCATGCAGAACTAGCAATACAACTATTGGAAGACAACCTAATAGTGGAACCTATACTGCTTTGGTTAAGAACACATGATTACGTTATGTGTTGAAGCACTTCTGCATTTGTAACACTAATCACATTATGCTGCCCTCTTTTCAAGGTGAGTATATTTTTAAAAAGTGGTGTAAATGAGACCACAGACCTATAAAAACACATAGTACGCCAAAGAACAAGGTGAATAACATAAAACGAATTTTTGGTAATTTGGTAACTTTGCACCTTTAACTAATAATAGCCATGTATGTAATTATTTATTGTCTCTAATAGAATGTCATCATTATTTCATTAACATTTTTGCTAGACTTAATTATTTGAACAGCCCTGAGTCCAAAGGCAAATTGATCAGGATCTTTCTACACATAAGTGCACATTACTGTAAGTGGCATCAGCACTGGAAAGCATATTACCTAAGTACTGGGTGGCAGGCCATCCTGCACAGACATTATCTTTGTTTTAATTGGTATCTTTTAATGTAGCATTTCACCAATTCTATCAATTCAAACGTATTGGGCTTCATTACGACCCTGGCGTTGGACCATGGTGCTATTAGCATCATGGTCCATGCCGGATTCCGCCATGGTGGATAGCAGAATTACCGCCCCATTACAAGGTTGGCGGGGCGGTAATTCCCCATTCACCATGGCCCCTTCCCCATTCCCATTTTTGGCCCATAGGGCACAATGGGAATGGGGAAGGCGCTAATTACGGCACCGTAAATTACGGTGCCGTAATTAGCACCAAAGTCGCCTAGCGCCTTGGACTTTAACGCCTGCAAAAAGCAGGCGTTAAAGTGGGAATCTGGCATTAAGGGTTTAACGGCGCCGCAGCCTTTTACTGCGCCATTAACCCCTTAACGCCAGGGTTGTAATGAGGCCCATTGTATTGAAATACCATGTTATGTGGTTACCACATGAAGAAATATTATTTAAATTAAAATGAAATGGTGAGTGACAATCTTATCACTACCATTCATAATCAATTTTTAAAATCATGATTGTCTCTTCATCTTTTTCTTAGTGTAACATTGGACAAAGTAATGGAATGGCCAACTCATTACACAATATTGATGATTGAATGGAACACCTAATTCATTACGTAATTTTGGGACAAGATATAAAATGCAAATATTATGTCGCTGTCTTTGATCAATTGTATTTGTCATGATAAAGACTGCCTGGTTGAAACACGTGTTCGCACAGAACTGTTATAGCAGGCACAGAAATGGTATACAAATTAGGAAACTGGTACAGAAGTGTCTGTTAATATGGCACAGATTATGTTAATTGTTTATTCATATGTTAATGGATTATTAATTGCGCATAAAGAACATGAAACGAACATTTTTGCAGAATAAATTGTTTCTTTGTGATCTTTGGCTCATTTACAGACATGTTTAAGTGTATACTTACCTTCAAAAGAGGGCAGCATAATGTGATTCCTGTCACAAATGCAGAAGCACTTTAATAGATGACGTAATCATTTGTGCAGTGTGCCTTATGGGCTTATGTTGCTGATGCAGCAGCTAGAATAACAATTAACAGTGGCCTTTGGAGCGGATTGAATACAATTTGGCAAGCTTCATACCATCATGCTTTGTTTAAGAATTTGGGTGGGGTAATACAAAGGCCGATCTTTGTGACCATTTAATTAAATGTGTTTTTGTTAAGTAAAGCATATTTAGCCATACCATGGCTGAGACAAACGTAACATCTTCTCTTAAAAGTGAATAGAGTTGTACATTTTCCAATTTCAGAGGCTAGCGGTAAAGGCGCTGTACGGCACCTTAAAAAAAAAGAACTCCAAGATGATCTCTGTATTGAGTGGAAGAGCAGAGAAATAATGAAGCAAACAAGCAGAAGTTATGAAATACTACAGTCACCTATTATCAAGCCTTATTTGTTATGGACCAATTTTAAATGTGAAAGACTTTTAATCACCAAAGCTAGATTTAAAGGTTTACCACTAAGAGCGGTTACTGGAAAATTGTCTAATGTGACAGATGTTGATCAGAATTGTTTCCTTTTTCGTGCACCTTTAGAAGATGTAATGCATTGTTTCTTTGTCCAGGATACCACCAAATACGAAAAAATACATATTGCCAATAGTCAAGAAAATAAATGTGGGCCAGTTATGTATATTCTGCTGAAAGCACATATGCCGGTAACAGAATTCACTGAAGAACAGTCACATTTTATTGTAATAACTATAAGGGCAGCTTTCAGCATCATGTTCGTTGATGATTGTTAGAACAAATGGTAAAATATCACTTGATAATACATTTAGGATTTATGATAACTATAGCCATTTGCTCTTGTTATATGTCTGTTGTTATGCACTTTTTCTGTCGTGTCTTTAATGTAAAGTTTTAATGCGTTTCTGAAATAGACATTTTTGACTGACAATAATTGCTCCTTCAACATCAAATAAGAAGCACTGCACTAAAGATTGGTGTGAAATCAGCAAATAAAAACACCTCCATGGGTTACCATGGACACACTCTCCGAAAAACGTTAAGGCTTAAACCAGTAATTTCTACCTTTGGCAGAGAGTAAACTGAGGTTCAGGCTGAGGTAAAAGAAATTGGCAGAAGGAGGAGTGGTACTCTCAATCAGGTTTCTTGGAACAACCATTTGCAATAATTACCTAAATTGCTCCTACATCTGAGCCACCTCTCAGTCTTGCTGCAACTGGTGTCTCCTTTTTGATTTTTAAAAGCATGTGTCCTCTACTCTCTCATCTTGCTCCAGAAACTGCTTTTCTTGCATTTGCTCCGGTTGTTGACAACTTTCACCTTTGCTGGCACTGGTTTGCACTGGAACTTGAAAAGGGCCTTTGTCTATTTTGAACCACATAACAATGTGATTCTTGGTCCAGCTTTGGGCCCTAGACGCTAGATAGGTCACTTTAATTCCTTTTGCAAGCTCAAGACATATCCTCTTGAACTTTGTGGTCTTTTAACTGATTTTTCTCCGCTGTATCATTACCCACAGTGCTGCATCTATTCTATATTTGTATATTTAGTGTTCTTTCTACAGGGGTGGACCTTTACAGTGTTTCCTACTTATTTATTTATTGTTGACCATGGTGTGTTTGATTAAATCAGATATTTTTATAGAGCCTTTAATTGACATCCCATTATTTTGGACTGTTATACTTCACTATTTCGGTTGCTACTGAACCACATTCACACCGCTCTTCAGTGTGCAGTCTCCTCTATGCGCACATTACCACAAAAGGCAAAAGAGGTATTTCTCTAAACTGTGGCTGTTTTTCCTTAATGATTGTGTTGGCACTTGGTTTGTAGAAGAGTGAGGGCTGAGTGGGCAATTTAGCCTCCACCCATCCTTGTTCTTCTACAGAGCAGAAGTAAGTTATCCACAAACTACAAAAACCCACCCCTTTAGAAATAACACAGAATATGCAAAATAGTTAGATGTAGCACTCTCGGTTATGAGACATAAGCAGAAAAGGCAATGCAAACCACAGTATTCTTTGAAAAAGGATATGCTCTTTCAAAAGGGGATTAAAGTGACCTTGTCAGTTTGTAGGGCTCAAAGATGGTACTGGGGCAGTTACCATGCAATAAGACCTTTGTAGTGTCTTGGCGGTTCAGCAATGGCGAACAAGCTCTCTCAGTGATATGCTGGCAGTTTGATTCAGACTTCAATGCAGCATTCACAGTAGCTCAGATGGTAAACAAATGTTGAGCCAGAGTCGAACTGAAGGTTCCTGCAGTTCAAATCGATGCTTGAGCAATGAGGATCGTGGTGATCACTTGGTTTGGTTTGACAGTCGGGATTTGATGGAGGAGGGGATGTAATTGGATGCACAATGTGAGTTGTCCTGATGCAGTACTTAAATGATGATACATTCCAGGAAGAAGACCAGGGTCATTTTGATGTCAATTGGTGGTGTAGAGGCTGGAGGTTTATATGGCTTTTTAAGTGGTGCAGGTGCAGTGATCCTTCATTGTTTGAGCCATGGCAAAGACACTCTTCAGCTAGTGTGGTGTGGTGTGGTGGTGAACTGGTTTGAATGTTTGGTACTGCGTCTTGAAAGTCGGTGAGTGACAAAGGCAGCTCTGTAGTGTCCTGTTGGTTTGAGCAAGGATGAACACACTTGAATGATGGCTCGCAATTGTTCAAAATTGAAAGTGAAGAAATCCTGGCTGTCTTGGCTAGCAGGAGCTGTGATTCCACTACTGGGTCTTGGGGCAAGAGTAGTCGTTGTCCTGAGGCTCGAAAGACAGATGAGGCAGTACACACCTGCAGGGGTCCTTCAGAATGGTGAGGTCTTGGGTACCAGTGTGGCTGTCGGAGAAGCATGTCTTGGTTTACAAGCAGGTCACTCCCCAATGTACACCGGAGATGTTAAGGGAGAAGAGCGTGACTCTGCTTGGGACTAGCTGTCTTCACCTCACAATTTAGGACTTTGGAAAGGACTGCGTTCCGAACAGAGACTCAATTCAATTTTCTTCAAGGAATGGAAGAACCCATCTTTTAAAGACAAATATCTACAGGTGATTGGACAAAAGTAAACCTGCTTTAAGTGTCCAATCCCTGTTCTTGGAATAACTGGACTTTGCCTGCTGACATCACACCCACAGCGCTTTGTGTTAAAGGAAGTGGAGGGGACAGGAAGAAAACGAGATATAGTGTGACAATAGATGGTGGAACGTTCCTGATGCTGGTCTGATCTTCCTCTGTCTACATAAAATCATTACGGACTTGGCTGTGACTGCGACTAGGAAGGTAGCACCTGTGAACAGAGCCTATGTGCCACTGGCGAGTAGGTGCTGCAAATAAGACTACTTGTTCAGCAGGGCACAGTAGTCCTCTATGCTTTTGACATTGAGCTTATGAAAGGGGGATCTGATTAGCAGGTCACCCTTTCCAAGATTAAATTATCTGCATTATTTACTTAATACAAATAAAAAAAAAAAAAACAGGTCTTCTGCACCCTTGCCAGTTGGGCCTTCTGAATGAATACGTAAAACAGTGGAAACCTTTGACCCTCCTTAAGAATGTGCACTAGGTGCTTGCCAGATCCATATGTTTTTCATCTCCTTCTAAAATAATAATTTGTCATAACCGCATAAGAAAATCCTTTTAGCATGAGTTTTGATTTACCATTAATATAGAGCCTCAGTTTTAAAAGGATGTTGATTGATTTCGCATGGATATCAGTGCGGCGTTAAATGATTAAAAAGATGTATTTACTTCAGGATCTTCACAGTGGATCTGACAGACTGTTTAGACAACAGTACTTTGCTAATTAAGCAGCTTACATCTGTACAAAATGTCTGCGGGGGCTGCCAAATCAATCTCATTTGCCACTCTTCTATCTTCTTGACAAGAGAAATGAAACCAGTTGAATGATTCATTGGCGGCTCATAATAGAGCTCAGAGAGCTGCATCTGACAGCCATTTTAGTCATGCCTGATCAATGGAGAATCTTAACAGCAGATAGCAACAGAAACCGCAAGATGCATTATTGCTTCCAGTATCATGATTCCATATGGGATCAAGGCAAACATACTGTAAGCAGGTTTACTTATTTTACAACTGCCACAGAATGACACAAAATAGCCTGAGCTTGTTTGATTTGTAGTAATAAAATGATGCTGCAAGATGTGTCTCTGAGCCCTGCTAATCGGACCCCCCCTTTCAATGATTCCCCATGCTGAGAAGCATAGTGCAAGCATGCAGTTCTGCTGGGCCTATCTCCTGAGACCTCTCAGAAAATGACTTTTAGTTTGGACACTTTGGAAAAAGTGACATGTACATTTTTGCCAACAGACTGATGGAGCACAAAGTGTCAGCAGCCAAGACCAGGCTTTAACCATGGGCAATCCTAATCCTAAATTACATTATATCATTGATACTGCCAGAACTTTGGGGCAGTTGCTTATTAGTTAACTATGTGTGTGTATTGCATGGTGATCTCTGGGAATCCCCTAATTTAGTTACCATTAATGTTTGGTGTCGTTTTATTATCATCTTTCTTTCTAAAGGCCTTCCCGTCAGGGAATTGTGTTTTCACTGCCCGGGTTTGAGATTCTCCCAAATGAAACCATGTGAGGTTTGTCCCAGAAAAAAAGTGTTTGTCTTCTCTAATACATGTTTGTCATGTTCCATAAAGACACTGATTGACCCCAGTGGCATGGAGAGTTCAGGTGTTTCAAAGGACAGGCTCTTCAACGCTAAAGTATATCAAACCAGTGTGGTAATTAACAATCTTTGATGCCAGCATACAGGAGATGAGGAGGAGTTACAGTAGCCAGGGGAGAACCATCAGTCCACAGAAGGATTACTCCATCTTGGATTCTCCCAGGGCTCCTAAAATCACTCTACTCCTCGCCACACTTCCTGCAGACAAAGCACTCTGAGTATGACATCACCAGGCAGATGCCTATGAAACAGCATCCTTAATTGAACACCTTACATATGGCTAAGAGGGAACCAATTGCCTATTTAAGGGGCTGACAACCACGCATCCAACTGGATTCAACTGGAACTGAATCATGTTTGGGCATTTTAAGAAGAGAGATTTCCTCTGGAACTCTGTATCATTTATTGAGGTTTGTATAGTGCTTTGACCAAAGAGCTGAACAGTAAAACAATGGTTCAACTACATGGGAAATATAATGAATTACAACAAAACAATAGTTAAGACAACAGCAGATGGGCTTTCAGAGAGGAGCAACATAAAGATAGAGAAGGAGAAGAACAAACAGCTAAAGGCAATACATTCCATAACTTGGGAGCAAGTAGGGAGAAATACCAAAAATGGGAGGCCACACAGGGAGGTTGTGGGCTAGTAAGAAGAAAGTGAGATTGTGGCCCTCATTCTGACTCAGGCGTTAAGGGGTTTACGGCGCCGTAAACGGCGCCGACCCTTAACGCCTGATTCCAAGGTCCCTTTGCGGGATGGTGATTTTAACGCCTGCTTTTTGCAGGCGTTAAAACCCATGCCGCAAAGGGACCTTGGTGCTAATTACGGCACCATAATTTACGGTGGCGTAATTAGCGCCTTTCCCCATTCCCATTATGCCCTATGGGGCAAAAATGGGAATGGGGAAGGGTAAAATGGGAAATGGGGATTTACCGCCCCACTCACCTTGGAATGGGGCGGTAAATCCGCCAACCACCATGGCGTAAAGGTAGTTTACGCCATGGTGGTAAGGGTACGACCCAGGCGGTAACTTACCGCCTGGGTCGTAATGAGGGCCTGTAACTGAAAAGATCAGGTAGGAGCATGAAAGAAACCAGAGGTGAAAGATAAGGTGGGGAATAAAACGTGTATGCATTTACAAACAGTGCATAGGAAATGGAACAAACAGTGACATTCAAAAGATAGCCAGGCAAAAGAGCGTAGAGCAATAGAAAAAGAAGTATGAGGGGGAAGGAGAAAACGGGTGCACATAGAGGAGTTGTAGACAGAGGGCCTCATTATTACCATCATTATTACCATTCCGCCTCCGTGGTTCCCAGAAATACCGCGGCATTACAACCCCCGTTTTCCGGGAATCACGGAGGCGGAATGGTGTTAATCCCCATTCCAATTGAGTCCTATGGGACTCAATTGGAATGGGGATCATGGAAAGACCTGGCGGGAACATCACCTCCCGCCTGCAGGAGTCAGGATCTGGCGGTCCGGAAGCAACGGTGGCGGCGGGTTTACCGCCACCGTTATTTCTGGACCGCCTGACCTGTAATGAGGCCCAGAGTGTAAGGGAGCAAAACGGTAAGCAGTAGGGCCAATACGAAGAGAACAACAGTGGTCTTATCTTCAGCACACCAGTAAAGAGATATGAAGTTTGGTGGCATAAAATGATAACAGTCCCGTCAGTCAAAAAATACTTTAATCGGATAAACATATACATAAAATTGACAATATTCACGATTCATATAGCACACATATGTATACTTCAGAAAATTAACTGAGCAGTTAAAATTTGAGATTAATAGAAAAAGAACAAAATTCACATAGGTTCCAAATTCTTCTCCCTTCCCTGGGCCTCACAAGGGGACACAGTGCATCAATACACTACCCAATATCATCTGCACTGGGAAAAATATCATCTACTGAAATCTCTTTGCACAACTGTATATCTATTCTTAAAGCAGTAATTCATATAATTAAAGTGCAAAGTGCACAGCAGCACACTACATCTCTGCTACAAATAAAATCAACAAATTACCATATGCACTAACATTTGCAAAATCTAAAGTCCATCAGCTTGCTGGGGATGTAGCCGCACTGCATTAAAATATCATCCTATACCATCTAGACCTACCATCATTCTATACCTGTTGACTGAATTTCTTTTGCCATACTAGCCATGCCTGGCGTATAGAAAGATAATACATCTCAGAAAGGAAATCCAGAGGAAACAATTTGCAAAAAAGTGTATTAAGGATTTTATTGTACCTAATACATTTTTCTCTGTGAATTTAATCACGAATTAATCTGCACTCTAACGATTTTTTATTTTACATAGCAGGAATATTATAAAAACATCAAAATTTGATAAAAATCATCCTATTAAATCATTCATACATTTATCCACATCCATACAACATCCATCCAAATACTCATACAACTCATCAACAAGTACAAGATAAAAACATTAACAAATATAACAAATCATCCACAATTTCATAGTTATACAAAATGTTTTTGTGCAAAACAACACATAGTGCAGGGCTACAATAGGTTTTTTAAGTGGTCAGCAACAACAACACACAATGCATGGCCACAGTAGATTTTAGAAGAAGTGGTCAGCAATCGGGATAGGCCAAAAAGAGACTTTGCAAGTGGCCTTATCCTAGGTGTTGTTGTTGATGACCACTTAAAAAACCTTGAAATTGAAATTTGGATGAATTGTTATATTTGTTATGTGTTTTTATATTGTACTGATAAACTGTTGATTAGTTGTATGAGTATTTGGATGTATAAAATGTATTAGGTACAATACAATCCTTAATACGCTTTTTTGCAAATTGTTTCCTCTGGATTTCCTGTCTGAGATGTATTATTACGGTAATACCCCAATCTAGAGAGTGGGGTCTCCTGTGCCTTTCAGTGACAGATGGCGTATAGAAAGAGACTTGCCACATGCCATAATTGAGTACATTAAATAGAAAATATAGTGCTGGACGATACTGCATAAACCTTTTATCTTTAAAAATTGGCACCAATAACTGTTTTCCTAGTGTTGTATACGCAGGACAGAAGAAGTGAAAGTGTGCAAAACTGACCGGACTTCACCCAATGGTAAAAAATCAAAAAAGGCTCTTCCAATGGGACACCTTTGAAACTTGCTATTAGTCCAGATTAAATAATCTTTTATTTTTTTTGTTGCCAAAATTATAAAATGCCTGTTTGCTGGCTTCACGATTTTCAGCATCTCTCTTCTCTCAGTTATCCAAGTTTTTGCTCTTTCTGATCACGACTCATCAATCTATCTAATAAAGTTGGGTTGGGTTATTAAAATGCATTACTGCATTAATGTTCTCCAACATTTTCTTTATATGTGAGATCCATTTAATATTCTCCACCCCTATTTTTATGAGTACATTTTTCAGGATTTTGTGAGACGGGGTGGCATTCGGATTCACCCAAACCCTTATTCATGATTGGGTGGTTTCTAATGCTATCTCATCCTGGATATAGGTTACTCCTTCCTCATTATGGTAGCATAGTTCGGGGCAGAACTTGGTAAGGCCAGCAACTTCTTCAGAGAAGCATTCTCTTCTCTCTGAATAGCCATATGGCCTGCAAAACCCCACACTGCCACCCCATATTTAGCTCTCCCCCCCAGGTTGTAGCAAGATATATCGACTTTTTCATATTTAGTGGCTCGTAAATGTTTCCGAGAATTGGATTCCCAAATAATAAAAAAAATTACTCACGTGATGGGATCGGCATTACTCCACATTGTGGAGGAGTTCACCTTTTTCTTAGTGGGATGACAAATCATGACCTCTGATTTTTTTTGAACTGGCTTGTAAATCTAAATCCGCCATGCATGATGTACATTTGTTGATTAAAAGTTGTAGGGTTCAAGGGGTACGTGCATCAAGTCCCCTCACTCTGGCCATCCTCTGTGGGCTCTCCCCCTTCTCCTTCATCCGAAGCCAGAAACCTTGGAGTCATCTTCGACTCCTCTCTCCCCTTCCTCCCTCACACTAAGGACATTGCCAAGAAGTCCCACTTTCAACTCTTGATTCTCAAAGGAATTCTCCCTTTTCTCACTTTTACCCAGAAGCTTAATGTTACTCGAGCCCTGGTTCAATCTAGGATTGACTACTGCAATGGCCTTCTCTTGAACCTACCCTCTTCCTCTCCATGACCCCTCCTGCTAATCCAGTCTAGGGTAGCAAGATTTATCCTTGGCCTCAAGCCCAGGGACTGCAACTCTCCTGCCCTAAACACTCATCACTGGCTCCCGGTTGCTGCACAGATTAAATTCAAATCCCTCTGCATCATCCACAAGTCTTTCTGGGGTCGAGGACCATGCTATGTGCAACTTGCTCTTACTAAATACTCTCCCTCTATACCCCTACATTCCTCTGGCACCAACTCTCTTTGTGTAAAGTGTTTCCCTAAACAGAGGGCAGGAGGCCCATCTCTTACTTCAGATCGCTCCCTCCTATGGAACAGCCTCCCCCTTCCCCTTCATCTTGAGCCATACCTCCTCAAATTCTGGAAGCACCTCAAGACTTTCCTTTTCACCTCCTCCTTCCCTTCTTCCCTGCTCTGCTACTCTCACAGTCGCTGTGATTGGTGACCAGGCCATTATGTGTCCTGAGGGGCCCTGGCCTCCCACACCCAATCGCCTCAGCATCTGCCTACATGCTGCACTTGCCTCAGCACCCAGTGGCCTACGCCACTGTATGCCTCCATGTACCTACTTAATGCAGCTCATTGCTCTCTAGCACTTATTGTACTGGGCACTTACATCTGCTGCTCACCCACAAGCGCAGACTCTCCAGCACTTACCCCCACTACCTCTTCCCCTCTTCTCTCTCTGCACTTGCACATTCTGAATACTCACAAGGCCTAATAAATCGTCTTTATCCTCAAGTGTATATATTGTTTTCAATCTTATGTTCCCTCCCTCTTGTCCTGTGGGTGCTTTGAAACACTATTTACTTGTTGTAAAAGCCCCTAGCAATTTCACAATAAATAAAACAAATAAAGTGTGGAATCATCCACATAGATAGCATGTCGCCTATCGTGATTGTATCAGCAATTCAATCTTCCAATTCCTCATGGAGGCTGTTAATAAACAAGGGAAACAGCAACAAGCGTAAAACAAACCCCTGTTGAACCCCAGCCCATATGGGAAACAAAGAGCAAACCGTATGAATATTATAGAGCTGAAAACAACCGACCTGGGGAGTGTTTGAAATGTGTGAATTGAATGATATTGACCAATCAAAAGTAACCCCAAGATTCAGAGCTTTGTGGGACATGGAGATATGAGATAGAGGAAAGAAAACCAAAGGAGCAGGGGAGGAGAGGAAATGGTGGAAGGGTAAAAAGAATGTCTGTTTTAGACAGATTAAGATGAAGAAAGCTTGAGTGCAGATACAATTGAGGAGCCAATAGACACGCAAAGATATTGGCCCTCATTACGACCCTGGCGTTGGACCATGGTGCTAATTGCACCATGGTCCATGCCGGTAACTTACCGACTCCGCCATGGCGGAATGGGGAATAACTGCCCGATTCCGAGGTTGGCGGGGCAGTAATTCCCCATGCCGCCATGGCCCTTCCCCATTCCCATTTTTGCCCCATAGGGCTCAATGGGAATGGGGAAGGCGCTAAGTACGGTGCCGCAAATTGCGGCACCGTACTTAGCACCAAGGTCCCTTTGCGGGTTGGTTTTTAACGCCTGCAAAAAGCAGGCACTAAAATCTCCAACCAGGAAAGGGACCTCGTAATCAGGCATTAAGGGGTTAACGGCGCCGCCACCTTTTACGGCGCCATTAACCCCTTAACGCCAGAGTTGTAATGAGGGCCATTGTCATGGGTGGCATGGGAAGAGGAGGGAAAAAAGGAAAAATGATCTGGGCGGTGTTGGCATAGAAGTAAGAGGACAAAACCAAAAGACTACAGCAATGGTGGTAGTACAATTGGCTCCAAATCGTTCCTTCTTAAAGGTGAATGAAGAGAGCTCCAATAAAAAAGTTAAGCCTTTTCCCTCAACCATCCAAGAGGAACATTAGGGCTCATCTGCTAGCTGGACAAGTCCTACTGCAGCTGAAGCTAGTAGTACCTAGGGACATGTTCACTGGAGGTGGCGGATCCCTTCAAGTGTGCTCTAAAACCTTGCTCACTGGGAAGAGGCAAGGAAATGACCCACATTGCCTCAGGTTACCATTACAGGATCCCCCAGCACAGTGAGACCCATGAACAGTATTCCTGGTGACGTGGCCTGTTTTTTTCTTATCAAAGAAATAGGGTCTGTCTCTGTAGAGGGCCAGCCTGCTACCTGAATAGCAACAGGCAGGGGACCAAACACTAACTGAAAAAAAAAACATCAAATGTAAAGGAGGTAACCCTAAGGGGAATAAACCTTGCAGATACTTGACTTAGGTTCTCAATAGGTGAATTCTCGAAGGAATGGAAGCACGCTGAAAGATATCAAAAGCTGATCCAGGTTCAGGAAGCAGTAACTGAATGAGTAGACAAAAAGGAGGAGCAGAGAGGCAAGAACATGAAGGAGGAATAAAACTGGTCTCCATGGCAGGCACCACTCTCTTTGAGGAACACTAGACCATTACCAGCACTTCTGTTGTAGTGTGTAATGAGAACCCAGTGTTCCTCGATACCGCTGGGCCATGACAAGCACCCAGAAATCAAGAAACAGCTTTGGGTCCTCTTTCCAGCTTCAATCTATTGTCAAGCTTGCTCGACCACTTCCCGATGTTTATAGAGGCACTGTAAGAACCCAGAGTTGCCTTTCACACTTGCCACTTTTCTATCAACTGCCACCCCTTCAATCCATAGACTCAAACCAATTGCCTTATTGTGCTCTAGTGCTTTTTGAGTCAATCACCATTGAAGAACAGCAACACATTCCTGCAACCTTTTTCAATGACACAATTCCTCCTTGGCCCATCACCTACTTGGTTATTTTCACCCATTCCAGCCAATCATTTCTACAGGGCTGCACTGCATCACTGGACCATCTTGAGCACACCTCCCCGTCTCGACACTCACAATCCATTGGGAAAGACTGCCTCAAAACATCTTGATGCTGACTCAACCCATTTAAAGCTAATTAAAAGCACCTGATGAAATGCTCTTGAATTACAGGAACACGGTTTTTAAAGTGGTTCTGTCCCTGTGGCCAATCCTGAAGAACCTTAGTCACTAGTAAGACACCCCTCTGTACCTTTTTAAAAAGACATCCTCAGTTACCTGACATTGCTTGTCTTCAAACCAACAGTGTGCCCTTTCATTACAAGTCGACTTATTTCTGTGCCTTATTTTACAGAGGTGGGTTATAGTGTTTTCATTAGTGTGTTGGTATTTGTAGCTTGATTAAAGTATTCAACTTTTATAGAGCCTTGATTGGACATTCAATTATTTAGGTACCACTGTACTATTGTGTGGATTGCTTCTGTGCTCGTTTTTATCGCTCCCAAAGAGTATAGCCTTCCCAATGCCATGCTAATATAAGAAGGCAGAGGAGGGATACCTGTCGGGCTGTGTGTATTTCAGGTGTATGATTGGGATCGCTGCTGGTTTCAGCCTACGCACTTTATAGTAATACTTTTGCAAGATACTGAATTTGTAACATGGATCTCTTGTTAAAGTGTTTCTATATTAAGTCATCAATTTAATCACAAAGCTTGATAATTAAAATTATGCTCATACCAGAATGACTCTACCACCAGCATCAAAGACGTATTTATATGAAGAAGAAGGTGAGTGGGTTATTAAAATGCATTACTGCAGTGAGCAGTGAGCATCCAATAATATCCAATTGGATTCTGTAAGCCTTCAAATCCAGAGATTCTTTCCTTATGTGGGAGAGGGCATGTTATCTACAGAAACTAAAGCACTTCCTGGAGTGAGAGGTTGCCACATTTTTATCCTCACATCAAATTGAAGAGGCTGACCAAATCAGCATATATAGCTCATGGTTAAAAGCACGTTAGCAGTGGGATCACTGTTATGAAACATAAAGCATGCACCAAGCCCAGTGTGCAATATGTACTTATTTATTCAAATATGTAATCCTCTCATCACAGATAGAATTGTCAAGTGTAAAGCTCTGTGATTGATCTCATGCACCTACATGCTCTTTAAATGTATGCAAAGCAGCCAGGAACTCTCATTAGTCATGTGTGTCCTGTTCCCCTTGCTCATTGCGGAAGTACAACATAGTACAACAGGATTCTTCCAGACTGCCCATCTTAGAACCAAAATTTGCTACCATAAAGTAATGTATAGGGTTATTCTAGGATATGATAATATGTTTTGCTCAGTAGATAAAGTGTAAGACTATATGAGTATGACTACAATATATACTGGAAGTCTTCATTAGACACGAGCATTGCACAATGGAATAACTTACTTTCTTAATAGTTTGTTTTGCAAAGAATGCAACCACTTTGTTTCTAAAAAAAAGATCTGTTTCTTCCGTGAGGCATAAAGCAATGTATTTTTTGGATGGTGTGGAGACTTATGTATGCACAAAAACAATAATGTACAACAAATAGAAAATAACACATATTTCTAGGTCGTGCTGCCAGGTCCTGTGCCACTCTGCCAGAAGCACACGACCCCTGATAGAGCCTACCTGCATCGTTCTCCCCAAGCCCCATCGGAAGACTGTGCACTCAGTGTGTTGGTCAGATCCCTGCAGGACATCGACGAGGAACATATATGGCGCCAAGTGCTGGACTGCTTTCCATCTCAGGAGCTGCCTCTATTGTTGATACTCTCAGTATACATTTAACCATAAGAAAACACAGCATCCACCCTCCTTCAAGAGAGCTGTGTTTTTTTCTAACCTCTCGCTGCTTTCACAAACAGTTTGGTGGCTATAGCAAATGATTACCTGACAATGTGGCTCCATCCCAAAGAAAGGCAGAGGCACAGGGGTAGACTCAAAGAGACAGAGGGAGAAAACAAGAGTGCTATGCAATAATCAAAAAGCACATTGCATTTTGTAATCATTTCTATATTCAGTTATATTCTGAAAACATTATTTGGCAATAGAAATTATTTAAAGCAAATGAAATGTGAATTAATTGTAATTAAAGTGTTCCACTCCCATGAGTGAGTTCTACATCAAAATGTAGTTTAAAAATGATCTCCATTAACACAATTTGACGTGTCTACAAAATTGTACCTCCGATGATTTTATACAAATTGGAATCAAATACATTGATCTAAATTAAATTGTTTCTTACCCCTACATGATATTTTCAGGAAGAGTGTGTCACTGTTACTTAGGACTGGAGCTGCACCACTTATGGCATATGTATACCATTTGGGCCAACATGGGTTTCGCAACTCAAATGTGATCTTCCACAGCAGCCTTCACGTTCATTAGTTTTCTCAGAATTCAGCATATTTAATCAAATGTCAGGAAAATATTAGTATTGTTAGTGTAACTTGGATAGCGTACCCTCTTCTGTATGTGATTAGGATCTTGCATGTAACCCAGTTCCTTGATCAAATTGAGGAACAAGGCCGATGACTGACTTCCTTTATAACTTCAAGGTGACCTGCAATATTCTTTTCATGTACAGTAGAGGATATTGTATGTCTTATAACATAGGGCCATACATTGCCACATCCTTTAATACCTGGCCTCTTGCTTAATGTATTGTAAGTGATCTTCCAGCCAGTGTTACATATAATCAATATTGCATCTGCTTGGTAAAAAAAAATCAATGCAGTTTCTAATATCTGGCAGAAAAATAGTATACGCAGTTTAATCAAATCAATTGAAAAACGTTTTGGTTTTGTGCTTTAAAGTAAGCAATAACATGCAGTAGCTTGCTTCCATGTGTTAAAATCCAGTAGTGGACAAAATAAGCAAACTGACATAAACAGTTCCTAATCAGTTAATAACTTTAAAGTGTAACAGAAAGGAATTTGTACAGCGTGTTACAGCTCTAATTAAGTGCTAAATTGGAACAATTCTCTGTGTTGGCTTAATCAGCAGGCATTGGTACATCACAACGGAAGCAACGTGAGCAGTCATGATGTCATTTTCGTATTACAGTTCAGTAGCGATGTAAGCACTAGCCAGTATTAAGAATATTACCTACAGACTCTAATGCTGGCATTACCAGCTGACATATATTGGCTGAACTTGATATTTGGCTGTCATTTAGTTTCATGATTGCCTATTAATCTTTGTGGCAGTGCAAACAAAAAGTGATCTAATATGCTTGGCCATTAGTAAAGTAGTTATTGCTCATACATCATTGTTAATATGTGATAATATGTGAAAAGAAATGTTTGGGTTTATTTAATCAAACAATTCTAGCAGGGCACACACAACGATCTTACATGCAATAAAACAAACATGAAGCAACCGTAACACAAATTAAATTGGTAGAAATTGCATAGCGAGTATGAAACAATACTAATGGGGCAACATCACGCTTGCAAGTACAGCACAGAACCTGCAAATATTGCACTCGTTCAAAGCTACTTTAGTTGTTTAGACGCACCTCCAATCCTGGAATAGAGGGCGGGTATCCCCTTGAGTCCTGTTTTCTTTTCCCTGTCTGCTTTGCTTGTTTTCCTTGCTTTAACAAAATACCCTACTCCCACTAATTCAACTACAGCTATGCTTCAATTATGATTTCAGTTCACTTTCTTTACAATCTTCATAACTTCTCATCATTGTTCATCCTATGCACAACACAGTTAAGTGTGCTATTATGCTCATGCACAACTAGATTTCAAAGTCTAAGTCGGACTGTTTTAGCTGCAGCTATTGATATGAGTCATTTGTGCCCAAGTGTTTCTAGGTGCAACATAGTTTATAAGAAGCGGCAGATGGGGTACTGGTGATTAATGTTTACTCCTTAGGAGACTGTGTCAGAATTCCGTTTGAACATTTCCAATACTCAGGTGAAGCATGGCAAATATGTATTTTTATAGAACAAACTTACATTCTAACAAGAATCTTTACAGTATATGATATGACCTTCTCAACCAAAAAAGTGGAACCCCACCATATTGGCCAACAGTGATGAACCTTAACAGAACCTTATGTTATGTTAAGAGTTATTTTATACTGCACCAGTCACAGTAGTTGTCAACTAAAAGCACTGAGGCTTGTCCAGAGTAAGGCCCATGCCAGAGGTATCCAGAAATTGGCTGGCGAGAGCATAGAAAAAGGTAGGAGAGGAGGTGAAATGGGGAAAGGGGGACATATGTTACATACGTTACATGCACATGAAACATCTGCACAGGGAAGATAGGAAATGAGGGGTAGTTATGGGTTTTGTGATAATTTCCATCATCATTTTCTATGGAGTCATTGTAGAATGATCAAAGCAGAGTACTGACCTGAAAAGGGACAATTATTAATGCTGCAGGGATTGAGCATATACTCCTGTGGGGAGTTCCCAGAACATGTAGGGAAATTAACATAATCTAGGATTATAGTCAGAAAAGTCAGCTCGCAAAGTTAACTGTATGCAACGTGAATACGTTGGACACCATGTGTTTCTCAACCCTGAGAGTGCCATCCTTGAAGGCCACATCCTGAGAAAACAGCCCAATGCTTTTGTCCAAGCAGTCATTTGTCCTAGCCCACAAACACAGTGGGAATTCTAGAAGTTCTGAAGACTGGACCATCATTATGTGGTCACTGTGCTCCTCTGGGAATAATCTGCATATGTAATACCCATTTGCAACCACTTTGTTGAGCATTTAGGGCAGATTCATGGAACAAATGTGCGCAGAAAATCTTGGCGCAAGCCGGTGCAAGCGTGAAAAAGCAACCGCATACGCATGCGTGCGATTCATGGAAGGGCCTGCGCGTGTTTCCCGCGGCATGGCACACACGGGCGCACACGTCATTGCAACATCCAGAAAGTCGTGCGCAAGGCGCACAGGGAAAGCGCACAACGATAGCGCACACACCAAAAAGGGGGCGGAACACAGGGCATAACGCGCGGAATGGGGAACAACACGTGAAAATAAGGGCGCAACTGGGGATGTAATGCTGGAAAGCACACGGAACGCCCACACGCACGCGAACCACACGTATTCATGGAATCGAATAGGGGAAACCCGCGCATGGCCAACACACGCACAGGCCTAAACACGTCCGCCACACGAAGGCAGGTGGTAGCGTCCCTGCGCATTACAAAAGTGTGCGCAAACAAAAAACACGTATATACAGCTACGATGAATGTCCCATTCTGTGGTCCCCTAGGAGAAAAGACGTGTCACACAATGCACAGGCATCCCAGAAAAGCAATAAAAAGAGATAAGTGACCCCTGCTGCCCACGTGCGTTTAAAAAAACACATGCAGTACGCTGTGGCAGCCAGGAACACAAAAAATACATACGCGATCAACACGCAGGCTACTATGCCCATTAAAAAGGGATATGCGACAAACATGGACACCCGCAGTGGGATAAATAGGGTGTGCGACTCACTGTCTGCCTTGCGTGTAGAAGAAGAACGCGTAGCCAACACCCACCCGCTGAGAAGTAATCGGGTGTGTACCCCAATTTTTTTCACGTGCCAAATCACTCCGTATCAAGCTGGCCACGCGACAACACACGGAAGACCACGCTCCTGCCCTGAAGGCCATTGTCCTCCCCCCAGAGCCCTGAGCATGATCCCACAAGCCAACTGCTGCTGCCTGCCTGCTGCCACCGTGCCCTGCCATTTGGTGCCTGCGCATCTGCCATCTGCAGTGGTCCAGTTGCTCTGACCACCCCTGCTGGAACAGAAGACTCCCGACTGTGTTCCATCACTCCACAGCCCAGTCCCAGGACCCAGTTGCCCACCCACACCTCCCTCAGGGGTCGCCATGTGTGGACAAACACCGTCAGAGACCACTGGCGACCCCCAGCCAGAGGGCAGAGGGCTACCCGCTTCAGTGACAAGGAAGTTGGTATCCTGGTGGAGCAAGTTCTGGGGCATTATGATGCCCTTTTCACACCATTGCGCGCCGACATGGAAGGACGAGAGAGGATCTGGGAGGACATATTGGGTGCCATCAATGTGGAGGGGGTGGCACCCCGCGACATCAAACACGTCCGGAAGCGCTGGGAGGACTACAATTCCAGGACCCTCAAGAAGATCCGATGTCTCTTGGAGGCAGCGGATGTAGCGGGGCACCGGGCCCATCTTACCACCCAGAAGATGAGGGTCCTGGATCGCATTCGCCAGTGCTTCACCACCAGATCCTCAGGATGCAGGCCCATCTGGAGTAGAGAGGTAAGTGCCCATGCATTCACGTTTGAAACAGTGCATGTTGCAGCGTGGTGGTAGTTAGCTACTGGGCTGCATGTGTGACATGGGTCATGTATGGATGTGTGTGTGCAGGGAAATGACATGAGTCTAGTCAGGCATGACCCACATGGATGGTGTATGTGTTTACAATGCATCATGCTGAGCAGCATGCGGAATGCACACGTATGCATGCCTGTGTCTGTACCTTGACATGTTTGTGGTGTGATAGATGTGTGCTGCTGTCATGGACATGCATGATGTACATGTCCATGTGTCAGAGTAGTGTGTGCGCAATGGATGCATGACACATGTCCGTGACAATGGCCCTCATTACAACCCAGGCGTTAAGGGGTTAACGGCGCCGTAAAAAAGGTGGCGGCGCCGTTAAACCCTTAACGCCTGATTACGAGGTCCCTTTGCGGGTTGCAGACTTTAACGCCTGCTTTTTGGAGGCATTAAAAACCAACCCGCAAAGGGACCTTGGTGCTAAGTACGGTGCCGCAAATTGCAGCACCGTACTTTGCGCCTTCCCCACTCCCATTGAGCTCTATGGGGCAAAAATGGGAATGGGGAAGGGCCATGGCGGCATAGGGAATTACCGCCCCGCCAACCTCGCAATGGGGCAGTAATTCCCCATTCTGCCATGGCGGAGTCGGTAAGTTACCGGCATGGACCATGGTGCTATTAGCACCATGGTCCAATGCCAGGGTCGTAATGAGGGCCAATGTGTTGAATCACTGATACAGCCTAATCCTCCTGGTATCTTCTGTGTCTGTGGGCATACGGGGCCAGATGCATGACCCTCCGCTGATGCTTGTGCATGTGATCAGCATGTCCCATGATGCATGTGAGTTTCATGCCACCATTGGATGTATCTACGGTGCGGTGGACATGGATGCAAGTTTCTGTTGCATGTGCCATGCCGGTTCCTGCATGTGTGTTGCCTGCACTGACCCATGTGTTGTTGAGAGACATGATGGAAGGGACGTTTGACAGTGCCACTCAGGTGCTATTGCTTCCTGTCTAGGGGACTATTGTACAGTACCCTGATGCTTGTGTTCAATGTCTCCCTTTACACAGCGGCGAGTGAAGAAGAGGGCAGAGATGGCATTGGGGAGGAAAGCAGCAAGGATGCCTCCACCGGCCGGCGACGCAAGGCCCAGTCACCCTCCCAGGAAATTCCATCATCCAGGAGCAAGGGGACTGCTGCCGCATCTCCCACTACGGCTGCAGTGGAAGGGGCGGATGAGCCCCCACAGGGGCTTGCTACGGCGGAAGCCGGTGTGGAGCCATCCTGGTTGGTGGTGTGTATGGAGGAGGAGGAGGCCGCTACAGAGCCGCAATTGGGGCCTGATGGGGGTGGTACCACTGGTGCAAGTGGTGGAGTCCAGGGGCAGGGGCAGGAGGCAGCACAGGTCGGCGCGGAGGTGCCTTTGCATGTGCCTGTCCCTGACACTGTGACTGCACCACCATGCACCAGCAGGGATGCCCCATCCCAGGCCCGTCCGCAGGTATGGGGGAGGTCCACGTCATCTGGCACTCCTCTACCTGCGGATGAGGGGGCCTGTGACCGGATAGAGTCTGTCCTGATGGGCCTTGCGTTGCGTACATGTGACATTCGTGAAGACGTGCAGCCTGGGGGGACCACGCACGTCATCACGAAGAGCTGTGTGCCAACGTGACCCAGTTGGGAGTGGTCATGGTCGGGGGTTTCCTCCATGTGTCAGCCAGTCTTGCGGCCCTCTCCTCCTCTATGCACACTATACGCCAGTCGTTCTCCGTGCCGTCTTCCGGCCCAGAGGCCACCAGGGCCCCCTGTGGATCTGCCCCAACCAACGCAGTCAGCCATGTGGAGATCCCATCCCTGCCGCAGTCGGGAGTCGGAGGTCCAGCATGGGTGGACACCCCACCAACAGGACCCAAACGGATGGAGGATGTGCCGACATCATCGGGTAGGGCACGTGCACTACGGCGCCGGGGGATTCCATCAGCCCGGATGCTGTCGTGGTGGCAGAGGCAGTTGCGTCTGAGGCAGCAGCAGGCTCAGCATGGGAGGCATCATGGCTCGGGGCCATCAACACCCCGGGGGCAGGCATCAGCCGAGGGGCAGGAAGACCCCGGACTGGGAGTGTCTTCTGTGTAGCAGTGGTTGGGCCAGCAGATAGATGCGGAGAGGCGGCGGGCGGAGAGGGCATGGCTCAGGATGGTCAGGGCGGAGAACTCCATGCACCGGGCTTTGAGGCGGGCAGAGGGCCTCGAGGAAACTCGCAGGAATTTGAGGGATTCAATGGCTGCATCCCTGCGAGACCTCGAATCCAGGGAACAGGCCCGCCTCCGGAACATCGACATGGAGTTCGATGATGTTCTGGGCCGGAACATTGAACAGTGAGCCGTGGGAATAGGCCACCGCCTTTGTAAATAGTTATGTAGTAGTAGGTTTCCTTTATTTTTTTTCCTTTGGGGCGCATGGACTATGCCCCGCCTTTTTGTATATAGTTATTAATTAGGTAGGATTTTGGTTAAGTTTTGTTTGGATTGTTGGGCTCATGGACCCTTGGATGTTTATTTGTAAATAGGTTTGGACTTGGATTTCTTTTTCTTGGACCCACGGTGGAATACTTTGCTTTTTTTTACTCTGATTTTTGTTTGATGGACTGATCCATTGGATCGATTTTAATTTGGAATTTTTTGATTTCAGCATTCATTTCTTCCCCTTCTTTTCGGAAATCCAGACTTTTATTTATTGATATTTTTTCTTGTGTGATTTCGTTTTATTCATTCTGTTTTTATGTAATCATTTTTTTTATTTACTTCATTTGTGTGGTCTTCTGTCATTGTTTTCTTACATGTCACAATGTGGGTTTGCTCATTCATGTATCGCCATTGTGTGGGTCTGATGGACATGTATTCATGGGCATACTGGTTATATGGGATCTATCATGACGTGGGAATTTCATTGTATAGTGCATGGAATGCTTGGTTGGGTGTTTGGACTGGGGTGGCTTGGGGTGGGATCTGGGTGGCCTTAAGGGCCATGGGTCTGGATTGTGATGACGTGTTGGGTGGATGGGGGATATGAGTCGGGGCCTGCTGGCAGGTGCCCGTCACTGGGGGTGGGGGACATGACTCGGGGCCTGCTGGCAGGTGCCCGTAACTGGGGGTGGGGGACATGAGTCGGGGCCTGCTGGCCGGTGCCCGTCACTGGGGGTGGGGGACATGGGTCGGGGTTCCCAAGAGCATGGTGACATTTGGGCTGCCTGCAGATAATGGGAGGTCGAGAGAGGCAACCAGGGAGTGTCCACACTGACAAATGTCGTGTAATACTCCATGCACACCCCCAGAATATACGTACCCTGCTCGCGCTAGGCCAATAGCTTGTACAACTTCACATGCACCCCTCGGAATACACGTAGCCTGCTCGCACTAGGCCAACAGCATGTAAAACTTCACACACACCCCTCGGAATACACGTACCCTGCTCACGCTAGGCCAACAGCGTGTAAAACTTCACACGCGCCCCTCGGAATACACAAAAGCAGCCCATCCACCCTCCCCATACCCCACAGGCAGCCCATCCACCCCACTGCGTAGCCTGCAGGCAGCCCTTCACCCCAGTCCATAGCCCGCATGCAGCCCTTCACCCCAGTCCATAGCCCGCAGGCAGCCCTTCACCCCTGGGCATGCCCCGCAAGCAGCCCACTCCACATGGGGGGACTCTTTCCATGTTTTACATGCGTGTTTGCTGGCGCAAGCAGGGTACGTGTATTCTGAGGGGTGCATGTGAAGTTTTACACGCTATTGGCCTAGCACGAGCGGGGTACGTGTATTCTGGGGCATGCAGTTTTACATGCTATTGGCCTAGCGCGAGCGGGGTACGTGTATTCTGGGGTATGCGCAGGGAGTTTTCCACGTGTTTTCGCTAGCACGAGCGGGGTACGTGTATTCTGAGGGGTGCGCGGGGAATTTTACATGCATTTTCGCTAGCACGAGCGGGGTACGTGTATTCTGGGGCGTGCGTGGGGAGTTTTACACGCTATTGGGCTAGCGCAAGTGGGGTATGTGTATTCTGAGGTGTGCACAGGGAGTTTTACATGTGTTTTCGCTAGCGCGAGCGGGGTACATATATTTCGAGGGGTGCTCAGGGAGTTTTACACGCTATTGGCCTACCGCGAGCAGGGTACGTGTATTCTGGGGGCGTGCATGTGGAGTACTGGATTTGTGCGATGTTTTTGGCACACAGGGCGGGGTTGGGGGAGTAACTGGCACTGCGGCAGGGTCGCTGGGCCACTCTGCGCCACGGCTGCTTATGGATGTAAAAATCCATGAATACGCTCTGTGCCTAAATGGGCCAGCCGCGTGCGCCATTTGAGCGCCAAATTCTATGAATTACCCCTAAGTCACCTGGTTTTGTTAACGTGTGTATGCACTGAGTCAACATTACTGAAAATCTGCTTTTTTTTCAAAAATGAAGTGCATTAACAAAATTGAAGGTGTTTGAGAGAGGAAGACGGAAGTAAAAGTATAGTGAGGTGGAGGGGCACAACATTCATTAGCCTAACTTACTTGGCAACCGTCAAAAATAGTATGATGGCTGGGAGTGATGTAGGTATACTCAAATGAGTCACTGGGAACAGAATGCTTTATGTGTGTGTGAAGTTCAAAATAGGAAGCCATTGTCAAGGAGCAATAGAGTCTTCAAGCCCAAATTGGAAAAGTGTGTTTGAAGTCCCAAGATTTCGCAACTAAATGAACACAAAGGCAAGACGTATGGTGATATATTTGGAAACCCTCAAGTGATATTGCATTAAAGCCTATCAAGTCAAAACCGAAATTGCTCAAGAAAGGACACTTTGCCAAAAGCAGCACAGAGGTTTAATTGGGCAGGAGATAGGATTGTACATTTCTCAGATGCACTTTAAAAAACACAGGTGGATCGCATTAAATCCTGTGGAAATAAAATTAATGTGATCCGTGACTTACTTGCAGACTAATCAGCGTTCTGGCAGCAAGAGCAATATGGATCTGAGCAATAGCTATAACTGGAAATCTGATTGTAGGAAAAACTCCCCAAAAACAAACATAATGGCCCTCATTACAACCCTGGCGTTAAGGGGTTAACGGCGCCGCAAAAGGTGGCGGCGCCGTTAACCCCTTAACGCCTGATTACGAGGTCCCTTTGCGGGTTGGCGATTTTAACGCCTGCTTTTTGCAGGCGTTAAAATCCAACCCGCAAAGGGACCTTGGTGCTAACTACGGTGCCGCAATTTGCGGCACCGTACTTAGCGACTTCCCCATTCCCATTGAGCCCTATGGGCCAAAAATGGGAATGGGGAAGGGGCCATGGTGAATGGGGAATTACCGCCCAACCCACCTTGTAATGGGGCGGTAATTCCGCCATCCACCATGGCGGAATCCGGCATGGACCATGGTGCTAATAGCACCATGTTCCAACGCCAGGGTCGTAATGAGGCCCAATGTTTCAATACTTACAACATGTTTCCAATGGCTTACACAATCAAAAAGCTCATTGGCCCTCATTAGGACTCCAGAGGAAAACCATGGTGCTATTAGCACCATGGTCGATGCCGGAGTCCGCCATGGTGGAATGGGGAATTACCAACCATTTCCAAGGTTGGCGGGGCGGTAATTCCCCATGCCACCATGGCCCTTCCCCATTCCCATTTTTGCCCCATAGGGCATAATGGGAATGGGGAAGCCGGTAAGTACGGTACAGCAACTTGCGGTACCGTACTTACCTCGAGAGTCCCTTTGTGTGCCCCTACTTTAACGGCTGGTCTACACCAGCTGTTAGGGTCGGGTCCCACAAAGGGACCTCGTAATCAGGCGTTAAGGGTTTAACGGCGCCTACACCTTTTACGGTGCCATTCAACCCTTAACGCCAGGGTCCTAATGAGGGCTATTGAGTGTTATTGGTGAGTAGTCACAGAGGAACATGACACACTCAGCCAGTCTAGTAATGTTGCGCATATGAATGATTCCTGAGAGGTGAACTCCTTTTGTGTATGCTTAAACCAATGCAGCTGCTTTCACCTTAAGGCTCTACAAAGTAGAGACATGTATTTAAGTTGATTCAAAAGACGTCCAATGTCCTTTTACTTTAAGGAGCTTCCAAAGAGTTAGTAGGCAACTACATTGTAACCAAATGGCATTCTTGGAATCATTTCAAAAATGCATTTCTTCAGGGAGCGAGGCATAATTTTCTGGATATGTATGACCTGGTATTATTTTCAAACCCTTATTTTCGGCTGAATGGCAGTCCTAAAACCGGAAATGGGTAACACTGTACAATCAGTGGTGTAGTCTGTTGTTGACCTTTCTTTGAATTCATGATGGAAAATGCTGGAAACTCTGTGATTTGATTCGTCACTCGTTTAGAAAGCAGCAAGGTATACAGAATAATGGTTACTGTTTGCTAGACTTGGTACTATGAAAATCAAACTAGAGTGCATCAGATAAGCAATTCAAAACACAGTACAGCTCGGTTTCATCTCCACCCCAGACTAGTATTCCAATATTCAAGTTCTGAAAACGAAAATAAGATGGTAAGGAATAATACTAATTTGTAAGACATATAATGATCATTCTGTTGATACATTTGAAGATAACTTAATTCCGAATGACCCACTAACACTTAGAACTTGAGTCCCAATGAGCAAGCAATTGTACTTTCAGTGATGAGTCTGTCTTTTCCAAAAAGCGCAGCGGGGCTGCGTAGCGATGAGACAGGGAAACGCAGTGACTGTGGTCGACGACTCACCCGTCGTCCAGCCAGTTCCTGATATTTCACTATACTTTACGAATTGGACTGATGAGACAGGGAAAACCAGGTACGATTAATGTATATTATTTTAAGGAATAAATGAGGTATATCTCCTTGAGATAAAGCCCCATCGAAGACTGCATCCCCACAATGGTCCTTTGCTCTTGGCTCTCTTTGGTGGAAGCCCCATGGACATAGCTGGATAGGAAACAACCCATTACAAGTCAAGTTGTTTTTAGTAATATTTTTCTTTTGCATCATGTCCATTATTTGTAAAAAAAAAAAAGTGGCCTGATTTTTCCAAAATATTCATCGGAAAGCTTTAAACCAAAATATGTTTCCAGCAGTTAGGTGTAATCAAATATAATTCAATGCATTCCCTGTCAGTCAGTTGTTTTATCCATAGAAATACCGTTCTACATCCGAGAGACTACGTTATAAACACATATTGAGAGAAGTATGATTTACCATCTGTTTGTTTTCTAGAGGTCCAATATTGGGAGTCTTGTGATTACCCATCTAGGCACAGTCAAACTGATGGCATTAGCAATGAGGATAATGGGTTGACAACCTCTCTGCAGTTTCATGTTTTAGATGTTTTTATAAACACGCTAGACTCCACTTGTAAGTGCCTTAAAATATATCTGGGTGTAGTCAGAATGAGAACTGTTCCCACAGGCATTTTATTTATTGATGCTTTGTAATGCACTCTATTGGTACTTGCTGCTTTAGAGCAGTGATGGGTGTTTTTGCCTTTAATGTAAAGTGATCAAACTTACCAACAAATAATATGCTTCCTTCTTTGTGTTGCCTGCCGCCTGTCAGGAGGATCTCAGGGGGACAAAGCTCCTAAGGTCCCAGTGTTTGCAACGATTGTTCTGGGTGTCTGAGATCCAATACCTTGTAGTTGGGCGCTGGACAGTGGTTCTTTTTTATCAAATGAGCATCAATTTCCACAAACGATATGTGTTTGCAACACTTGTTGGTTTATTTCTCCTTCAGTGATTCAGACATGGACTGTCACTGCTATGACAAACATATGTTTTGCTTTATATTGGCATGTTGTACATAGTATGTTGTATACTTTTATTCCATGAGTACCGACCAGTGTTTCAACCCATGAGGTTTTTCTCAAGGCTACAATTTTGTGACATTAGTGAAAAAGTGTAAAGTGAGTGGTGATAGAGAAACATTTATTGATATTAGATTATAGTCAATGGTTGATAGTTAGCAATTAGTGGCGAGACCACAGTTGACATGTTAATAAACATTTATTCATAGTCCCAGGACATTTGTCCGGTGTGACATATTCACATTTTTGGCAGTACATTTGTGTGTATTGCGGCCCATTGATTACATTGCAATTGCATTACTAGAGGGTATTGGATCTTAGACACCCAGAACACACTGTGCATTGTCTGCGCAAAATGGCTGCTTTCATACGCCCTCATCTCAGACATATGTGTTAAATATAACTATCTTTGAACGTTTTTCTGTTTCCAAAATGCTGATTGATTTTATACAAAGCATTCAGGAACTATTGTGCCATGAGTGAGAACATGTTTTATTTATAAACAGCGATTTATTTACATGCAGAGCCAGTGAAATATAATTATAATATGCAGGCTGGGCGCAAGCAAGGGCACCCGACATCATGCTGACTGAGCCAAAATACATGTGTGCAGATTGTTATGTTTTTTAAATATTATTATTTAAAAAATAATAATAGCCCTGAGCTGGAGGTAAATCTGCCCACTTTGCACCCATTTATGGTGCTATAACCTCAGCGGTAATAGTGCTGCAGTAATAGCATCCCAAA
Organism: Ambystoma mexicanum; assembly: GCF_040938575.1. NCBI lineage: Eukaryota > Metazoa > Chordata > Amphibia > Caudata > Ambystomatidae > Ambystoma > Ambystoma mexicanum. Next base: position 107,731,109 of record NC_090937.1, read on the forward strand.
TGCCCCATTGGGTCCAACAAGCCCAATGGGAATAGGTAGCTACTGCCCCCCCACAACTCGGATCTGGCACTAATATCGCCGGACTGAGTTGGGGCAACGCAATTTGCGTTGGACGGTATTTCCACTGGGATACTGTTGGGTGTCTTGGCCCATGTTCAAGTTATTATGCTGCAACACTTGGTGCTGTGGGCTTAGAAAATCCAAGAGGGCGGAAAAGCCCACATTTGCGCCAGAATCCTGGAGAACCGTGCAGTTTTGCGCACAGCAAAATGGTCCCCTGACCTGCCACCCACCAGTGCGAGCGTGAGGGGCCAGGAGTGCCATGAGTGAAATGTGTGCCAAAGGAAAAACAGCAGTGCCGGTGGCTAAAATAAAAAAGCACGTTGAAATCACCTTTGTTTCTCTGAAATGCAAGCTAAAAATGCCTATTTTAAACATTGCAAGATATTAAAAAATCTCATTGAACACCAGCAGACATTTTCCAGAATGTAGTCTTGTGTGCATACAAAATCTGGAAAGAGAAAGAGCCCAAAACAATGTTTATAACAAAACTGGCTGAGCTGTGGATGTCAGCAGCTGAAGTGAAATTGGACTGAAAGACACTAAAATCTAAATGTTTAAAATTAATGAGTGACCTACTGTTGAGTGTCACATAGTTTGCAACTGTTGAAATGTCATAGTTTTGAACTTAGAATCAGCGTTCTAGCTGCATGTGTAAAAATTGTCAGTTTGGTTTGAATGTAGAAAACTGGGAACTAAAGTGACATTTAGCTGAAGCCTGGCTTGAAGAGAGTGAATTCTACCCGGCAACTACCCCCGACAGGAGTGAAACTTGCTCAGCCACTCTTCCCAGGCCTGGCTGCATTCTGCTGCCCCCACCAAAAGGAGATGACACCTCTCTGATTGAATTAGGGGAGGAGCACCTGGGGACTACAGGAAACTAAACAAAGCACTGTCCTTGGCCCAGGCAAATGTTAATTTATGGGGGGTCGTAAATGGCTTCCTCTTGGAAGGAATCAGGGATGGGCACTGTATCTGTGAGCCAGCTGAGCTTGGGGGAAGTGGGGCCAGAGCATAATTTTAAAAAGATGGATAATTTATAGTGAGGACTTGTAAAAATTATTTAAATAACATCATCATTCTTGTGATTTTTCTGTGCACATTCTAAGAGGTGTTAGGACTCTGGGGTATGTTCTTGGGGATAGTAGCGGAAAAAAGGTTGTTACTCCAAATGTATGCATGTTAAAAATCTGACACTTTATCATCTGAAACCCATATCCCTGGTGCACATTTGTGTAAAATCTGGAAAGGTTTAGAGGTCGTTATCTGGATGAAAAGGGCAGAATTCTGTCATAAGTGGACACAACATCTTACAAAGACAGGGATCGGATGGTTTGGTGCTGCAGAAAATTTGTTAACTGGACGTATAATATTAGAAAAATGGTACATAGATAAATATGTATTTGGATCAGAAATAGATTTGTGCGCAATCTGACAAGGGGAGGATCCTCTGACCATAAACCTACCTCATCACTCTGACTCACAACCCAGTTCTCCCAATCAAGGGAGAGAGGAGGAACTGGCCAATGATAAGTTGAGAGTGTTGGGCATAGAATACGAGCCGACCCTCCCACTTTCTAAACACATAACAGGAGACTGTGCAGGACAGGTAGGGACATTCACTTCCTACTTCAAGCTGATTTCTTGCGGAGCGTTTTGCCAGAAGACACCAGATCCAGCACTTAGACTTCAAATCCAGATAGAGACCATAACTTTGAATTCAGACTTCAGAATTTGTCAGCAGGCCTCAAAATCTTTTGCAAACTGATTTACTCCAGACTTCCAAGGGGCACATCAGATTAAAACAGCTAGGTGGAGCTTTTTGATTCTGGCCTAAAACCCTGTGCCAGAAACACCCAGAAAGCAGAGCTGTACCCGGAACCAGAGACCAGACCTTTGTGAAGCGCCGGGTGCCTGACAGACCCAGACCAGATCGCTGTGCATTTTGAGAGCTGACCCAGCTCGCTGTGCGCGGAACCAGTACCAGAGAACCAAAGCCAATCCTAACCCGATCCGTGACGAAGTCACATCCCTGTCCAACATATAGTGTGAGTACTCAGCCAGGACTGTGCAAAACCCAATCTCTTAGTTTAAAATAATCTAATTCAAACTATTTTAACCTATTGAAAACTGCATCATAGAAATTGTGTTCCTTCCTTTTGATTCAAAGCTGGAAAATTGTCCTCTGTCATTCTGAGCTTTACTTTTATTTTGAGAATCTACCTTCACAAAATCGGCCGTATCTCGGGAACCGTTTGTCCTAGGAACTAAGATTCTAAGCTTTCCCACGAGCCCTAAACCGACTTGCTACTCCTTATAGTGCCTCCGTAATTGTGCTCGACGCACGCGACTAAATTGCCGCGATTTGACATTTTTCTTCATTTCAGCCACGTTTACAAATATTTGTCTTTTGTTTCCTTTGCTGAAATTCGTTTGCAACCTGACAATCATTCATAGAGCATTGCTAAAGTGATCCTGAACTAACTTAAAGTAGCTGTCACTCACCCTGAACCTCTAGAGGGAATTAAAATAATTTTTAGCATATTTTTCCCTTCTTTGCATACCACCTTTAAAGTACTTTGCCTGTGTTTAAAATCATCCCTGTTGATCTAAGCTTGCTAGGGGGGAACTGAATTGGGATTGTACTGTGATTGTATTCCTGAAGAACTGTGTGTGTCACTTCCACCTCCTTACATTGCATAGGGGGGGTGAATTGCCAAAAAGGGAAAAGTGATTATATTATGTTTTGCTGAAATCATATCAAGTTTATTCCTGTGTTGCTTCTATTCATCTTTGCATCTCCTTGAAACCATAAAGCATTCTCTGATACCTTATTCCCCTGTTCCTAGTCATAAGTCACCAGAACCTTGCTATTGTAGGATTACCTATTGCTGATTACTGCTTATATTCACAAGTGTGATATCAATTATTAATTTATTATAAAAGTGTGATATATATATAGTTTAATTCTCAAATAAACCTTTTAAATTTGCAAAACAAACTTACTTCTTTGATCAGTGGGGTCAGGGGGATTCTAAGAGAGGGGTGTTATATAAGGGTTGTCATCCAGAGTACACGAACTGGACATAAAAATATATAAATAAGGGCTTCCCTTGAGCAATCCCAGACAAGGCACTGACTTAGTGGGACTGCTTGATTGAAGTCATTAACAATACCGCCCACTCATGATAGAGTCCTTCGACGTGAAGAACAGGCTTATAATTACTAGAGTGGAAAACATATACTCTCTTTCCTATGCTGAAACACAAGTCTCACAAGAATACAAATAAATGCTTGCTTAACGCCAAACGACAACTGAAATGGGTTGCCATGTAAAGGAAGATGGAGGACGCAGTCATGTTTAGTGAATAGGAGATATTGAAACACCATAATACAGCAGAGCAACCTTGTCTTGCTGAGTCAGCAGAAGTCCCAAGCGCGAGCAGCGCAGATAGCAAGTAAATAAATTGCCAAGGTTATTGGACAAGGACAGGCTCAACCCAACATTGGAAAAATACAGACAAAAGACAGATCCCAGACGGCGGACATAACTTTATCCAAATCAACAAGGAAACTACACTGGCATGGCGAAACAAGATGTCAGCAGCACATGTACGGAGATAACGGGCCACTACCTGGACTGACCAGTATTGTGTGGGCGACAAGGACAGAAAAGACATCCCATGAGCCCAGTGGGTGCATAACCCATTGAGGAACGTCTGGATGAAATTTGGGACTTCCTAGCCCAAGGATGTGACAGTTACAGCCGTGTGACTGTGAAGGAAACAGCGCAGTCTCTGGCCCGTGTGCGGGCTGCAAGATGTTTCCTGGTGAGACCAGGTATTTTCCAGACTACGTAGTTTAGGCAGCATGACTCCTTCCTGGCTGCTGACAGTTTGCTAAATTGCCCTGATTGGATGTTGGCGACTCCGGTCATCATAATTGACCTTGGGCCTCATTACCGGATCAAGTCTTAGGGACCGCTCCTGGGACCCACGCCAGGGAAGTGGGCCCTACATTGCTTACTAGAGTTGGCGACCACTGGGAGAGGGTCAGCAGCCCTACATATGATGAATGCAGTGTCAGCCTGGGCAGAGCAGCCTTGTGATAGGGCCCATTTGGCAGTACACCTTGATCATCCATTGCTGTGAGGGAAGTGTTTTTGCCTGAGGCTGTGTAGCAGCCTAGGGAGTGGCAGGACTCCAGAGAGTGGAGCTGAGTGGCAGTGGTCCTCCACCCTGTGCTTGCAGAAGTAGGGCTCATGCAGCGCTGCATCCATCCCTAAGACACCACAAGGCTGCCTGGGGAGCCTATCATCAGTTGAGTGCAGATGCAGTTGGGACCCACTGTGATGGTCCTCAGGGCCCCCCATCCATATTAGTGGGACAGTGGCGCTGTTAACACTGAGCAGATGCTCCCCGAGATGGGTCCAATTTGCAGCAGAGACTCTCATGCGCACCGTCACCAGCTAATATTTTGGTGTTAATTTCAGTAAGGTGTTCATCGACCTGTTGCCACTGTTGGTCAGACGTGAGAAAAAGAATGATCTGAGGAACAGAAAGGATTGTTGTGTCTTGGGGCTGTACAGAAACCCTATCAATGTCGCAGTACGTATTTGCTATATCCTCCTCATCATCCTCTGCAATTGGTTCCAACTACATTGAAGTCAGCAGCACCAACACTTTTACTTACTGTAATTCCCCGTTTCTGGAAACCAGGAGCTCCGGATTCACTTGTGGATGCAGCTGCTGGAAAGAGAAGCTGCTGTGGTAACAGCCCAGTGTGATGGGTGCATATTGCTTATTATTTACAGTCTCCTGATCGGCACAACATTATCCCCCTAATGCTATATCAACTGTGTATTGTCTGAAGAGTGCATTTTGCAGAGGCTGTTGCATGAGATGCAGGATGCACCACGTGGTGTTGCTTAATAAGTGTGTGATTTCTGCTGCAACTAGCAAGATGGCTGCAGGCAGTTGAGGCTCATGCTCGTACAAACACTTTTGGTGCTTATTTCCCATTCTGTGTCGCAACCATACTGAAAAGTTTGCCGATGGAGAGTCAGTGACCTGGAAAGCTCGGGAATCGCCTACCAGCTTGCAGTGACCTTGCATTCCGGAGACCTCCCAGTTGTGAATCAGAAGGGCCTTGCGGACCCTGTTTGCTGGTTCAGTACCCTTATGGATGCCCCTGCTGATTTTCCTGCCGCAATAGCGTCCCTATGCATTGACCCCTATCTGGCTGGACGTTCCTGGCCCATGAGAGTGAAGCAGCACACTGCTGGCAGTGTATTCAGGTGCACATCTGCTTGATCTGCAGGCACTGTGATCACTATGTTCTCCATCCACTTTGGATAACCATGATACTTGACAACCTAACTGCCTTAGGTCTCTCCTCATTGGTCTGAACCTCCTTTCTTTGCACCGATTCGTCTATACCAGTCTTGCTGCTAGGCTGTCTGGTGAGTTTGTTGTGCATTTTGCTGTTTCTATGTCTCTAGCTTACTCCCTTTCAACTCTCTGCTCTCTCTTTCAATGGCGCTCTCCATCTCCCCTATTTACTCTAACTGTTACTCAATCACCTATTCTACCTCTCTTTCAAAGCCTGGAAGGAAAAAGTTCAAAAAGCATCTTGAAGGCAGACTGTCACTGACATCCGCTTTGTCGTTCCTTCTGCAGACCTATGGAATCCCCACATGGTCTCAGTCCTTTCCCCTTTCTCTTCTTCACCCATTAATGGTGGAACCAGATGGGAAGTACTCTGGGCATGCTTTCCATCCGCTAGGTGCATCATTAATGTCTATCAGAACGGCACTATCATGGCCTCGGTCTCTCAGCCCAGCCTCCTCCTTCTTGATAGGCATCTTCCGTCTCTCATCCATTGCATCCCCTCTCCGGCCACTCCACCATCTGCCACCCTTCTTGCCCCTTCTCCACCACTGACTGGCAAACCACATCCTTGTACCCCTCCTCAGAAGACTAGATCACACTGTTAACCAGCTTCACCTGTCTATCCTCAACTCTCACTCTGCTGTTAAACAGGTATTAGAATACTAGATTGTGGCCCAAATGATCTTTTCATATTTGACCACATTTTTTGTTAAAATTCTTTACAAATTTCAGTCACTTTAAATTGAATATAGATGTGGTGTGGGGTAAGGGAATAGGTTATTGTGGGGGGAGCTGCGGGGGCAGGAGGTCTCCCCGCTTAAAAAAAATAAAAAGGAACAAGCAATTCGGCCAATTGTGAAAAGGTCAATCTTTACAATCAAGTAGACCTAAACAATTAAACACACCTCTGAGACCTGTCTCCTTCTTGAAGACTTTGACCTTAATGTTCTTCCTCTCACTGAGACGTGGTTAACTGCCAGCTCTGTCACTGCTTTTGACACACTCCTCCATAAGGGCCACACAATCCTCTCTAAGCCCAGTCCTAACCAGTCAGGAGGTGGATTGGCCTTGATCTTCCCTGAATGGGTTCCTGCTACTATCATTCCCACTCAGACCTACTCTTCCTTTGAATGCCTCGTCTGCAGGCTTAGTGTCTCTCCAACCCTCTTGTTGGCTCTTATCATCATTGACAGGACCCCTGGCCCTGTCTCCCTCTTCCTCTCAGAGTGGTCTGACCTCACCTCTTCTCTACTTTACTCTACCTCCAAGCTTCTCCTCCTCGGAGACTTCAATATTCAACTTGACTCTCCTGATTTGGCCACTGGGGTCTTCCAAAGCCTCTGTGACTTTCTTTCCCTCACCATTCTTCCGTCCAGTCCGACTCTCTCAGCCGGACACACCAGATATCTGTATCTCCAACCCTCCCACTACACCTATCTCCTGGTCTTACTCTGCTCTGCTGTCCACTCACTTGGATCTCGTAGGTCCCCGGAATAAGCCTCATCCTGCTCTGCCAGTATCCTTCTCCATCATTCGACTGATGAAGCGAGTGTCAGTTATGCTTTTGCTGCCACTTTAATTCCCTCTCCCACTCCAGCCGCGGAATCATAGACTGACTCTGCCCTTGCTAATCTTCAGCTCTCTTTCACCAACACCCTAGACATCCTTGCCCCTGCCATGAGGATCCTCATCAAGCCTTCCTCCAAGCACAACACTTGTTATGACTCTGACCTAGCTTCTCTGCAACACAAATGGAGAATTGCTGAGTGGAAGTGGCAGGCTTCAGGCACATCCTCTGACTGACTGACCTGTCGCCTGTTCCAAAGGCAATCTAGATTCTCCATCTACTAAAAGAAGAGGGCCCATATTTAAGCTTGCATATCTGGGGCCTCTAACAAGACAGGTGAACTGTTCAAAATATGCAAAGACCTCGCCAATCCTTCTACAGTCTCCACTTCTCCCCTGCCATACCTGACCCACTATACTTCACTGGCCTTCCACTTCTTAACCAAAACTCAGGACATCCTGTCCAGACTCTCCTCTGCACCTCTACCACTTCCCTCCCCAGCTCTCAGTCCTCTCTTGGACCACCTCTCCCCTTCCCACCTACTCTCCTCTTTCTCGCCCACAGCACCGGATGAGGACTCTAGACAAGTCCTATCTATGAAAGTCTTCTACAAAGATGTGCTTCCTTGCTCCACCAGAACTACCAAGGACAACATTTCCTCTCTTGTGCCACTGGCTCCTTCCTGCTGACCCTCAAGTACTCACTGTGCTTCCTCTTCTCAAAAATCCAGCAGCTGACCCTGCAGCGGACCCCTCCTAACTACTGCCCGAGCTCCATTACCCGCATTCCTGGGCAAACTCCTGGAGAAGCTGGGCATCTCCCAAATGATCCAACACAGTGAATCTGTTGATTGTCTCCATGAACACCAGTCTGGCTTCAGAGCAGCTAGAGGCACGGAAACTGCTCTCCTCAACACCTGTGATTACTTCCTCTCAAATCTTGATTCCAACTCTACATCTGTTCTTATCCTTCTGGATCCTTCCTCTGCCTTCAACACAGTCAATCATGCAACCCACACAAATTGGATCAGTGACACCCTTGTCATCATGGGCCTGGAACTGGACTGTTTGACCTAATTCCTCTCTGATCACCCTTCCCAGGTTCAATTTGGCCCTATTCTCTCCCCTATCACACTTTCCACCTGCGGCATCCCTCAGGGCTCTATCCGCTCGCTGTGGCTATTCAAAATCTACCTTGCCCCTCAGGCACACCTGATCTGCTCCTTCTCTCTGCACTTCCAGTCTTATTCAGATGACATGCAGCTCTTCTTCAAGCTTCCCTCCTCTGCCTCCTCTTCTTCCTCTTCCATGCCCGCCTGTCTGATTGCTATTCAGGCTTGGTGTGCTGTCAATGATCTCTGCCTTAATGCCAGTAAGACAGAGATCCTTCTCATAGGGACCCCAGCTCCCTCCTTCCCTACAACCCGCTTGCTGCCCTTTATGTGTCCCTTCCCCTCAACCTCTTGTGAGGCAAAAAACCTCTTTGACTGCTCGCTCTCCATCTCTCCTCACATCACAGACCTTGCCAAGAAGGCCCACTATCAGCTGCACATCCTCAGAGGCATTTCCCTTTCCTCACCTTCCCCCTGAAACTCAATGTCTCCAGAGCTCTGGTCTTCTCTAGGCTGGACTACTGCAACAGCCTCAACCTCAATGTTCCTTTATCCTCCCCTTACCCCCTTCAACTAATCCAGAAAAGGACTGTGAGACTTACCCTTGGCTTCGAGCCCAGGGACTTTATCTCTCCAGCCCTGCAATCTCTCCACTGTCTCGCAGTGCTTTTAGGATCAAGTTCAAGACCCTCTGCATCATCCACAAAGCTTTATGTGACCTGGACCCTGCTACATCCAATTCTCTCTCCCAAAATACCTACCTGCTAGAGCCCTTCGGTCTTCTAGCTCCAACTCTCTGCAGATCAGATTCTTCTCTAAGCAGAGAGTGGGCGTTAAATCTCTCTCCTCCGCAGGATCCTCCCTCTGGAATGGTCTCCCTGCCCCTCTTAGGCTTGAGCCGGATCTCCTTCAGGAAACTCCTCAAGACCCTACCCCTGACCAATCCCTGTCCCCTTCAATGTTCACCTTAACTGTGTTGCAGCAGGCACTCATAACTCGCCTTGATGACATGTTCCTCATGTTTCCTTTTCGTAGGTGGTCCTAGACAGAGTTACTTAGTATCACCAGACCAATTAGAAGACTCATCCCATACAGAAAATATACACTTGCCTACTATTCACCCAATCATATCCCCCTATATTTTTTTCAATGTGTCATTTGTTTGTGACATCATATCAAGTTAAAACTCTGTGGCAAGTCTGTGTTCGAAGGATCAGAAACTGGAGATTGCCCGATGTCCATGAGCATCCCTGTTTTGTTCGAGTATTGTTAAAAAAGCAGTATTTTTGCCAAACTACTGGTCTCTTCTGTTTTTCGGGTATGGGACACTGTCTGACTGTCCGCTGCTTACCCGAGAGGTTGGGCGCATTCCCCAAACTCGATATATCAGTAATCAAACAGAAATATTCCATGTTTTGAATTATGGCATTTTTTTAGTCCATGATGAATTAAATTTTGTTTACTATTCCTTAGACTACTAATTATTTCATAATCAGCCAAACAATTTTTTAACCTCAAATTTAATGTTTTTTATATTTTTTATTATTGCAGTGTGACTCTTCTATGGCAAGATCTTTCAGTCTCTTTTTTAATGGTAAGATCAAAAAGATACGTTCTCTGCACCTTCTGTTATTCAGTTTTGTGTTTCTTGTGATCCTAAATCCGATTCAAATCATTTAAATGTTGCAATTTAACTCTCCGGATCTAACATGGTGGGAAGTAGTCTTAATAGATTTCTATTGTACAACTGTAAGTTTGTTGGAACCCATTTTATTCTGTTCATACAGCCATTTAAAATTAGCCTAATAAGCCTGAAACTAGAATTAGATGGTAACTTCTTCCAATGTAAATATAATGTTAAAACTGCATAACCACATGTAACCCTCTACGCTATGTTACAATGCTTGCAATACTCAAAGAAAGGTTTGGAAACACAAACATAATCCAATGTGGTTTGGCTATCACCTCTATGGCATGTAGACTGAGCATGAATGTTTCTATCAATATTGCCATTGGTTTAAATCAAGCACCATGTCTTCATCAATTCCGCACAATATAGCCAACATTTGAATTTATTTCTTGAGGAATTGAGCAAATGCACTGACTCTCTCTGTCCCGTAAGTATGGGCAATTGCAGTTCAGGTCACCTGCTATGATCAACAACTCCCCACCAGAGGTAATTTTCCCTTGAAGCAGATATGCATTCATGTTATCAAACAGAACATCATCTAGGATGGCAACAGGATTCCCAAAAATATGTATTAGCCACAGATCTTTCAGTTTGAGGTCCTTTTCCTAACATAAAAGGACAGCCAGTATGCCACACACATTTCTTTGGCTCTGAGGGTGTTCTCAACTGCAATAATTAAACCACCCATAAGTCTACCAATAGGACCCTGTTTTGTCTTTTTGTACTATTACTGTGTACGTATCAAAATAGGCTGCCTCTATTAGCCATACATCATGTAGGAAGATAATGCCATATTGCTTTAAGCACACAAATGATATAGAGGAGGTAAAAAGGTTGGTATGGGTGCTAGAATGATAGTGTAAAAGTGATAGTGAATTACTGAATTTGATACTTCACAATTTCACCCCCCGTGTTTGACATTCTGTAGTATTTGTGGAATCCAAGACCAGTTGTCTAGCTGGCTATGTCCAGGATATTGATTTTGGAACATTGTGACTACTCTTTGAGATTTATTCCAACCTTTCCCAGGACATTTTCTAATTAGACCCCAATATACAGAATGTATTTTGACTATTTTGCAGTTGCTGGTCAGATATTACTGATTTGTGGGAACGTTTACAGTAGAAGAATAAATCATATCCAAGAAGGGGATATGTTTCATCTCCTGAGAGAACCAAATTGTAGACTATAAGCGAAGAACATTTTTAAACTGCCAAGTCTTCTCAGGTGTCATTAGTAAACTCTAAATGAGTAATATCCTTTGATGTAATCGATCGCAAACACATGATATCATCAAATAGCAAGAAGATATTTTTATGGTTCAGTATCACTGGATCAGATGTATAAAATACTGCTTCAATTCCCAGAAGTCTGTTCCAAGCAGTTTCTTTGTATATTTTAATGGCCTCTACTTAATTGTGCTAACATGGTTCGATTTTTGACGCGTGGTATCATTGTTAACAGATATGTGTGTTTCAATTAAAGCTAGTAAACATTGTGCAGCAAGCTTTGTATTTGTATTTATTAAGTTTATATAGCACTTTACACCAAAGCGCCTTACATCACAACAACAGAATACATAGAATAAAGATGGATTCAGTTCCAGTAGTTAGATGGTTCATCTTTAGACCCTTTGTTTTTCTCTTATTTTTCCTGCATTTCAGAGGGGAGGTAGACCGTTCCTCATCACCATTTCCTGGGTTTCCAAAGTCCCATTCTTAGTAATGTGAGCATAGAGGTACCGTAGGGACTTCCTAGAGGATTTCCTTTCCAGCCCACTAATAGGCTGACATTAACTTTTTATCAATTTTAGCTTTTTTCCCTTAGAGGAAGAATTAGTATTCTTGTCAGGCCCAGCACCAACTTCAGAATCCTTTTTCAAAATATCATCTTCAATGAATACAGGCATGAATGATTTATCATCCACCATTGAGTGGAGAATCCCTTTTACATACTTGTTAGCGGGTTGGTTCGGTTCTGGGTATTAAACCTATCATTCAAGGATCAACCATCTTGGTCAGTTAATTTCAATTTACTCGATAATTGTCAATGTAATTTTAGTTTGTTTACCTTGATCAAATTGTTCCATATTTCTTGAACCAAAATTGTAAAACTATTTAGAGAAATTATATGTGTCTTCATGACCTCCCATGTTCTTTTAATCCATTGGAATTCAGAACAAAGTTGAAAGTGGTAATCGAGGTCAGACCAAGCGTGTCCAGCCCACTCAATTTAGACTTGTGGTCTTCAGTAATACCCAAAGACAAAGTAGTATTATCTCATAGTGGTGAGTGTTGTAAGAGACAAGGACATTTCCCTGGCTGATTGAAAGGTGCCATCTTACACCTCTTCTTAATGGAAAGTAGAAGCGTGGTCACTGGATGAGCTGAAGTGGTAATGCAGTCAACATGACCGAAAGGCAGGTCAATACAAGAGGGAGACTGTGTCAGCACAAAGTTAGATAGTGGGTCATGAATCGAAGAGATTGTACATTGAATTTCACCAAGAGATGCTGAGGCAAAGAAATCATTGATTTTGGTTTTCTGTTGTTTCTCTACTGCCAAAATCGCATTCCTATGTGCAATTAACTCACCCAGCCATGTTGAGTGGTCAGGACTATGTACATTCATACAGACTATCGTAGGGCATAATGGTTTAGATGAGTCTGACTTGCTACTTAAATTGTATGAATTGCAACACATGTAAATCTTTTTGTAACTAAATAATACAGTAGTGTGGTAGAGCCACTCACTGCTCACACTGCAGACAAATGCTATGACTTCACTTACTCCTTGCACTTTACCATGGGCATGGTCTGTGTGTCACTTATCTTTTAGTAGGCAGCCTTCAGTGGACAGGTGGGGCCAATTAAGGGACCAATAGGTAAGTCGCATACACTGAGGAATCCAGTTGTTCGTGCTACAACTGCACTTACTCCATGCACATGTCCACTCTGAGCTCCATATGCCACTAATGTTTTTGTAGGCAGGCTTCCACAGACAGTTGGGCCAATTATCTGAGACCCAGTGGTAAGCTACTCACAGTGAAGAAACCAGCTGTACATGCCACAGCTTCTCATATTCCTTAAACATGTCTGCATGACATGCTTTATCAAGATCATTTGTCCCTTCGCCCCAAGAGGAAGGCCCCCGTGAGGTTAGGAGCATGAGCCCATTCCGCAATACCCTATCTAGGGGTCGAGGTAAGTGGGTCTTCTGCAGGAGAGACTCCCCCTTAGAGGATACATACCCCGTTCCTGTGAGGGACTTACTAAACCATATCACATGATGACATACATAGTGCTATCAAATATCCAAAGTAGTGTCAAGTCCCAAGACTTGGCTGAAGAGAAAGCAATGTTATGCCATCAACAGGAAGAGTGGACATTTTAAATCAACTGGGACTAGGAGGTTGAAAAGAGAGTGCAGACCAAAAGAAGCAGTGAGAGTGGAACGCAGGTGCAGGCACGGTAGGCACCCTCAGAGCGTAAGAACTGGAGGAGGCATATTTCAAGGGAAACGTGATGCCCACCATTTTCAGAAGTGCTCTGATCACAGGAAACAAATGTTGTAAGCCCAGCGTGGGCGCAAAGTGAGAAGCGGAGGTGTGTGGACCCCGAAGTGTGACAGTGGCATGAGCACAAGGACACTGTCCATCTAACAATGCTGCAACTGTACCCATCAGGAATTGGCAAACGCTATGGGCTCCCGTCAGGATTCTGAGATGCCAAGAGAGATCCAGAGAAGTCCAACAAGAAGACGCCGGGAGAAGGGAGCTGACTGAGAAAATGAACAAAGGAAAAGGTTGCACGCCAGTACAGGTGCCAGCAACAATCCCCAGACCGAATACAAAGGTGACAGGGAGAACATGAGAACCGGAAGGCCAAACAGGGCTCACAATGCAAGCAAAGAGACTCGTCTCAGTACAATTGATGACGTTGTGAAACTAAATCTGATGAACCTGAACAGTGTTAAGATAAGAAGAAGGATCATACGGAATCCTGAGAGAGGGATCAATGCAAAATGGGTTGCACTCTCCTACGAAGAGAGGGAAACTCAAGTAACATGGAGAGGAATGTAACAGCGAAATACGACTATAAAGTGTAGGGCCTAGAAGCCTCAAGAAAACATTATATACAAGACAGACTATGCCATGCAAGGTTAAAGCCTAATTGTGAACATCACATAGGAAAAGACACTTGCCACACGTGCCCAGAATGTATTAGCACCAATCAAAGGAATCAACAAAGACAAAAGATAGTAATTATTATAGAGCAAATGTAAGCCAAAAGTCTTCAAAAAGATCTACAGAAAATGATACAGAAATTAACATGAGAAGATAGTGGAGCAGACATACATATCCACTGGAGATCCTGCCCCCCCCCTACGTCCCCTGTATTGGAGCCTTGCGGCTGTGCCTGTCTAACACCAGCTATTGTACCAATACAGCAGTGATTATATGGAAGATGGTATCCATTAAGACGACCACATCGAATGTACCCTCTGGTTGATGACAGCCTACAGGAGGAACTCCCTGAAGGAATATGAGAAAGAGCTAAGAAAATGGACCAATGACGCCATACGAAAGAATGCACAACATCCTGAAATACTGAATGAACATGACGTATGGATAATAGAGGAGAAATGAATAAGTAAAGAATCAAGTGAACCTTAAAGTGTAAAAAGAGAAGATTACACGGTAAAAGGTGCTCCAGAAATCAGAAGTATGAAAAATGCCCATGTGCTGAAACACAAGATAAATCAAATCATTGTAAAGGCTAGCTATAAGTAGTAAATAGAATGTAGACGGAGCTGCCTTTGTAGAAAAACTGGACATTGGTATCATGAAATAATAAAACAAAGAATCATGGAGAGAAAATGGAAGGCTGTGTTGCAGTAGAATAGCAAATTACTGGGGCTTCATTGGGAGGCTCTCTGGCCTGAAGTCAAGAACGGAAATTGAGGTCAGCTTTCTATGCTGAAGAGGAATGTGTGTGAAGAGGATGAATCCTCTAATATTAAGGTGCAAGAAAGACCACAAAGGATGCCAAGTCTAAAATCATTTAAAACATGTAAAAGCTTGCGGAATGAACAGAATCATGGTCTCTTGTCACGTGAGTCAAGGCTGGAAATAGGGCTTGACCTTGGAGTTCCAGACACGATAACGAGTGCCCTCACTCCTGTTGCATTCCTGGGACAGATATACTCTGCAAGGCCAAAGACATAGAGAATTTCATGGCAGAAGGCATGGGTGATCAGAGATGTTGGGCTATTGGGTCGTAGGGCAGCCTCATGTCCTTTCTACTTGCACCTGGGTCTTGTCTTACGTGCTGCTAATTGAACCGAATGTTCCAGACAAGGCATAAGCATGCCCAACCAATTGTATTGGTCCATATAACGAATGACCTTATAGCTTAAGAAACCAATGAAACACTGTGTAACTGATTTTTCTTAAATGACACCTATGAAGAGGTAGGCATAAATTGTCCATCTGATATCGGACAGCCAATAACAAACCTCGTTCCTATATGATTGTATATCTAGACATGTCCCTTAAGCAATCCCAACTGTTGATAGGCTTGTCATTATTGCCACATAGCATATCATTCTGATGCATAAAGAAGTATATAATTGTATTTTTTGTGGAAATCGAAGAGAATGAGTGTATATTTGTTGATGTTCGTTATAGACTCCCTGTTTTAGATAATTGCTAATAAAACAGCAACGTGCCATCTTCTTGAGTTTGTCTGGTTATTTGGACTCAGAATTACTCTGGTGTAATACCATCCAGTAACAGATGCACGTTCCAAGGGACATAAACTCAAGAATATTTAAAAATAGAATCTTAACAAGAAACTCGAAAGATTAGCATCCATCAGAAGAAGGGAGTCATTCTCCTGACCTTAGTTTATTAGAATAGTGGTAGGGTCAGTTAATTCATTTTGCACAGCAGATTATTACTTGGGACATTAACTGACGAGGGACAAACACCTTATTTAGCAAAATAGGCAGGGAATACCCCATAGAGATAGTGAAATCTAGGCCTTATTTGTATTCTTTAATAAACGCATGTTTTGAATGTCCTCAAAGTATCTGTGTCCTCATTCTGACTCACCACAATGATCATATTACTATACTGGACCACTTACAGGAACACAGCTTCTCTGCCTTTGGATGGCAAACCCTGTGGCAACAATGCACATATGTGATCAATGATGAGATATGTGTACCACATGATTGTGGATGAAAACATATGTTAGTGTGACAGGCAAAGGAACTAATGACTAGAACAGATATGTGCCAAATGTGAAATTCCTAATGGGCCTCATTTTAAGGGTGGCGGCCATGGTATGAACGGTGCCGGTAAGGCACCAGCACCGTTCATACCAGGCCGCCGCATTACGAGTTCTGCTCGTGGGGTCCTGACAGCCCGGCAGGTCTTATCTGGCGGGTGTGCGGCACTCATGAGCAGAACTCGTGATTTCACCGGCACCGTTATCAATGGTGCCAGTGCAACCATGCCCCCCACCCCCATTCTGCCCTATTGGGCAGAATGGGCATCGGGAGCCCGGCATTACCGCCACCCCTTGCCCATTCCTCTCGTAATGGGCCACTTATTGCCCAATCGTTGGAGGCGGTGCAGGTAGCGAGCATGGCGGTAGCCATGCCTGCCATACTGGCACAGCTACTGGCATGCTCGTAATGAGGTCCAATGTGTCATGATTATATTTCAGAGGAGCTAACTCCTTCAGATAAACTTGCCATTCCTTGATGTAATAGACATAACCCATGATTTTGGGGGTCATGGACACTGGCAGAGAACCTTCTTGTAAATTGTAGCTATCATGCGCGTGAACACTGCAGGAATGCAATGTAGCAATCAGAGATATGCATGCAATGGCATGTGTGTCCGACAGATGTGTACAATCTTTTTCTTTTGGTATTGGTTACATCATCAATATGCATCCACAGCCCCATATGATAGTAACAGCCCTCCTGATCTGATTTCACAAGTTAATATGTGACTATCGCCAGTGGAAATTAGTTGGGGACTGGAAGAGTTACACCTCTCCAGACTTTGGAAAAGAGATGCATATATGATTGAATGTGGTGACTTTGGTAACTACATACCCAAATTATTCAATACCTAAGGAAGAAGGCTATACCTTGCCTCATGTCCCGGTGGTCTTGTCTACTGATATATGGCCTGCTCGGTAATTGAATCTCCCTCTCATGCTAATTAGTGAGACGATATCAAAAGTCTTACTATTAGGCACAATATTTCTGGCAGGCACAATAATGAAAACAAGCAGAGAATTAAAATGTTTCTGGTGAGCTATTCAGAAGGATGAGCAATAGTAGAATGTCACTCAGGTAACTTTGTTAGTTATATTTTTTAATAACTGGCTACATTATCACCTGATAAACTATCAAATAGTGTTCAAACTGGTTGTTGTCATTATTCTCCAATAGTCGCTGCTTTCATAATTTTAAAATTGTACCAAGGAAGGGATTGCTATCGTATTTTACTATTTAAGCAGGGCATATATCGAAATATGATCCCTGATATTTTCTTCACGAAGCATCACATATTTCCACTGGATTTCTGATTGAAGAATTCTACATATTAAAACAAAAAATACCAAGTGTCAAAACATGGCGCCTAGGGAAAGATACTAAGCTCTTCTATACAGACATACAGACATGCTATCAGTTGTTGTTTTCTTTTTTTAAACCTTAGTGCATTTCCAGAGGCCCACCACCTGACAGTTCCTGCAAGATAACTTTTCATAATGGTAATTGTGGTTCAAGTGCATCTGCAGAGTCGCCAGTGTTGCACTATATCTGTTAGTTAAGAACATTGATGGACGTGGCATTCACTTTCTGATTGGGGGTTCATGAAGATTGTACCCTTTTGTCAATGTGTGATTCCTACCAGTGTCAGTGGGGTGGTGAGGATGCTATGCATGTGTGCCCTGACCATGCACAGATGTAGTGCACGTGTGTTACCCTTATGGTTGTGCTGAGGGCACTAGGGCTCAATGCGGACCATTTTCCAACAGAAACTGATTTTCCTGACAATGTGTGACACATTTGCCAGTCCTGGATGTATCTGTAATTTCACGTTGTATCCTTCAGCTTCAGCCCCTCGTATAATGGGTATGGGCACACCCTGACAGGCTGGAGATCTCAGGCATGACATGTCTCAACTTATACTTAACATCGGTTGCATCCGATGTGTCGCCAGTGTATGTAGGGGATGTCTTGTGAAGTCAATTTTCAACATTGTGTTATGAGTTTCTGTACTTCTTTCTTTGGAGACACTGGCCAATTGACTAAGAACACTAGCAGGGGTTTTACTATATGCAATTGGTCTACTTGCAGCTTGACCTCCTAATGATGGCAACGAGTAACAACCTGTAGTTGGTATTGCTAAACTAGGCCAACGTATCATCATGTTTAATGGTGGGAGAGTTGATATGGTTGATAAAATCCATCTGATTACCCAATAATTGATTATTTCAGAGGTTATATTGTCCAGCATAGCTGATGAGGTCACAGATTGCAGGGATGACTAGCTTCCTGATTTAGGCATCTGCTGCATCATCATCTGTGTCTGTTGGCAGGCACATGAAGAATGTGAAATAAGATATTTTTGTTGGTGCAATTGCATCTCTATTGGTCATGCAGCAGCACACCTGGACGGAGTTCAGACATCTTCCTTCATGGATCTGGAAATGAGCTAGGAATCAACTCATCCAGCCCAACCGATCTCTTCTCAGTAAAATTCCTGTTTGGCAGACCAGCATGACTCTCACATATATGTTGTCATAGGGGATCTGGTCACTGGTGACACACTTGCTGCACCAGCAGGCACATATGCCAGACAATCAGTCATCCATGTCGGTAGGTGCCTGCGGATAACAGATGAATTACAGTGATACTTGTGACATGCAGAGCACAGACATTTTTGGTGCACCTGACAATGCATTTGACAAAAGAGGGTCTGACAGCACGTTTATGTAATGCTAACTAATATTTACACTTCCAATATGTGCAGGCATTCTGCACATTCATTGTTCCACTAATAACATGTTAGTCTCCAAATCGGTCCTTCACTTTATGGCACCTCTCAAACATGCCACTTGTTCACCTGTTACTGTTGATTTGCACTTGTCCTAATTCCTTTGAAAAATTGACCCTTCAAAATTCACAGTATAGGTGTTCTGCTCCTTAACTTCCCTCTGTTAATTGAATTACTTTTTTATTGCCCAGGTAATTGTTGCATGTCTTCTTGGGGCTCCAGATCCTTGGTCATGCAGTTGTGTTGTGCATATCAACATGTAAGTTGTACCCTGTTGGCACTGTTGCACTCACATGTTTGAGAATAGTAGTAAACAATGGCTGACATGAAACTTCTATTTTGGCTCATGTTAATGTATGGTTGTACTGATTCCTCAATTGATTTGGTCCTCCAGGGCAGGCATTGGTCACTCAAGAGGTCTAGCTGGGCTTCCATACCATATATTTGTCCTTTATGACTCCAATTTGACAGATGTGGTAAACATTACACAAAGATGATGTAGTTGGGGAACATTGTGTCTTCCACATGGTCCTTGACAGACGTATCATGATCTCCTTGACCATCCAAATCGGGTAAAGGAATGATACAAGTTTTTGTTTCAGATGATCTGACATAAATTCTAACTAGCTACATGTCATGTGTGACATGTTCAGCATTTATTGGCAACAAGTGCACTTTACTTCACTAGACATTAAGGCTCATAATTGTGGGAGGAAACAACAAGACTTCACACGAGGACATGCAAAGTGATGTTCACTGAAAGCCAGGATCAGCGAAAGTGTCACACATGACATGTGACCACTTGGCAGCTCAGGGATGGACACAATGGAAACATTTTGCACATTATGGCCTCATTTCTAAATAGATGCAGGGAGCATGCTATTAACAGTCTGCATTAATTAATCAACCATAGTTGGAAATGCTGCAGATCTTTTGTGTGCCGAGTACCGTTTATTTGGATTCAAAGTAATGGAAGAAAAGCTTTTGTTAAGAATAAATCAAACGTTTTCTCTTTCTGATGGTGCATTCATTGCGCTTTTTCTGGTTGGACGGAACAACAATATGTTCAATTATTTTAATTAGAAGACTGTCAAATGTGTTGTTAAGTAAGGCAAAAATATAACATGGCGGCCGACGTTACCTTCATCATAAATATTCAATTAGTTAACAGCAATATGATTGCTGCACAGGTAGTATGATAGAAATAGAAGAATTGGATAGAATGAACATGGTTATTAAGTTTGGCATATGCTAGATGTTGAATACATCACTGTTTGGAATGTTTATTCACTGATGCTGACATTAGTATATGAATTATATAGGTTTTCCTTACATTCGGTTATCTCTGCGCAATCACAGTACATTGATTGATAGAGTCAGGGTTTTCAGTGCGGCTAATTGAGTTTGTTGGATGATTTTAAATCTATTTGATTAGAAATGATTTGTTTTTCATGTGTTCTGCCATGATAAACTACTCATATCTATAATGGACTACTTCTAGCAGTGAAGTTCTGACAGGCGGTGCTCAATGAAGATTGCATATCTTCGGTATTGCACTTTAAAGATTGGTTGCTCGTAGGGTGAATGATGGATGTTGTAATATTATGAATTAATGGTCAAAGCAAAACATGTTTGGGAACATACTTTCACTAAACTCGAATTACATTGTTCCAGTTATGGTATTTATGAAAGTTATGACTATGCAACGAAAACGATTCCTGTGTTTAGCATTTTAATAGAATTCTATAATAGATCTCCAAAACATCTACATGTTATGTTACACTGCACCCACTAACAACGTATTACAGGCCTGGCCTTGTCTGAAAGGTGGCATTTTGTGACGCTATCAGGTTGTCAACAGAACTTAGTTTGTGGAAGGGAAGGGGAAGTTGGGGAGCAGGTGAATAGAAAGGGAAAAAAGGCAATACAATGACCAAAATGAGAGAGGAAAAACGATTCGGGTGAGAACGCAGAGATATGTTTTTTTTTTTTTTAATTTTTTTTATAGTGTAGTGTTTTAGTTTAAATTTAAACTTTTATCACACTTTCCGTTTCATTTCAATTCATTTATTTTCCTTTCATTTCATCGTGACTATCTTTAAGTCCAACGCCTCCTAAGGTATGTGTTTGCTTATTCACTTGGTGTGTCCAGATGTTTGCGTGTTTTCCTCTGCTAGTTCGTCGTCTTTTTCTTTGAGGATTTTATCCAAAAAGTTTATACCCGCACATGAAAATCTGGGATTGTGTCCTTGAATAAAATAGTCCCATCGTTCCTCGTCGTTGCATTGGGTTATTTTTAACATATACCTTGATAACAAACGCTTTCTGTCCTTTGAAACGGCTGTGCAGTTCATCATGAGATGCATCGGTGTCTCCAGTTGCCACTCTTTTTGACAGAAACTGCAGCGCCCTTCATTAATGCCTCTTCCTCCAGTTCTGTTTTTATATTCATTTGTTGGGTAAACTCCCAAACGGATTTTTAGTAGTGTTGCTCTATGTGTGTATGATGGAAATTTTACTAGATACTCTGGGAGCACATTTCTTTTTCTATGTTCGACTGCCATGTTTTTTATGTTCGTTAACTTCATTTTGGCCTCTCTTGTTGCAATCCAGTCCTCTCTCATGAGCTTTTCTTTTACTTTGTTGGGGTTTGTAACCAGTTCTTCTTTAGATGAGTCCATTTTTGTTAGTGCTTGCGACCATTCTCTTTTCCAATGGTTGAGGTAGGTTGAGCTTTTGTCATACCTTTGGTTGCCAGTAGTTTATAACTCTCAGCCGGACTGGTTTCGCAGATTTTTCTCAACAGGCATAATGATTTCCATTTCATTATGGCTTCAAGTGACTCGAGCCCCAGTTCAGCTCTTATTGCCACTATCGGAGTCCACCTTAGAAGCTTCAATACTGGTTTCCAAAATCCACTTTCCAGTTTCGACCATATTTTATATGATAGATTCAAACCGGCTTCACTGCCATATGTTAAGGAGGGCAGGACTTTTTGAACATAGAACATTCTTACCGGTGCCAATGAAAATTTACCGTATTTACCATCTAGGACCCTTCCTTGTGCGCTTAAGAGATATGTTTAATAATAGATGTAGTTAGTTGTTTAAGAGATGCACTTAGTTGCTTAAAAACATAGACTGGAGAAAGATGCTGTGATAGAGGAGGTGTGTGCCACTGAACCCAGTGATCTGGCTATTAAAGCTGTGCATGAACTCAGCTTGTTATTCAAATAGATGGACGTTAGACCCTTTGGTGGTTGATAATATTGTGCTCTTTGCAGGATAGGACAACTTGGGGCATAGGAGCATGCCTTGAAAATGGACTTCGCCCATATCGGCAGTATTCTAAAGCCATTTAGCTTAGTTCCACAAACCTAGCACTTCTTAAAAGAGGCAAGGAATTAAGCAAGATATGATGGTCCTGGGAGGAAATGCTCATATTCTTCATAGCTGCCACCATGATTTGGTAAAGGCATCCGTTAACGAGCAATATAACTTTGGGGAATGTCAAAAGAGACTGCTTTCCAGGACCACACAGTTCATGCTTTATGACAACAAAACATTATCACATGACCAGATGATAGGTTGAGTAGTGGGATTGCATGGACACCTAAAAGAAGTCCAAGGATAGTGGACGTGTGGCACTATTTTGTACTTGTAGAGTGACTATAAATGATGAGGAGAACTCTGCATTAGTCAGGGATATCCCTAGTCAGCCATATTTGTATCTCACAAAGCCTGACCATGGAGTTATAAGGATACCAGTGTAGTTGAGGAATGGGGAAGTGATCCAGTGCCATCTAGTGCTTGTTTGTAACATCCAGGGGCTGTACGTTGGTTCAGGAATATGAATGCTGCTCTGGAAGGTAGATGTGTGTCAGAGCTATGGTCAAGGGGAAAAGAGTAACAAACTAAGCAGTGAAAATCAGACCCTGGCACAGAATGATGGCCTCCAAACTAGTGCTACTCAGTTGTAATCCTAAAGGCGATGGGGTGGCCAAATGACGATGGACCACTTTGACTGTGTTTCATTTTGTTCTCTTTGGGCAGAACACATTTCACTTTAGATGCTTCTGTTTTGAATGTTTTGAGAGATTTTGATTTGACACATTCTAAACCTCTTTAAGCATGAGGAAGGTAGCCATTTAGATTTCTCTTTCTTTGTCATCCCTATTATGCAATTTTAAGTTGTTGCACAACAGTGCCACTTTAAGCTGAGGAAACACTCCCCACAGTTCATGCCAGCCCCACACGAGCTAGAAGGCATTGCTCAGAAAGATCCTACACTTGTTCAATACATCATATTTCGAGTGTTGTCAAAACCTAGCAGCACACAGAATTCTGTTTCATAAAATCATAAAAGGAGGTGGAAAATATTGACATTTCCATGTAGACCATTCCAACAAAACTGCACGAATTGTACTGTACAGGCTTGATGTGATGCTGTTGGATGTGCGGATGAAGACCAAAATGTTGTCCTGGTATATTTGTATTTAAGTGAACAATAAATGTGACCACGTTTGAGTCGGCGTAAAATGCAATGTGGACAACACACCCATTCCAAATGAATTCACGTCCAAAATCCAAGCTATATGTTTCGACCATCAAGTTTCTGCAAGGGCACTTAAGAATGAAAGCATAACTGCAAATTATGATGAACATTTACTACACAGTTCCCAAAATGTGCCTCTTCAAGCTGATCCAATCCACCCCCAGGGTCCAATTCAGCCCCACACAAGAGCTTGAATCCATCCGTTAACAAGGTCCTTCACAGGGTTTCACTGTTCACTAGCTGAGAAGGATTTAAAGTCCTCTGTTGAGTTTCAAAGAGCTTAACAGGAAAAATACAGCTGCATGTTTTAACAGTTAAAAGGACAGCTCTGAAATAAAGTATTAAGAAGTGGAACTCCTTAAGGTAAAATATGAACGTAGTGGTACTCAGTTCCAGTCAGTTACCATGCAATGTCATTCCTTCTGGTGAAATTGGACAATAATGTGTAAATGCTAAATAAGAATGGAAAAGGCTGGCTTGGCCGGCAGCCTTAAATGATTTCCCCTATCCCCTTTGAAGCATCCATCTATCCATGTATCAAAACCAACAATGCATGTTTTGCTGCTCCTGCTTAGTTTGGAAAGGGAAATTGCGGATCTCAGCAGTTTGCAGTAGACCCAATCAATTGGGATTGCCACTCTAACATTGGTGGGTCATCATTATGTAGAGAATGCCAGAACAGTATGTATGCCATCATTGTGGTTGGCTGCTCATTAGCTGTTGTTAGTCGTTGCCCAATATTAATCTGTAATTTATTTTATTTCTTTGCATTTTATTGTTGCGTTTATGGTAAACATAATACCTACCACACCATCAATAACACATTTATACATTGCATGCTTTACAGAATAAAAGAAAAAGACACAACTAACAAATTCACATGTTCAAAAATACACTAAAAAAAGTAAAAATGTCAGCACAGATTATAAAAGTGGTAAGAAAAAATCACGTATAAAATAGTGCTTAAAAGAACTTCACCCTGCTTATCAGTAATTCATGTATACACAGATTGTTCACCATATTAGAAAGTGATGCAATACTATTTCATCTGACTGCTCTCTCCTATAGTTGTAAAGTAGCCGGCTGTGGAATGGACCTTTGTGATCTAGCAGTCATAAGTATGGGTTTTGCTAATGAAGGTGTCCACTCTATATGAGATCATGTTTTAGTAAAGAGTCAGATTTATTTTTAACTCCTCAAAGGAAGAGCAATTTTTCAGATGTGTATGTTTTTTTCACTATTCAGCAAAACTGCTCGCAATGTAGATGCTACTGCTATGAATGCTTTGGGAGGTTTCATTTGGCACTTTCTAGACATTTTAGAGTGAGAGTGCAGAGGTTAGCCATTTAGACTTGACTTTCCTTGTCAACCCTGATATGCCATATGCTGTAGTTGTACACCAGTGCCTCTTTAAGCTGAGCAAAAACTGCCCACAGTCCACGCGACAACCACACAAGAGCTGGAAACTGCTCTAAAAAGGTCCAACACTTGCTCAAGGAGTAAAAGTTCATAATTGTGCCACCATTCAACAAGATTGAACATAGTTTCCAAAACAAATAAAGGATTGACCACAAACTTTAGCTTCAAATCTTTTGTAAAAGAGTTCCATGTGCACCAAACCTGCATGAGAAGCTGACATCTAAACTTTGTGGACCATTCGCTGACCCACTTCTGGCTTGTATGGTTTCCTGATCGGTCCTATTGGGTCTTCAGACCAGATGATGTATGGGAACATCAGCAAAAGCCAATCTGAAAGGTTATTTAAAATGGTTGTGGTCTTCAGATTCTGTGAAGCGCTCTGAGATACACCCTTAATGTACAGAAATGAACAGGAAATATACAATAAATAAACAGTTACATATTTCATTCTTACATGTATACATATACACATTACACAAACAAACACACCAACGTCGTAACACTGAAGGAATATTGAGCAGATTAGTAAAAAAACACAAAAAAACATAGAGATTCTTAACGTTTCTGTGTAATTTTTACTTTAAAAGCACCAAATTGCGCAGGAATCAAACAACTTCAGAGTACAGCCACCAATCATTGTCTACGATCCTCGAGAACTTAGCCATCCTGATCGTAAAAGTGCCAGGGCAGTCTATCAGAATGTGTTTTAGAGTGTCAACAGACCCACGATCCCACTGTTGGCACAAATTATCAGTGTACAGATCCTTATGGCTAGAGTGGAGGATTTCCCTCGTGGGTAGTACATTCAGCCTAAACCTTAGGAAATCATTCCAACCTCTAGCATTAGGAAAACAGGTTAGATAGCCTGTTAAATAAACCTGTGGTTTATCATATACAAGATTGCAATTAGGCCGTTTTAAAAAAAATCTAATTTCATCAATTATTTGTATCCAATCCTTTCTTTTTGTCGCTTTTTTACAAGCATTCGATTTCTAATAAGATCTGCTGTTTCGTATTCACAAGATTTCAGAATTTTTAGGGCATAATTAGCCAGGCCGGACAGAAAGAGGTTATTGTTTTTAACTAATTTGTTACCATCTGGTATGTCAAGAGGGATAGAAAGAAGGGTAGAATATGCTCCAAAAAGAAATGAAACATTCATTTTGACGGATAATTGTGTGTGGCCTCGTCTGAAGAACCAGAACAAACCGAGAGTATGTATGGTGCCAGAGAACCATGTGAGACACTGGCTCAATCATAGCTCAAAACCATTGAAATTAGCTTCAATTCAGCGAGACTCGAGCCAGGTTTTTGAGGGATTTATTTACCCAGATTGGACCTCCCATGTTGAGATGATTGTGAGCCATGTCTGTGTGGGTCAACACCCAGATAATATCCCATGAGCCTTAAGCCATCTCTGAGACAGGTCTGCATACCCAGCCACATGTTTACAGCTCTTGAGACAGGTATGAGAAGGTCTCTGGGCCAGTCAGATAGTTTGCAGGTATAGATGCAGGTAGGAGATGCATCTGTGGGTCAGCTGTTGGATCTGTGGGGTTCACTGACCCGGCCTAGGGCTTGTGGCCACTAGGACTAATCTGAGCTTGTTCTGTGTGAGGCTCAGATAAACAGTGCTCTGAGCCATGTTTAAGTTGGATCTGTTTGGTTCAATAGGCCTATGTAGGGTTTATGATATTAGTTCTCTGGGAGGGTTCTGTATCTTTACCTATGGCCATGTCCTGGTGTAGTATGCACTTGCCTTGGCCATTGGCCACTCACAGAAAACACAATGGTGTGATTGGATGTACCAGCAGGATAGCCACAGTCCATGGCCAGTGAGCAAATTGGGTGTATTAAAGGTGCCAAGGACATGACCTTTGGTTGAGCCCTAGATACATTGCCAACTATTCATGACCAAAGCCGGTGCCCTGGGCAAAGTGCCCAGAGGTTTGACCATACGACAAATACATTTGATACACCGGATATCATTTACATGTTTGAGTCCTGGCTAAGGGTCATGCTCCAGGAAAATAAAAGACATCTTGTAAGCTCAATTGTGGTGACTTCAGCAAAATGGGTGTTTTGAATGTAAAGAGTACCCACTGGCATGGCCAAGGGCTAGGCCCATTGATCACAAAGTATGGGGAGGACAGTTCTGCTTTAAAAGGGTATTCTAATGCAGATACCTTCTTCCTTTTTAGGGGAACATAGCACCATTCTCTGATTCCGCTCTCACCTGACTATAGTCAGGGTTATCCCAGGAGGTATCAGTATGCACCCTTTCAAATGTTTTGCAATGACAAGTCTGCAAATGTTGGGTAAATACAATATGAATACTAATAATACTAATAATAATAATAATAATAATAATAATAATAATAATAATAATAATAATAATAATAATAATAACAGGTTGCTTTAGTTTGCTTCATACAGGTTTTTCCATGGTTAATTCACCTCAAGAGGATGCACAGATGAGTAAGACTTCAGAAGTAGAGACATGACCCATGTTGGAGGTATTTAATTTCCACTGACACAGCAATATGTGAACTTCAATTTAACGGCAATATTGGTAATTTGTGCTCAGCTTTGTGAAAGTGATTCACACTTTACTTGCCTAGATTGTGGCTGTGGCTTCATGAAAGTGATTCACGGTTTCATCTTAGCATTGACTGTGGCAGCATCTTCATGAAATTGATTTACAATGACCTTTGGCCACAGTTTCATGAAAGCAATTGACAGTGACCATACTGGCATAGACTGGGTACGCAACATCAAAGTGATTTGCAGTGTCAATGATGGCATATATTGTGGGCATAGCTGCGGAAAAGTGACTTACTATGATGATGCTGGCATAGGTTTGGACACATGCACTAAACAATATTGTTAAATGCTCATGTGTACTGTTGTGACATAGAATCTGCTGGATGTGTTCATGTGATACCCTAGCAGTCCAATTGTACATTTTATGAATTCTAAGCCCATTGTATTAAAACATGTAAAATGCACCATTACAGCACATTAATTTAATCATTGTATTGGGAGGAGAACGCCACCATAGGCCTCATTTATTACTTGGCTCACTATTGCTTTTCTTGTTCTCTCACAGCAGATTGGGGTAGATATCAGTGCCCCTACATTAAACATATTCACTTGCCACCACTGACCATGAATTGTTTAATTTGTGTACCATCTCAGCAGCCTCCTGCACCCAGTCACTAAAAGCTGTTCCACCACTGGCATGTCATAGTAATGTTACTAGTTCCGCACAGTGGTGGCTGGTGAATTTGGGTACCAGGCTCTGCACTTTCATGTTTCTACACTAGATGAAAGGATTAAGGATTGATTAAACCATGAACTTATATCTTTCACCGAGAGTGGTGTGCACCTGTGGCAATATGATCATCATGCGCATTGTGCATGTGTAGTTTCCTATGAAGCCCCGAAGTCTGGTATGGTCTGTGCATTTTTGAGGCGCTTGAGAGGGGCCCATTCAGCAGGGCTCAGAGGAGGCCGACATTTTGCATTATGTCACTGCACATATTCTCAGGTTCATGCTCTAGAACTTTGCTTTAATTGATATCAATAATTCCTCTTAGTCCTTAAATGATTACAACCAGTGAGATTATGCATTAAAGACTTAGCTAAAGGTGCAACTTTCAGCCTGAAAAGGTGTGTCCATATCCCATCTCTATCGTCCAAATTCTTCCCCTGGGATGCAATGCCACATCTAAAACCTGATGTAAATATATGTAATGATGTAATTGTTGGCTTCATGCCTAACTATACAAAATGATTATATAAGCCACTCGGTTATCAACTGGCCCTTTTTTATGTGGAGACATCCTACCCCCATCCAATCAACCCAAATATTGACTGTAACGCTGTAAAAGCACCAGTAATGGTGTTACCTCAACTTCTTGTTTGTGCTTTTAATCTGCTTCAGATTCATTCAGGAACACTATCTCCCAAATACATACAAATACAAAAATACAATTAAACAAATGAAAATATAGCACAAAATAAATTATCTCCCCCTTTCCAGTTTCAATGTATTTATTACCTACATATGTTAGGGCACACAACCATGATTAACTCTTCTTTACCTTTTACTTCACGTCTGATATCTGGGTCTAGCCTCTCCCACCTCCTTCCTCCACTCCTTTTCTACAGCGATAAGCAAAGTGTTTGTGTGTGTAGTATCTTTGTAGAGGAGCACACTACTAATTCTTCCCTTGAGCAGCATCTCATTTCAGCATCTAATACCTGCAAAAGCCAGTGGTGTGTCCAGACTCTTTTGACTGGTGTGGCCCAAGTGGGGTACAGATTTATGGAGGGGTGGCATGAAGTAGAAGCACACACACACACAATGATCATAGTTTCTGACAATTTCTATTTTCTATTTCTATTTGTTTATTAAGCACCAAAAGCCTGTGGGCATCAAGGCACTAACATAGAAAACAATGAAGGACAAAAATAGACCAACAAATACGGGGCGGGCAAATAGCAGCCCCTACGGCAAACTTCCTCAGCAAATAGCAATGTTTTCAAACTTTTCCTAAATACAAGATGATTTCTTTCTCAGTTTGCATGTTTCTGCAGAGCTTACTCGATGCCTGGGCTATCAAAACGCGAAAGGAGCGTCCAATCCCTCTGGTTCTCTTAAACCGGGGGAGACAGAGGCTTAGTGTATTGGAGGACTGTAAAGTACGTGCCAGTGTATATATTTCCACTTTCTCCTTTAAGTAGGAGGACGCATTTCCAAACAAACATGTATGTCCTAGGGTGAGTATCTTAAACTGAAACATCTCTACAAGTGGGAGCCAGTGAAGTTCTATCCTGACCCCTGACACCTCATCTCACCGGGCAATGTTACACACCAATCGAACCGCAAAATTCTGGATCCTCTGTAACCTACCCGGCATTCCTTGCCCCTACGAACAAGGAATTGCAGTAATCAAGACTGGGTAGGACACTGGCTCAGACCAGCTTTTCATGTATTTTTTGGTTACCAGGGGGCAGATCTGTCTCAAAACCCTTAGGTAATAGAGTTCTTGACCACATAATTCAGCATGGGCATCAACATTAAGCAATGATTCCGTGTAAATGCCCAGAGTTCTTACTTTATTCACCACAGTGATACAGCACCGACTACATCCTCGTTAGTATAGTGGTCAGTATCCCTGCCTTCACGCAGGAGACAGGGGTTCAATTCCCCGATGGGGAGGTTACACCTTTGACTCGGGAGGATAGCTTAGGGGCAACATGCTCGCCTTGGAAGCAACACGACATGGAGCAACACAGGTTTGATCCCCGGGTCCACGCTTAGAAACCTCTGGGTATTAAGTGCATTATATACGACCTATCATATCATATCATCAAAACTCTTATATTGTTAAGGATTTCAATCAGGCGACACGCACACCTTGGTCTCAGCCTAGTATGTAGTGCCTAACTGAGATGCTTGTCTCCTTATTTATGTGGATTACATTTTGGGATGGTACACCACTCATATCACCCACCCTTTTCAAATACCCTGGGTCACAATGGACCATGAACCAGGCTGGTTGGTCAAATGCAATATTTATTTATTTATTAAAAATTCAATAGAAATCACACACTTTTAATATAGGGCAGCAATCACCAATGAAGTGATGATTACAAATAAGAATATGAGCAATGCACTGGGTTTGACTTTTTAGTGGAGTACATACACAGCACAGCAGAATAGGAGCACTTTTGATTAAGGACAGATATCATCCACGTTAGAATTTCCCCCTGCAAAGTTCCCTCAACCCACAAATAATCAATTCCGAATGGATATAAGGAAGCAGCAGGTGATCAGAAATAAGAAGCTGACAACAGAATTCAACTCTGATCTTCCCTCCCGAAATAAGAGTGAAAAACGGATTTGAAACCCTTGCAATGTTAAAAAGGACACTCGGGAATGGATGAATACAATAAGGAATGTGTGCAAAAACCTTGAAACAAATACATTTCTTCACTAAAGCAACAATGTAAAGGTACTGAAAATCACAAGCAATTGATTAGCAAGAGCATACAGTTCAAAAAATGAATGGAAGATTTAAAACAGTTTACAGTCAAAATGACACATTGCAAATTTTGCAAATATTTCTGTTTTACTTGTAAATTTACTAAAACGGTTCCTTTGAAAAATGGGTGAAATATTGTAAATTGCAATGCGGTTGTTTGGTTGTGTATAGCTATAGATCACAGGTATACTATGTAAGTGAAAGTAAGTCTCTAGCTGATAAATTGTATGAGTTATGCAAGATCTAAGAAGGTGCACTTTGAGTAATGAAGGCGCGAAAAAGGAAAGAAAATCAGTTGTGACAAGAATAGTTTTGCTGTACACTAGAGTATTCAGGATAGGCCACGAAAGTGGGACATAGTAAGCTCCAGGGTTGATTTGCGAGTTCAACCCTCTCGCCCCAGCGCCCAACCCTGGCAGAACCAGTCCGATCACTCGAAATGGGATTAATAGCTTAGGATTTCACAAGACCAAAGTACTAAAGATATGGCGCTAGCACTAAAAATCAATGGCAGGGTTGCAAAAATGATTCTGACAGTTTTACAAGTTATCAGGATAAGGATAGAATGACTTAGTGAGTGGGATAAGGACCAAGGAAAGATAGGCTATGGGCATAGGTGGGGTGGCAATTGATACTCACAGTCCACGTTTTAGTTTTTGGATTTTGGATTTTGGACAGTCAATGGTTCTGGTCACTACACAGCAGGGCGCCTGGCAAACAGCTGGGCAGTTCTGGTTACCGGGTAGCACTTCTGGACTGGCAATTCTGGTCACTGGATAATATAGGTAATCAGGGTAGCAGGATTGCAGCAGCATGCAGTGAGTGGCAGCAAACTAGGCTACATCAGGATGCCAAATGTACCACAGTTTTCTCCTTGTTAATGGGAGATTTAGTGTTTTTTTCTTATATTGGAGGCCTTGCTGGGAATGGGATCAACACTGCTTGGTTGCTCCAGTGGGCCCTGGAGTAGGATCAGCAATGCTTGGCCTTGTTGTTGGAGTCTGGATCTGGAAGATGAAGGGCACAGGAATGCAGCACAGGAAATCAGGAAAAGTGTGTGTCTAGAGTCTTGTCAGAGACTCTTATTTATAGTGAATAATGACATAATCAAACTAGAGGCTGGGCAGAGTTATCTAAGCATGTCCCTAAACTACTTGGATTGGACAGGGGTGCTAATCTCCGCCTTGCCCTCAACTGGTTGGGCTTTCAAGGGAATGATGTCAGATTTATGAGGTGAGTTTTAAACACTGTCCAAAAACGTCCACATTTACTTTACTTAAAATCCATTTTTGCCAAAAACATACATTTACACCATTGCAATCTTTTGGCAAATTATGTTACATATTTTGTGCAGCACATATCCGTCCAATCCTCCAGTCGGTGGGACCTTGCTTTGCCCTTCTGATACATGTGGTAATTTTGAGCAGGAAAGATAAGGCCTAAAATTCCCTAACTTTATACACGGACATGCAAGCTCCAAGGGTTGTATGTACAAAAATGTATGTTTGCAACAATAATACCTTTATATTTATCCTCAATACTTTGCCCCTTCCGTCCCCAAGGTGTCAGCACGTTCTATCATGTCTCAAAAGAAAGCATGAAAAAAATCACTTTTATATTGCAACATTTTTACAATTTTTCAAAGTCTTGCTGCAGAGATAGGATTCTTAAACGTTAATTCCTGAAATATTCTTTGTGAACAAATGGCAGTTACTTTGTCCCTGGGTAATTTTTTTTCTTTAACTTCAACTGCTGCCAACTGTCATTTCCTTCAGAGCATAGTGGGGGTTTCTCCCTGATTGAAGTTATATTGCCCTTTCACACCTCAGGCTTCCTTCCCCAGGGGCTTCATTGTCAGGGACCCAGCAGAGGCGAAAGTCTGTTCAACCCTGTAATTATCAGGGGGCTGTCAGTATCTGCTGAGAGAGAGCCCTCCTTTTGGTGCCACCCTTCCAAGCAGAAAACCTATTTTTCCACTTTCAACTCCAGCCACTATTGTTTTAACTTTTAATTTCTGATCTTAGATCCAGAATTAAAGCAAGCCGAATGCATAAAATAACCCATGTTATATAATCTCACCAGCAACAAACCCCTTCATATTTCTAAAAAATGACAGGCTTTCATTCACAGTGTACTGTTCCACACACAGGCATTTGTTTTTCTTTAGTTTGCAAACGCCCATTTATTTTACACGTGTTGCAGTTGGCCCTCCTTTTTAAATTCAACTTTTAATCTCCAGCAGATTCAGACACTGTCTGTAGCTATAGTTATTCTCTTGAAGTGCTGGAGTTGGTCTGAATCACGGATACATTGCATGGCTCAGCTCTCTCTTTGAACAGTTGAGTTTTGGATACTTTTGGATACTTTTGCAAAGAAAATGACTGTGTTTCCCATGTGAGTAAAAGTAAGGTTCCTGGTCGATTTTTTTTTAGTTGGTTTGAGGGGTTGTCAATTCAGAATCATGCCTGGTTTTGCTGAGGCACAGTGAAACACGCAGGGCTTGGTAGGGCTCATTAATAAGAGTGGCTTTAAGGAACAGAGGGAATTAGCGTCACAGCAGTATTTGTTAAAGGTGAAAAGGGTTTCTTATCAATGGATATTTTGGCTTTTGCAGCAAAGCAACACTGCTTTTTCCATTTTCTTCCTTTTGTTTATGTGGGAACCAACTGGTAATCTCCTTTAATGTGCCCCCTGGTTCCATCCTGCCGATGTGTGCTTTTCAGGACGGTGCAGCCCTTTTTGTTGTTGTTGCAAAATGCTGTTTTGAACCACGGTGCTCACAGGAGCCAGCGCAGCCCTTTTTGGGTTGTTTCTGCACAATTGCAGCTTAGTGATGTGGGGCAATGCCGTTCAGTGGATCAATATATCCCACAATGTGCGGACCCAACACATCTCTGTCATGTTACGACACGTACATCATAAGTTCTGTTTTGTTGACTTTTAAGCAAAGCCAATTTGTGGACATCCAATCTTTGATAAACTTATAGTTGTTATTTATGTTTTCTTGATCTTTCTCAATCTTTCCACTAAGCTCCATGTTTAGCTGGAAGTCATCAGCATAATTACAAAATTGTATCCATAATTTCTCCAGTTTAACACATAAAGGCTTAATATAAATGTTGAACAAGGATGGGGAAAAGCGCGCATCCTGCGATACCCCACAGGAAATCTGGACAGGATCAGATGAGTCATTTCCCCAACACACTCTCTAATTCTGACTAGAAAAAATGGAGTCCATCCATTTAATAACATTTTCTGAACAATGCTGAGAATGACCCAGCGCCTTGGATTCATGATCAAGTGGGGCGAAAGATGTCGATATATCCAACCGGATCAGCAGCCCCAACCCAGTTCTTTCCAATGCCATCAGCATATGAGTACGCAAATCCAAAAAGGCACTCTCTGTTCAGTAATCGCTACGAAAACGCGACTGTTTCTGATGGAGAAGACTCTTATCATCCATGAACTGTTGCAGTTGAGAAGTGGCCATTTTGTTAGTGATTTTCAAAAGAAACAAGGTGTTAGTAATTGGCCTAAGACTGGTGGGATCCTTAGGGTCCAAACCAGGTTATTTAATATGGGGGAAACCGCTACATTCTTAAAACTGGGAGAAATAACACCCTGGAAAAAGGTGGCATTTATGAATCTCCTAAAGACGGGCACAAGCATTTCCAAGCTTCTTTACTTGGCTGTGATTTTTCTTTGATCCAATTTCATTTTGCTTGCCTTTTCCACTGTTTTATCAGGGTAAGATATGGAGTGAACCAGTTCTGATGGTTTGGACGATATCCAACTGTTTCATCCGTGAGTGGGCAGTTCTGTGGTGGCACCTAGTGTAGCTAATCAGATTCTAGGGGTAGCACGTGCCAACTCATGCCACTCCCTTGATATGTGCTGGCACAGTTCAAAAAGCAGGGCTCAAGCTGAGGGAACACACAATTGGATGCAGTCCCCCCACTTCTTTAGAATGTGGACGTAGTCCCCCAAGGTATTTTAGAGGCATGTGTAAAATGAGAAACATAGGGGGTCATTACGACCCTGGCGGTAAGGGGTTAATGGCACCGGTGCCGTTACTGCTGCATTCCAAGGT
This sequence comes from Ambystoma mexicanum, assembly GCF_040938575.1. Lineage (NCBI taxonomy): Eukaryota > Metazoa > Chordata > Amphibia > Caudata > Ambystomatidae > Ambystoma > Ambystoma mexicanum. Next base: position 107,766,127 of record NC_090937.1, read on the forward strand.
CCCTTAGCGGGTCCCACTAAGGCCGGCTGGTAAAACCAGCCGTCCTTTGAGGGAGCCGCTAAGGGACCAGGGAGCGAATAACGGGCCCGTAATTTACGGGCCCGTTATTAGCTCCTTCCCCATTCCCATTGAGCCCTATGGGGGATCGAAATGAGAATGGGGAATGGTTTTCAGACTGGGGATTTACCGGGACCTCCAAGGTTGGAATGACCCGGTAAGTCCTCATTCTGAGAACCCCATAGCACCATGGCTGCCTCCAAACTCGAATTGGCCCCCATTGTCTTTTTTACACCGATCTCAGGACTCAAACCACATACGTCAAGCGTGCAGGCAGGCACTTGCACCACATAACCTGATGAAATACAACGCACAACTAATGGTGAAATACCACATTTTGGGACTCCATGTTCCAGGGAAAACATTGGTATTAGTTCTTGGAATTTACAACGCGGCCACCCTTTAACGTTTCCAAAGCACTTTTAGAAGAAAATATCCTACGTTGTTTTTTTGTGTGTGTTGATTTTATGAAAGGCAAATGCCATTCGTAATGTGCAATTTGTATGGTTATGCAAAGCCAATTGAATGACATTTGTATATTCCACCGTGATTTGCTCATTTCTCCCATCCTCGTCGCCATTGTTGGGGGCCGTCCCGGTCCACCGGGCAGCCCCACACTCGGGTCGGGTGGCACCCGACGACACCCGCTGCAGTGCGGCGATCACGCCGCGTGATGAAGGGTGGGGGCTCATCCCACCCGCTCCGGGACACCGGAGCTCCACACACGTGGCCAGGTCCACCTGGCCACCGCGGCCCCGGCTCTGGGGGCACCCAGGCCGGGGTCGCACCCCAACCCGCCTCACATGGTTGGGGGACCCACAGGGACGGCGTTGCCCGGCAGGGGCACCGTCCGGACGGCGTTGCCCGGCAGGGGCACCGTCCTCCAGCTGGGCCCCGACCTTGGGCCCAGCACACGTGGCGAGGCACCCCCCAGGCACCAACACAACACACCACGCGGAGTCAGGTTCACTCGTGACTGCCGAGCCGGAAGCGGCTCGGACCTTTTATTAGGTTGGTCACATGGGTAACCATGTGACCACATACCTCCATGGAACGTACCATGGCCCCTCACAGGGGTGCCATGCAACACTCCTCCTTTTTCATAACACAATGCTTTTTTTAGGACTTGACCCCTGCCAAAAAGGAATGCTATATTGTCATTTTCTTCACTTTCTTCTTAAGTCCGTACTGATTCAGTTGGTTGTAAACTGCACATCGCATGACGATGTTCCATTGTCTTTCAAGGCTGCTGCTGAGTACATTCACGCTGTGCCACACTATCTCTAAAGGTTATGCGGTTGCTGCAAACAGAAAAGAAAGGCGGAACGTTTTCTTAGGTATGTGAACATCGTCATTGACAAATACATTGAACTTTTGTACTGATTATTTATTTTTTCTCCGCCAGTTACCTGTACGCTCAAAGCCCAAGGAAAGATGCAAATCTATTGAAATGGCACTGCACTAATGCATTTCAATGTTTTGCTTTCCCTTTTTGCACAGCCCATCAATAAGTTAGCAATGAAAATGATTCCAGCACTCTTATTGGTTTCCGTTTGGAATGCAGTCATCGCAATAAAGAAAAAAGAACGACTGTATCTGCACCATTATTGATATTTACCCTAAACTCAAATGTTTTATGTGTTTCCGTTTTCAAATGCCTTGACACTTGGGGCTCATTTTCCAACTAGGAATACAAGGTGCTAAAGTGCCTGCGATAATGTGTCGTAACACCTCTTTTTCTGATCTGGTCTGATCTGGGGGATTGTCATAATTTTTGCAGGTGGTCTACGATATATATGTTACAGCCCTGCGTTCCTGCACCACCCGCAAAATTGTTTGGTTTAATGTCAGAATGTCATGTCCATACTGGTGTTAAATGATTTCCTATCGAATCCGCCATTCAAAGCACGCACTAAAAGCACGGATAGATTCTATAGAAAAGCCTTGTAATTATTTCCCACAAGCAGGGGGCGTTTACTTTTCTTTCAAGTGCCGAATGGGATTACCACAATAAATGATCTCATGCCCAAATAACCAGACAGAGCCAAATAATATGGCAAAATACTATTTTATTTTCTGTTCAATAAAGCAAGGAAACCTGATTAAAAAACAGATTGTAGCTCACACACTCTCAATGCATTTTGGTTACACAAATGTTTGTATACCTTGACATACGCCAAGTATGACGTCATCCTATGTGGCTAACAGATGAGTCATTTCCCCAACACACTCTCTAATTCTGACTAGAAAAAATGGAGTCCATCAATTTAATAACATTTTCTGAACAATGCTGAGAATGACCCAGCGCCTTGGATTCATGATCAAGTGGGGCGAAAGATGTCGATATATCCAACCGGATCAGCAGCCCCAACCCAGTTCTTTCCAATGCCATCAGCATATGAGTACGCAAATCCAAAAAGGCACTCTCTGTTCAGTAATCGCTACGAAAACGCGACTGTTTCTGATGGAGAAGACTCATATCATCCATGAACTGTTGCAGTTGAGAAGTGGCCATTTTGTTAGTGATTTTCAAAAGAAACAAGGTGTTAGTAATTGGTCTAAGACTGGTGGGATCCTTAGGGTCCAAATCATGTTATTTAATATGGGGGAAACTGCTACATTCTTAAAACTGGGAGCAATAACACCCTGGAAAAAGGTGGCATTTATGAATCTCCTAAAGACGGGCACAAGCATTTCCAAGCTTCTTTACTTGGCTCTGATTTTTCTTTGATCCAATTTCATTCTGCTTGCCTTTTCCACTGTTTTATCAGGGTAAGATATGGAGTGAACCAGTTCTGATGGTTTGGACGATATCCAACTGTTTCATCCGTGAGTGGGCAGTTCTGTGGTGGCACCTGGTGTAGCTAATCAGATTCTAGGGGTAGCACGTGCCAACTCATGCCACTCCCTTGATATGCTGCTGGCACAGTTCAAAAAGCAGGGTTCAAGCTGAGGGAACACACAATTGGAGGCATGTGTAAAATGAGAAACATAGGGGTCATTACGACCCTGGCGGTAAGGGGTTAATGGCACCGGTGCCGTTACTGCTGCATTCCGAGGTCCCTTAGCGGGTCCCACTAAGGCCGGCTGGTAAAACCATATGGTCTCTGTGCTCTGCCCTATCTCCTCCTCTCCCATTAATGGTGGCACTCGCTGGGAAGTTCTCATGGCTTCATTCGACTCCTCTAAAGTCATAATTAATGTCTACCTAAATGACACTGTCATGGTCCAAGGCCCTCAGGCCAATCTCCTCCTCTTTGATAGGCACTTCCCTCGCCTCATCAATTTCCTTTCATCTCCTGCTGTCCCCTCTTCTCCCCCCTTGGCTACCTTGCCGTTGCTCTCCTCCTCCTCCTCTGCCCCTCCGAGGGCTCTTTCTCCTCCACAGGGCGTACCTCTGATCTGTACCCCTCCACGGAAGGTCTTTAAGGCTGGCAACCTTCTTCATATTGCCACTCTCAACTCTCGCTCTGCTGTCAAACACTCCTGTGACATCTGCCACCTCCTTGCAGAACTAGACCTTGATGTCCTTGGTTTTACTGAGGCATGGTTCACGGCCAGCTCAGTCACGAGCTTTGACACTCTCCTCCCCAATGGCTACAAGATCCTCCCAGCACCCAGATCCTCCCGGTCCGGTGGAGGGTAGCCCTGATCTTTCCTGTGTGGATTCCTGCCTCTATCATTCCCACTCAGACCTACTTCTCTTTTGAATGCCTTGTCTGTAGGCTTTCTCTCTCGCCTACCCATTCTCTTTCTGTGGTTACCATCTACCAGCCTCCTGGTCAAATCATTTCTCTCTGAGTGGGCAGACCTCTCCTCCTCCCTCCTGGCCTCTACCATACAACTCCTCCTCCTCGGTGACCTAAATATACATTTAGACTCTCCTTTCTCCTCCTCTGTACTCTTCCGTGACCTCTGCAACTCCCTCTCCCTGTCCATCCTCCCCTCTGGCCCGACTCACTCTGCAGGGCACACACTCGATGTCTTGATCTCCTCTGACCTCCCCCTCTCCATCCCTCTCACCACTCCTCTCTCCTGGAGCGATCACTCCCTCCTCTCATCTCATCTCTCCCTCTCTTCCCAACACTGCCACCTACCTTCTCGAACATCCGGCCCATGAAGCGTGTGTCAGTTGAGGCTTTTGCCACCACTTTCTCCCCCCCCCTCCACCTTTGGGTGTCTCTCATCCTGATACAGCCCTGTCTCTGCTCTACTCTTCAATTTCTAATACGCTTGATGCTCTTGCCCCTGTCATGAGGATCTGTTTGAAGTCCAAAGCCAAGTGCAATTCCTGGTATGACTCTGACCTAGCTACACTTAAATGTAAGTGTAGGGCAGCTGAGAGGAAATGGAGGACTTCCTGTTCATCCTCTGACAAACTGGCCTGTCGCCTGCTACAAAGGCAATACCGACTCTCTTTCCTCACCAAGAAGAGAGTCTGCATTCAAGCTCGTGTCTCTGCGGCATCTAACAACTCGGCCGAACTCTTTAAAATCTGCAAGGAGCTGGCCAACCCTGCTGCAGTCTCTACTCCTCCTGTTGCCTTCCAGGCTCTTTGCAATGCCCTTACCTCTGACTTCATTTAAAAAACCCAGGACATCCTGTCCACCCTCTCCGCCCACACTCCTCCTCTTCTCTCTCCATCTGTGCTTGCTGACCCTCCTTTAGCCACCCTCCCACCATCCTTCTAGACAAGTCCGATCTATGAAAGCCTCTTCAAAACAGGTTCATCCCTGTTCCTCTAAAACCATCAAGGACCACATTGACACCCTCGCTCCAGCCCTTGCTGATTTTTGAAACCACTCCTTTGCCTCTGGATCCTTCCCCTCCCCTCTGAAGCACTCCTTTGTGCATTCCCTTCTCAAGAAACCCACAGCTGATCCTTCTTGTCCAGCTAACTATCACCCAATTTCCATTACTCCCTTTCTTGGCAAACTCTTGGAAAAGTTGGCCATCTCTCAGTTTAACCTTCATTCCAATTCTGTTGGCTGTCTCCATGACCACCAGTCTGGCTTCAGAGCTACCAGAAGCACGGAAACTGCTCTCCTAAACATCTGTGAAGATCTGCTCACCAACCTTGACTCTAACATTCCATCTGTCATCATCGTCCTCGATCTCTCTTCTGCCTTCGACACGGTCAACCATACCATCCTGCTCAACCGTCTCTGTGAAAACCTGGGTATCACTGATCAGGCTCTGTCCTGGCTGACCTCTTTCCTCTCAGATCGACCCTCCAGGTCCAACTTGGGTCCTTCCTTTCATCTATCTTCCTCTCTACCTGTGGTGTTCCCTAGGGGTCTAACCTCTCGCCCTTGCTTTTCAACCAATACCTGGCAACTCTCGCCCACTGCATTGCCATTTTCTGCTCAAATTTCCAGTGCTACGCTGACGACACTCAACTCATTTTCAAGCTGCCCTCTGCCACCTCCTCTCCCTCTCTCATCTCTGATTGCCTAACTGCCATTTAAGATTGGTGTGCCGCCAATGATCTTTGTCTGACTGCCAGCAAGACAGAGATCCTCCTGATCGGCGCACCTTTCCATCCTTTCCCCTCACTCTCTGGCCGGCCTCCCTTGGCCCTCCTCTTACCCCCACCTGTGAGGCTAAGAACCTCGGGGTCATCTTTGACTCCACCCTTTCCTTCTCCGCCCACATCTCTGAGGTCTCTAAAAAGTCACATTTCCGACTGCACCTCCTCAGAGGTACTCTGCCTTTCCTCTCCTTCCCCCAGAAGCTCATGGTATCTCAAGCTCTGGTTCTCTCTAGCTTGGACTACTGTAACAGCCTCTTTCTAAATCTACCTGCCTCTACTCTCTGCCTTCTGCAACTAATCCAGAACAGGACTGCGAGACTTGTCCTTGGCCTCATGCCCTGGGATCGCATCTCTCCAGCTCTGAAATCTCTCCACTGGCTTCCAGTGGATGCAAGGATTAAATTCAAAACCCTCTGCATTGTCCACAAGGCTTTCTGGGGCCTGGGTCCAGAATACCTTCAGCTATCCCTCCGCAAATACCTCCCCTCTCGAGCTCTTTGCTCCTCTACCTCCAACTCACTCAGGGTCAGTCGTTTTTCTAAGAAACAAGCTGGGGGTAGATCTCTGTCTTCAGCTGGGGCCTCCCTCTGGAACAGCCTCCCTGCCACTCTAAAACTTGAGGAGAACCATCTCCGGTTCCGGAAGCACCTCAATACCTTCCTCTTTTCTTCTGCCTTCGCTCCCCCTCTCCCCTGCTGATCTATTCTCTCTTGGCACCGTGCACCTGGCCACCCTCTGTCTTTTGGGCCCAGGTACCTGCTCATCCTGCCACCCTCCTGCACTGCCTCCGGGCTTCCCCTTGCACTGGGGTCTGTATCTGTACCCATACAGCCCCCCCTTTTTCTTCCTGCACTTATCAGACTTACCCTGTCTGCTGCCTTAAACCTAGCACTTGCAAATTGCTGGCTGCATTACCACTGTTTGTTGCCTTTATTATTTATTTATTGTTATTTATCTGTTTCTCCTCTGCTTCACACTTTCCACCTCTCCCCTTCCATGCACTTTTCCCCTTCCCCCTCTCCCATGCACTTGCGCGTTCTCAATTTCAATGGGCCTAGTAAGAACGCTGTTTTGTTCTCCCCTGTTCCCCTCCCTTGCCTTGTCGCGCTCTGAAACACTTTTGTACGAGCGCGATAGAAATAAAATATCAATCAATCAATCAGTCTTGGAGGAGAGGAAGGGGTCGAGAAGGGCCTCCCACTGGGTGACACCATTAATTGGAGTGGAGGAAAAAGGAGCATGTTCCATCAGCACAGCAGTTTCTCCTTAAATTCCTGGCACATTGATTACGTGTCTACATCTTTATTTTCTCCAACGTTTGTCTGACCACTGTTTCTAATGCACAGTGTCGCATTATTCATTGGCAACATGGATACGGGTCCCGCTTCATCTTTGGCCCATTCATGGAGACATTCGTCATTCACTACCTGCATTATCTTCACTGGTGCTGTCATCAATAATTGCGCATTGCATCCCATCATTCTTTCTTCCCACCCTGTGCTGGTGGCTACTTGTCCATATACCAGTCGCTGAGGTCTCTCCCAGCATCCTGGCAATCCTGGTGTTTCCCATGTGTCTGCACAATGCAGTCTCTTTTGTTCAACAATCTTCACCTCTCCTCTATTTGGACCATTCAATGAGTACTGGATAATTTTGCTCTTCGAGTTCAGGTCTTTGATCATTTTTATGTAGGCATCATCACATGAGAACATTCTTTTTGACATCCATCGTAGGGTTGCCCCCGTCCCTTCAAATTGTCCTCTTGTCATGCATGCTGCTAAATGCCTGAGGCACTTTGCATTATGTGTGGGTATTTCACTTGGTATAAATGTTCTGGCTGTTCTCATTGCAAAAGGGATGAGAGAATATACATAACAGCTCTCATCTCCCCACCTTACTCATGTGCTCGTACCATATATGTGCTGACTTATCAAGGTATGCATTTATATCCTGATAATCTTCTCCAGCATTACTTACAAGCCGGTTAATTTGTTTGGAAATAACAAGAAAAAAGTCATTTGTGCTTTTGTTAGTAATAGAAACAGATGTCTCGTTATTGAACAGTCTGTCTATATCATAAAACATCATTTGAGGAAATGCTATAAGAATAAGCAAATAAAAGACAACACATTGTACAAAACACAGTTACAAGAAATATGTCTAAAGAATTCACAAACCTTACTTCGGTTTGCGCATTAAGAAGTCTTTTTGCTAACATGGTGTAGCTTACAACATGGAAGATTCCCATTCTTCTTTATCAACGTTTAGTTACTTCTACATTTTTATAATAACCACACTTTTTTATAACTAAAATTTTAATAATATTGCAATAATGATTTTAAGGATAAAGATGTCTTTCTTTGGATTTCCAAAAAATAGAACAATATTAGTGTTTCAACAGCAGACAAAAATGTGTGCAACGTTATTGGCAACATAAAGTGCTTTGTGCTCTTCTGTTCTTCCTAACATTGTCTCTTTTACCTAACAGGTATAATTCTGTGAACACTGAAAAGTTGATCTGTTTCCCTTTAAACTTGGTAATAATCAAACAGTGGAATTGTTTTTATTTTAATGACTCCTGTTGGCTGTTGGTAGTCGATCTGGTCTGCATACACGGAAGTTCTTCTCTTGCTTCACTGTCAATGTTTCCCAGAGGGCTAGTGTCTCTCTTCATAAAGCTTTACAAAATTCAGATGCAACCAAGCACGTCTTCCTTGAATCTTAACTGCATGGGGTTGACCTCCTCTACTAGGTACCTTCCTTCAAATCGGGGCTTATGCCAAGTACAGACAAAGCTTTTGATGAGGACTTGGTCTCCAGGAGACAAACTAAATGGTTTCAAAAGTTTGATAGGGTTGATCATTTGGCTGTCTTCTTTAATCTTCTTTCACCCTTCCATCCGATTTTTTATCTGCTGGGATATAAAAGAAACAATTGCAGTCATATTTTTCAAATAGTCATGCATCTCATCCCCTAATGTTTTTGCTACACTGTAAAGGATTTCTATCAGGCACACACCCAGGTCTCGCCTAGCATGTAGTGCGCAATAAAACCCTTATTTTATTTGTGTCCATAGGTTCAACATTCTGAATGATATACCACTCATATCACACCTCACACCCTTCTCAAAATACCCCCCAGGTCACACTGAACCAGGAATCAGGCTAGTTTGTAAAGGTAAATATCTATTTATTTATTTATGTATTTAATATTCAAATCACACATATGTTTAAAATATATATATATATATATATATGCATATATATATATATATATATATATATATTACATGGCCACGGTAGTGGCCATGTAGTTATGGTTAAGTTGCTGTTTCCATAGGAAGAGCACTTTTTGGGTGGCTTATAACTTCGCTCTCCCTGGACGGATCCTCACCAAACTTTGCAGGAAAAGTATTTGGGTCAATCTGAATTATTTTGCCAAGTTTGGTGAGGATTTGTCCAGGGGAGGGCAAAGTTATAGGGGGGTCCCAAAACTTTTTTTTTCCCATAAACATAATGGGAAAAAACTTTGCTCATGCCTACAGCCCAAACCGCTGGATGGATTTACACCAAATTAGCGGCAGGAGTGGCGGCTTGGTCCCGAAAGCGTGCTTTGCTTTATTTGGTGTACATCCGTCCAGTAGTTTTTAAAAAAATGACAAAAATGTAAGTGAAAAAAATTAGTGATATCTGTGTTCGCTCGCGGACACACTTCCCTGTTCGCTCCGCGGACAGGACGGTGATTGGGCAAGCAGCTTGTGTGATGTCCGCGGACATCTGACGTGCTCTCTCATTGGATGCGTAAAAGCGTGCAGTGCGTCTGGCTTCAGAGACGCTCGCCATCTTTGTTCCCCGCATGAGAGGCTTTGTATCCCACCTGCACAGTAAGTCCCCCACCCCCGCTCATGCCCGTGTCTGTCATCTGCTCCTCCCACCCCCCACTCATGTCTGTGTGTCTTTCTCCCTCCCGCCCACCCCCCGCTCATGTCCGTGTGTCTTTCTCCCTCCCGTCCACCCCCCGCTCATGTCCGTGTGTCTTTCTCCCTCCCGCCCACCCCCCGCTCATGTCCGTGTGTGTTTCTCCCTCCCGCCCACCCCCCGCTCATGTCCGTGTGTCTTTCTCCCTCCCGCCCACCCCCCGCTCATGCCCTGCTCGTCTCTCCCAACCACCCACCCCCCGCTCTTGCCCCGTGTGTCTCTCCCACCCCCGTGTGTCTCTACCACCCGCTGCTCATGTCTGTGTGTTTCTCCATACCCGCCGCCCGCTCATGTCCGTGTGTCTCTCCCCACCCGCCGCCCACCCCCCGCTCATGTCCGTATGTCTCTCACCACCTGCCGCCCACCCCCGCTCATGTCCGTGTGTCTCTCCCCACCCCGCTCATGTCCGCGTGTCTCTCCCCTCCCGCCCACCCCCGCTCATGCCCCGTGTGTCTCTCCCCCTCCGGCCCACTCCCCGCTCATGCCCCATGTGTCTCTCTCTCCTTCCCCCCACACCCCACTCATGCCCCGTGTGTCTCTCTCCCTCCCCCCCACCCATGCCCCATGTGTCTCTCCCCCTCCCGCCCACCCCCCGCTCATGCCCCGTGTGTCTCTCCCCCTCCTGCCCACACCCTGCTCATGCCCCGCATGTCTCTCCCCTTCCCCCACCCCCGCTCTTGCCCCGTGTCTGTTTCCGCCTCCCGCCCACCCCCCCTCTTGCCCCGTGTCTCTTTCCCCCTCCCGCCCACCCCTGATCTTGGCCCATGTCTCTTTCCCCCTCCTGCCCACCCCCGATCTTGGCCCGTGTCTCTTTCCCCCTCCCGCCCATCCCCGATTTTGGCCCGTGTCTCTTTCCCCCTCCCACCCACCCCCGTTCTTGCCCCGTGTCTCTTTCCCCCTCCCGCCCACCCCCGCTCTTGCCCCATGTCTCTTTCCACCTTCTGCCCACCCCCGCTCTTGCCCCGTGTCTCTTTCCCCCTCCCGCCCACCCCCGCTCTTGCCCCGTGTCTCTTTCCCCCTCCCGCCCACCCCCGCTCTTGCCTTGTGTCTCTTTCCCCCCTCCCGACCACCCCCGCTCTTGCCCCCTCCCGCCCACCCCCGCTCTTTCCCCCTCCCGCCCACCCCGCTCTTGCCCCGTGTCTCTTTCCCCCTCCCGCCCACCCCCGCTCTTGCCCCGTGTCTCTTTCCCCCTCCCGCCCACCCCCGCTCTTGCCCCGTGTCTCTTTCCCCCTCCCGCCAACCCTCGCTCTTGCCCCGTGTCTTTTTCCCCCTCCCGCCCACCCCTGCTCTTGCCCCATGTCTCTTTCCCCCTCCCGCCCACCCCTGCTCTTGCCCCATGTCTCTTTCCCCATCCCGCCCACCCCCGCTCTTGCCCCGTGTCTCTTTCCCCCTCCCACCCACCCCCGCTCTTTCCCCTTCCCGCCCACCCCCACCCATGCCCCGTGTGTCTCTCCCCCTCCCGCCCACCCCACGCTCATGCTCCGTGTGTCTCTCCCCCTCCCGCCCACCCCCCGCTCATGCACTGCATGTCTCTCCCCTTCCCCCACCCCCCGCTCATGCCCTGTGTCTCATTCCCCCTCCCACCCACCCCCGCTCTTGCCCCGTGTCTCTTTCCCCCTCCTGCCCACCCCCGATCTTGGCCCGTGTCTCTTTCCCCCTCCCGCCCACCCCCGCTCTTGTCCCATGTCTCTTTCCCCCCTCCCGCCCACCCCCGCTCTTGCCCCGTGTCTCTTTCCCCCTCCCGCCCACCCCCGCTCTTGCCCCGTGTCTCTTTCCCCCTCCCGCCCACCCCCGCTCTTGCCCCGTGTCTCTTTCCCCGTCCTGCCCATCCCCGCTCTTGCCCCGTGTCTCTTTCCCCCTCCCACCCACCCCCGCTCTTGCCACGTGTCTCTTTCCCCCTCCGGCCCACCCCCGCTCTTGCCCCGTGTCTCTTTCCCCCTCCCGCCCACCCCCGCTCTTGCCCCGTGTCTCTTTCCCCGTCCCGCCCATCCCCGCTCTTGCCCCGTGTCTCTTTCCCCCTCCCACCCAGCCCCGCTCTTGCCCCGTGTCTCTTTCCCCCTCCCACCCACCCCCGCTCTTGCCCCCTCCCGCCTACCCCGCTCTTGCCCCGTGTCTCTTTCCCCCTCCCGCCCACCCCCGCTCTTGCCCCGTGTCTCTTTCCCCCTCCCGCCCACCCCCGCTCTTGCCCCGTGTCTCTTTCCCCCTCCCGCCCACCCCCGCTCTTGCCCCATGTCTCTTTCCCCCTCCTGCCCACCCCCGCTCTTGCCCCGTGTCTCTTTCCCCCTCCCGCCCACCCCCGCCCTTGCCCCGTGTCTCTTTCCCCCTCCCGCCCACCCCCGCTCTTGCCCCGTGTCTCTTTCCCCCTCCCGCCCACCCCCGCTCTTGCCCCCTCCCGTCCACCCCCGCTCTTACCCCCTCCTGCCCACCCCCGCTCTTGCCCCGTGTCTCTTTCCCCCTCCTGCCCACCCCCGCTCTTGCCCCGTGTCTCTTTCCCCCTCCCGCCCACCCCCGCTCTTGCCCCGTGTCTCTTTCCCCCTCCCGCCCACCCCCGCTCTTGCCCCATGTCTCTTTCCCCCTCCTGCCCACCCCCGCTCTTGCCCCGTGTCTTTTTCCCCCTCCCACCCACCCCTGCTCTTGCACCATGTCTCTTTCCCCCTCCCGCCCACCCCCGCTCTTGCCCCGTGTCTCTTTCTCCCTCCCGCCCACCCCCGCTCTTGCCCCCTCCCGTCCACCCCCGCTCTTACCCCCTCCTGCCCACCCCCGCTCTTGCCCCGTGTCTCTTTCCGCCTCCTGCCCACCCCCGCTCTTGCCCCGTGTCTCTTTCCCCCTCCTGCCCACCCCCGCTCTTGCCCCGTGTCTCTTTCCCCCTCCCGCCCACCCCCGCTCTTGCCCCGTGTCTCTTTCCCCCTCCCGCCCACCCCCGCTCTTGCCCCGTGTCTCTTTCCCCCTCCTGCCCACCCCCGCTCTTGCCCCGTGTCTTTTTCCCCCTCCCACCCACCCCTGCTCTTGCCCCATGTCTCTTTCCCCCTCCCGCCCACCCCCGCTCTTGCCCCGTGTCTCTTTCCCCCTCCTGCCCACCCCCGCTCTTGCCCCGTGTCTTTTTCCCCCTCCCACCCACCCCTGCTCTTGCCCCATGTCTCTTTCCCCCTCCCGCCCACCCCCGCTCTTGCCCCTTGTCTTTTTCCCCCTCCCGCCCACCCCCGATCTTGGCCCGTGTCTCTTTCCCCCTCCCGCCCACCCCCGTTCTTGCCCCGTTTCTCTTTCCCCCTCCCGCCCACCCCCGTTCTTGCCCCGTGTCTCTTTCCCCCTCCCGCCCACCCCCGCTCTTGCCCCATGTCTCTTTCCACCTCCCGCCCACCCCCGCTCTTGCCCCGTGTCTCTTTCCCCTCCCGCCCACCCTCGCTCTTGCCTCGTGTCTCTTTCCCCCTCCCACCCACCCCCTGCTCATGCCTCATGTGTCTCTCTCTCCTTCCCCCCACACCCCATTCATGCCCCTTGTGTCTCTCTCCCTCCCCCCCACCCATGCCCCATGTGTCTCTCCCCCTCCCGCCCACCCCCTGCTCATGCCCCATGTGTCTCTCCCCCTCCCGCCCACCCCCCACTCATGCCCGCATGTCTCTCACCTTCCCCCACCCCCCGCTCATGCCCCGTGTGTCTGTCTCCCTCCACCCAACCCCCGCTCTTGCCGCGTGTGTCTGTCTCCCTCCCGCCCACCCCCGCTCTTGCCCCGTGTCTCTTTCCCCCTCCCGCCCACCCCCGCTCTTGCTCCGTGTCTCTTTCCCCCTCCCGCCCACCCCCGATCTTGGCCCGTGTCTCTTTCCCCCTCCCGCCCACCCCCGATCTTGGCCCGTGTCTCTTTCCCCCTCCCGCCCACCCCCGATCTTGCCCCGTGTCTCTTTCCCCCTCCCGCCAACCCCCGTTCTTGCCCCGTGTCTCTTTCCCCCTCCCGCCCACCCCCGCTCTTGCCCCATGTCTCTTTCCGGCCTCCCGCCCACCCCCGCTCTTGCCCTGTGTCTCTTTCCCCCTCCCGCACACCCCCGCTCTTGCCCCGTGTCTCTTTACCCCTCCCGCCCACCCCCGCTCTTGCCTCGTGTCTCTTTCCCCCTCCCGACCACCCCCGCTCTTGCCCCCCCTCCCGCCCACCCCCGCTCTTTCCCCCTCCCACCCACCCCGCTCTTGCCCCGTGTCTCTTTCCCCCTCCCGCCCACCCCCGCTCTTGCCCCGTGTCTCTTTCCCCCTCCCGCCCACCCCCGCTCTTGCCCCGTGTCTCTTTCCCCCTCCCGCCCACCCTCGCTCTTGCCCTGTGTCTTTTTCCCCCTCCCGCCCACCCCTGCTCTTGCCCCATGTCTCTTTTCCCATGCCGCCCACCCCTGCTCTTGCCCCATGTCTCTTTCCCCCTCCCGCCCACCCCCGCTCTTGCCCCGTGTCTCTTTCCCCCTCCCACCCACCCCCGCTCTTTCCCCTTCCCGCCCACCCCCACCCATGCCCCGTGTGTCTCTCCCCCTCCCGCCCACCCCCGCTCATGCTCCGTGTGTCTCTCCCTCTCCCGCCCACCCCCCGCTCATGCCCTGCATGTCTCTCCCCTTCCCCCACCCCCCGCTCATGCCCTGTGTCTCATTCCCCCTCCCACCCACCCCCGCTCTTGCCCCATATCTCTTTCCCCCTCCCTCCCACCCCCGCTCTTGCCCCATGTCTCTTTCCCCCTCCCGCCCACCCCCGCTCTTGCCCCGTGTCTCTTTCCCCCTCCCGCCCACCCCCGCTCTTGCCCCGTGTCTCTTTCCCCCTCCCGCCCACCCCCGCTCTTGCCCCGTGTCTCTTTCCCCGTCCCGCCCATCCCCGCTCTTGCCCCGTGTCTCTTTCCCCCTCCCACCCACCCCCGCTCTTGCCACGTGTCTCTTTCCCCCTCCGGCCCACCCCCGCTCTTGCCCCGTGTCTCTTTCCCCCTCCCGCCCACCCCCGCTCTTGCCCCGTGTCTCTTTCCCCGTCCCGCCCATCCCCGCTCTTGCCCCGTGTCTCTTTCCCACTCCCACCCACCCCCGCTCTTGCCCCGTGTCTCTTTCCCCCTCCCGCCCACCCCCGCTCTTGCCCCCTCCCGCCTACCCCGCTCTTGCCCCGTGTCTCTTTCCCCCTCCCGCCCACCCCCGCTCTTGCCCCGTGTCTCTTTCCCCCTCCGGCCCACCCCCGCTCTTGCCCCATGTCTCTTTCCCCCTCCTACCCACCCCCGCTCTTGCCCCATGTCTCTTTCCCCCTCCCGCCCACCCCCGCTCTTGCCCCGTGTCTCTTTCCCCCTCCCGCCCACCCCCGCTCTTGCCCCGTGTCTCTTTCCCCCTCCCCCGCTCTTGCCCCCTCCCGTCCACCCCCGCTCTTACCCCTCCTGCCCACCCCCGCTCTTGCCCCGTGTCTCTTTCCCCCTCCTGCCCACCCCCGCTCTTGCCCCGTGTCTCTTTCCCCCTCCCGCCCACCCCCGCTCTTGCCCCGTGTCTCTTTCCCCCTCCCGCCCACCCCCGCTCTTGCCCCGTGTCTCTTTCCCCCTCCCGCCCACCCCCGCTCTTGCCCCGTGTCTTTTCCCCCCTCCCACCCACCCCTGCTCTTGCCCCATGTCTCTATCCCCCTCCCGCCCACCCCCGCTCTTGCCCCGTGTCTCTTTCCCCCTCCCGCCCACCCCCGCTCTTGCACCCTCCCGCCCACCCCCGCTCTTGCCCCGTGTCTCTTTCCCCCTCCCGCCCACCCCCGCTCTTGCCCCTTGTCTTTTTCCCCCTCCCGCCCACCCCCGATCTTGGCCCGTGTCTCTTTCCCCCTCCCGCCCACCCCCGTTCTTGCCCCGTGTCTCTTTCCCCCTCCCGCCCACCCCCGTTCTTGCCCCGTGTCTCTTTCCCCCTCCCGCCCACCCCCGCTCTTGCCCCATGTCTCTTTCCACCTCCCGCCCACCCCCGCTCTTGCCCCGTGTCTCTTTCCCCTCCCGCCCACCCCCGCTCTTGCCTCGTGTCTCTTTCCCCCTCCCACCCACCCCCTGCTCATGCCTCATGTGTCTCTCTCTCCTTCCCCCCACACCCCATTCATGCCCCGTGTGTCTCTCTCCCTCCCCCCCACCCATGCCCCATGTGTCTCTCCCCCTCCCGCCCACCCCCCACTCATGCCCCATGTGTCTCTCCCCCTCCCGCCCACCCCCCACTCATGCCCTCATGTCTCTCACCTTCCCCCACCCCCCGCTCATGCCCCGTGTGTCTGTCTCCCTCCACCCGACCCCGCTCTTGCCGCGTGTGTCTGTCTCCCTCCCGCCCACCCCCGCTCTTGCCCCGTGTCTCTTTCCCCTTCCCGCCCACCCCCGCTCTTGCCCCGTGTCTCTTTCCCCCTCCCGCCCACCCCCGATCTTGGCCCATGTCTCTTTCCCCCTCCCGCCCACCCCCGATCTTGGCCGTGTCTCTTTCCCCCTCCCGCCCACCCCCGATCTTGCCCCGTGTCTCTTTCCCCCTCCCGCCCACCCCCGCTCTTGCCCCATGTCTCTTTCCGGCCTCCCGCCCACCCCCGCTCTTGCCCCGTGTCTCTTTCCCCCTCCCGCACACCCCCGCTCTTGCCCCGTGTCTCTTCCCCCTCCCGCCCACCCCCGCTCTTGCCTCGTGTCTCTTTCCCCCTCCCGACCACCCCCGCTCTTGCCCCCTCCCGCCCACCCCCGCTCTTTCCCCCTCACGCCCACCCCGCTCTTGCCCCGTGTCTCTTTCCCCCTCCCGCCCACCCCCGCTCTTGTCCCGTGTCTCTTTCCCCCTCCCGCCCACACCCGCTCTTGCCCCGTGTCTCTTTCCCCCTCCCGCCCACCCTCGCTCTTGCCCCGTGTCTTTTTCCCCCTCCCGCCCACCCCTGCTCTTGCCCCATGTCTCTTTCCCCCTCCCGCCCACCCCTGCTCTTGCCCCATGTCTCTTTCCCCCTCCCGCTCACCCCCGCTCTTGCCCCGTGTCTCTTTCCCCCTCCCACCCACCCCCGCTCTTTCCCCTTCCCGCCCACCCCCACCCATGCCCCGTGTGTCTCTCCCCCTCCCGCCCACGCCCCGCTCATGCTCCGTGTGTCTCTCCCCCTCCCGCCCACCCCCCGCTCATGCCCTGCATGTCTCTCCCCTTCCCCCACCCCCTGCTCATGCCCTGTGTCTCTTTCCCCCTCCCACCCACCCCCGCTCTTGCCCCGTGTCTCTTTCCCCCTCCCGCCCACCCCCGATCTTGGCCCGTGTCTCTTTCCCCCTCCCGCCCACCCCCGCTCTTGCCCCTTGTCTCTTTCCCCCTCCCGCCCACCCCCCGCTCTTGCCCCGTGTCTCTTTCCCCGTCCCGCCCATCCCCGCTCTTGCCCCGTGTCTCTTTCCCCCTCCCACCCACCCCCGCTCTTGCCACGTGTCTCTTTCCCCCTCCGGCCCACCCCCGCTCTTGCCCCGTGTCTCTTTCCCCCTCCCGCCCACCCCCGCTCTTGCCCCGTGTCTCTTTCCCCGTCCCGCCCATCCCCGCTCTTGCCCCGTGTCTCTTTCCCACTCCCACCCACCCCCGCTCTTGCCCCGTGTCTCTTTCCCCCTCCCGCCCACCCCCGCTCTTGCCCCCTCCCGCCCACCCCCGCTCTTGCCCCGTGTCTCTTTCCCCCTCCCGCCCACCCCCGCTCTTGTCCCGTGTCTCTTTCCCCCTCCCGCCCACCCCCGCTCTTGCCCCGTGTCTCTTTCCCCCTCCCGCCCACCCTCGCTCTTGCCCCGTGTCTTTTTCCCCCTCCCGCCCACCCCTGCTCTTGCCCCATGTCTCTTTCCCCCTCCCGCCCACCCCCGATCTTGGCCCATGTCTCTTTCCCCCTCCCGCCCATCCCCGATCTTGGCCCGTGTCTCTTTCCCCCTCCCGCCCACCCCCGCTCTTGCCCCATGTCTCTTTCCGGCCTCCCGCCCACCCCCGCTCTTGCCCCGTGTCTCTTTCCCCCTCCCGCACACCCCCGCTCTTGCCCCGTGTCTCTTTCCCCCTCCCGCCCACCCCCGCTCTTGCCTCGTGTCTCTTTCCCCCTCCCGACCACCCCCGCTCTTGCCCCCTCCCACCCACCCCCGCTCTTTCCTCCTCCCGCCCACCCCGCTTTTGCCCCGTGTCTCTTTCCCCCTCCCGCCCACCCCCGCTCTTGCCCCGTGTCTCTTTCCCCCTTCCCGCCCACCCCCACCCATGCCCCGTGTGTCTCTCCCCCTCCCGCCCACCCCCCGCTCATGCTCCGTGTGTCTCTCCCTCTCCCGCCCACCCCCCGCTCATGCCCTGCATGTCTCTCCCCTTCCCCCACCCCCCGCTCATGCCCTGTGTCTCATTCCCCCTCCCACCCACCCCCGCTCTTGCCCCATGTCTCTTTCCCCTCCCTCCCACCCCCGCTCTTGCCCCATGTCTCTTTCCCCCTCCCGCCCACCCCCGCTCTTGCCCCGTGTCTCTTTCCCCCTCCCGCCCACCCCCGCTCTTGCCCCGTGTCTCTTTCCCCCTCCCGCCCACCCCCGCTCTTGCCCCGTGTCTCTTTCCCCGTCCCGCCCATCCCCGCTCTTGCCCCGTGTCTCTTTCCCCCTCCCACCCACCCCCGCTATTGCCACGTGTCTCTTTCCCCCTCCGGCCCACCCCCGCTCTTGCCCCGTGTCTCTTTCCCCTCCCGCCCACCCCCGCTCTTGCCCCGTATCTCTTTCCCCGTCCCGCCCATCCCCGCTCTTGCCCCGTGTCTCTTTCCCACTCCCACCCACCCCCGCTCTTGCCCCGTGTCTCTTTCCCCCTCCCGCCCACCCCCGCTCTTGCCCCCTCCCGCCTACCCCGCTCTTGCCCCGTGTCTCTTTCCCCCTCCCGCCCACCCCCGCTCTTGCCCCGTGTCTCTTTCCCCCTCCCGCCCACCCCCGCTCTTGCCCCATGTCTCTTTCCCCCTCCTGCCCACCCCCGCTCTTGCCCCGTGTCTCTTTCCCCCTCCCGCCCACCCCCCGCTCATGCCCTGCATGTCTCTCCCCTTCCCCCACCCCCCGCTCATGCCCTGTGTCTCATTCCCCCTCCCACCCACCCCCGCTCTTGCCCCATGTCTCTTTCCCCCTCCCTCCCACCCCCGCTCTTGCCCCATGTCTCTTTCCCCCTCCCGCCCACCCCCGCTCTTGCCCCGTGTCTCTTTCCCCCTCCCGCCCACCCCCGCTCTTGCCCCGTGTCTCTTTCCCCCTCCCGCCCACCCCCGCTCTTGCCCCGTGTCTCTTTCCCCGTCCCGCCCATCCCCGCTCTTGCCCCGTGTCTCTTTCCCCCTCCCACCCACCCCCGCTCTTGCCACGTGTCTCTTTCCCCCTCCGGCCCACCCCCGCTCTTGCCCCGTGTCTCTTTCCCCCTCCCGCCCACCCCCGCTCTTGCCCCGTGTCTCTTTCCCCGTCCCGCCCATCCCCGCTCTTGCCCCGTGTCTCTTTCCCACTCCCACCCACCCCCGCTCTTGCCCCGTGTCTCTTTCCCCCTCCCGCCCACCCCCGCTCTTGCCCCCTCCTGCCTACCCCGCTCTTGCCCCGTGTCTCTTTCCCCCTCCCGCCCACCCCCGCTCTTGCCCCGTGTCTCTTTCCCCCTCCCGCCCACCCCCGCTCTTGCCCCATGTCTCTTTCCCCCTCCTGCCCACCCCCGCTCTTGCCCCGTGTCTCTTTCCCCCTCCCGCCCACCCCCGCTCTTGCCCCGTGTCTCTTTCCCCCTCCCGCCCACCCCCGCTCTTGCCCAGTGTCTCTTTCCCCCTCCCCCGCTCTTGCCCCCTCCCGTCCACCACCGCTCTTACCCCTCCTGCCCACCCCCACTCTTGCCCCGTGTCTCTTTCCCCCTCCTGCCCACCCCCGCTCTTGCCCCGTGTCTCTTTCCCCCTCCCGCCCACCCCCGCTCTTGCCCCGTGTCTCTTTCCCCCTCCCGCCCACCCCCGCTCTTGCCCCGTGTCTTTTCCCCCCTCCCACCCACCCCTGCTCTTGCCCCATGTCTCTATCCCCCTCCCGCCCACCCCCGCTCTTGCCCCGTGTCTCTTTCCCCCTCCCGCCCACCCCCGCTCTTGCACCCTCCCGCCCACCCCCGCTCTTGCCCGTGTCTCTTTTCCCCTCCCGCCCACCCCCGCTCTTGCCCCTTGTCTTTTTCCCCCTCCCGCCCACCCCCGATCTTGGCCCGTGTCTCTTTCCCCCTCCCGCCCACCCCCGTTCTTGCCCCGTGTCTCTTTCCCCCTCCCGCCCACCCCCGTTCTTGCCCCGTGTCTCTTTCCCCCTCCCGCCCACCCCCGCTCTTGCCCCATGTCTCTTTCCACCTGCCGCCCACCCCCGCTCTTGCCCCGTGTCTCTTTCCCCTCCCGCCCACCCCCGCTCTTGCCTCGTGTCTCTTTCCCCCTCCCACCCACCCCCTGCTCATGCCTCATGTGTCTCTCTCTCCTTCCCCCCACACCCCATTCATGCCCCGTGTGTCTCTCTCCCTCCCCCCCACCCATGCCCCATGTGTCTCTCCCCCTCCCGCCCACCCCCCACTCATGCCCTCATGTCTCTCACCTTCCCCCACCCCCCGCTCATGCCCCGTGTCTCTGTCTCCCTCCACCCGACCCCCGCTCTTGCCGCGTGTGTCTGTCTCCCTCCCGCCCACCCCCGCTCTTGCCCCGTGTCTCTTTCCCCCTCCCGCCCACCCCCGCTCTTGCCCCGTGTCTCTTTCCCCCTCCCGCCCACCCCCGATCTTGGCCCATGTCTCTTTCCCCCTCCCGCCCACCCCCGATCTTGGCCCGTGTCTCTTTCCCCCTCCCGCCCACCCCCGATCTTGCCCCGTGTCTCTTTCCCCCTCCCGCCCACCCCCGCTCTTGCCCCATGTCTCTTTCCGGCCTCCCGCCCACCCCCGCTCTTGCCCCGTGTCTCTTTCCCCCTCCCGCACACCCCCGCTCTTGCCCCGTGTCTCTTCCCCCTCCCGCCCACCCCCGCTCTTGCCTCGTGTCTCTTTCCCCCTCCGGACCACCCCCGCTCTTGCCCCCTCCCGCCCACCCCCGCTCTTTCCCCCTCACGCCCACCCCGCTCTTGCCCCGTGTCTCTTTCCCCCTCCCGCCCACCCCCACTCTTGTCCTGTGTCTCTTTCCCCCTCCCGCCCACCCCCGCTCTTGCCCCGTGTCTCTTTCCCCCTCCCGCCCACCCTCGCTCTTGCCCCGTGTCTTTTTCCCCCTCCCGCCCACCCCTGCTCTTGCCCCATGTCTCTTTCCCCCTCCCGCCCAACCCTGCTCTTGCCCCATGTCTCTTTCCCCCTCCCGCTCACCCCCGCTCTTGCCCCGTGTCTCTTTCCCCCTCCCACCCACCTCCGCTCTTTCCCCTTCCCGCCCACCCCCACCCATGCCCCGTGTGTCTCTCCCCCTCCCGCCCACGCCCCGCTCATGCTCCGTGTGTCTCTCCCCCTCCCGCCCACCCCCCGCTCATGCCCTGCATGTCTCTCCCCTTCCCCCACCCCCTGCTCATGCCCTGTGTCTCTTTCCCCCTCCCACCCACCCCCGCTCTTGCCCCGTGTCTCTTTCCCCCTCCCGCCCACCCCCGCTCTTGCCCCTTGACTCTTTCCCCCTCCCGCCCAACCCCGCTCTTGCCCCGTGTCTCTTTCCCCCTCCCGCCCACCCCCGCTCTTGCCCCCTCCCGTCCACCCCCGCTCTTACCCCTCCTGCCCATCCCCGCTCTTGCCCCGTGTCTCTTTCCCCCTCCTGCCCACCCCCGCTCTTGCCCTGTGTCTCTTTCCCCCTCCCGCCCACCCCCACTCTTGCCCCGTGTCTCTTTCCCCCTCCCGCCCACCCCCACTCTTGCCCCGTGTCTCTTTCCCCTTCCCTCCCACCCCCGCTCTTGCCCCGTGTCTTTTTCCCCCTCCCACCCACCCCTGCTCTTGCCCCATGTCTCTTTCCCCCTCCCGCCCACCCTCGCTCTTGCCCCGTGTCTCTTTCCCCCTCCTGCCCACCCCCGCTCTTGCACCCTCCCGCCCACCCCCGCTCTTGCCCCGTGTCTCTTTCCCCCTCCCGCCCACCCCCGCTCTTGCCCCTTGTCTTTTTCCCCCTCGCGCCCACCCCCGATCTTGGCCCGTGTCTCTTTCCCCCTCCCGCCCACCCCCGTTCTTGCCCCGTGTCTCTT
Source organism: Ambystoma mexicanum (assembly GCF_040938575.1). Lineage (NCBI taxonomy): Eukaryota > Metazoa > Chordata > Amphibia > Caudata > Ambystomatidae > Ambystoma > Ambystoma mexicanum. The sequence continues at coordinate 107,787,785 of NC_090937.1, forward strand.
TCCCCCTCCCGCCCACCCCCGTTCTTGCCCCGTGTCTCTTTCCCCCTCCCGCCCACCCCCGCTCTTGCCCCATGTCTCTTTCCACCTCCCGCCCACCCCCGCTCTTGCCCCGTGTCTCTTTCCCCTCCCGCCCACCCCCGCTCTTGCCTCGTGTCTCTTTCCCCCCTCCCACCCACCCCCTGCTCATGCCTCATGTGTCTCTCTCTCCTTCCCCCCACACCCCATTCATGCCCCGTGTGTCTCTCTCCCTCCCCCCCACCCATGCCCCATGTGTTTCTCCCCCTCCCGCCCACCCCCCGCTCATGCCCCATGTGTCTCTCCCCCTCCCGCCCACCCCCCACTCATGCCCGCATGTCTCTCACCTTCCCCCACCCCCTGCTCATGCCCTGTGTGTCTGTCTCCCTCCACCCGACCCCCGCTCTTGCCGCGTGTGTCTGTCTCCCTCCCGCCCACCCCCGCTCTTGCGCCGTGTCTCTTTCCCCCTCCCGCCCACCCCCGCTCTTGCCCCGTGTCTCTGTCCCCCTCCCGCCCACCCCCGTTCTTGGCCCATGTCTCTTTCCCCCTCCCGCCCATCCCCGATCTTGGCCCGTGTCTCTTTCCCCCTCCCGCCCACCCCCGATCTTGCCCCGTGTCTCTTTCACCCTCCTGCCCACCCCCGCTCTTGCCCCATGTCTCTTTCCGGCCTCCCGCCCACCCCGCTCTTGCCCCGTGTCTCTTTCCCCCTCCCGCACACCCCCGCTCTTGCCCCGTGTCTCTTTCCCCCTCCCGCCCACCCCCGCTCTTGCCTCGTGTCTCTTTCCCCCTCCCGACCACCCCCGCTCTTGCCCCCACCCGCCCACCCCCGCTCTTTCCCCCTCCCGCCCACCCCGCTCTTGCCCCGTGTCTCTTTCCCCCTCCCGCCCACCCCCGCTCTTGCCCCGTGTCTCTTTCCCCCTCCCGCCCACCCCCGCTCTTGCCCCGTGTCTCTTTCCCCCTCCCGCCCACCCTCGCTCTTGCCCCGTGTCTTTTTCCCCCTCCCGCCCACCCCTGCTCTTGCCCCATGTCTCTTTCCCCATCCCGCCCACCCCTGCTCTTGCCCCATGTCTCTTTCCCCCTCCCGCCCACCCCCGCTCTTGCCCCGTGTCTCTTTCCCCCTCCCACCCAGCCCCGCTCTTTCCCCTTCCCGCCCACCCCCACCCATGCCCCGTGTGTCTCTCCCCCTCCCGCCCACCCACCGCTCATGCTCCGTGTGTCTCTCCCCCTCCCGCCCACCCCCCGCTCATGCCCTGCATGTCTCTCCCCTTCCCCCACCCCCCGCTCATGCCCTGTGTCTCTTTCCTCCTCCCACCCACCCCAGCTCTTGCCCCGTGTCTGTTTCCCCCTCCCGCCCACCCCCGATCTTGGCCTGTGTCTCTTTCCCCCTCCCGCCCACCCCCGCTCTTGGCCCATCTCTCTTTCCCCCTCCCGCCCACCCCCCGCTCTTGCCTGTGTCTCTTTCCCCCTCCCGCCCACCCCCGCTCTTGCCCCGTGTCTCTTACCCCCTCCCGCCCACCCCCGCTCTTGCCCCGTGTCTCTTTCCCCGTCCCGCCCATCCCCGCTCTTGCCCCGTGTCTCTTTCCCCCTCCCACAGACCCCCGCTCTTGCCCCGTGTCTCTTTCCGGCCTCCCGCCCACCCCCGCTCTTGCCCCGTGTCTCTTTCCCCCTCCCGCACACCCCCGCTCTTGCCCCATGTCTCTTTCCCCCTCCCGCCCACCCCCGCTCTTGCCTCGTGTCTCTTTCCCCCTCCCGACCACCCCCGCTCTTGCCCCCTCCCGCCCACCCCCGCTCCTTCCCCCTCCCGCCCACCCCGCTCTTGCCCCGTGTCTCTTTCCCCCTCCCACCCACCCCCGCTCTTGCCCCGTGTCTCTTTCCCCCTCCCGCCCACCCCCGCTCTTGCCCCGTGTCTCTTTCCCCCTCCCGCGCACCCTCGCTCTTGCCCCGTGTCTTTTTCCCCCTCCCGCCCACCCCTGCTCTTGCCCCATGTCTCTTTCCCCCTCCCGCCCACCCCTGCTCTTGCCCCATGTCTCTTTCCCCCTCCCGCCCACCCCCGCTCTTGCCCCGTGTCTCATTCCCCCTCCCACCCACCCCCGCTCTTTCCCCTTCCCGCCCACCCCCACCCATGCCCCGTGTGTCTCTCCCCCTCCCGCCCACCCCCCGCTCATGCTCCGTGTGTCTCTCCCCCTCCCGCACACCCCCCGCTCATGCCCTGCATGTCTCTCCCCTTCCCCCACCCCCCGCTCATGCCCTGTGTCTCTTTCCTCCTCCCACTCACCCCCCGCTCTTGTCCCGTGTCTCTTTCCCCCTCCCGCCCACCCCAGATCTTGGCCCGTGTCTCTTTCCCTTTCCCGCCCACCCCCGCTCTTGCCCCGTGTCTCTTTCCGTCTCCCGCCCACCCCCCGCTCTTGCCTGTGTCTCTTTCCCCCTCCCGCCCACCCCCGCTCTTGCCCCGTGTCTCTTACCCCCTCCCGCCCACCCCCGCTCTTGCCCCGTGTCTCTTTCCCCGTCCCGCCCATCCCTGCTCTTGCCCCGTGTCTCTTTCCCCCTCCCACAGACCCCCGCTCTTGCCCCGTGTCTCTTTCCCCCTCCCTCCCACCCCCGCTCTGGCCCCGTGTCTCTTTCCCCCTCCCGCCCACCCCCGCTCTTGCCCCGTGTCTCTTTCCCCCTCCCGCCCACCCCCGCTCTTGCCCCGTGTCTCTTTCCCCCTCCCGCCCACCCCCGCTCTTGCCCCGTGTCTCTTTCCCCCTCCCGTCCACCCCCGCTCTTGCCCCGTGTCTCTTTCCCCCTCCCGCCCACCCCCGCTCTTGCCCCGTGTCTCTTTCCCCCTCCCCCCACCCCGCTCTTGCCCCGTGTCTCTTTCCCCCTCCCGCCCACCCCCGCTCTTGCCCCCTCCCGTCCAACCCCGCTCTTACCCCCTCCCGCCCACCCCCGATCTTGCCCCGTGTCTCTTTCCCCCTCCTGCCCACCCCCGCTCTTGCCCCGTGTATCTTTCCCCCTCCGCCCACCCCGCTCTTGCCCCGTGTCTCTTTCCCCCTCCCGCCCACCCCCGCTCTTGCCCAGTATCTCTTTCCCCCTCCCGCCCACCCCCGCTCTTGCCCCGTGTCTTTTTCCCCCTCCCACCCACCCCTGCTCTTGCCCCATGTCTCTTCCCCCTCCCGCCCACCCCCGCTCTTGCCCCGTGTCTCTTTCCCCCTCCCGCCCACCCCCGCTCTTGCACCCTCCCGCCCACCCCCACTCTTGCCCCATGTCTCTTTCCCCCTCCCGCCCACCCCCGCTCTTGCCCGTGTCTCTTTCCCCCTCCCGCCCACCCCCGCTCTTGCCCCATGTCTCTTTCCCCCTCCCACCCACCCCCGCTCTTGCCCTGTGTCTCTTTCCCCCTCCCGCCCACCCCCGCTCTTGCCCCCTCCCATCCACCCCTTCTCTTACCCCCTCCCGCCCACCCCCGCTCTTGCCCCGTGTCTCTTTCCCCCTCCTGCCCACCCCCGCTCTTGCACCGTGTATCTTTCCCCCTCCCGCCCACCCCGCTCTTGCCCCGTGTCTCTTTCCCCCTCCCGCCCACCCCCGCTCTTGCCCAGTGTCTCTTTCCCCCTCCCGCCCACCCCCACTCTTGCCCCATGTCTTTTTCCCCCTCCCGCCCACCCCCGCTCTTGCCTGTGTCCCTTTCCCCCTCCCTCCCACCCCCGCTCTTGCCCCGTGTTTCTTTCCCCCTCCCGCCCACCCCCGCTCTTGCCCCGTGTCTTTTTCGTCCTCCCACCCACCCCTGCTCTTGCCCCATGTCTCTTTTCCCCTCCCGCCCACCCCTGCTCTTGCCCCGTGTCTCTTTCCCACTCCCGCCCATCCGCGCTCCTGCCCCGTGTCTCTTTCCCCCTCCCACCCACCCCCGCTCTTGCCCCGTGTCTCTTTTCCCCTCCCACCCACCCCCGCTCTTGCCCTGTGTCTCTTTCCCCCTCCCGCCCACCCCCGCTCTTGCCCCATGTCTCTTTCCCCCTCCCGCCCACCCCTGCTCTTGCCCCGTGTCTCTTCCCCCTCCCTCCCATCCACGCTCTTGCCCCGTGTCTCTTTCCCCCTCCCAACCACCCCTGTTCTTGCCCGTGTCTCTTTCCCCCTCTTGCCCACCCCCGCTCTTTCTCCCTCCCGCCCACCCCCGCTCTTGCCCCGTGTCTCTTTCCCCCTCCCACCCATCCGCGCTCTTGCCCCGTGTCTCTTTCCCCCTCCCACCCACCCCCGCTCTTGCCCCGTGTCTTTTTCGTCCTCCCACCCACCCCTGCTCTTGCCCCATGTCTCTTTTCCCCTCTTGCCCACCCCCGCTCTTTCCCCCTCCCGCCCACCCCCGCTCTTGCCCCGTGTCTCTTTCCCCCTCCCACCCATCCGCGCTCTTGCCCCGTGTCTCTTTCCCCCTCCCGCCCACCCCCACTCTTGCCCCGTGTCTTTTTCGTCCTCCCACCCACCCCTGCTCTTGCCCCATGTCTCTTTTCCCCTCCCGCACACCCCTGCTCTTGCCCCGTGTCTCTTTCCCACTCCCGCCCATCCGCGCTCCTGCCCCGTGTCTCTTTCCCCCTCCCACCCACCCCCGCTCTTACCCCGTGTCTCTTTTCCCCTCCCACCCACCCCCGCTCTTGCCCCATGTCTCTTTCCCCCTCCCGCCCACCCCTGCTCTTGCCCCGTGTCTCTTTCCCCCTCCCGCCAATCCGCGCTCTTGCCCCGTGTCTCTTTCCCCCTCCCACCCACCCCTGTTCTTGCCCCGTGTCTCTTTCCCCCTCTTGCCCACCCCCGCTCTTTCCCCGTCCCGCCCATCCCCGCTCTTGCCCCGTGTCTCTTTCCCCCTCCCACAGACCCCCGCTCTTGCCCCGTGTCTCTTTCCCCCTCCCGCCCACCCCCGCTCTTGCCCCGTGTCTCTTTCCCCCTCCCGCCCACCCCCGCTCTTGCTCCGTGTCTCTTTCCCCCTCCCGCCCACCCCCGATCTTGGCCCATGTCTCTTTCCCCCTCTCGCCCACCCCCGATCTTGGCCCGTGTCTCTTTCCCCCTCCCGCCCACCCCCGATCTTGCCCCGTGTCTCTTTCCCCCTCCCGCCCACCCCCGCTCTTGCCCCATGTCTCTTTCCGGCCTCCCGCCCACCCCCGCTCTTGCCCCGTGTCTCTTTCCCCCTCCCACACACCCCCGCTCTTGCCCCATGTCTCTTTCCCCCTCCCGCCCACCCCCGCTCTTGCCTCGTGTCTCTTTCCCCCTCCCGACCACCCCCGCTCTTGCCCCCTCCCGCCCACCCCCGCTCCTTCCCCCTCCCGCCCACCCCGCTCTTGCCCCGTGTCTCTTTCCCCCTCCCGCCCACCCCCGCTCTTGCCCCGTGTCTCTTTCCCCCTCCCGCCCACCCCCGCTCTTGCCCCGTGTCTCTTTCCCCCTCCCGCCCACCCTCGCTCTTGCCCCGTGTCTTTTTCCCCCTCCCGCCCACCCCTGCTCTTGCCCCATGTCTCTTTCCCCCTCCCGCCCACCCCTGCTCTTGCCCCATGTCTCTTTCCCCCTCCCGCCCACCCCCGCTCTTGCCCCGTGTCTCATTCCCCCTCCCACCCACCCCCGCTCTTTCCCCTTCCCGCCCACGCCCACCCATGCCCCGTGTGTCTCTCCCCCTCCCGCCCACCCCCCGCTCATGCTCCGTGTGTCTCTCCCCTTCCCCCACCCCCCGCTCATGCCCTGTGTCTCTTTCCTCCTCCCACCCACCCCCCGCTCTTGCCCCGTGTCTCTTTCCCCCTCCCGCCCACCCCCGATCTTGGCCCGTGTCTCTTTCCCTTTCCCGCCCACCCCCGCTCTTGCCCCGTGTCTCTTTCCGCCACCCGCCCACCCCCCGCTCTTGCCTGTGTCTCTTTCCCCCTCCCGCCCACCCCCGCTCTTGCCCCGTGTCTCTTACCCCCTCCCGCCCACCCCCGCTCTTGCCCCGTGTCTCTTTCCCCGTCCCGCCCATCCCCGCTCTTGCCCCGTGTCTCTTTCCCCCTCCCACAGACCCCCGCTCTTGCCCCGTGTCTCTTTCCCCCTCCCGCCCACCCCCGCTCTTGCCCCGTGTCTCTTTCCCCCTCCCGCCCACCCCCGCTCTTGCCCCGTGTCTCTTTCCCCCTCCCGCCCACCCCCTCTCTTGCCCCGTGTCTCTTTCCCCCTCCCGCCCACCCCCGCTCTTGCCCCGTGTCTCTTTCCCCCTCCCGTCCACCCCCGCTCTTGCCCCGTGTCTCTTTCCCCCTCCCACCCACCCCCGCTCTTGCCCCGTGTCTCTTTCCCCCTCCCCCCACCCCTGCTCTTGCCCCGTGTCTCTTTCCCCCTCCCGCCCACCCCCGCTCTTGCCCCCTCCCGTCCAACCCCGCTCTTACCCCCTCCCGCCCACCCCCGATCTTGCCCCGTGTCTCTTTCCCCCTCCTGCCCACCCCCGCTCTTGCCCCGTGTATCTTTCCCCCTCCGCCCACCCCGCTCTTGCCCCGTGTCTCTTTCCCCCTCCCGCCCACCCCCGCTCTTGCCCAGTATCTCTTTCCCCCTCCCGCCCACCCCCGCTCTTGCCCCGTGTCTTTTTCCCCCTCCCACCCACCCCTGCTCTTGCCCCATGTCTCTTCCCCCTCCCGCCCACCCCCGCTCTTGCCCCGTGTCTCTTTCCCCCTCCTGCCCACCCCCGCTCTTGCACCCTCCCGCCCACCCCCACTCTTGCCCCATGTTTCTTTCCCCCTCCCGCCCACCCCCGCTCTTGCCCGTGTCTCTTTCCCCCTCCCGCCCACCCCCGCTCTTGCCCCGTGTCTCTTTCCCCCTCCCACCCACCCCCGCTCTTGCCCTGTGTCTCTTTCCCCCTCCCGCCCACCCCCGCTCTTGCCCCCTCCCGTCCACCCCTGCTCTTACCCCCTCCCGCCCACCCCCGCTCTTGCCCCGTGTCTCTTTCCCCCTCCTGCCCACCCCCGCTCTTGCACCGTGTATCTTTCCCCCTCCCGCCCACCCCGCTCTTGCCCCGTGTCTCTTTCCCCCTCCCGCCCACCCCCGCTCTTGCCCAGTGTCTCTTTCCCCCTCCCGCCCACCCCCACTCTTGCCCCATGTCTCTTTCCCACTCCCGCCCACCCCCGCTCTTGCCCGTGTCTCTTTCCCCCTCCCGCCCACCCCCGCTCTTGCCCCGTGTCTCTTTCCCCCTCCCGCCCACCCCCGCTCTTGCCCCGTGTCTTTTTCGTCCTCCCACCCACCCCTGCTCTTGCCCCATGTCTCTTTTCCCCTCCCGCCCACCCCTGCTCTTGCCCCGTGTCTCTTTCCCACTCCCGCCCATCCGCGCTCCTGCCCCGTGTCTCTTTCCCCCTCCCACCCACCCCCGCTCTTGCCCCGTGTCTCTTTTCCCCTCCCACCCACCCCCGCTCTTGCCCTGTGTCTCTTTCCCCCTCCCGCCCACCCCCGCTCTTGCCCCATGTCTCTTTCCCCCTCCCGCCCACCCCTGCTCTTGCCCCGTGTCTCTTCCCCCTCCCTCCCATCCACGCTCTTGCCCCGTGTCTCTTTCCCCCTCCCACCCACCCCTGTTCTTGCCCCGTGTCTCTTTCCCCCTCTTGCCCACCCCCGCTCTTTCTCCCTCCCGCCCACCCCCGCTCTTGCCCCGTGTCTCTTTCCCCCTCCCACCCATCCGCGCTCTTGCCCCGTGTCTCTTTCCCCCTCCCACCCACCGCCGCTCTTGCCCCGTGTCTTTTTCGTCCTCCCACCCACCCCTGCTCTTGCCCCATGTCTCTTTTCCCCTCTTGCCCACCCCCGCTCTTTCCCCCTCACGCCCACCCCCGCTCTTGCCCCGTGTCTCTTTCCCCCTCCCACCCATCCGCGCTCTTGCCCCGTGTCTCTTTCCCCCTCCCGCCCACCCCCGCTCTTGCCCCGTGTCTTTTTCGTCCTCCCACCCACCCCTGCTCTTGCCCCATGTCTCTTTTCCCCTCCCGCCCACCCCTGCTCTTGCCCCGTGTCTCTTTCCCACTCCCGCCCATCCGCGCTCCTGCCCCGTGTCTCTTTCCCCCTCCCAACCCCCCCCGCTCTTGCCCCGTGTCTCTTTTCCCCTCCCACCCACCCCCGCTCTTGCCCCATGTCTCTTTCCCCCTCCCGCCCACCCCTGCTCTTGCCCCGTGTCTCTTTCCCCCTCCCGCCAATCCGCGCTCTTGCCCCGTGTCTCTTTCCCCCTCCCACCCACCCCTGTTCTTGCCCCGTGTCTCTTTCCCCCTCTTGCCCACCCCCGCTCTTTCCCCCTCCCGCCCACCCCCGCTCTTGCCCCGTGTCTCTTTCCCCCTCCCACCTATCCGCGCTCTTGCCCCGTGTCTCTTTCCCCCTCCCACCCACCCCCGCTCTTGCCCCGTGTCTCTTTCCCCCTCCCGCCCACCCCCGCTATGGCCCCGTGTCTCTTTCCCCCTCCCGCCCACCCCGCTCTTGCCCCATGTCTCTTTCCTCCTCCCGCCCACCCCCGCTTTTGCCCCAGGTCTCTTTCCCCCTCCCGCCCACCTCCGCTCTTGCCCCGTGTCTCTTTCCCACTCCCGCCCACCCCCGCTCTTGCCTCTTGTCTCTTTCCCCCTCCTGCCCACCCCGCTCTTGCCCCGTGTCTCTTTCCCCCTCCCGCCCACCCCCGCTCTTGCCCCGTGTCTCTTTCCCCCTCCTGCCCACCCCCGCTCTTGCCCAGTGTCTCTTTCCCCCTCCCGCCCACCCCCACTCTTGCCCCATGTCTCTTTCCCCCTCCCGCCCACCCCCGCTCTTGCCCGTGTCTCTTTCCCCCTCCCGCCCACCCCCGCTCTTGCCCCGTGTCTCTTTCCCCCTCCTGCCCACCCCCGCTCTTGCCCCGTGTCTTTTTCGTCCTCCCACCCACCCCTGCTCTTGCCCCATGTCTCTTTTCCCCTCCCGCCCACCCCTGCTCTTGCCCTGTGTCTCTTTCCCCCTCCCGCCCATCCGCGCTCCTGCCCCGTGTCTCTTTCCCCCTCCCACCCACCCCCGCTCTTGCCCCGTGTCTCTTTCCCCCTCCCGCCCACCCCCGCTCTTGCCCCATGTCTCTTTCCCCCTCCCGCCCACCCCTGTTTTTGCCCCGTGTCTCTTTCCCCCTCCCGCCCATCCGCGCTCTTGCCCCGTGTCTCTTTCCCCCTCCCACCCACCCCTGTTCTTGCCCCGTGTCTCTTTCCCCCTCTTGCCCACCCCCGCTCTTTCCCCCTCCCGCCCACCCCCGCTCTTGCCCCGTGTCTCTTTCCCCCACCCACCCATCCGCACTCTTGCCCCATGTCTCTTTCCCCCTCCCACCCACCCCCGCTATTGCCCCGTGTCTCTTTCCCCCTCCCGCCCACCCCCGCTATGGCCCCGTGTCTCTTTCCCCCTCCCGCCCACCCCCGCTATTGCCCCATGTCTCTTTCCCCCTCCCGCCCACCCCCGCTTTTGCCCCAGGTCTCTTTCCCCCTCCCGCCCTCCCCCGCTCTTGCCCCGTGTCTCTTTCCCACTCCCGCCCACCCCCGCTCTTGCCCCTTGTCTCTTTCCCCCTCCCGCCCACCCCGCTCTTGCCCCGTGTCTCTTTCCCCCTCCTGCCTACCCCCGCTCTTGCCCCGTGTCTCTTTCCCCCTCCCGCCCACCCCCGCTCTTGCCCCTTCCCGCCCACCCCTGCTCTTTCCCCCTCCCGCCCACCCCCACTCTTGCCCGGTGTCTCTTTCCCCCTCCCGCCCACCCCCGCTCTTGCCCCGTGTCTCTTTCCCCCCCCGCCCACCCCCGCTCTTGCCCTGTGTCTCTTTCCCCCTCCCGCCCACCCCCGCTCTTGCCCCGTGTCTCTTTCCCCCTCCCGCCCACCCCCGCTCTTGCCCTGTGTCTTTTTCCCCCTCCCGCCCACCCCCGCTCTTGTCCCGTGTCTCTTCCCCTCCCGCTCACCCCCCCTCTTGCCCCCTCCCGCCCACCCCCGCTCTTTCCCCCTCCCGCCCACCCCCACCCATGCCCCGTGTGTCTCTCCCCCTCATGCCCACCCCCCGCTCATGCCCCGTGTGTCTCCCCCCCTCCCGTCCACCCCCACTCATGCCCCGCATGTCTCTCCCCTTCCCCCACCCCCGCTCATGCCCCGTGTGTCTGTCTCCCTCCCCCCCACACCCGCTCTTGCCCCGTGGGTCTGTCTCCCTCCCGCCCACCCCCGCTCTTGCCCCGTGTCTCTTTCCCCCTCCCACCCACCCCCGCTCTTGCCCCGTGTCTCTTTCCCCCTCCCGCCCACCCCCGATCTTTTCCCGTGTCTCTTTCCCCCTCCCGCCCACCCCCGCTCTTGCCCTGTGTCTCTTTCCCCCCCGCCCATCCCCGCTCTTGCCCTGTGTCTCTTTCCCCCTCCCAACCACCCCCGCTCTTGCCCTGTGTCTCTTTCCACCTCCTGCCCACCCCCGCTCTTGCCCCGTGTCTCTTTCCCCCTCCCGCCCACCCCCGCTCCTGCCCCGTGTCTCTTTCCCCCTCCTGCCCACCCCCGCTCTTGCCCCCTCCCACCCACCCCCACTCTTGCCCCGTGTCTCTTTTCCCCCTCCCGCCCACCCCGGCTCTTGCCCCGTGTCTCTTTCCCCCTCCCGCCCACCCCCGCTCTTGCCCCGTGTCTCTTTCCCCCTCCCGCCCATCCCCGCTCTTGCCCCGTGTCTCGTTCCCCCTCCCGCCCACCCCCGCTCTTGCCCCGTGTCTCTTTCCCCCTCCCGCCCACCCCCGCTGTTGCCCCGTGTCTCTTTCCCCCTCCCGACCACCCTGCTCTTGCCCCGTGTCTCTTTCCCCCTCCCGCCCACCCCCGCTCTTGCCCCGTGTCTCTTTCCCCCTCCTGCCCACCCCCGCTCTTGCCCCGTGTCTCTTTCCCCCTCCTGCCCACCCCCGCTCTTGCCCTGTGTCTCTTTCCCCCTCCCGCCCACCCCCGCTCATGCCCCGTGTGTTTCTCCCCCTCCCGCCCACCCCCCGCTCATGCCCCGTGTGTCTGTCTCCCTCCCCCCCACCCCCGCTCTTGCCCAGTGTGTCTGTCTCCCTCCCGCCCACCCCCGCTCTTGCCCCGTGTCTCTTTCCCCGTGTCTCTTTCCCCCTCCCGCCCACCCCCGCTCTTGGCCGTGTCTCTTTCCCCCTCCCGCCCACCCCCGATCTTGGCCCGTGTCTCTTTCCCCCTCCCGCCCACCCCCGATCTTGGCCCTTGTCTCTTTCCCCCTCCCGCCCACCCCCGATCTTGGCTCGTGTCTCTTTCTCCCTCCCGCCCACCCCCGCTCTTGCCCCGTGTCTCTTTCCCCCTTCCGCCCACCCCCGCTCTTGCCCCATGTCTCTTTCCCACACCCGCCCACCCCCGCTCTTGCCCCGTGTCTCTTTCCCCCTCCCGCCCACCGCCGCTCTTGCCCCGTGTCTCTTTCCCCCTCCCGCCCACCCCCGCTCTTGCCCCGTGTCTCTTACCACCTCCCGCCCACCCCCGCTCTTGCCCCCTCCCGCCTACCCCCACTCTTCGCCATCCCGCCCACCCCTGCTCTTGCCCCGTGTCTCTTTCCCCCTCCCGCCCACCCCCGCTCTTGCCCCGTGTCTCTTTCCCCCTCCCGCCCACCCCCGCTCTTGCCCGTGTCTCTTCCCCCTCCCGCCCACCCCCGCTCTTGCCCCGTGTCTTTTTCCCCCTCCCGCCCACCCCTGCTCTTGCCCCGTGTCTTTTTCCCCCTCCTGCCCACCCCTGCTCTTGCCCCATGTCTCTTTCCCCCTCCCGCCCACCCCTGCTCTTGCCCCATGTCTCTTTCCCCCTCCCGCCCACCCCCGCTCTTGCCCCGTGTCTCTTTCCCCCTCCCGCCCACCCCCGCTCTTGCCCCCTCCCACCCACCCCTGCTCTTTCCCCCTCCCGCCCACCCCCACCCATGCCCTGTGTGTCTATCCCCCTCCCGCCCACCCCCCGCTCATGCCCCGCGTGTCTCTCCCCTTCCCCCACCCCCCGCTCATGCCCCGTGTGTCTGTCTCCCTCCCCCCACCCCAGCTCATGCCCCGTGTGTCTCTCCCACTCCCGCCCACCCCCCGCTCATGCCCCGCGTGTCTCTCCCCTTCCCCCACCCCCCGCTCATGCCCCGTGTGTCTGTCTCCCTCCCCCCCACCCCAGCTCATGCCCCGTGCGTCTGTCTCCCTCCCGCCCACCCCCGCTCTTGCCCCGTGTCTCTTTCCCCTCCCGCCCACCCCCGCTCTTGCCCCGTGTCTCTTTCCCCCTCCTGCCCACCCCCACTCTTGCCCCGTGTCTCTTTCCCCCTCCCGCCCACCCCGTTCCTGCCCCGTGTCTCTTTCCCCCTCCCGCCCATCCCCGCTCTTGCCCTGTGTCTCTTTCCCCCTCCTGCCCACCCCCGCTCTTGCCCCGTGTCTCTTTCCCCCTCCCGTCCACCCCCGCTCTTGCCCCGTGTCTCTTTCCCCCTCCCGCCCACCCCCGCTCTTGCCCCGTGTCTCTTTCCACCTCCCGCCCGCCCCCGCTCTTGCCCCCTCCCGCCCACCCCCACTCTTGCCCCGTGTCTCTTTCCCCCTCCCGCCCACCCCTGCTCTTGCCCCGTGTCTCTTTCCCCATCCCGCCCACCCCCGCTCTTGCCCCATGTCTCTTTCCCCCTCCCACCCTCCCCCGATCTTGGCTCGTGTCTCTTTCCCCCTCCAGCCCACCCCCGCTCTTGCCCCGTGTCTCTTTCCCCCTCCCGCCCACCCCTGCTCTTGCCCCGTGTCTCTTTCCCCCTCCCGCCCACCCCCGCTCCTGCCCCGTGTCTCTTTCCCCCTCCCGCCCATCCCCGCTCTTGCCCCGTGTCTCTTTCCCCCTCCCACCCACCCCCGCTCTTGCCCCGTGTCTCTTTCCGCCTCCTGCCCACCCCCGCTCTTGCCCCGTGTCTCTTTCCCCCTCCCGCCCACCCCCGCTCTTGCCCCATGTCTCTTTCCCCCTCCCACCCTTCCCCGATCTTGGCTCGTGTCTCTTTCCCCCTCCCGCCCACCCCCGCTCTTGACCCGTGTCTCTTTCCCCCGCCCGCCCACCCCTGCTCTTGCCCCGTGTCTCTTTCCCCCTCCCGCCCACCCCCGCTCCTGCCCCGTGTCTCTTTCCCCCTCCCGCCCATCCCCGCTCTTGCCCCATGTCTCTTTCCCCCTCCCACCCACCCCCGCTCTTGCCCCGTGTCTCTTTCCCCCTCCTGCCCACCCCCGCTCTTGCCCCGTGTCTCTTTCCCCCTCCCACCGACGCCCGCTCTTGCCCCGTGTCTCTTTCCCCCTCCCGCCCACCCCCGCTCTTGCCCCCTCCCGCCCATCCCCGCTCTTGCCCCGTGTCTTTCCCCCTCCCGGCCACCCCCGCTCTTGCCCCATGTCTTTCCCCCTCCCGCCCACCCCCGCTCTTGCCCCATGTCTTTCCCGCTCCCGCCCACCCCCTCTCTTGCCCCGTGTCTGTCCCCCTCCCGCCCACCCCCGCTCTTGCCCCGTGTCTTTCCCCCTGCCGCCCACCTTTCTCTTGCCCCATGTCTTTCCCCCTGCCGCCCACCCCCGCTCTTGCCCTGTGTCTTTCACCCTCCCGCCCACCCGCTCTTGCCCCGTGTGTCTCTATCCCTCTCCCCCACCCCGGTCATGCCCTGTGCGTCTCTCTCCCTCCCCCCACCCCCCGCTCATGCCCCGTGTGTCTCTCTCCCTCTCGCCCAACCCCCGCACATGCCCAGTGTGTCTCTCTCCCTCCCGCCCACCCCCCGCACATGCCCCATGTATCTCTCTCCCTCCCCCCACCCCCGCTCATGCCCCGTGTCTGTCTATTGTTCTCTGCACACCCCGCTCATGCCCCATGTCTGTCTCCTGTTCCCCCCACACGCTCATGCCCCGTGTCTCTCTCTTGTTGCCCCCCACCCACCCGCTCATGCCCCGTGTTTGTCTCCTGTTCTCCCCACCCCCTGCTCATGCCCCGTGTCTTTTTCCTGTTCCTCCCACCCCCCGCTCATGCCCCGTGTCTGTCTCCTGTTGCCCCGCTCATGCCCCGTGTCTGTTCTCCTCACCCCCCGCTCATGCACGTGTCTGTTGTTCCCCCCACCCCCCGCTCATGCCCCGTGTCTGTCTCCTGTTCCCCCCACCCCTCGCTCATGTCCCGTGTCTGTCTCCTGTTCCCCCCACCCCCGCTCATGTCCCGTGTCTCTCCTGTTGCCCCCCACCCCCGCTCATGCCCCGTGTCTCTCCTGTTGCCCCCCACCCCCCGCTCATGCCCCGTGTCTGTCTCCTGTTGCCCCCCAGCCCCCACTCATGCCCCGTGTCTGTCTCCTGTTGCCCCCCACACCCCGTTCATGCACCTTGTCTGTCTCCTGTTGCCCTCCACCCCCGCTCATGCCCCGTGTCTGTCTGTTGTTCCCCCCACCCCCCGCTCATGCCCCGTGTCTGTCTCCTGTTGCCCCCCACCCCCGCTCATGCCCCGTGTCTGTCTCCTGTTCTCCCCACCCCCCGCTCATGCTCCGTGTCTGTCTCCTGTTCCCCCCCTCCCCCTGCTCATGCCCCGTGTCTGTCTCCTGTTGCCCTCACCCCCCGCTCATGCCCGGTGTCTGTCTCCTGTTGCCTCCCACCCCCTGCCCCATGTCTGTCTCCTGTTGCCCCCCACCCCCCGCTCATGCCCCGTGTCTGTCTCTTTTGTTCCCCCCACCCCCCGCTCATGCCCCGTGTCTCTCTCCTGTTGCCCCCCACCCCTGCTCATGCCCCGTGTCTGTCTTCTGTACCCCCCCACCCCCCGCTCATGCTCGTGTCTATCTCCTGTCCCCCCCACACCCCTGCTCATGCCCCATGTCTGTCTCCTGTTGCCCCCCTGCTCATGCCCCGTGCCTGTCTCCTGTTCCCCCCACCCGCTCATGTCCCGTGTCTCTCTCCTGTTGCCCCCACCCCCCGCTCATGCCCTGTGTCTGTCTCCTGTACCCCCCCCACCCCCCGCTCATGCCCTGTGTCTCTCTCCTGTTGCCCCCCACCCCCTGCTCATGCCCCGTGTCTGTCTCCTGTACCCCCCCACCCCCCGCTCATGCCCCATGTCTCTCTCCTGTTGCCCCCCACTACCCCGCTCATGCCCCGTGTCTGTCTTCTGTACCCCCTCCCCCCGCTCATGCCCCGTGTCTGTCTCCTGTTCCCCCCACCCCCCGCTCATGTCCCGTGTCTGTCTCCTCTTGCTCCCACCCAAGCCCTGTGTCTGTCTTCTGTACCCCCCCACTCCACGCTCATGCCCGTGTCTCTCTCCTGTTGCCCCCCACCCCCCCGCTCATGCCCCGTGTCTGTCTCCTGTTGCCCCCCACCCCCTTGCTCATGCCCCGTGTCTGTCTCCTGTTCTCCCACCCCCCGCTCATGCCCCGTGTCTGTCTCCTGTTCCCCCCACCCCCGCTCATGCCCTGTGTCTGTCTCCTGTTGCCCCCCACCCCCTGCTCATGCCCCGTGTCTGTCTCCTGTTCTCCCCACCCCCGCTCATGCTCCGTGTCTGTCTCCTGTTCCCCCACCCCAGCTCATGCCCCGTGTCTGTCTCCTGTTGCACCCCACCCCCCGCTCATGCCCCGTGTCTGTCTCCTGTTGCCCCCCACCCCCCGCTCATGCCCCGTGTCTGTCTCCTGTTGCCCCCCACACCCGCTCATGCCCTGTGTCTGTCTCCTGTTGTCCCCCACCCCCTGCTCATGCCCCGTGTCTCTCTCCTGTTGACCCCCACCCCCGCTCATGACCCGTGTCTATCTCCTGTACCCCCCACCCCCGATCATGCCCCGTGTCTGTCTCCTGTACCCACCCACCCCCTCCCATGCCCCGTGTCTGTCCCCTGTTGCCCCCCCACTCATGACCCATGTCTGTCTCCTGTTGCCCACCACCCCCTGCTCATGCCCCGTGTCTGTCTACTGTACCCCCCCACCCCACGCTCATGCGTCGTGTCTCTTTCCTGTTGCCCCCGACTCCCCCGCTCATGCCCCTTGTCTGTCTTCTGTTCCCCCCACCCCCCGCTCATGCCTCGTGTCTGTCTCCTATTCCACCCACCCCCCGCTCATGCCCCGTGTCTCTTTCCCCCTCCCGCTCACCCCCGCTCATACCCCGTGTGTCTCTCCCCGTACCGCCCACCCCCCGCTCTTGCCCCATGTCTCTTTCCCCCTCCCGCCCACCCCCGCTCTTGCCCCGTGTCTCTTTCCCCCTCCCGCCCACCCCCACTCTTGCCCCCTCTCGCCCACACCCGCTCTTTCCCCCTCCCACCCACCCCCACCCATGCCCTGTGTGTCTCTCCCCCTCCCGCCCACCCCCCGCTCATGCCCCGCGTGTCTCTCCCCTTCCCCCACCCCCCGCTCATGCCCTGTGTGTCTGTCTCCCCCCCCCACCCCCGCTCTTGCCCCGTGTGTCTGTCTCCCTCCCCCCCATCCCCGCTCTTGCCCAGTGTGTCTGTCTCCCTCCCGCCCACCCCCGCTCTTGCCCCGTGTCTCTTTCCCCCTCCCGCCCACCCCCGCTCTTGCCCCGTGTCTCTTTCCCCCTCCCGCCCACCCCCGATCTTGGCCTGTGTATCTTTCCCCCTCCCACCCACCCCCGATCTTGGCCCTTGTCTCTTTCCCCCTACGCCCACCCCCGCTCTTGCCCCGTGTCTCTTTCCCCCTCCCGCCCACCCCCGCTCTTGCCCCGTCTCTCTTTCCAACTCCCGCCCACCCCTGCTCTTGCCCCGTGTCTCTTTCCTCCTCCCGCCCACCCCCGCTCTTGCCCCGTGTCTCTTTCCCCCTCCCGCCCACCCCTGCTCTTGCCCCCTCCAGCTCTTTCCCACTCCCGCCCACCCTCGCTCTTTCCCCCTCCCTCCCAGCCCCCCCACCCATGCACTGTGTGTCTCTCCCCCTCCCGCCCACCCCCCGTTCATGCCCCATGTGTCTCTCCCCCTCCCGCCCACCCCCCGCTCATGCCCCGCGTGTATCTCCCCTTCCCCCACCCCGCGCTCATGCCCCGTGAGTCTGTCTCCCTCCCCCCCACCCCTGCTATTGCCCCGTGTGTCTGTCTCCCTCCCGCCCACCCCCGCTCTTGCCCCGTGTCTCTTTCCCCCTCCCGCCCACCCCCGCTCTTGCCCCGTGTCTCTTTCCCCCTCCCGCCCTCCCCCAATCTTGGCCCATGTCTCTTTCCCCCTCCCGCCCATCCCCGATCTTGCCCCGTGTCTCTTTCCCCCTCCGGCCCACCCCTGCTCTTGCCCCGTGTCTCTTTACCCCTCCCGCCCAGCCCCGCTCTTGCCCCGTGTCTCTTTCCCCCTCCCGCCCACCTCCGCTCTTGCCCCGTGTCTCTTTCACCGTCCCGACCATCCCCGCTCTTGCCCCATGTCTCTTTCCCCCTCCCGCCCACCCCCGCTCTTGCCCCGTGTCTCTTTTCCCCTCCCGCCCACCCCCGCTCTTGCCCCATGTCTCTTTCCCCCTCCCGCCCACCCCCGCTCTTGCCCCGTGTCTCTTTCCCCCTCCCGCCCACCCCCGCTCTTGCCCCCTCATGCCCACCCCCACTATTGCCCCGTGTCTCTTTCCTCCTCCCGCCCACCCCCACTCTTGCCCCGTGTCTCTTTCCCCCTCCCACCCACCCCCGCTCTTGCCACGTGTCTCTTTCCCCCTCCCGCCCACCCCCGCTCTTGCCCCGTGTCTCTTTCCCCCTCCCGCCCACCCCCGCTACTGCCCCGTGTCTCTTTCCCCCTCCCGCCCACCCCCGCTCTTACCCCGTGTCTTTCCCCCTCCCGCCCGCCCTGCTCTTGCCCAATGTCTTTCCCCCTCCCGCCCACCCCTGCTCTTGCCCCGTGTCCTTTTCCCCCTCACGCCCCCCGCTCTTGCCCCGTGTCTCTTTCCCCCTCCCGCCCACCCCCGCTCTTGCCCGTGTCTCTTTCCCCCTCCCGCCCACCCCCGCTCTTGCCCCGTGTCTCTTTCCCCATCCCACCCACCCCCGCTCTTGCCCCCTGTCTCTTTCCCCCTCCCGCCCACCCCCGCTCTTGCCCCGTGTCTCTTTCTCCCTCCCGCCCACCCCCGCTCTTGCCCCGTGTCTTTCCCCCTCCTGCCCATCCCCGCTCTTGCCCCGTGTCTTTCCCCCTCCCGGCCACCCCCGCTCTTGCCCCGTGTCTTTCCCCCTCCCGCCCACCCCTGCTCTTGCCCCATGTCTTTCCCCCTCCCGCCCACCCCCGCTCTTGCCCCGTGTCTTTCCCCCTGCCGCCCACCCCCGCTCTTTCCCCGTGTCTTTCCCCCTGCCACCCACCCCCGCTCTTGCCCCGTGTCTTTCACCCTCCCGCCCACCCACTCTTGCCCTGTGTGTCTCTCTCCCTCCCCCCATCCCCCGCTCATGTCCTGTGTGTCTCTCTCCCTCCCCCCATCCCCCGCTCATGCCCCATGTGTCTCTCTCCCTCCCGCCCACCCCCCGCACATGCCCCGTGTGTCTCTCTCCCTCCCGCCCACCCCCCGCTCATGCCCCATGTATCTCTCTCCCTCCCCCCACCCCCGCTCATGCCCCGTGTCTGTCTATTGTTCTCTCCCCACCCCGCTCATGCCCCATGTCTGTCTCCTGTTCCCCCACCCCCCGCTCATGCCCCGTGTCTGTCTCCTGTTCCCCCCACCCGCTCATGCCCCGTGTCTGTCTCCTGCTCCCCCCACACGCTCATGCCCCGTATCTCTCTCTTGTTGCCCCCCACCCCTCCGCTCATGCCCCGTGTTTGTCTCCTGTTCTCCCCACCCCCTGCTCATGCCCCGTGTCTTTTTCCTGTTCCTCCCACCCCACGCTCATGCCCCGTGTCTGTCTCCCCCCGCTCATGCCCCGTGTCTGGTCTCCCCACCCCCGCTCATGCCCATGTCTGTTGTTCCCACCACCCCCCGCTCATGCCCCGTGTCTGTCTCCTGTTCCCCCCACCCCTCGCTCATGCCCCGTGTCTGTCTCCTGTTCCCCCCACCCCCGCTCATGTCCCGTGTCTCTCCTGTTGCCCCCCACCCCCGCTCATGCCCCGTGTCTGTCTCCTGTTGCCCCCACACCCCGTTCATGCACCTCGTCTGTCTCCTGTTGCCCTCCACCCCCCGCTCATGCCCCGTGTTTGTCTGTTGTTCCCCCCACCCCCCGCTCATGCCCCGTGTCTGTCTCCTGTTCCCCCCACCCCCCGCTCATGCCCCGTGTCTCTCTCCTGTTGCCCCCCACTCCCTGCTCATGCCCCGTGCCTGTATCCTGTACCCCCCACCGCCCGCTCATGCCCCGTATCTGTCTCCTGTTGCCCCCCCGCTCATGCCCCGTGTCTGTCTCCGGTTCCCCCCACCCGCTCATGTCCCGTGTCTCTCTCCTGTTGCACCCCACCCCCTGCTCATGCCCTGTGTCTGTCTCCTGTTGCCCCCCACCTCCCTCTCATGCCACCTGTCTGTCTCCTGTTCTCCCCACCCCCCGCTCATGCTCTGTGTCTGTCTCCTGTTCCCCGAACCCCCTGCTCATGCCCCGTGTCTGTCTCCTGTTGCCCTCACCCCCCGCTCATGCCCCGTGTCTGTCTCCTGTTGCCCCCCACCCCCGCTCCTGCCCCATGTCTCTCTCCTGTTGCCCCCCACCCCCCGCTCATGCCCTGTGTCTATCTCTTTTGTTCCCCCCCGCCCCCCGCTCATGCCCTGTGTCTGTCTCCTGTTCCCCCCACCCGCTCAGGTCCCGTGTCTCTCTCCTGTTGCCCCCCACCCCCCGCTCATGCCCCGTGTCTGTCTCCTGTTGCCCCCCTACCCCCTCTCATGCCCCCTGTCTGTCTCCTGTTCTCCCCACCCCCCGCTCATGCCCCGTGTCTGTCTCCTGTTGCCCCCCACACCCCGTTCATGCACCTTGTCTGTCTCCTGTTGCCCTCCACCCCCCGCTCATGCCCCGTGTCTGTCTGTTGTTCCCCCCACCCCCCGCTCATGCCCCGTGTCTGTCTCCTGTTCCCCCCACCCCCCGCTCATGCCCCGTGTCTCTCTTCTGTTGCCCCCCACCCCCCGCTCATGCCCCGTGTCTGTCTCCGGTTCCCCCCACCCGCTCAGGTCCCGTGTCTCTCTCCTGTTGCCCCCCACCCCCCGCTCATGCCCCGTGTCTGTCTCCTGTTGCCCCCCTACCCCCTCTCATGCCCCCTGTCTGTCTCCTGTTCTCCCCACCCCCCGCTCATGCTCCGTGTCTGTCTCCTGTTCCCCCCCACCCCCTGCTCATGCCCCGTGTCTGTCTCCTGTTGCCCTCACCCCCCGCTCATGCCCGGTGTCTGTCTCCTGTTGCCTCCCACCCCCTGCCCCATGTCTCTCTCCTGTTGCCCCCCACCCCCCGCTCATGCCCCGTGTCTGTCTCTTTTGTTCCCCCCACCCCCCGCTCATGCCCCGTGTCTCTCTCCTGTTGCCCCCCACCCCCGCTCATGCCCCGTGTCTGTCTTCTGTACCCCCCCACCCCCCGCTCATGCTCGTGTCTATCTCCTGTCCCCCCCCACACCCCCGCTCATGCCCCATGTCTGTCTCCTGTTGCCCCCCTGCTCATGCCCCGTGCCTGTCTCCTGTTCCCCCCACCCGCTCATGTCCCGTGTCTCTCTCCTGTTGCCCCCACCCCCTGCTCATGCCCTGTGTCTGTCTCCTGTACCCCCCCACCCCCCGCTCATGCCCTGTGTCTCTCTCCTGTTGCCCCCTGCTCATGCCCCGTGTCTGTCTCCTGTACCCCCCCACCCCCCGCTCATGCCCGATGTCTCTCTCCTGTTGCCCCCACTACCCCGCTCATGCCCCGTGTCTGTCTTCTGTACCCCCTCCCCCCGCTCATGCCCCGTGTCTGTCTCCTGTTCCCCCCACCCCCCGCTCATGCCCCGTGTCTGTCTCCTCTTGCTCCCACCCATGCCCCGTGTCTGTCTTCTGTACCCCCCCACTCCACGCTCATGCCCGTGTCTCTCTCCTGTTGCCCCCCACCCCCCCGCTCATGCCCCGTGTCTGTCTCCTGTTGCCCCCCCCCTGCTCATGCCCCGTGTCTGTCTCCTGTTGCCCCCCACCCCCTTGCCCATGCCCCGTGTCTGTCTCCTGTTCACCCCACCCCCGCTCATGCCCTGTGTCTGTCTCCTGTTGCCCCCCACCCCCTGCTCATGCCCCGTGTCTGTCTCCTGTTCTCCCCACCCCCCGCTCATGCTCCGTGTCTGTCTCCTGTTCCCCCCCATCCCCGCTCATGCCCCGTGTCTGTCTCCTGTTGCACCCCACCCCCCGCTCATGCCCCGTGTCTGTCTCCTGTTGCCCCCCACACCCGCTCATGCCCTGTGTCTGTCTCCTGTTGTCCCCCACCCCCTGCTCATGCCCCGTGTCTGTCTCTGTTGTTCCCCCACCCCCGCTCATGCCCCCTGTCTGTCTCCTGTTCCCCCCACCCCCCGCTCATGCCCCGTGTCTCTCTCCTGTTGACCCCCACCCCCGCTCATGACCCGTGTCTATCTTCTGTACCCCCCACCCCCGATCATGCCCCGTGTCTGTCTCCTGTACCCGCCCACCCCCTCTCATGCCCCGTGTCTGTCCCCTGTTGCCCCCCCACTCATGACCCATGTCTGTCTCCTGTTGCCCCCCACCCCCTGCTCATGCCCCGTGTCTGTCTCCTGTACCCCCCCACCCCACGCTCATGCGTCGTGTCTCTTTCCTGTTGCCCCCGACTCCCCCGCTCATGCCCCTTGTCTGTCTTCTGTTCCCCCCACCCCCCACTCATGCCTCGTGTCTGTCTCCTAGTCCACCCAACCCCCGCTCATGCCCCGTGTCTCTTTCCCCCTCCTGCCCACCCCCGCTCATACCCCGTGTGTCTCTCCCCGTCCCGCCCACCCCCCGCTCTTGCCCCATGTCTCTTTCCCCCTCCCGCCCACCCCCGCTCTTGCCCCGTGTCTCTTTCCCCCTCCCGCCCACCCCCGCTCTTGCCCCCTCTCGCCCACACCCGCTCTTTCCCCCTCCCAGCCACCCCCACCCATGCCCTGTGTGTCTCTCCCCCTCCTGCCCACCCCCCACTCATGCCCCGCGTGTCTCTCCCCTTCCCCCACCCCCCGCTCATGCCCTGTGTGTCTGTCTCCCTCCCCCCACCCCCGCTCTTGCCCCGTGTGTCTGTCTCCCTCCCCCCCATCCCCGCTCTTGCCCAGTGTGTCTGTCTCCCTCCCGCCCACCCCCGCTCTTGCCCCGTGTCTCTTTCCCCCTCCCGCCCACCCCCGCTCTTGCCCCGTGTCTTTTTCCCCCTCCCGCCCACCCCCGATCTTGGCCCGTGTATCTTTCCCCCTCCCGCCCACCCCCGATCTTGGCCCTTGTCTCTTTCCCCCTACGCCCACCCCCGCTCTTGCCCCGTTTCTCTTTCCCCCTCCCGCCCACCCCCGCTCTTGCCCCGTGTCTCTTTCCAACTCCCGCCCACCCCTGCTCTTGCCCCGTGTCTCTTTCCTCCTCCCGCCCACCCCCGCTCTTGCCCCGTGTCTCTTTCCCCCTCCCGCCCACCCCTGCTCTTGCCCCCTCCCGCTCTTTCCCACTCCCGCCCACCCCCGCTCTTTCCCCCTCCCTCCCAGCCCCCCCACCCATGCACTGTGTGTCTCTCCCCCTCCCGCCCACCCCCGTTCATGCCCCATGTGTCTCTCCCCCTCCCGCCCACCCCCCGCTCATGCCCCGCGTGTCTCTCCCCTTCCCCCACCCCGCGCTCATGCCCCGTGAGTCTGTCTCCCTCCCCCCCACCCCCGCTATTGCCCCGTGTGTCTGTCTCCCTCCCGCCCACCCCAACTCTTGCCCCGTGTCTCTTTCCCCCTCCCGCCCACCCCCCGCTCTTGCCCCGTGTCTCTTCCCCCCTCCCACCCTCCCCCAATCTTGGCCCATGTCTCTTTCCCCCTCCCGCCCATCCCCGATCTTCCCCCGTGTCTCTTTACCCCTCCCGCCCAGCCCCGCTCTTGCCCCGTGTCTCTTTCCCCCTCCCGCCCACCTCCGCTCTTGCCCCGTGTCTCTTTCACCGTCCCAACCATCCCCGCTCTTGCCCCATGTCTCTTTCCCCCTCCCGCCCACCCCCGCTCTTGCCCCGTGTCTCTTTTCCCCTCCCGCCCACCCCCGCTCTTGCCCCATGTCTCTTTCCCCCTCCCGCCCACCCCCCCACCCCCGCTCTTGCCCCGTGTCTCTTTCCCCCCTCCCGCCCACCCCCGCTCTTGCCCCCTCCTGCCCACCCCCACTCTTGCCCCATGTCTCTTTCCCCCTCCCGCCCCACCCCCGCTCTTGCCCCGTGTCTCTTTCCCCCTCCTGCCCACCCCCGCTCTTGCCCCCTCTCGCCCACACCGCTCTTTCCCCCTCCCACCCACCCCCACCCATGCCCTGTGTGTCTCTCCCCCTCCTGCCCACCCCCCACTCATGCCCCGCGTGTCTCTCCCCTTCCCCACCCCCCGCTCATGCCCTGTGTGTCTGTCTCCCTCCCCCCCACCCCCGCTCTTACCCCGTGTGTCTGTCTCCCACCCCCCCCATCCCCGCTCTTGCCCAGTGTGTCTGTCTCCCTCCCGCCCACCCCCGCTCTTGCCCCGTGTCTCTTTCCCCCTCCCGCCCACCCCCGCTCTTGCCCCGTGTCTTTTTCCCCCTCCCGCCCACCCCCGATCTTGGCCCGTGTATCTTTTCCCCTCCCGCCCACCCCCGATCTTGGCCCTTGTCTCTTTCCCCCTACGCCCACCCCCGCTCTTGCCCCGTGTCTCTTTCCCCCTCCCGCCCACCCCCGCTCTTGCCCCGTGTCTCTTTCCTCCTCCCGCCCACCCCCGCTCTTGCCCCGTGTCTCTTTCCCCCTCCCGCCCACCCCTGCTCTTGCCCCCTCCCGCTCTTTCCCACTCCCGCCCCACCCCCGCTCATTCCCCCTCCTCCCAGCCCCCCACCCATGCACTGTGTGTCTCTCCCCCTCCCGCCCACCCCCCGTTCATGCCCCATGTGTCTCTCCCCCTCCCGCCCACCCCCCGCTCATGCCCCGCGTGTCTCTCCCCTTCCCCACCCGCGCTCATGCCCCGTGAGTCTGTCTCCCTCCCCCCCACCCCCGCTATTGCCCCGTGTGTCTGTCTCCCTCCCGCCCACCCCCGCTCTTGCCCCGTGTCTCTTTCCCCCTCCCGCCCACCTCCGCTCTTGCCCCGTGTCTCTTTCACCGTCCCGACCATCCCCGCTCTTGCCCCATGTCTCTTACCCCCTCCCGCCTACCCCCGCTCTTGCCCCGTGTCTCTTTTCCCCTCCCGCCCACCCCCGCTCTTGCCCCATGTCTCTTTCCCCCTCCCGCCACCCCCGCTCTTGCCCCGTGTCTCTTTCCCCCTCCCGCCCACCCCCGCTCTTGCCCCCTCCTGCCCACCCCCACTCTTGCCCCGTGTCTCTTTCCCCCTCCCGCCCACCCCCACTCTTGCCCCGTGTCTCTTTCCCCCTCCCGCCCACCCCCGCTCTTGCCACGTGTCTCTTTCCCCCTCCCGCCCACCCCGCTCTTGCCCCGTGTCTCTTTCCCCCTCCCGCCCACCCCCGCTATTGCCCCGTGTCTCTTTCCCCCTCCCGCCCACCCCGCTCTTGCCCCGTGTCTCTTTCTCCCTCCCGCCCACCCCCGCTCTTGCCCCGTGTCTCTTTCCCCCTCCCGCCCACCCCCGCTCTTGCCCCGTGTCTCTTTCCCCTCCCGCCCACCCCCGCTCTTGCCCTGTGTCTCTTTCCCCCTCCCGCCCACCCCCGCTCTTGCCCCGTGTCTTTCCCCCTCCTGCCCACCCTGCTCTTGCCCAATGTCTTTCCCCCTCCTGCCCACCCCTGCTCTTGCCCCGTGTCCCTTTCCCCTCACGCCCCCCGCTCTTGCCCCGTGTCTCTTCCCCCTCCCGCCCACCCCCGCTCTTGCCCGTGTCTCTTTCCCCTCCCGCCCACCCCCGCTCTTGCCCCGTGTCTCTTTCCCCTCCCACCCACCCCCGCTCTTGCCCCCTGTCTCTTTCCCCCTCCCGCCCACCCCCGCTCTTGCCCTGTGTCTCTTTCTCCCTCCCGCCCACCCCCGCTCTTGCCCCGTGTCTTTCCCCCTCCTGCCCATCCCCGCTCTTGCCCCGTGTCTTTCCCCTCCCGGCCACCCCAGCTCTTGCCCCGTGTCTTTCCCCCTCCCGCCCACCCCTTCTCTTGCCCCATGTCTTTCCCCCTCCCGCCCACCCCCGCTCTTGCCCCGTGTCTTTCCCCCTGCCGCCCACCCCCGCTCTTTCCCCGTGTCTTTCCCCCTGCCGCCCACCCCCGCTCTTGCCCCATGTCTTTCACCCTCCCGCCCACCCACTCTTGCCCCGTGTGTCTCTCTCCCTCCCCCCATCCCCCGCTCATGCCCTGTGTGTCTCTCTCCCCTCCTCCACCCCCCGCTCATGCCCCGTGTGTCTCACTCCCTCCCGCCCACCCCCCCGCACATGCCCCGTGTGTCTCTCTCCTCCCGCCCACCCCCCGCTCATGCCCCATGTATCTCTCTCCCTCCCCCCACCCCCGCTCATGCCCCGTGTCTGTCTATTGTTCTCTCCCCACCCCGCTCATGCCCCATGTCTGTCTCCTGTTCCCCACCCCCCGCTCATGCCCCGTGTCTGTCTCCTGTTCCCCCCACCCGCTCATGCCCCGTGTCTGTCTCCTGTTCCCCCCACATGCTCATGCCCCGTGTCTCTCTCTTGTTGCCCCCCACCCCCCGCTCATGCCCCGTGTTTGTCTCCTGTTCTCCCACCCCCTGCTCATGCCCCGTGTCTTTTTCCTGTTCCTCCCCACCCCACGCTCATGCCCCGTGTCTGTCTCCTGTTGCCCCGCTCATGCCCCGTGTCTGGTCTCCCCACCCCCGCTCATGCCCATGTCTGTTGTTCCCCCCCACCCCCCGCTCATGCCCCGTGTCTGTCTCCTGTTCCCCCACCCCTCGCTCATGCCCCGTGTCTGTCTCCTGTTCCCCCCACCCCCGCTCATGTCCCGTGTCTCTCCTGTTGCCCCCCACCCCCTCTCATGCCCCGTGTCTGTCTCCTGTTGCCCCCACACCCCGTTCATGCACCTCGTCTGTCTCCTGTTGCCCTCCACCCCCCGCTCATGCCCCGTGTTTGTCTGTTGTTCCCCCCACCCCCCGCTCATGCCCCGTGTCTGTCTCCTGTTCCCCCCACCCCCCGCTCATGCCCCGTGTCTCTCTCCTGTGCCCCCCACCCCCCGCTCATGCCCCGTGCCTGTATCCTGTACCCCCCATCGCCCGCTCATGCCCCGTATCTGTCTCCTGTTGCCCCCCCGCTCATGCCCCGTGTCTGTCTCCGGTTCCTCCCTCCCGCTCATGTCCCGTGTCTCTCTCCTGATGCACCCCACCCCCTGCTCATGCCCTGTGTCTGTCTCCTGTTGCCCCCCACCTCCCTCTCATGCCACCTGTCTGTCTCCTGTTCTCCCCACCCCCCGCTCATGCTCTGTGTCTGTCTCCTGTTCCCCCCACCCCCTGCTCATGCCCCGTGTCTGTCTCCTGTTGCCCTCACCCCCCGCTCATGCCCCGTGTCTGTCTCCTGTTGCCCCCCACCCCTGCTCCTGCCCCATGTCTCTCTCCTGTTGCCCCCCACCCCCCGCTCATGACCTGTGTCTGTCTCTTTTGTTCCCCCCACCCCCCGCTCATGCCCTGTGTCTGTCTCCTGTTCCCCCCACCCTCCGCTCATGCCCCGTGTCCCTCTCCTGTTGCCCCCCACCCCCTGCTCATGCCCCATGTCTGTCTTGTGTACCCCCCACCCCCCGCTCATGCTCGTGTCTGTCTCCTGTTCCCCCCACCGCCCGCTCATGCCCCATGTCTGTCTCCTGTTGCCCCCCTGCTCATACCCTGTGCCTGTCTCCTGTTCCCCCCACATGCTCATGTCCCGTGTCTCTCTCCTGTTGCCCCCCACCCCCCGCTCATGCCCTGTGTCTGTCTCCTGTACCCCCCAACCCCCCGCTCATGCCCTGTTTCTCTCTCCTGTTGCCCCCCACCCCCTACTCATGCCCCGTGTCTGTCTCCTGTACCCCCCACCCCCCGCTCATGCCCCATGTCTCTCTCCTGTTGCCCCCCACTACCCCGCTCATACCCCGTGTCTGTCTTCTTTACCCCCTCCCCCCGCTCATGCCCCGTGTCTGTCTCCTGTTGCCCCCCAGCCCCTTGCTCATGCCCCGTGTCTGTCTCCTGTTGCCCCCCACCCCCTTGCTCATGCCCCGTGTCTGTCTCCTGTTCACCCCACCCCCGCTCATGCCCTGTGTCTGTCTCCTGTTGCCCCCCAACCCCTGCTCATGCCCCGTGTCTGTCTCCTGTTCTCCCCACCCCCCGCTCATGCTCCGTGTCTGTCTCCTGTTCCCCCCATCCCCGCTCATGCCCCGTGTCTGTCTCCTGTTGCACCCCACCCCCCGCTCATGCCCCGTGTCTGTCTCCTGTTGCCCCCCACACCCGCTCATGCCCTGTGTCTGTCTCCTGTTGTCCCCCACCCCCTGCTCATGCCCCGTGTCTGTCTCTGTTGTTCCCCCACCCCCGCTCATGCCCCCTGTCTGTCTCCTGTTCCCCCCACCCCCCGCTCATGCCCCGTGTCTCTCTCCTGTTGACCCCCACCCCCCGCTCATGACCCGTGTCTATCTCCTGTACCCCCCTCCCCCGATCATGCCCCGTGTCTGTCTCCTGTACCCGCCCACCCCCTCTCATGCCCCGTGTCTGTCCCCTGTTGCCCCCCCACTCATGACCCATGTCTGTCTCCTGTTGCCCCCCACCCCCTGCTCATGCCCCGTGTCTGTCTCCTGTACCCCCCCACCCCACGCTCATGCGTCGTGTCTCTTTCCTGTTGCCCCCGACTCCCCCGCTCATGCCCCTTGTCTGTCTTCTGTTCCCCCCACCCCCCGCTCATGCCTCGTGTCTGTCTCCTATTCCACCCACCCCCCGCTCATGCCCCGTGTCTCTTTCCCCCTCCTGCCCAACCCCGCTCATACCCCGTGTGTCTCTCCCCGTCCCGCCCACCCCCCGCTCTTGCCCCATGTCTCTTTCCCCCTCCCGCCCACCCCCGCTCTTGCCCCGTGTCTCTTTCCCCCACCCGCACACCCCCGCTCTTGCCCCCTCTCGCCCACACCCACTCTTTCTCCCTCCCACCCACCACCACCCATGCCCTGTGTGTCTCTCCCCCTCCTGCCCACCCCCCACTCATGCCCCGCGTGTCTCTCCCCTTCCCCAACCCCCGCTCATGCCCTGTGTGTCTGTCTCCCTCCCCCCCACCCCCGCTCTTGCCCCGTGTGTCTGTCTCCCTCCCCCCCATCCCCGCTCTTGCCCAGTGTGTCTGTCTCCCTCCCGCCCACCCCCGCTCTTGCCCCGTGTCTCTTTCCCCCTCCCGCCCACCCCCGCTCTTGCCCCATGTCTTTTTCCCCCTCCCGCCCACCCCCGATCTTGGCCCGTGTATCTTTCCCCCTCCCGCCCACCCCCCATCTTGGCCCTTGTCTCTTTCCCCCTACGCCCACCCCCGCTCTTGCCCCGTGTCTCTTTCCCCCTCCCGCCCACCCCCGCTCTTGCCCCGTGTCTCTTTCCAACTCCCGCCCACCCCTGCTCTTGCCCCGTGTCTCTTTCCTCCTCCCGCCCACCCCTGCTCTTGCCCCGTGTCTCTTTCCCCCTCCCGCCCACCCCTGCTCTTGCCCCCTCCCGCTCTTTCCCACTCCCGCCCACCCCCGCTCTTTCCCCCTCCCTCCCAGCCCCCCCACCCATGCACTGTGTGTCTCTCCCCCTCCCGCCCACCCCCCGTTCATGCCCCATGTGTTTCTCCCCCTCCCGCCCACCCCCCGCTCATGCCCCGTGTGTCTCTCCCCTTCCCCCACCCCGCGCTCATGCCCCGTGAGTCTGTCTCCCTCCCCCCCACCCCCGCTATTGCCCCGTGTGTCTGTCTCCCTCCCGCCCACCCCCGCTCTTGCCCCGTGTCTCTTTCCCCCTCCCGCCCACCCCCGCTCTTGCCCCGTGTCTCTTCCCCCCTCCCACCCTCCCCCAATCTTGGCCCATGTCTCTTTCCCCCTCCCGCCCATCCCCGATCTTCCCCCTTGTCTCTTTCCCCCTCTGGCCCACCCCTGCTCTTGCCCCGTGTCTCTTTACCTCTCCCGCCCAGCCCCGCTCTTGCCCCGTGTCTCTTTCCCCCTCCCGCCCACCTCCGCTCTTGCCCCGTGTCTCTTTCACCGTCCCGACCATCCCCGCTCTTGCCCCATGTCTCTTTCCCCCTCCCGCCACCCCCGCTCTTGCCCCGTGTCTCTTTTCCCCTCCCGCCCACCCCCGCTCTTGCCCCATGTCTCTTTCCCCATCCCGCCCACCCCCGCTCTTGCCCCGTGTCTCTTTCCCCCTCCTGCCCACCCCCGCTCTTGCCCCCTCCTGCCCACCCCCACTCTTGCCCCGTGTCTCTTTCCCCCTCCCGCCCACCCCCACTCTTGCCCCGTGTCTCTTTCCCCCTCCCGCCCACCCCCGCTCTTGCCACGTGTCTCTTTCCCCCTCCCGCCCACCCCTGCTCTTGCCCCGTGTCTCTTTCCCCCTCCCGCCCACCCCCGCTATTGCCCCGTGTCTCTTTCCCCCTCCCGCCCACCCCCGCTCTTGCCCCGTGTCTCTTTCTCCCTCCCGCCCACCCCCGCTCTTGCCCCGTGTCTCTTTCCCCCTCCCGCCCACCCCCGCTCTTGCCCTGTGTCTCTTTCCCCCTCCCGCCCATCCCCGCTCTTGCCCTGTGTCTCTTTCCCCCTCCCGCCCACCCCCGCTCTTGCCCCGTGTCTTTCCCCCTCCTGCCCACCCTGCTCTTGCCCAATGTCTTTCCCCCTCCCGCCCACCCCTGCTCTTGCCCCGTGTCCCTTTCCCCCTCACGCCCCCCGCTCTTGCCCCGTGTCTCTTCCCCCTCCCGCCCGCCCCCGCTCTTGCCCGTGTCTCTTTCCCCCTCCCGCCCACCCCCGCTCTTGCCCCGTGTCTCTTTCCCCCTCCCACCCACCCCCGTTCTTGCCCGCTGTCTCTTTCCCCCTCCCGCCCACCCCCGCTCTTGCCCCGTGTCTCTTTCTCCCTCCCGCCCACCCCCGCTCTTGCCCCGTGTCTTTCCCCCTCCTGCCCATCCCCGCTCTTGCCCCGTGTCTTTCCCCCTCCCGGCCACCCCAGCTCTTGCCCCGTGTCTTTCCCCCTCCCGCCCACCCCTGCTCTTGCCCCATGTCTTTCCCCCTCCCGCCCACCCCCGCTCTTGCCCCGTGTCTTTCCCCCTGCCGCCCACCCCCGCTCTTTCCCCGTGTCTTTCCCCCTGCCGCCCACCCCCGCTCTTGCCCCATGTCTTTCACCCTCCCGCCCACCCACTCTTGCCCCGTGTGTCTCTCTCCCTCCCCCCATCCCCCGCTCATGCCCTGTGTGTCTCTCTCCCTCCCTCCACCCCCCGCTCATGCCCCGTGTGTCTCTCTCCCTCCCGCCCACCCCCCGCACATGCCCCGTGTGTCTCTCTCCCTCCCGCCCACCCCCCGCTCATGCCCCATGTATCTCTCTCCCTCCCCCCACCCCCGCTCATGCCCCGTGTCTGTCTATTGTTCTCTCCTCACCCCGCTCATGCCCCATGTCTGTCTCCTGTTCCCCCACCCCCCGCTCATGCCCCGTGTCTGTCTCCTGTTCCCCCCACCCGCTCATGCCCCGTGTCTGTCTCCTGTTCCCCCCACATGCTCATGCCCCGTGTCTCTCTCTTGTTGCCCCCCACCCCCCCGCTCATGCCCCGTGTTTGTCTCCTGTTCTCCCCACCCCCTGCTCATGCCCCGTGTCTTTTTCCTGTTCCTCCCACCCCACGCTCATGCCCCGTGTCTGTCTCCTGTTGCCCCGCTCATGCCCCGTGTCTGGTCTCCCCACCCCCGCTCATGCCCATGTCTGTTGTTCCCCCCACCCCCCGCTCATGCCCCGTGTCTGTCTCCTGTTCCCCCCACCCCTCGCTCATGCCCCGTGTCTGTCTCCTGTTCCCCCCACCCCCGCTCATGTCCCGTGTCTCTCCTGTTGCCCCCCACCCCCGCTCATGCCCCGTGTCTGTCTCCTGTTGCCCCCACACCCCGTTCATGCACCTCGTCTGTCTCCTGTTGCCCTCCACCCCCCGCTCATGCCCCGTGTTTGTCTGTTGTTCCCCCCACCCCCCGCTCATGCCCCGTGTCTGTCTCCTGTTCCCCCCACCCCCCGCTCATGCCCCGTGTCTCTCTCCTGTTGCCCCCCACCCCCCGCTCATGCCCCGTGCCTGTATCCTGTACCCCCCATCGCCCGCTCATGCCCGTATCTGTCTCCTGTTGCCCCCCCGCTCATGCCCCGTGTCTGTCTCCGGTTCCTCCCTCCCGCTCATGTCCCGTGTCTCTCTCCTGATGCACCCCACCCCCTGCTCATGCCCTGTGTCTGTCTCCTGTTGCCCCCCACCTCCCTCTCATGTCACCTGTCTGTCTCCTGTTCTCCCCACCCCCCGCTCATGCTCTGTGTCTGTCTCCTGTTCCCCCCACCCCCTGCTCATGCCCCGTGTCTGTCTCCTGTTGCCCTCACCCCCCGCTCATGCCCCGTGTCTGTCTCCTGTTGCCCCCCACCCCCGCTCCTGCCCCATGTCTCTCTCCTGTTGCCCCCCACCCCCCGCTCATGACCTGTGTCTGTCTCTTTTGTTCCCCCCACCCCCCGCTCATGCCCTGTGTCTGTCTCCTGTTCCCCCCACCCCCCGCTCATGCCCCGTGTCCCTCTCCTGTTGCCCCCCACCCCCTGCTCATGCCCCGTGTCTGTCTTGTGTACCCCCCACCCCCTGCTCATGCTCGTGTCTGTCTCCTGTTCCCCCCACCGCCCGCTCATGCCCCATGTCTGTCTCCTGTTGCCCCCCTGCTCATACCCCGTGCCTGTCTCCTGTTCCCCCCACATGCTCATGTCCCGTGTCTCTCTCCTGTTGCCCCCCACCCCCCGCTCATGCCCTGTGTCTGTCTCCTGTACCCCCCCAACCCCCCGCTCATGCCCTGTTTCTCTCTCCTGTTGCCCCCCACCCCCTACTCATGCCCTGTGTCTGTCTCCTGTACCCCCCCACCCCCCGCTCATGCCCCATGTCTCTCTCCTGTTGCCCCCCACTACCCCGCTCATACCCCGTGTCTGTCTTCTTTACCCCCTCCCCCGCTCATGCCCCGTGTCTGTCTCCTGTTCCCCCCACCCCCCGCTCATGCCCCTTGTCTGTCTCCTCTTGCTCCCACCCATGCCCCCTGTCTGTCTTCTGTACCCCCCACTCCACGCTCATGCCCGTGTCTCTCTCCTGTTGCCCCCCACAACCCCGCTCATGCCCCGTGTCTGTCTCCTGTTGCCCCCACCCCCTCGCTCATGCCCCGTGTCTGTCTCCTGTTCTCCCCACCCCCGCTCATGCCCTGTGTTTGTCTCCTGTTGCCCCCCACCCCCCGCTCATGCCCCGTGTCTGTCTCCTGTTCTCCCCACCCCCCGCTCATGCTCCGTGTCTGTCTCCTGTTCCCCCCCACCCCCGCTCATGCCCCGTGTCTGTCTCCTGTTGCCCCCCACCCCCCGCTCATGCCCCGTGTCTGTCTCCTGTTGCCCCCCACCCCCCGCTCATGCCCCGTGTCTGTCTCCTGTTGACCCCCACCCCCGCTCATGCCCTGTGTCTGTCTCCAGTTGTCCCCCACCCCCTGCTCATGCCCCGTGTCTGTCTCTGTTGTTCCCCCACCCCCGCTCATGCCCCGTGTCTGTCTCCTGTTCCCCCACGCCCCGCTCATGCCCCGTGTCTCTCTCCTGTTGCCCCCCACCCCCCGCTGATGCCCCGTGTCTGTCTCCTGTACCGCCCGCCCCCGCTCATGCCCCGTGTCTGTCTCCTGTACTCCCTCACCCCCCGCTCATGCCCCGTGTCTGTCTCCTGATGCCCCCCACCCTGCGCTCATGCCCCGTGTCTGTCTCCTGTACCCCCCCACCCCACGCTCATGCCCCGTGTCTCTTTCCTGTTGCCCCCGACTACCCTGGTCATGCCCAGTGTCTGTCTTCTGTTCCACCCACCCCCCGCTCATGCCCCTTGTCTGTCTACTGTTGCCCCCACCCATGCCCCGTGTCTCTTTCCCCCTCCCGCCCACCCCCGCTCATGCCCTGTGTGTCTCTCTCCCTCCCGCCCACCCCCCGCTCATGCCCTGCGTGTCTCTCCCCATCCCCCACCCCCTGCTCATGCCCCGTGTGTCTGTCTCCCTCCCCCCCACCCCCGCTCTTGCCCCGTGTCTCTTTCCACCTCCCGCCCACCCCTGCTCTTGCCCCGTGTCTCTTTCGCCCTCCCGCCCACCCCCGATCTTGGCCCGTGTCTCTTTCCCTCTCTGGCCCACCCCCGATCTTGGCCCTTGTCTCTTTCCCCCTCCCGCCTACCCCCGCTCTTGCCCCGTGTCTCTTTCCCCCTCCCGCCCACCCCCGCTCTTGCCCCGTGTCTCTTTCCCCCTCCCACCCACCCCCGCTCTTGCTCCGTGTCTCTTTCCCCCTCCCGCCCACCCCCGCTCTTGCCCCGTGTCTCTTTCCCCCTCCCGCCCACCCCCACTCTTGCCCCGTGTCCCCTTTCCCCCTCCTGCCCACCCCCGCTCTTGCCCCGTGTCTCTTTCCCCCTCCCGCCCACCCCCGCTCTTGCCCCCTCCCGCCCACCCCCGCTCTTTCCCCCTCCCGCCTACCCCTGCTCTTGCCCCGTGTCTCTTTCCCCCTCCCACCCACCCCCGCTCTTGCCCCGTGTCTCTTTCCCCCTCCCGCCCACCCCCGCTCTTGCCCCGTGTCTCTTTCCCCCTCCCGCCCACCCCCACTCTTGTCCCATGTCTCTTTCCCCCTCCCGCCCACCCCCGCTCTTGCCCCGTGTCTTTTCCCCCCTCCCGCCCACCCCTGCTCTTGCCCCATGTCTCTTTCCCCCTCCCGCCCACCCCTGCTCTTGCCCCATGTCTCTTTCACCCTCCCGCCCACCCCCGCTCTTGCCCTGTGTCTCTTTCCACCTCCCGCCCACCCCCGCTCTTGCCCCCTCCCGCCCACCCCCACTCTTTCCCCCTCCCGCCCACCCCCACCCATGCCCTGTGTGTCTCTCCCCCTCCCACCCACCCCCCGCTCATGCCCCGTGTGTCTCTCCCCCTCCCGCCCACCCCCCGCTCATGCCCCGCGTGTCTCTCCCCTTCCCCCACCCGCCGCTCATGCCCCGTGTGTCTGTCTCCCTCCCCCCACCCCCGCTCTTGCCCCGTGTGTCTGTCTGCCTCCCGCCCACCCCCGCTCTTGCCCCGTGTCTCTTTCCCCCTCCCGCCCACCCCCGCTCTTGCCCCGTGTCTCTTTCAACACGATCTTGGCCCGTGTCTCTTTCCCCCTCCCGCCCACCCCCGCTCTTGCCCCGTGTCTCTTTCCCCCTCCGCTCCACCCCCGCTCTGGCCCCGTGTGTCTGTCTCCCTCCCGCCCACCCCCGCTCTTGCCCCATTTCTCTTTCCCCGTCCCGCCCACCCCCGCTCTTGCCCCGTGTCTCTTTCCCCCTCCCGCCCTCCCCCGATCTTGGCCCGTGTCTCTTTCCCCCTCCCGCCCACCCCCGCTCTTGCCCCGTGTCTCTCTCCCCCTCCCGCCCACCCCCTGCTCATGCCCCGCATGTCTCTCCCCATCCCCCACCCCCCACTCATGCCCCGTGTGTCTGTCTCCCTCCCCCCCACCCCCGCTCTTGCCCAGTGTTTCTGTCTCCTTCCCGCCCACCCCCGCTCTTTCCCCGTGTCTCTTTCCACCTCAAGCCCACCCCTGCTCTTGCCCCGAGTCTCTTTCCCCCTCCCGCCCACCCCCGATCTTGGCCCGTGTCTCTTTCCCCCTCCGGCCCACCCCGATCTTGGCCCTTGTCTCTTCCCCCTCCCGCCTACCCCTGCTCTTGCCCCGTGTCTCTTTCCCCCTCCCGCCCACCCCCGCTCTTGCCCCGTGTCTATTTCCCCCTCCCGCCCACCCCCGCTCTTGCCCCATGTCTCTTTCCCCCTCCCGCCCCCGCTCTTGCCCCATGTCTCTTTCCCCCTCCCGCCTACCCCCACTCTTGCCCCGTGTCCCCTTTCCCCCTCCCGCTCACCCCTGCTCTTGCCCCGTGTCTCTTTCCCCCTCCCGCCCACCCCTGCTCTTGCCCCCTCCCGCCCACCCCCGCTCTTTCCCCCTCCCGCCCACCCCCGCTCTTGCCCCGTGTCTCTTTCCCCCTCCCGCCCACCCCCGCTCTTGCCCCATGTCTCTTTCCCCCTCCCGCCCACCCCCGCTCTTGCCCCGTGTCTCTTTCCCCCTCCCGCCCATCCCCGCTCTTGCCCCATGTCTCTTTCCCCCTCCCGCCCACCCCCGCTCTTGCCCAGTGTCTTTTCCCCCCTCCCGCCCACCCCTGCTCTTGCCCCATGTCTCCTTCCCCCTCCCGCCCACCCCTGCTCTTGCCCCATGTCTCTTTCACCCTCCCGCCCACCCCCGCTCTTGCCCCGTGTCTCTTTCCCCCTCCCGCCCACCCCCGCTCTTTCCCCCTCCCGCCACCCCCACCCATGCCCTGTGTATCTCTCCCCCTCCTACCCACCCCCGCTCATGCCCCGTGTGTCTCTCCCACTCCCGCCCACCCCCCGCTCATGCCCCGAGTGTCTCTCCCCTTCCCCCACCCCCCGCTCATGCCCCGTGTGTCTGTCTCCCTCCCGCCCACCCCCGCTCTTGCCCCGTGTGTCTATCTCCCTCCCGCCCTTCCCCCGCTCTTGCCCTGTGTCTCTTCCCCCTCCCGCCCACCCCCGCTCTTGCCCCGTGTCTCTTTCCCCCTCCCGCCCTCCCCCGATCTTGGCCCGTGTCTCTTTCCCCCCCCTTGCCCACCCCCGCTCTTGACCCGTGTCTCTTTCCCCCTCCCGCCCACCCCCGCTCTTGCCCCGTGTCTCTTTCCCCCTCCCGCCCACCCCAGCTCTTGCCCCGTGTCTCTTTCCCCCTCCCGCCCATCCCCGCTCTTGCCCCGTGTCTCTTTCCAGCTCCCGCCCACCCCCGCCCACCCCCGCTCTTGCCCCGTGTCTCTTTCCCCCTCCCGCCCACCCCTGCTCTTGCCCCGTGTCTCTTTCCCCCTCCCGCCCACCCCCGCTCTTGCCCCCTCCCGCCCACCCCCACTCTTGCCCCGTGTCTCTTTCCCCCTCCCGCCCACCCCCGCTCTTGCCCCGTGTCTCTTTCCCCTCCCGCCCACCCCCGCTCTTGCCCCGTGTCTCTTTCCCCCTCCCGCCCACCCCTGCTCTTGCCCCGTGTCTCTTTCCCCCTCCCACCCACCCCCGCTCTTGCCCCGTGTCTCTTTCCCCCTCCCACCCACCCCCGCTCTTGCCCTGTGTCTCTTTCCCCCTCCTGCCCACCCCTGCTCTTGCCCCGTGTCTCTTTCCCCCTCCCGCCCACCCCTGCTCTTGCCCCGTGTCTCTTTCCCCCTCCCACACCCCCGCACTTGCCCCGTGTCTCTTTCCCCCTCCCGCCCACCCCCGTTCTTGCCCGTGTCTCTTTCCCCCTCCCGCCCACCCCCGCTCTTGCCCCGTGTCTCTTTCCCCCTCCTGCCCACCCCCGCTCTTGCCCCATGTCTCTTTCCCCCTCCCGCCCACCCCCGCTCTTGCTCATTGTCTCTTTCCCCCTCCCGCCCACCCCCGCTCTTGCCCCGTGTCTTTCCCCCTCCCGCCCACCCCCGCTCTTGCTCCGTTTCTTTCCCCCTGCCGCCCACCCCCGCTCTTGCCCTGTGTCTTTCCCCCTGCTGCCCACCCCCGCTCTTGCCCCGTGTCTTTTAAACTCCCGCCCACCCGCTCTTGCCCCGTGTGTCTCTGTCCCCCCCCACCCCCCGCTCATGCCCTGTGCGTCTCTCTCCCTCCCCCCACCCCCCGCTCATGCCCCGTGTGTCTCTCTCCCTCCCGCCCACCCCTGCACATGCCCCGTGTGTCTCTCTCCCTCCCGCCAACCCCCCGCTCATGCCCCATGTATCTCTCTCCCTCCCCCCACCCCCGTTCATGCCCCGTGTCTGTCTATTGTTCTCTCCACACCCCGCTCATGCCCCATGTCTGTCTCCTGTTCCCCCCACCCCCCGCTCATGCCCCGTGTCTGTCTCCTGTTCCCCCCACCCGCTCATGCCCCGTGTCTGTCTCCTGTTCCCCCCACACGATCATGCCCCGTGTCTCTCTCTTGTTGCCCCCACCCCCCCGCTCATGCCCCGTGTTTGTCTCCTGTTCTCCCCACCCCCTGCTCATACCCCGTGTCTTTTTCCTGTTCCTCCCACCCCCCGCTCATGCCCCGTGTCTGTGTCCTGTTGCCCCGCTCATGCCCCGTGTCTGTTCTCCCCACCCCCCGCTCATGCCCGTGTCTGTTGTTCCCCCCACCCCTCACTCATGCCCCGTGTCTGTCTCCTGTTCCCCCCACCCCCGCTCATGTCCCGTGTCTCTCCTGTTGCCCCCCACCCCCGCTCATGCCCCGTGTCTCTCCTGTTGCACCCCCACCCCCTGCTCATTCCCCGTGTCTGTCTCCTGTTGCCCCCCAGCCCCCGCTCATGCCCTGTGCCTGTCTCCTGTTGCCCCCCACACCCTGTTCATGCACCTTGTCTGTCTCCTGTTGCCCTCCACCCCCCGCTCATGCCCCGTGTCTGTCTGTTGTTCCCCCCACCCCCCGCTCATGCTCCGTGTCTGTCTCCTGTTCCCCCCACCCCCCGCTCATGCCCCGTGTCTCTCTCCTGTTGCCCCCCACCCCCCGCTCATGCCCCGTGTCTGTCTCCTGTACCTCCCACCGCCCGCTCATGCCCCGTGTCTGTCTCCTGTTGCCCCCCCCGCTCATGCCCCATGTCTGTCTCTGGTTCCCCCCACCCGCTCATGTCCCGTGTCTCTCTCCTGTTGCCCCCCACCCCCCGCTCATGCCCCCTGTCTGTCTCCTGTTGCCCCCCACCCCCCTCTCATGCCCCCTGTCTGTCTCCTGTTCTCCCCACCCCCTGCTCATGCTCCGTGTCTGTCTCCTGTTCCCCCCACCCCCTGCTCATGCTCCGTGTCTATCTCCTGTTGCCCTCAACCCCGCTCATGCCCCGTGTCTGTCTCCTATTGCCCCCCACCCGCCGCTCCTGCCCCATGTCTCTCTCCTGTTGCCCCCCACCCCCCGCTCATGCCCCGTGTCTGTCTCTTTTGTTCCCCCCACACCCCGCTCATGCCCTGTGTCTGTCTCCTGTTCCCCCCACCCCCTGCTCATGCCCCTTGTCTCTCTCCTGTTGCCCCCCAGCCCCTGCTCATGCCCCGTGTCTGTCTTCTGTACCCCCCCAGCCCCCGCTCATGCTCGTGTCTGTCTCCTTTACCCCCCCACACCCCCGCTCATGCCCCATGTCTGTCTCCTGTTGCCCCTGCTCATGCCCCGTGCCTGTCTCCTGTTCCCCCCACCCGCTCATGTCCCGTGTCTCTCTCCTGTTGCCCCCCACCCCCCGCTCATGCCCTGTGTCTGTCTCCTGTACCCCCCACCCCCCGCTCATGCCCTGTGTCTCTCTCCTGTTGCCCCCCACCCCCTGCTCATGCCCCGTGTCTGTCTCCTGTACCCCCCACCACCCGCTCATGCCCCATGTCTCTCTCCTGTTGCCCCCCACTACCCCGCTCATGCCCAGTGTGTGTCTTCTGTACCCCCTCCCCCGCTCATGCCCCGTGTCTGTCTCCTGTTCCCCCCACCCCCTGCTCATGCCCCGTGTCTGTCTCCTCTTGCTCCCACCCATGCCCCATGTCTGTCTTCTGTACCCCCCCACTCCGCGCTCATGCCTGTGTCTCTCTCCTGTTGCCCCCCACACCCCCGCTCATGCCCTGTGTCTGTCTCCTGTTGCCCCCCACCCCCTCGCTCATGCCCCGTGTCTGTCTCCTGTTCTCCCCACCCCCCGCTCATGCCCGTGTCTGTCTCCTGTTCCCCCCACCCCAGCTCATGCCCTGTGTCTGTCTCCTGTTGCCCCCCACCCCCCGCTCATGCCCCGTGTCTGTCTCCTCTTCTCCCCACCCCCCGCTCACTGCTCATGCTCCGTGTCTGTCTCCTGTTCCCCCCACCCCCGCTCATGCCCCGTGTCTGTCTCCTGTTGCCCCCCACCCCCCGCTCATGCCCTGTGTCTGTCTCCTGTTGCCCCCCACCCCCTGCTCATGCCCCGTGTCTGTCTCCTGTTGCCCCCCACCCCCGCTCATGCCCTGTGTCTGTCTCCTGTTGTCCCCCACCCCCTGCTCATGCCCCGTGTCTGTGTCTGTTGTTCCCCCACCCCCGCTCATGCCCCGTGTCTGTCTCCTGATCCCCCCACCCCCGCTCATGCCCTGTGTCTCTCTCCTGTTGCCCCCCACCCCCCGCTCATGCCCCGTGTCTGTCTCCTGTACCCCCCACCCCCGCTCATGCCCTGTGTCTGTCTCCTGTATCCCCCCACCCCCCGCTCATGCCCCGTGTCTGTCTCCTGTTGCCCCCCCCACTCATGCCCGGTGTCTGTCTCCTGTTGCCCTCCACCCCCCGCTCATGCCCCGTGTCTGTCTCCTGTACCCCCCCACCCCACGCTCATGCCCCGTGTCTCTTTCCTGTTGCCCCTGACTCCCCCGCTCATGCACCGTGTCTGTCTTCTGTTCCCCCACCCTCCGCTCATGCCCCGTGTCTGTCTACTGTTGCCCCACCCATGCCCCGTGTCTCTTTCCCCCTCCCGCCCACCCCCGCTCATGCCCCGTGTGTCTCTCCCCCTCCTGCCCACCCCCCGCTCATGCCCCGCGTGTCTCTCCCCTTCCCCCACCCCCTGCCCATGCCCCATGTGGCTGTCTCCCTCACCCCTACCCCCGCTCTTGCCCAGTGTGTCTGTCTCCCTCCCGCCCACCCCCGCTCTTGCCCTGTGTCTCTTTCCCCCACCCGCCCACCCCCGCTCTTGCCCCGTGTCTCTTTCCCCCTCCCGCCCACCCCCGATCTTGGCCCGTGTCTCTTTCCCCCTCCTGCCCACCCCCGATCTTGGCCCTTGTCTCTTTCCCCCTCCCGCCCACCCCCGATCTTGGCCCGTGTCTCTTTCCCCTCCCGCCCAACCCCGCTCTTGCCCCGTGTCTCTTTCCCCCTCCCGCCCACCCCCGCGCTTGCCCCGTGTCCCCTTTCCCCCTCACGCCCACCCCTGCTCTTGCCCCGTGTCTCTTTCCCCCTCCCGCCCACCCCCGCTCTTGCCCCGTGTCTTTTTCCCCTCCCGCCCACCCCTGCTCTTGCCCCATGTCTCTTTCCCCCTCCCGCCCACCCCTGCTCTTGCCCGATGTCTCTTTCCCCCTCCTGCCCACCCCCGCTCTTGCCCCGTGTCTCTTTCCCCCTCCCGCCCACCCCCGCTCTTGCCCCTTCCCGCCCACACCCGCTCTTTCCCCCTCCCACCCACCCCCACCCATGCCCTGTGTGTCTCTCCCCCTCCCTCCCACCCCCCGCTCATGCCCCGCGTGTCTCTCCCCTTCCCCCAACCCCCGCTCATGCCCTGTGTGTCTGTCTCTCTCCCCCCCACCCCCGCTCTTGCCCCGTGTGTCTGTCTCCCTCCGGCCCACCCCCGCTCTTGCCCCGTGTCTCTTTCCCCCTCCCGCCCACCCCCGCTCTTGCCCCGTGTCTCTTTCCCCCTCCCGCCCACCCCTGCTCTTGCCCCGTGTCTCTTTCCCCCTCCCGCCCACCCCCGCTCATGCCCCCGTCTCTTTCCCCCTCCCGCCCATCCCCGCTCTTGCCCCGTGTCTCTTTCCCCCTCCCGCCCACCCCCGCTCTTGCCCCGTGTCTATTTCCCCCTCCCGCCCACCCCCGCTCTTGCCCCGTGTCTCTTTCCCCCTCCCGCCCACCCCCGCTCTTGCCCCGTGTCTCTTTCCCCCTCCTGCCCACCCCCGCTCTTGCCCCCTCCCGCCCACCCCCGCTCTTGCCCCGTGTCTCTTTCCCCCTCCCGCCCACCCCCGCTCTTGCCCCGTGTCTCTTTCCCCCTCCCGCCCACCCCTGCTCTTGCCCCGTGTCTCTTCCCCCTCCTGCCCACCTCCGCTCTTGCCCCTTGTCTCTTCCCCCTCCCACCCACCCCCGCTCTTGCCCCGTGTCTCTTTCCCACTCCCGCCCACCCCCGCTCTTGCCCCGTGTCTCTTTCCCCCTCCCGCCCACCCCCGCTCTTGCCCTGTGTCTCTTTCCCCCTTCTGCCCACCCCTGCTCTTGCCCCGTGTCACTTTCCCCCTCCCTCCCACCCCGCTCTTGCCCCGTGTCTCTTTCCCCCTCCCGCCCACCCCCGCTCTTGCCCCGTGTCTCTTTCCCCCTCCCGCCCACCCCTGCTCTTGCCCCGTGTCTCTTTCCCCCTCCCGCCCACTCCCGCTCTTGCCCGTGTCTCTTTCCCCCTCCCGCCCACTCCCGCTCTTGCCCGTGTCTCTTTCCCCCTCCCGCCCACTCCCGCTCTTGCCCCGTGTCTCTTTCCCCCTCCCGCCCACCCCGCTCTTGCCCCGTGTCTCTTTCCCCCTCCCGCCCACCCCCGCTCTTGCCCCGTGTCTCTTTCCCCCTCCCGCTCACCCCCGTTCTTGCCCCGTGTCTTTCCCCCTCCCGCCCATCCCCGCTCTTGCCCTGTGTCTTTCCCCGTCCCGGCCACCCCTGCTCTTGCCCCGTGTCTTTCCCCCTCCCGCCCACCCTCGCTCTTGCCCCGTGTCTTTCCCCCTCCCGCCCACCCCCGCTCTTGCCCCGTGTCTTTCCCCCTCCCGCCCACCCCCGCTCTTGCCCCGTGTCTTTCCCCCTGCCGCCCAACCCCGCTCTTGCCCCCTGTCTTTCCCCCTGCCGCCCCCCGCTCTTGCCCCGTGTCTTTCACCCTCCCGCCCACCCGCTCTTGCCCTGTGTGTCTCTCTCCCTCCCCC
The DNA here is from genome assembly GCF_040938575.1 of Ambystoma mexicanum. Lineage (NCBI taxonomy): Eukaryota > Metazoa > Chordata > Amphibia > Caudata > Ambystomatidae > Ambystoma > Ambystoma mexicanum. The sequence goes on from NC_090937.1 coordinate 107,829,406, forward strand.
CCAACCCCCGCTCATGCCCTGTGCGTCTCTCTCCCTCCCCCCACCCCCTGCTCATGCCCCGTGTGTCTCTCTCCCTCCCGCCCACCCCCCGCACATGCCCCGTGTGTCTCTCGGCCTCCCGCCCACCCCCCGCTCATGCCCCATGTATCTCTCTCCCTCCCCCCACCCCCGCTCATGCCCCGTGTCTGTCTATTGTTCTCTCCACACCCCGCTCATGCCCCATGTCTATCTCCTGTTCCCCCCACCCCCCGCTCATGCCCCGTGTCTGTCTCCTGTTCCCCCCACACGCTCATGCCCCGTGTCTCTCTCTTGTTTCCCCCACCCCCCGCTCATGCCCCGTGTTTGTCTCCTGTTCTCCCCACCCCCCGCTCATGCCCCGTGTTTGTCTCCTGTTCTCCCCACCCCCTGCTCATGCCCCGTGTCTTTTTCCTGTTCCTCCCACCCCCCGCTCATGCCCCGTGTCTGTCTCCTGTTGCCCCGCTCATGCCCCGTGTCTTTTCTCCCCACCCCCCGCTCATGCCCGTGTCTGTTGTTCCCCCCACCCCCCGCTCATGACCCGTGTCTGTCTCCTGTTCCCCCCACCCCCGCTCATGTCCCGTGTCTCTCCTGTTGCCCCCCACCCCCGCTCATGCCCTGTGTCTCTCCTGTTGCTCCCCACCCCCCGCTCATGCCCCGTGTCTGTCTCCTGTTGCCCCCCAGCCCCCGCTCATGCCCCGTGTCTGTCTCCTGTTGCCCCCCACCCCCCTCTCATGCCCCCTGTCTGTCTCCTGTTCTCCCCACCCCCGCTCATGCTCCGTGTCTGTCTCCTGTTGCCCTCACCCCCCGCTCATGCCCCGTGTCTGTCTCCTGGTGCCCCCCACCCCCCGCTCCTGCCCCATGTCTGTCTCCTGTTGCCCCCCACCCCCCGCTCATGCCTCGTGTCTGTCTCTTTTGTTCCCCCCACCCCCCGCTCATGCCCTGTGTCTGTCTCCTGTCCCCCCCCCAGCTCATGCCCCGTGTCTCTCTCCTGTTGCCTCCCACCCCCTGCTCATGCCCCGTGTCTGTCTTCTGTACCCCCCACCCCCGCTCGTGTCTGTCTCCTGTACCCCCCACACCCCCGATCATGCCCCATGTCTGTCTCCTGTTGCCCCCACCCCCCGGTCATGCCCCGTGTCTCTCTCCTGTTGCCCCCCACCCCCTGCTCATGCCCCGTGTCTGTCTTCTGTACCCCCCACCCCCCGCTCATGCTCGTGTCTGTCTCCTGTTGCCCCCCTGCTCATGCCCTGTGCCTGTCTCCTGTTCCCCCCACCCGCTCATGTCCCGTGTCTCTCTCCTGTTGCCCCCCACCCCCCGCTCATGCCCTGTGTCTGTCTCCTGTACCCCCGCACCCCCCACTAATGCACTGTGTCTCTCTCATGTTGCCCCCCACCCCCTGCTCATGCCCCGTGTCTGTCTCCTGTACCCCCCCACCCCCCGCTCATGACCCATGTCTCTTCCCTGTTGCCCCCCACTACCGCGCTCATGCCCCGTGTCTGTCTTCTGTACCCCCTCCCCCCGCTCATGCCCCGTGTCTGTCTCCTGTTCCCCCCACCCCCCGCTCATGCCCCGTGTCTGTCTCCTCTTGCTCCCACCCATGCCCCATGTCTGTCTTCTGTACCCCCCCACTCCGCGCTCATGCCCGTGTCTCTCTCCTGTTGCCCCCCACACCCCCGCTCATGCCCTGTGTCTGTCTCCTGTTGCCCCCCACCCCCTCGCTCATGCCCTGTGTCTGTCTCCTGTTCTCCCCACCCCCCGCTCATGCCCCGTGTCTGTCTCCTGTTCCTTCCACCCCCGCTCATGCCCTGTGTCTGTTTCCTGTTGCCCCCCACCCCCCGCTCATGCCCCGTGTCTGTCTCCTGTTCTCCCCACCCCCCGCTCATGCTCCGTGTCTGTCTCCTGTTCCCCCCACCCCCGCTCATGCCCCGTGTCTGTCTCCTGTTGCCCCCCACCCCCACTCATGCCCCGTGTCTGTCTCCTGTTGCCCTTCACCCCCCGCTCATGCCCCGTGTCTGTCTCCTGTTGCCCCCCACCCCCGCTCATGCCCTGTGTCTGTCTCCTGTTGTCCCCCACCTCCTGCTCATGCCCCATGTCTGTCTCTGTTGTTCCCCCACCCCCGCTCATGCCCCGTGTCTGTCTCCTGTTCCTCCCACCCCCCGCTCATGCCCCGTGTCTCTCTCCTGTTGCCCCCCCACCCCCCGCTCATGCCCCGTGTCTGTCTCCTGTACCCCCCACCCCCGCTCATGCCCCGTGTCTGTCTCCTATACCCCCCCACCCCCGCTCATGCCCCGTGTCTGTCTCCTGTTGCCCCCCCACTCATGCCCTGTGTCTGTCTCCTGTACCCCCCACCCCACTCTCATGCCCCGTGTCTCTTTCCTGTTGCCCCCGACTCCCCCGCTCATGCCCCGTGTCTGTCTTCTGTTCCCCCCACCCCCCGCTCATGCCCCGTGTCTGTCTCCTGTTCCACCCACCACCCGCTCATGCCCCGTGTCTGTCTACTGTGGCCCTCACCCATGCCCCGTGTCTGTCTCCTGCATTCCCCCACTCCACGCTCATGCCCCGTGTCTCTCTCCTGTTGCCCCCCACGCCCCCCGCTCATTCCCCATGTCTGTCTCCTGTTCTCCCCACCCCCGCTCATGCCCCGTATCTGTCTCCTGTTCCCCCATCCCCCGCTCATGACCCGTGTCTGTCTCCTGTTCTCCCCACCCCCCGCTCATGCCCCGTGTCTCTCTCCTGTTGACCCCACCCCCTGCTCATGCCCCGTGTCTGTCTCCTGTTGCCCCCCACCCCCCGCTCATGCCCCGTTTCTCCCTCGTGTTCCCCCCACCCCCCACTCATGCCCCGTGTTTCCCTCGTGTTACCCCCGCCCCCTGCTCATGCTCCGTGTCTCCCTCGTGTTCCCCCCACCCCCTGCTCATGCCCCTTGTCTCTCTCCTTTCCTCCCCACCCCCGCTCATGTCCCGTATGTGCCCTGTACCCCCCCGCTCATGCCCTGTGTCTCCCTCGTGTTCCTCCCCACCCCCTGCTCATACCCGTGTCTCCCTCATGTTCCTCCCCACCCGCTGCTCATGCCCCGTGTCTCTCTCGTGTTCCCCCCACCACCGCTCATGCCCTGTGTTTCCTTCCTTTTCCCTCCCACCCCCTGCTCATGCCCCGTTTGTACCCTGTTCCCTCTCACCCCCGCTCATGCCCATGTGTCTCCCCTGTGCCCCCCCAACCCCGCTCATGCGCCTATGTGTTCTTTATACACCCCGCCTTCGCTTTCCATGGTGGCCATCTTGGTAAAAGATTTTTCTTCCTACACCGAGACGCCGCAGGCGTCCCGGCGTAGGAAGGAAAATCTTTTTGTTTTTTTTACCACCCGGCATTCCCACTTTGAGGACATAAGATGTTAGTGGTCTTCATCTATTGAAAAGGATGTTATGGTCACGTTGTACTAATAAAAACCTTTAAAATGTAGTAAAAAAAAATGTTACAGGGACGTTATGGTTAAGTTGCACTAATAAAAACCTATGAAATTCAATGAAAAAACTTTGTTAAAGGGACGTTATGGTTAAGTTGCGCTACTAAAAACCTATGAAATTCAGTGAAAAAACTTTGTTAAAGGGACGTTATGGTAAAGTTGCGCTACTAAAAACCTATGAAATTCAGTGAAAAAACTTTGTCAAAGGAACGTATAAAGTGAAGTTAGCAAAAAAGCACAAGTAGTAGCAGAAACAATTCATAACTTAACTGATTATTTTCATGCAAATAAATGATTGCTCTGTTTCAAAGCTGCTATTCACCCTATGTATATGTATCACTTGATGTGATTGGACCCACAGGGAAAGTACAGCCATAAAAAAAAAACAACAGAACTATCAGAAAGTGCTCATAAGTCTATTGATTATCTTTATGCACAAAAAGGATTGCTGTCTTTAAAGCTTGTGTCTTCCCGTATGTATATGTTTCATATGATGTGACTGGACTCTAACAGAATTACTGTAAGGACCTACTTGAAGGATACATCTACAAATAAAATAAAATGTTTAGTTTCTGACTGTTACTGAAGAAAACCATGTGGCCTAGATATGTCAGCAAAAGAAAAAAGAGTGAGCCAGACATGTGATGTCATCAGTGATGTCATCAATGACATTTCTGATGTCATCTTTGATGTCCTGGGTGTTAGTCTTAGCAGTGCACGGTGGTGGCGCGAGTTATGGTTGCTTATCTTACCATAACTGGCGAATTTCAAGGGTTTTTTGGTTTTACTTGGAACCATAACGTTCCTTTGACAAAGTTTTTTCACTGAATTTCATAGGTTTTTAGTAGCGCAACTTTACCATAACGTTCCTTTAACAAAGTTTTTTCACTGAATTTCATAGGTTTTTAGTAGCGCAACTTAACCATAACGTCCCTTTAACAAAGTTTTTTCATTGATATATATATACATATATATAGGACAGCAATCACCTAACGGTGACAATACAATTCAGAAACTAAGCAAAGCAATTGAATTCACTTATAATGATGAAACATAGAAAACGCAAGAAAAAGAACAGTTTTGGTTTGTGAACAGATAGCGTTGAGGTTAATATGCCCCTGCAAAGATTTCTTTAAATACGAATGAGCAATCCTACACAGATGTAAACAATCAGCAGGTATTCCGGAATAAAAGACAATGGACCTCATTACGAGGTTGAAGGTAGCCATGGTGCTAGTAGCACCATGGCTACCCCCTTACCACATTCTGGGTCCGGGTTGTCGGAATAGGGAGTTACCGGGTCATTCCAATCTTGGAGAACCTGGTAAATCCCCATTCTGAAAACCATTCCCCATTCCCATTTGAGCCCCCATAGGGCTCAATGGGAATGGGGAAGGAGCTAATAATGGTCCCGCAAATAGCGGGCCCGTTATTAGCACCATGGTCCCTTAGCGGCTCTCGCTAAGGGCGGCAGTTAAAACCAGCCGGCCATAGTGGGACCCGCTAAGGGACCTCAGAATACAGAGATAAGGGGTTACCGGCACTGGCATCCTACCCGGTGCCGGTAACCCCTTACCTCCAACCTCGTAATGAGGCCCAATGTCTAGAGCTTAAATGCAATCTTCCCTCCCCAAACAAGAAAGAAATCTGTTTTTGGAAAGTGACACTTTTAAACTGACAGGTGACAATTGCTTTGTAAAATAATGCAAAAGGGTGCAAAAATGCTTAAATTGAGACAAATTCTAAGGAAAGCCACACTAAACAGGTCCTACCACACATGAGCTATAATATAAACAACAGGACACACTTTAGATCAGGATGGAATGGAAGAAGCACTTTGAAATGGGAAAAAGACATGTGTACATTTTTTAAAACTGCAAATTTGCGGCAAACTTTTAGTATGCGATATTGGAGACAAATGGGTCATGTTTTAGTTGTGGAGGTAGCTAAGGGTCTTAGGTATCAGTGATAGTTGAAATTTTGTTTCTTTCTTTAAAATTGAAGAAGTTGTAGAGGTTTTAGTGAGAGGTGTTTTTGCAAAATAGGTGCAAAAATGGAAACAGAATTTGGTTTTAAAAAAGACAGATACCTTTTATTACACTATATTAATGACTATGAAAAATTGGAGGCCACACATAAATCTTCACAGCTACGTGGCCAGCACAACCATTCACGTGGTGGATACTCAATTTCATTTCGTGTTTTACTTTAGTTACTCAAAATCACTAAGGAGTTATGGTTTTGTAACACAGATGAGAAAAATCAGCGCAAGAAGAATTCTAATGATACTAGGGTTCTGAATTTAAAGTTGAGATGGGTTGAGATTGGGATAATACAATACAGATATACTATGGGTCACTGTTCTTCCTATTAATACTTACAGTCCTTTGTAATTAAATTGGACCGTCCAGTTCTGGTCTTTGGATTGGTTCAGGTCTACCGGCAGCAGGGCACGTCTGGAGGGATTGGATCAGCAGTGCAGTTCTGGTAAATTTTGAACTGCACCTCAGACTGGATTTGGATGGGCCCTTCTGGTCACTGGACACAGCAGATTACAGGATGCAAGTTTCAGCGGGCAAGCCTTAATGGTAGCAAGCCCAGCTGAATCAGAATTATTCTTTTAAGTTTTGGATGTCTTGAAATTGGGTCTAGCTAGCACGAGTTCAGCAATGCAAAAGTCTAGAGTCTGCAAGGAAATCTGGATCTTCAAAGAAGTCTGAAGTCAACTACAAGATGAAGAATTCTGGAACAAGGTACTGCGCAGAAATCTGGATGGGTTCTGGAAGCAGAATGTCCTATGTGTTGTGAAGTTCCTATATTTATACTATCAAATGCCATCCCCAAGTTTATGGTGTGAGTGGAATTTCAAAACATGCCCCCATGGCTGTGATTGGCCACAGGCACTTGCCTTGTCCTGGTTGACGTTCTGAACACATCTGTCATCTTTATGATGCAACTTAGGAACTCCCACATTGATTTTGACCACAATTTAGCTTTCCAATAAATATACATTTTTACAATTATGCCCTCTTCTAAAATCAGACTCATGCATTACATTTATTATGGTTTAACCTGGCATCCAATTCCTATCGCTGTGAGGGCTGTCATCTCAAATCTATGAGATTTCATCAATTTTAATCATTACATTTTGGATTAATAATTTCTAATTCGGTACACCTCTGGACGTTTATCAGTGGATCATGTACATACAGTCTCAGGCTTGCAACATTAATAGTTCTGATACAACTTTGGTTCCTTAAGTGGTACAGGTTTCATCAATGTTTTCAAAGCACAAACCTAAAATGAGGTTAATATCTACCAATTTTCAGACTTATCTTTCTGTAGGTTGCACAGTTAAAGAGTTTCAAACTTAACTACAAATATAGATTTAAACACCAAGATGTTCAGAGGTTTTATTTTCTCCTTTCAACAAACAACAGCTGCCAGATCCCTTAGATCAGTGGTAGGGTGTAGAGGGAAGCATCCTGTCCCGCCCCTGCAGAGCCTCTCCTTTGTTCTTGGCTTAGCCACAAGACGAATGTCTGATGCAGTCGCATTGTGCTCCTTGTTGTCAATATGCAGGAACCATTAAGCAGCCATTAGCCTTCCTGTAGCAATTGAGTGTCAAGCTGAAATGTGAATCTTTCCCAGGATGGGCTGTCAGATCAGAATTACATAGTTGATTAGCTCCAGACTGGGTTCCTTTAAATTAAAGTCTTTTCATTTCACACATATAAAATATAAGCACAGTTTATAAGGGATTTGGACATTTGAAACAATTAGCCCCTGACAAACATGCTTTAAATAGGTGAATTTTACCATTGTAATCAGGAAACAGAAACACAGTTAAAGTGGGTTTGACAGCTAATTTTCTGATGCAGCTGTCAGTCAGTGAGGCCTGGATTCCTCTGACTGTACTGGGGAATCTATGATTTCAGCACACTTTTCCTTTTAATAATTCACTGGGAAAATGACTGAATTTAGCACCAAAACAGCACTTTGAAGGTTTGATTAGGAAGCTGTATTTAAGGGCATTTTTGGATTCTAACCCACTCTTGTGGCCTTGATTCAAGTGACAGGTAACAACACCCACTGGAATTCTCTCACAGGGAGTTCTTGCTTTGACATCAACTATGTCTGTGTGCGGCAAGGTGGTGCAGCCTCTTTGTGATTTCTGAACCATGTGCAGTTTTTGCAGATTTAGCACGCACAGCGGTTAGCGCTTCCATTTTTGGCAGTTTTCTTTCCCCCATTGGCAAAGGGGTGTTGTAGGGTGCATTGGCATGGGTTGAAATATTCCAAAACACTATGGACATCAGTTTTATTTGAGTGGGAAGAGCAAGGGGTACTCTTATGTGGTGTCCAGTCATCAACTGATGAGGAGTAAGGTGTTGATCTGAGCCAGGCTGATTTCTTAATACAAAAAGAGCAAGGGGTAGGCAAAACAGTCATCCCTTCTTCAAAGCCATCTTTATCTTTGCAATCCTCTCTTTGAGGAGTCTGTTTAAACGCTCACAAATACCATTCAGCTGTGGGTAATCAGCAGATGAAAAGGTATACTTCATGGCTAATAGAAGAGTTATTTACTCAAACATCTAATTTAAAAAATGGGGCCCATTATCAGATCATAGACTTTGTAAACGCCCCATCTAGGAAACACTTCACATACAAGGAACTTGGCAGCACATGTGCCATTGGGTGCATGCATGGGCTTGCCTCAATCCCTCAGGAAAAGGGACATTCTAACACTAACATATATCTGAAGCCATTGCATGTTTGTAACATATCGACATAATCTATATGTAGATGTAAATGCAGATAAGGACGATTGGGACAGGGTATTTCTCCTCTCACTGTTCGCAAGGTGTGCCCTGATGTACATTTCTGACAGACAATACAGTTCACAATACATTGTGCAAAGTGATCTAACAAATTGGTTAAAACCAGTCTTCTGCGATCATGGCAGCAAGACTCTGTCTGGTAAAATGCGCAGGATAGTGAAGCTTATCCATTGAAACTTACAATAATGCTAGAGGCTTAACCAGTACTATCTTGTCTCCATATAACCTCTGTGGTGGATAAAGAATACCCTGTCTTTTCCATAAATCTTGTTCTTCTTGTGGAGCTCCACCCAGCAGTTCAATTAACTGCATAATGGATAACATATTAATACATCATTCTGCTATTTGCTGAACACTTTGTACTTCAAAATTAGAAATATACAGAAGATACACTGCTCTGTTTTCTTCAATGTCAGAGGCTTCATTAGCATGAGAAATCATGTCTGGCCCCCTAGTGTAAGTTGCGCACTTTACCCAAAGCGTTAGCCAATAGGAGCTTTAGTACCTTAACACGTTTATTCTATAGCGATGAATGTTGCACTGGTGTGCCTTCTGCATGGAGGAAACCCCTCCTATTCCAGCGTGACAACCCTGCATGTATGGGTTATGTCACATAGGCGGAGTAAGAGTACACTGTCACTTCCTCATCTTCATATGTCTGACGTACGGTTATAAGCTCCACCAATTCTGCTGAACTATGCAAAGTCAATCTTGCACTTGTCACTACTTAAAATTCGCCATTCTCTTTTAACTTCAGTACTATTGATCCTGTATGTCTTTCTCCTGCCGTGTAATACATTTTCGAAGAACTATCAATTAACCGAAATTCCCCCTCCTACAGCATTGTCTTTAATGTGGGGAATATCATCATAAAACTCAGTGGCCCTCATTACGACCCTGGCGGAAAGTAACTGACCTGACCGCCATAGCGTAAATAGCGTTTCCGCCATTGCACGATGGAGTAAAGTGCAGCTAATTCTGACCCATCGGGCACGAGCATTACGCCATGGCGGAAGTGCAAAGTCCGCGATGGCGGAAATGTCCCCAAAACGCCCCTCACCGCCGTCGTACGGCGCACTAGGTGCAATTCCGCCACCCATCATAGCGGTCACCGTAATGAGCGGTAATCGCAAAATACGGTGACCGTAAATATACGGAAACGGAAGTAAAAACATGGGGCCGGAACGGGAAACAGCACGCCGTACACCTATAAAATCAGAATCCCAACACAACCATCAAAAATCCGACCCTGAGACACATCCCAACCCGTTAGCCACCCTAGTTAAAACAATCAAAATGGGAAAAGTTGCTAAAAAAGCGTGCGACCGCAAGCGGCAGGTCCACTTCTCCCATGAGGAACTCACCGTGCTCACAGAGACCCTCCAGGAGAATGCTGCCGTCGTCTTCTCGACGCAAATGACCAGGACGGCACTTGCAAACAAGAAGGCCATATGGGCCCTGGTGGCACAGCGGGTAAGTGCGGTGGGGACCGCACCCCGCAACCCACAGCAATGCAGAAAGCGATGGGACGACTTGCGGATACGCGTACGGAGCATACTATCAGCCAACCGTAACATTGCCACAGCTACCGGGGGAGGATTGGAATCACCCATCAAGTTGACCCCCTGGGAAGAAATCTGTGCCTCCACCATTGGAATGGAGAGTATAGAGGGAGTCGGAGGGATGGAGAAAGGAGTGCAGACATCCGAAGAATCAGGTAGGTGGGCCAAATAAAACAATGCTAAATCCACAATGTCCAATCATGTGAAGTACCATGTGTCCACATAGTGCAACAGAAACACATGTCCAGGAGAACGTCCACATACATTGGCCTGATAGCGCACTTTAAAACTCACATTAAATACATTAATAATCAAAAATCCAAAAAACACCCTCTACACGTGCAGCATGCACACCCTAACTGCAGGCTGCAAAACAACTGCATCCTCAATCCACACAAAAATGAAACCACCTCCAAGGCCCTGACCCAAATCACCCTCAGGTACCACCCCAATGCATGTGATACATTGCCATTCCAATTTCCACAGACCCATAAATAACGCTCACCCTCCTTTACTCCACCACAGGGTCCGATTCAAACGACGAGCTTCAGGACACCCCTACCAGCACACCTGCAAAGAGGGCCAAGACCAACGGCCAAAGACCCTCCACCTCAGCTGCACGGATCAAGACACGGCAGCAGCACAAATCAAGTGGCAGCACACAGGAGGGGACTTCAACAGGCACCCTAGCAGCCAGCATGCCCACACCAGCAGCACCACAGGTCCCCCCAATGGATGCCACAGAAGGCACTGCTTCTGATGGCAGCAGCACCATAGGTGACACTGCATTAATGCCAGCATGCTCCGACACAGACAACGGTGCTGTCGATGTAGGACCCATCCATGACCTGTCTCAATCCCCCTGTTTGTTTCATCCCGTACACCATGAGGATACCACGCAGGGGCACCCACAAGACGACGACTGGCCATCCCCCACAAGCCCTGTGGCAAGGCAACATGAGGTGATCAGCCCCTCTGTGACACCACCGCAAATGGGCATGGCCCAGCAGAGGCAACAGTCCCTCGACCAGGTGATCGTGCAACAGCAGCAACTGGCCACGCTCCTCAAGGAGCATGCTGATGAATGTGGGGGTTCTAAGGCAGCCATAGAAACATCTACTGAGACACTTAGGGCACAAATGGAGCGAAGTACAGAGACACTAAGGGTACAAATGGAGAGAAGCACCGAGAGCCTGAGGGGGGAACTGCATGCGACGTCCAAAGACGTATGTGGTGAACTTGCCGCTGTGCGCCGTGTGCTCACTGAGCTCTCACAAACCCTTAGGGACATGCATGGACGTGAGCAGGCCGAGACATCATCCGTTGCAAGTTCCGTCCAGGGCAGCCCCCAACGTACATCTGGGAGGAACCTGCGCTCCACAGGCAGGGGTGCCCCTGATACCCGGAGAGGGGGCTTGCAATAGCGTCTGCCCACTGACAATGAGCATCTTTGGACACTGGTGTTCGGGGGGGAGGTAGGCGGGTGGAGGGGGGATGTTGGGCTTACTTGGGTGGCGGGTCGATGGGGTGTGTAATATAATTTCACATATGCTATAAACATTACATAATCATCCAATGAGATGTGTGGACATTGATCTTTGTGTACGAGGCCTTTATAGGCGTACAGTCCACATTGTGCATGTTCCAGACACACACAGTGCCACAAGTCCCGTGTCCATGTATCAGCCACCAGGCGTGAGTGCTAGAAGCATGAATCCATGATATTCTGACGAATTTCACGGGCCTCCTGTGCCTCGCGGACTCCTTGAGGTGCTGCCACATCCCCAGCCATATCATGACCATCTTCAGGTGCTTGCAGTTCTGCGTCAGGGGGCATGGGCACATTTCTACGTACGCACATGTTGTGTAGCATGACACATGCCATGACCATCTTTGCAACCTTCTCATGGCAGTACAGGAGTGCCCCGCCAGACCTGCTGAGGCAGCGGAAACGAGCCTTCAGTAGGCCGAATGCCTGTTCTATGACTACACGGGTACGTGAGTGGGCATGGTTGTAGTCCTCCTCATGCTGGTTCTGTGGGTTCCGGAGTGGTGTAAGGAGCCATCTCTTCAGTGGATACCCGGCATCACCTGTATGTGGACAATAAAGGATGTTTGTGGAATGACATTGCTACGTACGCATCCCCCCCCCTTCCTGCCAGGTCATTGCCGCATCACATACCCCACATTATCATGCATGAAATGAGACTCACCGAGTAGCCAGGATCTGTTCCCTGCGTGTCGCTCCATGTAGCGTGGTATTGTAGAGTTCCTCAAGACCATAGAATCATGGGTTGATCCAGGAAATCGGGCACAACAATGTGTAAAGATCCTGTTGGAGTCACACACCATTTGTACATTAAGAGAATGATATTGTTTCCGGTTGCGGTACTGGACCTCCATGGCATGTGGGACAACCAATTCCACATGGGTGCAGTCGATGGCACCAATGCAACCCGGTATGCCGGCAAGTGCATGGAATCCCACTTTTGTGTTTGTAATCTCCTGCTCCGAGCGTGGTAAAGAGATGTAGTCGTCTGCGTACTTCAGGAGGGCATCGAGCACTTGCAATAGTGTCCGTGAGAACAGTGGCTGTGAAATGCCATGCAACTGTCCGACTGTGTGCTGGTAGGTGCCTGTGGCCAGGAAGTGGAGTACAGACAACACCTTCAGTAGGGGTGGGATGGCGGTTGGGCTATCTATCATGCTGACAAGGTCAGCGTGTGTCATGTCCACAATGGCGGTTATGGTGTCCCGGTCCAAACGGTAGAGGGTGCGGATCTGCTCAGCAGTGAGGTTGAACGGATGAGCTCGGAGGCGTGGGATTGCGGGCTGCCTGCGTTGTGGTAGTGGCTGTGCTGGTGGGCCTTGCTGGCCCTGCCTTGCCCTCCTCCTCCTCCTGCGTCTCCTCTGTGCGGCCGGTTGTTGTAGTAGTTGGTGTTCGTCTTCTTCTTGAAATTGGAGTACTTGCAGTGCTATCAGGTCCCCCAGGGCCAACATCGCTAGTCCTGCCGGTAGCATTTTGGAGTGGGTGTGGTTGTGGGAGGGGGTTGGGTGTGCAATTTATGTGTTTTCAGGCTGTATAGCCTCCACCTGTGGTGATTCATTCCACCTGTGCCAGCTGCAATCCCCTTTGGGCGAGCACTGTACCGAGGTTCACCGACGGGCGGGGCGTCCCATTTGTGAGTGAAGCCAGTTGCCAATTTCACACACTGCCGCACTACATGGATGAATTTGTGATTTCAAGCGGTCACAGATGCCTGTTCGACTTGATGTTGCAAATGAGGAATTCGAAGGACAGCGCTTTCGGTTTTCAGCTAGCGGCGAGGAGACGCCCACAGGTCTGACTGCAAATATAACGTTCAATTGTTTAATGTCCTTGGGACAGGGGCCATGGCGAGAATGCAATGATTGATATGAATAGTATGGGATGCGCAATAGCGTAGTGGACGATAAGGCAGGACGTTCCCAAATACATGTTACTTCACAACACTGGAATTACGGGCTGGGGCACAGTGGATTTTGCAGACTGCATTACGCACAGACTCAATGGAAATTTCAAATGTTATGTGAGTAAATAATCAGGCGTTTTTATACCGGGATGAGGGAATGATGTATTGTTGAATGGACAGATGATTTAATTGAGAGTTTGCCATGTACATGGCTTTTTGGAATCTATCCCCTTCCCCTGCGCTATGTGATGCAGAGCTGCCATAGTGGGACCATCGTCTATCTGCCCTTGTTGAACCCTCCCTGTCTCGACGCGCCTTCCAACACTTCTGTCTATGCACGTTACTAATCCCATCTAATGGATTCTGTTTTAACAGACGCATGCACACAAACACTCGTTTGTAATAGTGTTTTCACCTCGATTTATATAGTTATGATTCGCAAGTGATTTTTGGGTGGAAATAATCCTTTTGAGTGGGCTAGCATGCATATGGCTGTAGATTTAGTGTGATCATTGAAGTGAGTAATACAAATGAAGTTCTGATGCCCATACTATTCTTTTTCATTTCATTTGGGTGACAGGTATCTCCTCCCCTTTTGCCGCTGCCATCTGTATGCCACTCCTGCAGATGGCTTTTACTCCCGACACCTGCTGCTTCGAGTTAATCAGTGGAGCACCATTACGATCTTATGGGACGATCGCCAATGGGCCACATGCCCTTACGGAGTACTAGTGGCTAGGAGCAACATATCAACCTTTCAGCTGGACTAGTGCCTACCTAATGGGACGGCCCTGCGGTTCTAGGCGCTTCCATGTTGCCTTTTTGAACGTGAATGTAGCCCCTGTGTACCATGAAGGAACAGGGCGTCACACAAGGAGAAGCTGGTCATTTATTGCGGATGCAGCCCACAGTAATGAAAAATATTTTGGGGTTTATGACCTAATAGCTGTATGGGCTTGGTGAATTTGACGTGCATTAAAATTTTATTCTGATATTAACCGTGTAGCGTTATTCTTTGCAAGTAATGTAGCATATTCCTATTTGTGGAGCGATGTGTTGTGAGTAGATCTGCATTGGGTTCCGGCTTCTGAGTATAGTTGCGTGGTACTGTACTGGCCGCGTTTGCCTACGAAGCCCAGTAAGGTCAGGGATAGGGGCTGCCATTATGACTGTTTTAATGATGTCATGCTCAGGGGCGGGGGATTAGCTTTTGTGTAACAGATGCCGGTCAGCCAGGTGGATTGGTGGAATGATGTGATTATCAGAAAATGGCTGGTCACAGGTGCCTGTGTTTGCGTGCGTTTCTTGGAGGGAGACTGAGGTCATGTCCATTGGAATAGCTTCTGTATTCGTGCCATCTGTGCCCTGCAGCTCCCATTGGCCCCTCTTGAGATGAGCCTGGCTGCTCAGTCACTCTGCCAACTTGTGTGGTACATGCTTATGCTGATGGTTGGTTTGTTTACTGGCAAGAGTACAGGGCTGGTGCAGTCTCCCTCAGGATACTGCTTTGAATGTTGCCTTACACTGGTGTCAAGCGATGGGGGCCTGTTGTTGTTTTGTCTCATGTTTCAGTTCATATTGCTGTACTTGGACCTTCACATGCCTGTGCTGCATCAGTACAGCAATGGTGACATGCCAAATATGGATGGCCACTCACAAGGCACTTGGAGCCCCTACATTCATTTGTTCGTTGGCATGCATGGGTGACTTGTACATTTCACTGGTTGCATTGTGTGACTTCATTGCACCTACAAGGAGTTGTGCAATGTGGGCAGGGAGTGGTGTACAGGCACTCAGTAGGGCCATTTACGGTTGGTTCACGATGCCGTAATTCTCACCATGGCGGAATGGTACTTTCCGCCATGCTTGATGGCGTTAAGTAAATGTCCGCTAGGGTCAGAATTCGCGTACCGTTGCGCCATGGTGGTAATTACGGTTTTGCATGGCGCGCGTGCGCGTACTTGGTGCAGTTAGCGTTGGCGTTCACTACGGTGTCGCTAATGGCATCGTACTTTACGGTGACGGGTCATGATCGCACCGAGCGGTATTCGATGGCGGTATTACATTTCCGCTATCGTTTTTCGATTTCCGCCAGGGTCGTAATGAGGGCCAGTATGTGTTGTACAGTTGTGTATATAATCCACCTTTTCTACTCGTTCTGCTATACATGTTGCTCAATTCACTACTTTACATCTAACAATTTTGATTGATGTATTTGAAATGGTCACCTCATATCTTGATGCTCTTTGTGTAGCCAATGTGCTTTTATGTTTCTCCAAAATGGTGAATAAATGATGCTCGATGAATAACGTCATTGGGCACCCCAGTTTAATACTTGCTGATTTTTTTGTCAT
Source organism: Ambystoma mexicanum (assembly GCF_040938575.1). Taxonomy (NCBI): domain Eukaryota; kingdom Metazoa; phylum Chordata; class Amphibia; order Caudata; family Ambystomatidae; genus Ambystoma; species Ambystoma mexicanum. The sequence goes on from NC_090937.1 coordinate 107,845,093, forward strand.
GAAAGCAGCAGACAATAATGCTTGTTTGCAGAGGTAGTGCCCTCTCATTACTGAATATGAAATCCCTCTGTAATAAGCTAATGGTTTATGTCCATGTCCTAATGTTGTCTTTTGCGTTAGGACTGCTGTCATCACCACTCCATTTGAATGTGAAAATAAATAAAACTCTTCACTATAGTATGGAATCCCTAGCACAGGGGCTGTACAAATCACCCTTTTTAACTCTTCGAAACCTTCTGTAATCTCGTCTGTCCATACTATATCACTTTTACTTATCTGCACTTCTCTGAGTCCTTTTTAAAAGTGGTCTAAAATATGTACTGTAATCAAAATCCAAGGCCCTACAGTAATTACAAAGGCCTACAAATTGCTGTATCTCCCTCAACGTCTCAGGGCTTAATGCTTTCATGATTGCTTCTGCTCTCTCAGGAGTCACTTTACTCCCTTCTTGAATAATTAACTACCTATATAGAGTACCTCTTCCTGACAATACTGTAGTTTCTCCCTGCCCACTTTGGATCCCTTTTCTACTAATACTGTCATTAACTGGACTGAATCCTATCAGTATTTTTCTTCTGTCTCACTACACACTAATATATCATATGCATACTGAATTATTGTGCTCTTAAGTTGTATGCTACATAGATCCACCTTAAGAATCATATTAAGGATTGATGGGGAGTCACAGTATCCCTGTGGTAATCTTGTATAATGTCCTCACTGGTTTCTAGATGAAAATAGGGTTAAATCTTGTGAGTCCTCATGAAGGGGAATTGAAAAGAAGGCATTCTCTAAATCTACTACTATAAAATCGTTGGCTGTAGCTGGAATATTACATAATATCATAGCAGGGTTTGGAACCAGAGGAAACTATTCTTCCAGAATATTGTTTAGGGGCGTAGATCCTGAGTAAATATCCACAACCCCCTGTTGATTTCTTAACTTGGTACACAGCTGTGTTGCATGGGTAATCTGATGGTACCAATATTCCTTGCTGTATCAAAGCGGAAATGGTTTCAAATATACGTAATTTGCTTCTCTGGACATAGGGTACTGTTTTACTCATGGTAAAATTGCTCCTTGCTTAAGCTTTATCTTAACTACTCCAGCTCCGCTCAATAGACCCACGCCATATGGACTGTTGGTCCATAAAATGCTTGGGACTTTTTCTAGATATGTCTGAAAAAATGATGACTTCTTTCTTAACAATGCCGTTCTCTGTGGTGTTTCTGGTAACCTCCAAAAAGCCAGAGAAAAGAAGACCAAATTGTAGATTTGGCAGAGTTTCAACCGTTCAAAAATTATGAACTGCCAAAAAGTTAGACCAAATCTGCCATTCAGTGGCAAGGGATGCGGGAGCTGCAGGGGTGTCCCCTGCACCTCTGCTCACTATATTGTGAGAGGAGGTTGTAGGGGTGTCCCCCACAGCCGGTCCTGAAAAAATAAAAAATAAAAATAAAAAAAGGAAAGGACCCTGCAGCGCCATTTCCTGATCATAGACGTGAAATGGAATAGGTTTCACGAGGACACAGCGAGTCGGTGGCACAAAGCAAAGTGTGCTGATAACACTGAGATAGAGACTGTTCTGACAGTTCAAGATACTGAAAGATTGTGATAAATTCTTCAGTAATGCTAAAATAACGTAACATAAAAGAAAGGTTAGTACAATACATATTAAAACGCAAGGCACTTTTGAATAATATGTTATTTAACAATCTCAGCGATGGTGAAATAGGTAACAATGTACACACAAATGCACTTTTGATTCAAAACATAATGTGCTTCTAGTTCTCTACAGTGAGAACATGAAGTGGTACATGAACTTGTTTATCTTCTCTGTCTTTTGTCACTGTCTAAGGTGTCACAGGTTATCATTTCTACATGTTTCTGTTCGAATAAACATTAGTGTTGAACATTCTTCAGGAGTTTTATCACCCAAGTGTTAAATTGGTTCGCTGTAGTAATTGGAATCGTTCACAACTCCTGTTTCTTGTAAATAATCTTGGCCTGCAACGGTTCTGTGGGGGGCAAGCAACACTGTTCTAAGTTGTTTATTGTACTAATCTTTCTTTTATGTTACGTTGTGCTAACTAATACATTTATTTTAGCATTACCGAACAATTTATCACAATCTTGTTAGTATCTTGAACTGTCAGAACAGTCTCTATCTCAGTGTTATCAGCAGATATATGTACCCTGGAAATAGATAGAGATAGCACTTATTAATTAGCGCTATAGGTGCACACCGGGGTTCCTCTCTTATTCAGACTACACAGCAAAGTGTGCCACTGCAAGGTAAGTAGGGGGATAGGGGTAGGGGTGTGGGTGGTGTTTGAAGCCTGCGGCTGAACTAATCCGGGGAGTGAAGACTGAATGTTATTTTCGGAAAAATTACTTTTCGTCTTTTCTCCCTCAAACATTTGAGACACTGGCTTCCAAGACGTGGGCTTCCAACCCCAATCCATATTTCCCAGTCATTGGATACTTTCTCTCTCGAACACAAGAAAAAGTCACTCCTGTGTGTACAAGAAACAAACATGTCTTGCCTCCTATCATTACCCTGACCCTCGGTTCCTCTTGGGGGTCGGGTTTCACAGATAGTACTGAACACATCAGGAGACTCTGTGGGCTTACCTATTGTGGGTATATATTCATATTTGTACCTGTAAATGGAATCCCCCCCATTGCTGTCACACTACCTATCCTGGGCGTAGGGGTTTGTGGGGATTGTGTATTCGCCTCTCATTGTGGCATTGTTGCCTGTTGCATCAGAGTGTAGTGTTGTGTCTTTACTTGTTGTGTTTGCATAGGCGCTTGCTGTGGTTGCCCTTGTGATGACTGTGTTTGCAGCAGAATCTGGTGCATTTGCTGTACTTGCAGTGCATTTGTGTGATACTGAGTGTGATCTTGGGCATAATACTCAGGTGGTTCTGTATTATACTGTGGGAAATAACCCATCCCCCCTCTTGGAGCTTGCCAATTCTGCTGCATGCTCCCTCTACTTCCACACATTCATGCAATATGTCCTGTGCTTCTACAATTTCAGCACTGCTGTGACTGTCCTCCATTAAATACCCCGCCCCTTGAGGGTTTTGAAATCCATCTCTGTGTCCACTAGGACCATTCCCTCTATCATGTGGGCAAAATTGTAGCTCCTCTGATTTACAGGGTACCCTATATTGATTGATTGTGTAGTTGGCAACTCCTGTGCAACCTCTTGTGTAACCACTCCTTCTCCGCTCCACAGTACTGCTCCTTCTATATCAAATTTCAACAGCTTTTTCTGAACTAACTGCGCTTCCTCAAGCTTCCTATTCTCAGCTTTTTTCGTATTCTTCTTTTGTAACAATCAACAAGGATGTATGATAGTAAACTGTATTTCTGGCCAAGTCTTCGCTTCCATCCCTATTTATTTTTAAACTGCCTTCGTACTGGCTCAGGCAGTCCCTGACATAACATATGATAAAATTACACTACATTTTATCCCATGGTTCTCTGGTCTCATGACACCAATGTTCTTGAATCTCCTGAATATAACCGACAGGATCTTCATTCTCTCCCATTTTCCATGTCATAATCACCCATATCTGACATATCCAGATACTGTACTCTAAGTGCCCTCCATACATCTGTTCCACAATTATTAAATGGTGCTCCATCATATGTTGTGCTCTTACACTCATACAGACGGCTCGTCTCCAAATGTACATCGAATTTTACATCACCCACTGCAAAAGTCATTCCCGCTGTCCTTATTTCTAACTCATAAATCCATGTACCCGCTCCTGGAGTCAAACTGGACATTTGCATTTCAAATTATCATTATCATTCTGTGGCCAGATTTGCTAATCTCTAATATCCTCATTTCTCTTATAACCGGAACTGTGTAATTCCTGTTCTGCAATCATATCCACCCATGGTTCTTGTTGTCCGGGTAGGGCTGGTTTTGCCTGCTCGGCTTCATCCTGGCAGTGAACTCAATCTACTTACATAAGATTGGGACATTTCCCCTACACTATGTGACCATCCTCGTGGTTGTTCGGGATATGATAAAGGCGCTGGGGTTTTTGCTTCCAACCCCTCTAAATCTGACCAAATTACCCTACTTGTTTGGGTCTGCCAAAGAGCCACATGCGCCCTCTCCTCGTGCTCTCTCATTTTCTTCACTCTCTTAGTCTGACTCTATTATATCCCTTTTGGTATAGCTGTTATCCCTTTCTTCGTCATCAAGATCTGGTCTACTTAGGGACAACGTTCTTTGCTTATCCACCATTATGTCATCCCATGCACTCCTTGTTTCTCTTGGTGGAGATCCTTCGATACTCCCTCTGGTAAAATAACTATCTTTCCCCCTCATCTGCCTAGGTATCTCGTGCAGCTTTCTGTGGGCTGTTTTGACCTTTCTTTCCCCCTTCCATCGTTCTCATTCTTTAATTGGTACTACACATCTATTAACAATGTGATCTATTTCATCATCCCTTTATCCTCTAATTCCTTCTCATCTGCTCCTTTTCTTCCGCTTCCTATCTTCTCATCTCATCTCCCTCTGCACTTCCTCTTCCTTTCTTCTCTGTAACCTTCTTTCTTTAAATGTTTGTGTTTCTATTTCCTCCAACTTCTTCTTCTCCCCATATTCTCTCTCTCTCTCTCTTTCCTTTACCTGCTCTTCATACCTTGTTTGTTTTTCATTTTGTTTCCTCTCTTTTTCCTTCTCATCCTTGAATGCCCTTTCTCATTCATTTTCCACTCCTCTCTTTCCTTTACATCTTTAATACCATTTCTGTCTAATTTGAGTAATATCCGTCCTCCCATTCCCTCATTCTGTACAATTGTCACTTTGCTGGCTTTATCTTTCTCACTTTTTTGTCTCTTAATCTCTTCTTCTATCTCTATTAATGTGTCCCTTCCCTCATTATGCTTCTCATATTTACTATATCCGGACACATGTTTGCATTCTTTAATCTTACTTTCTTCTTTACTATCTTCACTACTATAAGAGGGGGGTGCATATATCGGATAAATATACCCAGCCACTGCTTTTAACTCCTTTAGAAGATAAAATATATGTTTCTCAGTGGTTGTGCTATTGTCTTCAGAATGAAAAAGAGGAGCTGAGGGCCTTGTGCCCTCCGCTTCATGATGATTAAGCCTTTACTCCTTCTCAGACAGCATTTTTTCTCGCTGTGATAACATTTTCCATGAGTCTAAAATAGCTCACCTTTTTTGTAACTTTTTCCCTGTATATGCAGCATATAAGTATGTTGTCATGTGTTCCAATATTGTTCTTGATTGAGAACCCTCTTGAGGCCATGGCATGAACATTTTGTCAGCAGTGCCTTTTACCCATTTAGCATGAGGTTTCCTAAACGTCTGTGTGTACCTCAGTAATGTTGTGTACATGTGTAGAAGTGGAGTGTCCCCAATAATGACAAGTCTTTTTTTTTACTGTCAATATTTGCCAAATCTTTTATTCTGCTATTACTTTAATTAATTAATAGTATACCAACACTATCCTTTACTTTTTCCCAATACTTCATATACCACAACAATCAGTTTGGGCAAGTAGCATCATTCGCCGCCTATTCCTCAAGAAATATTCTCCAAATACCTATCCAACTCTGCACAATAATAATCTCTTTGCTTCTTCGTTGCAGTTCTATCAATTCTCACTATCCTATTGTTTTATTATTGACAATCTAAGAAACTTATTTTGCTATAGTTACCCTCCTATGATTGGCACAAGTCACTTGTTTTGAGGGTCTTATAAGCTGTCAAAATATTATTATTGTTATGTATTTCCAGTCTACAACCTAAGTTATTACAACTAATGTGTCTTTTTTCAAACCAATCAACTTCTTACACTAACATATTCATAACCCCAAACAACTGTGCACAACAATTTCTACAATCGTCTTTCTTACTCTCTCTAGTGAACATATCTCATCTCCATTTTACCCCATTTTGGAGTGTGAATTGCATCCTTCATGTTGGCCTTGCCTCAGGAATCCCTATCTTATTACTCCATCTTGGAGGCACCTACCGACCATCTCGATTTACATGCGTGATTCTTCCACTCTCCACAAGAAACTGCGCAATATTCCGGCTGATGATGGAAGAAAGTAACAAATCTGAGAGTCTAGATCTGAACCATCTGCACCACTACCAAATGTAGCATTCTAAGTGCTGAATGGGATTGCCACAGTAAATAATCTCAGGCCCAAATAACTGGACAGACTCAAATAATATGGCAAAATACTACTTTATTATCAGATCAATAAAGTAGAAAAACCTGGTGAACAAACAGATTGTAGCTCACACTCTCTCAATGCATTTTGGTATCACAACATGTTTTATACTTTGTCATACGTCAGCTATGTCGTCATCCTACGTGGCTTCTATCTCGAGTGGTGTCTGCAGGCTCATGCCTACCACATCAGTTCAAGGGTACATTCGGAACGGTTGTCTGAGGGCATAATGTCTCTCAAAGCTTCGATGTGTTATTGGAATAATAGATGTGTCAAACACAGTGCTTTCCTGTTGTTCTTCCAGTGTGAGAGGTGAAGGGATGACTCTATAAATGACTTGGACATCTGCCACTCTACATGCCCCCATCCGTGCAATCTCCTCTTCATTTCAAAATAAGGCCCAACATCTGCATTTGTATTTATTTATTTATTAAGTTATCTATTTATTCATGCACAGGAATCACAGGGCCCATTCACACCCATCACAACGAAAAGGAGCAGGACAAAATCAACAGTCAGAGAGCGAACCAGATTAATTGAACAAAACTGTTTTCAATGGTTTACGGAAGGTCAGAACGTTTTTCATCCTCTATAGAACAACAGATAGACTGGTCCATGCAACCGTCGCCTGTACCGGAAAGCAGCGTCCCTTCCCTCTAACACTTCTAACCTATATAAGCTGAAAGTTATGGTTGGAGTGGGTGTTTCTGTCTTATGTTTGTTGTATCTGACTTTCTTTCCGGTATGAAGGAGCAGATCCGAACAGGCATTTGTGAGTTAAAGTGTTTATTTTTAAATATATTTTATTTGCCACTGGCAGCCAGTGTAGTTCTTTCCTAGATGTAGTGAAATGTTCTCTTTTAAATGTGCCCTTGATGATATGGACTGTGTCATTTTATAATGTTTGCAACTTACAAACAGTTTTTGTTAGCACCACATAAGAGTGGGTTGCAATAATCCAATCTGGGCAAAATATTACCCCTCACCTGCACTTCACAGTTTTTTTATTGTAACATAGGGTTGTATATGCCACAGCAATCTTAGGTGGTACTGGGATTATTTTATGGTACTGTCCACTTGAGTCTCTGCACTAAGGGCAGAGTCAAGGAAGACACCTATGTCTTCAGTTTGTTCAATACTTCAATACAGTGATTTTCAATATGTTATGTTATGTTATGTTATTTGGTTTGTATCGTGCCAAAGCCTGTAGGCATCTAGGTGCCAAGAGACAGGATTATGAGGCTTAGGCTGCTAAAGATTAGTAATACTGGTTGAATGGCAGTGTTTTTAGCTGCTTTCGCAATTCAATATGATGTTCGTTTTTTCTTAAATAATGGCAAATGGCAAAGCATTCCAGGCTCTAGCCCCCTGAACGTGAAGCCCCGACCGAAGCCCCTAGCACGTTTAATTTGGTGCTGTTCCAAGAAGAAGCTCTCAGCAGATCTCAAGTTTCTTTGCAGATAATACATACTTACTCAAGCTTTCAAGTACACTGTAGCATTCCCAAAAATACATTTATGGCAAATAGTTAACAGCTTTAATTGAATATGAGCTGCCACTGGTAGCCAATGTAGTCTTTTCTTAGCTGTGGTGGTTGGTTCAGACCATTTCATCTGAAAGATGATGCATGTAGCGGAGTTTTTATTTTTTTGCAGATCTTGAATATCTGACCTGTTTGCACCTCCCAGTAAGCATTAGAGTAATCCACACGCGGGAGGATCACTGCCCTCGCCAGTTTAGTTTAATTTTCTATCGAAATCAGAGGCGCAACCTGTCGGAGCACCTTGAGATGATAGTTTGTGTTTTTTGTAATGACAGCTACATGGGCATTACAGTCTAAACGTTGCTCCATGTAGCTGCCAAGAGTCTTATCTCTAGGCACAATCTTTATTTGACTGCCATTAATTGTAAAGTTGGAGTACTTCTCACTACGACCAGGTCTTGTGAGTCTTGGGACAAACAACATAAGCTCTGTCTTGGCCACATTCAGACATAGCCAGTTAGTTGACATCCATCCTTTGATGGTCAAGTAGATTGTATCCAACAACAACTGATCCTTTTCATAATCCTCAGTGACTTCCAGGACCAGTTGGAAATCATCCACATAATTGCAGAAGAAAATATCTATTGATTTCAAATCATTACACAATGGTAGGATGTAAATGTTGAATAACAGAGTGGAAAGGCAGGCCTCCTGTGGCACTCCACATGTGATAGTTTCTACCTTGGAAGCATTGTCACCCCAATAAACTCGTGAGAGGCGGCCCTCCAAAAAGGATTTATATAATGAAATGCTGAGGCTTTCCAAACCAGTTTATCTTGCTCAATGTACACAGATGTTAAAAGTGTTATGAGAAATGAAATGTGCAACCAAAGCAGCGCATCATGAACTTAGTGGTTCAAGCATCCAACCCATTATCACAGACATATTTGTCAAACAAACAAAAATGCTTCTTAATTTAATATTTAGCAGGCTAGGGTTCTCACTTGTGCTATTTGTCCATTTCCCCTTTCACAATGGGGTACTTTGATAAATTACAATAGCAGTGTAGCAGACTGGTCATCTTGTATAAAATAACTATCAGAAAATGATTGATTTGTTTATACTTGGTGAGGATAAAGGGTTTTGCTAGCTAAGAAAAGGGTATGGTACTTGTTATGACTAAAATATATACAGGGAGTGATAATCAGAAATGGGTATTGAAGATGATAAAGTGCCAGTACAATTATATTATTTGTGATAATTACAATATTTAGATAATGTACTTGTTCTGGTTTTTTTCAGCACTGTTTATGCAAAAAAAAAAAAAAAAAAAAAACACAGCACCTACCCCACGATAGAAGACTTGAGAAACTAGAATCCAAGTTTGCTCTAGCTTATCGAGACCCACAAATCAAATGCTATGTTTTCTCGCTGTTTAAACACAGCCAACTGGTTGTCATCCAATCCTTCACTACTTTGTAAGCACTTTGTATAATTTCTATATCTTATTGTAATTGCCACTTAATAAAATCTATAGCTGAGTATCATCAGTATAATTAGTGCATTTGGCCCCCTGTCTATCAGTATATCACATAATGGACGTATATAAACATTAAAAAAGGCCAGTGACAGGCATGTGCCCTGGGGTACCCCACATGTATTATGTGCCCTGGAAGTTGCCTGGACCCAAAACAGGTTTAATTCCCAATTAGCAAGGAAGGAGCCAATCCAATCGATTGCATCCTTTGAGCAGAAGCCAGTGGTGGATAATGTTCTCAGAAACCTTTCATGGTCGAGAAGACCAAAGGCTGCTGATAAGTCAAGTAAAATGAGCAGCCAGTCTTACTACTGTGCATAATATCCAGCATCTGGGTCTGAAGGACCAGGAGTGCACTCTCAGTCCCACGATTAGTTTGAAACCCAGACTGCCTGGGTGTAAAATATTTCAGTGCTCCAAATGCTCCTGGAACTGGATAGGGGCTCCGTTGTCCACAGTCTTCAATAAAAAGGGAAAATTAGTGATAAGCCTCAAGTTGTAAGCAATCTTAGGATCTTGTCTGGGTTTTTTCAACAGTCGAATAACGACCACATTTTCTATTGAATCCGGAATCATTTTATGCCAAAAGGTTAGCTTTGTGAAGTGTGTTAGGAATGGGGCAAAAGTTTTATTATTTCTCAGGATGAGCTTAGTAACAATGGTGCCTCCAAGACAGGATGAAGGGTTCATCTGTATTAATACATATTTCAGCTCCAACAAGGAAATAGGACTAAAGCTAAACATAACATGAGCATCCTTTCTGAAAGATTTGAAGCTGTCCAATATAATTTCTGGGATAGGATCTGCACCAGCTTAATTTTATCTAAAAAAACCTGCTGAATGTGTATACAATCGTAATTCGTAGGAACAAAAGATTCAGGTTCCATTTGCTTCTCTAGTTTCTTAAACATTTCAAAACACTTCATAGTGCTGTTATTACAGTTTTCAAATTCCCCAGTAAAAAAAGAAATATATTTTTGGCTTCATATATTTCTGATGTATACGTTTTTTCAGAACTTTTCCAGGTCTTCTTATTTTCATCTGATTTATTCTTGGTCCAGGCCCGTTCAGCCTGACTTTATTCTTGTTTAAGTTTAATCAGCTTGGTAGTGAACCAACGATGATGATATAAACCATGCCTAACTGTTTTGGGCTTCATGGGATCCACCCTGCTCAACAAATTTACTAAATGTTTTTCATAGTATGCAGCCAAAGTAAGTCAGAATCTGAGGTGTTATTCATAGGACCAAGCATACAACAGTTTAAGTCATTCTGGTCTACTTTATTAAAATTTCTACTTATCATTTTATTGGGTACATTGGTCCTCTGTGCCGATTTTCCAGGTAGCGTAATCTTAAAATGTACAAAATAATGATCTGACTACACACATGGCTTGGTACAGCACTGTTTGTCATATCCCTTGAAGAACCCTGTCAAGGGTATTCCCTATATGTATTTCATATTAAGAAAAACAAATGGTAGGAGTTCAGGACATTTAATAGTCATTTTATTGAAGATAGAGAAATTATAATGGATATTTTGGATAACATTAATATATTTAATAATAATGTATTGCTAGTGACTTAATTAGTAGCTGCATACAGCTTATCATACACTGATCTAGAACTCTCTCATTCTCACTTACTCTTTCTCTCTCTGTCTCTCTCTTTCAATCTCTCGCTATCTGTCTCATTGTATGTCCCTGTTTCTTTCTACGTGGTCGGTGGGTGTGCTAAACGCACCCTAGCTGCTCCTGACAGCTGGAGAACCAGCGGCAAGACAAAAGAAAATTAAAAAGCAGACCTCTTGCGATAGGTGCTTTGTTTTTTTTTGTATAAACAGCTATGAAACAAATACAGAAGTATATTATATAAGTATTGTACTTATCACTAATAATATAATTGTACTAACATTGTAAACTGGCACTTTATCATTTTACAATACCCATTTCTGATTATCACTCCCTGTATATAGTTTGTCATAAGAAGCATTGTACCCTTTTAGCTAGCAAAACTCTTTATCCCCACCAAGAAGAAACATATCAATCATTTTCTGATAGTTTTTCATACAAGATGAACAGTCTGCTACACTTCTATTGTAATTTATCAAAATACCCCATTGTGAAAGAGGAACTGGACAAATAACACAAGTGAGAACCCTAGCCTGCTAAATATTAAATCAAAGAGCATTTTTGGGTCATAATAATGACCACAAATCTTTATGTTTGACAACTATGTCTGTGATAATGGGTTGTATGCTTGAACCACTAAGTACATGATGCTGTGCTTTGGGTGCTCATTTCATTTCTCACAAACACTTATATATACACTGGTTTGGAAAGCCTCAGCATTTAAATGGCAGGATAGAACAGTTTTGACATCAGTCACTACATTGGGGTCCAAGGTTCATCTGGATTTGTTTTGGCCTCATTAACAGTTTGATGTAAATCTTATCATTTTACTGCAGCCAAACATGTTTACCATTACAATCACTCAGTCTGGGTTCACTGCCAGGTTGGGAGTGGTGTTAGGCCGCTTTTATATCCTTTTCTGAAGCCAAACTCCATTGAACTTGTAATGAGGCACATGTTTTCTTACCCCCGGCAGACATGTAGAAGTGTATCGTAGGCTCAAGGTAAGTATGGCTGTGCACATGCTCAGTTTCCAATGCATTGATATAATAAGAGAAACATATTTACTGATTTACATACCGACAATGCTTTGCTCATGTGTTCTGAACTTGAGGTAAACTTCCAGCGATGACTACTGGATGACGCTATGGCATGTGAGACCTGGCTCAAATTACATATTCTTTTTTCACATTTCTGGTGGAAGGGTTTTTTAAGCCTTTTTAAGCCCACCATAACATTGCTGTTGTTTGCTAAACATGCCCCAATACTCTAACCACAAAGCTGTCAGACTATATTGCACTGATGATCCCTCATAAAAGTTAAATCAGGTATACAGTCGTCTGCAGGTTTGAGAACTGTCTGTCTTTGACAACGGCACCAAAGTTTTGTCACTTTTGGTGAGTTTCCACAGTTTTTCTGTGATTCTGGTGCTGCGATTTCTGGCATGCCGAATTGCGCGTACCGACAACCCATAATCATCTGTTGATTCTGGAACCATGGGTTGCTGGAAACAGTGGCAGTGGCATGCCGGAAGCTAGGAAAACTTACTGCCAATCTCGTAAGGAGGCTCATTGTGTATAACTCCAGAAATGTGATTCAAAGTTGAAGAAGGCACTGGCACAGCTTTCAGACATTTAGGTAGTAAGTCCATTGCATTGTACACATCCATCAAACAGAAATACAAAATGTTCAGAACTTTCTGTATGAGATATGCCTGCATGATCTCCGTTTGGGCCTTGGATATCTTTGCAGTGTAAAAGACATTTCTCCTACAGCCAGCCTCCTTGTTTCTTGAGCCTGTACTTGGCGGGTCCTCAAAGCTTTGCAAATTATGTTCTTCATGTGTGCTGTGCCTGGCGCGTCGGCGTCGGCATCAGACGACCTTCGATCATCATTCCTCATTATCGTTAGACTCACATTGGATGGCTGCACAAATACAACATCTTGTATTGGTTGCAGTGTGCCATTTGACCCTTCCAAAAGTAGTACATTTAGTATCACAATTACACCAGCCAGGTACAGCTTCCACAAAGCAAATCTGGAAAAAGAACGTATCAGTGTTGACAATCACTCTCTTAAATAACATTTGTCTGCAGGTACATAGTCCCATATTTTCTTGCCAGGCTCCATTACTAAAACTACTTGGTACATGCCGAATGCTATGATAGCTGCAAATATGAGTGGGCCACTTGGTTTCTCTACCCACACCTTTGCACCGGAACCATTCAGTCTGGTGAGCCAAAAACTACGGTCCCTACGAGTAGTTAACACCTCAGGGGTCTCCCCTGTTCTGATCATGGACAATTTAACAGGTATGATAATTATCTGGGCTATCTTGTCTCCTACATGGATGGGCAATATTGGGTCTCAACTGTTCATTAGAATTACTTTGATTTCTTCCTGGTAATCAGCATCTATCACTCCTCCCTGTACTTGGATGCCCTTCAATGATTAATACAGATATAGGGGCAATCAATCCCATGTGTTCACGTCGAATTTGTACTCCAATTCCAGTTTCAATTACTATTATACCTCTGGGTTCTAATCTGATTTCTTGATAAGTGTGTAACTCTACCCCTGCAGATTCTGGAGTTTGCATGGTATGGCGCTAAAGCACCTGGCATAACCTCCCAATATATCAACCTCGCTTCAACTGAATTAGGTTTAATTTATTTATTTATTGTGCATTTGCAAGGCACTTATACAACAAGGAATCGTGTTTCAAAGCATCCAAGGGGCAAATTGGCGGAGGAGGCATGGGAAAAACAGTCAGATAGAAATAAAACTGATGAACAGGAAATAGACAGTGCTACTAGGCCTTGCGAGCATTCAAAAAGGTGTAAGTGCAGAGATAGAGGGGGGAAGGGAAGGGAAATGGGGAAATGCTAGGAGATTCCATAGAGAAAGAAGTGCCTTGAAATCAACCAGTTGCAGGCAGCAGGTAAGTGCCTGGCAGAGATCATTTGGTAAGGAGTGGCCATCTGCCAATACAATGAGTGCAAGCCTGTGAGGCAACACAGGCAAGTGGGTGCCCAAAGGCAAGTGCTGGGAGGGGGCGGACATTGAAGGCGATTGGACAGAAGGCCTGGACCCTGATGGACACATAAGGGCCCAGGACGCCGATCTCAGCGACTTTGGGGTTTAGCACAGGAGGGGGAAGGGAAAGAAGGAGGTGAGGAGCAAGGTCTTGAAGAGCTTCCAGAATTTAAGGAGATCCAGCTCAAGACAGAGATGGAGGGGGAGTCTGTTCCAGAAGAGAAAACCTGATGAGGAAAGAGAACAGCCACCAGCTTGCTTCACAGAGAAATGCTTGCTGCACAAAGAGTTGGAGCCGGAGGATCGTAAAAATCCGGAGAGAGAGTATTTAGTGAGTGCAAGTTGTAGATACCATGGTCCCAAGTCCCAGATAGCCTTATGGATGATGCAGAGCAATATGAATTTGATCCTTGCAGCAAACGCAAGCCAGTGGAGAGATTTTAGGGCTGGGGATATGCAGTCCCTGGGCCAAGGATTAGTCTTGCAGCCCTATTCTGGATGAGCTGGTGTGGACGGAGAGAGGAAGAAGGAAGATTAAAGAAGAGGCAGTTGCATTAGTCCGTTCTAGAGAGTACCAGAGATCTAGAGACATTGAGCTTGTGGGTAAAAGTGAGAAAAGGAAGCATACCTCTTTGCAGATGAAGTTGAAAATGGGCCTTCTTGGCAAAGTCCAGGATGTGAGGGAAGAAACAGAGAGAGGAGTCGAAGATGACTCCAAGGTGTCTTGCTTCAGGTGAAGGAGAAGGGGGAGAGCCCATCGTGGGTGCCCAGAGTGAAGGGGTAAAAGAGGGAGTAGGAGTCCCAATAGAGACAGAGATCATTGGCGGCATACCGGGACTTGATCACAAATAGGCAGTCAGGGATGGTAGAGGAACAAACTAAGGAGAAAATCAGAGGATAGGTTGAAGGAAAATTGGGTGTCATCTGCATGACAATGGAGGTAGGGAAAAGTGGAAATAAAGTGAGCAAGCGGAGCAAGATAAACATTAAAGAGCCATGGTAGAACGACGGCCACCAGGGGGCGTAGAGACTAGCATGCTCTCTCTGTGAGCTCCATGCCCAGCACCCTGAAAGATGGAATGAGCCCCCATTTTTCCAACCCCCCCCTGAAACTAAGATGAAACCCTGCTGTGGAAACATCGCCCCCACCTCTGGGGAAAATTCCAGAGGAAATCAGTCCTCCACAACCCTGAAAAACGAAGAGAGAAGTGAGGCCCCTCGAGCCCCGGCGAAACCGAAAGTAGTGTCACATCATTGCCCGTGCCAAGGAAGACGTCTAGGCCATCGTGCGGACCCCGAGGCGCAACAACCCCTCACGCGGGGGGAAAAGACACACCAGCCGATCGCTGGACCGTGAAGAGGTATAGCCCGGGGTGTGGGCTGCAGATCACAGGAAACAAAACTCCAGACGGAGCGATATCAGAGGATACTCTGAGCGGAGTCCCCCCGTACGGACAGCCTGCCAGGGCTGCCTGAGCCGCTCGGGCCACTTTATATACGCAAGCCCCATTGAGGACACACTTCACGACGTGACCCAACGAGCAACGGTGCCAGAGCCCCCACTCCCTCGTGGGATGGCTCCCCCGCACAGCTCGTCGCCCACTCGTTAGGGCTTCCTGTGCTCCCTCTGGGCCTGGCACCACTTCACCGGAGGCCCACCCACAGCGGAAAGTGATCCGAGCCCGAAGGAAGTGGAGCACACTAAAAACGTAATCAGCACTCAGCCCGGTGCCCTCCTCAGTACAGACTTCCGAGCCCGCAGGAAACGCCACCAGAAAATCCCTGAGTCACCCGACGGCAAGCATTTAGATGTGAACGTGACCCCACCGACCCACGCATCCATGCTCGCAGCTCCCAGAGGCGGGATCGCGGTACCATAGCGAAGTACGAGGAACGCACGTGCAACTCACGGAGAAACACCCGACCCACCAGTGGAGAACCTCGCCCCTCCGAGGCACCTAAAAGTATTCCAAGGCCGCATCGCAACTGGGAAGCTCCAGCATCAGCGGCACATAGAGGTGAGATAACTACAAAAGCGGCCAGTAAACATATTTGCACCTCTCTTGGGCATAGCTGCTTGTACCCCCAGGTAATATTCACTCTACCCAGCGGCAGTAAATGTGTCCCCTCATCCTCACTCTAATGTGAGTCTGCTCTCACCAAAGCAGACGTGGTGATCGTAAGGACACTATGGGGGACATACACCCGCTTCCTTCCAACTGTAAAGAGGCGACAACAGTGAATACGAGGATCCGCACAATAACCATAGTCAGCCACAGCTGGCCTCGCTCGCAATGGGGAGTCATTAGTGGCCACATGCAACTGGACCACCATGGTAACACGACACCTTGGACTTCCCTAATAGTGCACACATGAGACCATCCTAACACACTGTCACTCCGCGCCAGTGCATACCACCACCTAAAAGCCTCTCGAAGGAGGAAAGGACAACGCACATACTCCAATACAAAGGACACAGTTTAGCAGGAGTGTCCAGTCCTAGATACGGACCGCACCCTTTACGGTCTTAGCCAAAACGCCACTGTAACACTCAGATCCGGCCTGCACCTCTACCCAATATCGAAGTGTACACAGTGCCGGGCGCCACCACTCACACAGTGCCCACCCGATACCACCAACGGAGAACTGTATGAATATTAAACACAAACTAGCTCCCTTCGCCTACACCCCCACCTCGCTAACAACCTCTGAATCCAGGATGGCAAATAGCATCACCACGGGAAATGACCTTGCCGCAACTACGAAAGGAGATATAGCAGCCTTATTGGGGGAGATCAAGAATCTGGGCACCAACATAGGCGGCAAAATAGACAGAATCACCCAAAGACTCGACAGCATGGAGGATAGGCTTGAAGGGGTTGAAAACAACCAGGCTTCAATTGACACACTAGAGACGCAACTTGATCAGAGAATGACAGAGCTAGAACAAAGAGAAGATGAGTTCAGACTCAAACTGGATGATTTGGAAAATAGAGAAAGGAGAAACAATATACGTATCTTTGGAATTCCTGAGAGAGAGGGGAAATGGAGGTGGACCTGAAGGAAACACTCCACAACATTATTAAACTCCTCACAGCGGAAGATGAAGTGGACAAACCAATAACAGAACAAATCCACAGGGCGGGCTGTCCCGCGGGTGGACCACGATCAGTTCTTGCCCGATTTCACCGCTTCAGGGACAAAGATAGAATTTTCGAAAAAGCCAGAAGGAATGAGATGATTACGCTAGGAGGAGCACAAATTTCAATTTACCAAGATCTTTCCTCCTTTACCCCAGCTCTCAGGAAAATGTGTGGGCCGCTGACAAAGAAACTTAAAGAAAAGAATGTTCGATACAGATGGGAATAACCCTTCTTGCTCACATTTGAATATGAGGGAACCAGATTCAGGCTGAGATCCGAAAAAGAAATAAAGACATGCATATCCGATATCCTAGGCACTCAGGGAGAAGAGGCTACCCGGGAAGAGACACACTGAGAAGGACGAGAATGGCGAATCCAAGGCCCCTGGAGAAAGAAAGTGAAGGGGTCACGAAAATTCCAGAGAGGCAATCTCTCTCCAGAGGCGGATAACTGAAACCAAGCGATACTGGTAAGACAGTTCCAATTAAATATGTAAATGGTGTAATGAGGAGATACTAGCACATGCACATTTCCCTGACTCTAATGAAGAAAATTAGGGGGGAATCATGGAGGGGCTCATTCTGGACAAAGATGACTCATTTGGTCAAGGGGCGTGAAGTAACGGCCCCCGAAAGTGGTCCGATGCCGACCTGGAACAACAAACCGGGCTCGATCGGACGCCTTCAATTAGGATTGGGAAGGAGGTGGGGGCAGGGGGAGGGGAAGGCCAACGAACTGAGTAAGGTCAAAGCAGCTAACATAGCAAACCAAAACAGCCAAATCAGCAAGCAATTTATGAGTAAAAAGCACTATCGATTAGATATGAAGAGACAATTTCCCGTGAGAAAGAGCAATGACAACAAACACTAACACAAAGAAAACTGTCTCCTTGAGAGTCGGGACGCTCAATGTAAAAGACTCAATTCTCCAACAAAATGGTCCCTTGTGGCTAGAGAATTCCGTAGAGCTGGAGTTGATATCCTCCTTCTGCAGGAAACGAAACATATAAAAGGAGAAGAGCGACAGATCCTTGGGAAACGAGTAGGGACCGAATTCTGGGGTTCTGGCCCACTTAGAAAAGGAGGGGTGGGAATCCTTATCAGAAAAGGCATAGAATTTACTCCTACCAAGACATGGTCCGATGTAGAAGGACGAGCTCTGCTGGTAAATGGGCAAATAGGTAAGGTGAACGTAACAATTGCGACCCTGTATTCCCCGAACACGGGTCAATCGAGATTCCTCTCCAGAACGATCCCTTAGATATTATTAGAAGCCACTGGGCACATTATTTTAGGTGGAGTCTTTAATCAATGGGCGAACCCGGCTAAAGATCAAAAACCTGGGAACCCTAATACGAATCACCTGAACAGACTTGATCTAACTGAGCTGGCACAAATGATGGAAATGTATAACATGATAGACGCATGGAGGGCCTACCATCCCGAAGATCAAGGCTACACTTTCTATTCAGCCCCACACAATACGTACACCCGAATCGATTACATATATCTTTCCAGAGAGCGCGCCGAGGTAGTATCACAAGCAGAGATAACCCGGATCACATGGTCTGACCATGACATGGTCCTCGCGGACATTCAGTGGGCGAATCTACCAACCAATGGTGGAAAATGGGTCTGTAATGAGAGCCTCTGGAAAGACGCTGTTTTCAGAGCCGAAATGGAGACGGAAATCTCCCAATTCCTCAAAACAAATGGCAATGGCAAGGTGTCCAAGCAAACCGTTTGGGAGGCGGGAAAGGCCACCTTGAGGGGGATTCTAATAAGAGAAGGCTCATCAAAGAAGAGGGAGCGTAATCTTATTGAACAGAGGCTACGAACTGAAATCCACCAGATAGAGAGCAAAACCGAAACGGACACAGAATTAGACCCAACGAAAATTAACAGGGCTAGAGAGAAAAGAAACAAACTGAAACTATTAGAGCACAAACAGGTAGTGCGCAAATTAAGATTTTTGAAACAAAAATTGTACGTAAAGGGAGATAAGGCAGACACCCTTCTCGCTGCCAGCCTTCGAGAGCAGAGAGCTGAACGAAGAGTATTAGAAATTTCTGAGGATACCTCCCCAACATCACACGCTCACACCACTATCCCGGAATGCTTCGCCAACTTTTACGAGGCACTATTCTCCTCTGAAGTGAACCCCGAACAACCAGATGCAGGGACTTACCTGTCCTCAATAAATGTCCCCCGCATACCACACCTAGATGCCGAACTGTTGGAATCCCCTATTACAGAATCGGAAGTCCAAGCTAGCATAAAGAGATTAACTGTAGGCACATCCCAGGGAGAAGTCGGCTACACAGCCGGATTTTATAAAACCTTCATCGCAACACTGACCCAATGAAATAATGGACACAGGGAAACCCCCAGACTCCTTTACCAGAGAATTGATTACAGTTATCCCCAAAGCAGGGAGGGATCCTACGAAATGTGCCTTGTACGGCCCCATCTCCCTACTCAACCTTGATGCAAAAATCTACACTAGAGTCTTGGCGGCAAGGTTGGAATCACTAATCCCGCAACTCATACACCCCGATCAAGTTGGGTTCATACTTGGGAGACAGGGGGCAGACACAATGCGCAAAACCCTACACCTTATCCATGCTTCCCAGACCCTCGATAATGACTCGCTCCTACTCTCCATTGACGCAGAAAAGGCCTTTGATAGGGTGGAATGGGGATTTCTAAAAGCAGTACTATGTAAAGTGGGAATGGGCACAAGGTTTAGAAAGGCAATCCATGCAGTATACACAGACCCTAAAGCCTCAATATTTGTGAATGGTGAATACTCTAGGTGGTTCAACTTAAAGCGTGGGACTAGACAGGGGTGCACCCTCTCTGCAATCCTCTTCGCACTCTCCCTAGAGCCCCTAGCAATAACAATGAGAGCCGACCCCACATTAGAAGGTATCCGATTGGGGTCAACGGAATACAAAATTGCCCTCTATGCAGATGATATCCTCCTTCACATTACTAACCCCTTTTCTTCCATCCCTCGAGCTTTCTGTCTGTTAGAAGAATATGGTAGACTCTCAGGGTTTAAAGTAATCAAAACAAAGTCAACACTCTTTCCCCTCCAGGGCCAAGAAGACGAAAATGCCACTAAATTCTCCCCATTGGGTCTTAAAATTGAACACCCAAAACCACAATTCCTGGGGATACAAATCACGAGAAATCTGAGTGACCTATACGAGGCAAACTTTCCCCCTCTACTAAAACAGTTAGGGTCAGATCTGACAAGATGGGATAAGCTTACAATATCTTGGTTGGGTCGACTTAATGCAATAAAGATGGTATCCCTTCCTCGTTTCCTATACCCCTTCCAAATTTTACCCATTAGGATCCCAAACAGTTTTTTTATTGAGACCAAAAGGGCCATGCTCCGATTCCTATGGCAAGGGAAGAAAGCGAGGATCCCATATAAGATCTTAACACTCCCTAAAGGCAAGGGTGGGGTTGGACTCCCTAACCTACAAACATACTATGAAGCATCCCAACTTAGAGTTATAATCCCACATCTACGTAATCATACAAACATTCATTGGGTCAATATGGACAACCATTATTTTTCACCAGCTATGGTTTCTGAATGGCTCTGGGCTCCCAAGAAAAGAATTTGTAAAAAAACCTCAAAGATCATCCCATACTAAACACCATCTGGAACATCTGGACACATGCTAAGACCATGCAAAACATTACCACTTGGCCGGCTCCCCTAAGCCATTTATGGTCCCCCGGAATCAACGATCACATTCCAAATGTGGGAAGATTCCAAGCATGGTACGAGGCTGGATTGGAAAGAGTTGGGCAACTACAAAGAAAAGACTCCTTCATCCCACTCTCGGAATTAACTGAAGCCCTCGGAATAGGCCCACTATCCACCTTTCAATATATACAAATAAAAGGTGTTTTGACGAGACCTATGTGGAAGCCCAAATTAATGGGAGACCTCACTCCCTTTGAGAAAATAATGGACTCAAGGGGCCTCATTACACAGATGGCAGTAAGGGTTTACCGGTACCGGTAAGGGTACCAGGGCCGGTAAACCCTTACCGCCTTACTACAAGGTCCCTTTGTGGGACCCTACCAGCCGTTAAGGACGGGACCCGCAAAGGGACCTTGGAGGTAATTACGGTACCGCAATTTGCGGTACCGTAATTACCGCTTTCCCCATTCCCATTGAGCCCTATGGTGGCAAAAATGGGAATGGGGAAGTGCCATGGTGAATGGGGAATTACCGCCCCCACACACCTTGGAATAGGGCGGTAATTCCGCCATTCACCATGGCAGACTCGGTAAAATACTGGCAGCAACCATGGCGCTAATAGCGCCATGGTTACCACCGTCTGTGTAATGAGGCCCAAGGACTGAAATGAAGGGCCTAATATCTGATATGTACAGAGCACTGATAGGAGGAGAGGGAGTGAATACAGACACACTGAAAGGTAGATGGGGAAAAAGATTTTGCTGAACAGATAACAAAGGATCTATGGGACACCATATGCCACACAGCCACACAAATATCCATCTCAAACCAATACAAGCTCAATGCAATCAAATTACTGCATAGATGGCAATATGATCCCGTCAGACTATCCAAAATGTTCCAAACAGCCAGGCCAGAATGTTGGCGGGATGTGGGGAGAAAGCAGACTACTGGCACATGTGGTGGGGATGTCCCCGAATAAAAGTATTCTGGTCCGAAGTCTTGGGCTGGATTAAAGAGGTCGACAGTATTACCAGAACAGCTAACCCCTACCTCATACTGTTCGGCCTTGAGAAGGATGAGGACGACTGGGTCAAAATAAAAGATATAGCCCCACAACTGCTATTAACGGCACGGGCAACGCTGGTAATGAGATGGAAAGCCCCCACAATCCCTACAAAAAGCGAATGGATCAACGTTGCCACTAATATTTTTATAATGGAACACATAACAGCGTCACTCCACGAAAGGTCGTCACATACCGAAGTCCTGTGGATGGATACAAGAGTATATACCTACACAACGGACTCTTTCGCAACACATTTACTACCCCAGGAACGGAGGAGCAAGAAGTGACCTAACTAAAATAGAGGCTGCCCCCACCAATATGTACTTTCATGATTGAGGTGATCCCGACAATACATACTAACTCTGATCTTCACACAATGAATGCTGCAAGAACTGAGCTAAAAGCTGCAGACCAGAGAGGGAGGGTGTGTGGGGAACAGTGGAGGGGTTAAGTCATGTTTACATTTGAACCCTATGTATGGAGATCGCGTCTGCTGGACAGGCATGGAATACATGGAGTTTCATGGGTTTGTTCCATTATTCTAAGATGTGTAATGGTATTTTCTTTCTTTGTTTCATGACTCACATTTGTAAACTTAATACAAACAAATTTACAAAAAAAAAGAGCCATGGTAAAAGGTTTGCGACTTGGGGGATGCCGCAGGTTTGCTTGTTTGTTTGTTTATTTTATTTGTATAGCGCTGCAGACCCAGGGGTATATGGGCGCTCAAGGATATGGTTACAGGCATAGTTAAATACATTGGAGCAGTTGTGCAGCATTTATACAATTTACAAAAGTACAGTTAATGCAGAGAGCAAACAGACAATATGATATGTGGTTAAAACATTTAAATAATAGGTACACAGAGATACGAGAGCTGTAGAAGCTAGTATCAATAGATACAGGGTGGTGGTGGGTGAGTGCTGGTATGTGTGTGAGGTGTTCGGAGGACCTGAGCTGGTGTTAGTTATGTATTTAGTAGCCAGATGATGACCTGGGTTCTGAAAGGTTGAAAAGTGGGGATGGATTTGATGTTCAGTGGCAGTGTATTCCAGAGTTGGGTGGCTAGAACCGGGAAACTGGTTCCGCCGGCTCTTTTTAAGGTATATTTGGGCACCACCAGGCATAGTGTGTTGGTGGATCTGGTGATTCTGGTAGCAGGTTTCCAGGTGAATTTGTTGGTTAGATAAGGCGGGGCAAGGTGATTTAGGGCTTTGTAGGTGAGGCAAATAGTTTTTAGATTGATTTTTTGTTGGATGGAGAGCCATTTACATGATTTTCTAATAGCAGAGATATGTTCTATCCTAGGAATATTAAGAGCAGCTGGGAGTGCGTTGTTTTGGAGGACCTGCAATTTGTTGATTACAGATTTGTTTGCACCTGCATATAAGCCGTTGCGGTAGTCCAGTTTAGACTGTATAAGTGCTCTGGCTAATGTGAGGCAACTGTTAGTGGATAGCAGAGGTCTTCAAGCCCTGATCAGATAACCTGTTTAAGAAGTGGCTGAGGTGGTCATGTTGATTTGTTTGGAGTGGTTAGTGTTGGTGTCTAGATAGAAACCAAGGGTTTTTACACTTTTCGCGATACGAATAGTGTTTCCATCAATGATGAAGCTAGTATAGCTGGGGCTGAGCTTCAGGATGGTGTTAGAGGATCCGACAAGGAGCAGATCAGTCTTATCATCATTCAGGCAGAGGCCATGTGTGGCCATCCATGCCTGAATGACGGAGAATACTTTGTTGATCCGGCTGATGTCCGAGTTGTAGTTACCGGATAGAGTTAGGAGTATCTGGGTGTCATCTGCATAGTTGGTGTAGGTGACACCCAGATGGTCCATCTTGTAGAATAGAGGCTTTGTAAATATGTTATACAAAGTAGGCGAAACACAAGAACCTTGTGGGACACCACAGGTGATGAGAATCGGGTTGGCCGCTGCTAACAGTGAGAAGACCTGCATGGTCCTGTTAGCGAGGAAGGATTGGATCCATGTGACTGCAGAGTGGGAGAAATGTGCTGCCGATGACAGGTGGTTGCATAGGATTTTATGGTCAACCAAGTCAAAGGCAGCGGAGAGGTCTAGGAGAAGAAGGATGGCAGCCCTACCTTTATCTTTGAGTTTGTCGATCTGACTTTTGAGATCAACAATTGCCGTTTCTGTTCCATGTTGAGGACGAAAGCCAGACCGACAAATTCCTAATAATTGGTTTGTCTCAAGGTAGTCTTGAATTTGTACGTAGGCCACTCTATCAAGGATTTTTAGTAAGAACGGGACGGTGGTGACAGGTCTATCGTTGGTAGTTATCGACGGGTCGAGTGTTTTTTTTTTAACAGTGGTAGAACCCATGATTGTTTCAAATTACTTGGGACTGTGTTGCTAGTGAATGACAGGTTTATAAGTTTGGTAATGAAAGGGCATAGATCCCTACTGCATCTTTTATAATCTGAGCGGGGCAGCTGTCCCCCTTACAGTTTGAAGGTTTCAAGGAGGCTATCATTTTCTGTACTTCAGGTATAGTTACCTTTTTGAATGTGAAGCCTGAGCTGATAGCAGTGGGCGATGGTAAGGTTGGACTAGAGGTTGAGCCATAAGTGAGTTGCTGTCGTTTGTTTTCAATTTTGGTTTGGAGCCCGTGATTTTGTTGGCGAGGGCATTATGGATATCTGTGCACCAGGGTTTATCCTTGGTACAGGTATCTGTAGGTGCATTAGGCTTTTCTAATTCCTTTAAGATGTTAAATAGTTCTCTCGTGCTAGAGCCTGCCTGAGTTACCCTAGAGTTTTTTAGCACGTATAATCTCTTTTTTGTAGAGAGTGGTGATATTAGTAAGGATAGTTATATTTTCTAATGACAGAACTGTTTTCCACAGTGTTTCGAGTTTACTTTTTTGTTGTCTGAGTAGTTTGAGCTCAGGGGTGTACCAAGAGTTCAGGTGAGCTTTCAATTTCCCTTTGCGCATTTTCAGTGGGGCAATGATGTCGATAGCTTTAGACATGGATTTGGTGTAGGTATTGACCAACAGGTTCAAGTCAGCTGTGGCTGGTAGTGCGTTCAAAGTAGGGACTACCAAGGGTATTAGGGCTTCAACTGTAATGTTACTCTTGTTCCTAGTTGGGCAGCCGGTGCAATAAAGGGCTTTTTGGGCACTAGGTTGTTGATATTGATATCTAACGAAAGGAGGTGATGATCCGTCCAGACAAAAGGTAAGGGGTCCTTAAGGGTAATATTGCAATTAAGAGAAGCTACCCAATCGAGAGTCCTACCTTTCGAGTGAGTGGGTTGGGAACAGAGTTGTAGGAGGCCATGCTCAGCTAGTGCAGAAGCCAGGGAAGTAGCTGGGGTGTCATGAGGGTCATTGAACCCAAGATTGAAGTCCCCGAGGATGATAATTTGAGCTGAGGGTTTAGAACTTTTGGCTGCTAGGGATGTGATATCTTCTTCAAATGAACAGGCAGACCTGGGGGCTTGTATATTAGATGCATCGTAATTGTGCTCTTAGGGGATGTTTGCAGTTTGACTGTGAGAAGTTCACATGATTTTAGCAGAGAAGAGCTGGCTAGTCTAATGTCAAGCAAGGATTTAAAGATGATAGCTACACCACCTCCTCGAGAGTTAGGTCTATCGGTTCTGAGGATGGCATAATTATCAGTGATAGTCAAGGTAAGAGATGGTCCCGCAGCGTCATGCAGCCAGGTTTCAGTCACAGCAAGGAAGTCCAGGTTGTTGGTCAGTATGATGTTGGCAGTCTCTATGGAATTGGCGACTATGGATCTAACGTTTAGAAGTGCTCCTTTTAGCGGGAGTTGGTTAGAGTTGTTAGAAACTACATTCTGGTTGTTGGTCATGTAGGGCGGTTTAGCTGGATGGTTACTATTCTTATGGAGGATTCTGGCGCCAAGTCTGTTGTTATGCTCGGTCAAGTCGAGAATGGTAGTCTGTGTGTCTGTTTGGACAATGGGTCTAATAGGGCTGTAACCAAGAGAAGGGCGTGATGACCTTGTGCTAGGGCGGTCCCACTTGGGACTATCAGTGTTCCTTTGGGCTGGGGAGTAAGCTGAGTGGGCGCTACCATGGGGGCGGACGGGCGTGATGGGATCATAGAGGGAAGGCTGGTGTGGTCGGCAAGAATGGTGTAGGGCAGGCGACGGGGTGATGCCTTGGGCAGGCAGGTCTAGCTAGACCATTTTTATAGGCTATGTAACTGTTACCGCTGCAAGGTATATTGTTTTGTATGACACAGAATGGGAACATGATAAAGGTGAGCCAGAGTTGCATGGTGGTGGCAGTGAGGCAAAGGCACAGTGCAGGGATTAGCAGTATAGCATCAGTTATCATATGGTCACGTATGAGACATCAGTGGCGTGGGGGGTAGACCAGTACCTAGTAGCAGCAGTGTCAAAGGGTTGGGCTGGTGTCGAATTCTGGCAAAGTGGCAAACACGCTCAGGGACCAAGCGCAAATCAGGCAAAGGCACAATATCAGGACTAAGCGCAAATCAGGCAAAGGCACAATATCAGGACTAAGCACAAGTCAGGCAGAGGCACAATCTCTGAACCTAGCGCAAAATTAGGCAGAGGCACAGAGCAGGAGCTATCACAAAATCAGGTAGAGGCACTTAATCGGGATCTGGCACCGAATCAGGCAAAGGCAGCAGTACAATGTTTGGGTGATAGAGTACAGAACATAGGACATTTTAGCAGACCACACGAGGGGCAGCAGACAGGGTTTTGGCACAGCACATAGTGGGTAACTAGAATTAATTTAACATGTCACGTTAAGAGGCAGGACAGTCGAATTAGATGCAGCGCAAAATTTAAGCACGGAATGTAACTCAATAGGAATTGCATTAGTTGAAATACATTATGTGGGGTACAACTAAAATCTAGTAGCACAACTTGTTGAGAAGGCAGCAGAATAAAGTTGGGTGAAACATGAAAGGCAGTAACTGGCATTTTAGCAAGGCATGAAACTCAAAAACAAATTGAATTACTTAAAGAGCAATATGTAGGCTGCAGATAATCTTGTGAAAGCATAACGCATTATCAAGCATCACAATGCTATGGCAAGGAAAAGTTAGAAGCAGCATCAAGGGTTTGGACACAGTATGTAATGGGCAGCTATCGGCGCAAGGGGACTAGCGTATTTGGCATTTAACCGACAACTGTAAATCAGGAGCATAGGCATGCAGCAGGTCAATACAATTCAATGCATAAATGGGCATAGAGTAAGCCAAGATCGATAGAATGCTAGTACAGATAAAGGTCCAGGCAGTGCAGAAGCTAATAGGCAACTCCAGTTTACAACAGGTGAGAAGGACTGAACATAGCATAGGTGGGTTAAGTCAGAGGGTGCAGAGTGATATGTTGTATATAGAGCATATAAAGTACAGTAAGGCTAATAAACATGTGCAGAAGCATCCGAAAATCAAACAAATGGTATTGCGACATCTATGGAAATATCTGCATTTGTGGGTTACAAATCATTTTTATACGTATAGGTAATATTCGTAGATGAGGTACGAGTAGTGCAGATAGAAGGCACCCAGAAATGGCACCGCAAAGGATGATCATACACTCGTAAGTAGTGTGTGTTAGCAATTGTCAAAGGGGTCGGTGCCGGATTTTACCGCACGTTATAGTTCAAAATGAGCAGGGGGACGTGCCACTGGTCACTGGAAGGCACCGGACAGGCTCAGGACAGGAAGCCTTGGTATCCGGGCCTTTGGAGGCGGGCCGGCTTCTCGCCTGGCGGCGAATCGGCTTGCAGTTATGAGGGAGGCTCCAGCCAATCCTCAGGCAACTTCCCTGGGTTGGAACCTCTGCAAGTGAGGTGAGGCCACTCCGAAGTTGCGAGCGGCCATTTTGTAAGGATGAAACCCTCGTGGTTTGCAGGCACACTGGGCAAGTAGACAGATAGAACAGCTGTTTCAAGCTGTAATGCAGCAGGCAGTCAGATGCTGATGATCTTAGGAGGGAGATGCATAAAATTGCGTAAGAAAACTGCGATTATTTACGTTTATGGGATAAGTGAATATAATCATCACTAAGCGGCCACGGGCTTACCGTGTGAAGGGATACCCTTCCAAGGGATCGTTCACTGCTCCTGCAGTGGATTGAGAGCTCCTGCTCACTCGGCTGGTTTTGTGGCTGATGGGGGTCAGGACCGGAAGCCTTGGTAGCCAGGCCTTTGGAGGCGGGCCGGCTTCTCGCCTGCTGGCGAATTGGCTCGCAGTTATGAGGGAGGCTCCAGCCAATCCTCAGGCAACTTTCCTGGGGCTGAACCTCTGCAAGTGAGGTGAGGCAACTCCAAAGTTGCGGGCGGCCATTTTGTAAGGATGAAACCCTCGTGGTTTGCAGGCACACTGGGCAAGTAGACAATTGAACAGCTGTTTCAGGCTGTAATGCAACAGGCAGTCATATGCCAATAATGTTAGGAGGGAGATGCATAAAATCACGTAAGAAAACTGCAATTATTTACGTTTATGAGATAAGTGAATATAATCATCAGTGAGCGGCCACGGGCTTACCGTGTGAAGGGAGATACCCTTCCAAGGGATCGTCGACTGTTCCTGCAGTGGCTTGAGAGCTCCTGCTCACTCGGCTGGTGTTGTGATAATAGAGGTAGGAGAGGAGAAAGATCCCAGGATAACCTGGGAGGGACGGTCAGTGAGGAAAGAGGTCAGCCAGTCCAGTACCCTCTCCGAGCTACCAGGGGTATCATTGAGCCGTTTTGTGAGGGTGGAGTGGTTGACCGTATCGAATGAAGAGCAGAGATCAATTAGAATGAGGTTGCCTCTGTAATGAAGGTGTCAACAGGTGCGTCAAACGTGTCTCATTCACAGCCAATGGTCTATTATTCAAAATGTTCAGAGCATCAAACACATGATCATGCCAGTCCACCAAACTGTAATTTCCTGATTTCGCAATTGTTCTTTCAACAGACCATTCATGCGTTCAATCAAAGTTGACGCTTGTGAATGATAAGGTAATTAGTGAAGCCATTCAATATTCTTTTCCTAACAATACACGTGAATCAACTTGCCTTTAAAGTGTGACCCATTGTCACTCTGAATTTGCAAGGGCACACCGTAATGCAATATCATCTAATATAACAATTTAATAGGATACAATTGTGTGGACCTCTTGCATGGCAGCACCTCAAAATATCCCGAAAAGGTATCCACAATTGTACATGCATATTGACAACTTTTACTGATTGGCATAGGTCTGATATAATCAATTTTCATGGGTCAGATACAATTGATTTGCCAGATTTGACCCAGAAACTTGCCACTTCATAAAGTGCCCTGGGCAATATGAGGTATGTGTCTATGCTGCTGATGTTGACACACAGGACATTGAAAAATAATTGTTTTCACTATGTCTGAAGGGATACTAATCCCTCAAGCTTATGCCCAACAGCAGGTAGCTTTCTCTCCAATGTTTCCACCTTTCTAGTGTGCCCACTTCGCCAAACCCTCACAATTGCCCTCCTGAGCCTTTGTGTCCACAGAGGAAATCCTCCCCACAAATGTGTGATGGCATTTTCCAGAACTTTCTGGCTTTCAAAGTCTACCTGTTGCCAGTTCCCATGTGTGAACCGCCGGAGTGACCCATGACAACCTCAAGAGGCAAATGTTTCCCTTTCTAATTGAAGCGCGAAAACAACATAACTTTCCTTTGGCTCTGCAAAATTCTCATTAGTAAGTAATAGCTGGCACCTCTTCAAAACAGTCCTTGAAGCAATGAAGAGGCGAGAAAACATCTTTGCTAGTGGAATGCTGGCTGAAAAGAAATAATACGAACCACATTACGGGTTCACATAAAAATTCACCTTTCATTGAGGTCTGAAGAAAATGTGCAGATTTCACTGAGGCTTGAAGGAAAATGTCCATTATGGCTCCGAGAGCACCAAACATGCACTGCACACAGATGCCATGTTTATAGTTGAAAGGTGTACACGTAGGCCCTTTAAGATGAGGTAACAGTATCTTAGATGGATGTGGATGCAGATCTTACTCTAACATCAATATTCAGACTGACTCAGGAGGTTGGCAAAAATAACTGTTTTAATTGCTATTGTCTAAAACAGGGAGTACAACGGACATCAACAGGCGCCGCACAGTATAAGTCTCAACATATTTCATAAAAAATTACATTTATATAGCAAAAATGTGTCATCAATGTTGTCACACTATGTGGCAAAATAAGAAAACCTATGGATGTTTGTGATAGGCTTAAAGGGAACTTCTAAGTATACTTTCTAAGGGGTATGGGATTGTGATTGGGTCTCTACAGTCAGGTGGACAGCTAGCTATGCCCACCCCTAGTGCAAGTCATCTTCTGTGTCATACTAATACACAACGTTTCATTGGCTTTCAAACTATAGGGCTCTTTGCTATGTGGCCCTCTACAAATGGTTGGCACGCTTGTATCATTCGGGAATATTCCACTCGCTAGCAGCATGCAAGCTGGTTCCCCATGTGCTGGAGAGTTGGCTTGGTCATACCACCCCACCCAATTAGCCTAAGATCCCTCATCACTCCTACTGTCTGCCATTCAATTAGTTCTTAGAACTCAGCCTTGCAAAGGATCACTCTGCCTGAGAATAAAAGGGAGTATGAGCATGGCCTTACCTTCTGGCCTTGGTGTAGCTTGCCCAAAGTCTTTCTTCATCTGACCGTGTGACAGGAGACCACGTTTTGAGCTCCTTCATTGTATTTAACACTATTAAATGAATAAAACCCGGCACTTCTAGTATTTTTCCATTAAACCTCAACAGAAGCCCGTCTTGCTTCTCATGTTCATTGTATCGCCTCGAAAAGACACCCGGGTTCTTGGCGGCCCCAACACTTGACACTGGGCCAGACAAGCCTTCTCGAGGTTTCCTTCGCCGTCAGCTGTTTTATTTTACTGCGCCACACTTTCTGCCCTTCTATTCATGGGGTCCAAGTTTGCTAAAATGTGCTATGAAGTATCCAGATTCTATACACACGTAGTCTAGTCACTACGTATAGCCAGCCTTATGATGACTTAGTTCTACTTACTTTACTGCATCTGTACAATTATAAAACTGCTTTGCATTTTCTCTGTCTTGCTTGAGGTAAAATTGCTCTTGGCTTCAGCTTAATTTTAACTTCCCCCTGCCCCCTTTAATAGGCCTACTTCATAGGGGCATGTAGTCCATAAAGATGGTGGCACTTTTTACGAATCTTAATAAAAAAATGCTGGGCGCTGCTGCACTGTCATCAATCGCTTGGGATTTCCCTTTTCTCTATTCTAATCCAATTTGTAACATTAATTTTGAATATTACTTCATCATCTGACGGGACATCTCTAAATATATCCTTGTCATTGACGTCAGTCAATCTATACCCTTCCCCAATGGGAATCACTGATCTCCATGGCATGTCATCATCAATTCCTTCGAGCATGGCCAAATTTCCCTCGCACTATTGCTGCAGTTAACCCTAGGGGAATAGTTTGTCCCCCCTCTTCAACCATAAGTATCTGTGAACTGAACAAAAACTAATAAGGATTTCTTATAATCTTTCCCACTTGGCCGGGTAGCCATGTCAACAAAATGTGCACCGCATAAAGAAAGACTTCTGGCTCTAATGGCATTTCTCATAGAGCCATTTGCCCTCTAAACGCCATTATACATTCACCCATGTTTAGATATTGTATCACTGGAGTGGACTACACGATGCCTTCATCAGTGATTGAAATTGTCATATTTAACTGTCATTAAATCTCGGCCCAGAATATTAACCGCTGTCTGCCTTTTATACAATAATGGAACAGACATGTCACATTCTCCTATAGAGACTGATAATTAATTAGTAAAAGGAACTTTGCTTGTAGCTCCAGAGAAACCTTGTGGATTCATGGCATTTCCTGGTAATGGATATTTTCCATCTCGTATAAATGAGCGAGTTGCATCCATGTCTACTAAAAAAGAAAAAGATGTGCCTCTTATGGTAACATCAACCCTTGGTTCCTCTTGGGGGTCTGGTGTTGCTGATAGTACTGAACACATAAAGTCACCCTGTGAGCTGTCCTATTTTGGATACATATGTATCCCCGTACCTTTAAAAGGACTTCCTCCCACCATAGTGACACCCACTACTCTGGGTGTCAATAACTGTCCTGTGTTTACATTCTGCTGTATCTGCATGGGTGCGTGCTGTGACTGCCCTTGCAGCAGATTAAATGGTGCTTGCTGTGGTCGCAATGCCTGTTGCATTTGCGGTGTTTGATACTCTGTCTGATCTTGGTCAAACCCATCCCTATTTGTGAGCCATATGCTGCAGGATAAGCTGTGCCCCTCTTGAAAATTGTCCATTGTGTACATTCCCTTGGCTTCCACATGTTTGCGCAATGTGCCCTGTCATTCCACATTTCCAACATATAGGAGGATCTCTTCTGACTAGCCCTCCTTGATTGAATCCCCTTTGCCCATGCTGATTATCATTCTGCATATTCTGAAACCCACCTTGCTTATTTTAAAAAACACCCTGATTACTCTGAAAACCACCTCTTCCTCTGTAGCTCATTTCTCTGCCTCACGGGATGAACCCGTTCCCTCCTTGGTCCATCTGAAGTTGATTATTCGCCTGTGATGTACCCACTGCTTGCTGCATTCCCAGCCCTTATCTGCTTGTCAGTACCACCCCTTCTATGACATACTTCGACACAATTTCTTCTGAACTAATTTGGCTTCCTCAGGTTTTCTAGTATCTTCCTTCTTATTTTTCTCTTGCAACAACCGGCAATGATATGCTATAGTCAACTGTATCTCTGCCCATGGCTTCGCTTCCATTCCCACCAATTTCTTAAGCTGCTTCTGTACCTGTTCTGGCAATCCCTGACACAGAATGTGGTAAAATACTGGCACTGATTTCCCCCACGGCTCCCTCATTTCCAAAGTCCAGCATTCCTGAATACTTTGAATATAAGCAAGCGGATATCCATCATCTTTCATCTTACGTGCCATAATCCCACCCATATCTCACGTATCAGGATACTGTAACCTGAGTGCCCAGCAGACGTCTGCTCCACAATTATTAAATGGCGCTCCATCATGAGCTGTGTTCTGTGCTGTGACACTTGAATAACCTGCTCTTGTCCAAATGTCATCATCCCTTTATCCAATAATGGCGGCTAGTAGACCCTAACATCCCATATTGCTAGAGTATTCCCTCCCGCCAACTTTTCTAGCTCATCAATCAATTTCCCAGTCCCAGCCGTTAAACTGGGGAGTTTGCACCTTAATGTATCCTTATCCATTTTGTGGCCAGGGGATATACTGTGGTCTGGCCCCTCCTTTCTCCACCAAAGTGAATTGAATGAACCCTAATCTGCAATCGGCTCCCATTGTCTGCCTATCCGTAGTAGGGGCAATGGTTCCTGATCACCTTCTACCTGGCAATGCCCTCAGCCTGTTCACATATGGTGGTGACTCTCCCTTCTCACTATGTGATTGTCCTTTAGGTCATGCTGGGTACACCATGAGATCTGGCATCCTGTCCTTAGGCTGCTCTATATCAGACCATCTTACTTCCTTGTCTGTCTGCAGACGTCCATCCGGACCGCATGCACTTTCTCCGTCCTATGCATGGAAGGTTTCTCTCTCTTCGTCTGAAATATCTAGTCCCCAACGAGTATGGCTTTCTTCTCTTTCACCCTTGCCTAAAGTAAGCCTGTCTAAGGACAAGGCTCTATGCTCGAAACTAAATGGGCTTCCTTCCTCACCTTCTGATTGGGCAACTATCGATCTATCTTCTTTTCCTCTGCTTCCCAATTTACCTCTTGCTCTCATATCTTGATAGGCTCTATCGATCCTATCCCTGATACTCCCTATCTTGAAGTTCTCATCTAATGTAATTTTAAATGGCCCTGACTTGGCTCCCTGTAACGGAAGGAATGTGGCTCCATCATATTACTGGACTTGATTCCATTAACTCTTTCTGAATTTGTCTCCTTTTTTGTTTCTTTTCTTCATCTAATTCTCTTCACCTTTTTGCTTCCTGTCCAACCCTTTCCTCTTCTTGTCTTTTTTCTTCCCTTCTTTCATTCTCTCTATGCTTGTCTTCTTCCCTTCATCTTTGCATTCTTTTATACCGTAATTTCTGCGCTTCCTCCTTTTGTCTCTTCTTCTCTCGCCTGTCTCTTTCTTCGATTGCTCTTTGTCCGTTGTCATACTTCCTTTGCTCCTCTGCCCTTTCTTCTTTCCTTATGCCTCCTCTTGATAGAACTGTTCTTGTCTCTACCTATTCATTCTTGATAGAACTGTTCTTGTCTCTACCTATTCATTCTCTTCTGTTTGTCCTCTTTCAATCTTTTCTCTCGTTCCGTGCCTTTTCTATCCTGTTCGTCCTGATCTTCCCTTTGCCTAACTTCCTCGATACTTTTCCCATCGAGCTTGAGCAATATCTGTCCACCCATCCATTCGATCTGCACGATCGTTACCTCGTCAGCTTTATCGTTTTCTCCTTTCCATCCCTTAATCTCTCGTTCTATATCTGGGGTCACATTTGGTTGTTCGGTTTTCTCCTGCTTATCCTGTAAGACCTTAAAGATCTCCTCTTTTCTCTTACTTTCCTCTGGAATATCGTCACTGCCATAGGCAGGCAGTTTATATATCAGATTACTGTTTCCCATCACTGCTTTCAGTTCCCTTAACAGATATAATTCTACACCTGCTGTACTCTAGCCATTTACTTAGTGCGAGGTAAGGGGAGCAGAAGGCTCAGCACTTTCCTCCCTACATTGATTAAGTATCCAATACCCAGGAAGTGGGTCTTCCCATTCCCCCTGGTACATTTTCCAGATTTCTAAAATAGCTAACCTCTTTTCCAACTTCTTTCCTGTGTGCACAGCGTGCAAGTATGTGTTAATGTGTTGCAAAACCGGCTTTGACAGCAATCCCCCTTGTGGCCATGGCATGAACATCTTGTCTGCTGTACCCTTTACCCACTCCGCACTACACTGTTTGAGCTTGGGTGCGTGTTTTGGCAGTGTCTTGCACATATTCATCAGTGGAGTAACATCCCCATTGTGGCAAGTCACAATTGATTGTCAGTACTTATCGTTTAGTTACACAGATACGTTTCAGAAAAACAACAAATGTGAGTGTGCTCCAACAGTCACTGCTCAAAGCCTCTACTTCTCAATTATCTTAGCTTATCTTTACAGCTGGTGCCGAAAATTACTAAAAAAATAGGTTCCAACTATTTATCTCTTCTTTAACCTCACAATTCACTATTGTCGTACCTCGATACTTCTTTTCAACTACAAAATTCACAAACAGACAGACTAATCGGCTTTACATATATCTCATCATGATACTCTTTTTCTCTTAACCTCTAAAATGCTCTGATTGGAGCTTGAGTCATTCCCTATCATAAACCTGTTTATTTGCTGCCTAAGTACCCACTTGGGTTTTGAAATGACTCCTTCTAAAGCTCCTTGTGCTAGGAAACCAGGCTTTTTCAGAACGCTAATTGTTCAAACACTTCTCATCATATACTAAACAAACCCCCCGCCCATTACTTTTCTTTATTACACAATTCCCATTCCCTTATTTTGCCAGTCCTCTCAATCTACTCACCATTCGTTTTTTGGCTCAGGATCCTCGGCATTGACCCCTCCTCCAATCAGCCACCGTCCCCTTTGGTCCACTCAGCGCCTGTGGAAACATGGAGGGATTTTGTCAAAGAGGAACCCGTCGCATCTTTATCATTTTTCTTGCAAGAATTCTATATCGGCCACTCTCCACAGGAATCCTTGCAGTCCTCCGACAGGATGGCAGAAGGTGTCCGACTATCCGAAAATGCTGAAGTCCTACTAACTGACGGGTCTGAACCATCCTCTTTCTACTACCAAGTGAACCCATAGGCCCTTTAAGACGAGGTAACAATATCTGAGATGGATGGGGATGCAGATCTTACTCTAACATCAATAATCAGACTGACTCAAGAAGTTGGCAAAAACAACTGTTTTAATTGCAATTTTCTAAAACAGGGAGTACAACGGACATCAACGGACGCCGCAAAACATAAGTCTCAACATATTTTATAAACAATTACATTTATATAGCAAAAATTCATCATCAATGATGTCACACTACGTGGCAAAATAAGAAAACCTGTGGGTTTTTGTGAAAGGCTTTAAGGGAACATCTAAGTATACTTTCTATGGGATATGGGATCATGATTGGGTCTCTACAGTCAGAGTCAGGTGCACAGCTATACCCATCCCACCTGCAAGTCATCTTCTGTGTCATACTAATACACAACGTTTCATTGGCTTTAAAACTATAGGACTCTTTGCTATGTGGCCCTCTCCATTTGGTTGGCATGCTTGTATCCTTCTGGAATATTCAATTTGCTAGCAGCATGCAAGCAGGTGCTAGAGGGTTGGCTTGGTCATACCTCCTCACCCAAGTAGCCCAACATCCATCATCATTCCTACTGTCTGTCATTCAATTAGTTCGTTGAACTCGGCCTTGCAAAGGATCGCTGTGCCTGAGAATAAAAGGGAGTGTGTGCATGTCCTTATCTTCTGGTCTCGGTGTAGCTTGCCAAAAATCTGACCATGTGACAGGAGACCACATTTTGAGCTCCTTCATTGTATTTAACACTATTAAATGAATGAAACCTGGCACATTTAGTGTTTTTCCCTTACACCTCAACAGAAACCTGTCTTTCTTCTCACGTTCATTGTATTGCCTCAAATACATAACCAGGTTCTTGCTGGCCCCAACTCTTGGCACTGGGCCAGACAAGCCTTCTCGAGTCTTCCTTCACCGTCAGCTGTTTTATTCCACTGCGCCACACTCTCAGCCCTTCTATTCATGGGGTCAAGTTTGCTAAAATGTGCTTTGGAACATCCAAATTCTACACACACTTACATCTATATCGGAGGCACCACCTGCAGTCTATTCACTACGTGTAGCCAGCCTTATGATTACTTAGTTCTACTTGTGTTACTGCATCTGTACAATTATAAAATGGCTTTGCATTTTCTTCAGTGCTTCACCGCATGTGCAATGTTAAATTTGCTCATAAAATGTGCTTAATTCTTTACTCTGCCGTCAGATTCTATAAGGTTTATGTGCTCTCTTCATTGGCATCTCTTCTGAGTGTGTCATTTCAGCTTCATGTAATATCACCAGTCTTCTCTTTCACTCATCTTCACAGTTCTTCTGTAATTTCCTTCAGAAGACTGTCATTTCTTTGCAGGTACATTATATAGGGTTTTCTCAATGGATACCTTGTTTCAAGAACTCTTTGCGGTATAGGTACCATTATTGGCTTTGAGCATGTCACAATTTCCATTTTCCAACATATAGGTAAAATGGGGGCGGGACTTCTGGTAGAGGCACTTGGCTCCTCCTCTACAAAAACATAACCGTGCTCTAGGGGTTCTCCGTTCATAGATCTACCGGTGGAAGTACTGGCAAGGAATCTGCTGTGTCCGATTGGGTGATTTTGCTGCTATGCATTTGCCATCTTGTCTGAGATCCAAGTCAGCATTGATCTCCTTAATACAATGCCGCTCCTAGTCAAGAAGCTGCTTTTTAGAGGAGTCTGGATTGAGACGATCCAAAAAATGAGATCATATAGCCTGTATGAGGGTTTGACCTGGATTGACAAGCCAATGAATGTGTTACCACATTATTTAGCATGCTTTTCTCACCCTTGCTAGCACCAGCAATTCATGTTCTTCCAGTTGAATGTGCTTCAGACTAGTGAAATATTGGTAATTAGGTTGGGAGTAATTCCAACTTGAGTAGAATGTTACTTCTGCCAGATACAGGGTACCAGACAGACCAGACAATATCTGATTATCAAATGTAATGCTATGCAGGAGTTAAGATCTAAGTATTTTGTCAGGTATGTCAAGAATGATGAGCAGTTGCAAATGGAGGAGTTTTTCATAGAGTTGTGTGGGGCCAGGAGGTGTGCCTAACCACTGCCCTGTTGAAGTTCCTTGGTGCAGTGGGTATAGCACATATTAAAGAAATGTAGAATTTATATGAATTCTGTTTAAGGGGCACACACATCATTCTGTAAGAGTACTCGGATGGATGATATATTAAACAGAACAAATTATGTTGAGGTTGTGATTGGCCAACTGGTTCTATTGCCAGGATGAGAAAGGGTGCTTACTTACATATCTAGTCTGATTTGTTCAGTCAGAGAGGGCTATAATCCTGAATTTCATGTAATGTTGGTTTATCATTATTTTAATTGTTGGAATTATTATCTTTTTTATGTATTTGATATTGTGCCTTTTGATTGATTGAATTATTTTAAAATGTAATTTGATTGATGTACTGATTATATTGTTGTTTGTGAAGTTTATTTGTCCCGTATGATGAATTATGAATTAATTATTATATAAATGTCAGATTCCTTTTCAGTAAGGTTGACCTGCTTGGCAAATTCATAAGAACCAGCTGTCCGAATGGGAAGACAGAGATCTCCAGTTTGAGTAGGAAGAGTGGGCCCTTCCTGGGCTCGGCTTAGCAATAAAAAGGTGGTTGAGATATAGGGAAAGTGTTTAGGGAGCGAAGTGAATCCAGCCCACCCCATTTTTAAGAGTAGCAGCACAAGAGATGTTAGTGCGGTGGAGGCAGTGCCACATAAAGAATATGTATCACATTACCTCGAAACATACATGTATGCAAATAGGTATAATTAATCTCTCAGAAGCCAATGTGACACCACACATTTGAAGTACAAGTCACTTTTCTTCTTAACAGTACAAACAAACATGACCTGGTTCTTCATTGGCTTGTATGATTTCTGATGTGCAGTATTGCATAGGCCAAACATTATTTTCCATGATTAATTATCATATAATATACAATGTTCTTGTATTATAACCAAGAGTCACTCAGGTTTTTAAGTTTCACTCAAGCCAAGGATGAACATGGGTCATAGAAGCATTGTCCAAAAAGCCACCTGTAACAGAGCCAGCAAGGTGCATTTGTAAAAAGACATGCGGTTATGCAAATTGCAAACCTTTCTTGGGACATCAGATCTGCTTTTCTGGAATCTGAGTTGCGCATTCTCAATAATATTTGAAATAGAAGCAATACATCTCCTTTGGAAATTCCATATCTGACAGTGAATGCATCTTTCTAAGTACGGGCGAACCACAAGGTAGCAGGATTTTACCTGACAAATGCAAAGTCTAGTACTTCTACTGGTTCATATTTACATTAGCAGTTGCAAATGAAGGCACTTATTTAAGGACTATGTATCCCTGAAAATAATTAGGGTAAATACTGCAAGTAAAAATGTAACCACAGTCAGTATATTGCTGATGAACATGTTAAAGTAGAACACAATGTTGAATTTGAACTCAAGAAATGAAACATCATCCAGAGTTAAAACGCACAAATCGATGTCTGACAATGACTCATGACTAAAGAATTTCAGGAATGACAGAAATGAGTACAGGATTGCAGCAGAATGATAATATTACATGAAGGAAGGTTAAGGTGGGAGAAATAGTAAGCCCAGAAAGTGCCCATGATTGTTAAATGAACAGTGACGTCAGGCCAATGTGATATGAAGTAGTACATTTCCACCAACAAGAAAAGAAAGAAGATAAAGATCGTCCCGTGAATGTATCAGGAGGGTCTGAGCTAGCTCATGCAGATTATCTATGAGGTCTTCAATGATCCTTCAAAAAGCAGACAAGTGGCAATTTCCTAGATAAATAACATCTAGTACAATTATCGGGTCCTCAAATGATATCTCAATTGCCAAACAAACATCTCTGCCATGTATGTTGTTCTTCCATTGACAATCAGCAGCACTTGGTTCTTTTTCTAGCCTTCTTCATTTTTGGACATGATTGTGGGTGATGTAAATGTTCCATACACATTAGTCTTATTTTGTTATTCTTTAGAGATACCAGTGTCGGGAGATCCACAAGATATGCTAAGTGTGCTGACTGCGACCAACCTATATTAAACTAACTTGCTCTAATACATCTCTGACCTATATCAGCTTTACCTATTATCAGATTAGCCTATTCATACAACACTTGCCTGCTTATGCTAGACTTGATTATTTGATGCACAGGTCAAACTAGCCTATTTACAACAGTGTTTGCCCTGCCTATGTTTAGACCTGACTATTTGATGTATTGATGTACAACTGCCCCACTTGGGTCAGACTAGCCTACTTACAGCTCTTCTAGCCTTGCATTTGTTAGACCTGCCCACTTTTGACATATAACATCCTACTTATGTCAGCCTAGCCTAATTGAAAGGTGCATTTGCTATGCATGTCAGACTAGCCCATCTCTAGTTACAACTACCATTACTAGATCAGATTAGTATACCACACTACACTCTGAGTGACTAGCCCCTAGACTATACTATACTGCCACACCTAACCTATTCCATCCCTACTCAAAACAATGTTTATCAGAAGGACCCTCATGCCCCTTCTGTTGTGGCTCACTCTACTAACTATCTGCCTAACGATGTCCCTAACTAAGTATACACCATACCCCACTCCTGGCAGACTAGGCTACGAGCTAGACTTTCCTACCTCCACAAGCCTAAAACTATCACCGATAAGTACCGAAACCTCTGTTCTAATTACAAACAAAATACCTCATACCCTGAGCAAGTCTCTATATGAATGAATCCAGGTTCTAAACCTAAACAACAAACACTAGCCTGTACGGAACTCCAGAAACTACCCAGCACAACCACAGTATTTGGAGCGTTGATTAATGCCAGATCAGTAGTGGCTCATGCTGTGGAAATTGCAGAAATCCTAACTGCTGATAATCTAGACTTCCAAGCTGTTACTGAAACCTGTCTGCACAAGGCATCAGGCCCTGCCCTTTCTTTAGAGATTCCGGAGGATTATCACTTAATCCGAATGGACAGACCAAATGCTAGAGGAGGTGGCTTAGCCATGATAGCTAAAGCCACCATCGACCTAAGACTTTCAACTTTACCTCCCCTAAATTCATGTGAATTACTGACTACGGAATTTCCCATATTCCCCTGTCGCACCTTAACTATCTACCTAATATACAGGCCACCAGGACCTATCAGCACATTTGAAGAGGACCTCTCTATCCTTATAGCTAATAACTCCAGAGACTCTTCTCAATTACTCTTGCTGGGTGACTTTAACCTAGGATTTAATGATCCAGAGGATAAACAAGCCCAAGCAATGGCAACCATGGTTGCTGAACATGGACTAAACCAAAAAGTCCTCTCTCCAAATCATGACAAAGGAAGGACCCTAGACTGGGTAGCTACCTTGAACTGTCCCACCAATGTTACTGAAAATACCCCCCATCCATGGAAGAGTAAACAGCAGGCACCTCTCAACCCCTGGTTTACACCCCACATTAAAGAATTAAGATTGCAGAAGAGAAAGTTTGAAACGCTATGGCGACACTCCCCGACAGACGACAATAAATTGCAATTAAAACTCCTGGCTGACAAATATAAGAAAGAAATTATCTGTACAAAAAAAAAACTTCTTCAACGAAAGAATCTCAAATGCCAGTTCCAATATGAAGGAACTGTTCACGATCCTTCGTGAACTAGAATCACCCGTACCTCCTGTGGATAACTTACCCAAAGATAAACAATAGTGCACCAGCATCCAGAATGCCCTAGCTAATAAAATAACAACACTGTAAACTAAAATTCCCATAAAAAAGCCTCCTGCCTCCCACTGAGACGTCTACTACCACCACGACTGACGACAAGGCAAGCCTAGCACTATTTATATTCACAAAAGTATCCATTCTGGAAACTGAAAAAATCATTGCTTCCCTAAAACCTTCCAATTGCAAAGGAGATAATTGCCCTGCCCAAATAATCAAGGACGCTGGTAGAGATTTGGCCCCTTTCATCTCCAAATTAATGAATGCTTCCTTGTTTTCCAACACCATCCCAAGTGAAAGAGTCCTGGGTTTTACCTCTTCTTAAGAAACAAATGCTAGACCCTTCCATCCCCACTAACTATAAACCCATTACCAGAGTCCCCTTCCTCCTCAAGATAATAGCTAGAGTAGCCTATCTTCAACTTCATAACTATCTTGAGATTAACAAGCTCTTGGGCTCCCGCAAATCTGGATTCAGACCTCAACATGGTACAGAGATGGCCTTAATTGACCTCAAGGCTCAAATTGACAAGCTCAACGACAAAGTAAACACTGCCAAACTGCTCCTCCTTGATCTGTCGGTGGCCTTTGACTTGGTGGACCACGCAGTTTTACATAAACACCTAGCAACGGCCGCCCACTTATCAAGTGAGGACATAGCCTTGATGCAGTCATTCCTAGACAACAGAATCATGCAAGTCTTCTCCACCTCGGCATCGGCAGACCCCATTCAAACAACTTGTGGCATCCCACAAGGTTCTTGTGTCTCGCCAACCATGTATAATATTTTTACAAAGCCTCTATTTGACAAATTGGACAGATTGGGTGTCACCTACACAATTACACCGATGACACCGAGATCCCCATTCCCCTTTCGGGCAATTTCACATCTGATGTGGCCTTGGTAAATGAAATATACATCATCATTCAGGCATGGATGGCAACCCATGGCCTATGCCTGAATGACGATAAAACAGAGATCCTGATCCTGGGCTCTGTCACCAACCTAAAAATAAAGCTCCTCTAATGATTCCACCTTCAACATCGATGGTAACATAATTACAGTAGCCAAAGAAGTGAAGACACTAGGTTTCTACCTTGACTCTACCCTAACTTTGAAAAAACAGGTAAATTCTCTGGCTTCATCAACCACCTATACCTGCAAACTTATTAAATCTTGCAGGCCATTCCTCACACAAGCTAGCTTTATTAGCTGTATTATCTTAGCCAATGCCCTAATATTATCCAAACTTGACTATTGCAATGCCCTATATCTGGGAACCAACAAATACATCATTAATAAAATCCAGATATTGCAAAATAATGCCCTTAGAACAGCCTTGAACCTCCCAACCAGAGAACATATTTCTAATGCGAGAAGAAACCTTCACTGGCTTAAAATTAGTGACAGGATCCTCCTCAAAACAGTGTCATTAACTTTCAAATGTCTAAATAACGCTGCCCCACCTTACCTCACGGAAAGAACTTCAACCCACCCTTCTAGAGCGGTTAACTCCCACTGCCTACACATTCCCAGATTCAGGCTAAAAAAAAAACAGGTGGTAATAGCTTTCCAGTTAAAGCTGCCCAGTACTGAAATGCACTCCCACTTGAGCTTAGAATAGAACAGTCACACTACAGCTTCAGACGCAACACCCTTAACTGGATACGATCCAACGACCATGATGATAAACAGACTTGCAGTAGCCCGAAACTTGTGTCCTGTGTACCCCTGTACTCAGCTATTTATTGTACCTTAATCTGACTATGTAATTAATAATGTGTGTACCTTATCTTTATCTATCCTTACTCCTATAACTAAGCTATAAGTATCCTTTGTATTCATTTGTGCCTAGTTACCTAAGGGTTCTGTGTGCCCTACATATCAATAAACAAACAAACAAAGTGCCAGGTTTGCACACTTTGGGCCTAATTCACAGAGCGTTTTCCAATGGGTTTTTGCCATTATAAAAAAGCTTCTGTGAATTATGACTTCTGTGTCTCCAATGAGGCTTTCAATGGCCTCTGCACAGTCTACTGCAGTTCTGACGAGCAAACACTTGCTCCCAGAAGATTCAGGTGGAAAAGGCAGGTTAGAAGCGCAACACCATTGAGAATTAGGTAGTCCAACAGACAGCTTCTGGGATGCTATGGAGCAATCTCACAAGGTGAGACATAACAGTGTACCTAGAACAGAACATTGGTACAAAGGATGTTAGCATGTAGCTTTGAATTTCCTGTTTGCTTTTTTTCCTTTTGCTTTCTCCGCTCTCGCTAAATGCTATATTGATGATTAAAAAATGACATCTGTGGCTGATGG
The DNA here is from genome assembly GCF_040938575.1 of Ambystoma mexicanum. Lineage (NCBI taxonomy): Eukaryota > Metazoa > Chordata > Amphibia > Caudata > Ambystomatidae > Ambystoma > Ambystoma mexicanum. The sequence continues at coordinate 107,888,941 of NC_090937.1, forward strand.
AATTGTGAGCAGAATACATCACACAGTAGAATGTTGCAATATCAGTTTTTATAAACAGAAAAGGACATGACAAAAAGTGACATATGTAGACACGTTTGACATATTTGGGCTGAATACAATGTACAGTACTAATAATGTTGGGTTTGATATCCTGTTAGACGCTCCTCTGCACACCAGAACACTGCTAACATCTCCACAACACCTTCCCCGGGTTCCCACACTACTCCCTCCAGGGTTCGAGACTCACGACGTGATGTGGTTACCCCAAAGGACCGAAAGCTCTGTACCAGGTACAATGTACGTGGCCGGTTGCAGCCCTTCCTGTATTGGCAGTTGCCATGGAGAACATACAGCAGAAGGGGCGGCGGAACACCTCCGCATAGATCATTCATTTGCTCACGTGATTCAGAGCGGCGTTTCCCACGTGACCATGGTGGACGTCACATGACTCAGAAGCGCACAGTATATAAAGCTTAATGCATGGAGCACTCACCGCTTCTCAGCTGTCTTTCGACTCTGTTTGGCGCTACGTTTGATATACTCTGTTGGTTTACCTTGATCTTGGATATTTCACCTGGACTCCTTCGGATTACCCTTTTGTACCTTTGCTTGGAACTGTTTACTCATTGCTGAACCTCGACCCGTCCCTCACCTGTCTTCGGATCATCCCTTGGTACTTTGTTGGACTTCTACGCCATTGCCCTTTGGGAACTCAAACTACGTCTTCAGCTCTACAGGTGGGCTATCCTGTGTCCATGCCTGATTCCGTTCCCTGTTGTTCTGGGGACCGCCTCTCATCTGAGTCTCGAACCTCCTTCATTAGGTTTCCCGGGCTTTCCAATCACCGGATAGGTAAGATTACTCAGATCCTCTGATTACTGTGTTATATTGTATTTGCCTGGTACTTAACCTCGTTCTTTCTGCAGCAGCATCGGTGTTCCAGAGGTTCCGTGGATCCGGGAAGTAACATCTCCCATCCAAAGGTCGCACAGCGGGTTTCTTTTGGTTCCCCTGTGCGTCACTTGGGGACGGAGGTCTCAACGGTCTACACGACACTCAAGTCAGAACATATCCTTTTGTTCTGCATTGTTCGCTTGTATTGCTGTGGCTTTTTTTTTTTTTACACTCCACGTGTTAATGAACGTGTTCCTGAATAGAAAGTGTTCCCGCTGACAAAAATGTTGCAAACAAACTCATTTATTCAGTCTTCGTATTGATTCAATGATTAAATACATTTGAGATTGCATTTCACAATCTATTAATGAGAAACGTTCTTATGCATGCACAATCCTTTGTGTGTTATTCGCTATTTTTTTTTTAATTTGTTTTTATTGGTTTCATCATAAACAAAAAAGAAACAAGACAAAAAACCAAGGCACGTGTCAAGTGATGCACCATACATAACCTTCAATCACGTAACGAAAAACGAAAGTCTCAATGTTAGCTCACAGTGTTAAACCATTATCTCAGTTCTCAGGTGAGGTGCATTTCAAGAAACTCAAAAAAAATAAATAAAAAATAATTCCCCCTCCCTTGATTTAGCTCCAATCCATTGACCGTTACTGAAGCGCAGAAAACGTTGATAGGGCAATATTCAATACTCAGAAGTCTGGTTGCACAGTGATCACTTGTTTTGAGAGTTATTCAGTTACTGTCGCCTGGGCATTGGTTTTCCATTAGGACTCCTCGGGCTCGTCGGATAGGGACTCATCATCCGTTGTTAAGTGTTGACTTTTAAAGTCCATCCATAGAGTTTCACATTGGGCAGCTCTTCCGTGTAGGGCGGCTGTTATGGTTTCCATCAAGTAGATATTCGTGGCTAGAGCAATCCATTCATCCTTTCCAGGCACCGCTCCGGATTTCCATTTAATCGCCAGAAGGGCCCTGGCGGCAAGGAGTAGGTGGGGGGTTACACCTTTCACTCTGGTCCAGTCGTCTGTGTCCCTTTCTAAGGCAAAAAGCACAAGGTAGGGGTCAGCGTCTCTTTGAATGCCATCAATTTCCTTGATCCACCCCAGGACTTAGTTTCAGAATACTTTGATGCGCGGGCAACCCCACCACATGTGCCAGTAATTAGCTGTTTGGCCACATTTCCTCCAGCATGTCGGGCTCATTGTCTGAGACATTTTGGATAGTCTGAGGGGGCAATATTGCCACCTCTGCAGGAGTTTGATCGCATGTAATTTATACTGACAAGATAATGATGTTCTGGAGGCAGCTCTGCACATTAATTCCCATTGCTCAGGGCATATTTCTTCCCCAAAGTCCTTTTCCCACCTGGACCTCAGGGGCTCCGTAGATCTGTCTCCTGCTGCTACTAGTTCCCGATACATTATTGATATGAGACCTTTCCTCTCCACTCTAGAGACCAATATCTTCTCGAATGGGGTCAAGTCTCTGTCCAGTTTGTCCTTCCATTCTGCCTTCGTCAGGACCCCTTTCAGTGGATGTACTGAAATGTGGAAAGGGTGCCTATGCCCAATGCTTCCGTCAATTCCGGTAGAGTGATACAGGAGTCCTTTCTCTGGAGCTGGCCCACTCTCTCCAGGCCCGCCTCGTACCAGGATTGGTATCTGCCCACATCTGGTATGTGATTGTTCATGCCGGGGGACCATAGATGGCTGAGCGGAGATGGCCAGGTGGTGATCTTGCGCATCTCCTTGTTTGCACACCATACACTCCACATCGTGCTCAATATAGGGTGGCCTTTGATTTTCCGTAGTACCCTTTTGTGCGGGGTCCACAGCCATTCTGAAACTGTGGCCGGGGCAAAGTAGTGGTTATCCATTTGGACCCATTGAAGGTCATGATGCTCTCTGAGGTGGGGGATCATGACTCGTAACTGGGAGGCAATGTAATATGATCTCAAGTCTGGGAGCCCAACCCCTCCCCTGTCCTTAGGCAGTATCAGCGTGGTGTATGCAATTCTTGGTTTCTTTCCCTGCCATATGAATCTCATCATGATTTTTTTAGCTTCACTAAAGAACCCTTTAGGTATTTCGATTGCCAGCATTTGGAAGGGGTACAGGAAGCAGGGGAGGCACGTCATCTTAACCGCATTAATGCGGCCAAACCAGGAGATCGTAAGTTTACCCCATTTCCTAAGGTCTGCGGTGAACCGCTGGAGGAGCGGAGGAAAGTTGGCTTCGAATAAATGATTCAGGGTTCTAGTAATCTGTTTGCCCAGGTACTGTAACGTGAGGTGTTCCAGCATAAGGCCTAGCGGGAGAAACTTGAGATAGTTTTCTGTCGTGGTTACCTGAATTGGAAATAGGATGGATTTAGCCTTATTTACTTTAAAGCCGGAGAATTTACCAAATTCGTCCATTAGTCTAAGGGCACAGGGAATGGACTCTGCGGGATTGGTTATGTGGAGGAGAATGTCATCCGCGTAAAGCACTATTTTATATTCTGTCTGGCCTAATCGGATACCCTCTATCGCGGGGTCGGCTCTTATCCTTTGTGCAAGGGGTTCCAGTGAAAGGGCAAAAAGGATCGCAGAGAGGGGGCACCCTTGTCTAGTCCCTCATTGTAATTCGAACCAATGGGAATATTCTCAGTTCACGGCTATCGAAGCTGTGGGAGATGTATATATTGCCTGTATACCCCTCCTAGTTTTAGGACCTATTCCAACCTTCTGCATGACGGCACCCAAAAATTCCCACTCCACTCTATCAAAGGCCTTTTCCGCATCGATTGACAACAGGACGGGGTCCCCAGGGAGATCCCGGGCCACATGGATGAGGTGCAATGTTTTGCGCATGGAGTCAGCCCCCTGTCTCCTGAGTATAAACCCAACTTGGTCCGGATGAACCAGACGGGGCATTAGTGTTTCTAATCTGGCCGCTAGTACCCTGGAGTAAATTTTTGCATCAAGGTTGAGAAGGGAGATCGGACGATAAGATCCACATTTTTTGGGGTCCTTAACTTCTTTGGGAATCACCATTATCAAAGCTTTTTTAAAGGAGTCCGGGGCCTGTCCTGTCTCTAGTATTTTGTTAAATAGATCCAAGAGGAAGGGGGCTAGTTGATTGGCAAATGGCTTATAGAAACCAGCAGTGTTGCCATCTTCTCCCGGGGATTTACCTAGTGTTAGCCGTTTAATCGCCTCATGAACTTCCTGTTCAGTAATTGGGGAGTCCAGAAACTCAGTTTCCGCATTCGTTATTGTGGGCATGGTGATTGATAATAGGTAGGCTGATAGGTCCGGTTGGTCGGGGGTTATTTCAGAGGTGTAAAGCTTCTCATAAAAATTGGCGAAGGATTCTGGGATATTACAGGGGGTATGGGGAGGGGGGAAGGCGTCCTCAATGATTTTGTTCACCCTACGGTAAGCTCTTTGCTCCGTAAGTCTGGCTGCCAGTAAAGCGTCAGCTTTATCTCCTTTCTCATAAAATTTCTGTTTTAGGAACTGTAGTTTACGCACCACTTGGTTGTGTTCTAAGAGCCGCAGTTCTTCCCTTTTTAGCTGAGCTGTTTTTACTTTTCTGGGGTCCACTGTTCTCATCTCCCCTCTAATTGACCTACTTCAGCCCTTAGCCTTTGCTCTATTATCCTCCGCTCTCTCTTCTTAGCAGAGGCTTTCCGTATTAACACCCCTCGCCATGTGGCCTTCTCAGCCTCCCAGACTACCTGTTTGGAGACCTCCCCATCGTTATTTATTTTAAAGTACTCTTCGAACTCGGCCTCCATATTCGTCTTGAAGACAAGGTCTTTCCAAAGGGTCTCATTGCATCGCCACTTCCCTCCCACGATGGGTACATCAGCCCAGGAAATGTCTGCCAAAACCATGTCATGGTCCGACAATGTTATTGGAATGAGTGTTGTGCAGTGGTTATGAGGTCATTCGTTAGGTAGATATAGTCAATGCGTGTAAACGTGTGTTGGGTATTCAAGTAAAAGGTGTATCCAGCTGCACTGTGATGCATAATTCTCCATATATCGTTCATGTTGTACAGATCCATTATCTCGGCAAGGTCGGTTCGTCCCCCTTTAGTCTGATTTCTTGTTTCTGGGTTTCCCGGTTTCCAATCGATATATGTATCACCCCATTGGTTGAAATCACCCCCCAGAATGACGTGCCCCGTGGCCTCCAACATTATTTTTGGGATTACTTTCTGGAGGAATGCAGTCTGTACAGTGTTAGGTGCATATACAGTGGCGATAGTCATTTTCACTCTGGCTATTTTCCCTGTGATCAGGAGGGTCTGACCTGCCACATCAGACCATGTCTTTTCCACCTCAAATTGGATGCCCTGCTTGAGCAAGATACCAACCCCTCCGTTTCTCAACGGGCCCGAGCCCCAGAACTCCAGTCCTCCCCGCTTCCCGACGATGCTTCTTTCTTCCCTTTTGGCGAACTTAGTCTCTTGAATGATCATTATGTCAATGTTGGATCTGCGGAATTCCCTTTGCACTAACAAACTCTTAGTTGGGGAGTTCAGCCCTTTCACATTGATGGACGCCACTCTGAGTGAATTTCTCTTTTTTTGTTTATCAGGAGATGCCATCTTCGGGTACCTCTGGAGTGCGTTTCACTACTGGCGACCAGACAGTTGTTCGGTCCTCAAGGCCCACATCAACGTTGGTGTTGCAAACAAATTCAAATGGTGCTTTCATTATACCAAAATCCCTTTCCCTCAAGAGTTGCTTAGGCTCAGGAAAGTGGAAACAAAGGGGTGGCGTCCTGCCACATATGTTTTATCATACAGTAATTGTTTGTTTTTCTGATTACTGTGAGACTTTTCTCATTTCACATATTTTTGTATCCTAGAGACTGTGAGATTGTGCTATTTACAGTACAGAGGTATAAAGAAATGATGCAATAAAACACAGGTGACTCTTAGCTTATTTATTCAGCTAATGTCACAGAATAAAGAAAATGGAAATAAATTACCCATGATATTACGATAGTTTTGTAGAACAACACTTTTCCAGCAGTTTAGTGTGGGAGTCTGAATACAGTAGAGTAAAGCCACAGTACAGAACTCACATGGCATAAACTTGAAGGTGCCAAAAAACTTAGTGCATAGAATTAGTACAGTATGTATGTACAGTAGGGCACAGACAATATCACATTTGTAGACATTACTTCTTTACAAACATCATCCTAATATTAGTTTCAAATGGTATATTGGATGTCTTTCGAAGAGGAGAAAACCAAGTCTTTGGTCTACGTCAAGATGTTTATCAGATGTTTTTGGAGGGACTGGCTTGCTGGCCTGGGTGTAACGAGGGTCCCTGGACGTTTCGGCGTCAAAAAGCCTTCTTCAAGGGTTTAGACCCAGTCTCCCTGTCAAACGGGAATAGAGTAAGGACGTAATTAGCGTTCAAAGAACACTCTGGTGTTGTCATACAAACCAGGATACTGGTATGCGTGAAAACAAATTTAAAAAAAGGGGGGGTTTTTCCCCTGGACATAAAGAATATTGGACTGCAAATATTCAGGAAAGCACAGAAACCGAGGGTGCTGCATTGGCAGCTTTCGACGGCATCCAGAACGGACTTGGTGGCAGTGTTCCATACGTTGTCGGACCATCAATGGGGACCGTTACCTCACTGTCCCTGTCAAGTATTCCATCTCAACATAAGGGTGAGCCCCTATCCCACTTCCCCCCCACGTCGTATAGTACAACAATAACAACAATAATCATACAAAAAAAAATTAACATTACGTGCGCTCCCAGGGTCGTCCCGCGTGAGTTCGTGCACCCTCTTGCATCAGAAAGGTGCTCATCATCTGTCGTCCCCAGGGCACTTGATCTCTAAAGATCCTGTCTCCTTAGAATCAGTGTCCTGTGTTTCATCCCTAGGTACCAGTGCTTCCAGTCGTAGCAACCAGGAGGCACGTCCTCATTTTCCGTTTTCAGGTGTGTTGTTGGGGCGCCTGTATTTTCTGGATCCTTTCACTCTCTTGCGCCTAGGGCCCTGGTGTTCCCATTGCATTCCATTGCGCTCGTTGTCGCTGTTTTCATTGTCTTTCGGGCCTGTGCCCAGAAGGTCGGCAATGCATTCCCTAATGTCTTCCTCTAATCGAAGGACGATTTTCCTACTCCCATGCTCAAAGGTGAGCGAGAACGGGTATCCCCATCTGTATTGTGTGCCCTGTCCTTGAGCCAATTTGTTAGAGGGCTGCAGAGGTGTCTTAGCGCTAGCGTGAGCGAGGATAGGTCCTGGAAGATCGTAATTTGGGCCCCTCCCATCACAATCCTGGTTCTGTCCTGGTATCGGTGGAATTTGGTCAGAACCGAGCGAGGACCACCAGAGGGTGCACCAGCCCTGTGTATCCTTTCAGTTTTGTGTTCATCAATTTCTTCGTCGGCCGTTAGGATTTTTATGATATCGTGGATTGTATCTTTGAGGTCCTTCTCGGTTTCACCTTCACGTTCCAGGATTCCAAAAAAGCGATGGTTATTCTTTCTTTCCCTATTTTCTAAATCATCCATTTTGAGGCGCACCTCTTCCTCCTTTTTCTCAATGTTTCGTATTCTCATGTCCATTTGGGTCTCAAGAGTGTCAATCGAAGCCTGGTGGTTTTCAACACCCTCCAGTCTCTCCTCAAAGCTGTCCATTCTCTGGGTGATTTTATCGATTTTGCAACTGAGGTTGGAGCCCATGTTTTTTATCTCACTCAGCAATGCGGCGATGTCCCCCTAAGTAGCAGCGGCACCAGCGTCTGAGGCCTCCAACGACATGGTGGAAGTGTGACAAGCACTCGGGGAGGGTGGAGTGTAGGCAAATCTGGCAAGTCTGTGTCGCACGTTCATGAATTGGACCCAAGGCCAGAGGAGGCATACGCCCCTGGATCGGGGGCCCAACCCTCTGCAGGGTTGCGTGGAGCTGTAGGAACAGGCAAACGCGAGTGCTCTGCTGGAGACTCGGCTCAACGTGGGGTCGCCGAGGTCTTCAATAAAGGTTCAGAAGAGCCGAGGGGTAGCCAGTTGGGCACATCGAGGCTGAGTTGGTCTTTGCGAGGTTGGGTTGTGCGTGTCCCACGGCTGCGGACCCTCTTGGTTAGCCTGAGACTGGTGACTCAAGTGTGGGGGCGCTCAGAGCGGACACTGACTAGGGGCTCTAATGGGTTCTGGGGTCCAGGCGTTCAGGGCACAATGTCAGGTGAGGGTCGTAGGTCTTCCTGTTTGATGATCAGAGAGTGGAGTGAGAGGAGGCACACGCCCCTGGATCAGGGGCCCTACCCTCTCTGGAGCAAGTAAGTTCCGTAAATGCTCATACGATGTAACTGATGCGCGGTTCAATGCCAGTTAGGCAGGGTGGTAGTCGGGCAGTCTACAATGCCAGTGGGAGAGAGTACTCTCGGGCGTCACCTCTGCGGATGCCCACGGGTCTGAATTCAATTCTCTGGCTAGCCAGGTGTCACCGTTGGCCAGTATGTGGCACCTGGGTCTGGGGGTTGGTGGGCGTGGGGGTCAGGTCCAGGATAGCTGCTTCGGGCAACGACAAAGTGGCTGGGTAGGGTGCCAGCAACCGTCCCAGACCCCACAATGCAGCCCGAGCTTTGGGGCCACTGTCAGTGCCCGGCAGGAGTCATTTTCTTTATGTCGGTGCCTAGGGGTGCACCTCTGATGGGGCATCTGGTGGTGCGGTGATCCTGGGGTACAGTGGCGGCTTGGTGCTACTCTTACAGCAAACTCTGTGTCTGGGGGGGAGCGACCCTCCCACAAGGTAGGCCCCGAGCAGCAGGGCTGGAGAGGTCCGGCCCTTTGGCGCTTTGTGCGCGGGTCGCGGGTGGAGGGAGCCCGCTGGGGACTACCTTCCTTAATTGCTGGCGGGGGAGGCCGCCGCACAGCTGTGTGCAAAGAGAGGGACTACAGGCAGCGGGCAGAGGAGGCCGTAGCTCCAAATCCCCCACCGGGTGCCTCGCCCACCGGCAGCGGGAGGGGGAAGCCGCAGTCCGGAATCTCTCACAGGATGAAAGGGAGGGACTGGGGAGCCCGCACGTCGGGAGCCTTGCCTCCAAGAAGCAGGTGGTGGGAGTCACTTGCGGGTTCCTCCGCTTCGCCGCCGCAGGGGAAGGATTCTCACCTGGGTGTCCCTGCAGGCTCCTTTGGATCAGAGGGGGGGCAGGGGCCCGGACGACCCGACACAGGCTCTCCTGGTCCCGCTCGTGCCTCCACTCACACTCGGGGCCGAGACTGCAGGACCAGAGGAGAGGAGCGGAGGGGCCCAGGGGACACTTCACAGGCCGCTGACTGCGGCCTTTGCCATCACGTGGATTCTGCGGCCGGGTTGCCGTAATGCCAAGGCGAGGTTTCACTTTCGCTGGCAGGCCGCCTCAGGGCTCCGTTTCGCACACAGTGATATCTCCACTTTCCCCTGCCCGGTTTCGAACGCGTTTGCTTCCAGGCGCCGGGGGGGCCCTCATACAGCCTCTCTGCGCTTTTCGTCTGGTGGGGGGGACATGAGGCGGGGGTTCAAGTCGCCTCAGGGACCATGGGTGTCGGAGCTCACACGGAGTTGGATTTCATCCGTGCGCCCCCTGGTGGCCAGTCGTTATTCGCTTTTTAAGGCATTTGATTTGTTGTCTGATATATGAGGGAGGAAGTAAAGAACAACATAACAGGAACTAGATATAGATGGTAAAAATGCAAAATCATAAAGAAAGCAATTAAATTAGGGTTTCTTGATAAATGCACATTCAGTTTGCATTGCATATGTGATTCTGTCATAGAAAATAAGCTGCTTCTTCCTTGTCCGTGGTGGACACTGGAAACAGAGAGGAGTGGAGATCAGGACAGGGTGGACCGGTCAGGTCCCAGCGTCATCTGTGGAGTGAGGTAAGTGTTGTTATTTTGAAGATTTAAGAGGGTGTGTTTATGTGGAGTAGAGTGAGTGAGTAAAGTGTAGTGTGAGGGGAGAGGGTGGAATGGAGACAGGGTACAGGCAGCCAACACCTTGTTATGAAACTGAGATGATCCCATCTGGCAAGGATAGTAATCCGAGAAACTTGGCTGGTTGCTTACACACCTGGATGGTAATTGAAATTAAATTAACCTGGTCATGAATGAGGGCTGACGATAACATTGAATGGTAATGGCAGAGACAGACATTATATATATATAAGTCAGACTCCCATTGGAACCTGTTAAAATTATATTGTTCATAACTTTTGATTCGATTAAGGGATTTGAACAAAAAGTAATTAGGGACATGCAGAACCCCCAGACTGCAAAGCTTCATAATGATACGTTTAAAAATAAGAATGTTGTTAAGAAGACAAAAACATTTTTTTTGACAAAGTTGCGGCCTAATTCCCATTCCTTTCTTCATAGACAAACATGGTCAATTTTTTGCCAAAGCGCACAGCCCAAACCGCTGGACAGATTTGGACCAGGTCTGAAACACGTTGGGCATGAAGCATTGACTTGCGATCCATGCATGGTTTGGGGTTATTCTGTGCAGCAGTTATTTAAATATTTGACAGAGAAGGGTGTGAAAACAGCCACCTTCTTGTTTTTCTCTCATTGCGAGAGATAACCGGTTCTACAGCCGATGATATGGGACTATGAATCGCAGGAAAAAAGCTATTGGCAGGTCAAAAATCATGCAAATGCCATCAGGCGGAGGTGGGGCGGGGGAGTGGAGTTCACCAACTAGTTGGAGGGGGTCTAGAGACTGAGTTTGTATCACAAAGCTTTCTGTAGCCTCGGTTATAGACGCAAATAGCCTATATTTCAAAGCAAACTGCATCACAGAAACAGCGTGTGTTTTGGGTGGAAGTTGAGAGCGCAGGCAAGGTTGGGAGGCCATCCGGGGAGTGGGGGGATCAGGCACAGATGAGGGGGGCACTTGGTGAGGAGCTGGGGGGCGGGAAAGCATTTTTATTCTGCCAATTTTGTTCCTATATCGAAGGCTATATTCGGGGCTACAACGCCTTTGGATAGCAGTGGGTAAGAGTAGTTTCATGCCTACGGCTATACATTTTGTGGTATCAGTGTTTTATTTCTAATTAAAAGATATTTTCATAGGCAAAGCGACATTGGGGGTTGAAATATCAATGGCCATGACCTGCATGTCCAGTGACAAGATAGGTATTTGGGAGTCTTATCTATTTTGGCTCTGTGTTTTCAGACTTTCTTACATGTGAGACTGTGGAGAAAAAATGAAGAAAATTGTTTAGAAAAATCAATACAATAAGGACCCAACTTATCTTGTTTTAGATGCCCCATTAACTGTATTTTAACATGTTTATTCTTACCCATGAAATGATATCTTGTATAGTTGTACCCATTAAATATATCCACATCTAGTTTACTGCCATGCACGCTCTGCTTTCTTTATTATTATCTACCTTACATAACTACATGAGCAGTGATTTATTGTATTGATCTTTTAACTTCCATTGTATTACTAATTTTTCTCTCATCATTCAAATTCCATTCAGACCTGTTTAAAATAAATTACAGCCGTGGCTATATAAAGTGGGGAGTAATTGCTGTATTGAGGAAAATATATGCGTGTGGGTAGTTGTCTTGGAAAGTTTCTTTTAAGAAGTATTGCATGTAGTATTTGTAAACAGTTATTGTAACATTTGTAATACTTTTCATTCATTAATAATAAGTGTACATTCTTTAAAAAGGTAATTAAATATGAAAACAATGTTTGTTATAAACAGTATATACAGGTTTATTTGGGAGGGATGTGGCTGTGGGTTTTCTTTATCTTTTAGTTTGAACACATGATGCAGCTTCTTCCTTAGCCCAATTATCTGGATTCTTACTGTCCATGATTTGTCTTAAATGTATGTCCCTTTTCATTGACTGTACATATTTTTTAACAGAAATTAATAGTCATTTAATTATTTTAATGAATCCATGATTAGTTTTGTGGGTAGTTCTTGTGGTGCTTCTTGTTTAATTATTTGTGATACTTGAAAGACTTTTTCATTTATTTGAAAATATTTGAAATATTTTTCAAATATTGAAGATAAAATACACTTTAAGAATATTTGTGTTGGTTGCATAGACATTTAAAAGTAGTTAGATAAATGATATCTTTTTGGTGACTGATATTTGTTCCCTAAAATATTATTGTTAGTCTCATTAATCATAAATATAAATAATGGACTTACAAAGTCCTGATTGTTGCATATTTTCTTCTGGTTCCTTTTCTTGAGTAGCTTATTTTTTTTCCTGTGTAGCATCAATTTCCTCCAGCCATTCCATGTAGTTTTCCATTGTACTGTGATAGAAAAAAATACTGCAAGTCACGTCAGATATTTTATTTCGAAATGGAGGAAGATTACATGAGGAGAGAAGGTGGAATTTCTTGTATTTACTTTCTCATCGGCTGTTTATTCGTACCTCAGATGATGTTAAACTATTGAACCTATCAGAGATTGTTCTTTTTTTGAATGATGTTCATATCTGCCTATAAAACTGTAGATTATATTGCATCATTCTATCAAGAAATGTAATATATATATATATATATATATATATATATATATATATATATATATATATTCAGTGAAAAAACTTTGTCAAAGGAACGTTATGGTTAAGTTGCGCTACTAAAAACCTATGAAATTCAGTGAAAAAACTTTGTCAAAGGGACGTTATGGTTCCAAGTAAAACCGAGAAACCCTTGAAATTCGCCAGTTATGGTAAGCTAAGCAACCATAGCTCACGCCACCACCGTGCACTGCTAAGACTAACACCCAGGACATCAAAGGTGACATCACAAATGTCATTGATGAATTTCATAGGTTTTTATTAGTGCAACTTAACCATAACGTCCCTGTAACATTTTTTTTTAACTAAATTTTAAAGGTTTTTATTAGTGCAAAGTCACCATAACATCCTTTTCAATAGATGAAGACCACTAACCTTTTATGTCCTCAAAGTGGGAATGCCGGGTGGTAAAAAAAACAAAAAGATTTTCCTTCTGGGGCATGAGCAGGGAGTGGGGCCAACAGGAGAGAGACAGGAGGCATGAGCGGGGGGTGGGGAGAACAGGAGACAGACACGGGGCATGAGCGGGGTGGTGGGGAGAACAGGAGACAGACACGGGGCATGAGCGGGGGATGGGGGAACAGGAGACAGACACGGGGCATGAGCGGGGGATGGGGGAACAGGAGACAGATACGGGGCATGAGCGGGGGGGTGGGGGCAACAGGAGACAGACACGGGGCATGAGCAGGGGGTGGGGGGCAACAGGAGAGAGACACGGGGCATGAGCGCGGAGTGGGGGAGTACAGGAGACAGACACGGCATGGGTAGGGGCAACAGGAGACAGACACGGGGCATGAGCTGGGGGTGGGGGGAACAGGAGACAGACACGGGGCATGAGCGGGGGGTGTGGGGAACAGAAGACAGACACGGGGCATGAGCGGGGGTGTGGGGGGCAACAAGAGAGAGATACGAGGCATGAGGAGGGGGTGGGGGGTACAGGAGACAGACACGGGGCATGAGCAGGGCATGGGGAGCAACAGGAGAGAGACATGGCTCATAAGCGGGGGGTTAGGGTGGCACAGGAGACAGACACGAGACATGAGCGGGGAGTGGGGGGGCAACAGGAGAGAGACACGGGGCATGAGCGGGTGGGGGGAACAGGAGACAGACACGGGGCATGAGCAGGGGGGCAAGATGAGAGAGACACGGGGCATGAGCGGGTGGGGGAACAGGAGACAGACACGGGGCATGAGCGGGGGGTGGGGGGCAACAGGAGAGAGACACGGGGCATAAGCGGGGGGTGGGGGGAACAGGAGACAGATATGGGGCATGAGTGGGGGGTGGGGGGAACAACAGAGACAGACACGGGGCATGAGCGGGGGGTGGGGGGCAACAGGAGACAGACACGGTGCATGAGCAGGGGGTGGGGGGCAACAGGAGACAGACACGGGGCATGAGCGGGGGCAACAGGAGACAGACACGGGGCATGAGCGGGGGTGGGGGGAAACAGGAGACAGACACGGGGCATGAGCGAGGGGTAGGGGGAACATGAGACAGACATGGGGCATGAGCGGGGGTGGGGGGCAACAGGAGAGACACGGAGCATGAGCAGGGGGTGGGGGAACAGGAGACAGACACAGGGCATGAGCGAGGGGTAGGGGGAACATGAGACAGGCATGGGGCATGAGCGGGGGGTGGGTGGAACAACAAACACAGGGCATGAGCAGGGGGTGGGGAGAACAGACACGGGGCATGAGTGGGGGGCAACAAGAGATAGATACGGGGCATGAGCGGGGGGTGGGGGGAACAGGACACAGACACGGGGCATGAGCGGGGGGTGGGGAGAACAGGAGACAGACACAGGGCATGAGTGCGGGGCGTGGGGAGCAACAGGAGACAGACACGGCACATGAGGGGAACAGGAGACAGATACGGGGCATGAGCGGGGGATGGGGAGAACAGGAGACAGACACAGGGCATGAGCAGGGTGTGGGGGGAAGGGGAGAGAGACACACAGGGTATGAGCGGGGGTGGGGGAGGGAGAGAGACACACGGGGCATGAGCGGGGGGTGGGCGGGAGGGAGAGAGACACACGGGGCATGAGCGGGGGGTGGCCGGGAGGGAAAGAGACACACAGGGCATGAGCGGGGGGTGGGCAGGAGGGAGAGAGACACACAGGGCATGAGCGGGGGGGCCAGAGGGGGAGAGACACACAGGGCATGAGCAGGGGGTGGGCGGGAGGGGAAGAGACACACGGGGCATAAGCGGGGAGTGGGCAGGAGGGGGAGAGACACACGGGGCATGAGCGGGGGGTGGGCAGGAGGGGGAGAGACACACGGGGCATGACCGGGGGTGGGCGGGAACGGAGAGATACACAGGGCATGAGCGGGCGGGGGAGAGACACACAGGGCATGAGCGGGGGTGGGGGGGAGGGAGAGTGACACACAGGGTATGAGCGGGGGATGGGCGGGAAATGGAGAGACACATGGGGCATGAGCGGGGGTGGGCGGGAGGGGGAGAGACACACGGGGCATGAGCGGGGGGTGGGCGGGAGGGTGAGAGACACACGGGGCAGGAGCGGGGGTTGGGCGGGTGGGGGAGAGACACACGGGGCAGGAGCGGGGGGTGGGCGGGAGGGGGAGAGACATACGGGGCAGGAGCGGGGGTTGGGGGGAGGGAGAGAGACACACAAGGCATGAGCAGGGGGTGGGGGGAAGGGGAGAGACACACGGGGCATGAGCAGGGTGGGGGGAAGGGGAGAGACACACGGGGCATGAGCGGGGGGTGGGTGGAGGGGGAGAGCCACACGGGGCATGAGCGGGGGGTGGGCGGGAGGGGGCGAGACACACGGGGAATGAGCGAGGGTGGGCGGGAGGGGGAAAGACACACGAGGCATGAGCGGGGGGTTGGGGGAAGGGGAGAGAGACACCAGACATGAGCGGCGGTGGAGGGGAGGGAGAGAGACACACGGGGCATGAGTGGGGGTGAGGGGGAGGATGAGCGACACACAGGGCATGAGCGGGGGGTGGGCGGGTGGGGGAGAGACACACGGGGCATGAGCGGGGGGTGGGCGGGAGGGGGAGAGACACACGGGGCATGAGCGGGGGTGGGGGGAGAGAGAGAGACACACGGTGCATGAGCAGGGGGTCGGGGGAAGGGGAGAGAGACACACAGGGCATGAGCGGGGGGTGGGGGGAAGGGGAGAGAGACACACGGGGCATGAGCGGGGGGTGGGCGGGAGGGAGAGAGACACACGGGGCATACGCAGGGGGTGAGGGGAAGGGGAGAGATTCACAGGGCATGAGCGGGGGTGGCGGGGAGGGAGAGAGACACACGGCATTCGTGTGCAGGTGGCAAATCCCGCTCCTCGGCCCTCCGCTGGCCACCGTGTGCCGATGGCATGAGCGGGGGGCTGGAGGAACAGGGGAGACACGGAGCATGAGTGGGGGTGGGGGGACAAGAAGGACACACGGGACATGAGCTGGGGTGGGAGGAACAGGAGACAGACACAAGACTTACTATGCAGGCGGCGAGGAACAAAGATGGCGGGCGTCTCTGAAGCCAGACGCACTGCACGCTTTCACCGCATCCAATGAGGGAGCACGTCAGATGTCCGCGGACATCATGCAAGCTGCTTGCCCAATCACCGTCCTGTCCGCGGAGCGAACAGGGAAGTGTGTCCGCGAAGCGAACACAGATATCACTAATTTTGTTCACTTACATTTTTGTCATTTTTTTAAAAACTACTGAACTTCGCTCCCTTTGGACGAATCCTCACCAAACTTTGTATAAAAGTACATGGCCCACTCTGAATTTTTTTGCAAAGTTTGGAGAGGTTTGGTCCAGGGGGGCAAAGTTATAGGGGGGGTCCCAAAACTTTTGTTTTTTCCCATAGACATAATGGGAAAAAACTTTGCGCATGCCTATAGCCCAAACTGCTGGACGGATTGGCGGCAGGAGCGGAGGCTTGATCCCAAAAGGGTGCTTTTGAAAATTTGGTGTAAATCCGTCCAGTAGTTTTTTTTAAAATGACCAAAATGTAAGGCAAAAAAATGTGTGATATCTCTGTTCGCTTCGCGGACGGACTTCCCTGTTCGCTCCGTGGACAGTGCCCTGATTGGCCGAGCGGCTGGCGCGATGTCCGCAGACACCCGACGTGTTCACTGATTGGACGGCGTGGTACGTGAAGCGCGTCAGATTTTCTGTGGCGCCCACCATCTTGCTTTCCCGGACGACCGCGGACAGCACGGTGAAACTTGTATTAAAAATTGTATTTAGTGGAGTGTGTTGGTGTGTAAGAGTAATTGGGGAGGGTGGGGGAGTATGAGATAGGTTCAATGTTCTGTTTTTTTTATATGCTAGACGCTTTTGTTGTGTTCGATTTGTCTGCGGACAACACGGCTGTTCTGAAATGTTCTATATAAACTAAATGGTGGGGTGATCTGGGGACGGAGTATGTGTCCGTTTTGTTCGCAAGCAAGCTAAAATTTAGCTAAGAATACTCGCGGTGTCCTTAAATGTTCATACATAAATATAATGGGGGTGTCCTGAGGACGCTGTCCGTATTGTACTCTGGCAAGTTGAATGTGTTCTAAGAACACTCGCGGTGTCCTGAAATGCTCTGATTACTTACCGGTAATCTTCATTACTCCTAGTTCTACTCTTGCTCGTCACATTACTGACGACCCTCCTCACCCTCCCTGCGGTGAAGGTCCCATGCTCCGGCTTGGTAATATGACACTGAGTGATGTGGCTGTGGGGGGGAGTTATAGGAATTTAAAGAAATAGAAGAAGGTCCTGTGTCGGAGGCAGGGGCCTCATGAAGTAAGTACTGGGATGAGGAAGAGTGGACGTGGAGGTAATGTTTGCAATTAAACAAAATGGGGGTGTTCTGAGAATGCTGTTCGTATTGTTCGTTGTCAGGTTGAAAGTGTTCTAAGAACCCTCCTTATGTCCGTTGCCATTACAATTTCCTATGGCCCTTACCCGACTGTTTGTCCACTAAACAAATGATAAATCAGGCTGCTGCGCGTCGACATTATGTGATAATCCTATCACTTGTCCCATCGACCTGGCTGACCTGCTTTTGCGACACTAAATCATATCTCCCACCCCTAAGCCTGACATTATCAAAGCATTCATATTCCCCGTCTCTCTCCATGACGGTACAGGGTGCGTAGCCAAACGCGCCCAGTCGTCTCCAGTCCTACGCGACTTTACACAGACCCTGGAAAACAACACAGATCATCTCACAACACAGCACGCACCAATTCGGAATATGAAACTGTGATTTAAAAGCAAACAGCAAGATTGTACATTTCGTAAAGTACTTTTATTTGACATCAAATGTTTAGAGAATATTCAGAGATTTGCATTTGTCTTTGCTGTCGATCCGCAAAAGTTCATCTTGAGTCACGCGCTGTTCCTTTGCGTTTCATACGCGACTTTACACAGAACCAGGAAAACAACACAGATCATCTCACAACACAGCGCGCCACAATTCAGAATATGAAACTGTGATTTAAAAGCAAACAGCAAGATTGTACATTTCGTAAAGTACTTTTATTTGACATCAAATTTTTAGAGAATATTCAGCGATTTGCATTTGTCTTTGCTGTTGATCCGCAAAAGTTCATCTTGAGTCACGCGCTGTTCCTTTGCGGTACACAGGGTGTTGGTTTATGATAAAATAAGCACTATGGTGGCACTGATAATCGGAAGGCTGTTCCAACAACGAGGCATTAGACCACCATAATGGTTGGTATGTTGCTTCTAGCCGCTAGTACCACGTAAGGGCATATTGGTCCTTGACGATTGTCGCATAAAATGGTGAGTGTCATGAAGTTGTTTAGAAGTAGCTGCACCTGGCAGTTAAAAAATCTGTCAGCCGGGGTACGAAAATCGTGGCATTCACAGTACGGGAGGACATACCTGTTTTAAAAAACATAAATTAGTCTCACCAGCCGATCTTCATTAAAAATATTCATTTTATTTATTAGGGCGTGAAACTATTTGCTAGCGAGGATAGTGCAACTGAGTATGTTAACATATTCCTATTAACCCACCCTCTGTCCTCTGCCTTTTTCAGAGCCCTCCAAGTGAGAGGGGACCAATTCGGCGGTGATAGTGCGCGGTAGAAATCACTATGCCACATTGAAGGAACAAGTACAACTTAACCGGGCTTTAACGCCACGCTATTGTTATTATATTCCGGTATAAAATAATCTAAAGTGTTACTTACATTATATTGGCATTTTCCATTGTCTAGGCGTAGTGCAGTCCCAAAATATGACTCTGTCTGTGCCAACGATCTTTCTCATAGTGATATAATATATAAAAGTGGTTTCGTTTCAGAAATTTCATCCTTATCGTGTCTTACGTTTTTCCAACACTCCTTCAAAAGAAGTCTTTTAGCACGATCCCTGTCTGTCAAGGTCAAAAAACAATAGAACCTTATAGTGCAAGTCGTGGGCCTCTCCGGCACGCGAGCAAAAAATGGAAGCAGATGACATCACATGTGTATGTACTTTTCATGAAATATGTGTACAAGGGATTCTTATTATAATGTTGCGAAACATGTGTCAAGGATCATTGCAATAAATATCATACCCTAATTAGTGCTTTGAACGATGCATTGATATAAATAGCATTCTATTATGGGGTTCTATCTAGTATACTAAGCTACTAATGCAGAAACACAGCATTGTGTGCAGCGTACAAGATGAAGGTATAATATTTGTAATGTTAATATGTTGAATAATGAAATGATGATTGTTTTCTTAATAGATTTTGTGTACTGTGAAACATGTAATAAGTAGCTAATAAAACCCATGTATTACATAATTGCATTACTATAGAGAAAACCGAAAGAGACAAGAACACATACAAATATACATATACATAGGGTAAATAGCAGCTTTGAAACAGAGAAATCATCATTTATTTGCTTGAAAATAATGCTGTCTTTAAAGCTTATGTCTTCCCCTATGCATATGTTTCTTATGATGTGACTGGACTCTAAGGGAATTACTATAAGAACCTACTTGTAGGATACGTCTACAAATGAAATAAAATTTTGAGTTTCTGACTGTTACTGAAGAAAACCATGTGGCCTAGATATGTCAGCAAAAGAAAAAAGAGTGAGCCAGAAGAACACTCGCTGTGTCCTGAAATGTTCGTACATAAAGAAAATGGGGGTGTTCTGAGGACGTTGTCCGTATTGTTCGCTGGCAAGTTGCATGTGTTATAAGAACACTCCGGTGTCCTGAAATGTTCGAAAATAATCAAAATGGGGGTGTTCTGAGGAGGTTCTCCGTATTGTGTGACTGCTTAGCTGCATGCAATGAGGGAATGGCAGAGAGAGTGAAGTGGAAATGGTAGAAGGGCTGTCCAAGAGTTACGCGGTCCGCGGACACCGCGGCTGTCCGTGGACAGGGCGTGCTACATCCGGGGTTTTTCAGAAAATCCAGCATGGAAAGAAGACTGTAGGGATCAGCCAATCAGATGTTTAGGTTGTGGATTTGTGTTCAAAGAGACTGTGTGTAGTGAAGTTGGCAGAAGTGGAGAAAGTCAGGGTGTTGGTGCTAGGAGATATGTTTGTGCATGGTTTACAACAGTATGCTCAATGCAGGCATGTTGCAAATAGTTTTGATGTTAAAGGAGTGGAGGTCGTGTGGAGCACTGTGCCTGATTGCAATGTACAGGGAATTGTACAAGTTTGTGGATATGGGCAGGATCAACAGTCGCCATGTGGTAGTTTTGCACTATGGTGCTTTCCGTTTGGGCTATGTCAGTGCCCCTACTTTGTTGGCAGATTTGGAACACTTGGTTCAAGCAGTAATGAACAGCCTTCCAAATGCCAAAGTATTTTTTTCTGGATTACTACCTAGGGCAATATGGTACAATAGTTCCGTTTTTTGTCCTCAGCAAAACAATGCTAGGTGTGTAATCAACCGAGGCATGAGTGGCTTCATGCTTAGAGCTGGTATGTTCTTCTGTAATAATGAGAATATTGATTCCAGTAATGCTGTTTATTTTAAAGAAGAGGGCATTTCCTTATCTTTTATGGGAAATGCCATGCTCTTTTCAAATGTAAGGGTTGCTTTGGAGAAGGTTATGTGAAGATTTTAGGAGTAAATTAAGAAAAAAAGAAGAAAAAAAATACAAAATAACAGGTGTCTGTCAAGCATCTGCAAACAAAACAAAAAAAACGTCTCTTTTAAGAGCCAACCTCAAAGGGGAAATGGGGCACACTTTTTAAATTTACATTCACCACACTCAGATTTTCGATATGTCCGCGGACATGGCGGTAGTCCGTGTACATCAAAATCACTAGTTAGGGGTTCAGTATGCTCTATGTTACATGCATTTAAAGACAGGGATATTATGGTTAAGTTGTGCTACTAAAAAACGATGAAATTCAGTAAAAAAAACTTTGTTAAAGAGACGTAATGGTTAAGTTGCGCTACTAAAACCTATGAAATTCAGTAAAAGGGAATTTTAAAAGTTTGTTAAAGGGACGTTATGGTTAATTTGTGCTACTAACAACCTTTGAAATTCAGTGAAAAAAAACTTTGTTAAAGGGACGTTATGGTTCAAAGTAAAACCGAAAAACCCCTGAAATTCGGCAGTTATGGTAAGATAAGCAACCATAACTTGCGCCACCATGCACTGCTACCACTAACACCCAGGACATCAAAGATGACATCACAAATGTCATTTATGACATCACTGATGACATCACATGTGCATTTACTTTTCATAAAAACTCTGCACAAGGGATTCTTATAATGCTGACCAAAAACTGTCAAGGATCATTGGGATAAATATCATGAGCTAATTAGTGCATTAAGCAATGCATTGATATAAATAGCATTCTATTATGAAGTTATATCCACTATACTAAGCTACTCATGCAGAAACATAGGCAGTGTGTGCAGCATACATGATGAAGGCGCCATATTCATAATCTTGCCATGTTGAATAGTGAAATGATAACTGCTTTCTTATTAGAGTTTTGCGTACTGTGAAACATGTAATAAGTAGATAATAAAACCCACTTAATACATAATTATTACAGACAAAACACAAAGAGACAACAACACATGCAAATATGACTATATGCAGGGACAGTGAAGTAAACAAAAAAGCAGAAGTAGTAGCAGAAAGAGTTCATAACCTAACTGATTGTCTTTATGCAGAGAAACGATTGCTCTGTTTCAAAGCTGCTACTTACCATATTTATGTGTATCACATGATGTGACTGCACCCAAAGGAAAGGAGAGTGAGTATAATCTATACAAAAAGGTAAAGGTAGAGTAATAAAAATAAAACTATTTCATAGTGCTGATAACCCTAATGATTATCTTCATGCACAGAAAGGATTGCTCTCTTTCAAGCCTGTGTCTTCCGCTATGTATATGATTTATATGATGTGACTTGACCATAAGTCTACAAATATAGTGCCCTTTCAATTTTTACTTCCTGACTGTTACTGAAGAAAACTATGTGGCCTAGATATGTCAGTAAAGGGAAAAAAGGGAGAACCAGACATGTGATGTCATCAATGACATTTGTGATGTCATCTTTTATGTCCTGGGTGCACGGTGGCGCGAGTTATGGTTGCTTATCTTACCATAACTGCCGAATTTCAGGGGTTTTCAGTTTTACTTTGAACCATAACGTCCCTTTAAAAAAGTTTTTTCACTGATATATATATAGTTAAGTTGCTGTTTCCAATGGAAGAGCACTTTTTGGGCGGCTTATAACTTCGCTCCACCTGGACGAATCCTCACCATACTTTGCAGAAAAAGTATATGGTCCACTCCTTTTCTTTTGCAAATTTTGGTGATGTTTGGTCCAGGGGGGGAAACGTCTTTTTTTCCCATATACTGAATGGGGGAAAAAATTTGCGCACGCCTACAGACGAAACCCCTGGACTGATTTTCACCAAATTTGCAGCAGGAGCAGCGGCTTGGTCTCAAAAGCGTGCTTTTGTAAATTTGGTTAAAATCCATCCAGTAGTTTTCTTTAAAACGATCACAAAGTAGGTATGGAAAAATTTGTGATATCTATGTCCACTCTGCGGTCACACTTCCCTGTTCGCTCCGCTGACAAGAAATCGATTGGCTAATCCGTAGCGTCATGTCCGAGGAATTGCGGCACTTTCACTGATTTGTTGTGGAACAGCGTGAAGTGCGTCAGATTTCTTTGCGGCCTCCGCCATCTTTTGTTCATGTTTTGGTGTACACGGACATCGCCGGTAACACATACAAAACAAGACACCAATGCACTTGTTATAATTATGAAATACTGTTTCCGAAGGTGAGCTTTACTTAGGTTGGAATGGAATGTGGCAGCGCAAACTCAAAAAGTGGTGTTTTCTTGCCACCAAATTCATACGGTAAAATGGAAGTTGGTGCTCAATGTACGGCGACCAATGCCTGCGTCTGTGTTACAATGTTTTCAGATTAATATTGAAGTCGGACTGGCGTCCTATGTTTTGAAATCTGAGGCGGCCACCTAGAGTGTTTGACGGAAACAGTGGTTTTCGAGACGTATGGGAGTAGCGGTACTCATGATTGGATGCTCATATGTTGTTGAATGTATTTGCCTTCTGAGTGATGGTGAGTTGATTTGCTTTTTTGGTTGCGAGCTCAGTAGGCCCACGCATCCAAATCAATCCATAAAGGGCTATTGTTTTTTTACCTTGAGCGAAAGGCAAACTTCAAAAGCTATACAAGGAATGAAAGCTTGGAACAAAAATACTATTTGATAAGGTTATGTTTTAAAAATGTTTGTAAGGAACATAAAATATCACTTCACGAAGATTCTTTGATGCGAACACTTTGCTGTCTGACTTTGGCAGAAATAATGGAGGCTGTCAAGAGGATGTAAGTTTAATTTTGACGACTCTACACCGACCCGCGTTTTAATTTTATATTACCAAACACTATTTGTGACAATGTAACTGAAGTATTATCGTTTTGCGCAGTTGTAATTTTCCTCCAATAACAGAGAGTTTCCATTGTTCGCGTTTGCAGGCTATGACTAGAGTCACCGTTGTTGACCGTTATTTCTTTTTCTTTCAAATGTTATGCTTGGCCACATAGCTTTGTGTATCAGTTTGCATGTTCTTTTGGTCTTGTGTAACATTAAGACATGTCATTTTTTCTTCCATGTCCATTCATGCTGCCTTCATAACTCAATTACCATCTTACTGTGTAGTTGTCCTTTTTTTAACCCTTACGGCGACTGCTGTTTCTCGATGTTTGTAGGGTGTCATTATATGTACCCATGGTCAACGCTAATATTTCTTTAAAATGTCATGTTTTCCCTCTTTCATTTGTATACTACTTTCCACAATCTTTGTGTATGTTTTGGAATTTTTTCCTAAAGGTTGGGTATTGACACAGATTTTCTCTTACGTTTTCCGCCTAGCTACATTTTGCCGTACTGTGTGTGCCATGGTTTCCAGATGCCAAGTGATGGCTTCTTTCAACACCAGATGCAACTGCTCATGACTGGCTGCCTGTCCATTATAATGTTATGGGATGACCGGCCAGGCCCCCTCTGTCCCTACGCTGAACTAGCTATTAGAAGTGACGTAACATCATGACATCATTCATGGTGATGTAAGGCAACGGTCATGGCGCCGTCTTGGAAATACCTGTGCAAACAAAGTGGGTGCCTTAACAGAAACACATACTTTGTGTATGCGAAAATAACTGTGTGTGCCTCACCATGAACATTTTTAATGTCGGCCTTAGAACCATCGCTACAATTTATTTGCAAATGGAATTAGTCCTTTGGTCTCTGACAGTTGTATGTTAAATAACAGTACTTTACAAATTCTAAAATGTTACTGTTTTTTTTTTTTAAATGCCATGTATCATTTTGAAATGTAAGGTACCACGTTATTCGTTGCTGTATGTTTATTTACAGGTTATGCGTCACGGTACATACTTTTGCTTTTTGGAGGCTGTCATAGAAAGCGAAGAGGGGCAATGTATGTAACAACCGCTTTCCCTTTCTATGGTGACCATCTTGAAAAAGGATTTTGTTTTGTAATCGCTGTATGTTTATGTACAGGTTCTGTGTCTCGGCTCGTACTTTTGATTTTTGCTTGCTGCCATGGAAAGCGAAGAGGAGCCATGTATGGAACAACCGCCTTTCCTTTCGATGGTGCCTATCTTGAAAAAGGATTTTGTTTTGTAAACCGGCCCGCGGTGGGCCGGATTATAACAAGAAATGCTATTTTTCCGTAGCACATGTTAATGCTTTGCACATCTATACTATTACTGTCAAATCTTATTGCGTCTATGTCCTTTACTGAGAAATAAAAAAGTACATGGGGTGTACGGATGTAAAGGTATAAAGGTATACCGTTAAAGAAACCGTGAACCACTTAATTGAACAATAATAACCGTCACATTGTTTATACCGGTATACTGTTTATAGCGTTAACTGTGCTTTTCAGTCTGATTTGGAAAGGCTGCAGTAAGCAATTGCTTTGCATCTTGGTCTTGAACTGTTGGAGGTGCCATCTGCCAAGTAGTTTCAGTTGGAGCAGTTTTTAATGCCATTCCATAAACCACACGTGTCTGACCAGACAGAAAATCAGTATGTTAGCAATAGGAAGAATAAATACAGTGCCAAGAAGGAAAAAGGGCTTACTTTGGGTTGGCGGCTTTGGGGTTTATATATTTATAATGGATAATGTTTGCTATTTCCCTGGTTCTATCATTGAATTTACATATAATAAGTCACACTGCGAAATTCACTTATCTCTGTGGTTATTCCCTGCTGCCATACCAAAGGGTAAGATGTCTGTGATTACGGAACACCTTTTGGCCCGCAAGTAAACTAAAGGCTGTAACGTAAAGAGAGCATGCGTGTGTATGCGCACAAGCATATACTACCATCAGCCCCCATTGATCTGTGGCATGCAGGTTATAAAGATGGCAACATGTTCATCTTCACCAGTAGCCAGTGGGGAGGTAAAAGCCTAAATGACCACTTAAGAAAAGCAATTCAGTTTGCTTTGCCAGTCCCAGCAGCGTCCCCCCCCCCTCTCCACACGTGTGTTTGTGTTTGGTGGAAGCAAGAGGTGGCATTTCAGTGGAAAGTATGTTGAAAAGCCCACTTCTGGCCCTGGGTGCCTGGTTTTGTTTGTGATGATAAATCTGACAATGTATGACCTTTTAGAAAATATTTGTTATATTTGTTAAGATTGGTTAACTCCACCTGCTATACCGCGATAACCATGATATACCGTCATTTGGCAAGAAGGTTATCTTACCGCAATAAAATTAATACCGTGACACCCCTAATGGAGTCAATGCAAATGTTTTAAAATATATTTACACTGTGAAATGTGGTTCTTAACGCAACATTTAGTTTGTTAACGGATGGCTTTCTTTTTTGGTAGGACAGCTAATAAGGCCATTTGGGAACGGAAATGAGGAAAGACGCATCAAACAGTGATATGGGGGAGTGGGTGGTCGGTGCAAAACTATTGTGCGTTTGTTATTTCTAAGGTTGGGGCAGTGTTTGTCATGCTCCTTCATTACAGTAGTGCTGCTGTTTCTTGGGGAGGAGGGATATGATATGATATGGCATTTGTAACGCGCCTATACACAAGTGTAAGGGATGGCCTTAGCTGATGTCATTTTCAGATAACTAAAACTTTTGCTAAAAGTATGTAATGTGTACTACAATGTTAATGGCTGACTACCAATACGTGTAGGTGCTGTGCAAGGTCAATGTTGTAGGTGGACGTTCCTACATCAATATAAAATCTGTTCACGAGACAAACATCTTACTGTTAAGTGTTTACGGATTCTGGGACACGTTACCGTGCTGTTAAAGGGACGTTATGGTTAAGTTGGCCTATAAAAACCCGTAAAATCACCTAAAAAAATGTTGTTAAAAAAACTTTATAAACGTGACATTATGGTTCAAAGTACAATTGAAAAACCCCTGAAATTCAACATTTATGGTAGGCTAAGCAACCATAACTGCCCGCACCACTCTGCACTGCTAACACTAACACCCAGGACATCAAAGATGACATCACAAATGTCATTGATGACATCACTGGGGTACCACTGAGCCAATGGGACATAGTATATTCTTGACAGGTGTATCCACTTCTATATTTAAGGCCTTAGCCACGGGTATAGCAACACCAATTGTTGTGCATTGATCATGATATTTCACCAATGTTACACTACACAATTTTACATGGGTTTCTGACTCTATGCTCTCATGTGTAGCATTGTGTTGTTTGAATGTTTACACTTTGTTAATATGTCTTTTTGAATCTGTAAAAATGTTACAGGTAGCCGCAGCTACTAATGGTTGTTCAAATCCGTGGCTATGAGTGCTCCAATTGGACGTCAAGCATTTTGGCAGGCTGATGTAGCCGCGGGTATGAGCCAATCTGCCGTACCGGCGGTTACAACTCTTTGTATTTTGGTGCAGTGATCATATTATTTTATGGATGTTTTACCACAGAATTTTACTACAGAATTTCACATGTCTTGCTGTTCGGATGTTCTCACCTCAAGGCATGTGTGATTTAAATCTGAAATCTTTGCAATTTGTGTGTTTCAATGCATGGAAAGATCTACGTGTACTCACGACCATGGGAGGGTCCTCTCAGTGTAACCAGGGTTATAGCCATGGTTATATAATTTGAGTAATTTATTAAAAAGAAAATGGTTTTGTTTACTTGTGTTTCTACATATTCTTGTCTTTAGAAGGATTGTTTTGGGGTTTATTGACTGTTTATTGGTTGTTATTGGAGATGTGAGGGTAATACAAACGTGAGAATTAAATTGTGTTTCTTAAATGGTGCTTGTTCTCTAACTAATTCTGTTTTCTTTTTTTACAGTTTGAATGATATTATTGTATCTTCCATTTTCTATATGTAGTGAATCTATTCACAGCGTCTGTAACTTTGAGATTAACTATAAACCCACCTCTTTATTTCTGATTGACTTTACACAAATATGCAGTTTAAATAAAAAAAAAACATAGCTACATAACTACTGCTACCACATCATCCAACGCGGAGATGGGATTTGGAGGCGTGGGTAAACACAACAACGACTGGAGGCCATGGTCAGTGACACAGTAGGTATTTGGGAGTCTTATTTGTTTTCTCTATGTGTTTCCAGACTTTCTTACATGTGACACTGTGGAGACAAAAGGATTTAAACCTTTTTTTTTAAACTCATTACGAAAAAGGAGCGTATTTTCAAAATGGAAATTCTGAGAAGAAAAAATATAATGAAGTGTGTGTGTGTTCTAACTGATCTTGTTTTCTTTTTTACAGATATAAGGATATTACTGTATTTTCCTTTTGTACATCCAGCTAACGTATTTGCAGCCTTCCTACCTCATACATTAACCATACACCCACCTTTTTATTCTTATTCAATTTACACATATAGAAATGTCAATATTTCTTTTGTTAAAACATAAATGCATAACTGAGGACATTGTGTAGACCAAGGGGTTGTTGAATTTTGGAAGCACAGTCAACTGGGGCAATGTCTGGAGGTCATAGCCACAGGTTTCGTGCAGAAAAGTATACATTATATATTTGAACGAGAACTTTTTAAGAACTATATATTTTGAAAAATGTATCTACGTATAAAGACCTAGGTGACTCCCCCTTAAGTATGATCTTTTAAGCCTGGCTATAAAAAAAGTCAAGGAACTCTAGCCACGGTTATATTGAAAAAAATGTGGATGCTTTTTCATTGTATTTGGGTATATATATATATATATAAATATATATATATGATATGTAGTCCTGGGTAATGTGAGAGACCCAAGGGTGTTCTCACTGGTAGATATCAGGGATCCTTTGTTCAGGTGGCCAGGGATGCAGGGATGGGGCATCTCCCTTGAATCCTATCCCTTTAGGCGGACAAACGAGGGAGGATCACCTGGGCAGGTGATTCTTGGGAACTGCGGAAGGAATGCCCTTGGACAAGACACAGTATCCCCTTTCTTTTCACTTACCTCCACCCAACATTGCCCTCTGTCTGTATGGGACATTGTCAACGATCCATCATTCACCAACTTTTTCCGAAAAGAAGGCAAAACCCTCTGGGAAAACCAGAATTATCCCTATATCCCAAAATAAGTTGTACCCCTCCTTCCTCAACCCTCACTTCTCAACAACCCTAGACTCAGATCCCCTCTTCTGATGAAAATCCATCTCTTTATCTCTTTTTCATAGAATACCAAAACTACCATAATTCCTCTCCACTGCTGTTTCCCAAAACCACTGGGATGATGAAGAGGAAAAGGAGAACTGTTGAGATTAACCATTTGAACCAATGCACTGCTGTTTCCATAAACCACTAAAATGAATAAGAGGAAAAAGAGAGCTGTACAGATTACCCAGAGGAACCAATGCACCTGGGATTCCTATGGGCAGTCACCATTTTGTCCCAGTAATGAAGCCAGGAAAGGTCAGGGCTCCCACTACAACCATTTCCACCTGAAATCTTTCAAGACTCCCAGTCGCTATAAAAAGCAGAACACACATGCACACTTTCAGCGACCTGGTGATGCTGGATGGAGAACAGAGGCCAGGAAGAGATTTCGAGCTGAGGCGGCCCTGGAAGTCCTGGAGAACCAAGGACTGCCTAACTGTCCTTGGTTCGGTACAGGGTGGATGCATTGAGGCAAGGGAGTGCCAACTCCAAGGAGCCAAACCAGGGGTAGCTAGGGTCATCTGGCAGTGCCCACAACAGAGCTCCTCCCCTGGGAAAATAGATTTTAGGACCCTAACCTCAACAAAACATCCCCTCATACTCTTGCTGCTCTCAAAACTGCCAGAGTGGCAAAATGGGAGCTAGCAAGGTGGGAGAAAAATCAGACTTAATTTTGTGAATTGAAGTCCAAAGACATTAGAACATGCAAATTAAAGAGGGGTCCAGTCCCGCTGAGGGAGACCCTTGAGCAAACTTCAAGGAGAGGGTATGAGTCTGATCGAGGGAGACCCCTGGAGAAAACACAAAAACTGAATTATGCTTCAAGGACGCCAGCGACCCTCCTGGGTGAACGGCAGAGTTGGGGAGGCGAGGCCATGCCTGTGGTACTAACCTTGATTCGTGAATTGGAAATTGTAAAACCAAGAAAGAAACGTACACAGCCGGTGAGTTGGAAAGTGACCTGAGAGACCGGTGTGTGTCAAAGATTGAAGTACCAACATTATATCACAAGTGAATGCTGCACGCATGTGTTGTGAGACGCGAAGAACGGCAGAGCTGTGAATGAAATTTGAAGTAAGGACAGCTGTGAAATAACGATAAAAGGTAACAGAGTGCTTCAGTGAAAAGAGCCCACTCGAAAGTCTCAGTGAAACGTACATTGTTTGAAGCGATAAAACGAATGAATGGCAAATGTGAAGTAAGCCAAATTGACTCGTAGTGAAGGGTAGAGCGAAAGTTAAACCATGAACTTTGAGTCGAAGTGGACCTGCGGTGGTCTGGAAACAAAGCCACGCACATTCGAAAGTCTTTGACATCCGAAAGTGGTCAGAGCCAGACAAAGGGGGGCCCAAAGTAGAATAAGCTTGGGGAAGGGAGCCCTCTTGCAAGTTTTTGTTGAACTTCTTTGAACGCTGACTGAACCATTCTGCGAGGGACCTACATGAACTTTTTTGTGAGCGGTCTGAGCCCGACAGAGGGGGACCTGGAGACATGCCTCACGAGATGTCCCACGTGACTTGCAGCAGCTCTGGGTCTCCCAGTAGGGGTAAACAATCCGGTAGCAGCTCGACTCTGTCACTCGAAGGGGTGTTGCGCACTACCCTTCTCCTCGTCTAGCCGTTCCGACCTACATGAACTTTGGTGTGAAGAGTTTGAGCCTGACAAAGGGGGACCTACATGAACTTTTTGTTGAAACACATGGAAGTCAGGAAAAGAGACTTTAACGTGGAAGGCCAGGAGGGTCTTGATCCACATTTTGACACTGTTTATTGTGTTGAAAACCAAGTCAGAGTGTGTCGTCCTTCCTACAGGGACAGCCTTGATCCGTGAGGTTTAACATGGGGAGGCGAGCTGGTTCAACCATATTTATTCTCCCGAACATTGATTTTTCCTTTGCATACATGTCTCCTTTATAAAGTAATGTGTACAAGAGATACGGCAGGCATTAGGTTTTGTTAGCATAGGCCATTTTCATTTGACTGATTCCGTTAGGACTGTTTTGTTTATTGGTTGATGGTCGAGACTACTCCCATCTTAGTAATAGCTCAAAGTAGGAGTTTTTCCAGCGGCAACAACTTCAATAACGGTTTTAAAACTGTACCCATTGTGTCAGTGTCATACTTTTGATACCATGCCTCCCCGACAGAACACTGTTTTTGAGTAAACTGAGTGTGGTATTTTAGCACTTTTGGAGTATTACCTTCATTGGTTAGGTGTACCCTGTCATGTGTATATACATTGGCTATGTAGAACTGTATGTTGTTTGAAATCCATAATTGGTTGTGCCTGTTATGAATGCTGAAACAAATTTATTAACATTGCTATGTGATTTTTCAATTTTACCATTAAATCCTGTGGTCCTTCTCTGTTTTTTCCTCTGGGTCAAATTGGAAAAGATAAAGACACTGTGAGGATAAAGTTGCATTAGTTTTTCCAAGTCTTGTTTCACCATCAAAGAAAGGGACACACCTCGTACATTACCCAAATCATTGCCTCCACAATTAATTAGTATGACATCTGGCTGCCCTGTACTTCTGAGAATGAACACTTTTGGGAAAATGCTGTGCCAACGCATTCCCTGTAGTCCAAACAATTTAATTGGAAAATCACTCAAACCTAGGTACATGTTATTTGTTTGTTTCTTACAAAAAGCCAGTAACCAAAATAGGCAACTGTCTCCGGTCATCCACACATTTTCTTAACCACCCATGATATCTGCAGTCTTTCACTGTTTCCAGGAAAATCACTCATAGTTTGCATTTTTGCTAATTTGTAAGAGTAGGTGTGTTTGTTCCAGTGTTTGTAATTGGTTGATTTTACTGTTGTAATTTTGTACTTGTCTGTGATACGTTACAGTCAACATGTGTAGGCCATTTTAGTATTTTACATAATAAATATAGTCCTCTTTTTGAGGTTTTGATTTTGTAAAGTATACAAGGCACCATTTTGTTCAGTTTTGTGCTTTTGATTTTAGAAGTCATTATGTAGCATACTTTCATTCTTTGTGTCCAATGAATCCTTTACATGTTTTTGAACCTCATCCACCCTTACTAACTCCAGTCTTCTGTAATTAATAACTCCATGACCAGTCATTTATTGTATTGACACCTTTTAAGTAATATGGTATTGCTACTTTCTCTTTTATCATTTATATTCCATGCTCAGATATTTATTTTGTTTAAAAAATAATTCTTATAGCTGTGGCTATTAAGACAGGGGTGCAATTGGTGTATTGAGAATCAATGTTGAGCAATAACAACAATTAGGGTGTTTATTTGCGGCTATCCAGCACCTACCCAGTGCTCGGAGTTGCTACCCACAGGCAAAAGTGGCACCCTGTGTAGGTACGGCTATATACCAGCAATTGGCACATCAAGTGTTTGTGGACATCTGTTAGTCGCAGCTACGAGAGATGCTGGGCAAGGATTAAAAATATTTTATGGAGTTTGATTATTTGTGATTGGTTGTTGCTGTCTGTGATAGGTTGTGGTGAAAATGTATCATTCATTTTAGTAGTTGTATTAGTATGTAGTCCTATGTGGTGTTCATTTTTGAAAGTATAAAAGCCACCATTTTCTGCAGTTGTATCCTTTTCATTCCAGAACTCACGCTGTGCACATGACAGGAGTGCGGCTGATGTGAAAGAAAGTGTTAATAAATATTTCAATATTTGACTGTTTATTTACATTGTTGTGTCTGTTAGTTATATTAGCCACTATTAGATGTTCATTGTATTTTTTTTCATCTGCTCTGATTGTGTGGCAAGATATTTTAATGCATTTCTTAACTTTCATTAACATGGGCCTACAAAATTAATTTTGTCAATCAATGGCATTTATATGCATGTATTTAGAATTTGTTTTCATGTTCGTGAGGTTGAACGTTTATTTGTATTTGTTGTAATTTTAATTTTCTATGGAGTAGGTTTAGCTGTTTTCAGTTTTCTGTGAGGTAGAACACTTAATGGATCTGTGAGCAGTGGTTGTGCAGAATCAACCTCAACCCATTAAAGGTGCTGCCACCAACAGTCATGAAACACCTGCAGCACTGGAGCACTCTATTCAAAGAGTCATCAGACATGCTGGAGAGGTTCAGAGAGGAGGGTTTTGATGAATTGTCTACAGATGTGCTGCTCACACCTCCACCAGAACCACTTGTATGAGAGAGAGGCCTTCCGTTGATCTTTTCTTTCTGATGCCAATGCATCTGCCAAAAATCTGTATCCAATTCATCTCAAATTTGTTTTGAATTAGATCACATAATTCATTTTGCTGATTTTACCAAAAAGGTTTAAGCATCATTTCTCCCAATTGACAACCTGAGAAAGCACTCAACCTCTTGAGATCCAACACACATCTGTGTGCACTAAAAGCTTTTTAAACCACGCCCACATTTATTTATATTGATTTGCACTGGTAACAATGACACAGCGAAACACTACCCATGACCAATCAGGACACACCAAATTCTATATTCATGAGTTATCACCATACCCAAAGTAAATACCTATATATTTACCATTGCTATCAGTCCTTCTGGTACGGATCCACAGGATAAATGTACATGACTACTGAAAACAACATTTTTTGTGGCATTATCTTTTTAGTCTTGCAATTTTTGTTGTTTTATATTTTCCTCCCCTGTTAAACATTTCAATATGGCTGACCGTCATGGCAGCAGTGATGATGATGTTGTGTGGGTCCCCAATCCATCCCACCCAGAAAAAAGCAACTGCAAGGCAGTCCATTGCAGATAGTTGGCGTTACTTCAAAGTGACTGAACACTGTTCAAAACGAATTGGAGGATGTCCAATGCACATTGTGCAAAAAACACTGAGATGTGTGCCTTCAAACATTCTCTTTGAAAGCCTGAGAACGTCACTCCAAATAAACCATCTGGTGCGGATCCTCTGGGACGATGTGGATGATGAGTACTCTAAATCATGTTAGCACCACTAAATAAAAATGCATGTGACTCATGCATTACGTCGCAGAGAATCAGCACCACCTCCAGACCCTGCATCCACCAGTGGGACAGCACCAGCAGACAGTCAACCCTCAATTTATGCAGCTGCTGCTTCAATTCCACCTGTTTATTTATTGCTGGCACCCAATTAATCTGTTTTGAAGGTAATGTGCTGCATATGCCACAATTAGAGTGCCATAAAACAAAAGTGAATGGCTGCCATAGAAAGGAAGACAAGTCTGTTATCTACTTGGATTGCATTATGAAAATTAATAGAATCAAGATATAGTGGAAAAGGAAAACTGTTACATACAGTGTAATTACTGTTGTCACCAGTGATGGCATGATTGATGTGTTCTGTGATGTGAACAGTGATCTGATAGAAAAAGTAATTAGCGATGTCATCTGTGATGTCATCATTGTGGCCATAGGCTGCGCAACCGGGGCAGAAAGTTAAGGTGGCTTTAGTTGAATATATATATATATATGCATATATATATATATATATATATATATATATATATATATATATATTCAGTGAAAAAACTTCGTTAAAGGGACGTTATGGTTAAGTTGCACTAATAAAAACCTATGAAATTCAATGAAAAAACTTTGTTAAAGGGACATTATGGTTAAGTTGTGCTGCTAAAAAACTATGAAATTCAGTGAAAAAACTTTATTAAAGGGACGTTATGGTTCCAAGTAAAACCGAAAAACCCTTGAAATTCGCCAGTTATGGTAAGCTAAGCAACCATAACTTGCACCACCACCGTGCACTGCTAAGACTAACACCCAGGACATCAAAGATGACATCACAAATGTCATTGATGACATCAATGACGACATCACATGTCTGGCTCGCTCTTTTTTCTTTTGCTGACATATCTAGGCCACATGGTTTTCTTCAGTAACAGTCAGAAACTAAAAATGTTATTTTATTTGTAGACGTATCCTTCAAGTAGGTTCTTACAGTAATTCCCTTAGAGTCCAGTCACATCATATGAAACATATACATACAGGAAGACACAAGCTTGAAAGACAGCAATTCTTTCTGTGCATAAAGATAATCAATAGACTTATGAGCACTTCCTGATAGTTCTGTTGTTTTTTTTTTATGGCTGTACTTTCCCTGTGGGTCCAATCACATCAAGTGATACATATACATAGGGTAAATAGCAGCTTTGAAACAGAGCAATCATTTATTTGCATGAAAATAATCAGTTAAGTTATGAATTGTTTCTGCTACTACTTGTGCTTTTTTGCTAACTTCACTTTCCCTGTATATACCCATATTGGTATGTGTTCTTGTGTCTTTGTGTTTTGTCTATAGTAATGCAATTATGTGATACATTTGTTTTATTAGCTACGTATTACATTTTTCACAGTACACAAAAATGTATTAAGAAAACAATTATCATTTCATTATTCAACATATTAACATTACGAATATTATACCTTCATCTTGTACGCTGCACACGATGTTATGTTTCTGTATGAGTAGCTTAGTATACCAGATAGAACCCCATAATAGAATGCTATTTATATCAATGCATCGTTCAATGCACTAATTAGGGTATGATATTTATTGCAATGATCCTTGACACTTGTTTCGCAACATTATAATAAGAATCCCTTGTACACATATTTCATGAAAAGTACATACACATGTGATGTCATCATTAATGTCATCAATGACATTTGTGATGTCATCTTTGATGTCCTGGGTGTTAGTCTTAGCAGTGCACGGTGGTGGCGCGAGTTATGGTTGCTTAGCTTACCATAACTGGCGAATTTCAAGGGTTTTTTGGTTTTACTTGGAACCATAACGACCCTTTGACAACGTTTTTTCACTGAATTTCATAGGTCTTTAGCAGCGCAACTTAACCATAATGTCCCTTTAACAAAGATTTTTCATTGAATTTCATAGGTTTTTATTAGTGCAACTTAACCATAACGTCCCTTTAACAAAGTTTTTTCACTGAATTTCATAGGTTTTTAGTAGTGCAACTTAACAATAATGACTTTGACTTTATATACATATCATATGGAACTGACTGAATCTCTTCTACTGTACTTGATGTCTGCTAACTCATTTATTGTTCGCAGACATGTTCGAAGAACAATACCACTACCTAAAAACTCTGGGGGGGTATGTTTGATTGTTATATCATAACATAAGAACATTTAACAAATTCAAAAAGAAGCACACAAACACATTATATGTACTAATACATAAGAAATGCAACCCATATATACAACACACTAACCATTCATTTAAATGCACTTTGTTCTAAAATGGAATATACCACAAGAAAATAAATTGGCTTCCAACATAATTACCTCACAAATACGAAAGAACTGAGAACAAGAGCAGACCCACTGAGTACATAGGACATATCTTACCTGAAATAGTAAGTGTACTTAATGTTATTCCTATATTTATAAACTTTCTGTATTAGATAAAAAAATATGTTATCTTTTTTTTTTCTCTCACAGAAATGTCTAGTACTCTGGAATGGCTAGAGGAGCATTTCCCACATGAAGAAATGTCACAAGATAGTGAAACTAATGGTAAACACTTTATAATATAAACCATTTAATTAATATTATTTTGTATACATTTAACATATATATATATATTTTTGTACAGAGCATACCAAAATAGAAAATACTTCAGAAAAACCTGTTATGGATAACACTTTTCACAGTATAGAAGAAAAAATGGATTTATTGTTGACTAATTTTAATAATTTGAAAACTTTTGTGGAAGATCATTTTAAACCAAAAACCTCGTACCATTGCCCCACATGTTCTTGTCCCTCCTCACCATATCCCAGTCTATTATCCCCAAACCCTCTCCATAACCCAAAACGTTTTGATGAGACTTCCATCCCTTCTTCTCCTAATAACAATCATGTTGAAACCCCTAACTCTCCTGTTTTTGTTTCTGTTTCTGCCTCACCTTCTCTGTCATAAATTATTAATATATGTTAAATAAGGTTTAATTTTTATATTGTGTTGTAAATAGTTTAATTATTTCTTTTTTTTAAAACGATGTAGGTGTCCGCGGACAGTGCAGGTGTTCTGAAATGTTCGTAAATAAACGAAAATGGAGGTGTCCTGAAGAACACTATACCTGTTTGTACTGTTCGCTAGCAAGATGAAACTATTCTAAGAACACACGCGGTGTCCTGAAATGTTCGTTAAAAAAAAATTAAAGTTCCCTAAAGAACACTATATCTGTCCGTAGTGTTCGCTATCAAGTTTAAACTCTTCTAAGAACACAATTGGTGTCCTGAAATGTTCGTACGTAAACGAAAATGAAGGTGTCCTGAAGAACACTATACCTGTTCGTAGGGTTCGCTAGCAAGTTCAAACTGTTCTAAGAACACACGCGGTGTCCTGTATTGTTCGTAATTAAATGAAAAAGGAGGTGTTTTAAAGAACACTATATCTGTTCGTAGTGTTCGCTATCAAGTTTAAACTCTTCTAAGAACACAATTGGTGTCCTGAAATGTTCGTACATAAACGAAATTGAACGTGTCCTGAAGAACACTATATCTGTCCTTACTGTTCGCTAGCAAGTTTAAACTTTTCTAAGAAGATACGCAGTGTCCTGAAATGTTCGTTTCACGTGTGACGCAATTTTAATTAGTTCAGGACCCGGACAGTGTCCGTAGAAAATCAACGTGCATGCACTAGCCAATCTCCGTACATTTGGTGTCCTGCGGACATGCGCTTCCTTCGCAGATTTGTTCGCGAACGGATCATATGACCGCACCCACGCTGATCGCGTGTTCTGAATGCGGACACTGGTCGGGTCCCCGAACAAATTAAAAGCACATTTTCAATTAATCCATAATATATTTCAATAAAATCTCACCATGGCACAAGTCCCACATAGTAATCATGAGTTTCTACATACCTTTTGAAACTTTTCAAACTTTTTTTTGTGTTTCATCTGTCCGCGGACAGCGTGCATGTCTGCGAACCGTGCAAAAGCACCCCTATAAAGGACCACGCCCTAGAGCTTATTCTCATTGTGTTTCTGGCTATTCTTCAGAACACAGCGATTTTTGCTGCCACCTGCAGGTTACACCATCTTCCAGATTGCATCCTTGACTGCTGAACTGCCACCTGGTGCTGCACCTGCTTCAGCACCACCCCCAACCCCTCCACCACCACCACCTCCCCAAGGGCCTGAAGAGGGGAACAGGAGTGGGGATGCAGAGGAGGAAGAAGAGGATGATGAGAATGAGGTAGAGGAAAACCCTACTAACCGCACTAGACGTGTGTCTTGGGTGTGGCGGTTATTTACCATTCATGGGAATGTTCCTAAGGCTTGTGCGAACCGTGTTACCTGCAATGAGTGCAAAATGATACCCAGTCGTGGGAAGCACGGTAAGTACAGCTTTGGGACCACTACTATGAAGTGACACTTGAGGTCATTTCACTCTGGGGCTATTTGCAGGGTTGTACCTTGCGAAGAATGTAGCAGGTTGATTTCCTCTACTTCATCCTCTGTTTCTAATCCTGTCACCACAAGGACCACCTCTGTGGGACAGCGCCTTCCTCAAGCTGCCTCACAGGCCATACAGAATACTGATGTCCCTTACCTTTCGAGGGTCACAGTTGTATGTATGTACTGTGACACAGTACTCTGCAGGGGGGAGCGACTTCGTAATGCTTTTGAGACTATCGTCTCAGAGCACAAGAAGATCTGCTCACTAACCAAATAAAACCCACTCTACATCTTCCTCTCTCAGCTCGCCCTTTCTTTTCCCTTGGTTGGTGTCCCCCCTTTACCTTCCTTTCCCCTCCTCTCCTAGTGTGTTGTGTATAAAAAACCCAAAAAAATACAAAATATCAAAAATCAAAAAAAAATATGGCTCTTTTCAGAGCCGCCTTTCACAGTTAAAAAATAGAAGTGAAAATAAATGAAGCAGGGCCATTTGTATTTTTTAGAAGTCCGCTGACAGTTCGCGAACATTTAAAAAATTGGGTTGCTACCCTATCACAAACATTGCAATTTTCTCTGGGAGGAAGTGTTGACTCTGAAAAGAGCCTTTGGGAGGTGTTTGTATGTCAAAAATTATAAATGTTTAACACCTACTTCAAAATGGATGTTGTAATTCCAAAAAAGGTCGCAATGCATTTTGAATATTTCTCAGAAAAATCTGATTGCCACCATAGGTAAGATGGACTCCATCTTTGCGAAAAATGTTTGTACTACGAAAAAGAATATTTTCATTGTGAAAAGAAGATATGCCAAAATCTTTTAGAAAGGCACAAACAGCTTTATTAACATTGCGCCTTGCTTTTTCCATTTGTGGACCAAATGAAGAAGAACAAAGCCACATTTGTCTCTGCGCAATCCGTGAAAATATCACTTGAGAATTAGGAATCATGTCCATAACCTTCCCAAGTCCTTCTTTCATAGCAAATTGCAAAACAATTCCAGTCACATGTCCTAAACTGTTCCCTCCACAATGAATTACAATTATGCCGGGATGTTGCTCTGTCTCCAAAGTAGCACAGAGAGGTAGCAAGTCCAACCACTTAATTCCACGTACTCCATGCCAGTGTACTTCCACATGTGGGAATCCAAGATCTACAGCTACTCCACAGCTTTCTGCATGCACCTTCAACCAATATATCCATGAATCTCCCAAAATCCATACAATCTTTTTCCTAAAATACACAGACATAGCTATCTGTTGTTCTCTCAGCAAAAACAGTATATGAGAAACTCTCTTCTGGCAGAACACACCCACTAAACTTTCCTGACCAATCCCTTTTAGTACTCATTCTCATTTGCATGACTTCTGAACCCAAAAATCCCCGGATGTAATTCCCAATGTCCGCGAACTACCGCCATGTCCGCGGACATATCGTAACATGAACAGCCCTTCTACCATTTCCACTTCACTCTCTCTGCCATTCCCTCATTGGATATAACTAAGAAATCACATGACCATGCACCAATCACATTCAAGACCTCTACATCTAACTGCATCATCATATATCAGCACTGCAAATATACTGTCAATCTCTCTGAGTACAAGTGTCATATCATTGGCAAGCACCATCTACCAGAAATACTGCACAAGTCTCCAAGATTTCTACTTGCAGCTCCATGCATATCCATATGCATGAACACAACCTTCAGGTATGCATATTTTCTGTACAGTAGATGAACACATTTTCAAACAGACTTTTAGCTTGTGTAATCTGTAAACTGAATTTACTGTATTTTTTTTCAATTTCCTAATATCAACTATCACTTATAAACCTTTATACTATTTACTTTCTTTATACACACACACTCAAATCATGTTAAACGAACATTTGTTAAATGAAATATATAGACTACATATATTCAAACAAAATTGCATGCAAGCACAATCTATGTTTAAATCTTTAAAAAAATACTTTTACAATTTCATATTTTTTTGTTTTTATTTATTTATTTACTTAATTACTTTAATTTCAACATGACATTGAGGCGTTATTACCTAGAACAGCTTAGTTACAGAAATAGTGGTATTCACTGGTATATTATAAATTTCACAAGACATAGTAAAGATATTTTTTAGCTACAGTTAGTCATTCAATACAATTTGTTCAATAAGAAGATATCATATGTACTGAACTAATGCAATGTATCTTATGTAAATAAATTAGTTTAATGGTTTTAAAGAAGGCACTGAGGATTTCAATTAAAAAAATCAATATTTAAATTAAAAACAGCGCTATATACAAAGTTACTAATTGAAAGCTATTACAATTGCAGTGAAGACCAGTCTCCTGAAAAGAAGCAGCCGAATTTGAAGAACAAAGAAGAACTAAGAAGTTACCTGTTAATTTAAGAAAAAAAGTAAGTAGAATATCACCATAATATTTGTATTATTACTCAAACATACTACAACGTTAATACAAGCTATTTCTGTGCCTAAAAATAGAGATTGTGTACCATTTTGTCCAAAAATCTCCATGTCTTAAACAGCGAATTACAGCCAGAATGGCCCACAAAATCCTATTTTTGGACACACAAATTACCCAAATGAACCGCTACAATTTTCATATTATAGAACAAACAACTGTTTTAAATGTATACATTAGATTTACTATTTGTACTTTTCCACACCACTAGCTTACTTTTTTTTTGTCATCTGAACCCCAGTTTAGTAACACATAAATTCAAGAATACCTATCCCTACTAGTTGTAGTTCCCAATGCACAATCACACACCATTACATAAATCTTTATCATCTTACTCAAACACTCATGCATACAGCACACATACATTCCAGAACACCCCAACCCATATCTTCTTTATTTTTTTCAACAGACCCTAAAGAATGCCTACCAAAAGTCAAGTCTGTAGAAAGCAACGCAAAAGTAGAGCAAATGAAAATAAAAGTGTCCGACATAAGCATCCATCTCTAGCAGAATTTGTAAAAAAAAATGTTGAAACAAAACAGCTAATACAGTCATTTAGTGAAACACAAGAAGTTTCAAGTACAAAAACTTTGCCTCCTCTATCAAAATGTAAAACAAATCAAAAAACAAGTAACAGAAAATCAGCTATCACTACAGATAAAACTACTTCTTCAAATTCTAATATAGTGCAAAGTAAGCATACCAAGAAAGGTATTTTAGCCAAAATGTACCATCACAAAGTCCTTCAAAATCTTATAAAAACAGGAGAGAAATCAGGTTCAATGCTTAAAACCTATTGTAGGAAATTAATCTTAGAAGCATTGATGGACAGTGCAATTCTTCTCAAAACAGTTATTTATTTTACTGTTAAACAAAATGAAACCACTAACAAAACTAATAACTAAATTACAAAAAAGACTTCTCAATAAGAGAAATGTCAACAGAAAGAACTTCTTAAGTATCTGTGGAGGTGAATGGAATCACACTACGAGCACAGAACCATATTTTAATGAAGAAGCGTACAAACAAAAGCAAACAAATACAATTGCCATGCATAGCAGTGGTCGAGGTTATGAAAAAGTGAATAATGCCATAATGGAACAAGAAGTACTCCTTACAAAAATATGCCCTGAAAACTTAGAATTACCCCTCCCTTCAACTGAATCAGAACGTCTAGTGTACAAATGGCCATGCACGTCAATATGTAACATTCACAAACAATGTTTCAAATCTTTACGCCAATTCCTCAATAAATATGTAAAAAGCAAAGACAAAATCAAAATTAAATTACTGCAAAATATGGATACCTGTCCAGT
This sequence comes from Ambystoma mexicanum, assembly GCF_040938575.1. Taxonomy (NCBI): domain Eukaryota; kingdom Metazoa; phylum Chordata; class Amphibia; order Caudata; family Ambystomatidae; genus Ambystoma; species Ambystoma mexicanum. The sequence goes on from NC_090937.1 coordinate 107,930,809, forward strand.
GCGCAAGTAAACAGGACTACAAGGACATTCTTTGGCCTGCATTACAGGACCTACTTGTAAAACCACTTTCCATGATATCAAAAGGATATCAACACATCATTCAACTATAAGAAATCTAGTCTATAAACTGTACTATGCTAAAAATCCTGCTTTAGCACTAGCAAAGTTAAATAACATCCTTCTACATCGTACAGCAAAAGTGAAGTGAAATCCATTTACAGAATGAAATAGCTTTAAACCAATTAAGCAACAATTCTATACATGGCAACCTTTTCCTAAACACATACAAAAAAGAAATACTAAAATGTAAAAGTACATCAGCTGAAGTACCAAACCATGTATGTGTATGTTGCCGTAGAATTTTTATAAAAGTAACACAAACACTGTGGACCTATCATACAAAATAGAAGACAATGAAGATTCTAAATGGTTTGAATTAGCTCTCTACCTTGTAGCAGAAAACAAATACGAAATAACTGAGCCCTTAATACTTTGCAGTGACTGCACTACAAAACTTGACAACAACCAAACTCCTTCACGTGCTATCACAAATAATTTGGAATTATACCCAGTACCAAAACCCCTACAACAACTTAATTTATATGAGAGCATCATAATTCAAACAGTACACCCATTTCAAGCAATAATACACCTTCAACCAAAAACAGCAAAATTACCTCCCTCTGAATTGGTAAAAGGCATTCGTGAAAAAGTAGTTTATTTACCTTTAGATCTAAAAGAAAATGTGCATACTCTAGGAGTGCAACGTCCAATGCAGCAATCTTTAATTATCTTATTAAATGGAGTACCTACAAAAGACAAAAGAATATGGCAACAGCTGGTAGATTTATTTAAAGTTAGACAAGCCTTCCAATATCTTAAAGAGAATAATGACTATTACAAAGAAATTAATATTGAAGAAAACATGAAAGATACAACTGAAATAATTCAAGAAACACAAGAAGCTGGTCAATTTGAGCTACTAGATCATGCTACAATATCAAATACTTTAGACCATTATACAATTCATCCTTTGCACTGTAATGACACCGTAGAAGATGTACTGGAAACTTACCAAATGCGTCAAACAAAAGGATCGCCAATCAGCATATGGGAAAAAGTATAGAAGCACGTGCTTTTCCTCTACTCTTTCCTACTGGCAAAGGAGGAAGGTATGATGATAGACCTATTCAAATATCAGCTTCAGAATACCGCTCATTACGGATGTATTCTGAAGATCCCAGATTTAGACAAAATGTGGAATACATATTCCACCTACTCTTTGAAAGTGAACTAGCAACTTACGGAGTTGCACACATATTAAAATCAGGATCACACTTTCAAAATATGACAGCTACACAATTATTAGAAAAAGTGCAACAAAAGGATGAGGTTTTACAATCAAATATTACAAATCTATTAGCAAATATGCGTGGTACTAAAGAGTACTGGTTTCGACGTCTTGGAGATGTACGTTGTATGATCAGAAACCTTGGCCCACCCACTTGGTTTGTTACATTAAGTTGTGCAGAATATGCATGAGAAGAATTACATGATTTCCTACGCATATCACATAAAAACAAAACAAACACAGATACACTAACACCTGGAGAACTTTGTTCTTTGGATCCTGTTAATGTTTCATGATATTTTCACCATCGCTTCATTGCTATGCTACATTTTATTTGTAATAAAACTGTTCCTCCCTTTGGAGAAGTGCAACACTTCTTTTGGAGAAAAGAATACCAAGCCAGAGGAGCACCACATGTCCACATGCTTTTATGGATTAAAGATGCTCCTAAATTTGGTCAAGACAGTGATGCCACTGTTTTACAGTTTATTAAAAAATATGTCACTTGTGAAATTCCATCAGAAGCCACAAATAGTGATCTTCATGCACAAATTTTACAATTTCAAAGACACAAATGTGGAAAATATTGTCGTCGCAAATACAAAAACAAAGGGAAATACTACACCAAATGCCGATTTGGTTTCCCTAGACCAGTTACAAATACAGGTCAAGTGAACAACCTCATGTCTTCAGTTAGACATAGGGCCTCATTACACGGTAGGCGCTAAAAAACGGGATTTACCGGCATGGCGCTATTAGTGTGTCCGCCCTCACAGGAGACCGCCAATAGCGCACCATTACGAGTAAGCGGACATGCGCAAAAGCACCTTACCGTGCCCGCCCAAAGTGCTGATAGCACCTCCGCCCTCACTGTACATGCTATTTGCGGTCACCGCTATTAGCAATGACCGATATTAGCGATGACCGCTATTAGCATCGACCGTTAAATAGCGGAAGCGGAAATAGCGTCATCGCACCGGAACGGGAAAGAGCACGGCGGCCATCTTTAAAAACACAATCCATTGCCATCCTCTGCCCCCTGGACCATATTGGAGTAGTGAGCTGTGTGAAATCGACCGTGACACCTGCATCATGCCCAAGGCCCTGAAGAAAACATGTGACAGGCAGCGGAAGGAAAAGTACACCAACGAGGAACTGGTCATGTTGACGCAGACCCTTGCAGAGCATGTAGAGGTCGTCTTTGCAAATGATATGCGCCGTGCCACCTTGCTCAAGAAGAAAGCCATCTGGGAGGAGGTGGCGGTCAAAGTCAGTGCCGTGGGCACCAGCACGCGCACTGTGCGTGAATGCAGGAAGAGGTGGGACGACCTCAGGCTGCGGGTGAGGGGCATCCTGGCGGAGAACCACCGCATTGCCACTGCTGGCGGAGATGGCTCCCCAATACACCTGAAGGAATGGGAGGAGACATGCGCCAACATGATAGCCACCGAGAGCATTGAGGGAGTGGGCAGCATGGAGGTCGGCGTGGCTACCACTTCTGATGCAGGTGAGTGTACACATGACAGGATGCGGTGTGAATGCACAGTCACCCCCATATGTGAGCCCAGACCCCACTCATGCATGGACACACATCCACACATGCACCCATCCATCACCATGTCAGTGTCAGACCCAAACACACACACATGCACACATCACCAGAGACAAGTCCCAAACTCAAACATGCATGGATGAGGCACTGAACTGGCACATCACCTGCATCCATAACTGCTAAGTCCCAATGTCCACAACTGCATGAACCCTGTGATTTACATTGAGTATATTGAAACGCAACCAATGCCATCCCCCTTCTCGTCCCTGACAGGCTCACATACAGATGGGGAGGATGCTGCTGATGCATCAAAGGCACCACCTACATCAAAGAGGCCAAGGGCACAGGAGCCGGAGGAAACCCCTGCAACATCCAGGGGCAAGGGTGGAAGGCCACACCTGAAGAGTGGCAGCCTACGTCATAGTGACACTGCCAGGGCAGCAGTAGCTGCACCACCAACTGTGGGCCCACCACCGGAGGCAAACCCACTGGCAACAATGGGCCCACCATCAGCTGCGGCAAGCTCTGCTGGTGAGGCAGCCGCCACTGGCCCCCAGTCCGATCCAGAGGACACCCTACTCCAGCAAATGGAGATGCACACCCCAAGCCCCCCAGGAAGCCCAGAGCCCATGGCATCCCAGACCCCTGGTTCTGATGGGACTTACGAGGACACCAACCCTGCAATAATGTCACCCATGCTACCATCACCAGTTGCATTGGAGCCATCTGTGGGCACGGCATCCAATGCACGTCACCCGGCACTGATCAGCAATTCACCGCCATCCTGCAGCGCCAACAGGAGCTGACCGTGCTGGTTGGGCAGCATGTCGCTGAGGCAGCAAATCTCACCGAGAAGATAGTCCAGACGGCGAGGCACTCCACTGAGCGCATGGACGCCAACACGGACAGGATCTGCAATGAAATTGCAAGTCTTAGGGAGGTGCTTGTCCGCATGGCAGACACAATGGACCGCCACTTTCACCCACAAGGCCAGTCTGCCCCATCCTCGACTTCCTGGTCGACTCAAACAAGCCCCCTCAGGCGCTCGATGAGAACCACCAGGCGCACGTCTGGCAACCCTCAAGACCCTTCCAAGGACAATTGCAATTAGGGGGCTAATGGGGATACCCCGGTGTGCATTGGCCATGGCAGAAATGGCAGAGACATGAGGGACTGTTGTGGGGGGTGGTGGGAAGGGTGTTATGGGTCTGTTGGGGGGGAAGGTGTTATGGGTCTGTTGGGGGGAGGGTGTTATGGGTCTGTGGGGGGGAGGGTGTTATGGGTCTGTTGGGGGGGGAGGGTGCTATGGGTCTGTTGGGGGGAAGGGTGTTGGGATGTTGTGGGGGGGTGGGAAGGGTGTTATGGGTCTGTTGGGGGGGAAGGGTGGTGGGATGTTTTTGGGCTTGCACTACTACACCTTCATGTCACTCAATACACTGGTTTCTGAACAAAACACAGGCTTGGACATCTTCATTGTGTGTGTGTACTTTATTGGCAACAGGGTCCATTGCGTGCTTCAAAACATACACCAGTGCATTACCCCCCATATCCATGTGACAGTACGGAAACATGTTTCTCAGAATATTTGGTGGATCAGATGCCGTCTCACAGCACGTCCCTCCTGGCCATCCCCTCTTGCAACACCTGCATCCCCTTCACCTCCGTCCTCATCACCATCATCATCCTCATCAGGTACTTCTATTTCTACGTCAGGGGGCAGTGGCACATTCCGTCTGATACACATATTGTGCAGCATGACACATGCCATGGTGATCTTGGACACCTTCTCATGTCCATACAGGAGAGCACCACCAGACCTGCTAATGCACCTGAAACGTGACTTCAATAGTCCAAAAGTCTGCTCGATCACAATACGGGTATGTGCACGATTGTATTCCTCCTCGTGCCTGTTCTGTGGGTTCCGTACAGGTGTGAGGAGCCAGGGATTCAGGGGATAGCCCGCATCACCTGTATGGGGGAATGAACGGGGTCCTGTTACTGTTCACCTCAAAATCGGCCTGTTCACATCACACAAATTGACATTGCATTGTGATTCAGGTACTAAATTGACAGCATTCATGCAGATGGTCTGTGTGACAGCAACGTGCAAGGGGGAGGTCGACCCTGCAAGTAGAAATGCCACATTCATGCCTCCAACAGTAATTGACATGTCATGGGTGAGGCCAGGTCTTAGGTGTCCCTGGCCCATACAAATTAGGTAACACACTGCTAGTGTACTGACATCCTGACACCGATGTTGCCATGCTGTGAAGCATCACTTCAGTGGTGCCATAGGTGTGTGGTTCAGTGCTATGTCTAGGGGTGATCCCTTTGCATGCATTCAAGGGCGCGTTGCTGGATTGATGTTGTGCTGCACTGATTCTTTATTACGGTCTTGACACCATGTCGCAGGTTTGTGTAATATGTGGCGTGGCATGATGTGCAATGTGGATGGATGTGTGATATTTTGCAACCTGCATTGTTCTCAATGTTCTGCACCTTCGAATTGCATGTGGGTTCCTCTCAAGTACATCGTGGCCTTCCCTGAAGGACATTGGCGTACATCTGTATGTCCATTTCCCCTACGGACGCCAGTCAACACCCAGTTGGAGTATGTATCTCCCCCCCATTCACACCCAGTTGGAGCATGTATCTCTCCCCCCCATTAACACCCAGTTGGAGCATGTATCTCTCCCCCCCCATTCACACCCAGTTGGAGCATGTATCTCTCCCCCCCATTCACACCCAGTTGGAGCATGTATCTCTCCCCCCCATTCACACCCAGTTGGAGCATGTATCTCCCCCCCATTCCCCCCATTCACACCCAGTTGGAGCATGTATCTCTCCCCCCCCATTCACACCCAGTTGGAGCATGTATCTCCCCTCCCAAATCACGCAGCCATGTGCTTGCCCTGCTACTCACCAAGTAGCCACGAACGTTGTCCGGTGTGTCGCTCCATGTAGCGTGGGATAGTTGAGTTCCGCAGAACCATGGAATCATGTGTTGATCCTGGGAATCTGGCACAGCAATGTGTGATTATCTTGTTGGCGTCACATACCATTTGGACATTGATAGAGTGGAATTGCTTCCTGTTTCGGTACACTACTTCATGTGATGTGGGACCACCAATTCCACATGGGTACAGTCGATGGCCCCGATGCAACTTGGAATGCCTGCCAGTGAATAGAAGCCAACTTTTGTGTTTGCAATCTCCTGGGCAGTCTGTGGCATGGATATGTGTTCAGGTGCATGCTTCAGGAGTGCATCGAGTACCTGGTTCAGCGTGCGTGAGAATACTGGTTGTGAGATGCCATGCATCTGTCCCACTGTATGCTGATAGGTGCCTGTGGCCAGGAAGTGGAGCACACTCACCACCTTCAGTAGCGGGGGGATGGCAGTTCTGATGTCTATGAGGCTCACAATGTCGTCGTGGATCATGTCCACGATGCTGGTGATGGTAGCCCTGTCCAGACGGTACAGGGTGTGTATCTGCTCAGGGGTCAAGTTGAATGGACTGGCTCTGATCCTGGGTATTAGTGGGTGCCTCTGTGGTATGATTAGGTGGCGTTGTGGTGCCTGCTGTGCCTGTCTTGCCCTCCTCCTCCTCCTGCGTCTCCTTTGTGCTGCCTGTTGTTGTAGCAGCTGCGCTGCAATGAGGTCCTCCAGGCCATGTAATGCTGCCAGTATTGGAACCATCTTGGTGTGGGGAGGGGTGTGGGAAGGGGTGTGGTGTGCTCCTATTGAGCTGCCACAGTCTCCATTGCCTTCACCTGTGCTGATTTGGTGCACCTGTGGCAGGTGGGAACACTGCTCATTTCCCTTAACGGGTGGTCCGCGATGCCGGTATTTGCACCATGGCGGTAAGGGGTTTGGGGGGATTTACCATGCCGCTATTAGCATGTGCACTGGCCTTGTGATGCTGTGCTAATAGCGGCATGGCGTTATTAACGGGATGGAGGGTCGCGCGCACGCGGACTGCCCACTATTAGTGGAACCGTAATTAGCGGTGCCGCTAATAGCGGTGTGCCGGGTCGTGATCCACATGGGGATTTAACGTTACCGGTAATACATTACCGGTAACGTTAAATCCCTACCACCATCCGTGTAATGAGGCCCATAGTGTTAAAGGTAAGTCACCTAAAAATACATATTGCATAAAAAAAAAAGAAGAAGAAAAATATATCAATGATTATAATGCAATCATTGCCCACTTATGGAATGCAAACATAGATGTGCAGTACATTGCAGACAATTCTACTGCAGTTGCATGATATGTCACAGCATACTTAACTAAAGCAGAAAAGACAGAGCTCCAAGACCTCTGGAATGACCTGTCATCAGATAAAACAGTGTCTCAGAAATTATACAGCTTGGGCATGAAAATGCTCACCCATAGAGAATGTGGATCATATGAAGCAGCTGATCGTTTAACTGGTACTGCATTGTATGGTAAATCTGAAAATATAGTATGGCTAAGTCTTGGTTCAGCTAAATCTAGAAAAAGAGTGCTAAAATCCTATGAAAATATAGAAACAATAGCCAAACATGATCCCAACAGCCAAGAATTTTTTTTAAAAAATTTATTGGACACATACTACCCAAACAGAAGTAATACTTTGGAAAACATGTATCTATACCACATAGCCCAAAACTACACATACAAAAATAATATGAAACCTGATGAAAAAAAAAGGTAAGTATAGAGTGACAGACTGTGAAGGCAGCTTAGTTAAACTCACTAAACCAAATTTAATTAATCATATCAAATTGTCATTAAAGACTCCTCAACATAAAGAAGTATATTACATGTCCCTGCTACAACTCTTCAAACCATGGAGAAAAGAATAACATTTACTAGATAACTATGACTCATATGAGGATGCTTTCAAAGCAAATGAAAGCACTATAACTGATGTAAACTTTACATAGTACAAAACAATGTTGCACAATGAACAGCAACACGAAGAAGAACTCCAAGCCCAACTAGATAAGGACACTCCTGATAGTAGTCAACCTTCTGTAACAGGAAGCCAAGAACCACTGGGAGACCCACTAATAACAAATGAGGCAGAATTAGCTATGATAGAAGTAGAAAACACCATGTGACAAGATGAAGATAAGGAAGACTTAACTATACTACAATCAAAACTAAACAATGAGCAAAGTAGCATTTTTCAAGAAGTAACAAAACAAATTGCACATGGTGTAAAACATGAAAATAAAGAATGTTCCTGCCATAATTATAAACCTATACTACTGTACGTCAGTGGTGAAGCTGGTTCTGGCAAAACATTCCTAACCAAAATCATTAGTAAGTTCCTTCAACAATTGACAAACAACAAACTGTCAGCTGTTGTCACTGCCCCCACAGGTTTAGCTGCCTACAACATAGGTGGTGTTACATTACACCGATTACTACTATTACCAGTAGAACACCAGAACAAATCAGACTATTACAAACTTTCTGCAGAAGCTGCAATGTAATTACGCAGAGTATTGAAACAAATGAAAATGCTACTAATAGATGAAGTGAGCATGGTCTCCAACCAAATGTTAGCTTTGATTCACCTCAGATTTCAAGAAGTACTCAAAACAGACTATGAAGAGCTCTTTGCAGGAAAACACATTATTGTTTTTGGAGATCTGCTTCAATTAACACCAGTAAAAGGTGAGCCTATTTTTAAAACATTAAGACACAAACTCTGCCGTAAAACTGTTGGCAGGATTGGAAATGTCAACCTTTGGCAACATTTCCAATACAGAGAATTAACAGAAAACATGCAGGAATCTGCAGATCTCACTTATGCCAACATTTTAAAAAGTATCAGAGTTGGTATACTTTCTAAAGAAGCAGAAGCAATATTGAAACCCCGGCACATTAATGCACTTTATTGAGATAATGCATGTGCTACAGATGTTATGGAACAATTAGCCCACAAAAATGTCAATTGTATGGCCTTAGTGCCAACTCCTGCAAGCTGTTTCAAATTCAATGAAATCATGCTAAGTAAAGAAATGCAACCAATCATGGAAATTAGCGCCACAGACAAACTAGATGTACATGGTATGACACTACCCATGTGTGACCAAGCCACAACAACACTAAATAGTTTAGAAAAATCAATCTCAAACACAGCAGGCTTAGACAAGATATTAAAATTATCCTTAAATTGCAGAGTAATGCTTAAACATAACCTTGACGTGGACCAAGGACTAGTTAATGGAGCACTGGGTACAGTTGTTGGCTTTCAAACATACCCACGCGACAACAAAATTCAGTTTGTCAATATTCTCTTTGACAAACTTTCAGAAGTAAAAAGGAAAGGACGCTCAACAGCTAGATTCCTTCTCTTCAAAGATATGTATGTACGCAGAGAACAATTTTCTCTAACTCTGGCATACGCAGTCACGATTCATAAATCACAAGGTCTTACCCTAGACAAAACAATGATAGATATTGGTAACACAGTCTTTAAAGAAGGCATGAGCTATGTAGCACTATCATGCTTACGTACACTTGACGGTCTACTTCTAATCAACTTTGATGCAAGTAAAATAAACGCTGATATTCCTTGCATTTTACAATACAATAGACTTTGCTCACTACACACCCCCCACCTAAACACATATTCTGTTCCACAAAAAGTAAAACGTTATAAAAGAAAAATAAATCAAACAGAAATGCAACAGGATGTCACTGCAAATCCTCCAAAGAGGGTAAACAAAACTAATACTTCATCAAGTACCACAAGCAAAAAAGAATCAATTAGGGAAAGTAAACCAGGTACTTCTTTAAAGAAGGAAGACAAACTCCAAAAAAAGCAGATAGATACAGAACTACCTGGACCATTTAAATTCTCAAATATAGTTGGTGTAAGTTGCTATGCAAATGTAGCAATGAATATTCTATTTCAATTACCACCAATTGTTGACAACATTTACTTACACAGACCCATTGTGTTTGCAAATGTTAGTACTTCACAGAAATGCAGCAAACAATCCTGACAACACGTATAGTGTTTATGGAATAAGACAACAATTGGACTACTGTGATGGAATGGTGAAATTCACTATAAATTCACAGGAAGATCCACAAGAATTTCTAATGTACTTACTACAAGTACTGGAAAACAAAAACATACCTATAAATGACATCTTTCAGATTTCATACATGTGGAAACATACATGCACTCTCTGCAACAATGTGACACAAGAAGAAATCCCCAATGAATGCTTCATATATATATATATATCAATACCAAATTGTGAATCCATTCCATTTCAGAGACTTGTACAAAATGCAAACCATGGTAGATTATGCTCTACCTGCAATTCAAATAATCGCTCCACGTTAGTAATACAAACACATAGTAAATACATAATACTAATGATTCTACGTTACAATGCAGATGGTACCAAAAACAACTGCAAGCTGACTGGATTCACACATGGTCAAATATCACTTGGTAAGAAAACCTTCACAACAATAGGTATAATCTACCACGCATGAGCCACAACCAATTCAGGGCACTACACTGCATATATGAAAAAGAAATGTGGATGGTTTGAATGTAATGATAGTACCATTACTATAAAGCAGAGATTACCAGGAAATCTTACAAACACTTATTTGATGTTCTTAAAACCAAAATTTAATAACTAAAATGTATTTAAACCCTAAGTAAACTTGTGTTAAAAAAATATAAACTGTTAGAATACTCCAAAAGCTATTTAACTGCTCAAAGATTCTACAACAACTAATCAGATAAATGAATACCACTAAATTAGACCAAAAAATACACAGTTAGAATACGCCAATTGGTATCTAACTGTCCCAAAATTTAACAATATCCAAATAGATAAATCAATACCACTAAAATATATTAAAAAAATAGACAGTTAGAATATGCCAATTGGTATCTAACTGCTCCAAAATTTTATAATATCAAAACAAATAAATAATATGTTACTGCTCCAAAAAATGCAACAAACCAAAGTATAAAGCATTAGCCAGAAACAACAAGTGAACACTGAAAACAAACAAACAAATAAACTGTAGCATAACAGAAAAAGGTTTTTTTTTAATCCAACATGGATTTTTTTAGCAACAAATACAGAAACTGAGCAAATTGCACAGTACTCTGATTTGTAATCTACTAAATATGAGGGTCCAAAAAAAAAAGTATATTGATTATACAATGTAATAAGTCATTACAAAATACTAATACTAACATGGTATTTGCTTTTATCACAGAAATTAACAAGAAATACATGTACTCCGGTTACTAGACCAAACAGTAAGTATACAATAATAAGGAGAACCATAGCAGCATATCACATCCATAGTATCTAATACCTTTGTTCCTTATACATTTGTTTTTCACCCAAAGTTATAAGCAAATATGAATGTGATATGCTGCGAGGTTGTTGCCAGGGCATAGAGTCTTGGGTGCATGGCCTAGTGGCCATGCACCCAAGACTCTATGCCCTGGCAACAACCACCGCAACATATCACATCCATACAGTCAAACATTTCATGGAAACTTTTAATGTCCGCTGACATTATGAGTGTTCTTAGAACACTTTCAACTTGCCAGCGAACAATACGGACAGCGTTTTCAGGACACCCCCTACGAACATTTCAGAACAACGCGATAGTTCTTAGAACACTTTCAACTTGACAACGAACAATACGGACAGTGTCCTCAGAACACCCCCATTTCGTTTATTTGCGAACATTTCAGGACACCATGAGTGTTCTAAGAACACATTCAACTTGACAGAGAACAATACGAACAGCATCTTCAGGACACCCCCTATGAACATTTCAGAACAACGCGAGAGTTCTTAGAACACATTCAACTTGACAGAGAACAATACGGACAGCATCCTCAGGACACCCCCATTTTGTTTATTTGCGAACATTTCCGGACACTGCGAGTGTTCTTAGAACACATTCAACTTGCCAGCAAACAATACGGACTACACCTTCAGGACACCCCCTACGAACATCCCAGGACACCGCGAGTGTTCTTAGAAACGTCTTCAGAACACCCCCATGTTGTTAATTTGCAAACTTTTCAGGACACCGCGAGTGTTCTTAGAACACATTCACCTTGACAGAGAACAATACAGACAGCGTCCTCAGGACACCCCCATTTTGTTTATTTGCGAACATTTCAGGACACCGCGAGTGTTCTTAGAACACATTCAACTTGACAGAGAACAATACGGACAGCGTACTCAGGACACCCCCTACGAACATTCCCCGGACACCGCAAGTTTTCTTAGAAGCATCTTCAGAACACCACCATCTTGTTTATTTGCGAACATTTCAGGACACCGCGAGTGTTCTTAGAACATATTCAACTTGACAACGAACAATACGGACAGCGTCCTCAGGACACCCCCATTTTGTTTATTTGCGAACATTTCAGGACATTGCGAGTGTTCTTAGAACAGTTTCAGTTTGCTTGCGAACAAAACGGACAAATATTGAGTCCTCAGAACATCCCCCATTCAGTTTATTTAGAACATTTCAGAACACTGGTGATGTCTGCAGACAAATCGAACACAAAAAGAACGTCTAACTCATAAAAAACACAACTTTCATCCTACCTCATACACTCCCACCCTCCCCAAACACTCCTACACACCAACACACTCTACTAAGTACAAATTTTGTACAAAGTTTCACTGCGCTGTCCACGGACGACCGCGAATCCAAGATGGTGGGCGCTACCGAAAATCTGACGTGCTTCACGCTCCACGCCATCCAATCAGCGAACACATTGCATGTCCGCGAACATCACGCAAGCTGATTGGCCAACTAGGACACTCTCCGCGGAGCGAACAGGGAAGTGTGTCCGCGGACCGAACACAGATATCACTAATTTTGTTTGACCTACTTTTTGGTCAAATTTGCAAAAGCACGCTTTCGGGACCAAGCCGCTGCTCCTGGTCCACATTTGGTGAAAATCCGTCCAGCGGTTTGGGCTGTAGACGCGAGCACATTTTTTTTCCCATTCAGTCTATGGGGAAAAAAAAGTTTTGGGACCCCCCTATAACTTTGCCCCCCCTGGACGAATCCTCACCAAACTTTGCAAAAAAATTCAGATTGACACAAATACTTATTTTGAAAAGTTTGGTGAGGATTAGCTGTCAAAAACAGGTGTGAAGCTGTGTATCCGCATCAATGCAGCTTCCAAAGTGATTGGGGCTTTCTTCAACGCAGCTACGGCCATGTGCAGGCACGTCTTCTCGTTGAATCATGCGATTGGTCAGTAATTTAGGGGCAAACACGTCATTGCGCTTGCATATAGGAAAACACATTCCGGTTGGCTATATCGTGTAGCTGCGTATATACCCCTCTCCCAAGCACCTCTTTCCTGTTTACTGTCATTGCTTTTTGTCTCTTGGCGGTTGAACTTCTTTGTAAGCCATCAGGAACTTTTAAAAAGACGTACTTTGATTTATCCTATCCTTTTTTATGTTTCTTCTTCCTATACCTTTCTCCTTTGTCTTTTGCTTTGTAGTACGTCATTTTTTTGTTATATTAGATTGTTATTTTTATTTTGGATTATCTTTTTTGATTTTAAGTGGCATTGTCCTTTTTGTGTTTTGTATTTTTACAGTTTTAATTTTTCCTCCTTGGTCTTGCATTTTTAAATGACTACGACCAGCAGTGATGATGAAGCGGTGTGGATGTCTTCGGTGTTTACCTCCACGGAAGAAGCAATGTGCACAAAAAACATTTTCTAACAGTTGGCAATATTTCCGGTAAAGGACCAACAAAGCAGGAAGATCGAGAAGTCATGTGCAATTTCTGTGGCAAGTTTTTGTGTAGGGATCCTTCACACAAGCAGTCATGAAGTTTGGGGTCATCAACATTAGTTCAACATCTTGTCCGCATGCATCGGGATGAAGTGGACGAATCGTATAGGGAGGCTCATGTGAAAAATAAGGTCAAAACAAATGGAGCAAGATCTGCACAGCAGTATTTATCATCTGTGCCACAGAGTTCCAATTTTATCACTAGTTATTTTTCACCAACTAACACCAAGGCCCTCATTACAAGTCAGGCGTTAAGGGGTTAACGGCGCCGTAAAGAGCGTCGGCGCCGTTAAACCCTTAACGCCTGATTCACACTTTAACGCCTGCTTTTTGTAGGCGTTAAAGTCCAAGGCGCTAAGCGACCTTGGTGCTAATTACGGCATCGTAATTTACGGTGCCGTAATTAGAGCCTTCCCCATCCCCATTATGCCCTATAGGGCAAAAATGGGAATGGGGAAGGGCAAATGGTGAATGGGGAATTACCGCCCCACTCACCTTGGAATGGGGCGGTAATTCCGCCATCCACCATGACGGAATCCGGCATGGACCATGGTGGTCCACCGCCTGACTTGTAATGAGGGCCCAAACCTCAGTCCATCCTACCTGTACCCAATCTTTCAAACTTTGTGGTGATATGCAAAACCTGTCACAGCTTCATCAAGGTGGGAGGTGGCAACATAGACACTTTGGGAAAGGCTCTTTCGGAACATACTTTTTAAGTCTTCATTTTTCTACCCCATTCTTTAGAAAACAAAATCACAAAAAATGTGAAAAATATACAATACGAAAAAAATCAATGTGTTTTTGTTTACCTTTTGTTATATGTATGAGTCATAGTGTTTTTCCCTTCCCAGTGCCTACCTCTTTTTCCTTATGACACAAAACAATGCTTTTCAGGGACAACTTTTCAGTTCTAACAATAGACAATAAAAACACATACTGTATATATGGATCAAAGACTTTTAATTGATCCTTTCAATACACTGTGTGTTAAAGAAATGACATACCCTTATGTATTTCATTATAGCCATGGTTATCCCCTGTGGAAGCTGCGGGTAAGCCCCCCAAGTCATTGTCGCATTTAGCCCTGCATGCATCTTTGGTAGCCGCGGGTAGAAAACTGTTTTAAAAAAAGAAAACAACATTATCTACATATATATGTGGGCAGTAGTCTTGTAAAGAATTATTTTAGGATACATTGAGTGCAGTCTTTTAACACAGTTAATGTAACACTTAATGTTCTATTCATCAACAGGACATATAAATGTAAACACTTAAAAAAGTTAGGTAAATATGAGAAAAACATTTTTTAAGAACAGGTTTATTTGGGGGAATGTGGTTGCACACTTTCTTTTAATTTCACTTTCTGCAAATCATACATCGTTTTCATTAGCCCAATTGTCTGTATTGCCAATTATGTATGGAATAGAAATTGAAATTCAAGGAAAACACTTTAGTTGCAGGGATGTTAAGGTGATAACTTAACACAAAAAAACCCTGAAATTCAGCTAAGGCCATCTTAATGTTGTGCCACCTGTTGCACAGCCTATGACCACAATGATGACATCACAGATCACATCACTGATTACATCACTTTTTACATTTCAACAGTAACCAGCATTAAGGATGGCCTTCAGCCATGGTCAGTGTGCATGGTCAAATGTTATTTAACATAGTCATGGGTAGTAATCATGGCCTTCAGTCATGGACACTGGTCACAATCTTCATCCATGGGAACTGTATATGTTAAGCACTAACAGGCCACCAAACAAAGACTTTGGCCTTCACCAGTGGTTAGAGCTTTCAGTTGTGTCCACTGTATATTATATACACTAATCAGGCACTACCAATGGGCTTTAGCACAATGCTGGCCAGTTGCCACAATCTTTGGCTGTGCCCACTATTTATTATAATATATAAATGGGCCTCACTAGACAGGGCCTTTGACCATGAGCAGCTTGCACACCTTTTGGCAATTTCCACTGTGTATTTTGAAATACTCATATGCCATAAGCGATGGACTTCGTATGTGCCCACTGTATAATATACAACACTTACCAGCCCCTACCTATGTCCTTCGGCCTTTCCCACTGTATATTTTATACACTAACCGCCACTAGCCATGGTCTTAAACACAATACTAGCCAGTGGCTAAAGACTTTGGCTGTGCCGACTGTATATTTACACATATTAATGGGCACTAGACATGTCCTTTAGCTATGGCCACTAACTACAGCTTTCAACATTGCATACTGTATATTTTAAAACAATGAGGGGCCACTTAGCATATAATCTGTTATATACAATGTAGTTAGTGTTGTCACCAGTGATGCCATAAGTGATGCAATTTGTGATTTTATCAGTGTACTCCTACAATATGGAATTAGTGATGTCATCAGCAATTTGCTTTGTGATGTCATCATTGTGGTCATAGGCTGTGTAACAGGGGGTAACAAGCTTAAGGTGGCGTTATCTGAATTTCAGAGATTTTGTTGCATTTAAGCTCTCACCTAAATGTTAATGCAGCTAATGTTTGTTGCTTGAATAAATATATATACTTAAAAGATGAGCAGAATATACAGCACACTGAAATTGTGGATTGAGTTTTTGAAAATGAGCTTTGATGAGTACTGATACCCATTCACGTCCCACAGGCTTCTTCAGTAGATAAGTAGAGAAGTTGTAGATAAGGGGTCCAGTTATTCAATTGAGTTTGGTGGTAACGCGGTTCAGTGGGGGGAAGTCAAGCGGGGGAACAAGCCAAAGAGAAAGACAACACAAGGTGGACAGGTGAGGTGGTGAGGTGAAGGAGGACTTAGGGTAATAAGGAGGGGAGGGAATAGTGGGAGACAGAGTGGCCCGGATTGAGTGGGCTAACCCATTGTACAGAATTGAGAACAGAATTTTAAAAAAGGCAAAATTTGGCTAACCCATTGTACAGAATTGAGAATAGAATTTTAAAAAAGCACCATTTTGCATTGATAGCCTCTTATAGTAGAGGAACTGTTCAGAGGTGTTCGAGTATCATGGGAGTTTGTGAACAGTGCCCATGGAAATGTTCAGTGTGTTTTATTCACAAGTGTAAACTGGAGTATAAAGCCGACTACTGGGAGACTTAGGGTGAAATGTGAGTCTTAATAGTTTGATTGTTGTGGTGTGGGGTAGATGTTACAGATGATCACAAGGTTAAATCAAATAGTTGTGTAAGTAGGTGAGAGACACTGTTGAAGTTTCAAAATGCTGTCAAAGTGAACACACAATGTAATCATTGTGGCTTTGCAATGAGGAAATCGAGAGGGGGCAGTAATGAGTGAGCAGAAAGGTTCTTGGGTGTGGGCCAAAAGGAAGATCACAGAATAAAATAGGGTACTAAGTGAAAACATAGTTTTCACTTTACCAAAAACTTAAAAGATCGATTTAGAATGACCACGCTGTGACCGCACAGAGCGGTCATTCTAAATTGAACTATCAGACCCTGACACACTGGCAGGGGCTGACAGCCGAGTGTCTGTGTGTGTCTGCGTGAGTGTTTGTCTGCGTGAGTGTTTGCGTTTACGGATGCATGTGGGCTTGTTGTGTGTTGTGCTGGTAAGGGGGTGGTGAGTGGAGAAAGAAGGGTTTGGGGGATGAATCCCCCTGTTTTACATAACAACTGGCGGGAGAGGGTGGAGGTGGGGAAGGGATCACCTTGAAGGTTTGAGGGACAGGAGCATGTCATATTGCCACATTTTAACGCTGACACAAAAAAGGCCCAAACAAATCAGTCTTTTTTGTGTTCAGTCATTCATCTGAGGTAGTATCACATAGAACCAAAAATAGAGATGATAATTTGCACATGCCAGTGATATAGGGTGCAGGGGACAAAAGGTATCTTTAGGGATAACCTTCTTTCTTCCAAAAGGAAGGTCACTACAGTCTTAGAGGAGTTGAACATCAGTCAGCATCATGTACATCCAGTGATGAATGGCAGAGATATGATTAATGATGCAGAATGAAAGCTCGGGGATTGGAGGAGGAGAAGGACAAACATATTTGACTGTAATCGGCAAAGAGATTATATCAGAAACTACAGGAGGAGCTGAGTTTACAAACAGAGGAGGTGCAGAATGTGAATGGGAGTGTGACAACTACAGACAGGAGAGTCCACTGGAAGAAGGGTGGCAGAGTAGGTGTGAATTGTTCAGGAGATAAGGCAGGACAGATCAGTCAGATACTAGGTGGGTCGTTCAATGGCTTCACTCAAAAAGCCCATGTAAGTGAAGTTTGGAGGACAGAAGGATAACTGTCAGTCTTAAAGGCAGAAGAGAGGACACAGAGGATAAGGATAGATGAAAAGTGTAACTGGCGATCCGTAATGACATGGGGAGTGGAGGAGTGCTTTTGTCATGGGATCTCTATTGCAGAGCCAGTTAGGCAGGGGCTGCAGGGATAGTGTGCAACCAAGTAATTGGTAATATGGTTGAAGACCACATGTTCAGGGACCTTGGAGTAATGGAATGCAAGGATACTGTTTAAAAAGTTATCAAGGATTTTGGGGTCAGGTGCAGCAGTCTTCAGGATGGGCAAATGAAGGGTGTTATGTAAATGCATAATCTTTTTACAATTTGATATATTATCTTCTGTATGATTCTATGTACCTGGCTAATCTTATGAGGTCAGATGATTCTAGAGCTTAGAATCCCCAGCCCTTGTTGTCGTCGTTGCTCAAATAATAACAGTTTGATATGGGTTGTTGTAATGGTTGGGGGTCTTTAATGTATGTCTTATAATAGTCAATAAACCACTTACGAAACTCAGCTGGTGTGGTTTCAGACACAACATTGGCGACGAGGATGGGATGGTAGAGCCAGTGACACCTATCTGGGATCAGCTGCGATCCCGAAGACCCCCAACCTGCAGGCAAGCAGAAGTCACTGCTCATTGTAAATTGCCACTGTGCTACCCCGATGCCTGTATCCACAAAGTGGCAGTGAGGGCAGCAGTTCCCCGGGGCCAATTGGCGAGGGAGCAACTCACAGTGGCACACAGCCAGCAAGCACTGGAGCCAGCTATCCTGCCTTGAAGTGGTTAAACCATTGTGAGGATGGAGGACTAGGTAGTCCCTCCCCTCCGATGGTCGAAGGAAGAAGTGAGAATCGGGAGCCAAGTCCCATTTGGAGGAGATGAGTTTCCCCCTTTTCCCCCTCCCTCCGCCTGTTCGAAGGCAGAAGTGGAAATTGGGAGCTGTGTCCCATTTGGAGGTGAGGAGCCCCTCCCTTCCTCCCGCTCGAAGGTAGAAGTGGAAATCGGGAGCCGTGTCCCATTTGAAGGTGAGGAGCGTCTCAGCGACCCCAAGGGAGTCTCTGCTCCACCCCCCCGCTTGTCATCGCGACTCGCGTCACGTGCCAAGCGTCACGCTGTGCTGTCAGCCGCAGCACGCAACGACGCTGAAGCAACCAGGAAATTGGTCCAAAGAGAGTTGTGCGTTCTGATCGAACTGCCCAGGGCCCTAACAGGAAGATGGTGTAAGCGTGGGTGACTGCATCCCTCCCCCTTGCACTCCACACACGGCTGCAAGGAGGCATTGTATTTATATTGTCCCGCAGAACAAATTGGATTGCAGGTGAGAGTGCTCAGTCTGTCGCAGAGCGTCTAATTACATTCCTTGTTTGTGCGACACTGACCATCTTGTTACTCATGTGATTGTGCCCATATTAACGTGGAGAGGGAAATGTGACACCTGCATTTTTTTTACTCATTACTTTTTTGTGCAGTGCTATTTAAGCAGCGAACCAAGTGGAAGTTAGCCCTTACATCTGACTAGTGAGCAAGAAAAATGGCATTGTCGGGAGTTCCTGGCCCGCAAGTGTTTATGCCCACACCGGGCCGTCCAAAATTAAGTGGGCCCCCTGGAAGAAGGGATTCCTACATTATGTCAAGGCCACGTGCGGGAATGGCATGTCTGTGGAACGTAACGTGGCAATGTTGATGCATTTTTTTGGTTATGAAGGTCAAAGAATTTACGATACTCTCCCTGACACTGTGGAACTGGATTTGGAAGGTGGAGCAAATGATTTCGATATGGCACTTGCTAAGTTAGATAAGCATTTTGAATACAAAATAAGCACAGTACTTGAACAATACCATTTTGGTATGAGGTTCCAACATGAAGGCGAATCGGTGGATGATTATGTTACTGCCCTGAGACATTTGTCATTAAATTGTAAATTTGGTGAGGGGTTGGATGAACATATAAGGGATCAATTCATGTTGCGTTGTTCCAATGACAAAATTTGCGAGGAGGTGTGGCTGAAAGATGATCCTAATTTGGAAGAAGTTATTAGTATAGCCAAAAGAATTTAACACACTTTATAATGTGTAGCTAAATTGTCTGTTAAAGAGACCAAAACAATCCAGTCCACAGAGGTCTTGAGGGTGGGTGACAAAAAGAAAGATGGTGTGAAGGAGAAAAAGAGACACAAGGTCAAACCGGCCAAGCATTATAATGTTAACCAGGGCAAAGGGGGTGTGGGTGAGCTGGGAAATAAACGCCCCCAAAAGGATAGCATACAAGGAAATGTAAAGAGGGACGATAGATTATGTGTCCGTTGTTGTAGTGGACGCCATCTATCGACGTCTCCCATTTGTCCTGCGAGACGTGCCAACTGCAGCATTTGCATGAGGTGGGGACATTTTGAAAACTGTTGTAAGAATTACCGCATTGGTGGAGGAAAGGGAACCATGTTGGTTGATGAATATGATGTAATGTCATCAGAGGAAGGTGAAATATCAGAAAATGAGATTGTTACTGTGCATATGGTACGATGTGCTGGATATGATGAATGGGAACATCCCTCTGCTTGGGTTGAGGTGAATGGACATCTAGTGAAAATGTTGGCAGACTCATGTTCACAAATCACCTTGATGTCCAGAGTAGTTTATGAAAACATAATTGGCGGATGTATGAAAGACTTAAGCCCCTCGGATAAGAATCCCGGGGGATACAATGGAAGTAGAATAGAGGTACTGGGATGTTGTAACACTCAATTTAAATTTAAAGGTAGGATGACCTATGGACAAAATGTACGTTACTAAGAAAGGTGAAACTTTGCTTGGATGGAGGGAGCAGAGGGGGCTATGCATCAGACTAGATCCCAACAGTAAAGAGCAAGTTCTAAACACAACAGAGACCGATAAAAACACCCACAAAGGATATGACACCATTTTGAAATATCCTGAAGTCTATAAAAAGGGTGTGGGATGTATCAAAGGGATGCTGCACAAAATAGTGGTGAAAGAGGGAAGTGTGCCAGTTGCGGCTAAACTTAGACCTTTGCTGTTGTCAATGCATAATGCAGTGCGTGAAGAACTAAGCAAGTTAGAAAAGGCAGGAATAATTGAGCCTGCTAAAATTGTGGAGTGGATTTCCCCAGTCGTGGTAGTGAAGAAAGGTAATGGTCACCTGAGAGTTTGTGTTGACTTGAGGCAACTTAATCGTTGTGTGGTAGCTGACCGACACCCTTTTCCAAACATGGGAGAACTTTTGAGTCGCATTGGAAATGCAAAGTTCTTCGCCAAATTAGATATGGCGAGTGCTTATCACCAGATAAATTTGGATGCTGAGTCTAGGAAGCTTACAGCTATCATTACGTATAAGGGAATTTATCAGTTTCGCCGCATGCCCTTTGGACTGATATCGGCGCCCTCTGCATTTCAAAAAGTTATGGATAAGTTGCTAAAGGATGTGAGTGGAGTATGGTGTTTTCAAGATGATGTGCTTATATACGAGAAGAGTGAGGAGGAGTTGAAAGAGAGGGTTGAGGTAGTGTTGGAAATTTTCAAAGGAAGAGGTATAACATTGCGAGGGGAGAAGTGTGTCTTTACAACCCGAGTAGTAGAATATTTGGGTCATGAAATTTCAGAGGATGGGTTGAGGCCGAAAAGAAATTTGGTGGATGGTATTATGAGGATGCAATCACCAAAGAATAAAGCAGAATTGAGGCCATTTTTGGGAACGATTGAGTTCTACCACCACTTTGTAGAAAACTATGCTGATAGCATAACCAGTTTAAGGGCAATTTTGAGTGTGGGATGTCTCAAAGGGATGCTGCACAAACTAGTGGTGAAAGAGGGAAGTGTGCCAGTTGTGTTTTGTTAGGGAGGAATGGCCGGAGAAAAGGCTATTGTCCGGTGAAGAGAGAGCACTATGGGAAGTGAGGTTTGAACTGTCGGTGAAGGATGGGTTAGTGTACCGGTGGGGCAAGTTGGTTGTTCCACATTGTTTGAGGGAAAAACTAATAAGAACTGCACATCAAGGTCATATAGGTGTGTACAAAACTAAAGAAATAATAAAAGCTGACTACTGGAGGCCAGATCTTGATCGTGAAATTGAGAGAGTGGTTGGAGGTTGTGTCGATTGTATCAAATCAGGAAAAAACTTGTCAGCTGTGTCCCAGCCGGTGAGGAAGGTGCAGGCACCCAGAGGAGTGTGACAAGATCTCACAATAGATATTTTGGGTCAGGTTAATATGGGAACGGGGCGAGGAAGATTTGTCCTTGCTTTGGTAGACACATTTTCGAGATGGACGGATTTTAAAGTACTGATCCTGTGAGAGTTAACCAAGGGTTTGAAAATGCTGTGAGATTAGAGAGTGGGCAGGTATGGAATCTGTCTAGAGTTGCGAAGTTAAAAAAGTAAAGTGAATGTAAATGTACTATGACATATGTTGTCTCATTAGGTTTTATATATATTTCAACAAAAGGAAGGAATGTACAACAAACTATATAAAACAGTGAACTTATCCCCTCAGAAAGCAGAAATACATAACAGCCGCTAAATCAATATGGGCTGCATTATGTATTCTCAATACACATAGAACAGTGTTGTTAGAAAATATCATTTTTAATATATTAATCTCTAATTCAGCACAGGTAATACAAAAATAGTTACAACAACATATACACATAACACAATCATATACATGTTAAAAACATTCCACCTCGCAATATAGAAACATTTACGCCGACAATTAGATCAGCATAGCACCAAGAAGGCAACTTAATTGATTTCGTTTCCCATTGTGTGTTACAGCCCAACTTATATAAGTTTCTGTCCTCTGTGTTCTCAATAACCGGACATTCATCAGGGGCAGAGGTAATCCTGTGCTTCAGGTAGATTCTTCCTATTCGACCAACAACTTGCTATTTCTAAGGAGAAAAGAGAGAAACATGTGTCACTGACACCGGCATAATTGGTTTAATTTACTCATCACTGCCACGCCCTAATCACCAATAGGGTACCAAGTATAAAATGAATCATATACCTGGTCTAAGGTCTCAAGAAATATATAACTTGGACCTCAAAAGCCAACCCATTTATGGCTCTTCACTGCAGAAGCAGAAAGGATTCAGCATCAAGTCCTACGAAATACCTCCCCCAACGCTAAAATGTAGAACTCTCTCAGTCATAATAGCTGTTCTTTTACCCTGAGTAGAAGAAAATCTAGGCATCTCAATCATCGGTTGGATCCTGGTACAACCCCAAATTTCGAAGATCTAATATATGGATTGCTCACCATGGGATGTGGAAGCTGAATTTTACCTAGATCCAACCAAGTCTCAATAATGGTCACCACCCGTGGATCCTTTCCAATTCCTCTAGACCTCCAAGTGTCTGAAAAACAGGTGGAGGAAGATAGATTACATTCGCCCTCCAAATATCCATTATTCCTCACCTCCAATTTAACAAAGTAATCTTACCTATCTAAGGTTCTTGTGAGCCAACAAATATATGTTTTAATTGGAGAACCATCTGAATACGGCCTCTTCCTCTTCACAGATGTGAACCTCTCGCTCTGTAATATTACAATGCTGAGTCAGCAAAATGTCAAGGAGTAGCCCCATGTTAGACTTAAGTTATTAGACAACACTCCTAACTCTTACCCACAATTAGGTGGATCCACTCCTAGTAGGCAGTCACGTATAGAAGTTTGAGAAACAGGGGCCGGCGGCCATGTCCACCGTCAGTTCTACCACCAACCGTCCACAGATCCTCATAACAAGTAAGTGGCGTACCGTGCTGACGTCACCACGCTGGTCATCGCGCAGCGACGTAAAACGTCATCACGTAACCTTCATGTAATAAAGGGGGCCGGGCTCCAACACTCCCTAATAATAGCGAGGTTGCTGCGCAACCATTGTTACGGGGAAAACAAAAGGAGATCTCACACAACCCAAGGGACCACAGTGTCCCTACCACCACAACATAACAGGTATATACGGGGCTCAGAACTAGTAACACCCAATGAAAAATGGGGTAATTAACCGAAGTTTTTATACCCAAAGACCACCATCTGACTGAAATTAATCACACTTACAGCGGGAAAAACCCTTGACCCGATCATTTCCAACGGTCATAGAGAAACCACAGAGTCATCTCTCTCAATAAGGATTTGCCACAATGGAAGCAATTACCGATAAATTACACCATCAGGAGATTTTTTTGCAGATATTAGCTCACCAACAGATATATAGTTATTTGTTTCTGGATATAGAGGTTGGTATTCTCCTACAGTTGAAAACCCCCAGAAAGTGCAACACTCCAATGATTTCGTGAGTCCCATCACACTCTCTTATCTAATGTTATGCCACTCTATATTTTCATTTAATCCTGTAATGTGACTATTGGTAAGAAATATCAGCTTTTGTTCCAGATTGATCAATTTTCTATTGATTTCGTCTTGGGTTCTACCTTTAATCTTTTTAAGGATACACCATTCGAAGTCCGAGAATGTGTGTCTTTTCTCATCGAAATGTTTTACTAAAGGAGCTTTCTCGATATGATTTTTCAAACAGCTCCTGTGTTCGATCATACGAGTCTTGCACTTTCTGTTGGTTTTGCCTATATAAAATAGGTCACATGGGCATTTAATCAAATAAATTACATTCTCCGTGTTACAATTAGTATGTTCTTTCAAAGACCATTCTGTGGTTAAACCCAAATCAACAGAAGTCATTTTCTTAGTAAAAGGGCACATAACACATTCTCCGCACGGATGATGTCCCATCACACGGGGCAGACCCCACAATGTACTTTGGGCGCTCTCATGATTTACCACCTTGTGTATGTCGTTTTTCATGACAAGATTGCAGATGTTAGTGCTCTTTTTAAAGGCTATCAAAGGTACTGGGCTATTCATAGTCTTTTTCCAATTTTTGCATATAATGTTCTTAACTTTATAGGACATGTTACTAAAGGTATTTACAAACACCAATGGGGTGTCGCGATTAGCAGTGTTTTTCTTTTTCCTTTCAAGAAGGGCTTCCCGATTGTTGTTAAAAGCTCGTTTGGCAGATTGTCTCACGACTTTAGTAGGGTAACCCCTTTCAATCAGTTTATCCATTAGTATATTAGCGCCTATTTCATAATCATGATTGGTGCTACTGTTACGCTTTAGCCGTAAAAACTGTCCAAAGGGCAGATTGTCCCGGACATGTTTCGTGTGATGACTCCTGTAATGCAGTAACGCATTTTTATCGGTGCTCTTGACAAACGGTTTCACCCATAGTTGGTTATTCTGTTGGTAAATTGTTAAATCTAGGTAATTTACCTCTGTGGAGTTCATGGTAGCTGTGAATTTCAGGTATCTATTCTGGTTATTCAGCCAAATAAGGAAATTATTAGCTTCATCTATTGAGCCATGCCATAACATGAACACATCATCGATGTATCTTAACCATTGAGTTATTTGTTGCTTGAAAGGATTAATTTCCGAATAAATCACTGTTTGTTCTACCATGTCTACATACAAATTAGCCAAATTAGGAGCCATGGCAGAACCCATGGCTGTGCCCTCTACCTGCAGATAGAATTGACCCATGAATTGAAAAAAGTTATTAGTCAGAGCTGTTTCCGCACACCATAAGATGAAGGCATTACTCACAGGATGATTGTCCTCACGTTGGAGCAAAGTCTCTTCTACCACTTCAAGAGTGGCTCGTTGTGGGATGTTTGTATAGAGAGATTGAATATCCAGGCAGATCAGTATGTCTTTAGTCTGGTCAAACGGCAGTCCTTCAATTTTCCCAATGGCATCTCTGGTATCTTGAACATAGCTTTTCATTTTCATTACAAAGGGACGTAAATAAAAATCTACAAATTTCGATAAGGGTTCCAAAATTGAATTAACCCCTGACACAATGGGTCTGCCAGGGGGTCTCACCAGATCTTTGTGGATTTTGGGCAAGATGTAAAAAACAGGAGTTCTTGCTGTCTCTCTTGTTAAGTATTCGCCTTCCTGTTTGCTAATCTGTTTCAAATTGACTGCTTTATCCACTTTCTCCTTTATCATTTTAATGATAATAGGACTAGGATCTTGGTCAATTTTGCAGTAGCTGATGTTATCTGACAATAGTCTGTGAGGAAGGTGCAGGCACCCAGAGGAGTGTGACAAGATCTCACAATAGATATTTTGGGTCAGGTTAATATGGGAACGGGGCGAGGAAGATTTGTCCTCGCTTTGGTAGACACATTTTCGAGATGGACGGATTTTAAAGTACTGAGAGAAGTAAAATGCCAGCATGTTGTGGGATTCTTGGGAGATATATTCGAGAGGGAAGGACTGCCCAGGAGCGTGCTTACGGACAATGATCCACAATTTGCCGGGAGATTATTTGAAGAAAATTTAAACAAGTGTGGGATAAAGCACAAAAGGTCTGCGCTCTATTATCCACAAGGAAATAGGATGATTGAGAGAGTTAATCGGTCTATAATGGAAGCAATCAGAGGGGCGAGAGCGTGCGGCATTGATAGGAAGGTGGCAGTGAAGGAACGCTTACATGCTTTGCGAATGGCACCGTGTGTTGAAACAGGAGTTAGTGCTTTTGAATTTATGAGAGGTCGTAAGGTAACACCTTATTGTCACCGGTCTGGCTGGGTAGGGAAAGAGAGGCTGATATTGTTGTGGATGATGTAAGAAAGATGATGGATGCCCGAAAAGACAAATGGGTGACAAAGATGAATGAGAGGTTTCCTAGAAAAAGGACCATTGTTGAAGTAGGAGATCTCATCAGGATAAGGAGAGCTGTAATACCCAAGAAAGGTGAGACCCTCTATTCTGATCCTGTGAGAGTTGCGAAGTTAAAAAAGTAAAGTGAATGTAAATGTATTATGACATATGTTGTCTCATTAGGTTTTCTCATAGTGAGTCAAATTGACCTTACCTGAAAATCTGTTCAAATGTATATTGTTTTTTGTTGTTTTAGATAAGGGAGGGGGGTGTGTTATATAACTGCATAATCTATTTACAATTTGATATATTATCTTCTGTATGATTCTATGTACCTGGCTGAGCTTATGAGGTCAGATGATTCTAGAGTTTAGAATCCCCAGCCCTTGTTGTTGTTGTTGCTCAAAGAATAACAGTTTGATATGGTTTGTTGTACTGGTTGGGGGTCTTTAATGTATGTCTTATAATAGTCAATAAACCACTTAAGAAACTCAGCTGGTGTGGTTTCAGACACAACAAGGGGCCACTATGAATCAGGTTGGGGAATATCCCCTAGATGATCAATAGGGGATAGAAGCGTAGAGTCACACATTCTTCATCAGTGTGGGTGTAATTGTGTCATGAACCATCACCTACATCCTTTCTGTCACTGACACATAGGGGATTGAATGCAGTAATCCTTCCAACATGGCCGCCGGACACAGAATGCTGTTTGCCAGTCCTTGCGCTCCACGTTCTACTAAAAAGACACGCCCCCGCGGCTCTATGCATCTCAACACTACCGCTTGCTGTAGTTGGACGTGTGTTGCCAGAGTTCGCTTGGGGCTTTCATCTGCATCCTGGTTCCCGGTTCCTTGAATCCCCCTTCCTTCCCTCCTTTCCTCAAAAACGTACCTTTGAACTTCCTGGATTTTTGCCGGTGCTCGGGTCACGGCGTTCCGTGTCTCCGAGCTCAGACATTGCTCCTTCCTGGTCTCCGTCCTGGACATCTGAACGTATCCTGGAGTTGGATTGTCATCCTCATGCTGGAATCCGAAGACCGGCACATGGATCTATACAAATCCCGGACCGTGCGAAAGAAGTCACCAAAGAAGGTCTCAAGCAAACAACAAAAACAGGTGAGAAGGGGAGAGACTTGTGACAGATTGAGATGCCTAAAAAGTGATACAGACACATGGATGGAAGCCGCGGTTCAAGACCTCATGCGAGGCATGCAGGAACTAACCTACGGAAGTTCAGAACCTTAAGGCTGAGAATGCTGCATTAAAGCAGCTAGTTTTGTCACGTGACTCTGCAAATAAGGAAAGTGTGTTATTGGGAGGAGTAGTGGACACATTTGATGGTTCATCAAAGACTCTCCTTGCCTTCCTTGAATCATGTTTGGTACACTTCACCTTCAAGCCCTACTACTTTTCCACTCCTCGAGCAAAGGTGGGGTTCATGATCTCACACCTCACTGGTAACATCTTGACCTGGGCAACCCCCTTAGTCAATTCGGGTGACGCCCTCCTGGATAATTATGATGGGTTTGTGGAAGCCCTAAAAGCCATGTTTGATCGCCCAGAGCAGGTTTACAGCGCTCAAGAACGCTTACTTGAATTTCAACAAGGATCCCAGGATATGCTTACCTATGTGACTTTCTTTAAACAACTTGTGAAGGAAGCTGATTGGTCTCAAGAAGCCAGCTTCCACCCTCTTCCGAAGAGGCCTGAATGAAGAAATAAAGGACGAGTTAGCCAGGGTAGCTCGCCCAAACTCCTTCCAGGCTCTTATGGACCTTTGCTTGCAAATCGACTTTCAAATCCAGGAAAGAAAGGCGGAGAAAAAGAAATCCAAATCAACCTTCCAGAAGGCTGCCACAGACCACTCAATCAGACCAGAGCCCACAGCTTCTTCTACCTCGGATCCAGAACCCATGCAACTGGGGGCCTTCCGTGGACCCATAACCCCACAAGAAAGAATGCGCCGAATTCACACTGGTTTATGCATGTATTGCGCCTGCGATAAACATCTAGTGAGAGAGTGCCCTATTGCTTCTCCAAGGCGTTCGGGAAACGCCAGCTCCCGATCCTAGATGGGGCACAGTTTTGGGAGAGAGATGTCTGCTCCACATCAATTCCTTCCTTGAACTCTCCTGGACAAAATAATCTTGTGATTCTACAGGCATTCCTATCACCTTCCAAGAAAGAATCTTACCCCATCCTGGCATTAGTGGATTGCGGAGCCATGGGCATATTCATAGATCATGATTGATTCGCTTCTCACAACATTCCACATGAAACTCGATAGACAATGCAACCTGTAGAAGCTATTGATGGGAGACCCCTGTCTTCGGGACCCATAACTCTTCAAACTAAAGAGATCATTCTTTCCATAAACCACCATCAAGAGAGGATCAAATTTGACATCATAAGGTTGGCCCACTATCCAATAGTTCTAGGCATGCCCTGGTTACAGAAGCATAACCCCTACATCAATTGGGCAGCAGGCTCCTTGTTTCTTGGTTCTGCACATTGTATGTCCCACTGCTTATCAAAGGACACCTTACCAAGGTCCTCTGACGACTCGCAAGAAACTCCACAAATTCCAGTCACTGTTTCTAACATCATCCGGATTCCCAGGGCCTATCAGGTTTACACAGATGTATTCTCGACAGCCATTGTTCAATCTCTTCCACCACACAGACCTGAGGATTGTGCCATTAATACTGAACCTTCAGCAGTAATCCCTTTCGGGAGAATGTTTATTTTGAAAGAACCCGAAAAAAGGGCCCTCCGGGAATACTTGGATACCAACTTGGAAAATGGAACTATACGACCATCCAAGTCCCCGGCGGCCGCTTCTCTATTTTGCGTCCCCAAGAAGGATTCCAAGGAGCTTAGACCATGCCTAGATTACCGTGGCCTTAACCAGTGTACTCTCAAGGATCGTTACCCACTGCCTCTCATCTCGGACATCCTGGAAGCAGTCAGAGGTGCAGTCGTCTTCATGAAATTAGATCTCAGGGGTGCCTACCATCTTATTTGCATAAAGGAAGGTGACGAATGGAAGACAGCCTTTAGAACACCCTTTGGCCACTTTGAATACTTGGTTATGCCCTTTGGACTTGCTAATGCCCCAGCAATCTTCCCGCATTTTATGGATCAGCTGTTTTCTGATATGCTGTTCCTCTTCATTATTGTTTATCTAGACAACATACTGATATACTCCAAGGACCACCTGAAACATGAAGAGCACGTAAAGACAGTCTTACAACGTCTACGTTAACACAAGATCCTGGCTTAACCCGAGAAGTGTCTCTTCCATGTATCAACTGTTCACTATCTCAGATTCGTTCTTAGCTCAAAAGGAATTGGAATGGACCCCTCAAAGGTTGATTCCATTCTATTCTGGCCTGTTCCAACCACTGTAAAACAAATCCAATCTTTCCTAGGGCTTGCTAACTTCTACCGGAAATTCATACCAGCATTTTCTGAGATTGTGCATCCCTTTGTTACATTGTTAAAGAAAGATACTCCCTTTCGGTGGACCTCAGCCCAATATTCGGCGTTACAGCGGTTGAAGTCGGAGTTCACACAAGCTCCCATTCTAGCTCAACCTGACATTGATCAACCTTTCATTGTCGAAACGGATGCCTCCAATTATGCCATTGGGGCAGTCCTGAAACAGGAACTTGGCGACAAGTTAGAACACCCTTTCGCCTATCTTTCTCGCACCTTGACCCCCAGTGAAACTCATTATTCCATCCTGGAAAAGGCTTCACTGATTGGCATCATCTTCTTTTGGGAGCCAAACACCCAGTACAAGTCCACACGGACCATCGGAATATTCAAGTC
Source organism: Ambystoma mexicanum (assembly GCF_040938575.1). Classification (NCBI taxonomy): domain Eukaryota; kingdom Metazoa; phylum Chordata; class Amphibia; order Caudata; family Ambystomatidae; genus Ambystoma; species Ambystoma mexicanum. The sequence goes on from NC_090937.1 coordinate 107,961,368, forward strand.
CTACAATCCCTAGAATGTAGAAACAGTTGCCAGGCCCGTTGGGCCTTCTTTTTTGCCCAATACCAATTTCAAATCCATCATGTTCCTGGAACACATAACATTATAGCCGATGCCTTATCCAGACGTCCTGATTATGAACCCCTTGATAATCTGACCTTTCCTAAGATGTTTCCCCACACAATATTTGTTGCCCAAGCAATTACCCTTCTGGAGGATATTTGAATTCAAACCCAGTCCTCTGAACCTTGGAAGGAGTTTAAGTGAAACAATCGGTGGAATCTCAAAACAAAGGATGGATAACTGTTTAAGGACAATCGCTTGGTCATTCCCACTCCTGGACTGATACAAAAGATCACAAGCCTATGCCACAATACTTTTCATTCAGGACATCCTGGTATAACCAACACTCTCCATCTAATACACAGACAGTTTTGGTGGCCAAAGATGAAGGATGATATCAAGATCCATATCCAAACATGTGCAGTCTGCAATCAGAACAAACATGATAACAAAAAACCAGCAGGTCTCCTGCTCCAACCAACAATACCAACAAGACCCTGGGAAATCATTGCCATGGATTTTATCGTGGAACTACCCTCTTCCAGGGGCTACACAACTATAATGGTTACCATTGATTTGTTCACTGATATGGCTCATTTTACACCTTTATACAAACTGCCATCCTCATCTGAACTTGCTGAAATTTTCCTGGAACACATATTCCGGCTTCATGGGCTACCATCCAAGATCATTTCTGACCGGGGACCCCAGTACATATCTCAGTTCTGGAAACAGTAATGTTGTATACTGGGAATCCAACGTGCCTTGTCTTCGGGTTATCAACCACAGACCAATGGAGCCACTGAACGAGTAAACCAAACCCTGGAATAGTATCTTTGTTGCTTTGCCACCAAGGTCCAGGATGATTGGTCACTCTTAATAGCTGTGGCCGAATTCACATACAACAATTCGGATCATTCAGCTATCAAAACCAGTCCTTTCTTCTGCAGTTAAGGATTTATCCTTCAGTTCTACTGTCCATTCTCACATACCCAACCGCAGTACCTGCGGTTGATTCCTGGATTGAAACACTAAATAATGCGCACGAAGAAGCAAAGGAACACCTTGAAAAGGCCCGAAGAGACGTTAAACATTATGCAGACTCCAAAAGAAGACCTGGGCCTTCCTATTCGGTAGGCGATAAAGTGTGGTTATCCTCGAAACTCCTTCTCCGTCACCTACGACCAAATAAATTGGCGCCCAGGTATTATGGGCCCTTTTCTATAAAAGAAATCATCAACCCAGTGGCCTTTCGACTTCGACTACCAGAATCTTGGAAAAGGATCCATCCAGTCTTCCACACCTCTCTGTTAAAACCATATGTTCAGCCCTCTCGAACTACTCCAAGATCTACCCCAGTGATTGTCAATAACCAGCTCGAATATGAGGTTTCCAGAATCTGTGACTCTAGGTACCGACGTGGTCAATTACAATATTTGGTCGAGTAGAAAGGTTATCCTCCCAGTGAGCGCACTTGGGAACCCGTGTCAAACATGAATGCCCCCAGGCTGATTCGAAGATACCATCTTATCCATCCAGGCAAACCCAGAGGACCTGGGCTTCAGAGGAGACATACTGTCATGAACTGTCGCCTACGTCCTTTCTGGACTTTGTGGTCCCTGACACATAGAGGACTGAATGCAGTAATCCTTGCAACATGGCCGCCGGACAAAGAGCGCTGTTTGCCAGTCCTTGCGCTCCACGCTCTACGTTCTACTAAACAGACACGCCCCCGCGGCTCTGCGTGTCTCAACAATACTGCTTGCTGTAGTTGGACGTGTGTTGCCGGAGTTTGCTCAGGGCTTTCATCTGCATCCTATTTCCCAGTTCCTTGAATCCCCCTTCCTTCCTCCTTTCCTCAAAAACATACCTTTGAACTTCCTGGATTTTCGCTCGCGCTCGAGTCACGACGTTTCATGTCTCCGAGCTCGGACAATGCTCCTTCCTGGTCTCCGTCCTGGACATCTGAACGTATCCTGGAGTTGGATTGTCATCCTCACGCTGGAATCCGAAGACTGGCTCACAGATCGATACAAATCCCAGACCGTGCAAAAGAAGTCACCAAAGAGGGTCTCAAGCAAACAACAAAAACACGCGAGAAGGGGAGAGACTTGTGACAAATTGGGCCAGAAAGAGCACAACAAAGGTTAGTCAGCTGGAGAATGGGTGCCAAATCTGAAGATGTGGCATGGGGTGGGCAGAAAGGAGGAGAGACTGCAGGTGATGGAGAGATGAAGATAGAAAGAGAGAGTGAACAGAGGACCTTGGGGGTGTCTTGTAATGTGCAGATCACGGAGCAGAATTCCTGAGAATTGGATGGAAAAGCCACCAGATAAAAGTGGGGAGGAGAGAAAACCTGGGTATGATATGATAGGTTATTTATAACGCACTAATTACCCAGAGGTTTCTAAGCACTGACCCGGTGATCGAACCTGTGGTGCTCTGTGACGTCTTGCTTTCATGGCGAGCGTGTTGCCCTTGAGCTATTCTCCCGAGCATTTCCATCTCGAGCATTTCCATCTCGAGCATTTCTATCTCTCTGGGTGAAGTGGAAAGCATTGACTGAAACTTTCAGGATATCTTACAGGCACCGAAGATGCGAGAAGAGATGAGGCTGTTGTAGTGGAATGAAGTGTCAGACTCCAGAGCAGGCGGTGGGTATGGCCTAATTCTTTGCAGAAGGCTATAGGACAGTTGGCTTAATCCCATCATTGTACATGTGTGAAAGGATGGGGATTATGGTGTGCTGACACACACCAGCTCTTCCCAAAACATTCAAGAATTGCACGTGAGCAGACTGTTTCTCCATATTTTTTTGTCTCCAAAGCTACCTTTCTATCTATGGCGAATATGTTCACACTTTATAGTCTGCAGTATTCCATCAGAGTACTTAAGAATAAAAGATTAGATTGCTGTACATTGATTTTCCGATTAATAATTACTGTATAGTTTCATTAACGTCACGAAAGTCTTCAATTCCAGACAAGGGAAACCTGCAGTGACAATTTCTTTAATTGGCTTAATTATCAGTTGTGCGCCATTTTGCAAAAAGGTCATCGAGTGTTTCTCTCCCCTCGTCTGATTTTCCGTCCTTCAAACGGAACATTAAGTGCCGTTTAGCCCTGACAGTGGCAGTGACCCCCATTTGTCAGCATATTAGGTACATCATGTGACGCTCCTGGGGGGTGGATTCGACACAACAGAAGCGAAGCCCTGATATTTCACTCTCCTTGCTGAGAGGCACAATCCCGTAATTACTCAGCATGCCTCATTGGTCGCACTGACCAGAGGTCACAGAATTGATTATTTGAGAGATTTCACGGGTCTAAATTAAACGCCTAGTAACTTCTTAAGGCCTCTGAAATAGTTTAGTGTTAATTGCAAGCTTTGCCTGGGCCGTCTAATCGAAAAAAAACAATTGTAGGTGTTCGTGTCATACTTCCCTTTTGGCATTTCCCTTACGAAGGCCGAGGAAATAAACGAAACACAAAAACGAAAGGAATGGTGATGATGTGGCTTACTTGCAAAACTGTGGATATGGCAGACTGCATTGGAGCAGTGCAGCAGCTGGTGTTTAATGGGTGCATCGAACCAAGGGAATTCTGAAAGGTTTCTGTGTAGTTAATGGCCTGTTACCTATAGATACGAAAGTAAGGTATAGGCGATGGACATTGATGCAACTCTACATTTCTGAAAACCTGCAACTGTTATGCAATAAATGTTGTTGTGATGACCCTTTCTCAGGTAAGCCACCCCAGGAGGTCAGCAAATTGCACACAACCGCAAATGTGCTCGGCAAGTAGTCTGAAATGTCTCCAGGCTGACGCTCCATTATTTATTTAACGTGAGTACAACTGAGATAGACCCGAAAAAAAGTGAGAAAAAGAAAGTAGCGATCACAATATGCATTCCTGGTCTTTTTCTTACAGCGAGGTAAGGCACGGCCATTCTTTAACACGATGCGATGCGATGCGTTCATTGCGAGGATTTGTGAAATGTAGCCTATCTCTGACATTCTGCTCGGATGGCGCTTCGTTTATTTTTGACCTTCTCAATCACACGATGAAATTGCTTGCGGACATGTTTGCAAACCTGGATAGTTTCCTGATTATGTGTAAGGCAAAGGCAAATAAGTGAACTTGAATAATTGATTAAAACAAATGTATATCCTGTGATCAGCGAACCTTTCTGTTTTCGAATGCAAATAATGATCCTGAAATATGCCTGCAAAACCTGCAAAAACATGTGTTTTCTGCATACTCAAATAATTCAAGGTTTTCATGCTTGGAACTTAATCCAGGTTCTTCTCCAATGAGAATACAGTGTGCATCATGTTAAATAACAAGGGGTGTATTATTTTAAGCAGGACTGGTATGGATCAATACAGGAGCATATTCTATCAATGGGTTTTATCTATGTGATTACAGAGGGAAATGAAAGAGTGATATATCTCCTTTATAGATAGCACCAAGTTCTGCATCACGTGATTCATTATCCACAGATCTGAAAGTTTCCAAAACACCTTTGAAAGAATTCTTGTTTTAAGGTTCATTTTCCAGCACTTTTGTGTTCATAGAAACATGTATGTAGATCTGAGCACACATCATTATTATAACTATGCAAGTCCATATCAATATTTGCCAGGGGCACCTGCCACTTTCAAGTAGAGCATCAGCCTTTCTGAGAATGAGGGACAAGAGGGCAGAATGCAGTGCCTGCACTCTTTGCCCTCATCGTTATATTCAGTGCTCGAGATAAGTATTATACCAGCCGCGTTTAGCCTTTAATACAGCAATCCTCTCCAACCCAAACAAATAAAACAGCAAATAGACAAACTCACAGGGAAAATAAGTGAAACAATGTACACAAAAGAGTCTGCCCCCTGCTCTCACCCACACCATCACAGATAGATTTGTATCGGCGGTGGCAGCATAACAGTGCCACGAGAAGACGCCCCAATAACATTACACTCTGATGCCCGGAAAAGCATTGCATTAACAATGTATCACTGGCTGTAATGAACTATGAATTAACAACAGATCTGTTTTTGGGTTAAAATATGTGTTTCTCACCTAACAATTACACCAATGATGAATGGAATTTACTTTTCAACTCCCCAAAAACATTTGAGTCCCAACTTCAAAAATAGGGAGTCAAATATCCCCTCTTTGAAACCTTATCTTTGAGCTCTGTTTTTATTATTTTGTTTTGATTGCTTGCTTCCACTAAGCAGTGGGGTCCATACGAATCTTGGCAGAATAGCCTTGCTGGAACCCCAGTCTTGGGGGGCTAATTTTCATCAGAGCCATAACGTTTCCAGACAATTCCATTTTGTTCTTTTTTTATTAACGGATGGGAGGGTAGAATGTAACTTGCGTTTCTGCTGCTTCCCTTCAACTCTGCCATACAAATGCCCCAGCATTTGCACCGGCGAGCATTTTCATGTGGTGCGAATGCTGGATATCCCTATGGAGTCCACCCGCTTTACGTGCCAGCATAATGTATGCAGACCCCCTAGGGCTCCAAAGTAAACGCTGACAGGGCATTTCATTGTAATTGTAAAAGCCGCTTGCCATGCGCTCATGCAGGCAGCGCTTATGGGCAATTCTGCAGGGCCTCCCAAAGCGAGGCAGGGTAACTGTTGGTACTATTCGGCTGGCCCGGAGAGTGGCAGCTCCTAACCCCAAAACCTAATCCCTCTCCTTATCTCACACAGAGACATGCAGTCTCTGTCACTACAAAGCAAGGGAAGGGTGAGGTGTGAACAATCACCTCACCCTTCCACAAAGCAACAGGCTGCTAAGCACCCAGAGGAAAACAGCAGTCAGGCAGGGAGAACACAATGCACTGCACCCCAAGCCCCCAGGGGGCCAGACAGTCGGCTACTGTCGGCCTGGGGGTTGGGCTTCAGCCCCCACTGCCACACTTCAAAGACCCAGGGCTACCCCTGGGTCTTATAGAAATAGCTGCACAGCTCTCACAAAATACAAACTGTTTGTCGACCCTGAACAGGGTCCCAAACAGTCAGGAAGTTCACTGTTAACTCAGTGTCTTCCACCTATTTCTTCTTTTCCCAAAACCCTCCCACCCTAGAAAAGAAGGGAGAAGAACAAAGGAAGAGAAAAACAGGACACTGTACGGTGACCACAACAAGTCCTGGGACAAGAAGGCGGCACGGGCCAGAGGGGTTACCTCAGGACCCGGTGCCCATAAGTATATCATACGGATATGTGCTTATTCTCATTGTTTCCATATCCATATCTGTAACAATAACATTCTTTTATCGCTAACACTTCTAAACTGTGTGGTCCAGCTTTCTCTCCAGGGAGGGTGGGTCGGATATGGACCTTGCATGCATATAGATCCAGCAGTTACTTAATTTGCACAGCAAGTGCAGAAGTGCAGGGCAAAATTCATGTATGTCTGTGTGCCATCCTTTCATCTGCGCATTTGCACAACGCCTTGCAAATTGCCAAAAATGGGGGGGTGGGCAACATCCTACGTGTATATTTCCAGGTAATGGCTACCCACCGCCAAATTACAGGAACTCAAAAATGAGCCCCTTGCAGGTGAGCAGATTTTCGAGTCTTGCATTTAACTCCTACGCCTTAGAATCTATAGTAAGTACACAGTGTACAGGTGGTTTTAAGGCATGCATTGACAACAGAAATAGTTGTTTTAGGCTTATGACAAATGAGTTGAATCTGCACTCTAAATAGGTATTAAAAAAAGGTGTGGCAGGAGGTACCAACCAACGTTCTTGTAGCTACAACAATGTGCTGTTCTCACTACTTCACCTTATGTACAATGCAAATATGACACAGTGAAATTATGAATTGGTAAGTGTATCAGAATACGGCTAGATGCATGTTGCATTTGATCTGGACATGTGCAATGTACAAACCTTCACATTATCAGCATTGTTAGAAATACATAGTTTCATAATTTGCCCAAATACATTGTCCACTGTGAGTATTCCTCTCAAAGCTGTGCTGTGACTCGCAGCTCGTTGCCACCAGTCCTGCTATCACTTTAGGTTCCTAGGTAGCAGCAGGAGTATTTGTTGAAGTCACTTTATTTTGAGATCCTTCCTAGAATGCCTTGTCTAATGCCATCTCTAAGAAAGGTCTTTGGGAATGTTTAAAAGTGTATGCGGTTCTCGCAGACAGATGCAATTTGTGAGAAGAGTATATAATGCTTTGTTTAGTGATATAGATCGATGTATTAATGTGTTGATTGTGGTTATTTATTGAGCACAAACATATCTTCAGGAAGCAATAGGATGCTATACATTACTATGGTTAACAGGCATACATTAAGTGATACATTAAGTGATTACAAGTGGAAACAGCCCTTTCAACATAGCATTTGTAACAGGAATAACATTTTGAGTAGCAGGAAACAGTTAACATTTGCCATTCGTGGAGAAAATGTAAGGGTGCTGAAAGATGCTGTGGGAAGGGACATGGTGTTGGGATGTAGAGGCTAGTCAACAGGAGTGATGCTGGACTAAGTGGGGTTGGGAGTAGATACTATGGGGTGTGAAGAAGGTGTTACTTGAAGAGGAGGGAACATATTTTCTTTTGAAATTGAATGATGGGGGGGGGGGTGTCTAATATTGATGGGTAAACACATCCAAAGCCATTGGTGTAGACTGAATATGCTTCCATTATGGTCCCTTATTTCATGGATTTTTGCTGTTCTCATCTGCACAAGTCCTGGCTTTTGGCGATGTACGAACTACCAGAGATGGTGAATGTGTCTGTCGTGTACGGTGGAGCATGACTGGCAATAGCCTTTTACATTATAGAGCTGACTTTGAAAAGGATGCTTTCTAGGAACATTCAGCAAAGTTCGGTGAGTGGCCGTTAGGTGGATGTCTTTGTGGTGCCTTTTGAGAAGGTGGGCAGCAATATATCAGTTGTTTCTCGTATGCACTATGGTTGTGGTGTATAGAACAGTAAGCAGGTCATTTGTAGAGTCCTTGTGTTACAAGGTCATGCGCATGGTCTGGATGAAGTATACAAGCCCTGTGATTAATTTGCTGTGTGTACTTTAGGTTCAGGATGTTGCTGTCTGTTTTGAATGGAGTAAGCCAGCTGTGGGGTAAACACCTAAGTGTTCATGACAGACAGCCAAGACCGAATTTGGGAGTATTCAGTATTGGTGGTGGTAAATAATACATTGTTTTGCTTGGGTTCAGTTTGAGGTGGGCCATGACATACACCTCTGGATCACGGCAGGACAATCTTTGAGTTGGTGGAAGTCTTTGTTAGATGATATTTTGAGGAAGAGTAGTGTATGCAGTGCATTATTGTTAGATGTGGATGTTGCAACTGGTGTGCAGAGTTCCCAAATCATTGGCCCTCATTCTGAGTTTGGTGGTAGTCATGGCGCTATTTGCGCCATCACTGCCACCAATAACGGTACAGTGTCCGGATTGGTGCAATGGGGACTTACCGGTCTAGTTCAACCTTGGCGGGACCATTAAGTCCCCATTCACCAAACCATTCCCCATTCCCATTTGAGCCCCCATAGGGCTCAATGGGAATGGGAAGGGCGCAAATAACGGGCTCGCGAATGTCAAGCCCGTTATTTGCACCCTGGTCTCTTAACAGGTCCCGTCCATAAGGCCAGGTCAGACGAGACGTTAAAGGAGGGACCCGCTAAGGGACCTTGTAGTAGGGCGGTAAGTGATTACCGGCACCGGTCTCCTTACCGGTGCCCAGTATCCCTTACCGCCAACCTCGGAATGATGGCCATTGACTGAGTTTGAGTATCTGGGGTGAGATAACAGATCCTTCTTAACATGGGTGAAAATCAGAAGTGGTGAGCTGGAGGTATCCATCGGGACAAGATAATGTTGGTATTGTAATTATGTGGTGAACTAGTAGAGTATGTTTTCTCCAATTCCTAGGTGGTTGTGCAGTACGTTGATGGTGGCCCAATGATCTATTGTTTCAAACGCTGCTGAAAGCTCAAGAAGTACCGAGAGGCCGGGATAACTCTCATCAAGGATGCAGAGTTTATCATCTGACAGTTGGACGGTGGCTGTATCATTGCTGCAACTGGGTCTGAATCCTGATTCTTTACTCTGTAGGAGTATGTTGATGTCAAATGGAGCATGAGACTAGGTGAATAGAGCTATTTCAAGGATTTTGCCCAGGAAAGAAAAGTGTGTAATGGTGTGGTAGTTAGCACGTTCATCAGGGACAAGCATTTCCTGTTAACCGAGTCGGTTTGACAATCTAGGAGAGATGTTGAGAAGGTTCCCCTAAGTGAGGGATGTGTTGAATTTGGTAGAATGCAGTGGATGGCTTTCATATGGTATCTTCAATATGAAGACTGACAAGATTTGAATTAAGTTGGATGTTGCATTAATGGATGATAGGGTTTTTGTCAGTTCTTTCATGGAGAGTGCATCAAAGGTAGTCATCGTAATGCTATTTCTTGGTGGTAAGATTATGGTGTTGTCTACTTTGGAATTAGTGTCAGTACTTTGGCAGGTGTTGGCGATCTTGTTGGTAAAGAGTTTTAATTATTGTGATTTCAGGAAGAGAATTTGTATGGGATATTCAGCTGGAGATGTTGATGCACTGTTTGAATTCCTTGAAGAAATCATTGCATTTTTGTTGACTTTGGCTATGTTTTTTGATAGTAGTAGGTGTTTGCTGTCATCATTATTTGTGTATGGAAAGATAGGTTTATTTTTGTAATTCGATATTGGACTTGTGGCAGGTTTTTACTTGATTCTAAATCACTCTTTTGATAGTGCTGAGTTTTTGCAAGTGAAGATAGGACACGAGTTGGAAGCTATGGGTTGTTGTTTATCAGGGATATGCTATTGAGAGTTTCTGTTACTGGGTTTTGGGATCTGCTAAGGTTAGATTGAGGTTTATATCGTGCTTTGTGAGCGGTCCCACATGAATGTCTTAGAGGATCCCGATGACTGCTTGATATTCTTGGGTTTTGTGCAGTTAGTGAGGGAGACATAGTGGACAGTGAAGACAATAGCAGGGTCTTCTGACTTTTAAAGAGTTAAGGGTGTGTTGTATCAGAGGATATTTAAGGGTCAGTATGACTCTTATGGTGAATTCCAGGATGTTGCCTTTTTTGGGAATAGGGCCAATTGGAGGCTGAGGTTTGAACGGCTTCCTTGCAATCCCAGTGGATGCACTTTTTTCTGAGATACCAAACATAGAACCTCCAAAGATTAATTTATGGCAAAAAACATTCTGCCATTTTTGCAAACTGTCCATGGGGTTCTTCTTAACATTGAAATCTTAAATCCAAACAGTAGATTAAAAACAAACTCTCATGCAAATACATTTCATGGACATTTGAAATGTGTCTGCTGAGCAGGTATCATCAACTGCCCCTACTCTAGTACCAATTCCTGCCCCTGCCCCTCATCCTTACAATACAAGTGAGAAACGATACCTGCTGAAGTAGCCCTATGACCCCATGTATCTACGGGTGAGAGACGAGACCAACTAAGGCATATTACACTGATTGGGCAGATCAAAATATAGGCAGATAAGATTCAGCATACATTGGCAGAGAAATCAATGTATGGCAGATGCACAAGGTCGATTGTAACATGAAAAGACATGAATATAGGTCTCCAATATTGAGGTGAGATGCACAAAAGTACATCCATTCTCCTAGAACAAAGGCCACTGCAGCCCTAGTAGTTAGCAGGGACTCAGAAAATATGCAGAATTCACAAAAACACATTTATTTTAGAAGCTCTGAAGCTGCCCATACAATAGTTTGTAGCAAGTGCCAAGGTCAGATTCACAAAAGGGAGAAATGGATGTGCAGAATGCAAGGACGAGATAACAGTTACCGGGATGAGGGCAGGGACCACCCAAGTTAATTAAGTTATAATAGGAGCACAAACAGCCATTGATGTCCAAATGCATGAGATCTGTGTGCAAAACAACTCTATAGCGGATAGATGAATGGTGTCTCAAGTGGTCACAGGGAGTACAAAATACACATTAAAATTAGCTACAGCCCAGAAAATAGGAAGAAATCCAACATTGTCCCTAACACGTGATCAAGATATGAAAAATATTGGCTATTCATTATAAGCGAAGTATGGATAAGACACCTGCTGAAACTCCCTAGCACACACACAGACACAAGATGATAAACACAGCCAAATACAAAGGAACAGATTGGCCACACGGCCTGGGAATGATTGGGAATATTTTGTATTGGGATTAGTGCAGAACATGGACTTGTCCCCTACCCTATGGGTCTCTCATATTGTAATGTTTCATCCAAGTGCCCAAGGTTGGTGAGTATAGTGCCAACCAATAGAACTCCCTCTTGCCACACCTCCCATGAGGACTAACGCTAGCCAATTAGTGGCCACTGTAATGATGTGGTGAAAGTACTGTCTATGATGAGTTGGGCTCAGGAGGAGCCATGCAAGATGTATAAACCAATGAGGAAATGAACACCTATGTATTCTATATACATGTTAGGAGATTAACCCATCCTACCCATGTATATGTGTTGTTATTTGTATCTTATTATGACGTCATTGCTCATGTAGTTTTAGTAATACATCCTCAAACACTCATTGTAATGTTGAGAGCTGATTGCATGCTGTCCCGACTGAGAATCTAGGCTTTGACTGAGGTTGGATTTTCCATACACTCTGAGTACTCCATCTTTTCAGTATTGTTTTTAATAATGAAGCAAATTGGGTCCATCTCTACATTAGACATATTGAGAATATATCAACTGGCATCAACAGTGATACACTTATTGTTCCTCCAACTAGTACTGATCAGTGACACATTGTGTAAAATGGGCTAGCCTGGCCTATAGTCAGCTTAATAGAGTGTAAATATGTCTGCACATCTGCAGGGCTTGATTCAAGTGCCATTATATATTTTTCTACTTTTTGGAGTTGTCTGCAATCTGCACATGGAGAAATACATGAGGAACATGGAGAAGAAGCTTTCATTTAATACTATTTTTAGAGTCTGCTCATGGACGATGCCGAACAAATATAGGTGCGAGACTCTTGAAGGGGCCCCTGAGGGACCCTCAGAAGTTGAAACCAGGCACAGTCACCACACACGAATAAATACACCAAACACGAGGTTTTGTTCCCAAAATCTAGGGTTTATTGCAATACAAAATAGTCCCAGTTGGCCAAGTGGTCCCACGCCCCGCGACATGTGTCTAACAGACCTCGGGGGACGCAAGAGAGTGCGAGACGTACATCAGTTACATATATACAAACGGAGCACCTTAAAATCAGAAATGACACAGTATGACACATTCGATGCCGCCCTCAATTCATTTCCCTTTGAATTAGTGGCAATGATTGACCATCGTGACAAATATGACACCTTAGACCACCATATTTAGTAACAGTTTGCAATCTCCAGTTTTACAGACACCATTCTTTGTTTGCGAGAACACAGCGTTTCTGTTTTTCATGGGCAAGCTGCGCGTAGGAGACTGGCACATACCAGGCCTCACTATCTCTAAGTTTCGATTCTCGCTCTAGAAGTCAGCCCGCTCTCCGGGGCCTCACTGGGATCAGAAAGGGGGGCCATAAAGAAGATCATAATTCAACTCTTTAAATGCTAGTTTCGTACATTTCTATTCTTTCAGGAGACTCGTTGGCATTCGTGTACTGATTAAATGCCCTGCTCCCTGTCTTCAAGGATACGTGAGGGAGGGAATCGGGCATTTCTGTCTGGCTCTCCAGTGTAATGTTTCAACATGTTTCTTAGCCTTGGACCATTGAAGCGAAATAATATCTACAGCAAAGCAGTTTTACATGAGGCAAAGTGGCAACGTTAGAGAGAGCAGAGCGAGAAAACAAAATGGCGATTCTGGTCATCTTAAAATGGATTCACTCTAGTTGAACTAATAGCTACGTAATAACTAATGACTAATGAATATATATTCTTACACTGTAAATGAGAAGGTTGGTCTTCGGGCCAACCAATTGTCATTCATTTCCGGAAAAGGGGTGTTTGGTTTATCTGGACTGACAAACCCTCCTCTTGGCCGTAAACCAAACATCTCAACCATACATTGCATCCTCCTCTGACCAAGTATTTGGATTAGATTCGGAATCTGATTCAAATTCGGACTTATGTACACTCGTTGTTTCCTTTTTATTATTATCAATATCAATTGCCATGAATTCTTTAATGGTTTCAGATTTGTTACTATGGCGAGTGCTTGGTTTAGTAATGTTTTTTCGTTCCATCATTTGTACACACTCTTCGCTAATTTCAGTACATATTATGGGGAGACAATGTATGCAACAACAACATGTCATGAATATTCCTAGGTTTGCTACTAGGATTGCAAATAGTTTCCATCCCCAGGATCGCAACACTTCCCAGAACCAGGAGCTTATGTTCAATTCCCAACCGCCTTCAAGGGGGTGAAGATCAGAACTTAACACATGCAATTTTCTTATCGCCTCAAAAATCGTGGGGGAGGAGTCACTTACAAATACGCAACACGCTGATCCCATGATTTTGCAAACACCGCCGCAATCACTAAAATTATATCAAGGGCCATTCTATTTTGTAGTGACATTAATCTAATTCCTTTTTCTTCAAGAGTCATATTATATAATATATCAGTGGTTCCATTTATTGTTTCTTCTAATATCCTAGACAGTCGTCTTTTGTTATAAGAGTTTATCACCTGGCCCCAAAATGGTATGAATGATTTTGCTATGTCCTCTACAATCAACCCGTCTTCAATATTACGGCGAGGTCGTGACCTGGTCAATTTGGTTATGTCTGATGTTTTTAAAAGAAACACCCCAGGAAACAGAAATCCCAAATAACACGCACCTCCCCAGTTCCTAGGTAACCAAGGATATGCTTTTTCTCCAAATGTGAAAAGCACAGGATCTCCCACATGTATTGGTTCCACTTCTTTATCAAGGAATGCTATATTACTGCATCTGGTAAATGTTCCTACCTGGAAAGAACCCTTTTTCTTTTAACAGAATGGGACAGAATGAGGGTTATAATTCACTGTATATGAAGGGGGTTCCGCATCCTTATTCCCCTGTGGGTTCATGTGGAACGTGATCACACAAGTTTTATAAGGTACAGATAATCTATCCTGTGGCATTATTGCTGGTGTAATTAATCATCTTTTGTGGAACATGGAGCAACCCATTGGTTTCATAATCACTTCCTCAAATTCATTCATATTTGTTTTATCTAGTTGACCAGTTTCACTTTCATTCCATTTCCCATAATATAGGGCACTCAGAGAAGCATAACATGCAGAAGTTAAGGGCAGCGGCTGTACATACCATCCTATTCCCTGACCACCATGCTGCGGCAGGTGGGCACAAACCCAAAAATTATTTTCTCTTAGGATTGAGTGTGTCAAATTCATTATTAACAGCAATGTGTTGTTCCCATATCCTTCCCTATGTTTCTCTTCCATTGAGGACAAGGTATAGAAAATCACATGGACTGGGCTTTCCATTGTGGAAATGTTCATCATAGGCAAAAGTACTCCAAGAGGGTGCATTTCCTCTAGGTACCATAGCACTGTTATGGTCAACACTGGGGCTAATATACTCATTATTCACATTACTATGGTTAGACCCAGCTTACAATTCTTTTCACCATGTCTTCTTTTCACCTTATTATGTACTATGTTTAACTCTCCATCAGCATTGGTACAGGAGGGGGCATTAGCTGGTTCCGACATTCTTCTCTTGTCCTTCTTCTTCCGCTGTGCTCGTCGTGAATATTGTTTGTTCTTGTGCTTCTACGGATGTTGAAACAGTTCAATCAATGTCTACAGTTTTTTTTTCTTTGCCAGTTTGCTATCTGCCTGTATTGCTTTTTCACTTGGCAAGGCCTTCGTGCATTTTGCATATCGCTCTACAATTTCAGAGCAGTTGCCTTTGTACCACATGCGCCCCGCTTGTTCACTCGGGTTCCTGACACATGGATTTAGCACTGAGGAGTTGCGTTTTGTAAGCTGTCTAACTTGCATAACTCTTACGCCACCCTCCTCTAGGCCTCCGGTTCCCACTTCATCCGAAAATAGGAAACAGAGGCAAGAAATTCACCAAGAGAAAAAAAAATGTGATCACTCCTTCTTTCTGCTCCGCAGGTTGTACCGATTTGCTCCTAGTACCGTGTGATCAACAAATAGTGCGGGAGCACTTTCGGTCTTGAGCTTGGAGTCAGCCTGGGGCACAATGGCAGATGATGATGGGTGCCCAGGCGACAATGCAGGCTGTGGCGCAAAAGGAGATGGTGGGGGCCACAGAGGTATGCGCTTGAGGTCGGCCAGCAGAGATGCAGCATCTGCTGGACAACGTTGAGGCACTCTTTGTCTTCCGTTTTTATGACAATCTCATCAGGCTTTGTTTCAGGATCAGGCAGTTTCTGTGGCAAAGGACTGGCAATGGCATTTTTCGTTTCTGGAACCACTGCTATCTCTTGCTGGTCTTTGCCCGATCAGTTGACGTGTCGAATGGTGATGGGACTTTCTTGGTGTGCGTGGCATGAATCCACGCCTTGCGTCCATCCACGCGTAATGCTGTCTGCGTGGTTAAAAGTACCTGGTAGGGCCCTCGCCACCTGGGTGCCAGCAATGTTTTCTGCTCATAATTTCTGATGAGCACCCAGGTTCCGGGCTCTAATGTATGTCCTGGGCGAGTATACCGCACCGTTAATGCCTCCTGCACCTGCTGATGAATCAAACGCAGTTTTCTTACTAACAAATTACAGTAAATGCTGAGTGCAGGGTATTCTACCTCTCTCATTCTTTTAGGCTGAGGTGCGCACCACACATTCACCGTTCTCCCCATTATGATCTCATAGGGGGAGAGCCCAGTTCTGGCCTGCACTGACGTTCGCATGCACAGTAACGCTATTGGTAATGCATCTACCCAGCTTAATTTGCTACCTGCACAGATCTTACTGATTTGGATTTCAAAATTCCGTTATGCCGTTCAATAAGACCGGCCAAACTCGGATGTCTCGAACAATGGAATCGTTTATCGATCTGCAATCCTGCGCAAATCTGCATTATCACTGCACCAACAAAGTGCGGACCATTGTCCGCTCATATGACACGGAGCAGACCAAAGCGAGAGAATTACTCTCTTAGCATTACCTTCGCCGTGCTCATGGCTGTGCAATCTTTCAAGGGATATGCTTTTACCCATTTGCTGAATGCACATATGATCACCAGAACGTATTTCAGATTTTGGCATCTCTCCATCTCTATGAAGTCAAGTGAATCACTTCGAGAGGGAGGTCCGAAACTTCCTGTTGGAGTCACTGTTCCTTTTCCCACATTATGCTGTAGGCACGTGATGCAGTTTTGCACCAGCCTCTCGGCATTCTTTTTTATGAGTGGATTTTCCCAGACCGTGGCTAAATGTTGGACTATTTTCTTTGCACAGATGTGTGTGGGACTGTGAGCCATTGTGACCATTGCGTTTACATAAGCATTCGGCAACATCCAATTCCCATTTTTTTTGTCCACCCAGCAAAACTCCAAATCCAGTTCTGCAGAGCCATTGGCCCATCCCTGTATTTCATCGGCGGTAGCTTCCGCCTGCATTTCTTTAACAGTCACAATTCCATTTTCTATCATGCAGGGCACTTCCTCCGATTGTACTGTCAACATTTTGTACTCAAATCAGTGGCAGTCTGTTTCGCAATCTTGTCTGCAAATGCGTTTCCTTCTCCCACTTTACATGTTATTTTTTTTATGTGTCTCTCATTTCACTATTGCCAGGTGTTTTGGACACGTAAGTGCAGACAGTAATCGCCCAATCAGAGGGCCATGTCGAATTCTAGCCCCATAGGATGTTAAGAAACCTCTCTCGGCCCATAATCAGCCAAAATTATGAACTACGCTAAAGGCGTACTGGCTATCAGTATAGATATTTATGCTCAAGTTCTCCGAAATTTCACAAGCTCTTATTAAAGCAATTATCTCTGCTGCTTGGGCGGAGTTATAAGGAATTCTTTTACTCTCCACAACACTTTTTAACGTTGTAACAGCATATGCGGCAGTTGATGTGCCATCAGGTAGTTTAAAACAGGAGCCGTCACAAAACAGTTCCCCATCTGGTTCTTTTAGTGGTGTGCCACTCAAATCAATTCTCCCTTTTGTTTCTTCCTCAGTAACCATTAGGCAATCATGGGGAGACAATTCAGTCCCACCACTGTTTTCCCCGGGCATTGGCATTAATTCTGCTGGATTCAAAGCGCTACACCTCATAATTTGGATGTTGGGCGCGAACAATACAATTTCATATCTAGTCAATCTAGCAGAGGTGAGGTTTTGCGTCTGTATTCTATTGAGTAGAACATATATGGCATGTGGCACCATCAAAATTAAGTTGTGCCCCAAAACCATCCCTTCTGTTTGTTTCACTGACGCAGCAGCTGCTGCAACAGCTCGCAAACATTGTGGTAGTGCGCGTGCTACAGGGTCCAGCGCAGAAGAAAAATAACCGCACGGCCTATTTCTTCCACCTTGTTCCTGTGTTAAGACAGACAACGCGCATCCTTCGTTCTCATGCACAAATAGCCTAAAAACCTTTTCATAATTCGGTGTGCCCAAAACTGGAGCAGAACTCAAAATGGTTTTTAGCAAATCAAATGCTTTCTGACATTCTTCATTCCACTGCAAAGGCATCACAGCATCCTTTTTTGTTAATTCCACCATTGGTTTCACAATTCAAGTGAAGTTCATAACCCATTAACGGCATTAAGAAGCCATCCCTATTATCGCTCTCACAGCTTTCTGTGTTGTTGGAATAGGCATACCAGAAATACTCTTTATTCTCTCTGGTGTTAATCTTCTCCCTTCCTTTGAGAGTAGGTAACCCAAATAAGCTACTTCTTTCTGACAGTACTGGAATTTCTTTAGGCTTGCTTTATGGCCATGCGTGGCTACATGAGTCAATAATAGAACAGTACCTTTTTTACATATCTCCTCCGTGTCAGCAGCGATTAGTAAATCGTCAATGTATTGTAACAATACACAGTCTGCTAGTAATTCTAACATGTCCAACTGCTCTTTCAACGCTCTACTGTATATGCTCGGACTTTCAGTATAGCCTTGTGGAATGCGTGTGAATGTGAATGATCGTCCTCCTAAAGTGAAGGCAAATACATACCTGCTTTCTTTGTGTACTGGAATGCTGAAGAAAGCGTTTTTCAAATCAATAACACTAAAGTATTCTGCCGAAACAGGGATCATTGTCAAGATCGTAGTGACGTCTGGCACTAACAGGAATTGGGGATCTACCACTTTGTTCAGTGCATGGAGATCAATTATGAAACGGTACGGTACCTCGTTACCCCCTTTCTTGTATACGGGAAGAATGGGGCTGTTACATACACTACCTGTAATCTCACTCCCAATTTCACCAAATCAGAAACAATACTTTTCAATCCTTTTTCTCCTTCTGCTGAAATTTTATACTGCGGAATACGGGGTAGCGTTATTCCTTCTTTCAATATAATTTTTACTGGCTCTATTTTCAAACATCCCACATCATTGTCATTCACGGCCCAAATGCAAGTTGGCACTGTACTCACTTCCCCTGTTAAGGGTTCCACCATAAATTCAGAAGGCGGCATAGTCTGGGGAGAAATAGTCAAAAATACCCCATCTGGTGTATAATGGATAACTGCACTCAGCTTTTTCAATAGGTTTAATCCTAAAAGATTTTCTCCACAATCCTCTGTTAAAAGAAATGGACAATGTTCAGTAAAAGGTCCTATTGTCACTGCCACTGATTTGGACTCAGGGTTTATTACTGGGGTACCTGCGAACCCTACTGAGATATTTTGTCGCCCTGACAGAGGTATGTCTGGAACCAAGTGATGATCTATCAAGCACTTTTGTGCCCCCGTATCTACGAGGAATCTATGCTCTTCATTCCCGATTTGCATCTCTACCTAGGGTCCTTTCTGATTCACGGGAATTGACACTGGTTCTGACCCCTATCCTGGGCTGTCCTATTGGGGTAACAACACGTCATCCGATGTGTAGTCACCACTGTTATTATAGTATGCACCTGTCTGGTTATCAAAAATGTTCCCCCCTCTCCCTCTATTTCCCGTTTGTACAACCTGCTGATTTTGACTTTGCGTAATTTGATTTGAAGCCTGGTCTTGATTCTGTGCACCATTCCCTTGATCATTCTGATGCTGCTGCATATGATTTCTGTTGTGACCATTTGTTCCCAGGTGCCCTCTGTGAGGCCTTCTCTGACTATATCCGCCTCTATTTTGCAAATGTGGACATTGTGCCCGCCAGTGTCCTTCCTCTCTGCAGTATGCACATTGAATTAATCCCAAAGGCCCTCCATGCATATTCGAATTTCCCCTACTCTGTGCATTTCCCATTCCTCTGTGGTGTCCTGCTATCTGCTGGAGTAACACCCCTACTATCGTCCACAGAGCTTCTATTCCTATTTGCAAAGGATACTCATTACATATCTCATTTATCTCCCCTACCAAAGTCCTAGGGCTTGACATCCATGTCATCGTTTCCCGCACACACACCTGTAATCTTTGTCTATCACCTATATATCCGGGTGGCGGCAAGGATTTCTGCATATACAGTCTTGACACTCTCTTCTTGCCCCTCTCTATATTCCTTCTCCTATTTCCCATTGTGGCGAGTACTTCAGAATACTCTTCATCCAATTCATTCTTTATTTCAAACAGTCGCTTCACATGCTCTTCTCTTTCTTCATCTCTCCCTCTACAACGGGCTAATGCATTCAAATCCAACAATCGTTGCGGTGGTAACTTCCCAATGAACTTTTTCCATTGTCCGACAAATATTCCCCCATGAATTCCAACAATACCTGTCTTTTGTTGTTTCTTCTGAAGTCATATACAGACGCTAGCGTGGATACCTCATCATTATCGTCTATATACATTTCCGCCTGTTCTTGCAGCTCACGCTTTCTCTCCTTACTGATCGCGCTGCAAGTTACTCTCATACATTCATTCTGCTCAATTCCACTCATGGGAGGGGCAGTCGGGACAGTGGCACCCTCTTGATCAGGAGGTGCAGAGGGGGCAGTGAGAGCGGGATACGTCTGCGGGGGCTGTGGTAATTGCAAAACACTCAGGGCTGGCTGGCTAGTGGGCAGTGCAGTGTCTGATGCAGTCTGTGGTTGTGCTGGTGTTGGGAGGGGCTGAGCAACGGGAGGGGGTTGAGCCGCAGCTACTGCCATAGTCTTTTTAGTTACACTCCTCGGGCCCTGTTTTGTTTCAGTAAAGATTCTGTTTATTAATTTGTCCAATGAGTGTAGCTCTCTTTGTGGATATATTTTTCTATGTTTAATTCATCGCGCCGTCTCGCCTTTTGCAAGCTATTACTCCACTCCTCCTCCTCCTTCTCCTCAGCTTTCTCCGTCTTTGATTTATGCTTGCGCGCATGTTTCTCTCTACTTCTAAATCGGAGCATTGCTTCCCTCCTCCAGTCCCTAAGGATATCAAGTGCCCCAGGGCGTGCTCTTTTACTTACAAAACACCTTTTCCAGGTTATCTATACGTTCCATCTCAAAACTCCCATCCCTCGGCCACTGAAGATTTT
The DNA here is from genome assembly GCF_040938575.1 of Ambystoma mexicanum. Lineage (NCBI taxonomy): Eukaryota > Metazoa > Chordata > Amphibia > Caudata > Ambystomatidae > Ambystoma > Ambystoma mexicanum. The sequence continues at coordinate 107,982,044 of NC_090937.1, forward strand.
CCTGTTTTCTGGTTTGCTTATGCCAAGTTTCACAAAACATTATCTCTCCCATACCATACTTTATGTACACATCATAAGCCGGCGTTCCTCTCAGAGGTGCTTCCTAGCCAGTTTCCAAAGATTGTTCACCGCAGCGGAAAATTCCCGCTAAGGTGGACAATACCCTAGGCATGTTTTAATCTTACCCTTGGCTAATCAAACTTACTCTGGGTGTTTGATTTTGCGAAATCAACTCTCAACCAATATCAGGATTACTTACGAATCGGGCCACGACTCACCTGATCAATCAATTTGTCTTTTCAAGAAACAATTTGTCCGTATACTGACGCAACCAATGACATTGTGTCTGCGTATCTCGGCTCTGCCTCGTTTCGGGACCCTCGCCTCCTTGTTCACTGGCCAGGGATGTCGATCAGGGATCAGCGGTGTGCAGATCTGCAGCAAGGAATCTCATCACTTACGAAGGGGCACCCCAAACACATCTCGATCCCGGCTCGATCGCTCCCGTTCTCGCCGTTCTTACCGCCTTCATTATTTTGCAACGTACACAATGGAACAAGTGGGGGAGGGTCCCTATTCAGGCGCCATACTTAAGGGGCCCCTGAGGGACCCACGGATGTGGAAACAAGGCACAGTCAACACACCCGAATAGATACGCCAAACACGAGGTTCTGTTCCCAAAATCTAGGGTTTATTGCAATACAAAATAGTCCCAGTTGGCCAAGTGGTCCCACGCCCCGTGACGTGTGTCTAACAGACCTCGGGGGATGCAAGAGAGTGCGAGATGCACATCAGTTACATATATACAAACGGAGCACCTTACAATCAGCAATGACACAGTATGACACATTCGATGCCGTCCTCAATTCATTTCCCTTTGAATTAGAGGCGATGATTGACCATTGTGACAAATATGACACCTTAGACCACCATATTTAGTAACAGTTTGCAATCTCCAGTTTTACAGACACCATTCTTTGTTTGCGAGAACACAGCGTTTCTGTTTTTCATGGGGAAGCTGTGTGTAGGAGACTGGCACATACCAGGTCTCACTATCTCTAAGTTTCGATTCTCACTCTAGAAGTCAGCCCGCTCTCTGGGGCCTTACTGGGCTCAGAAAGGGGGGCTGTAAAGAAGATCATAATTCAACTCTTTAAATGCTAGTTTCGTACATTGCCATTCTTTCAGGAGACTCGCTGGCATTCGTGTACTGATTAAATGCCTTGCTCCCTGTCTTCAAGGATACGTGAGGGAGGGAATCAAGCATGTCTGTCTCGCTCTCCAGTGTAATGTTTCAACATGTTTCTTAGCCTTGGACCATTGAAGCGAAATAATATCTACAGCAAAGCAGTTTTACATGAGGCAAAGTGGTAAAGTTAGAGAGAGCAGAGAGAGAAAACAAAATGGCGATTCTGGTCATCTTAAATTGGCTTCACTCTAGTTGAACTAATAGCTACGTAATAACTAATGACACATTAATATATATTCTTACACTGTAAATGAGGCGGTTGGTATTCGGCCAACCAATTATCATTAATTTCCGGACCCTCAAGGGGTGTTTGGTTTTTCTGGACTGACACTGAGGCATACTACCTGTGACAACATAACTATTGCCCTGGAGGAGTACAAGCATGAGTAGTGGCTAAACCACCTACTCAGCCTTCACACTATTAAAAGCCAACAGTGATCCCAATAATAAAGTTGGAACAGGCACAGTCACCAGATATATCTCCTTCACATGTTGTGGTAATGTAGTACAAGTGGAGGCCATGCTCTTAAGAGCGGTGTGAATGTCATCACATTGGCAACTCAAACAGCAATAGTAGAACAGCCCAAAATAATGGAAAGTCCATTTAAGATTCTATGAAATTATATAGACTTTAAACACGCACATATGAAATAATATCTGTCAATAAAACATTACATATACTAGCCCCTGTAGAAGGAACAAAGAATATGCAGAAAGTATATGAGGCAAGCACTCTGGGTCATATAGCAGGGTGAAAGGCAAGAAATGTATGTCTCCAAAAACGGTATGTTTTGTTGAAAAGTGTGCAGATGAGGGGAATTAACAGTCACTAGGGGAATGCAAGTGCACCAAGAGCACTGAATTCTTTCAAACATATCTTTTTCAGCTTGTGGTGATTCAACAGAGTTATACCTGGCTTTGGGACGATGTCTTTGCATGTCAAATCAGGTTCTGATAGGGCGTGTCAGGCTGGTCCAATTGGCGACCTTGCATCAAGGCTCTTTAAAGCAGTTGCTCTGTGGGGTTTTAAGGTGCTGTTCAAGCAATGCATTTCGGAGGGATCACCAAGGTCATTTTGAAGGTGGAGCTGGGTCGAGGGCTCGGTTGACAAGTGATGTTATGCTTCCAGTACTTTGAGTTGAGGTTCGGCAGTTTAAAACAGTGATTCTCATGGTCGGATCCAACGTTCAAGCAGGCAGTGCTTTAAAGCCCCTTGACCTCTGCCACAACCCCCAGACAGCTCTCTGTAGAATGCTGGAACACATCTGCTTTACTTCTTCGGGTGCTATAAACCCCATTCCAGGAGCAGAGGGACAAGAATGGTCCTTTTTCTCTTCATTTCCTCATGGGAGAGGATTGCTGTAAACTGCAGCAGTCCTTCACCTCCAGTGAGGAGCCTTAGTACTGGTGTAACTGGCATAGAGTGCAGGCATTGGTTCAAAAGCTGGCTACTTTCAATGTTCCCTGGGGATAGTTAGGGAGCTGAGCTTACCTCAGCCTTGGAACACCTATCCTCACATCCAGGAAAAGTGTTGTGAAGTTCTGCTATCCCAAAAAGATCCAGATTAATTCCTCATGTTTTGAAGGTCCAAAAGGCAAAAGAATACCCATAATTGGCTAAAAGAAATCATGTTTTAAGGGGTCCAATCCCTGTTACGGAAGCATGTGACTTTTGCCTAAATCATGTTCTTTGCTCTGCAGGAAGTGAACGAGACTGAAAGGAAAGATAAGTAGGCCCACAAAAAAGATTGATCATCCCATTCTCTATTACCCCCTGCTCTGTTGGACAGTCTAATCCCACCCCTTTTCCAAGCCTGCAGCTCCAAAGGTCCTGTGGTATTGTGCTCTAGCACCTTGAAGTGTCTGTTTGTGCTAGATGGAATTACAATAATGGTCTCAAACCCAATTAGTCGGACAGATTTAAGGAATATGGCAAAGTACTACTTTATTGTCATTTAATAAAGTAGGGTGAATTCACTGACATCGGACTGATGCATGCACACTCGCATAGAAGTTTGAGTAGGTAGAGGTCTTATACCCCAATATGGGTCATCTATGTTGTCATTCTATGCAGCAAAATAGAAAACCTATCAAGGAAAGAGATTGGTTAAGGGGGACATATCTACTTATAAAACATATAATGATTAGTAGATCATTGGCTACACCTTATCTGTTGGGCAAACCTGAAATTACCACTAAATATGTAGAGTACTGATTATAGCAGACAAACAACTGTGGTTTGGTCTATGCTACAATGCACGCTAGGTTGTCACTCAATCCCACTGATTGGTTGGCATACTATCCCAACCTTGGACTTTTTGCTCTTTAGCAGAACGTCTGAATCCCATATGACTACTCCCCATTATTTCTCATCAGTAGGCTATGAGCCAAAGTCTTCCATTTGTACTTGACCGTGATGCCTGCTCACTGTCCTGGAACATTCAAGGGATTGTGAGCAAAACACTATATTAGCTTAAGGTTCGAATGAATAGCCCTTGTTTTCGACTTCTGAGTTACGTGCAAGAGACCACAAATGTTGCTGTTGCTCATTTTGGCCTCTAGAGACTTGTTTACTATGTCTCACATGACCTCTGTATACTTTTAATAGACCAGCAGTTTGGCTCTTACATATGTTTTCTTCGTCTTCCATCTATAAATAATGTCACACATTCTGAGCTTATCCACATACTCCCTTTGTGCTCTGTGCTTATCTTTTAAAAATAGCATCCTTAACTCTGGCCCAACCATGACTCATCATCGGCTTTGCACACAGAGCTGTTTTCTGTGTCTCCTGATTCTACAGCCTCAACATGTCTCTGAGGTAGCTTGGTTGAATTCGGCATGAGCCAGCGTCCATTTTCCTACTATGGCCATCCCTGCCATGTTATATATTTCTCTATAGCAAGCTTCTGTACATTTTCTTTATACCGTTTGTTACTGCGTATTTACAGTTATTGGTCAGTAAGTTACTTCATCTTCTTTAGATCGATGATTACTTTAGCTTCAGTTACATGTTACTCTTAGTGCTTCAGTTACATCATTACTTCTAAATATTTCCATATAATTTCAGCATAGGTTCATATATATTCTTTATGACATCACTTTGTCCTCGTCAGATTTCACTTTAACGTCCATCCATAATATTCATTGATGCATTCTGACATCTTGCCAGCCGACATCCTTCCATGAAGCATTCTTCCATATGTCATCCTTCCACACTTTCAGTGCAAGGGTACATTTTATATGGCTGTCTGAGTGCATAATAACTCCAATACACTTGATGCAGTATGGGAACAATGCAGAATGGGTCTCATGTATTGCTCTTCACCGACTGTTCCAGTGTGACATTGGTGAGGGGGCACAAACTGATGAGATAGCATAAACCTGCCCCTCTACAGTATTCTACACCCTAGTGTGAGGCAGACCATTTTGTTGTTGGTGTGTCACGTCATAGCTTGGTGCCCTGAAGGCTCACCCCTTGCAGCTTCCTGCACTGGAGATGTGTTACCCAACCTCCAAAGGGATCAGAGGAGGCACAGCATCTCTTGCTATTGTTCCGCTGGCTGAGCAGAGGCAGGCAGTCTGATGGAATCCATGTAGCCTGTCCATGGCTTGCCTTGGCTCATATTTATTTATTTATTTATTTTATATATTTGTTACACCCCCAGACCCTCGGGTGTCACAGCGTGGTTATAAAACAGCTTAGAAATTAGTAAAATTCAAAACATTACATTACATTTACAGAGTATTCACAGCAATATACGACAACTTAGAAATTCGTAAAATTCAAAACATTACATTACATGATATAAATTACAGCGTATTCACAATTACAGAGTATTCACAGCAATATACAATGAACTAAATATTCACAACCGTATACGATGGACGGGGTCCTATCTTTCGGTGCTAATATTGATTGAATAACCATGTTTTTAACTGTTTCTTGAAGACTGTGAATGAGGGTGCTTTTTTGATGTTAATGGGTAGGGAGTTCCAGTGTTTGGGGGCTAAAGTGGTGAAGCTGCTGCCCCCTGCTCTAGTGGTTTTGAATCGGGGGGGAGGGGGTGTCCAGGAGGAATTTGTCATTGGATCTAAGTAATCAAATGTCGGTTTTGGGATGCAGAGTATTATTGAGGTAGACAGGTCCTTTTTTAGTGAGGCATTTGTGGGTGATTCATACTGTTTTAAAGATAATTTGTGCTTTGATAGGGAGCCAGTGGGCATCTTTCCTGGTCTTGGATATATGGTCTGATTGTTTTTAAGCCTAGGGCTGCCCTCAGGACTTTATTTTGCAAAAGTTGCATTTTGGCTAGGTTGGTGTTGGATGTACCCAGTAGTAATACATTACAGTAGTCCAATTTCGATAGGACCAGAGCTCTGGCTAGGGTGAGGCAATTTGCTGGGGTCAGAAATTGTCAGCTGAGCGCAATTAATTTGGAGGTGTAGTAGGCCGTTGAGGATGAAAGTACATTGATCTGTTTAGTCATAGTCAGGCTAGCATCAATGTACATGCCCAGTGTTTTTACTTGCTTCGATACTGGGATATTGGTACCGTCGATATTGATGGTTGAATATTCTGGCTGAAGGGTTGTTAATTTGGCTGGAGATTCTACGATGAGGATTTCTGTCTTCTCATCGTTAAGACATCGACTGTTTAATGCCATCCAATTTTGTATGATGACGTAGATTTTATTGATTGTTAATGTATCCTGGTCATAGTTGCCTGTAAGGGGTATGAGGATCTGGGTGTCATCTGCAAAATTTGTGTATATGACACCCATATTGTCAAGTGCTGAGAACAGGAGCTTGGTATATGCGCTGTACAGCATGGGAGAAAGGCAGGAGCCTTGAGGTACTCCTATGGGGACTGGGATGGGGTTGGCTGCTTCTTTGCCTATGGACACTCTGCAGGTGCAGTCGGTTAAGAAGGATTTCACCCAGGCAGTGGCTGCCCTGGAGAAATTGAACTCCCGGGAAAGTGAGTTACAGAGTTTGTCATGGTCCACCAGGTCGAACGCGGCTGAAAGGTCCAACAGCAGGAGAATGCAGAGTTTCCCTGAATCTCTGATGGCATCCATCTGGATTTTGAGGTCTAAGAGAGCGGTTTCAGTGCTGTGGTTGGGCCTGAATCCTGATTGTCTGGTACCGAGGAGCTGGTTAGATTCTAAGTGGGTTTGAATTTGGTTGTAGGCTATTTTGTCGATGATTTTGAGTAAAAATGGGACAGTGGTTATGGGGCGATAATTGGTTGGAATGGTGGGGTCTAGATTTGTTTTTTTTAGAAGCGGGGTAACCCAGGCTTCTTTAATGCATGTCGCGACTGTGTTGGAGTCGAAAGAGGCATTGACAAATTTAGTGATGAGGGGGGTCAGGGTGGGTGCACAGGCTTTGACTAGTTTGGCTGGGACAGTGTCTCCTTTGCAGTTGGATGCTTTTAGTTTGGAGATAGTGTCCAATACGAGATCATGGGTGACTGGTATGAACTGAAAGGGTAGTTTGGAGTTGTCATCGGATGGGGTACACGGCGTAGGGGTGGGGGAATTCCTGGTTGCTAGGAGTAGTTTTTTGGAATTGATTTTATTTTGCAACATGGTGATTTTGGAGGCAAGAGCATCTTGTATGGTGGTACACCATTCTTTGCTTGTGTTAGTGGGTGTTTCGGTCAAAAGTGGATTTTCAAGTTCTCTAAGGATAGAGAAGAGCTCTTTGGAGTCTGATGCTGCATTGCTAATGCGAACATTGTAAGTGTTAGCTTTATGGGTGATGATAGCTGATTTATAGAGGGTGTTGGCGCCTTTGAATGCTATGGCTGAGTCTGGGGAGGGATGTTTGTTGTGGGCATGCTTAAGGGAGCGTTTTTTCCTTCTAAGGGCGATTAGTTCCTCGTTGAACCAGAAGTTGGATTTTTTATTGATGCGTTTCAGTTTGGATGTGATCGGAGCTATGGTGTCAATCGCTGTGGAGAGGCATTTGTGGTAGTACTCAGCGATAGTGGTTGGGTCATTGCTGTGGATTGAGTGGGTATCTAGCAATTTGTTCAGGGTGGGGTCAAGGTTTTCAGCTGTGAGCTTTTTAGAGTTTCTACTTTCGATGGTATCCATGATTATATTCTTGGGTATGCAAGAGTCGTCACTTTTGATAGTGAATTGTATGCAGTGGTGGTCTGTCCAGCTGAGGGGGGTAATCTGGCCTACAGTGATGTTGGTGTTGAGGGTGAGGATCCAATTAAGGGTTCTGCCCTTGGTATGGGTGGGGACATTGACGTGTTGGCAGAAATTTATGTCATTTAGTGCCAGGAGAAGGGCGGTTGCTTTGGTATCTTGGTTATCATTAAAACCAAGATTCAAATCGCCAATGATGATACATTTAGTTTTGGGTTTAAGGAAGGGCGCCAGTATTAGTGGGATGTCTGTTTCTGGGTGGCTGTTTGTGCTAGCAGATCTATATATGACCACTATATTAATTGTGTTTTTTTCATTCAACGTGAGTTTGGCGAGCAATAGTTCGTACCCTGCGATAATTTCAATGGAGCTTGATCTTAGTTTGATGGTATTTTTTGCAATGATGGCAACACTGCCTCCTGGAGTGGTGGTTCTATCGGATCTGAGAATGGTTTAGTCTGGTGGGATGGCCAATGCTAGCAGAGGACCTGAGGCTTGGTGTAGCCAGGTTTCTGTGATAACTAACATATCTAGGTCAAGTTCGGTGATGAGGTCATGAATTTCAATGGCGTGGGCTCCAAGAGAGCGGGCGTTGATGAGTGCATTTTTGAGACTAATGGGAGTGTTGGGCTCCTTAGTGGGAGTATTATTAGTTGGTGGGCAACTTAGTGGAGTCGTTTTGGTTACTGAAGGCTGGGTGTGTTTATTATTAGTTGTATGGGCCGTGGGTTTGGGTGAACTGGGTGGATGGGTCCTGGTAGTGGGGTTGTGGTGTGAAAACCTTGTGCGTACTCTTAGTCGGGATGTTCTCTCATATCCTAGGATAGGGTGTGTTTTACCATTACTTGATGGATTGGGGGTACATGTGGATCGTTAGTGATGGCCGGGGTGGGATAGTGTTCCTTACTGGTTTGTGGGGGACCTTAGGGCTAGGAGTGAGAATGGAGGAGGATGGAAAGGGAGGTGTGGTGTGGAGGAAGGGGGTAGGACAGGGGATGGGATGGTGTCTTGGGCAGGCTAGTTTGGTGAGCCCATTACTAAGGGTGATGAAGTGGTTGCCAGTGCATAGTGTGGACATATGTATGATTCACATCTCATATGGCTTTATTAATGATTTGAACTATCAGCAACTATACCAATCCCCAGCTTTGGTTTATTATTCAAAATAATCTTGATACAAGGCTATAGTTTTCATAATTACTATCATTTTGGATCAGGGGTGCAGTTTTAAATGCAATCCCAGTCTGTGTTGACTTTTGCTGTCACAGTAGCTGGCAAACAGGGCTCCTGTGACACTTATATCTTCTCTGTGCCACTGAAGAGAAGGAGCTGCAGATCAGGGAGACTGAAGCACCAGGGCACAGATGTACACTATGCTTTTGGCACAGGGCTTTCTGAAACGGGGGTTGGATTCACAGGCTACTCTTTCTGACATGCATCGCCCACATACTCGTTTTATTAATACAAATGAAAAATGCTAGTGCTTCTACACCCTTGCCAGATGGTCATTCTTCACAGTACTATTCTCTAGTTTGGAGAGCGGACAAAGGTAAGCAACTGTGGCATTTTTATTTAAAAATTGTCCAATAACTTTGGGTCACCAATGCTCCTAAGTTGTGCTCCATACCAAGAGTTCCTTCTAATTGTAAAAGTCGTTACATCTTTACGGCAGTGCAAGGCATTATTGAATTGAACAACGTCTTACTTACATTACTAAGCCACAGAAAGATATTCCTGTAGTCAAATTAGTGTATTCAGACATTTCCTCCGTCACAAGTAAGCTTTTCCTATTAGTTCATCTTCTTTGACCAAAATAAAGAAACTAGTAAAAACCAAGAAGAAAACAGTGAAAGCAGGGAATAGGTGTTGTGTGCTACTTAAATAATGTGCATGAAACATCACAAACCATTATCATGACAACTTGTCTGCATATACACTTGAAGTGAAAGAAGCAGTGAGCAGTGCTTGGAGACTGCAGAAGCAGAGCGCAAGGAGATTGATCATTTCCGGATGTTTCAGCACTACAGAGTGACCGGCTGAAGGGGCTGACTCACCTGCCTCTCATGAGCTTGTCCTCATCCTGCTCCACCCTGGTTGAGGCACGCGGTACTGGCAAGTGGAGATGGGAACGTGACTTGGAGCTGGAAATAGTGGCAACTATGGGAGGAGGTGGAGTGCTCCCTTTAAAGCCAAAATATTAGCGCCAGGTGCCATTAGTAGAGTGTTGGAGTTGAGACGGACAATGCGATATTGCCTGCAAGAATAGGGCCAGTATATGGGCCTCACTCGTGGGGAGAACCGAGTCACACCTGGAGGAGGCACTGCCCTGATGCAACAGTTGTTAACGCTACGATGGCAAAAGCACAAACCAAGCAGAAGGGGCTACAATCTGCAGATAGCAAAAGCTTAAAGCAGGTGCAGGACAGCTCTAGGAAGAACCAACAACAGACTGGCACAGGTTCACTCCCCAGTCATGCATTCAGCCATAGAGGGCATCTTTGCTATGAAAATAAACACATGCTAAAAGAGCAAAAAAATGGACATAAAAGAGAGCACAACAGGCATAGCTAAATCTATAGCTGACCTGGACAACCATGCACGGGTTACAGAAAGGACGATGCAGTAGGTTGAAACCACGCTGTGTGACCAAGCACATGAGCAAGCAGAGACGGTGGAAAAACTGAAGCGGCTGGAACAGCAGATGGAATGTGTCCTTAAAAAGCAGGAAGATGAGGAAAACAGAATGAGGCGAAATAACATTTGGATACCAGGGATTACCAGAAGAATTGCTGATGTAGATTTAGAGAACTATGTGATAGATATGTTCTGTCATATTCTGGTTAGGTAAGATGCCCTTGACATTATTCTGGATCAGACCCACCAGGTTTATTCAAGGCAACAACAAGAGCACAATGTTGTGGCAGATGTCAGCAGGGTGAGGGGAAAGGGATGTACTAGCAGGGGGCTGCTTGGGGGTTGTGGCGGATGTCAGGGGGGTGTGGGGAGTGTGGTGTGCCATCCCGGAGCTGCCTGGGGGTTGTGACGGAGGTCAGGGGTGTGTAGGGAGAGGGGTGTACTGGCAGGGGGCTGCCTGGGAGATGTGGCGGTGGTTAAGGGGATATTGTGAGGCGTGTGTACTGGCAGGGTGCTGCCTAGGGGTTGTGGCAGAGCTCAGGGGGGTGTGGGGAGGGTTGTGCACTGGGAGGGGGCTGCCTGGGGCCTGTGGCAGAGCTCAGAGGGGAAGGGGGAGGGGGTGTACTAGCAGGAGGCTGCCTGGGTGTTGTGGCAGAGGTCCGGGGTGTGTGGGGAAGGAGGTGTACTAGCAGGGGGGGGGCTGCCTGGGGTTGTGGCAGTGGTCAGAGGGATGTGGGAAGGGGGGTACAGGCCACAGGCTTTATAGGGGATGTGGTGGAGGTCAGGGGGTACACAGAGGGGGGTGTCCTGGCAGGGGGCTGCTTGGGGGTTGTGGCAGAGGTCTGGGGGCCAGGGGAGGGGTTGTACTAGCAGGGAGCTACCTGGGGGTTGCGGAGGAGGTCTGGGGGGTGAGGGGAGGGGTTGTACTATCAGGGGGCTGCCTTGGTGTTGCGGCAGAGGTCAGGGGTGTGTGCAGAGGGGGGTGTACAAGCATGGGGCTGCCTGGGAGTTGTGGAATAGGTCAGGGGTGGTGGCTGGTGTCAGAACTTGAGCGGGCAGACTGGAGTAGTGGGCAGAAGTCAGTGGATGGAGGGTAGATAAGCAGGGCCTGCCTGGGGTAGTGGATGATGTGAGTGACGGTGGAGGATAGTGTCAGGCCTTGAGGGGGTTGCCTTGGGTTGTGGTGGAGGTCAAGGTGGTGAGGGGAGTGGGTTTACAAGCAGGGGGCTGCATTAGTGTTGTGTCAGATGTCAGGGGGTGTGGGGAGTGTGGTGTACAGGCAGGGGCTGCCTGGGGGTTGTGGCAAGGGTCAGGGAGGGTGGGAGTTGTGTCAGGAATTGAGGAGGCCGCTATGACTTAGTGGTGTCGGCCTGCAGTTTAGGTATATTGAAACTAGGGGTGATGGTCTGCAATTTCATCAGAGTGCTGCCTTTCATTGTGTGGTGATGGCACGCTGTTTTGCTGGGTGCTGCATTGAGTTGCATAGGGACGGCACACAGTTTTGCCAGGGTGCTACCTTTAGTTGTGTGGGGACTGCTTGCAGTTTTGTCGGCGTGCTGCCTTGAGTTGTGTGGGGATGGCTGGGTGCTGCATTGTGCATTGAATTGCGTGGGGACGGGTAACAGTTTTTCCAGGTTGCTGCCTTGAGTTGTGTGGGGACAGCACGCAGTTTCGATGGGGTGCTGCCTTGCATTGCGGGGTGAAGGCATGCAGTTACACCAGGGTGCTGCCTTGAGTTTCGTGGTGATGGCACACAGTTTCGATGGGGTTGCTGTCTTGGGTTGCGAGGGGATGGCATGCAGTTTTCCCAGGATGCTGCCTTGAGTTATGGGTTGACAGTCTGCAGTTTTGCTGGGGTGTAGCCTTGCGTTGCATGGGGACAGCATGCAGTTTCGCCTGGGTTCTGCCTTGAGCTTATGGGGGGATAATATGCAGTTTCACTGGGGTGCTCCCATGAGGTACAGATTGAAGGTGCACAGTTTTTCCGGAGTGCTGCCTTGAGGTTAACTGGGGATGGCTCACAGTTTCGACGGGGTGCTGCCATGAGGTACGGGTTGAAGGTTTGCAGTTTTTCTGGAGTCCTGCGTTGAGGTTACCTGGGGATGGCTTACAGTTTTGCCTCAGTGCTGCCTTGAGTTATGGGGGGATGGCACAGAGTGTCACCAGGGTGCTGGATGGTGGGGCAAAGGTATGTGCAGAGATTATTGGTTAGCAATGATTTTTGTTTGCATGGCGGCAGGGCATGTTGTTTGCATTCCATGCACAACTCCATTTTCTTTGTGCCTCTGGTTACATTTCACTTTTGACTCCATGAATACACAGAACGTGCAAAGAAATTGTCACACGCAAGTAGGCACAAATTTGTTTTGGGCGCTAATTGTTTTGCAGGGCATTTGCACTTTTTCTATGAATTTGGCACTAATCATTGTTCCAGCAGATGTATTTTTATCCAGTTGAGTTGTATGTTAAGAAATGTATGTATGATTTCTTTTTGCACCAAAGATTTGTTTATGGAATAAACGTATAGATGAACCAAGATATGATTATTGAACAAATTCACAGATGAATTAAATGTGTCTGCACTAAATGACCATTTAGACTTTATTGTTCATATATAATCACCAGGTGGGCGTAACTTGCAAATAAGCCAGAGGGAAACACACATGTAGTTGTATCATAAAGCATATAACATAACAAAACCATTATCTATGGCTGTCCCCTTCCCCTGGTAGTCTCCTCCGGCTGCTGCGACTGGTTTGCCTGTGCTCCCTTATGAGGCATACCTGGGACAGTCCCCGCTGACCAATCTCCCCACAGCCCTTCCTACCAGAACTTAGACAACCTTAACCCCTTCATACCAGCATTTGGGCACCCTTCCCTGACTGGCCTTTTGAGGCATGTCCGCCCCCCTCTGTGCACTTGTCCCCCCTTCTTTCCCTCTTGCACTTGCCCTCCCGGGCCCCCTTAGCACTTGCACAGCCCTGCCCCCACAGCAATTCTCCCTCACCTCCCTCTCCCTACCCCTTTCCCTTGTCCCAGTATTCCCTTTCGCCTCCCCCCTGCACTTCTAGATACTGCACTTGCACAATCCTAATGTCACATGGTCTAGTAAGATCCTTATTGTTGTTTTTCTCTCCCCTGCCCCCATCCAAACCTCTTTTCTAGTCGTGTGGCATCTGGAAATACTTTTTTGATGTATAGGCACCATACAAGTGTTCAATAAATAAATAAAAAAATGGTGTTAATTTAGTGCATTAGTGTGTGGCATGATGCCCTAGTTGGTGACGGTTTGCGCTCTAGAAATAGTCATAACATAACATAGCATTGGCATGTGGCATAAGTGTGTGTATCCTATGTATATGTGGCGTAAGTGTGTTTGGTGTGTATGTGTTTGGCCTCTGTTTTTGTCATAAAAGTAGTGTATTGTTTTTGATGTGAAGCCATATTAAATGCACAGGCCATATAAAGGTTTTACAGTGTATTCATGTGTGCAACTTAGATCTTCTATACATTGTATATGCATAGAAAAAACACCTCAAATGTAGTCCTGACTTTGTTTTAAGTTTTCCTACAAGCATTACTGTACATGTACAACATGTATATCTCCTTAACATTCAGTTACAGTTCATATAGAAGTTGTATATTGATTCTTAAAATGTATTGTAATAGTGTGTGTTGTAAGATCATGTACAGTAAGTGTGTGTGGTCCAAGAGCAGACTGTGAGTTAGTGTGTGTGTGTGTTGTAAGAGTGAGTCATACGATTTTGTCTCACAAGCATGTGTGTTATAACAGTTTTGTGCCATACAAGATTGTATGTCATAAGAGTATGTGTGTAGCAACAGTGTGTTTGTCGTAGGAGCATGAGCATTGCAGGAGAATGTGGGTCATTGGGGTGTGATTGATAGAAGTGTGCCATAACAGCATGTGTTGTAAGAGCATGTGTGTCATAAGAGTATGTGGCACAAGATTGGTGTGTAAGTAGTGAATGAGTGTTTGGTGTGACGACATTAAAAACACATTTCCTATACACCTCTTATGCATATGAAAACTCCCAGTAAGGTAGGTTTTACTTTGATGATTCTTTTTATACATATCTGGGGTATGTAAGAGTTGTGCAGTTTCCACAGGTATGTGATTTACATCTCCTTATGTGTCTATGATAAAGATACACCCTGGCATCATAGCCAGTCTTGTGAGGTTGATTGTGATATTAGTTTATATATGTATACGAAATTTTAAGAATTGTAGAGTACAGTTCTTACATGTATGCAATTTATATCTCCTAAACATTTCAGATACATTTGAAAACTGACTTTAGTCAGTCCTTACTTTGATTGAGCGTTCATACATATATTAGAGTACATGTAAGAAATGTACATCTCCTACACATACCTGTACAGTTTGTATAGAAGATGTACATTCATTCTGTGCAAGTTTCATATACCTCTTATATGTATGAAAGCTCACAATAAAGTGAGGTCTAACTTTGATGTAAGTTATCAGTGGATATAAGAGGCATAAATATGTTCTACATTTCAAGCAAGTGTGCAATTAACATCTCTTATTTTTCTCATATACACATTATACCTTTCATAAACATTAGTTCTGAATTTGATGTGAGTATTCAAATGTATATTGGCACGCGAGTACGAATTTTACATCTAAATGCACGTGTACTTTTCATCTAAATGATATACATTCGTTCTGTGCATTTGTGACATAAATATATATCTTAAAATGTGTGGATCTCGAAACTGTCCAGCTTGATTTTTAACATTATTTTGCTTTGCCTCAATCCCAGATATACTTGCATGCAAAAAATCTTGAAAAGCGAGATGTCCAGTTTTGTGGAATTTGGGCTAAATTCTTTTTTTTCCTGTGGGAAAAACCATGTTAAAAACACAATCACAACACATTTTATAAAAAAAAATATAGTAAGGTGTATCAAAAATTCTGAGATTTTCCATTTGAGAGCGGCTGACACAAACCTTTACTGCAGATTGTGTTTCAGAATTTTTCTGGAATTGTTAAAACAATTATAAAACGGGTCATTTTCTAAAACCCAATAGACAATCACACATATAATTGCACACAGGGATATTTTTAAGTTGTTTTCCAGTGCACATACATGCTCCAGGATCCATGGATCCTGCCTGTATCTTGGGACCAGAACACTCTGTACTTCCTGCCCATCAAGGCCATACTCTATCCCTCTGGGCTAGCTTCACTCACCTTTCAGCAAACATGCCCCAGGAAGCTTTTACAAGGCCTTTTTCATTTTTACTTTTTTCAGTGGACTTTGATTGTTTGGGATAGGCTGTACCTGGCAGCATCCTCAAAAGCACTGCACAAAACGTGCTCTATTTTGTGCCCAAAAATGCCATGTTCCACACCTCTGGGGCAGAGCCTCACCAGAGGGCTGCAGTATTGCTCTGTTATTACTTTCTGTGCACCTATTTGCTCTGTCAGATCTGTGGTCCTACCTTCCATGCATGAATCCACCATGTGATCAATTTGTGAAAATAGTCATGGCTATCTGATTAAGATGCACAATATTGTTATTGGGGATCCACAAATCCACAAATATCCATTAACATTCCCATATGGAAAACAGCTAGTGAATTATATTTTCTTTCACCAATCCTATTTTTACTGTTTTATAAAAAATATGTGCCCTAACCACAAATATATACATGAATTAAAAGACCAATATTCTTTTTTTAACACCTCATGCTCCAGTTTCCCCAAATAAATTAATTTGGAGAGGCATATTTAATTTTTACCAAGGTATTTTCAGATCCCTTGAATAGTGTAAAGGTTCTAAGCATTTCAAAATGTTCTCTTGCAATGGAAAGACCAACCTAACCATATTTAAAATAAATGTGATATTGTGGGGTGACAGTGTTGCTCTGTACTTAATGGGAAACCTTAGAGCCATTGAATGTGCAAATTATCATATACCTAATAACGTTTTGACGTTTGTCTTACAGCTGAACTCAATATACATATGTCCTTTAAATGTTAAACGCGTTTGGCACAACATGGTGTTGATGTGCGTATTGATAGTTTGGTGCAAATGTTTTTTTATTTTTTTATTTGGAAGAGCATAGGCTTCCTCCAGCACCATCATTTTTAATAAATCTCCAATGGTGCATTACAGGAACTATGCTTTTCAGAACTAAAAAGCCTCAATTATATTTTTCTCCGATGTCAGGCTTTTTTGTGAGCACAAAATAAAGTAACCTTAACAATCCTTTTCAAAACGTCTACTGTAAGTGACTTCAATGCAGCACTCCAACTAAGTCAATGCCTAGTCCGGGATGCCCAATGGAAGACCTTATTGATATATTTTTGTATGTCAATATTCGTTAAATCTGGATGATGAACCCTTATATAACGCCCCTCTCTTTGAATCCCCCTGACTTTACTGAGCCAAGAAGTAGGTTTGTTTTGCAAAGTAAAAGGTTTATTTGAAGAATGAAACAATATATATATATCACACTTTTATGAATAAAATAATATTTGAAGAGCACACTTATGAATATGGACGGTAATCAACAATGGGTGATATAACAAAATTGACACTCTCTTTAATCACTTATGGAGTATGGATATGAAGGATACTGTAGCAGAGAATACTTAATGTGATTCAAGGAAATGCAATAATGGGAAGGAATGCAACACAGAAATAGACTTGATAAGATTTCAATCAAAAGATAATATGGTCACTTTTCCCCTATTACTACTCACTCCCCCCCTATGCAATATGAAGAGATGGAAATGAAGGGCACACAGGTTTCAGGAATACAATCAAGAATGCAGTTCAATCCCAATTCCCCCAGCAAGCTTAGAGAAACAGGTATGATTTTAAAACAGGCAAAAATACTTTTAAATGTGATTGCAATGAAAAGGAAATCTACTAAATTGATTTTAATTCACTAAAAGAGATTCGGGATGAGTGAAAGTTACTTGAGATTTGTTCAGGTCAACAAAAGCAATGATTCATGAATGATTATCAAATTGAAAACGAAATTCAGCAGTGGAAAGCAAGAAGCAGCTATTTTTACAAGTGGTGAAATGGAGCTAAATTGCAATTCGTGGCAATTTTTCCGCGTGCGTAAATTGCGATTACGGAAAAACTATAATGAAATGGAATGTTGTTTTGGGTTTGTTGGAAAGCTTAGGATCCTAGCTTTAAAATGACAGTAGATTTTCAGAAATAAAATCAAGATTTCAGAATGACAGATGGCGCTTTACAGATTTGGGATCAACAGGATGAACACAGGATTCTGTAATGCAGTTCTGGATAGGTTGGACTGAATGGAAGAGGGTTACTTTAAACTAAGATATTGGTTCATTACAGTTCTAGACTAGATACTCACTCCTAGTTTTGGAATGGAATGGAAATGGGTGCCGTCAAGATCTGGTCAAGGGATTGGGCTGTGGTTCTCTCACCACCGGACAGGTCTCAGGCACTGGGTCTGCGTTCAGCACTGCACAGTGGTCTGCGCGGCCTCTTATACTGGATCAAGTGGGACCTGGATACAGCTCTGCTTTCTCTGGATCTTGGTTCCAGCACAGGGTTCTTAGCTAGACGCACCACAGCTCAGCAAGGCTGGTGAATGGTTTGGTTAGCCCCCACGGAAGTTTTAGGGGTTAGAATCAGGTTGCAAAAGATTCTGAAGCCCTGCTGAGAAAGATTCTGCTTGTGAATTAGGCCTTTGCTTCAGGGTTCTAGAGCTTGGTTCTAGAGTCTGGATTCTAAGTTCTGGTCTCTGGATCTAGATCTGGAGTCTTCAGCAGCGAGCTGCGCCGAGAAATCGGTTGAAGAGTGGAATGAATGTGTCTTATCTGTCCTAAGCAGTCTCTTTTTATGTGTTTTCAAAGTGGGTGTGGAGGCTGATTCTACATGCCCAACCCCCTAAGGATTTGATAGGTTATAGAATTTCCTGTCGCCTGACTGGAGAAGGGAGTCGTGTGTCATCCTGTGCCATCAGGTGTCATGTTTATGGCTTAAGGAAAGAACACTCCCCTTTGCTTTTACTTAGAAAATCAATTTTTCGCAAGAAAATATTTCCCAGATATGTAATACATATACACATCACAGATTATTTAAGGTACATTCTTGTCCAACTCCGATCTTCCTAGGAGCTTTGGTTCAGAAATGACAACTTATTCGCGATTTTGGTGGGTTTTCCAATATTGTTTCTGCACCAAATTTGATACATGCATGCAGATCCTATCTGGGCATATTACTGTAAGTTCTTATGTTCATAGCAAAAACACTACAGCTGCAATATTGATAAATCCCGGAGTTTGGTCTCAGAACATCACCCGGCATCCAGCTTAGTCTTAAATTGTGAGTGAATTTTTCATTGTAACCATCTCAAAGTTGTACATTTTTGTCAGCTTGTTACAATATTTTAGAACCATTTTCCTTAAACATATATTTGGTGCAATGTTAAATCCACATCCGAGTCTGGTCCGCCCCCAGAGCTGGGTGAGTCAGATGGTCACATGGCCTGCCTGCTAGAGCAGTTGTTGACCAGGCACACCCAAATCAGCATATTCTATTCAGCTGAAAGGATCTATTGTCCGTTTTTCCTGCCAGCAGGGGAAATCTCCTCCTCTCACAACAGTTCTAATTAACATGTCCATGCGATATCCTCTCCTGTTGGTAGGAAGGACAAGGTGTGAAGGGTTCCCAGGGACAGCAAGCCTTTTGAAGTTGTGACTGCATCAGGTTACTTTCTGATCAATTGCAACTTAGTTCCTTGTTAAAAAAAAATACATTTATAAACTCACAATAAGCAACATATCTCTAAATCAAGTCTTTTTCAACAATGAAATCACTGTGTGGCACTGTATATGGCATTTTGATAGAATTCTCTTCTTTGGCATAGTTTGGGTTCAGTTGTTCAGTTTTTCAAAGAATATGGTTTTAAAACGCCTACTTCTGGTAGTGGTGAGTACCGGTATTGCATCCATTTTTGACAGCTGTCTTTACATCAGTATCTTTAAAATGGGATTTAGCTTGCTAGCATATGATTCTTGCTGACATTGTGTTGATGTGGATTCTTGCAGTAGAATAATGTGGAACACCCAACAAGAAGGTTGGATCTTTTTGGTGATTTGTGAGCCATGATTTTAGCACATTTTGACAATCAAGAAAATGGATTCCCAACCAGCTCTGTATTTCTTTTGGCAATCAGTATTGCTATTTCCAAGTGGTTTCAGGCTGCTTTGTGAATGGGCCAATGGTGGTTTTAGGCAGTGATCTCCTGTGCTCACTAAGATAGGCAAAAGTGTATGGCATCCTATCTTTCAGATTTTTACGGGGCATTTTTTGGCTGGTTTTGAGCGAGCAGCATGCTTTCCAGTGGCCATTCTGATGTTTCTGCTTCCAGCAATGCCTAATGATGTTGCAGGGCTTGGATGAGTGGGTTAAGACATCCCACAAGCCTCCCTCTTGCGATGGCAGTTGATCTTTCATCAATGGAACTCGGCAAGACTGTGATGTCCGCAACATATCTCAGCATTCCAAAATGGCAAAGTTCATCGTCTTTTCCTCCATCAGGGGTGGATCGATTGGTCCTCCTCGCCAGTCCTGATGGAAGTATTGAGCGATACCCCGGGCCCCTCGGATCTTTGCTCCCGGTCCCCGGTCATCCTCCTTGGTCAGTCTCCATGGTTCATCTCTCCTAGGATGACAAAGCAACAAGGCACCAACATATTCATAGACATTTCCCCACCATTATTAATGTAGTGGGGTGGGCATATACAATTTATAAATCAGGAGACATTTGCATTCTTATTAATGTATTTTATAGACTATATGAGGAATATTTTAGGGTTGAAATGTAGTGTATCTGGAGTGGCCCCCTCTGGGGTTCCAGAGGACTCCTCCAGTTGCTGCAGAGTGTGCCTGGGATGGCAACACTTTAGCTGATTAATATGGACCCACTTATCTTCCCCTCTGCCAAACTGCCCTTGGGGATGCAGATCGTGTAGGCAACTAGTGAGACCTTGTCTACAATTTCAAAAGGTCCCTTCCAGGTAGGCAGAAATTTCCGCTGTTTGGCCTGGTTCCTTTGGAAATTGTATAGATAGACCCGGTCTCCTACATTGTATTCTTTCCTGATAGTCTTCAAGTCATAGAGGGTCTTCATGCTATTGGCTGATCTTTCTAGATTTTGCTGAGCATAGGCAAAAGCATTTTGAAGGTGTTTTCTTAAATTTTCAACATACTCATGAGTTGTCGAGACATTGATCAATGTCTGCTCTTGGGTCCTGTAAAGCAGATGCTGGGGAAGCACCATCCTGTGTCCAGTCATCACTCAAACAGTGACATTTTCGTTGCAGATGAAGGGGTAGATCTGATGGCCATTAGGACAAGAGGTAATCGGATATCCCAACTTGGCCCAGAATCTGCCACAAACCTTTTTAAGATGCTCACAATGGTTTTGTTGTAATGTTCTACTGCCCCACTAGAGGCTAGCAGGGAAGCAATATGTAGCTTCCTTTTAACCCCAAGTATCTCCCACATCTTTGTTATTACTTCGCTGGTGAAATGGCTACCTCTGTCTGACTCAATCCTTTGGTGTAGTCCAAAACGCGAAAAGATGTGGTTAATCATCAGGGCAGCTGCTGTTTCTGCCTTGCAGTTTGGGGCCGGGAGACATTATACCCATTTAGTAAACAAGCATGTCACCGTCAACATGTACTTGTTCCCCCTAGAGGAGCGAATCACGGGCCCAATATAGTTGACTTGCAAATCTGACCATGGCAGTGTCATCCCCCTCTTTTGGAGAGGCACACGGCGTGTGAGGGATGTTGGCTGAAATTGTGCACACACAAGACACCCTTCAAGTATTGGTTGAGGTCCTGCCCCATGTGGGGCCAGTATGTAACCTCTCTTAAGATTTTAAGTATTGTATGAAACCCCCTATGACCGGCTGTGGCTGCATCATGGGCGTGACTTAACATCAGGCTACGAAAAGAGGTAGGAACCATCCACTGATCGTGGGCAGCTAGGGATTTCCTTATCAACAAACCATCTTTGATTCGGAACATTTTTGGACATTTCATCAACACTCTGAGGTCCTCTTTCCCTATGTAATCGGTATCCATCAGGGGACATTTCTAAGGGTCCTCAATGTGTTGGTAAAACTTAACAATTATTGGATCCCCTTTTTAAGCTGTAATCAAATCAGCATCTGGGGTCTCCTTACTCCATTGTGCAGTTGAAAGATCATTGTGAACATTTGTCTGGAACCTAGTGATAGCAGTGACCTGGATTTCCCCCAACAGGGAATTGATCTCTATTAGATCCCCTTGGATGGCCCCGGTTTTGGCCAGCTGATCAGCTAAGTCATTTTCAGTTTTGTCTGGTCCCTCTACTTTGGAATGACCCTTGATCTTTTTCCAGTAGATGGTCATCCCATTCGAGGTGACCAGATCATCAATATTTTGGATTAACTTCCCATGTTTCAAGGGCTTGTTATTAGCACATAGCATGCCTCTGGTTTTCCAATTAACCAGGTGCTCCACAAACCCGTTCCGTACATAATCCGAATCGATGATTATGACCAGTTCGTGGAGTTGATGTTGGATAGCAGTGAGGATGGCCTGATGCACAGCCATCAATTCTGCCACCTGACTACTTCGGGGACCAATTTTGTATCCAGCGGAGGGTTCTGGGGACTCATTCACCCATGCATTCTCTACGCCGGCCACCAGTTCTTTCTCCCCGTTGTTGTCAACATGGTACGAGCATCCATCCACATAGACAGTGGGCATTCCCTCACACTTGTCTTCTTCAAAGACTTTGTGTGGGGAATTAAGGTATGCCTCCATGTTGTCCTTGATTTTTAGACTTTCGTCCTTGAGACAGTTTTCTCTGGCACAATCATGCAAGTCAGCCAG
Organism: Ambystoma mexicanum; assembly: GCF_040938575.1. Classification (NCBI taxonomy): domain Eukaryota; kingdom Metazoa; phylum Chordata; class Amphibia; order Caudata; family Ambystomatidae; genus Ambystoma; species Ambystoma mexicanum. The sequence goes on from NC_090937.1 coordinate 108,004,017, forward strand.
ACCTTGCGCGAGGGGACTCTTCTTGTTTTAGCCATATCTGACCTCCACAGGAAAGCCTTGCATTGACAGAATCCAGGAAGTAATTCGGGAATTACTAAAATTTCCGGCCCGGATTCTTTCACTTTGGACATATTGCAGAGACTGGTGTGGAGTCTCCACTATGATGTGTTCCCCCTGGATAAACGGGCGGTAATTCTTCAATGCCCACACCGTTGCCAGGAGTGCCTTCTCACAATCGTTGAATTTTTCCTCCACAGAGTATAAAGTTTTACTCACATAGGAGATTACTTTATTGACCTTGTCATGCTTTTGGTATAATACTGCAGTCAAGCATGTATTAGAGAACCCTGTCTCCAAGAAAAACTCCTTGTTTCTGACAGGGTAAGCTAGGCAAGACGCTTGTGAGAGGCTTCTTTTGAGTTGTCTTACTGCCTCGCCTTGTTCTGGACCCCATTCCCACTTGACCACCCCTTCAAGAGATGAATCAGGGGTCTGGTGATCTCTGCGTAGCCCTCAATGAACTTTCTGCTGTAATTAGTCAGTCCAAGGAGGCTCCTTAGTTCCCGCAGAGTTGTGGAGTCTTTCAGTTTCTTAAATGCTTCCACTTTCTTTTCCTAGGGACAGAGACCCTGAGGAGTAATCTCATGCCCCAAAAAATGAACACGGGTTCTACACCACTGTGCTTTCTGAAAGGAAAGTTATGCTCCGGCGGCCCTCAACTGGGTCAGAACATAACGGATCTCCGCTATATGTTCCTCCACAGTTGAGCTTTTGATAAGGACATCATCTACATAAGCCAGGTTATCCCTCTCACCCAGGTTGGGCATGGCCTTATGTAGGAAAATATTGAACTCATTACCGGAGTTGAGTTACACGGTCCAGTATGCATTTGTCAGGTCTATTGCATTGAATACCTGTGACCCCTGGATCTGGGCCAGCCCTTGGTCAATGTAGTGAAGAGGCCATCAGGAAGTATGGACCCGTTTGTTGAGCTCCCTAAGGTTGGCGCAGAGTCTCCACTGGCCGTTTGGCTTCAATATCCCCAGCACCGGATTATTGAAGGTGCTGTGGACTGGGCGGATGATCCCGCGGGACTCAAGGTTCTTAATTATTTCAGTAAGGGATTCCATTGATGCGAGAGGCAAGCGATATTGCTTCACAAACACCGGAGTCATGCCCGGGTCTGTGGGAATTTTTGTTGTGTGGATGTCGGTGTTAACACAGTCATATGAGTCCACCGCAAAGAGATCTTGAAAATCCAAGAAAACATGTTTCAGCTTTTGCTTCTGCTCCAGAGTCACACAGGCAACAGCTAGGTTCACTCTCTCTTCAACCATCTGCCTGAAGCCTGGAAAGACTTCTGGTTTCGCTATCTCAGCGGCCTCCTCCAGCAGATGGAGAAGTCCCTGGTCAGAATGCTGATTTGGACTGGTGGCTTCAGGTGGGAAAGGCAGCCCTCATGGACATGAAAAATTACCTCATCCCTCCTGAAGTCACAAGTCACATCTTCCTTACCATAAGGGCAGGAAGTGTACACCAGGAAGTTCCCCCCATGCCGGGTAAAGATCCTGTCTGGTGTTGTATTGTCATCACTGTCACTGTCAAAACAGTCCTTGGGGATTGGTCCTAACAGTTCATTTCCTAAATCAATGGAAAAATGTCAGTCATCAAACGCCATTCCAATAATGGTGCCTGCTGTTATCCACCTCTATTGGAATGGTATCATGTTCTATATTGACTAATGGTGTTGGGTTTACCCCCAACCCTTGCTGTTGGAGAGAAGCATTTAGATGAATATAAGCATCAGGGTTTTTCAAGTTTTGTCGTCTTTTAACTTTCACTTCCAGGGAGAATTGTCGGGTCCTTTCTGGGATGGTGACTTCCTCTCCAATCTGAATTTCAACTGCATAAGGCAGCAGTTGAGCTGACCTAAATGCTTTCTCTTGGTCATCAAAGCCCATGGGATTATCCACTAATCGGGACTAATGTTTGAAGTTTATTAGGTCCAAACTAATGGCAAAGCGATTGAGAATATCACTGCCTAACTAAAAGGCGGCAGTGACGTCTCGCACGACCCAACGATTATGGAGTATGCTCTTGTTGCCAATGGAGATTTTGAGCATATTGTCATGATGCCTACCTCCAAGGAGCCAGGTCCGACCCAGCAACCCAAGAGGCAGGCATCATTCCCCCCAGGGAAGTGCCAGCGGGCCCAAGCTGGGGCCCTTTGGACACAGTCCTGGCGCCTTAGGCACCAGGCTCATGTTGGACCCCTGTCCTGGCGCCTTAGGTGCCAGGCTCATAAAGCTAGACATGTGTTCAAGTGTTTTAATGTGCACCTACCTGATGCAGACCATGCTGCTACATCCAGGCCCTCTTGAGGCCTGAATGGAACTACTTTACCTGTGGGACTACTTTCCACCTGGGTGTGGTCGGGGAAGGATACATACCTGATCGGTGGAAGGATACATGCCTGGAACTTCTTCCAAAGCTATTTAAACCACGCCCGATCAGCAACTCACGCTTCGCGTTGTTCTGCTCCTTGCAGCTGGACGCTCACCGTGTCAGCTCCTGCATCTGGACTTCAGCCACGCCTGTCAGCATCCTGGGTCACCTGCAAAAGGAGATAAGAGAGAATTGGGGAGAAAGAAGACCTTACCTGCTAAAGCTGCATCACGGGGACATCACACCGACGATCCTGAAAGGGAAGACATCATTTTAAAAGCATTTCACTTCGATCGCTGCAGCGCTGCATTTCACTCACCTTTCCTGGGCGCCTCCATCTTCAGCAGCGATCATCCGGATCCGCACCCACTTCCCAGAGCCTAGAGAGAAAAGACAAGAAAACCAGGTGAGAGAAGGAAGGGATATAGGAAAAGCTCACTTTCCTTCTAAGACTTACCTGTTGGGCCATTCCCATTTCATTTCGGTCCTGCTGCTTCCTGGCATTCCGGACCCCAGCCCCAATGGGGAAAAAAGACAAAGACATTGAATGAGCGAATGCAAGGACATTACCTGAATGCTCATCCGGAACTTACACTTCGGGTCGGCGCCATATCTCCGGCATTCCGAACCCCGGCCCCTAAGGGGAAAAAGACATAAGCATTAGCGCTTGCTGCAATAAGACAATGAACATTATTATTAAGCTTGAACTTTTGAACTTGCAACAGAACTCTTACAGCGCCTCACCTGAATAGTCAAGCTTATTTTGAACTCCCATCAAACCTCAAACCAGTGAGGTAACTGGGTTTCAACGCTCCCCTGCATCAGAAGCAGGATGGAGGACTCATCCTTCCAGACCCTAAGGGGAATATTCCTGCGAGCCAGAAAAGCCAGAGTAGAGGGGCCCTTCCTGTCCATCATCAGAGTCCTGCGTTTCACCATTGAAGAAGCATCAGCACTCGAAGCCAGACCTGCGCCTCCGTGGGAATCAGGTGAGCGTGACACATATAACTGCTTGGCAGGAGGTGTTTGGAATTGGGTGCTTCCAGATCCATTTCCCATTTGTCTATAAATTTGAATGTGGGAATGGTTGGATCTTTTGGGAGTTGGCGGAACATGGCTTCGTTGATGAAGCTCTTACCTTTGTTCACACACACTCGAGCGAGAACAGAGTCCTTCCCATCATTTAACTGAACAGGGATGAACAACTGCTCTCCAATTTGCTGAATATCAGCCAGGCTCTGAGCTGATTTCTCATCTTTCTGGACTATAGGAGTGGGAATGTCTGATTGTGGATTGGTAAAGAATTTCAGAGTGTTTTCTTCCAGTGTGGAATACCACCTTAAACTGGAAGAAAGGTCGATTTTCAGAAATAGAGAGGACCCCCCCATCACCAGTTTGTTGTCCTACTGCTATTACTGTCACGTCTGGAATTTGGTTGTTCTGGCAGAGAAATTCTACTTGGTCAGGTTTTTGTTCAACCATGTGGCATGTGCCGTTTAAACTAACATGGTTGACACTCTGTTTTAATTTTATTGGTCGGCTAATCTGGATCCAGAGGACCTTGTTTACCCAATCTATTAGGGGTGACAACCTTCTCAGGAGGTCATTCCCAAGTAAACAAGGGGTGCCTTCTGGAGTCACTACTATGACCGGGTGTTTCACCTTGTGTTGCCCCCAATTTTAATGTCCAAATCTGCAGTCCCCTCAACGGGAATCTCCTTCCTGTCAAAGTTCTGAAGTTGTCCAGGAAGAGTGGTGAGAGGAATTTGGTATTTCTCCCCCATTTTGAATTTAATTCATCAAAGGCCTTTCTGGACAGAAGGGTAGGTTGGGATCCAGTGTCCATCAGTGCCAAAATTGTGCCCTGCCCCTGTACTTGTACCGGGACATAGTATCTTCCCTCCTTTTCCGCAAGGGGGCACAGATAATGCACATTTTTGGACAACTGGTGGGCTAATTTTCTGGTTTTGGACATGGAGAGAAGAGATTTGGGCAGAATTCTGTGGGAGTCTTGGGAATCTGAAAGAAAAAAGTTGTCAACTAGAAATAGGAGAAGTTTTGGGTTCCCTTAGTTTCAGTTCTGGGCAGCCCCCCCTTTTTGGAGGCAGTCACCAGGATGGGTTTGAACCAAGGGATTTTCTTGCTGTTGGTTCTGGGATGGGATGATGGGTGGCACTAGCTCAGACCCCACATCTACCCAGTCTGGATGTGAATCCCTTGGGACCCATTTTTCTTTGGGAGGATTTCCCCCATCTCTGAAGGAGAATATTCTTTTCCCAGGATCCTCTGAGGACCCCTCTCCTTCAAATTGGAAGATCTGTACCTCCTCCTCAAAGTGGGTCTGTTTGGGTCCTTTGTTTCTCCTACCCCCCTCTGCTCCCTGGGTGGCAGACTTTCAGGGGTAGGAGATTTTGTTTCCGGTTCCTGGGTTTCCAGGGACTGTTTACAAGTGGGGAAGGAAGCTTCCTCCAAGGCTTTACACCCCCCTTCCACTTGTGCCTCCTCCCTGGGAACCAGTGGGTTGTCGGGGTGCTGCCCCATCATTGTTCTGGAGCACCAGGTCCAGAGTTTGGGGCATTCTGCACCGGCATGCACATCTGGGGGTTCTGCTGAGCCCTCAGCATGCGACCCAGATCCTGTGCCATATTTTGGACCTGGCGCTCTAACTGCGAAACCCGCTCAGGCTGATACGGGGTTCTGTTTTCTCCCCTGGGCTGATCCCGGGAAGGGTAGCTATCCCTTCTCTGGTAGTACCCCAGGTTGGGAAGATTTGAGTACCCCTCCACCCTTGGCCTCCTCTCTCCCGGATTAGCTGGTCTAGACTCAGGGAATTGGGGAAAGAGGATGGATGATTTTGGGGTTGGAAGTTGGGTGGATACCTGGGGAAAAAGTTCTGCCCAGGGTTTGGTGAATTTCTGCCCTCCTGGGGGAAGTTAGGAGGGAAGTTCCCTGGGTTAGGTGCTTGGTTGTATCCCCCCCCCCTTGGGCTGGAGGAGTCCACACAAAACCTAGGATGGATCGAATTCCCTTGTATCGGGGACTTACATAGTCAGGGGAGTGAGGGACCCCATTTGTGGGACTACCTCCTTGGCCACTGTCTGTGACTGGCCCGAGGGCCTTCTGGGCTTGGAATTATTCTGTGTAGGCAGGTTTATAGGCCCCCCATCTCCAAATCTAAAATGTGGGCAACCTTTACCTCTGCCACCTTGGCAGCAGCAGGGGTGCTGTTTGGTTTGGGGCTTTTCTGAGCATTACTTTTATTTTCTATGGGCTTCTGCACCTCATAGATTCGGGTGGCCTGTTCAATGACCCAGTCTAGTGATCTTTTCTCATGAAAATCTCTCACTAGCTGGGTCATGATGTATTTGGGCAAGGCATGGAAAAACGCATTAACGCATTCTTTGCTATCCGTGCGCACCCTTTTGGTAGTCTGTGCAAAAGCATGCTTCAACTCCTGCACAAATTCTTGTCAGGCCTGATCCTCCCCACATTACAAATTGTAGGCTGCCTTGCAAGCCTCTTGGGGATTTCTATGAACAGAAAAGTGCTTTAAGATGGCCGCCCTATATGTGGACCATCTTGAATGGTTTTGGTCCTCCAGCCCAGCAAAGAAATTGGAGTATTCTGGGGAGAATGTCGATTTTACGTACTGAATGCAGCTACTGCTGTCTTTCAAATGGAAAGTCTCCATCATTTGCTCAAAGAGCTCCAAGTGTTCCCCAACAGAATACTTGAAGTTCTTGTGATAAGGAGTGATGACGCTCCTTATTGCTTTGATCTGTTTTAAGGGGTCCTTAAGCAAGGCCCTTTTTGCCTTATTGGCCAAATTCCCCAACAGAATACTTGAAGTTCTTGTGATAAGGAGTGATGACGCTCCTTATTGCTTTGATCTGTTTTAAGGGGTCTTTAAGCAAGGCCCTTTTTGCCTTATTGGCCTTCTTGGTTCGGGTAACCCTGGTCCATTCATCCACAGACTCAGAAGCACTGCTCCCAGAGGTGCCTGTCTGATCTTCCAGGTTTTCCCAGATTCTGCGAGCCTGGGAATGGCTAGCAGAATGTGGGGACCTAGTCTCTTGTGTCCTGGGACGCTCAGAGGAGTCTTCAGATTTCTCCTTGCTACCCGGATTTGATGGGTACATGTCCACTGACCTAACTGGGCAGAGGTTTTCAGGATGCCCTTAGCGGGCCTACTCTCCCGGGATTCCCCACTAAACTTCACTGTACTTGGGTGCCCATACCCAGATGCCTGCCCATCCATTCCGGGGAGGGACTGGCCAATGAGCCCCATTAATCTGACTGGATAGTAATCTGCCGTCCTGTGGCCCTGGGCTCATGTGCGCCAGGGGCCATGATGGTGGCAGAGACCAGGGACTGGGAGAGATGGAGGCATTTGGTACTAGGGCTCCTGAGGTTATGCTCAGTTGTTTCCCTTTCCCAGCGAACCTCATCTCTATCAGACATGCTCCCTGTTGCCATGCAAGAGCCTGTGCTTTCATCAGTTGCCTATTTGCCATATCTTGGCCTTCAGCACATTTGTCCTGTATGGCTCCCATATATAAATATAAATATGCTGATATCCTGACAATCTTGTTGTGCTCATCCTTGGCCTTCGGGCCATATATATTTCACTCAGGGCCACGTGTAAGGGACCCTGATCTCTCCAGATATCTAATCCAGTTGCAGTGACCTGTTGTGTGATTGCCTGCAGCCACACATTCTGGTCCTGCTCAGTCCATTCACCTCTCACAAACAACTTATGCAAAAAGTGCTCTCTAGCTATCTTGATATCTACCAATGTTGTCATTCTGGAAATTGATTTCCTTCCTGATTTACAGAAGTTTGTTATTTTATTTTGCAAAACAGACTGTTTCCTGATAGCGTTCCTTTTTGAGGGGTGCTTTTACAGCGTAATACAGCGTGGTAGTCCAACAGGATTTATGTATCCTATAAATTAGCAGACTGTATTAAGCTGCACAAGTGGTAGATCTAATCCAGAATCCCCGGCTACCGAGCCCGCAATCTGTAAGTGACTTCAATGCAGCTCTCCAACTAAGTCAATGCCTAGTCTGTGATGCCCTATGGAAGCCCTTATTGATATATTTATTTATGTCAAAGTTCTTTAAATCTGGATTGAACACTTATATAATCCCCCTCTCGTTGAATCCCTCTGACCTCACTGAGCCAAGAAGTAGGTTTGTTTTGCAAAGTAAAATGTTTATTCGAAGAATTAAACAAAATATATACATATATCACACTTTTATGAATAAAATAATATTTGAAGAGCGCACTTATGAATATGGACAGAAATCAACAATGGGTAATATTACAAAATTGACACTCTCTTTAATCACTTATGGAATATGGATATGAAGGATACTGTAGCAGAGAATACTTTATGTGATTCAAGGAAATGCAATAATGGGAAGGAATGCAACACAGAATCAATCAAAAGATAATATGGTCACTTTTCCCCTGTGACTACTCACTCCCCCCCCCTATGCAATATGAAGAGATGGAAATGAAGGGCACACAGGTTTCAGGAATACAATCAAGAATTCAGTTCAATCCCAGTTCCCCCAGAAAGCTTAGAGAAACAGGTATGATTTTAAAACAGGCAAAACTACTTTTAAATGTTTTTGCAATGAAAAGGAAATCTACTAAATTGATTTTAATTCACTAAAAGAGATTCAGGATGAGAGAAAGTTACTTGAGATTGGTTCAGATCAACAATAGCAATGATTCATGAATGATTAACAAATTGAAAACAAAATTCAGCATTGGAAAGCAAGAAGCTGTTATTTTTACAAGTGGTAAAAAAAGGGAGCTAAATTGCAATTCGTGGCATTTTTTCTGCGTGCGTAAATTGTGATTACGGAAAAACTATAATGAAATGGAATATCGTTTTTGGGTTTGTTGGAAAGCTTAGGATCTTAGCTTTAAAATGACAGTAGATTTTCAGAAATAAAATCAAGATTTCAGAATGACAGATGGCGCTTTACAGATTTGGGATCAACAGGATGAACACAGGATTCTATAATGCAGTTCTGGATAGGTTGAACTGAATGGAAGAGTATTACTTTAAACTAAGAGATTGGTTCTGTACAGTTCTAGACTAGATACTCACTCCTAGTTTTGGAATGGAATGGAAATGGGCCCCATCAAGATCTGGTCAAGGGATTGGGCTGTGGTTCTCTCGCCACCGGACAGGTCTCAGGCACTGGGTCTGCGTTCAGCACTGCACGGTGGTCTGCGCAGCCTCTTAGACTGGATCAAGCGAGTCCTGGATACAGCTCTGCTTTCTCTGGATCTTGGTTCTATCACAGGGTTCTTAGCTAGACGCAACACAGCTCAGCAAGGCTGTTGAATGGTTTGGTTTGGCCCCGTGGAAGTTTTAGGGGTTAGAATCAGGTTGCAAAAGATTCTGAAAGCCTGCTGGGAAAGATTCAGATGGTGATTTAGGCCTATGCTTCAGGGTTCTAGAGCTTGGTTCTAGAGTCTGGATTCTAAGTTCTGGTTTCTGGATCTAGATCTGGAGTCTTCGGCAGCGAGCTGCGCCGAGAAATCGGTTGAAGAGTGGAATGAATGTGTCCTATCTGTCCTAAGCAGTCTCTTTTTATGTGTTTTCAAAGTGGGTGTGGAGGCTGATTCTGCACCAAAGTTGATACATGCATGCAGATCCTCTCTGGGCATATTACTGCAAGTTCTTATGTTGATAGCAAAAACACTACAGCTGCAATATTAATAAATCCAGGAGTTTGGTCTCAGAACATCACCCGGCGTCCAGCTTAGTCTTAAATTGTGAGTGAATTTTTCATTGTAACCGTCTCAAAGTTGTACATTTTTGTCAGTTTATTACAATATTTTAGAACCATTTTCCTTAAACATATATTTGGTGCAATGTTAAATCCACATCCCAGTCTGGTCCACCCCCAGAGCTGGGTGAGTCAGATGGTCACATGACTTACCTTCATGCTAGAGCAGTTGTTGACCAGGCACACCCAAATCAGCATATTCCATTCAGCTGAAAGAATCTATTGTCTATTTTTCCTGCCAGCAGGGGAAATCTCCTCCTCTCACAACAGTTCTAATTAACATGTCCATGAGATATCCTCTCCTGTTGGTAGGAAGGACAAGGTGTGAAGGGTTCACAGGGACAGCAAGCCTTTTGAAGTTTTGACTGCATCAGGTTACTTTCTGATCAATTGCAACTTAGTTCCTTGTAAAAAAAAACACATTTATAAACTCACAATATGCAACATATCTTTAAATCAAGTATTTTTTAAAAAATGAAATCACTGTGTGGCACTCTATATGGCATGTTGATAGAATTCTCTTCTTTGGCATAGTTTGGGTTCAGTTGTTCAGTTTTTCAAAGAATATGGTTTTAAAATGTAGGCTTCTGGTAGCGGCGAGTACCGGTATTGCACTCATTTTTGACAGCTGTCTTTACATCAGTATCTTTAAAATGGGATTTAGCTTGATAGCATATGATTCTTGCTGACATTGTGTTGATGTGGATTCTTGCAGTAGAATAATGTGGAACACCCAACAAGAAGGTTGGATATTTTTGGTGATTTGTGAGCCATGATTTTAGCACATTTTGACAATCAAGAAAACGGATTCCCAACCAGCTCTGTATTTCTTTTGGCAATCAGTATTGCTATTTCCAAGTGGTTTCAGGCTGCTTTGTGGATGGCCCAATGGTGGTTTTAGGCAGTGATCTCCTGTGCTCACTAAGATAGGCAAAAGTGGATGGCAGCCTATCTTTCAGATTTTTACTGCGCATCTTTGGCTGGTTTTGAGTGAGCAGCATGCTTTCCAGTGGCCATTCTGATGTTTCTGCTGCCAGCAATGCCTAATGATGTTGCAGGGCTTGAATGAGTGGGTTAAGACATCCCACACTACTAAAACTTAGCAAATAGAATGTGCATTTCTGACCCAGTCACAAATTATTGCAAAGTGGACACTGGCTAAACAACCAGTTGGCCACTGACCATGACTCACTGACTGTTAAATACCAATGCACAAGGCCATTGAGTCATGGTCTTGCAATGGGGGACAATTGCATGGTACTTAGCTTAGACACATATAAAAAGAATAAAGTTTAGTACTATAGGCGGAGTGAGCAATGGCATAGAAAGCCCCTTGGAATTAAGTGGGGAAAAATTATTCAGTTAAGCTGACATTCGGGGGATGTTTTAATACAACAATATGCAAAAAACCTTTGAAATTTGGCAATTCTTCCAAGAAAAGCCACCTAAATTCTAAGCCTTCTCCATTGACCAGCCAATGAGCACCTTCACGACTTCACAGATGACAGCATTGATGACATTGCAGATGGCATCATGTATGGCATCACTTATTACATCAACAATGACATCATTGGAAGGTAGAGCACACTGAGTTCATCACACACAAATTCACTGATGTCATCTAATCAAATATCATGGGAAAAAATGCACCAGCATAAAACGTTTTCTGATTGATTTTGAGACATATATCAAACATATTCTATAAGCGTATGTGTGGTGCATGCTAATTGGCTAGTCATGTGCCTTGGTGGGCCTTGTGTTGTTGCCAAAAGCCATGCACAAGGCATTGTCGCCAGGAACATGGCCAGTGGTCCACGGAGTTGCTTTGTGGAGAAAGTGCCCACTGTATCTGGTTGTACGTCAGGTCCAGTGGCTACTTTGAGGTACTTGGTAGTTCACAGACCATAGCTAGTGATCCAGGAACCCACTAGCGGGTAGAGTGGCGACTGGAACAAGCCACAGGCCAGGCATGTGGTCTAATATGGGTGCCATTATGTGGCATTGGGTATTTTCGAATGTGGACAATGATTACATCACCGATTACAACATTGTTGACATCATATAGGATATCATGGGGGAACTACCTGTAAGAGTAAAACAAATATTGTGCTCTAGTTTACATTGAAGACGTCTGTGATGTCATTGGTGTGCTCATCGGCTACACAACAGGGTGCTTAGAGTTTACGTGGCATTGAATCCAAAACATTCCAAATCTCCAGCATGTTGTTGTGTTCATTCATCGCCGTAACGTCGCTTTGTCTAAGGATTTTTAACTGAATATATACATATGCCATGTTAGCTAACAAAAAACACATGCGACAACACTACGGAGTAACCCTCCCTATAAGCTTCTCTCTGGTTCAGAGCCCTTCAGCAATGCACTGTGGGTATACAAATGCAATTTGAGCACCAGGAAACTGTCTATGTTTTAGATGTGGACACTATTTTATACTTAGCTTCATCACACCAAAACAGACAGTACTCACGGACAGAGACAACCACACACATATTTTACTCTCCCTAAGAATCATCATTGTTATACAGTCTGAAAATGTCCTGATTGCAGCTTTAGGGTCTTTTGAGCAAATACCATCAAAGTTATGGAGGGTTTAAAAAAATGAATCAGAACAAAACCCTTCCACCTAAAATGTAAAAGTAAAATAGGCCATTTGAGCTAGCCAGGAACACATGCCACAAGATAGCATAGAAGTTCACCTCCAGTTCAGAGCAACAGAGCAATTCGCGTGCAAATACGCTGGTTTATTTGCTCCAGTATCCTGATTTGGTCTTATAGGGCAGCAATATATCAATCGGAAACAACCTGCTCTCAAGGAAACAGCCAGCCACACCCATAGTTTACCCTCACTAGAGATAATCACCATGGCACAGTCTGACACCCTTGTGTTTTGAGCTTTGGGGAACATTTAGCAACCACTGTTTATGTTATGGTAGCTGTTATAGCTGACATGTGAGAGTAGAATAGGCCATTATTGCTAACGCACTGCACATGCCATCCCCGAGGTTTCTGGTCAAGTTCAGAGCTAATGATCAATGTACAGTAGTTATGTGAACTAGCTGAAAATCACACATTGTTTCTGAAGAAAATTGTCTTGTCCTATGCAGCCGTACTATTTTATGTATAGCTGTACATCCCAAGACAAAGATCTCTAAAGGAGGCAGCCAACCACAAACGGTTCTCCCCCTTCTCTGGGATTAGTAGCATAGTACAGTCTAACATCTTTGTGATTGGAGGATTGGGGTATGTTTAGCAAACACCATCAATGTTATGACTGCTTTGGAAAATGCATGAAAAGTGCTTTATTTTCCAAAGGAGTAGAACTTGTCACTGCAGCCATGTGTGGTGTGCAGAACACAAAACTTAAGTATGCATTGGGCAAGTCTTTCTCTCATGCCTATTGAATTCTGCGTAAGGGACACGACATTTGGCCATGCTCTGGGTTTAGGCGACACACCTTCAGTGTGCATTAGGCATAGTCTACAGCCATGTACAGGGAACACAATGCCAAGTGCATGGCCCTCACCATGCAGAGCAAACGCAACCATAGTGCCTGTTGCACAGAAAATCCCATTAGGAAATGCGCACCCATGTCAAGAGGATGACAAATGTGCACACTGTACCCACTGGAAAGAGCAAACACAATAACATTGACCTATGGAAACAGGCCCCAGATACGGCCTTTGGAACAGGAAACACATCCATAGTTTGCGCTGTTCCTTGCATGCATCCATATGCATTGGATAAGGGGACCTGTAGTCAGACAAGGTCCAAAGATCCAGATCTGTTTATGAAGATCCATTGCAAGATGCTCTTTCACATTTAAGGCCACCATTTCACATGTCCAACTCAGTCCATGGACCTCTTTGGGTCAAAACACACCCTACATTGCCGCCAGAGTGTCATTTTCCTCTTTTTTTTAATTAACTTGGGGGTCCACAGATGCTTTGCTGAATTTGTGCAGTCTATCTCAAAATCCATAATTGTATTGTTGTTTAAAACATATACATTCCTACACTCCTAGGCACATCAAAATGTTCCAATGGATTGCAGTATGTCCCACAAGGCTGCTATATGCACTTTTTCAAAGAAATGTCAGCATAGGATCCGTGCACATCTGCAGAGCATCTGTGGACAAATATGGCAGCTGCCTCAAAGAGGTTCAGAACAATCAAAGTTGTTTTCTTTCCTTGAGAAATCAAATTCTGAATTTGGACCTTGATTTACAAAACAGAACTGACATATATCCAAATTGGTTGGACCCAGTTTGACAAAATGTTTTACAAAAAACACTGGACAGATGTTCACTGACATACGTGAATAATGCATCTGTATACTTCCTGAAAAAGGGGTCATTATGTGACTCACAACGTAATCGTGGATTTCCTGCATGAACATACATTTTCTTATGTATGTGTTTTCCATAGTACATTATTTAATTTAAAGATGCACATATGAAATTATGCCTCACCATATTGTATCCATGCACAGAAGATGGCATTATTGGGGCATTTGAGGCTACATTTCCCATTTGAGAGCCAAAGCATGCAGGATTTCCTTTTGTAGGTTTGATATGATATAACCACGGGGATCGAACCTGTGGTGCTGTGGTCTTGCTTCCTGGGCGAGCGCGTTGCCCCTGAGCTATCCTCCCGAGTTTCTCTTCTGTTTGTCTAAATCACTCTTTCCAATATTTAGGGTTCATTCTATTTTAGCTCACTTCCGTCTTGAAAGTCTTAGGGGTTAATTTTCACTCAAGTGGTAATTGCTCGGAAGGTAATGGCTCTATTTTTCCACGTTCGTGTAAAATGGTCACTTCACTAGAATGTCACTCCTTTCCAAGCCATAGTGCAAAAAAATCAGTGACGCTTGTAAATTCCAGTTTAATAATATGAAATTATTATCACATTAGCAGAAGTTAAGAGCAGGGTCGGAGGGGGGCATAACATTGTCTCGGACACCAACGAAAAAGTGGCCCACAGCTGCAAATGGGAATGTATTCCTTTTGCGATGCAGTTTGAATAGTACCCAAAGGGGAGGTTTTTGATCAAATGCGTTGCCAATTGTGCATTTTAAAGAATATTTATTCAGCAACACTGGTGAAAACTATTAACCGCAAAGTGAGTTAACTCATCAAACTGGCCCACATTGGCCAAAAAAAGAGCCCCACTTTGACCCAAAAAACTGGCCCATACAAGCAGCCAGTCCGAGTCTGGTAAACTGTGCTATTCTGAACTCAAAAAGACAGGAAGCTCCAGGTCCGGACAGGATACCAGTTGATGAGAAATAAAATGAGTTAAGCGTCTAGTCAGCCGTTCTAACCAAATTGTTTCAATCAGTGGTTCAAACTACTAAATTTCCTGATTCTTGGCAAACTGTCTAAATAGTGCTGGTGTGTAAAAATAGGGGGGAGGGAGAAGCCTGGCAGTAATGCTTGAAAAACCCATGGTAATTCTATGAAATGACACATTAGCAGAAGTTAGGAGCGCTATTCTGAACTCAAAGATCAAAAAGCTCCAGGTCCGGACAGGATACCAGTTGACGTGGTTTAAAATGAGTTTGACGTCTGTTCACCTGTTTTACCCAAAACGTTTCAATCTGTGGTTCAAATTAATGAAGTTCCTTATTCTTAGCGAACTGCTGAAATAGTGCCTGTGAGTACAAAAAACAGGGAAGGGAGAAGCCTGGTAATTACAGGCCCATCTCGCTACCAGAATTGTTTTTGCTAAGGTTGTTTTAAATCAGTGGCAGGAGTGTGTGACCTCAAGAAAATTCTTCTCTCATCTGCAGGCTGGTGTCCAGCAAGGGATAAATACCATTGTTCAATGTTTCCCCCTGTCCCTTATCTTACACAAATATACAGTACTTAAGAGAATGATAGTGTATTCAGTCTTTGTTGATCTCCGGACCGCTTTTGACAGGCTTTTGACAGGCTTGACCCCCTAAGTTAGGACTGACATTTTTCCAGCATTAGTTTGTTGCCCATGATGCTGCACTTTTGGTAACATCGCCTACGGGGATCAGGCACTGTCTGCAATGTTTTGTCACCAATTGTTCCCAACTAGGCTTTACTCTAAATAAAAGCAAGACTAAAGTTTGGTTTTCAGAACAAAGAGACCTATACACCGTTCATGCCCTATGAAGGTAGATGGGATAAATCTTGAACAAGTTACTTATTCTGATTTACCGACACTGGGGCAAGGTCTGACAGTTAGAAAAAAAACAGTGGTGGTCTTAGAAAGTTCTTTATAGATCACAGAGAAAAGTCAGTGTCCCCTGCTACTAACATATATAAAATACAGACAGCATTGGCAACCCTCTATGGTGCAGAAGTATGGGAGTACATTAACTGACCGAAATTGGTGACTTTGGAGAACACGTTTTTAAAAATGCTATTGAGGTTGCTGTGAAATTTTCCAAATGCCCCTCTGCTCTTGGAATGTGCCCTGGAACCAATAGTCTTACAGATAACCTGTAAACCGGTGTTCTATTGGACACGACTCTGGGCAATGCCCTAGCTTGAGAAATACAGAGATGCTTTTATGAATTTACTTAATCATCCAGGTGGATCTTCAATTCCATGGGTGAACCATGTACAGCTTCAGCTAAAAGTGTTAGGCCTGAGTGATATGTGGAAGAAGTCAGAGAAGTTACCATGTTTATTATAGAGAAGAGAAAATCTGCTGTCAAACAGGTTGGGTATGGATCTCTTATACACTCCTGCTTAGGTTTACACATTGGACTTGAATATGTTCTCATGAAAACAGAACAAGGAGCGGAAAAGTATCTGGGCCTGATCTCCCCGCGTATGCCCACACACTGTTTCTGGAAGTCAAGCCAGGCACCCTTAGAACAGAAGCATTCACTAGTGACTGGAAAGCAAGCAAATCTGGGTCCTGTCTGGTGTGTGGTGCATGTTCAGAGACAATCATGCATATTCTGCTATTCTGCAAAAATTACGAGAACCTGAGATGAATGCATGTATTGCTTCTGTTCAAGAAAGCTGGTGTTAATCATGCCACTGAAGCTTTAGGTCTATGTCAGTCACGTGTATCAATTAATGACACATATTTTGTGGCAAGATGTATCTATTGAGCGGGTTTACGCAGAAACTCCTTGTCTGAACAATTGAACAATGGATGACCCTCATGAATTCTCTTTAATTTCTTATGATTTTTTATACATATATTTTTGCATGTATTGTTGTTTTTTGGGACCTTTTTATGCTTGTTTAATAAATGTGTATTTTTGAAGACATGTACAATATTTATTTTTATCATGTCGGATCTTGTGTGCTAAAGGCATAATGCCGAATAAACTCATGTGATGACGATGATGATAATACTTTTTGCACTACATATTGGAAAAAAAGTGTAAATGACTCCTCCTGCATCTGCAAATAACGTTTACCATGGATTCCTTTGCAATGTGACCCCTTTAGCAGGTGCAAAAGATAGGTGGATTCTGTAGTAATCAATTGCTTAAAATGCAAGGAAGAAAATTACATTCCTGAGTTGAAATAATTTCTGTAGGCGATAGGGGAATGATCAGAACAAACGCATGTTCCGTGCCATGCCTTCACTTCGCCTGCAAAGATGAGAAAAATTCCACGGATCAGAGAAAATGGTTATCTGTTTAGCACCTTGTTTTCCGATCTGGAAAACCTGGAAAAAAGACTTT
This sequence comes from Ambystoma mexicanum, assembly GCF_040938575.1. NCBI lineage: Eukaryota > Metazoa > Chordata > Amphibia > Caudata > Ambystomatidae > Ambystoma > Ambystoma mexicanum. Next base: position 108,020,970 of record NC_090937.1, read on the forward strand.
CAAATGACATTGAACATACATGGACGTTGCTCACCCATTATGATATTGTGTTTACTAATGGATTATTGCTGAGTATTTCTCTACCGTCCATCAGTTTGTGTCTTCTCATCTTTTTTTGGTACCGATGACTCCTTTGATTTATATATTCTCAACATGGCTACAGTTTCTTTCACTTAAACAATGTGTTTCTATATCAGTTCTTGAAATATCGATGTGTATATGTGTGTACTTGTCTATGTGTGTCTGTGAATACGTGGTGTATAGTTACATGTGTACATTCAATGCACAATATTAAATGCAGGTGCTGTGAATTTTGTGCTATGTTGAGTATGAAAAGTGGATGGAAATACTTTCAATCGAAAGGATTTTAATGTTGCAATGTGCATCCCGAAGCTACCCGCATTCTTCCTTTAAGGAAGGTGAACTAAAAGGAAGCTGCTATGTTAGCTCTGTGGGCTGAGGGTCAATCCTTCCTCCTTTCTCCCTCTTTTAAACCTCTCAGTGAAAACCGTTTCTTTTCCCAGCCTCTTCCGTGGTGTCATCTGTCACACCATGTGCCAGAACCTTCCAGCGCCCATCCGGCCACCTCTTACTCTGCTCGTGCAATTTTCAAGGCTCCTGGCTTGAATGACCTTTGGACAGTATAATGCATACCACAACCTCCCAATCATTTTGCATCTTTCTTCCTCTCTTCCTGCTTTGCACAATGAGTGTTTATTCTCAAGGCCCATCGTGCAGTTACACTGCACAGTCTGCCTTGCAAAGCAATGCTGTTCAGCTTTCAATTTTGCATTACTTTCTGAAACTGATCATGATCAGTGATAGAGTTAATGCGCCTGCTGCAATATTAGTAGACTGAGAGCCGGTGGCCTATTAAATCTATCCCAATCAATTCACCCCATTGGTAAGTGTTAGTAACCAATGTCACCCCTTCTTGACCCCAGTACAAAATGTTAGTAACCCATGTACTGCACAACAGACAGAATATGCTGCACACGTTCTTTAGCTTACAACCTCCCCTGGAGACTGTGCTGTCTGGGGTTCGAGGATATGTGGATACATGATGGGATAGAAGTTGATATGAAGCTTCTTGTGAAGCTCTGTTGGGGGCTGGTTCTCATGCCCAAAGTTGATTCCAAAATGTTTGCATGTAACCAATCTATTGGCACTCTGATTGATTAAAATGTCCTAATTACTTTTAATGAAGTATGTGCAGCCTTCTACCTAAATGCAGATGTCCCTAACATCTAATGCTTCCAATAACCCCAATGATAAGTACCCTCAAGCTAGATGCTCTTGCATTAATGAAAGATTTGAGATGACATTTCCATAATCACAATATAATATTATGGCCAATCATTCACTGGCACTTACCCTCCCATCTTCTCCTTATATGTGAACCTTACCATTCATCCTTGCTGTCTCACTCATCTTTTAGTCTTTATCCTTCCTCATTATCCACTGGGTCTGTCCATCATATCCTGAAAGTTATCTATTGCTGCTCTCTGTAAAAAATACATTTTGAATGTTATAACCCTGGAAATCTACAGACCCACCTGAAACATCCTGACCTTTAAAATGATACTGCAATTGTAAAACGAGCCACCATCCAGCTATAATGCCATTGAGAATCCCACTACACCTTGGGCGATTGCCAGTAGTATTTCCGCCAGTCTCAACGTATCAGCCACCTTCAATGCAATAGACTATACCACACAGAAGTATCATAATCACATCTCAAAAGATTATCTTCTATACCCAAAGCAATAAATCACCTGCAAATTGCAGCAAATCCATCGCCTCTGACACTCATACACCACTAAACTTTGCACCTTGATCTCCTCATGCTCTTGGCTATCCTGGGTTTTCCCACCTCACGCTTGTCTCTGTACTCTTCTTTTTAATATTTATGTTAAACTGCTTGCTAACCTGACAAAAATCTAATCTTCAATCTTCACTTTTGTCCATGCACATATTTTACTCTTATTTCCTTTGATTTGCATCATGATGCTGGTGCACTCCATCATGTGAGATATTGTCATAGTGACATTGACATCTATATGAAAAATAAATAGCAATTTGACAGCAGCACTATATCAGAAATGCTCTTCCTTCCCAATCCCACCTCCTCACTGCCCTTCATCTTTTGTAAATGCAACCACGGTGAATTGTTGAAGATCCTCCACTAGTCTCAAAGATCTGCATCATCAGAGTAATGTGCCAGAAAAATCTGTCCCTCATTCCTCTGGCCATCAAAGTTGCCACTTCCATCATCTTCAATTTAAGAGCCATCACACACATTTCCCCATGCTTCAACTACCAAAGAATGTCATCCTTTTAATGATCAGAATCACTGCTCTCTGCACTGGTATGCTTACCTCATCCAAGCATAAGCCTTAAGACATCAAAAATCGCATTATCCAAACTTCTCCGATATTATCAAAGCATGACCGCCTAAATACAGGCCTCAAAGTAGCACAATGGCCCAAGATAATGGAACTATCCAAGTTCAGGCTCATTTGATATGCTCACAGAGCACTTCATGGCAAATGGCAAGTCCATTGGAGTAATACATGGTCTCCCTACTAACCCACACTCTATGATCAACTTAATTTTATTTGATGTCCTTACCTGTTTTTGAGCACCTCAGAATGGTTCCTGTGCACCCTCAAAGACCTTAGCTACTGTTTGGAATAACCGTGTGAAATTAGGAGCTAACTCCTACCACCCTTGATTTGATATAATATGTTATTTATAACACGCTTAATACCCAGAGGTTTCTAAGCGCGGACCTGGGGTGCTCCGTGGCATATTGCTTCCAAGGCGAGCACATTGCCGCTGAGCTATCCTCCCTTACTTCAGAAGAAGACTCTAAAAGCCCAATTTAAGAAAGTGTTTTGCTTTGTAAATCAGGCCCCAAGACTCAATTACCTTGAAGTTAACCATGGTGGTGTGACTGGTGATATATTAAAACTCAAGTATATAAATTATAAAATCATATTTACAGAAATAATGTTAGTGGAAGTGATGTTAAGTTTACGGCTCTCCAACATAAAATCAAAACCATCAAAATTGCATAGAACCTTAACTCAACCTCCACATTACTTCCCATTCCCTTCCAAATGCAATGTCTGATTCACGAATGTTGTCATCAATGGAATTTCAGATGATAATAAATAAGACATCACGAAAGACATTTGCGTCGAAACCATGGTGATATCCTAAATCTCACCCACCTTCCAAGGACTGCTCATGTTCTTACATGTGCACTGGAAACTTGTGATTGCCAATGCTTTTGTAATGACATGTGGTGAAAATTATGAGGTTTCATTGAAGTTTTTTTTTTTTTAAATGATCTATTATAGGCTTTAATTGTGTACTTTATAATGTTAACTTTAGTTTAATCAAGTATTTTAAGTAATTAGATATATCAATCAGGCTAACTAACACCTATGTCATGAGGATATTGTGCCTGTAGCAGGGCCTGCAACCTAACTATAACTGGGTACACCTTAGCTGCCTGCACTAGGCACAGTACTTTCAAAGAGGCCACTCAATTTAGGAGGTGTGTCTAGGGCATGTCCTGCAGCTTCTCACAGGAGCATTACCTTTACCTAATGTCAGCAGCTCCAGTGTGGTGAAACCATGTTCCAGCTACTATATTTTTACTTGCATTACCCAATCCACATTTTGTAGCATGACCCGTGGGTTGTGCACTTGGGACATGGCCCTAGACTTGCCCTGGGTGCATTACACTTACCTGCACCACAGAGTGAGGCATTCGGCCATGAACATTCCATGTGGAGAATGTGCACGTGGCATGGTCTGAGGCATGCTTCAGGTGCAATACCTCTGCTTCAACTACCCATAGGGCATGGCCACAGAACTTGCAACCTGGGCATTGGCCTGTGGCCATGCCCCATGTGCACTGCATCTACCAGCAGTACCTAGAAGGCCTGGCATCTGGCCATGTACATAAAGTTGCTATCACTTTGCACAGGATATGATTCCATTCTCCCAGCACACCATCTCTACCAGGGATGTAATTTCACCAAAATGGCAGGGGTAGCGGAAGTCCCATCATACGACGCTTGACCTATAATGACATCACAGGAAGAGATGTAATTTGACCCCACACCAAGTGACATCACAGGGAGTGATATCACATGACCTTCAGATGTGTCTAACCTCCGTGTTTCCACCCAGAACATCCGCACACACACTTACATTCCTACTCATTCACCCACCAGTCACTCACTCATACACCTTCTCTTACATCCACTCTCAGTGCATTCTCCACACAGGCACACACACACCCACCCAGAACATTCAAACACACACACACACTATCACATTTCTTCTCATTCACCCACCACACACTGACACATAGCACATACATATATCTGGCACGCCCTTCACACATGCAAAATACACATCAAATGTTTTTTTTAAAGCCTTCTTATTTTCCAGCTCGGTCCGTCTCTCCGGGCACTCTCGGCTCCACCGTACTGCTCACAAACAGGAACCAGGAAGCTGGAAGAGCTTCTTCGTTCCTATATATGAGCCGTGAGGAAGCTGGAGGAGAAGGGGTTGGAGCTGAACGTGGCATGTGACACCTGCCACATGTCATGGTCAGCTCACCCTGCTGAGCGTTTTCTTCTTGCGCTGCAAGCCCCGGTCCAGCCTTCAACCTGATGGGTGAGAACTAGACCCTGGTCACCCAGACCTGGTGTGGTGGGGTCCCTGGTATTCTAGCGTACAGGAACATCCATTTAATAAAAATAAAACAAAGTTTATTTTTTATTTGTTTAATATAGGGGTAGCAAGGGAGACCACAGGGGTAACAAGGGAGACCACAGAGGTGGTGGCTGCGACCCCAGATGACCCCCAAATGACATCCCTGATCTGCACAGTATAACCTGCAGGCCATTCCTTTTCTGGTGTGCATGTAGGCCACGGCCTGCATTCAGGTCTTACGACCAAGCTATTTCCACCTGCAAGACCATCACGGAGAAAGGAGAAGAATTTTTTTTTTTCTGGGAGCTTCCTGGTGAGAGAGAGAGAGAGAGAGGCTGCTAGCTGCCTGAAAGGTGTGGGCTGCCCTGTGTAGCTGTCTATGGAGGCTTTTCGGCTGGGCTGGAGAGCGGTGCAGCTTCAGAGGGGTTTCCTTGAAGGCCATATTTTGAATCTGGGCCAGTGTCCTGGCAGAAAATGACTGAATCTTGCTTGGCTGCAAGAAGGACCTGGTGAGTTAAAGGTGAGACACTGATTCTGAAAGTCAGAGAGCTCAGTGTGAGTATACATAGGTCAAAAATCAATTAGGACCCCTTCTGCAGGGTATTTTGATTGGCAAGGTGTCCGAGTGGACACGGAAGGCAGAACTTTTTAAAATCTTTCTGGTACCAAGGGATTAACAAAGTACCCAGAAACCAAAGTATTAGCTGCAGGTTTCTTCATTCATGCAGAGGGTGTCAGAATCTCATAATCCTCAATCTTATAATCTCATAATCTTGCTACTAATCCAACGTTAGGCAAGGGTAGGGCAGTAACTGAGATCTAAAACTGTATTCATAGTGTATTGCTTTCATAGCAAAGAGGGCCAGTTAGGATGTCTGAGGTTATGGGAAAAATACTTATATTTGAATTGCTATGCTGACCCAATGTAAAATGCTTATTGATGCAGATTGTGTTTTTCTGGCTGATGAAACTCAATATCTATATGAAAGTGCCTAACTGTGAAAGTGTGCCGTTGTCTTTATGTGTTAAGTTCTATTTGGGCTGCACCAGATGTAAATGCACATCTAGAATGATATGCACGGTATAAAGTCTGTACATGCCTAACTAAGATCCTGTGGTATAAACACTGTGGCAGAAAGGGAAGTGCCAGGATTTCTCCTAAAACTCCAAGAATAATGTATCTTATTTTCTCCATCTTCCAGCAAATGCACATAGGAAACAGAATAAAAGTGTGAGGCATCTCACTGCCAGGAAGTTGCCTGTCAGTCTCCGATAGGGCAGTGGCTCATGTAATAGTGTACTGTGAGGGATGGAACCAGCCTGCCTCTAGTCCCTGGTAGGGACATAAACGTTTAAACCTGGGTGACCCCTACTATTTCAAGATGAATCACCAGAAAGATATGTGAATTTTATGGTAGCAAAGATCAGGTAATTCAGCAAGTCAACGAATATGTTCACCCAGCACTATTCTTGAAGCATAATTGAGATATTTTTTGCAGCTTGTATTTTATTCTTGTAGCTTATGCCATGGAATAGACAAAGGACTCTGTTGTTGTTGGACGGAAATTTAGTTAATCTTCCTTTCGGTTCCTAGAATGGCACTTAATGTTTTTGTAAATCTTAGACAAACTTGGGAGACAATTGAGGGGCACTTTATTGAGAGCTAAGGAAGAGAAATGGGTTAGCACGCCAGGTCATTTAGAACATATTTTGCAGGTGAAGTCGGAGACAGGAAAAGGAATGTGTTTCCTTCTCTTCCTTTCCACTCTGCCAGCAAAAACCCTTACTGTACATGTGCTTGAGATGTTCATGTAAGCCTAAAACAAATGGATTCCAAAGGAATCCACATTAAATCAACACCTGTTAAAAGCTGGGGGATTCCTTAATAATGAATTCAAGGAGGTGGCTCTATTGAGCAATTGCCCAAGATGGACACTTATTATTAAGTTTATTTGGGAGATCACTGTGGCTCAGAATGGTGAGCTTCTTTGGTGCATACCAGACTTCCATCAGAGTCCTGTTTGGAAAGTGCAGAGTGGATTGACCATTTCAAGTCTGGTGGTCATGTGCCAGTCCACGTTGCATCCCAGGACCCCCTCTCAATTTATTCCAGGACCCCTCACTCCTCATGGATTCGCTTAGCTGAGGACTGGGGCTGTGCAGTGCCATTGGTGCTGGATCGGGGTCAGAGTGTGTCTGCTGCTGGAGGTGGGCCGTCTCCCCCAAACCTCCCGTGTGGTCCCTGCTAGTCTTGATGGGGGGAATAGTCTGCTAGTCACTTTCTTGTGCCCCTGGATCACATTGGATGCTTAGATGCATCCCTGATGGGCAGCTGTTGAGCCTGGTGCAAGTAGGCAGGTAGGTACATGAACCTTGCTGTTTGGGACCCCCGAGGGGTGGAAATGAATCCACTCGATGCTTGATGCAAATGCTACAGTACACTGGCAGCCCGGCTTCCTCCCGTGGGGCATCTGGTGAGACTGGTGTAAGTAACTTCACATGCTGTTGTGGTACCCTGGAACTTGGCCTGGTGATCTTTGCTACTGCTGGGCACTCTGACCTCCCTGCATCCCACACCACCAGCCAACTGGGGCAAAAACAAAACACAATTGAGCTTCTCCTGGAAACCACCTACAGTGATACAGCATCGGGTGGGGGGATAGCCTGGAGGCCTCTCCCTCGTTGGTGTTTGACCCTAAGGAGGCTCTCAATCGCTCTGCCCCCTTCACTCTGAGGACCCCTTGCTCACTATTCTTAGAGAGGCACAGATCCTCCCTACTGATGAGGTCCAACCAGACCGAAACACGTGTCTGGGGATGCTGTTGGTACTCTTGTTCCGAGGTGAATTGCCTAGCATTTTGGTGCTGGACTGCCCCAGGGCAGGACAAAGACTGATATGTTTGGGATATTTCTTCTCTGTGAAAGATAGTGAGCTAAAGACTCTGGGTAAATCCCTCGTAACCAGGAATAATGTCTGGCAGAGGGACTCCCAGGACCCCCCTTGTCAATTTGCCCTTCACTCTGAAGCCTGAGGGCATGCCCTTGCCAGACATTGCAAAATGATTGTGCCAAATGAAAGCAGGTTTTAACTCCTTCAACTGCAAGCTGTATAATCTGGTCTTTCTAATGAAGTGGATGTAGCAAAGAATTGATAAAGGGAATGTCCGCATCTCTGAGAATGAGAACCGGATAAGCTCCCTGTAGAATGAGAGAGTCGAGGCTAAGAACCAGGCACAAGCCCTATGCAAGAAGTTGAAGGCCAGTCAAGTTAAGAATGAAGACCTGGTGGTGAGGTCACAAAGAAACAATGTCTGAATTCTTGGCCTCCCAGAGGATTCACATCACCCAAATATGATGTCCTTCAATGAGAGTTTTATTAAGGAGGTGTTACAGGATCCCCCACTCTCGTCACCATTTTGGTGAAAGGGCCCAGAGTTCTTTGCTTCTGCCCAAAAGCCTGGAGGTATTCACAGACCGGTTATTGACCGTCTGCAAAACTAAAGGGACCGAGACGCAATAATGCATCCAGCACAGAAGCTGGGGCCATTAAACTATCAGGGAGCCTGGATTTCTTTCTATCCAGACTTTATGATGGCCATGCAGAAAGCTTGGCAGTCATTCTTATCAGTGAAACAGAAGCTGCGGGAGAGGGGTGTGAAATATGCCATGCACTTTCCCTCTAAACTGAGAATCATCCATGAAGGCAAAACTTTGTTTTTCACCAACATGGAGGCGGTGGCATATTTTCTGGATTCCTTGCAAATAAATGGCAATTCTGGGAGCAGACCAAGGGACACTAGCATCTAAGGGGGTGGTAGGTTTGTGATCCTATTTCGGATATATACATCCTGCCAAGGGCCTGGCAGCATTGGGGTGTTGAGCACTGTCTTCCTGGTAATACCCGTTCTGGTTGCTCCTATCCTATCAATGGCAGCATTTAAACTGTTCTGGTTCAGGAATGTAACCAATCAGTCCACACTTTTAGAAATATGTTTGATAGGACCCAGTGGCCACCCAATGTGGCTCTTCGGCTCCCAGGGGTGGTAATCCCCAGCTATGGTTTTGGGTTAATGGGAGAGTTAACGCTACAAATTGGGAATTGGTAGTGAGGGTTCGGAGTGTGTGGAGGGAAGGGAGTTTGGTTGCCCAGCTGGGGGTTGTTAGTTCCATCAGCATTGTGTAGAAGGCTGGTATCTCCCTTAAGGATGTCTAGGGTCAGCCAGGTGAACCATAATCAGTCTGGCTGTCCCCTACTTAGCTGGAATATAACAGGCCTGAATAATGTGATTAAAGCACAGACGAACCAGGTGTACCTGGAGCATCAGGGCATCACAATCACACTCCTTCAGGAGTGTCAAGTGGTAGGCACTGGCAATATGTCCTTTGCGAAGGCCTTGGGACCTCTTTTTTGGTACACTACAGTTTTATTTAACTCCCGGGGGTTATTGCACTGGTTCATAAGTCTCTTCTCTTCACAGCCTCCAGTTACGAGGTGGATTCCAATGGCCGGTACATCATTGTTTTGGGGAGTTTGGCAGGAATTTACCATAATGTTGGTTAATGTATATGCACCTACTATTGATGACCCGCAATTCTTTCAAAGTCTCACAGATGTATGCCTAAAGTATTTGGGGGTCGTACATTTTTTGGACCGGGTATTATAACACCATTATGGACATCACCAAAGACACGTTCAGCACATCCCCATGTCACACTCTGGGGTGACTCTACAGATCCACAACATTATGGAACACCTCCTTTTGATACATCTTTGGCGCGCACTGAACACAGATCCTCTGTAGTTCTCCTTTTATTATTTGGTGCTTGGCATGTCCTGCAGAACAGACCTGCTCCTAATCCCATGAGCGCTGGCATAACAAATGGCAAGAGGTGAGTTGCTACCTAGAACCTATTCATGTGATTCCCCATTGAAGTGGTCCCTTTTCCTAGACCCAGGGCGCATTCCCTGTCCGCTTTGTAGCTTTAAAGCTATGAAACTCTAAAACATGGTTTTTAAAAATGAGCTGGCAATGCTATTCAGTCCTTCTTTGCAACAAAACTGGGCTCCGTCCTTAGCAAAGTCACGATGTGGGAATCTTTCAGTCTATTTTAGGGGAATATCCATTGGTCTTAAACAGGGTGTTTTGAAAGTTATCAGAAGAAAACTGGCGTCCTTGGAGCATGAAATTAGAGAGCTGGAAAACGCAATGGCCCACACTAATGATAAAGCATTGCTTTCAACTCTAAAATCCAAACTGGGTCAATTTAGAAGTGCTGTGGATAGGGAGGTCAAGTTTCTCAGCAGCCTACTCCAGGCATGTAGATATGCTGAGGGGGACCGGCCAGGCCACGTACCGGCCTGGCCGATCATGGGAGTAAGGGGAGAGCAAATATCTTAGGCCTGAGAGACTCGACTGGCACATTACAGACAGGGGTAGGAGATATTGGAAGTACTGCTTTATTACTACTCAGCGCTGAATAAAGCCACCTCAGTGAAATCTATGGACAATCTCTCATATTACCTATTGGAGATTCACATTTCACAACTAAACAAAATGACCTTGAGGAAGTCAATTCCCCTATAACTAGCAAGGACATCTTGGAGACTATCTTTGCACTTCCCTCCTCAAAAACCCCCGAGATGGATTGCGTGGGTGTGAAATTCTATAAAGAGTTTGGCTCCAGGCAGGCCAGTTCTCTCTCTGAGGGTTGGGGAAAGCTGTACAGTCTGGCCAGCTCGCAAACACTATTAATGAAGCCTTCATCTCATTGCTGATAGAGAGCCTGATAAGGACCCCACATCACGCAGCTCCTATAGGCCCATCTCATTTCCTAATTTGCAAAAATGATTGCCAACGACTTGGTCAAACACAAACTCTGTTGATTTATAGAACCCAGTCTTGGTTCCTTCCCGGTAGATCTACTGCTTTGAATCTGTTAAGGTTGTTTTTGGTTCTGGCACAGGTGGACCCAAAAGTGAAGGCTGTGGCGGCCTTATTAGATGCACAAAAGACCTTTGATTCCCTGTCATGGGACTTATTATTTGCTGTGCTAGAGAGAGAATGGGGCTCCATGGCTATCTTTTGGGATTTAGTGACCTGCTTTATTCTTCTCCCTCAGCTAGAGTGATCACATTCGGTCGATGCTCGGATAAGTTCAACCTTGGCAAGGGCACCAGGTAGGGTTGCCCCCGTCTCCACTGCTATTCACAATTAGGATGGAGCCTCTTGCTATCAGGTTTAGGCCACAGCACATTAACTGGGGCTTGGCACTGAGGGCCCAGAGGAAAATAATCTCCCACTTTGCGGATGATGTGTTCTTATACATTAAAATACCTGGAGAATGTAATTTTTTTTATTCAGCAAATAATAGTTTATAGTCTCTACTATGGATTGCAAATCACCTGATCTAAGTCCATCCTCTTTCCGTTAATATATGGCATTCCTAAAACTGTTAACCCAGAGTACTACAGATGGGAAACTCAAAGGGGGACGTATTTGGGTATACCTATCAGCAGTGACCACTCCTCATTGATCCTTAACAACCACATTACCCTGTTACATCAAGTGGAATAAAAACTTACTAGATGATGTAATCTTCCGCTATCCACCTGTAGAAGGATCTCTGTGGCCAAGATGCTAATATTTCCTAAATTCCTTTACTATTTCTTAAACATTTCCTTCTACTTATACAGTGTTTTCTTTAATATTCTGAGGTCTCTGTTGATAAAATTGGCTTGGAGACCTGCAGGCTCGTAATGAAGTGGAAGGTCATGATCTGACCCTTTGAGCAGGGGGGAAGTATGGCTCTGTATTACCTGATGGCCCAGGCTCACTTCACAACATACTGGATGCATATTCCCAATGCATCTGCATGTTAGGATTGAACACACCACTGCAAGACTACAGCCTCTTCAGTCCCTATGGTTGACACTGGGGTGGTTGTTCCCTGTAGGTTTGACACTGTGCAATGCACAGTAGATGCTTGGATCAAGATCCACAAGACGGTAAACCCAGCCTTTCTGTAAGGGCCTGACATGAGTCTGTGGGGCATTGGGGACCTTGAGCTGACTTGTGATGGTTAGATTAAGGAAACCTGGGGGTAAACTAGGTATTTAATACCTAGGGGATATGTATTGTGAGAAACAAGAAGGTGTCTCACCCACTAGTCCCCATGGATTTCTCTCTCAGGTGGCCAGGGCACGGCCATCGCCTTTGTATTCAGACCCTGGGGGTGGACCAGTGCGGGAGGATCCACTGGGTGATGGGTCTTTGAGGAGTGGGAGTGGGAAACCAGAGGGCGAGATGTGGTATCCCTCCGTCTGTAACACCTGTAACCCATCCTACCAGGTAGGATACGTTGGAACTTTACCCCCAAGTTTCCCTTCACAAACACTTCCACATGGACAGCAGACTCTGGGAGAAAACAGACGCACTCCCAAACAGTGTACCTGACATGTTCCGCTACTATGGTCAGGCGTATTCAAGCAATTAATGACAATCACTCACACCTGACTTCCATCAAACTTCACCACATGGATAAAAGGTGGTGCACGAGAGCACACTCTGAGCGGGGCAAAGCACAGAAAGGAACAGCAGTTCTGAGCCGGAAGCTGAACAAGGGGAGAAAGATGGCAAACCAAGAAGGGTTTGCAAGGAAGGAAATACCCTTGACCTTTTCAGCAAGAAACCGCTTCTTTCAAGGGTCGAGTCAGAAAGCGTCAGGGCAGGAAACCATACTGAAGAATCCTGCATTTTGTGTTGGAGATACCGGAGGCCCTCCCCTGTATTTAATCGACCAAGGCGGGGAGGAGCAGCAACCACCAGGGTATCGTCATTGGCTCCAAGAACAAAGAAGAGCCAGAGAGATCAACATAGCCCATGAGTTGGGGAGGCTGATGGAAGACTGGTCTGTGTTGAAGTCAAGGTTGCAAGCAGCAACATTGTATAATGAGTGCTGGAACAAACATTGTTAAACACATATGATGAAAAACACAAGTAAATCTAAACTGCTGATGAATGTTTGAACTTAGGAAGGAAAGATAAAATACCATTGACAGAATGGTCCGGCGCTGTGAATGTGCTTAATCAAAGGTCTCTGTAAGGTATCTCGCCAAGAAGTGGTGGAAACGAAAGTAGAGGATTGATCAGAAAATTGTGTGAATTGAATCAAAGTGGTCCTGCGACGGTTTAAGCAAAACCCATTGCATATCTGAAAGTCTTTGATTTTTATATCAAGAGGAAACAGTAGAAGCTGAGATTGCATGGTCCGAGCCAGAACGAGCTGGTTAACTTGATCAGGCTTTGGGTGAAGAGATGGGTTTTAAGTTGTTTCCGAAAGGTCCAGAAGGAGTCTAAGGCCCTAAAATAGATTGGCAGGGAGTTGCATTGTTTACTCGCTATAGTGGGAAGCTGCTGCCACCTGCTTTCTGGAGGGTGAATCTTGGTGTGGCCAGACAATGCATGAAGGCTGTTCTTGTAGGTCTTTCACAATGAGGTTTAGAGGTTTTGTCAGATAGGTATAGTAGAGCTGCATGGTGGAGGCATTAGTGAGTCAGGGTCAAGGTTTTGAACGTGATACGTTCTTGAATTGGTAACCAGTGGGCTTTCTGTACAAATGAGGAGATGTGTGTGTTTTGTGGATGTTGAGAGCAGCTCTTAAGGTATTATTTTGCAGTACTTTGAGCTTTCTAATGTTGTGATTCTTATGCCCAGCATACAGGACGGTGCTGTTTTCAAGGCGAGTCAAGATGAGAGCTCTAGCTAGGGTGATACAACTGTCCTGGGACAAGAATGGTCTACAAGCATTCATGAGTTTACAAGTGTATGCTATTGCTGAGATTGTTGCATTTGCTTGTTTCGACAAGGTGAGTGAAGAGTCAAGGTAGAAGCCAAGGGTTTTAACCTCATTGGAGACATTGAAGACGTTGCCTTCAATGTTAGAAATGTGTAGAAGTTCTTTAATTTGGATAGCCAAAGTTGTGATCTGATGATAAGCAGCTCAGTCTTATAATCACTTAGGCACAGGCAATGATGGGCCACCCATGCCTTTATCGTGAAGTAGATGGAGTTGAGTGTGGCTGTGTCAGTGGTATGGTCACCAGTGATGGGCATGAGGATTTGGGTGTCATCTGCATAGTTAGTGTAGGTGACACCCAAAACATCCAAGCGGACAAACAGGGGTTTGGTGAAAATATTGTATAGCGTTGGGAGACGCAAGACCCTTGGGGTATTCCACATGTAACCGCTATAGGGTGGGCTTCAGCCATAGGGGAGAAGACTCTCATTGTTCTATCTCTGAAAAATGATTTTATCCATAGTGTAGCATTCAGTGAGAAATGAGCTGCTGAGACCAGGTGTTTGCAGGGGAAATTATAGTCCACAAGGTCAAACACAGCTGAGAGGTCCAGTAAGAGAAGAGGGGCTTCCTTTCCCTTATCTTTTAATTTGTCCATTTGAATTTTAAATCCAAAAGGGCTTTTTCCGACCCATTTCTGGGTCAGAACCTGGATTGTCGAAGCCCAAGCAAGTTATTCTTTTCTAGATATTTTTGAACTTAGTAATATGCCACTCTAGTATTTTTAACAGGAAAGGCACTGTTGTGATTGGGCGGTAATTAGTCGGTATGTTTGGGTCTAGTGTACACTTTTTTAAAAGAGGTAGCACCCATGCAATTTTTAGGTCTATTGGGACACAATTGTTTTTGAATGAGGCTCATGATACAAGGAGTACCTTGTGGGGCACAGTCTTTGATGACTGACGCCAGGCATGCATCACCCTGGCACCTTGATGGCTTGAGGCTTGATATGATATGCAGGACTTGTGGGTTGGTGGACTCAGTAAATTCGAATTGGGGGAGTTCACCATTGGCTATGATGTTCGGGTACTTAATGGTTGGTCCAGTTGGGTGGACCAAGTTTCTTTTGGCTGAAATTTTAGATTGCAATTTAGTAATTTTATCTAGAACAGCATTCTGGGTACTGGAGCACCAGTTGGCATCCTTATTGCAGCTTTCTGCTTGGGTGACCGTTGATTCTAATTCTCTAAGGATAGAGAAGAGTTCCTTGTTTACTCATGGGCTGCATTTGTAAATTTAAGTTTGTTTAGTTCATTGGGAAGTTTTTTTTCAATGTGATTCTGCTCTTCTGGAGACCAGATGTGAAGACTGTGTTAAGGGATCCAAACCTGAGGGAGAGCCATGATCTGAGCCCGAACAAGGCAGATCCATGATCTGAACCCGATCAAGGGAGATCCATGGTCCGAGTCTGACCGAGGGAGACTAAATGTAAACATTGTGATAAAAAGGGGGTTCAAGCCTGAAGGAGGGAGACCCATGATGAACATTGGAAGCGAGAACTTGCACATTTAAAGATCCTGATAAGTGTGGAACTTTGATATTTGTTTATTACAACAGGACCTCTGCAGTAAGAGTCTGTTATTGGAAAAGAGGCGTTGGCAGAAGGCCCTGATACCTAGGTTTTGAACTGTATCCTCGTGACAGAGAAGCCAGAGTGTGTTAAGCTCGAATGGTCCACCTTGCCCCGTGCTGAAAACGTGCAGAAGAGAAGCCAACTGCTCAACCATCTGATATATTATTTCTTCAATACTTTAAATTTTTTATACATAATCGTCCCACACCCTTTTATATTTAGAAGTACGTATTGGCAATAGGCTTATTAGTATAGGCCCTTTTATTTTGACAGTGACTCGACTAGGACAGTGTTATTATTATTTGATGTTCATAGCTTGCTCCCATCCTTAGATTTAGGTTAGATAGGTGTTCAACTAACCCATTGAAGTTCAATAAACACCCTTGAACTGCAATCACATGTGTCTGTCTTCACTGTTTGATACCATACCCTCCTTACAGTATCCTTCAGGTTCGTTTTTATCTAGGGGAAGCTATTTGTGGACAAGGCAGGGAAATATTTTCAATATTTACTACAGTACGTCCAATCAGGAAAGGCATGCTGCAAGTGGAGTGCTAGATTTCTGGCTGAACCAAAATGTCTCCTTTACTTAAATACATTTGCGCTTTGCTTGGTCGCACAAAGGTGGTTTCTGGACTGTACAGAATGATTCAAGATCTATCCTCCCTGCTATCTGCACCTGCCAGACTTAGATGGGAGAGGGCTACTGGGCTCTCTATTGAGGGCAAGAATTGGAAAAGCATGTGCTGCTTCTACACACAGGGTACAGATTAATGCAAAACACAAGGTTGTCCAGTTTAAAATACCATAATAAGCTTATGTTTCCCTGGGTGATAGTTTAAATTTGATCCTGGGGGATAGGGGCACTATCCCAGGTGCCTGGCGAAAAAACAGATTTGTTCAATTTATATGGTCATGTCTATTGGTTCAACTGTTTTGGTCAGAGGAGTTTTTATGTTCCTCTGATATTCTGTCAACCCCAGTCCAAGCGACCCATAGATCTGCTTCTTGGGTACATGTTTTGATGTTTCTTGGGGGCAGAGGACATTTATATCCAGAGTCCTTATGCTGACAAAGCACTGAATTCTCACGTCCTGGAATAGTAATAGTACCCCCACTGAGGCAGCCTGGTTGAGTGACAAGAAACCAAAGTTACCTCCAGTAACCGTTGCCATTGATCCAGCGACCTTGGGACCTTCGTGCCCCCTTTAGTCAGTAGTTGCTAGAGATATCTGATCAGCTGATGTTATCATGATCATTGATGCTTGATTGAGCTGCTGTCACACCTGCGGTACCATGGGGTCACAATGCGCTCAAACTATTGATTAGAGCGGTTGTTGGGAGTCTTGCAGTTGTATACCTATGTTGCACTGAACATTACTCAAGGTTGTGTAGACGTATTAAAAAGTACTGGAATGTGTGACTGCCTTGATACGTATGATCATTAATATTTCTGATGTGATTGCTTGGAACTGTTGTATTTCTACTGTAAAGAGCTTAAATAAAATATTTTAAAAAACATATTAATTATTTATTCTAATGCCATATGCAAAAATAAATGTGCATGCTGCATTTACAAAACATATTGGAGCTCATTGTATTGCTCCATGTAATTTGGCGGGAACGTTTGTACTCCAGCGTAGCCACGTTCCCACCATCAAACATTCGTCATTTGCACACTGGAGTGCGAAAGGTGAGGCCAAAATGAGGTGTACAAGCGTCTAAGCCCCATTTTGCCCTCTCCTTTTGCTCTCCGTTATGCATATGAATTTAATACTGCATGCCGTGTACGCAGGAGAGGCAGCGTTTGCAATGGAGCCTCATGGAGTTTGCCTGCGTTTTGCCCTGCAAAACGTAGAAGACTTCATATGGATCCCCAGCATTTGTGCCGCAATGAAAATGCGTGCAGGCAAGAATACCGGAGTGTTAGTATGGTGCAAAGGAAGTGTGTGGCGGGAGACGCAGGTTGCGTTCCGCCCCTTCTCTCTGCCATACAAGTTGAGGAAAATGAGCCGTGTCGCAAAGCTTTTACGTATTCTGTTTTTGGTACAGCTCATCCAAAAAGAGCCATTTTGTAAAAATAAAGAGTCCAGTCAATTAGAGACGTTTTTACTCTTTTACTTTTGCACTCCGATTTGAAACGTCAAAAATTGAATGCAGGTATTCCAATAGTTCGCAAGTGCCAATGTTGGCCGTTGTCATCATGCAATTCGCATTTTTGGTCAAATGTGCTCTTAAGTATCTTCAGCCCTCGGAAATAGAATGTTACCCTTGTATACCTTACAAATGAAAAAGAAAATTCCCATGGAAGAAAAGATTTGAAAGTTGGAACTGAACTTCTATGAAATACTGACTTACTAATAAAAACATTCACTGCAGTTCCAGCATATCAATACAGCGGGAGTACATACATCACATGCACAGGAATATTAGAGAAAACAATTATGAAGTAATAACATTAATTTACTTTCCCGAGGCATGCTTAGGGAGAGATGTGTGAATGCAGCACACTGTAGGTGTTTTCCCTCTTTGAATATAGCTTCCATCTCTAACATATAATTTCTTAATACAATATACAATGTTCATCAAAATGGATGCGATTATGCAGTTATAATAATATATGAGCACTTGACTCCTCAAAAGAAATGGGAAGGTGCCACTTTATGTATACACCACTGAGCATTTCCGTAGGAAGACACTGGAAGCTGCAATTATAAAGTATGATTTCTAGTACAAAATACATTCACCGCCATGAAGAAAAACAGCTCTACACAAACCACTTTAATCGGCTGGTGCACTGCTTTATGCACGTGTCATAACATTCAAGGATTTGTTTAATGCAGCAGTGCTAATACTCATCCTGCATGCTGGCTGCGGAAAGCATGTGTTGAATTGTGCAGTGTCCCTGTCAGTAAGGCATGATTGCCAGTAGGGGAGCCAGAGCACTGCATATGAACCAAACACATCTTTTTTCAGATGTCCGAAAAAAAATCTATCACCAATCGGTTGTCACCCTCTTAAAGACCATTATTCCCACAACACTGTTTTGGATTAGCACAGACAGGGGTAGACTTGGAATAACAAATGGCCCTGTAAGTGACTTTAAAACGAACCCAATATTACAAATGAGTACCCTTCAGGGGCGTGGCTTAGGTCTCCAAGCAAATGATGAGGCTCAGAGCAGGGGCTTTACCACTTGATGTAGCCCCCACTCCGAGACTCCTCAGAGCAGGAGGCTGCCATCTTCCCCATCGGATCATCAATAAGTATGCGGTGTACCCTTCCCCTTGCCTCGTCCCCCTTTTTCACATCTCCTCTGTTAGGCGGAAACCTGTGCAGTTCCCTCTGGGACCACTGCAAAAGATTTAGGACTACAGGTGTTTGGCAGTAAACCCACTTGGTAGCAGTCTGTACCATACAGATTCACTTGGTAGCTGTGGCTGAGCAGTCAGACTTCCCTCAAGAAGAGTTAGGCAGTATGTGGAGTATACAAAATAGGGCAATCTACACAGTAAGGCAAGCAAATACGCAACAATGCTTCGGTGTAAAGATATATAGTTATTTATTTATAAGAACACATCTATAGAAAACACTCTGGCACTAATACGGCAAACGATTTCAATCACAATTACTATACGAAGAAAATATCAATCCCCCTAACAATAGTTCGACAAGTCTAGGTTCAACGGCATCACTTATTTGCAGACAGAGGTGTATGCTTTAACCTAGATGGCACTCTAGTATTCGTTAGAATGGAAGAGAAAAGGCGGGTTAAGAAATCAACTCGATACCAATATTTTTAAGAACAAATGCAAGGCAAGAAGACAGGAACCACTGTAGATTCCAAAGTTCAGAGGCCAGGCCCACTCGGAGAGAGGCAAGGCGATGCGTCCCAAAAAGTATCTTAGTGGAAATGCGCTTCGAGTCTTTATCGCAAATTGTTATGGAAAGATTGGACCAGTTCAGAACAACAAGTTAAAGAAAGCTTGGAGGCGACCCAATGGAAAGGCGAGGATTAAGACACCTCACTCTATCCAGCAGAAAGGGAAGCCAGGCGGACACGGTACCTTGTTTGTGGAGAGAGAGCTCCGGCGGGGGCAGTTGTTCCTGGTGGTGGATGCACGTCAGGTCTTTGCCAAGAGTAGAGATGATCTCGTCGTCGAAGAAAAGTGAAGTCGGGTGCACCACCAGGGAAGAGACCAGCCGCGGAGTGCTCCGTCACCTTTTGGTCGCGGTACAGGGGCAGTGGCTATCCGGTTGCTGAGGTGCACTGCACGGGCAATTCGACCACTGCGTCCTGGAGCGAAGAAAAAGAAAAGGGGACTGGTTGTTCCCACCAGTCAGGGGAAGAGACTCTCCGGCAGGGAGATCTCCTCTGTCGTCAGGAAGTGGTGAGTCGGTTCTGCAGGGCTCCACCGGAGGTGTCGTCGTTGCAGGTCGGCTCAGCTTTACCCTCGTCGGATTCTTAGGTCCTGTGGCGACTTCTGAAGATCCAGTCCCAAAAGCCCTGCTTTTATGCAGAAAACCCCCATTCATTCAGCCTAGCTGTCAATCAAAACACGCTAAGTGGTGAGCGGGGTGGCTCACCACTTGGGCCAATCACACCAGAGTGCAACTGGAGTTGGCAAGGCAACTCAGTCCAGGGTGCCTAAACCCCCTCACACACCCCTGTGGTAACCCAGACAGAATGGCACCACTTTGGAGGGTCTCTGTACAGAAGCCCGCCAAAAGTGGAAAAAAGGGCTCAACCTTTGGTTTAGGAGTCACAGAGACGAACACAGACGCCATTTTAAAAACCGAGTTCTGGCAGAAAATACTATCCGATAGACTTATTTAAGATAAGTAAACCGGTGGTATGTTAGAGATTAACGAGAAAAAGTATCAATCTCCAACAATGGGAAGAATCCCATAGGGTTATATTCGGGGTTGAATATAACAAGTAGTTTTAACTGCCACCAGCCAAAACTCGACGAGGGGGGACGGGACAGTGCCCCCTCGAATAACAGACCCAGGAGTAATCGAATTACCCCTACTAGTACGTCCACAATAGGATGGTTTGGACTAGTTCTGTTAGTAAATTTAGGTCTAGTAAAGCCAATGGTGACTTTACATGCCCGGGGAGATGGTAGTCAGTCCGGGGTATGGAGTCTATGAGGGAGGTCCGCTAGGACGCCCCAGTGCTACGGCACGGAGGGTGCAGTGTAACACACATAGCAAAACATATGAGACCCTATGGAGTAAAAGACCCCACAGCCCATCGAACACATTGAAATTCAAAGGAATTACACACATTCATGTCCAAAAGTGGGAGAAAAAGAGTCTCACTCTTGGCAGGATGGAAAAAAAACAAACTCCAGAAATCCAGCAAAGCTGCTGGGGGACTCACTAGGTTAGGAAATTCAGCCTAAACAGAGAATTCTCCCTAACATCCTCTCCCCCACCCAACCCCAGTCCACTTACCTGCGCTTCTCACTAGTGTTCCTGGCATGTCTCTGTCCCCAGCAATGGCTGCCATGGAAAGGTGGAAGGGACTACATGACTATGTGTGGTCCCTGCTTCCCATGGCCACCATGGAAAGGGAGAAGGGACTACAAGACTACATGTAGTCCCTTCTCCCTGTTCTATGGCGGCCATCCTTTAATTTTTTTATTTTGAATGGGCATCATGGAAATGGAGAAGGGACTACATGTCGGACATTATCTTTTCATGTTCAACAGCGTTTCACAAACTGCCTGAAATAATCTATTAGTATGCAGTCCAACATGCTTGGGTACTACTAATAATACGCCCAGAGCTGAGGGTGCATTACTGTTTCAGGTAATGATACGGGGCCTGCATTAAGGCCCTCGCTTTGGTCAGGCCTGCAACTATGGGCCCTGGGGCATTACCTGAAGTAGTAATGCCCCCAGCTCGGGGCTTATTGCTTAAATATAAGTAAATGTTGCAAACAGGCTGAACCCCTCTAAGAAGGGTGTGAGTTCATAGTACAAAGACATTTGCAAACTTTTGTTCTAAATAGTATTCCTTCTGTTAGAGCTTGAGCATTGTGTCATAGTATTTGGAGCACAACATTTGTTATGGATGGGCAAATCATTTGTAATCTGGTTCGAAAATATGCAAACAATATTGATTAAAATAATCAATGAATGATTCAAACTGTTTGTATGCTAAATCATATGATGATTTGAAATAATCAAAACTTGTTTCGTGAGGCCCCAATAGACAGGTAAGAACTCTTCTTTGTTGACCCTACATATAATCAGTCACATTTGTGTTTACATCATATAGTTTTATTTGTTTTGTTTTTATTTGATTTATTGTAATTAGATTCTGATAATGGGACGTTCTACATTTTGTGTTGGTTGAACCTTAGCTTGAACCTATAGGAGGGCTTGCTTTAAGCTAGTTTAAATGGATTTTAACATATTGTTTATTTGGAAGGCCAGGCTTTAATCCCTTCCTTATTCAGCACAATAATAATGTACCAGATGAACCGCATTATTCAATGATTTAAACCATGATTCCGGTCAAGCACTTAATGGATTGTACTCTACTTTTCATTGCCCTGAAATGCATGATTTTCATCCCACAGGGTTTGCAAACATTCATTGGCCACAGTGGCCCAACTCCAAAGGTGCTTCCAGCCTATTGCTTATTTGAAACACCTTCACTGCACAACCACTCCTAGCCCGGTTTCTAGTCTGATTGTGGCTCATCAGCCAACCAGCTCAGTGAAGCTGATTGGTGCCAGTCAGGGAACAAGAGACACAGGGGCATATTTTGAGCTGTGGAAAAAGCTGGAGTTGAAAGATAACATTCTCTCCGTCACTTTCCGGCACCACCATTCTGAGGATGGTGGAAGGCGTGGAGTAAAGTTGTAATGTTTCCAGCTGCAAAAGCTCAGCAAATGTTAAATTAGGGGTGAAAAATGTGCACCATTGTGTCACTGCGAGGATTTCTATTTCTAAAACGTCTGCCCCTTTTCTTATTTACTAAAGTCTTGTTGAGCATTCAGTAAATTCGAGATCTAGTGTTGAAAGCCAGGAAAAGCCTAGCTTTTAATGGAGCAACTTGTGTAGAATTGTCAAGGACACCTCACAGGTGCTAAATTGCAACTCTATTTTTAGCTTTGACTATAATCCCTACCTATAAGCTGACACTATAGCAATACATTACAGCTAGCTAGTCAGCAATGGCATATGAGGAAAGACACACAGTTTTTAGGTGTTTTTCTGGTTATTTGTTTATTTATTTATGTTTTCATTTGTTTATGTTTATGTTTATTTTATTTGTAGAGCGCACCTGGCTGAAAGGCATCTGGGCGCATATCATTTGTTACAGTTACATATGGACAACAATGTACAATTACACGGTGTACAATACACATATTTACAAGAAGCATGAACAAGGGTAAGCAGTCAAGATAAGCAGTATGCAAAAATATAGAAGACTGTACACAAGGGAGGCAACACTTAGAAAATTAGCGCAGGCCAGGGGACGATAAAAAGATAAATAATGTACATGCAGAGTTAATGTAGAGTGAACCGGCTTAGACATCTTGGGTCGCCAGCCATGTCTTGGCTTTGTACTTGAAGGCATGGAAAGAGGGTTCGTTCCTGATAGGGATGGGCAAAGAGTTCCAGAATTTAGCTGTGAGGACAGGGAAACTCACCCCATCTGCTTTTTGAAGTTTTCATCTGGGTACAATGAGACTGTGAGTTTGGGCCGATCTCTGTGGGCGTGTCGAGGAATGGTTAGCCAGGTATGTGGGGGCCTGATTGTTTACACATTCATGTGTGAGAGCAAGCATTTTGAGTGATATTCTTTGGGGGACCGACAGCCAATGAAGGCTTTGCCTAGTGTCCGAGATGTGTGAAGATCTAGGGAAGTTCTGGGTGGCCCTAATGGCGTTATTTTGAGTAACCTGGAGTTTGTTTAAGTTGCATTGGCTAGTCCCCAGATATAGTGCATTACAATAATCCAGTTTGGACATAACCAATTTCCTGGCGCATATGGTGCAGTTGGAAGTGGTGA
The DNA here is from genome assembly GCF_040938575.1 of Ambystoma mexicanum. Classification (NCBI taxonomy): domain Eukaryota; kingdom Metazoa; phylum Chordata; class Amphibia; order Caudata; family Ambystomatidae; genus Ambystoma; species Ambystoma mexicanum. The sequence continues at coordinate 108,044,170 of NC_090937.1, forward strand.
GGAAAGGGCGACAGGCTGAAATCAATTTTCAGGCTTGTACGGAAGCTGAAATGACAGCATTAGTTTGTCTGTTGAGCGAGAGTGTGGAATCAAGGTAGATTCTGAGAGTTTTGGTATTGTGACAGACTTGGATGGTGTTACCATCAATGTTAAAGGCTTTAAAGACCAGGTGCAGTTTGTTAAGCCGGTTTCGTGAGCCAAGCATGAGGAGCTCTGTCTTATCATCATTAAGACAGAGCTCATGTTGGGCCATCCAAGCCTGAATGACTTGATACACCTCATTCAAAGCCTTAGTGTCTATGGTGTGGTCAACCGTAATAGAAATGAGTATCTGGGTGTCATCAGCATAATTGGTGTACGTGACACCCAGATAGTCCAATATGTCAAAAAGGGGTTTAGTGAACACATTATAGAGTGTGGAGAAGCACAAGATCCTTGGGGGACCCCACACAGGACTGGTGAGGGTTCGGCCGAGGTCGAAGGGGAAGGGGAAAAGACCCTCATGGACCTATTGTTAAAAAATGAACTGATCCATGTGGTAGCTTTGTCCAAAAAGCGAGCAGCAGTTTTGAGGTGCTGGCAGAGGATCTGGTGGTTGACCAAGTCAAATGCTGCTGCCATTATCTTTAATGACCTCAATTTTTGTCTTGAGATCCATAAGCACAGTCTCAGTTCCGTGTCTGGGGCGTAAACCGGATTGTCTGAGGCCAAGGAGATGGTTAGATTTCAAGTAGTCCTGTATCTGCAGATAAGCTGTGTGATCAAGGATTTTGAGTAAGAAGAGGACAGTAGTGATGGGTATATATTTAGTAGGTATACTTGCATCTAGTGTCATTTATTTTAGGAGGGGAATGACCCAGGCATCCTTGAGGTTGTCGGGGACGCTACCCATATTGAAAGAGGAATTAATAAGGGTCGTAATGAAGGAGGCTAGTTTGTAAAGCACCTAAACAGTCAGGAATTTGGGCACTGTTGAAAACCGGTGACATGATACAAAACTTTCTTCAGTGTGGATTGCGCCTTGACATTCAGAAGGGCAACAGAAATTAGGGGCACAAGTTACATACAAATCACTTTCCTAGAGAGAGGGGCAATTAGGCAAATAACCATGTTTTCAAGGCTTTAAGGAAGGGCCAATATGAGTCATCTGCTCTTAGTTCTGGGGGGTGAGAATTTCAGCAGTTTACCGCGACTGCTGGGAAAATTACCCCACCTCCTTAGGCTCTTTTTGCTTTCGGTATGGCTAATATGTGGCGATGGAAGGATCCTACTGGTCTTTTAGACTTAAAGCTCTCGGTTTTCTGTGACAGGTATTTTGGGGCAGTCTTGCTAAATCATTTGTGGGTAATAGAAATATAATCCTTTTCCTTAAATGGGAGCCAATGAGCCTTTTTCTGGCCGCTATGATGTGGTCCTTTTTGGGATGTTCAGTGCTGCTCGGAGGGCATTTGTATTACCTGTAATTTGTTTATGTTCTGTTTGGAGGTTTCTGCAAATAGGACGTTACAGTAATCCAATCTCGTACCCGTGATTGCTCTGGCAAAAGTCACGCAACTCTTTGTGGTGAGGAATTGTCTTGCTGTATTGATGAGCCTAGTGGTGCACGCTGCTTATGAAGTTACAGTGCTGACTTGTTTGTTGAGGGAACGGGAGGCATACAGGTGTACACCTAATGTGTTTACCACATCTCTGAAAGGAATCTGGATTCCATCTATTGAGAATGATGTGAATTGCAGGCTGTGTTTTTTAGCATTGCGGGGGAGCCCACCAGCAGAATCTCCGTCTTGTCATTATTCGGGCACAAGTAGTTGGTCGCCATCCAAGACTGGATTGTGGAGTATACTTTGTTGAGCATGAGAGTGCCTTCATCATGAGAGTCTGACAGGTGTAGCAGGACTTGGGTGTTGTCAGCATAGTTTGTATAAGATATGCCAAGGTCATCCAAAAGATCAAATAAGGGGTTAGTGAAGATGTTGTCGATGGAGGGGGAAACACAGGAACCTTGGGGGACGCTGCATGGAATAGAGATAGGCAAGCACTTGCCGTGTATGAAAAAACTCTCATGGCTCTGCCTTCTAGGAAGGAGGCAATCCATCGCGAGGCTTCCTTAGTGAAATTAGCTGCAGAGGTAAGGTGATGGCATAGAGTTTTGTGTTATTTGTACCCACCCATTCTCTGCCTCTATCCATGCTGATCCCTGTTGTCATTCCCACCCACTTCGTTCACCTCCCTGCCAAAAACATATCCTTTTGGGATTTCATTCAGCTAGCTTTATTCAATCCTTAGTACCAAACTGTGTGGTGAAAGAGCATGCCAGTTTTTTTGAAGCACTCTTCTGAAATGTATCGACTTAATTGGAGCTGTAAACATGCGACTGGTGTAGCAATCAGTTGCGTCTTTGTCAGCCCATACATATGGCACATGAACAAAGAACACGTTTTAATGCCCACTTGCCACATTCTTAGTTTAACAGAATATGGTGCTTTGAAGAAAAGTATTTCTCCACCATGGAACAACACTTTTCTATTGTTGCTTGCACCCCAGATTCCAGCCCCCAGTCTTTCACCTAAAACAAAATCTCACAGCGGGAACAGCTGGGGTTTCATCCACTTCAACTTCCTCAATCAGAAAAGAAAGGACGGTACTCTTTGTAATATTCCCCAAGGTTTTACAAAACCCTATATCCGTTTATGTGCTCAGGATGTGTTTTAGAAACCACACCAGTGGCTAGAGGAAAAGGCATGGGACACAAAACTTCATCTATCATCAGTGTGCACACATAAAATAGATATATCTTCTAGATTGCACAGATAACTTTCTAGGCACGTTTAGGGATACAACAGTTACACATTTCACAAGAGTCTGACTTCCACTTGTACAGGTATCCTTGCCAGACCTTATTTCTTTATAATGCAATGCTTATGCTAGTTTGATCGGCCTTTCATTTAATGTTTGACTTTTGTATGCATACCTTTCAGTGTTTAGTGGATGTGTGTCTTGGTTTTTAACCCAGGAAGTAGATCAGGCCATACACTTATAATCATCTAAACACATTTATAGCATGCAAATATATTGTTTGTTATTTATACTCTTTTGTTGAAGCAGGGTTGTTACTGTAACAATTACCTCTCAACCTGCAAAGAATTTGTTAATCTTTCCTTCTCAAAATGACCTTTATTTTCCAACTGGAAAACTATGTAACTTGCTACATGAAGACATTATTACAAAGGTGAGCCTTGCAATGAAGAAATACAAATATAAAAACAAAAACGTTAGATATCTATCTATCTATCTATCTATCTATCTATCTATCTATCTATCTATCTATCTATCTATCTATCTATCTATCTATCTATCTATCACGAAGAGAGACAACATGAAACAAGAAGACTCAAGCATCCGAACGGCAGCCAATGCCGTAGGTTTACTCTTTATCGAAAAGATGTGTCTTGAGTAGTTTTTTAAATGTGGTGAGAGAGACACTCGGGGTAATGCATAGAACTCAGTGCACAAGTGGCGCACGTGGCTGGCGCACAGTGTGCACGTGCGGCAGTCTGCGCCAGCCGCGTGCGCCAAAACCCATTTCAGCGCACAGCGTATTCATGGATGTTAACATCCATAACCAGCCGTGGCACACAGTGGCGCAGCAACCCTGCAGCAGCGGCAGTTACACCCCCAACCCAGCCCTGTGCGCCATAAACATCACACAAATCAATGGTGCAAAGGCCATTGGAGCAGCATACAGCCCCCCCAACCACGACAATGCATGTAAAAGTCCCTGCGCACCCCTCAGAATACATGTACCCCTCTCGCGCTAGCGAAAATGCGTGTAAAACTCCCCGCGCACACCTCAGAATACACGTGCCCCTCTTGTGCTAGTGAAAACGCATGTAAAACTCCTCACGCACCCATCAGAATACACGTACCCCTCTCGCGCTGGTGGAAATGCTTGGGAAAAGTACCCCCTGTGGTATGGGCTGCTTGTGGGGCATGCACTGGGGTACTGGGCTGCCTGTGGGGCATGGGGAGAGTGGATGGGCTGCATACATGCATTTGTGCGGGAGTTTAACATGCGTTTTCGCTAACGAGAGAGGGGTACGTGTATTCTGGGTGGTGCGCGGGGAGTTTAACACATGTTTGCGCTATCGAGAGATGGGTACGTGTATTCTGAGGGGTGTGCGGCGAGTTTAACATGCGTTTTCGCTAGCGAGAGAGTGGTACGTGTATGCTGACTGGTGTGTGGGGAGTTTTACATGCGTTTTCGCTTGTGCAAGAGGGGTACGTGTATTCTGAGGGGTGCGCAGGGAGTTTTACACGCATTTTCGCTACCGCGAGAGGGTTACGTGTATTCTGAAGGGTGTGCAGGGAGTTTTAAACATGTTTTTGCTAGCGCGAGGGGGGTACGTGTATTCTGAGGGGTGCACGGGTAGTTTTACACACGTTTTCGCTAGCGCGAGAGGGGTACGTGTATTCTGAGGGATGCGCGGGGAGTTTTACATGCATTTTCGCTAGTGCGAGAGGGGTACGTGTATTCTGAGGGGTGTGCTGGGAGTATTACAAGTGTTTTCGTGAGCACGAGAGTGGTATGTGTATTCTGAGGTGGTGCGCGGGGAGTTTTACAGGCGATTTGGCAGTGTGGGCCCTCCCTGGTATATCGCTACCCCCCTCCCCATGCCCTGCAGGCAGCCCGCATGGCACTATGCATCTGGGATCCCTGACACATGTCACCCCACCCCACCCCCAGTGAGGGGCACCTGTCAGAAGGCCCAGACTCATGTCCCCTCTCCCCAGTGACGGGCACCTGCCAGCAGGCCCCGACTCATGTCCCCCCACCCAACACGACATCACGATCCAGACTCATGGCCCTTAAGGTCACCCAAATCCCACCGCTGGTCACCCCAGTCCAAACACCCAACCAAGCCATCCATCCTCGCCACATTGAAATCCCGATGTCATGATAGATCCCAAATGGCAAGGTTGCCAATTAATACATGTCCGTCAGACACACACAATGGCCACACATGAATGAGAAAACCCACATCGTGACATGCACGAAACCCATGAGAGAATACCGCACAAATGAAGTATGAAATAAAAATGTATTGTACACAAAATATAAGAAAGAAAGAAAAACACACAAGAAAATAATTAAGAAATAAAAGCCTGAATGTCCAAAGTAAAATTGCTCCAAAGCGTACCTTCATTGAACCAAATCCCCCCCAAAAAAAGAGAAAACCATTGCTCCATGGGAAACAAAAATATGCAGTAAAATCCATTCCAGAACTATATACAATGTAAAAATCCAGCGTCCATCAGCCCAACAATCCAAAGGAAACCTACAAAAAACGCAACCTAATAAATAACTATATACAAAAAGGTTGGGCATAGTCCATGCGCCCGAATTGAAAGAAAAACCGAAAAGAAACTTACACCTAAATAACTATTTACAAAGGTGGCTGGCCAGTCCCACGGCTCATTTTGTGATGTTACGGGCCAGGGCCTCATTGAACACCATGTCGATGCCCCGGAGGTGGGCCTGTCCCCTGGCCTCGAGGTCTCGCAGGGATGCAGCCATGGAATCTGTAAACTCCCTGCACGTTTCCTCGAGGCCCTCCGCTCGCCTCAATGCCCGGAGCATGGAGTTCTCCACCCTGACCATCCTGAGCCGTACCCTCTCCGCCCGCCGCCTCTCCGCATCTATTTGACGGCCCAACCGCTGCCACATTGAAGACACTCCCAGTCCGGGGTCCTCATGCCCCTCAGCTGATGCCTGCCCCTGGGGTGTTGATGGACCTGAGCCATGATGCCTCCCACACTGAGCTCGCTGCTGCCTCAGAAGCAACTGCCTCTGCCGCCACGACGGCCTCCGGGCTGATGTAATCCACCGGCACCGTCGTGCACATGCCCTGCCCGATGATGCTGGCACATCCTCCATCTGCTGGGGTCCAGTTGCTCGGGTGGCCACCCCTACTGGACCTCCGACTCCCGACTGTAGCAGGGATGGGATCTCCACCATTCTGGCTGCGTTGCCAGGGGCAGGTCCACAGGATCCACACCATGTGCGGCTCAGTAGTGGCTTCCTCCTCCTCTGTGCACACTACCACCCTAGATGCTCCACACCATCTTCCGCCGTTGCAAGCCTCTATGGGGGCTCACCCACCCCTTCCGCTGCAGCCGTAGTGGCAGACGCGGCACCAGTCCCCTCACTCCCAGATGATGGTAATTCCTGGGAGGGTGACTGAGCCTTGTGTCGCTGGCCGGTGGAGGCATCCCCAACTCTTTGCTCCACAGCGTCGTCTCCGCCCTCTTCTTCACTCGCCTCTGTGTAGAGGGAGAAATAGAACAAAAGCATCAGGGTACTGTACAATAGTCCCCTTGACAGGAAGCAATAGCACATGAGGGGCAATGTCAAACGTCACTTCCATCATGTCCCTCCACAACACATGGGTCAGTGCAGGCAACACACATGCAGAAACAGGCATGGCGCATGCAATGAACATTTACATACATGTCCAAGAAACTGTTGAAACATACAATGGTGGGTTGAAACTCACATGCATCATTGGTCATACTGATCACATGCACAGACATCACCGTAGTTTCATTCATCTGGCCTCGTACACCCCAGACACAGTGGATACAAGGATGACTAGGCTACATTAGTGAATCAACACATCGTCACTGACATGTGTCATGCATCCATGGCATTTACAAGTCAGACACACGCTACTCAGACACACAGACATGTACACCATACATGTCCATGACAGCAGCACCCATCTCTCACACCCCAACCATGTCCAAGAACAGAGACAGGCATGCATTCATGTGTGCATTCCGCATGCTGCTCCGCATGTTGCATTGCAACACATACACCATCCATGTGGTTCACGCATGACTGGACTCACATGCAGCACCATCATGTACCTGCACACACACATCCATACCTGGCCCATGTCACACATACAGGTAAGTAACTAACTACCAGCACACTGCAACATGCCCTGTTTCACACAGCAATGCGTGGCCACTTACCGCTCGATTCCAGTACGGCCTGCATCCTGAGGATCTGTTGGTGAAGCACTGGGCGAATGCACTCCAAGACCCTCATCTGCTGGTTGGTAAGTTGGCCCCGGTGCTCCACTGCATCCACTGCGTCTAAGAGGCGCCAGGCCTTCTTGAGGGTCCTGGACTTGTAGTCCTCTCAGAGCTTCTGGACGTGTTTGATGTCGCGGGGTGCCACCCCCTCCGCGTTGATGGTACATGGCACCCACTATGTATGTCCACATCCTCCTCCGTCCTTCCTTATCGGCGCGCGATGGTGTGAAGAGGGCATCATAATGCCCCAGGACTTGCTCCACCAGGATGCCAACTTCATTGGAAGTGAAGCTGGCAGCCCTCTGCCTCTCAGCTGGGGGGTTGCCACTGGTGCCAGATGGTGTTGTGTCAGACATGGCAACCCCCGAGGCAGGTGTGGGTGGGCAACTGGGTCCTGGGGCTGGGCTGTGATGCGATGGAATACCAGTCGGGATTCCTTTGTTCCAGCAGGGGTGGTCACAGCAACTGGAACCCTGGAGATGGCAGATGTGCAGGCACCAAATGGCAGGGCCCGGTGGCAGCAGGCAGGCAGACAGCAGCAGATGGCTTGTGGGAGGCTGCTTGAGGCTCTGGGGCAGTAATTCGGGCTTATGGGCAGGAGCGTGGTCTTCCGTGTGTTGTCGCGTGGCCAGCTTGATATGGAGTGAACAGGCACGTGAAAAAACTGTGTAATTCGAGGAAAAAGCCCTTAGCGCATAAGCGCATATGCGACGTAACACGCGCGGTTGTTCCCCTAATCACAGGTGCATAGTGATTCAGCATGTGAGAAAACAGCACGTCCGCATGTGAATGTGTGTAATCCGAGGAAAGGGCCTAAGCACGTAAGTGAAGTGACGCGCATGGACGTTTCCCTCAGCATGGGTTAAAGTTAAGCGGGGCCAGCAGTTTGCTGTATGTGCCGTCCGTGGAGACCGACGCGTGTGTTGCTACTTCCTGTTGTTTCACGCGCCATCAGAACATCATAGCGGATCAAGGAGGTATCTCTTCTTTTTTCGGGCGTATTGGCTACGCGTTTTTTTGATTATCACGCTAGTCAGACGGTGAGTCGCGCACGCTATTTGTCTCACTGCGGGTGCCCCTGTGCATCGCATACCCGTTTTTGAGGTCATAGTAGCCTGCGTGTCCCACGCGTATGTGTTTTTCGTGTCCCTGGGTGCCACCGTATACTGTGGGAGGTTAATTCCACACACGTGGGCTACCAGGAATTGCGTGCACGGTTTTACTGCAGTTTTGGGGTGCCTGAGCATTGCGTGACCCGTCACTTTATCACCTGGGTCACATTCAGCCTTTCAGGTGCAGGGGTGCTGTTAACGTCTTGTATCCCTCCCCCTTCACCCCAATTGCCCAGGCACCACTACATCTGTGCAGGCACTACTACATCTGTGCCATGGCTGGAAGGCCACGAAAGGTGAGGGGTGCCTCAGCTGGGCATACTCCACGTGGCGGGCGTGGTCAGAGACATGGCCGGGGTGGAGTATGGGGACTCCAGGGTGTCCAGGGTGGCTGCAGAGGGGGAAGAGGCAGGGGTGCACCACTTCGGCACAATGTTGTGCCAAGTGTTGGTGCAGTCATGCCACCACCCCCTGCGGCTCGGGGAAATGCAAATCTTGCATCTGCCACTGGCGCCCATGTGACCTGGCAGTCCGTTTCATCGACTGCCACGGGCCCAAAGGGAGTGGTAGCTGCAGGTGCAGCTGTGGACAACAGCACCCAGGCTCCGGGTCTGCCAGCGCAGGCTGTGTTGGCACCTGAAGAGTCCCCGGAAGATTTCCAGGAGGTCAGGGAGCACACCGTAGGTGCACGCAGGGCTGCCCTGACTGAGGCACGTGTCCCTTGGCCAGTAATGTCATCTGGTGCCCCGACCAGCCGGGTGTTGGAGGGTGCATGGGCAGATGCAGCCGACACCACCCTGGTTGTGAGTCTACCATCCAAGACAGTCCCAGTCAATGAACCTAGCACAGTGGATGTTGCTGTGCAGGGTCCAATCCAGGGCACCCAACAGCCACTGACGCAAGTCAGGGCATCCGTCCTCGTTCCACCGGCCACTCCCTTGGTACAACCCACCAGCATAGCACATAGTGATCAGGGCGGCATTTGCCAGCCAGGGTCCGGACCACTGTCCAAAAGGAAGAAGGTTGCACCTGCAGTAGAGGCTGGGCCCCCAGACACAGCTCCGGCCTCCGGCACGTTGAGGAAGAAGCCTTTGTGCATGCAGGAACTGGACTTCCTTGTGAACTACGTGCGGGACCACAACCGTGATATGCTAGTGAGCCCAAATTGTCAAACTACGGCTGCCGATCGTATGTCCCACTGGAAGCAAGTTGAGGATCGTGTGAGTACATTCGGCCATGAGGTGCGCACAGCTCAAGAGTGCAAAAAGCGTTGGGATGACCTCACACGCAGTATTAAGGCGAAGCGTGCCTCTAATTACAACATGACTCTGGTGACTAGCAGTGGGCCACCACCTGAGGAGGAAGACCTCACTTTGCACGAGTCAGTCGCTGCAGAGTTCATACCAGCAGGAATGGTCGAAGAAGTGGGAGAGATGCTGGACTTTGATGCCCCATCCAGTGAGTGTTGTTGCTTGTTTGTCGAGGCAATGTGTGGTTTGCTTGTGTGATGTTTTGTGCTTGACTGCCACTACATGTCATGCATGTGTACATGGTTCCCATGTGCAAGTCATGCAATGCTTCACTGATGTGTGCCTGCTGTGCAGGATGCTGGACATGTAGAGCAGACACAGTCTGTCCTCATGGCCACACTTGCACCCTACTCGCTTGCTACTCACCCAGCTGCCCCTCCGGTCCATGTTCCAGCTCTCTGGCCCTTCTGCATGTAACCTTGGGTGTCTTTCCTCTCAGCACTGGGACTATGTCATTGCATGACTGACGTGCATGTGTCTTCTGTCTGCATGTGGGTACTCCACGAAGTCATGCTCCCTTGCCCCTCCACCCCCCCTGCACCACAATTTCACCATGGCACTGGTGTGCATCATGTTGGCATACTGCAATGGCCTGTTCAAGGCTCCTGTGTACATGCAAACTTCCACCAGCCAACCTGCCAGACACATGCAGTGGGGTACATCCTCTGTCCTTGCTGCAGGGTGTCTCACTTGGACTGTGCAGATGGTAGATGCTCCTGTAGGGACATGAGTGCCCATTCATGTTCCATGTGCATTTCATGCATGCCCCTATGTGTCCTTGACAGGATGATCATTGTAGTACGTGTCCAGGATGACTTACATTTCATGGCATTTGATCATCTATTCAATGCCCACTCTGGCTCAGTCCAGCATCACACAAAGGTTTAGGGTGTCACAGTCTGTGTGGGGCACAGGCCTCACCTTGTTTCAGGCCCACTGACTCTGTTCAACTGGTGTAGTGGCTTCTGCACACATGGGTGTACTACTGAGGGTTCATCATGTGTCCTGCTTATTGTCCCATCATAATCTTCTGTGTTGTCAGTTGACTCAGATGATGCAATTGACGCTAGTCAACACTGTCTGCCAATACACAGGTCTCTGGTCACCCTTTCGCTGCAATGCAATGCCTCCCTGCATTTTCACTTAGGGAGTTTGGGGGGTTTGCTTGTAGCTATGCAACCCATTACATACACATTGCATGTGATGCCTGAACTTGCTTTTCACTGCCTTCACGTTTATTGATAGACATCATAATGTACTGTTCATGTAGATAGTGGGTAGCGTACACATGTTCTGCACTGCATCAACCCACTTCTGAGCCGTGTTACACCCTTCTACATTCCTACTCACTGTTGCAATGTCAAAGTCACCTGGCATGTATGGACAGTTTTTCATCCCTTCTCTGTCATGTATGCGACGGGCACAGGTGCATCCTGTGACACATGTAGACAGTATTGGAACTCCCTAGTGGTAATTTAGATGAGTTGATTGGTCAATGTGCGGCCTATACCAACTGGCATAGGGCACTGATTGGATGTAGCCTGCCAATCGGGTGTAATGACTGTGGAACATCCTTCACGTGTGTATGTGTGCACTTCCACATACATCAAAGGAAGCAGCGTTATAGCTGCTTGCTTTAGTGTATTGGATACTGGTCATGTTCATAATACAGGTCTATGGGGAAATGGGTGTTTTTGAACACTTTCACATGTACGTACATATGCAAGCAGCTTCAACGTTGTGTGGGGCAACATTGCGAGGACTCACTTCTGTGTTTGTGAAAGTGTCCATTTACACATGTGTCTTCTGCAGCTTTATTGTTGACTGACTAATAAGTAGTTGATAGACGTTTGTGCTGGTGAGATTTCTGCATTGCGCACATTATGTGGAACTGGCATGATCCCAAAGGTTCACTTTTGTGCAGTATGTGTATGCCTAGGCCCTACTATGGTTTGTCCTGGCCATGGATATTTCCACAAGGAATGATGTAATCGGGCACATTCATAGCCGAATGTGCTCAATCAGGCCCTGAGGGGTGTTGTGGAGGCCTCATGTCCTGCAGCTCGGACGGTACTGGGTGTTATGGTCCCTCATGTCTGGTTGCAGGCCTTTGCTTTGTTTGGGACATTCACTGTATCTACATGGCCCATGCCACCCGATACGGGCCGAGCTGCAGATGGATGTAGCTATATTGATGATGATGCTTTAGTGATGAATGTCTACATACATGGTACCTGTGTCATTGTGTGTTTGGAATCACTTGCAGCAGTGGTCAATTTGCAGTTCAGAAATGCTTATGGTGTGTTGCATCTCTTAGTTGCCATCTGTCTTTTCTGCCTGTGACATGTGCCTGACAGAGGTGGTGTCTGATGGAGTTCACATACTACATTTTGTACTTGTGTAGGCTTTGCTATTTAGACACATCCATTTCTGCTTTTGGGATGTGTTTGCATATCAAGGCCACTGGATGCATGCCAGGTTTCTCATTTGTGTGTGACATGTCTGCTTCATGTGTTGGCTGTCAATGTGATGTCTATGTGTGTGTTATGTGCTTCTGACATGTGTACTAATGTTGATCTTTTCTCTACTTTTCAGATGATGATGCAATGGAGCCTGAGGATGGTGTTGTCATGCCAGACACAGGGTTGCTATCACACCAGCAAACCAGCACAAGTGGGGGTCATGGGGTGGTAGGCCATGAGAACCCACTTGTGTTACAGACCATCTTGTCTAGGGCTGGCAATGAGTCTAGCTCGGATGATCACTCTGACGACAATGTCGAGTTGGATGTGCATCGGGTCCATTCATTAGGGGTGAGTGATTCTGATGTGGACGCTCCTCTGTCCGCGACACCTGCACTGAGGGGCCAGACGGTGGTGGAACCTCGGTCTGTGGTGGATCGGGACACAGAGTCACCCTCCACTCCAGATGCTGATGTGCCTGGGGCATCACGTCAACGGAGGAATGTAGTCCTGCAGCCGCGGGCGGTGCCAACCCAACAAGGATGTCGGCTCCTTGGGCCCCGCAGGTGTCAAGCCCAGCAATGCGGTGGCAGCGCACCACTGGGGTATACTGAGTGGGAGCAAGCCATGGTTGCCAATTCAGAACACCAGGGGGCAGAAATTGATAACATCGCTGAGAGCATGGAACGTGTAGCCCAATCCGTGCTACCGCTTGCTAGGCAGGTGGAACTCCAGCAGCGAGTGGCACAGTCCGCGACTTCTCGCTCAGGCTGGTGATGGCGGCCTCAGACAGGGCACGCTGAGCTGAAATAGTGTCTTTGGATCAAGCAATTGCTGCTCATGCAGAGGCACACATGGAGACCATGAGGGTTGACTATGAATCCCTCAAATCTACTCTGGCTGTGCTCATGATGTCCCAGAGGATGCGGTCAGAGGCGAGGTTGGAGCAGCTAGAGAATACCATCTCGGCTGAGCTACGTGCTTGCCGGGAGGTGTACTAGTTGGTTAGCCAGGCCATGCAGGAAGAACTCTGTGTTACACGTGTTACCTTGCAAGAGGAAGCACGCGTATCACGCGAGGTTCTACATGCTGACCTACGTGTCATCGCTGCACAGTCTCACCCATCCCGCAGACTTGCTGCTGACGAGGGGCAAGCAGCGCCTAGGAGTGATCAGGGTACTGAGCCACGTAAACCTTTTCAGCCAGAGGGAGATGAGGACGACGAGTTATCTCCCACGCAGGTCGGGCTCTGCAAGCGTTGAGCCCATGGAGGTTTTTTGTTTGTCTCAACATCATCTCATGTGGGTGCCCCCCCCCGCCACCAATGGTCATATGTGGCCATTTTTGATTTTTATTGTTAGTTTAGTTAGTCAATATGGCTTTTGATACTTAGTTTAATTAGGTAATATAGGTTTTTAGGTTTTTTATAGTTAGTTTAATTAGTTAATATAGTTTAAAATTGCTTGTCTATTGTGCATTCATGTGACGGTGTGGTGCTTTGTGGCTTTTGAAAGCATCCACTGTCTGTTCCAGCTGGGCCCTTCAAGCTTGTCTCCTGTATGTGTTTGCAGCTTGGGGTCCTGACTCACATAGGCCAGTCCTGCTTCCCTTATCCATGGGCTCGCACAAGGGCTTTGGACTTTCGTCATATCTCTGGCCTGTCTGCTGCTGTACTACTTGTGTTAACACCCCTAGTGGGGATTGAGTGGGTTTTATCCACGGCATGTCTGTAATCATTTTGGGTGAGTACATAATTGATGTGTCCATTAATTGATGTGGATAGTGTTGTATGTTATTTTCTTGCCTGTATATGTGCTTGATGCACTTAATGCTTCAGACAGTAGCCTGCACCCTTTGCCTGTCAAAGTCACACTGATGGTGGGAGGAGTTTGGATGTAGGTCTCTAACATGGCCCAGTGACAACCAGCATAAAGACACACACGCAGGGAACTTTCCAGCATAATTAATATCTTTTATGCCCTTTCTACAGGAAAATGAGCCCCCAGACTACCTTTGCCAGCAGACACAGGGCCAAGTACTACTGAAACCTGGCCACGTTCGGTGGTGCAGACGTGCGCATGTGTGCGCAAGCAGTAGCACAGGGCTTGTGCTCAGACGTCCGACAGAAGCAGACGTGTTTACAGGAGCTCCAAGCAAGGTGAGCAGCACAAGGGGCCACACCGCAGCCAACCTTCCACCAGGCCACTTGCACATGCATGCTAAGTAACGCCAGTGCTGGGGAGCTTGGCCAGGCATTGTTGTAGAAGCGCACAGTACAGCTAAGATGCATTGAGGGACAAATGCCAAGTAGCTTTACAAGTTGTCAGGGGCACACACAGGGGCCGTCACACATATCCTCCAGTCCCCCCTGCTCCATATAAGCTGAGTTATTAGCGCAGTAGCGTTCCTAGCCAGAAACTAATACAGCGCACAGGGACACCCAGCGAGGCACAGACTCGTGTGCAGTGCATATCATTTGCATGTGCAAATTTCATACGGGCACTACCTATTGAAATCCACAGCTGCCAGAACACGACTTATACTGAAGTCGCACCTCGCTATACCAATGTTGAACTGTGCTACCTTGGTATTTCTATCATTCTGCTTGTACATGTGCCTGGACTTTTTTTGCCACTTCAAGTAATCTACTGGAGACTCTTCCAGGATTATTTTGTGCCTAGAGCCTTTTTCCCTGGTTTGGGGGTTTGGCTCATTGGAGTTCTCTGTTATTTGCTATTTTTACCAGTCAAGGAGGCCTCTGAGGGGGCTGGACCCTATTTACACGCAAGGTGGAACATGAAGACCACGGGGTAGGGGGATCCTGTAGTCAGGTAGACTAAAAGGGAGAAGGCTACATATCCCAGACACAGTTGTTCAGAAGGTCATGGTGATGTGTAAATGAGGGAGGGCCTTTTGTTGTTGGACAGTAAGTCTGGGCTACAGTGTTTGTGCACTCTCTGACAATGTCATTGTGGGGTACTATGTACATGATGAGTTCTGCTGGTCAAAGGCTGTTCCTGTGTTGTACTTACTTTTCAGGTCTCAGGGGATTGTTGTGGTTTGACATGCTGGGATGTACACATGGGCAATGTTTGCATGTGATGTGTACAGGACACTGAGGGTCACTTGATTTCACATGCATATATTGAGTGCAAGTCCCTATTGACACAGTTACACAATGCTCCACCACACATACAACCAACCTTCCATGCCTAAAGGTGTACACAGATTGCCTTCTCCAATGTGCAATGGAACTGGCAATCAGTCTTTTGTTCATGCTAACACTGGTGGAAAACATTTGTGTATGATTTAGAATGTGTGGGAGGTTGTTGGTCAGTCATTTCATCTGATTCCATGTCAGGCGTC
Organism: Ambystoma mexicanum; assembly: GCF_040938575.1. Classification (NCBI taxonomy): domain Eukaryota; kingdom Metazoa; phylum Chordata; class Amphibia; order Caudata; family Ambystomatidae; genus Ambystoma; species Ambystoma mexicanum. Next base: position 108,059,518 of record NC_090937.1, read on the forward strand.
ATTGTGTCGGGCCACTTCCCATTTATCACATGTCACTTCTTATGTAATTGGTCATGTGTTGGGCTTTTGCTGTTGCATGCCATGTCATGGTGTGGCGAACAAGTGTGATGTGGGTTGGGAGGGTTTGGGTGACATACCAGTGATTGTCATGGCCTGTTTTGCAGGGGGTGGTGTGATACACACCTTGCATGTGTTCCTTTTGGTCACACATGATTGGTTATGTTTAGCTAGAGATGCACACAATGTAGCACTTCCGTGTCAACATTCTCAGGGTGGTAAGGTTGTGACAGTTGACTCTTTGTCATCATCGATTGTCACCTGGTATGTGCCAGGCCTGTGTGCACTCCGCAGAGGTGGGAGTTTAGGTGAAAAATGAGGCCACAAGCTGGGTCCGGGCTACCTCGCCACGTGCCCTTTCCCTTCCCATTGGCAGTGCCTGTGCATGTGGTTGGGGATTTGGGGGCACAACCATGTCGACCGGTACGTCCCGCTGTATTGCAACATTGTGCAGGACACATGCTGCCACAATGATCCTGCACACTACTGGGGGTGCATATAGTAGCTGGCCACCAGAGCGGTCAAGGGAGCGGAAGCGTGACTTAAGCACTCCGAATGTGCACTCCACTATGGCCCTGGTTGCAATATGGGCAGCGTTGTATCTTACCTGGGGTGGTGTGGTGGGGTTCCAGATTGGCGTCATCATGTGGTTGCTCAGAGGGTAGGCACTGTCCCTGGGGAGGTGATAGAGGTTGTGATTAGTTGGGTTTGTGTATTTGTCTGTGTGTGACATGCATGCATATGCACAGGCATTTGTACTCACCTAGGAGCAATGTGTTGCCATGCTTCCCAGCTTCCAGGGCCCGCCTCAGGGCGGACATTCTGTATATGAAACTGTCATGGGTTGAGCCAGGGTAGTTTGCATAGACAGAGGTGATGATTCCCTTTGCATCGCATACAACCAGCATGTTGATGGAATGGAAAGGCTTGCGGTTTCGATAGATGTGCTCAGTGGCCCTAGGTGGACATAGGGCCACATGGGTGCAATCTATGGCACCAAGCACTTTAGGGAAGTGTGCCACCCTGTAGAAGTCCTGGACCACGGCGTGCCTTTCTGCAGGTTGTCTTGGCATGTATATGTGCATGAAGACTCAGGGGCGCAGAGCCATGATTGCCAACACCTGTTGTAGGCAGCGTGACTGCATGGCCTGTGAGACCCCCCCACTATGGCAGTTGTCTGCTGAAATGACCCAGTGGCCAAAAAATGCAGGACATTGAGCACTTTCTCCAAGGGCCTCAATGCTTGGGAGCACAGGGTGAGTGATGTAAGGTCATCTTCCCACTCCCTGACCAGGTCTAGGATGATACAAGGTGGAAACCTATACCTGCCATAGACCTGGTCATCAGGCATCCCAAAATGGCTGGTCTGGGGTAAAAAAATGCAGGGCCTGGCTATTTTCCTCCTCCTGCGGTGTCCACTATCAATGCTGCGACAAATGGGGCATTCATCGTAGCTGTATATATGTGTTTGTTGTTGAACGCACTTTTATACTGCGCACGGGGATGCTTCTGCCTGCCTTCATGTGGCGGACGTGTTGATGCCTGTGAGAGTCTTTTAGCGTGCGCAGGTTTCCCGTATTCGATTCCATAAATATGTGTTATTCACGTGCGTGTGGGCGTTCCGTGTATTTCCCTTCAGTACTTCCCCAGTTACGCCTTCTTTTTCACACGTTGCTCCCCAGGCCGCGTATTACGCCCCGTGTCCCGCCCCCTTCTTGGTGTGTGGGCCGACGTTGTGCACTTTCGCTGTGCGCGTCATGCACGATGTTCAGGAAGTTGCTGTGACATGTGCGCCTGTGCGCACCATGCTCGGATTTGGCGCACATCCCGCAGCAAACACGCACAGGCCCTTCCATGAATCGCACGCATGCGCGTCTACTTGCTTTTTCCCGCTTGAGCTGGCTTGCGCCAAGATTTTCGGAGCACATTTGTTCCATGAGTCGGCCCCACTATCTTTGATCCCAGAGGGCAGAGGGTTCCAAATCGTGGGTGCCCAGTGAAGCAATTTAGTTAGTCAGCGTTTTCCATTGGTGTTCTAGGATATTTTTATTGTTGGATCGAAGACTTCTACGTACGGATGCGCTCTGAATTTTTGTCAGGGCAAATACTAGCTGATATATGTATAAAGCTAGGCGAACATGAGATGTTGCACCACGTTTCTTTTCTGTACTTCTGACTCCACCACCGCAATGTATGCGCATCTGAGATTTGGTCAAAATATTGTTGCTTATTGAATCTTTATGGTTCTGATGCAAAATAAATATATATTTTCTTTGTATTTCGGTAACCTATGAAAGGAGTAACTTTTTCTGTTACCAGTTACATACTGTAGCCGTGGGGCTTGAGAACACCTAAAACGTGTTCACTTTGGGACCAGTAAAAATGTCCAGCCGTTTGTTCGGAAATGGCCAAAAAGCAGGTAGAAAATGTAATGATATCTAGTTTGATTTTCTGACTTATTTCATGGGGCCCCCTTTTGCAGAACTTTTCATGGAAATTGATTGGCTAGTTGGGACATCTGTAATATGATTGGTTTAGGCATGCAACATTTTTACAAAAGTCAACTTTGTGGGTGGCAGTTTTTTTCTGGGTCCACACATTTTACAGCAACAACACCCAGGATGTGTGGGAATGCTTGGGGTACAATGTAAGCCTCTGGAAAACTCCTTGCCTCTCGGGTTGGGTGGTTCCAGGGGCCTGTAATTTCCACCCAAAAATGGCTAACAGTGTGTACGCTTTAACAGAGATATTCGAGACCATTGGGCATATTTCTGAGCATAATTTAAGCTTGAATAAAGTGTCCTCTTGGCCTGGCCGGCTGCTGTATGTGGCTTAGTGAGGATTGGCTCATGGCCAAAAGGTACACCCCAGCGGCAGTGCCCAGCAGCTCACAGACACATTATCCATAGGAAAACCACATTTAGGGTGGTTTACAACTTGTCCAGATGGCATAGAGCATTTCCAATTGTTTTTAGTTTATATAGGCATTTTAATCATAAAGTTTAAGAGCGTTAATGTGTCTTTACCTATGTGCTTTGATACATACACATATATTTTGTTTAATGGTAAAAGTCCTGAATGTCACAATATTCTATGAATAATACCTTTTGACCACTTGACATTTATCAGGTTATTTGTTCGGAAGTGGCTCCAAAAAACTGGGACGGTAGGTGCAAATCTGACGAACTGTTTGAATGTTATGTAGCGTGAAATTACTTTTTGCATTGGTTTTCCCATAGAGAAAATTGACAGATTTTGGAAAAGCACGCAAACCCACTGAATGGATTTTTAGCAACTTTCGTTTTAAAGTGTCAATAAATGTGGGAATCCATTTCTTTGTTGGTTTGGTGGAAAGTCCTTTAGTATTTTTTTCAAATGCTTTGTTTCAAATGTGATAAAGACTGAGGCACACCTGGCACAACAATCATTTATATATCTCCTTGATGCATTGCTAGAATAGATATAAAGAAAAATTTGAAAATATACCATTTAAATATAGTGATGTTTTACCTCAATGCAAGATAATAAGCATCTCTATGCGGTGCATTTTCCAAGTCCCCGTAGGGTAAATAAAGGTGCTCAAGACAGGCGTAAAGGTGTTATGCCTGTCCCAACACCTATATTATCATTCTGGACATTATTGTGTTTTTTAAAGGCAGAGGAGTCAGCACGGAATGTGAGTTCGCCTTCTGCTTCCCTTTACCTGCCGCCTCCAGAGAGCAATCAGTTTTAAACCAGTATGATATTTTCATGCTCTTGTAAAACCAATTGATTCCTTACACAATCAAACAGAAAACGCATTCCATAGGGATCAGGAGACAGACAAGGAGGAATGATTTTCAAAAAAAGTCTACCCTCTACTGATTCAGAAAGATCTAATCTATCCCTAATTCTGTGAAACCAAGCCCTACGTTATACACATGAAGGTAAGAAGGGGTGCGCTTTAGGTTGTCAATATGGTTAAACATAAATTAAGTCCTCTTTCCAAAAAAACGATTCTAACATACTTTCTTGCCATACTGCTCAAAAGAAAATGCGAAACAACCACCACATACTTTGGGCCTTTCCCAGGGAAGGGGTTGGCAGTTTGCTTCTTGCCTCCACCCTTCTGGCTCTTTACTATAGGCCCTTGCCTAGGATCACAATCCAAAACAGACATACTATGTGTATGGCTGGCGTGCTGTGCAGAGGTTTCAACCGGATCTCTTGTTCTCTTTGATATGTATGCCTCACAGTCTTTCTTCCTTCAGAGAGACAGTAGTATTTCCCTTCCCACAGTCTGGAGTGCTTTCAATCTCTTTCTTCCCCTCTCTTGGGCTCACTTTTGCTTATTTCTCACTCTGGGCTCTTTCTCTTTCTCTATGGCCACCCCGAGCCTCTTCGTTCTTCACCCACACTGGCCTTCTTTCTATTTTCCCACTCTGGGGTTTCTTGCATTTCTCTCCTCAGTCTGATGTTTTGTGGGTCTTTACCCACCTCTGGGGTTCGCTCTTGTTTCTCTCACCATTCTGGGGCTTCTCTCTTCCTTCTCCACACTGGGGTCCTGTTGATTTATCTCCCTACTCTGGGGCTTCTTTGTTTCCTCCCCACAGCAGGGCTTCTTTTGGTTTATCTCCTCAATCTGGGGTTTACCCTGGTTTTCTCCCCACATCAGGGCTTCTTTTTCTGACCTTGTCGCCCACTTCCCATTCCTCAGAAGCCATTGTGTACCTGTATATGAAAAACAGTGCTACGGGGAGGGCTGTGTACGGCATTGCCTTTCGTCGCACCAATGGGATGCTTACATGACTCCTCAGCTGGACTCTGCTCAGTGGGCATCTCCTCCTTGTTCCCGTTTGCTTGGTGGAGGAGCTTATTGGTGGTTTCTTCTCTGGGCTCTGCCTTGGCCCACTGAAGTACTCCATTAACGATTGGTCTGCCACACACCACGGCTCAGGTTTCTTGCATGCCGGGCCGTGTTGCACTCTCCTAGTGTGGACCGCTGGATGTGAAGCGACATCTGTCTCTCTAAGCTACTGTCTTCCCGATATGTGCTGTGTCATAGTTAAACTCAACAGGGTGCACAGATACTCCTTCCTGATAAGTTCTTCGCCTGATGTGCTTCCAGAAGACTGTTTTTTCCACCATTCTTCCATTTTCCCTAAAGAGGATGAAATTAAGTGTGGGTCAGAAGCCTAGCCAGTCATTTTTAAAGGGTTCTCACACTCCTTAGTTTCTGCATACCCCATATAGATGTTAGTCACAGAGGGGAAGGGATGGTGACTTAAATCTCTCTCTGGGATTCCCTTGTCCCCCATGGAGGAGTCACCTCCAGAAGAGCCCTGCTTACCCTGTCCCCTAGGGGCGTTTAACATAACAGGCTCACCTCTCTAGTCCCAAAAGAGGGTGGCTCCCTCTTGGCGAGAGATGATGAACTTGCTGGATTCATCACAGAAAACATTGTAAATGCTGCCTGTCATGATTAAATGGCAGATGACAGATTTACAGTGTGAAGTACAAAAACAAAGGGTGACATGAGATTATACCTGCATTAATACATTTGTTTTTTACTTTGTAGTGCACTTAATGAAATTTGCAGGGAGAAACCTGTCTGCAGCTAAATGGATATTTGTATGTTGACAAAAGGAGTACTTTTGTTCTTCTAGAAATGTTCTTAAAATATTATATATGCAGAATTCCCAATGTATATTTCAAGATAGCATTGCTGTGGGGAGAGCAAGTGATGTGGTTTAGTGAAGCAATGGAATTCATCGATGGTGGAGAAGTCCTTTTTTTCTTAGCGATTATAAAAAATCACATTTTGATATTTTCATGTTTCACAGGCAAAAAGGAAAAAGTAATAAACAATTTCACAAAGTGATAATATATGGTGAGGTTAGTGGTTGGGTATTGATGATTTTTCCAATTTAATTAACAAAGTATACATTTGTTTGGAGAATAATGAGGGATATAAAGATTTTCCTTGAAGTGAATAGGGGTTACATATATGCTTTAAAATGAGAATAGGCTTGGCGTATTGTTATCAATACTAAGTGTGCCACAGCAGCATGGGCACACGCACCCTGTGTTGCCCCTTTGTATTATATTGAATGGTCATATGTTTTGCATTGTATTTAGGATGATTTGAGATCGCCTCCATGGTTAACACCGTGGTATCACATTGTAGTATTGAGATATAAGCCACATGTTAAAAATGTCTTGATATGCCAGGAGGGTAGATGAAATTGACTAATTACTTCACGTTTGTCATTATGAACGCGGTGTGTCACGGCAATGTGTTGTTAGATATAAACAATGGATCACATCATACAAAAATGCATAGGATTAAAATTCATTTGGGACAGGTCAGATGAACATATGATTGAGGATTGTTAAGCAATAATTTCCTGTATCTTTTAGTTGTGTATTTTGCAGTGATAATTTCGAAACATTTAAGCAAACACCACGGCCTCTGCTGCAATATTATAATTGCAATTTGCCATTACAATGGATATCTATCTATTTATATGTCTAGTGTATCTATATCTCTAGCTACAATTATATATATATATATATATATATATATATATATATATATATATATATATATATATATATATATTCACAGAAAAAACATTAGATAAAGTGTATTTAGTTTGAGGAGATTTAACTCCACAAAACCCTTGAAACTCAGTGGATGTGGGAAGCCATGACCAGAGTAACTCCTGTGCATTCCTGTTGCAAAGCCCATGAGCACATACAAATTATAAGAGAAGGGAGTCACAATGACATGCAAAATGGCATTTTGGGGGACATCAACAGGAACGCGCCAAGCAAAGCTTTTCATGACTTCCCACATTCAATGAATTTCAAGGGGTTTTGTCGCTTTAAATCTGCTTGATTTAACTAGACTTCAACTAAAGTTTTTTCAGTGAATTTCAAGGGGCTATTATACCATATATTTGTTTAAAATTATTTTTACAAGCCACCAGCCGTGGCCTTCAGCCATGTCAACTGTACATATTCCCCCAATATCTTTACGTTGGACCAACTAATAGGATTTGGCAGTGACCACTATACATGTCTTTCGGGGGGTCCACTAGCCAGGGCAGTTCACCCTAGCCAGTGAGAACGGCCTTGAGCCATGCTCACTGTATCTTTTAAAGCACAGCCCTTCTTTCCCGTTCACTAGCCATGGCCTGCACCCATGACCATTGGTCCTGGTCTTCGGCCAAGGCCCTGTTACATGTTGCCACAGTAGCTTTTGTCTGGTCCCACTAGCCATGGCCTTTGGCTATGCATAGTGCCCATGGCATTTTAACATGGCCACTCTACATATTGCAACAATAGCTTTCCTAAACTGTCCAACTATCCATGGACTTTGGTCGTGGCCACACCACTATGTGTCTTTTTGGGCACACTAGCCATGGCTTTTGGTCCACTATGTTCCTCCAATATTTATCTTTCGGACCTACCAAGTGGCCAAGGTCAACTAAACATGTCTTTTTGGTCCACTAGCCAGGACCTATATTTTAAAACACTACCTTTCTTTCCCGCAACGGCACTTTGGACAGAGTACGTAATCCGATAGCGACCTGTAATTTGTATGGACAAATATATCTCACTAGCTCCAATGTTATTTAGTTGTTTTTGCAAGAAGGCAGGTGGTTTGGTGCATAAAACAGCAGTGTCACCAGCTGGTAATAGAAAGTGTGCATCATTTAGCAGACTGAAATGTTCAAGTTCTACCGGTTAACTGTCAGAGTTGATCTTGTGGTGTGGCTGTATACCGTTAAATCACCAACCCACTTCCTCTTCTTAGAGTCAATATATGTTCAAAGGTTTCATAAAACAACACAATGTTCAAAAACGTATCAATGTTTATTTGTTTTGCTTTTCTAAAAATTGGTTTAAGGAGAGAGTGACTATGTTCATGTACATTAGGGTAGTCATGATATGATATGATATGATATGATTGTTTATTTATATAGCGCCTATACACAGAAGTGTTTCAAAGCGCTTCAAGGAGGGAGGGAACATAGGAAATACAGTACATTCAGAAAAGTCCTTGAGCAATATAGAATGTGGAAAATAACTACCATAATAGGCCTGACGACATTTCTGATAGTGCAAGTGCCAAAAAACAAGTAGGGTAGGAGGGAATGGAGAAGGGGAACAAAGCAAGCAGTAACATTACTATGTCTGTCGACAATTTACGCAGTGCAGGAGGAATACAAGAGGAGGGTTGGGAGGGGAGGGCAGGGATAGAGGGGGAGAGGGGGAACAAGACAACTGCTGAGCCAAATTCATCAGATAATTTAGAAGCAGGGGAGGGGGAGAGGAGAACAAAGGGTAAGAGGGGGGACAGACAAGCAACTATCATCGGTCAAGGAACAGATGATAGGAGTAAGTGCAAGGAGGGGAGACCTCGAGGAGTGTTTCGGTCCCCAGAGGAGGGGGAGAGGCAGGCAAGTGAGAGTAGGAAGTAGAGTGGGAAGTAGAAGAGGGTGGGTTTGAGGTGCATAGGACAGGGTAGGCAACTCAAGAGAGTACGTAGGGTCAGCGCAGAGCAGGGGTAGGAAGGTCAGAAAGGTCCGGAGGCAGGGGCAAGAAATGGACATGCAAATGGCATTGTCAGGCCGTAACGGGACCAAGTCTCGGCAGAGGCGGGCATGCTTAAGCATTAAGGAATGGGGAGAGAGAGGGAGGGACATGACCAGAGGGAGAGGGGTGGAAGGGTCAGAGCAGGTGTACAAGGCACAAGTATGCAGAAGTAGGCAATCAAGGTAAGTTAAAAACAGTGAATGCAACACAGGAACGTGCATAGATAATGGATCAAGCATATGCAGTGCGTTTGTTTAGGGGAAGGGTGAAACATGAATGAGGTACGGGTAAATCCCCCAAAGCAATGGAGGGGAGATGTGTGGTATACAAAATTAGTGCAAGACCAATACAAGCAGTATTAACAGTGTTAAGTTACATGATTCCACTGCGGTGGAATTAGAGACTGTAGATGATCAGCTCAAACAAAAGTCAACTGGTGATGGAGGGCAGTGAAAGAGTCACGTTGGTGCTGCAAAGTCAAGATAACAACAGTGCTGGGTTTTTCGGTAGGTTCTGGGGGGAAGGTGGACATGGAAAAGGAGGGGCAAACGGAGGTGCGTGCACACCTTACCTGTGTGCCGTGAATCAGCAACAGGTGTTGCAAAGAACGCTGGGTGACAAGGAGGGTAGGCTGCAGGCAAAGTCCATTGACAAGTCCATGGAAAGGACAGGGAAAAGACAGGAAGGAGCCCTTAAGCGCTGCCCTTAAATGCGCGGACCCGGCTTCGCCTCACGGCTAGGTCGGGTCTCTGCATTTGAGGAGGGCAGGGGCCAATCAGGAGGCAGTAGAGGGGGACGTGCCTCCAAGCACCGAGGACGGTGCAGAAACGCAGAAGGAAGTACGGCGGCCATCTTGGCATGGCCTCGTCGGATGCTGCAGGGATGTAGAAGGCAGCATTCCGGGTCCCATGGTGGTCGAGGGGGCCAACCTTCCAGGTGGAGGGCACAGGGAAAAGACAGGAAGGAGCCCTTAAGCGCTGCCCTTAAATGCGCGGACCCGGCTTCGCCTCACGGCTAGGTCGGGTCTCTGCATTTGAGGAGGGCAGGGGCCAATCAGGAGGCAGTAGAGGGGGACGTGCCTCCAAGCACCGAGGACGGTGCAGAAACGCAGAAGGAAGTACGGCGGCCATCTTGGCATGGCCTCGTCGGATGCTGCAGGGATGTAGAAGGCAGCATTCCGGGTCCCATGGTGGTCGAGGGGGCCATCCTTCCAGGTGGAGGGCACAGGGAAAAGACAGGAAGGAGCCCTTAAGCGCTGCCCTTAAATGCGCGGACCCGGCTTCGCCTCACGGCTAGGTCGGGTCTCTGCATTTGAGGAGGGCAGGGGCCAATCAGGAGGCAGTAGAGGGGGACATGCCTCCAAGCACCGAGGACCGTGCAGAAACGCAGAAGGAAGTACGGCGGCCATCTTGGCATGGCCTCGTCGGATGCTGCAGGGATGTAGAAGGCAGCATTCCGGGTCCCATGGTGGTCGAGGGGGCCAACCTTCCAGGTGGAGGGCACAGGGAAAAGACAGGAAGGAGCCCTTAAGCGCTGCCCTTAAATGCGCGGACCCGGCTTCGCCTCACGGCTAGGTCGGGTCTCTGCATTTGAGGAGGGCAGGGGCCAATCAGGAGGCAGTAGAGGGGGACGTGCCTCCAAGCACCGAGGACGGTGCAGAAACGCACAAGGAAGTACGGCGGCCATCTTGGCATGGCCTCGTCGGATGCTGCAGGGATGTAGAAGGAAGCATTCCGGGTCCCATGGTGGTCGAGGGGGCCATCCTTCCAGGTGGAGGGCACAGGGAAAAGACAGGAAGGAGCCCTTAAGCGCTGCCCTTAAATGCGCGGACCCGGCTTCGCCTCACGGCTAGGTCGGGTCTCTGCATTTGAGGAGGGCAGGGGCCAATCAGGAGGCAGTAGAGGGGGACGTGCCTCCAAGCACCGAGGACGGTGCAGAAACACAGAAGGAAGTACGGCGGCCATCTTGGCATGGCCTCGTCGGATGCTGCAGGGATGTAGAAGGCAGCATTCCGGGTCCCATGGTGGTCGAGGGGGCCATCCTTCCAGGTGGAGGGCACAGGGAAAAGACAGGAAGGAGCCCTTAAGCGCTGCCCTTAAATGCGCGGACCCGGCTTCGCCTCACGAGAAAGACGGTTGGGTTTTAAAGCACTTCTTTTTGGTTACATAAGAGAGAAGTAAGGTTGAATGGATATGTTTGTAGAACAGCACATTTCCTGCACCTGATAGATATACTGCATCTTATCTTTATCAAGCTTAAATATGTAATTAGATATTGTTTTTGAATATTCAATGCATCCTTTGGCCATTGATGTAAGAAGAGACCACTTTACTGACATTTCTTTTCGAATTCTCAAGTTTACAATTACAGTTGGTTTTATACTTCCTTTTTTGACTTATCAATATTGGATACAAACAAGGACATCTGTGTGATATTATTCAAATCAGTTACCAAGATCGTGTTCCAGGCATTGTGGGAGAGATCCCTCCCACATTCACCCAAAAACATTGCCAAGACAATAACTGACAAACTCTTTCCACTTCATTTAATTTTCCCACCAATTAACTGTAAAATCGGGGATATCTAGATTCATGTAAATTCCCCCTTCTTTGCAACATAACATCAACTAATGAACACACACATCTCACAGGATCCAAGAAGGTCTGATCTGGCCACCCGTGCCCCCTCTGTATCAGAACTTGTAAATGTGAGAGTTCTGTTGTATCATTTTAGAGGGAATAGTATGGTTTGATATCTTAAATGTGATTGGTGCACTTGGGTATGTAAAATGTGATATGCTGATTGATAGGCTGTTCAGAAATGTGTTTTATTTTCTTAATCATTTTGTGAAAATAATCTTAAGTTTTTTTTGGAGAGAATGATGGTATAAATATATTTGCCAGATATATTTTGGCCTTGTTTGAGTCACTTTCCTACTCTGTAGTGTATATGAGAGGCAATGTATTTTGTCTCAAAAACCACATACTTTAACGATTCATCTACACTTTAATCTCATATTTGAAAATGTACTGGCACTTGGATTTTTTAAGAAGGTAAAGGCATTGAGAAAAGTGAGTGGGCTATGGCCACTTGTGAGTGCGTGCAGGCCCTGATAATTAGGGTGTGGCACGCTGCATCCCCAGTACACTGAGGCTCTACCTTACACCTCATATATTGTGTAAGAATTGGTTGGTTGAACCAGTGATTCGTGCTTAGCCTACAAGTAGTATCTAGTAGTTGTCAGTATATGTCACGCATTCCTCTGTACAGTACATAATTTGCAAAAGACAAGGTTTATTCTAATCCAGATTTGTTTTCTGATTAGAGCCGGCATGTGTTTGGACAAAAGGTCATTTTCAGGGCACTTGTAGCATAGTAGTTTTTCCCATTGGGTTTAAGATAAATTGTCTGGCGATGATGATGTGTGTTCTGTGGTAGCTTGGATGCTGTATCATTCCATTTGGATTACATTTCATGATGCAATGGTGTATCTGGCAGTTCTCCTAATATAGTCCTTGAATTGGAGTTAGCAAATTCAACAGGATGGTTCCCGGGCCCCACACATGCAAGGTGCCCGTGAACCATCCTGTTGAATTTGGGAACTCCAACTCAAGGACTATATAAGGAGAACAAAAGGACTACTATGAGAAAGACTGCTATGCTAGAAGTGCCCTGAAAACAACCTTGTGTCGAAACACGTGTCAGCGGTAATCAGAAAACAAATCTGGATTACAATAAACCTTGCCTTTTGCAAATTATGTACTGTACAGAGGAATCCGTAAAGACATGACTTTAACTTTTTTTGTAATTGCTGTTTCTTTAAACAGCAATTATGTGGGGAACCTCATACATTTGGAAAGAAAATATGTTTCCCATGATATGCAGCTTACAGCATTTTGTTGATTTTGGTGTGCTCCTATTTTACAATGAGGGCTGCATTCATTTACAATTTAATTACATTCAAATAATTTTATTTAAGATTCATGTGCTCAGGGTTTTGTTTTTTTTAAATAAGTTGGGTGCTGCTGTATTACCATCTGAAGTGTTGAAGTTCTTTCGGGTCCCTAAAAGTGTGATTCATTTTGGGATATTATGACATTAATTGTTATCAATTGGACTGTTTTTAGATGGTTGCATTGCTAAGTGCTACTTGTGAAAGACTGTTTTTAGATTAGAGGCCATTTTAAACTAGCACATGACCAGATATTTAGAGGGGTAGAGATAAGAGACAAATAATAAAAAGTATCCACTTGGCTATATATACCTTTCTGGTCACAGGGGTACTTTGATTTTGTAAAAACAAAGCTATTTGAATAAAACAAATAGGCCAGAATGCTATTAGATGTGATTTTCAGACGTGTATGTGCACTTCACTGTTAAAAACACCAGTCAAATGGTGAGGTCTTCAATTCACTCTATTAGATCATCAGTGAAATTAGTGATTTTTGATTGGAAACGTTTGTTGGAAATCATCCATGTTAATGCTAAATTAGATTTTGAGGTGGGTACGGTAGCAAATAAACTTGATGTAAATAAAAGATGACTATACCCATACTAATCTTTGTTTAAACAAGGTTAAGGACTGACATTGAGTAAACAGATTGGCAGGTGTCCCAGTATTCCAGATCCTCGAAACAAAAGTTGGAGAGAGCTGACATTTTAAATCTTGAACAATACATTTTTGAAAGAAATGTCAATATTAAATCATAAATGACTAAATGTATTTACAATTCATGTGAAAAAACACAATTCAATAGAACATGCAGCAGCAAAAAATGTCAATAAAAATTGGAAAATCAGTCAGCATCACATATATGATGGGGAGCAGGTGAAAGTGGATGTAGGTCACCTGGCCTAAGCCCCGCCCACCTGGCACCGTTCAGGTTGCTGTTATTTATCCCCTAATAGCAAGCCCTGTCCACCTGGTGCCTTCCTGGTTGCTGCTCTTTTTCCCTATTTAAGGAACCTTCCAGCCTCTATTCCTTTGCAGTTGGGGAGCAGGTGCAAGTGGATCTAGTCACCAGGCCTAAGATCAACCCACCTGGTGACTTCCAGGTTGGCACTCTTTTCCCCCACTTAGCAAACCCCACCCACCTGGTGCCTTACTGGTTGCTGCTCTTTTTCCCTACTTAAGGAACCCTCCAGCCTCTTTTCCTTCGCAGATGGGGAGCAGGTGCAGGTGGATCTCGGTCAGCTGGCCAAAGCCCCACCTACTTTCATAGCCCTGCCTCTTCCTTCCTGCTCTTAACCCTTAGATCAAGGGTGTCTCCCGTCCTTGTGTCCAAAGCGAAGGGCTGACGAAGAAAAGGGCAATTCCTGTTTTGACCCGTACAGGCCAGGAGGACCCAGGGCCTGACCTCCCGCTCAAAGAGCAAGTAAGAATGCACCAACATGTGTTTACTCCCTCTGTCCCCAGAGGCCATTCCCACCCCCCTATGGTCCCCGTGCGATGTTCCCTTGTGCCCCTCCCTTCACGCACTCAGGTGTTGCCTGTTTTGATTGATTCTTCTACCCTGCTCCTCCCCCTCCCTCCAGCCCACTTCTGCAGGAGTCTATCCTGATACATTCTAGTTTCACCATCACCATCTTGTGGCCAATGCTGGACTTGACTTTTATGGACTTCATTGATTCATGGTGCATCACCCGTTCTCAACTCACATGCTGCACTTCCTTTGCATCTTGTACTCATGGTGGCTCTGAATCATGCTGTTCCCATCTTCATCTTGTATCCTGGCGTGTATGTGTTACTACTGACTTCTGCAATTTTATTCGCTCTCCCCTCTTGCTTCTCCACTTTTTATCCCCTTACTTTCTTCTATGCACTTACTCTATCAGAACGGTCCCTGGACCTAGTATGATAGAAACCTTGTCTGTCTTCTAACCGCTCCCCTTAGTCACCCCCACATTCACTACTTGAAATGTGGTCAGGCTTAGTATGATAGTATCTTGTTTTGTTTCTCCCCTCCCTTTCTGCACCCCTCTCCCTCACCTTTTGTTTTTCTCTGGCTCTACCAAAAATATCATCAGGGCTAGTACGGTAGTCACCTGTCTGTTTCCATTTCCTTCCCACTTCCCCCTCCCTTCCTTATCAATGTCTCAGCTCTTGCACTATCTGAAATGTCGTCAGGCCGTGTACGATAGTTATATTCCTTACTTTTCATGGCCTGTAAGAATGTCATTGTATTTTCCCTCGTTCCCTCGCTTGCCTTGAAGCGCTTCGTAACATATTGTGTATAGGCACTATATAAATAAACTATCATATCATCACTCCCAGACATAACATTTACCCATAAACCACTCAACAGCATTCTGAAGATATGGACTAACTCAAACAACCAGGGCATTGTGTGGGGAATCACAACCACAATTCCCTAACTAAAATAAATAACACAAAAATATTAATACATGTAGCCAATAGGTGAACACATTGAATACATTGTTTTAAGTGTCTTCCAGCTACTTCAAAAGCACCAACCAGTTTTGATGTGATACTTTTAGGTATAAATGTCTTCATCAGCGGGAGAAAAGGAAGTCCTGAAAGAAAATATTGGAATATATAAATAGAAACATACAGACAAAAATACATATCAGTTCTGCAAAGTAATCAGAGCCGTACTTACAAATACATTCAAGCAATAAAATTCAAGGAGGCCTGTAAATGAGCAGGAAACCAAAATTAATTAGGAGACCTGATCAAGAAATGTGGTCATAAACCAGAAGCACACCCTACAATGTGACACTTGCTGCCCCAAATGAATGAGAGACGGCAGAACGCCAACCAAAATCACAACAGCCACAGGTAGTGACAATAAATGAAGACACTGGCAACACCCAGTGAAAATAAATAAGGAAGCGAGATAATTCAAGCCACGACAATAACACAACCATACTATCAACAGCCAACCAGTGGTACCAGAAAATAATGAAGAAACTGAACCCAAAAAGTGAAGGTGGAATTGCTGAATGTAGGAATCAAGACACACATGGGTATCTGAAACGACCACCAGCGTTCCAAGGAAGGAAACACACAATTCCCAAGGCGTGCTGTCAGGACCTTAGCCCAAGTGCTCTTGCAAGCAGCTGAACTAAGCAGGGGTGAACTCGAATCTACAAACAACTTCCCAAAAGATCGGGAGTAGCATGCTGTCTTAATAGGCATAAGCATATGCAGCGAAGGCTAAGCACTGCATGGAAAAAAAAAAATCAACACAAAAGCAGTACACCATTAAATAAAAAAAAACCCTGCAGGTCAATGGAAGTTGAAACTTTCAGACTTGGTCAAAAAATGAAAAGTAACTCAGGATGGCAAAGCGGGACCTACCACAAGAGGGCTTGCATGCAAAGATGTCTGAGGGGGTTTACTTCCAATTTCGAACGGCCTATCGATGGGTACTGAAAAAGGGGAGCAAAGCCGCGGTATGTTCTTAAGACACTGGGGACATGCGGGATGAAAAGCTTGCTGACATTGTACATACTGGCCCTCATTACGACCCTGGCGGAAAGTAACTGACATGACCGCCATAGCGTAAATAGCGTTTCCGCCATTGCACGATGGAGCAAAGTGCGGCCAATTCCGACCCATCGGGCACGAGCACTACGCCATGGCGGAAGTGCAAAGTCCGCGATGGCGGAAATGACCCCAAAACGGCCCATACCGCCGTCGTACGGTGCCCTAGGTGCAATTCCGCCACCCATCTTAGCGGTCACCGTAATGAGCGGTCAGCGCAAATTACGGTCACCGTAAATATACGGAAACGGAAGTAAAAACATGGGGCCGGAACGGGAAACAGGACGCCGTACACCTATAAAATCAGAATCCCAACACAACCATTAAAAATCCGACCCTGAGACACATCCCAACCCGTTAGCCAACCCATGATAAAAAAATAAAAATGGGAAAAGTTGCTAAAAAAGCGTGAGAACGCAAGCGGCAGGTCCACTTCTCCCATGAGAAACTCACCGTTCTCACAGAGACCCTCCAGGAGAACGCTGCCGTCGTCTTCTCGACGCAAATGACCAGGACGGCACTTGCAAACAAGAAGGCCATATGGGCCCTGGTGGCACAGCGGGTAAGTGCGGTGGGGACCGCACCCCGCAACCCACAGCAATGCAGGAAGCGATGGGACGACTTGCGGATACGCGTCCGGAGCATACTTTCAGCCAACCGCAACATTGCCACAGCTACCGGGGGAGGATCTGAATCACCCATCAAGTTGACCCCCTGGGAAGAAATCTGTGCCTCCACCATTGGAATGGAGAGCATAGAGGGAGTCGGAGGGATGGAGAAAGGAGTGCAGACATCCGAAGAATCAGGTAGGTGGTCCAAATTAAACAATGCTAAATCCACAATGTCCAATCATGTGAAGCACCATGTGTCCCCATAGTGCAATAGAAACACATGTCCAGGAGAACGTCCACATACATTGCCATGATAGCGCCCTGTAAAAGTCAGATTAAATACATAAATAAGTAAAAATCCTAAAAACACCCTCTGCATGTGCAGCATGCACACCCTAACTGCAGGCTGCAAAATAACTGCACCCTCAATCCACACGAAAATGAGACCTCCCCCAAGGCCCTAACCCAAATCACCCTCAGGTACCACCCCAATGCATGTGATACATTGCCATTCCAATTTCAACAGACCCATAAATAACGCTCGCCCTCCTTTACTCCACCACAGGGTCCGAATCAAACGACGAGCTTCAGGACACCCCTACCAGCACACCTGCAAAGAGGGCCAAGACCAACGGCCAAAGACCCTCCACCTCAGCTGCACGGATCAAGACACGTCAGCAGCACGAATCGAGTGGCAGCACACTGGAGGCGACATCAACAGGCACCCCAGCAGCCAGCATGTCCACAACAGCAGCACCACAGGTCCCCCCAATGGATGCCACAGAAGGCACTGCTTCTGGTGGCAGCAGCACCATAGGTGACACTGCTTTCATGTCAGCATGCTCCGACACAGAAAACGGTGCTGTAGATGTAGGATCCATCCATGACCTGTCCCAATCCCCCTGTATGTTTCATCCCGTACACCATGAGGAAACCACACAGGGGCACCCACAAGACGACGACTGGCCAACCCCCACAAGGCCTGTGGCAAGGCAACATGAGGTGATCAGCCCCTCTGTGACACCACCGCAAATGGCCATGGCCCAGCAGAGGCAACAGTCCCTCGAGCAGATGATAGTGCAACAGCAGCAACTGGCCACGCTCCTCAAGGAGCAGGCTGCTGAATGTGGGGGTTCTAAGGCAGCCATTGAAACATCTACTGAGACACTTAGGGCAGAAATGGAGCGAAGTACAGAGACACTAAGGGCAGAAATGGAGCGAAGTACAGAGACACTAAGGGCACAAATTGAGGGAAGCACCGAGAGCCTGATGGGACAAATGGAGAGAAGCACCGAGAGCCTGAGGGGACAAATGGAGAGAAGCACCGAGAGCCTGAGGGGGGAACTGCATGCGACGTCCAAAGATGTATGTGGTGAACTTGCCTCTGTGCGCCGTGTGCTCACTGAGCTCTCACAAACCCTTAGGGACATGCATGGACGTGAGCAGGCAGAGACATCATCCGTTGCAAGTTCCGTCCAGGGCAGCCCCCAACGTAGATCTGGGAGGAACCTGCGCTCCACAGACAGGGGTGCCCCTGATACCCGGAGAGGGGGCTTGCAATAGCGTCTGACCAATGACAATGAGCATCTCTGGACACTGGTGTTCGTGGGGGAGGTAGGAGGGTGGAGGGGGTGTGTAGGGTTCTTCCGGGTGGCGGGTCGATTGGGTGTGTAATACCATTTCACATTTGCTATACATATATTCACATTAATCCAATGAGATGTGTGGACATTGATCTTTGTGTACGAGGCCTTTCTTGACGTACAGGCCACATTGTGCAGGTTCCCGACACACACAGTGCCACAAGTCCCGTGTCCATGTAACAGCCACCAGGCGTGAGTGCTAGAAGCATGCATCTATGATATTCTGACGAATCTCACGGGCCTCCTGTGCCTCGCGGACTCCTTGAGGTGCTGCCACATCCCCACCCTCATCATGACCATCTTCAGGTGCTTGCAGTTCTGCGTCAGGGGGCATGGCCACATTTCTACGTACGCACATGTTGTGTAGCATTACACATGCCATGACCATCTTTGCAACCTTCTCATGGCGGTACAGGAGTGCCCCGCCAGACCTGCTGAGGCAGCGGAAACGAGCCTTCAGTAGGCCGAATGCCTGTTCTATGACTACATGGGTACGTGAGTGGGCATGGTTGTAGTCCTCCTCATGCTGGTTCTGTGGGTTCCGGATTGGTGTAAGGAGCCATCTCTTCAGTGGATACCCGGCATCACCTGTATGTGGACAATGAAGGATGTTTGTGTAATGACATTGCTACGTACGCATCCCCCCCCCTTCCTGCCACGTCATTGACGCATCACCTACCCCATATTCTCATGCATCAAATGAGACTAACCGAGTAGCCAGGATCGGTGCCCTGCGTGTCGCTCCATGTAGCGTGGTACTGTAGAGTTCCTCAAGACCATAGAGTCATGGGTTGATCCTGGAAATCGGGCACAACAATGTGTAAAGATCCTGTTGGAGTCACACACCATTTGTACATTGATAGAATGATATTGTTTCCGGTTGCGGTACTGGACCTCCATGGCATGTGGAACAACCAATTCCACATGGGTGCAGTCGATGGCACCAATGCAACCCGGTATGCCGCCAAGTGCATGGAATCCCACTTTTGCGTTTCTGAGCACCTGCTCCGAGCGTGGTAAACAGATGTAGTCGTCTGCGTGCTTCAGGAGGGCATCAAGCACTTGGAATAGTGTCCGTGACAATAGTGGCTGTGAAATGCCATGCAACTGTCCGACTGTGTGCTGGTAGGTGCCTGTGGCCAGGAAGTGGAGTACAGACATCACCTTCAGTAGGGGTGGGATGGCGGTTGGGCTATCTATCATGCTGACAAGGTCAGCGTGTGTCATGTCGACAATGGCGGATATGGTGTCCCGGTCCAAACGGTAGAGGGTGTGGATCTGCTCAGCAGTGAGGTTGAACGGATTGGCTCGGAGGCGTGGGATTGCGGGCTGCCTGCGTGGTGGTAGTGGCTGTGCTGGTGGGCCTTGCTGCCCCTGCCTTGCCCTCCTCCTCCTCCTCCTCCTGCGTCTCCTCTGTGCGGCCGGTTGTTGCAGTCGTTGGTGTTCGTCTTCTTCTTGAAGTTGGAGTACTTGCAGTGCTATCAGGTCCCGCAGGCCCAACATCGCTAGTCCTGTCGGTAGCATTTGGGAGTGGGTGTGGTTGTGGGAGGGGTTTGGGTGTGCAATTTATGTGTTTTCAGGCTGTATAGCCTCCACCTATAGTGATTCAATTTACCTGTGCCAGCTGCAATTACTTCTGGGCGAGCACGTCCCGCACACAACGCTGCTATTTGACGCATGGCATCTTGCAATTACAATCATGTATATGATCCCGATGGCAGTGAAATATTGGTTAATATGTTGATTCTGCTATGGTCCCATTGTTTCACATACTATTTTTGCAGTCGCGGACAAACTTGTGAAGGGTCAGTGGAATGTAGTACTCGATCAACGGTGGACCCTCATGCAGCACTGTACCGACGTTCACCGACGGGCGGGGAGTCCCATTAGTGATTGAAGCCAGTTACCATTTTCACACACAGCCGCACTACATAGATGTATTTGTGAATTCAAGCGTTCACAGATGCCTTTTCGACGTGATGTTGCAAATGAGGAATTCGAAGGACAGCGCTTTTGGTTTTCAACTAGCGGCGAGGAGACGCCCACAGGTCTGACTGGAAATGTAACGTTCTATTGTTGAATGTCCTTGGGACAGGGCCCATGACGAGAATGCAATGATTGATGTGGATTGAATGGGATGCGCAATAGCGTAGTGGACGATGAGGCAGGACGTCCCCAAATACATGTTACTTCACTACACTAGTGAACTGGGCAGGAGCACAGTGGATTATGCAGACTGCATTACGCACAGACTCAATGGAAATTTCAAATGTAATGTGAGTAAATATTCAGGCGTTTCTATTCCGGGATGAGGGAATGATGAATGGATGCATGGACAGATGATTTAATTGAGAGTTTGTCATGTGCATGGCTTTTTGAAATCTATCCCCTTCCCCTGCGCTATGTGATGCAAAGCTGCCATAGTGGGTCCATCATCTGTCTGCCTTTGTTGAACCCTCCCTGTCTCGACGCGCCTTCAAACACTTGTGTCTGTGCACGTTACTAATCACATCTAATGGATTCTATTTTAACAGACGCATGCACACATACACTCGTTAGTAATAGTGTATTGACCTCGATTTATGTCGTTATGATTCGCAAGTGATTTTTGGGTGACATTAATCCTTTTGAGTGGGCTAGCATGCATATGGTTGTATATTTAGTGTGTTGAATGAACTGAGTAATACATATGAAGTTCGGATGCCCATACTATTATTTTTTTCATTTGGGTGACAGGTATCTCCTCCCCTTTTGCCGCTGCCATCTGTACGCCACTCCTGCAGATGGCTTTTTCACTCCACACCTGCAGCTTCGAGTTAATCAGTGGAGCACCATTACGATCTTGTGGGACGATCGCCAATGGGCCACATGCCCTTCGCAGTACTAGTGGCTAGGAGCAACATATGTACCTTTCAGCTGGACTAGTGCCTACTTCATGGGACTGCCCTGCGGTTCTAGGCGCTTCCGTGTTGCCTTTTTGATCGTAAATGTAGGCCCTGTGTACCATGAAGGAACAGGGCGTCACACAAGAAGAAGCTGGTCATTCATTGCGGATGCAGCCCACAGTAATGGAAATCATTTGGGAGTTAGTGAGCGAATAGCTGTATGGGCTTGGTGATTTGGATGTGCATTAAAATTATGTTCAGATATTGACCGTGTAGCCTTATTCTTTACTAGTGATGTAGCATATTCCGATTTGTGGCGCGGTGTATTGTGAGATGATCTGCATTGGGTTCCGGCTTCTGAGTGGATTTGTGTGGTACTGTACTGGCCGCGTTTGCCTACGAAGCCCAGTAAGGTCAGGGATAGGGGCTGCCATTATGACTGTTTTTCTGATGTCATGCTCAGGGGCGGGGGATTAGCTTTTGTGCAACTGTTGCCGGTCAGCCAGGTGGATTGGTGGAATGATGGGATTTTCAGAATATGGCTGGTCACAGGTGCCTGTGTTTGCGTGCGTTTCTTGGAGGGGGACTGAGGTCAGGTCAATTGGATTTGGTTCTGTATTCGTGCCATCTGTGCCCGACAGCTCCCATTGGCCCCTCTTGAGATGAGCCTGGCTGCTCAGTCACTCTGCCTACTTGTGTGGTACATGCTTATGCTGATGGTTGGTTTGTCTACTGGCATGGGTACAGGGCTGGTGCAGTCTCCCTCAGGATACTGCTTTGAATGTTGATTTACACTGGTGGCAAGCGAAGGGGGACTATTGTTGTTTTGTCTCATGGAATGTTTCAGTTCATTTTGGTGTACTTGAGCCTTCACATGCCTGTGCTGCATCAGTGCGGCAATGGTGTCATGTCAGATATGGATGGCCACTCACAAGGCACTTGGAGCCCCTGCATGCATTTGTTCGTTGGCATGCATGGGTGACTTGTACATTTCACTGGTTGCATGGTGTGGCTGCATTGCGCCTACGAGGAGTTGTGCAATGTGGGCAGGGAGTGGAGTACAGGCACTCAGTAGGGCCATGTACGGTTGGTTCGCGATGGCGTAATTCTCACCATGGCGGAAAGATACTTTCCGCCATGCTTGATGGCGTTGAGTACATGTCCGCTAGGGTCAGAATTTGCGTACCGTTGCGCCATGGCGGAAATTACGGTTTTGCAAGGCGCGCGTGCGCGTGCTTGGTGCAGTTAGCGTTGGCGTTCACTACGGTGTCGCTAATGGCATCGTACTTTACGGTGACGGGTCATGATCACAACGAGCGGTATTCGATGGCGGTATTTCATTTCCGCCTTCGTTTTTGGAATTCCGCCAGGGTCGTAATGAGGGCCACTGTGTTTTATGGCACGTTAGCACTTGTGAATATAGTTGACTGTGTTTTATAGACCTTGTTGGGATTAGGTATATATGTCAATATAGGTGGTTCCATTCAGCACTGTTGTTGTGATTCAGAGAATGTTGGTTAGTTAGTGCATGTGCCCATTGTGGTGAGTTAGGAAATGTGTTACAGTACCAGCACATTTCATTAATATTCAAAATAAGACAGCTTAAGTGGGAGCTCTTTGCCACAGAGAACATAACGATGTATGCCTGTGTTTTATATGTGTGGAATTTATTTTGCAGTGGTTCGTGTGTTGCAGAAGATGCTTTTATTTTCTAGCTCATTTTAGTACTTATCTCTGTTCTTGGCCTGGGTTTCTGTTAAATCTCTACTTCATGTGCACCACAGAGTGTCTGAAAATGTGGTATGAACAAAAGATTAGCACTTAGGGTGGGTGTGTGAGTTGCCATATTTTCTTTACATTGAAAATGACAGTACTGATCCAAGACTGTCTTTAACAAAAGGAGAGATGACTGTTGGCATTTGCCTACTTTTTGTATTCTTTCATAGGGCACTGTTCCTTTTGGAATATTGCTCTTTCCTGAGTCTTAGGCCCTGATTCATGGAATTGTGTGCATTGACCCTGCAAAGCCTGCACTCTGAGACCGAATCTGCGCGGCCCTACGTGCAAAGATTCCAATGTGCGCTTCATGTATTCATGGATTCAAACGCACATTTCAACCTGACCCACAAAGAGAATCGAGCTGAGAGAGGAATGCCCACAACACGCCCCCATGCAAACCAAAAACATAGCCGTAGATCGACATTTCCGCAAAGGTCCGTGTCCAATTCTGACACAACATCCAGCACCCCAGCTACTCTGTGTGAGGTCCCCCGTAAGTAATGCTGCACCCCAGATAGTCTGCGCAAAGTCCTACGTAAGTAATGACTGACTCCACTAGTCTGCACAGGGTCCCATGTAAGTAACAGCTGCACGCCAGCTACCCTGCCTGAAGTCCCATGTTAGTAACTGCTTACCCCGTGGCAAACCATGTGTGAGGTCCCACGTAAGTAACAGCTGCACTCCAGCTACTCTGCACAAGGTCCCACGTAAGTAACAGCTGCACCCCAGCTACTCCACTCAAGGTCCCACATGGGTAATGGCTGCTCCCCAGCTACTCTGCATGAGGTCTCATGTAAGAAGCAGCTGCAACCCAGCTACTCTGCATGAGGTCCCATGTAAGTAATGGCTGTATCCCAGCTACTCTGCACAAGGTCCCATGTAACGGCTGCACCCCAGCTATTCTCAGGTTCAGACACCAACAACCAGCCCTCTGCACCTCCTCCACTACCCCAGGCAGCCCCATCAAGTCCTCACACCAGCCCCCTCAACTCCACCACTGCTCCAGGCAGCCCCCTCAAATCCTGACACCACCCATCAGCCTCCATGACCTCTGCAACTACCCCAGTCAGCCCCTACAAGTGCTCACACCACCCACCAGCCCCCTCACCTCCACCACTACCCCAAGCAGCCCCTTCAAGTCCTGACACCACCCACTAGCCACCCTCATCTCCGCCACTACCCCAGGTAGACCCCTCAAGTCCAGACACCACCCACCAGCCCTCCTCACCTCCGCCACTACCCCAGGCAGCCCCTTCAAGTCCTGCCACTACCTACCACCCCCTCACCTCTGCCACTACCCCAAGCATCCCCCTCAACTTCTGACTCCACCCACAAGCCCCCCTCTCCTCTGCTACTACCCCAGGCAGCCTCCTCAGATCCTGACACCACCCACCAGCCCCCCCTCATCCTCGCCACTACCCCAGACCTCCACCTCAAGTCCTGACACCACCAACCAGCCCCCATCACCTCCAATACCAACCCAGCCTCGCTCTTCCACATAACCCCCCTAACAGTCCAATGTTGACAAACAACTTACCTCCACTTCGCTGGCCTGTCTTCATTTTGATTTGCTGCTTGATTTCTTTCAGAAACATAATGGGCCTCATTACAAGTGAGGCGGAATGGGTTAACGGGCTCTGCTAATGGTGGCGGGCCCGTTAACACCATTCTGCCTCATTACGAGGTCCCCTCGCGGGACCCGGTATGGACGCTTGGTAAAACCAGACGTCATTACCGGGTCCCGCGAGGGGAAGAGGGAGCTAACAACGGGCCGATTACGACCAGCCCTATGGTGGCTCAGATGGGAATGGGGAAGGTCTGGGCCCGGGTTCCCAGCAGGAGGAATTACTGGGCCCTCCGAACTCGCAATGGCCCGGTAATTCCCCATTCTGGGAACCCGGTAAAGGAGCCCGGTTTGGCGGCAGCCATGGAGCTAATAGCTAATAGCTCCATGGCTGCCGCCAAACTGGTAATGAGGCCCAATATCTTTTGGTAATGAAGTCAGTGCTGGTAAAGAGCTCTTGCTTTCAAAAAATGATCAGAGACGGGCGTTTTTGCTTTGGAAACCAATATCTTTTTTTCACTTAGTTTCACTTCTCACATTTCCTATGTGTCTTTCGTCCCCATTTCCCATTTGTTTTAGTGTGTGGTTACTGGTTTGTTGGTTATGTTGTTTTCTGTTATCTTGGTTGATCTTTTTTTTTAAATGAGATATTCATTAGACAATTTGTTTTTAATGATTGTTTTTTCTTGTGTTTTTTACCTTTTTATTTTTATCTGAAGAATGGAGCGAGTGGGACCAGAGGCCACGACATGAGTTTGAGTGTGGAGAGCCTTGAAAAGAAAATGTGAGAGGAGGTCATCCTGGAGACACGGTGTGGGAGTGATAGGTGGGGAACATAGAGACTACACATCAATATTGGGACCATCCTGGCATTGTGAGAGCTCCATCTCTATGATTAACAGAAGAACCTGGCCAAGGTGTAGGAGGCCTGTGCATATTCTGTGTCCAGGTTATTTGTAGTGGACAGAGTGAAGTCTGGTGGCTAAGGCTTCGGACATCCCGTTATGTCCAGCACCTCATCCGCATTTTTAGACTGGCTAGGAGGATGTACCTTGTAGCAGCCACAGTCCCACCAGCCTCAATTCTGCACCAGCACCACCACCTCCAGCAGCTGCGAGACTTGCTCCCCTTCCGTACTGTGTTTAAGCACTTGCTTGAGCAAATGCTACTTTCCTGTTGTTGAGACAAATATGCCTGCAAGTGAACGTCCACATACCTCAGACACACCTGTAGAGGCATGTTCACACCTCCACAGGGCTCCAGAGGTTGCACTCATGATGTACATTGTTTGCCGCTAAGTCATACATGAGGATTCCAACCAATAGTTTTCTTATGTTTTTTTTTCAATTTTTGAGATGTGTTATCTTTTGTTTTTCAGCAGTGAACATGTATTTTTTTTAAATGTTCTGTTACATTGCTGTTTTCTCCTTTCTGGTCTTCATCTGCTTTCCAATGGTTCTTTTCAGAACCACATTCATGAAATGAAAGAGGGGCAGAAGAGCTTTAAATTCAACTGTAAATTGAGCAAATAAATAACCACTGTGGTGGGAGATCTAGTATGGCAATGTTTAAATTAGATGTTCTGATGACAGATTACTTGATGAGTTATTAGAGCCAAAGTTGCAATGTTTTCCATGATGTACTGACAGAGTAAACATGTCTTAAACTTGCAGTATTACATTGCAAAGTTCACGTGTTTTCCCATGTTATAAGTATAAAGTTTGATAACAGTCTTAAAAATGTGAAGGAAGAATAGCGTGGGGGCGAAGGATTTCATTTGAAAATGTGTAGTGTGGATAGTAACTATTTATGCAAATATAATAAGGAAGTCGTTGAGCTAGTATCACCACATTTACGGCTGTGTATTTGGACTTTGCATCACGATGTTCACGTGTTTGCTATGCAATGAACGACATTTAGAAATGTTGCTTTTGGTGTTCGTAAGGCACTGGGGAGTGCGTGTATAGGAACCAAGGCTGTCTACAGAAAAGGTATGCTGCGCAGGTGCATTGTCTAGGCATAGATTTATAAAAATGTTTTATCTAACAATGCCGATTCACTGGGTTGTGCTGACCCTGGGAACACATTCTCATGTTCTAGTATAGCATTGTGGTGTTCACATGTTTTCAACAGTGTCTAATTAGAGGCTGTGTGTTGCAGTGCTTCAGTGTCAAGTATGACTACCTAGAGAGCAATTGTGTTGGAAGAATGAACAGGGGTGACAGTCTTATCTTGGCATTTTAAAATTGCTTCACCTGACCGTGTTTGCCTTTTCTTTCCTT
The DNA here is from genome assembly GCF_040938575.1 of Ambystoma mexicanum. Classification (NCBI taxonomy): domain Eukaryota; kingdom Metazoa; phylum Chordata; class Amphibia; order Caudata; family Ambystomatidae; genus Ambystoma; species Ambystoma mexicanum. Next base: position 108,086,429 of record NC_090937.1, read on the forward strand.
TTGTCATACTTTTCCTTTGTTGTGGTTTGTGGTTTGGGGTTGACAGGTTTATTTTGCAGTACATGATTGTTACAGTTTTCAACGTTTACAAAGCATTCGTCAAAGTGAAGAGTAAAACCAGGCAACATCAATTTTGCTCTCCACTTTGTACAAAATAAAATCTGCCTGCCAGGCGGCATTTTATTATGGATTCACATGGAATCTGCTGGTGTTTAGCAGGTGCTAAACTAAGATGTCTTCCATCTGAAGCATTTGGTTAGACGCCTGCATAAAATCTCATCCAAGCTTCGAACCAAGTTCTTTTCCAAGATGGTGTAGGAAAGCAAAGTCGCGATGCAAACTCTGCTTTGCTGCCCTTTTATGCCTTGCAAAGGTACAACAGTGAGGAACATTTTCCAATCCGCTTGTTTATGAAAGCAAATCCCTGTGCGTTTTTTTTTTTAAAGTGTTATCTTTTTATTAGATGGTTAATTGTACACTTTTCATTTTTTAGCTTAAGATTCTTTTATTTTGATTTTTGATCTTTTTATTTTTATCCACAGATGTAGTCTGAGGAATCACATGTTCATCTGAAAGAGGATTAAGTAGAACACGTGGAGACCAACTCAGAGTAGAACGTGCCTCTGGAGATGTATCAGGTTGTTGTGTCTGAAGGGCCTGCAAAGCAAGTGGCCCGGGTGGGCCATTCTTGAGCTCTGCACTCATACCACAAGAACAAGATGCTGTTTTTCACTGTGCTACGAGTAGTAGGCAGACCCGTGGGAAAAAAGCTTGATCAGCAATTGAAGAGTGCATCTGTGTTTCCTATGGATATGTACTATGACACTCAACAATGTATGTGCATAGATTGGGAAAAGCAACCTTTATTCAGAACTGCATATGACAGCACTGGCACCTTGGATGAATGTTCAAAACAAAATATTGTACTCGGGCTGCCCAGAACCAGCCCACGCTTCAACATTAGTGGCGTTTGCACCATCTTTGACTCCTAGATGACAGATGATGGGTTGTCACTATCAACAGTATCTCTGTAGCGCTGCCAACACACACACAAAGAACACTTCCTGTAGTTATATTTTGTTTTTCGGTGAGGAGCAGTTTCTTTGTGGTTTTAACACTTTTGCCTTTTTTATCTTTTAGTGCAATTTACAGTGCACTGTTTTTGGTGTAGAAGAAATTATATGGAAAATAAACATGTGACAGACAGGTTTCCTATTTCTGGAATCAGGAAGTGTTTTGATTTGGATAAGACTAAAACATTCAGTTTTCGTATGTGTTGGCCCCAAATTAAAAATAAAATAAAGAATACCCTAAAAAAGAAATAGGTGTGTCTTCATGTTTCTATAATATACTATTTTCTCCTTTCCAGTTTCCCCATCTGCCCAATGTTATAATCCTTACCTTAAAGTTCCTTTGAGAACTGACCTAACTGTTAACGAAAGATGAGGGAAATATATTTGAGTCTGTTTTCATGTGTGGATTAAACATAATAGTGTTTTCCAAACATCACATCATGTATTTGCAACTCAGGGATGGTTTATAGTGCTACCTTTGAATAATGTGGATGATTAATATTGCTTCACACAATTAGATTTTTTAAACACATTAGTTTTCCCGGTTGTATACATTTTTTTACAGTTGAAATACAATTACGTTTCTTAACTGAGTACATTTGATTGCATAGCTTTGTATTTTAATACAAATCGTTCAGCAATTATATGGGACTTACATTAAAAATTAAGGCCAGTGCTATTACCGTTTACAAAATAGCATCACAAGGCCCTTAAAATTCCGTGAAAAATCTGTGGTCAATGTGATGTTTAAGTGTGTGTTTATTTAAACAAATAATCAGTAATTTGGCAGGCGTTGTAAGCTACACAACATTAACTCTGAGCCCCCTGTTCTGTTGTCCAGGAGCACACTTTTGACATCACTCATTATATCACATGGGACATCAATTATGACATACGTTTGAAAGTATTGATAACATCACTAGAAACGAAAGCACACTGATTAGTATAATAATTATTATTATTATTAGTATTCCATTTTTATAACGTACATCACGACCTTGGTTCTCAGAGCGCACATATAAGAGCAGACAATATAGGGTATGGTAGGGAGTGCTCGGATCCAGTATAATAGGTCAAGAGTGTTTATAACTGTCTAGTCTTTAGAGTTAAAAGGGTAGGTTTGTATGGCTTGTTTTGGATTATTTCTTATATTGGGCAGAAGCGGGTTCCAAAGACTTGGTGGGCTGATGTCAAAACAAGTACCACCAAATTCATTTTAATTTAAATTGGGGCACGTTTAGTTTGTCAGGTTCATTTGACTGAAGGAAGCGAACATTCACCATCATTTTCAGCCGCTGCTGTGGGTAGGCAGGCACTTTCCCATTGACACATCTATGTGTAATTGAAAGAATGTTATGGGAAATGCGGTGGTGGAGTGGCAACCAGTGCCGGGGCCTTCTTGCCTGAGTAACATGATCTGTTTTGGACAGCCCACTCACTGCTCTGCAGCTCCATTCTGACCTGTCTGTAGTTTTTTTAAATTTATTTTTTAGGTTACCTTTGAAGGTACTAATCAGTAGACTATTGCAGTATTCAATTATTGAGTTTATCAACGCTGTTGTCACTAATAAGATGTTTGTGGAGTACAGATAAGGTTTAATTTGTCTAATCAGCTTTGTTGTGTATTCACATGCTGCTTTCGTTTGCATGATGTGCTTTTTCATGGTGAGACCCGAGTCCAAAAATACTCCCAGGGTCTTCACCCATATGCTGACTTGTATAATGCAGTCAGAAATGTTAAATTGACTATACTTGTCTTCCAGTTTTTGCATTCTTTGAATAGAACGTACAATCATCAGTTCCATCTTATTATTTTTGATGCCTATTGAATTAGTTGTCATCTATTCATGGATTATGCCATATACCAGGTTTATTTTAGCTGTGACTCCATCATAATCTGTGGTCCGCTCTAAGACTCTAAGACAACCTGGATATCGTCGGCATAATTAGTGCCTCCAATACAGATGCTATCCCGGAGGTCAAAGAGTGGGCGGATGTATATATTAAATAACGTGGGGGAGAGACATGCACCTTTTGGGACACCACATGCCAGTGGCTTAAGAGGTGCCTGAAATCCGTCTGAGCCCACTCTGGCAATATGTGGATCTAGGAAGTAGGCCATTCAGGAGATAGTGGAATTGGTGCAATTCACACATTTTCCTAACCGCTCAATCAGCAATGTATGATCTAAGAGATCAAATGCTGCAGAGAGGTCACAGTGCATCAACAAAGCTATCTGACCATTATCTACAATCTTGGCAAGTTTGACCTGCAGGTCAAGCATTGCGGTTTCCGTTCCATGTAAGGCACGGAAACCCGACTCTCAGGCACTCAACAGGTTGTGTCTATCAATGTATTCTTGGAGTTGCAGGTAGGCCGCCCTATCTAAGATTTTTAATAAAAGGGGAACATTGGTAATAGGGCTGTAACTACATGCATCCTCTGGATTGCATCAGCAATCTCCTTTTCAGAATTTGAGTTATCCATGCTTGATTTAAGCAAGGGGGTACAGTAGAGGATGTGAAGGAAAAATTCACTATCCCTGTGAGAAGGGTGCCCGACATTCAATTTAATCTTTTATTACGCTGGCTGGGTTACAATCTGCTGTAAAAATGTTTCTCTGCTTTTATAATTCCTTCCTTTCACTCTAACCTCTGTGATTTCAATAACCCTGAACACTGGAGGCGTAAGTTTGTGATCTATCACAGCATTACTATTTCTTAAAATATTAGAGTCATGGCAAGGTAAGTTCTGACGACCAGCCTTGATAGTATCAGGTGCGACTTAATTTTATTGCGGAACCCTCTATGGATCTTGGCACACCATCTATCACTTTTGCATCCAACAGGGCCTGCACCTTTCTTTCCCCCCTCGCTCTCTTAGAATAATAAACAGTTCTTTTTGATCAGATGTTGTGTGATTTATCCTGTTTTCAAAATGATCTTTCTTAGCTTTGAGGATAACAATTGTATATCTGGCTGTGACAATTCGGTAGGTTTCCAGATTTGCCTGGCAAGGTTGTCTCTTCCAGAGCCTCTCTCATTGCTTCTTTATTCTCCTGTATTCTATTATATCCAAGGATAATCAGGTTGTGCGTAGAGTTTCCATCTTAACTCTCTTATTTGTCATGGGTGCTAATGCATCAATTACAGAGGTGATAATACTCTGGAACTGACTTACTAGGACATTGGTCTCACATGATGGAGCAAAATTAGATAGCATGGGGTGATCCAAATTCGTAAATGTCGCTGGTGGAACATTCTGGAGATTTCTAAACCCTTGAAACTAGCCTAGGATGAGCATTGGCATTTTTACAAAATACTGGTAAAAGGAGATTAAACAAAATAAAAAAATGGTCCCTCCATTGACTAGCACTAATAGCAAGGGATGTGATTAATAGATTATGGGTTAGGACCCAATCAAGAGTGTTACCTTCTTTGCGAGTGGGAACTTTGACAACTTGGATAAATCCCATTGCTTGAAGGGCAGAGAGACAAGATGTTGCCTCATGATCATTACTATTGTGACCCAAAGGTTAAAATCCCCCAAAATAACGGTTTAAGTGGTGGTCTTGATAAAATTACTTAGCAATGTGAGTAATTGTTCCTTAAATAATGGGATACTGGTAGGTGGGAGATACATACATAAAATACATTGGGGGTCATTACGACCGTGGCGATAGCCGTGCTGGTAAATATTGGCATGGCTGCCGCAGGAGTCAAGAATTTACCGACACCCAGGAATGGGCAATTACCGGCTTATTACAGCTCTGGCGGACCTGGTAATGGCCCATTCCTGGGTGCCGGTAAATATTAGTCCCCATTCCCATTTGAGTCCCATTGGACTCAATGGGAATGGGGAGGCCGGATGCAACAGCACCATTCATGAATGGTGCCGGTGCATCCGACATGGCCTGCCGGCCTAAAAGGCACCCGCTCGCATAGCTCGTAGTTTGCCAGTCCGGCAACAACGGCGCCACTAGCATACCAGCACCGTTGTTCCCCTGCAAACTTGTAATGAGGCCCATTTAGTTATGTTATTGTCAACCCTTAACTTAATAGGTGTATATTCACAGCTCTCTAAAGGAGAGAGAGAGTAAGCCTTTGGACCTCCAGGGTGTCTTTAAAAATAAACACAGTGCCCTCGCCTCTACCTTCCACACAGTCTGTTCTTAGAATAGTGTATCTTGTAGAAATCGCCATTGAAGCTGCGTGATTAGTAGTTTCTGTTAACCAAGTTTCTGTCAAACGCTTTGGATTAAGGCGCTATATAAATAACACATCATTATCACTATCATTGTTATTATATCTAGGTCCTGAGGCATGATCATGTCAGCTACCTCAGTAGCAGGTTTGACCATGTAACGTGTGTTTAAAAGGGCTACTTTCAGTTTGTTGTGACATATTTTCTGTAATCACAGCAGGGGTAATACCCTTATTCTCTATATATGTATCATTAAAGGGGTGTACATTAACAGGGTTAGCACACTCAGCACTATCAGCGCCTTTTCTGTTGGTGCAGTCAGATCCCTGTATGGGTAGTGATGCCTCCAGCCCAGTTACCGGCACCCTAGGACTGATGTTCTTATTGTCATTAGTTTGCTGTTCTCCTAGTCCCTCAATAGCATGTGCAAATTCAGCGTTAATAGTAGTGGGGGTCTAGAGGCATCAGGGGTAAGTTGAGGAATGTCATGTAGCTTGCAACTATGTCCTTAATGCGCTGATGCTGGTGTGTGGAGAGAGTACAGTAATTCATAGAATTTCGCAGAAAAGTGTCGCAAGCGGCTGGCGCAGAGTGTCTGCGTGCGATTGTGTGCGCCAGGCACGTGCGCTAAAACCGATTTCCGCGCACAGCGTATTCATGGATTCCATGCTCCCAAACCAGCCGTGGCGCAGAGAATCGCAGCGACCCTGCAGCAGCGCCAGTAACGCCCCCAAGAACGCCCTCGCACAAGGAAAAGCCATCAACATTGCTAAATCATTGCAAAGGGCTGTGCTAACCCTGGACCAGTTTACAGGGCTGCCAAACAAGGAACGCAAAGCGGGCAACCTTCATATCAGGAGTACGCGGGAAGTTTTACACGCGATTAGCCAGGGTACGTGTATTACAGGGGTACGCGGGAAGTTCAACACGCGATAGTCCAGGGAACGTGTATTACAGGGGTACGCGGGAAGTTCAATACGCGATTGTCCAGGGAACATGTATTACAGGGGTACGCGGGAAGTCTTACATGCGATTAGCCAGGGCACGTGTAATACAGGGGTACGCGGGAATTATCACACGCGATTTGGCAGGGTACGTGAATTACAGGGGTGCGTGGGAATTATCACACGCCATTTTGCTGGGTACGTGTATTACAGGGGTGCGTGGGAATTATCACACGCGATTAGGCTGGGTGGGTCCTCACAGGTGTTCCCTGTACACCCTCCACGGCCCCTGCAGGCAGCCCACAAAACAGGGGACTACCCTGCACACCTGCTCATGTCCCCCTGCACCCCCACCCCCCAGCCACCAGGGGCACCCACCACCAGGCCCCCACCCATGTCTCCTACCACCCCACCCCCCAGCAGTGCAGGGGCAGCCTCCACCAGGCCCCCACTCATGTCTCCCACCACCCCCATCCCCCAGCAGTGCAGGGGCATCCTCCACCAGGCCCCCACCCATGTCTCCCACCACCCCCACCCCCCAGCAGTGCAGGGGCAGCCTCCGCTAGGCCCCCACTCATGTCTCCCACCACCCCCACCCCCCAGCCACCAGGGGCAGCCTCCACCAGGCCCCCACCCATGTCTCCCACCACCCCTACCCCCCAGCACTGTGGGGCACCTGCCAGCAGGCCCCCACCCATGTCACCCACCACCCCCACCCCCCAGCAGTGCAGGGGCAGCCTCCACCAGGCCCCCACTCATGTCTCCCAACACCCCCACCCCCCAGCCACCAGGGGCACCCTCCACCAGGCCCCCACTCATGCCCGACTCATGTCTCCCACCACCCCCACCCCCCAGCACTGTGGGGCACCTGCCAGCAGGCCCCCACCCATGTCACCCACCACCCCCACCCCCCAGCAGTGCAGGGGCATCCACCACCAGGCCCCCACCCATGTCTCCCACCACCCCCACCCCCCAGCAGTGCAGGGGCAGCCTCCACCAGGCCCCCACCCATGTCACCCACCACCCCACCCCCCAGCAGTGCAGGGGCAGCCTCCACCAGGCCCACACTCATGTCCCCTATCACCCCCACCCCCCCGCCACCAGGGGCACCCTCCACCAGGCCCCCACTCATGCCCGACTCATGTCTCCCACCACCCCCACCCCCCAGCCACCAGGGGCACCCTCCACCAGGCCCCCACTCATGTCTCCCAGCGTGCTACGTGTATTTCAGGGGTGCGCAGGAAGTTCCACACGCGAATAGCCTGGGCGCGTGTATTTCAGGGGTGCGCGGGAAGTTCCACACGCGAATAGCCTGGGCGCATGAATTTCAGGGGTGCGCGGGAAGTTTTACACGCGATTTCAGCAGGGTACGTGTATTTCAGGGGTGCGCGGGAATTCTCACACGCGATTTGGCTTGGTACGTGTATTACAGGGGTGCGTGGGAAGTTACACACGCGATTAGGCTGGGTGGGTCCTCACAGGTGTTCCCTGTACACCCTCCACGGCCCCTGCAGGCAGCCCACAAAACAGGGGACTACCCTGCACACCTGCTCATGTCCCCCTGCACCCCCACCCCCCAGCAGTGCAGAGGCAGCCTCCACCAGGCCCCCACCCATGTCTCCCACCACCCCCACCCCCCAGCAGTGCAGGGGCAGCCTCCACCAGGCCCCCACCCATGTCTCCCACCACCCCCACCCCCCAGCAGTGCAGGGGCATCCTCCACCAGGCCCCCACCCATGTCTCCCACCACCCCCACCCCCCAGCAGTGCAGGGGCATCCTCCACCAGGCCCCCACCCATGTCTCCCACCACCCCCACCCCCCAGCAGTGCAGGGGCATCCTCCACCAGGCCCCCACCCATGTCTCCCACCACCCCCACCCCCCAGCAGTGCAGGGGCAACCTCCACCAGGCCCCCACTCATGTCTCCCACCACCCCCATCCCCCAGCCACCAGGGGCACCCTCCACCAGGCCCCCACTCATGCCCGACTCATGTCTCCCACCACCCCCACCCCCCAGCAGTGCAGGGGAATCCTCCACCAGGCCCCCACCCATGTCTCCCACCACCCCCACCCCCAGCAGTGCAGGGGCACCCTCCACCAGGCCCCCACCCATGTCTCCCACCACCCCCATGCACTGTGGGGCACCTGCCAGCAGGCCCCCACCCATGTCACCCACCACCCCCACCCCCCAGCAGTGCAGGGGCAGCCTCCACCAGGCCCACACTCATGTCCAACTCATGTCTCCCACCACCACCACCCCCCAGCCACCAGGGGCATCCTCCACCAGGCCCCCACCCATGTCACCCACCACCCCCACCCCCCAGCAGTGCAGGGGCAGCCTCCACCAGGCCCACACTCATGTCCCCTATCACCCCCACCCCGCCCGCCACCAGGGGCACCCTCCACCAGGCCCCCACCCATGACTCCCACCACCCCCACGCCCCAGCACTGCAGGGGCAGCAGGCAGTCAGGCAGCAGCAGGTGGGAGCGTGCTCGGGGCTCTGGGGGGCAGTAGTTCGGCCTTCCGGGCAGGAGCGTGGTATTCCGTGTGCGTACGCTTGGCCAGCTTGGTACGGAGTGATTTGGCATGTGAAAATCCTGCACGTCAGCGTGAAAACCGAGGAAAGGCCCTCAGCGCATAAGCGCGTCTGTGACGTGACCCGCACAGGTGTTTCCCACACAGCACGTGATGACAGAGCACATGTGGAAAGACTGCACGTCAGAGTGTAATCGCGTGTGATTGGTGGAAATGGCCCTACACGCAGAAGTGACAAAGCGTGTGATTGGTGGAAATGGCCCTACACGCAGAAGTGACAAAGCGTGTGATTGGTGGAAATGGCCCTAGCGCGTACACGCCGCGTAAGTGACGCTGGACGTGTGGGCCTGTATAAAAGGTACGTGTAGAACACGTTTTCCTTGTACGTGCTTTTTGTGGAGAGCGAGTGGGTGAATTCTGTACTTCTTGTCGTTTCACACGCGATTTACTTCACGGCGTTTCAAGTTCGTATTCCCTGTTACCTCTGACAGCTTTTTCTCTTTTTTCTCTTTTACTGGTTTACCTGGGCCTGTTCCCTCAAACAGTGTTCCCTTCTACTGTTGTCCTGTCTCCTCAGACAGCGTACAAATCTTCTTTTGGCGGGGGTGTTGCCAACCAAACGTGCTCCTTTTACACGCTCGTTTACCAGGCAGACGGTGAGTCACGCACGTATCTAACATATGTGCTTGCCCCGTGTGTAGCCTACCCCTTCAGAGGTCATTCTAGGCTGCGTGTGACACGCATACGTTCATTCTTGTGTTACTGGGTGCCACGGCGTAGTGCAGGTTTTTCTTTCTGCACACGTGGTCTAGGAGGGGTTGCGTGCACGTCATCTCCCTTTTTTGGGCCTCCTGTGTGTTGCGTGACCCGTCATCTTTCCCCAGGGATTACATTCAGCCTTGCTAGAGCACTAGGGTACAATTACCATCTGGTATCCAACCCCTTTGACCCCCAATTGCCCAGGACAATAGTCTACATCCTCTCCCATACGCACATTAACATCAGTGCCATGGCTGGGAGGCGAGGATTTCGTAAGGGTGGCAAAGGTGGAAGAGCCACAAGTGGTGGCCGTGGTGGATCCGGTAGGGGGCGTGGTCGTAACTTGCAGGGTGAGCCTGTCCCCCCATGTGTGGAGGACCAGTCACGGGCACCCATAATCCCCCCCTGGCCCCCTCCCGTTGAGGCTGATGTGGCTGACACCATCCATGCTCAGCCCTTGTTGGACCAGCCCATTGTGGCACCAGACCTGGCTGACTCCATGGCTGACTTCCAGGTCAGCAGGGCTACGACACGTGCGCTGGTGCACGTTGATGCCATCATGCCACGTGGATCTGGGGCAGCAAGGTCATCTGCTGCACCAAGGAGGCAGGGTGGAGAGGCTGCAGGGGCAGCTGCGGCTCCATCCACCCCAGCCCTCACACACCCAGCCAGGACAGTGTCGGTCCTAGTCCATGCTGCTGACATTCCCCCTGACACCATCACACTAGAGCCAATGCCTGCACCAACTCCCATGCTGAGTGTGCAATCCCACACTCCTGATACAGAGTCCACCAGGGCTCCTGCCCCTAGTGTCCAGAGCGGCGCAGGACACTCAGGATCACCACCACCTTCCAAGCGGAAGAGGAAGAGTGCTCGTCCGGCACAGGCTGATGCCCCAGACACGGCTACACAGTCCGGCCCGTCCAGGAAGCCCAGCTTCACGGATGACGAACTGAATGCACTTGTCGAGTATGTGTCCGGACATGACAACGAGATGGTCATTGTTGCAGGATCCAAGACCACACCTGCACAATGCCAGGCACACTGGCAGACCGTTGCGGACATCGTAAGTGCCCTTGGAATCGTGAGGCGCACAGCCAATGATTGCTATAAGCGCTGGAATGACCTAAAGCGCAGGGAAAAGAGTAAGCTGGCCTCAAGTCATGCCGCAACTCTAGTGACTGGAGGTGGGTCTCCAGTAGTAGACATGGAACTCACTCCACATGAGTCAGTCGCTGGGACCTACGTCACGGAGGAACAGATCCAAGGCGTGGGAGATCTGGCTGATTACGAGGCATTGTCCGGTGAGTGCACATGCATGTGTGTGTCATCCATGTGCATGGTGTGTGTGTGAGGGCTTCTGTTTGTGTGCCAGGTGAGAGTGTGTGCGCCTGAGTCGTATGGGTCAGCCATGTGCTTCATGCAATACTTCCTGCGCAGCTGCATTTGGCCATAGCAGTATCCCTTCTGCCAACAGTAGACATCTAGCCCAACTGCACGCCAGTTGCCCTTGAAGTGTCACCTTGCCACAACATTGTTGCTTATTTTTCACTGTTCATTCAGTCAGATTGTTTGCATTCCCCCACTTTTACTAGCCATGTCGCTGTCCACTAGTCACATGTCTGACATGGCTATGGTAAAGTGGAGTGACTTTGTTACCTGGATATCATTTGTACACACATGTCCCTGTGCAATTGGACCATTTCAGACTGGCAGCTCCAGGTGAAAAATCTGACCTGTCAGAATTAGAAAAGCAATTACATGCGGGAACTGGACTGAATGAATAGGTGCTGCCCTCCTCTCCATCTTCACTCAATAGCAATGGTACATGCCATCTGTGTGATGGCATGTGTGTTTCACCTGGCAATCACAGGCCAATGTGTGATGCCACTGCCAGGCAGCATGCAGAAAATGTGTTCATTTTCCATCTTGGTGTCATCAGTGTGTGCCATTTGCCTGCACTTCATACGCAGTGAGGGTGCATGCATGGGAGGGTTTTAGTCATGTGGGACATGTGTCAATCAAGTACTGGTTCTCTTGCTTATCAGCCCTCATTGTGTGCCATGGTGCTAATGCCTGTTTCCATTTCTTTGTTTTTATGTCTTTGCAGGGGAAGACGCACCTGATACTGCTGGGGTTGTGGAGATGGTGCAGACCCAGGAGCGGTCTGAGGGCCGACCAACCACCAGTGAGGGACGTGGTGTGGTGGTGGGGGAGAACCCACAAGTGCTGCAGGTCGTGCTCTCAAGGGGTGTCTCTGGCTGCACCTCCCCCGAGCTGTACTCAGGTGTTGATTCGGATGAGACCTACGTGCCTTCACAGGTGAGTGTTCCAGGGAGGGATTCTGTTTTGTCGCACCCACCTGCACCAGGGTCAACCCTCCATGGGGATGTCAGTGTTGGCAGCTACGCCTTTGATGGTTACGGATGCAGGGTCACACTCCGCGACATCTGATCCTGTTCCTGGGCCAGCAGATCAGAGGGGGAATGCAGTCCTGCAGCCTCAGGCAGTGCCGGCACAGCAAGGCGCAGTTCGCATTGCCCCAGACAGGTGTGGTGCCCGCCGACGTGGTGGCCGTACGCCACCTGGCAATACCGCATGGGAGCAATCCATTTACGGTATGGCAACCCAACAGGCTGCATCATCCCGAGATGATGGCTCAGGCCATGGATAGGGTGGCCACTTCCATTGTCCCCCCCAGAAAGGCTGATGGAGCGACTAGAGCAGGCAACCGACTTCATCTGCCAGTCACACAGGGAGGACATGTTGGGGTCCAACAGGGACAGGCGGGCGGCACTGGCGACTCTGCAGGAGGCCATCTCCATTGAGTCCCAGGGCCACAGGGAAGCCCTGAGGCAGGAGCTCCTTCACCTCAGGACGACTCTTGTTGAGCTTGAGGCTTCAACACACCAAAGGACAGAACAGCAGCTGGAGCGTCTCACCCGTACGCTCTCAGCTGAGATGCAGGCAACGAGGGCGGAGGTCCGGGCATCCCGTGAGTTGTTGCATGGGGACCTCCGCACACTCATCCTCCAGAACCAGACCTACCACACCCGCATGCTTGCAGCCATGGAGGAGCAGACTAGGGCCTTGCGTGGGCTGCCTCCCATAGTGCAACCACCTCCGGATGCAGCTGCACAGGGTGATAATAGCGACAGCAGTAATACTCCCACAACAGGGTAGCCGTGTGGGCCATGAGCCCATGGAGGTGTTTTATTTTCCCAGGATCCACGCAGGTGGGTTCTGGTGTGCATCCTGTCCTCGAACCTCCTGGGTGGCCTCCCCAACCCCCCCGGGCCCATCAATGGCCATTTTTGATTGTTTCTTATTTTTATTTTTATTTTTATTTAATTTATTCCCTATTTTTTTGGGACGATTTGTTGGCTTCCGTGGTTCCTGTGGGCATACGCTGCATTGTGGCTGGGCACATGCAGGCTTGTAATGTATTTGGTTCAGATGCTTGGGTTTGAGTCACACACACCCCTCCTGCTTCCCGTTTCCATGGGCTTGCAAAGGGTGTGCCCAAGTGACAGTGAATTACACAGTGACGTTGGACTCCCATGAGCTGTGTGGGCAGTCTGTAGTCAATACTGTGTATACATTCCTAGTGCATATTGCTGTTGTGTTGTACACTGCATGTTGCATTGATGTGTAACTCATCTTCTGTGTCTGCCTCCCAATTTGCAGGTCCCTTCCTCATGTCTACACAAGGACCTCTAGTCTGGCGATGGGGTCCATGTTGGCAGCAGTGCACCTACAACTCTACATGGCGCCAACACTGCACAGTTGGTGGTGGTGGGAGTGCAGGCATTTCCAGGAGGTGAGACTACTAATATGTAAAATTTGTGATGTCATGTTAATGGTAGTACGTGCTCAAGTATGTTGTTGGTCCGGCATTGCTGTGAGCATTTCAGGTGTTGCAGGTTTCTAATAGGGACACTGTACATAGTGACACTAGTGTCATGTTGTGGGGATTACTTTGTTTACCTGCAAATAGCATGACATGGCACGGTGTGTCGTGTGGCGGTGCTGGGGTTGGGTTGGCTGACATGGCACTGTCCTCTTGTTGCATTTTGCAAGTGGGTATTCTTTTTAGCTGCTTGAATGTGTAACTCCACAAAACTGCATTGGTGGTGTCTGTGTGGGTAGGGATGCACACATTGTGACACTTCCAGGTGAACAATCTCAGGCTGATATGGTATTCACGGTTCATTCTCCAGACATTCAGGATCAGTGTCAGGTTGAGTCATCATTGATTGTCAGATGGAATGTGCCAGGGCAGTGTGCACTCCACAGGGGTGTGATTTCTATGTGAAGTAATTAGCCACTAGCTGTGTACGGGCTGCCTCCCCACGTGCCCTTTCCCCTCCCATGCGCAGCGGCTGTGCATGTGGTTGGGGATGTGGGGCCACCACCATGTCCACGGCCAGGCCCCGGCGTGTTGCAACGTTGTGCAGGACACATGCTGATACTATGATCCTGCACACTACTGGGGGAGCGTATAACAGCTGGCCGCCAGAACGGTCAAGGGAGCGAAAGCGTGACTTTAGCACTCCGAATGTGCGCTCCACTATGCCCCGGGTCGTAATGTGGGCTGTGTTATATCTTACCTCGGGTGGCGTGGTGGGGTTCCGAATTGGCGTCATCATGTGGGGGCTGAGAGGGTAGGCACTGTCCCCTGTGGAGGTGGTGATTGGTATCATTGGTGGGGTTGTGACCTTGCTCAGTATCCAACATGCATGCATGTGCAGTGGCATACATACTCACCAAGCAGCCATGTATCGCCATGCCGCCCAGCTTCTAGGTCCCGGCTTAGGGTGGACATTCGGTAAATGAAGCTGTCGTGGGTGGAGTCGGGATAGTTGGCATATACTGAGGTGATGATTCCCTTGGCATTATATGCTACCTGCACGTTGATGGAATGCCAGTGCTTGCGGTTCCTATAGATGTGCTCAGATGCCCTGGGGGGACGTAGAGCCACATGGGTGCAGTCGATGGCACCTAGCACTTTGGGGAATCGTGCCACACCGTAAAAATCCAGGGCGGCAGCATGCCTTTCTGCAGGTGTTCTAGGCAGGTATATGTGCCTGCGGACTGATGGGCGTGCAGTGATGACGTTCAAGACCTGGTGTAGGCAGCGTGACTGGGTGGCCTGTGACACCCCACCCACTATGGCACTTGTCCGCTGAAATGATCCAGTGGCTAAGAAGTGCAGTACATTGAGGACCTTCTCCAGGGGGCTGAGTGCTTGGGAGCACAGGGTGGGTGATGTGAGGTCATCCTCCCACTCACTCACCAGGTCCAGTATTATGTGTGGTGGAAACCTGTACCTCCCATACACCTGGTCATCAGGCATCCCGAAAAGGCTGGTTCTGGGTGTGAATATTCTGGCCCTGACTATCCTCCTCCTCCTCCTTTGGTAGCCCACTGCCACTGCTGCTAGGAACGGTATGTTCATCCTGGCGTCTGAGCTTGTTATTGTCAAAGTGCGCAAATGTATGCTTTGCGCGTGTTCTAGGCGAGCGTGTGACCCGCGCACCCCTGGAATCCAGTTCCCAGTCCAATAGCGTGTGAAAAATTCCCACGCACCACGGGATACAGGTGCGCTGACGTACTTGCGTGTGTAAGTGCCCGCGCACCCATGAAATACACGTACATAGGCCAATCGCGTGTACGCGCACTTTTGTCCAATTACACGCTGACGTGCAGTATTTCCACGTGTGCTCTGTCATCACGTGCTGAGTGGGGAACACCCGTGCGGGTCACGTCACAGACGCGCTTACGCGCTGAGGGACTCTGGTCCAATAGAATCGCGTATGCGTGCTGACGCGCTTACGCGCTAAGGGCCTTTCCTCGGATTTCACGCTGACGTGCAGGATTTTCACGTGACAAATCACTCCGTATCAAGCTGGCCACGCGAAAACACACGGAAGACCACGCTCCTGCCCAGAAGGCCGAGTTACTGCCCCCCCAGTGCCCCGAGCAGCCTCCCACGTGCCATCTGCTGCTGCCTGCCTGCCTGCCTGCTGCCACCGTGCCCTGCCATTTGGCGCCTGCACATCAGCCATCTGCCGGGTTCCAGTTGCTGTGTCCACCCCTGCTGGAACTGAAGACTCCCGACTGGGATAACATCGCTCCACAGCCCAGCCCCAGGACCCAGTTGCCCACCCACACCTGCCTCTGGGGTTGCCATGTCGGGCACTTCCACATCTGGCACCAGTGGCAACCCCAGGCCAGAGGGGCAGAGGGGCACCAGCTTCACTGCCACCGAAGTTGGTGTCCTGGTGGAGCATGTCCTGGGGCAGTATGATGCCCTCTTTGGATCGTCCCGCGCCAGCAAGGAAGGACGGGAGAGGATCTGGGCCGACTGTGTGGTTGTCATCAACGCGGAGAGGGTGGCAACCCGCAACATCCTGAAGATCAAGAAGCGCTGGGAGGACTTGAGGTCCAGGACCCTTGTGAAGGCCCGGCGCCTCGTGGAGGGGGGCCGGGGCTGCATGAGTTCCATCCAGATGAGGGTCCTGGAACGCGTACGCCCAGCGCTCCACGCCCAGATCCTTGAGAGGGAGGCCCGTCTGAAGTTGAGCGGTAAGTGTCCAAGCATTACTGTGTGAGACAGGGCATGTTGCGGTGTGCTGGTTCTATGATACTTGCCTGTATGTGTGCCATAGGCCATGTATGCATGTATGTGTGCAGGGACATCATAGTAATGCATGTGCGACCAGTGATGTGTGACCCACATGGCTGTTGCATGTGTTCAAATGCCGCATGGGGAGCCCTATGCAGATTTTGAACATGAGAGCATGCCAGTCTCTGTACCTGGACATGGGTGGGGGTGAGGGATGGGTGCTGATGCCAGGTACATATATGGTAGCCATGTCTGTGTGCCTGACCTGCGTGTCTGTGACTTGTGCATGCCATGGATGCATGACACATGTGTGTGACAATGCACAGATTCAGTGAAGCAGCCAAATTACCCTTGTATCCGCTGTGTTTGGTGTGTTTGGGGCCAGATGGATGTGACTGAGGTGAAGTGTGTGCATGTGATCGGCATGAGCCATGATGCATGTGAGTTCCATATCATTGAATGTTTCAAGAGTCCATTGGACATGCATGGAAATGTCCATGGCATGCACCATGCCTGTTACTGTGTGTGTTTTGCCAGGACTGACCCATGTGTTGTGGAGGGACATGATGGAAGTGTACTTTGACAGTGGTGCTCATCTGCTATTGCTTCCTGTCTAGGGGACCATTGTACAGTACCCTGATGCTTGTGTTCTTTGTCTCCCTCTACGCAGCGGCTAGTGAAGAAGAGGGCGGAGACGGCGCTGTGGAGCAAGGCGGCGGGGATGCCCCCACAGGGGCCTGCTACGGTGGGAGACGGTGAGGAGCCATCCAGGTTGGTGGTTTGCACAGAGGAGGAGGAGGCCGCCACTGGGGCACACATGGGGCCTGGTGGGGGCATCCCTGCTGGTGCAAGTGGTGCAGTCCAGGGCCAGGGGCAGGAGGCAGCACAGGTCACCGTGGAGGGGCCTGTGCATGTCGCTGTCCCTGACCCTGTGAGTGCACCACCATGCACCAGCAGGGATGCCCCGTCCCAGGCCCGTCCGCAGGTAGAGGGGATGTCCATGTCACCTGACTCCCCTCCACCTGCGGACGTGGGAACCCCTGGCCGTGCGGAGAAGGTCCTGATTGGGGTCGCGATGCGCACGGCTGTGATTCGTGATGCCGTGCATGCTTCCCGGGAGGAGCACGCACGTCATCACGAAGTGCACCGTGCCGACGTGGCCCAATTGGGATCGGCCTTGTTCGGGGGTTTGCTGCATGTGTTGGCGAATCTGGCGGCCCTCTCTTCCTCTGTGCAGGCTATACACCAGTCGTTCTCCTTGCCGTCTTCCGGCCCAGATGCCACCAGGGCCCCCTGTGGACCTGCCCCGACCAATGCAGCCAGCTCGGTGGTGATCCCATTCCTGCCACAGTTGGGAGTCGGAGGTCCAGCAGGGGTGGACAACACAGCAACTGGACCCCAGCAGATGGAAGATGTGACAGCATCATCGGGCAGGGCACGTGCACGACGGCGTCGGTGGTTTCCATCAGCCTGGATGCCATCGTGCTGACAGAGGCAGTGGCGTCGGAGGCAGCAGCAGGCTCGACGTGGGAGGCATCATGGCTCGGGGCCATCAAGATCAGAGGGGCAGACATCGGCCGGAGGGCAGGGCAACCCTGGGATGGTGGTGTCTTCCGTGTGGGAGCAGTTGGTCCAGCGGATAGGTGCGGAGCGGCAGCGGGCGGAAGAGGAGCGGCTCACCATGGTCAGGGCGGAGTTCTCCATGCGTCGGGCGTTGAGGTGGGCTGAGTGCCTCGAGGAAGCTCGCAGGGAGTTTGAGCTGAACATGGGGTTATCCCTGCGAGACCTCGGGGCCAGGACAGAGTCCCGCCTCCAGGACATCGACATGGAGTTCGATGATGCCCTGGCCAGCAACATCACCGAGTGAGCCGCAGGACTTGCCCGCTGTCTTTGTATATAGTTATTTAGTTAGTTAGTGTTAGGTTTCCTTTCTTTATTTTTATTTTTTTGGACCGCTCGGACAATGGCCACTTTTTAGCATATATTTTTTTCATTAGGTAGTAGTAGGTTTCATTTATGGTGTTGGGCTCATGGACCCTGGAACATTCGTGTATATAGTTTGCTTTTTGAAGAAACATTTTTTTTATTTATTATTGTGTTCACCATGAGGAAATGGTTTTTCATTATTTTCCTTCCACATGACATTGCTTTGGACGACATTTGTTTTTGGATTACTTTGTTTTTTTTATTTTTACATTTGTTCTCGGACATGGACCATCTATTTAGTTATCCCCATTGTTGTATGTTTGATTTGTTTAATTATTTTTCATCTTTAATACATGTTTTTTTAACTTTCACTTGTGGTATTTTCTCATTGGTTTCAACATGTCACGATATGGGTTTTGACATTCACTTGCACCCGTTGTGTATGTGTGTGTGACGGACATGTGTTCATTTACATACTTGCCATTGGGATTGTATCATGTAATTGCATTCACTATGTGGGTGGATGCAATCCTTGCCTGGGTGTTTGTGCTGGGTATTCTGCCCATTACTGCCATGATTGAGTATCGTCAGGACCTGGGGGCAGGGGGACATGTGTGGGGGCCTGGTGGAGGGTGCCCCTGGATGGTGGGGGGTGGGGGTGGTGGGAGACATGAGTGGGGGCCTGGTGGAGGGTTCCCATGGTGACTGGGGGGTGGGGGTGGTGGGAGACATGAGTGGGGGCCTGGTGGAGGGTGCCCATGGTGGCAGGGGGGTGGGGGTGGTGGGAGACATGAGTGGGGGCCTGGTGGAGGCTGCCCCTGGATGGTGGGGGGTGGGGGTGGTGGGAGACATGAGTGGGGCCTGGTGGAGGGTGCCCCTGGTGACTGGGGGGTGGGGGTGGTGGGAGACATGAGTGGGGGCCTGGTGGAGGGTGCCCCTGGTGACTGGGGGGGTGGGGGTGGTGGGAGACATGAGTGGGGGCCTGGTGGAGGGTGCCCCTGGTGACTGTGGGGGTGGGGTGGTGGGAGACATGAGTGGGGGCCTGGTGGAGGGTGCCCATGGTGGCAGGGTGGTGGGGGTGGTGGGAGACATGAGTGGGGGCCTGTTGGAGGGTGCCCCTGGTGACTGGGGGGGTGGGGGTGGTGGGAGACATGAGGGGGGCCTGGTGGAGGGTGCCCCTGGTGACTGGGGGGGTGGGGGTGGTGGGAGACATGGATGGGGGCCTGGTGGAGGGTGCCCCTGGTGGCTGGGGGGTGGGGGTGATAGGGGACATGGGTGGGTGCCTGGTGGAGGGTGCCCCTGCACTGCTGGGGGGTGGGGGTGGTGGGAGACATGAGTGGGGGCCTGGTGGAGGGTGCCCCTGCACTGCTGGGGGGTGGGGGTGGTGGGAGACATGAGTGGGGGCCTGGTGGAGGGTGCCCCTGGTGACTGGGGGGGTGGGGGTGGTGGGAGACATGAGTGGGGGCCTGGTGGAGGGTGCCCCTGGTGACTGGGGGGGTGGGGGTGGTGGGAGACATGAGTGGGGGCCTGGTGGAGGGTGCCCCTGGTGACTGGGGTGTGGGGGTGGTGGGAGACATGAGTGGGGGCCTGGTGGAGGGTGCCCCTGGTGACTGGGGGGGTGGGGGTGGTGGGAGACATGAGTGGGGGCCTGGTGGAGGGTGCCCCTGCACTGCTGGGGGGTGGGGGTGGTGGGAGACATGAGTGGGGGCCTGGTGGAGGGTGCCCCTGGATGGTGGGGGGTGGGGGTGGTGGGAGACATGAGCAGGTGTGCAGGGTAGTCCCCTGTTTTGTGGGCTGCCTGCAGGGGCCGTGGAGGGTGTACAGGGAATACCTGTGAGGACCCACCCAGCCTAATCGCGTGTATAACTTCCCACGCACCCCTGTAATACACGTACCAAGCCAAATCGCGTGTGATAATTCCCGCGCACCCCTGAAATACACGCGCCCAGGCTATTCGCGTGTGGAACTTCCAGCGCACCCCTGAAATACACGCGCACAGGCTATTCGCGTGTGGAACTTCCCGCGCACCCCTGAAATACACGCGCACAGGCTATTCGCGTGTGGAACTTCCCGCGCACCCCTGAAATACACGCGCCCAGGCTATTCGCGTGTGGAAATTCCCGCGCACCCCTGAAATACACGTACCCTGCTGTAATCGCGTGTGGGACTTCCCGCGCACCCCTGAAATACACGCGCCCAGGCTATTCGCGTGTGGAACTTCCCGCGCACCCCTGAAATACACGCGCCCAGGCTATTCGCGTGTGGAACTTCCCGCGCACCCCTGAAATACACGTACCCTGCTGTAATCGCGTGTGGAACTTCCCGCGCACCCCTGAAATACACGCGCCCAGGCTATTCGCGTGTGGAACTTCCCGCGCACCCCTGAAATACACGAGCCCAGGCTATTTGCGTGTGGAACTTCCCGGGCACCCCTGAAATACACGTGCCCAGGCTATTCGCATGTGGAACATCCCGCGCACCCCTGAAATACACGCACCCTGCTGTAATCGCGTGTGGGACTTCCCGCGCACCCCTGAAATACATGTACCCTGATGGAATCGCGTGTGGGACTTCCCGCGCACCCCTGAAATACACGTACCCTGATGGAATCGCGTGTGGAACTTCCCGCGCACCCCTGAAATACACGCGCCCTGCTGTAATCGCGTGTGGGACTTCCCGCGCACCCCTGAAATACACGTACCCTGATGGAATCGCGTGTGGAACTTCCCGCGCACCCCTGAAATACACCTACCCGGCCAAATCGCGTGTGAGACTTCCCGCGCACCCCGGTATACACGCACACGTATTTTTTGTCAGCGTGTCCGTGTTTGTGGGTACCCCTTTGCACGTCATTTGTCCTGGAGGGCCACAGTATAGGACATTCATCATGGCAGTATATGGGTGCTATTTGTTGGCGCACCTTTTGGCGCACATTTCTTACGGCCGCAGAGACGCTACCGCCTGCTTTCTTGTGGCGGTCGTGTTTGTGCCTGTGCGCTGGTTTGAGCGTGCGCTTTTTTGCCCTATTCTATTCCATGAATACGTGTTGTAGGCGAGCGTGTGGGCGTTCCGCGCACTTGTGCCCTGTACTTCCCCCGGGACGCCCACGTTTTTGCAAGTTGTTCCCCATTCCGAGTGTTACGCCCGTGTTCCGCCTACTTTTGTTGCGTGCGCTGCGCTATGTGCGAATTTCGCTGTGGCCTGTGCGATTTTCTCTGTGACCTGGCACACGCTGTTAGATGGCCTTTGCGCCAACGTGCGCGGCGCACTTTTTATCGCACATCCGCTGGTTTTCTCGCGCACGGACTTCCATGAATCGACTTGCGCTGCTTTTCGTGCGATTTTCGCACTTGCACTGCGATTTTCGCTATTCCACTGCGATTCGCACGTTTTTGCCCACTTGCGCCGCGCTAATTATTCCATGAATCGGCCTGTGTTTGGACCTGTTCCCAGAGTATTTCTGGCAGCCTGGATGGCTTCTAATGGATGCACAGCTCAAACAATAGATCCTGACAAACAGTTATGGACCACAAATAACTGTAAAGTGGCTAGGACTTATTCATATAGTTAATTGTACCTCACGAAAAGACTAGCCAACTTCAGGTATGCCACGGACAGGCACAGACCGGCGTGTCATGACACACCAGCGCTGACACGTCTGGCAATAAAGAAATAGCACACAAAGAACTCCAGAGATGATGGGAGATGTAGTTCAAAGTGCGGCGATGCGACTAGCAGCAAGAACAGGTTTCAAACTTAGGCTCAACTTACAATATCAAAATATTAATGCAGCGATTAAGAGCAGGGCTTAATTAGATGCGCAATACGTTGAAACGTTAAATTCAATTCAATACATTTTTCAGGTAAAAACTGCCTACATAAAATAAATCAGTGTTAACTCTCGCAGGAAACAAATAATCAAGAGCTTATTGGAATCACATATGACATAATTATTGACATTACTGGAAACTACCCGTCACAGTGGAAAAAAACAATATTCTATTTCAAGACATAAGATAAACAACTCAAAAGAAAACGAATCCGGACTTTGAAGTGTGTTGGAGCAGAGCCAAATGAAAGGAAGGAAAAAAGTTATCTTTGAATTAAATATGTTTGTTTCAATATCTATTTACACACATGTATGGCCGCCTATGTGCATGTGTGATTGTGTGTGTATGCATGTCGGTGGCAAAGGTGCAGCTTGTGGACCCTGAGAGTACCATGATGGAGTAGCAGGTGCCGTCTTGGCATATACCGAGACAGATTTTTATTTGGGCACTAGCGGCACGCAAGTGGCAGCGTATGCATGTAATGTTGAGGCAGGCCTCAAGCATTCTCTGGCTACTCCTAGCATGAGCACATTTTGAAAATGGTAATATGCTGGCACCTATTGTTGTGACCAGCCACTTTACGTTATTTGAACACAACCTACTTGATTGGGGGACATGTGATGGACTGGTATCTAGAGAAGAGATCCACGTATTGCCCTGCAGTATCACATATACATTGCATGTATTGTTATATAATGTTTCTGATGCATGATTTTAAACAATTATTTTACAACATTGTAAGGGGGAAAACACCCAAAGCCTTACTGAAAAGGATCAGTTGTGCTCTCTTGGGGCAATTTAGAGAACATTGTAACACCCCCTCCTTTAGAAATGCCCCATCTGCCTCAGCTGTAGTGGGCTGTAGTGGTATTATCAGGGCGGGGCATGAGAGTCCAAGAAAATGGATAAACTTGATTACTCATAAAAAACAGGATTTGTTTTCAATTGTTCACCCTCCGCTCCTGACATTCAGGATACTCCCCTATTTGCCCCTCGTAATTTCAACCTAGGGAATATCCGGCATGTGCGCCTGAAAAGCTGTCTCTTTGGCATAGTGGGAAAGACGAAGACCAACTAGGTTTTCGACACTGCAATGTAATTCTGGCATCTGTGTGGGCAAATATGTGTGCTTGGTCTCCTGACATCGAACAGTGGTTATTGCTGGTACTTTTCTTTACTGGACTGCAGCATACATGTTTCTATCAGCTCTCTTTCTTTTACCAAGTAGGGTAATGTATTGTTTTCTTTAATTTGACTTTCATTTTGGTTCTTTTAATTTAGATTGGACTTGCTTTGTGTCTTTGACTTACCTCTCCTGAGCTGTCGTCATATCGTAGTTATCCCTTTCTCTGAGGCTTCATGCTACTGGATGGAAGCTGGCTTCCACATTGTGTGCACCTTTAAAGTGTGCTCCTCACCTGCTATCCATTCTTCAATATAAAATATAACATTTGTTAATTGTACCTTTCATCTGTCAACCCCATTCTTGCTGTGCAGTTCTTTAGATTATGCTGTTGCAATGTATGTGCTGAAGGTTTATAGCGTAACAAGTAAAAAAAAAGTGCATTTTGCGTTCTACTTTGCACCAGCATTAAGTATAAAGCGGTTTGCACCAAGTAGTGAACCATTCCTGCACATGATGACATGATGATATGTTATTTATAACGCGCTTAATACCAAGTTGTTTCTAAGCGCGGACCCATGGATCGAACCTGTGTTGCTCCATGTTGTCTTGCTTCCAGGTGAGCACGTTGACCCTATGCCCACAGGGTGTCTGTGAGCCATGGTGCACTGGCTAGATGGCTTGTCACTGAGCTAGGCCGACTTCTAAGCATGGCACCACTGCCTGACAGTGGCTCTACAGGAGCTGCAGGCCTGTTACAATGAAAGAAACACCCCTCCAGGACTTGCTGGAGCAAGACCGCACCAGGGAGAAACGAGAGAGGAAGTCCATTTAGGTAGTGGAGGGTTTCGAAACACCAAGCATTTCTTTATTCTTTAAGGGCTGTAAGGAAGCAAATGAGGGAGACGAGGGAGCATTGCAAGAGATTATGTGTTGTGTTTTATGAAGAGGGTCACACTAAGGAGAAGGTGGCGAGTGGCAGTACTCTTAGAATCTTTTGTGTTGGAGGAAGGGGTGAAATGGGCAAAGTAGGAAGACAAATGAGAGAGGTGGTAAGGGTAATACCCTAAGGTAGTAAGAGTTAGCCAGACGTGGATCTCTTTTCCTCTGTACCTAAAGGGAGCCTGCTCCAGAGCTAACGGTATTCCCCTTCAGTGGAGAATGTCCTGGCATTTTAGTGTTGGATTATTTTGTTTGCAGGATTTGTGTGTTATGCAATTTAATAAATACTACTCCTTTAGAAATGCACAGAGAGATACTTCATGGTTGCAGATCCTTTTTCAGTGGCCCCATTGCTATAGAGAATGAAGTTTGTCATGGTTCATTGTTAGCAAAAGGGGTCTAACAATTTTATCAAATGTATTATTTTTATTCATGGGGTCTATTGTGTAATTGTCGCATGCCTCACATCAGCCCCTTCTTCATGTCTGTAAAACAGTGCCGGCATGGTATAATATATAGGCTGGCATAGTATAAAAAAACACATTTGTTTGGGAACATATCAACAATGGTGGACATTCCATCTCAGGCTCCAAGTGACATCATAAACAACTTTAAATGTAACACTGAATTGGCCTTTGCAGTTCCTACCTTATTTTCAGTTGTATTTTTATCTTTCTTTTAAATGTGTTTTGGATCTTTTGGTTTAACCCAACCAACCTGGAAGCCCATGCAAAAATAGAACCGTATACAGACATGGAATCATGATGAACGGGGACTGAATAGTCGATTCTGTGCTAAGGTGCCCATCCACAATGCTCTGCAATCATGTTTAGCTACCTGCAAATTACCAGAAGAGAAACATTGTTTTGAAAATCAATCTGCCCCTGCCTACAAAGACACTACAGCACCAAAATGTTAAGCAACTCCACTGAAGAAGAGTACCAACATCAACCCAAGATATGATTCTGCTGTGGTGGGCATCATCACCGAAATGAGTAGCTATCTGTCTAGGCGCAGAGAGCAAGCAGTGCACACCTGGGCTGTTCTTCTTAAGTAAGGGTGAAGTCCAAGGGCCTGACATAGACAAGTATTTTCCAATTGGAAAACCCCATTGAAAAATGCTTTGTAAATCAGGCCCCAAGTATTTCCAAATTCGGCAAAAATGTGAGAGCCTATCTACTGAGGACAACAACAGCTTCAGTAGCAAGTTTTGTAGAAAGGTTGTGCCATTCAGGATGGACTTCAACCACGTTTAAAACCTACCGTGCACTATCAGAGGAGAAATATCCATTTACATCTCAGCCTGGTCCTGTCCTCTATGATAGTCCAGCACTGTCTGCTTTGTTGGATGTCAACAGAGAGGTGAAGCTGTTTCTCTCTAGCCACAGGAGCTAGGTTTGGCTAATGCATACAAAAGTAGTTAAAACATATTTGTCTACAGTGCCTTGTTACCACCAGGTATGTGAGCACCTCAGAATACCTCTTGCATAAATAAAAATAAACAGTCATGGGCCTATAGCTTATCACTACTGTACGTGCTGCTGTGCACGCGACATGTTCCCATATAAAAGTACTACAAGTAATAGAGACATATTCAAAATAATTTGGAGTTAGGTCTGTGAGTAGCTGTGCTGTGAAAGGACCTCAGCCAGAAGGTGTCTAGCTTTAGTTTCAACCAGGCACAGATTTGTTATAATTACTTGTCCTGAGATTAGCCGGCAAGGCTCGAGTTAAGTGTTTTGTGGCCACTGGCTTGAACCTTGAGTCACGTTTGAGGCAACCTGTTGGCCTGGGATGGCCCCATAGGTGCCCGGCTAGGAAATAGCTGGCAACCTTATTTACAGAGTGTTTTCCTATGGGATTGAGCCATTTTAAAAGCCTTCTGTGAATCAGGCCCTAAGAGTTTAATTGATAGGGTGATGTAGTCTCTATTTTCTAGCCATTAAAACATACTTTCTTCAGAATCAATAAAAAGGAGAAAACTACAACTGCACAATCTTCTACTCAAGATCCCGGAACAAGCCTGCAATCAACTGTGCCAAGCCTACTAGAGTTAACACTTTTGGAAGACATGAGCAATACATGTGCATTGATGCAACAGCAGAAGGTATTAGTTGTGCTGGGCCAACTTGTTCGTGCAAGTAGTGAGTCACCAGATTGATGTCTGTAGTATGTTCAAGGTTTCATGATGATTCGGGTAATGTGTTCATTCCATATGACCATGTGCTAGAATGTAGGTTGCCATCCCCTTAAAATATTCAACTGTCCCTTTGGAGACTGACTACTCAGGTGGCTGCATGGTAGTAAGTCAATATTCGGACTACTTTCCAGTACGAGCAAGCCTCATTATATAAATAGAAAAGGGCTGTTTGTAGTGAAAAGCCATTCTGATTAGTAGCAGAAATGCACAATTCTAACCCATGTGATTATCAGCCAGGAAACACCTCACAAAATGTAGAGTCATGCACTGCATTGCGCCATGGGTGTCACTTGACTGTTGTGTCACAACTGTTCAGCATGACCTTTCCATTACTCTGATTATTTTCTCCAGCAGAAAACGTTCTATAAAATGTGTCCTATTCACCATGTGGTTTTTGGTTTTCTGGGCAAAGGTTTTTTTGTATTGCATTGTTCTGTATTGCCATTTATACAGCATCTTTTACCATCATTATAGTCTGAAAGTGCTGGTAGTGGGAATGCCCTCAGTGGACCGGAGTCCAGAGTGTTGGAGATCACGGAGTAGGATTAGAATGTATGTGTGAATTTAGCCACAATAAGGCTTAGCAGGACTGGCCAGGCTCCGGTAGAAACAATCCATGAAGATCAAGCAGGTGGATGGGTGGTGAGAGAGATCAGGAGATGGCGTGAGTGCTAGAGACTCGCTATGTGTCCAGCGTGCCCACTTTTGTCATAGGTCTTCACTGCATACTGAGGTCAGGGTGTGGAGGCACAGTCTGGTTTAAGTAGGCTTAAAAACATTAACAGGCCGATTCATGGAATAATTAGCGCGGCGCAAGTGGGCAAAAACGTGCGAATCGCAGTGGAATTGCGAAAATTCCAGTGCAAGTGCGAAAATCGCACGAAAAGCAGCGCACATCGATTCATGGAAGGCTGTGCGCGAAAAAACCATCTGATGTGCGCTAAAAAAGTGCGCGGCGCACATTGGCGCACAGGCCATCTAACGGCGTGCGCCAGGTCACAGCGAAAATCGCACAGGCCACAGCGAAAATCGCACATAGCGCGGCGCACGCAACAAAAGTAGGCGGAACACGGGGCGTAACACTCGGAATGGGGAACAACTTGCCAAAATGTGGGCGTCACGGGGGAAGTACAGGGTGCAAGTGCGCGGAACGCCCACACGCTCGCCTACAACACATATTCATGGAATCGAATAGGGCAAAACAGCGCACGGTCAAACCAGCGCACAGGCACAAACACGACCGCCACAAGAAAGCAGGCGGTAGCGTCCCTGCGCCTGTAAAAAATGTGCGCCAAAAGGTGCGCCAACAAATAGCACCTATATACAGCTATGATGAATGTCCTATACTGTGGCCCTCCAGGACAAATGACGTGCAAAGGGGTACCCACAAACACGGACACCCGCTGACTGA
The DNA here is from genome assembly GCF_040938575.1 of Ambystoma mexicanum. Lineage (NCBI taxonomy): Eukaryota > Metazoa > Chordata > Amphibia > Caudata > Ambystomatidae > Ambystoma > Ambystoma mexicanum. Next base: position 108,114,004 of record NC_090937.1, read on the forward strand.
AAAATAACGTGTGCGTGTATTTCGGGGTGCGCGGGAAGTTTCACACGCGAATTGGCTGGGTTCGTGGATTCCAACGTTGCGCGGGAAGTTCCACACGTGATTTGGCTGGGTACGTGGATTTCAGGGGTGTGCGGGAAGTTCCACACGCGATTTGGCTGGGTACGTGGATTTCAGGGGTGCGCGGGAAGTCCCACACGCGATTTGGCCGGGTACGTGGATTTCAGGGGTGCGCGGGAAGTTCAACATGCGATTTTGCCGGGTACGTGGATTTCAGGGGTGCCGGGAAGTTCCACACGCGATTTGGCTGGGTACGTGGATTTCAGGGGTGCGCGGGAAGTCCCACACGCGATTTGGCCGGGTATGTGGATTTCAGGGATGCGCGGGAAGTTCAACACGCGATTTGGCTGGGTACGTGGATTTCAGGGGTGCGCGGGAATTTCCACACGCGATTTGGCATGGTATGTGGATTTCAGGGGTGCGCGGGAAGTTCAACACGCGATTTGGCTGGGTATTTGGATTTCAGGGGTGCGCGCGAAGTTTCACACGCGATTTGGCCGGGTACATGGATTTCAGGGGTGCGCGGGAAGTTCAACACGCGATTTGGCCGGGTACGTGGATTTCAGGGGAGCGCGGGAAGTTCAACACGCGATTTGGCTGGGTACGTGGATTTCAGGGGTGCGCGGGAAGTTCCACATGCGATTTGGCCGGGTACTTGGATTTCAGGGGTGCGCGGGAAGTTCAACACGCGATTTGGCTGGGTACGTGGATTTCAGGGATGCGCGCGAAGTTTCACACGCGATTTGGCTGGTTACGTGGATTCCAGGGGTGCGCGGAAAGGATCACACGCGATTTGGCTGGGTACTTGTATTTCGGTGTTGCGGGGGAATGCTACACGTGATATGGCCATGTGGGTCCCCCCAGGTGTTCCCTCTACACCCTCCACGGTCCCTGCAGGCAGCCCACACCACAGGGTACTACCCTGCACCCCTGCTCTTATCCCACAGGCAACCCATCCACCATGGCCATGCCCACCAGCCAACCCACATGTCACCTTGCACCACTGATCACCAACACATGTCTCCCACCACCCCCACCCCCCAGCCACCAGGGGCAGCCTCCACCAGGCCCCCACTCATGTCTCCCACCACTCCCACCCCCCAGCCACCAGGGGCAGCCTCCACCAGGCCCCCACTCATGTCCCCTATTACCCCCACCCCCCGCAGTGCAGGGGCACCCTCCACCAGGCCCCCACTCATGTCTCCCACCACCCCCACCCCCAAGCCACCAGGGGCAGCCTCCACCAGGCCCCCACTCATGTCTCCCACCACCCCCACCCCCCAGCCACCAGGGGCAGCCTCCACCAGGCCCCTAATCATGTCCCCTATTACCCCCACCCCCCGCCACCAGGGGCACCCTCCACCAGGCCCCCACTCATGTCTCCCACCACCCACACCCCCCAGCAGTCAGGGGCAGCCTCCACCAGGCCCCCACTCATGTCTCCCACCACCCCCCACCCCCAGCCACCAGGGGCACCCTCCACCAGGCCCCCACCCATATCTCCCACCACCCCACCCCCCAGCAATCAGGGACAGCCTCCACCAGGCCCCCACTCATGTCTCCCACCACCCCCACCCCCCAGCAGTCAGGGGCAGCCTCCACCGGGCCCTCACTCATGTCTCCCACCAGCCCCACCCCCCAGCCACCAGGGGCAGCCTCCACCAGGCCCCCACTCATGTCCCCTATTACCCCCACCCCCGCACAGTGCAGGGGCACCCTCCACCAGGCCCCCACTCATGTCTCCCACCACCCCCACCCCCCAGCCACCAGGGGCAGCCTCCACCAGGCCCCCACTCATGTCTCCCACCACCCCCACCCCCCAGCCACCAGGGGCAGCCTCCACCAGGCCCCCACTCATGTCCCCTATTACCCCCCCCGCAGTGCAGGGGCACCCTCCACCAGGCCCCCACTCATGTCTCCCACCACCCCCACCCCCCAGCCACCAGGGGCAGCCTCCACCAGGCCCCCACCCATGTCTCCCACCACCCCCTACCCCCCAGCAGTCAGGGGCAGCCTCCACCAGGCCCCCACTCATGTCTCCCACCACCCCCACCCCCCAGCAGTCAGGGGCAGCCTCCACCAGGCCCCCACTCATGTCTCCCACCACCCCCCACCCCCCAGCCACCAGGGGCACCCTCCACCAGGCCCCCACTCATGTCTCCCACCACCCGCACCCCCCAGCAGTCAGGGGCAGCCTCCACCAGGCCCCCACTCATGTCTCCCACCACCCCCACCCCCCAGCCACCAGTGGCAGCCTCCACCAGGCCCCCAATCATGTCTCCCACCACCCCCACCCCCCAGCCACCAGGGGCAGCTTCCACCAGGCCCCCACTCATGTCCCCTATTACCCCCACCCCCCCGCAGTGCAGGGGCAGCCTCCACCAGGCCCCCACCCATGTCTCCCACCACCCCCACCCCCCAGCAGTCAGGGGCACCCTCCACCAAGCCCCCACCCATGTCTCCCACCACCCCCACCCCCCAGCTGTGCACTTTGCCTGGGTACGTGTACTTCGTGGTGCGCGTGAAGTTCCACACGCGATTGTATGTGTACTTCGGGGTGCACGTGAACTTCCACACGTGATTTGCCTGGGTACGTGTACTTCGGGGTGCGCGTGAACTTCCACACGCGATTGCCCTGGGTACGTGTACTTCGGGGTGCGCGTGAACTTCCACACGCGATTGGGCCTGTGAGAGTGGGTCACATGTATTCCAGGGGTGGGCGGAAATATTTACCCACGACTGTGCCTGTGAGAGCGTGCTACGTGTATTCCTGGTGTGGGCGGGAAGATTCACACGTTCGCCTACGACGAGCCGAAAAAGGGTCCAATCCTGACACACGTACGCCAGCATGAAGCAGGCGTACGTCGACCCGCGCAGCATAAAAGTGCGCGAAAACCACAAACAAGCTCATACGCCAGGATGAATATACCATTCCTAGCAGCAGTGGCCGTGGGTTACCAAAGGAGGAGGAGGAGGATAGTGAGGGCCCGAATTTGCACTCCCAGAACAAGCCTTTTTGGGATGCCTGATGACCAGGTGTATGGGAGGTACAGGTTTCCCCCACACATAATACTGGACCTGGTCAGTGAGTGGGAGGATGACCTCACATCACCCACCCTGTGCTCCCAAGCACTCAGCCCCCTGGAGAAGGTCCTCAATGTACTGCACTTCTTGGCCACAGGATAATTTCAGCGGACAAGTGCCATAGTGGGTGGGGTGTCACAGGCCACGCAGTCACGCTGCCTACAACAGGTCTTGAATATCATCACTGCACGCCCATCAGTCCGTAGGCACATATACCTGCCCAGGAAACCTGCAGAAAGGCAGGCGGCCACCCTCGATTTCTACGGTGTGGCACAATTTCCAAAAGTGCTAGGTGCCATTGACTGCACCCATGTGGCACTACGTCCTCCCAGGGCATCTGAGCACATCTATAGGAACCGCAAGCACTGGCATTCCATCAACGTGCAGGTAGTATGTAATGCTAAGGGAATCATCACCTCAGTATATGCCAACTATCCAGGGTCCACCCACGACAGCTTCATTTACCAAATGTCTCCCCTAAGCCGGGGCCTCGAAGCTGGGCGGCATGGTGACACATGGCTGCTTGGTGAGTATGAATGCCACTGCACATGCATGCATGTCAGATGCAGAGTTATGTCACTACCCCACTAATGATACCCATCACCTCCTAACCAGGGGACAGTGCCTACCCTCTGAGCACCCACATGATGACGCCAATTCGGAACCCCATCACGCCTCCAGAGGTAAGATACAACACAGCCCATATTGCAACCCGGGGCATAGTGGAGCGCACATTCGGAGTGCTCAAGTCACGCTTTCGCTCCCTTGACCGGTCTGGCGGGCAGCTGTTATATGTGCCCCCAGTAGTGTCCAGGATCATAGTGGCAGCATGTGTCCTGCACAATGTTGCAACACGCCGGGGCCTGGCCGTGGACATGGTGGTGCCCCCACATCCCCAACCACATGCACGCCCGCTGCGCATGGGAGGGCAGAGGGCACGGGGTGAGGCAGCCCGTACGCAGCTGGTGGCTAATTACTTCACATAGAAATCACACCCCAGTGGAGTGCACACAGGCCTGGCACATACCATCTGATAAGCAATGATGACTCGACCTGACAATTAAGACGAACAAAGGGACTGTCAACTGTCAGAACCATAGCAGCCTGAGATTGTTCATGTGGAAGTGTCACAATGTGTGCATCCCTACCTACACAAACACCACCAATGCAGTGTCATGAAAAGACACTTCCATGCTGCAGAAATGAATACCCACTTGCAAAATACTACATGAAAACAGTGCCATGTCACACACCCCCTCCACGGCACGGCCACACAACACACCATGGCATGTCATGCAATGTGAGAGGAAATAAATTAATCCCCACAACATGCCCCAAGTGTCAGCAGCCACAGTGTCCCTAATGGAAACCTGTCCACACATGAAATGATCACAGTAATGCAGGACCTACAGCCCACATTACCAAATACTTACCAATAATACCAATCACCTACACAACCTCCAACCCACCTTAAACATGACATTACAGAACTAAAAATTAGCTAACCTCACCACCTGATGATGACAGCCCTCCGAACATTTGCAAGTATACAGTGTTAGCGCCACGCAAGAGTGTAGGTGCACTGCTTACAACATGAACTCCAGTTCCAAGGTGGACCGCATTGTGAAGACATGAGGAATGGACCTGCAAATATGGAGGATGAGATGGATGCAGAGGCACATATAAATTCACCACGCAGTGTACAATACAACAACAATATGCACTATGAATGTTTACACAGTATTGTCTACAGACTGCCCACACAGCTCATGGGAGTCCAATGTCACCATGTACGTCAATGTCACTTGGGCACACCCTTTGCAAGCCCATGGAAATGGGAAGCAGGAGGGGTGTGTGTGACAAAACCCCAAGCATCTGAACCAAATCCATGACAAGCCTGCATGTGCCCAGCCACAATGCAGCGTATGCCCACGGGAGCCACACAAGGCAACACACTGTCCCAAAAAAAAAAAATAATAAATAAATAAAAAATGGCCATTAATGGGCCCGGGGGGGTTGGGGAGGCCACCCAGGAGGTCCGAGGACAGGGTGCACACCAAAAACCACCTGTGTGGATCTTGCAAAAAAAAAACACCTCCATGGGCTCATGGCCCACACGGCTACCCTATTGTGGGAGTATCACTGCTGTCGCTATTCTCACCCTGTGCAGCTGCATCCGGAGGTGGTGGCACTATGGGAGGCAGCCCACGCAAGGCCCTAGTCTGTTCCTCCATGGCTGCAAGCATGCGGGTGTGGTACGTCTCGTTCTGGAGGATGAGTGTGCGGAGGTCCCCAAGCAACAACTCACGGGATGCCCGGACCTCTGCCCTAGTTGCCTGCATCTCAGCTGAGAGCGTACGGGTGAGACGCTCCAGCTGCTGTTCTGTCCTTCGGTCTGTTGAAGCCTCAAGCTCAACAAGAGTCGTCCTGAGGTGAAGGAGTTCCAGCCTCAGGGCTTCCCTGTGGCCCTGGGACTCTATGGAGATGGCTTCCTGCAGAGTCGCCAGTGCCGCCCGCCTGTCCCTGTTGGACGCCAACATGTCCTCCCTGTGTGACTGGCAGATGGAGTCGGTTGACTGCTGTAGTCGCTCCATCAGCCTTTCGGGGGGGACAATGGAAGTGGCCACCCTATCCATGGCCTGAGCCATCATCTCTGATGATGCTGCTTGTTGGGTTGCCATACCGTAAATGGATTGCTCCCATGCGGTATTGCCAGGTGGCGTACGGCCACCACGTCGGCGGGCACCACACCTGTCTGGGGCAAGGCGAACTGCGCCTTGCTGTGCCGGCATTGCCTGAGGCTGCAGGACTGCATTCCCCCTCTGATCTGCTGGCCCAGGAACAGGATCAGATGTCGCGGAGTGTGACCCTGCATCCGTAACCACCAAAGGCGTACCTGCCAACACTGACATCCCCATTGAGGGTTCTAAACCCTGGTGCAGGTGGGTCGGACAGAACAGAATCCCTCCCAGGAACACTCACCTGCAACGGCACGTAGGTCTCATCATCCAAATCAACACCTGAGTACAGCTCGGGGGAGGTGCAGCCAGAGACACCCCTTGAGAGCACGACCTGCAGCAGTTGTGGGTTCTCACCCACCACCACACCACGTCCCTCACTGGTGGTCGGTCGGCCCTCAGACCCCTCCTGGGTCTGCACCATCTCCACAACCCCAGCAGTATCAGGTGCGTCTTCCCCTGCAAAGACATAAAAGAAAACAAATGGAAACAGGCATTAGCACCATGGCACACAATGAGGGCTGAGAGGCTACAGAAACAGTACTTGATTGACACATATCCCACATGACTAAAACACTCCCATGCATGCACCGTCACTGCGTGTGATGGGGAGGCAGATGCCACACATTGATGACACCAAGATGGAAGATGAACACATTTGCTGCATGCTGCCTAGCAGTGCCATCACACATTGGCCAGTGATTGGCAGGTCAAACACACATGCCATCACACAGATGGCATGTACCCTAGCCATGAAGTGAGGAGGGAGAGGAGGTCACCAATTGTTCATTCAGTCCAGTTTGTTCATATGATTGATTATTTTCATTGTAATGGTTCTAATGTTTAACATGCAGCTGCCAGTCAAAAATGGTACTATAGCACAGGGACATGTCCAAACTAATCATGTCCACGAAACTGAGCCCGTCCACTGTACCATAGCCATGTCAGACATGTGACAATAGGACTGAGAAATCCCGAGTAAAAGTGGTGGTATGCAAACAATCTGCCTGAATAAGCAGAGGTAAATAAGCAACAGTGTAGTGGCAAGATGACACTCCAAGGGCAACTGGCGTGGTGTTGGGCTGGATGTCTAATGTTGGCCGAAGGGATGCTGCTATACCCAAATTCTGGTGCCAAGAATGTTTAGGAAGAGGCACATGGGTGAGCCGAACCACTCAGGCACACACACCCTCCCCTGGCACACAAACAGAAGCCCTCCCACACACAACATGCACATGGATGACACACACATGCATGTGCACTGACCGGACAATGCCTCGTAATCTGCCACTACTCCCACGCCTTGGATCTGTTCCTCCGTGACGTAGGTCCCAGCAACCTGCTCATGTGGAGTGAGTTCTATGTCGTCTGCTGGAGACCCACCTCCAGTCACTAGAGTTGCGGCATGACTTGAGGCCAGCTTATTCTTTGCCCTGCGCTTCAGGTCATTCCAGCGCTTGTAGCAATCATTAGCTGTGCGCCTCACGATTCCAAGGGCACTTATGATGTCCACAATGGTCTGCCAGTGTGCCTGACGTTGTGCAGGTGTGGTCTTGGATCCTGCAACAATCACCATTTCGCGGTCATGTGCGGACACATACTCTACAAGTGCATTCAGTTCGGCCTCATTGAAGCTGGGCTTCCTTAACGGGCCGGACTGTGTAGCCGTGTCTGGGGCATCAGCCTCTACTGGACGAGCACTCTTCCTCTTCCGCTTGGAAGGTGGTGGGGATCCGGAGTGTCCTGCGCCGCTCTGGACACTAGGGGCAGGAGCGTGGGATTGCACACTCAGCATGGGAGTTGGTGCAGGCATTATCTCAAGTGTGATTGTGTCAGGGGGAATGTCAGCATGATGGACTTGGACCGACACTGTCCTGGCTGGGTGTGTGAGAGGTGGGGTGGATGGAGCCGCAGCTGCCCATGCAGCCTCCCCAGCCTGCCTACGCAGGGCAGCAGATGACCTAGCTGCCCCTGATCCATGTGGCCTGATGACACCAACGTTCACCGGCGCACATGGCCAAGACCTGCTGACCTGGAAGTCAGCCATGGAGTCACCCTGTGCCAGGTCTGGTTCCACAGTGGGCTGGTCCAACAAGGGCTGAGCATGGATGGTGTCAGCCACGGTAACCTCAACCAGGGGGGGGCATGGGTGTCCCTGACTGCTCCTCCACACATGGGGGGATAGGGGTACCCTGCAAGTCACGGCCACGTCCCCTACCGGATCCACCACGGCCACCACTTGGGGCTCGGCCACCTTTGCCACCCTTACGGCTTGTTTGCCTCCCAGCCATGGCACTGATGTTATTGTGCGTATGGGAGTTGATGTGAACTATTGTCCTTGGCAATTGGGGGTCAAAGGGCTTGGGTACCAGATGGTATTCGTACCCTAGTGCTCTAGCAAGGCTGTATGTCACCCCTGGGGAAAGATGACGGGTCACGCAATGCACAGGCAGCCCAAAAAGGGAAGTAAGGTGCACGCAACCCCTCTGAAGTGGGAGAATGGAAGACCAGGCTCCCGTCCTTCACCTCTCGCGCTTGGCCTAAAGGGTCACGACCCAGACACCCGCCACGAGAAGAGTTTGCCCATCTACCAGACGACCAAATACCCTGGTACAGGAACATACGGATGTGTCCATCTGCCTGCCCAGCAGCCCGCACTGGCCATGCCGACACCTGCGGCACGGATCAACTAGACTAAAACCTACACGTCGTTAGAGATGCCATGATGGCCTAGCCAACGGTCAGCACACCTGTACAAATATACACACTGGACACTCCCGCACCAATCTACACGAAGAATATACTCAGTGCTATGACGTAGGCGACAGACATACTCACGGACGTGCATCTTTATTATTTTCCACATAGGCTTTCAAAATGCAGAACCGCAAGACGCATCATGAACTCATCTAAAAGAGCTTGCTTACGCTTCTCCTAAAACCAGGTGCCACAATGAGAAATATAATGAAGACACGATACTGGTCATAAGACAATATGGTACTGTAACCTAAAGCGCCCGTGCACCAAACGGTTCCACTTATACACCAGGCCTAAGTAGGCCGCAAGCAAGAGCTTCCATGGACGTTAAAAGAACAAGAGTCAGGTTGCTGATCCTGCAGAATGAGCCCGACGAAAGCAAACAGCCAAGGTCGCAATGTTGCAAACCCACATTCCGAGAGCAAACCATCAAGGGCACGATGTTGCAACGTCGCACGCCGCACACCAACGTTAAAGTCACACCTGCAAATTAAACCAGGCACACAGTGGAAAAACAATATTAATTGTGCAGAATTCTGCCTCAAACACGGTCCCACCTCACGTGACCAAGCCGAACCTGACAGGATGCCAAGCCCAGGAGGAAGAAGGCGTCTGGATCCCTCGTTACAAGACATAGGCAGATACAATTAAAAGGCTCAATGAACATCTGCGACAGTGGGAGTAGTCAGTCTTCCAGCTATGAATAAGTCCTCACATTGTCTGCACGTACCCATAGTGAAACATTGTTGCAAATCACAGGTACACCGAGAGCTGGGAACAGCGATGGTCCCAGGCTGGGAAGCTCGCGGGCGCACCAATCAGAACATGGGGCTCCTATCACTGACGCCACTAACATTAACCAATCATCAGGGGTCTTCATGTAACAATTCTCATGTATCTAATTGTAGGGACAACCCAGATATATCACCTGACTAACCCTTGTCCACTAATATTGTTCTCTATACGTGTGCTATACTAACCCTACCACTCGAGCAACCAATTAAGAGTGGCGATAGGTTTTTTGCTAACTTTCCAAGGTAATGCAAGTAGCGCGTCATACTAAGGTAAAAAGGGCCTGCGAGCCCTACGATTGTGTGTGTGTCAGGACGGACGCGTACGCTCCTTGACCCATCCCTGCCGTTTTTGTCTAATAAACAGCAGAGTCACCTTGCTTCTTGCGTGTGTCTCATACTCTATCTCATCTGGGATATACGGGAGGAGTTGGGGCCTCCCTGCCCGGAGGTCTGCGGACGGCCCGGCCGACCCCGGCAGTATTTCCCCCCGACAAGTTGGAGGCACTGCTGAGATCTGTTTAAGATCCGCCTTTTTATTTTTACTTTTTCCAGGCACTCCCGCTGCGAGGAGGCCCGGCGGCGCGGCCCCCTCTGCCGTTGCCCCCTTCTGAGGACTACAGGACCATCGCTGAGCTGCGAGAAGACCGGACAGCGCAATCCGGATATAGGCCCTCGGGAGCCGGTTGAGAAGTATCCCGCCCGCGGTTGGCGAGTGTCCAGATGTGGTCCAGACGAGGGGAGGTGACGAGCCGCTTGGAGGGGTGCACGCAGTCAAGCGGCCCCGCATCAAGAGAACTTGGTGAGCATGACACGCACAACAAGCAATGCGAAATTGTGAGGGAGGGGGGAGGAATTAAATAAGGGAGGAGGGAGGTGTTGCACAGGTGCGCGTGGCGAAGGTTTGACAATCTAGTGTTGGCAATGGAATGAATGGTAGTGGAACGAGTGCAAGAGCAGTCGGCTACGTCACGCGAGAGAGGGGGGCGGAGCACGAAAACATCACGTGCGGCCGCTCGTAGACACTGATTGGCCTAGGTCGCGACTACGTGTAAGGGTGGGTGTGTGTGGTTTCCTACGATTTGGCATTTATTGATCAATGAGTAGATGAGGATCCCTATTGTTCGAGCAAGAAACTCGATAGGTAGATGACGTTTCCCTGTAGGCGGTAGCTAGTTAGTTGCCCAATACGGAAGATTATTGGCTGGTTAAGCCCTCCTGTTGAGGGGCGTATCACACGCGAGGCGACGCAGTGTGCGCAGTCCAATTATATTATTGATTTGATTACCTTGTTCCAGGAGTGACAGGAAGACAGCTGTAGGGTTAACGGGGGTAGATTGCAAGTGTATTTTGAACTTAAAGAATATATGAAGAACTTACCAGTAGCTCGAAGAGATCGGTGACGTCACCAGTAGGGCTTTCATAGGGTATCGCGAGCACAAGGCATCTTCGTTTTGAGAGTGGTGGGGAAGAGAAATATGGTAAGGGAGTGGAAACGGAGATAAACGGTAAATGAGTTGATCGGGGAAAGGAGAAAGGGGGGCGTGGCTGCGCACGGAGAACGCCGGCCACGGCAAGTGTAAAAGGGGGAGGAGCACGTGAAAATAGGACGACTGTATAAGAGCGTCATAAAGGGTACGCAGCCGCAGGGGGCTACGTACGCCTCGGCCGCAGGGGGCCGTTAGGGTGGTGTATAAAGAAAGAAAGACAGAAGAAAATATACAAATGTTAAATACCATGGCCCTCATTACGACCCTGGCGGAAAGGGGTTTACGCCGGCGTAAACCATGGCGCCCCTTTCCGCCTGAGTACGAGTTCCCTTAGCGCCATGGTGATTTTAACGCCTGCTTTTAGCAGGCGTTAAAATCCATGGCGCTAAGGGACCTTGTCGTTAATTACGCCACCGTAATTTACGGTGGCATAATTAACGCCTTCCCCACTCCCATTATACCCTATGGGGCAAAAATGGGAATGGGGAAGGGTAAATGGGGATTGGGGACTTACCGCCCCGCCAAGGTCGGAATGGGGCGGTAAGTCCGCCAACCCCCATGGCGGAGTTGGCAGCTTAGCGCCATGGACCATGGTGCAAATAGCACCATGGTTCTCCGCCAAGGTCGTAATGAGGGCCCATATTTTTTATAATTTTTATTAGCGGATTATCGTAAGTCCCCAAACTTACGGGGCAAGGTAAACGATATAAGGTTGTATATTGTAAACTGCTAGTGAGAAAAAGTGCTAACAGATAGGGGAAGGGTAACAAGTGGAGTGCTACTATGTCATACGGGACAGGATCGGGAGGGTGGGGGAACACCCTCACTACCCCACTACAACACATATGCACAACACTGCCACCCTATAGGGAGAAACTGATTAAGTATAGCATAGAATGGACCCAGGGGACGGATAACAAAATGCTAACACCGTGGCCGCCTAATGGTAGCTTCGATCCATATGCCCAACATTCACTGCTAAACCATCTGCACAATACATACAAGGGGAAGAAGTTGGCAAACCATGTGGAGGTGTTTAACTTATGGAGGATGTTCCAAGGGTCCCGACCAGGACCAAATGGAATGTTCACTATGGGGGAAACACCGGAAGAAAAAGAGATTAAGGAGGAAGGAGAGGATGGGAAAAAGGGGAGTGAAAGCACAAAGAACACAGGGAACGGAGGAGAGGGAGGAGAAAAGAATAATAAATCAGATGACATAAAAAAGGAACCGAGCAACGAGATACCCATAACACAGGGAGTGAAAACAGAGGGAGGGGGGTTGTACCCTTTAAGAGAATTAGGAGAAATAGAAAGAGGACAGTTAAGGGCGGCTGAGGGTTACTCGAACCCGGCATACAGACCTCCACCATATGTGGCTCATAGGAAGATGCCAGCGGGGGAGGGGAGGACTGGAGAAGAGCAGACTGTGGAAATAGGAAACGATGAGTGGGTAGCTGCACAGATATTATTAAAATTACGAGGTTCATTAACTGGAGAAGAGAAGGAGGTAGTAGAGAAAACAGACGAGGATAATGCCAGGGAGAGTGAAATGAGGGGGGAAGAGCTATTACGACAAAAGGAAGAGATTTTGGAGGAACGACTAGCAAAGCTAAGGGATGAGCAGAATGAATTGATCAAACAGCTCGAGAGGGAGGAGAGAGAGAGAGCGAGGAAAAGGAAACAAGGTAAGAACGAATTGGAAAAAATAAGGGAACGGAATGAGGAGCAAAGGAGAGAAGCTGAAAGGGTAAAAGCAGCAGCAGAAAGGGTATCCAGAGTAGTGCTGCGAGAGAAGAAAAGGGAAGAAGAAGAAAAAGAAAAAGAAATGGCAATGTGGAAGAGGAGGTTACTATTAGAAACAACTAAGAAATATGAAGAAGGGAGGGTAATAGAGAGTATAGTAGAAAGAGAAAGGGTGAAATGGGAAAGGAAGAAAGAGGATGAAAGAATATTGGAACAGATGAGCAGTGAAGTGATGGAGGAATTAAAAAGGAAAAGGGAGGAAAATAGTAGGGAGATGGAGGAGAGAAATGAAGGAGAAAGAGAAGATAGGAGTAGGGAGAGTGAAAGATGGGGGGATATATATAGAAACACAGAAGTAACGACAACATCAGCACAAGGGGGAGCAGTGGTTAAAAGACAAAAAGGAGAAATGGACCTAATAGACTTACAATCAGTAACAATAAAAGGGAAAAAGACCGAGTGGGGGGTGCCGTTTATGACTGACTTTTGTAGTGAGGAAGAAGGAGGAGTGGAGAGGGAAGGAAGAAAAAGTGAAAGGGAAAGCTTAGATAAACTATACCTCACCAGAACCAACATAGACTCACCATGGATCAGTAGGAGAAAGGATGAGCTGGAGAGAAGTGAGGAGGGAGAGCCAGGACTAGCGGAAAGACAGACACATGAGGCCACACCATCCCCATCCCCATCACGCCCTCCCCCATCACACCCTACATGCTCAACCACCTCACGCTTGTTACGCAAAATAAAACTCGCGCCCTTCACAGACGAACTGACACCCTATGCATGTCGGCTTAGATACCTCCCTAGTCGCAGGCAGGACAGACGAATACACCTGCCCACATTAAATACAGGAAATGATGGAAGAAGGGGAAAAGATGGAGAAGAAAGAGTTACGAGCAGGGGTAATAAGGACGAAATTGAAGATGTAGAAGAAAGGGAAGAGGAGGAAGGGTGTGAGGACACTATATTATGGAACATAAAGGGTGAAACGAGACACAACTTAATGCCACTTTTGGAGAGAGGAGGGGTTAGACCACAATATGTCCCTTGGAAGCATACAGATAAATAAAATATAAAATGCAGGCTCCCATCATTAAGTGGAGGTGCGGGTAAGTGGATATATGAAATGGAAAAACACACCGCAGGACAGAAACTGGCAGTAGGAGATGTAAAGGGCCTTTTAATATCAATATTAGGGGATAGAGCGGATGACATTTGGAAGAGAGCGGGATTCCATGGGGTAACAATAACAAACACATCACATGATGGGGCACCATTCGCAAACTGCAGACATGCACTATGGCAGGCACTGAGGGTACAGTACCCAGACACATCAGACATAGGAGCAATTACCTCCCGTAAGATGCGTGAGAATGAAGATCCTGTTGATTATATCCAGGAGATCCAAGAGAAGTGGCGCATGGAGACTAGAGAGCAATGGGATAAAAGACCAGCAATATTCTATCATATACTAGTACAAGGGCTCCCAGAAGGAGTTCAGAAACAACTAAAGAAAGTAGTGGGAATGGGAGCAAAACCATGGCCAGAAATACAACTGACTATAGTGCATCACTGCAGGACATGGCAAGGAAAAATGAAACAAAAGGAAGAGGACAGGAAAACGGAAGAGGCTAAACTAGTACAGAAAAAACTTACTAAATACACAATGGAAGGGGCACTAATAACTATGCCCACAACAATGGCCCAAAGCCCCACACAAGTAGTGGCTGCACAAGATTCCGCCCAAATACCACCTTCACAGACTGTAACACAACAGGTGCCGCCACTGCAACCATACACAACCAACATGGGAGGAGGATACCCAATGCAAGGAGCTGGGTACTATAATTATAACAGGGGGAGAGGAGGATTTATGAGAGGGAGAGGATACGGATATAACACCCAACAACAGGTGGGAGGACTTAGAAATTCCTACCCCACAGGGCAACCAGTATACCAGGACAACACAGGGAGCTTCCCATGGCAGAGTAGGGAACCACCGGTGTGTTGGAGTTGTGGACTATTAGGACACATGTCACGCACGTGTAGAGTTAGACCAGGAACACCATCATGGAGTGAACAGGGACAACCAAGGCCCTCACAAGAACAGCAGGGCCTACAGCAACAACAGACGTTGCAACAGGGAAATGAACAACAACAACAAATAACACAACAACAGCCACAGGCGTATTCACTGCCACAACAACAGATAGCGATGACACAACAACCCCAAGCACAACAAACTCAACTGGGTAGGGTGACGGTCTTGGGACACAACCCTTACACAGGAAATGGCCAATCGTTGTACCCTCAATAGGACAGCCCAGAGACGGCCTTGGTGTGTCCCATCCTGTCAGTAACACCTAATAGTGCGGAGGAGCCACGCATAGAGGTAACGATAGGTGACAAAAAATTATCATTCCTTGTTGACACCGGGGCGACCCGGTCTTGCATAAGGGAAGGTAAATTTAAGATGTCAGGCGAAGCCATGAACACCCAAGGATTCTCTGGGGCTAGAGGGTTGGTTCCCTTTACTGATTACATTCCCTTATCTATTGGAGATTATGATCTGTCAGTTCCACTTTTATATTATAGTGCCTCACCAGTAAATATACTGGGGAGAGACATAATGAACAGGTTGAATATGACGATCTCCTTTACAAAGGACGGCATAATTTGCTCTACTCCAGGGATTAACATGCTCACAGCACGACAGATTATGCAAGCATACTGCGGACAGACAGCGATTAGGGCGGAGCCAGTAGATGGCGAACTATTCCAGTGTGGAACAGATATAGCATTTGCATGGATGCCAGGGATAGAAGGGAAAATATGGAGGAGGCCAGCAGCCTATCTGTTCAGACCAGAAACACCTGTTAATGAACCAGAAGGAAAGGTGGTTCTAATGGACATTGAGAGCATTATTGCAACAGCTGATTACATTGCTGTGCATGCCCAAGACAAAGAAGGAAGAGCATGGAGGGCAGTGATAGCACTAGCAGAAGGATGTAGGCTAACCCAGGTGTCAGATGAGGAGCTGTTTTCAGAAGAAAAGGAGGAAGGTGAAATGGTGTTCATGATGAGTGTAGAAATATGGCTAAGAGTGGCTTACAAACAAGTAGCACAGAAAATTGCAATGGCACTTGAGGCATCCGCATGCACCCCAGCCCCTTCTTTAAGGAGGATATGTAAAAGGTACCCAAATCATTGTGGTCTACTAGCCCTTATGACGTGGGGTGCATAAAAAGCATAGGGGGAGTAAGGATAAAATTGAAAAAAGGTGCAATACTCCCCAGAGTGAAACAGTACCCACTGTCAAAAGAGGCAGATGAGGGCATATATGAAACCATAACGGCCCTTATAAACAATGGCATATTGGTCCCCTCAGAATCACCATGTAACACGGCTGTGTACCCAGTGTGCAAGGCTAAAGGGGGGTCTTGGCGCTTCATACAGGATCTCAGGCCCTTGAACAACATAGTAGAAGCAGAATATCCCGTAGCAGCAAACCCGGCCACAATATTGTGTGGCATTCCAGCAGAAGCATCACGATTTACAGTGATCAACCTTAAAAATGCTTTTTTCTCAATACCATTGCACCCAGACTCACAAGATCTGACGAGCTTCACTTACCGAAACACAAAGTGGAAGCATACCAGATTGCCACAAGGGTATTGCGAATCACCCTCAATTTTCAATAGAGTAATACAGATGGATTTGGGTAACATTGAAGTGGAAAGCACAGTGTTGCAGTAAGTGGATGACATAATAATTTGCAGTACAAACGAAAGTAAATGCAGAGAGGACTCCTTAAAGATGTTGACAATATTGGCTGGAAAAGGTTACAAGGTAGACATGGATAAGATACAGTACTGTCAAGAACAGGTACTTTACATTGGTCAACTTATATCCCAACATGGAAGAAAGATTGCACCACAAAGAGCACAGGCCATTTCAAGCACTCCAATACCACAAACTGTGAGGGAACTGCAGCAATTCCTGGGGCTGTGCAACTACTGTAGAGCATGGGTTTTTGATTACAGCTCGTACATAGGACCCCTGCTTGAGGCTTTAAGGGAAGCTAATAAAGGGGAGAAAAAGCTGGGGTGGACGATGGAAATGAAAGAGGCTTTTGATGAATTGAAAGATGCGATATCAACTGCTCCAGTACTGGCATCCCCAGACTATGAGCGACAATTTTTTATATTTTCACATTGCGACTCAGCAGTAATGAAAGCAGTGTTGGCTCAAAAAACAAGCATGGGCTACAAACCAGTAGCATTTTACAGCGGTCACTTAGATCCTGTGATGTTAGGTCACTTCCCTTGCGAACAAGGTCTCGCTGCAGCTGCTTTTGCAGTGGAAAAAGCATCAGCAATCACCATGGGGTGCCCAACTACACTGTTTGTGGAACATGCACTATTTGCAATATTGAATAAACCTAAGTCCACCCTAACCACGCAGAGGGCATCAGGTTATGAGATCATTCTATCTAGAGCTGAACTATCAATTGTTAGATGTAGCACGGTTAACCCTGCAAGATTCCCACCAGAAGTAATTGAGGAGGGAGATTATGCCCATGACTGTACGCAAATAACTGAAATGTGCTCATGTACTAGAAAGGTTGAAGAAAACGCACTAGAGGGAGGTGAGCTTTTGTTTATTGATGGGTCATCAACTATCGATCAAAGGGATGGGATAAGGAGAACTGGGGCAGCAGTGGTAAAAATGATGGAGGTACCGGTGTGTGTGGCTATGAAATGTGTACAATTACCACAGCATTACTCCGCTCAAGCAGCGGAATTAGTTGCACTGACCTTGGCGTTGAAGGAAAGCTTTGACAAACGAGTAACCATATACTCCGACAGTGCATATGTTACATCCACTGTCCACTCAGGGCTGTCGAAATGGAGAAGAAGAGGGTTTAGGAGAGCTGATGGCACTCCAGTGCAACATGCCCTCTTATTGGCTGAACTAATTGAAGTAATAAATGACCCCCAAGAATTAGCCCTAGTAAAATGCACCGCACACACCAATGGTGAAGACCACGTCTCAAAGGGGAATGCAGCAGCAGACGCACATGCGAAGTATGCTGCATACTTTGGTGAGATATGGAACCCCCCAGAGTCACAGAGAGGGAGAGGGAGGGGAATGGCTAAGGAGATGTTGATAAGAGAAGGGTACACCCATCTCCCAGCCACGCAGATTATGGAGCTACAAGCGGCTGCACCAATGGCCGAAAAAGAAATATGGGTAAAAAGAGGATGCACAATGTCACCAACCGACGCACTATGGCGCCAGGGTGGCACTGGAAAGGTTGTAATACCATTGGCACTTTTGAACACTGCCCTGAGCCAACTACATCATCCAGCCCACACAGGCAAGGAAGTAATTGCAGCACGAATTAGAGAAGATTGGTTCTGCCCCGAGTTAAATTCTCATGTGTCAAATTTTATCAGCAATTGTCTCACATGTCAACAGTTTACGGCCGGCCATACCCTAAAAGTAATAAGAGGTACTATACCCCGGCCAGAGGGACCTTTTCGGCATCTCCATATTGACTATGTTGATATGATCAACATATGTCAAGGTAATAGGTATATGATTGTAGTAGTATGCCCATTCTCTAGGTGGATTGAAGCAGGGCCCTGTTCACAACCAGATGCATTTAGAGCAGCTAAATTCCTAGTGAGGGAGGTCTTCCCCAGGTGGGGAGTGTGCGAGGTGTTAAGGTCAGACAATGGCCCACATTTCGCAAACGAAATGTTCCAGCATATCACATCCTTGCTGAACATAAAGCATAAATTTGCATGTGCATACCACCCACAGGCCAACGGTGCATGTGAACGCCTGAATGGCCTATTAAAGGAGGCAATTGCAAAGATACAGCAAACAACAAAGAAAAGTTGGTTATATTGCTTTCCATTAGCCCTATTTGAGCTAAGGAATAGACCAGGGTCCGACCACCACCTCACCCCACACGAGGTGGTTACCGGACGTCAAATGCGCCTTCCCCTAACGCCAACATCAAGAGCATTTACCGACCACGAAAGCACAGCGAGTGTTCTTGGTGATGAAATGTACCAATATGTGTCTTCTTTGATTACTAGTGTAGTGTTTGTGTCTCAACAGCTCGAGCGCACACGGGGCGGGTCTAACAGCAATCAACAAGAAGACGCGGATAAAGAATTGGAAAAGGAAAAACTGTAAAATTGCTAAAGGTGACCACGTGCTACTTCGCAATTTCAACAGGAAATGGAATAGTGCACGATTTACTGGCCCCCATCTGGTAGAGGAAGTATCAACAAGAGTAGTAAACCTACAGGACAAGCGTGCCTGGAACCACCTACACGTTGTAAAGATCTACAAACTGCAGACCCGCCCCAGCGCCACCGACAGGTCCATTGGGAGAACAGCAACAACATCACCAACAGAGGAAGAGAGTTCTACCACAGCCAACAACCCAATTGTTCCCATACCCTGTCACTCCCCAGTTTCCCCGGAGACAATAACTGAAGAAGAAAGGGGTGATCCCCATACTGCCCACCCTATGGTCACACGCTCAAAGAGTAAAAATACTTCCGCCAGCTGAGCCCAAACCCCCTGCCCATTGACCCCTACCCCCAATACAGTAATAACCGAACTGAAGGACATTGCCTTGCACACGTACACATGTAAACACGTGAATGCTCTCTTTTCTCTTCTCTCGCACATGCAGGAACTGCGTATTATTGTATTGCTAAGAAAGTAGATAACTAACAAATTCACTGCCCAGGAGTAGATGGTACCCCCAGACGATAACTACCCGGAAGAATTGTCACACCAATTTGTATATGAAATAAAAAGGCCAACGTACCTGAAAAGGAGAAGGGTACGTGTCTACTACACAGCATTCCTCTTGGCCATAGAATATTCAATGCCCCACCTCCACCCATACTTGCCTGTCCTAAGAGATAGATCGCTTAGAGTAGCGTGGGAACAGCTCTTCGCCTGGGCACTGAATGACTATTTGATAGGGAGAGCTTAAAGAAAAAACAACAACTAACATTTAATAACCAGCATTTTGAGAATTTTCAGGCGGGCAACTTTAACATCGCAAGAATACGCTGCCAGGACTGCAGCAAGGTAAGAGCAAAATGCCGGTGAAATTAGCATATGTAATAAAACTAATAGGGATTTTGATGATCACCGGGTTCGTGGCTGCCTCTGTATGGCAGTACAGCTATGCTATTCATCTTATTGCTGCACCCAAACCTAATACACCCCCATCCCCAGCTGCAACAGGTGTTACGTCAGGTGATACTAGTAAAATTGCACACAAGCAAAATAGAGTTAAACGCAGCACATACTCAGATAATAAAGGTATTGATAAATATATACAAGATTCAGCACACGTCTCAAACAACATATGGTACCAACACATGACCCGCATTGGTAAGCAGACAACAGAGGACAGCTGCTACGTTTGCTCATTAATACCATACGCCATGAGCGCTTCTCGAACATTTGTTGCACAGAAATAGATGAAAAGACAGCACGATGCATAATATACTTGGCACTGTTCCAAACGAAGGGAAGATTCCAAGGGACAGTGGTGCACATGGTGTGGAAAACACGAGACTCATACCCATATGAAAACAACTTCCTCAAGACTTATTTGAGTTACCACAAGAGCAGTCTACATGCTGAAGCATTCAAATACATAACAAGTGGTCCTGCAAAAGGGGAAACAAAGAAAGTAACACTGCAGTATCTACCATGTGATTGGTATGCCACTGAAGTTCCTGGTAAACCAGGATGTTGGGAGAGGCCACTGGTGACGATAACAGGGAAGGTGTACCTGGACAACAATTGGGAGATAGGAGTGATTGGCAGCAACATGGTAACAAAAGAAACTATCTCAACTATCGAGGCACACAACCACAGATGTTGGACGACGTGGATCAAGTACGTACCCATGCTCACGTGGGTGGAGACGGATGAAGACCCAATAACAATACTGCCGCTGACTGCGCCTAAGGTATGCTACCAACATAAAGGAGAGGTGGACGTAGGATATAACACCAACTGTGCAAGCGTGATGGAGTTACCTGAGGGGGGAGCAGGAACAGCAGTAATAATGGACCATTATTGGGCCTGTGGAGAAAAGGCATACCATACACTGCCTCCCCTGTGGAATGGTGTGTGCACAATGGTGCACGTCAATGTACCATCACTAGTGGTACCCCAGAAGCATGTGAATGTGGCGAACTTTCCCAAAATGGATGAAGGGGACAAAAGAAGGAAGAGATCTGCACCACCTCAGGAGGAGCAAGGGAACAGGACCAACAGCAATGATACTGTCCTAAACAGAAGGAAAAGACAAGGAGAACCTCTGACAGGAAATTACCTGTGGGGAAGGTCGGAAACGGCACTCACTTCAATCCCGCCAGAACACAGACTATTCAGCAGAGCAGCAATGTTCTTCTCCTCAATAATCCATCCGGGACTGCAGGCCTACGCAAACGCAAAATGACTCCAGATAACTAGATGGGAACTAATGATGACCATCAATTCTACAGTAAATGGATTTAACGCAATAAAAGAGGAGCTGCGAGCTATAAGGATGGTAGCACTCCAGAACAGATATGTATTGGACCTCCTCACAGTCATGGAAGGAGGAGTTTGCGCAAAGATAGGGCAATCATGCTGCACGTTCATTCCTGCCAACGATGCTGACAATGGTACACTGACAGAAGCAGTTTCACAATTGGCCCAGATGCACTCCAAAATGATGGATGAAAGTAACGGTGTAAACAAGGATGAGAGCTGGTTTTCACTATTATGGTCATGGATGCCATCTTGGCTGTCGGATGGACTGAAAATTATAGTTGGTTGTACTATTTTGGCTGGAGCTACACTGATCATAATAGGATTTTGGAAGGCCCGGAAGGCACGCACCACTGACGAGTTGCTTGAAATGGTCGGTATGCACCCCTTGATGCCAGCAGATGACGGCCAACACACAGGCATAATAATACAAGAGAGAGAGACGTTGCGCAACCAGATCATCACCAACCATCTGGACCCACCATCGGTGAAGATCGAGAACCCAAGAAACCCCAGGAGCTACATAGGGAAATGGGTATACTGTACTCCTGGAGGAACCTGTGAATATATGTATTCGTCATTTGAAGATCATGTGAACCACTATGGACATTTAGGAGGAATAACTAAGATAAGAGTAAGAGGAGATAATGAAAAGGATATGTTTGTGGTCGACAAGTCGACCAGAGGGGGGACTGAAGTGGGAGAATGGAAGACCAGGCTCCCGTCCTTCACCTCTCGCGCTTGGCCTAAAGGGTCATGACCCAGACACCCGCCA
The DNA here is from genome assembly GCF_040938575.1 of Ambystoma mexicanum. Taxonomy (NCBI): domain Eukaryota; kingdom Metazoa; phylum Chordata; class Amphibia; order Caudata; family Ambystomatidae; genus Ambystoma; species Ambystoma mexicanum. The sequence goes on from NC_090937.1 coordinate 108,136,030, forward strand.
CGAGAAGAGTTTGCCCATCTACCAGACGACCAAATACCCTGGTACAGGAACATACGGATGTATCCATCTGCCTGCCCAGCAGCCCGCACTGGCCATGCCGACACCTGCGGCACGGATCAACTAGACTAAAACCTACACGTCGTTAGAGATGCCATGATGGCCTAGCCAACGGTCAGCACACCTGTACAAATATACACACTGGACACTCCCGCACCAATCTACACGAGGAATATACTCAGTGCTATGATGTAGGCGACAGACATACTCACGGACGTGCATCTTTATTATTTTCCACATAGGCTTTCAAAATGCAGAACCGCAAGACGCATCATGAACTCATCTAAAAGAGCTTGCTTACGCTTCTCCTAAAACCAGGTGCCACAATGAGAAATATAATGAAGACACGATACTGGTCATAAGACAATATGGTACTGTAACCTAAAGCGCCCGCAAGCAGGAGCTTCCATGGACGTTAAAAGAACAAGAGTCAGGTTGCTGATCCTGCAGAATGAGCCCGGCGAAAGCAAACAGCCAAGGTCGCAATGTTGCAAACCCACATTCCGAGAGCAAACCATCAAGGGCACGATGTTGCAACCTCGCACGCCGCACACCAACGTTAAAGTCACACCTGCAAATTAAACCAGGCACACAGTGGAAAAACAGTATTAATTGTGCAGAATTCTGCCTCAAACACGGTCCCACCTCACGTGACCAAGCCGAACCTGACAGGATGCCAAGCCCAGGAGGAAGAAGGCGTCTGGATCCCTCGTTACAAGACATAGGCAGATACAATTAAAAGGCTCAATGAACATCTGCGACAGTGGGAGTAGTCGGTCTTCCAGCTATGAATAAGTCCTCACCACATTGTCTGCACGTACCCATAGTGAAACATTGTTGCAAATGACAGGTACACCGAGAGCTTGGAACAGCGATGGTCCCAGGCTGGGAAGCTCGCAGGCGCACCAATCAGAACATGGGGCTCCTATCACTGACGCCACTAACATTAACCAATCATCAGGGGTCTTCATGTAACAATTCTCATGTATCTAATTGTAGGGACAACCCAGATATATCACCTGACTAACCCTTGTCCACTAATATTGTTCTCTATACGTGTGCTATACTAACCCTACCACTCGAGCAACCAATTAAGAGTGGCGATAGGTTTTTTGCTAACTTTCCAAGGTGATGCAAGTAGCGCGTCATACTAAGGTAAAAAGGGCCTGCGAGCCCTACGATTGTGTGTGTGTCAGGACGGACGCGTACGCTCCTTGACCCATCCCTGCCGTTTTTGTCTAATAAACAGCAGAGTCACCTTGCTTCTTGCGTGTGTCTCATACTCTATCTCATCTGGGATATACGGGAGGAGTTGGGGCCTCCCTGCCCGGAGGTCTGCGGACGGCCCGGCCGACCCCGGCAGAATTTCCCCCCGACACCTCCTAGACCACGTGCGTGGAAAAAAAAACCTGCACTACGCTGTGGCACCCAGGAATACAAGAATGAACGTATGCGTGTCACACGCAGCCTAGAATGACCTCTGAAGGGGTACGCGACACACGGGGCAAGCACAGATGTTAGATACGTGCGCGACTCACCGTCTGCCAGGAACAAAAGCGAGGAAAATATGCGCGTGTGCGCATTGGCAACACCCCCGCCAAAAGAAGAATTGTACACTGTCTGAGGAGACAGAACAACAGTAGTAGGGAAGCTGTTTGAGGAAACAGGCCCAGGAAAAAGAGGAAAAGAGACAAAACTGTCAGAGGTAACAGGGAGTACGAACTGGAAACGCCGTGAAGTAAATCGCGTGTGAACCGACAAGAAGTACAGATTTCACCCACTTGCAGTCCACGAAAAGCACGTACAAGGAAATGGCGTCCTGCACATACCTTTTATAAACACGTCACAGACGCGCATACGCAATGAGGCCATTTCCACCAATTACGCGCTTTGACACTCAGACGTGTATCTCTTCATTTTTACACGCGCCATTCTCTACGGCCATGCGCGTGACGTCACAGATGTGCATAGTGGCCTTTGGACCAATGAAATGAAACTGCACGTCTGAGTGTCATCGCGTGTAATCGGAGGGAAGTGAGCGTACACGCGATTGGCCTGGGTACGTGTATTTCTGTGGTGCGCAGGAAGTTCCACACGCGATTGGTGGAAATCCACGTGTGCTCTGTCATCACGTGTAATGAGGGAAACACCCGCGCGCCTCACGTCACAGACGCGCTCACGCGCTAAGGGCCTTTGGTCCAATGAAATCACATATGCGTGCTGACGTGCATACGCGCTAAGGGCCTTTCCTCGATTTACACGCAGACGTGCAGGGTTTTCACGTGCCAAATCACTCCGTATCAAGCTGGCCACGGGTAAGCACACGGAAGACCACGCTCCTGCCCAAAAGGCCGAATTACTGCCCCCCAGAGCCCTGAGCAGCCTCCCACGAGCCATCTGCTGCTGCCTGCCTGCATGCCTGCCGCCACCATGCCCTGCCATTTGGTGCCTGCACATCAGCCATCTGCAGGGGTCCATTTGCTGTGTCCACCCCTGCTGGAACAGAAGACTCCCGACTGGGATACCATCGCTCCACAGCCCAGCCCAAGGACCCAGTTGCCCACCCACTACTGCCTCTGGGGTTGCCATGTCGGGCACTGCTACATCTGGCACCACTGGCAACCCCCGGCCAGAGAGGCAGAGGGGCACCAGCTTCAGTGCCACCAAAGTTGGTGTCCTGGTGGAGCAAGTCCTGGGGCAGTATGATGCCCTCTTCGGAAGTAAGCGCGCCAACAAGGAAGGACGGACTCGGATCTGGACGGACATCGTGACTGCCATCAACGCGGAGGGGGTGGCAGTCCGCGACTACCAACATGTCAAGAAGCGCTGGGATGACTGCAGGTCCAGGACCCTGTTGAAGGCCCGGCACCTCGTGGAGGGGGGCCGGGCCGCATGAGTACCATCCAGATGAGGGTCCTGGAACTCGTAGGCCCAGCGCTCCACGGCCAGATCCTTGAGAGGCAGACCCGTCTGGAGTTGAGCGGTAAGTGGCCAAGCATTGCTGTGTGAGACAGGGCATGTCGCAGTGTGCTGGTTGTCTGATACTTGCCTGTATGTGTGACATAGCCCATGTATGCATGTGTGTGTGCAGGGATGTCATGCATGTGAGACCAGTAATGTGTGAACCACACGGTTGGTGCATGTGTTCAAATGCAACATGGGTTGCCCTATGCGGAATGGCCACATGAAAGCATGCCAGTCTCTGTTCCTGGACATGGGTGAGGGATGGGTGCTGATGCCATGTACATATATGCTGTCCATGTCTGTGTGTCTGACCAGCGTGTCTGTGACTTGTGAATGCCTGGGATGCATGACACATGTCTGTGGCAATGTTCCGGTTCACTGATGCAGCCTAGTCATCCTTCTATCCACTGTGTCTGTGGTGTACGAGGCCAGATGGATGAAACTAGGGTGAAGTGTGTGCATGTGATAGGCATGGCACATGATGCATGTGAGTTCCAAAACAACAGTGTATGTTTAATGAATAACTTGGACATGTATGCTAATGTCCATAGCATGCGCCATGCCTGTTACCGCATTTGTTTTACCTGCACTGAGCCATGTGTTGTGGAGGGACATGATGGAAGTGATCTTTGACAGTGCCACTCATCTGCTATTGCTTCCTGTCTAGGGGACCATTGTACAGTACCCTGATGCTTGTGTTCTATGTCTCCCTCTACACAGTGCCACGTGAAGAAGCGGGCGGAGACGGCTCTGCGGAGCAAAGCGGCAGGGATGCCCCCACGGCTGCAGCGGAAGGGGTGGGTGAGCCCCCACAGGGGCTTGCAATGGCAGAAGATGGGGTGGAGCCATCCAGGTTGGTAGTTTCCATAGAGGAGGAGGAGGGCGCTACTGAGGCGCACATGGGGCCTGGTGGGGGCATCCCTGCTGGTGCAAGTGTTGCAGTCCAGGGACAGGAGGCAGCACAGGTCGCCGTGGAGGGGCCTGTGCATGTCACTGTCCCTGACACTGTGACTGCACCACCATGCACCAGCAGGGATGCCCCATCCCAGGCCCGTCCGCAGGTAGGGGGGATGTCCATGTCATCTGACTCCCCTCCACCTGCGTACGAGGGGACCCCTGGCTGTATGGAGAAGGTCCTGATTGGTGTCGCATTGCGCACAGGTGCAATTCTGATGAGGTGTGTGCTTCCCGGGAGGAGCATGCACGTCATCACGGAGAGCACTGTGCCGACGTGGCCCAGTTGGGAACGCCCATGGTCGGGGGTTTCCTACATGTGTCGGCCAATCTGGCGACCCTCTCCTCCTCTGTGGAGACTATGCACCAGTCGTTCTCCATGCCGTCTTCCGGCCCAGATGCCACCAAGGCCCCCTGTGGACCTGCCCCGACCAATGCAGCCGGCTCAGTGGGGATCCCATCCCTGCCACAGTCGGGAGTCGGAGGTCCAGCAGGGGTGGACACACCAGCAACTGGACCCCAGCAGATGGAGGATGTGACGGCATCATCGGGCAGGGCACGTGCGTGACGGCGTCGGTGGATACCATCAGCCTAGATGCCGTCGTGCTGGCACAGGCAGTTGCGTCGGAGGCAGCGGCAGGCTCGACGTGGGAGGCATCATGGCTCGGGGCCATCAACATCAGGGGTGCAGGCATCGGCCGGAGGGCAGGAGAACCCTGGAATGAGAGTGGCTTCCGTGTGGGAGCAGTTGGGCCAGCGGATAGGTGCGGAGCGGCAGCGGGCAGAGGAGGAACGGCTCACAACGGTCAGGGTGGAGAACTCCATGCGGACATGAGTGGGGGCCTGCTGGCAGGTGCCCCATGTTGCTGGAGGGTGGGGGTGCAGGGGAACATGAGTTGGACATGAGTGGGGGCCTGCTGGCAGGTGCCCCACAGTGCTGGGGGGTGGGGGTGCAGGGGAACATGAGTTGGACATGAGTGGGAGCCTGCTGGCAGGTGCCCCATGGTGCTGGGGGGTGGGGGTGCAGGGGAACATGAGTTGGACATGAGTGGGACCTGCTGGCAGGTGCCCCACAGTGCTGGGGGGTGGGAGTAATAGGGGACATGAGTGGGGGCCTGGTGGAGGCTGCCCCTGCACTGCTGGGGGGTGGGGGTGGAGGGAGACATGAGTGGGGGCCTGGTGGAGGGTGCCCCTGGTGGCTGGGGGGTGGGGGGTGGTGGTAGACATGAGTGGGGGCCTGGTGGAATCTGCCCCTGGTGGCTGGGGGTGGGGGTGGTGGTAGACATGAGTGGGGGCCTGGTGGAATCTGCCCCTGGTGGCTGGGGGGTGGGGGTGGTGGTAGACATGGGTGGGGGCCTGGTGGAGGCTGCCCCTGGTGGCTGGGGGGTGGGGGTGGTGGGAGACATGAGTGGGGGCCTGGTGGAGGCTGCCCCTGCACTGCTGGGGGGTGGGGTGGTGGGAGACATGAGTGGGGGCCTGGTGGAGGCTGCCCCTGGTGGCTGGGGGGTGGTGGGAGACATGAGTGGGGGCCTGGTGGAGGGTGCCCCTGCACTGCGGGGGGTGGGGGTAATAGGGGACATGAGTGGGGGCCTGGTGGAGGGTGCCCCTGGTGGCTGGGGGGTGGGGGGTGGTGGGAGACATGAGTGGGGGCCTGGTGGAGGGTGCCCCTGCACTGCGGGAGGTGGGGGTAATAGGGGACATGAGTGGGGGCCAGGTGGAGGCTGCCCCTGCACTGCTGGGGGGTGGGGGTGGTGGGAGACATGAGTGGGGGCCTGGTGGTGGCTGCCCCTGCACTGCTGGGGGGTGGGGGTGGTGGGAGACATGAGTGGGGGCCTGGTGGAGGCTGCCCCTGCACTGCTGGGGGGTGGGGGTGGTGGTAGACATGAGTGGGGGCCTGGTGGAATCTGCCCCTGGTGGCTGGGGGTGGGGGTGGTGGTATAAATGAGTGGGGGCCTGGTGGAATCTGCCCCTGGTGGCTGGGGGGTGGGGGTGGTGGTAGACATGAGTGGGGGCCTGGTGGAGGGTGCCTCTGCACTGCGGGGGTGTGGGGGTAATAGGGGACATGAGTGGGGGCCTGGTGGAGGCTGCCCCTGGTGGCTGGGGGGTGGGGGGTGGTGGGAGACATGAGTGGGGGCCTGGTGGAGGGTGCCCCTGCACTGCGGGGGGTGGGGGTAATAGGGGACATGAGAGGGGGCCTGGTGGAGGCTGCCCCTGCACTGCTGGGGGGTGAGGGTAGAGGGAGACATGAGTGGGGGCCTGGTGGTGGCTGCCCCTGCACTGCTGGGGGGTGGGGGTGGTGGGAGACATGAGTGGGGGCCTGGTGGAGGCTGCCCCTGCACTGCTGGGGGGTGGGGGTGGTGGTAGACATGAGTGGGGGCCTGGTGGAATCTGCCCCTGGTGGCTGGGGGGTGGGGGTGGTGGTAGACATGAATGGGGGACTCGTGGAATCTGCCCCTGGTGGCTGGGGGGTGGGGGTGGTGGTAGACATGAGTGGGGGCCTGGTGGAGGGTGCCCCTGCACTGCGGGGGTTGGGGGTAATAGGGGACATGAGTGGGGGCCTGGTGGAGGCTGCCCCTGACTGCTGGGGGGTGGGGGTGGTGGGAGACATGAGTGGGGGCCTGGTGGAATCTGCCCCTGGTGGCTGGGGGGTGGGGGTGGTGGTAGACATGGGTGGGGGCCTGGTGGTGGCTGCCCCTGCACTGCTGGGGGTGGGGGTGGTGGGAGACATGAGTGGGGGCCTGGTGGAGGCTGCCCCTGCACTGCTGGGGGGTGGGGGTGGTGGTAGACATGAGTGGGGGCCTGGTGGAATCTGCCACTGGTGGCTGGGGGGTGGAGGTGGTGGTAGACATGAGTGGGGGCCTGGTGGAATCTGCCCCTGGTGGCTGGGGGGTGGGGGTGGTGATAGACATGAGTGGGGGCCTGGTGGAGGGTACCCCTGCACTGCGAGGGGGTGGGGGTAATAGGGGACATGAGTGGGGGCCTGGTGGAGGCTGCCCCTGACTGCTGGGGGGTGGGGATGGTGGGAGACATGAGTGGGGGCCTGGTGGAGGGTGCCCCTGGTGACTGGGGGGTGGTCGGAGACATGAGTGGGGGCCTGGTGGAGGGTGCCCCTGCACTGCGGGGGGGGTAATATTGGACATGAGTGGGGGCCTGGTGGAGGCTGCCCCTGGTGGCTGGGGGGTGGGGGTGGTGGGAGACAAGAGTGGGGGCCTGGTGGAGGGTGCCCCTGCACTGCGGGGATGGGGGTAATAGGGGACATGAGTGGGGGCCTTGTGAAGGCTGGCCCTGACTGCTGGGGGGTGGGGGTGGTGGGAGACATGAGTGGGGGCCTGGTGGAGGGTGCCCCTGGTGGCTGGGGGGTGGGGGTGGTGGTAGACATGAGTGGGGGCCTGGTGGAATCTGCCCCTGGTGGCTGGGGGGTGGGGGTGGTGGTAGACATGAGTGGGGGCCTGGTGGAATCTGCCCCTGGTGGCTGGGGGTGGGGGTGGTGGTAGACATGGGTGGGGGCCTGGTGGCGGCTGCCCCTGGTGGCTGGGGGTGGGGGTGGTGGGAGACATGAGTGGGGGCCTGGTGGAGGCTGCCCCTGCACTGCTGGGGGGTGGGGGTGGTGGGAGACATGAGTGGGGGCCTGGTGGAGGCTGCCCCTGGTGGCTGGGGGGTGGGGGTGGTGGGAGACATGAGTGGGGGCCTGGTGGAGGCTGCCCCTGGTGGCTGGGGGGTGGGGGTGGTGGTAGACATGAGTGGGGGCCTGGTGGAATCTGCCCCTGGTGGCTGGCGGTTGGGGGTGGTGGTAGACATGGGTGGGGGCCTGGTGGAGGCTGCCCCTGGTGGCTGGGGGGTGGGGGTGGTGGTAGACATGGGTGGGGGCCTGTTGGAGGCTGCCCCTGCACTGCTGGGGGGTGGGGTTGGTGGGAGACATGCATTGTTGATCATTAGTGCAAGGTGACATGTGGGTTGGCTGCGGGGCATGCCCATGGTGGATGGGCTGCGTGCGGGACATGCGCAGGGGTGCAGGGTAGTCCCCCGTGGTGTGGGCTGCCTGCAGGGGCCGTGGAGGTTGTAGAGCGAACACCTGGGAGGACCCATACGGCCAATTCACGTGTGGTACTCCCCAGAACACCTGAAATACACGTACCCTGCTGAAATCGCGTGTGGAACTTCCCGCGCACCCCTGAAATACACGTACCCTGCTCGCACGGGGCCAATCACGTGTGGAACTTCCCGCGCACCCCTGAAGTACACGTACCCTGCTCGCACGGGGCCAATCGCGTGTGGAACTTCCCTCGCACCCCTGAAATACACGTACCCTGCTGAAATCACGTGTGGAACTTCCCGCGCACCCCTGGAATACACGTACCCTGCTCGCACGGGGCCAATCGCGTGTTGAACTTCCCGCGCACCCCTGAAACACACATACCCTGCTGAAATCGGGTGTGGAACTTCCTGCGCACCCCTGAAATACACTCCCCCTGCTGAAACGCATGTGATACTTCCCACGGACCCCTGTAATACACGTACCCCGCTTGGCGTTTGCTGTTTGCCAGCCCTGTGAACTGGTCCAGGGTTCGCGCAGCCCTTTGCGATTATTTGGGGATTTTGAAGGCTTTTCCTTGCGCGAGGGCGTTCTTGGGGGCGTAACTGTCGCTGCTGCAGGGTCGCTGCGCCACGCTGCACCACGGCTGGTTTTGGATGCGAAAATCCATGAATACGCTGTGCGCAGAAATCGATTTTAGCGCACGCGGCTGGCGCAGACATTCGCACGGGCATGCTGTGCGACAGTTGCGTGCGCCACTTTTGTGCGATTTTCTATGAATTACCCTGTAAGTATCCAGCTAGCTCGCATTTTGGGGTAAACCATAAACCACCAGTGGTTCCTCTGGGGTAGAGGGAGACATGCTCCTAGGGGTGTGTTGTGTGGTGGCAGGAGGGTACCCTATTATGATATGTGTGTGTATGTGGTGGGTACTTTTAGTTTTTGTCATCACAGCGTCATGGCTCATTTTCCCACTTGATGGCATCGTGCCTTTTTACCCTCAACTCTGGCCGAACTGTGGCCATTCACAAATTGTGCACCAGTGGAGTAGCAGCAGTTTGCACACTTGTTTGAAGTACTTCTGTAGCGCTTGGATCCGTGCACTAAAAACAACCAAACACAGCACATGCAAGTGCAGCTGCAGAACCGTTCCTGCAGTGAACTGTGATAGGACACCACAAAACATCATTTTCGAAAGTCGAGAATGTTCTCTTTCTTAGGTTAGGACATTCAGATATAGCCAGAATTACTTGTGCAGTTGGACTTGTAATAGACATTAAATCAATGTCCTCTAAACACATTAAGGCTGTCTTACCTGCATCCATTTATTTTAACGTTTGAAGATTGGAGTCTTGAGCGACCCATTTACAATCGCTTGGTCATTAGAGGTACCTATAGTGTCTGTAGCCATGCATTGATGGTGCAAGGTGGTGTGACTTGGATTGAGGTGCATGTGTATGGGTTTTAGGTATATCAGTGACCCTGACCACAATCTTCAGCCCCCCACCCTTCAGTTTGTGTCATGCTACTGCTTGCTGATGATGTTTACTGCTGTGTCGAGGCCTGTGACAGTATTTAGGAGCATTGAATTGCTATGCCCTGGGTTACAAAAAGCATGTGAAAACGTGTCCATGTTCCAAATACAGCAAGGTAACAAACGCACATATATCAGTAGAGACCACTGATGTCAACCAGTAACTTATTTGGTCTCAGTTGACTGCAATATTTCAGCATATGCACGTTACCCTCTTCTCATCTACGCTAGAGTAGTTGCTTCCTGCATTACGTAAAAAAGTTAAGAGGTAAACATATCGAGCCAAAATTTGGCGATTTGTGAAAATCGTTTACAAGCCTTTCACAGAGGGGGAGGCAAGACATCACAAAACGGTACGACTTTCATTCATCACCCATTTCTTTTCATGGAGTTTTTTTGCAGAAACATTTTGGCCGAAAAAAAGTATTGAAAAAAATGGCGGAGGAGGGAGTTGGGTAAGGGCATATAAGGTGTCGGACGTGTGGGGGGATAAGGAACAAATAATAGGGGAGGAGTGTTTGGGGGAGCCCTCCCAAATAAAATGTAAAAAAATGTGATGATATTTTTCAGCCAAATATTTTCAGCAAAGAAATCTGGAAACAAAATGGGGATGAATGATCATATAACCCACAAAACTGCAGAGATGAGCTCTTTCTATAGCCTTCACTACACCTAGCTCAAGCTTCGCATCACTTATGACGCCTAATGAGGCTGAACCATGTCTGGGGCTGCTGATGGCTCTGAGCAGAAGCAATAGTAAATCGTAGTGTATGCTAGATTATACCTTTCGGACAAGGATGATAACAATTTGCATATGAATGTTCCACTTTGTAATGGCACAGTCAGCAGAAAAACGATGGAATGGAAGGCAATCCAGAACAATTGCCAGTGATCATGATTCAGTCAAAGCCTTCCCTCCATCACTCTCTTGTGTTGTGTACAGTGCAAACGACCACAACAAGTGTTGTGCTCCAACATTTGAGATCTTTTGGTGACCAACCATTCATGCTATTTCGGGTCTACATCAATGACACATTACACAATATAAAGGCTAAACATGTTATTGTATGCCATCACATGCATAATGTTACTATCTCTCGTTAGTCCAAAGCTGAGAAGCAGCAGTAGATCTGCTATCACAGCAGGGCATGTCACACTCAATAGCGTTAAAATGAATAGACGTGCTCTTTTATTCATGAGACGGAGCGGCACAAGGATAGGTAAATGTGGAAGCCAAGACATGAGGAAGTAAGATGGTGATGGTAATAGTGATGGTGGTGGTGAAAGGGCATGTATGAGAGGCTAAGGTGCTGAGAGTTGTTTGAAGTACAATGTGGGTGGAGTACCATTACTATTGCTAGGTTTCTAATCCCAGTCAAAGCTGCACAAGCATGGAACTCACTCCCTACAGACCTCAGATGCCCCCTACCATACGCCAGATTCAGAATCAATGCTCTCAAATGGCTTTGTTCCAATGACCTATAACTTCTTCACTCCCTGACAATCACAATCAAAGCACCTGCGACTCACTTATCACCATCGGCTCTTTTAACTAATGACTACCCCCCTCATTTACTGTATCCACTTCATAACAACTGACTATACTGTATCTTATATTGTATCACACAATGTAATTTATGTATGTACCAATTTGTAACACTGTAACTAAGCTTCGAGTATTCTTGTATTGCTGCGCCCAACTGCCCAAGGGCTTGGTGCACATTATCAAATAATTAAACAAACAAACAAACAAACAAACACCACACATGCTTGCTTCATTGCTGAAAATAAGTGTGCACTCGCCCATGTCAAAGTTACCTGAACTTTGAGAAATCACATAAAATGAACTAGATGCTATGCTTTTCTAGACCCTTAGTTGTAGTCTATTTATTGGGAAATGGCCACTTATTTCTTCATGTCTATGATCTAAATTTAAGGTATTTTTAATAGAAGGCTTTTTCTATGTTAAAGCTGAAAGATGATCAGAATGGTATCTGCCTGATAGTTGAAAAATGTTCAAGGGTGCTCTTGTTTAGCAAACTTACTTTGCGATCAAGAGTTCTGCCTCATTTCCCATATGCACGTATAGTGTTGTTCGTTGGGTGGGAACGCTGTATGAAAGCAGTTTTGACACTCAAATTTAAAACCCTGTTTTGAATATGTTTGAGAAAAAAAGTTGAGAAAGAATTAAAGAAGGTTCATTACCAGAGGAAATTTCATTATAAAATGAAGAATTCCCAGTTGAAACATATAGAGAGACGAGTGAGGGATGAACATCTAACTCTCAAACCAGAAGACAAAGGAGGTGCAATAATCATTATGGACTCATCATACTACCACAAAAGTTGCCGGCACTATTGAGGGGTGAGTCCACATACATTGTATTGGACCACGATCCCATCAATGAAATGAAGATTTTGATACAGACGATAGTGGACATGGCGTTTGATACTGATTGGATAAATAATAGAACTAAGAATTTCTTGATTAATTGATTCCCTGTCAGCCTGTTTTTTTATGGGCTCCTGGCGATCCATAAACACCAGACAAGACCACCGCTAAGACCCATTGTGGCAGGGATCGAGAACATTTTTGATCCATTAGCCATTTATTTGGACAGAATTTTACAACCAATTGTCCAAGGTATTCCTATATCTAAGGGACACCACAGATTTTCTAAAGTGCATAAATGAGATTGAGAAACTAACCAGAATGTTTGCTGTTCTCACTTGTCTTGTTGTGAGCAGCTTATACACGTCCATTCCCCATAATGAGGATATTGAGGCAATAGAATGGATGCTTTTGAATTCAGAAATAGTGAGACGTAACAATTCAATGTATTATTGAGTTAATTAACATTATCTTGTTCAACAACTACTTTCGATATTAGGTTAAAGTCTATGCACATGCATCAGTAACATCAATGGGGTCAGTAATTACCCCATCATATGGCAATATCTTCATGTATGTATTTGAAAAAAACATTTGTACTAGAACATCCAGAGTGGTCAAGCAAGATATTGTTCTGGAAAAGGTATATTGACAAACTTTTTGGTATCTGGTATGGGTCAAAACAGGAGTTGATAGCCTTTTTTGAATTTTTAATCAAGTACATTCCCACATTAAGTTTACTTTAGAAATAGGGACACCAGATCTACATTTTTTGGATGTTCAACTTTCAATTGTAGAGGGTAGAGTGATCACCACACTATATCACAAACCGACTGATATTAATAATCTACTACACTACGCAAGATTTATTCAACAGCTATGATCAAAAATCTTCACTATAGACAGATGTTGAGACTCAAAAGAATCATCGCAGACCCATAGGTCTTCAATAAGGAATGTATAGTTCTCAGCAATAGATGGCCTTCAAATGAGGTGGAAATTTCAGGGATAAACTGGAACGGGCAGAGAGGCAACAAAAAGATACACAATGGGCCTTATTACGAGTTTGGCAGAAGCCCTGCCGGTAAAATTGGCACGGCTGCCACCAAACTCGGGAAAATACCGGCACCCTGCAATTACTGGGGTATTCTGGCCCCGCCGGACCCGGTAGTTACCCATCTCTGGGTGCCGGTACCCATTCAATGGGAATGGGGAGGTCGGATGCACGAGCACCATTCATGAATGGTGCCGGTGCATCAAACGTGTTGTGCTCGCGGGTGCAGGTCTGACCTGGCGGGCAGGAAGGCACCTGCAAACACAACTTGCAGTTTGCCGGGCCGGTAGCAATGGTGCTGGTAGCTTACCAGCACCGTTACTACCGGACCGGCAAACTTGTAATGAGGCCCAATCTGTTTTAAGTATGCAAAAGAAAGGCACATTCCCCTGTCTTTCATGTAGCCACTGTAATAATGTGGCAAAAGGGAGGAGTATCTCTCATTCCCATACAGGAAAGGAAATCCCCTTACAGTATTACGCTACCTGCGTGCCATTTGGTGTTATTTATAGCATCAAGTGTCCATGTGGGCTTTTATATAGTGGGCAAAGAGCGAGGACACCTCAGGATTGGTGAACTGAACATAAGTCTAATGTTCAGTGTAAAAGTGTTAAATCACCTGTAGTGAGACATTTCAACGAACAAAGACATTCAATTGCACAGATGCAATTCACAATATTAGAGGTGGTTAAACACCCCACTGGGGAGGGTGACTTTTAACACTAGTCTGTTACAGAGAAAACATTTTTGGATTAATTTGCTAGATACCGTATATCCCAAGGTATTTGTCTAAATTGTTTTATCTAGTTTGTAGTCGAGTATAGATCGCATTGATGAGTTTACATATTGGAAAATTCAAGATTAACATTAACTGGTATTTGCTAACTGAGGAAACAGGATTAGCTAACCTATGGACAGATGTATATATGTCAATATTTGTATGAAAATGAAATGTGCAATTGACATTCCCCAGTGTCAAAATGTCACTCCGTGAGGGTTTCCTCTCAGTACGTATTGTGAGTGCATCTGCAACATGATAGGATTCCAGTTAATATTTCAAAGATCAGCATGCTTTATTTATCCATACCACACACATTATGCACAGATCACTGTCTATGTATTTAACTGATACACTGCCAAACATCACAACTTTTTGAGAAGAATTGGGCATCTCAGAGGACTCTTTGGATGCTTGTTATTTTTGATTATGGGGTCATCACATGGATTGAATGTACGGTGTACGGTGAACATTGTGATTAGGACCCCTACATTGTATGGGTTGGAGTTATGTCCCTCCAGGGAGTAGCTAGTGCATTATGCCCTATTATATGGGATATATGGTTTTACATTTCATTAAGTGAATGCACTACATTTTGGATAGACTATTTTTGAAATGTGGGGGTCCGGCTCTGTTTCGGGCTCCCACGTATGGATTTTTCTTGAATACATGTTTATACTTATTTCACTTTTACATTCAGTGCAATCTAAATTGGACTGGTTGCAGAATATGTAGGGTGTGCTCCAGTTTAGTTTAAATTTAACATTAAATCACGTTGTCTAATAATGGCCACCACATTGGTAAACGATGGAGAAAATGACCAATACTATAGACTCACGTGACACGTATCGGCTCAAGTCATTATTCTAGGAAGTACTTTCCCCACAAGTGGCAGAAGAACCCGGACGTTACTGGGACATGAGAGTATCGGTGACAATATTCATTGTTGACCAAATGATCTAAGGTGAGATGGAGAGAGTGGAGATATTTATGTTGAACCGCCACGATTAGGTTTATATGAACCGCAGTAGTTGGATGATGCAGAGCTAATAGGCTCGGGTCGAAATTCTAAACAGCATTACATTTTTGTTGTTGTAGAGTTTATATCTCGGGTAACTTGTCTGTGTGCTGCGATTATCGGGGACTCCGAGGTAGACCCCCTACAGCACTATACGGTCTGTTATACGGGAACCTCCTTGAAGGCTCAGGTGAACTTTGACTTAAATTGATGCCGGCAAATCCTCCACGATAGCAGAGGTTCACATGCCATTAGTGGCAACAAATAATTGCGAGAATACGTCATTTACAATGCCCCCCAACATCACAAAGAACTCATTTAACATATTTACTGGTTCATCCAAAACTATTTCCAGGACAGAAAAATCTACTAGAACGGCAGGACAAGGAAACAATCCATTACTTCAAGAAAACAAAAAAGGACAAACAAAGGTAAAAAATCCAAATGTGAAAAAATTCATAAGGAACCTCACAACACCCACAAAACCACAATTGTTTGAACGCACAACAAGAACTTCTAAACAGAAGTCTAATGACGTCTCCAACCAAGATTCAAATGATGGTCAAAACCGTGTGTCCAATAAACAATCCACAAAACGCCGGCGTCTCGAATCCGAAGAACCACATAGCGATAGTTCTGTGAATGCCTCGACAATTGATCTATGTGATCTATGTGATCTCTCCACATATTCAGCGGAATGCGATGGACAAGATGAGCCAACAATCACACTTCAACTTAAAGAAACTGCGAGATCTCGCACGTGGCAACAACACAAAACATTGACTAACAATAAAGCAAGCAGACCGGCTCCACAAAAAGAAATGACTAGACTAGCCGAGAGGCCAACGTCACCACACATATCCAAGCTAAACCCAAAATTAACGTCTAATCAAAAAAACCTTAAAACTCGCTACACATCCAGAGTACATTCAAGCAAAAATCAAACACATAATAACCGATGTTGGAAACTACGACTCCAAAATATCCAATCTGACGACAACGAGATCAACTTAAACAGAGCAAACGTCATGAAACTGTTCGCATGCGTTCCAGTGCTACGGACAATATCGTCAGACGACATAAAAATTGTCGAGTATCCAACCGACCTAACTTCAGACCAAGTACTCTTACATATCGGCTCTTCAGCGGTGAAAAACATGCTTCTACGAGCCACAGAAGATCTTCTAATTTTTGGCTTCGATTTAACGCTGGAACCTGAACACGAATCACAACAAAACATCTTGGGGAACAATGTTCGTGAAAAAATTGTAGGCCTGGACCACCAATGTGCAAACCTGCGGAAATCCCTAGTATATTCCATCACAAAACATAATGGAAACAAGCCACATGGTTCCCCCCGAAAAATCAGGTCCGAAATTCAATCCCATCAAGGAAGTCAAGATTAACAATGATTGAAGAAGACGAGCACGGATCAAATCGTGCTATCCTGGAACACTCGAGGATTTACTCATCTATTTAACAACTTCGAGGTACCTATGAACAACATCCTCGCTGTATGTCTACAAGAAACGTGGATACGTGAACGGCCATTTCGTGACGGCTTCACTACATTCCTAAATCCTGCCGGGAAAAATGCAACCGGCCGGCCGTTCTCTGGCTTAATTACTCTACTGAAGATCAACAACTGGCTGACGCCGCTCGAATCCCGAAATCCAAACCCTTTTGTTCAAAGCACCTTGATACAAATATCTGCCACAACAACGCAGGCGAAACAATTTCTACTGCTAATAAATGGCTACTGGAACCCTGCCAAGATTTCGACACACAGCTTCATCGGCTCAGTAACAACTCTAATAGATGAAGCCTCAATGAAATATAACAACCTAACCATCATAGTATGTGGTGATTTAAATTGTAGCTGGTACAAATTTGACAAAATCACAAAAACAAATACGTTAAAGGAACCCGAGAAGGTTGAACAGAGAGGAAAGCTCTGGTTTGACGCCCTCGCTATAAGAAACTGTACCATGGTCAATGGGAGAACCAAAGGAGACCAACCATGTAACCCAACTTGGCACGGACCATATAGCCAAAACACACTAGACTACATTTGGGTCTCAAGAAATCTTTTTGGCCAAGTGAATTCCCTTAACATCATATCAATGCCTCAAAGCGACCACGATCTACTCCGCTTAGCCCTAGAGACCGACTGGGGCGATGTTCCTGAAAAACTTGATGTACAAATTACATCGAACGCAGCGGGAAATCGCTTGAGGCTTAACCATTTACAAATCGGGAAACTCACCACCGACATAAATAAAGGAAACATCGTGAACTATGCTCCCTTGTTGACGGACTGTCGACCGAAAGTCATAAATTCCAAAGTAATTGGGCACTGAAACAAACATCTGTACAGCGACGTTATCGCAAAAGCAAAAAAAATCATGAGGAAAGATTTGCGGCAGATCAAGAAATTAAAGCTATCACCAGACAATATCGCGATTAGAGTAAAAACAAGACGACAAGAATATCGACACTGGTTAAAAGCACAATCAGCAATAATAGAACAAAATCGCGCGGAGCTGATGCTTCAACTGCTGATTACAAAAAACACGCGCGATATTTGGACAATCCTAAATAAAGGCAATACAAAAGCAACATCGACAATATCAAATCCGATTGATGGCAACAAATGGGTTGAGCACTTCAGGGAAATATACAAAATCCCGAATGAAGACACACAAGCGCAAGAAAACGTCTCAGATCTACCATGGGACGTAACACCTCGAAGCGATGAAATTGAAACAACAATTCAGAAGCTAAAAAACTCAAGAGCAGCAGGCCCCGACCAGATCTCAAATATCATGTTGAAGGGAAACAAAACATACTGGGCCAAGTTCATGGAATCTCTGTTTAGAATAGTGTCAGAAAAAAAGAAAATTCCGGAGTCATGGTTAAAGGCGATTGTGGTACCTATCTATAAGAAAGGCGATAGGAACGATCCGATGAACTATCGTCCAATCGCCCTACTTGACACAATCGGGAAAGTATATGGCTCCTTTCTTCGAAAGAAACTCACTTCATGGGCCCTCAAAGCAGAAATATACGATGTTCGTCAAACAGGTTTCACAGAGGAAGCCGGAGTCGATGTAAATCTACTTGTGCTAAACATACTAAAACTTGAGGCGCTGCGCACAAAGAGACAAATCTTCTTTGCCTTTATAGACCTCAGGCAAGCTTTTGACACAATAAATCGTGAGAAACTCTGGTCAAAGCTAAGAAAGTGGGAATGTCCGCCAACAATACTAGAACCCCTGAAAGCTCTCCATTCCAATACCTCAATACAGATTAGGTTAAATCAACAAGGCGAGTTGAGCCAACAAGTAACAACTCATAAAGGCGTCAAGCAAGGCTGCCCACTGGCAGCAGAACTATTCAAGATCTTTATAGCCGACCTACCGAAATGGTTAAACTCAGTACCCTGTTTCTCGCCAAGGATCAAGGACACTCAAATCAAACATATCATCTATGCAGATGATATAGTACTAATCGACTATACACAGATTGGCCTACAGCGACTTTTGACTCGACTCAATGAATATATGAAATCAAATGAGTTGCTGATCAATACTGACAAAACAAAAATCATGAGCATCAGTCATACCAATAAAAACGCAGGAAAAAGATTCATATGGCGAATTGCAAGTGATAAACTCAATATTGTATCGTCCATAAGATACTTGGGCGTGATGTTCAACAATTCCATCTGCGAAACAGCTTGGGTCAATGACATAACCAGTAGAACTCTCAAATTTGGATTACAAGGAGCAAAAATCTATCACGAATACGGGAAATTTACAATTGCACCATTACTGACTTTCTATCTACAGAAGGTCATTCCAACTATCGTATTTGGAGCTGAAGCGGTTGGAACCTGGATTTTTGCTTATGGCAAAGACTAGAAGGGATCTTCTGGAAACACGCCTTGAGGCTTCCTCACTACATCTCGACAGTGGCTCTGAGATACGAACTTGCACTTAATTCGCTGTATATGACAGTGATCTGGAAATCCCTCTCCACCATTAGGAAAATGTACTGCAGCAAAAAAATACCAGCATACGAAATTTTCAAGATCAGAAATGACGACACCCAAGCAATATTAATCCAAATTTGGAAAAAAAAACTTGAAGCCATAATGAACTCCGCAAATATAAGTCAATCTGACCTAATCGATCGACCACAACAGGCGAAAAAAAAATTAGAAGAATGGGACCGGATGCATAACATTGAAAAACGCAAGAAACTAAAAACGAGTCTTCCATTAGGTCTTGGGGAAACAAAACTACACAAGCCACCAAAATACCTTCTAAATTGTCCTTCACGATATCACAGGAACATGTTTCTAAAATTTAGGCTGAACGCCCTAAACAATCGAGAAATGCTATGGATACGAAAAAAGAAAGACACTGTAGACAACAAATGTCGATTCTGTGATGCGAGCGAAATAGAGTCCCTCAAGCACTTGATACTTGATTGCACAGGCACAATCACACAGCGGACCCTGCACCTAACTAGCTTCAAACCTCAGAACTATGACACGAATGATTGGTGGTCATATGTAAGCGCCGGCCATAACATTAAGCTATCATGCAGGATAATTGACTACTTAACCATGATTCTCTGTAATACTACTTGTGATAAGGAAAAGAAAAATCTTTAATCAACAGTGATCCAAACTTATCACCAGCACAATGATCACACTGTGAATAAACACTGGAGAGGACGGATGAGATGCGAGAAAGGTCAATTATAACAAAAGTTCGATTTAAGTATCGAACTGTAGTTTTATTAAAAAAAAAAAAAAAAAAAAAAAAATATTAACATTGTACCTTTGAATACTACTTAGGTGTTACTGCTGTGGTTGATAATTTGATTAACTCTTTCTATTCTTTTGTTTGATTTTACTTAACATCATGACCATCTGGAAACAGTTGAGTATGCCAGCTAGGCTCCACGGTTCTGACTCTCCTCACACAGACTTGGGTGGTGAACACTAGAATGTTCTATGTATTCTGGTGGCACAATATAGACGAGTGTTAGTTTATCTTTTCTCACTGAGGTATTGTTTTCCACGTACATTTACAATCTTTGAGCGATACTCACAGTAAACCACAGGATTTAGTCTGTAAACCTCTTGGCATGTGGAAAGCGTGGATTTAAGATGAGGTGTATAACTATCACCATGGTGATATGTAAAAATATGTACGCAGGGCAAAGTCATGTATAAGAGATTGAGCCTGCCCCGAACCACGTTAAGTACCACTGTCTGTTATTTGAACACTAAAAGAATAACGAATGAAGAAATTTGAAGATACAACTGGATTTCTTATTATTGAACATTGTGTGTACTGACTCTTATTTTGCTCATTATAATTCTACATTTGACTGCTATATCAGCACTAAGGTGTGCAGGTGACGGGAGTGTCCATAGATTGGACACTACACGTTTCATACTTTCTTATGGCTTCGTGTCAGGGCTGGTATTCCTCCCCTAAACCCATATATTTATTACACGCTCCATAAACCCAGTCCCTCGTAAGCAACCAGGCTTTAGTTTGCACAATGTTGGGGCTCTTTGGTATTAAGGAATGAGCCGCAAGGCCCTTCTGTCCGAATATGTGGCCTTTAAATTTGTGGCATGCATTTTTGACTGGGTTGTCGCTCCTTCACTGAGCGTTGTGTCCGATGCAAAAGTGGCTATCAGATTCACCTTGCACATGGTTCATATAACCAAACCACATCCACAGGAAATCAGGCTCTGGCAGTGTCGGACTGTGCCATAAAATGGTCTCTGGAACCAGTGAAAAGTTGGCCCACAGTTGAAAATTTCAATTCATTCCTTTTGTGACAGATTGTTTGAGTAGTACCCAAGGGGTAGGTTTTTGATAAAATGTGATACAAATTGTGCATTTTAAAGGATATGTATTCAGTAACAATGGTAAAAACTACTAGCCACATGGTGAGGTAACTTATCAAACTTGCCCACTTTGACCCAAAAACTGGCACACATTAACTAGCATTTTGTATGTTTTGGTTTGGGCATTGACCTATTGCCATGCATGCCAGTCCGTGCCTGGGGTCTGGCTGACAGTACACACCCCAAGTATGTGCTTTTGCTGGGACAAAGAAGGATAGCACAGGTCCTCTGTTTGTATGTGGCATGGGGAGACCTGTAGTTGGAAGCATTGGTTGGCGTTACCCCTGAAAGGCGCGCCATACATTCCCCCTTCGTGAAACCTATCAGCACGGCAGCAGCTGGATGAAAGCTGTGAAAGCAGCTTAGGAAAAATGAGGAAATGCTGCCCCCCTCTCCAGGGCTTAATGTGAAGCAGCGAGCGGCATGTCCTTTGCATAATGGGATGTACATCCTAGGACTGCGCATGATGTAGCCTATCTGCACTGCTCTAGGGGCCGGACGTTTTGGGGTAATCTGCCTATTGGGCCCTTAATGAGTATGATGAACGCTGAATAGATGTCCTGTTTATGAAACTGACCATTCATCTGTTTGGCCCGCGTTGCTGCTGGTGACTTGTTTCCTGACCTCCCACACAGTGGCCTTTCCAAGGAAAGCCCGGTCCTTGCGTTCTTATTTCTACCCTGCCCTATGCAAGTGTTTTAGCTGTTACCGTACATGTGTGTGTAACTAGCGAAAGTCGCGCGGATTATTCTTTACTTCCTTCCCTCTGGCTCTCCTACCGTCTTCTGTAGCCAGTATTTCCAGGTTAGAGAAGGATAAGCGACATCCTGGGCCTCCTTCCCTAACTATCTGAAAAGCTTAGTGTACTTTGATGCAAGTCTCTCCTAGCTCACGCAGAAACAAATGCCTGAGCTGCTTTATACAATGTCTACCTACCGATCCTAAGGGCCCGATTCATGGAATTGTTTGCACAGTTCAAAGTGACTCTGCACTGAGGAAAAGTGACTTTGCACTGCTGACAAAACCCCGATTCATGGAACTGTGCAGTCTATTTTTGCAGTGCGAAGTCATTTTGCAGTACAAAATGAACTTTGCACTGACTTTGCAGTGCAACAATACACTTTGCCCAGTTCCCTGAATCAGGATTTGTGCTGGCAGTGCAAAGTCACTTTTCAGCAGTGCAAAGTCACATTGTACAGTGCAAAAAAAAATCAATGAATCGGTCCCATAGTGTCTGCCAGGCCATAAACTGGCCCATGCTAGATAATTATCTGATTGTGGGGCAACCCAACTCACTTCTCACAGAGGCGTTCCATGCTCAGATGGGCACCCAGACTAGTTCAGCAATACCAATGGCAATGCCAGCATGTCGTACGGACTCCTTATTTTCTTTTCTTCTCCGCCTCATGCAACATCATGTATGTCAAACAGCTTTTAGTCCGAAAGCAAATGCAGGATTTGCCGTATTATGATCCAGCACAGTATTATGACCCCCTCCACACGTTCAATGTAGTGTAATAGTCCCAGCAGTTTCAGTGGTTATTATTCACCTCAAAAAGTCATCTGTGGTCAAAATTACAGAACAATTATAGTAGGAATGTGTCCGTAGATGTGTTTGACACTAACAAACTGCTGTGACGAGTAAGTGTAGGCTGCTAAGCTGCTTTGGCAAGGCAGTTGGTAACTGAAGGTGTAGTAACAGGCCGCTCAGAGGCAAAACCTGACAATCCAGCTTCACCGCCACCGTAGCATGAAATAGGACCTGCACTTCCGGTTTGTGATTTGCTTTTGGGATCTGATGATGCTGATAGAATCTGAATCGGAAGAACATCTTTTTTACTGACGTTTTGCTCTCCCAATCTCCTTACATCTTTAAGATCATGAAAAATGTTGCGTCCTCAAAGCGCTCACTGCCCGCAGACCTGTTTCTAGGTGCCGGCTAGGAGGGTGGTTGCCCAGGGCGCAAAGGCAGTGGGAGGCACAAACGAGGAAGGTGTGAATTTGCTCCAGGGTGCCATGGTGATCCGCAACCCATAAACATGCACTTTGATGTCCGGTGCTTACGGAAACCGGGCTGCATGCTGGGGAGTCAGGGTAGCGCACTGGGTGGGTTTGCAGAGTAACTGTCATGTATACGAAATGTAATAAAGCACCCACTGCAAGGCCCAGGCTTAGCAGCTCACCGGGACAAATAGGTGTAATTGTCTTCCCTATAGCTCTGATGAACAGCTGATAATAACCTACGCCTCCTTCTTCAGTCTCTCTCCATTCACGCTATCAATCTAGAGTAGGACTCGTTCAATCTCTGTTCACAGCAAGACAGGTTTATGGGTCTTCACAATACAGAAGTTATTGTTACACAGTTGCTGCTCTCAAATCCAAGCATTTCTGCAGGGCCAGTCCTCACAGCATGTTCAGTTTGCAGAGCCAGTGAAAGCAGGATAAAAAAAGATGCATACCATAACTCCAAACCTCAAATGTTCCCCAGGTCATGCTTGAGAAGGCCATCCAGTCCTATATATATATATATATATATATATATATATATATATATATATATATATATATATATATATTTAATGATGGGACTTTGAGTTTTTCCTCATTTGAGCTTAAGGAAAAATACAAGTCCCAGAATTCTAAGCAAAACGGGACTGGCTGTCCTTTCTGCACAAGGCCATGGTAAGATTGAGAGCTCTTAACTTTTGGTGAGCAGTGAGCAATGGAATTGATGCCACCATGGTATTTTGGGCAGCAATGGTTATGGAAAAGGGTCTTTGCCCTTTTCATATAACTAGCTGTAGAGTCCCCACCAGCTGCCGTGTTTGCACCTCGTTCAAGACGTGCACTCAGACCTGCAGCATTATGGAGGGCATTTTGTGTTCGCTTCTTGTGAGTGAGCCACAGATGCATGGCGGTAGGGGCGCCTTTTCGTTGTTTGCCCTGGACACCATATTGCCCAGAAACTGACCTAATTGGCCCTAAGACCTCATCATAAGTCAGGGACCAAGAGTCCAGAGTACTTTGGAATAATGCTTCCTTTACCCAACAACCATCTTCCACAAACTCGGAGCCTAGTTCTCTTTAAATTCGGGGATAGCAACATTATTCATTACAGCGCTTAGAAGGAGGAATACGGGCCAAAGTGCTAGATGAAAATTTGATATTGTAATTATTTTAATGCATGGCCTGCTAAGTGTCACCTATTCAAAATAATGTGTTGTCAACAACATGTGTTGCCACGGCGTTTAAGAAAGTAACCACAAAACGTGGCAACTTTAGTTCTGGAGAAATGGCAGTGCTGTATTCAGCAAGTATTTACTGCCTTATCTCAGCGTCATTAATATGAGCGTACACGACACACGTCACTTCCTATCTGCTGGGCTTCACCTCCGAATAGGCTGTCCTTTAATAATGGGACACGATTCCCGTGATTTGAAACCATTATGTTGCGTCATAATGATTGGCATTCCATTATGCATTCCTGTCTGTAATAATAATATGTAATCACACACGTGCTCACAGAAATCTACTGGCCAGCTGTGCTCTGCACAGAAATGACTATTTTAGCATGGTGCGTCCCTCGCAACACCCCGCGTTTAGATCATGCGGCTGTGTGTGGGCCATGGTGCCTGCACGTGTCTGTATTCTACATCCAAATGGTGTTTCTAATTGGTACAACTTAGCCCCAGGGGTGCTTTAAGATGCGATTCGTGATTCCTCGAACTGGTTTTCAGCAGAAACGCACTTTACGGCTGGTGCCACTGTGCCAAGCAGGGCCCGTTGCACATTCATCATGCGTCGACCCCACATTTGGCGATGAGATTCCGTCAGCAGTGGGCTGGAGCCCGCTAAATAAAAGCATCGAAATCCCTTTATAAAAACAATAAAACAATGTCAGATGGTAAAAGACAAACTATTCATCATGGCGTGTGCGCCGCATCTGTCTCATTTATCGCCCTCGGGTTCTTTTCTCCCCTTGCTTCTGTGCAGGCCCCGTATCAGACTGCAACCTCAATTGATTTCTCGCTACACTGATGTAATATATCGTATCACACGGACGGGAAGCTCCAATACCCCACTGATATTTGAATTGAATTGTCTGCAGAGATGAGTAGTAATTGACTGTGTGGTAAAAGTCACGTAGTCTCTCTTATTTAAACCCTAATTACTTACTCATGGACAAGATATAAACACGCAAAAAACATTAGGGATCATTTTGCAGGTCACAGGATCAGAAAACAGGTGTACACAAGGGCATTACCTATTAACACCTTCTTCAGACATTTTTTTCTTTTTGTTTTGTACAGAGTGGGAGCACACCACGAATTAACCTTGTCTGCCCTAGACCACTGCTGTACCTCACACCAACACATTCTTTAACACAAGCATACAGTTTCATAATTGTGATGTGTGACCTTCCTATGTGTATTTCCCTTTTAATATGTGGGTCCCTCCCAATGTGTAATGCCTTTTTAAGATGGGCTATGGATGTGGTATGGCCCAAGCCAATAAAAGGAGCAACTGCAGGCACGTGCATCAGAACGGCTGCAGACTCTAATCATGGAGCATCTGTTGTCTCCGTCTCTCTTTCTGGGTGTGCAGGCCCACACGTGTGATCACGGCCATGCAGGTCCCTGCTAGTCTGGGCCCCCAAGACCAGCCTGGTGCCCTGGGTCTAGCCCAGGCCCCCAACATCGAGGATGATGTCTGCTTCCAAGGTGCTCCGGCACCCAGGCTGTGTCCCCACAGCCTCACAGGATCCTGCCCTGCAACCAAGTAAGTCCATGTGCCCCGGCACACCAACATGGTGTTGGACCCCCCCAGCACCAGTGAGGTGCGTTGAGTGACCACCGCTGCCCCACAATAATAATGGCATTAAACCAATGGATTCCTATTCAATTTTCCTGCGTGTTGCATATAGTACAAACATGTCTCAGTAGGATATTACAAAGATTGACGCCATTAAGGAACATGGCACGTTAAATGACATTAACATAGAAGTAGGCCATCCAAATATAGGGGATGCAAAGTTTACATGACGTTGCTTCATGAACTGTTGCATTATGGCAAGATGGAGGACCGCAAGGACCTATATTCGATGCATAAAGAAAGCTGAGAGTGGTAGTTTGTTCCAGCATCGTAAGATATTTGCTGCAGGCAGTCGGTGTAGTGTGCTGACTGGTGATTTTTCTGGTTTTGAGGCAACATTGAAAGGCACAACATATTAAAGTTCCAATATTAACCCTGACAAACGTCTTCAATGCTTGTTTTTAACAGAGTAAGAAAGCTGTTCTATCAAAGAACTGGAGACTTTTGCTTTTGATTGGAGCCAGTAACTATTGAGTCGGCACTGCGAGTTGCTCCTCGACTCTTGCCGCTAATATCCTTGCCGTACGCTTCCTGGAGGAGGCGTGGCCAGATCACGTGACCTCGGGAGCAGTCAAAAGACACAGGCTTCCACCCTTGCGGCGTTAAGCCCGACAGGGGTGAAGGGCTAAGGCTGTTAAGCGGCTGTTAGGCGCATAAGGTACACTTCATCTCTACTTTATTTTTTTTGTTCTTAATTCTAGCAGCATCATACAGCTCCTTTCTACCCCTGGAGCTGGGCCCTTCTCTACAATTACTGTTCCACCCAAGTAGAGAGGAGGTTAACAAATGAGACTTCGGAGCTCACCTCTCCTAGAAGACATGGTAGACCAAGAAGGATCATATCTTGTTGGGGAGGGCACTGCCGAACTCGGCGCGCTAACACTCACCCTCCCTGGAACATCTTATTCTCCCATCCAGGTCACTCAGGCATCATTCATGTGGACAGTCAACCAGTCCCTGAAGCTCATGCCACCCCATCCCTCATTCAAGAAGGATGGAAAAGAGGTCTGGAATACACACTACCAAAAAAATCCAGAGTAGAATTAATGATCACTTTGCAAGAAAAAGAAATAAGAGCACCAATGATCTAGCTGACTTAATAGCAACATCTAGCCAACCTGTCTGTACTACTCAGGAGGGGGTTAATACTCTTCCTCCTTCTTCGTCCCCTGACTGTCGCTGCCCAATGGAATTGTCATCAACTAACATATCAGAAAACGGTACAGCCCCAATGGGTTTGCAAGATGAACTTGAAGGGCGCACCTCTCCATCTCAAGAGGTGCCCCCTGTAGCAAGTGAGAACACGCTGGCAGGATTGAGCTTTGTTTTGAACTCTTTAGTCTCTGTGTTCGAACTTCTAAAAACAGAGGTACAAACACAAGCAGGTGTTCTACTGGAACTTGCCAACGAGGTCTCGAAGAATGAATCAACAACGACGGCACTCAACAACATCATGAACACAATCCTGATTCCAACTATAAGAGACTCACAAACAGAGGGAGTGAAACAAGGGCTGGACCTCGCCCAAATCTATACTCTATTAAAGGAAGGAGCTAAAAGTAACCTTATAACACAAGAACTTTTGAAAAATCTCCCCAGGGAAATTCGTGACAATACAACTAAGATCGAATTACAGACAGAGGAGGACCCCCTCGATAGCTTCGATGATACTCCACTTTCGAACTCGGTTCTAGAAGAATTCCGAAGACGTGCGAATGTGGACCTAGAAAGTATAGAGGATAATTTGGAGAGCCCAAAGAAAACTACTGCGGCAAATTGTCAAGACCTCCCACAAATGAAACAAACCCCAACCCTGTTACTCCATGTAATCCTAGGAGAAAAAGAAGAAACAAGCAGAAAAAGAGGGCCATGATAAAAGACCCTTGTCCTCACTCGCAGCCGGAGAAAATTCTAAAAAAATCGAAAAACCAAAAAAAAAACGGTTTAAAAAAAATCTGGAACAAATGCTTTTTTGAAAAAGCTTACATTGACCGACGACAAGATCTCAGATCTGGAGGACGAAGTATCCTCAGCCGGCTGTTTATCTCAGAGAAAAAGCCAAAGTAACTGTAGGCCCACTAAAAAGGGCCTGGGTACTAATGAGAAAAAAGGGGCTCCTACCATTTTAGGGGAGGCCCAAAGTGACTCCAAGGTACAAACCTCAAACAAGGCCATACAAACTGAGCCGACAATCTCTGTGCGCAGAGCCCCCATCAACCAAAGCTCAAATGTGGCTCAGACAAACATTAAGCTAGCGCCTATTTTCCTAAAAAATAAGACTCAACAAAAAGACATCATCAGCTGTGCGGCTCTTCAAAAAAACTCAAGTAACATCAGACTGGAGCCCATCTTCTTAAAACCTAATGCGAAGTCGGCTGTCGCAATACCAGTGGTTGCTCCACCTGAGCCTCGGCCCTTTCCTGACATTGCCCCAACCAGGCTCCTGCATAACGAAGTGGATTGCCGGAACGGCTCGGGAAAATCGATAAATTTAGAGCCACGTTCACAGATTGGGGCTGTGGAAGGGGAGCTAGATGGCCCTAATTATATTACACATATGAGGGAACTGGAGCTAGAAATAGCCGACTTCACAATTCCAAGGATCTGGTTTAGACTTAAAAGACCAAACAGGTATAGATCACTTTGCAGAACGGTTTTGTTGGCAGAAATCAGAAAAAACTACAACTTGTTTCTTTTTTCATCAGATGACATTGAATATGTCAAGTTTCCAGTAGCCAACGACAAATTTTTTGTGGAGGTTGGCCTCTACTCCAGAAGAGCCCAACAGGCACTTATTGGGAACAAAATCGAACTGGCCAGAGCAGGCCTACTGGTGTTTGAGCAGGAAGAGGAAGAGAGAGCTAGAAACTATGCCAGCGCACACATAAGCAGAGAAGATGCTTTAAGTCCTGAAGGACCAGTTGGTCCAGCACAAGACCCACCAAGGACCTTGACCTCTGGCCTCAAATTGAATGAGAATCTAATCACAAAACTTCCCGAGATCATTTCACAAATCATTCTGAAACTTGGTGAGGAGCAAAACAGCCTTTAGGCAAACTGGCCTGGGACTAGTCTCCTGGAACACAAGAGGTTCTAGTTTTTTTAAAAAAAAGCTACTGAAAAACAAATTGCTTCAAAATAACGACATCTTGTTGTTCCAGGAGACTTGGCTTGTCAACCCCATAGAGATAGAGGGCTTCACAGTCCTAAATCTAGGGGCCACACAAAAATCAAAAGGGAGACCTGCGGGTGGTCTCTTAATGGTCCTCAAAAACTCAAGCCTCAAGCAAATTGTCCCATTATGTAATAATGCGGCAGGTATCCAGGCCTGCAAAGTGGAGATCGATTTAGATAACTCACGATCAACCCTAGTGCTCATTAACATTTATTGGAATCCAGCTATTATAAACCTTCAAGAGTTCACAGAAACCCTGCATATTATTCTAACAACAGTGAAGATTGACTTTGAGGGAGCTCACATCTTAGTCGCAGGGGAATTTAACGCAGATTACATCACCCCAAGAAATAGCCAGCTAGCACATTCTAAACCAGCCATGTTACGAAAGGGCAAACTTTGGCGGGACTTTCTCTCATCCTGGGATCTTGAAAGGATCTTTAAGCAAAATGGGGGCAATGATACAGGAGATCACACATGGCACCAGGGGTCCCTGCAATCTACATTAGATTACATTTTTGTAACACCAGGCCTTTTATCATATTGCCCAATCCTCACCCTTAACTGGGAAGGAGGCAGTGACCACGCCAGCCTGGAACTTCGGTTCCCGGTTTCACAGAAAGACCCTAATATGCCCTGTTCACAGGAACTAATTGGTTCTAAGGGAAAATTGAGAGTGTCCAAATATAAATTTGGGGGGAAGAAACTGAACCAACTTTTAGAAGCAGTCCCCGCTCCACTGTGGATGGAGGAATCCCACCCAGAAAAATGTGGGAATTTTGTGTGGTCAATTTGCCCACCAAATGAGATAAAAGCTGTAGGGAAACAAACACATATCCACCTGTTCGACGAAGAAATACACAAACAAAAGCAAACTCTACGTCAATCCATACGCATTATAAAGAAAAAAGGAGGAGGAGACCTGAGAGAAAATCTGCAAAAAATCAGGAAAGTCAAACAATCCTACAGAAACTGGACCCGCAATCACAAACATCAAATACAACAAGAAGATGGGGAAAATATGCTCGAATTACTTAATGCAAACAACTGCAGAAGTTTTTGGGCAGCACTCAATCAGTTGGAAACAGGTCAGAATAGTTTACTCTGCAACTTGGTTCCAGAGCAGACTTGGATCGACTACCTGACCAAGAACTTCGAAGACCCGGGCACCGGAAACTTCACTGGGCCACTGACTAGTTGGTCACTATCTTTCAATCAGCAAGATATGAAAGAGCTTATCCTCTCTGCCTCTACATCAAAGGCAGCAGGCCCCAACGGACTTACCTATCAGGTTTTAAAAAATCACCCTAAACTGTGGGCAAAACTGCTGTTCCATCTTTTCCAGGAAATCATAAAGAATGAAACCTTCTCTCCATCATGGAAGAGTGCATTAATCATCCCATTCTTCAAGGGGGCGATAGGCTTAGCCCTGCAAGCTATCGACCTATCGCCCTCCTCGATATTGACAGCAAGCTCTTTATGCGACTCCTCTTGAAAGATCTTACAAACTGGGTCGACACCAATCAGATTCTTTCCCGGCATCAAACGGGTTTGAGGAAGGGCCTCTCCACCAGCTTAAACGGAATCATCCTGAACCTACTCAGTGAAAGATCGAACGAGAAGGAGGGTACACCACTTTTTGGGGCCTGGGTGGACCTGTCTAAAGCTTTTGACCTGGTGGACAGGTCACTTCTCTGGCAGAAGCTCCATAACTGGGGGATTCCAGCACCCCTTCTGGCCATGCTCCTAGAACTACACAGGAACACTACCATTAGGGTAAGGCTGGATGATGTCGGTAACCTCTCAGAGGTTATACAGGTTCTCAAGGGAGTCCGGCAGGGATGCTTAGGTGCTCCCCTGTTTTTCAATCTATTCCTGGCAGACCTTGGGAACTTCCTCGCCTCGGCATCTATGATATCACCCAGGATCAATGGGAGAAGTATACATTGGTTGGCCTACGCAGATGACATCGTTTTATTGGATGGCTCCGCAATAGGACTGCAACGGCTCCTCCTCAAATTAAGCGACTATGCCAAGTTAAATGGTTTAAAAATCAACCCTCTAAAATCTAAAATTTTGATATTTAAACACCCGAGGAAAAACCTACCCTCTAGGAAGTGGACTCTGGATGATTTGGCAATTCCCAGAGTCGAAGAGCTCACTTATCTGGGTTATGAAATCTATGCATCCCCGTCTTCGAGCAAGATGTCATCGGTTATCTTTGGAAAGACCTCTAAAATCCTGGCCCAGATGAAGAACCTGAAAGGGAAGTTTTGTAAATTTTCATTACGTCCGCTTGTTAAATTTTATATTGGCAAAGCAATACCAGTTCTTCTCTATGGCCTAGAAGTGAAACCTTTACTTTGGAACTTTGAGTGGAACAAAATTGAGGGACGGCTGTGGAAATCAGTATTACATCTTCCCGCAGGTACCCCTATCACCAGCTTGAGACTCGAACTGGGTCTGATCTCCCTAGGTTGTCGAGCAGATTGGAAGCTCTTATCACTCTATTGCGACATTATCACTGCCAGATCCACTACCCTTTTTGCTGACATAAATGACCATCGCAAAGAGGCTAAATCAAAGCAACTCCTTGGTCTGGAGGGAAAAGCAGGAGACATATTACTAAGGCTGAACTTAACAACAGAAACTCTAATCAATAACCCAGCGAAAACAAAAAAATATCTGGAAATTTGTGACTGGATTCACACGATGGAAGGAGTCAGGCTCTTGAACCCACCAAACCTTTTTCTGAAAGTGGAGAGAAAAGTAGGCACGCTGCCACGCTACCTTCAAAAGTTTCCTGACCAAAACATCAGAAATAACTTTCTTAGACTAAGATTAAATCTGGCCCACACTGGAGAAATTCTGGCTAAAAGAAACCAGGGTGACAAGGCAATAAAGCTTTGCAGCCTCTGCGACCCCCCCAACTTACAATCTTTGAGGCACTTGTTGCTAGAATGTGAGGGTACTTGGACCACAAGACTGCAGTTGCTTGGAAGATTCGTCTCTAGAGAGGAGAGCCTATTACAAGACTCTTTTTGGGATAGATTAATCTCTGGTCAAGAAGTCATGCTTACCACAGCAATCGTAAAGGTCTTGGAAAATTGCATGATCCTAACAAAATACAGCTAAAATACTGCACAGTGGTCTTGCCCTATTAAGATCTGACCAGTCTTGTCTGTTACCTGGGGGGGCTTAATCCTCCATTCTCTCTGCCTCACTTCTTTGCCTTGTTTCTCCCTCCTTTTCCTAATCGATATACAGTATTTGTGTTTTTATTCTTCTTTTTCTATTTTTGTAAAGGTTTTCTTGGTAAAACCAAAAACAAATAAATAATTTAAAAAAAAAGAGTAAGAAAGCCGTTTTTTTTAGCATAATAAAAAAATAAAAATAATATTCTTCAGATTGATGTATTAATTCTATTGATGGGCGAGCAATACAATAATGCTTGAATGGAATGCCGGTTCAACATTTGCAGGAAAAGAGGCACGTTCATTTGATCCTCAATGGAGATGGTTTGCACGTCTAATCTGTCCAAGTCAGTAAATGCTTGACTCGGTTCGAATTTGCTTGACCCAATTCAAGCCCTAGGGTTCTACAACTCGCACCGGGTTAAACGTGTTTTAAAAATTATATTGATTTTTTAGAAAGGATGGGCAGATTGTCAACATTTTTTTTGGGAGCAAGTGATGAGATGCGCTTGCACATCTCATCACTTGTGCCTATTCTCATGCCCTTTTTGCACCCCTTGGCACATTTCATAACATAACATTTCCGTAAATACCCAGGTTTTTCTGCACATTTCAAAAAGCATCCCAAATCCACAAAAGCAATGCTCTTTGAATTGTGCATAAAATAGTTTCATTCACCTCTGACTATTTGTAACAAGTCCAAGGGGATGCACAATGCATGAGAAAGTCACTGCATAATCAAGGAAAAATCTTCAGTTGGACGGACGTTAAGGTGAGAACTTAACACAACAAACCCCATGAAATTCAGCTGAGACCACCTTAACTTCACACCTCCTGTTGTGCAAACTATGACCACAATGGTGATGTTGCAGATTACAGTGGACCCTTATTGTGTCAAAATATAAAGTGGGCATGGCCAAACACTGTTGCCACTGCCCATGGCTGGTTAATGTTGTAATGTAATCAGTGATGTAATAGATGAGGTAATTAGTGACGTCATCCATAATGTCATCAGGAACATTGACTGTGATGTCATCATTGTGGTCAAATTGTGGTTACATCACTAATACCATCATGCACAACGTCACTGATGACATCACTGACGGCATTACTGATGACATCACTGGTGCCATCACTAATATCACGATGACAACAATGAATATTCAAGTGATAGCATCGAACATAAGTTCACTTTTGATACTTGCACATATTTAGACCACTGTTACATTTCTATTTATGTGATTTTAGCATTTTTGAAAAGTTATGATATGATATGATATGATATGACATTTATAGCATGGCTATACAGAAGTGTTTCAAGGCACAACGAGACAAGGGAGGGGAACAAAGGGAGCACCGGACAACGATCTTAACAGGCCAAGTGACATTGAGATTGCGCAAGTGCAGGGGAGAGGGAAGGGGGAAAGTGCCAAGGGAAGGGGAGGATGAGCAATTGAACATTGAAAAACAAGAAGTGCGGCCAGCAGGTGGCAGTGCAGGGGTTACGTGCAGACAAGTGTTAGATAGGTGCAGGTAGGAGGACTGTAAGTTTGCTGATACAGCCCCAAGTGCAGGGTTGCCAGTAGGCAGTGGAGGCGTGCTACTGGGAGGGCAGTAAACATTGCTGTATCAGACAGGAGATCAGCAGGGAAGAGGAAGAGAGAAGGCAGAAGCAAAGAGGGAAGTCTTGAGTTGCTTCTGAAACCCGAGATGGTACTGCTCAAGTTTTCAGAGTGGCAGGCAGTTCATAACAATGTGTACATCATGAGAAATAATCAGCAGCTACACATACATCATATCACAACTTGTCAAGCTTTCATTTGTAATAGTTTGGTAAAAGATGATATCTGAATTATCAGTATTAAGGATTGGGAGGTAGAGGAGAACCACTGCCTCCAGGAGTTGTATCCCATCACCCAGGGCAAGATTAAAGGGATTAGCAGAGTTAAAAGTCAATAGAAGACAGACTGAATCCCACAGCAGTGGCCAAAGCAGGGCACAGCAGTGTCATGGCACGAACTATATAGTCCAGCATAGAGACAGCACTGGCAGTCCAAGGTTAGGGTCTGTGATTGAAGGACCATCAATAAGCCGGAATAAAACTGTGTCCATGTGCAGTAGTTCTACTCTGGCTGGTGATTGGAGAGCTGATGTCACCAGTAATGTCATCATTGATGTCACCAGGATGTCATCTGTGATGTCATCATTGTGGTCATAGGATCCGCAACAGACGGAATAAGGTTATGCTTTAGCTGAATACCAGGAATTGTGTTGCATTAAGTTCTCCCCTTAATGTCTCTGCAACAGAGGTTTTTTCCTTGAATTTCCAAGGTTTGGTTATACCATCATATTTTTTAAACAACTGGCCATTGCCTTTGGCCAAGGCCAGTGTATATTTTAGAACACCACCAGGCCACTTCTGATGGCCTTTATCCATGGCCAGTGGGCACAGCATTTGACCGTGGCCACTGTATATTTCAGAGCACTACCATATCAAAAGCCATAGCATTTGGCCTTGGCCAATGGGCCTGGACTTTTGGCCATGCCCACTGTCCATCTGTGAACACTACCAGACCACTAGCCATGGCCTTTGGAAAAGCGCCAGTGGGTATGGCCTCTGACGCTGCCCACTTTATTTTTTAAATCACAACCAGATGACTAACCATGGCCTTGCACAACGTCCATTGTAGAACGCTACCAGAGCACTACATATGGACTTTGGCCCAGCCCATTGTCCTTTTTAAAACACTACCAGACCACTAGCCATGACCTTAGGTCACTTAATATATTAAAGAACTTGCAACACATCACTCAAAGACGTTCTTCAATCTCAGACTGATTTTTAGCTGTTTTGACACTGGTGTAGTTATGTATAAAAGATGGCAGGCATTTTAAAACACTACCAGACCATTAGTCATGGCCTTCAGTCACGAAGGCCAAGCATTTCACATTCTTGAGAAATTGATTATCTGCATGGAACCTGCTTCTTGTTCTATGTATGTGCATTATCAACCCTAGGTAAAGAACTTAAACAGTTAGTGCATGGTCAAGCTCTACATGCTGTGAGAAACTTGAAGGATCTCATCCATCTAGGGAATCTTCGGTTCAGGTGACCAGGGAAGGGCCATCACTTTTGGATACCAAACTTGGGGGTGGACAAACAAGGGAGGATCACTTGAGTGGAGGGTCCTTGGGAATTGGAGAGAGGGTACCCAATGGTGAGACATGGTATCCCCCTTTTCTGATATTTATCTACCCTCCTCTCCCTTAGACTTTATGGGTTTTGCCAATCTCGTCCCATAATCCCCTATAGTTTTCCATTAAGTACTGAGAAGAAGAAGAGGCATCTAGGAGTGGTGCAGATGTCCTATTATAAACAACACTCTGATACTGAGATGAAGAAGAGTGGTCTGAAGACATGTGTCAATGAAGATCAGGCATTTCACACTAATAGACTCAAGGAGGGTCAGGCAATTGAGGACACCTCATTTCACCTGCATCCTGTTAGTAATAGAGTATAAAAGGTGGAATCCAGAAGCACATAGATGGTGCAGTCGCAGAAGGAAAAGAGAACCAAATAAATGCCATGCTGAGGGGCAAGAAGCTGAGACACCGACACTCTGACGAAGATCCCAAGATTCTTGCCAAGGTGACTCTGCAGGACTAGGAGCCACAGTGAGGGAAGGAATACCACAGACTCTGCTGTATGAAGGCTGTTGTGTGCTGAATGAAGTACCTGGTGAACTGAAAAGTTGGTTTTCCTGCTCAGGGAGAAGCCTCCGTACACAGCTACAGAGACCCGCTAAGCATCGAGAGACACTAGGAGAGCCAGAGTGTTTCCACGGACCTTGAAATTGGTAATGGTCGACGGAAGTAGTGAAAACTACATGTATTGAATACCAAATTGCCTGAAAGGTGCTGCTTAAACCCACACAAGACTGAAGAACAGCTTTTGGGAAATTTATGGTTGTGTGACCTATAATGGGTGGAGCGTGTGCTCTGTCAACTGAACCTAGAGAAGGACGTTTCCTAACACTAACATTTCCAGCATCACGCATCAAATCACAGATAGGGCATGTGGTTGCTGGTTGCATGACCGGTAATTTGTGGACCAGGTGGTCTGATAACTGCGTCTAGACCAAAAACAACTACATATTGGAAAAGCAGCAAAGTGTGTGTCCTGTGTGAAGATAATCAAAGGACGGATTAAACAAACCACATATTCTCGTATGAACTTGTGAACAGAGGAATCAAGTTAACTGTTCAGTGCACATCTTTTGGAAGGGATCCTTGAGAACCACAAACTGGAGAGTGTTGTTCTTGGGTTTTGGAGTCCCAAGATCACAGTGTTGTATGAAATTGATAACATTTGAACTTGGGCAAGGGAAACCAAAGACCTTCTTTTGCTGTGAACTGTGATGCCAGTGAACCTACAGAAGGTAACTTCATAAGGTGATCAAACCTCCTTGAAATAAAGTTACTTTGTAACTATCTTGAACTTGGACACTTATATCTGGTTGAGATCATTTCCCCACTAAATGTTGTTGTAGTTGTGAGGGCAAGCATAGGTTTTGACACAGACAGACGTTTTGTTTGAACTTATAGACACAGAATTCCCTTAGATGTCTTTATGGTGGGCAAATCCCTGCATACCATAGAGTTAGTTAGGTGTTACACCATCCTGATTAATTAATAAAGCTTTGTTTAGAAATATATATCTGTTGTCTATGTCATCTCTCTTGATATCATGCATGTCAGATATGGTGTCAGCTGTGGGATGCAGCTCAACCAAAATAGGTTGGGGAATCCTAAAGTTTGAGAAGTTGAGTGACAGAGCTTTGGATCCTACTGTAGCCACAAAATGATCCATAGGATTCAACATGTGTAGCAGCAGACAGGAGATCATTCCTTCAGTGGAAAGAAAACAGATGCCTAGAGATTTAGTCCTAATACCACCCCCTGGGACTTATATTCGATTGGCACCCAAGTCCAAACTCACCTGGAAATTCGGGATTGATGTCCTGATGGGGGTAACTGACCCAGATTTCAGAGGAGTTATTAAAGTGATACTGCAGAATCCTTGGAAGGAGATCTTTCAGATTCAACAAGGGGATAACATCATTCAAGGGATACTCGAAAAGGTAACCCTTCACACTTTTGAAGAAGAGAGTGCGAAAGGGGAGCCAGAGAGATAGTCTAGGATTCAGAAAGGCATATGAAGCCCCTAAAACGTCCTCCTCCTCCTCCAAGGTTCAGGAAAAAGAACTCAATACCCTTCCTGACTTGGCCTTTGCTCAGAGAAATGACCCTTTGTTATCTGAGGCCTTCCTTCAGGCAGTACCAGAACCTGAAGGCAGAGGAAAAGTCAGACCTTTCTTTTTTAAAGACAGGAACGGTTATATAGGGGAGATGTAACCGTAGATGGGGTGATGAAAACACAGCTGGTTATTCCCAGGAGTAAAAGAAAGTAGTTCTTGAAATAGCTCATTCCCACTTAACAGGAGGGCATCTAGGACATGCAAAAACTCAAGCACACTCAAGAATATCAACAGTTCTTTGAGATCTATAAAGTCAAGAAAAAAACATCCCAGACGAGACCTGTGATACAAAAACACAAATATGATCCTGAGGTAGCTCCCAGAAAGAGAGAGGTAAGAAAAATTATAAGGAAAATACGAGCCACAAACCCAGAGGACCTAATGGTGCAGATAAAAAAGGAAAAAAACAAGTATAACAACTGGTGCAAAAATCGCAAGGCAACCATGGAACAACGGGACGCGGAAGCAATGCTGAAGGCTCTAAACCGAAAGAACACAAGAGGCTTTTGGGACATTATTAATGATACAAAGAACTCTGATAAAGCACTACTATCAAGTACAGTTCTGGAAAAGGACTGGGAAAATCACTTCATAGTACTATTTAAAAGAAGAAAAACCTTGAGCCCGACAAAGGTGGAGACAAGTCAGCAGTGGGAAATCGAAATGGAGAGAGACGATATACGAACTACCATCAGGAAATGTAACGCCTCTCGCGCTGCGGGTCCAGACGGTTTGTCGAACGCAGACCTTAAGGCAAACAGCGAAGAATGGTCAGACTTTTGTCATACACTCTTCACTGCCATAAAAAAGGAAGGGAAAATACCTGAGACTTGGAAATCTGGGATTATTGTCCCGATCTGCAAGAAAGGTATTCGCTCAGACCCGGCAAACTATCGTCCAATTGCCTTACTGGATGTAGTGAGGAAAGTGTTCGCCTCGATGCTGCTAGCCCAATTGACCACGTGGATCCAGGATAAGAAAATATACGACGAACGCCAGTCGGGCTTTGTTAAAGGTGTAGGTTGTGGGGCAAACCTACTCATTCTGAACCTGTTAAAAATCGACATCATTAGAACAGGACGAAAAATATATCTGGCGTTTATTGACATGGCGAATGCCTTTGATGGCGTGGATAGAGAAAGAAAGAGGGTATAATGAGAGTCTCATCCACGCTATCCGCGAGCTGTATTCTGACACCTATATTCAGGTGAGATTAGGTTGTGAGGGAAACCTAACCAACCCCATACCAACGGAGAGAGGTGTGAAGCAAGGATGCCCGTTAGGGGCCACCTTGTTCAACTTCTACATATCCGAAGTAGGAATAGCTCTGGCAGATGTTGTGTCATTTCCACCACAGATAAATAGAGTGCCAATAAACCATATTTTGTATGCAGCTGATATGGTGATCCTAGATCAGACTCCTATTGGTCTCCAAAGAAAACTTTCAGCTTTCAAAATCTTCACAGAGGGTCTAGGCCTTGACATCAATGTGGCCAAATCGGAGATCTTAATATTAGGAAACCAAAGAGGTAGATCTGCAAGTAAAAAAAACAACAACGTGGTCCATAGTTTCAAATAAATTAAACCAGGTACCACATACAAGATATCTAGGGATCACGATCAACTCTAGCATCAACGATACCCCAATTGTAAAAAAACTCCTGAATAGCTGTAAATTACTAAAAGCTCAAGGTACCATCTTACAGCAAAGATACAGCAAATTTTCCTATGAGCCGATAAGGAGATTTTATCAAGGTAAAGTGACTCCAATTCTCGTCTATGGCGATGAGAACATGTTCGGTTGTGATTATAAAGTTTGGGCCCGATGTGAAAGTCTCTTTTGGAAAAAGATTCTTCAGATCCCCTTAAGTACACCTACAGCTTGTGTATTGTATGAGGTTAGAGTCTCTACCCTTAATTCAAGAATCAACTGGAATAAGCTGGCGTTATTCAGGAAGACACACGTGGAGGCAAACCTCCCATCTGTAAAATTCTTGTCGAAAG
Source organism: Ambystoma mexicanum (assembly GCF_040938575.1). Classification (NCBI taxonomy): domain Eukaryota; kingdom Metazoa; phylum Chordata; class Amphibia; order Caudata; family Ambystomatidae; genus Ambystoma; species Ambystoma mexicanum. The sequence goes on from NC_090937.1 coordinate 108,175,314, forward strand.
AAAAAGGACATGAAAAATAGGCTTTGCATCTTTGGAAACATCAGTGCAGAGAGATACTAGCACAACTGGGCACAGACGAAAAAACTTTGTGGTGGAATCCAGATCTGGTTAAGAGGAAACTGCTCGACTGGTACTGGATTGAAATCAATGACAAAAGGTCATCACAAAAAGCTATGCAGAATACTCCTCCAGAAGCGAAAAGACGCAATACGCTTCCGTCCTATCTAACATTGTCACCCTGTAAACGCCTAAGAAGGCTATACCTGAAATTTCATCTGAACATCTACGAAACCAAGGAAGTCTTAATCCATCGCAGGAAGATTCCTATGGACAATTCGAAATGCAGGTTCTGTGCAATTGAAACAGAAGATCTAAAACATCTGGTCTTGCGGTGCACCAAATTTAAAGTCCAACGTGAAAAATGCCTCGGAAAGGAGAGAAGCAGAGTTCAAACATATGATCTAGAGGAATGGTGGAAGTACCTTCATATTGGTGAGAGCCGATTACTGTTGATTGCAACGATGAGATCCCTCGACCAAATGCAAATACGAATAGAGGTGACAACACCGTATGGGGAGAATGAGTGACCCCAATAGATGCTACATTCAGTAAGCCAGAGAAGACACGTTCAGCAAACAACTAAGACTGTAATCAAGGAAAGTGTGCCAAAGAACTTTCTTAATGGCCATAAGACAGGAACTAAATGAGATGAGTCAAGTGCAAGTTCACTACCAATCAGTTGCTTTTTAGTTATTTGAGTGTTTTTCTTTTTTCTTTTTCTGTCACTGCGGAAATTTGGAACTAAGATTTGTAAAAGTAAAAGTTTTCAAAAAGTTTGTAAAAACTGAATGAAAAAAAAAAAAAACTCAAGCACAAGTCAATACAAAATGTTACCGGCTAGGAATTCATTCAGATATTAAGAACTTCGTCCAAGCATGTGATATCTGTAAAAACAAAAGTATTTATATACCACCATATACCACACTCCATTGAATCCATTGCCCATTATAGAGATCCCATTTTCAAGAATTGGGATGGATATTGTAGGTCCCCTTGAAGCTTAAAAGTTAGATACCAAATACATTTTAGTGATTGTAGACTATACAACTCAGTATCCAGAGACTTTCTCAGAGCTAAAACCACCCAATAAATCTTAAAACATCCACTCCCCTTCTTTTCTCAAGTTGGGTTTCCTAAAGAGATAGTAACAAACTAGGGCTCTAGCTTCATGAGTAAACATATTGGTGATGTTAAGGAGTTGTTACACATCACCACACTGTGAACATCCATCTATCATCCTCAGATGAATGGCCTTGTAGAAAGGTTTAATAAAACTCTTAAAACCACACTACGAAAGTTGGTCGATCAGGATGTGAAAAACTGGGACCAAATGATTCCATGGGCATGATCCATAACTCGGAAAACACATCAGGCTTCTTCTGGGTTTCCCCTTATGAATTTCTTTATGGGAGGCAGCCCCTAGATGTATTGGATGTGCTTAGGGAAACATGGGAAGAGACAGAGGAAGCCTCTCTACCAATTTCTGAAACTGCAGCCAGGTTCAAAGAACATATGGCAGCAGTCTGATCATTTGCAAAATACCATACGGTTAAAGCCCAAGAACAACAGCAGACTTCTTACAATTAGAAAGTCTCATTACAGTCCTTATCCATTGTACAGAAAGTACTGGAGTTGTTACCTACATCTGACAAGAAACTAGTCTCTATATGGTATGGACCCTATGAGGGAGTTGAACAAGTGGGACCCAGTAATTACACGATCTTACAACCAGACCAGCGACAGAAAACAAAGGTTTATCATATCAATCTTTTAAAAGAATGGGAAGAAAACCCTGCTGAATCTAATGCCACCATATTATCCTGGTCAGTGCATAGTGAAGTAGAAAAAAGTGCTCTAATGACCCCTGATCTCACAAATAATTAAAACATATTTTAGATTTAATAGAACAATTCCTAGATGTGTTCCGAGAGGAGCCTGGGATGGTCAATATCATATATCACCATATTCACAATCCAGCAGGCAAGGTGGTACATTTGAGACCATATAGGTTGCCAGAAGCACACAAAGAGATTACTATTAAAGAGGTAGAACAGATGTTGAAGGCAAATATCATTGAACCTTACCTTTGACTGGTCCATGGTCATCCACCATTGTGTTGGTGGCACAATCTGATGGTAGTTGGAGGTTCTTTATAGATTTTAGGAAGGTAAATACCACTTCTGCCTTTGACACCTACCCAATGCCATGCATTGATGATTTGATAGATAAACTAGGCAATGCTGTCTATTTACCAATAGTTCTTACCAAGGGCAATTGGCAGGTTCCACTGTTTGGACCTGACTAGGAAAATACAGATTTTGCCACTCCCATAGGACTGTTTCATTTTAAGGTTTTACCATTTGGTCTTCATGGAGCTCCAGTGACATTTCAGAGGCTAATGGATAAAATCCTGCAACTGTATCCTGACTTTTGCGGGGCATATATCAATGATATTATGATTCATAGACACACATGGGAGGATGATCTATTTCGTCTGTACATCGTTAAGGAAGGCTGGATTAACACCCAACCTTAAGAAATGTAACCTAGCTCAATCAGCTCTTAAGTACCTGGGGTTCTTTGTAGGTAATGGTAGTGTCCAACCCCAACAGGAAAAATTTCAAGCAGTCCTTTAAACTCCCATACCAAAGACCAAGAAAGATCTAAGAGTCTTTTTACGGCTAATAGGCTATTATAGGCAGTTAATTCCAATGTTCTCTAGTAAAACTGCAAAATTGACCGATAAACTGAAAAATGTCGATCAGGCTTGTCACACTAATAGACTCAAGGAGGGTCAGGCAATTGAGGATACCTCATTTCACCTCAGGCTGTTTGTAATAGAGAAGTGTATAAAAGGTGGAATCCAGAAGCACATAGGTGGTGCAGTCGCAGAAGGGAAAGAAAACCAAAGAGTTGCTGTGCTGAGGAGTGAGAAGTAAAGATGTCAACAAAGATCCTGAGAGTCTTGCTGAGGTGACTGTGAAGGATTGGGAGCCTATGTGATGGAAGGTATACAACAGGCGCTGCTAGGGAGCAGAGGCAGATCCAAGCATGAAAGCTAGCATATGCTGAATGAAGTACCCAGCAAACTGGCACGTTGGTTTTACCGGTTGGGGAGAAGTCGCTGAACGGAGCGACAAAGATCCAGTAAGTATCGAGAATAACTAGGAACACCGTAGTGTATCCAGGGACCTTGGAATTGGTAAAGGGCCATGGAAGCAGTGAAAACTACATTTATTGAATACTGAACAGCATTAAAGGTGCTGCTTAAGCCCACAATCGCTTTGGTGAAATGTGTGGTTGCTCGACCTGTGTTCAGTGGACCGTGTGGTCTGACAACTATGCCTATACCAGGAAGTTTCCAAACACTAACATTTCCAACATCAAATGTAAAATCACAGACAAGGCATGTGGCTGCTGGTTGCGTGACCTGTAATGGGTGGACGGACTGGTTGGTTTACGGTGCTGAGACCAGAAACCTCTACATATTGGAAAAGAAACAACAAAGTGTGTGTCCTGGGTGAAGCTAGGTGCTTTAAAGTAAGGCGAGATGCATTTGAGGCCCTATGATGGGCCAGGATGGAGGGAGGTCGGTGAGAGGGACGCCTTTCCATTTAACTTGGCCTTAGGTCAGTATAAATAAATATAGGTTAACTGCATAGTATAGTATAAGGTGTAAATCAGGATCACGGTTCAGCATAGATATTAGTAATCATAGGTAGAAGGGAAGTTCTGGGGCACTCTAACCTTCGCACCCACATCTCACTCACTCCCTCTGCATCATCTGGCTCTAAGGTCTTGACTCTTGTTTTGAACTATAATTTATCCCTCCCAGCACCTCAAAGTACAAATCACATGATTGTCACTTTGCAGATATGCACTTTCCATCCTCTTTGACCGTTTCAGAACTTGTTTCTTTGGGGTTGATGGTCAAAGGGGCTCCTGATGCCATCATAATTCAGGGATCCTAAGGTTTAGTCAGTTATATGGGCTATAATTCATGGTCACCTGGGTGTGAGTTGGGTCATGCTTTGGCCAGAGTAAGATAACATTCACCCCAGGTGCCGGTCTGTAATCACGGCCTTGTAAGGCACATATTTCCTGGGTGAGAAACACATCTTTGCAACACTTTTTAGAACAATGAATAGATGTTGTGGTGATTGGGGGTGTGAACTGCCCTTCTGGGCAGGAGGATTGGGGATGCCCTGCCCCTGGCCAGGACAGGACTCACATAACAAGAGCATTCTGGATCACATGTCCACATTTTTAGTAGAAAATATAAGGGGAAGCAGCAAATTCTGGATCATTGGAGCATGCTTGAAGACACAGAAGATCAAGGGGGTGGAGTGGAGGTGCAGAGGCAGAAAGATGGGAGGTGTAGAAAGGAAGAAGGAGAAGGTGGGGCATGAGGGGAGAGTATGGGTTTATATCCCATGACAACATATCCCGCGGATAGGTATACAAATCCAAGTTATGTACCCGCTGCGATAGGGACCCTTTCTGCTGTGGAAGGGTCTCCTGCAGTGCCAGGAACATCACAAGCTACCACTCCACCCACCTCCGTACACTCACACGCCTAAAGTACCGGCATCAGTGGGTTACAGGATTAGGGAGTTTGAGGATAGGTTGACAGGATTACTAGCAGAACTGGAAAGGATACAGACATCCCCAGGAACAGTGATGGATATAGGGACATCAAGAGAAAGGGCAGGAGAATGGAAATCCGGGGAAATACTGCTCAAGATGGATACTGAGGGAATAAGACATGTAGGGGTTGAGAAAGAAAAAAACCTGGGTGCGTGGGTCATCTTGGGATAGGAGAATATGGTGATGGGAGAGAATGTGGAGGAAGAGGGTGATGATACATTTACTGAGGATCCAAGTGAAGGAGAAGAAGGGGGTGAAGAGGCGGCTGAAAATACCCCCACAAGTAGAAGGTCCATGGTCGGGGGCAGGTTGAGGAACAGGGCTGGACGGATGGCAGTAGTAAAGAGAAGAGGAGTTGTGCGGAAGGGTGTGGGAAGTAGAGTAAAAATGCAGATGACCCTTATACATAAGGCGGCGGGGAGGATCCAGTATGTGCCCTAGGCCCAAATGGACTCGAATAATTTAATTAAGGTACTCCGACAGATTACAGCGGGGGCAAGTAAGTGGATACATGAATTCAAAAAGCAAACAGCAGGCGTGCCCCTGGCAATAGGGGGCCTTATAAGCTTGATGGTTGCTGTAATTTGGTACCAGGCTGGGAATGTGTGGGTTAAGGCTGAATACCAGGGAGTAACTTTGGGAAGTGATGCACATGATGGAGCATCATTCAATGAAGTCAGAGCAATGGTATTGTACGCATTATGGAGGGACTTACCAGATACCCCTGATTTACAGTCCTTAATGCATTATACTATAGGGGATGATGAGGACCCAGTCAGATTTGTCATTAAAATGCAACAGAAGTGGAGAGCTGTGATGGGAGGGCTTACATTTTTTCGTGAAGAGGGGTTTGTCGAAGGAAGTATACAAGGCGTTCGATAAAATTGTGGGTATTTAGGCAAAGTGGTGGTCGGAAATACATAGTATAATAGCGCATCATTGTAAAAAAATCAAGGAGAGGGAAAAGGACACAGCCCAAAGACGCCAGGGAGAACAAGCAAAATTGGTGAAAAAAAGTTGGCAAAAGTTGCAGTCCGGGTACCTGTATCGACACCGATACAGGGGGAAGGAACAAAGAGTACTCAACAAATGGCGAGTGCCACTATTGTGGCGCTCTGAGCTGAAGCAGGACAAGGACATTGGGCAGGGAGCAACAGTAACCCAGCCCACCGTAGCAGCAAGGGGGGGCCACAACGAGAAAGAGGGGAATTTCGAGGAGCAAGAGGAAAAGGGTTTGGACAGTTTCAATGTTGGAACTGTTTAAGGTGGTGGCATTTCACAAGGGAATGTTGGAGTAGTTCTTTAGTGGGGTATAAATATGGGCCCCAGCAGCAGGGTCCCAAAAGCCCCAAGGACTAGGGTACCCACAAAAGGGTCAAGGGTATCAGAATCAAGAACATTGACAGGGGCAACGCCAAACTTACAATCAGCTGCCCCAAGCACCGTACACACAAGTGTGGCACCCGCCACAACAACAGCAGGGTGGTGCTACCCTGGTGACCAAGGTACCACAAGGGACTGCCAATTGCTTTTGGGGAGCAGCAGTGGTACAAGGTAGCCTGTTTTTGTTCTCTTGGACAAACACATATCCTGATTAGGACAGCCCACAGAGAGCACTTGCGTGTCCGGTCTTGTCGACGACTTCCCACCCCGAAAAAGAACCTTTGGTTGGGGCGGAGATAGGAAATAAGCAGTTCATATTCATGGTGGACCCTGGTACAACTAAATCATGTATCATGGAGTGAAACTTTCCACTATCACGAAAATGATATATGAACATGGATTCTCTGGGGCTTTTTGCAAGCTTCCATCCACTGAGAAGTTGAATGTAAAAGTGGGATGGAGGTAGTATGGGCACCCTTACTATATTCCGTGAGTTCCACTGTCAATCTACTGGGTAACAACCGGCTCAGAAAGTTAAACATGACTATATTGTTTACCAATCATGGTGTAGCATATTCCACGTCTGGAATGTGCGCTGTAAGGGCAATGCAGATAATGCACACCATGGCAAGGTAAATGGTGGTACTTGGGATTCCCGTAGACCCGGACATGTTTATTTATGGTATGACAGTGCTTGTGGAGGCGGTGCCCTAGATTGCCAAACAGTGTTGGCGAGTGCCCACTGATTTCATCTTCCGTCCAGCGGTGTCACCTCAGGTGGTGGCAGGAACAATAGTATCGCTGGACTTACAGGGATTGGTGGTGTCGGACAAGAGGGTTGTTCTATTGGGAGTGGACAGGGATGGGTGTGATTGGCTCACAGTGCTCTGTGTGGACCCGAAACTGCAGCTAAAGAAGATGACAGATGGCAAATTGTTTGAGAATAACGACGAAGAAGGAGAAATAATCCTGGGGATTTACATCCCATGTGACATAATGATACAGTATTGAAGAGTGCAGCATCCCTTATTGGCAGCATTAATTCCATTTACCTCTTTTGATAAAGATTTACAGCACATGCCTTCACAGTTGTGGACTACAAATCCACATGATGTAGGATTATTGAAAGATGTAACACGTGTGCATACAACATTTAAGCCAGGTGTGGTGCTGCCCAGAGTAAAGCAATATCCACTATCAAGAGAGGCAGAGAAGGGGAATTAGCAAAACAATACAGGCCCTGTTGGGCATGGGGATAAGTGTGCCATCTACGTCCCTGTGTAATACAACAATATATCCTGTGAAAAAATCAACTTGGGCATTTGGAGAATGATTCAGGACTTGCTCCACCTAAATGGCTAAATGATGTGGTGCAGAAAGAATTTACAGTTGTTCTGAATCCTGCAGCGATTCTAAGCAGCATCGCAAATGAAGCCACGTATTTCACTGTAGTGGATTTGAAAAATGCATTTTTCTCAATTCCACTTCATCTCAGTCGAGGTACCTTATAGCATTTACACAGGGCCAAATGCGGTTTGAACGCACTAGATTAACCCAGGGGTACTGCGAGAGCTTCAGCATATTTAACAGAATACTGCATGCCGATCTTGGAAATATTCAGGTGCCCAGCACAATTATTCAGTACATGGATGATATGCTAGTGTGTACTGACAGTGAACAGCACTGCCAAATGGACTCTGTTGCACTCTTGCAATTGTTGACCTACATGGTGTACAAGGTCAACAAGGCCTAATTGCAATATTTCCAACAGGATCTAATGTATCTGGGGCAGTTCATATTGGCAGAAGGTAAGAGAAAACAACCTTACAGGGCAGAGTCTGTACTCACCACCCCAAGACCTGCCTCACTTAATGAGATACAGACGTTTCTGCACCTGTGCAATTATTTTAGGGCTTGGATCGTAGGCTACGTGTCATACATGAGACCACTTCTATGGACCCTTAGGGAAGCAGAACATACAAGGGACCACAAGTTGCATTGGATGGTTGAAATGGTCAGACAATTTGATGACTTAAAGGAAGTGATTAGTTCAGCACCAGTACTGGCCACTCCGGATTATACACAGGAATTGTATTTATTCTTGCATTCTGACAGCAGTGTTGACGCAAAAAATTACTGTCGGCCACAACCCATAGGCATATTATAGTGGCACTCTGGATGTAGCAATGCAAGGACAGTTCACGTGCAAACAAGCTTTAGCAGTTGCTGCCTTTGCAATAGAGAAAAGCCCTAGGATTGTAATGGGGTGTTCAGTAACGTTGTATGTGGAACATTCCTTGTTTGCTATTCTAGAAAGGTCAAGTCATCAGCATGTGAGATCATCATCTCTAAATCACATATTCATGTGGTTCGGTGTAAAACAGTGAATCCTGCCACCTTTTTACCAGACATGCCTACTAGAGAAAACTTAACGGCGCATGACTGTGCCACCAATGAGGGCGAGAAGGATGACACTCCTAAAGCAAGGGACTGTGCCTTGACAAAAGGTGTGGCACTTTTAGTTGATGGGTCATGCACAATTGGTCAGGTGGATGGGCAGAGACGGACAGGGGCTGCAGTGGTAAGACTTAAGGAAGGGGAGTACAAGATAGTGGTCAAGAAACAGTTGCCCACGCATTATTCTGCACAAGCGGCAGATCTTGTGGCACTCACCGTAGCACAGAGAGTGTCACAATATATTCTGACTCGGCGTACATTACAATAGTACACGCCAGTCTATCTCACTGGAAGATGAGGGGGTTCCAGAGGGTGGATGGAATCGCAGTGCAGCATGCAGAACTGCTGGAAATACTGATAGTAGCGTCAGCAGAGCTATGCATTGCAGAGGTCGATAAGTGAGCAGCCCACACTAACTGGACAGATAACATTTCAACGGGGAATTCAGCCACTGAAGTGGCAGCCAAAATTGTGGCGCATCTGCCAGATGAAATACTGACTGCATACATTGTGACTGCCTCACCCACAAGTGAACGTTCAGTACCTTATACAGCATTGCCTATCTACCAGATTATCGAGCTACAAGGAAGGGTACCTAAAAGGGAGAAAGCATTGTGGTTACGGAGAGGTTGCAAGCAATCTCCAACAGACCTGTTATGGAGGTAGGATATCTCTGGGAAGAAGGTGATATCCAAGGAGCTGTTAGCAGCAGCATTCAAACAGTTACATTATGCATCCCTCAGTTCAAAGCAGCACATAGCTGCAGACATACAAGAGGACTGGTTCATACCAAACATCCAGGAAACCATTACAGAAATTGCCATACAGTGCACCACATGTCAACGTTTTAGTACAGGGATGACACTACAGATGTTACAGAGCCCTCCCTCCTTCACCATATTACTGCAGGAGCAGCTATCTCATGTTCACTGTGCTTCACCTGACCCCCTGCAACACATGCTTATCGCTGTGCTATACCCAACCTCCATCAACAAACCAGTCACCTGTGTTGCTGATGACAAGGCGCCACAGACGAGATTGCCCATTTCACCAATATTCTGCTAAATGTGAGCCCGAACCGCACGCATGCTTTTCGTGCATTCAGCAAATCAGCCTGGCCCTAAACTGGCCGGCGCAACACCAGCATTGAGCACAGAACGAGGCTGTGTACATGTTGCCTAGCAACTGCTGTGCTTATTTGCCCAATAGAATCTGTCGGCGGTCGGAAGTCAGCCAACGACTAAGGCCCTAGAAAAAGGTGCTGCCCCAAGCCTGTCAGAGCCTGGAGGACCCGAGGACTGTCCTATACATTTTGCCCCTGTCAAACCCATTTACTCTACATCCAGCTATTGCCCATGACAGGCACGTGTACCTCCTTCCGCAAACCATCTAATACAATGGTGGGACACTGATCCCTTGGGCGTTTAAGACATCCTGTGGACATTATAACCCTGTGGTAAGACTGCTCCTATCTCAGAAGAGTGACACCCCTTTCGAGCAATCTGTGTGCTCTTCCCCTTGCTACTACAGTGTCTCTCCAACTGGAGGCTACTACCCCCGAGACTGCGTGGTCTAGAGCTCTGTTTCCTCTGCATACGTTCCACCCCAAACTTAGTGTGCATACTCCTTACCACTGCTTGCTACTTTACAGCAGCATTCCCATCGTTCCCATCAGCATATACTCACCGTTGCCTTAAGCTAATCTGTTTATACTGTAGGGTGTCCTGACCCACGTTTAAGCTACCCTGCTACAACATTTGGTGCTGTGGGCTTAGGAAATTCAAGATGGCGGAAAACCCACATGTGCGCCGAAATCCAGGAAAGCTGCGCAGTTGTGCGCACACCAAAATGGTTACCTAACTTGCCACCCACCAGGGTAAAGAAAGGTCTTTGTTAACAAAATCCACTTTTACTGATGTCAAAAAGTTGCTGAAATCGTGACTCATTGGACCACTTTAAAGATTCAACCCTTTTTGTGGGGTTCCACATAACCATCTTACTGTAAGGAGCCCCATCAAAACAATGTTAAGCAAGGATTTACTACCATGTAAGAACCATTCCTGTTTAGAATGCATTAATCCAAGAAAATCCCAAAAATGGGTGCAGTACCAGTACTCACCACTATCCAAAAGCTGGCGTTTTAAAACCCACTGTGTGTTTTTCTGAAGGCAAGCAAAATGCCTATTTCAAACCTTGCAACATGTGCAAAATATTCACTGAACACCAGCAGACATTTGGCAGAATGGAGTTTTGTGTGCCTACAAAATCTGGGAAATGAAGAGCCCAAAAACAATGCTTATAACAAAAATGCTATGGAGTCAGCAGCTTAAGCCTAACTGCAACTGGATTTAAAACCACCAAAATCGAAAATGTTAAATTAAATGAGTGACCTATGTTTGGTGTCACATGCCTTTGTAACTGTTGAAATGTCATAGTTTTGCACTTAGAATCAGCATTCTAGCTGCATGTGTAAAATTACAAGTTATTTTAAAAGCAACAAAAAGTTAGCTGAAGGTCTGGCTTAAGGAACTTGATTTTGCCTAGCAACGGATCCCATCAGGAGTGAAACTTGAGTCACAACTATGTTCCCAGGCCAATGTTCCTTTTGCTGCCCCCACTGAGGATATGCCATCTATCTGATAATTGAATTTCCTGTGCTCTGCCAGAGCGTGAACAAAGCCCTCTCCACTCAGGCAAAGGTTTTTATTACAGACGTCGTAAAAAGTGGCTTCCTCCTGGAGAAGCTGGGAGGGGCACTGCCTGTGAGAAGCAAGCTGGCTTGGCAGAAACTGGAAAGACTGGTTTCTGTACCATGTGACCTGAAAAGACACACCCCTGCAGCAAGGATATGGTTTTATAAAAAGGGGGATAATTCATAGTGCGGACATGTGAAAATTTTATAAATGATACCATAATTCTTGTGATTTTTCTGCCCACAGTTTAAGACGTGGTAGGAACCGGTGGTATGTTCAGGGGGGTTTTAGCGGAAAAGTGGATATTACTCTAAATGTGTGCATGTTAAAAATCTGAAACTTCATCAGTTAATGTCCCTACCCCCTGCACACATGTATGTAAAGTTGGGTCCATGTCGGAAATTGAAAAAGCAGTTAAAAAGTCAATTATGTACACTCTTTGAATGCAAGCTCCGAGAATGAGCAGATTTGGACATAGACATGGCTAAATTCAGCCACACCATGTATATGTAATTTCAAACAACTGTGTAACTCTGAAGTATGGATTTTGATCATATATATATTTGGGTGCACAGATGATAAGGGAGGTTGTTTCAAGAGATCATAAAATGACATCAATCTGACTCACAGTTCAGTTTGCCAATCAAGCGGAGGAATGGAAGCCTGACCAATGACGAATGAGAGGGGCAAGTCTAGTGATGCAACACACACACCCATTCTCAAGAAACAGATAAAAGCATAGAGTCAGGACACATAGAGACATTCAATTTCATCTGCCGCTGGAAGCCCTGCCGGAAAAATCCATACTTACCTCCATCAAACTCCAGAAAGCCAAACTAGAGACTTCAATCTATCCAGAGCAGAGACCAGACCAGAGAGAAAGCAGTGCTGTGCCTAGCAGAGACCAGACCAGAGAGAAAGCAGTGCTGTGCCTAGCCGAGACCAGACCAGGCGCTGTGAGCAGAATCCGGAAAGACCTGACCAGACTGAAGATCGTGACCAAGTCGCTTTCCTGTTCAAAATCTCTTGTGAGTACTTAGCAAAACTCAGAACACATCTCTTAGTTTAAATTCATCTAATTCAATCTATTTAACCTAAGTAGAACTGCCTCCTATCTGTCACCTGTCATTTCTAGTAAAATTTGTCATTTTGAAAAAGTGTGCGTTTAAAATTTACAAAACCAAAAACGACCTTTACTAAATTACTCATATCTCCGCAACCGTTTGGGCTAGAGACTTGCAATAACTTTCATTTGGAAGCTGAGATCCCAGGCTTTCCTAGGACCCCAAATCGGTAGAGATAGTCCTTGCGGTTCCTTTGTAATAGCGCTCGGCGCATCCGCGAATTTTGCCGCGATTTGCAATTTCTTCACATGTAAAAAAACTGCTGCTGCCTGATTTCATTTGCCAGAAATTCGTTTAACCTGCTAACTATCCCTGCATCATTGCTAGTGTGAGCCTGGACTAATGTTAACTAGATACCACTCATCCTGAACCTCTAAAAGGGAATTAAGAGCGTTTCCAGCATATTTCTCATTCATTGCTAGCACCTATCAAAGCATTTGGGCCTGTGTTTTCAAAACTCCTATCTGTGTTTTAAACTTCTGTTGTCTAAGCTTGGGGGGATTGAACTGAATTACATTGAATTGCATTTCTGAGAATTGTGTGCCTTCCATTTCCTTGCATTGCATAAAGAGGGGGGGAGTGAATAGCCAGAGAAAAGTGATTACATTGTTTGGTTGGAATCATATTGCGTATTTTCTGTACTGCATTCATTGAATATTGCATCCACCTGAGCCTACATAAAGCATCCTCTACCACATTATACTTTTGTTCCTATTTACCAGTGTGCTACCTTATCCATTTCATGTCAACTCATTAGTGATTAAAGAAGTGTGCTAGTGCCAGATTCTCCGTTGTTAATATTTACCATATCAGATTAAGTGTGATATTCAATTATTAATTTATTAAAAAGTGTGATATATATTTTAATTTATCAAATAAACCTTTTAGACTTGCAAAACAGAATTACTTCTTGGCTCAGTGGGGTCAGGGGGATTCCAAGAGAGGGGTGTTATACAAGGGTAGTCATCCAGAAAGCATGAACTGGACCTAAAGATATATCAATAAGGGTTTTCATTCAGTATTCTAGACTAGGCGTTAACTTGGCTGTAGTGCTGAATTGAATCCTCTTACAAAGTGGGGGCTCGAGCCGAGACGTTGGGTTAGATTTACCAGTTGTGCAGCTTAATACAGTGTGCTAACTGACGGGATACATACACCCGGTCGGATCACCACGCTGCATTACGCTGTGAAGCATTCCTCAAAAGGGACACTCCAAGAAAAGTTCTGTTCTGCAAAAAAATAAAATACTAACTTCTGTAAGTCAGGACAGAGACCAATCTCTAGAATGACGACCTTAGTAGACATGAAAATAGCCAGAGAGCACCTCTTGCATAAGCTATTTGTGAGAGGTGAATGGACCGAACAGGGCCAGGATGTGTGGTTGCAGGCCATCACACAACAGGTCACTGAAACAGGGTCAGATATATATAGAGATCAGGGTCCCTTACATGTGGCCCTTAGTGAACTATATATGGCTCCTAAAGCCAAAGAGGAACACAATAAGATCGCCAGGATAGCAGCATACCTGTACCTATATATGGGAGACATGCAGGATAGATGTGCTGAAAGCCAAAATCTGGCAAATAGGCAACAGATGGCATTACAGAAGGTCCAATCTGATCTGGACTCTTCTGAGCAGAGGCTGCAGAGGAGCCAGGAGTCAGAAAATGACAGCAGACTGTACATTACTAAAATAAAGGAGGATATGGATGTGCTGCAAAAGGAAAAGTCAGAACAGGATACTAGATTTCTGGCCCTGCAGAAGGAGCACCAAGACAGTTTGGACTCCTTACTGCAGAGCCAGAAAAAGCTGGAGCAACAGATCAATTTCAACAGGGCATGCACAGAGCAGGTAGCCACCCTGCAAATCCAACTAGACAGAGAGAAAGAGGAGAGCAATAAACTGATCCTGAAAGACCTGGATACCCAGGCAGAGTTTGATCAGGAGCGCCAGAAAGCTGGTGCCTTCCAAAGGCAAAGGGACGACCTGGCGGCACAAATGCAGGCTCTTAGTCAGGAAAGAGACGCCTTAGGCCAGGAAGTCTGCCATTTAAAAAGGAAAATGGAAGAAAATCACCTGGCCCACCAGGGACTGGGTGACCTCCAAAAAGAAAACCAGAACTTGCTAGAGCACACCAGGAGGGTGGAGGATGCTCTAGCAAGAAAGGAGCAGGCCAATAGGGACACAGCTCAGGAGGTAACCCTCCTGCAGCAAAGACTGGCCCAGTTCTCCAGGACCAACCAGGAAGCACAGAGGGAAAATGAGGCCCTCTGTCAACACAATGATAGGCTCCAACAGCAGGTAGCGATGCAGGAGAGACTGATAGAGTCGAGTAAGGCCTTAACTGAGGAACTGAAGGCACAAATGCAGGCTCTTGCATTGCAACAGGGAGCAGGGGCGGATAGAGATGAGGTTCGCTGGGAAATGGAAACTCCGGAGCATAACCTCAGGAGCCCTAGTACCAGAGGCCCTCATACCTCTCAGTCCCTGGACTCTGCCACCCCCATGTCCCCTGGCGCACATGAGCACAGGGCCACAGGGATGGCAGATTACTATCCAGCCAGAAGCATGGGGCTCATAGGCCAGTACCATCCAGGAATGGAGGGGTGGGCATCCGGGTATGGGCACCCAAGTACAATACAGTTCAGTGGGGAACCCCAGGAGAGTAGGCCCATTAAGGGCATCCTGAAAACCTCTGCCCAGTTAGGTCAGTGGAGGGGGTACCCATCAAATCCTGACAGCAAGGAGGAATCTGAAAACTCCTCTGAACTGCGCAGGACACAGGAGACCAGGTCCCCACATTCTGCCAGCCATTCCCAGGCTCGCAGAATCCGGGAAAACCTGGAAGAACAGACGGGAACCTCTGGGAGCAGTGCCTCTGAGTCCGACGAAGAATGGACAAGGGTTACCCGAACCAAAAAGGCCAATAAGGCAAAAAGGGCCTTGCTCAAGGACCCCTTAAAGCAGATTAAGGCGATCAGGAGCGTCATCACGCCTTACCATAAGAACGCTAAGTATTCTGTTTGGGAGCACTTAGAGTTGTTTGAACAAATGATGGAGACTTTCCATTTGAAGGACAGCCAAAGCTGCATTCAATATGTAAAGTGGACCTTCTCCCCGGAATACTCCAGTTTCTTTGCGGGGCTGGAGGACCAAAATCATTTAAGATGGTCCACCTATAAGGCGGCCATCCTGAAACATTTTTCTGTTCACAGAAATCCTCAAGAGGCTCGCAAGGCAGCCTACAATTTGCAATGTGGGGAGGATCAGGCCCCACAAGAATTTGTGCAGGAGTTAAAGCGGGCTTTTGCACAGACCACAAGAAGGGTGCGCACGGATAGCCGTGAATTTATAAACACGTTTTTCCATGCCTTGCCCAAATATATCATGACCCAGCTCGTGAGGGATTTTCACGAGAAAAGATCTTTAGACTGGGTCATTGAACAGGCTACCCGCATCTATGAGGTGCAGAAGCCCATAGAAAATAAAAGCAATGCCCAGAAAAACCCCAAAGCCAACAGCACCCCTGCTGCTGCCAAGGTGGCAGAGGTAAAGGTCACCCCCGTTTTGGATTTGGAGATGGGGGGGCCTAAAAACCTACCTGCACCTAATAATGCTAGGCCCAGAAGGTCCTCGGGCCAGTCGCAGACAGGGAGCCAGGGAGGCAGCCCCACAAATGGGGTCCCTCGCTATCCTGACTATGTAAGTCCCCGTTACAAGGGAAACAGACCCATCCTGGGTTATGTGTGGACTCCTCCAGCCCAAGGGGGGGGATCCAGCCAAGCACCTAACCCAGGGAACTTCCCTCCTAACTTCCCACCGGAGGGCAGAAACTCTCCAAATCCTGGGCAGAACTTTTTCCCCAGGTATCCACCCAACTTTCAGCCCCAAAACCATCCATCCTTCTTTCCCCAATTCCCTGAGCCCAGACCACTGAATCCGGGAGAGGGGAGGCCAAGGGTGGAGGGGTACCCAAATCTTCCCAACCCGGGGTATTACCAGAGGAGGGACAGCTACCCTTCCCGGGATCAGCCCAGGGGAGAAAACAGGGCCCCGTATCAGCCTGAGCGGGTTTCCCAGTTAGAGCGCCAGGTTCAAAACATGGCGCGGGACCTGGGTCACATACTGAGGGCTCAGCAGAACCCTCAGATGGGCGTGCCGGCGCAGAACGCACCCAACTCTGGACCTGGTGCTCCAGAACAATGACGGGGGCAGCACCCCGATAACTCACCGGTTCCCAGGGAGGAGGCACAAAGGGAAGGGGGGTGTAAAGCCTTGGAGGAAGCTTCCTTCCTCACTTGTAAACAGCCCCTGGAAACCCAGGAACCGGAAACAAAATCTCTTGCCCCTGAAAGTCTGCCTCCTAAGGAGCAGAGGGGGGGTAGGAGAAACAAAAGACCCAAACAGACTCAGTTTGAGGAGGAGGTACAGATCTTCCAATTTGAGGGAGAGGGATCCTCAGAGGATCCTGGGAAAAGGATCTTCTCCTTCAGAGAGGGGGGAACTCCTCCCAAAGAAAAATGGGTCCCTAGGGATGCAAATCCAGACTGGGGAGATGTGGAGACTGAGCTACCACCGCCCACCATCTCATCCCAGAACCAACAGCAAGAAAATCCCCTGGTTCAAACCCATCCTGGCGACTGCCTCCAAAAAGGGGGGGGCGGCCCAGAAACGGAGCCAGGGGAACCCACAATGGCTCTGATCTCCAGTTGCAAATTTTTTCTTTCAGATTCCCAAGACTCTCCACAGAATTCTGCCCAAATCTCCTCGCTAGCGATGTCCAAAACCAGAAAATTAGCCCACCAGTTGTCCAAAAATGTACATTATCTGTGCCCCCTTGAGGAGAAGGAGGGAAGATATTATGCCCCGGTACAAGTACAGGGGCAGGGTACAATCTCAGCACTGGTGGACACTGGATCTCAAGCTACCCTTCTGTCCAGAAGGGCCTTTGACGAACTGAATGCAGGAAGGGGAGAGAATTACCAAATTCCTCTCACCTCTCTTCCTGGACAACTGCAGAACTTTGACGGGAAGGAAATTCCCGTCGAGGGGACGGCAGACTTGGACATTAAGATCGGGCGACATAAGTTGAAACACCCGGTCATAGTTGTGACCCCAGAGGGCACCCCTTGTTTACTAGGGAATGACCTCCTGAGAAGGTTGTCACCCCTAATAGATTGCGTAAACAAGGTCCTCTGGACTCAGACTAGCCGACCCATAAAATTAAAACAGAGTGTCAACCATGTTAGTTTAAACGGCACATGCCACATGGTTGAACAAAAATCTGACCAAGTAGAATTTCACTTCCAGAACAACCAAATTCCAGACGTGACGGTAATAGCAGTAGGACAACAGACTGGTGATGGGGGGTCCTCTCTATTTCTGAAAATCAACCTTCCTTCCAGTCTAAAGTGGTATTCCACGCTGGAAGGAAACACTCTGAAATTCTATACTAATCCACAATCAGAAACCCCCACTCCTATAGTCCAGAAAGATGTGAAATCAGCTCAAAGCCTGGCTGATATTCAGCAAATTGGAGAGCAGTTGTTCATCCCTGTTCAGTTAAATGATGGGAAGGACTCTGTTCTCGCTCGAGTGTGTGTGAACAACGGTAAGAGCTTCATCAGCGAAGCCATGTTCCGCCAACTCCCAAAAGATCCAGCCATTCCCACCTTCAAACTGATAGACAAATGGGAAATGGACCTGGAAGCACCTGACTCCAAACATCTCCTGCCAAGCAGGTGTATGCTCAAAATCTCCATTGGCAACAAGAGCATAGTCCATAATTGTTGGGTCGTGCGAGACGTCACTGCCGCCTTTTACTTAGGCAGTGACATTCTCAATCGCTTTGCCATTAGTTTGGACCTAATAAACTTCAAAGCTTGGTCCCGATTAGCGGATAATCCCATGGGCTTTGATGATCCAGAAAAAGCATTTAGGTCAGCTCAATTGCTACCTTATGCAGTTGAAATTCAGGTTAAAGAGGAAGTCACCATCCCAGAAAGGACCCGACAATTCTCCCTGGAAGTGAAAGTTAAAAGGGGACAAGAGTTGAAAAACCCTGATGCTTACATACATCTAAATGCTTCTCTCCAACAGCAAGGGTTGGGGGTAAACCCGACTCCATTAGTCAACATAGAACATGACCCCATTCTAATAGAGGTGGATAACAGCGACTTAAAGAGTATTACTCTAGCCGCAGGCACCATTATTGGAATGGCGGTTGATGACCGACATTTCTCCATTGATCTTGTAAATGAACTGTTAGGACCCATCCCCAAGGACTGTTTTGACAGTGACAGTGATGACAACGCAACACCAGACAGGATTTTTACCCGGCATGGGGGGAACTTCCTGGTGTACACTTCCTGCCCCTATGGTAAGGAAGATGTGACCTGTGACTTCAGGAAGGATGAGGTGATTTTCCAGGTCCATGAGGGCTGCCTTTCCCACCTGAAGCCTCCGGTCCAAATCAGCACTCTGACCAGGGACTTCTCCACCCAGCTGGAGGAGGCCGCGGAGATAGCCAAACCAGAAGTCTTTCCAGGCTTCAGGCAGATGGTGGAAGAGAGAGTCAACCTAGCTGATGCCTGTGTGACTCTGGAACAAAAGCAAAAGTTGAAACAAGTTTTCTTGGATTTCAAAGATCTCTTTGCGGTAGACTCATATGACTGTGGTCGCACCGACATCCACACCACAACAATCCCCACGGACCCTGGCATGACTCCAGTGTTTGTGAAGCAATATCGCTTGCCTCTCGCATCAATGGAGTCCCTTACTGAAATAATTAAGAACCTTGAGTCCCGGGGAATAATCCGTCCAGTCCACAGCACCTTCAATAATCCGGTGCTGGGAATATTGAAGCCAAACGGCCAGTGGAGACTCTGCGCCGACCTTAGGGAGCTCAACAAACGGGTCCATACTTCCCGATGGCCTCTGCCCTACATTGACCAAGGGCTGGCCCAGATTCAGGGGTCACAGGTATTCACTGCAATAGACCTGACCAATGGATACTGGACCGTGCCTGTCAGTAGGGAGGACCAATACAAGCTGGCTTTTACCTTTGGGGGCCAGCAGTACACATGGACCCGGACTCCCTTCGGATACCTTAACTCCGGTAATGAGTTCAATATTTTCCTACATAAGGCCATGCCCGACCTGGGTACGAGGGGTAACCTGGCTTATGTAGATGATGTCCTCATCAAAAGTTTATCTGTGGAGGAACACATAGCAGAGATCCGTTATGTTCTGACACAGTTGAGGGCCGCCGGAGCAAAACTTTCCTTTCAGAAAGCACAGTGGTGTAGAACCCGTGTTAATTTCTTGGGGCATGAGATTACTCCTCAGGGTCTCTGTCCCCAGGAAAAGAAAGTGGAAGCACTTCAGAAACTGAAAGACCCCACAACTCTGCGGGAACTAAGGAGCCTCCTTGGACTGACTAATTACAGCAGAAAGTTCATTGAGGGCTACGCAGAGATCACCAGACCCCTGATTCATCTCCTGAAGGGGGGGGTCAAGTGGGAATGGGGTCCAGAACAAGCCGAGGCAGTAAAACAACTCAAAAGAAGCCTCTCACAAGCGCCTTGCCTAGCTTACCCTGTCAGAAACAAGGAGTTCTTCCTGGAGACGGGGTTCTCTAATACGTGCTTGACGGCAGTATTATATCAAAAGCATGACAAGGTCAATAAAGTAATCTCCTATGCGAGCAAAACTTTATCCTCTGTGGAGGAAAAATTCAACGATTGTGAGAAGGCACTCCTGGCAACGGTGTGGGCATTGAAGAATTACCGCCCGTTTATCCAGGGGGAACACATCATAGTGGAGACTCCACACCAGCCTCTGCAATATCTCCAAAGTGACAGAATCCGGGCCGGAAATGTGAGTAATTCCCGAATTACTTCCTGGATTCTGTCAATGCAAGGCTTTCCTGTGGAGGTCAGATATGGCCAAAACAAGAAGAGTCCCCTCGCGCAAGGTCTGGCGGACTTGCATGATTGTGCCAGAGAAAACTGTCTCGAGGACGAAAGTCTGAAAATCAAGGACAACATGGAGGCATACCTTAATTCCCCACACAAAGTCTTTGAAGAAGACAAGTGTGAGGGAATGCCCACTGTGTATGTGGATGGATGCTCTTACCATGTTGACAACAACGGGGAGAAAGAACTGGTGGCCAGCGTAGGGAATGCATGGGTGAATGAGTCCCCAGAACCCTCCGCTGGATACAAAATTGGTCCCCGAAGTAGTCAGGTGGCAGAATTGATGGCTGTGCATCAGGCCATCCTCACTGCTGTCCAGCATCAACTCCACGAACTGGTCATAATCACAGATTCGGATTATGTACGGAACGGGTTCGTGGAGCACCTGGTTAATTGGAAAACCAGAGGCATGTTATGTGCTAACAACAAACCCTTGAAACATGGGAAGTTGATCCAAAACATTGATGATCTGGTCACCTCGAATGGGATGACCATCTATTGGAAAAAGATTAAGGGTCATTCCAAAGTAGAGGGACCAGACAAAACTGGAAATGACTTAGCTGATCAGCTGGCCAAAACCGGGGCCATCCAAGGGGATCTAATTGAGATTGAGTCCCTGTTGGGGGAAATCCAGGTCACTGCCATCACTAGGTCCCAGACAAATGCTCACAACGACCTCTCAATTGCACAATGGAGTAAGGAGACCCCTGATGCTGATTTGATTACTGCTCAGAAGGGGGATCCAATAATCGGTAAATTTTACCAGCACCTTGAGGACCCTGAGAACTTTCCCCTGACGGATACCGATTACATTGGGAAAGAGGACCTAAGAGTGTTGATGAAATGTCCCAAAATGTTCCGGATCCAAGACGGTTTGTTGGTAAGGTAATCCAAAGCTGGCCACGATCAGTGGGTGGTTCCTACCTCATTCCGAAGCCTGATGTTAAGTCACGCCCATGATGCGGCCACTGCCGGTCATAGGGGGTTTCACACAACATTGGAAATCTTAAGAGAGGTTGCATACTGGCCACACATGGGGCAGGACCTCGACCAGTACCTGAAGGGTTGCCTTGTGTGTGCACAATTTCAGCCATCATCCCTCACACACCGGGCGCCTTTACAAAAGAGGGGAATGACACTGCCATGGTCAGATTTACAAATCGACTTTGTAGGCCCTGTGATTCGCTCGGCTAGGGGGAATAAGTACATGTTGACCGTGACATGCTTGTTTACCAAGTGGGTGGAATGTCTCCCAGCCCCAAATTGCAAGGCAGAAACTGCAGCGGCCTTGATGATTAACCACATCTTTTCCCGTTTTGGTCTACCTCAAAGGATTGAGTCAGACAGAGGTAGCCACTTCACCAGTGAAGTAATGACAAAGATGTGGGAGATACTGGGGGTCAAGAGAAAGCTGCATATTGCTTATAGACCAGCTTCTTCTGGGGCAGTAGAGAGATATAACCGGACAATTGTGAGCATATTAAAGAAGTTTGTGGCAGATTCTGGGCCAAGTTGGGATATCCGATTACCTCTGGTCCTAATGGCCATCAGATCTACCCCTTCATCTGCAACCAAAATGTCACCATTTGAGTTGATGACTGGGCGCAAGATGGTGCTTCCGCAGCATTTGCTCTACAGGACCCAAGAGCAGACACTGATAAATGCCTCCACTACTCATGAGTATGTAGAGAATTTAAGGAAACACCTCCAACATGCTTTTGCTTATGCTCAGCGGAATCTAGAAAGATCGACTGATAGCATGAAGACCCATTATGACCTGAAAACTTCCAGGAAGGAATATCAGGTGGGAGACCGGGTCTATCTATACAACTTCCAAAGGAACCAGGCCAAGCAGCGCAAATTTTTGCCTACATGGAAGGGACCCTTTGAGATCGTCGATAAGATCTCCCCTGTGGCCTACAAGATCCGCATCCCCAAAGGTGGTTCGGCAGAGGGGGAAGACAAGTGGGTCCACATAAACCAGTTGAAATGTTGCCATCCCAGGCACACTCTGCAACAACTGGAGGAATACTCTGGAATCCTAGCGGGTACTGTATCAGACTAATTCAGTTCCAATCATAAAACCTACCACATCTAGTCTATAAAATATTGTGATTTACATGAAACTGTCTCTAGTGATGCTGTTTTTTTTTTTTCAAAATAAGAATGTAATATTTCGTTACGATGAAATGCATATGCTGCCCCACTATCTCAACAGTGGTGGAAAAAAAAATCGTCTATGAGTAGATATTGCCGCTCTTCCTTTATCATCCTAGGAGAGATGAAACCATGAAGGATGACCAAGAAGGACGATCCGGAGACCGGGAGCAAAGACACAACGGGCCCGGGGTACCGCCCAATCTTCCCATCAGGACCGGCGAGGAGAACTGATCGATCTGACCGGATGGAGAAGAAGATGCTGAACTGTGCCATCTACAGAAGAGGAAGAAGATTATGCGGACAGACCGGTGCGTGGGTCAAAACCCTTGGGCACGCGACTCCCCATCGACCCAAACTCAAAGTGCAGTCACGTGGGGGGGCTTGTAGGGTGTCCTGACCCACGTTTAAGCTACCCTGCTCCAACATTTGGTGCTGTGGGCTTAGGAAATTCAAGATGGCGGAAAACCCACATGTGCGCCGAAATCCAGGAAAGCTGCGCAGTTGTGCGCACACCAAAATGGTTACCTAACTTGCCACCCACCAGGGTAAAGAAAGGTCTTTGTTAACAAAATCCACTTTTACTGATGTCAAAAAGTTGCTGAAATCGTGACTCATTGGACCACTTTAAAGATTCAACCCTTTTTGTGGGGTTCCACATAACCATCTTACTGTAAGGAGCCCCATCAAAACAATGTTAAGCAAGGATTTACTACCATGTAAGAACCATTCCTGTTTAGAATGCATTAATCCAAGAAAATCCCAAAAATGGGTGCAGTACCAGTACTCACCACTATCCAAAAGCTGGCGTTTTAAAACCCACTGTGTGTTTTTCTGAAGGCAAGCAAAATGCCTATTTCAAACCTTGCAACATGTGCAAAATATTCACTGAACACCAGCAGACATTTGGCAGAATGGAGTTTTGTGTGCCTACAAAATCTGGGAAATGAAGAGCCCAAAAACAATGCTTATAACAAAAATGCTATGGAGTCAGCAGCTTAAGCCTAACTGCAACTGGATTTAAAACCACCAAAATCGAAAATGTTAAATTAAATGAGTGACCTATGTTTGGTGTCACATGCCTTTGTAACTGTTGAAATGTCATAGTTTTGCACTTAGAATCAGCATTCTAGCTGCATGTGTAAAATTACAAGTTATTTTAAAAGCAACAAAAAGTTAGCTGAAGGTCTGGCTTAAGGAACTTGATTTTGCCTAGCAACGGATCCCATCAGGAGTGAAACTTGAGTCACAACTATGTTCCCAGGCCAATGTTCCTTTTGCTGCCCCCACTGAGGATATGCCATCTATCTGATAATTGAATTTCCTGTGCTCTGCCAGAGAGTGAACAAAGCCCTCTCCACTCAGGCAAAGGTTTTTATTACAGACGTCGTAAAAAGTGGCTTCCTCCTGGAGAAGCTGGGAGGGGCACTGCCTGTGAGAAGCAAGCTGGCTTGGCAGAAACTGGAAAGACTGGTTTCTGTACCATGTGACCTGAAAAGACACACCCCTGCAGCAAGGATATGGTTTTATAAAAAGGGGGATCTTTCATAGTGCGGACATGTGAAAATGTTATAAATGATACCATAATTCTTGTGATTTTTCTGCCCACAGTTTAAGACGTGGTAGGAACCGGTGGTATGTTCAGGGGGGTTTTAGCGGAAAAGTGGATATTACTCTAAATGTGTGCATGTCAAAAATCTGAAACTTCATCAGTTAATGTCCCTACCCCCTGCACACATGTATGTAAAGTTGGGTCCATGTCGGAAATTGAAAAAGCAGTTAAAAAGTCAATTATGTACACTCTTTGAATGCAAGCTCCGAGAATGAGCAGATTTGGACATAGACATGGCTAAATTCAGCCACACCATGTATATGTAATTTCAAACAACTGTGTAACTCTGAAGTATGGATTTTGATCATATATATATTTGGGTGCACAGATGATAAGGGAGGTTGTTTCAAGAGATCATAAAATGACATCAATCTGACTCACAGTTCAGTTTGCCAATCAAGCGGAGGAATGGAAGCCTGACCAATGACGAATGAGAGGGGCAAGTCTAGTGATGCAACACACACACCCATTCTCAAGAAACAGATAAAAGCATAGAGTCAGGACACATAGAGACATTCAATTTCATCTGCCGCTGGAAGCCCTGCCGGAAAAATCCATACTTACCTCCATCAAACTCCAGAAAGCCAAACTAGAGACTTCAATCTATCCAGAGCAGAGACCAGACCAGAGAGAATGCAGTGCTGTGCCTAGCAGAGACCAGACCAGAGAGAAAGCAGTGCTGTGCCTAGCCGAGACCAGACCAGGCGCTGTGAGCAGAATCCGGAAAGACCTGACCAGACTGAAGATCGTGACCAAGTCGCTTTCCTGTTCAAAATCTCTTGTGAGTACTTAGCAAAACTCAGAACACATCTCTTAGTTTAAATTCATCTAATTCAATCTATTTAACCTAAGTAGAACTGCCTCCTATCTGTCACCTGTCATTTCTAGTAAAATTTGTCATTTTGAAAAAGTGTGCGTTTAAAATTTACAAAACCAAAAACGACCTTTACTAAATTACTCATATCTCCGCAACCGTTTGGGCTAGAGACTTGCAATAACTTTCATTTGGAAGCTGAGATCCCAGGCTTTCCTAGGACCCCAAATCGGTAGAGATAGTCCTTGCGGTTCCTTTGTAATAGCGCTCGGCGCATCCGCGAATTTTGCCGCGATTTGCAATTTCTTCACATGTAAAAAAACTGCTGCTGCCTGATTTCATTTGCCAGAAATTCGTTTAACCTGCTAACTATCCCTGCATCATTGCTAGTGTGAGCCTGGACTAATGTTAACTAGATACCACTCATCCTGAACCTCTAAAAGGGAATTAAGAGCGTTTCCAGCATATTTCTCATTCATTGCTAGCACCTATCAAAGCATTTGGGCCTGTGTTTTCAAAACTCCTATCTGTGTTTTAAACTTCTGTTGTCTAAGCTTGGGGGGATTGAACTGAATTACATTGAATTGCATTTCTGAGAATTGTGTGCCTTCCATTTCCTTGCATTGCATAAAGAGGGGGGGAGTGAATAGCCAGAGAAAAGTGATTACATTGTTTGGTTGGAATCATATTGCGTATTTTCTGTACTGCATTCATTGAATATTGCATCCACCTGAGCCTACATAAAGCATCCTCTACCACATTATACTTTTGTTCCTATTTACCAGTGTGCTACCTTATCCATTTCATGTCAACTCATTAGTGATTAAAGAAGTGTGCTAGTGCCAGATTCTCCGTTGGCAATATTTACCATATCAGATTAAGTGTGATATTCAATTATTAATTTATTAAAAAGTGTGATATATATTTTAATTTATCAAATAAACCTTTTAGACTTGCAAAACAGAATTACTTCTTGGCTCAGTGGGGTCAGGGGGATTCCAAGAGAGGGGTGTTATACAAGGGTAGTCATCCAGAACGCATGAACTGGACCTAAAGATATATCAATAAGGGTTTTCATTCAGTATTCTAGACTAGGCGTTAACTTGGCTGTAGTGCTGAATTGAATCCTCTTACAATACAGTGCATTGCTTTTTCCTGTCTGCCTGATCATATGCTCACTACCAGTAACACACTCATTACCATCTGTGATCCGGATCCTCACTGCTGCAGTTCACAACAGCCTATGAGTGTGCCGTCCATTGTAGACTGGTCAAATGCATCTTTGTGAGTTTGCCATCTATGGCACCCTCGTAACTCATACAATGATTGTCTTCTTTAGGTGTATCCAGTATCACATGTGGCATTATCACGTTGCCTTGCTCACCATACAATGTGGAAATTGCATATAACGATCTACTGCTGTGATATGTACTGCTTGTTGCCTTTCATATCGACTGTTATGTGAAGAATACCAGGGTTTAATGATTAGTGTTGTGTCCCAACGTACTTTGCCATCTTAAAACACAAGTGTACTTCTAATCAGATAACCCCTCCTCCCCCAATTGTGTGGCTATATTATTGTATGCACCTACTAGGTTACCATCATCTAAATCTGTTTATACAACTGTCATGTTGCCCTGCTGCATGTATTGGCTTCTTGATTGTGCTCCTAGCTCTAACTGTGGCTCTATTATTGTATGCAACTATTAGGTTATCATCATCTAAATAGGTGTGCATAACTGCCACATTGCCCTGCTGCATGTATTGACCTTTTGATTGCGCACCTAGCTCCACCATCCGGCATCCTAGCATCACCACACCTACAAACACATCTGATCCTTAGACCTCTGCTGCAAGTAGGCCACCTACATTAGACTCCATGGCTAACCTGCGGATGTCACTCTCACCATGACCACCTTTCTACCCCTTCTCAACACCATTGCACCTACGAAATTCCTTCATCCATTCGCTCCTGGTCAATTGCCCAGACCTGATATTGTAGAGTCAGAGAGCAGAAACTACCCTCTCACTCCTAGTCAATGGTTACAATGCTATGCCACAAGGCCTACCCCTAACATATCATGCTCTACCATCTGCAGAAATGCTAGACTTGGATCTCACACCCTCATCAAGAATAGCCAATGTTTCAAGACCCCACTGACCAAATCCACATCAGTTAACACTGACCTCTTTAACACAAACAATCCTCTTCCCTTACAGACGCCTAAGCTTACTCTTCCAGTACCTCCTCTCGCCGCTGAGGCCTCTCACTTCAAAGGAGCCCTTATCAACGCCAGCTCTTTGATTGCTCATGCGCTATATATAGGAGACCTCATCTCATTGAACCACCTAGACTTTTTACCAGTCACAGAAACGTTGCTCCATCCAGCAGCTGGACCCTCGTTCATGCTCGCAGTTCCCGAAAATTATACAATCACCAGAGCTGACAGAACTAACAGCAGAGGTGGTGGAGTCACATTCATTGCCCAAAACATACTTGGCATCAGAGCATTCGCCAACGGATCTCATCGGGGGAACTCCTCTCCATCAAACTCCCCCAATCAGCTGCACAGACAATTCTTATGCACCTCCTGTACAGACCACCTGGCCCTATGTCCTCCTTTGAGGAAGACATCACACACCTCCTCACCCAGAAGACCAAACCCAGCTCCCAAATTATGATATTGGGTGATCTGAACCCAGCCCTACATGATCCCCATGGTGTGAACAGCACAGCCTTAGAAAATTCTCTCACTAAACATCGTATCTCTGAACCAACGTACTGCAAAGGCAGAACCTTGGATTGGGTAGTAGATCTAAATTGTAATACAAACATCCTTTTTTAACTCTCTGTGTGCTTGGTCGGATCACCATGTCATATCATTCGAGATCCATGACATCAGTCGACTACCACCTAGTGACCAACGAGTTCCCCCTGCCTTAACCAGAAACAACTGCCTGATTACCTTGGAGGATATACTCCCATTACTCCAGCCTATCATCAACCCCCACATCAACCCCCACAAGAACCTTGATAAGGACCCGGCCAAATTGGTGGACTTATACAACCAGAACCTACTCCAAACCTTAGACCAATTAGCTCTGCTCAAATTGAGAAAATCTAAGCCTCCAGCACACTTAAACGAATGGTTTTCACTAGACTTAAAAGCCGTATGCAAAGATGTTCAGAAGCCAACTGGAAAAATAAACCTTGGTCCAGAATTAGAAAAACGTAATCACAGCTTCCAACGCCTATAAAGCAGCTATCTTGAAAACTAAAAGGGACACTTTCAATAATAGAATTCAAAATGCCAAGTCCAGTTCCAACAAGCTTTTTACTATCCTCAAAGAGCTGGAGTCACCCATCTCCACACCAGACTCATGCAATAAAGATGCCCTTTGGTGTGCCAACATTCAAAAGGCCATTGCAGAGAAAATCAAACCATTACAAGCGGAAATCAAAGCTAAAAACCTAGCCTTGCATCAACTACCAAACCTAGAGAATTTCAATCCTCTCCCTGTCCCAAACCATGTAACCTATTTGAATTCACCTCAGTCACTACCAAAAAGGTAGAAGCCATCATTGCTAGCCTAAATCTATAAAGATGCCAGGGCGACATCTGCCCAGTCACAATCATAAAGGAAGGGCAAAGGAATTTGCCCCCTTCATCACGTCCTTCATTAACACCTCATTTGCCTCATGTTCTGTCCCAAATAAACTTAAAGATGCCTGGGTCATGACCCTCATCAAAAAGCCTAATCTTGACCCTTGCATTTGCACCAACTACAGACCTATAACAACCGTTCATTTTCTTCTGAAAATACTAAATAAAGCAGCCTACATCCAAATACAGAACCATCTCAAAGCTTATTATCTTCTGGGACTTCAGCAATCTGGGTTTAGATCTAGACATGGCACAGAGACATCCCTTCTGGACTTAAAAATCCAGATGTATGAAGCCAAAGATAATGGAAATCCTGTCATACTCCTCTTGCTCGACTTTCGGCAACTTTTGATTTAGTTGACCACAACATCCTAACCACTCATCTGACTACAGCAGCCACCTTCTCCTCCAAAGCGGGTGCCTGGGTCCATTCCTTCCTTTCAGACAGAACTAAAGAGGATCTTTTCTCCCTCAGCCTCAGCAAACCTCTCCAATGACATGTGGAGTCCCACAGGGCTCCTGCGTCTCCCCAACCATTTGCAACATCTTTACAAAGTGTCAAAACTTGATGGTCGTGTAGCCGATGAAACCTCCGTCCCCAAGTACCACTTGAGCAAACAAGAAATTACTGCCCGAGCAGTCCTTGAGGCCACAGGTGTTGATCTTCGTCAGCCGCAACCAGGAATGCCTGAAGATGCCGGAAGGTGCCCCCTATGACCACTGTAAGGCAAACACGAAGTTAGGTGATAAACACAGAACCCCAGACTTGTATATGAATGTGTAATGAGTCTAGAATAAGGCTTACCCTTAGGAGTTGGTTGGGACTTAATAATGGTGTAAAGATGTTTGTCGGAGGCAGCCGGCAAGGGTGACGACCAGATGACAGGTTGGTAAAGCACCTAGTATGAATGGACTCACCACCTTACGTAGAAGCCAGAAAACGTAAGTCAATCAGTTGAAAAGTGCATAATCCAAGAACATAGTTCATAACGAAAGGGCAATCCAAATAGCAATCCAGGGACGGAAATGTGGTCGAATCCAGTAGAAAATAGTTCCAAACAACGGTACCATGAAGGAAGAAGCCAAAATCAGAGTCCAAGATCAATCCGAGGTCAGTGGTAGTAATCTGAATCCGTAGTCCGTAATGCGCCTAACAGAATCAGCTGTGAAGCGCTGAAGGACAATCAGCGCGTCCCTTTTGAACGCTGACTGATGATCACATGACTCTCATCATCCGTCACGTGATCGAACGTGCTGAAGGAGGAGCTCTCAGGTGCCGGCAACGGAGACGTTGTAGAATGCCCGTGGCACGTCTCCATGGTAACTGCCACCGCCGGAATGAAAACCAACGCTGAGATGGCAAGGACCGGCGTCGTTGAGCTTGTCCCATTCCTTGCCGGCAGGCCTGCAGGGGAGAATGTGTTTTGGCATGTATTTTGGTGGAGATAGTGGGAGCTGTATTGTGAGATGTGTTCATGGAACGTAGAGGAGTGACAGAGCCCCCCCTCAAAGGCCCACAACCCCATGGGCTAGAAGGGTTCTCCCGATGGAACCTGGACACCAATAACGGGGCATGTACATCAGACGATGGGACCCAGGACCATAACTCAACCAGTCCACCAAGTTTTGTAACCTCCCTCTAACAACCCGGGATCCCAGAATAGCGCTAACTTCATAATCCTCCTGGGAAATCACAGGAACAGGACCAGGAGCGGGAGCAATGCGTGTATCATCAGGACAAGGCTTGAGGAGAGATGTGTGAAAAACAGGATGTAATTTCCATGAAGCGGGGATGGCGAGTCTATAGACCACCGGGTTCAGGACCTTGGAAATGCTATACGGGCCAACAAAACGGGGCAGCAGTTTACGACAACCCGGTATATGGAGATGCCGTGTAGACAACCATACCCGATCACCTTGCTTATATGACGGGGCCTCTTTCCTTTTTTTGTTAGCGGCAGTACTCATAGACACCTGGGCCTCCTGGAGATGGACAAGGGTTTGAGCATGGACGGATGCGAGATCTCTGACACAGTCATTTACCGCAGGGGTACTGGTACTCAATACAGGGGCATTGGCAGGATTCGAATCAGAAAAGGGTAAAGTACGTGGATGTTGGCCATATAGCGAAAAAAACGGAGAAAACCCAGTGGACGAGTGCAGGGCGTTATTATATGCAAATTCCGCAAAATGAAGAGACTCAAGCCAGGTATTCTGGAATTGCAAAGTTAAGCACCTCAAGTACTGTTCCAAGACCTGGTTTACTCTCTCAGTTTTGCCGTCGCTTTCTGGATGGTAGGCTGAAGAAAAACGGGCATCTATATCTAGTAGTTTGGTAAGAGCCAACCAGAAACGTGAGGTGAACTGAGACCCCCTGTCTGACACAATGACACTCGGCAAACCGAACAGACAGAAAACAGATTCAAAAAACATACGAGCCAATGAGGGAGCAGTAGGAATGCCTTTACATGGTAAAAAATGGGCCATTTTTGTATATGAGTCTACTACCACCCAAATCGTGTCATAGCCTTGTATTCGTGGTAGATCAGTTATCAGATCCATGGAAACCGTATGCCATGGTTTCGGGGGTATGGGCAATGGTTGTAGCAGTCCTAGCGGACGACCCTTCCGAGTCTTGCATTGTGCGCATATAGAGCAGGTGTTAATATATGTCTCCACGTCTCACCGCATCGATGGCCAACAGCACCAGCTTTTCAACAACTCTAGAGTACGTCGCTGACCTGGGTGGCCATTGATAGGAGCATTGTGGGACCACTCTAAGGCCTGGTTGCGAGAGTCACTGGTGGGGAGGAACAGTTTTCGTTGAACAAAAGGCAACCCATCCTGCATAATGGTATCCCAATCATCCAATACTTGGGGATGTTGTATAACCCATTGGCGTATAGCCGTTATCATAGGAGGAGATGGAGTACAGGTACAAACAACATGGCCTTTACCTAAGAGAGTTTCGGGATATGAAGGGAGAGGTATTCCCCCAGGTGAACGAGACAGAGAATCTGCTTTCCCATGTGACAAACCCGGTCTGTGTTTAACAAGGAAATCGTATGCAGCAAAAAAGAGGTGCCAACGAACCTGTCTACTATTGGCACATTTCAGAGACGCTAGGTCCTGTAAGTTTTTATGGTCCGTGTAGACGATAGTCTGATGTCTTGCCCCCAGAAGATGATGTCTCCAGACCAAGAATGCGTCTCTGATGGCCAGGAGCTGTTTTTCAGTGACCGTGTAGTGAGTTTCGGTTGGTGTGAATTTCCTGGAATGGTAGGCCACCGGGTGTAATGCTCCCGTGGTAGGACAAGGCTGAGATAGGACGGCCCCTAAGGCAAAGGAAGAAGCATCTGCTTCTATGATATACGGAAGCTCTGGGTCAGGATGCTGCATGACTGGGGCCGTGGTGAACGAGGTTTTAAGGGAGTCGAAGGCTGCTTGATGTACATCGGTCCAGATAAATGGTACTGCGGGACTGGTCAATGCGGTTAATGGTGCCACAATGGAGGAAAAATTTGCAATGAACCTCCGGTAAAAATTTGCGAACCCTAGAAAGGATTGCAATTGTTTCAATGTAACAGGTACTGGCCAATTTGTGATAGCCTGGACTTTGGATCGGTTCATTGTTAGCCCCCCAGGTGAAATATGGAAACCCAGGAATTCAACTTCAGCTGTATGAAACAGACATTTCTCAGGTTTAGAGTAAAGTGAGTTCTTCCTGAGTCTTGTGAGTACCTCTCTGACATGAATGACATGTTCGGCCAATGTTTGGGAGAATATCAGTATGTCGTCCAGGTACGCCACGACATAAACATCCAGAATATCACTAAATATATTGTTTACCAATCGTTGGAAAATGGCAGGGGCTTTACAGAGGCCAAAAGGCATCACCATGTATTCATACAATCCTTGGCGAGAACAGAAAGCAGTCTTCCACTCATCCCCAGCTCGCATGCAGACTAAATATGCCCCCCGGAGATCTAGTTTGGTATAGATGGAGGCATTGGTCAACTTGTCTAACAGGGTAGAGATGAGTGGAATAGGGTAACGGTTCTTTATGGTAATCGCATTCAGGCGTCTGTAATCTACACAGGGGCGGAGATCGCCTTCTTTTTTCGGGACAAAAAAAATGGGACTGGCCACGGGTGATGAAGAAGGCCTGATATGTCCTAACTGTAGGGCGTGGCGGATGTATTCTTTAAGGGACGTTTCTTCAGATGGTGATGGTGAATATATGCGCCCTTTGGGAAGCGATGCCCCATCAATTAGATCAATAGAACAATCATACGGTCTGTGAGGGGGCAGTATCTCGGCAGATGTTTTATCAAAAACCGAATGGAAATCATGGTATTCTGGGGGTACTCCTGACAAAGTGGCTCCCACCATGTGGGTTGTTTCGGGTGGGTCGTTCTCCCCTACAGGGGCTAAGTGTAGGGCCCCAAGTGCCCTCGCAGGGTTGTTTAAATCATCTTCTAGTAAACAAAAGTGTTGGCAAATGTCTGATTCAAAAGAAACCTGCCCCGTACCCCAGTCGATGAGTGGGTTATGCTTCTTTAACCAGGGAAGGCCTAGGATTATTCCAAACTGTGGTGTGGATATCAAATCAAAGGACAACTGTTCTTTATGGTTACCCTGAATAATCACGTCCATCTGGACCGTCTGTTGTTTAATCGGACCAGAAATGAGAGAGGACCCGTCCACAGTTTGGACTGGTTCGGGATGTGTCTTGGTCACTAGTGGAAGGTTCAATGCTTTGGCCAGGGGTATATCAATAAAACAACCAGTAGCCCCTGAATCAATAACTATATGTACTGTGTGTGAACACTCCCTATCAGGATGAAGCACTGCCTGAACGACCACTGGTCTTACTGGGCTGAAAGTAGGAACCCTGGGGTTGTGAATCGAGCTCGTCTTGTCCCCCATACTCAAGAACGAGCTTTCTGAAAACCCGAAGACTTGTTCTTCGGGTGTCTTGGGCACTCTATGACGAAATGACCATTGAGTCCACAGTAGAAGCATGCATTGTCGGTTCTCCGACGCTCCCTTTTGGTCTGAGTGATGGGACTTCGTAGACCACCAATTTGCATGGGTTCACTTGCACCATCCGGTGGAGAGGGTAAGGGTTTACCTGAAAAGCCAGCTTCCGCCCGACGTTCGGTCTTCCGAGCGTCTACCTGAAGAGTTAGGTCTACTAGTTCGGGATATGCATCAGGAAGGGAAGGAATGACAGAAAGGGCGTCCTTCATAGTGTTACACAGACCTTTGTAAAATACCACAGATTTCTTGTTTTCAGGCCATGAAGTCTCAGCTGACAATTGGTTAAAGCGTGTGATGTATTCTATTAAGGTTTGTCTGCCTTGGGATAGTTCTAGGAGCTCCAGATCCCGAGAATGGGCTTTGTACCTGGTATCGAATACTTTGGCCAACTCGCTCACCAGAAGATCGAAATCGTAAAGGGCTGGGTGGTTGTTCTCAAGAAAAGGATTATCCCAGGTAGCTGCAACCCCGGCCAAATGGGATAACAAAAAGGCAGCTTTTGTGGTGGAATCATGGAACACCAGTGGTCGGCAAAGAAAATGAAGTTTACACTGATCAATAAAAGTGCGATATTTTCTAGGATCACCCTGAAACTTCTCAGGAGGTGCCAATGGAAACTGAGTAGGTAACATCACAGGAGTAGGTGGTGTAGGAGGTACAGAGGGAACCGGTGGTGGTGTTGCCTGATCGCCAAACTCAGCATCTGCCGGTAAAGGGTTGCGGGTACTTTGGATATTATCTAAGCGATGATGTATTGCGGTTGTGGCAGCCGCTACTTCGGTTCTAAGAGATGCAACAGCTTGCATTAGAGCAGCCACAGGGTCCCCGGCAGCAGGTTCCATCGTCTGGACGACCAAAAAAAATGGCTTCACAGTCTGTCAAGACTTGATGGTCGTGTAGCCGATGAAACCTCCGTCCCCAAGTACCACTCGAGCAAACAAGAAATTACTGCCCGAGCAGTCCTTGAGGCCACAGGTGTTGATCTTCGTCAGCCGCAACCAGGAATGCCTGAAGATGCCGGAAGGTGCCCCCCTATGACCACTGTAAGGCAAACACGAAGTTAGGTCATAAACACAGAACCCCAGACTTGTATATGAATGTGTAATGAGTCTAGAATAAGGCTTACCCTTAGGAGTTGGTTGGGACTTAATAATGGTGTAAAGATGTTTGTCGGAGGCAGCCGGCAAGGGTGACGACCAGATGACAGGTTGGTAAAGCACCTAGTATGAATGGAATCACCACCTTACGTAGAAGCCAGAAAACGTAATTCAATCAGTTGAAAAGTGCATAATCCAAGAACATAGTTCATAACAAAAGGGCAATCCAAATAGCAATCCAGGGACGGAAATGTGGTTGAATCCAGTAGAAAATAGTTCCAAACAACGGTACCGTGAAGGAAGAAGCCAAAATCAGAGTCCAAGATCAACCCGAGGTCAGTGGTAGTAATCTGATTCCGTAGTCCGTAATGCGCCCAACAGGATCAGCTGTGAAGTGCTGAAGGGCAGTCAGCGTGTCCCTTTTGAACGCTGACTGATGATCACATGACTCTCATCATCCGTCACGTGATCCAACGTGCTGAAGAAGGAGCTCTCAGGTGCCGGCAACGGAGACGTTGTAGAATGCCCGTGGCACGTCTCCATGGTAACTGCCACCGCCGGAATGAAAACCAACGCTGAGATGGCAAGGACCGGCGTCGTTGAGCTTGTCCCATTCCTTGCCGGCAGGCCTGCAGGGGAGAGTGTGTTTTGGCATGTATTTTGGTGGAGATAGTGGGAGTTGTATTGTGAGATGTGTTCATGGAACGTAGAGGCGTGACACAAAGTTACTATTCAACCACTTAGATTACCTGGGCATATCCTATACAAACTACGCACACGATACACACATTCTCATCACTCTCTCAGCCACATATGATGAGGATTCCACACTCCTAAATGAAATATATCTCAGAATTCAAGCATGGATGGCCAAGCATTGTCTTTGTCTCAATGACGATAAAACTGAGCTACTGTTTGTTGATTCCTGGCAACGACTCAGTACGTTAGATTCCCAATATACCTCATTTAACATTGATGGGAATAATGTCAAAGTGACCAAGGATGCCAAAATGTTTGGAGTCTATTTGGACTCCACTCTTTCCCTTTCCAGACAAGGAAATACAACAGCTTCAGCAACGGCTTACACCTTCAAATTAATAAATGCATGCAGACCCTTCTTGTCTACCAACAGTTGCATTCTCATACTCCCCAAATTGGATTATTGCAACACACTATACTTATGCACCAGGAAGTGAAACCTAAACAAATTAAAAGTGCTGGATTGATGGGAATATTGGGCCTCATCACGAGTCTGGCGGTAACCCTTAAATGCGACGGTAGCGCTATTACCGCCACATTTAAGGGTCCGCCAAATCATTGATTTGGCGGATTTCCCCCCAGCTCTGAGCAAAATTGCCGATTTTCGGCGCTATTACTGCTGGCGGGAAATCCGCCAGCGGTAATAGCGCAAATTTTCCCCATTGGGCCCAATGGGGAATGAGGAATTCATGAATGGGCCCAATGGGGAATGGGCATTAACCCTTCCGCCAAACCCGTGATCCGGTGCTAATAGCGCCGGGGGTTTTGGCGGTAGGGCTATTAGCGCCGGCGCTAATAGCGTAGGCGTTACCACCCAACTCGTGATGAGGACCATTATCAAAGTGACCAAGGATGCCAAAATACTTCGAGTCTATTTGGACTCCACTGTTTCCCTTTCCAGACAAGTAAATGCAACAGCTTCAGCAACGGCTTACACCTTCAAATTAATAAATGCATGCAGACCCTTCTTGTCTACCAACAGTTTCATACTCATACTCTCCAAATTGGATTATTGCAACACACTATACTTATGCACCATGAAGCGAAACCTAAACAAGTTACAAGTGCTGCATTGATGGGAATAATGTCAAAGTGACCAAGGATGCCAAAATACTTGGAGTCTATTTGGACTCCACCGTTTCCCTTTCCAGACAAGTAAATGCAACAGCTTCAGCAACGACTCACACCTTCAAATTAATAAATGCATGCAGACCCTTCTTGTCTACCAACAGTTGCATACTCATACTCTCCAAATTGGATTATTGCAACACACTATACTTATGCACCATCAAGCAAAACCTAAGCAAGTTACAAGTGTTGTAAAACAATGCCCTCAGATTGGCCCTAAACATCTCTCGTTCCAACCACATCTCTCAAGCTAGACACAACACTAACTGACTCCCAATACAAGACAGGATCACATTCAGAACCTTTATGATCACCCACAAATGTCTGACAAATTTGGCCCCCAAGTACTTGGTTGATACATTTCCAGAAAGCAATCTTCCAGACCCACCAGAGCCAAATACTTACATTGCCTGAACATCCCCAAATTCAAATTGCACAAAGCCGGAGGGTCCAGCTTCCCAGTGCTGGCAGCTAAGACTTGGAATTCTCTTCCACCTGCTTAAAGAGTAGAACCATCCTTTCCTTCAAATTGTCTCAGGAGGAAAGCTCAGTGACAACGTGCTTGTCTTGGAAGCAAGACTGTACGGAACCACACAGGTTCGATCCCCGGGTCTGCGCTTAGAAACCTCTTGGTATTAAGCGCATTATAAATAACCTATTATATCATATCATATCATTCAGAAACAAAGTCAAATCCTGGCTCTTCTCCCAGCTTAATTAATGATGCCTTTCCTCCTCGGCCTCTTCACTGATGCTTAAATTATGTGCCCTCAAAAGGACCTATGCCTAGATAGGTAACACTAGGCGTCTGCCTTCGAAGGCCTCACCCAACTTTATCTACAACTGTATATAAAAAACATTTTATATAACTGTACACTACTTTTCTATTAGTCAAGACATGCAACTTGATCTGTAACACTGTCAATCTGCAATATACTGTGTTACTGCCAAATTGCTATGCTAGGGACACACAACAAAACAAACACTAAGAAATGGACACGAAATGACATGAAAATGAGTTAACAATAACATGAGACAAAGAAAACACACACAAATTGATTCAACAATAAAATGCTTCATTCATGCATAGCATTGCATGTTAAAAAAAAACACTACTAGCAAAACGAATTTGCAATTCCATAGCATGGGTGCAATCTACAATGCAAACTTCAATCGATGCAATTTACAATTGCCTCTCTTCTGGCTTCTATGCAAGCCGCCTAATACCTTTACCCAGTCCTGCTGAGTCTAAATGCTTTGCAGCCTAGTAACAACAATGCAGCCTAGTAACAATGCTAATAACAATGTGTGACTAGTAGCAACATGTGAAAAGCTCCTAAATAGTCAGCATTTCTCTCACTCTCCTCACACACATTGACACTCTCTTATGAGACAATCCCTGCCTGATTAATGGCAGGATCTCCCCTTCCAGACAACCTAAAAACCCTCTGTGAGTGTGTGTGCCAATTCCCTGTTGCACGTGTCTTAACAAACAGATTTCTAATTAGTAGGCCTCAAACCAACCATACTCCCCTTTGTGTTAACAGTCTTCCAGGCAGCCTCATTGCTTTCCCCGCATCTAATCTAGACACTCAGGTCCCAGCAAGACTTGAACCGGGCCTCTTTCTCTGCTCCCTCTTTAGCCCCCACCGATCGGGTCTCCTGCCAGCTGCTCTCGGACTGCTCTCCCCCAAGCCCGATCTGCATCTATCAGGCTCGTCTCTTGTACTGCTCCCAATCTGCTCTGCCAAACCGTTCTGTACTGCATTCCAAATTGCTCTCCAACCTCATCTGCTCTAATGACTGCAAAACCTCACTCCTGGATATACTGTGCTGTGACGCAAGTCATCATTAAGGTTACATGTATTTCACTTAGCTAGCATTCTCTAAAATCAGAAGCGCCATGGAGTCTGATGGCGTATATGCAATTTCTCTAAGTTCACTGTGACATTAAGGGACAAGATGGAACTGGCAAGCATATTGTGTTTTCTGCTCAATGCAGGAACTGTCTCTTACTGCAAAATCATAACATTTCTCCTCTGTTGAGCCTTAAGGTCTTCTAAGCTAAGCACTCCTTCCATATCCCTCCCACCTTTTCTGCTGTCTGCACATTCATGGGAAGGCCAGATAAGCTACTGTCTCATTCCTTCTACTCAGGCAAGGGCAACCTCTCTCTGCCTGCCTTTGTTTACATTCTTCGAACTCACAGTGTACTGTAAACAAACTCTCTGCTGAGAGCAACTCTTCTTCAGTGTGTCTCAGAATGACTCAGAGAGCAGTTTCATTTCTCTAGTGCCTAGCAGCATTTCTTCAAGCACTACATAACATGGATCAATGTGCATGCTAAATGCATACACATGCGTGTCTCTCTCAGCAAACATGGAAACATCTTTTCTAAACAAACCCTTCACATGATAGGGCCTATTTCTCTAGCAAATGCATAGTCAGCATAATGTGGCATAACAATGTGGATAAATGTGGCTGAATCTAATGTGGGTGAATTATATGCATGGATGAATTTAAAATCTGCAAGGAGCTGGCCAACCCTGCTGCAGTTTCTACCCCTCCTGTTGCCTCCCAGGATCTTTGCAATACTCTTGCCTCTCACTTCATGTAAAACACCCAGGACATCCTGTCCACCCACACCCCTCCTCTCCCCTCTCCATCTGTGTTTGCTGACCCTCCTTTAGCCACCCCCACCATCCTTCTCATCCTTTCCTCTTTTCTCCCCTGACGAGGTCCCTAAACAAGTCTGATCTATGAAAACCTTGTCAAAACAGGTTCAACCCTGTTCCTCTAAAACCATCAAGGACCACATTGTCACCCTCGCTCCGGCCCTTGCTGATTTTTGCAACCACTCATTTGCCTAGGGATCCTTCCCCTCCCCTCTGAAGCACTCCTTTGTCCATCTCTTCTCCAGAAACCCACAGCTGATCCTTCTTGTCCAGCTAACTATCGCCCAATTTCCATTACTCCCTTTCTGGGCAAACTCCTGGAAAAGTTGGCCATCTCTCAGCATAATCTTCATTCAAATTCTGTTGGCTGTCTCCATGACCACCAGTCACGCTTCAGAGCTGCCAGAAGCACGGAAACTGCTCTCCTGAGCATCTGTGAAGATCTGCCCTCCAACCTTGACTCTAACATTCCCTCTGTCCTTATCCTCCTCGATCTCTCTTCTGCCTTCAACACAGTCAACCATACCATCCTGCTCAACCGTCTCCATGAAAAACTGGGTATCACTGATCAGGCTCTGGCCTGACTGACCTCTTTCCTCTCAGATCGACCCTCCCAGGTCCATCTTGGGCCCTTCCTTTCATCTATCTTCCTCTCTACCTGTGGTGTTCCCCAGGGGTCTAACCTCTCACCCTGGCTTTTCAACCAATACTTGGCAACTCTCGCCCACTGCATTGCCACTTTCTGCTCAAATTTCCAGTGCTACGCTGATGACAATCAACTCATTTTCAGGCTGCCCTCTGCCACCTCCTCTCCCTCTCTCATCTCAGATTGCCTAACTGCCATTCAAGATTGGTGTGCCACCAATGATCTTTGTCTGAATGCCAGCAAGATGGAGATCCTCCTCATCGGCACACCTTCACCATCCTTTCCCCTCATTCTCTGGCCGGCCTTCCTTGGCCCTCCTCCTACCCCCACCTGCGAGGTAAAGAACCTCGGGGTCATCTTTCACTCCACCTTTTCCTTCTCTGCCCACATCTCTGTTAA
Organism: Ambystoma mexicanum; assembly: GCF_040938575.1. Taxonomy (NCBI): domain Eukaryota; kingdom Metazoa; phylum Chordata; class Amphibia; order Caudata; family Ambystomatidae; genus Ambystoma; species Ambystoma mexicanum. The sequence goes on from NC_090937.1 coordinate 108,215,650, forward strand.
GCGATATTCAATCAACACTACAGCTAAGTCAATGCCTAGTCTGGGATGCTGAGGAAAACCCTTATTGATGTATTTTTATGTCCAGTTCAGTACTCTGGATGACAACCCTTGTATAACACCCCCCTCTTAGAATCCCCCTGACCCCACTGAGCCAAGAAGTAGGTTTGTTTTGCAAATTAAAAGGTTTATTTGAAAAAAATTAAACAATATATATATATATATATCACACTTGGAATCACAGCTTTAAAATGAAAGTTAAATTTTGTTCCTAGCCCAAACGGTTCAAGAGATACGGACGATTTAATAAAGGTAGTTTTTCGGATTTAAAGTAAAATTCAAAATGGCAGGTGACAGGTTGCAGCTGCAGAATTGACAGGTGACAGTTGTGCAGCTTTAAAAATGACAGATGACATGATTTCTAGGAGGCAGTTCTACTTAGGTTAAAATAGCTTGAATTAGATTATTTTAACTAAGAGATTGGTTCTGCACAATTCTGCTAGGTACTCACAATATAAATTTGAACTAGGCCTCGTCACGGATCTGGTCAACACGTACGGCGGCGGTTCTGTCTGCTCGGCGGGTCAATCAGGCACCGGTTCTGCTCACAGCGATCCGGATCTCTGGTTCTGCTCACAGCGGTCTGGGTCAGCTCTGCTCTGCTGGTCTAGCCTCTCTGGATACAGCGGCCTCTGGTTCTGGATACTGCTCTGCTTTCCGGTCCGGATCAAGTGGATTCTGGATGTAACACTGCTTTCTGGGTACTGGCAAAAGTTCTTGGCAAAAGAATTCAGACAGCTCGCCCGGCTGTGGAATAGTTTGCAAATGATTTTAAGGATGCTGAGGCCTGCTGAGAAGAGTTCTCAGTTTGTGGGTTTAGGCCCTTGCTTTAAGTTCTGAAGTAAATTTCTGGTCTCTGAAGATTGATGGATGTGAAGTCTGGAGTCTCCCGGCAGAGCGTCCCGCAGAAAATGGAATTGAATGTCTCTACCTGTCCCAGCAGTCTCTTTTTATGTGTTTTGGAAGTGGGTGTGTGCGTGGCATAACTGAGCCTGCCCCTCTCTACTTGTCATTGGCCCAATTCTCCCCTCTCCCATGATTGGGGGAAGGAAATGGATTGTCATCATGATGAGGTCTGATTATGGGTCAGAGGATCCTCCCCTGGTCAATTTGCCCACAAATCTATATCTGATTCAAATACATATTTCCCAGATACACAATTTGTTGAAATTACATGTAGACATTATATATTCCTTATGGTCCATGCTTGTCCGCCTCTGATCTTCCTGGGGGCTTGCATTCAAAAATGACAACATTTTGCGCTTTTTGACTGGTTTACCAATATCGGACTTTTACCAAAAATTACACACATGTGTGCAAGGAGTATGGACATTAATTGATGAAGTGTCAGATTTTTAACATGCAGACATTGGGAGTAAGACCCTATTTTCTGCTAGCAACCCCCCAGCATACACCACAGGGTCCTAACACCTCTTAAAACATGCACAGAAAAATCACAAGAATAATGATATTACTTATATAATTCTGACAAGTCCGTACTATGAATTATCCATCTTTTTAAAAATTATGCTCTGGCCCAGATGGGTGTGGTTTAGGTTCCAAAGCACATGGGGGAAGCTTCTGTCTGCCCCCGCCTCCAGCTCGGGTGGCTCCCAGAGGCACTTCTCCTCCCACTTCTCCCAAGAGGAAGCCACTTTACGGCCCCCCCAATATAACATTTGCCTGAGTCCAGGACAAGGCTTTGTGCAACCTCCTGCCGGTGCCCCTCCCCTAATCTAATCAGAGAGGTGTCAACTCCTTTTGGTGGGGAAGCAGGATGCAGCTAAGCCTGGGAAGAGTGGCTGAGCAGGTTTCTCCTGCCGGGGGTAGTCGTCAGGCAGAATTCAGCTAAATGTCACTTAAGTTCCCATTTTAAATCAAACTTAAAATTTTTACCTTATCATTAAATAATTACTTCCTTCAAGTCATTTCAGAATATAGTTTTACATTGTATCCACCTCTTAGCAAGTCTTTCCTTGGTCTGATTTGGGTTCCTCTGTTCAGTTTTACACAAAAGTCTGGTGGTTTTAAAACGCCGGCTTTCTGATAGTGGTGAGTACCGGTATTGCAATCATTTTTGGGATTAAGAAAATGAATTCCCCACAGTTCTGAGTTGCTTTTTGGCAATCAGCATTGCCATTCCCAATGGTTTCAGGCTACTGTGTGTGTAGCCCAATGGTGGTTTTAGGCAGTGCCCTCCTGTGCTCACAACATAGGCAAAAATGGGTGGCAGCCTATTCTTCATGTTTTCCCTGTGCACTCTCTGGGGGGTTCTGGCCATCATGATGTTTTCCATGGCAGTACTGCACAGTTTTATGGTAGGGCTTGGATGCATGGGTAAAAACATCCCACATCTCTGAGGTCTCTAAAAAGTCAAATTTCCTACTGCACATCCTCATAGGTACTCTGCCTTTCCTCTCCTTCCCCCAGAAGCTCATTATATACCAAGCTCTGGTTCTCTCTAGCTTGGACTATTGTAACAGCCTCTTTCTAAATCCCCCTACCTCTATTCTCCGTCCTCTGCAACTAATCCAGAACAGGACTGCAAGACTTGTCCTGGGCTCAAGCCCTGGGATCGTATCTCTCCAGCTCTGAAATCTCTCCATTGGCTCCCAGTGGATGCAAAGATTAAATTCAAAACCCTCTGCATTGTCCACAAGGCTTTCTGGGGTCTGGGTCCAAAATTCTTTCAGCTATCCCTCCGCAAATACCTCCCCTCTTGAGCTCTTCGCTCCTCTGCCTCCAACTCCCTCAGATTCAGTCCTTTTTCAAAGAAACGGCTGGGGGTAGATCTCTGTCTTTGGCTGTGGCCTCCCTCTGGAACAGCCTCCCTGCTACTCTAAAACCTGAGGAGAACCATCTCTGTTTCTAGAAGCACCTCAAGACCTTCCTCTTTTCTTGTGCCTTCGCTCCCCCTGTCCCCTGCTGATCTGTTCTCTCTTGGCACTGTGCACCTGGCCACCCTCTGTCCTCCGGGCCCAGGTACCTGTTCACCGTGCCACTCTCCCGCACTGCCTCTGCGCCACCCCTTGCACTGGGGTCTGTATCTGTACCCATACAGCCCCCCCTTTTTCTTCCTGCACTTATCAGACCTACCCTGTCTGCTGCCTTAAACCTAGCACTTGCACATTGCTGGCTGCACTACCACTGTTTGTTGCCTTTATTATTTATTTATTGTTATTTATCTGTTTCTCCTCTGCTTCACACTTTCCACTTCTCCCCCCTTCCATGCACTTTTCCCCTCCCTTTTCTCCCATGCACTTGCACGCTCTCAATGTCACTGGGCCTAGTAAGATTGCTGTTTTGTTCTCCCCTGTTCCCCTCCCTTGCCTTGTCATGCTTTGAAACACTTGTGTACAAGCACGATATAAATACAATATCAATAGCAATAACATAACAGCAAACATAGTATCTGGCTCTACAAACTATCCTTTTATCATCAGATAATTCATTCTAGATACAGATCTCTAATCGGATAACAATCAGATAACAATGTGGTCAAAAGATGGTACCCAAAAGCAAGCAAAATTGCTAAATCCTCAGAAAGCATTCTAACATGGACATTTAAACCCAAGCAATGATGCACTCTTGAGCGTCAAATGGCAAATGCATAGCTGTAAGCGTGTCAGAATTCAAACATATTCGAATGGCATAGAAACTAAGCAAGTTGAGGCCTACAATAATGGCAAATGTCTAAGCAGGTTCACTTTGGCATATTTCTCTAATGGAAAACTCATTGCAGCAAGCCTAATGATAAACTGTAAGCAAAATAGTAATTGCAAAAGTGTCAAGCTAAACGTGGCATTCTCTCTACAAGCAAGTCAATTCAGAATGAAAATAAAGCATGGTACCAATGCGTGTGTACTGTGGACAAAGACCATCTCTCATGTTGGATTCAATTCAATTTCAATTCAAATGGTGACATTTCTCTATAATTGTACAGGTGACAAGTTTACATGGTGTAGCCAAACAATCAGTTCAGTTCACACTGGTCATAAATCCAGGTTCAGTTAATGCAGTTCATGGTCTCCTCATGGACCCAGTGTATTCCAGTCTTTCGCAAACTGCAACTGCATGTCAGTCAAATCACAAAGCACAAATCATGTGCTCATTTAGGTTGTAGCCAAACAGTATGTGTGTCCTCACATCTGTGCAAAATTCAATGTCAAAGAGTAGCAGAGCCTAAGTAGTTTCAGCAAAGGAATATCAGCAAAGGAATGGGCATCAAAGCACAGAACCCATAGAAAAGTGGAATTCCAGCACATCAAACGGAACCAGTGTGTCCTGCAAGCGGACAGTCTTCAATGACTATTACGGAGCCTCAATGTGTCTGCTCTCTGCTTGCAAATGATGATTCATAGGAGCAAAACATGCTCACTGTGTTTTAAACATCTTTCAAGCAACCGTTGGTGCCAATCAATCCAGATTCTCAGGTACTTCCCTGGTCTATCCTTTTTGATACTGAGCGTATCAACCGTGGTGTCTCAGCACAATTCAGATGGCAAATCTCACGTAGTAATGACCCATACTCGTCAACATATAGGCCAAAGATTCAGATCAGAACACTGTTTGCATATCTCCAGCATATCTGTCGAGTGCTTATTTCAAAGAACTATGGTGTCCGATCAGTGACCTCTTGCTCGTCCCCACAAGAGTCAACGACCTTCACCCCAAACAATGGTATTGTAGCACCGGGAAAAAAAATCCTACTCCGTTCCGTAGCCCTCAAGCCTGTGACCATCTCATCCTTGGGTCACAAGGTAAAGGCATTCAGATGGATTCTCTTCTCACTGCAGATTTCAAAGCAAAGCAGCTCACAAAATGAATTTGGCAAATGCTGAACAAATTTGGCAAAGGATGCTGCGGGTTGTCTTCCCACAACATTCAGGATCTTCCCATGGCAAATCAGACTGCCTGGAAGTTGGCCAGTAAGACGATCTCACATACTTCTCAGAACAGAACCATTTGCAAAGTTCATGCTCCAAGGCCTCAAACCGAAGGCATTCTGCAAAAGATCTTGCTGCAAAGCGTGGCAAAGCAAAGGTGTCAAAGTATGTCACATAGCAAAGGTGACAAAGAACAAATGTCAGTGTCAGCCATCACAAATCTCGAACAGACGATCATCAAGGTCTGGTCAGTCTGGTCAGTCATCATGCGATTCTAGGCAATCATTCATGGTCTGGTCTTGGTCTGCAAGTCTGCAAGACTCAGCATCTCAGTATCTTCCCCATCAGGTCTCACTTAAGGAAAGACAAAAGTGCAGGTATCAGTTGTCAACTTATTAGGATGTCATTCAAGCAACAAAATAAACCAGCATTACTCATTGCACTGCTGCATAACTAGAGGGGTCATTACGAGTGCGGTGGTAAGGGGGTGAAGTGGGAGAATGGAACAACAGGCTCCCGCCAATCCCCTCTCGCCCTTGGCCTAGAGGATCCCGGCCTAGACACCCGCCATGAGATGAGTTTGCCCATCTACCAGACGACCAAATACCTTGGTACAGGAACCTACGGATGTGCCCACCTACCTGCCCTACCTGCCCAGCAGCTCGCCCTACCCAGGCCGGCACCTGCAACATGGATCAACTCGACTAAACCAACACATCGTTAGAGATGCCATGACGACCTAGCCAACGGTCACACCTGGACGACCATGCACACTGGACACTCCTACAGCAACCTACACGAAGAATATACTCAGCGCTATGACGTAGGTGACGGACACATCCACGGACGTGCATCTTTATTATTTTTCACATAGGCTTTTAAGATGCAGAAACGCAAGACGCACGATGAACTTATCTAAATGGCTTGCTTACGCTCCACATAAACCCTATAACCTAAAGCGCCTGTGCACTCAACGACTCCATTTATGCACCTGATTCAAGTAGGCCGCAAGCAAGAGCTTCCATGAACATTAAAATGAACAAGAGTCCGGTTGCTGATCCTGCAGAATGAGCTCGGCGAAAGGCAGACAGCCAAGCCACAATGTTGCAATATCGCCCTCCGCACACCAACGTCAAGGTCGCACCTGCAAATTAAACAAGGCACACAGTGGGAAAAACAATATTAATTGTGCAGAATTCGGCCTCAAACACGGTCCCGCCTCACGTGACCAAGCCAAACCTGAAAGGATGCCAAGGCTAAGAGAACGGGGGCGCCTGGATCCCTCGTTACAAAACACAGGCAGATACAAATAAAAGACTCAATGGACATCTGCGACAGTGGGAGTAGTCGGCCTTCCAGCCTATGAATAAGTCCTCGCATTGTCTGCACGTACCCATAATGAAACATTGTTGCAAATGACAGGTACACCGCGAGCTGGGAACGGCGATGGTCCCAGGCTGGGAGGCTCGCGAGCGCACCAATCAGAACATGGGGCTCTTATCACTGACGCCATTAATATTGACCAATCCTCAGGGGTCTTCATGTAACAATTCTCATGTATCTAATTGCAGGGACAACCCAGGTATACCACCTGACTGACCCTCAGCCACTAATACCCTTCTCTATATGTATGCTATACTAACCCTACCACTCAAGTAACCAATCCAGAGTGGAGATAGGTTTTTTGATAACTTTTCGAGGTGACGCAAGTAGCGCGTCATAAAAAGGTAAAAAGGGCCTGCGAGCCCCACGATTATGTGTGTGTCAGGACGGACGCATACGATCCTCGACCCATCCCTGCCGTTTGTATAATAAACAGCAGAACCACCTTGCTTCTTGCGTGCGCCTCATACTCATTTTTGTGATACGCGGGAGGAGTTGGGGCCTCCCTGCCAGGAGGTCCGCGGACGGCCCAGCCGACCCCGGCAGAATTCCCCCCCTGACAAATTGGAGGCACTGCTGAGATCTGTTTAAGGTCTGCTTTTATTTTTATTTTTCCGAGTGCTCCCGCTGCGAGGAGGCCCGGCGGCGCGGCCCCCTCTGCCGCTGCCCCCTTCTGAGGACTACAGGACCATCGCGGAACTACGAGAAGACCGGACAGCGCAATCCGGATATTGGCCTTCGGGAGCCGGTTGAGAAGTATCCCGCCCGTGGTTGGCGAGTGTCCAGACGTGGTCCAGACGAGGGGAGGTGGCGAGCCGCTTGGAGGGGTGCACGCAGTCGAGCGGCCCCGCATCAAGAGAACTTGGTGGGTATGCCACACCCAACAAGCAATGTGAAATTGTGAGGGAGGGGGGAGGAATTAAATAAGGGAGGTGGGAGGTGTTGCACAGGTGCGCGGCAAAGGTTTGACAATTTAGTGTTGGCTATGAAATGAATGGTAGCCGAACGAGTGCGAGAGCAGTCGGCTACGCTACGCGAAAGAGGGGGGCGGAGCACGAAAACATCACGTGCGGCCGCTCGTAGACACTGATTGGCCTAGGTCGCGACTACGTGTACGGGTGTGTGTGTGTGCAGTTTCCTACGATTTGGTGATTATTGATCAATGAGTAGATGAGGATCCCTATTGATCGAGCAAGAAACTCAATAGGTAGATGACGTTTCCCTGTAGGCGGTAGCTAGTTGGTTGCCCAATACAGAAGATAATTGGCTGGTTAAGCCCTCCTGTCGAGGGGCGTATCACACGCGAGGCGACGCAGCGTGCGCAGTCCGATTATATATTGTTGATTACCTTGTTCCAGGCGTGACAGGAAGACAGCTGTGGGGTTAACGGGGGTAGAGTGCAAGTGTATTAAGAACTGACTAATAGTTTGAAGAGACCGGTGACGTCACCAGTAGGGCTTTCATAGGATAACCCGAGCACAAGGCATCTCTCTTTCGGAGGGTGGTGGGGAAGAGAGTTGTGGTAAGGGAGTGGAAACGGAGATAAACGGTAACGAGGCGATCGGGGAAAAGGCGAAACGGGGGACGTGGCTGCGCACGGAGAACGCCGGCCACGGCCAGGGTAGAAGAGGGAGGAGGAGCAAATGAAAATAGGACGACTGTATAAGAACGTCACAAGGGGTACGCAGCCGTAGGGGGCTACGTGCGCCTCGGCCGCAGGGGGCCGCAAGGGTGTTCTGTAAAGGAAGACAAGGAAGAAAAGAATATGGAGATGTAAATACTATATTTTAATAATTTTCCTTAGCGGACTATCGCAAGTCCCCAAACTCACGGGGCCAGGTAAAGGTAAAAGGTTGTGTATTGTAGGTGTTAGTAAAATAACAGCTACCAAACAGGGGAAGGACAGCAAGTGGAGCGCTGCTATGTCACACGGAGCAAGATCAGGAGGGTGGGGGAACACCCTCAATAACCCACTACAGCACATATGCAAAACACTGTCACCCCATCGGGAGAAATTGATCAAGTATAGCATTGAATGGACACAGGGGACAGACAACAAAATGACAACACCATGGCCGCCTAATGGTAGCTTCGATCCATATACCCAACATTCACTATTAAACCATCTGCATAATACATACAAGGGGAAGAAATTGACAAACCATGTGGAGATGTTTAACTTATGGCGGATGTTCCAGGGGTCCCGACCAGGACCAAATGGAATGTTCACTGTGGGGGAAACATCAGAAGAAAAAGAGATTAAGGAAGAAGGAGAGAGTGGGGAGAAGGAGAGTGAAGGCCCAAAGAACACGGGGAACGGACAAGAGGGAGGAGAAAAGAATAGCAACCCAAAAGAAAATGAACTAAAAAAGGAACAGAGCGATGATATAACCCTAGCAAAGGTAGTGAAAACAGAGGGGGGAGGGTTGTACCCTTTAAGAGAACTAGGAAGAGAGCAATTAAGGGCGGCTGAGGGGTACTCAAACCCAACATACAGCCCCCCACCATATGCGGTGACGGGTGTCCACAAGGAAGGGGAGCGGACTAGTACGACGGGATCAGCCTATAGGAAGATGCCAGAGGGGGAGGGGAGGACTGGAGAAGAGCAAACTGAGGAAATAGGAAATGACGAGTGGGTAGCTGCACAGATACTATTAAAGTTACGAGGTACATTAACCGGAGAAGAGAGGGAGGTAGTGAGGAAGATGGACGAGGATAATACCAGGGAGAGCGAAATAAGGGGAGAAGAGCTGATAAGACGAAAGGAAGAGGTTTTGGAGGAACGGCTAGCAGAGCTAAGGGATGAGCAGAATGAACTAATCAAACAGCTCGAGAGGGAGGAAAGAGAGAGAGCAAGGGAAAGGAAAGAAGGCAGGAACGAGTTGGAAAGAATAAGGGAATGAAATGAGGAGCAAAGGAGAGAAGCAGAAAGGGTAAAAGCAGCAGCAGAAAGGGTATCAAGAGCAGTACTACGAGAGAGGAAAAAGGAAGAAGAAGAGAAAGAAAAAGAAATGGCAATGTGGAAGAAGAGATTACTATCAGAAACGACCAGGAAATACGAAGAAGGGAGGGTGATAGAGAGTATATTAGAACGGGAGAGGGTGAGACGGGAAAGGAAGGAAGAGGATGAAAGGGTATTGGGAAAGATGAGTAGTGAAGTAATGGAGGAATTAAAAAGGAAAAGGGAGGAAATTGGTAGAGAGATGGAGGAGAGAAATGGAGGGGAAAGAGAAGATAGGAGAGGAGAGATTGAAGAAAGGAGGTATGTATATAGAGATACAGAAGTAGCAACAACATCAGCACAAAGGGGAGCGGGTGGTAAAGTAGAAAGGGGAGAGACAGACATAATAGACTTAAAAACAGTAACTATCAAGGGGAGAAAGACAGAGTGGGGGCAGCCACATAAGATGACTTTTGTAGTGAGGAAGAAGAAGGAATGGAGAAGGAAGGAAGAAACAGTGACAGGGAAAGCCTAGATAAACTGTACACCACTCGGACCAATACAGACTCACCATGGATATGTATGAGAAAGGATGAACTGGAGAAAAGTGAGGAGGAAGAGCGAGGAATAGCGAAAAGACAGATACATGAAGCCACACCCTCACCATCCTACCCTCAGTCAACCACCCCACGCTCACTACGTACAACTAAACTCGCGCCTTTCACAAACGAAATGACACCTTATGTAGGTAGGCTTAGAGACCTCCCTAGACGTAGGCAGGAAGGACGAATACACACGCCCACATTAAATACAGGAGATGATGAAAGAAGGGGAAAAGATGGAGAAGAAAGAGTTACGAGCAGGGGAACTACGGACGGAATCGACGATATAAGAGAGAGGGAAGAAGAGGAGGGGTGTGGGGACTCAATTTTATGGAACCCAAGGGAGATAACGAGACACAACTTAATGCCACTTCTGGAGAGGGGAGGGGTGAGACCACAATACGTCCCTTGGGAGCATGTAGACAAAGAAAATATAAAGTGCAGGCTCCCATCATTAAGTGGAGGTGCAGGTAAATGGATATATGAAATGGAAAAACACACCGCAGGACAGAAACTGGCAGTGGGGGATGTAAAGGGCCTTCTAATATCCATATTAGGGGATGCAGCGGATGACATTTGGAAAAGAGTGGGATTCACTGGGGTAACAATAACCAACACATCACACGATGGGGCACCATTCGCAAACTGCAGACATGCATTATGGCAGGCACTAAGGGTACAGTACCCAGACACATCAGACATAGGAGCAATTACCTCACGCAAGATGCGTGAGAACGAAGATCCTGTTGATTATATCCAGGAAATTCAAGAGAAGTGGCGCATGGAAACTAGAGAACAATGGGACAAAACACCAGCAATATTCTATCATATACTGGTACAAGGGCTCCCAGAAGGAGTTCAGAAACAACTGAAGAAAGTGGTGGGAATGGAAGCAAAAGCATGGCCAGAAATACAACTGACAATAGTACATCATTGTAGGACATGGCAAGGTAAAATGAAACAAATGGAAGAGGACAGGAAAGCGGAAGAGGCTAAACTTGTACAGAAAAAACCTACTAAATACACAATGGAAGGGGCACTAATAACTACACCTGCAACAATGACCCAAAGCCCCACACAAGTAGTGGCTGCACAAGACCCCTCCCAAATACAACCCTCCCAGACTATAACACAACAGATGATACCACTCCAACCATACACGACCAACTTGGGAGGAGGATACTCAATGCCAGGAGCTGGGTACTATAATTACACTAGGTGAAGAGGAGGAATAATGAGAGGGAGAGGATATGGATACAACACACAACAACAGGTGGGAGGACTTAGAAATTAGTACCCCACCGGTCAACCAGTATACCAGGACAACACAGGAAGCTTTCCATAGCAGAGTAGGGAACCACCAGTGTGTTGGATTTGTGGATTGGTAGGACACATGTCACGCACTTGTAGAGTAAGACCAGGAACATCATCATGGAGCGAGCAGGGACAACTAAGGCCCACACAGGAACAGCAGGGGATACAACAACAGCAGATGTTGCAACAGGGAAATGACCAGCAACAACTAGTAACACAACAACAGCCACAGGCATTCTCACTGCCACAACAACAGGTAACGACAATACAACAACCCCAAGCACAACAGACACAACTGGGTAGGGTGACAGTACTAGGACACAACCCTTACACAGGAAACGGTCAATCTTTGTACCCTCAATAGGACAGCCCACAGACGGCCTTGGTGTGTCCCATCCTGTCAGTAACGCCTAATAGTGCGGAGGAACCACGCATAGAGGTAACGATAGGTGACAAAAAGTTATCATTCCTTGTTGATACCGGGGCGACCCGGTCTTGCATAAGGGAAGGTAAGTTTAAGATGTCAGGCGAAGCCATGAACACCCAAGGATTCTCTGGGGCTAGGGGGTTGGTTCCCTTTACTGATAACGTTCCCTTATCAATAGGGGATTATGACATGTCAGTGCCACTTTTATATTCTAGGGCCTCACCAGTAAATATACTGGGGAGAGACATCATGAACAGGTTGAATATGATGATTTCCTTTACGGAAAACGGCATAATCTGCTCTACTCCAGGGATTAACATGATCACAGCACGACAAATCATGCAAGCATACTGCGGACAGACAGCGATTAGGGCTGAGCCAATTGATGGTGAACTATTCCAGTACGGGACAGACATGGCATTTGCCTGGATGCCAGGGATAGAAGGAAAGATCTGGAGGAGGCCAGCAGCCTATTTGTTCAGACCAGAAACACCAGCCAATGAACCAGAAGGAAAGGTGATTTCAGTGGACATAGAGAGCATTATAGCAACAGTTGACTACATTGCAGTGCATGCCCAAGATAGCGAAGGAAGAGCATGGAGAGCAGTAATAGCACTAGCAGAGGGATGTAGGCTCACCCAGGTGTCAGACGAGGAGCTCTTTTCAGAAGAAAAGGAGGAAGGTGAAATGGTGTTTATGATGAGTGTGGAGATATGGCTAAGAGTGGCGTATAAGCAAGTGGCACAAAAAATTGCAATGGCACTTGAGGCACCCGCATCCACCCCAGTTCCCTTCTTTCAGGAGGATATGGCAAGGGTACCCACGTCACTATGGACTACTAGCCCCTATGACGTGGGTTGTATAAAAAGTATAGGAGGTGTAAGGATAAAATTGAAAAAAGGTGCAAAACTCCCCAGGGTAAAACAGTACCCACTATCAAAAGAGGCAGATGAGGGCATATATGAAACCATAACGGCCCTCATAAATAATGTCATACTGGTACCATCAGAATCACCATGTAACACAGCTGTATACCCAGTGCGCAAGGCTAAAGATGGGTCTTGGCGCTTCATACAGGACCTCAGGCCCTTGAACAACATAGTGGAAGCAGAGTACCCCATAGCAGCAAACCCGGCCACAATATTGTGTGGCATTCCAGCAGAAGCATCACGATTTACAGTGATCGACCTTAAAAATGCTTTTTTCTCAATACCATTGCACCCAGACTCACAAGATTTGACAAGCTTCACGTACAGAAACACAAAGTGGAAACACACTAGATTGCCACAAGGATACTGCGAGTCACCCTCAAAATATTCAACAGAGTAATACAGATGGATTTGGGTAACATTGAAGTAGAAAGCACAGTGTTGCAGTATTTAGACGACATAATAATTTGCAGCACAAACGAAAAAGGATGCAGAGAGGACTCATTAAAGATGCTGACAATATTGGCTGAAAAAGGTTACAAGGTAGACATGGAAAAATTACAGTACTGTCAGGAACAGGTACTTTACATTGGTCAGCTCATATCCCAACATGGAAGAAAGATTGCACCACAAAGAGCACAGGCCATTTCAAAAACGCCATTACCACAAACAGTGAGGGAACTGCAGCAGTTCCTAGGTCTGTGCAACTACTGTAGAGCATGGGTATTTGATTACAGCTCATACATAGGATCCCTGCTTGAGGGGTTAAAAGAAGCTAACAAAGGGGAGAAACAGTTGGGGTGGACAATGGAAATGAAAGAGGCTTTTGATGAACTGAAAGATGCGATATCAACTGCTCCAGTACTAGCCACCCCAGATTATGAGCGACAATTTTTCATATTTTCACATTGCGACTCAGCAGTAATGAAAGCAGTGCTGGCTCAAAAAACCAGCATGGGCTACAAACCAGTAGCGTTTTACAGCGGCCACTTAGATCCTGTAATGTTGGGCCATTTCCCTTGTGAACAAGGTCTCGACGCAGCTGCTTTTGCGGTAGAAAAAGCGTCAGCAATCACCATGGGGTGCCCAACCACACTATTTGTGGAACATGCACTATTTGCAATATTGAATAAACCCAAGTCCACCCTAACCACGCAGAGGGCATCAGGTTATGAGATCATCTTATCTAGAGCTGAACTATCAATTGTTAGATGTAGCACGGTCAACCCTGCAAGGTTTTTAGCAGAAATAATTGAGGAAGGAGATTATGCACACGATTGTACGCAAACCACTGAAATGTACTCATGTGCTAGAAAAGTTGAAGAAAACGCACTAGAGGGAGGTGAGCTCCTGTTCATTGATGGATCATCAACAATTGACCAAAAAGATGGGATAAGGAGGACTGGGGCAGCGGTGGTGAAAATGATGGAGGTACCGGTGTGAGTGGCAATGAAATGTGTGCAATTACCACAGCATTACTCTGCTCAAGCGGCAGAGCTAATTGCTCTGATCTTGGCGTTGAAGGAAAGCTTTAATAAACGAGTGACCATATATTCTGACAGCGCATATGTTACGTCCACTGTCCACTCAGGGCTGTCAAAATGGAGAAGAAGAGGGTTTAGAAGAGCTGACGGCACTCCAGTGCAACATGCTCTTTTATTGGCTGAACTAATTGAAGTAATAAACAACCCCCAGGAATTAGCATTGGTCAAGTGTACCGCAAACACCAATGGAGAAGATCATGTCTCAAGAGGGAATGCAGCGGCAGACGCACATGCGAAGTATGCTGCATACTTTGGTGAGATATGGAACCCCCCAGAGTCAGACAGAGGGAGAGGGAGGGGAATGGCTAAGGAGATGTTGATAAGAGAAGGGTACACCCATCTCCCCGCCACACAGATAATGGAGCTACAAGCGGCTGCACCAATGGCAGAAAAAGAAATATGGGTAAAAAGAGGATGCACAATGTCACCAACTGACACACTATGGCGCCAGGGTAACACTGGAAAAATTGTAATACCACTGGCACTATTGAATACCGCCCTGAGCCAACTACACCACCCAGCCCATACAGGCAAGGAAGTAATTGCAGCACGAATTAGGGAAGACTGGTTTTGCCCCGAGTTAAATTCTCATGTGTCAAATTTCATAAGTAACTGTCTCACATGTCAACAGTTTACGGCCGGTCACACTCTGAAGGTGATAAAAGGTACTATACCCCGGCCAGAGGGACCCTTCCAACATCTCCATATTGACTATGTTGTTATGATCAACGTATGTCAAGGAAACAGGTATATGATTGTAGTAGTATGCCCATTTTCGAGGTGGATTGAAGCAGGGCCATGTTCACACCCAGATGCATTCAGAGCAGCTAAATTCCTAGTGAGGGAGGTCTTCCCCAGGTGGGGGGTGTGCGAGGTACTGCGGTCAGATAATGGCCCGCATTTCGCAAACGAAATGTTCCAGCACATCACGTCCTTATTGAGCATCAAGCATAAATTTGCATGTGCATACCACCCACAGGCCAACGGTATATGCGAACGCCTGAATGGCCTACTAAAGGAGGCAATTGCAAAAATACAGCAAACAACAAAAAAGAGTTGGTTGTATTGCCTTCCGTTAGCCCTATTTGAGCTAAGAAATAGGCCGGGCTCCGACCACCACCTCACCCCGCACGAGGTGGTTACCGGACGCCAAATGCGCCTTCCTCTGACACCAACATCAAGAGCATTCGCAGACCAAGGTAGTACTGCCACTGTTTTTGGTGATGAAATGTACCAATATGTGTCTTATTTGATTACTAGTGTAGTGTTTGTGTCTCAACAGCTCGAGCGCACACGGGGCGGGTCTAACAGCGATCAACAAGAAGACGCGGATAAAGAACTGGAAAAGGAAAGAGTGTGTAAAATTGCTAAAGGTGACCACGTGCTACTCCGCAATTTCAACAGGAAGTGGAACAGCCCACGTTTCACTGGCCCCCATCTGGTAGAGGAGATATCAATGAGAGCAGTAAAGCTACAGGACAAACGTGCCTGGAATCACCTACATGACGTAAAAATCTACAAACTCCAGACCCGCCCCAGCGCCACCGACAGGGCCTTCGGAAGAACAACAAAAGCGTCACCAACGGAGGAAGAGACTTCTGCCATTGCTGACGGCTTAAGTGTCCCCATACCCTGTCAACCCCCAGATCCCCCAGAGACAATTATTGGACCCACCCACCCCATGGTCACACGATCAAAGAGTAAAGAGACTTCCGCCAGCTAAGACCCAAACCCTCTGCCCCTCTGTCCATTGACCCCCTACCCACTACAGTAACGACCGAACTGAAGGACATTGTTTTGCACATATACACATGTAAACACTTGAATGTTCTCTTTTTCTTTTCTCTCGCACATGCAGGTACTGCGTATTATTGTACTGTTAAGAAAGTAAGCTAACTAACAAATTCACTGCCCAGGAGTAGATGGTACCCTCAGACGATAACTACCCAGAAGAATTGTCACACCAATTTGTATATGAAGTAAGAAGGCCAATGTACCTGAACAAAAGAAGGGTACGTGTCTACTACACAGCATTCCTCTTGGCCATAGAATATTCAATGCCCCACCTCCACCCATACTTGCCTGCCCTAAGAGATAGATCACTTGGAGTGGCATGGGAACAGCTCTTCGCCTGGGCACTGAA
This sequence comes from Ambystoma mexicanum, assembly GCF_040938575.1. Lineage (NCBI taxonomy): Eukaryota > Metazoa > Chordata > Amphibia > Caudata > Ambystomatidae > Ambystoma > Ambystoma mexicanum. Next base: position 108,231,876 of record NC_090937.1, read on the forward strand.
TGACTATCTGATAGGGAGGGCTTAAAAAACAACCACTAACCCTAATAACAAGCATATTGAGAATTTTCAGGCGGGCAACTTTAACGTCGCAAGAATAAGCTGCCGGACTGCAGCAAGGTAAGAGCAAAATGCCGGTGAAATTAGCCTTTGTAACAAAATTGATAGGGATTTTGATGATCACCGGGTTCCTGGCTGCCTCTGTATGGCAGTACAGCTATGCTATGAATATTGTTGCTGTACCCAAACCTAATATACCCCCACCCCCAGCTGCAACAGGTGTTACGTCAGGTGGTATTAGTATAATCCCACACAAAGATAATAGAGTTAAACGCAGCACATACTCAGATAATAAAGGTATTGACAACTACATACAAGATTCAGCGCACATCTCAAACAACATGTGGTATTAACACATGACCCACATAGGTAAGCAGACAACAGAAGACAGCTGCTACGTTTGCTCATTAATTCCATATGCCATGAGCGCTTCTCGAACATTTGTTGCCACAGAAATAGATGAAAAAACGGCACGGTGCATAATATACCTGGCACTGTTCCAAACGAAAGGAAGATTCTAAGGGACAGTGGTGCAACTGGTGTGGAAAACACGAGACACATATCCATATGAAAACAACTTCCTCAAGACTTATTTAAGTTACCACAAGAAAAGTTTACATACCGAAGCCTTCAGATACATGACGAGTGGTCCTGAAAAAGGAGAAACAAAGAAGGTAACACTACAGTACCTACCATGTGATTGGTATGCCACTGAAGTTGCTGGTAAAAAAAGGATGTTGGGAGAGGGCACTGGTGACGATAATAGGGAAGGTGTACTTGGACAACAAATGGGAAATAGGAGTGGTTGGCAGCAACATGATAACAAAAGAGACTATTTCAACTATCGAAGGACACAACCACAGATGTTGGACGACTTGGATCAAGTACGTACCCATGCTCACGTGGATAGAGAAGGATGAAGACCCAATAATAATACTGCCACTAACTGCGCCTAAGGTATGCTACCAACATAAAGGAGAGGTGGACGTAGGATATAACACCAACTGTGCAAGCGTGATGGAGTTACCTGAGGGGGGAGCAGGAACAGCAGTGATAATGGACCACTACTGGGCCTGCGGAGACAAAGCATATCACACACTGCCCCTTCTGTGGAATGGTATATGCACAATAGTGCACGTTAATGTACCGTCACTAGTGGTACCCCAGAAACACGTGAATATGGCCAATTTCCCCAAAATGGATGAAGGGAACGAGAGGAAGAAGAGGTCTGTACAACCTCAGAAGGAGCCAGAGAACAAAACCAACAGCAATAATACTGTCCTGAATAGAAAGAAAAGACAAGGAGAACCTCTGACGGGAAATTACCTATGGGGTAGATCAGAAACAGCACTCACCTCAATTCCGCCAGAACACAGACTGTTTAGCAGAGCAGCAATGTTCTTCTCCTCGATAATACATCCGGGATTACAGGCTTACGCAAATGCAAAATGGCTCCAGATAACTAGATGGGAACTAATGATGACCATCAACTCTACAGTGAATGGATTTAATGCCATAAAAGAGGAACTGCGCGCAGTAAGAATGGTGGCACTTCAGAACAGATATGTACTGGACCTCCTCACAGCAATGGAAGGAGGGGTTTGCGCAAAGATAGGACAATCATGCTGTACATTTATCCCTGCCAATGATGCTGACAACGGTACACTGACAGAAGCAGTTTCACAATTGGCCCAGATGCATTCTAAAATGATGGATGAAAGTAAAGGTGTAACAAAGGATGGAAGCTGGTTTTCAATATTATGGTCATGGATGCCATCATGGCTGTCAGATGGACTGAAGATTATAGTTGGATGTACTATTTTGGCTGGAGCTACACTGATCATAATAAGATTTTGGAAAGCCCGGAAGGCACGCACCACAGATGAAATGATTGAAATGGCCGGTATGCACCCCTTGATGCCAGCAGATGACGGCCAACACACAGGTATGATAATACAAGAGAGAGAGAGGCTGCGCAACCAAATCACCACCAACCACCTGGACCCACCATCTGTGAAGCTCGAAAACCCAAGAAACCCAAGGAGCTACATAGGGAAATGGGTATACTGCACTCCTGGAGGGACCTGTGCATACATGTATTGGTCATTTGAAGACCATGTCAACCACTATGGACATTTGGGAGGAATAACTAAAATATGGAGAGTGAGAGGAGATAAAGAAAAGGATATGTTTGTGGTCGACAACTCGACCAGAGGGGGGACTGAAGTGGGAGAATGGAACAACAGGCTCCCGCCAATCCCCTCTCGCCCTTGGCCTAGAGGATCACGGCCTAGACATCCGCCACGAGATGAGTTTGCGCATCTACCAGACGACCAAATACCTTGGTACAGGAACCTACGGATGTGCCCACCTACCTGCCCTACCTGCCCAGCAGCTCACACTACCCAGGCCGGCACCTGCAACATGGATCAACTCGACTAAACCAACACATCGTTAGAGATGCCATGACGACCTAGCCAACGGTCACACCTGTACGACCATGCACACTGGACACTCCTACACCAACCTACATGAAGAATATACTCAGCGCTATGACGTAGGTGACGGACACATCCACGGACGTGCATCTTTATTATTTTTCACATAGGCTTTTAAGATGCAGAAACGCAAGACGCACGATGAACTTATCTAAATGGCTTGCTTACGCTCCACATAAACCCTATAACCTAAAGCGCCTGTGCACTCAACGACTCCATTTATACACCTGATTCAAGTAGGCCGCAAGCAAGAGCTTCCATGAACATTAAAATGAACAAGAGTCCGGTTGCTGATCCTGCAGAATGAGCTCGGCGAAAGGCAGACAGCCAAGCCACAATGTTGCAATCTCGCCCTCCGCACACCAACGTCAAGGTCGCACCTGCAAATTAAACAAGGCACACAGTGGGAAAAACAATATTAATTGTGCAGAATTCGGCCTCAAACACGGTCCCGCCTCACGTGACCAAGCCAAACCTGAAAGGATGCCAAGGCTAAGAGAACGGGGGCGCCTGGATCCCTCGTTACAATACACAGGCAGATACAAATAAAAGACTCAATGGACATCTGCGACAGTGGGAGTAGTCGGCCTTCCAGCCTATGAATAAGTCCTCGCATTGTCTGCACGTACCCATAATGAAACATTGTTGCAAATGACAGGTACACCGCGAGCTGGGAACGGCGATGGTCCCAGGCTGGGAGGCTCACGAGCGCACCAATCAGAACATGGGGCTCTTATCACTGACGCCATTAATATTGACCAATCCTCAGGGGTCTTCATGTAACAATTCTCATGTATCTAATTGCAGGGACAACCCAGGTATACCACCTGACTGACCCTCAGCCACTAATACCCTTCTCTATATGTATGCTATACTAACCCTACCACTCAAGTAACCAATCCAGAGTGGAGATAGGTTTTTTGATAACTTTTCGAGGTGGCGCAAGTAGCGCGTCATACCAAGGTAAAAAGCGCCTGCGAGCCCCACGATTATGTGTGTGTCAGGACAGACGCGTACGATCCTCGACCCATCCCTGCCGTTTGTATAATAAACAGCAGAACCACCTTGCTTCTTGCGTGCGCCTCATACTCATTTTTGTGATACGCGGGAGGAGTTGGGGCCTCCCTGCCTGGAGGTCCGTGGACGACCCAGCCGACCCCGGCAGAATTCCCCCCCCGACAGGGGTAACAGCACCGGTAAGGATGCCAGTGCCGTTAACCCCTTACCGCCGCATTCCAAGGTCCCTTAGCGGGTCCCACTAAGGCCGGTTGGTAAAACCAGCCATCCTTAGCGGGAGCCACTAAGGGACCAGGGTGCTAATAACGGGCCCGTTATTAGCTCCCTCCCCATTCCCATTGAGCCCCATGGGGACTCGAATGTGAATGGGAAGGGTTTTTTGAATGGGGACTTACCGGGTCCTCCAAGGTTGGATTGACCCGTTAAGTCCCCATTCAGAGAACCCGGACACGACTTTGGAGGCAGCCATGGTGCTAATAGCATGGCTACCTCCAAACTCGTAATGACTCCCTAGGTGTCTAAGCTATCAATGTCTCTCAAAAGACATCAAAACGAATTTTCCAGTGTCTTCCCAATAATCAGATTCAATGTCTACAAGACTCTATCTAAACAAGGCACTATGCCTTGAATTGCATTTCTGTCTGGCATCCCTGTCTTTCTCAAAGCAAAACTGAACAGCCCATTTCAGATCATTCCAAAATTGCAAGATTGCAGTTGGTACTTTAATGCCTGCTTTTTAGCAGGCGTTAAAAACCAACCCGCAAAGGGACCAGAGTGCTAATTACGGTACCGCAATTTGCGGTACCGTAATTAGCACCTTCCCCATTCCCATTATGCCCTATGGGGCAAAAATGGGAACAGGGAAGGGCAATGGGGGAAGGGGGAATTACCGCCCCGCCAACCTTGGAATAGGGCGGTAATTCCCCTTTCCTCCAAGGCGGTGCCGGTCCCTTGGTCCACTGCCTACCTTTTAATGAGGCCCTAAGAAATGGACAGGAAATGAGACGAAAATGAGATAACAATAACATGAGACAAAGAAAACCCACACATATCGATTCAACATTAAAACACTTTATTCATGCATAGCACTGCATGATAAAAACACTACTAGAAATGCATTGTTATTAGGCTGCATTGTTGTTACTAGGCTGCAATGCATTTAGACTCAGCAGGACTGAATAGAGGTATTATGCTGCTTGCATAGAGGTCAGAAGAGCTGGCAATTGTAGACTGGATTCATTGTAGACTGCACCCATGCAAAAGGGGTTGCAATTTCACTTGCTAATTGGAGTTCTATTAGGCAGTGCTATGCATGAATAAAGTGTTTTTATTGTTGAATCGATTCATTTGTGTTTTGTTTTTGTCAGGTGTTATTGTTATCTCATTATTTTGTCATTCCCTAGTATTTGGTTTGCTGTGTGTGGGTCCCATAGCAATTTGGCAGTAAAACAGTTTGCACCACCCCCCTGAGAGATTTGCAGTTTGACAACACAAGTCAATTGCCTATCCTGTATCCTACTGTACTCTTCTGTCATTCATTGTATATGATCACCTGTTCTGGTAATTTCATTACTATTATGTAATGATTATTGTATATCTAAGCTAAAGCTGCCAAGTACCCTTGGGTTCGGGGTGCTATCCAAGCAAATGATCTAAAAACTAAACTAAAACTGAACTAAACCTTGCCCCGCCCTACTAGGCTGTTCCATAAATTACACATAGACTACACTGACTTGGGTGAGCATTGTAGCGGATTCAGGTACCTCATTGTGGTGGTCTGTCCTTTCTCAAGGTGGGTGGAAGCAGGGACATGTACACACCCGGATGTCAAGTGTGCAGCGAGGTTTCTAGTGCTGCAAGCTTTCCCACACTGCGTTGTGTGCAAGGTTTTGAGATCAGATAATGGCATACATTCTTTCAATGTGTAATAACACATTGAAAGACACAACACGTTACAGCACTACTTGGCATCAAGCATCGGATGTGTTCGATTTATCACCCACAAGTCAATGGCATTGTGGAGAGGATACATGGCCTCCTTAAGAACAGCAAATTATCCAAATTGTGCACCACATTGAAGAAAAACTGGGTGCACATTTTGCCCTTGGCACTATTTAGTTTGTACACAAGGACAAACAAAGACCACCATTTGATACCCCACGAAGTAGTCACTGGCTGGGGCATGCACTCTCCCATATCCCCTGTGAGAAGGGCGTCTGACACACATAGGGCTGTAGCGGTGCTAGGGGAGGAATTCAAAGAATATTTGACTATGCTAACTCAGGAAATTAAATGGTTTCCTGACAGATTGCACCTCCCAGGAATGTGACGTCAGAGACGCCAGATGCCAAGAACACTACAGTAACAGATGCCAAGCATATGACCCCACGACCATTGCTGCCGGGGGAACTTGTGCATGCGTCCGCAATTTTGTCCATAGGTAGGAATCATCTGCAGTTCAATGGCTGTTACGAGGCAGTGTTTTGTACTCCCCTTGTTGTCAAAGTGAAGGAGTTATGCCACTGGGTCCACTGGGAAAACGCACCAGTGCATCAGTTATCTTAAAATAAGGGAGAGATAGTACTAGTCCCCCAAGCACCCTACCGACTGTCCAGGGGCAATACGGGTGTGGTGGCATGCTCAAGTGGCAGGCCACGGCTCAGCTGCTAGCTCCATACTTGTCTTTTTTTAGGAGCGCTTTCTTTTCCTTCTTTCCCTCTCTCTTTCTCTCTCTCTCTCTCTCTCTCCCTCCAGTTTCTTTTTTTCTTTTGTGTATGAAGCACATCTTGTAAATGTTTCTCTTTTCGTTGTCTTGTGTGTCTGTGCTTCTATCTCAGGAAAGACAAAGATGGATGCACCTACTGTAAATAATTTGTTAAGTACGAACCGATGCGTAGACATATGAATGAGAGAATATGGAGCTATATCTATTATTGTGGATTAGTTATTGCTGGAGTGTGTGTGACATTGCTAGTACTATTCAGAGTGTATTGGGGAGGGTATTGTAGGGGGGTACTATAAAAGGGGTAAATGGAAAACAGGATTGTATACTATTCAAATGGAACAATACATATAATTGTTAATGATAGGAGTGGATCTAATAATGAAATACATTTAGTTACTCTAGTATGCAGGATATGTCAGTGGGGAAAGCAGAAAATATGTTATTTCCAACAAGTATTACTGAAGTGGTCATCCTTGAGAATGTGTATGAAAGAATTAAAAGAGAAGTACAGCGAAAGTATGAGGTGTATCAAAGGCTGGGTTTTGATTTGAATGAGGATATTCATCACTGCAAGTTCACTAATTCATGGTACTCCGGTATGAGTGTTGTGGGGAGGAATACTGTGAATGGGAGCTGTTATGTGTGTTCACTCATTTCGCATATGTCAGGGGCTCTGAAGGTGTTAGTACTGCAAGCAGTTCCGATTATAGAGGTACAATGCCTGGTTCATCTTGCTCTATGCAGAATAAAAGGAAAGTTTCAGGCACACAGTTTGGATTTGCAAATGGTGGGCCCAGACTTTGTAAAATGCACCGGAGACCAGAGAAACATCAAGTGTGTGGAGTAACCTTATCTGATGGTGAAGGGGCAAAAGTATGACAATAATAACTGTCAGGGTAGCAGACTACCTTGCTTGGCAGAAGGACTGGTAACATACCGCAAGGAGAGAATAGCACAGGTGGTCAACTTTTTTGCGCAAATTTGGACAGAGCATATCGCAAAGCTGACGTGGATTGCAACAATGGAAAAGCTGGTGAAAGTGTACAAGGAAGAAGAATATAAACTCTGTTTCCGCGGCAAGGGTCCAGTCTTTGTCAGCACAAATGAACATTGTAATTAAACTAATCTGATCACAGACATGAAGAAAGGAGCGCTGGCACTGATGGATTACTACTGGATCTGTGGCAGACAAGCTTACTTGCAACTACCAGCATCATGGAGGGGCTGTTGTTCACTGACCACATTGCATTCAGCGTTATTAGTAATCCGAGAAGAACAGCTAAGATAAAAATCTGGTGCCCATTCAAGAACCCCACATGCTGCTTAGTGTGTCTCCTTACATGAAAGAGACCACCATGTGGGAGGATAAGAAATCAAATGTGGACACCAATAATTTTCTCAGCAATAAGTGGCCATGTCTCATTTAAAGGAAAAGCAGATTAAGAATGATACAGGATCCAGACGCTCCTTCTCGCCACTTAGCAAGCACCACCCACCTTCTTAGCCCTGCCTCTTCCTTCCTGCTCTTAACTATTAGATCAAGGGCGTCTCTCGCCCGGCGTCCTAAGCGAAGGGCAGACGAAGAAAAGGGGAATTCCTGTTTGGACCTGGAGGGCCCAGGGCCCAACCCCCTGCTCAGACAGCAGGTAGGCATGCACCAACATGTGTTACTCCCTCTGGTCCCCCCGTGATGTTCCCTTGTGCCCCCCATTCTCGCACACAGGTGTTGCCTGTTTTGCTTGATTCCTCTACCCTGCTCCCCCCTCACCCCACTCAAGCCTACTTCTGCAGGACTCTGTCCTGATTCCTGATACATTCTGGTTTCACCATCACCGTCTTGTGGACAATGCTGGATTTGACTTTTATGGACTTCATTCATTCATGATGCGTCACCCTTTCTCAACTCTCACATCTTGTACTCATGGTGGCCCTGATTCATGCTGTTCCCATCTTCATATTTTATCCTGGCTTGCAACATTATGTGTTACTACTGACTTCTGCAATTGTATTCACTCTCCCCTGTTGCTTCTCCACTCTTTTGACTGCTAACTCTCTGTTCTCTCCTCCTTTCCCTTCTTCCTTTTCCTATCTCCTCCCCTTACTTTCTTCTATGCACTTACTCTATCAGAATTGTCCCTGGACCTAGTATGACAGCAACCTCGTCTGTAACCTCCTCCCTCCCCTTACTGTTTTTTGCCTCCCCACAACCCCTCCAGCACTATCTGAAATGTTGTCAGGCCTAATATGATAGTCGCTTGTTTTGTTCCTCCCCTACCTTTCTGCTCCCCTCTACCTCACCTCTTGTTTTTTTTCCGGCTCTACCAGAAATGTTGTCAGGCCTAGTACGGTAGTCACCTGTCTGTTTCCATTTCCTTCCCACTCTCCCCCTCCCCTCCTTATCTATGTCTTAGCTCTTGCACTATCTGAAATGTCGTCAGGCCGAGTACTATATTTAATTTCACATGCTTACTGTTCATGGCTTGTAAGAATGTCATTGTTTTTTCCCTTGTTCCCTCCCTTGCCTTGAAGCGCTTTGAAACACATTGTGTATAGGCGCTATATAAATAAACATATCATATCAGACAGAACTTTAGTTTGTCTCCTTAAGTAAAGTAAGGTTACAATCCCTATATCGATCAGCAGGAGAGATCCCTAATCAAACATCTGACATGTTTCACTCTTCTTATTAGGCTTTTTCAAGGAAAGGATCGTTCCTGATTTATTATGCTTATATCATCCTTTTAGGAACAACATCTTGTAACACCATCTTTTGCTATTGTTAGCGGTCACGTTGGAATGCAGAGGACTGTTATTTTCATACATGTTTGCGGTCAAATGAAATATTCCTCTATGTGGTTGACCGGGAGGATAGCTCAGGGTCAATTTTTTTGTCTTGGAAGCAAGTGAATGAAAAGCAACACAAGTGTGAATCCCAGTCCAGCGCTTAGAGACAGTGTAATAACAAAAGAAATTATTAATTAATTAGCTGGAGTACCGTTTGTATACAAATATTTTACAAAGCAAACGTTAATCACAATCTCAATAACAATACTAAAATATCATAAAATGTTCAATATATTTTGCATAGTTATTGAGTATAGCTGCTAGCATCGGCACATTATTGCTTCCTATTTTTTGCAATTTATTGATGCATTCGGACTATTCATGTCTGTTATTTGCACTAGCACTTTACAGACCCTGGTTTACACAGACTTAGTGACATCTCCAGTTTCAGTAGGCTGCACTGACTGACCATTTGGGGTAATTCATGGGCACTCATTCTGCCCGTTCAGAGTTTACCAACGTTGGGTTCTGTTTGGTCTTGATTGACCTGTCCTTCCCTTCTTCCCCTGCTCCCTTGTTTTCACCTGTTGTTGCAGTTACGTTCATTGTGTTGATTCTGTGGCAGATTTCTGTTTTTATCTTCTAACATTCGGCACGTTTGCTGTTATTTTGCTGAATGTTTCACTATGCACTTTTGTTGTAAAATGTCTGCCATGGTAATCACTGAGTCGTGAACAGTGCATGGCTCACGGTCAACATAGTGATAGGCCTACCACTATGAATTTAAGCCTGTTTGTCCCGCCCCACTGTATGTGAACAAGCGTTAAGTAAAGTGTGAAACGCGTCTCAGAGAACATATTTTAATGGTGTCCTGCCTCTGCTATATGTGGTCATTTTTTCAGCATGTTTTTATAAACAATAAAGGTGTAGTCATTCCGACCTCAAGCTTGATTGTTTCTTTTTTTCAACAATGCGGGATGAATGCTGCTTTTCCTCGCCTTTGTGGCATTTCCTCCTTTTCTTTATATATATATATATATATATATATATATATATATATATATAGAAGAACACGTTTTGGGTGGCTTATAACTTTGCTCTCCCTGGACGAATCCTCACCAAACTTTGCTAAAAAAGTATATGGCCCACTTTTTGCAAAGTTTGGTGAGGTTTGGTCCAGGGGGGGCAAAGTTATAGAGGGGTCCCATTTTTTTTGTTCCCATATACTGAATGGGGAAAAACTTTGCTCACGCCTACAGCCCAAACTGCTGGATGGATATTCACCAAATTTGCGGCAGGAGCAGCGGCTTGGTCCCGAAAGCATCTTTTTTTGTAAATATGGTGAAAATCCATCCAGTAGTTTTTTAAAAAAATGACCAAAAAGTAGGTCACAAAAAATGTGTGATATCTATGTCCGGTCCGCAGACACACTTCCTGTTCGCTCCGCGGACAGTGTCCTGATTGGGTAATTGGCTTGCGTCATGTCTGCGGACATGCAACGTGTTCAATGATTGGATGGTGAGGAGCGTGAAATGCGTCAGATTTTTGGAAACGCCCGCCATCTTGGATTCGCAGACAGCGGCCGATGTCCGCAGACATCGCAATAAAAACATATGAAAAAACACAGCATTCCACTTGTCAAACTTATCAAATAATCTCTGGAGAGGTGAGGGGTGATGAGGATGGGATGCGATATGGCTGCAAGAAGCCAAAAAAACAGGGTTTTTTGCTGCAAAAGTCCGCAAACAGTTATGATGTTCGCAGACAGTCCCATGAAAGTTTGCAAACACCTTAGCATTACAGGGTAGGTGAAATGCAGTTCTTGGATGGCTTATAACTTTGGCACCACTTAATGGAACTGCATGACAATGTGCATGTATATTCCTCGTCTGATTCTGAGTGAGTATGCACAGTTTGGTGGGATTCTGTCATGAGGGGGCAAAGTTAGAGGGGGGGTCCCAAAATAATGTAAAGGCTTATAAATGTGGTGCCATTTGACAAATCTACACAAAGGTTTGCAAAAAGATTATAGATCTAGATTTAGATGTTTTCGTAAAGTCTGAATGGATTTTGTCAAGTGGGGGCTAGGTTATATGACGATTGTATGTACATAAGGTCATGATCCGGACGATCTGGCTACTGGCCATGACCACAAGGGACAAAACATAGAATTAAAGTGGCCATGTCCACCTGGGACTGGCTTTGTGGTAAAGTTATTCGAAATTAGGATAGATTTGAAAGGGAAGAAAAATGTGCTTGTGGTAATATGGTCATAGGGTTCTCTTTTTGCCTTCTGCAGGCTTCTATGGAAAGCAAAGAGGGGCCCTGTATGGAACCCTCACATTCTCATTCCAAGGTGGCCACCCTGGAAAAGGATTTTCCTTCCTACACTGGGACGCCTCAGGCGTCCCGGTGTTGGAAGAAAAATCCTATTTTTTAGCAACCCGGGTTCCCACTTTGGGAACCTAGGGTGCTAATGGTCTTCATCCCCCATTTCAGGGGCTGGACTGGGGGGATAACGGTCCAGAGACCTCGTTATCCACCCTCGCTTCACTTGGGCAGATAACTTGGGCTGCTGGGTCGGTATTGTCATGATCTCTGCTTCCAAAAGGTCAGGGTTTTCCCAACTCCCTTGGAAGCAGATCCATAACCCAGGTTCCGAGTGCCAACCAGTCCCAATTGGGACCTTTTGGACCCAGTCCTGGCGCCAGTGGCACCAGGCTCATAAATATGCCCAGTCCCAGCGCTGGAAGCGCCGGGCTCATAATGCTTGGGTGGACTTACCTGCAGCAGACCATGCTGCTTACTTGCCTGCCAGTTGAGCCTCTGATCCTCTTCTGTTTGGAACTACTTTTCCTGTTGGGTGGGGCAGGAGCCACTCCCTAGGTTCAGAACACTGGAAGTCTTCTGGAAAGCAGGAACTCTTTTCTTACCTAGGCGTGGCTGTGGAAGGAGACACCTAAGCACTACAGGAGGCTATTTAAACCACACCCGATGGATGAATCTTGCTTTGCGTTATTCTGCATCCTCTGCAGCAGAACGCTCATCGTGTCTTCTGCATCTGATCCTGGGCCTAAGGAAAAAGGCTTACCATCCTGAATCCAGTCTTCAGCAACACCTATAAAGACAAGAAAGAACAGGTCAGCATTACGGTCTTCAGTGACAGCGCTTCACTTACCTGGTCCATCGGCTGTCACCAACGCCTCGCGCTGCATTCCGGCATCTGAAAGACAAAGGCTTACCTACTCTTCGTGCGCTCCGGAGGTCTTCGCACTGCATTCCGGCATCTGAAAGACAAAAGCTTACCAACTCTTCGCACGCTCCGGAGGCCTTCGGCGCTGCATCCCGCATCTGAAAGACAAAACAAGGTGCGTTTAAAGACATTGGGGAACTTTAATACTCACGTGCCATTACTCCTTTCCACATCTAACCCAGTGGGTATTCCGGCACCCTGCAGCCGCTCCGAACTTGTACCTGCAAAATATAAAGACAGTTTGAGCGCTTCGTGAAGCAGGCAACAAGCGATTACTTATGTGCTTCCAGGTGCTTCTATTCATCACACGGGCTCCATCTTCAACTCACTTCAGCCCGTCATCCGCCATCGCCGGAACCCTGCAAAACAAGAGACATCATTACTAAAGACTTTTAAAGACATTAGAATTACTCGAAACTTACCGTTCGTGCAGTAAACGACGGACAGCAGTCCTCTGAAGTCAAGAGGCCTGCTCCCCTTATCCAGTGAAGAAACTGGTTACAGCACCCTGCCCCGAGGCAGATGGAGAGCACGGCGTTCACTTACCTAAGGTGAGAGCGTTAACCTTTGGGGTTCTACAGGAGAAGAGAAAGGGAAGAAGAGAGAGACATTCAATAACCCAGTTCATTAATCCCATATTTTCTATCTGCAGACATCTTACCCTTCGAGTCAGACATACAGTGCACAGAGGTCCAGCCCAAAGAGCCAGCCGTGTGTTACACATCACCTTTGAAGATACGGTATACGCCCAGTCAAGACCGGTGCCTCTACGGGAATTAAGGGAGCGTTACAGAACACAAAGCCTACCGCAAAACTCCCATCCAGGCGCTATGGAAACCTCGGATACCGACCAGCTAGCCCAGTTACTTGGGTAACTAAGGGCAGAAGTGCATGCTGCCCGTCAGGAAACGAACGCTTTAAGAAGGGAACTGATTATTTCCAAGGAGCGAACAGATGATCTCGCTAGACAATTGCTACAGTCACAAGCCGGACAGACCCCGTTACCCGCATCTGGGGGAAATCTTCCTTCTACATCCTCTATGAATCCAGTGCAGATCAACCTACCTGGGAATGTATCTCTGGCTCCGCCCGAATGATTTTCTGGTGACCCAAAGAGGTTTGCAGTATTTATCAATCAGTGCCGGTTGCATTTCTTATGCCGGCCAGCAGCCTTTCCAACTGATCAAGCTAAAGTAGCTTTCGTGCTTTCGTATCTTAGTGGCAATGCGGCAGACTTGTCGATCCCTCTAGTAAATCAAGATGATCCAGTCCTCCATGATTTTCAAGCTTTTCAGCTCAGTATGGAAAGACTGTTCGCAAGACATTCACAGGGGCAGGCCTTGGACAATGAGCTTCTTTCGTTGCGACAAGGTAATCAAGACCTTTTGGCTTATATTGCGTCTTTCAACAGACTGATAGTGGAAACTCAATGGCCTGAGGACAAAAGGATTACGCTGTTTTATAAAGGTCTACGTGGAGAGCTCAAAGATGTGTTAGCCCAAGTAGTGAATCCCCCACAAGATTGTTCGGACTATATAGACTTAGTCGTTCAAATAGATCACAGACTGCAGAACAGGAAGGCCGATCGTTCCAAGTTTGATGCTCGAGTATTTTCCAAACCGCCAACTCCTTCCAAAGGAGTAGACTCTGGGGAACCCATGCAAATAGGGGGCCTGAAAGGTCCTCTAACACCAAAGGAGCGGGAAAGGAGAAAACAGTTGCAATTATGCCTTTACTGCGGAAACTCAGGGCACTTTCTTCGAGACTGTCCGGTGAAACCTGCCAAGAAGGCAGTAGGAGCTGCAGTTACCAAAGTTACAAACTCTGAGCAGGGAAACGACCTCGCCTGACAAGAATAGAGGTCCTCTTGCCGAGCGTGAAAACCAGTTCCGTGACCTCGCATTTCGTGATACCTATGGTCCTCATTAGCCCTGATAATCCGGATCGATTACATGCAATTGAAGCTTACGTTGACAGCGGTGCCATCGGCAATTATGTGGATCATGAAATGGTTTTGAGGATGAATCTAACTCTTTGTCCCAAGGCTGTAAAGGACGTCATTACTACGGTGGATGGAACAGAGATAGCCTCCGGACCAGTAACGCATACCACTCAAGAAGTGACGCTAGTAAGTCAAGCTGGACACCATGAGAAGATCGTGTTCGATGTGATCAAGGCTCCTCAGTTTCAGATTATTCTAGGAATACCTTGGTTAGAGAAACACAATCCTCTGATCGATTGGCGAGCAAGAACGGTCCAGTTTCCAGAATGTGTCTCTACTTATCACCCTCCACCTGGTGTTGCACTGGCAGCAATTTCTTCAGAGACTCCCCAGTTACCTCCCGAATACCTAGAATACCAAGATGTTTTCCGGAAGGATCAGGCTAACTCTCTACCTCCTCATAGGTCTTATGACTGCCAGATAGACCTGATACCTGGATCTACTCCTCCTTGTAGTAGAATTTATGCCCTCACCGAGCCTGAGAACCTTCACCTTCGACAATACCTGGATCAATACCTGGCAAATGGGTTTATTTGTCCTTCCAAGTCCCCTGCTTCTTCAGCTTTGTTCTTCGTTCCAAAAAAGGAAGGAGACCTTAGAACTTGTATAGATTATCGCTCCCTGAACCAGATCACAGTCAAGAATAGATATCCGTTACCTTTGATCCCTGAACTCCTGGACCAAGTCAGAAAAGCATGCATATATACAAAGCAGAATCTTAGAGGAGCCTACCACTTGGTACGAGTAAAAGAGGGCGATGAATGGAAGACGGCCTTCCGCACCAAATATGGGCTATTTGAATATCAGGTCATGCCCTTCGGACTTTGCAATGCCCCGGCCGCCTTTCAATATTTTATGAACGATGTCCTCAGAGAGCTCATAGATGTGTGTGTTGTTGTTTACATTGACGACATCCTCGTTTATTCTTCATCGGAATCTGAACATCGGAAACACGTGAAAATGGTCCTCGAAAGATTACGTCAACACAAACTTTTCGCTAAGTTGGAAAAATGTGTTTTCAACGTGACTGAAGTTGAATTCTTGGGATTCATATTATCACCTAGCGGAGTGCGTATGGATTCAAAGAAGGTCGATGCAGTTCTCAAATGGCCATTACCATCCTCCGTAAAAGGTGTGCAAAGCATGTTAGGCTTCGCTAACTTTTACCGCAGGTTTATCCCCGAATTTTCTCGAATAGTCCAGCCCATCACTGCCTTGTTAAAGAAAAACAAACGTTTTGAATGGTCTACCGAGGCGGAACAAGCTTTCCAGGATTTGAAGACTAAATTTATCTCTGCACCAATCTTAAAACACCCTTGCCCCGAACTCCCCTACATCGTGGAAACTGATGCTTCAAGCCTTGCCATGGGGGCAGTTCTATCACAAAAGGACCCGGTAACCAATCAGTTGCATCCCGTGGCATTTTGGTCCCGCAAATTCTCGCTTCCTGAAATCAATTACACGATTACTGACAAGGAACTTCTGGCTATCAAGTCTGCCTTTAAGGCTTGGCGGCATTATCTGCTGGGGGCCCGACACACCGTTACTGTGATTACGGATCACCGAAACCTGCAATATTTGAAAACCGCAAAAGCCCAATCCTCTAGACAACTCCGTTGGGCATTATTCTTTGCCGAGTTTGACTTCATAATTACCTATCGACCTGGTACAAAAAACGGCAAGGCTGATACCCTTTCTCGGATGGGAGTGGAAGAACACTTGATCAACACTAAACCTGTACCAATCATTCCCGAACAAAGAATTCTGGGTGTAATCGCCACACAATCCATAGAGGAAGTTAAGGATAAAGCCAGGCAACTTGTAACTCCAGCAGACATACAGAATTGGCATCTGCAGGGAAAGGACTTTGCAGTAAAGGACAACTTATTGTATTTCCAAGAACGATTATACCTGCCCAGCACAGATTTACAGAAAAAAGTAATCTCTTGTTATCACGATTCTTTAATGGAAGGACATCCCGGTATGGCCAAGAACTCAGAAAAGATCAAGCGCTACTTCTGGTGGCCGTCTTGGAAAAAAGATATCAGAGACTTTATAATGTCCTGTGGAGTATGCGCCCAAAACAAGAGTCAAAAGGAAAGACCAGCAGGCCTCTTACGCCCTATTGACATCCCACCTCGCCCTTGGCATACGCTTTCTATGGACTTCATCACCGATCTACCTCCATGCTCCGGATACAATACGATTCTAGTAATCGTGGACTTATTCTCCAAGATGGCGCATTTCATTCCGCTCAAAGGCTTGCCAACAGCAGCAACTCTGGCCCGAGAATTTCTCGAAAACATCGTCCGACTGCACGGTTTTCCTTCGGTTCTAATTTCGGATCGAGGTAGTCAATTTATTTCTCATTTTTGGCAAAGTTGCTGTCGGTCGGCTCAAATTGATGTGAGACTATCGACCAGTCACCACCCTCAGACCGACGGACAAACCGAGAGGACCAATCAAACTCTGGAACAGTATTTACACTGCATGCTGCAACACACTGAAAAAACTTGGAAAGACATCCTTTGGATAGCCGACTATGCCTACAATAACTCTGTCCATTCAGGAACTGGGAAAACCCCGTTTTTTCTTTTATATGGCAGTCACCCTCGAACCTCGGAGTTGGATCCCCTCCAAGATCTTGAAACACCAGCAGTAGACTACCTGCATTCTACAATCACCCAAGCCTTTAAGGAAGCTGTTTCTCACCTTCAAAGGGCTAAAGAACAATACAAGAAAGGAGCAGATCAACATCGGAAGGAAGCCCCTCAATATCAAGTAGGGGATCAAGTCTGGTTATCCACCAAATATCTACCTCTAAAAGGGCCACGCACATTCAACCCAAGATACCTTGTTCCCTATTCCATCACTACCATAGTAAACCCAGTAGCGGTCAAGTTGGACTTGCCCCCGCACATGAAGATACATCCGGTCTTCCACGTCTCTCTATTAAAACCCGTGCAACCTCAAACCCGACTAACTAAATCTCCAAAACCCATCCTAGTTGATGGAGAACTCGAGTTTGAAGTCAAAAGCATTCTGGACTCCAAGATCTCCAAATCTAAACTATTTTACCTAATTGACTGGAAAGGCTACGGCCCCCAAGAGAGATCCTGGGAACCTGCTGAATATGCCAAAAGCCAAAACCCCCGGAGAAGCCCGGTTTGGGAGGGGCCTTGAGGGGGGGTACTGTCATGATCTCTGCTTACAAAAGGTCAGGGTTTTCCCAACTCCCTTGGAAGCAGATCCATAACCCAGGTTCCGAGTGCCAACCAGTCCCAATTGGGACCTTTTGGACCCAGTCCTGCGCCAGTGGCACCAGGCTCATAAATATGCCCAGTCCCAGCGCTGGAAGCGCCGGGCTCATCATGCTTGGGTGGACTTACCTGCAGCAGACCATGCTGCTTACTTGCCTGCCAGTTGAGCCTCTGATCCTCTTCTGTTTGGAACTACTTTTCCTGTTGGGTGGGGCAGGAGCCACTCCCTAGGTTCAGAACACTGGAACTCTTCTGGAAAGCAGGAACTCTTTTCTTACCTAGGCGTGGCTGTGGAAGGAGACACCTAAGCACTACAGGAGGCTATTTAAACCACACCCGATGGATGAATCTTGCTTTGCGTTATTCTGCATCCTCTGCAGCAAAACGCTCATCGTGTCTTCTGCATCTGATCCTGGGCCTAAGGAAAAAGGCTTACCATCCTGAATCCAGCCTTCAGCAACACCTATAAAGACAAGAAAGAACAGGTTAGCATTACGGTCTTCAGTGACAGCGCTTCACTTACCTGGTCCATCGGCTGTCACCAACGCCTCGCGCTGCATTCCGGCATCTGAAAGACAAAGGCTTACCTACTCTTCGTGCGCTCCGGAGGTCTTCGCACTGCATTCCGGCATCTGAAAGACAAAAGCTTACCAACTCTTCGCACGCTCCGGAGGCCTTCGGCGCTGCATCCCGCATCTGAAAGACAAAACAAGGTGCGTTTAAAGACATTGGGGAACTTTAATACTCACGTGCCATTACTCCTTTCCACATCTAACCCAGTGGGTATTCCGGCACCCTGCAGCCGCTCCGAACTTGTACCTGCAAAATAAAAAGACATTTTGAGCGCATCGTGAAGCAGGCAACAAGCGCTTACTTACGTGCTTCCAGGCGCTTCTATTCATCACACAGGCTCCATCTTCAACTCACTTCAGCCCGTCATCCGCCATCGCCGGAACCCTGCAAAACAAGAGACATCATTACTAAAGACTTTTAAAGACATTAGAATTACTCGAAACTTACCGTTCGTGCAGTAAACGACGGACAGCAGTCCTCTGAAGTCAAGAGGCCTGCTCCCCTTATCCAGTGAAGAAACTGGTTACAGCACCCTGCCCCGAGGCAGATGGAGAGCACGGCGTTCACTTACCTAAGGTGAGAGCGTTAACCTTTGGGGTTCTACAGGAGAAGAGAAAGGGAAGAAGAGAGAGACATTCAATAACCCAGTTCATTAATCCCATATTTTCTATCTGCAGACATCTTACCCTTCGAGTCAGACATACAGTGCACAGAGGTCCAGCCCAAAGAGCCAGCCGTGTGTTACACATCACCTTTGAAGATACGGTATACGCCCAGTCAAGACCGGCGCCTCTACGGGAATCAGGTGAGCGTTACAGGTATCCACCTTTCCAGTCCCTGGAACAGCGAATGAACGCCACAATATTCCCATTAGCGTAACACAAAATGCAAATGGAAATGCTGGAAAATCTTATTTAGTCTATGTAATTTACTGAGAAATATAAAGTAGATGGAGTCTATACATTTTTTTTTTTTAGTTCTATTTTTTAACTGCGAAAGGTGGTTCCTAAAGGAATATGTTGTTTGTTGTTTTTGGATGTATTTATTTGGCAGGAGAGCTGAGAATGAAAGGTGGGGAGGGAAATGAGGGAAGAGCAACCAAACACTAATATGGGTAGGGAAGGTGGACAAGGGAAAATGTTGCGCGTGTGTTATTTCTAAGTTAGGGGGCACTGTCTCTCATGCTCCTTGATTGAAGCAGTGGTGGTGTGTCTTGGGGAGGAGGGATGGCATTAGCTGATGCCATTTTAAGATAAATAGCAATTTTGCTAAAGGTATGTACTGTGTACTAGATTGTTAATGGATAATGAGTAGGAATAGGTGTTGGAGCTGTGCAAGGGAAATTTTGAGGTTGGAAGTTCCTAGATCAGTAGAAAATGCAGTTCCGAACTGTCCGCCAAGCAGAGATCTTATTGTGAAGTGCGGATGGGTTCTCAGACACGTCATCATGCCGCGCGCCAGCGTATGGTCATGTGGCATTGTCCGTAAGGTCCGCTATGAAGTCAGATGTTCGTAGACGTCTACGGATGGAAAATTAGTTGAAATAGTTGCAAGAAGTGTATAAAAGTGTTAAAAATGATTCCAGATGGTGGGAAATGGCAGAGTTTTAAGGTGAAACTTTGTAAAATGGACACAAATTTTGCTATATTGGGTAAGTATGATATTAGTAAGTTGTAGGAAAATAGCATGCACTGGTAAAAACCTATGAAATTCAATGACAAAACTTTGTTAAAGGGACATTATGGTTAAGTTGCACTAATAAAAACCTATGAAATTCAATGAAAACATTTTGTTAAAGGGACATTATGGTTAAGTTGCACTAATTAAAACCTTTGAAATTCACTGAAGAAACTTTGTTAAAGGGACGTTATGGTAAAGTTGGACTAATAAAAACCTATGAAATTCAAAGAAAATACATTGTTAAACGGACATTATGGTTCCAAGTATAACCGAAAAACCCCTGAAATTCGCCAGTTATGGTAAACTAAGAAATCATTATATATTTACTGTTTGACTTTATGTGGTTGTATGAAATTTTTTCATGACATGGGTAATTGGAGCAGACATTCTTTTTCAATCTCTGTTATAAAAGAAAAGATCACATGTTAGTGTAGGTAGTTTATAATGAGTTATTGCATTGC
Organism: Ambystoma mexicanum; assembly: GCF_040938575.1. Taxonomy (NCBI): domain Eukaryota; kingdom Metazoa; phylum Chordata; class Amphibia; order Caudata; family Ambystomatidae; genus Ambystoma; species Ambystoma mexicanum. The sequence goes on from NC_090937.1 coordinate 108,252,186, forward strand.
ATAGTAGGCATTTCTGTATTTTGTTCACCCTCATAGTTAATACTTTGAAGTACTATAGTTCAAACCATTGTACTGTGCAATTTTCTCAGTTCCTGTGTTTGTTCATTTATATCATTGGGTCTGCGGGAAAAAAAATCCATGATGGATTAAAAAAAAATGTTCTACGTTATGGTACAAAATATTTCTTTGGTTGATTTCAATAGGAGGAATTGAATAGGTGTACAGTTTTTGAAGTGGTGGTAGTCTGTTGCAATTAGATAGAAGTTGGCGTATTCAACTGTTTATTTCTTTTTTCATTTTAGTGGTATGTATTTATCTGTTTGCTTGTTGCAAAATTTTGAGGCAGTTAGATACCTGTTGGCATATTCTATCTGTTGATCGTTTTGAAGTTGAAGTTTTGCTGATGTTCATACACAGATTAGTTATTACATTTTGTTTTTAATAATTTTAACTAAGCATTTACAAGATTTGCTGGTAATCTCTCTTTTAGAGAAAAGGGTAATATCATTGCATTAAAACCATCCACCATTCTTTTTTATATATGCTGTGTAGTGAACTGCATTGGTTGTGGCTCCTCCGTGGTAGATTATACCTATTGTTGTGAAGGTTTTCTTACCAAGTGATGCTTGTCCATGTGTGAATCCAGTTAGCTTGCAGTTTTTTTTGGTACCATCTGCATTGTAACATAAAAGCATTACAATTACGTATTTACCATGGGTCTGTATTTGTAAGGTGCAGTGATTATCTGAATAGCAGGAAGTACATAATCTGCCATGGTTTTTACAAGTTGCTGAAATGGAATGGATTCACAGTTAGGTATGGATACATACACAAATCGTTCATTAGGCAGTTGTTCTTGTGCCACATGGCTGCAAATAGTGCATGTATCTTTCCCCATGTATGAAATCTGGAAGATTTCATGTATAGGTATGCTTTGTTTTCCAGTAGTTGTACAGTAAGTACATTAGAAATTCTTGTGGATCATCTTTTGTGCTTATAGTGAATTTGACCATTCCAGCCCAGTAGTCCAATTCCTGCCTTATTCCAGAAACACTGTACGTGTTGTCAGGATTGTTGTTTGCATTTCTGTGAAGGACTAACATTTGCAATTGGAATAGAATATTGATTGCTACATTTGCATAGCAATTTACAACAGTTGTACTGAAAATTTAAATGGACCTGACAGTTCTGTGTCCAAGTCATTCGTTCGGAGTGGGCATTGTTTCTTTGAAGAGGTAGATGACTTTGTTTGTTCACTAGATCCTTCAATGGTTGTGGTCCTTGATGAAGTATTAGCTTATTTTAATTTCTTTGGAGGAATTGCTATGAGATCCTGTATAATTTGAGTTTGAAGTAGTTTTCTTTTACAAACTTTTCCTTTTTGAGGAACAGGATAGGTTTTTAGATGGGGTTGTAGAGTGAACACAGTCTATTGTATTTTAGAATGCAAGGAAAATCAGCCTTTAATTTACTTGCATCAAAGTTCATTAGAAATAGTACATCAAGTGTACGTAAGCGTTATAGAGCTACATAGCTCATGCCTTCGTTAAGCACTGTGCTACCAAAATATATCAATGCTTTATTTAGGGTAAGACCATGTGATTTGTGAATGGTGACTGTGTATGCTAGAGTTAAAGAACATTGTTCTCTGCATACATACATGTCTTTGAAAAGTAAGAAGCGGGCTGTTGAATGTCCTATCCTTTTAACTTCTGATAGCTTGTCAAAGAGAATTTTGACAAACTGAATGTTGTTGTCACGTGGGTATGTTTGAAAGCCAACAACTGTACCAAGTGCTCCATTAACTAGTCTTTGGTCTACATCAAGGTTACGTTTAAGCATTTCTCTACAGTTTAAAGATAATTTTAATATTTTCTCCAAACCAGCAGCGTTAGAGATAGAGTTTTCTAACGTATTTAAGCCTTGTTGTGGCTTTTTGACACATGGGTACTGTCATACCATGTATGTTCAGTTTGTCTGTGAAGCAAATTTTAACTATTGGTTGCATTTCTTTCTTTTAACACTGTTTCATTGAATTCTGAACAGCTTGCAAGAGTTGGCATCAAGAACATACAGTTTACATTTGTGTGTGCTAATTGTTCCATGACATCAGTAGCATGTGACTTATGATCCTAAAGTGCATGGATGTGTCTGGGTTTTAAGATAGATTGTGCTTCTTGAGCTAGTACACCAACTCTAATACTTTTAAAAATGTTGGCATATGTGAGGTCTGCAGACTGACGCATGTTTTCAGTTAATTATTTGTATTGGATAATGTTGCCAAAGGTTGACATTTCCTATTCTGCCAAGAGTTTTTCGGCATAGTTTGTGCCCTAAGGTTTTAAAAATAGGTTCACCTTTAACTGGTGTTAATTGAAGAAGATCCCCCAAAACTATAATATGTTTTCCTCCAAAGAGTTCCTCATAGTCTGTTTTCAGGACCTCTTGTAATGTGAGGTGAATGAAGGCTAACATTAGATTGGAAACCATGCTTACCTCATCTATTAGCAGCATTTTCATTTGTCTGAAAACTATGTGCAGTTCCATTGCAGCTTCTGGAGAAAGTTTGTAGTAGTCTAATTTGTTTTGGTGTTCTACTGGAAGGAGTAGTAATTGGTGCAAAGTGGCACTGCCTATGTTGTAGGCAACTAAACCTGTGGGGGCAGTTACAACAGCTGACAGTTAGTTGTTTGTCAGTTGTTGGAGGAACTTGCTGATGATTTTCATTAAGAACATTTTGCCTGAACCAGCTTGACCATTAACGTATAGCAGTATAGGTTTGTATTCTTGGCAGGTACAATTTTTAGTTTCATGCTGCACACCATGTTCAATTTGTTTTGTTAATTCTAGGAAAATGCTACGCTGATCATTGTTTAGTTGTGATTTTAGTAGAGCAGAGTCTTCTGTAGGTTGCTCATACTGACTCGTACTGAATAAGCTCAAGCTTATTACAAGGGTTGCGGAAAGGCACCATTCTTACCTCTCCGCAACATTACGAGTTCTGTTTGCCGGTGCCGGACAGCATGCGTGGTCTGACCAGGCGTGCAGACCAGCACCCACAAGCAGAACTTGTGATTGCACGGGTATCGTTATTGACGGTGCCAGCGCAACCATGCCCCCGACCCCCATTCTGCCCTATAGGGCAGAATGTGGATCGGGAGGCCGGCCATACTGGCACCAGCGAATGGGCAATTAAAGGTCATTGTGCAACATTGTTTTGTACTGTGTAAAGTTTACGTCTGTTATAGTGCTTTCATTTGCTATGAAAGCATCTTCATAGGAGTCATAGGTATCTAGTAAATCTTATTCGTTTCTCCATGGTTTATAAAATTGTAGCAGGGACATGTAATTCAGTTCTTTATGTTGAGGGGTTTTTAATAACAATTTGATATGAATAATTAAGCTTCATTTGGTAAGTTTCACTAAGCTGTCTTCTCAATTTTCCACTATGTGGGCCTCATTACGACCCTGGCGCTAAGGGATTACCGGTACCGGTAAGGGTACCCGTACCGGTAATCCCTTAGCGCCTGATTACGAGGTCCCTTTGCGGGTTCTCACCTTAATGGCTGGTTTTACCAGCCGTTAAGGAATGGACTCGCAAAGGGACCTTGGTGCTAATTACGGTACCGCAATTTGCAGTACCGTAATTACCGCCTTCCCCATTCCCATCATGCCCTATGGGGCAAAAATGGGAATGGGGAAGGGCCATGGAGGAAGGGGGAATTACTGCCCCGTCAACCTTGTAATGGGGTGGTAATTCCCCCTTTCTCCATGGCGGAGTCAGTAAGTTACCGGCATGGACCATGGTGCTATTAGCACCATGATTTTCTGCCTGGGTCGTAATGAGGCACTGTATCTACCTTTCTTCTCATCTGGTTTAATATTATTTTTGTATGTGAAGTTTTGGGCTATGTGGTTTAGACACATTGTACTTCTGTTTGGGTAATATGTGTCCAGTAAGTTTTTCAAAATGTCTTGGCTGCTGGGGTCATTTTTGGCTATTATTTCTATGTCTTCATATGATTTGAGAACTCTTTTTCTAGACTTAGCAGGACCAACGCTTAGCCATACTATATTTTTGGATTTTCCATACAAGGCAATACCGGTTGAACGATGTGCAGCTTCAAAGCATCCACATTCTCTATGGGAGAGCATTTTTATGCCTAAGCTGTACAATTTCTGTGATAGTGTTTTGTCAGATGATATGTCATCCCAGAGGTCTTTGAGCTCTGTTTTTTCTGCTTTGGTTAAGTAGGCTGTGACATATTGTGCAACTGTAGTAGAATTGTCTGCAATGTACTGCACATCTATATTTGCATTCCAAAGGAGGGTGATGATTGCATTGTAATCATTGATGTATTTAGATCATTCTGTTCTTTTTATGTAATATGTGTTCTTAGGTGATTTACCTTTGACACTATGTCTAACTGAAGACATGGAGTTGTTTACTTTACCTGTTGTTGAAACTGATCTAGGGAAACCAAAGCAGCATTTTGTGTAGCATTTCCCTTTCTTTTTATTATTGCAATGACAATACTTCTCACATTTGTGTCTTTGAAATTGTAAAATGTGTGCATGAAGGTCACTATGTGTCGATTGTGAAGGGATTTCAGAAGTGGCATATTTTTGGATGAACTGCAAAACAGTGGCATCACTGTTGTGACCAAATTTAGGAGCATCTTTAATCCACAAAAGCATGTGGATGTGTGGTGCTCCTCTGGCTTGGTATTCTTTTCTCCAAAATAAGTGTTGCACTTCTCCGAGGGGAGGAACAGTTTTATTACAAATGAAGTGTAGCATAGCAATGAATCAATGATGGAACTATCATGATACATTTATGGGCTCTAGAGAGCACAGTTCTATTGGTGTTTTAATATCTATATTTGTTTTGTTTTTGTTTGCTAGCCATAGGAAATCGTGTAAACCGTCCCATGCATATTCCGCACAACTTAATGTCACAAACCAAGTGGATGGGCCAAGGTTTCTTATCATACAGCGTACATCTGCGTGACTTTGGAACCAGTATTCTTTTGTACCACGCATGTTTGCTAAAACAATTGTAATGATTGACTGTAAAACCTCATCTATTTCTTGCACTTTTTGTAGTAATTGCGTAGCTGACATATTTTGAAAATTGGTACTTGATTTTAATGTGTGTGCAACTCTGTAGCATAGTGTTGCTAGTTCACTTTCAAAGAAAAGGTGGAATATGTATTACAGGTTTTGTCTGTATCTGGAATCTTCAGAGTACATTTGTAAAGAGCGGTATTCTGATGCTGTTATTTGTGTGCGTCTTTCATTGTACCTTCCTCCTTTTCCAGTAGGATAAAGTAGAGGAAAGGCTTGTGCTTTTATACTTTTTTCTGATATGCTGATTTGAGATCCTTTGGCTTATCCCATTTGGTAAGTTTCCAGTGCATCATCTAGTATGTCTTTAGAATGTAATGGGTGAATTGTATAATGGTCTAAAATATTGGATTCTGTAGCAGGATCTAGAAGTTGAAATGGACCAGTTTCTGACGAGTCTTGAACTATCTTGGTGGTTTCCCTCAGGTTTTCTTCAATATTTCTTTGTAGTATTCATTGTTGTCTTTTAGATATTGCAGGGCTTCTCTAACTTTATGTAAGTCAACGAGTTGTTGCCAATTATTTTGTCTTTTGTATGTACAGCATTTACTAAGATAATTAAATATTGTTCTATTGGACATTGCACTCCCAGAGTGTGTACATTTTCTTTGAGATCTAATGGCAAATAAACTACTTAGCCAGAAATGCCTTTCAGTAATTCAGAGGGAGGTAGTTTTGCTGTTTTTGGTTGAAGGTGTATTATTGCTTGAAATGGGTGCACTGTTTGAATTATGATGCTCTCATACAAGTTAAGTTGTTGCAGGGGTTTTGGTAGTGGGAATAATTCCAAGTTATTTGTGATAGCACGTGAAGGTATTTGGTTGTTGTCAAGTTTTGCAGTGCAGTAACTGCAAAGTATTAAGTGGTCATCAATTTCATATTTGTTTTCTGCTATAAGATAGAGAGCTAATTGGAACCACTTGGAATCTTCATTGTCTTCTATTTTGTACATTATGTCTACAGTTTTTGTTCTATTCTTATAAAAAGTACTGCAGCAACACACACACACATGGTTTGGTACTTCAGCAGATGTGCTTTTAAACTTTAGTATTTCTTTTTTGTATGTGTGTAGTAGAAGGTTGCCATCTGGAAAGTTGTTGCTAGTCTGTTGTAAAGCTATTGTATTTTGTAAGTGGCTTTCACTTCCAGAATATTTTCTCTGGATATACTCTATTTCTTCGAGTAGTTCTTTGGCTGTACCATGTAGAAGATTGTTATTTTTAAATTGGTTAGTGCTAAAGCAGGACTTTTGGCATAGTACAGTTTATGCACCAGATTTCTTATAGTTGAATGGTGTGTTGATATCATTTTGATTTGGTGGAAAGTGCTTTTGCAAATAGGTCCAGAAATGCAGGCTAATGAATGTCCTTGTAATCCTGTGTATTTTTGCACTGTACTGGAGTCCATATTTTGTAATAGTTTTATTTTCAATTTGTCTTTCCCTTTCATATAATGATTGAGGAACTGGCATAAAGATGTGAAAGTTATTTTGCCTATGTTACACATTGATGTGCACAGCCATTGGTAGACTGGACGCATTGGTTCAGTGGAATGGAGAGTTGGTACTAAGTTTTTTGGGGATATTTTTGTGAGCAGCATTTCTTGTTCCATATTGGCATTGTTAAGTTTTTCATACCCTTGTCCACTGCTATGTATGGCAATTGGGTTTATTTGCTTTTGTTTGTATGCTTCTTCATTGAAATATGGTTCTGTGCTGGTGGTGTGACTCCATTCACCTCCACAGATGTTTGTGAAGCTATCTTTGTTGATATTCTGTTTATGAGAAGTCTTCTTTGTAGTTTAGTAGTTAGTTTTGCTAGTGGTTTCATTCTGTTTAAAACTAAAATAAATAATTTCCTTTTGAGAAGGATTGCACTGTCTATGAGAGCTTCTAGGATTAATTTTCTATGGTAGGTTTTAAGTTTTTATAAGGTACTGAAGGACTCTGTGGTGGAACATTTTTTGTAAAAGTCATTTTTGTACAAATAGTTTTGGTATGCTTACTTGTGGCTACATAGAGATTTATAGGTACAGTGTTAGCAATAGTGGTAGTTGCAGTCTTTTTAATAACTTTCTGTTTAGTTTTACATTTTGAATGAGGAGGCAAAGTTTCTTTACTGGAAGCTGCTTTTGTTTCGCTTAGTGACTGTATTAGCTGTTTTGTTTGAACTTTTTGCTATAGGTGGATTCTTATTTTGTACACTTTTATTTTAATTTTATCTACTTCTGCGTTGCTTTCTACGGAGTTGCTTTTTGGTAGGCATTCTTTGGGGTCTGTTGGAGAAAGAAAGTGTGGGTTGGGATGTTGTGCAATGTATGTGTGCTTTGTGCATGAGTGTCTGAGTTTGATGGTAGGCATGTATGTAGAGGTGTGTGATTGTGCAATGTGCTGTTACTTCACATTGGGAAGTCTATTCTCGTATTTGTATGTTACTATATTGGTGTTTAGATGACAATACAAAGTGTTCACCTGCTGAGGGGCAATCAGTAATACTGAAGCTAATGCTGCAGGGTTAACACAATTGTTTGTTCTACAATACTAGAATTCTAAAGTGTTTGAGTAACAGTTAGAACATTATGGCAGTATTGCACTTACTTTTATGGATGGAAAGAGTAGGTTTCTTCTGAGTTCTGGTTCGTACTTCAGAGGCTGCTAGTTTTCAGGAGAGTGGTCTTCACTGCAATTGTGAAAGAAAGAAGTTAGTAAATAGGTGTGTTAATAGCACTGTTGTTAATGTAGACATGAATGTGTTTGTTTTTGCAGTAGTAGTGCTTTCTGATAACTGTGCATAGCATGTAGATTCAGTTTCCTTTGTCTATGTGCATTCTGTATATTTTACTTAGAATCTGTCAGTTGAACTTGCCTTAGAAATGATTGCAATAGTAAGCACTCAGAGTACACTTAGCTTTTTAAAGCAGTGTTATTGGATGTTAGGAGATAGGAGATATAACCATATGTTTTTCTTACTATTTATGCTGGGTAAATGGCAGGAACTGTGGGGAAAAGCATACAATGTATGTATTAGTGAAGGTGTGGGAAATAAATCAGAAGGACTTGATGGGTTCAGCAGCTTATTCCTATCCAGGATAGTTGTAGGGGAGAAGGTTTAAATAAGAAAACCTGGAAAAGTGCCAAAGGGACAAAGCAAGTTTACCAGACTGCAGGTGATTATCAAACTACTGGGTGATCCTGTGGTGCTTGGAGATGGGAGAGTCTGAAATAAAGTAAGGGTTGCAATGAAGGGTTTGGTGCTTGTGTTGCAGACTGAAGAGAAGGGAGGAGATGATATATGTGTTGGTTTACTACACTGTTTGACATTAGTTGTACTTGATGTGATAGACATGACTGCACCTCTGTATAGTTGAATGTTGTTGTAAATTCTAGAACGGAATGGGCAACCAGCTGGAATGGCAGAGCTGTCTAGATTGGAATAACAGTTGTAGAGGTAGTGGTGTTGTTTCAGTTGGGAACCTTTGCAATGATATTGGTATCTGTGTGCATGAATAAAGATGCATGTACTCATCCTGGCTGTGTGTCACTTTATAACACCTTACAAAGCCTTTTTCCCACAATCATTCTGTTAGTTCTCCAATCTTTTAACATGAAATGACACTTTGTTAGACAGCTGTGTGTGTTGTTTCTGATTACTATTATAATCATTCCTAAAGGAAGTTCAAATGATAGATTGTATGTAAAATATCTAGAATGTATAGAAAGGAAATGGTATATACATCCTATGCACTATAATGCATAAAATGCTATTATGGTTGAAATGTGGATAAATAGTTGGAAGTGGTTACACAAATGATAGAATGAATTAAGAGAATAACAGTTTGCACATTACAGTGCAAGTGACACTTGATAATAGCAGATGGGAAAAATGACAGTAAGCTTTTTTTACAGGTTATAAAGGGTAAGTGGCAGTTACCCTGTTTAAATGCATTTATACAAGAGATGTACATGTACTGTGCAGTAAATATTCATACCTGTGGTTTGTGTTCATGCACGTGGATGTGCATGAATCTGCAAGCAGAAAGCTGGGAGGGTTTTATAGTAGTTGTTGCTGTAGGTGCTTTGCAATTAGAGCAGAATTGTACTCAGAGTAATCAACCGTACATCGAAAGTGCTGAACTGTGATGATGGAGTTAGATGTAGAGTTCTTGGATGTGATTGGTGGATGGTTGTGTGACTGCTTAACAGTATCCAATGAGGGAATGGTGCAGTGAGTGAAGTGGAAAGGGAAGAAGGGTTTCCCCTGTGTTACGCGCTCCACAGACACCGTGGCTGTTCGCGGACAGGGTGTGCCCCATCTGGTGCTTCTGAGCATGAAATGGGATTGTATTTTGGGTATTAGTCAATTAGTTATTGAGGTTCTGCTTTGTATTGAGAGAGGCTGTGTGTACTGAAGATGGAAGAGGTGGAGAAAGTCACAGTGTTGGTGGTTGGAGATATATTTGTGAATGGTTTGGAGAAGTATGCTAAATCTAGGAATGTGGCTAATAATTTTGATATAAAAGGAGTGGAGGTGGTGTGGTGCACTGTGCCTGGTTTTAGTTTGCAGGGAGTGCTGGAAGTTTGTCAGGATATGGCTAGGTTCATTAATCCAGATGTAGTTGTCCTGCACTTTGGTGCTGTGCATTTGAGCTATGTCAGTGTCCCTACTTTGTTGAAAAGATCTGGGAAACTTGGTTAAGCCAGTCATGAAAGTCCTTCCAAATGCCAAGGTTATTTTTTCTGCTTTGTTACCCAGAGCAGTATGGGACAATAGTTATGTTTGTTGTCCTCAGCAAAATGGTGCTAGGTGTTTAGTTAATCAAGGCATGTTGGCTTTTATGATTAGAGCTGGGATGTTCTTTTGCAATAATGACAACATTGAATCTGTTAATATTGTGTAGTTTAAAGCAGATGTCATGTTTTTATCTTTCATGGGAAATGCCATGCTGTTTTGCAATATAAGGATTGCTTTGGGAAGCTAATATGAAGATATTTGGAGGAAAATAAGAACAAAAAAAACAAATAAAGTATAAAATAAAAGGTGTTTCTGAAACATCTTTAACAAAAAAAGAAAAAAAGGCTCTTTTCAGAGCCAACCTCAAGGGGGGAGTGGGGCACACTATTTCAATTTTTTTTCGCCACTCTCAGATTTTACGATTTGTCTGGGGACACCGCGGTTGTCCGCAGACAGTGCGTATTACATACAGGGATTTTGAGGCTGAGAGGCATGCAAATGAGACTTAGCAGGGTTTGGGATTGGTCAATAAGGTGTATTGGGTATGATGTGTAAGGAGAGACTTTGTCAGAAATTATCTTTCCTGAGAGGAGAGCAGATAGCTACGGCTGTGTCTTTCAGAAGGCAGATTGTCTGGATTTTGGGAGACTCGTGGATAAATTGGTTGGAGGTGCATGCAGATCGCTGCAGAGTGGCTGCACATCTTGGATTCCCTCATGTGGAAGCGCACTGGCATAAAGTACGTGGAATGAAGTGGCTGGATTTGGAATCTCTTTGTGCTACTTTGGTGACACAGCGTCATCCAGACATTATTATTATTCGTTGTGGAGGGAACAGTTTAGGACATGTCTCTAGAATCTCTTTGCAATTTGCAATGAAAGAAGGACTTGGGAAAGTCATGGACATGTTTCCATACTCCCGAGTGATTTTTTCTCGTATTGCGCCAGGACAAATGTGGCTGCGTTCTTCTTCGTTTTGGTCCACTAATGGAGAAAGCGAGGCACAATGTCAACAAGGCTGTTTGAGCCTTTTTGAGAGATGTTGGCATGTCCTCTTTTCACAATGAAAATATTATGTTTCGTAGTACACACATTTTTCGCAGAAATGCAGTACATCTTACTTATGCTGGCAATCAGATTTTTCTGTGAAATATACAAAATGCATTGCGATCCTTTTTGGAATTATTGTAATCCTTTTTCCAGTAGGTGTTGACCATTTGAATTTTTTGAAACACAAAAAAAACCCACAAAAAGGCTCTTTTCAGAGCCACCACTTCCTTCCGGAGAAGAGTGCAATGGTTTTGATAGCTCAGCACCCCAAACATTTTAAATGTCTGCGGAGTGTCCGCAGACTTCTAAAAATGCACAGAGCCCTGCAGAATTTCATTGTCACTTCTATTTGTGAACTGTGAAAGGTAGCTCTGAAAAGAGCCTTTTCTTTTTGGTTTTTGTTTTGTATTTTTTGTGTGTTTTTCAGACAAGACACATAAGGAAAGGAAGGGTATGGAGGGTAAGGAAAGGGTGCCAACCACGTGGATAAGAAATGGCAGGTTGAGAGAGGAAGATGTAGGGTGGGTCTTAATCAGGTAGTTGGCAGTCCTACTCATGTTCCCGGACTGCAGCCTCGAAAGCACTTCGAAAGGTCTCCCCCTGCAGAGTACTGCATCGCAGTACATACACAATACTGTGACCCTTGAAAGGTAAGGGTCTACAGCATCACATATGGCCTGCGAGGCAGCTGCAGGGATGTGTGGCCCCACAGCAGTGCCTCTTGTGGTGGCAGGAGCAGAAACAGAGGATGCTGCAGAGGAACTCGGCCTGCTACATTTATCGCAAGGTACAACCTTACAAATAGCCCCACCGATGGAATGACTTCAGGTGTCGCTTCATTGAGGTAGTACCGTAGCTGTACAAACCTGGTTTGCCACGACTCAACACCAACTGGCACTGAGTGCAGCGCACCTTGTTTGCACAAGCTTTCGGTAGTACTCCATCAAGCGTGGCAAACAACCTCCACACCATATATGGTGAGTGCTAGTAGTAGGGACTTCCACTACCTCATCCTCGTCATCCACCTCTGCATCCTCATGCCTGTTCCCCTCTCCAGGCCCTTGTGGAGGTAGTGGTAGTGGTGGGGCTAGGGGTGGTGCTGAGGCAGAAGTAGCCATGGTTGCCATCTTCAATGGTGTCAGGAGGCACAGCAAAGGCAGAAATGTGCAGAATATAAAATTCAGCAGTGTCTGTCCTGCAACTCCAAAAACAGAATAAGAATCAGCTCTGGGGTGTGGCCTTTTATAGGGGTGCTGCGGAATGCTTTGCAGACAGCCGCACTGTCCGTGAACATTTCGAACACCAAAAAGGGTTCTAAAAGTTCCAAAAAGTCTGTCGATCATTAGGGTAGGGACATGGTCTGGGACATGTGCAAGAGTGAAGTTTCACAGGAAAATACCCTGGATTTCTCAAAAAAAGCTATTATTTGGTGTATGGGGCACGGACTGTGTTCGCAAACAAGGACCCACGCTTAGCATGGGTGCGGTCACATGATGACATCGTGGACACGTTCACGAATGGGACGGGTGTCCATTGGACACCAAATGCGTGTGGACGGTTGTATGCATGCGTGCGAGTGTTCTATGGACAGTGTTTGTGTCCTCAAACTAATTAAAAGTGTGCCACACATGTGGCGGACAGTTACAGACAAGCGCAGTGGTCATAAGACCCAAGGGTGTGATACGCATGCGTGCGGGTGTTCTATGGACAGTGTTCAAGTCCCCAAACTAATTAAATGTGAGTCACAACTTTGCGGACGGGCTATGAGTTCTATGGACATATTCATTCTGGTTGCGGACAATGCGAACAGGGAGTATGTTCTTAGGACACATTATTTTGAATAATTGTGGATATGCAGATGGGTTTTGTGTCCTGCGGATACCTCCATTTTGATTGCAAACAGTGTGGACAGATATGGGCCCTCATTAAGCGGAAAACGATGCCGGTAAATGAATACCGGCATCGTTCACCGCTAGGTCCGATTATGACCCGCGATAGTGCAATTAGCGACATCGTAGTTTACGGTGCCGCTAACAGCACCAAGGTCGCGCGCGCGCGACCCACCATGCCATAAATACCGGCATGGCGCAAAGCTACGCAGATCACAAACCAAGCGGACATGCCCCTAACGCCATCGCCAAGGCAGTAAAGTACCTTACCGCCATGGCGCTAATTCCGCCATCGCGAACCAACCGTAAATGGCCATGTGCAGTGTGCCCAGCTGCCACAGGTGCACAGAATCAGCACAGGTGGAGGCGATACAGACTCTCCCAGTGCAAAAAGAGCACACCCCACCCCTACCAGCCCCAGTCACACTACACAATGATACCAATAGGACTAGCAATGTTGGGGCTGGAGGACCTGATAGCAATGCGAGTGCTACAACTGCAACAACAACAACAACCTGCACAGAGGAGACGCAGGAGGAGAAGGAGGGCAAGGCACGGCCAGCAAGCCCCACCAGCACAGCCAGTGGCAGCACACAGGCAGCCCCCAATACCAAGCATCAGAGCCAGTCCATTCAACCTCACCGCAGAGCAGATCCACACCCTGTACCGACTGGACCGGGACACCATCACCAACATTGTGCACACGATACACAACGACATCGTCAGCATGATAGAAACACCCACCGCCATCCCGCCCCTACTGAAGGTCGTGTCCGTGCTCCACTTCCTGGCCACAGGCACCTACCAGCACACAGTGGGCCACTTGCATGGCATATCCCAACCATTATTCTCACGTACACTGATCCAAGTGCTCGATGCCCTCCTCAAGCACACAGACGACCACATCTCATTGCCACGGTCTGCCCAGGAGATTGCCAACACCAAAGTGGGTTTCCATGCACTAGCTGGCATACCTGGTTGCATTGGTGCCATCGACTGCACCCATGTTGAATTGGTGGTCCCACATGCCATGGAGGTACCATACCGCAACCGTAAACTATTTCACTCAATCAACGTGCAAATGGTCTGCGACTCCAACAGGATCTTCACACGTTGTTGTGCCCGATTCCCCGGATCAACGCATTATTCAATGGTCCTTCGGAACTCCACAATACCACGCTACATGGAGCGACATGCAGGCCCAAGATCCTGCCTACTCGGTAAGTCTAATGTCATGAGCATGGAAATGCGAAGTGTGTAGGTGATCAACGTACCAATGCATATTGCACCTGGCAGAAAGGGGGGGGGTATGATGCATACGTCACATGGCTGCGACTAGCAGTAGCCAGATCATACCCTGAGGCAGCACTCACGTCATCTGACAACAGTACACATGATGCCTGATCTAATCAGCCCTAACATGTGAATGAAAGTGTACCCCAACCATGACACAACCATCTGCAAGTGCATTGTACGAAATGTGACCACATTGACTCCAAAGGAACGCACCTACATGCACGTCACCAAACACCATCAACTGAAAGGCCTGTCCCCCATAACTGCGCACAAAGGAGGCACATGTCGGACAGGAACATCAATGCACCACTACAAAGACAGCAAGACCCACAAACTCCCCCCATTGACACCAGTATTGTTCCCTGGGGTCATAATGAGCCAGACAGCAATGTTGCAATCATGTGAGCATTGACCACACGGGACACGTGCCAGGTCACATAAAGTAATGGCCTGAACGGACACAGTGGATGGGCACTCACAAGGCAATTGTCCCCCCTGCGTTGTGTCTTGGCATGCAAAACAGTACATGAGAGCCATGAACATATACCGGTTGCATAGTGTGAATCCATTAGCACAACCAAATCTGGTGCAAAGTAACAGTTGAATGCAAGGCATGGTGGCGCGTCATGTTCAGAAAGCAATCTCATTCCTGACACATACATTGTTGGCCATTTACAGGTGATGCAGGCTATCCCCTGAAGAGGTGGCTCCTTACACCAGTCCGGAACCCACAGAACCAGCATGAGGAGGACTTCAACCGTGCCCATGCACGTACCCGTGTGGTGATAGAGCAGGCCTTTGGCCTACTGAAGGCACGTTTCCGCTGCCTCAGCAGGTCTGGCGGGGCACACCTGTACCGCCATGAGAAGGTTGCAAAGATCATCATGGCATGTGTCATGCTACACAATATGTGCGTCAGACGTAACGTGCCTCTGCCCCCTGACACAGAACTGCAACCACCTGATGATGAGGATGATGAGGGTGGGGATGGGGCAGCACCTCAAGGAGGCAGCGATGCACAGGAGGGCCGTGAAATGCGTCAGAATCTCATTGACCAATGCTTCTAGCACACACTGCGTGTGCGTGTAACATGTGGACGGCACTTGGGGCACTGTGTGTGTCTGGTATATGCACACTGTAGACTGTACAACAATAAAGCACACATACACAATGAGCAATGCCCACAGATTTGGTTTGTGATAAACTTAAAAGTGTATTGTGCTCCTGAAAAGATATGACACACCCAATCCCCCCCCTGAACACCCCAACACACCCAATCCCCCCTCCCCCCTGAACACCCCAACACACCCAATTCCCCCTCCCCTCCCCCCCGAAATCCCTGCAAAGGAGTGCCAGTGCCTGTGGTGAAGTGGGTAATGTTCTAGTGGTCCACTGTGCGGGCACTATTGCCAGTCCCCTGTCCCGGAACCTGGGGCCCCCCTGCCTGTACTCCTCCGGGTCCTGGATGACCTGCGGACGGGGCTGGATGGGGCCGAACTTGCAGCTGAGGAGGTACCGGGCTGCTCGGTACGCCGTGTGTCCATGATTGTCCGTATCAGTTCACTAATCATATTCCGCACTGCGGCTAGTTCCGTGCATATGTTCGTGCTTGCTGATTGGATGGCTGCCTTGATGCTATCAGCACACCTCTCCATGCCTGAACTGGCACCTCCACAATCAGCAACATGCTGCGTTAGGATTGACGCCAGTTGTTCTTGCCTCGCTGATATTTGGTCCAGCACCTGGCTGTAATCAGGCACAATAGGGGTTGCAATTGCAGGCCCAATAGGACTACTCCCCTCCTCCCCTACTCCCACTGGGCTTGGAGTGGCTGGCCATGAACCTCCAGGGGATTGCCCCTGTGTGTCCTGTCCATGCAGGCTACATGGGGACAGGTGTGGGGAGGTAAGTTGGGTGTGGGGGGGACCTTCCATGTCATCATCCCCATTCGCCACATCGCTGTCAGAACAGGCTGCGATGGCTGCAGTCTCCCCGACTGTACTGCTCCCCGCAGACACGATCCCCTCAGTGGGCAGCAGTGGTTGTGGGTCTGCCGTGGGTGCCATCATGTCCCTTTCCTCGGGGGGAATTGCTGCCCTGGGCTGTTCGGCAACAGGAATATTGGCCTGCTGTGGGTTGGCCATGGGTCCAGCAGAGGTGGATGGTTGGTGGCCTCTTCCCTCTGTCCTGGTCTTCTTGGCTGGGGTGGTGCCACTCTCGTCCCTGCCGGTGTCCGAGTGTGAGCCTGTGGTGGAGCAGAGGAGGGAAAGTGTTATTGATGGTTCAGCGGACATTGAGCAGGCATTGTGATGAGTGCCATGGTTTAGATGGATAGATGGTGGACTTTTTAGGCCTTGACATACAGGTTATCTCCCTTCTGGGTGGGTTGAGCATGCAGGAATGTGTGTGCCTGCTGTAGAGTGTACATGCTGCATGTGTGCAGGGTGTAGGTCTTCTGCTGATGTGTTGCGTTTGCCATATGGGGCGACATTGTGATTCCCATGTCAGTGTGATTCAGGGTGTTTTGCAAGGCTGATTTGGAGGCACCTACCTGTGTCTCCTGATGTCGGGGCTCCTCTCTCCATTCCGCCGACGCCCTCGATGCACTCTATGCCGATCGATGAGGCACATGTCTCCTCCCATGGCTGCATCTTCAGTGGGGAGTCTGCTCCACCGCCAGTTGCCAGTCCCAGGTTGCGGTTTGCTGACAGTATGCCCCTTACTCGGCGCCGGAGGTCATCCCACCTTTTGCGGCACTGTCTGGCGGTGCGTGGGGTGGTACCTACAGCACTGACGCGTTGTGCCACGAGTTCCCATACTGCTTTTTTCCGGGCTATGGCTGGTCTCGTCATCTCTGATGAGAAGACGACGTCTGCCTTCTCCTGTAGCGTTTCTGCCAGCATAGTCAGTTCTTCGCGACTGAAGCGGTCCTGCCGCTGCCTGTCGCAGGCTTTTTTGACAACTTTTGGCATGGTTAGGTGTGGAAATGGGTGGGTAATGGGATTCACAGGGTTTCAGGGTCGGATGTAGTGTGGTTGGGTGAGATGGCAATGGATTGTGTTTTTAAATATGGCCGCTGTGCTCTTTCCCGTTCCGCCGCGATGACGCTACTTCCGGTTCCGCTTATTTGCGGTGACCGCTAATTACGGGGCCCGCTGATTACAGGGCCCGCTGATTAAGGTCGCCGCTATGATGGGTGGCGGTAGGTCACCCAGCGCGGCATTCAATGCCGGTAAGGGCTGTTTACGCCATGGCGTAGTTTACATTACCGCCATGGCGTAATGCTCGTGCGCGATGGGTCGGAATATGGCGCTCTTTACGCCATCGGTCCATGGCGTAAACGATGTTTACGCCATGGCGGTAATGTGGCTTACTTACCGCCAAGGTCGTAATGAGGGCCATGGTGTCCTTAGGACACCCCCATTTTAGTTAATTGCAGACATCCCGGACAGCAACGCTGTCCGTGGACACCCTAATGACCTTTAAAAAAAAAAAAAGAATAATATTGTGACAGCAAACATAATATTTAATTATTGGATAAAAATGTAAAAATGATGAAAGAGAGGGGGAAGCAGATATTGATACAAATACAGGGGAATTAAGGGTTTGTACATGTTGGATGGTAGGGGAGGAAGGGATTACAGTCTTATAATAACGTTTTTTGTGATGGGGATTTGTTGGGGATGTTTGGCTGAGACATGGTGAAGGGTTACAGGTACATGTGGGACAATGATATTGAATGGTGTCCTTGTTATGGTTCTCTACTAAGTTTTTCAAAATAAAGAAATGAAATTGGTCATTAATTGATCAATTATTTGCTCTAAATGCTGCAGAGGATTTTCCAAGGTGTCCGTTTCAGTATTATTCTTATTGTCTGTATGTTCTGTTAAAAAAAATGTTAAGTACACATAAATTAATGTTTATTAATTGGCTTATTTAGAGAAGTGTAGTGTTTACCATTAGTATCACTGTTTTCACTCACTTCGTCCTGAGGTAAACTTTCTTCTAGCCATTCCAAAGTACTAGAGATTTCTGTGTAAAAAAAAAAAAAAAAAATCTTTTTCAGTGTATCCTACTACAGAACGTTTATAAATATAGGAATTAATGTAGTGTACTTACCAGTTTGTTTTTTTTAGTTTTCCTGTTACTGCTTTGTAGGTGTGCTGTTGATATTTGCTGTGCACTTTTTGTGAGGTACTTCTGCTGGAGGAATATGTTATTTTATTATTTGGTATGTTCCATTATGTTTCATATGCTATGCAATTGGACTGTTGGTGTCTTACATATACAGTTTGCACTTCCTTTTGATTTTTTAATGCAATTTATGCTGATCTTTGAATATGTTCAGAGTTTTTATTGCATGATAGAACAATGTAAGATACCCTCTTAGTTTTTGGATAGCGTTGATGTTGACCATGTCCGTCCGCGGACATGTGCATGGTTCGCGGACATCAGAACCACCAGCGTAGGACAGGGGGGTTCAATATGTTGTATGGTATATGTATATAAACTAAGGGAATCCAACTAAAAACCTATCAAATTCATGATATCTATATCTATATTCAGTTAAACAATCTTTTTCAAGAGGATGTTATGGTTAAGGTGCGCTACTAAAAACCTATGAAATTCAGTGAGAAAACATTGTTAAAGGGATGTTATGATTAAGTGGCGCTAATAAAAACATATGAAATTCAGTGAAAAAACGTTGTTAAATGGACGATATTGTTTTAAGTAAAACCAAAAAACCCTAGAAATTCGCCAGTGATGGTAAGCTAAGCAACCATAACTTGCGCCACCACCATGCACTGCTAAGACTAATACCCATGACATCAATAGCATAATGTGAACTTGTAGGTGAATATCAAAGCCATTATGATTGTCATTAAGAATATATGCATCATAAATTCATTTCCGACTGTGATCAGGGATCACAATTTACAGAATCATAATACTTTTCGGAATTACTGTGCTCTAAGGAGTCTGTCAAGGTGGTCAAGCGTCTAAAGATAAAATCAGTCTTATCAGGGGTAAACTTACAGATCTCACCATCTTTCTTAAGGACATCCTTATGTTTCATGACAGTTGCCTTGATTTCATATGTTTGGCTGTCTGCTATATCCAGTTACCAACCTAAACAGTGAATCAGGCAACAATTTGTCTTTCTTGGATCTCCTCTAACCAATTAGTTATTTCATCTTTACCTCTTTTGTTCTGCCTGTCACTTTATTAAAACAGAAATCATTGTATTTTCTTTTTCAAAATGAGTCACAAATTAATGTTTGTAGTCTGCATGCTAACAACAGATTATCCTGGCTCCTATCAAGTGACATTATGGAATATTCCATTTTGAAATGTTTTGGAGGAGCGTTAATAGCTTGTGCATGATGTTACCAGAGATGGGTTTTCCTAAAGAGTTCAGATTTTTCTCAAAGCTCTCTACCTTGATTGTTAGTTCTATGTAGTTGACGGACACTGAACATATTTTGTATGCAAAATGCAGATTGCTCTGATTATGACTACATATGACACATGATAATTCAAATGAGGGACACCACCTCCTATCAAAGAAGGAAACATCATTAATAACTCACAAGCACAGGACCATGTGACTCACGTACTGAGTTAAACCATCATTTCATGGCCATGTTTGTTCCCAACATCCACCAAATAATTGCTCGCACACAGAGAAAATAAAAAAATCCATTGCAGTGCCTCCTGCCTGTCTGAAACCCTGCTTATTATATCTGAAAAACAGTTTCCAAACACAAAATTGATCTCCTTGGATATATATAACTAGCACACTGAATATTGTAGAAAATACATCTTCATGTTCATGCATATATACATGGGTTGTAGGATGATTATTTCCATCACACATTTCGCATTACCATGTATTGTGTTGATCCTGGATAGGACATCTATGGGAAAGTTCACATATCATGGCAGTTTTTCTTTCTATGGGGCAAGGAGTCTTTTGATATGCTTTCACAAGTACATATAATAGTCTTTTTACACATTTGTCACACAAGCATGCACACTCACACCAGTACCACATCCACTCTCTAACCGATACCTTACCTTCTCCACAAATCACCTCCAGAGTCTGCTGTACCTTCCTCCTTGTTGTTGGTCTCTTGATTGTCCTTCAACTCCATTGCTGACCTCACCCAAACAAGCCAAACTTCATGCTTCTTCTTTCTTCCTTACAGTCCCTCTCCTCTCTGGGGATTGGTCTCTTTCCATTGGCTGATCTGGCTCTGTCATCCCCTCCCAGAGAGTATATGTGCATTGCAAAAGCACCATTAAGCCCCCCCACTCTCCTTGTGCAGGTTTTCCACAGATATGGCGTCTTAAGTGTCCCAGTTCTCATGATGGGGTGCGATTATAGGTCTTCCCATGGAAGTCAGTCTGGGGAGGGTAGACACTTCACCCTTTTCATTGTCTGGTGGTCTAGTAGGATTTGTGCTTGTTGCAAACGATTGCTGGTGCATTCTGGCATCCCTGTGATATTTGTCTGTAGGCTGTAAATGCAAGCTGTAGTAGATGGCATCTTTCCCCCCTAGTGGTGAGCTGCTGCAGTGGAGTCTACCTTTATGTGGGGGTCTTGTCTTCCTTCACAGGGTTTCTTCTCAACTGATTTTCTGGTTCTCGTATTTTTTTTTCCATTTGGGTCTGGGGCACTGTTTCTGTTTGTATTGCTTGTGTTTTGATGGTATCCTTCTGGACTGAACTTGTTTTTTTCTGAAACAGTGGAGAGTCATTGGTAAGTATCTGATTGAGATAAGGCTGTAGAAGAAAGTGCACTGTACAAGAACATACTGGCAAAAGGGATCGGAGGGTGTCATGAATTGCGGCCCTCTCAAGTGCAATTATCCTTAATGTGAAGTTGGGTTTGGGACCTCTCCCTACCCCCTGCTGAGAGAGGTTACCATGACTACTTGACAAGGCAAGGATACCAGTCTTTCCATATACCTCCAGGGATGTCATTTCACCAAAATGCCAGGGGTAGCGGAAGTGGCATCACATGACCCTTGACCCCCTGATGACATCACAGGAAGTGATGTCATTTGACCCCACCCAAAGTGATATCACGGGAAGCGATGGAACACAACCTTTCATCAATTCACAAAACAGGAATTGGCATCAAATAGCATTGTACACTACGAAAAATATGGTTACAATATCACTATAATGTGATATACATTTCATACATGAATGGATCAACCATATGTATCGTTAAGATCAGTGTGTATAGAACCATATTGCCAAATTACTGTGAATGCAAGCAAACTTCCATGACCAAATGATAATGATGTATTATTATTTAGCACTTACGCTTAAGCACTTTATATAGAAAAAATATACATCCAATATCGCCCAACCTCTGTTGGTACTCATTTATCGAACTCAGAAGGATGAACGGCTGAGTTGCGGCGTTTAACAAGAGACTAAATCAGTAACTCACCGCCTGAAGTGTGCCTGAAATAAACCTTTAATGGGTCTAGCAATTATTGTATAGAATTACAGAAGGACACATTATTTGGTATTCCTATTCTTTCTTATTTAGGGTCAGTGCTGAAAGTGTTGGATTTGTGGCACATTTGTTCTTATGTTTCTTTTTTTTGTGTAAGGGGCATGAATAAGAAAGCCAGCCACTCCAGAACTAAAGAGCCACATGGTGCTGGCCACAGCCCACGAGCTTGCATTAAAAAAAAAGAAAATAAATGTTCTGTTTTATTTATTTTTTAGTGGTCGCAAGGGAAAGCCCAGAGGTCGCAGTTACGACCTCTGGGGACCCCTAAATGACATCCCTGTATACCTACCCATTTTCCACAAGGTCTTCCCCCTATCCCTAATCACTGGCTAATGTATTCCCCACAAATATTCAAAGGGTTCTGTGATATTTTGACCTCTTGGAGGCATAGATAGAATAGTGGAACATCTGGGCTCAGAAGGACATCTTCTGGGAGACCTGCCATTACGATCATAGGCATCTGGTTTCCATTAGTGAGTACCCATAATGTCAGGGTAGTTTGGGGTAGAATTAATGTACCTTTGAACACATATTATTTGAGTCAGGGTTCCAAGGACTGTGATTTTCCTGCTCCCAGAGTCTAGGAGGCCTCTTGCTGGGAGACCCTGTATTTCTATGGGCAGGCAGAATCTCAGGTTGTTCTCTCTTGTAGTACAGACAGTGTGTGTCTGTGGATCCTTCGACTCCATCTCCTCCAGGAAAAGATCTGTGAGATATTTGGATTCAACTGGTCCTCTCTCCACTCCATTGCTTCTACCACTATGAAAACTTCTAACGTGAATGGAGAAATCCAATCTCCATGGGTTCTTCTTTTGGCTTCTCTGGACAGAACTGCGCCAAGTGTCCTAGTTTCCACCATGCATAACATCGTATTTCGACTGGGGCAAAGGTCCAGATTTCTGCAAGTTGTGGGGAGTGGATGTCCTGGGTTTTCTCTTGGATAGATGCCAGAACCCAGGGGCCAGGTGTCCGAAGGGTTGGACTTTCTTCCTATCCTCATCCAAATGGTCTCAAATTGCTAAAATATTTTGACTTCCAGATGACTTTCTGTAAATATGGGCAAAGAGAATCAATAAACTGTTCCAATATTAACATCTCCTTCACCTCCTCACGATTTTGTATAGGAGCTGCTGAATGCGTCTGCTGGAAGTCCCAAACCCATTCTTTCCATATGTTGGAAACCGGAAATTGTGACATGCACAACGCCAGTAATGGTGCCAATTCCACGGAGAATATTCGAGAAAAGGTATGCGTTGAGAAGACCCTATGTGATGTATCCCCGTAGAGATGATAGTCTCTTGGAGGAGATCCCTAAAGGAATATGAAGATGAGAGAAAGAGAGGCTGATGACATCACAAGAAATTAGCGTGGCACACTGAGATGAATGGTCAAAGAAGAAAATGCATACTCCTTATAGAATCTGATGGCGAAGTAAAGAATTGAGTCAACTTTCATGTGCGGAGTGAAGATTGCATGCATGAAGAACACTGCAGAAAATGCAAGTTGTTTTATAACTGTAAAGATGCAGCAACGCAAGTAGACTAAATCATCATAAAGTCTGGCTATATGTAGTGAATAGACTGCAGGCAATGCCGACATTATATAGAATTCTGGACATCGGTGTCACACATTTAGTAAGCTCAGACCCATGAGGAGAGAAGGATCGGGAGGGCTGTGTCGCAGTAAGAAAACCAGCTGAAGATCGAGGAAAGGCCTGGAATAGCTGTCTGGCCTGATGTCAAAGGATGGAGCAGACAAGAACCGGTGATCTATCCTTGAAGAACAGTGGAAGTGAGAAGCTGAATTAGCCCTTCTTAAGGTGCAAGGAAAGAACAACATGAGTGCCAAGTTTATTTATTCAAGACAATTAAATGCTGTAGAACAGGCCGAAATATGGTCTCCAGTCACGTGAGCTAAGGATGAAAATAGGAGTTGGGGTATACAAACCAGAACAAACTACAATAAGAGTGTGCCCATACTCCTTTTTATTCTCAGGAGCAGTGATACTTTGCAAGGACAACTTCAAAGACAATCTGAATGGCAGACAACATGAGCAATGAGAGATATAAGGATAATTGTGTGGGGAGACATGGTCAAGTCCACCCACTGACACCTGGGGTACCAGCTTACCTGCTGCTAGTGAGTCAAATGTTCGAGCGTACCAACCAATTGAAGATGGCCATTTAAAGAAGGGTCTTATAGTTTGAGAGCCAGTAATATGTTGTGTACTTAATAACCAATGAAGATGACTTGCACTAGGGGTGGACTTAAGTTGTTCACCTGACCATAGAGACCAGATCACAGCCCAACCCCTTATAGAAAGTATACTTAGATATTCCCCATGAGCCAACCACAATCCCATGTAGATTTTCATAGTTTTCCACATAGTATGACGTCACATATGACCAGTTTTTATAATAAAATGAGTGTGTTTTATGAAATGAGTTGAGACATGCTGTGCGACGTCTGTTGATGTCTGTTGTAACTTCCTGTTTCAGACAATTGAAAATAAAACAGTCAAGAGAGATGTTTGCCAGAGTCAGTCTTGTTATTTAGGGGCCGATTCATGGAACAAACGTGTGCCGAAAATCTTTGCGCAAGCAGGCGCAAGTGCAAAAAAACAGGGGCACGCGCCCGCGTGCGATTCATGGAAGTCCCTGCGCGTGTTTTCCTCGGGATGTGCGCCACACATCACTGCAACATCCCGAAAGGCGTGCGCGACGCGCACAGTGAAAGCACACAACCTCGGCGCATACACCAGAAAGTGGGCGGAACATGGGGCGTAACGCGCGGAATGGGGAACAACGCGCAAAAATAAGGGCGTAACTGGGGATGTACTGCAGGGAAGCAGATGGAACACCCACACGCACTCGAACCACACGTATTCATGGAATCGAATCGAATAGGGCAAAGCCACGCACAGCCAAAGACACGCACAAGCCGAAACACGTCCGCCACACGAAGGCAGGCGGTAGCGTCCCTGCGCATTTCAAAAGTGCCAACATACAGCAATTGGGCCTGTGCGAGCGGGGCACGTGTATTTCGGGGGTGCGCGGGAAGTTACACACGCGATTGAGCGGGGAACGTGTATTTCGGGGGTGCACGGGCAGTTACACATGCGATTGAGCGGGGCCCGGGTATTTGGGGGTGCGCGGGAAGTTACACACGCGATTGAGCGGGGTACGTGTATTTCGGGGTTGCGCGGGAAGTTACACACGCGATTGAGCGGGGTATGTGTATTTTGGGGGTGCACGGGAAGTTACACACGCGATTGAGCGGGGTACGTGTATTTCAGGGGTGCGCGGGAAGTTACACACGCGATTGAGCGGGGTACATGTATTTCGGGGTTGCGCGGGAAGTTACACACGCGATTGAGCGGGGTACGTGTATTTCGGGAGTGCGCGGGAAGTTACACACGCGATTGAGCGGGGTACGTGTCTTTCGGGGGTGCGCGGGAAGTTACACACGACGATTGAGCGGGGTATGTGTATTTCGGGGTTGCGCGGGAAGTTACACACGCGATTGAGCGGGGTACGTGCATATCAGGGGTGCGCGGAAAGTATCACACGCGATTCCATCAGGGTACGTGTATTACAGGGGTGCGCGGGAAGTTCCACACGCGAATGTCCAGGCTACGTGTATTTCGGGCTGCGCGGGAAGTTTCACACGCGATTCCATCAGGGTACGTGTATTACAGGGGTGCGCGGGGAGCACCACACGTGAATTGCACGTGTGGGTCCTCCCAGGTGTTCCCTCTACACCCTCCACGGCCCCTGCAGGTGGCTCACACCACAGGGGCCTACCCTGCACATGTCCTGCAGGCACGCCATCCACCATGGCCATGCCCCCCAGCCAACCCACATGTCAACTTGCACTACTGCCCACCAAGGCATGTCCCCCTGCACCCCCAGCCACCAGGGGCACCCTCCACCAGGCCCCCACCCATGTCTCCCACCACCCCACTCCCCAGCAGTGCAGGGGCACCCTCCACCAGGCCCCCACCCATGTCCAACTCATGTCCCCACCACCCCCACCCCCCAGCAGTGCAGGGGCAGCCTCCACCAGGCCCCCACCCATGTCCAACTCATGTCCCCACCACCCCTACCCCCCAGCAGTGCAGGGGCACCCTCCACCAGGCCCCCACCCATGTCTCCCACAACCCCCACCCCCCAGAAGTGCAGGGGCACCCCCCACCAGGCCCCCACCCATGTCCAACTCATGTTCCCCACCACCCCCAACCCCCAGCACTGTGGGGCACCTGCCAGCAGGCCCCCACCCATGTCCAACTCATGTCCCCACCACCCCCACCCCCCAGCAGTGCAGGGGCACCCTCCACCAGGCCCCCACCCATGTCTCCCACCACCCCCACCCCCCAGCAGTGCAGGGGCACCCTCCACCAGGCCCCCACCCATGTCCAACTCATGTCCCCATCACCCCCACCCCCCAGCAGTGCAGGGGCAGCCTCCACCAGGCCCCACCCATGTCTCCCACCACCCCCACCCCCCAGCACTGTGGGGCACCTGCCAGCAGGCCCCTCCCCATGTCCAACTCATGTCCCCACCACCCCCACCCCCTCACTGTGGGGCACCTGCCAGCAGGCCCCCACCCATGTCCAACTCATGTCCACACCACCCCCACCCCCCAGCATTGTGGGGCACCTGCCAGCAGGCCCCCACCCATGTCCAACTCATGTTCCCCACCCCCCCCACCCCCCAGCACTGTGGGGCACCTGCCAGCAGGCCCCCACCCATGTCCGACTCATGTCCCCACCACCCCCACCCCCCAGCACTGTGGGGCACCTGCCAGCAGGCCCCCACCCATGTCCAACTCATGTTCCCCACCACCCCCACCCCCCAGCACTGTGGGGCATCTGCCAGCAGGCCCCAACTCATGCTCATGTTCCCCAGCCAACATGTCATCACAATCTAGATCCCTGGTCCCTATGGTCAGCCTCCAAATGCAAAACACCCACCCGAGTATTGCATCCACCCACTCAGAAATGGCAATTACATGACAGAACACCAATTGCAAGTTTCGAAACAAACACATGTCCCTCACATACACCCAATGGGTGTCAGTGAACCTCAAAACCCATATCATGATATGCATGAAACCAATGAGATGATACTACACATTGAAGTTCGATAAAAAAATATGTATTAAAGGAAACATAAATAGATCCAAAAATAAAGAAACGAAATGGGAATGTACAAAAATGAAAAGAAGCATGTCCGTTAAAAAAAGCAAAACCAAAAATCATAATCCAAAGTAATGGTGTCCAAAGTCACAGTCCACAAAAGAAAATCCAATGGGAAATAATAATTGAAAGCCATTGCTCCATGGGTAAATTGTGAACGAAAAATAAAATCCAACAGTGAACTATGTACAGACGAACAAGCCAGGGTCTATTATCCCAACAAAAGAAATGAAACCTATCTAACAACACTAACTAATAAAATAAACTATATACAAAAAAGTGGCCAATGTCCAAAAGGTCCAAAATAAATCAAAAAACAAAGGAAACCTAACACTACCTACATAACTATATACAAGGGCAGCGGGCTAGTCTGACGGCTCACTTTTGGATGTATCGGGCCAGGGCATCATCGAACTCCTGCTCAATGTCCCGGAGGCGGTCCTCCTCCATGGCCCCGAGGGTCCGCAGGGCCGTCGACGTGTCCACCTCCAACCCCCTGCGGATTGCCTCGAGGCACTCGGCCCGCATCAGGGCCCTCCGCATGGAGTTCTCCGCCCTGACCATTGTGAGCCGTGCCTCTTCTGCCCGCTGCCGCTTCGCATCTATGGCGTGGCCCAACCGCTGCCACACGGAAGACACACCCTGTCCTGGGTCCTCCTGCCCTCCGGACGATGCCTGCCCCTCCGATGTTGAAGGCCCCGAGCCTTCATGGCTCCCATCACGTTGCTGCTGCTGCTGTGCCTCTGCCCGTGCACTGCCTCCTGCTGCCTGCACATCCTCCGCCGGCTGGGGTGCAGTCGTTGATGTGGCCACCCCTGCTGGACGTCCGACTCCCGACTGTGGCAGGGATGCCTCCTCCACCAGCCTGGCCGCACCGTCAGAGGCAGCTCCACAGGACACCCAGGTGACTGATGGGTGGGAAGATGGCACGGAGGACAACTGGCGCGTAGGGGGTTCAGTTGAGGAGGGGGTCGTAGCAAGCCCCATCAAAGGAAGGAATCCGGCCTGGGTGACCTGTCCCAGCAGGCTGACGTGGTCAACGAGCCATTCGAGATGACGTGCAGTCTCCTCATGAAAAGACTGCAGGTCACCTCGCATGGCCCGTTGACGCAACGCCACACCAGTCAGGATAGGCTCAACCCGGACCCGGATAGCCACGTCCGCAGGCAAAGGAAGGCCAGTTGTCGTTTGCTCATCCCCTGCCTGAAAACGGGTCTGGACGTAGGCATCCCTGCTGGTGCAAGATGATGCAGGGACAGGGTCAGGGACAGGATTGCACACAGGCATCTCCGCGGCGGCCTGTGCTGCCTCCTGTCCCTGGTCCTGCACTGCACCACTAGCACCAGTGGGATCCCCACCTCCAGACCCCGTCTCTGTTGCTTGCATGGCCTCCTCCTCCACCAAACCCCCCACCAACCTGGATGACTCCGTGCCATCTTCCCCCGTTGGGCCCTGTGGGGTCCCAGCTGCCCCTTCTGCTGCCGAGGAGTCCAACTCCAACCTCCACCTCTTGGACCTCCCCCCGGCAGCTGCGGCCTGGGACGCGGCTCCGGACTCCTCACTCCCCGACGAGATGACAACATGGGAGGGGAGCCGCGCCTTGCGTCTCCGGCTGGCGGTGGGATCCCCGCCGCTGTGCTCCACAGCACCTTCTCCGCCCTCTTCATCAGTTGACGCTGCAGACAGGGAGAAATAAAGCACAGGCATCAGGGCACTGTACAATGGACACATACACACATGACAGTTGTACATGAGTGGCATTGGCAAACCTCAGACATGCCATCACAATCCCCAACACACATCTCATTTCAACTCGCACACATGAGCCATACCACATCCATAGTGCAACTGTCAGCACCATCCATACACATACAACAGCATGAGCAGGCAAAGCTGAGACAGACATCACATGCAACACAGGAAGTGCACCACACATGTACACACACCACCACACTTGCATGCATGTGTACACCTCTGCCAAGTGTCGCAGTGTTCAGATGGGCATCCATGTCACATCTGCCAATCAGGCTTCCACATCCCGCTGTCACATGCATCCATGTTGCATCACTGTTGCACCCTTGTCAAATACACACAAATGCACATGTACACAGTGCTGATACATGCAGCTGAAAACAACATACATGCGTGACATTACGGACATGTCTACTTACATACACATTCATCCAAACATGTGTGCCCACACAACTGCATTTGGCATGCAAGCCTACACACACAAGCACCATCCATGTCTCACACATTACAGCCCTCGCATGTGTTAGCCCCACGGCCCTGTACACCCCCACCCATACTCGACCCCATACAAACAGATGTGCAACCTGCACACTACTGAAACATCACCACACGCACAGCTCACAATCAGGATGCATGTACACTTACCGCTCGACTCCAGACGGGTCTGCCTCTCAAGGACCTGGACGTGGAGCGCTGGGGATATGCGTTCCAGGACCCTCATCTGATCTTCCGACAAGTGGCCCCGGCGCCCCTTGGCATCCGCTGCATTCAAGAGGCGCTGGGCCTTGTTCAGGGTCCTGGACCTGAAGTCCTCCCAGCGCTTCTTGACATATTGGAAGTCGCGGACTGCCACCCCCTCTGCGTTGATGGCAGTCACGATATCAGTCCAGATCTGAGTCCGTCCGTGGGAAGTTACACACGCGATTGAGCGGGGTACGTGTATTTCGGGAGTGCGCGGGAAGTTCCACACGCGAATGTCCAGGCTACGTGTATTTCGGGCTGCGCGGGAAGTTTCACACGCGATTCCATCAGGGTACGTGTATTACAGGGGTGCGCGGGGAGCACCACACGTGAATTGCACGTGTGGGTCCTCCCAGGTGTTCCCTCTACACCCTCCACGGCCCCTGCAGGTGGCTCACACCACAGGGGCCTACCCTGCACATGTCCTGCAGGCACGCCATCCACCATGGCCATGCCCCCCAGCCAACCCACATGTCAACTTGCACTACTGCCCACCAACGCATGTCCCCCTGCACCCCCAGCCACCAGGGGCACCCTCCACCAGGCCCCCACCCATGTCTCCCACCACCCCACTCCCCAGCAGTGCAGGGGCACCCTCCACCAGGCCCCCACCCATGTCCAACTCATGTCCCCACCACCCCCACCCCCCAGCAGTGCAGGGGCAGCCTCCACCAGGCCCCCACCCATGTCCAACTCATGTCCCCACCACCCCTACCCCCCAGCAGTGCAGGGGCACCCTCCACCAGGCCCCCACCCATGTCTCCCACCACCCCCACCCCCCAGAAGTGCAGGGGCACCCCCCACCAGGCCCCCACCCATGTCCAACTCATGTTCCCCACCACCCCCAACCCCCAGCACTGTGGGGCACCTGCCAGCAGGCCCCCACCCATGTCCAACTCATGTCCCCACCACCCCCACCCCCCAGCAGTGCAGGGGCACCCTCCACCAGGCCCCCACCCATGTCTCCCACCACCCCCACCCCCCAGCAGTGCAGGGGCACCCTCCACCAGGCCCCCACCCATGTCCAACTCATGTCCCCATCACCCCCACCCCCCAGCAGTGCAGGGGCAGCCTCCACCAGGCCCCACCCATGTCTCCCACCACCCCCACCCCCCAGCACTGTGGGGCACCTGCCAGCAGGCCCCTCCCCATGTCCAACTCATGTCCCCACCACCCCCACCCCCTCACTGTGGGGCACCTGCCAGCAGGTCCCCACCCATGTCCAACTCATGTCCCCACCACCCCCACCCCCCAGCATTGTGGGGCACCTGCCAGCAGGCCCCCACCCATGTCCAACTCATGTTCCCCACCCCCCCACCCCCCAGCACTGTGGGGCACCTGCCAGCAGGCCCCCACCCATGTCCGACTCATGTCCCCACCACCCCCACCCCCCAGCACTGTGGGGCACCTGCCAGCAGGCCCCCACCCATGTCCAACTCATGTTCCCCACCACCCCCACCCCCCAGCACTGTGGGGCATCTGCCAGCAGGCCCCAACTCATGCTCATGTTCCCCAGCCAACATGTCATCACAATCTAGATCCCTGGTCCCTATGGTCAGCCTCCAAATGCAAAACACCCACCCGAGTATTGCATCCACCCACTCAGAAATGGCAATTACATGACAGAACACCAATTGCAAGTTTCGAAACAAACACATGTCCCTCACATACACCCAATGGGTGTCAGTGAACCTCAAAACCCATATCATGATATGCATGAAACCAATGAGATGATACTACACATTGAAGTTCGATAAAAAAATATGTATTAAAGGAAACATAAATAGATCCAAAAATAAAGAAACGAAATGGGAATGTACAAAAATGAAAAGAAGCATGTCCGTTAAAAAAAGCAAAACCAAAAATCATAATCCAAAGTAATGGTGTCCAAAGTCACAGTCCACAAAAGAAAATCCAATGGGAAATAATAATTGAAAGCCATTGCTCCATGGGTAAATTGTGAACGAAAAATAAAATCCAACAGTGAACTATGTACAGACGAACAAGCCAGGGTCTATTATCCCAACAAAAGAAATGAAACCTATCTAACAACACTAACTAATAAAATAAACTATATACAAAAAAGTGGCCAATGTCCAAAAGGTCCAAAATAAATCAAAAAACAAAGGAAACCTAACACTACCTACATAACTATATACAAGGGCAGCGGGCTAGTCTGACGGCTCACTTTTGGATGTATCGGGCCAGGGCATCATCGAACTCCTGCTCAATGTCCCGGAGGCGGTCCTCCTCCATGGCCCCGAGGGTCCGCAGGGCCGTCGACGTGTCCACCTCCAACCCCCTGCGGATTGCCTCGAGGTACTCGGCCCGCATCAGGGCCCTCCGCATGGAGTTCTCCGCCCTGACCATTGTGAGCCGTGCCTCTTCAGCCCGCTGCCGCTTCGCATCTATGGCCTGCCCCACCCGCTGCCACACGGAAGACACACCCTGTCCTGGGTCCTCCTGCCCTCCGGACGATGCCTGCCCCTCGGATGTTGAAGGCCCCGAGCCTTCATGGCTCCCATCACGTTGCTGCTGCTGCTGTGCCTCTGCCCGTGCACTGC
Source organism: Ambystoma mexicanum (assembly GCF_040938575.1). NCBI lineage: Eukaryota > Metazoa > Chordata > Amphibia > Caudata > Ambystomatidae > Ambystoma > Ambystoma mexicanum. Next base: position 108,284,065 of record NC_090937.1, read on the forward strand.
CTCCTGCTGCCTGCACATCCTCCGCCGGCTGGGGTGCAGTCGTTGATGTGGCCACCCCTGCTGGACGTCCGACTCCCGACTGTGGCAGGGATGCCTCCTCCACCAGCCTGGCCGCACCGTCAGAGGCAGCTCCACAGGGCACCCAGGTGACTGATGGGTGGGAAGATGGCACGGAGGACAACTGGCGCGTAGGGGGTTCAGTTGAGGAGGGGGTCGTAGCAAGCCCCATCAAAGGAAGGAATCCGGCCTGGGTGACCTGTCCCAGCAGGCTGACGTGGTCAACGAGCCATTCGAGATGACGTGCAGTCTCCTCATGAAAAGACTGCAGGTCACCTCGCATGGCCCGTTGACGCAACGCCACACCAGTCAGGATAGGCTCAACCCGGACCCGGATAGCCACGTCCGCAGGCAAAGGAAGGCCAGTTGTCGTTTGCTCATCCCCTGCCTGAAAACGGGTCTGGACGTAGGCATCCCTGCTGGTGCAAGATGATGCAGGGACAGGGTCAGGGACAGGATTGCACACAGGCATCTCCGCGGCGGCCTGTGCTGCCTCCTGTCCCTGGTCCTGCACTGCACCACTAGCACCAGTGGGATCCCCACCTCCAGACCCCGTCTCTGTTGCTTGCATGGCCTCCTCCTCCACCAAACCCCCCACCAACCTGGATGACTCCGTGCCATCTTCCCCCGTTGGGCCCTGTGGGGTCCCAGCTGCCCCTTCTGCTGCCGAGGAGTCCAACTCCAACCTCCACCTCTTGGACCTCCCCCCGGCAGCTGCGGCCTGGGACGCGGCTCCGGACTCCTCACTCCCCGACGAGATGACAACATGGGAGGGGAGCCGCGCCTTGCGTCTCCGGCTGGCGGTGGGATCCCCGCCGCTGTGCTCCACAGCACCTTCTCCGCCCTCTTCATCAGTTGACGCTGCAGACAGGGAGAAATAAAGCACAGGCATCAGGGCACTGTACAATGGACACATACACACATGACAGTTGTACATGAGTGGCATTGGCAAACCTCAGACATGCCATCACAATCCCCAACACACATCTCATTTCAACTCGCACACATGAGCCATACCACAGCCATAGTGCAACTGTCAGCACCATCCATACACATACAACAGCATGAGCAGGCAAAGCTGAGACAGACATCACATGCAACACAGGAAGTGCACCACACATGTACACACACCACCACACTTGCATGCATGTGTACACCTCTGCCAAGTGTCGCAGTGTTCAGATGGGCATCCATGTCACATCTGCCAATCAGGCTTCCACATCCCGCTGTCACATGCATCCATGTTGCATCACTGTTTCACCCTTGTCAAATACACACAAATGCACATGTACACAGTGCTGATACATGCAGCTGAAAACAACATACATGCGTGACATTACGGACATGTCTACTTACATACACATTCATCCAAACATGTGTGCCCACACAACTGCATTTGGCATGCAAGCCTACACACACAAGCACCATCCATGTCTCACACATTACAGCCCTCGCATGTGTTAGCCCCACGGCCCTGTACACCCCCACCCATACTCGACCCCATACAAACAGATGTGCAACCTGCACACTACTGAAACATCACCACACGCACAGCTCACAATCAGGATGCATGTACACTTACCGCTCGACTCCAGACGGGTCTGCCTCTCAAGGACCTGGACGTGGAGCGCTGGGGATATGCGTTCCAGGACCCTCATCTGATCTTCCGACAAGTGGCCCCGGCGCCCCTTGGCATCCGCTGCATTCAAGAGGCGCTGGGCCTTGTTCAGGGTCCTGGACCTGAAGTCCTCCCAGCGCTTCTTGACATGTTGGAAGTCGCGGACTGCCACCCCCTCTGCGTTGATGGCAGTCACGATATCAGTCCAGATCTGAGTCCGTCCGTCCTTGTCGGCGCGGGAACTTCCGAAGAGGGCATCATACTGCCCCAGGACTTGCTCCACCAGGACACCAACTTCGGTGGCACTGAAGCTGGTGCCCCTCTGCCTCTCTGGCCGGGGGTTGTCAGTGGTGCCAGATGTTGCAGTGCCCGACATGACAACCCCAGAGGCAGGAGTGGGTGGGCAACTGGGTCCTGGGGCTGGGCTGTGGAGCGATGGAATCCCAGTCGGGAGTCTTCGGTTCCAGCAGGGGTGGTCACAGCAACAGCACCCCTGGCTGATGTGCAGGCAGCAAATGGCAGGGCACGTGGGCAGCAGGCAGTCAGGCAGCAGCAGATGGCAGGTGGGAGCGTGCTCGGGGCTCTGGGGGGCAGTGATTCGGCCTTCTGGGCAGGAGCGTGGTCTTCCGTGTGCTTACGCGTGGCCAGCTTGATACGGAGTGAATTGGCACGTGAAAATCCTGCACGTCTGCGTGTAATTCGGGAAAGGCCCTTAGCGCGTATGCACGTCAGCACGCATATGCGATTTCATTGGACCAAAGGCCCTTAGCGCGTGACCGCGTCTGTAACGTGACGCGCGGGTGTTTCCCTCATTACATGTGATATTATTGTGTGGAGTAGCAGAAAGGTAATTCAAGTACATAGTGAGATAAAAGCTTAGCTTGTGGGCAAAGCACCAATACAGGTGGCATATAAGTTCAGATAGAGGAGATGCAAGAAAGCCTGGTTTTAAATCTTAAAGAAGGCAATTAAACAGAAGCGGTGTATACATCGATATGAATACATAAGACAGCATCAATCCATTTAGCAGTAATGTCAGCAATTTGTGGTTCAACGGCATGGGCACATTAAATGGTAAGCTATGGAAATTACTAACAAGTGTTGGCCAGTTATGGCAAGACAACGACAGCACAGGCAGGTCCAGCTGTTAGTAGCCTTATGGTGCATGCGTTATACTGGGTCATGGGTGGTGACATCTATTTGCTGGGGGACCGCAAGAGGATCTAAGTAACGGAAGTCTGGCCAAGTGAAAAGCTAGATGGCTATAGATAGAGTCAATGCAATTGAGTTATCATTACAATTAGGGAGCAAAACAATTAGGTTTCCAAAGTGCAAGTATGGGGCGATAATAAAAGAAATGAGGCCAACAAAGCGCGAATCGCAAGTTGTGCACATAGAAACAAGAGTAAGGACAATCATTTGTGACATGTTTATCCAGTACTAATACAGTCGTGCAACAAGTGGCCGTGAGCATTACAGAGCGTGGATCGTAGCAGGCGCCCAAATGGATATAACAAGGTCATTAGAAAGGAGGAACATAGTCATCACACGGAGCAAAAACGGATTGGTCTGCGTTGAACAATCAATCAATGGGTTGAGGATCAGATAAACGTACATACATTAGTCTTGGGAGGTAAGCAATTAAAGTTGTTTTGTTATATTGAATAGTTCAACAGGGAGCAATGCATACAGACGGACGATATTGTTTTGGTGGCATCTGAAATAGACAAGAGGTACTGGCAAGTATCTGGTTGAGGAAAGGCTGGAGAAGACAGTGTACTGAACAAGCAATATTCACAGAAAGATTGTATCCAAGGAATTAGATAATTAATATACATTTTTATTTCATAGAAAAAAGTGAAGAGACATATATTCACATACAACATATATTAAGCAATCAATCACAAATGCATGTAACAATCACCAATGTATCACACATAGACATACATTACATATAGTCCACACAAAATCCTTAAACATCTTGAGTGCGGACATAAAATACATAAAGTGATCAAATATTCACAAAGTATAAAGACATTGTCCACAACACAATAGTGATCCATCCACAAAAAAGTTCTGTAGTGCAAATATCACACTTCAGTTGATGACTTCTAAAATCACCTCTACAGTTCCAAAGTCTTTGAGACATTCAATTCAAAGACTGTTTGATTTAAACCTCATCAGGTATATTTAATATCAACATCAATTGTTCTCATCATCAACGATAACATTTAATATGCACACCGACCCGTTTTTAAGTGTATCGCTAAATGTGCACATATTCAGCAATGTGTCATTTGACTGGATCAAAACGTCAAAAAAGCAACTACGTCATTTGTCTATTGCCCCACTATTGCTATCTCAATTATAATGCAAAAGCCATTTCCCATACAATGTTTACAAATACTCTTTGGGACAGGGCAATCATGTATTTTACCTGTGTAAGAAAAAGAGAAGACTGAAGTTAATCACGGAGTCCCACTGGTGCTGTGTGAAAACCTCAAGGTGCACCCACCACACGTGCGCAAAATTCAAAATTTGGAAACTCACCCACCGTGCCGTAGCTTGGACATTTTACAGAAAAGAGAAGGAGAATAGGAGTTGGAATGCTCTGTTCACATAAACACTAGTAACAGTAACCTTTTGCCTAATTCATTTGGCCATTGTCCAGAGGCCTTTGAATTGGTCAAAAGCCTGGACATCAAACGGCAGTCGTCAGGATCGAGAGAGGCACAGATTGCCTCAATATGCAGTGCTGGCTTTCTGAAACTTAAAGTCTTAAGGAAAGTGCTGCCTTTTATCCCTTCACATCTTCGTTCCGGAGTGGCCACAGCTTCTATTATGGGATCACTCGATTATTGCAACAGGATATATCTAGGACAATCAGAGTTCTTATTGGATCATCTCCAGACACTGTAGAACTCTGTAGCTGATCTTGCACTCAGTGTCCCCAGATTTTCTCCATCAGCTACACTGGCTTCCTGTCAATCAGTGCATTGAGTTTAAGATCCTCTGTATTGGCCATCACACTGCTCAGCATATGGGCCCCCCTTTCCTTGAATAGCATCGTTGTTGATATGTTCCATCAAGTGTTCTCTGCTCTGGGTCCCAGACTCTGGTGTTTGCTCCTAGATTTTGCAGGGCCAGTGAGGGTGGGCATTCCTTCTGTATTTTGGCTCCAAAGCTAGGGAACACTATTCCTTCTCACCTCCATGAGCAGTCTGACCATCTCTCTTGTCTTACAGCTCTAAAGACATTTGTTTTTGTCTAGACTCTGTTCCAGGGACTCCTTTGTCCTTCTCCTTTTCTTTGTGTTTGTTCTTTCTTCTAGTGGTCCTACGTGCATCTGTGCCCAGATGCCTCAGGGTCTAGGTTTTGCACTTTATAAATCATTGTGTAATACAATACAACAGACAAAATTAGATTTTGTATTTGTCTCATACTGAGTTTCCAGGATCAGAAATATATGTATTACCTGAATGAAATGCGCATCTCAGGTATGAACGGTGGCGTCACAGAACATCTCCACAACAGTGCTCAATTACAAAGTTAGCTACAGCTTATCCTCTCCTCAGTCGCTGCAGAGTTATGTAGAAGGGCACTAATGGTTAACATGATTATGGTCACATGATCACTGGTGGCGTTTTAATGAAAGAGAAGGCAACCTACTAGTACACTTTTGAAAAAAAGTGTATGTCTACTCAGTTTTTGAAAGAAGGCAGCAGACATCTTGGATACATTTAAACTCTGTTAATGTATGTATGTATGTATGTATTTTGGTTTTGTATAGCACCGGTAGCCTGCGGGCATCAGGGCGCTTTGGGACAAAACACACAGTAAACATAACACAAACGCAGCCTAGCCTAACCCAAGTGTGAGATGCACCCTTGGCATCCTTACACGCTGTGAGGGAGGAAGTCAGAGGAATCCTACTGAAAGATAAGTGTTTTAAGGCGTTTCCTAAAGGCCAGGAGGTTTTCCTCCATTCTCAAGGTCTCAGGAAGTCTGTTCCACATTTGAGGAGCCAGTACCACAAAGGCTCTGCCCAGACCTGATTTTCGTCTGTGTTTGGGAATGACCAGCAGTCCTGTACCCATTGATCTCAGACTTCTTTGTGGCGCGTATGGAACTATACAGTTCTTTAAATAACCTGGGGCCTTACCATATATGCACTTATGAACGAGCATAAGAGATTTAAAACTTATCCGCTCGCCCATTTTTAGCCAATGCAGTGACCTTCTCTGGTCTGTGACATGGTCCCCTCTGTTCAAATTTTTGATCAGTCTGACCGCGTCATTCTGAATCACTTGGCATCTCGCCAGTTCTTTCGCGGTAGCACCAAACATCAGAGCATTCCCGTAGTCCAGCCTGGACAGAATGATGGCTCTGGCTATGGTGGCCAGGTTTGTTTCATTCAGGAATGGTTTTACTGCTCTTATTAACTTGAGATAGTAGGCTGTGTTTTTTATGAGATAATTGGTCTGTGCTTCAGAATTAACCTCTGCAATAACCATCCTTCCCAAAGTTTTGACCTGTGCCGAAACTTTTATAATGGCGTCCTTTATCTTAAAAAACTTATATTCGCCTCCTAGATTGGATAGCTGCCGATTTGAGCTGAAAGTCATCAGTTCAGTTTTTGCGTTATTTAGGCACATCCAATTGGATTGCATCCATTCATCAATCATGCCATATATCTTCCCTATTGATGCACTATCTTCCTCATGGTTTCCACTCAGCTCAACAATGAGCTGTGTGTCGTCTGCGTAGTTTGTAAAAAACACCCCGGCCTTGACCAGGATGCTACACAGTGCCCGCATGTAAATATTGATGAGCATGGGGGACAGGCTTGCCCCCTGTGGGACCCCGAAGAGTATAGGGCAGGAGTCTGAGAACGTATTACCCCAGTGAATCCACGCCTGGCGGTCTGAGAGAAAAGAAATCAGCCACCTTATAGCTTCTTCTGAGCAACCAATGTTTTCTTTAAGGGCTTTGATGAGAAGCTGGTGATCGACTAGATCAAAAGCTGCGCTCAAGTCAAGCAGCATTAGCATCCCTATTTTGTTGCCGTCGATCATCCCCAGCATGTGGTTTTGGAGATCTAACATCGCCGTTTCGGTGCTGTGGGATGCTCTAAAACCCGATTGCTGTTGGTGGAGGGCATTTTGTTCTTCCACATACAATTGCAGTTGTTGCGTGGCTAATTTATCTAGAACTTTGAGTACAAAGTTTGAATTGGTTATAGGACGAAGATTGGCCGGCTCTTTAGGGTCTAAGCCCGCCTTCTTTATTAATGGGGTGATGGTGACCTTTTTTAAATCCTTCGGAACCACGCCTTCCCTGAAAGAGGCATTAACCAGTTCTAGTAGGATTGGGGCGAAGAGTTCTTTGTGTTGCAGGATAATACTACAGGGCAGAATATTTTCTGCGCACGGTGTGGGGTTCATTTGAGAGAGAGCTTCTAGCAATTTGGCTTCCGACACTTTCTCAAAAGTGAAGAGAGCCCCACTCGGCCTGGAGATGTCCTCCATTGTTGTAGTTGACCGCGGTGCCGCTTCTCTGGCTTTCATTATGTTGCACCTAGCTTTGTCAATTTTGGCTGCTTAAGCCTTTAGTGCCAGGTTACAGTCCTCCTCAGTCGGTTGAAAAGGCGGTGTAAGGTTTTCTGGTTTTTCAATATTCTTCAGGATGTTAAAAAGTTTGTTTGTTTTGTTAGCGGCTTTTTCAATTTCTTCATTGAAGAAATTCTTTTTGGCCATCCTTATCCTATCTCTATATATTTTATCCTTTTGTTTCCAGTAGTTTTTGTTTTCCTCGCTTTTATCCCCTTGCCACTTCCTTTCCAGGGTCCTTTTCTCTCTTTTCAGAGTTGCCAACTCAGCCGAGAACCATTTTTGGTTGTTATTATTTTTCCTAACAAGCCGAGTCTTCAGCGGAGCCTCGCGCTCTACCATGTCTGCTATACACGTAGTGTATTTTTCTAGGAGTGTAGTGCAGTTATCTTGTTCCTGGAAGGATAACCTGATTTTCTTAAGGCATACCTAAATTTGTTCTTTACCCAAGTTCTTAAAGTTCCTGCTGCTCAGTTGAACATGCGGATTCTGTTGTGGAGCTTGCGTGTGAAGTGTCACAGTTGATGACACCAAATGATGGTCGCTCCAGACACACGGTGTGGTTTTACAATCCGTGGTCTGGGTATTAAAAGCACAAAGCCAATCCAGCTGGTTCCCCTGTGGGGTGGTCGCCTCGTCATTAATGACTAGGTAATCAAGATTGGTTTGCCAGGTTTTCAGCTGGACCCCCACTCACCCTTTGAATCACAAACCAAAGGATATCCTGCACCCTATGTCGGCACTCTACATAACGCGCAACTAAAGGCTCCAACACAGATCTTGGAGCGGTGTTCATTAAAGCGGCTATGAACCACATGGGAGGTCTTTCCAACGTATAGTTTCTTGCACAGACACATAAAAGCATAAACCGCATTTTTAGTTTTGCACGTAGTCAGGGTGTGCAATTGACAAGTTTTGTTTTCATGGGTAAACCCAGTCATCCGTCTAGAGTATTTGCAGGCCATACAGGAGCGACATGTGGAATGACCAATCACAGACACATTCCACATGTGTGGAATTGATGAAATGTGCCATTGCTCACTGGTCCTAAAGGCCCTAACCATATTTGTTTAAGGATCTTGCCTTTTTTTAAAGCAAACACAGGTTTTTCTGCAGTACTGTCACAAGTGCGTAACACATGCCAGTTTTTCAGAATGGCCCCTTTATGTGCTCCACTGAATCTACAATATGTAGTAATGCACACTAGGCTCGTCTATGTTTGTGATCATCAGAAATAGGTTTAATTAGTAATTCACAGTTAGAAAATCTTGCTCGCTTCCAACATTGTTTGATCAGTTGAGATGATAACCCCACATCAGCAGCCTATGCAGTAAGATATCAGCTTCATTAGTGAAACTGGAAACTCTATTACAATTTCTCCTGCTTCTAAGAAACATGCTACAGGGTAAGTTGCATATCAAAGTCTCAGAATAATGGCTTGAAAAATGAAGATTGATGTTGTTAAAGCAAAGAAAAATATTGAGGCTAAGTACCACAAAGGAAATACACCAAACACGGGCTATAAAGATTCACAGATCTTTTATTCTGCGCAGTTCACAAAGAAACATAGATACAGATAGCTATCTCGCTCTCAACACCTCACAATGAGTACCAGCCCGTCAAAGAGAGGACAGAGAGTGCTGGACATCTAAACATTCATACTTTTATACGGTTTTCAGAAATATTGTCCAGCCCCTCTACATGTTACTGACTTGTGGTCTAGAGTTTGTGCCTGGTTCACATACAACGTATACAATAATATGCAGAAGGGTTACATGAGTTTGCATTTCCATCAAGTTACAATGGTGATGTATATCCTCGGATCCCGCGGTAAGCCTTATTCTATATCCCTTCACAATGCCGTTCGGCCTGTGTCCATGCTTGAGATTTTCTCTGCATTGTGCCAACGTTTACACAGGGATGAGTCTTATGTGCGCAGACAATACTCAGATGGCAGTTCATACGGAGCGCAAGTCTCTTTACCTAGTCTAAACAGTCGGCTCTCAGACAGCCTAAACATTAACAGAACTCAAAGGTCGGGTGGCTTGGTTGCGAGTTGCAAACACAGTCCACCATTTTAGAACAGAGAATCATGCAAACCGAAATCAAAATGCCGGATGACTCTAAAATGGCGGTGAAGTCGATCCAAAATCGGAACTTTGCAACACGGTCTTCCCCATATAGCGACTAGGCTTAGGCTGATATCAATCAAAAGGAGGCACTATATGATTTCCGTTTAACAAACCCTCCTTTTGGTCTAAGCCAAGTGCTAAACTAGAAATTAATTGCTTCACAAGTAACTCCACGTTTCAATGTCCACACATCCTGAATCACATTCATCAGATATATCAATCACCATAAGATCTGCAGCGGAAATTTCCTTCATCACAAATTCGTTGGTCATTCTTCCTAGTGTGTGTACCTTTGGTCCTAATGTTCCCATAGTCTGTGCACAACACCCCCCTAACATTGAACATATGGCAGGAAGACATTGTATACAGCAACAGCAAAACAACAGAATACCCAGAATTATCAATAAGACCGAGAGAAGCTTCCATATCCAAGATCGTAAGAAGTCCCAGAACCAAGTTCTAAGGTCCCAATTTCCCTCGGGAACATGTACTTCAGAGCTCAGGACGTACAGATTTTGTATTGCCTTAAAGATGGTCGGGCAGGAATCTGGAACGAAAACACAGCAAACGGACTCCACTAATTTACATACTCCTCCACGCTCATCCAAGATGATGTCTAATACCATCCGGTTTTGTAGCGCCACTAATCTGATTGTTTTTTTCTCTAGAGTCAAGTGATAGAGTATGTCAGTGGTCCGGTTGACGGTTTTCTCCAGTACTCTTGCTAGTCTCCTAATGTCCTCGGAATTCATAATCTGCCCCCAAAATAGTACAAAATATTTTGCTACATCACCCAGAATTTGTAATTTGTGGAGGAGTATCACTGCTCTTGTCCCACCTTGGACAGCCCTAGAGATTTCAGTGGTACTGGCTACATATACCCCTGGTAGCAGAATTCCTAAATAACGAGTTCCCTGCCAATGCCTAGGTAGCCATGGAAAAGCTTCATTACCGCAAACAAAGTAGACAGGTTCGACTACATACAAAGGTCTGTCCTCACTGGTCAAGTTTGCAACATTGGTGCAACCTTTGAAATCGCTCATCGACTGAGTACCATTCCTTTGTATGCAGAAAGGAACAGAGTTGGGGCTATTGTTAACAGTATAAGAAGGTGGCGTGGCATCCCTATTACCTATAGTAGCCATCTTAAAAGAAATCAGAGATTGAAAAGGTTGGGACAGTCTATCAGAAGGCCTAATAGAAGCAACATTAAACTTGCTCCTATTTGCGAATTGTGAGCATCCCAAAGGCGTTAAAACTCGCCTTTCAAATTCGTTCAAATTCGTCCTATCAAAATTCCCTGAGATACTATCATTCCACCGGCCAAAGAATAATGCCCGTAGAGAAGCATAACATGCAGTAGTTAAAGGCAAAGGATGAATATACCAGCCCAACCCCTTTTCCGCATGTTGTGGTAAATGAGAGCAAACCCAACAGTTTGTCCTATTTAAAATGGCATGAGTTACATTCATTATTAGAAGTAACATATTATTATGATAGCTCGGTCTACTATGTTGAGAGTTTCTAGGAGATAGAGTGTGCAGGTGTACAAAAGGTTTAGTTACAATAGGAACACTCTCAGTAGGCAAGAATGTTTCAAGTGGGCGTACTTTTTCCACATACCAAAATCCTAAGGCAGCTAATACTATGAAACTGGTTATCACAATTACAAGAAGACAACACGTTTTAAAAGACCATGTATTTGATTGTCCATTGTCATTGTTGGTGACACAGTCACTTGTTTGTTCCGCACGAGTAGAGACGATAACAGGCATTGTTCCTTTGGAGCTGTTCTTTCTTTCTGAAAAGATTCCTGCGAAAAACTCTGTAGTCCGATTGCTGGTGATCTCCTGATCACACGTTTTCTTAGTCTTTCCCTATCCCCAGCCACCTACTTTACTTCAGATGCAAAAGATGTGGTGAGGAACAAGCTCTGTAGTTGTTCCCCTGTGGGCACAGCCGAACCGTGCAGTAAGTCTAGCTCCGTGGACCCAGATTGTACCTTGTGACTCCTGGTACTGTGTGATCTGCGAACAGTGTGTCGTTGCTTCCCGATGGAAGTGATGAATTTGCAGCAGAACCAGACAAAGGTGCAAAAGGATCTGTAGAAGAGTGTAGAGACGAAGCAGCAATTTTCCCAGGCCCCGCGGGCTCAGTGAGTGTTTCCAAAACACCCTCGGTGTTGCTCAATGCTGATCAATCATTGGGAACAGAGCAAGTAAGTTTCTCCTTATCTTCTTCGTCGTGTAGCAAAGGGAAAGGTATCCTCTTGGCATGTGAAGCGTGAATCCAATGATGCTTCTCCTCTACTCGTACGGCAGTCTGTGTGGCCAATAGGACCTGAAAGGGCCCTCTCCACCGTGGTGTGAGACAGGATGCTCTCTCAAACGCTTTAGTCAGCACCCAGTCACCAGGTCGGATGCTATGACCTGGCCCCTCGTATTTGGCTGGGAGGGCTTCTTGCACCTGTTGATGAATCAAATACAGATTTTGAGTTAACCGTTCACAATATTCAGAAAGAAGTACATGCTCTATATCCCTTAAAGCCCTAGGATTAGGAAGGTTCAAATGGTAGCTGGCCTCCCCATCACCACCTCATACGGGGAGAGCCCAGTCCTAGTCTGAGGGGTTGTATGCATAGAGAGGCGTCTGACCATTTCAAATTGGTGGCGGCACACGTCTTAGCGAGTTTGTTCTTTAAAATTCCATTGTGCTGCTCTCCCAATCCAGCACTCTGAGCATGTCTGGCCGAATGGAACTGTTTATCGATCTGTAATCCCGCGCATATTTGTAGAATAACAGCAGCGATATAATGTGGACTATTATCCGACCAGATGACCCTCAGCAAACCAAACCTAGGAAAATATTCCTTGAGCATGGTTTTTGCCGTCGTCATTGCTGTGGCATCTTTTACAGGGAAGGCTTCAACCCATTTACTGAACGCACAAATAACTACCAGAACATATTTGAGGTTGTTACACTGCTCCATTTCAATAAAATCAAAGTGAATTACCTCGAAAGGGACAGAAGGTGGACCAAAACTACCCCTTGGTGTTGATGTACCCTCCCCCACATTGTGTTGTAGACAGACCATACAACTCTGGACAAAACGCTCTGCAGTTTTCGGGATGTTAACATTTACCCAGATAGTTTCAAGCATTTTGCAAATTTTCCTAGCACATATGCGGGTGGGACCATGAGCCATTGAAACCATCATAGTGATGTATGCATCTGGCAACATCCATTTTCCCTCTAAGTTATCCACCCAACACCCGTCATCATCCAACCTGGCCAAACCCTCAGCCCATTGCTTAGTTTCCTCTAGAGTGGCATCTGCTTGGATATTCTTTATGGAATCGATTCCTTCATCTATAGTACAGACGTTTGTGGCTTCCTTTGTAGTGTACATATCTGAATAGAGATCAGAAGCAGTCTGTTTGGCTATCTGGTCAGCGAAAGTGTTCCCTTTTCCTACATCGTCTATGATTTTCTGATGTGCTGCACACTTCATAATTGCTAGCTGAGTGGGAAGTGCAAGCTCTGAGAGTAGCTGAACTATCAAAGTGCCATATTAAATCTTTGTTCCATGTGAGGTCAAGAAACCTTGTTCTGCCCAAAATCTACCGAAGTTGCGAACCACCCCAAAGGCATACTGACTATCAGTATACATATTTACTCTAAGCCCTTTGGAAAGTTCACAAGCTCGGGTCAATGCAATAATCTGTGCGGCCTGTGCAGAGTTATGCAAAATTCTTTTAGTTTCCACAATCGTGCTTAATGTAGGGATGGCATAAGCAGCAGTGGATGTACCATACGGAAGTTTGAAACAAGAGTCATCGCAAAACAGCTCTCCTTGTGGATCGTTTAGAGGTGTATCTTTCAAATCAATCCTGCCTTTAGTTTCTTGCTCTGTGGTATAAAGGCAGTCATGTGACATTTTGTCACTGCAAGCAATATCTTGCGGAAGAGGTAATAATTCAGCCGGATTCAATACACAACACCTTTCAATTTGCATATGCGGTGCAAACAAGATCAATTCGTATCTCGTTAATCGTGCGGAGGTAAGATGTTGTGTTTGCGTTCTGTTTAATAGAATGTCTACAGAATGAGGTACCAACAAGGTTAAAGCATGGCCTAGGACCATTCCCTTGCTCTGTTTTACAGACACAGCAGCAGCAGCGACAGTTCTCAGACATGTTAGCAAAGCGCATGCAACAGGATCAAGGGTGGAGGAAAAGTAACCGCATGGCCTATTCTCCCCCCCATGCTCCTGCGTTAACACAGCCAAAGCATATCCATCACGTTCATGCACATACAACTCGAAGGCCTTTTCATAATTTGGTGCTGAACACAGTGCAGTCTTGAGCAAATCAAAAGCTTTCTGTTGTTCCAAGTTCCATGGCAATAGCAAAGAAACGCCCTTCTTAGTCAAAGCCAACATTGTTTTGATCACTAGCGAAAAGTTCGGGATCCACTGTCTACAGTAAGAAGCCATTCCTATCAAAGCTCTGACTTCCTTCTGTGTATTTGGGACAGACATGCTAGAAATTATTTTAATTCATTCAGGTGTTAATCTTCTTCCCTCCTTTGACAGGAGATAGCCTAAATAGGTGACCTCCTGTCGACAATATTGAAACTTTTCCAATGAAGCTTTATGTCCATGTTTTGCTAGATGAGTAAGCAATAACACAGTGCCTCCTTTACAAGCACTTTCTGAATCTGCAGCCAAAAGAAGATCGTCAACATATTGAAGCAATATACAAGTAGTAGGCAACTCAAGTGTGTCAAGCTGTTCTTTCAAAGCCCTACTGTAAATGCTCTGACATTCCGTGTACCCTTGTGGTGCATGGGTGGCGGTAAACAAGCATCCCGATAGGGTGAACGCGAACAGGTATCTGCTACCCTTGTGTATAGGAATGCTAAAGAAGGCATTCTTAAGATCTACAACACTAAAATGAGTAGCAGAAGCTGGGCTCATCGTTAATATCCTTGTCACATCAGGCACAATAGGAAATTGTGGAGTGACGATCTTATTGATAGTGCGTAAATCGATAATGAAACGGAAAGGAATTGCATTATCCCCTTTCTTATACATCCGTAAAATCAGACTATTGCACAAACTACCTGCAATTTCTTCAATTACCCCACGGTGTACAAAATCGGAAACTATACACTTCAAAGCTTGCTCACCATCAACTGAAATCTTATACTTAGGAATACGTGGCAACTTTACTCCGGGTTTCAAAACAATTTTAACAGGCTCAATTTGTAAAATACCAACATCATTGTCATCAATTGCCTATACACATTCCGGAACGTCACGAAATTCCGGCGGCAAAGGTCTAGTCAGAAACTGTGAGACAGAAAATTGCTGTGGTGAAATCGGCAAACGCACTCTTTCCGAAGAACAATGAATTACCGCATTTAAATCCTTCAACAGATTCAACCCCAACCAATTCTCACCTCAGTTTGATATCAAAAGAAATGGACAGTGATCTGTGAATGGACCCAGTGAAATCGGTACCGGCAAAGAAACCGGATTAACCACTGGTGTACCAGAAAACCCTACAGAAACATTAGTTTGCCCTGACAGTGGAATGTCTGGAAACCGTGAATGGTCAATGGAACACTTCTGTGCTCCTGTATCTATCAAAAATAGATTCCCAACATCATCTCAACATAGGCACCTTTCTGATTAACAGGAATACATGTAGGTTCCAAACCCTGCTTCGGGCAATCCTAGTGAAACAATAAATCATCGAAGGGAATGTCTTCAGAGAGATAAGCAGTAGAAGGATGACCAATAATATTTCCACTATCCACACTCAGTGGCTGATTGTCTTGTAAAAAGGACTGAGAATTTTGACAAAACTAGCTTCTACCAGGACCCCCGGTCCCAGGGCGGCCTCTGGATCGTCTACCCATGATACCACATGTATTATTTGACCTCTGCTGGAGGATCGGGCATTGTGCTCGCCAATGACCCTCTTGTCTGCAATAAGCACTTTGGTTCACATGTACAGGACCAAACAGTGCATTACCTTGTGGAACATACTGCCCACAAAACTGTGTACTACCCCCTCTAGGTCCTCTAACAATCTGTTGCAACAACACCTTAGTTTTCAAGTCTCCATTCTTTTTTTCAATCTTTTCCTTCTCATTAATGACTCGGTTTTCATAATACTGAGCCATATGCAACACTTCAGACTGAGACTTAGCTTGCCATGCGCTCTCAGAAGTCATAATTTGGGACTGGATGTCAGGTAACAATCTACGCACACATTTTTTCACAAATAATCTTTTTCCAGACTCTGTGCTTAAATCCTGTCCGCTAAAATCTGAAAATACTTGTTCAAACCGATTAAATAATTCAGTAGCACCCTCAGATTTTCCTTGGATACAAGCAGTGAGTTTGTCCCACACTATCCTTTTCTCAGGAATTAAGGCTTTCAATGTTGTTACTATTCTATCAGGCAAAGTCAGTATCATCTGTGGTGGTCTCTCACCAGCTTTCCTTTCTCTATCTTGCCTGGTCAAATTATCCCACGTGTCCCCTAATCCTGGTACATCGTCTACTGTCCTAATCTGTTTCCACAAATCGGGTTGTAGGAGCACAGGAAATAACAAATCTATATCACCGAGGGTGAACACTGATGACTGCAAGACAGATTCTAGCTCTTTATAAAACCCTGTCAGATTCTTTCAATATCTGGGATAGATTGTCTGATGGTATTCACTTCCTGTCTTGAGAACAGGACATGAACAAACTGCGATACATAATGTGCATCAATATCATAAGTGGCAACGCATGTTGCGGCATTAGCCGGAATCTTGACTTATGGACAAATGTCAGAGGAACCTCTCTCATAGGTAACTGAGTAACAGGTAACTCCGAACTCTTACTGAGCAACAAAGCTAAATCGAGCGCTAAAGCAGTTGAAGGAGTATCAGACGAAAAAGCTCTCTTATAGATATTCAATAATTCTGCGAAAAAACAAATCTTTCTCTGTATACATTCATCCTGTAGGTACTCTACCATTATCTGTATCACTTTCCTCTGCATTTCTGGCGTATACTGACTAAACGTGTCATATACTTCTATGGGAGATATCGACATATCTGAAATCCATCTTAGTGCATCTCTTGTGCAAATTCGCGTTTCTTCGTTCATCGATTTACTAAGAGGAAGGAACCGTTTCTGTACAAAAATAGCGCCCAAACTATCACATTTCTATTTCATCATTCCGTAACTTTTCTAACTCCCTTCTAAGCTCAAATACCCTCTCGACGTGCTCAGATACTTTCTCTGCAGTATCTCTTGAATATG
The DNA here is from genome assembly GCF_040938575.1 of Ambystoma mexicanum. Classification (NCBI taxonomy): domain Eukaryota; kingdom Metazoa; phylum Chordata; class Amphibia; order Caudata; family Ambystomatidae; genus Ambystoma; species Ambystoma mexicanum. The sequence goes on from NC_090937.1 coordinate 108,300,808, forward strand.
CTAAAACATTCAGATCCGCTAACCCTTGTGGGATATCTACATCATTCAGTCTGTTCCACATTATGGATAAATGGATTTCCATCCCTTCAAAAAAAACAGCTTTCTCATGAAAACTATCCAGATTAGAGAGTGTAGCAAAGACATCAGATTGTTCACCCTTCTCCATGCACTGTCAGCCCATGCATTCAGATCTCGCTTTCTTTCTTTAGAAACTTTGTTGCGAGTCAACATTTTCGATTCAGCACCCTTATCGACTACAAGCGGAACAGAACCACTTGGAAGAGAAAGAGTAGACAAATCTTGTACAATAGGTAATGAAGGTGCTATCAATGGGGTCAAAGAAAGATCTACCGGACCCATGGCAGCAGACAAAGGTGGAGCTACAGGTGGAGGATCGACAATAGGAAGTGGAGAAATAGCTAGTGGCGGAGGAGTAATAAGAGGAGGAATAAGAGGTGCAGGTATTACTACGGGAGGAGGAACAACAGCAGGAAGAGGTAAAGCAACAGGAATAGGTACATAAGGAGGTGGCGCAGTGGCACCAGGCCTTCGTCCATTTAAAAGCTTATCGATCAGTTCATCTAATGCATGAAAATCTTTAGACGTGTATATTTTCTGAATGCCAAGTTGAAAAGCCCTATCCATGTTTCTAACTGACTCTGACTGTTTTTGTTGATCATACAAGAACGCTTTCTCAGTGTTCCACATATGTCGGCATGCACGTTTCTCTCTACTTTTGAGTTGCTGCATAGCTTCTCTTATCCAATTTTGCAATACATCAAATGCTGCAGGTCTAGCTTTTTTCTTTAACAATATAGATTCTAAATATTCTATAAGAGAAATCTCAAAGCTACCATTGATTGGCCACTGAAGTTCGGAAGCATGTCTAGTTTGTCTGTGCCAAATATCGTTAAACACTATACTACCACACTATACTACCAATGCCGTACTTACAGTACATAGTACATGCCGGAGACCCCTCCTGTGGTGCCGGACGGCCAAATTCCAAAGATTGTCTGTCTTTGCGGAATAACGCACTGAAACAGGCAATCAATTTCCCAGGTTTTCAGATTACTGTTGTTACCTGGTCAATAATTGTACTCATGAGGAGAATACGCCAAATCAAATATCAGGATACTTAGGAATCGGGGCACGACTCACCTGATCAAAGGAGAAAGGGAGGTCCAATCGGATTACTAAGGACAATAAAGGACCCTTGTGGTTGGTGATTTTGTCAAAACTGCCCGCCTCAATATATGGACCCTCGTCAAAATGCCATCTCGGGCTACGTGCTCACCATCCGGGGATCAGGTTGTGCAGTACTGTTGAGGTGTTGCGTCTCATCCAAGAAGGGGCCCTCTTTCTCACCGTCCAATCCCGGTCCGATAGCAGCTTCAACTCTTCAACGAGATGGCATCAATCTTGAGGGTCCCTATTTGGGCGCCATCTGTTAAAGCAAAGAAAAATATCGAGGCTGAGTACCACAAACGAAATACACCAAACATGCGCTATAAAGATTCACAGATCTTTTATTCTGCGCAGTTCACAAAGAAACATAGATACAGATAGCTATCTGGCACTCAACACCCCGCAATGAGTACCAGCCCGTTAAAGAGAGGAGAGAGAGTGCTGGACATCTAAACATTCATACTTTTATACAGTTTTCAGAAATATTGTCCAGCCCCTCTACATGTTAATAATGCGTGGTCTAGAGTTTGTGCATAGTTCACATACAACTTATACAATAATATGTAGAAGGATTACATGAGTTTGTATTTCCATCAAGTTACAATGGTGATGTATATTCTCGGATCCCGCAGTAAGCCTTAGTCTATATCCCTTCACAATGCAGTTCGGCCTGTGTCCACGCTTGAGATTTACTCTGCATTGTGCCAACGTTTACACAGAGATGAGTCTTATGTGCGCAGACAATACTCAGATGGCAGTTCATACGGAGGGCATGGTCTCTTTACCTAGTCTAAATAGTCGGCTCACTGACAGCCTAAACATTAACAAAACTCAAAGGTCGGGAGGGTGAGTTGCAAGTTGAAAACACAGTCCACCATTTTAGAAGAGAGAATCATACAAACAGAAATCAAAATGGCGGATGACTAAAATGGTGGTGAAGTCGATCCAAAATCGGAACTTTGCAACTCAGTTTTCCCCATAGAGCGACTAGGCTTAGGCCAATATAAATCAAAAGGAGGCGCTATATGATTTCCGTTTAACAATGTTACAGTCTGTCTGTATATACAAAATAAGTCCACTTCTAGAAGACCGGACTAATGTACAATCTGTAAATCCAAGAACACAATCTGGTTTGAATTATAATCACAAGTAAAATCTAAATTCTGATCCAAACTATTAATCCATCATACAATTTGGTGAAGATTAGCCTGAGTGCCATCCCAAATGATCAATATATTGTCAATATACCTCTGATTAAAGAGAACTGATTGGCGAAGTAGATTATTTCCATCTAGAATGTTCCTCTCTTCAAATGGCGACATGGGGTCAAATGAACATCCCATGGCAGTGCCTTTACATTGTCCGTAATAATTTTGTTTGAAAATAAAAAGAAAATGTTTCTTTTATACCAATGAAATACTCTGAATTAGAAGTCTAGGGGCCTCATTACGACCCATGCGGACTGGGTTAACGGGTTCCGCTAATGGATGCGGACCCGTTAACACCATTCCGCACGATTACAAGGTCCCCTCGCGGTACTCGGTTAGGACGCCTGGTAAAACCAGGTGTCGTTAGCAGGTCCCGCGAGGGGAAGAGGGAGCTAACAACGGGCCAGATGTAATCAGCACGTTGTTAGCTCCCTCTCCCATTCCCATTGAGCCCTATGGGGCTCAAATGGGAATAGGGAAGGTCCAGGTCCGGGTTCCCAGAGGTAGGAATTACCGGGCCCTCCGAACTAGGAATGGCCTGGTAATTCCCCATTCAGGGAACCCGGTAAAAGAGCTCGGTATGGCGCAGCCATGGAGCTAACAGCTCCATTGCTACCACCAAACTCGTAATGAGGCCCTAGGTCTATTGTCTAAGCTTCTTCCAATGCTATAATTGCACTATCCTTGGAATATTGGTGGGCTTCTATATCCATAGTGACTAGCAACTTATGTTCCGGATTCAACAAGTGTCCTTCAATTTGATTAATCACATCCCTCATGTCCCTAAGGTATGTGCAAGTAAGCATAGCTAAAGGTTTGATGAAAAAATCTGTGCAAGTCGACAGTGGCTCCAAAATGGATCCACAACTGAATACAATAGGTTGGCCGGAGATTTTTGAGAAGCCTTATGCACTTTTGGCATAATGTAGAACAAGGGCATCCTCCTCCTCAAAAGAATTCAAGAACTTGAACTCCTTCCCGGACAGAAATCTCCCTCCTCACCCTATGCAGTAAATTCGTGAATCAACATTTTGATGTCATTAGTAGGATTTCCATTCAGTTTGATCTAGTGGCCTGGATTGGACAGCAGTAACTCAATATTTTGATTATAGAAATGCTTATCCCTGATCACTATACCTCAGCTCTTATCCGTAGGGTTAATAATGTTTGTTTGTTTGTTTGTTTTATTATTTGTATTGCGCACCAGACCCTAAGGTATCACGGTGCATAGCATAAGATAATTCAAAGCTTAGTTACACACATCAGGGTAATACAGTACATAGGAGATATACAGAAAAGAGAAAATGTACAGGCAGAGAGAGATCAAGTGGGTGCATAGGCATGACATGGTCCAAAAAGAGGAAATATACAGAGGACATATACAGCGGGCAGTCAATAATATAAATAATAGCTCAAATTATTTATATAGGTCAGAAAGTGTTGGTCCTAGGAGTCCGGATCAGGCCTAGTTGTCAGAGTCTTTGAGCCATCTTGCTATATTCTGTCTGAAGTTTTAGAATGATTGGTCTGCCCTCAGTGGGGTGGGTAGAAAGTTCCACAATTGGGCTGCCTTGACCGGGAAACTATTACCCCCAACTCTAGGTAGCTTAAATCTAGGGACTAAGAGGTAGTTTGTGTTGGATAATCTGGTAGTTCCTGTTGAGGATTTCATGGTGAGTCTTTCTGTCAAGTAGCAAGGTGCCACGTTGTTCAGGCATTTATATGTCAGTGAGGTGACTTTTAGCTTGATTTTTTCATGTGTTGTAAGCCAATTAATAGCACTTCTGGTCACGGAGATATGTTCTGTCCTGGCAATTCCAAGTGCTGCTCTAATTGCATTATTTTGAAGGAATTGGATTTTCTTAATAGTTTGTTTATTCGCCCCTATGTACAGCGCATTCCAATAATCAAGCTTTGATAAAATAAGTGCCCTGGCCAGGGTAATACAGCTGTAGTTAGACAAGAAAGGTTTAACTGCTCTAATCAATTTGCAGGTGTATGTCATGACCATGGCATTAACCTGCTTGTTGAGAGATAGGGTCGGATCCAAGTAGAAACCCAGTGTTTTCACCTCTTTGGCGACTGTGATAATATTGTTGTCAATATTAAAGGCACAGTATTTAGGGCTTAGTTTTTTTTTGGGTTGAGGTTGTGCCCAGGATGATGATCTCAGTCTTATCATCATTCAGGCATAGTCCATGTGTGGCCATCCATTCCTGGATGGTGAGATACAATTATGGAGGAATCATTCTTAAGGGAATCAATTGCTTTGATTTCAGCTAGGCATATGTTGGATCTACACCCTATCAGCAAAGGGGAAGGGTACAGTAATCAGGTTCCTCTCAATTGCCCTTGTCCTTAGAGGGTGGGCTGGTTTGGGACCTCTCATTTCTTCCTGCCTCCTCTGCTGAGATGGGTTCTCACCCCATCTTGGCAAGACCAGGGTGCCAGTCTTGTCACATAGTAATCTCTTTATTAGTTATCCAGTACTGCACAGTATATTGAGTAAGGTAGAGTGAATGTCTGTTTTAACATCTATAATGGGTGGGAAATAATGCATTGCAGGAGATGCAGACTTATGGTCCCTCTGCACTATATTAGAGTTATTTCTATAGAGTTGACCGGAATGTATTTTGGGACATGTTTGAACTTTTGCACTGAAAGAACATATTCTATTCTGGCAAATATTGTAATTTCACACCTGTGCTCTGTAGTAATATATAGCGCCTTGGAGTGTGTAGCACCTCACTGAATGTGATGCATTTTGTTGCCAGCAATAATGTGGCATACACATATAGTCAGTCCTATGTTGCCAGTACAACATGTGAGTATGTGGCTGGAGACATGCAAGGTACAGGATTTATAATACAGCAAAAAGCAATGTGAAGCTGCAAGTTTAAAAGTGCACCAGAATTTTTTTTTTCTCTTCTTTGGAATACCTCATGCATAGGAGACTACATTATTCATATAACTAACTGACTTAATTAACAATTACTAGTTACTAAAGCTAACTCATTAACATTATAATGTAATCTCTGTGTGAAAAATTAGGTGTAAATGCATATTCTGAATTTCGTTTTTCAAACGTGCACTGGAGTTTTTTTATCTTCATTCTATTCCTATGTTTGCAGCTAGCAGAGAGCCTGCATACCAGGAAATGAGATTAGATACAGTTGCTCACTGTGTAACTGGCCTATTGTACTTTAGGGTGCTGAGCTCTGCTGGGGGAAAACTGGCAGAGGGAGAGTTAGTTTGGGTGGACTGAGCTCTGAGACAGACGTGCATGGTCTCTCTCAGTGCTGGCTAAGAGAACCTTCTGTTCTCTCCGCACACTTCAAACATCCAAGATTACAGAGGCAATCCATGCTGACTGGGCCTGCTTTTCTGAGGCGAGTGAAAGAAGGCCGTCTGGGGGAGAGAACTACAAATCTTTGGTAAGCATCCAAAGTTGAAGTGAGGTTATTGTGTCCTGTTGTTTGCCTGATATTTTAGGATCAGACACTCGTCAGTCAGAGTAGCACAGAAAGGAAAATCCCCTGCATTTTCATCTGTATTGTTGCCTATTTTTAAAAAGAAGTTTATTTGCACTGTATTTTTTTTCTCTTTCTCTCTTTTTATTATATTACAGGTAATGCTGAAAAGTACATGGTAAGAGTGGTATCATGAATTGTAATTGTCTGCAATATAACTAATTTATTTAAAAAAACTGATGGTTCAAAGTTTTATTGTTGTGGGAATTGCATATGAGGAGTTGGGGAAAATGTGTGTTCTTTGGTAATACATTTGCCAATTTGCTCATGCAGATAGAATAACAGACAGACTAAGCAGTGATAAATAGGTGTATGCGTGTGTTCTCCATTGCATGTTGTTTGGGGAAATGTAATATAACACATAGATTACTTGGGGTCTATGAACCAGTAATGATGCCTACGGGCGCATAAATCATTGGTGTAAATAAATCAGTGATACCGGCCACAGGCTGTAGGTGGCACTATACATACAATTGTTGGTTCTTTTGTGCATAGGTCCAAGGCTCTCTATAGATCACTAGAAGGTATTCTAATAGAAAGGAAGGTTTTGTGTATGATGGGGTTATAATGTAAGGAAGGAAAATGATGCTCACCACTAAGTAATTTACTGCCACAATATACCGCCAATAGTACATGTTACTAAATTCTCCAATATAGTGTAACAAAGTATGGTCACTAGTATGATGTGAGGCCAAACCCAATCTAAATACAAGAATAAGTGATTACCAAACTACCACAATTCTTTTGGCGGTAAGAAAATACCACCAGACCCAAAATGACACAAAATATCCAACAGCTCCTTGGTGTGGTGCTACCTAGGAAGATGATGGAAAATTGTGATAAGTTATGGGAATATTTGGGCGTGTGTTCATGAACCTAACTGACAAGGCTATATTTGGTATATGAGTAGCATCTGCGTAGATGATGGCTAAATCTGGATTACCGTTCTGCTGGCACCTTCTACCTTTTTTGCTGAGGTTAGTCCTATAGAGCAGGCTTTAGTTAGTCCTATGCAGGAAAGGTCTTTGGTAAAGTAATATCCAGGATAAAGCTTACTGCTAGTTTCCAGATCTCTCTCAAAATGATTAATTGCCCAATAAGAAACATCGTTCTCCGAGGAAGTGACCTGGAAGTGGCCTGTTTGCTGTGGGAGAGCTCTGGATGCCCTGTTGAAATTGGCCCTGTCCACTTTTTACAGAAACATTTAAATTGATCAGAGCTCGCAGCACAGCATAACGGCAGACCGGATCGAGCTTCAGTGCTATAACCCATTGTATTTTGTAGCCTGTTAAGAATCTGTGGCATTCGCTTGATTCTGTTAATTTTCACTGAGCCCCTTGATTTGATCACGCTGAGCATCTGGAAACATTAAGATTGGAAGATTGGAAGCTGCCTGTGTAAGTAGCCTTGCGGTGTATACATACAAAATCAGTGCAGCGTGAGTCTTTGACTAACCAGTCCTTTGTTGAAGACGGCTGTTATTAGTTGTTGACTGTACCACATTGTGTTTAAGTACATTAAAGCACGTTGTGCAGTGAATACATTACGATCACACGACTAAACAGTGCGGAGTAGTGTATTACAAGTGCATCAGTGCGTATGCGATTTGTGTTTTGTGTTTGGAGTCTAGGTGAGTTCCATCAGCATTGTAAATAATAGACGTGCACATCACTGACAATAGAAAATCCTGTTGTAATATAATTGTGAAACAGCATATGTTCATGTACGCCAGTATTTACGTGTGTTACTTGTGCGGGCTAAAGAAGTAATTGCAGTTGATCTGCAGCTTTTATTTTGTACATTTATTCTAGCTATTTGCAAGTGCTGTGTTATGAGACACTGCGAAATTGTTAATTTCAGAGTTTTATCAAAACGTTTTCACGTTTATTTCTGTAACGTGGGCGCTGAGAAGAGCGTTGTACCCGCAACCCCCTGACAATCGAAGGGGTTTAAGGGGCCCTAGTGCCGACATTGATGCATGGTTAAAGCTTCAAAAACTATTGTATGGTCTCTTTACTCACATGTGTGAGTGAAATAAGATCAATAGCCCTAAAACATACAGTTAGCAGTAACTACTTTAGGCTCTGCAAGTGTATGGAAAATAAAGCCCAGTGCTACAGCATAAACCCTAACACTTTGATCTAGTATGTACTAGTAATTACGTGTGTTAAACATAGCAAGACGAACAAGCTATGGAGAACTTGGAGAATGAGCTTGCGGTCCATAAAACCCTTAGAAATAGACGCATTTGCATACCAAAGGTGATAAGCAACCCTACAAAAATGCGTACAGGGAACAAACAAATGACAGAATTCTTTGCTAAGACTACCTCTATTTCATCTGCAACATCTGCCTCAATGGTCACAGAAGCCATAGGAGAAGAGGCTATGTATATGGCAAAGGAAACCTTAGTTGAAGATATAACGGGTAACTTAGGCTGTGTGAGTGCAAAACTGTTAAACACTATATTAAGAGTACCGGTGTCTGCTACTTTTGTTTCTTCTCAAATAGATGAATACCTTGCAGTCACATGTATAGACAAGATTGCTAATTACGAACTTGACCCGACTGCTATGACATATGTACCTAAAGAGAATGCACAAAGTATAGAAAAAGTGCCATCAAATGATTTTGGTAACCACTCAGTAGTAAATGTTACAGTCCATAACGTGCACTCCGATGGTATTAAAACCATTGACCTTTCACCATACAAATTAGACGAGATGGATATTGAGTATCTTGGGTTCAGTGAAATTCTGCCAGTTACGGATGTGAAACCTTCATTAGCTATAGCGCACTCCGCTGATGTAGTGGGCAATAGTGTTAATGTGCCATCCCTTACATTTGACTTTACACAAACTAAACAGCTGGGTTTAGCAGGAGTCCAATCTATAGCACAGAACATGTTATTCAGTAACCCTCCAATAGCTCCCAATGAAAATAACACCTCTCAGGCTGATACGGAATGTGATCGTCGTATGACATCAGATGACATGTTTAATGCCTTTGAAAATCTATTAAAACATTAATAGCTAAATGTGACCTTTTAGAAACTAAAATAGATGGTCAATCACTATTAATTCATCAAAGTTTCAGAAAGATGCTGACCCATAGGATTCCCCAGGCAATAGGTACACCCAAGGGAGATAATTCTAATGAAAATGTAACAGTGATTCCCCTGAAAATGGATGTAAGCAAAGATGTAGTATCTAAAAAGTTGAAATATGGATCCAAGGGGAAAAGGGGTTGTGCTTCAATACATCAGGCTTTCATGAACAGCCATAAGCTAAATTTAAGAAAGTACAAAAGCAGTGGGAAGGGAAAAAACAAGTATCTGTAAAGGTGGATAAGAGCAGTGATGCAAATGACCCTTCAACTGTTCAACTGTCCTTATGTGGTCGAAGAAGTTAGTGCATCGAACCATGATGAGGCCTATGACGAAATCATAGAAATCACAAAACCACCTGCTGCAATAAATAAAAAGCTGATAAAATACATAGGACCACAGAATGTCATAAACAAAGAAGTTAGTACTAAGATGCAGAAAGTGGATGACTTAGCCTCTCAAGCGACAATCCCCGATCACTGGGTGATTGAGAAAGGTAGAGTCGATATGAGGGGTATTTGATCAATTTCTGATAAAGCCAAGGATAAAGGAGAGATGTTGCAAGCTTTACGCATTGAACCAATCTCGAATGAACCTACCAAATGCCCTTAATGAGAAAAACTGTTCTACACATTTTACACATTATTGTGCCCCTTAGATTGATTACCACAAACGAAATACGCCTAGTAGACCAAGAAGTAGTGAGTAATAAGTATATTACTAACATATGCCTTGAAACAGTATCTACCTTAAATTTCATCTTAAGGAACGAAGAAGATCTTTTACGGCTTGGCTATGGTATAACTGTGGCAGAGATTCCTAAGACTAAATATTGTGTTACACAACTAGTAGGCAACAACCTGAGACCTAAATCTAATTTACCTAATTTAGTAACATTAGATATTCCAGATAGTGAGCTGCATCTTTGTTTTAAGAAGAACATCATGCCTCCTGCTAATCAGAAAAGCACTAAAAGCTTTAATAATGAAGATGGACAGAGTGTTGTTGAAGAAGATTCAGCTCATGTACCAGAAAGCTATTGGCAGTGGCTGCCCACTGCGTTGAATGCCCATTTTGCAGCAGTTCGGCATTGACAAGGCACTCTAGAGGCAATGTATTCTTGGAATACAAGAGGGCATACCCACCTAGTTAGCACTTAAGGCCTAATATCAAACATAGAATTGCATACTATAGTTGCGCTCCAAGAAACTTGGCTTACCAACGAAGTGAAAATTGATGGCCGTTGTACTGTTCATCAAGTGGCTACTCTGGGTCCCAGAGGTAGACCAAAAGGGGGTCTTTTAGTCACAGTTAAGTCCCCCGGATGACCATAAAGTTAACACAGTCTACGCAAAATATACTCGCAACAAAGATAACTAATGGTGTATCTGTATTCATACTAATAAATATTTACGATCCACCAAATATGAGTATGACCAATGAGAATGCCAAAGTCGTCCTATCACTTCTACAGAGTTATTGTAAATATAATCCAACACTATTGGTCTGGGACTTTAACACAACTATTCGGCAGCCAGGAGTGGACGATGATATTGCAAATGGCCAAAAATCTGCCGTAATAAAAAAGGCCAAAGTCAATAAACAAAGACAATTGTGGGAATTGTCCTTAAGTCCTTATGATTAAGTACAATTAAATGGTCTAGCACCTAGTGATGCAAGGAAAGCATATACACGGATTGAGGGACGGTCTGCAACTACCTGTCATGATGCCTACCCCCGGGCATCAGGAACAAGCCCATCAGCTCCGGGCGCAGGCATCCAGATACTTATTAAAACTCCAACAGCCCCGGCTGGGGGCTGTTTGGGTTCAGTCCTGGCGCCTTAGGCGCCAGGCTCATCATGGAAATCAGTCCTGGCGCCATAGGCGCCAGGCTCATAGACTTTACTTACCAGATGCAGACCATGCTGCTAGTGAGTCCAAGCCAACGTGAGGCCTGGATGGGACTATTTTGCTACAGGGACTATTTTTTACTTGGGCGTGGTTCTAGGGAACTTCTTACCTGGAACTACTTTCGAGGCTATTTAAACCACGCCCGAACAACAGCACACGCTTCGAGTTATTCTGCATCCAGCAGCGTAATGCTCACCGTGCCTGCAGTCTGCATCCAGTCTTCTGCCACGCCCGCCTCGAATCTGGAGCTCCTAAAACAAAGAGGAAAGAAAAGGACAAGATTAGAAAACAAACTAATTCGAATTCCTCACCTGATTCCGGATCCATCTCGCCTCCGGGCCTGGAAAGAACACCATTTCTGTACGCGTTGCATCTCCAGCTGCAGTGCCGCGACATACTCACCAGTCTTCACAGCATCTTTCGATTTGGCGCTGCCTCCATCATTTCTTCGCCGAACTCCGGCAGGTGAGGGACAAAAGAAAGCAACAAGGTGAGGCGAGAAAACCAACAAATAAAACTCTTATCACCATAGACTTACCTGATTACCACCGGAGGTATTATTCTATAACTCTCCAAATCTTCATGTGCCGCACCTGCATAGAGAGAGAAAAACAACACGTTAAACACGTGCAACATTTACCGGACAGCGTCGGGTAATACAGACTCTTATCTGAGCGCCACCAGCTGCCACGAGGGTATCTTCTCACGATCTTAGCTGCAAGACAAGGAAGGAAGGGGGGACAAGAGTGAATCATTGGACATATTGAACTCTATTAACTTGATACTTACTGGACCTTGCCAGGAACCTCAGAGTCAATACTCTCCGGAACTCTCCCACGCCTTCAAATCAGTGAAGTAACTTGCATCAACGCGCCCCTGCAATCCATGCAGGATGGAGAGCTCATCATTTAAAAACATAAGGTGAGGTTCCTAAAAGGGGATATCGGAGGTGACAAGAAGGGAAAATGAGAACAGTGGGAGGGGGCTATCACTAAAATCCACGGGTGGCTAAATCCCTTTCTCCACTTGCAGGAGAATACTTCTACGGATCAAGCAGACGAGATTAGGCGGCCCAGTCCAGACAGTCAACTCGGCACTACGCATCACGTTGGTGGAGACCACAGCTGTCCGCTCGACGCCCCTGTGGGAACCAGGTGAGCATAACAGAACGCAAAACTTATCTACAAATCCCCACCTGGGCGTAATGGAAACCTCAGAAACCAACCAACTAGCCCTATTGTTAGGGGAACATTGGGCAGAAGTGCACTCTGCGCGCCAAGAAACTGATGCCCTCAGGAGAGAACTGATTGTGTCAAAGGAGCGCACTGATGATCTTGCTAGACAATTGCTGCAAAACCAAGCTGGGCAAACACCATTACCTGGACTCGGGGGGAATCCAACTCCTGTTTCATCGAGCAATCCTGTGCAAGTGGTTCTACCAGGGAGCATTCCTTTAGCTCCACCCGAACATTTTGCTGGGGACCCGAAAAAGTTTGCCGTGTTTATGAACCAATGCCGCTTGCAATTTTTATGCAGACCTGGAGCTTTTCCGAACAACCAAGCCAAAGTAGCCTTTGTACTATCATACCTTAGTGGCAGCGCAGCGGATTGGTCAATTCCACTAGTCAACCAGGATGACCCTCTTCTTCGGGACTTCCAAGGGTTTCAATTGAGCATGGAGAGACTATTTGCTGACATTCACAGGGACAGGCCCTGGATAATGAACTTTTATCCTTACGACAAGGTAACCAGGATCTACTAACCTATATCGCAACCTTCAATAGGTTGGTGGTGGAAACCAGATGGGCAGAGGTAAAACGAATTACATTATTTCATTGAGGACTTCGGGGTGAACTCAAAGATGTTTTGGCCCAAGTTGTGAACCCACCTCAGGATTGCGCAGAATATATAGACTTAGTGGTCCAGTTAGACCACCAACTTCAGAATAGAAGGGCTGATCGAGCTAAGTTCGAGAATCAGGTATTGGTTAAACCCAATGTTACCCTCAAAGGAACAGATGCACCAGAACCGATGCAGATCGGGGGGGTCAAGGGACCCTTAACTTGATAGGAAAGAGAAAGGAGATTGCAGATGCAATTGTGTCTGTACTGTGGGGCCTCAGGACATTTTCTACGGGATTGCCCTATAAAACCATCCGAAAAAGTGGCCGGAGTTGCTGATAAAAATCAAACAGAGCCTGATTCGGGAAACGACCACGCCCCACAAGCGTAGAGGTCCGCTTGCCGAGCTTGAAGAAGGATACTCAGACCTCGCACTTCATCATACCAATGGTCCTTATGGATCCAAGGCAGCCATCATGCATGCACGCAGTAAGGGCATACATTGAGAGCGGGGCAATGGAAACTATGTGGACCACGAATTGGCTACTAGGATGAATCTACCTCTCTGCAAAAGGACCACTTTGGATGTCATCACCACAGTCGATGGAACTGAAATTGCCTCTGGGCCTGTAACTCATTCCACCGCAGAAATGACACTAGTGGGTCAGGATGGGCATCGAGAGACTATTGTGTTTGATTTAATCAAAGCCCTGCAGTTCCAAATAATACTGGGGATACCTTGGTTGGAAACACATAATCCTTGTATTGATTGGCGAGAGAAGAGAATAACCTTCCCGGATTGTGCACATACTTGTTACCTGGAAAAACCCTTGAACCAAGACCTGGCCACAATCGCTACTCCAGTCGTGCAGTTACCTCAGGAATATCAAGAATTCCAGGATGTTTTCCAAAAAGGACAGGCCAACACCTTACCACCTCACAGATCATACGATTGTCAAATCGATCTCATACCCGGTGCACAACCTCCATGTAGTAGGATTTACGCCCTTACGGAACCCGAAAACCTTCACCTGCGACAATACTTGGACCAATACCTTGATAATGGCTTCATTCGTCCATCCAAGTCCCCTGCATCTTCAGCTTTGTTCTTCATGCCTAAAAAGTAAGGTGACCTCAGGACGTGCATAGACTACCGCGCATTAAATCAGATCATGGTTAAGAACCGATACCCATTGCCGCTGATCCCCAAATTACTAGACCAAGTAAAGGACGCTTGCATCTACACTAAATTAGATCTCCGAGGGGCATATCATTTGGTTAGTGTAAAGAAAGGCGACAGATGGAAGACTGCCTTTCGCACTAAGTACGGGTTATTCGAATACCAGGTGATGCCCTTTGGGTTGTGCAATGCACCAGCAGCTTCCAGTATTTTATGAACAATGTCCTTCGTGAACTCATTGACGTCTGTGTTGTCGTATACATAGACGATATTCTAGTGTACTCATCCTCAGAATCAGACCATGTGAAGCACGTTCGTACAGTCCTTGAGAAACTACACCAGCACAAGTTATATGCAAAATTGGAAAAATGCGTTTTTCATGCTACGGAAGTTGAATTCCTTGGATTTATCCTGACTCCAAAAGGAGTCCGAATGGACTCTCGAAAGGTGGACGCAATTCTTAAGTGGCCATCACCCAGTTCAGTTATAGGGGTACAAAGCATGCTCGGATTTGCTAATTTCTACCGCAGATTCATTCCGGATTTCTCACATGTTGTACACCCTATCACAGCACTTTTGCGAAAAAACAAACACTTCTTATGGACCGAAGAAGCTGAAAAGGCCTTCCAAGAGCTGAAAGCGAAATTCACATCTACACCTGTCTTAAAGCATCCACGCCCTGAACTTCCATACATAGTTGAAACTGATGCATCCAGTTTAGCCATGGGAGCTGTCCTGCCCCAAAAGGATCCTGAAACCAGTCAATTTCACCCAGTAGTATTTTGGTCCAGTAAGTTCTCGGCACCTGAGTTAAACTATACGGTTATCGATAAAGAGTTACTAGCCATCAAATCCGCCTTCAAGGCTTGGCGGCATTATCTTCTCGGTGCCAGGCATACCATTACTGTAATCACCGATCACCGAAACTTGCAGTATTTAAAAACAGCCAAGGCCCAATCGTCGCGCCAACTTCGATAGGCATTGTTCTTTGCCAAGTTCGATTTCGTGATCACTTATCGACCAGGCTGTAAAAATGGCAAGGCAGATGCCTTATCCCGAGTAGGCATGGGAGAAGCATATGCGAACCCGTAACCGGTGCCTATAATGATGCCTATAATTTCAGAACAAAAAATTCTTGGCATAACTACTCTACAGACACTAGAGGATATTCAGGTAAAGATCCAACAACTCTTCAATCCAACAGCCCTGCAGGACTGGGTAAAGAAAGGCCCAGACTACTCATTCATCAATGACCTACCTTATTATCAAGGGCGACTATTTCTACCACACAAGGAACTACAAGAACTAGTCATCTCCAATTATCATGACACTCTGATGGAAGGGCACCCAGGTATTGCAAAAACTGAAGCTAAAATTAAGAGACAATTCTGGTGGCCCACCTGGCGAAAAGACGTAAAGTCATTTGTTATGTCTTGTGGCATTTGCACCCAAAACAAAAGTCCGAAGAAAAAAACAGCTGGCCTTTTACAACCTTTGGATATTCCACCTACACCATGGCACACCTTATCTTTAGACTTTATTACAGATCTACCTACATGTAATGGATTTAACACCATTCTAGTTATTGTGGATCTTTTTTCCAAGATGGCCCACTTTATTCCTTTAAAGGGATTACCTTCTGCTTCAATTCTGGCCAAGGAGTTCCTCGAAAACATTGTTCGAATACATGGATTTCCTTCCGTATTGGTCTCTGACCGAGGTAGTGAATTCATTTCACATTTTTGGAAGAAATGTTGTCAATTGGCGCAAATCAACGTGAGGTATCAACCTGTCACCATCCCCAGACCGATGGTCAGATGGAGAGGACCAACCAGACCCTTGAAGAGTACCTACGTTGCATGCTACACCAGACCAAAAGTAATTTGAAAGATATTTTATGGATTTCCGAGTATGCATACAATAATTCTGTACATTCAGGAACCGGACAAAGCCCCTTTTATACCATATATGGACATCACCCTCGAACCTCAGAACTAGATTCGCCTCAGCATTTAGAAATGCCCACAGTTAGTCATTTGCACTCTACTATTACACAAGCCTTTAAAGAGGCAACAGAACATTTGAAACAAGCCAAAGAGAAATATAAGAAAAATACTGATCAACATAGAAGTGAAACTTCACAATACCAGATTGGGGATCAAGTTTGGCTGGCTACAAAACACATACCTCTGAAGGGAACTCAGACTTTTAACCCTAGATATTTGGGACCTTACACCATTAAGGCCATTATCTACCCGGTGGCCGTCAAATTGGAATTACCCTCTAATATGCAAATTCATCCTGTCTTTCATGTTTCACTTTTAAAACCAGTTCAATCAGGAACAAGATTAACCAAACCACCCGACCCCATCTTGATAGATGGAGAACCTGAATTCGAGGGAAAAATATCCTGGTCTCCAAGATGGTTGAATCAAAACTTTTTTATTTAATCGATTGGAAGGGCTACGGACCACAAGAAAGGTCATGGGAGTCTAGTGACCACGTTCATGCACCTCGGTTAGTGAAGAGATTCCATCGGGACTTCCCAGACAAACCAGGGCCAAGGGGAAGAACAACTTTAGGAGGGGACTTGGGGGGGAGTGCTGTCATGATGCCTACCCCCGGGCATCAGGACCAAGCCCATCAGCTCCGGGAGCAGGCGTCCAGATACTTATTAAAACCCCAAAAGCCCCGGCTGGGAGCTGTTTGGGTTCAGTCCTGGTGCCTTAGGCGCCAGGCTCATCATGGAAATCAGTCCTGGCGCTATAGGCGCCAGACTCATAGACTTTACTTACCTGATGCAGACCATGCTGCCAGTGAGTCCAAGCCAACGTGAGGCCTGGATGGGACTATTTTTCTACAGGGACTATTTTTTACTAGGGTGTGGTTCTAGGGAACTTCTTACCTGGAACTACTTTAGAGGCTATTTAAACCACGCTCGAACAACAGCACACGCTTTGCGTTATTCTGCATCCAGCACTGTAACGCTCACCGTGCCTGCAGTCTGCATCCAGTCTTCTGCCACGCCCGCCTCGAATCTGGAGCTCCTAAAACAAAGAAGAAAGAAAAGGACAAGATTAGAAAACAAACTATTTTGAATTCCTCACCTGATTCCGGATCCATCTCGCCTCTGGACCTGGAAAGAACATAATATCTGTACGCATCGCATCACCAGCTGCAGCACCGCGCCATACTCACCAGTCTTCGCAGCCTCTTTCGATTCGGCGCTGCCTCCATCATTTCTTCGCCGAACTCCGGCACCTGAGGTGAGCCGAGAAAACAAACAAATAAAACTCTTATCACCATAGACTTACCTGATTACCACCGGAGGCATTATTCTATAACTCTCCACATCTTCATGTGCCGCACTTGCAAAGAGAGAGAAAAACAACACGTTAAACACGTGCAACATTTACCGGACAGCGTCGGGTAATACAGACTCTTACCTGAGCACCACCAGCTGCCACGAGGGTATCTTCTCACGATCTTAGCTGCAAGACAAGGAAGGAAGGGGGGACAAGAGTGAATCATCGGACATATTGAACTCTATTAACTTGATACTTACTGGACCTTGCCAGGAACCTCAGAGTCAATACTCTCCGGAACTCTCCCACGCCTTCAAACCAGTGAAGTAACTGGCATCAACACGCCCCTGCAATCCATGCAAGATGGAGAGCTCATCATTTAAAAACATAAGGTGAGGTTCCTAAAAGGGGATATCGGAGGTGACAAGAAGGGAGAACGAGAACAGTGGGAGGGGGCTATCACTAAAATCCACGGGTGGCTAAATCCCTTTCTCCACTTGCAGGAGAATACTTCTACGGATCAAGCAGACGAGATTAGGCGGGCCAGTCCAGACAGTCATCTCGGCACTACACATCACGTTGGTGGAGACCGCAGCTGTCCGGGTTCGATCGGCGCCCCTGTGGGAACCAGGTGAGCGTAACACTACCATTGATTATGTGTTTGCAAACAGTAGATGCATGCATTACATTAAAGACCTGTGCATTGTGGGCCGAGAAGAGAGCGACCATCTCCCACTCTGCGTATTATTTGAATTTACAACTCTATTCCCAGTTGAGACTGAGCATGATGCAAATGGTGAACTTTACTTAAATGAGGCGCAAAATAGAATTCAATGCCATCCTCAGAATGTAGAACATGCAAGCAAGGTTGCAGTGGAATTGGTCCCGCTATTTATAGTTGAGGGCACTTCCACTTCAACAAATAAATTGAACATACTGGATACTTACTCAACATTGATGAGTAATATACAAAAACAACTTACAGAAGTTCGCAACTACAAGACAATTGCTGAGAGGACAAATAAGAAAATTCTGATACGTGAAGGCCACGATAAGTTGATAGTTCAAGCCAAAAAGTTGATGAGAATAGAAATAAAAACAATCATATCCCAAAATAGGTGTATACCACCCCAAACCAGTAGTCACGCTAGTAAAACATACTAGGTTGAAATTTAGGGACTGGTTAAGAAAACCTAAACGGGAATGTGAGATTGAGAAATGGAAAAAGATTGCCAATCAAGCGTTATCGAATAATACCTTGGGTATTTGGCAAATCTTATGTGAAGGAAAGCAAAGAGATCTCCCTATTAATTGCATTCCTGAAGTAAAATGGCAAGACCATATTAATAATACTCTAGGACGTGAAGAGCAAGACGGTGAGATCTTTTCTATTCCTGAGGCTAAGTGGGAGTGCAAGGCTACAGCACTAGACATCACAGTAATTATTGAAAAGTTAAACAACTTGCGTGCAGCTGGTCCGGACGGCAGCGGTAATGTGCTATTTAAACAGGCTCCTTCTCTTTGGGCAGCAGCCTTAGATTTATTGTTCACTCATATTGACGGTCATGGCATACCAGCCACATATTACCAGTACACAAAAAGGGCGCCTGGGATAACCCTCTAAATATCCATATGTTGGCAATGTTGGATATAGCCTCAAAAATGTTCGCACGAGTGTTACTATCTGAACTTAACACCTGGATTAGTGATAAGAAAATACTGCCTTTTAACCAGATAGGTTTCCGGGCGAAATCCTGCGAAATCCTGCACCATTCGCAATCTATTTTTGCTTACATCTGCAATTGACCATGCAAGAGCCAATAGAGAACTGAATGTTCATGGAGCATATATCGATTTCACAGCGGCCTTCGATACGGTTCAGCGAAACCGTCTTTGGCGGAAGCTGAGCAATTGGAAGATAACACAGGGACTTCTGAGAATGTTGATGCTTTTGTATAATGACACCAATGTTCATGTTTGCCTTAATGCTAAGGGGCGGTTGTCAGAACTAATGCCACAAGCATCAGAGTAAAACAGGGCTGCATAGTTGCTGCAATGTTATTCAATATTTATTTGGCAGACAAGCAGGAAGCCTTTGCCAATACTCTGGCAAATCCCATCAAAATAAGTTCAGTCATTCTGGGTTGGTTGGCATATGCTGACGACCTGTTGATTTTAGACTACACACCGAAAGGCCTACAAAACATGTTAGATACACTAGCCTTATACTCCAGAGAGAATGGGTTAGGCATAAACATATCTAAAAGTTAAATAATGCTCTTCCCTGTAAACACATCTTTTAAGATGTATGTGTGGACAATAAAAACCACCAGGCTAGAACAGGTAACAACCTATAAATACTTTGGTATCATTATTGACGAGAGATTGAATTGGGAAGCACATTGGGTGAATGTTAAAGATCGTTTCATGCTGGCAAATCATGCATTGAGCATATATATTGGAACAAATGTAGGCTATTTAGCCAAGGCAATATTTATTTATTTATTCATTTAAATTTATATAGCGCGCAAGCAGCCCAGGGGCATTGAGGCGCTGTTACTTGCAATAACTTAGTTACATGGTACATATGATAGCGATTGTTGACACATTATGAATAGTACAAGAAATCATACTATTGTTACAAATATTGCATTTGCATATTGACGTTGTATACAGCTAAAGTATGTGCAATATTAATGTATGCCATTGCAATTTGGGGCCATAAGTATGGCAAGCGATTAGTCGCCTTTGAGGCTAAAATGTTACGCAAGTTATTGCGACTTCCTCAGATAGTCTCAAACGAATATATCTACTTAGAATTAGAATTAACTGGAGTAAATGAAGCCTACATATGTCAATCAGTATTGCTATTACATGATCTGTGTACTCTTCAAACCGAGACGATCCTTGTACGCTATGTTCATGCGCTTTTGCGACTAGAGGGCCGACAACCCTATGGGTTAATTCGTTCCTTGCAACTTCTCTATGTGCAGTGGACAGTGGCTTACACTATTCGAATTACCAAGCTATGTCTGAAGTCCAAGCTATGTCTTAGTATCTATGGCCATGAGAGGTACATGAATGCATTAACTGCTAAGACCAATAGTGGTCCTTATTTCTCTGTGAGAGCCGTGTGTACGCACACACCAGAATATCTTAAGGCCTACCCTAGCGTGAAAACTTTTCACACGTACCGATTAATGAAATTTAATGTTTCAGAAGCGCTAGAGACGAAGGGTGCATGGATGAGCCTGGGCCGTGATCAATGCTGTTGTCGCCTATGTGGAAATAATGTGATAGAATCACTCCACATAACATTTGATTATAATCTGTGAAAGTCTAGAAATTCTTTGTCTTAAATACATTAAATCTTATTGCAACACTGTAGATCTGAACTATTTAGCTGGCACATGGGAGACATTTCTTATAGGTGATGATAGCAAATTGATATATTTTATAGTCTCATTTTATTTGAAAATCGTTGAGATTTTTAAATGTCTTGCATAGTGTCAATATTATTCTTTTAACTTTGGTACTTGTGTTACTTGAATATGAATTTTAACCTGTAATATGATGTAATTGAATACAATGTACAATAGGTTATACAATAGGTTATACAAAGCCAATATTGGCTATAAGTATATCAATAAAATCTGAATCTGAAAATAAGAAACCGTAGATCTGGTTGCAAATTTTGTTTGTTTTTTTTGGGTTTGTCAAGCTAATTAGGGCCCCCTCAGGAATATTTGTTGAGTTTCTTTAGCCAACAAGAGCCCTGAAATCACCCAATGGAAGTTTGACCCTCTGTAAGAGGAACAGCTCAATTCATGTTTATTTATTTATTTATTTTGTCATTTATAAAGCACACAAAAAACCCAAAGACATTGAGGCGATGTTACAGGTACAAGTTACATGAGCAGTTAGATAGTGTAAGGAAGGCTTGGGATTAAGATTAGACAGACATAAGTGATCACAGTTGAAGGGTGTTTATTTAACTGTATAGGTAGGTTGGAAGAATGCCTAATCTAAAGCTAAATCTATGATGGGAGCAAGCTACGACCATGAAATAATAATAAGGCAGTCCTAGTGGCATTGTGTCAAATAAAATACCCTATACTAAGAAGAAACTATTGCCAATCCTTACAATTAGTACCAAAAGAATGTGGGCTAGTGTTTACACAAAAAGAAAGAAGTGTTCATAAATAAAATGTCAGGAGGATGTAGCCTGGGGTCTCCCTTCCCCACATTTCGAGCACGGGACAAGGCGGAACCCCTGAGCACAACACACTCTCAATCTTTACCAGCACAAGATGACAGTTCTGTTCTCAGGTAGCAGGGCCTCCAGTGGTAAAGTCACTTTTCTACAAACTGTCTCTTTCCTTTTACAAAATGTCTCTTGCTTCTGAGGACCTGATGGGTTCCAAAAATAACAAACACAAAGTTCCTTTCCAATGTACGATGGGTGATGACTTCACCCGTGGGTCCTTCCGGCTCAGACTGTTCTCGCCTGTTTGCCTCTCTTTGGGTGATGCTTCTTCACCCCTAGGTCCTCCTGTTCCGAGCTCAGACCCTTCTTGAATGTCAGCCTCCCTTCGTCGGGCTCACTATGGCTCATATGCAAAGACATTTTCACCCTTTGTATTCACAAATCTTAATGTCTTTTTAAACAGTTCACTGTGGACATCCCTCTATCAGGTTCACTCTTTGTCCTCACAATGTTCATTGGGCATCAGGCTTCAGCCCTTTATATCAGCATCCCTCCGTCGGCTTCACTCTTGCCATTTACATAGTTATTTTGCTTCCTTTAGTTTCTAATCTTATGTAGGTCAAAAACTTTCGACTTTACAGAGGATTTTGCAAGACCCCAGAATGATCACTTCGAACTTTCTCCTATGGCTCTCCTACCTCCTTCTGGTATCTGTAGTTTCAATAGATGTGGGATCAACCAGAGTCTCTTGAATACCCATGTGGTGCCGGACCCCTCTGCAGTTGGTTTTCCCTTAAGGTTCACAATTCTTTGTACTTTTCTTAATATATCACTTTGTAACTTTCATTCAACACAGTTTGGTTTCTGATCGATTCTCCCCTCAATTCACCGACTGTGATGAACCGCTTGGCTTTACTTGTATCTGGAGTCAAGGATGGTACAACAGTAGCAGGCGTCTCTCTCTTTCCTGATTTTCAGTGTAGGCATGCTCCGTGTACTGTTGACACCTGCTGCAACACACTCTGACTATTGTTCGCGGTGTTATGTTGCCTTCCACTGAGGCTTCACAGGTCTGGGTCGGAAAGTGCAAGGTTGCTTCTCTCCTTGTCGCCCCTTCGGTTCTCGCCGCCTTTCTCCTCCTCTTGAACTGCTGTGCTTGGATAGCTCTCACGTTGTGCACGCTGCATTGCTCATTTTGTGCTCTCATACACTACCTTTTATTCATGTGGGGGAGGGAAAGGGCTGTCAGGTGTGTGTGGTTCTTGTAAATTGCCTGACTCCGCCTGACCCTTGTTTTGGGAGATGTAAAGTAAATGGTTCTGGTGCTAGCCCGTTGTCTTTTGTATTGTGCAAATAAAAAAATGTCAGAAAAGGGTGGCGGGTGGGGGGTAGAGTTTCTGAATATCCTACATAGCAGGATGGGGATAAGGTGTTAGAAGAAGGGGGATAATGCATCTCACCTGTCAGTGTCCCACTTCCACTCCCCGAGGACCCACCATCCAGGTGATACTCCCTCACTGGTCCACCCCCCAGTAACTGGATCCAATAGAAATCACTGTGTTATGTCCACCTGGATGACAGAACCCAAGGGACTACTCAGAGAGACACCTTCGGGTTTCTCACAATAGTTATATACACGATACATTAAGAAATACAGTTACATGTTGGCAGGAATGTAGAATAACTTGGTGTTTGGGTGCTTACAGTCTTGATTCAGAAGGGCTGCTAAGCCAAAGGCTGATCAAGCATAGGTTTATTCCGTTATGCAAACAGCAAGGTTTTGAGTGCTCTAACGAAGACCCTGTAGGATTCTTCTGCCCTCAGGGCAAGTGGGAGGGAGTACCATTGTTTGGCTGCATAGGAAGGAAAACTTGATCCTCCCGCTTCCGAGCATTTGAACTTGGGCTGAGGCAGTCTGTGGGAGTATGGAGTTCTGGTGAGCCTGGACAAGAGTGTCTTAGAGATTGTCTAGGACCGGTATGACGGGGTAGACCTAGAGATGCCCCTGTGCATGATTGAGAGGGTTTTGTAAATAAACCTTTCTCTGATCGGGAGCCAATGTACCGGTCTTCGTGCAGCTGAGATGTGTTCGGATTTAGCAATATTCAGGGCTGCTCAGAGAATGTTGTTTTGGATTGTCTGTAGTTTCTGTATTTTCTGGGCGGAGGTTCCAGCAAAGAGTATGGGCCTCATTATGACCTTGGAGGTAACCATGCTGCTTTTTGCAGCACGGCTACTTCCATTCCGGGTACCGGCTCTGGGTTTCCTGAATGGGGAAATACCGGGCCATTACGACCTTGGAGGGTCCGGTATTTCCCCATTCAGGGAACCCGGACCCGGTACATACCCACTCCCATTTCAGCCCCCATAGGGCTCAATGGGAATGGGGGCCCGTTGTTAGCATCCTGGTCTGCTCTACCGGCCCCGTTAACCCCCAACAACCTTACGTGTAATGAGGCCCTATGTTGCAGTTGCCTAGCCTGGTGCCGACAACTGAATGCGCAATAGATTGACAGCTGTCTGTGGAAAGGAAGAGTCTAGAGACACTTATGAATTTAATCATGTATCCTACCGATAAGGCGATGGCTTTCTCTTGGCGATTTAGTGATAGGGTGACATCGAGTTATACCCTCAGTGTATTTACTGCAGGGGACACTGGAATCGGAGTGCCATCAATGGCGAAGGGGTCGAGTTTTCTTAGCACTGTTGTGGGGCTGACATGAAGGAGCTCTGTCTTCTCATCGTTAAGACAGAAGCCATGCATTGCCATCCAGGATGGTTGTGTAAACTGTGCGCAAGTTGTCAGTGTCATTTGCATAGGTTCCCGAGAGGGGAGGAGAATTTGCGCATCGTCGGCATAGATGATGTAGGCTATGTTGGATGAGTATAGAAGGTCAAAGAATGGCTTAGCAAAAATGTTATAGAGCGTGGGATAGATGCATGAGCCTTGTGGTACTCTGCATTTAATTTGAGCTGGTTGGGCACTAGATTTGTCTGCAAATACTCTAAATACTATGCCCTCTTGGAAGGAGGCGAACCATTTTGTGCCTTTGGGTGAGAAGTTAGCTGCAGTGGTCATATGGTGGCAGAGGATTGTATGGTCCACTAGATCGAAGGATGTGGACAGATCTAGAAGGAGGAGCAGGGTTTGTCTTCGTTCATCCCTGATCTCACCAATATGGTTTTTGAGTTCAAGGAGTGCCAGACTGGTGTACTCCCAGGATATGGTATGTTTCCAGGTTGTGCTGAATTTGGACACAGGCTGCTCTGTCTGGGATTTTTAGTAGGAAGGGGACTGTGGTGGTCGATCAGTAGTTGTTAGGGAGGGCAGGGTCAAGGGAGTTTTTTTTTAGTAATGGGAGAATCCAGGCTTCTATAAGACTAGATAGCACAGTGTCTACCGAGAAGGAGAAATGGATGACGGATGTGATAAAAGGTGTCAGTGCTTCGGCGCAATATTTGATGAGAAAGGCAGGGTAAAGGAGGTGTAGGGTTTCTAGTTCGGAAACTTCATGGAAGCAAAACAGCAGGACGTCTTGTTTATTGGCCGTAGATGGGGAATTGGTTGCAGTGGCTGGGCAAGTAGGTTTCAGGGAGGATGGTTTAGTGAGAATTATTTTGTGTAGCGTGTCCAACTTTATTAGAATGTCATTCTGTATATTGCTACACCATGCTTTATCTTTACTAAGGGTAGTAAGTGGGGTGGTGGGAGCTTCCAGTTCGCTGAGAATGGAGAATAATTCTCTGATGTCGGATTTGGTATTGGCTATTCTGGTATTGAAGGTGGTGGCTTTGGCGTGAATGATGGCTTGTTTGTATAGTTTGGAGGCCTCCGTGAACACCAGCCTTAGGGCATTTGAGGGTCTTTTATTCCAATGCGTTTCTGCAAGATGATTTTTTGTTCAGAGTTCCAGAAGGCCTGGGGTGAACCATGAGATATATTTTCTGCCGTTTTTGCTTTTATAGGTGCTAGGGGGCGATGGTGTCTATTGAGGTAGTTAGAGTTGTGGTGTAGAGATCTGCTAGTCTCTTAGGATCAAGTGAGCAGAGGTGCTCCTGTTTGTGGGCATCGAGAAAGGGTAGGATGTAATGTTTAGTTAGTTTGCTAGAGCTAAGCGCCATGGATGGTGGTAACGGTATGACAGCAGGTTTGGTTTGCAGGCATAGTAGGTTAGTGAAGGCAATAATGTGATGGTGAAACCACAGGCAAGGCAAATTTGATATAATGGTGACCAGGCAGTTGAGGTCTACAACCCAGTCCAGAGTGTGGCCTTTGGAATGGATGAATGTGCTCACACAATGGCAGAAGCAAAGGGAATTCAGCGAGTAGGCAATGGATGAGGCTTGCAGATCAGTTGGGTCATTACGGCCAAGGTTCAGGTCGCCAAGGTGTTTCACTTGTGATGAGAGCTTGATATTGTCTCCTACCATGTGGAGTAGGTCTTCCTCAAAGGTACAAATAGGGCCTGGTGGGTGGTAGATGATATGGACTATGATTGTGTTGGTAGGGGAGGTGGTCAATTTAACTGATATGATGTCCCAGTTCTCGTCGAGGAAGGTGTCAAAAGGCCTTATACAAAGGGAGTTTGTGTCATGCCCCGTTTGGGCAGATGCCTGTGGGATCGCTGGCGTCTCGTCAGCCATTGCTTGTGCCACCACGTTTACCGGCAGCGCACTGCAGCAGTCTGTTGTTGCGGGCCTGGGAGGTATTTGTTCGCCTTCCTCCCGGCGGGCAGTGCATTGCAACCCTGGGCTCAGTGTTATCGCTTTTCCTCTTTGGGGTGTTACGCTACGGTTTTCTTCTTTCCCGTACATACGGTACGCTTTCTTTCCCTTGTTTTCTCTGCCGCCTGCTGCTTTGCTTATCCCTTAATAAAAAAAATAATAATAATTCGGCATTTATATAGCACTACAAACCCTCAGGTATCTGAGCACTGCTTATACCCACAGTGTGTGGTGCTTATTTATCGACCTCGGAAGGATGAAAGGCTGAGTTTGGCCCCGCCGGGATTCGAACCTGCGTTAGCAGGCTCTGCACGGATGTCAAAGCGAGCGCTCTACTCGCTTTGCCACTTGACCCTTCTCCTCCTGCCCGCGTCTGGTCTCCCTTTGCCCCTCCTCTCGCTCCATTGTTTCTTGCTCCTGTCGCTTCTCCCTTCCCATGGCTGTCTTCCTTCAGCCGCGGTTTGTGTTCTTTCCTTCTATCTACTTTTTCTCTGTTCCATTCTTCTGTCGGAACCCTGTTTCCCTGCACTCCGGTTTCTACATTACCTGTTGAGTGTTACCCGCTGGTCCCTTGGGATTCTCTTGAATCCCGGATTCATCTTACCTGGTTGCCTCTCCTGCTGTCCAGAATGTCATCCGACTTGCTTGATTCCTCTAAGGTTTTTTTTTATGCATGCAGGCTTTTTCCCCTGTACCAGCATTACCGGAAGGGGTCACCTGGTTGCTGGCAATACGCATCAACAGTGGCTTCATTCCGTGGCAGGCCATACCTGCTTACATAAAAAAAGGAGTTTATGGAAAAGGAGACTCCAAGGACCACAACAAGAAGACCCTGATATAGGTGAGGCGGAGGGGGAGCTAGACCATACTGAGGAGGAGGACATTGACAGTTTTTTGCTATGAGGGCAACTCCTTTGCATCTGGCGGTGAGTCTATTGTTCCTGAAAATTGTGAAACATGTCAGGATTGCTAGAGAGAGGGCTGTACCTGACGCTGCATGACGACAAGTTTCTGTGATGGCAAGTGCATTGAGGTTGCCCATTGTAAGGAGGTCATTGATGTCCAGGGCGTGGGCTGATAGGGAGTGGCATTGATCAAGGCGAGATGGAGAGAGGGACCTGTAGGTTTGGTGCAATTTAAATTAGAGCCAGTGTTTTGGGTTGCTGGGGCTTATTGTCTCAGTTAAGGGCAGTACCAGTGGGACCGTAACATTTACATCTGTACTATGGGGCACAGGGTAGGTTGTATCCTTGGCTGAGCTAGCAGTGTCAGGTACAGTGCAGTTGGCAGCAACGTAGGCAGGTTTAACAGTGTCAGGTACAGTGCAGTTGGCAGCAACGTAGGCAGGGCTAACAAAGTCAGTCACAGTGAAATAGGCAGCATCATTGGCAGTTCTGGCCATATTCTTCTGAGACTTTAGTGAAGAGCTAGCATACACAACAGAGTATTGCGCAGCAGAATCCACGTAAGCATTGTTTAACAGGGATTATGAAAATGTGCAGCATGTCCAGCAGGGGTTTCAACATTGGAAGAAATTCTAGCAACATTATTGGCAAGCTTTAGGGAGTAAACAGTAGTATTGGCCGAGTTAGAGACAGAGGTGGCATTGCTGGATATGTGGTTATGCGAGAAGGCAGCATTTCTAGCAAGGTTAAAATCCACATGGATGGTGCAGGGAGCATTAGTGAGAGCGTGATGAGAATCAGACATAGAAGTGGCAGCGTTTTGTACCATGCTTAGACCCATAGTAATGTAGTTGGGAACCGTTTTAGGTGAGTTTGTCATGGCTGTTGAAACACAAGGGACATAATAAGGTGGGCAAATATCCTTACCAACGACGCTATGCGCAGGTAGTGTGGTGCGTACAGAAGGATTGGTAACAGGATACATATTTTCTTTGTGGAGGCTAGAGGTGTCCATTCAGTTATGGGACATACTGATTGCTGAGCAGAGGGCCTTTAGAGTGAGGGGTTGCATATTGGAGGCTGAGAGGGGACTGAAAAGGTAGGGCTGGAGGCGTTCTTAATGTTTCCAGGTGCATAGATTGCAGTGCCCATGGTCTTACTTTGGCGCAAAGGGCATTACATGGCATGCATTGTACCGCATTAGCAGAGAATAATGGTGCCTTAATGGTAGAGGAATCATTTACATCATTTGAGGCTAGGCATTGCTTGACAAAAGCATTGTGGGAGGTGTAGGTCACATGTTTCAGCGCACCATCAGGGCAAGTTCCGGTGGTCTCAGGGAAAGGGAAAGTAGTTTTGAGGCTGGGTGCATCTTGAACCTGGTGAATGGCGAGGCATGTGACATCTGGTGCCTCGCTTGGTAGGGCTTTAGGTGTCTACGAAAAATGGTAGGTTTGCAGGCGCCCTGTGCGTAGTTAGAACGTGAGCTTGCAGAGAGCAAGAGGCTTCTGCAGATGAGGGGCAAAGTTGGGCTATCGAGTGTTGGGGGTTTCTCCAATGCAGATTGTGTTTTCTTTGTTGTGCCATTGGGATGATAGTGTGGCATGCGTTGGTAGAAATGTGCACCGATGTCAGCTCACCGTGCGGCTCGGCGCGTCTGGGCTGGGAGGTGCAACGCTTTTGCAAATGAGCCGAGTGCGTCTTCTGAGTGAATAGTGATGGTGCCGGCGGTAGCATGAGCCATAAAGGCTGCAAAGTTGGAGGATGCGTTGGGTTGTCCCGCCGGTGGCTGGCTGAGACTTCCATCAGCCTTACATGCATGAATGCAGGCAGGCTGCACTTGGTGGCTGGGAACTCCTACTTCCCTTTGATGCTGGATCTTCCAATCCGGGCATAGGCTCCACAGAGCCATGTTGCTCTATTCTTGAAGTTGAATTTCGGCGGCAGCCATCTTATACTTCCCAGGCACTGCACTATTCTCTGTGGGATTTTGCTATCCTATGTGGGAAGGTGTACACATGTCAGGCTCACACTAAGATGGTGTTTGGAGGGCTTTTTGACAATTAGAGGACACTTATAGTGAGTAGATGTCGTTTTATTTCTAGTTTGTTGGTCTCTCGTATGTATTTGTATTTATGAAGTTTATAAAGCGTTTTACGCCAAAGCTCTTTACATTATAACAACAAGAATACATTAGAATATAATAAAATAGAAGCATAATTACAAACATGAGACAAACCATTAAACAGTATGTAGAATAGCATACCTAGGTCAATAAATGAGAAATAGAGTGGGGGAAGAGTAGGAGGGGCGGGATGAGGGAAGTCAGGACGCGGTATGAAGAAGATGAGATTTCAAGCGGGAGCGGAAGGAAGGTGACATGGAGTGGATAGGGAGAGGTAAGTAGGAGGGAAAATGAGGGATGTCAGAGTGAAGTAAGAGGGAAGTAATGAGGGATGTCAGGACAGGGGATGAAGAAGAAGAGATTTCAAGGAGGCGCAGAAGGAGGAGTAGGAGGAAATGGAGCAGATAGAGAGAGGTAGAGAGTTCCAGTTTTGGGGGGCAAGGAGCTGAAATGATCGTAGCCAAGAAAAGGCACAAGGAGATGGAGGAACGGAGAGTAGGAAGAGACAAGCAGATTGGAGGGAGCAGAGGGGGTGTGGAAGGAAAGGGGAGAGGAAAGGTAGGGGGAACGAAATCATGAAGAGATTTAAAAATGAGACAGAGGAAGTGAAATTTAAGTTGGGAATGAAAGGGAAGCCAGGCAAGATAAGAAAGCGAAGAGGAAATGGAGTTGTGAGGAGCGAGAAGACAAAAGGTATGGATGGTTGAGTGGTAGAGGGATTTGAGGTGAGCAAGATGAGAGGCAGGTATGTTTTTGTTGCCTATGTTTAAGCCCCTTTGTTTCAGTATATTGTTAGTTCTGCAATATACAAAAAGAAGAGAATACTTGCCCTAGTATAATTTAAAAGCGGGTTCCTAATGGGTTTACCCATTCTCCTTTTCCTGTGTGTTTGGTGTTGTTTGTTGTTCTGACGCTTTTTTTGTATGTCAGAAAGTGTTCTTCATCCCGGTAGGATAGCTCAGCGGCAACGTGCTGGCCTTGGAAGCAAGACAGCACAAAGCAACACAGGTTCGATCCCCGGGTCTGCACTTAGAAACCTCTGGGTGTTTAAGTGCGTTATAAATAAGCAACTAAGATAAAAATAAAAAAAAAGAACAAACAATTCCTGTAACAGCGCCTCGATGCCCACCGGCTGTGTGAGCGCTTTAAAAATGCAAAAATAAATAAATTAGTAGTATTGGTATGAGATTCATGGACTTCTCCTTTTTGTATTTTCCTTGGTTCTCAGAGGTGACTTCACACTTTTAGGTTCTCAGTTGTGTTTCATTTCTCATGGTTCATCCATTTTTGGTTCTCTCATGGCAAACCCCAGAGGGAAAGGGGAAGCAGGGGGAAGGGAGGATGAGCTGTTTCTCATTGTGGGAGATGGAGGATTCCTCTGTGAAAGATGAGGGGGGGAAGCATTGTTCAATTTGGTACTGCCGATCCGCTGGCATAGGTGATGCAGCATGCTTATACCCCCATTCAGGATGATCCAGAGGTTTTGGGGGAGCATAAGGGTAGCACATCACTGCCACAACTCGACTGATGACGTTCCACTGTGGAAGCCTCTGACTGTCTGCATTCCGAGCACTGATTTAACCCAGGAAAGATTTCCACAAGACAGATACTGGCATTGTTATGGTTTCCAAACCAATCTGAAACTAGTAACTGCTATAACCTCTGTATTCTTTTTCTAAAAGTCTTTGGCTTTTCAAATTTTTGGACTTTAACTCCCATCTATGGACTTTAACTCCCATCTAGTTCTAGCCAGCATAGTCAATGGTGAGGGATCAAGGGAATCATAGTCCCATACATACAGAGAGCTGTAGGTGGCTGAGTCCTGCGCTAGGCACATGAAAATAAAATAATGATTTATGCTCATGGTATCCTTCTGTCTTTCGGTGAACTGGAGAACTCCACAACAAGCCCCATACACTCAATAGAGAACTTCTTGTCAATTTATGGATTTACATACAATCATCCAGGGAGACGTGGCATCCTGCCTGTGATTAAATAGATCTGTGAAATCATTATAGGACAGACAAACATGACAATGGTATTCATTGATTTAAACATCAATATTAGGTTAAAAATCATACAGGATAAGATGCATCTCTACATATGCAGAGCGACCCAAAGAAAGACGTTGAATATGAATTTAAATTCGAATATGGTTTCTATGTACACTAAAGGCTTTATCTGGACAGGGAAGACATACAGGAATAGACAGGAATAGACATCTAATCTTAAGCAGGTGTGATGGATGGGGCCTGCTTGAACATGTAATACTGAGAACATCAACAGTAAAAATAGGTAGGACGTTGAATATGAATTTAAATTGAATATGGTTTATATGTACACTAAAGGCTTTATCTGGACAGGGAAGACATACAGGAATAGACAGGAATAGACATCTAATCTTAAGCAGGTGTGATAGATGGGGCCTGCTTGAACATGTAATACTGAGAACATCAACAGTAAAAATAGGTAAGACGTCGAATATGAATTTAAATTGAATATGGTTTCTATGTACACTAAAGGCTTTATCTGGACAGGGAAGTAATACAGGAATAGACATGAATAGACATCTAATCTTAAGCAGGTATGATGGATGGGGCCTGCTTGAACATGTAATACTGAGAACATCAACAGTAAAAATAGGTAAGATGTTGAATATGAATTTAAATTGAATATGGTTTCTATGTACACTAAAGGCTTTATCTGGACAGGGAAGTAATACAGGAATAGACAGGAATAGACATCTAATCTTAAGCAGGTATGATGGATGGGGCCTGCTTGAACATGTAATACTGAGAACATCAACAGTAAACATAGGTAATTTATGCACAAATGATGCATACCTTCCAAAGTGAGTTGCTATAGAGAAAGGAACAGCAGGTTGGAATCGGGGCTGTGTGGTGTGGTCAGGAGTCGGGCAAAGTGGTGGCATGTTTCAACCAAGTTTTATTTCGAAATAAAGAAAGGGCCTACCTCTCCCTATCTCTAAATTGCTCCCCTAACCAAAACAAATATCAAATCGGATGCTCATTGTCAGGATGTTTTTTTCAAATGAAAAATGTCCGTCCTCTGTTCAGAAACCTATTCTAACCCTACCACTAATCTACAAAGGGGTTAGCATCAAAATGAAAATGGTACCAGGAGAATGCCTCCCTTCTCCTGGTCAACTGGCTAAGTTTGTATACTCTTTTTCAACAAACCTTTGCACTGGATTCTGATTCAACAAAGAGAGTGTGGTCAGGAGAATGACTCCCTTATCCTGACACACCTTGCACAGCCTTGCAGACTGTCTTGGGATAGTATTTGGCAATAGTCCTCAAACGTCCCTTCACTTCTTCCCAAGGGCTCCTGAAAACTTGCTTTACAGTTCCAGCTATTCACCCTTGTCTTATGATGTTATAAAGATTTCCTCCAAACAGCTCTTGTTGTCTCTTAACCTATTCAATACTACTTGGATAATCACTGTGGTTAGGGAGATTTCTCCTGATGCACTCTTGACTTTTAGATACTTGCATATCACTACCTTGATGGGGGAGATTACTCCTGATATTCTCTTGATTCTCTGGATTTCATTACTGTGACGAGGGAGATTACTCCTGAGCTTCTCTTGATCTGTGGTTCTCAGAGTGCCACTACTATGATGAGGGAGAATACTACTAAGGCTCTCCTAACTCTTGGTTCCTGGGGTATCACTGCTATGGCAAGGGAGATTACACTCAACACTCTCTTGACTCTTGATTCTCTGGGTGTCACGACTGTGACGAGGGAGATTACTCCTGAGACTTTCTTGACTCTTGATTTTCTGAATGTCACTACTGTGACAAGGGAGATTACATCTGATACTGTCTTGACCCTTTAGTTGCCCCAAGCCCCTAATGGGTCTCCCACTCGTCCCGTTTCCTGTAGCGTGTTAGGACCCTGTTGTCGGTTCTTCCTGAGGTGATGGGCTGACGCTCATTGCTTCAGTGCATCTTGCTTCCTTCACTCCACACCATGCTTTGCCCTTGTGGCTCCATGGAAACTTGGGCCAAACGGCTCCTGTGCATTTGCACAACTGTGCTGTTCCCCTGCCAGAGGTCATGCCACTGCTGATTTCTTTCCTACTCTTCCACTAGCCAGGAGCTTGCTACCACAGAGCTCCACTGACTGTTTCTGGATGCCCCTGTCACTAGGTATTAGAGTTTTAGCATCTTTGCATTGCCAGGTTCGACCTTCCAGGGATGGGCTGGCTTTACACCAGATGCTCTCTCTCTGTTTCTCTGTGTTTTCTCACTCTTTATTTCCTGTGGCTGATTCCTCTCACACATAAATTCAAAGTCCTTCTTTACTGTTGTTGAGATAATCTGTATGCCTCTTTGGGACAAACTCTTCTCAGTACCCTTGTAAGGCAACCTGTTATTACTCTGCCGGTTTCTTTGGCTCTTCTTCATCTGGCTCATATCAATTTGTGGATCAAGGGCAGATAAGATGTTTCCATAACAGACAGTAGTGTTATCAAGGATTTCTGACAGGGACTTGGTCCCAAGGGAAAAAAGCTTAAGGAGTTCCTTCACCGAACAGGAGTCCTTATCCCTTGGAGTGGAGTCTCTCCCTGTGAGGTCCTGCTTTCCACCACCCGTATGGGGATTATTGGGTAGTGACCTCACCTCCCCAGGCTCACAGAGAAGGACACCACCATGGGGAGAAGTGACGAGAACCTGTGAACCATCACAGCTTGTAATAATTTGTAATGTACAGAATGGCCTTGAAACCCAACCTAAACCTATCTCTTGATCAAAAGGGAAATCATGGGAATATTTTCACAAGAAAATGAATATAGATCCCCAGGAACATACAGATGCACCTATATTGGGGAATTAAGAAATTACGATTGGAGGAAAGGCATTATATTGACCCATCTGACAGAAGAAAGACTTTTAAAACTGAGAGGCAATACTAACATAGGCCAAATTATATTTTTTCCAGGACTACAGAAGACCCTTCATTTGGAGGACTCTCAAGGATGGGAAAACATTCAGTTGAAACACTCTAATTTCAAATAAAGATCCTGCCAACTAGTCACTGGATCTAAGATTTCAGTGATAGATAAGACATGAAAGTCCCAGAACAACAGGGTGGGTTACAAGCCGTTGCAAACGATGAATCCATGTTCTCTATACAACACACACTAATGCGGACCTCTGCCAGAGAAGACTGAAACAGCATCCAGTCAATTTTTGTTGTTACTGTAACCCGAAGATGTTGATGGGATACAGTGAAAAATAGGTCAGGGAGATGACATTTGAAATTGACCTTCTGCAAAAACCTTCACAAATTTCTATTTTTGCCACACAAACTACTTTGGCATGCCTTTGTAGTGTCTACACATCATGGAGATGTCAAAAACATGACTATGAGGTTGTGTACATATTGTAGTCCTGCCCAAAATCATATATGTATTGGACTGGCATATGGTACAATATACATGATATCAGTAAATATGTCTTTAAAAGAGACATACTAATAATAATACTTTAGAATGTGTCAGACATACCTAAACGAACAAAGCTATTAAGGATATTGAAATCCACATTGTTGATTGTGATCAAATGATCCATCTGCAAGAAGTGAAGGTCTGGTGAGAGGAAGAAGTAGAAAGACTGACAGAAAAAAAAATCACATGTTTGTAAAAGAGACAGATTGCAGGCATGTCTGCTCACATTCAATACCAATGGGCTCTGTGAGGAAGCGCTTTATGTGGAGCTCAGAGGAGGTATATGAAACATTTTCCCACAGAAGATGCACATTTGTCATCTTTCCCTTTGGGAATTTTTCCCAAATATGTAGAATTTCAGAGCCCTGTTCTTGGTCAATGTATGTCCATCACAAGGAGGGAAGCTCAGTTGGGGAAATTAGATTGCAGACATATTGAACTTTTGAGCAAGAAGAGTGATGGGCCGGTGGTTGTTAAAATAGTGTGGTTGCTGTGTGAGACATGTACGGCATGATATGTGATTGAGGAACGCGCAGAAGCCGCATAGTTACAGATACAAAAATTAAGATGGCGTACAACCCGAAAGAATGATCACACTGCAGAGTGGAACAGTAAAGTGTCTACCAGTGTCAAACAGGTAACTTCAAAAATTGATTACAACTGCACCACTCAACAAGCTGTACTAATGATCACACACAGAACAGATGCAAACACTTCCCCAAAGGGTGGGCCTGTGTAAGGAGCAATTACCAGGTACAATCAGCAGGCATTGGTGGAGTAGGGTGGGTGAAAGGAGTCAGATATTGAGAGGCAGAGGTGACTGTTTGTGATTAAATGAGGGAGCTGAGGTAGAGGTATGGAGGAGAAGAAAGGCAGAGACAGAGGTGGAGGCACAGAGGTAAGAGGGAAAGATAGAAGGTAGGCTATTAGGGTAGAAGAGAGTAATAGCAAGTGATAATGAATCTGAACGGGGAAGAGACTAGATAAGAAAGAAAACCACACCCAAAAAAGAGACGGTGAAAGAAGCCAGAAGGCCAGAAAGAGGAATAGCAGTGAGGAGTGTAGAAAAGGAAGAAAGCGAGAAGTAGAAGAGAATAGAGAAGGATGAAGGAGCACTCAAGAAAAGGAGGGGAAGGGAACTAGACGGCTGGAATGAGGAGCAGCAGGAAAGCAGCAGAGTGTAGAAAGCAAATGCAGATTGGGTGTGGAATCTGGTAGAAAGAGAAGGTTGGTAGAACATATTAGGATGTAATAGGAGGAGAAACTGAAACATGAGAGAAGGGTGAATGGAAACATCAGGAGGAAATTATAGAAGATTAAAGAATAAGCAAGCTGGTGAGATATACAATTGTGGAAGCAACATTGATCAGAGATTGAAGAAGGCATTGCTAAAAAATAAAGAGAGTGGATCCTGGGATGAAACACCAGGAAGAGTTTGGAAGACATCTAAAACAATGGGAGGAGGTTGGAAGAAGAGCTACAGAGGAGGTAAGAATCATTGGGATAGGAATAATGGTGAAGGAGAATTCAGCAGGAGTATAGGGGAACCACCTTGAAGAGTGCTACTGGATTTTCAGGAGCATATCTACCTGATCCTTCAAAGGTATGAGGCAGAGAGGGATGTAGGTACAAGCTTGTGGTAGGGTGCAAGGTTTTTGGGTGAGGAGGTAGAGAATGTAGAGGCTGGAAAAGAGACAAAGGGCCTCATTCCAACCAAAGGCGGTTACCATTTCCGGTACTCAGTCTGGTGGCATTGCCGCCGGATAATGAGTTCCGGAGGGATGGAGTTAATCCCCATTCATGGAGTCCCAGAGGATTAATGCCGGTGCTGGTAAAGAGGGCTTGTATTGCTAGTAGGGTGCCTGCCTTACCTCCAGCTGGAGGTAACCCAGGTGGCCCACCAGCAACCCCGTAATTGGCCGTTAAAGTGCCGGTATCCATGAATACCAGCATTTTTTTTACCGGACCGGCTAAATCAGATTGCGGCTAAATAGTAGGTGCAAGAGAGATTGTCCTACACTCCAGAACATGGTGGCTTGCAAAAGAGGAACATATGGATTGGATCTTGGGGAACTATGCCAGGAACATGTGGCTGGGAGTTTGTGGGGGCATCAAATCAAATCCACTGACACACTCTGACTATTGGCCCTTCAGCAGATGTTATAGAATGTTTTCATAACTGCCTTGCCCATATTCCTCGCTTGACCAGGTGTAACAGGGCAAACACATGTGGGACTTAGAATTCTCAGAAGAGAGCACTACCAGGAGTGGGAATAGAACCAGAATATCAGGCGTAGTTAACCAAGGAGACAAGACAGATGTTTTTTCGGACACTAAAATCCCTCAGGACTGAATGTGACTTGGTCACTCTAAGTCCTGGGTCTTGCAGCGTAAAAGACTTGAATCTAGCTTCCTGTGTCACATGTTGAATGGGCTGCTTGGATGGCAGTGGTTACACTAGAAAGACTGCTCAGATTAGGAAACAAGGAAATCCTAAATATTTGGATTTGTGTTTAAAGATACAGGCTTGCAGTAGTGCACTCCATTTGTCATTTATTCAGTGCATAATCATCTTAAAAATGTTTGACTGCTCTTGTGTCCCTTGGGAGGACAGTCAACATTACATCAAGTTCAGTGTTCATCTTTTTTATGTGGTAACTCATTCAGGGATCTCTAAAACTCTGGCCCACGTAAAATATTGAATGATTACCTAGAAAGCTTGACATACTGATTCTATATTGAAAAATGATATTCTGATTATACTTAAAAATGGGTAAGACATGTCTGATGGGTTTTTATTATTACAACCTATGTCTGATGTCAGATGCAGCTTGTCAGATGCATAGTTGAGTACCAGAGTTGATACTGTGATTATAATAATCCTTGTATTATAACTGATGTAATAGTTCCTCATGGATTTGTTCGAAACCAAACTAAAAGCCTACATCTTCACCTCCAAGTTACCCTCTTTACCTATCTCTCATCTGCCTACTATCTAACATTTTTCCCTCACCACTAACCTGTTTTTTTTGTTGTCTTCCTCTGCCTCCACTCTAGCACATCACCCATCATGGCCAAATCCCGTGCACAGCTGGCCATACCACCTACCTGAACTTTAAAATGCCCAATGTTCATTGACCTTAATCTATGAATGTCCATGTATATATTGTCCCCAGTGACTGTTCCATTTATTCCCCTCCACAACCTGGTCAGAATGTCCCTCAAACACACTCAATTGTGAGAAGCTCACTGCTTCCCGGCAAATCTGATTTTTCATCTGTTGTAAGTTCTTTTGTGATCAAAAGAGCATTGTTATAACCTGTATATAAATAAGTACATGCAAATAGACAAATAAATAACTACAATTGCCCTCATATGTTAATGGCCACTGCAATTGATTGTGAGTATTGTTGTAATAACCTTAACTACCAGATGGTGTGATCCTTCCATTTCCACCTTACTCCTTGACACTGTGTTACTTTTTCTTTTTACATAACGCTTGAATTTTTTCAAAACCTTGAGATTGCATCAACCAATTATGTGTCTTTCATTCATTGTTCATATTTCTTCCCACGACCACACATGCTCTTGTTTCTTATAGATTCAGATGCTCCCTTAAACCCTGGCTCAATTTAGCTGTATGCTTAGGTGTGAACTATCACATTTGTGGGTTGTTACAAGCATTTGTTTATTAGATATAAATGGCTGTTCTTACTTTAAGATGGCAATGCCTGTAGTGTTTAAACGAAAGCTGAACTCTGGTAACCTTGGTAAAGGAGCACCTAGACTATTCAGCCAGCAGGACAATCGGCTGGTTTTCCAAGCTGATGCCCAGGACATCGGACTCTCTGGGGTTGGTTGTGTTTGCGACAATAAACAATATTTGAAGGGATGATGAGAAAAGGATATCGTAGGGGCAGTTCCCATGGGTGGTCAACTAATAGGGGATGCACCGGAACGCATTTAATCCAGTGACTCTGCCCACTGTGATCACAGGATTGTTTTGGGATCCACTTCCCCTCAATGCAGAAAATGACAGCCGGCCAGAGAGTGGCTCTTCCCATCCACTCCGTGCCGTATCATCTGTCTCTCCAATGTGAAGAGGGAGCACTAAGCCGTGAAGGAGAGGCAGTGCTG
Source organism: Ambystoma mexicanum (assembly GCF_040938575.1). NCBI lineage: Eukaryota > Metazoa > Chordata > Amphibia > Caudata > Ambystomatidae > Ambystoma > Ambystoma mexicanum. The sequence continues at coordinate 108,339,650 of NC_090937.1, forward strand.
CCAAGGACTTGGGCCATGCGCCCAAGCCATTGTCCTGTGTCCCTGGAGATTGAGTGGTGAGTGGTCCCCGAACCCGCCTGGTGAATCAGGGGGCTTCAATTTCAGTGACCAAAGCTCAAGAGGTATGTGACGGACCTGTGCTCGATGATGAAGCGAGCAACAGGTGGTGAGAAGGAAGGAGGGCCAGCTGAGCATGATCAGTGGCCCTCCTGGAATGTGGCATTATGGCGCCTCAGCGCCATGGGCAACAACTCTGACTTTCTCGGATGGTGCAAAGTGAATCAGGCTTGGTGTTTAGATGTGTGTGTGTGAGAGACTGAGTAAATCAAAGCACATTCAGCCAGTACCATCCACAGGGAACCTATCACCTGCACAGTCATTAAACGGACCCACATTAGCCCATACAAATATCCTGCACTCCCTGACAGAATTGCCCTGCTGAGATATGGCCCATTTTGTACTTGCTGGCTACTGTTGTCAGACTACAAAGTTACCTGTATTCTAACTGTATCACCTGTAACACTTTCCCTAAAATGGGTCCCGTATTGTCCCATGCATTTACCATTTCCATACAAGTTTGTACAGTTATTCCATTTGTAGATGAAGTGATATGCCATGGAGCACCATTGTTAGTGGTGGGTGTCTAACTAGAACTTACCAAAGGAATACAATTAAATACGTTGAAAATGTCAATTAAAATTAAAATCCTGAAATGTTATTGGAAATATCTGAATCATCTAATTTCAGTACAGGGGATGCTTCTAGGTACTGATTCAAGAAAGTCAGGTTTCCATGTAATTGGTTATTTAAAACGTGCTTAATACCCAGAGGTTTCTAAGCACGGTCTCGGGGATCGAACTGTGTTGCTTGTGTCATCGCGCGTTGCCCCTGAGCCATCCTGCCGAGACTTTCGTTGTGTTCCTCTATGCTTTTCAACCTGTCTACCTAGCATGTGCAAAAACACTTTTCCACCAGAAACTAGCATCCAGATCCAATTGCCATGACTGAATAATGACTAAGAGTAGGATAGGAAAAAGTCCTTTGCTGGAAAAACTCATCCCGCTTCTACCATCGCACTATTTGCATGCTTTTGAGTACTGCATGGTTTTACTGGAGCACGCGCATCTCCTTGTCCTTTAAAATCTTTATTCCCAGCAGGGGTCTTGTAAACAGTTGTGTCTAACATGCGCAAACTGCTGCGGTTCATTCTTGTTAACAGATCGAAGGTAGAATTGAGGTCAGGAAAGGCAGCCAGCACACAGTCTGCGCCTACCGCCCTGCGTGTGTCGCACATTTTCAGACCGAATTAAAATTGATTATTGCATTTGTTGAGTGTGCCTGCCTGTTATCATGCTTTAATGGTTATTTGCGATTTTCCTTTATAAACCTTATTGGGATTTCAAAAGCCCTCAGAGGAACCGCAGAGGCCAAATGATGAAAAGAAGGCTAACAATTGAAAAGCAAACTATGTGCTTCCTTTCCTTAATTCAAAGGTATGGGCAGATATTATCTGCAAAGACACACTCCGCGCCCAGCCTCCCGCACGAGACTTGTCTCTAAAGGAAGGTTTCTCAGTCTGTGTTTAATTGGATAAATTTCAGGGGGAAAATGGTGCATTGGTGCTCTGTTGCACCGGTTTGAGAGCTACAACAAGCACTGGGAATCGGGAGAAAGACAGCCTCAACCTCCGACTGCCCTAAGCAAAACAAGAAAACATACAAAAAAAGAGTGTGTTTACTGAGAGCATAATTTACAACCCACCAGTGGGTTATAAGTGCTATCGGCAGCAGTGTGCAATGGTTAGATCCCATTTTTGGCTCACCTGTGTGACATGTGTGGCATGTAAGAAGGCTTCTGAGAACTGACACTATTGAAGATACTAAGCTGGAATTCTCAGCTCTGAGGAATTCGGTTTCTTTGTTTCCTTTATCTGCTCTTATAATTGGCCCCTTGTACTACATCTAGTGTATTTGACAACATGCTTCTGCTTTTGACATCATTGTTGTCATGCTACACACACATATGACACAGGGATACCCTATACAATACTGCCTTTATTTTATCATACTGCAAACGAGTTATCACAACTTACTGGTGAAAAGAAAATCATAACAGTAGGTGGCTCTAAAAATGTGCCTTTTATAGAGCTGACTTGTGACTTGCAGAGCCACAATCTCCATTCTGAAACACACCCAAATCTGCACTTCCTTTATATCCGTTAAGGTAAAGGTCTACAACCTGTAGCTCGGCAGCAGTTTAGGGCTATGATTCCCATGATTCCTCACCATTGACTGTGCTGACTAGGGCTGATGGGAGTCGTGGTCCAAACATCTGGAGAGGCAAAGGTCACGGACCCCTGCTGTGAGTGAACCTCATACATGCCACCCACGTATCACTGCCAATGTGCACCTCATGCACAGAATAATGTTGGGCAAATAGTCTGCCTGACTGATCTCGTGAGTTGGTCAGAATCCCACACCTACAATTCGTGGGATTTGCTTGAAGCACAAAACAGTGTTTGAACTCAAGTGCAAATTCAGTGGGAATGGGTTCTTCTTTGGTGAGCTAATCAGAATTGTGGATTTTCTCTGTGAGTATTGGTGGACCAATCCGTGCCGAGGAAGGGAGGCCATAACAGGCCACAAACACTTCCACGTTCCCATTGTTTTGTTTGGCTGAAAGAGTAGCCATTTATATGGCACATTTACACTTGTGGGCCACATTATGAGATTGGAAGTTTAGTTTAGTTTATTATTTGTATAGCGCCGCCTGGCCCTGGGGCATCCAGGCGCTTGACAAGGTTACATAATTGAACAGTAAGATACAAGTAGTCAATGCAGTAATCGATACAAGTAAAGTCGGTTTCACAGATAAGCATATTCGAATAGACAACAGAGATATATGTACAGGAAGTAGAACATGGATAGACATCAAAGATATATATACAGAAAGTCGAACATGGATACTCCGGAATGACTTTTTAGAGCATGAATTTAGCTTTCGTTGGCAAGAAGCCATGCTTTGGCTCCGTGTCTGAAGTGGTGAAAGGAGGGTTCAGCTCTGAGGTTGATGGGGAGGGAGTTCCAGAGTTTAGATGCGAGTACGATGAAGCTTGTACCACCTGCTTTTTGCAGCTTGAACCTGGGAATGTTTAGGGTCTGTGTTTGGGCTGATATGGTTAGGCGGGATGGAGTGTGGATTGAGAAGTTGTCTGAGAGGTATCTGGGTGCTTGGTTGTGTAGACACTTGTGTGTCAGAGAGAGTGTTTTGTATTTGATTCTTTGAGGTATGGATAATCATTGGTTGGAGCGTCTAGCGTTAGATATGTGGTTGTGTTTGGGTAGGTTCAGAGCTGATCTAAGTGCATTGTTTTGAATTACTTGAAGTTTGTTGATGTTCTTTTGGCTAGTGCACAGGTATAGCGTGTTGCAGTAGTCGACCTTTGAGAGTATAAGTGCTCTGGCTAGCGTAATACAGTTAGGGGTCAAGAGGAAAGCTCTGCTTGCATTAATGAGCTTACATGTGTAAGCAGTGGCAGAGGAGATGGCATTGATTTGTCTGGTCAGAGTGAGGGAGGAGTCGAGATAAATCCCTAAAGTTTTGACGCTGTTGGAGACCGGTATATTATTGCCATCAATTGTGAATGACTGGTATAGTTTGTTAAGGTTGTTAAGTCTAGCTTGGGAGCCTAGGAGAAGAAGTTCAGTTTTGTTGTCGTTGAGGCATATGCGTGTTTGGCCATCCATTCTTGTATAATGGAGTAAATGTTGTTGAGTACAAAATTGTCAGTGGAATAATCCCCAGTTAGTGGGATGAGTATTTGGGTGTCATCTACGTAATTGGTGTAGACACCCAAATGGTCCAGTATGTCAAATAGAGGTTTTGTAAACACATTGTAAAGTGTGGGGGAAACACAGGAGCCCTGGGGGATGCCATAGATAACAGGGGCCGGATCAGCAGCTGCCGTGGGAGCGAAGACCCTCATGGATTAGTTGTTCAGGAAGGACTGGATCCATACATTTGCCTTGTCAGAGAAATTGGCTGCTGAGGTTAGGTGTTGGCATGAAATATCGTGATTTACCAGGTCAAAGGCGGCAGAGAGGTCGAGGAGTAGGAGAAGGGCTAGTTTGCCTTTGTCTTTGAGGTTGTCCATTTGAGTCTTGAGGTCGATAAGGGCTGTCTCTGTAAAGTGTTTGAGCCGGAAGCCTCATTGTCTAAGTCCTAGTAAGTTGTTTTTCTCGAGGTGGTCCTGGATCTGCAAGTAGGCAGCTCTATCAAGGACTTTTAGCAAGAAGGGGACGGTAGTAATAGGTCTGTAGTTGGTAGGTATGTTAGGGTCTTAGGTGGGTTTCTTGAGGAGAGGTAAAATCCAGGAGTCCTTTAGGTTGTTGGGTACTATACTGGATGTGAAGGAGGAGTTGATGAGAGAGGTGATAAACGGGGCAAGATGTTTGATAATTGGGGCTGGGCAAATGTCTCCTTGACATTTAGAGGGTTTGAGCGAGTTTATTATATCTTCAACCTCCTTGATAGAGACGGTTGAAAATTGAAATAGGTTGTTATTGACCTGGCATGTGGTGTTAGTGTGTGAGGTGGGATTGTTTGCGAAGGTGAGGCTTTCTTTCTTTGACTCAATTTTGCATTGTAACATAGCGATTTTACCCATGAGTGCTTCTTGTATTTTGGTACACCAAGCAATATCTTTGGTACAGGTGTCGGGTATGGGAGATGGGGACTCGAGGTCTCGAGGGAAATTGAAGAGCTCTTTAGTGTTGGATTTGGCTTTGCTAATTTTCTCATTGTACATGTTTTTTTTGTTTGTATGATAGCTGTCTTGTAGGTGTTGGAGGCTATTGAATAGGAAGTTTTGTTTTTAATCGAGGGAGACTGTTTCCAGGCTAGTTCGGCTTGTCTTTTGTTTTTGCGGAGAGTTTTCAATTCTGGTGTGAACCATGAATTGAGGTGTGCTCGTGGTTTGGATTTTCACAGTTTGAGGGGTGCTATTGTGTTGATGGCCTTAGTAATGGTTGAATTGTAAAAGTCTACTAAGTCTGTGGGGTTAGTGATGGTGAGTGTGAAGTCGATGATAGGTGGAGTAAAGGGATGAGTTTCTCAGCTGTGTTGTTTTTGCTGTTTCTTTTTAATGTGGGCGGTGCATTAGGCAGAGGTGTCGGTGTTTGTTTATCTTTGTTGATGGTGAAGGTGATAATATGGTGGTCAGTCCAGGCGCATGGTGTGTTGGAGGGGATGGATGTATTGCAGTTTAGGTCTGCGATCCAGTCAAGAGTGCGGCCTTTGTTGTGTGTGGGTTGAGTGACATGATGGGTAAGTCCTAATTCAGAGATAGCATTTGCTACAGCGCTTGCTTTCTCATCTTTCTCATCATTATAGCCCAGATTAAAATTGCCTAGAATAAGTATCTGTGTGTTGGGTTTGACGTTAGTGGAGAGTAGGAGCGCTATGTCTTTGTTAAAGGAAGAGATGGGGCCTGGCAGCCTGTAAATATGGTGGATAGTGATAGTACTTGAGTGAGTGGCAGATAGTTTGATGGTGAGTAATTCAGCAGATGGGATAGTTTGGTTTAAAGCGTGTCTTATGTTAATGGAACTTCTTGCTATAAAGGCTACTCCTCCACCTTTGGCTGATTGTCTATCCATGCGGTAGATGGTGTAGTCATTAGGGATGGCTAGTGCCAATGTGGGACCTGAAGCTGCGTGGAGAAAGGTATCAGTGATAGCTAGGAAGTCTAGATCGTTCAACGAGATGATGTCAGCTCTGTCTAGAGCATGGGCGACTAATGATCTTGCATTAATTGGTGCGCCTTTGATTGTTTCAGTGGTGGGTTGGCATATTTTCTGTTGGAAGTGCAAGGGGATGAGGCATTGGGATGGGGGTAATCTGATCGGGTATTGCTTTTACATATGGAATATGAGTGGTTAGTTTGGGTTTTCTTTTGCTTAGACTTGAGTTGGACGAAGGCAAAGTGGTGTGTGTCCTGGTTCTGAGGCGGTTGCGTCTCAGTATGCCTACACATGGATGCGAGTTCCATATGAGGTTGTTGTTCAGGGTGGGATTGCCGGGCATGGGGTCGAGAATTGTTCCTTGGATGGTGCATGTATCTGCGATGGGGAAGGTTTGGCGGTGGCTGGTTTGAAATGAATTGAGGTTAGGTAGGAAGGGGGTGGGACATGGGATAGGATGGTGTCTAGGACAAACTGGCCTGCTGAGACCATTGGGGTGGGATAGGAAATGCACTCCTGTGCACGGCAGGTCGATTGGTACCAGGCAAAAGGGAAACATGATGACTATGATCCAGGCTGGCATGGTTATTGCAGTAATGTGTGCAGATAGGTTGGGTCTAGATTCAATTTTAGATATATGGGCTGAAAATGCAAGCTATGACAGTTTACAGTACATGGGTTGAGGTGCAAGAATCATGTCAACAGGAACTGTTAATAGCAAAAATGGGGTCACCTAGATTCAATTTGCAAAATATGGGCTGAAAATGCAAGCTATGACAATTTAAATAACAAAAAAGGGGGTTGCCTAGATTCAATTTGCAAAGTAAGGGCTGGAAATGCGTGCAATGACAGTTTACAATTCATGGGTTGAAGTGTTGGAATAATGTACACAGAAACGATTAAAAACAGTGAGGGTCGCCTAGATTCGATTTTCAGAATATGCAGGCAAAGTCAGGGTGCAAGGTATGAGATTGGATGTGGAGACTTCAAGCACTGACAACAGAGGTGACTCGCCTAGGTAGCAATGGTGTGTTACAACTGATAAGGGGCTAGAGTAAGAAAGTGCATCAGTAGGGTCTGTGAAGCTTGGCGACATGCTCGGGTGAAAGCATACATATCAGGGGTATTGCCATCAACGGTGGTTAAAACGACGGTGGTGTGCAAGACACAGATGATTCCACAGGTGGGGGCTTGGTGCAAGATTAGTGGCGGTCATAGTGGGGTGCGGTTGCTCAGACTAACGTTAATGAGAGGGAGGTTTGGGAATAGGAAGGGCCTGCAAGCGCAGGGCTTCATGGCCGCATGATGTGGGATAGCGAACGCCGCAGCATGCTATTTGGTATAACTGGCAGTTTGATAGGCGGGCAGGTACTCACATGGGCAGAAGGTGGATTGAGCAGCATGCCTGGCCGACGGTCTGTAGGGCTCAGGACAGGCAAGGACAGGAGATGGCCTTTCATTTGCGGGCCTTCGGTTTAGGTGGCCCGGCTCCCACCTACCGGTTGTGATTGGTGCTTCAAAAGCACCTGGCAGCCAATCCGGGAAGGCTGAGGTGCGATTAGGCGTCGGGGAGAGATGCAGAGGACAGGGCAGCCATCTTGGCCGTGTCGGCTTCCTCGTGGAAGGCAATGGCGAATTCTATGTGAAGCAGGTTTCGGCACCTGCGTTGGATACAAAATTCAACTAAACCATTGCGGATGATTTTCCCTTCAAATATGGCTGCGGGAAATGCTGATATTGGAAGGTCGTGCGCATGGAGAGTAGCGCTCTTTCTGAAGTTAGCAGGGCTGCTCACCATCTGTAAGGGATGTCCAGTGTGTTTTCAGGCATTGGTGTGGCAGCTCCAGCAGCATACCTGATGTCCCTGCTCCTCCTGAAGATCCTGTGATGTGCAGCACAGGCAGGGACAGGAGATGGCCTTTCGTTCGCGGGCCTCCGGTTCAGGTGGGCCGGCTCCCGCCTACCGGTTGTGATTGGTGCTTCAAAAGCACCTGGCAGCCAATCTGGGCAGGCTGAGGCGCGATTAGGCATCAGGGAAAGATGCAGAGGACAGGGTGGCCATCTTGGCTGTGTCGGCTTCCTCGTGGAAGGCAATGGCAAATTCTATGCAAAGCAGGTTTTGGCACCTGCGTTGGATACAAAATGGAACTAAACTGTTGCGGATGATTTTCCCTTCAAGTATGGATGTGGGAAATGCTGATATTGTAAGGGCGTGCGCGTGGAGAATAGCGCTCTTTCTGAAGTTAGCAGGGCTGCTCACCATCTGTAAGGGGGGTCCAGTGTGTTTTCAGGCATTGGCGTGGCTGCTCCAGCAGCACACCTGTTGTCCCTGCTCCTCCTGAAGATCCTGTGATGTGCAGCACAAGCAAGGACAGGAGATGCCCTTTAGTTTGCAGGCCTTCAGTTCAGGTGGGCCGGCTCCCACCTACCGGTTGTGATTGGTGCTTCAAAAGCACCTGGCAGCCAATCCGGGCAGGCTGAGGTGCGATTAGGCGTCGGTCAGGGAGAGATGCAGAGGACAGAGCGGCCATCTTGGCCGTGTCGGCTTCCTCGTGGAAGGCAATGGTGAATTCTATGCGAAGCAGGTTTCGGCACCTGCATTGGATACAAAATGCAACTAAACTGTTGCGGATGATTTTCCCTTCAAATATGGATGCTGGAAATGCTGATATTGGAAGGTCGTGCGCATGGAGAGTAGTGCTCTTTCTGAAGTTAGCAGGGCTGCTCACCATCTGTAAGGGGGGTCCAGTGTGTTTTCAGGCATTGGTGTGGCTGCTCCAGCAGCACATCTGATGTCCCTGCTCCTCCTGAAGATGCTGTGATGTGCAGCACAGGCAAGGACAGGAGATGGCCTTTCATTTGCGGGCCTTTGCTTCAGGTGGGCCGGCTCCCACCTACCGGTTGTGATTGGTGCTTCAAAAGCACCTGGCAGCCAATCCGGGCTGGCTGAGGCGCGAATAGGTGTCGGGGAGAGATGCAGAGGACAGGGCGGCCATCTTGGCCGTGTCGGCTTCCTTGTGGAAGGCAATGGCGAATTCTATGCGAAGCAGGTTTCGGCACCTGCGTTGGATACAAAATGCAACTAAACTGTTGCAGATGATTTTCCCTTCAAATATGGATGTGGGAAATGCTGATATTGGAAGGTCGTGCGCGTGGAGAGTAGCGCTCTTTCTGAAGTTAGCAGGGCTGCTCACCATCTGTAAGGGGGGTCCAGTGTGTTTTCAGGCATTGGTGTGGCTGCTCCAGCAGCACAGCTGATGTCCCTGCTCCTTGTGAAGATCCTGTGATGTGCAGTAATTTGGTGGTGTATTTTTGTAAGTTATGCGCGTTCTTCACGTTACAGTAAGATAGAAAATAATTCGACCTTGATTTTATGAGGACCATCACATCACTCCCGATGTTAAAAAAGGCTTTGCAGCAAGTGTCCAAGCCTTGAATATGGACATTGTCCGCAATACATTGTCAAATTGTGTTGGGACACACATCATCTGGATGCACATTGTCTTTTCATGCATTTAAATAATTGAAAAATCATTTGGAACTTTATTCTGGGAAAGCACTATGAACATTTCATGAGCAATGAACTGTTATCTGTAGCATTTTTGGAAGAACAAAGCATGAGCATACCTTGAACTAGATTTTTCTAGCTCTCTTTTTCTCTTGAGAATTCCTCCGAAATACCACCAAAATCATTTACCATTACCGTCACTTGGGCCTGTGGGTTTACCACAGGATTAAAAGTGGTGTTAGGGTGGGGTTGACCCCATTATTGGAATCCATCGGACGCCATTGGGCATTTTTGGAATAATTAACACTGGTGGAATTATCGAGTGGTAATTACACTGATTGCTTAGGGTAAAGTGGAGGATTCACTTCTAGCATCATGCTGGACTACCGTGGGTTGTAATTCCGCTAAAACATGTAATTTAGCGGTGCATATAAAATGGAGGTAACAGAATTATGTCCACTTTTTTTACTGCACCGGCAAACTCAAAATGAGCCCCACTTTGCAGTACCGATGAGTGTTGCTGTACCTGGTTGGTGATATTTTTCAATAGGGTTTTCCTATTTGTTTATCCTTATTGAATAGGCTGCAGTTGTCCTATCTTTCAATTACCATTACTTTCCTTCATAACAAGTTTAAAAACAGCCTACAATGTTTTCCCTGTCCTTTTCCATGTTCATTTTCCCCTTTGTGTCTTGATAGAAACTAGTCCAAAAAAGGTTTTCAATCTCTACATTTTCTTACCTGAAAAAATTTAAAAACAGCAAATGGAAAGCCCCTTTTTCCATTCTGTATTTGTATTCCCATTTGGATTAACATGTGTTCTTATCTACAGGCGTTGTGTGACGTATTTTATTTGTTTGCATTACCTTGCCTTTTTAACACGTTTTATGTAATCAACGTTTCCCTTTTAAATTTCATCTATTTTGTGAACCTAACAAACCTTCCATTTGTGTGTAAACCTGATAACCCCTCCTGTGTTTTAGTCACCTTTCTTTGGGTCTTGAGAATCCTTTCCAATTTTAACTATTACTTTTGTTTGAACCCACTTGTTGGTCTTGATAACTTGTCTTTGTTGCTCTTGCCTTGTTTGAGACTTTATAGTTATGTCATGTGATGGTATTTGGCATTTATATAGTGCTCTGTATATCATTGGTATGACCTCAAAGCGCTTGTGGGTTGAATGCCCTGCGGGACCGTAGTCCCGCAGGGCATTCTCTAGTAGTCTAGTCTAGTAGTCTCTAGTCAGACGAGAGAGTAGGGTATCATAGGGTGCTTGGGTGCACTCCTTATGTGCGCAGCTGATGCTATTGCCTTATGGTAGTTGCATGCTAGTATTAGGTGTGGTGGAATTGAGATCAGTTGAATGTGTGCAGTTTGGAGGTTGGTCTCCAAGACTGCGTTCTGGGAACGTTAGGCCTGTGTAGGACGCTTGTATGCAGCTAGGCCGATTTTCCGTGGGGTATAGCTGTGTTCTAGCAGGATGTTGAGGTGTTCATCGGGAGATGTTAATATGTGAGCAGCTAGGCCGAAAATTGATCGAGGGCTGTAGCTGCACTCTATTGTCTGTTGGTCTAGAGTAGAGAGTGAGCGTAGTGATGGGAGAGGCAAGTGTATGGAGTAGTGGTTTTATTCTTAGACTGTTACATATTTCTTTTGCCTTGTTTGAGACCTTATAGAAAGGAATTGACATCACAAAGTTGGATTTAGTGTTTTAATTGGAGGCAGTTTTAACCCAGAACGATGAGGATCACTTCTTCTAGAACTAGTATGTTTGCCAAGTCCTGGTGGTGGATGACAATTGTGAAGGTAAGTCTTTCTGCCAGTCACACACAGCCATAGCAGAGAACGCCTGATGTGGAAGAATCACTACAGATAGCTCAGGAAAAGAAGAGGAGGTAGAGGTGACAAAGGAGTGTTTGGAGGAGGTGGAGGAGGCAACGCTGGTGCAGGAAGTCTTTTTTTCCATAGCAGTGTAAGCAACCGGACAGAGGCCTAAGCTAATGTCAAGGAAATGCATGAGGAACATGCAGTAGCTGTGGATATGCTACTGGACCTTCTGTACAATTTCTCTGAGTAGTTTGACCTTGGAGTTGGAGAGAATGTTGTGATAACTCAGCAATAAAATGGAAGCCAAATTTGTGGGGACCCTGGAGATATTCGTGGAGTGTTTGCTGATAGTTGTGGTGCATAAGACGAAGAGCAACAGCTAAAGTTACCATGGGTGATCCCAACTAGTTGGATGATAATGTGCACAAGACTGATACCTCTACAACCATACCTGCCTTATAAAGGGGGAATGTCAGGCACAAGCATTCCTTGTCAAGTTCCGGGAGGAACAGTGAACATCGCTGGTCATGAAAGTGCCCACCATAAACCCTGGGGAGCAAACGACTTTCACCCCTGCTGTAGGTTGTGGAGATGGACAATAACAGCCCAGAGCCCTCGCTAAGGTCCTCGCTTTACTCGGGTGCACCCAGGCTTGGGCTGACGGGCCTTTACCGGCCATGTCCACCCCCACACCATCCCCCCAGCAGTGTGAAAGCCATATTAAATAACTTTGCCAGAGAGCAACTCTGGTTATGTGATAAAATGCTTGGAAGACATTCCAACTAAAAATGATTTGTGCTTCAATGGGGGCAAGTTTTGGTTTGGGTTTTACTTGGCATTTTCTTCCTGCTCTACCTCCATGATGTCACTGGTCCAGAATCATCTATTGAATGCTTAACTTACAAGGGGGATAAACATTCTCTTTCTCTGCATCCTTACTTTCAGACTCATCAGTTGCAGGGGGGTGTGGGAAACGAGGACCCTCCTAAAGCCTGCTCCTCTGTACTGTGTGCATTTCTCTCACCATGTCAATACATTATAATCTAAAGCTGCTTCAAGCACCTCTTTGTGGATGACATTCAAAGCTTTTCTATTTTTACTTCTGTGCTCTCTGTCTACATATCCGCTTGTCTATATGCTACCCTCCATGGGATGTCACTTTATTTTCTCCCATCAAGAACTCCTCCAGTATTGAATTAACATACCTTCCTGCCTCTCATTCCCTCAACCATCTCATTTCCACATGAGTTTCTCTTCCCCACCCCAAAGGCTATCAAACTTTTTTTTTAAACAGTTGCTTTCAAATTCATAAGTTATTTTTTTTGACCCGAGCTGAAGAGAGTATTCAAATACTTGAAATCAGCTGAGTCCAGCCCTTCTTTTCTACAACTTCACTAAAACCTTCATACTGACCTTGGTATTATGTCACCATGGCTACTGTGAAAGCCGCTTTCTAGGTGTCCCTATCCTCTCCTTTTCCCTGCTTCACAATGTGCTTAGCGTTGCAACTCATATGCCTTATAATCTTCTATGCTCTTCCCCCACCTCAATGCTTCATCTCCATGCCAGTTGGCTCTCCTCCCTGTCTCTAGATTCCAGAGTTGGCATGCACCAACCCTACTTAGCAAACACTGTCTATTGCTACTCAATCCACTGCTCCATCGACTATTCTTTACTCTGTAGTTTACCTCTCTCATGACCTGCCATAGCTCCTTCTCACTTCTTACCCATTCCCTTCTTGACCCACTTTAGTGAAACTCCCTTACCCCTCATGTTAAAAACTGCACTAGTATCCACTCATTGGAACCCTCACTCAAGCTCCATCTACTAAGCCAACAGGAGTACCCACTACCTACTCCCACAATTCCACACTTTCCTAGCCGACCTGCTCTCAACTACACTGTGAATGATACCCTGTTTATAACCAGACCTCTCAGACCTACAAACCAAAGGTTGGTCCTGTCCCTGGTCTCTGTAACATGCACTCCTCAAAATCTGCTAGACGGCTACGGTCTATATCTCTTTGTTTGCACATAACTCAGGATTGCCACGCTGACTGTCGAATGCTTTTGTGATTGTTTCTGCATGAATCACCCTTTATACTAAATAAGCATATTAAATAAACCCATACGTCTGTCCTAGAAGCAGTAGGCTGAATCATACTCCTCCTCCTCCTATGTCAAAAATTAGTGTTTATGTTGCATTTCTCCCTCACTTTAAAACCCCAGGATACTATAATCATGCCTATCAATAAAATGCAGTCTTCACATGTGTTCACATTAACATATTTAAAAAATACTTTGTTTCTATAATAACATTTCTACAGAGTAATTAGCTGATAAAACAGTATGCAGCACCCTAGTATATTATGCTATCCTTTTCAGCAGGTTGATGTGTCTGCTGAATATATAATTAGTGTCATAAATGTACCCTTCCAACTGATGTAAACCACCCTACAGTTACATGCCACCCCCTACAACAGCCAAGGTTATGCGCTATGCGTTATGCACTATGGGCTTGTGGCACTTAATGTTTACTTCTTCTCACTAATCATAGGAAGATAGAACATGTGTTGCACACTCACTAAATGTAACATCGTTCTTGCAACCAATACCAAGATTATTTTGTTGCAGCTTATATGTTGTCTCATCACAAATTTTGTAAACTAGATTTTTCTATTGGCTGTCATAATCAAATGACATACTGATTTACAGTCACTAAATGTACTCTTCTTCCCCCAAATATTTATTTTTAAAATCCTGCAACTATTATTTTGCCTTTTCACCAAATGATCACTGTCAGTACCACTGAAACTACTCTCCTGCTTCTCAAAATGACTAAAACTTTGTCTATGTAGCTAATATTTTGTCTCATTTAAATCGCCACAACTAGTGTTTTCTCTTTTCCAACAAAACGTTTGGGCATACTAAGTAAACACTACTGGATGTATTCCCCTGCCACCAAACAATTCTAAGATACTCATTTAAAAAAATAGTGTGTGTTTCATGACAAAATGTTGATGCATGTAGCTGCAGCTACAGAATGTGCTCATCTCTCTTTTAACAATTCTATAATCCATTATTCTGAGGTACTATTTGGTGTCATCACAAATGTTCACAATAAGAATTGTATTCATTCTAAGCAAAATGTCGGCATGCCAAATACAATAATTGAATGTTATATCCAGCCCCCGGATACTTCTTAGGATTCTTCTTCGCATATAGTATTTTGACTCATCACAAAAAAAAATCACATCCAGCCAAAGTTAAAACAATCGACTCTCGTAACTACAAGGAAACCTAGACACTCTAATAATGTTTGACTGGCAGTGATACATTTTTTCATCTCATTAATTGGTCCCATAAAAAATATTTGTAACTGGTACAACTTATGTTTTTGAATGTAATATCCTGCCTTCAGACTGTTCCCAGAACTATTCTTCTCAGATACTCTTTTGTCGCCGGAACTAAACATTGACACATTTATTTCCAGCCACCGACTTTGCATACTCTGCTTAATACAATGCTGAGAATTATTTTTCACAACTTGTACATTGTCTCAAGTAGCACAATTGGAAGACTAGTTAAAGCCACTAAATATATTTACCAGCCACAAAACAATTACGTGAATTCTGCTTCCCAGCTAGAATATTATCTCATTTCAAATCTGTCAGTTAGTATTTTCTCTTTGCAAAAGAAAATACATTAACAGGTGACAATGGCATATGGACTGGGCCCAAAAGGTTAAAGGGTTATGCTGCAGGATGTAACCAGGAAGAACACCATACCCAATTTCCTCTCATTATATAGCACACAATAAAATAGCACATAATGAAATAGCTAGAACTATGTGATCATCTATAATCTTGGGTTCTTATTTAAGTGTTAGTATGTTCCCTTGTCTATTCCAAAAGGTTGGCACAACTATTTCGAACAATCTACTCTCCTACCTCCAAACCATTCTAAGATTGTTTTGCTTTGTGGTTCGCAACATGTTGACCCATAAACATCTGCAACTTGTATTCTCTGTCTTCTATCATAAAATGTAGTACACCCAATGCATCCGCTGAATATAATCTCCCTCCATCAAACAATTCTAAGATGTTTGCATCACAATTACTATGTTGCCTTATCATGCAACTTAGTCACACCCAGTTATAAAAACAAATTGTACTTTCCCCCATCTTCAAGCACTTCACTGATGACTACCATCAAAGCAGGGATGTGTCTGGTGGGTTTTCTGGTATTAGTCTTTACAGGAGAATTACCTGACACCTCAGTGATGGATTTCCCCAGAGGGTGAGACCAGGGTTGTATGCAATTGCATTTTGCCCCTCTGGTATGGCACTGCAAGCTCAGATACGATTGCATATTTACATTAGGTAATACCATCACATATCATCATATATAACTAGTTATTTGATCTTGCTGGTCCACAGTAGAGGGGCTTCTCACACAGTATGCCAAACACTGAAACACTTGAAGTTTCATCCTAAGTTAGTAAATGTGATTCAGATGTTATCCCCTGGCGCTCACTGATTATTGACAGCATGTACATCAGCTACTGGGTTTGATATTGTTACGCTTGTTCAGAGGAGAAACAAATGCCATTTTGATGTTGTAATATTTGTAGGTATGATCAGAACTGTTGAAAAAAAGGAAATATTTTTCCGTGGAAGGACACAGAGAGCTACATGTGATTGTGAACCCTTGTGAGTGGGTACCACCCCAAAGAACATATTATTTTATCTTGTTATATTCCCAGAAGAGGGTCTCTCACACATTTATCTTCATGGAGCTAGGGAATCAGGTGATGTATTTTTGAGGATCACCACATTAAATCATTAATAAAGAGAAATTGTCAAAGCTGATATTAATGAATATGGGCATTCTGACTAATATATTTTTGACACAACACAGGATGTTTTTGTGAAGAAATGGGTCTAGACCCTCATTGCCCCCTATGTTCCTAATGGACAAGTAGCCTGATAAACCACAGACCACCTAGCAGCTTATAGTAAAACATGGCAATGACAGAAATGTGACTTAGCATCTCTGCCATTCTGGAGACCATGGACACCACACACAAATGATTTCATGATGTGAATCAATTGACAGAATGGCAAGGTGAGGTGCATTACTGCATTTCTAGGAAATCTCTCCCCATCACCAGCCAGAATCCCTGGTTCCCTTGAAGGCAGCCCATCACCCCAGTCCATGCCCCGCAGGCAGGCTACATTGCATCATGCACTTAAGAGCCCCGACTCATGTCCCCCACCCCACCAACCCACCATTGACGGGCACCTGCCAGCAGGCCCCGACTCCTGTCCAACCCACCATTGACGGGCACCTGCCAGCAGGCCCCGACACATGTCACCCACAACACACACCCACCCACCATGGACGGGCACCTGCAAGCAGGCCCCGACTCATGTCCCCCACCCACCATTGATGGGCACCTGCCAGCGGGCCCCGACTCATGTCCCCCACCCCAAATGCCCACCCACCATTGACGGAGACCTGCCAGCATGGCCCGACTCATGTCCCCCACCCCACCCACTCACCCACAATTGATGGGCACCTGCCAGCGGGCCCCGAGTCATGTCGGAAACACCATTGACGGGCACCTACAAGCAGGCCCCAACTCATGTCCCTCACCCCATAGTGACGGGCACCTGCCAGCAGGCCCCGACTCATGTCCCCCCACCCCAATTGACAGGCACCTGCCAGCAAGCCCCGAAGCATGTCCCCCACCCAACCACCATTGATGGGCACCTGCCAACAGGCCCCGACTCATGTCCAAAACACCATTGACGGGCACCTGCCAGCAGGCCCCAACTCATGTCCCTCACCCCATATTGACGGGCACCTGCCAGCAGGCCCGACTCATGTCCCCCACCCATCCACCATTGACGGGCACCTGCCAGCAGGCCCTGACTCATGTCCCCCACCCCACCCACCATTGAAGGGCATTTGCCAGCAGGCCCTGACTCATGTCCCCCACCCTACCCACCCACCATTGACGAGCACCTGCCAGCAGGCCAGACACATGGCCCACCAAACAACATGTCATAACAAAACAGACCCATGGCCCTAATGCCAACCCAAATCCCCCCTGCCCCCAGTACAAGCACGCAATCATCCACTGCACCCACTCCCAAATTACCCATGCCATGAGAGTCTTAAAAGAACCAAAAAAATATGTACAAGTCCAGAACTATATACAATGGAAGCCCAAAGGGTCCATGATCCCCAAACAAAGGAAAACTACAAAAAAAGTCCTATGAATAAAAAACTATATACATAAAGTGGAGCAAAGTCCATGAACTCCAAAAAAAAGATAAAACAAAGGAAACCTAACCCTAAATAACTATGTACAAAGGTGGCGGGCAAGTCCTACAGCTCACTTTTTGATGTTCCGGGCCAGGGCATCATCGAACTCCACGTCTATGTCCGGAGGCGGACCTCTTCCCTGGCCTCGAGGTCTCGCAGGGATGCAGCCATGGACTCCTCCAACTCCCTGCGAGTTGCCTTGAGGCACTCAGCCCGCCTCAATGCCCTGCACATGGAGTTCTCCGCCCTGACCATAGTGAGCCATGCCTCCGCTTCTATCTGCTGGCCCAACCGCTGCCACACAGAAGACACTCCCAATCCAGGGTCCTCCTACCCTCCTGCCGATGCCTGCCCCTGTGATGTTGATGGCCCGAGCCATCATCGCTCCCACCCTGAGCTTCCTCCTACCCTCCGGCCGATGCCTGCCCCTGTGATGTTGATGGCCCGAGCCATCAGCGCTCCCACCCTGAGCCTGCTGCTGCCGTGCATGTGCCCTGCCTGTCGATGCCTGCAGGTCAACCTCTTGCTGGGGTTCAGTTGGTGGGGGGCCACCCCTGCTGGACCTCTGACCCCCGACTGTGGCAGGGATGTGTCCTCCACCAGCCTGGCCGCTGGCTCAGGGGCAGCTCCACAGGGTGTCTAGGTGATACTTAGGCAGGAAGATGGCACGGAGGATGACTGGCGCATAGGGGGTTCAGTTGATGAGGGGTCGCTAGAAGATCCAGCACATGGAGGAACCCAGCACCGGTGACCTGTCCTAGTAGGATGACGTGGTCAATGACGTATTGGAAATTACGTGCATTGTCCTCACGAGAACTCTGCACATCATCCTGAATACCACGTTGGCGCAACCACACCCCAGCTAGGACAGGCTCAATCCATTCACGGATTGCCATGTCTGCAGGGAGAGGAAGGCCAGTTGTTGTTTGCGCACCCCTGAAAACGGGTCTGGACGAAGGCATCCCTGCTGGTGTGGGATGATGCAGTCACAGAATCAGGGACAGGATTACACACAGGCACCTCTGCGGTGACCTGTGCTGCCTCCTGTCCCTGCCCCTAGACTGCACCACTAGCACCAGTGGAATCCCCCCCTCCAGGCCTCGTGCATGGGCCTTCCATGGCCTCCTCCTCAATCAAACCCACCACCAACCTGGATGGCTCCGTGCCATCTTCCTCCATAGGCCCCTGTGGGGGCTCAGCTGCCCCTACTGCTGCCGAGGAGTCCACCTCCAACCTCCGCCTCTTGGACCTTCCCTCAGCAGCTGCGGCCATGGACGTGGCACCAGACTCCTCACTCCCGGAAGAGATGACTATGTGGGAGGAGTGCTGGGCCTTGCATCTCCGGCTGGTGGTGGGATCCCTGCCGCTGTGCTCCACAGCACCGTCTCCGTCCTCTTCATCAGTCAATGCTACAGACAGGGAAAGACAGAACACAGGCATCAGGGCACTGTAGAATGGTCAGATACACACATGACAGTTGCACATGAGTGGCAGTGTCAAGCTTCACAGATGGCATCACACTCCCCAACACTCACATCATTCAAACCCACACACAAGCACAAATTGACAGGAATGGTGCATCAGGCAGCAGCATCCATTCACACACAGCAGCATGAGCATCCAAAGGTCAGCCAGATGTCACAAGCAACACAGGGAGTGCCAAACACATGCACACACACTATTAGACAGACATGCATCTGTACATCTCCACCACCTGTCACAGTGCAATCATCGGCAACTAAGTCACATCTGCCAATCGGGATCCTACATGTCTGTGTCACATGCATCCATGGCGTATCAAAGTCACACACATGTCAAACACACACACACACACACACACACACATGAATGCTGTGCACGTACATGAAGGCGGAACCAGCATCCATGTGTCACACTCCAATCATGCCATAATACATACACAGAAATACTAACGTGTGCATCTCCACATGCAGTTGTGCATCATGCTTTGGAAAACATACGCCATTGATGTGCATCACACGTGACTGGACTCACATGCAGCATGGTCATGTCCCTGCACATACACATCCATCCATGGCCCTTTTCAGACATATGTCCAAGCTGTACACTCCTGGCACACCTCAACATGCACTGCATCTAATAAGTATGCATGGACACTTACCGCTCGACTCCAGACCGGTCTCCCTCTCGAGGACCTGGCGGTGAAGCACTGGGTTAATGCATTCCAGGACCCTCATGTTGTCGGTGGTAAAGTGGACCTGGCTCCTCACTGCATCCGCTGCTTCCAAGAGGCGCCGGGCCTTTGTGAGGGTCCTGGACATGAAGTCCTCCCAGCGCTTAAGGACGTGTTGTAGGTCACGGGTTGCCACCCCCTCTGTGTTGATGGCAACCACGATGTCCAGCCAGATCCTCTCCCGTCCATCCTTGTCGGCGCTTCTTCTTCCATAGAGGGCATCATAATGCACCAGGACTTGCTCCACCAGGATGCCAACCTCTCCTGCTGTGAAGCTGGCAGCCCTCTGCCTTTCTTGCTGGGGGTTGCTGGTGGTGTCTGATGGTGTTTCCCCCGACATGACAACCCCCGAGGCAGATGTGGGTGGGCAACCGAGTCCTGGTGCTGGGCTGTGGAGCGATGGAACTTCAGTTGGTAGTCTTCTGTTCCAGCAGGGGTGGTCACAGCAACTGGACCCCTGCAGATGGCTAACGTGCAGGCCCCAAATAGCAGGGCACGTGGCCAGCAGGCAGACAGGCAGCAGCAGATGGCTGGTGGGAGTTGGCTCGGGGCTCTGGGGGGGGGCAGGAAAATGGCCTTCTGGGCAGGAGCATGGTCTTCGTGTGTTGTCGTGTGGCCAGCTTGATATGGAGTGATTTGGCACTTGAAAAAAGGCCCTTAGTGCGTAAGCACATATGTGACGTAGTGCGCGCAGGCGTTTCCCTCGGCACGGGTGCATAGTGATTCAGCATGTGAAAAAACTGCACGTACGCATGTTAATGCGTGTAATTCGAGGAAAGGGCCTAAGCGCATAAGTGACGTGACACACGCAGGCGTTTCCCTCGGCACTGGTTAAAGGTGAGCGGCACTAGCAGTTTGCTGTACATGCTTTTCTTGGAGACTGACACGTGTGTTGCGACTTTTGGTTGTTTCACGTGCCATCACTACTTCACAGCGGATCAAGGACGCATCTCTTCTTTTGGTGGGGGTATTGGCTACGTTTGTTTTACATTACCACGCTAGTCAGACGGTGAATCGCGCACTCTATTTTCCCCACTGCGGGTACCCTTGTGTATCGCTTACCCGTTTTCGAGGTCATAATAGCCTGTGTGTCCCACACATATGTGTTTTTCATGTTCCTGGGTGCCACTGCATACTGCGGGAGGTTAATTCCACACATGTGGGCTACTGAGGGGTTGCGTTCATGGTTTTACTGCAGTTTTGGGGTGCCTGAGCATTGCATGACCCGTTACTTCATCACTGAGGTCACATACAGCCTTGTAGGTGCACAGGCATGCTGTTAACATTTAGTATCCCACCCCCTTCACCCCAATTGCCCAGGACAATTGTTGTGTACACCTCCCATTAGCACTACTACATCTGTGCTGTCACTACTACATCTGTGCCATGGTTGGGAGGCCACAAAAGTTGAGGGGCGCCTCAGCTGGGCGTACTCCTCATGGCGGGCGTGGTCAGGGATGTGGCCAGGGTGACCAGGGAGTAGAGGGACTCCAGGGTGTCCAGGGTGGCTGCAGAGGGGGAAGAGGCAGGGGTGCGCCACTTTGGCAGGATGTTCTGCCATGTGTTGGTGCAGTCATGCCACCACCCCCTTTGGTTCCAGGAGATACAGCTCTTGATTCTGGCACTGGCACCCATGTGACCCGGCAGTCTGTTTCATTGACTGCCACGGGCCCAAGGGTAGTCGTAGCTGCAGGTGCAGCTCTGGACACCACCACCCAGGCTCAGGGTCGGCCAGCGCATGCTGCATTGGCACCTGAAGAGTCCCAGGATGATTTCCAGAAGGTCAGGAGGCACGCAGTAAGTGCACGCAAGGCTGCCCTGACCAAGACACATGTCCCTGGGGCAGTATTGTCATCTGTTGCTCCGAGCAGCCTGGTGTTGGCAAGTACATGGGCAGACGCAGCCGACACCACCCCAGCTGTGAGTCTAACATCCAGGACAGTCCCGGTCAATGATCTTGGCACAGCAGATGTTGCTGCGCAGGGTCCAGTCAAGGGCACCCAGCAGCCATTGACACAAGTCAGGGCTTCCGTCCTTGTTCCTCCTGTCACTCTCTCGGTTCAATCCACCAGCGCCACTGCCCCTACTGACCAGGGCGGCATTTGCTAGTCAGGGTCCGGATCACTGCACAAGAGGAGGAAGGTTGCACCTGCACAAGAGGCTGGAACCCCACACACGGATCCGGCCTCCGGCACGTCGAGGAAGAAGCCTTTCTGCATGCAGGAACTGGACTTCCTTGTGTGCTACGTTTTGGAACGTGACTGTGATATGCTAGTGGGCCCAAATTGTCACACTGTGACTGCCCATCGTTGGGACCACTGGAAGCGTGTTACCGAGAGTGTTAGTGCATTTGGACATGAGGTGCGCACAGTTCAGGAGTGCAAAAAGCGTTGGGATGACCTCTGACACTGTGCTAAGCTAAAGCGTGCCTCCAATTATGCCATGACTGGGGTGACTGGTGGTGGGCCACCACCTCAAGAGGAAGAACTCACTCCACACGAGTTGATCGCTGCTGAGTTCATACCGGCAGAATTGTACGAAGGAGTGGGAGAGATGCTGGATTTTGACGCCCCGTCCAGTGAGTGTTTCTTCGTGCTTTTCCAGTCCATGTGTGGTTTGCTTGTGCGATGTGTTGTGCTTGACTGCCAATACATGCTATGTGTACATGGTTCTCATGTGCGAGTCATGCAGTGCTTCACTAATGCGTGCCTGCTGTGCAGCATGCTGGACATGTAGTGCAGAAAGGGACTGTCCTCATCACCACACTTGCACCCTACTCACATGCTAGTCACCCAGCTGCCCCTCCGGTCCATGTTCCAGCTCACTGGCCCTTCTGCATGTATCCTGGGGTGTTTTTCTACTCAGCACTCGGACTATGTCATTGCATGACTGACATGCATGTGTCTTCTGCCTGCATGCTGGTACTCCACGTAGGCATACTCCCTTGCCCCTCCACCCCCCTGCACCACTATTACACCATTGCACTGGTGGGTAACATGTTGGACTACTGCAATGGCCTGTTCAACGCTCCTGTGTACATGCACACTTCCCCCTGCCAACCTGCCAGACACATACTGTGGGGTACATCCTATGGTGGGTGTCTCAATCAGACTGTGCAGATGGCAGATGCTCCGCAGGGACATGAGTGCCCATTCATGCTCCATGTGCATTACATGCATGGCCCTATGTGTCCTTTGCAGGATGATCATTGTAGTACTTGTCCAGGATGACATGCATTTAATGGCATTTCATCATCCATTCTATGCTCACTTTGGCTTAGTCCGCTATCACACACATGTTTAGGGTGTCATAGTCTGTGTGGGGCACATGCCTCCCCCTGTCTCAGGCCCCCTGACTCTGTCAAACTGGTGAAGTGCATTCTGCACAAATGGGTGTACTACATCGGGTTCATCATGTGTCCTGCTCACTGTCCCATTCTCATCGGCTGTGTTGTCAGTTGACTCAGATGATGCAATTGATGGTACTCAACACTGTCTGCCAATACACAGTTCTCTGGTCAACCTTTCACTGTCATGCAATGAGTTCCTGCATTTTCACTAAGGGAAGGGGGGGGTGCCTGTATCCATGCAACCCATTGCATGCACATCGTACGTGATGCCTGACCTTGCACTTACACTGCCTTCTTGTTTATTGTTTGACATCATAATGTACTTATTGATGTAGATAGTCGGTAAAGTGCACATGCTCTGCACTGCACCAACCCACTTCTGAGCCATGTCACACCGTTCTACATGCATATTCACTGATGCAATGTCAAAGTGACCTGGCATGTATGGTCAGATTGTCATCCCTTCACTGTCATGAAAGGCACAGGCACAGATGCATCCTGTGACACATGTACTCAGTATTGAGACACCCTAGTGGATGTTTAGCAAAGTTGATAGGTCAATCTGTGGCCTATACTAATTGGTATAGGCGGCAGATTGACTGTAGCCTGCCAATCGGGTTGTAATGACTGTGGAGCTGCCTGCACGTGTGTATGTGTACACTTTCACATACATCAACGCAAGCAGCGTTGTAGCTGCTTGCTTTGCTGTATTGGTTGCTGTTCATGTTCACAATACAGGTGTATGGTGAAACTGGTGTTTTTGAACACTTTCACATGTACATATGCAAGGCAAGCAGCTTCAATGTTGTGAAATGCAACTTTGTGGCTACTCACTTATGTGTGTGTGAAAGTGTTCATTTACACATGAGTCTCCTGCAGCTTTTTTGTTGTATGATTAAAATGTAGTTGATTAACGCTGCTGTGATTTCAGCATTGTGGCCATTATGTTCAACTGGCACAATCCTGAAGGTGTGGTGCGGTATGTGAATGCCCAGTCCCACTTAGCTAATCTGTTGGGGCCTGGCCATGATGATTTGACACACTGAATAATGTTGTAGGGCACAATCAATGCACAATGCTCAATCAGGCCCTGCGGGGTGTTCTGGAGGCTTTATGGCTGGCAGCTCGGACCGTACAAGGCGTTATGGTCCCTCATGCCTGGTTGCAGGCCCTCGCTTTGCTCGGGACATTCACTATGTCTACATGGCCATTGACGCCCGGTACGGGACAAGGTGCGGATGGATGAAGCTATATTGGTGATGATGGATTAGTGATGCATGTGTACATGCATATTACGTGTGCCATGGTGTGTTGGATTCACTTGCAGCTGTGGCCATTTTGCAGTTCATACATTCTTATGGTATGGTATCTCTTTGTTGCCATCTGTCATTTCTGCCTGTGACATGTGCCTGCCAGAGGTGATGTGTGATGGAGGTGATATACTACATTCTGTACATGTGTAGGCTTTGCTATTTATACACATCCATTTCTGCTTTTGGGATGTGTTTGCATATCAGTGCCACTGGATGCATGCCGGAATTTAATTTGTGTCTGACATGTCTGCTTCATGTGTTGGCTGTCGATGTGATGTCTATGTGTGTGTGGGTTATGTGTTTCTGACATGTGTACTCATGTTTGTTTTTTCCACATTACAGATGATGACGCAATGGAGCCAGAGGATGGTGATGTCAATCCTGACACAGGGTTGCTATCACATCGGCAACCCAGCACAAGTGGGGGTCATGGGGTGGTAGGCCACGAGAACCCACTTATGCTGCAGACCATCATGTCCAAGGCTGGCAATGGGTCTAGCTCCGATGATCACTCTGACAACAATGTCGAGTTGGATGAACGGCATGTCCATCCGTCCACAGTGAGTGATTCTGGTGTGGACAATCCTCTGTCCACGCCACCTGCACTGAGGGGCCAGACAGTGTTGGAACCTCTACCTGTAGTGGATCGGGATGCATGGTCACACTCCACACCAGTTGCTGATGTGCCTGGGGCATCACATCAACGGAGGGATGTAGTCCTGCAGCCACGGGCGGTGCCAACCCAACAAGGACCGCTGCTCCTTGGGCTCCTTGGGTGTCAAGCCCAGCAACGCGGTGGCCGTGCGTCAACGGGGTATACTGAGTGGGAGCAAGCCATGGTTGCCAATTCCAAACAACGGGGGCAGCAATTGATAAGATCGCTCAGAGCATGGAACGTGTGACCCAATCCGTGCTCCCCCCTGCTAGCCAGGTAGATCTCCAGCAACGGGCAGCACAGTCCATGGGTCGCTCGCTCAAGCTGGGCATGGCAGCCTCAAACAGGGCATGCCGGGCTGAAATATTGTCTCTGCATCAAGCACTTGCTGCTCACGCAGAGGCACAAAGGGAGGCCCTGAGGGATGACCATCGATCTCTCAGATCTACTCTGGGTGTGCTCAACATGACCCAGAGGCAGCGGACAGAGGAGAGGTTGGAGCAGCTTGAGAATACCATCTCGGCTGAGCTATGTGCTTGCCAGGAGGTGCTTCAGATGTCATGCCAGGCCATGCAGCTAGAAATCTGCATTACATGTGCTACCTTGCAAGAGGAAGCACGCGTATCACGTGAGGTGCTACATGCTGACCTATGTGTCATCGCCACACAGGACCAGGCTTACCAGTCCCGCAGACTTGCTGCTGACGAGGGGCAAGCTGAGCATCGGCGTGGTCAGGGTACTGTGCCACGTCCACCTTTTGAGTCAGAGGGTGAGCAGGATGACAAGTTATCTCCCACACAGGTCAGGCCCTCCAGGTGTTGAGCCGTTGGAGGTTTTATTTTATTTCAACATCAACTTATGTGGGTGTTTAGGTGCACCCTGTACCGCCCCCCTCCTGAGTGCCTCCCGGGTCGTATGTGGCCATTTTTTTAAATAGTTAATTTAATTAGTTAATATAGTTTAAAATTGTTTGTCTATTGTGCATTCATGTGTCGGTTTTGTGCTTTGTGGCTTTTGAAAGCATCCACTGTCGATTCCAGCTGGGCCCATTAAAGCTTGTCTCGTGTATGTGTTTGCAGCTTGGGGTCCTGACTTACATATGCCACTCCTGTTTCCACTGTCCATGGGCTTGCAACGATGGTTCGGTGTTACAACCATTTACACAAGGGCATAGAACTTTGTCATATCTGTGGCCTGTCTGCTGCTGTACCACTTGTGTTAACACCCCTAGTGGGGATTATGGAAATTTTCTCCACGGCATGTCTACAATCAATTTTGGTGAGTACATTATTGAACTGTCCAATTATTGATGTTGATTGTGATGTATGTTCATTTCTTACCTGTATACGTGCTTGATGCACTTCATGCTATAGACCGTAGCCTGCACCCTTTAGCTGTCAAACTCACTCTGACGGTGGGAGAGGGGCGGGTGGTGACAATGTCAAGTTGGTACATGTTGAGTACAGCCCCTGGGGATTGTGGCAAAGGAGGATACATTACCGATGTGACCCAAGAGGCAGAACTCACGGTCCAGTCCTCACCTGAGATGTTTGCCTATACTACTACTATGCTCCGTTCTGTTTGGCTGGCACATTGTGTCTGTCTTCCCTCTACGACTTTGATGCTGCCTGACGGCACAGTTTTCCATCGGAACTATGGCTCTTTTACTTGTTTTTCACACTCTGGTGTCTTTATTCCCTGTTCTTATTCCTGCTATTGTCCTTGTTGCAGATCTGTCCGCCCGTCTCTCAGTCAGTTATTTCCACGTACTCTTACACTGCATCGGTTTGCCTCAGTACACTTCTGTTCAAATGCATCTCTCTGTCGCTCCTCCTGTCTTTAATGTATTCCAATCATGCTTTTATGTTGAGTGTTGGCTTTTGCCAATGCTATTCAACTGTTGTTGTTCTTAACTTGCTGTCAGCTGTTTCCGGCTATCTTGCATTCTCTGTGCCTTTCCAGACTTATGCTGTCTCTGCCTTTCTTAGTTCACTCTATCAAGGATTTATTGTGTTTCAGCTCAACCATCCAGTTGTACCAGCCTCCTTGGTTATGTTCTACTCAAGTTCAAGCTCTACCTGTCAGGGTACAGAACCTGGAGTTGTTTGGGAGGAGGACAGATGTAGGTCTCAGACATGGCCCAGTAACAAGCAGCATGAAGACACACACAGAAAACTTTCCAGTGTTATTAAAGCCTTTTATGCCCTTTCTGCAGAATAAGGAGCCTCCAGACTACCTTTCCCAGCAGACACCGGGCCAAGAATTACGAAACCCTTGCCACGCTGGGTGGGGCACACGTGCGCATTTGCACGCAAGCAGAAGCACGCGGCTTGTGCTCAGATGTCTGACAGAAGCAGACGTGTTTCCAGGAGCTCCTAGCAAGGTGAACAGCATGAGGGGCCATGCCCCAGCTGACCTTCCTCCAGGTCCCTCACACATGCAAGCTAAGTAGCGTCAGTGCTGAGGAGCTTGGCCAGGCATTGGGGAAGATGCACACAGTACAGCTAAGCCGCACTGAGGAGCAAATGCCAAGAAGCTTTCCAAGTTGTCGGGGGCACACGCAAGGGGCGTCGCCCATATCCCAGAGTCGACCCTGCTCTATAGAAGCTAAGTTATTAGCGCAGTAGCATTCCTAGCCACAAACTAATACAGCACATTCCTCAGGTTGGGAAGAGATTGATATCCAATACCCAAATGTATTTGTTCAAGCAGTTACCCTTCAGATCTCTAGACGAGATCAGTCCGGAAACCTGCAAAAACAAGAACTACTGTTATTAAACACCAACTGGAATCCTGCCATGATTTCCGATTCAGAGTATTTAACATCAGTAACAATGCAAATAGACAACTGCAATGCATCGTTTAAAGACCCATTTATTCTAATATGTGGCAACTTAAATTTTGCATGCTTTGATGAAGCAAAAGATTGCGATCCAAATGCAAGGTTGCAATGTCCAACGGAATGCTCTGATCGTGGAACCAAATGGAATTACAAACTCACGATACGCAGCTGTGTTATACTGAATGGTTGCACCAGAGGCAACATTCCTGCATCTGCAATGTGGCATTGAGGGGACGTTACGAAAACCTTGGATTATATATGGGTTTCCGAAAATGTACAATTGCACATCTCAGAGCTAATAACAAAGCACTCCAATGCGAGCGACCATGACACACTAGTGCTATCCTGGGACAATCCATATAAACAAAGTCACCTTAAACACGAAACGCACTTAGACATCAATAGTGCCCAAAATCGTCTGAGAAGAAATAGCAGGCAAATTGACAAACTGACTATGGATTATAATTACATCTATATCCAGAGCTCACAAGTTGAATGTACGTCAGTATTAAAACAGTTCACTTGTTCGCATAAGTCTACACCAAGAAACTACAAACAACCTTTTAGCCCTGAATTATGGGAAGCCAAGAAAACTCTAAGAAAAGACTTAAAAATGATAAGAAAAGCTGGCGGACAAAATCAAATTTAGCAGATAGCCCAGAGACGCCTATGCTACCGCAATTAGTTGAAGTTCTTTAACATCATACGAGGACAAGAACAAGCCGAACTGATGCTGCGCCTTCTGGTTCAAAAAGACAGCCGAAATATATGGAAAGTCATCAATTCTGGTCATCTAAATCAAATGAGCACCCTAACAAATGGCGTAAATACTGTGTCTTGGGTGAAACATTTTACAGCTGTCTTTAATAACGATAATACAACTAGCTATAGTAACCCGATTCTAGAAACAGGAAATTGGGATGTTATTGAAGAGGTTGATGACATTGTGGAGGCAATTCAAAAACTAAAGTCCTCACGGGCTGCAGGCCCTGACGGGATTTCAAATCTGATGTTAAAATCGAACAAAGAAAATTGGGCGAAATTTATCAAGGTGCTATTCGACCACATTGCAAAAACCTCAACGATTCCCGACTCTTGGACCAGTGCAATCGTAGTTCCCGTGTTTAAAAAGGGCAGCCACGAGGACCCGGCAAATTATCGCCCAATACCATTGCTAGACACAATGGGGAAACTATTTGCCACTTATCTCCAAAGGAAACTAGCCCTGTGGGCCGAAGACGCTGAGCTGTAAGACGAGAGACAAACAGGATTCACAAAAGGAGTTGGCGTAGAACTTAATTTGATGCTACTAAATCTAGTCAAACTTGATGCAACAAAATGTAAAAAAAGACTGTTTTTAGCATTCATTGACCTAAAACAAGCTTTTGATAGTATCAATCGCCAACTACTCTGGCAGAAATTGCAGAGCTGGGGTTGTCCAAATGAGTTACTTGCTCCTCTGATAGCTCTACATACAAACACCAGAAATTCAAACTACAAAAGGAGTAAAACAGGGTTGCCCTCTTGCTGCTCTGCTGTTCAAACTCTTCATAGCAGATCTTCCTGTTGCTCTTGCACAATCCCGGTCATTCCTCCGAAAGTAAATAGAAACCATGTAAGCCATCCAATCTATGCCGACGACATAGTGCTACTCGATTGCACAGAAATAGGTCTTCAAAGACTGCTGCGAGCCTTGCAGAATTATCTATCGGCCAATTTTTTTTCCATAAACGCAAAAAAATCTCAAATTGTCGTAATAGGCCTCAAAACCAAATCGAAGAGCGACATTTTCAGGTGGAAGGTGTATAATGAGACACTATTGAGAACTGATGCAATTAGTTACCTGGGAGTGTCTTTCAACATCTCCATTTGAGAATGGAGCTGGACAAATGAGATCTTATCTCATATGAAAATGTTTGCGTTACAAGGTTTAAAATTGCATGCCAAATATGGAAAATTCTCGCTGCAACCATTAGTCGCCTTATATCAGCAAAAAGTGACACCAGCAGTATTCTTTGGTTGTGAAACAGGGTGGAACATTGATGCAAGCCTTTGGACACAGCTAGAAGGCCTGTTTTGGTGCAAAGTCCTTAAACTCCCAAATTATGTTTCAATGGTGGCATTAAGGCACGAGTTAGGTCTCAAATCATTACACTCTTTAATACAGTGGAAATCAATTTTACTCCTGCGGAAAATTAGACTATTTCCGTTAACAAAAGCATATCGAATTTTAAATAACAAAAGCGATGATCCTTCAGCGTGCCTATTAAATAGCTGGGAAGCGGAAACAATGGCTATTCTAGATAAGGCAGAACTGAATATGTTGTTGGTCATCAACATCCCACAACTGGCAAAAGAAAAATTTACGCAATGGAAGTGGATTGTGAATACAGAAAAACGATCCGCACTGGCCACTGCAATAGACTTAGGCCTAACGTCACAAACAGTAGGAGAATTGCCTAAATATCTCACCAAATTTCCATCGGATTATCACCGAAATCAGTTCTTGAGATTACGTCTCAATCTTTACCACATGTGCGAACGACTGATGAAAATAAAAGATCCAACAACTACAAACAACATCTGTCAATTCTGCCAGAAAGAAGTAGAATCTATCAAACATTTGCTGATCAAATGCGTAGAGATTGCTGACCAACGCTCCCTGCACCTAGAACGTTATGCATCAAAAAAGGGAAACATGTTCGAATGGTGGAGCTACATGATAACAGGAACAAACGTGCAACTAACGTGCAACGCTATCAACTTTATGGACATGATATTATCAATAGAAACATGATAGTAGTTGGAAAATCTGCATGGGGTTAAATTGTAGATGGGAACATATGTCTAGCACCTTGTTTAAATGAGTGCTAGCCGTTATAGTCCTGCCTATCTACGTGACATGTGAACATTCTTTTCTTTCTTGTCTTTGCTTCTTGGTCCTTAGTCTTGCTTATTCTTTTTTTTTCTTGTTTTATCATTGGGATTAACAGCGAACATCCTATTTATTCATTTTTCTCTTCTTTCTGCTCCTGCCTAGCCGTGTGAGAGCTAGCTCAGGACTTTGGTACAAGTTTGCACAAGGATGACAAAAAGTTTGATTTCTCTTACAAAACTGTGTCAATAAAAAAAAAAAATACAGCACATGGTGGGGCACAGAGTGACGTACAAACTCGAGTGCAGTGCATATCATTAGCATATGTAAATTGCCATGTGTGCTACCTATAGAAATCTGTGGCTGGCAGTACGCGACTTGTACTGAAGTCGTACCTCACCACACGCGTCTAGCAGCTCACACAAGGACCATTCTATCATAATTGATTCTTAACACATGGGCTTCCATTTACCGCAGGGCAACGTGCGGCTGCCTTACAGCATTAACAGTGTATGAACCATCATGGGGGCAAGCAAAATTATACGAACGAAGCAGCAGACAAGAGTGCTTCATTGGGGAGGAGTCACTAAGTTTGAGGCATGAATGGTGTTATGTGTGTGTGGGAAAAACCCACACAGAATAGTAACTCACGCTCTCTTTGCAGCATTGAACTGCTCCTTTTACCGGACCTGAAAGTGCGCAGGCAGGAAGCCAGCGCTCACCCAAGATATAAGTCTCTCTTTGTCTCGCCTTTGAGCCATTTTTTACAATGTGCATGATGTTCATGGTTTCTCTGATTGAGTATGTGTAATTGTCAATAGTTGTATTTTGTCTTTTGCCTACTTTCCCTTGCCCATCCACCTCCCCTCTCCTGACCCTCTTTCCGGTTATCCTGAATACCGATGCCTATCCAAACAATGGATCCCTAACCCTCTTTCCCCACCGGGGTGTCAGAGGCCTGTGGAAGTTTTACCTGGCAGGCGCCCAGACCGCAGAGGGGACGGTTGGTTTGTGCCACAACTACGCCTGGAGACCGGAGCTGTGATACTACCCATCAGTTCTTGCATCCTCATTGATTATTGTGTACTGAAAATGCTACCCATCATATTCAACCATTGTTCAACTGTGCTACCTTGGTAGTTCTTCTATCATTCTGCTTGGACATGTGCTTGGTCATATTGAGCAACTTCAAGTCATCTACTGAAGACTCTTCCAGGGTTTTTGGTGGCTACAGGCGTTTACACTGGTTTGGGGGTTTTGCTCTTTGGAGTTCTCTGCAATTTGGTATTTTTACCAGTCAAGATGGCCTCTCAGGGTTCTGGACCCTATTTACACGCAAGGTAGAAAAAGGAAACCAAGGGGTAGGGGGACTCTGAAGCCAGGTAGATTAGAAGGAAGAAGGAAACGGACCACAGACACAGTTCTTCTGAAGGTGATGGTGATGAGTAAATGAGGGAGGGCCTTTTGTTGTCGGACAGTACACTTGGGCTACAGTGTTTGGGTACTCTCTGACATTCTCATTGTGGGGTACTATGTACATGATGTTTTCTGCTGGTCAATGGCTGTTCCTGTGTTGGGTTTACTTTTCAGGTGTCAGGGTATTGTTATGGTATGACATACTGGGGTGTACACAAGGGAAATGTTCACATGTGATGTGTACAGGACACTGAGGTTCACTTGATTTCCCATGCATGTATTGAGTGCATGTCCTTACTGACACACACACTTACACAATTCTCCACCACACATACAACCACCTTTCCATGCCCACACGTGCACACAGATTGCCTTCTCTGGCATGCTGTGTCCCTGCAGCGCATGATCACTTACCATTTGGGGATTGTGTACATGCGTCAATAGTTCATTTTTGTTGCTTGTCCTTTTTATATGATGCTCAAGGTGTATCCCCAACACAATGGCTGCTCACTGTGCTGTGTGATGAGCAGTGTATTGCAGGAAACACACACAGCACACGGGTTAGGGATTCACAGATTTGGCTTGGCCAATGTGCATGCCAACAGGCATTCTGTCTTTTGTTGATGGTACCACGGTGGCATGCATTTGTGTATGACTTTGTATGTGTGGGAGGTTGTTTGTCAGTCATTTCATCTGATTCCATGTCAGATGTGATTGTCTCAGGCCTATTTCCATTTATCACATGTAGCTTTGTGTCTAATTGGTCATGTGTTGTGCTTTTGGTTTGCTCTTTTGCTGTTGCATGCCATGTCATGGTGTGACAGACAAGGGTGATGTGGGTTGGGAGGGTTTGGGTGACATACCAGTGATTGTCAAATGCCTGTTTTGCAGGGGGATGGTGTGATATACACCTTGCATGTGTTCCTTTTCGTCACACAGGATTGGTTATGTTTACATAGCTAGGGATGCACACAATGTAGTATTTCCGTGGAAACATTCTCAAGGTGGTAAGGTTGTGACAGTTGACTGTCTCTTTCTCACCATCAATGTTCACCCGGTATGTGCAAGGCCTGTGAGCACTCCACAGGGGTGGGAGTTTAGGTGAAAAATGTGGCCAGAAGCTGGGTCCGGGCTGCCTCGCCACATGCCCTTTCCCCTCCCATGGGTAGCGCCTGTGCCTGTGGTTGGGGATGTGTGGGCACCACCATGTCCACCAGTACGCCCTGCCTTGTTGCAACATTGTGCAGGACACATGCTGCCACAATGATCCTGCACACTACTGGGGGTGCATATAGTAGCTGCCCGCCAGAGCGGTCAAGGGAGCGGAAGCGTGACTTGAACAATCCAAATGTGCACTCCACTATGCCCCTGTTTGCAATATGGGCTGAGTTGTATCTTACCTGGGGTGGCGTGGTTGGGTTTCGTATTGGCATCATCATGTGGTTGCTCAGAGGGTAGGCACTGTCCCCTGGGGAGGTGGGGATGGTTGTCATTAGTTGGGTTTGTGTATTTGTCTGTGTGTGACATGCACGCATGTGCACAGACATTTGTACTTACCAATGAGCCATGTGTTGCCATGCTTTCAAGCTTCCAGGTCCCAGCTCAGGGCGGACATTCTGTATATGAAACTGTCATGGGTAGACCCAGGATAGTTTGCATAGACAGAGGTGATGATTCCATGGGCATCACATACAACCTGCACGTTGATAGAATGCCAGTGCTTGCGGTTTCAATAGATGTGCTCAGTGGCCGTAGGTGGACGTAGGGCCACATGGGTGCAATCTATGGCACCGGACACTTTGGGGAAGTGTGCCACCCTGTAAAACTCCTGGACCACGGCCTGCCTTTCTGCGGGTGTTCTGGACATGTATATGTGCCTGCGGACTGAGGGGCCCGCAGTCATGATTGCCAACACTTGGTGTAGGCAGCGTGACTGCGTGCCCTGTGAGACGCCCCCAACTATGGCAGTTTTCCTCTGAAATGAACCGGTGCCAAAAAATGCAGGACATTGAGCACCTTTTCCAAGGGGCTCAGTGCTTGGGAGCACAAAGTGGGTGATGTGAGGTCATCCTTCCACTCAGTGACCAGGTCTAGGATGATACGAGATGGAAACCTATACCTGCCATAGACCTGGTCATCAGGTATCCCAAAAAGGCTGGTCCTGGGCAAAAAAATGTGGGGCCTTACTATTCTCCTCCTCCTGTGGTGTCCCACGATAAGTGCTGCGAGAAATGGGACATTCATCGTAGCTGTATATACGTGTTTGTTGTTTGTGTGCACTTTTATACTGCGCAGGGATGCTTCCACCTGCCTTCTTGTGGCAGACGTGTTTACCCCTGTGCGTGTCTTTTGGTGTGCACGGGTTTACCGTATTCGATTCCATGAATACGTGTTGTTCGTGTGCGTGTCAGCGTTCCGTGTATTTCCCAGCAGTACATCCCCAGTTACATCTTCATTTTCACACGTTGTTCCTCATTCTGAGTGTTCCGCCCCCTTTTTGGTGTGTGCGCTATACGTTGTGCGCTTTTGCTGTGCGCGTCGCGCACAGCGTTCGGGATGTTGTAGTGACATGTGTGCCCGTGTGCACCACCCACGGATTTGGTGCACATCCCGGGGAAAACACATGCAGGGCCTTCCATGAATCGCACGTGTGCGTGTGCGCTTGCTTTTTCACTCTTGCGGCAGCTTGCGCCACAAATTTCAGCGCACATTTGTTCCATGAATCGGCCCCTCTAG
This sequence comes from Ambystoma mexicanum, assembly GCF_040938575.1. Taxonomy (NCBI): domain Eukaryota; kingdom Metazoa; phylum Chordata; class Amphibia; order Caudata; family Ambystomatidae; genus Ambystoma; species Ambystoma mexicanum. The sequence continues at coordinate 108,374,456 of NC_090937.1, forward strand.
TCTCACGTCATGTTCACCTTTGACCGTCCTTTAGGCGCAAGTCGCGTTGTGTGTTGCTTTGAGGAAAAAACATGTTTCTTTTAGTCTAAATTGTATGTAATCGCACCTACCGTAGCCACCATGCGTTTTGTATTTATTTTTTCAATCCAATTCAGTTTTATTTTTATTTTCAAAAAGTTTAAAAAATCAGACAATCTAATAATGGATAAGAATAAACAGTCAGTTTTTCACAGGTCTTTTGGCAAATGTATGCATCATTATTCTGCATTTCAGTAAAACAAACAATAGTAATAAACACATGAATTGAAAAATTAAATATAATAATTCATTTTCTGGCTGATACAGATAAATATGTGTGAATAATACAATTGTGATGCACACGTTCAGTTGCACTTTGAGAATAGTGCGCACTTTTTTTTGGCTCAGGTGACGAGGATTGCAAGTGCATCTTGTCACATGCTCCACAAAAAGCTTTGAGGATTTCCCATATATACTAATGGGGCAAATGTTCTCTTATAGAGCACTTATTTCCTATTGGAATGCCATTGAATTTAATCTTTCTAAATCAACATGAATATTTTGATCACATTTGATTATGTCCTAAAAAGAGTAGAAAAGTTCATCTTTGACACAACATCACCCTTGCCCCTTGGCCTGATCTGAAAAACCATGCAAGGTATAACATAAAATGTATACTAGTCCACAACTATTATTAATTTATTGCATTTGTGCCACAGGGCAAATAACGATGGCCAGGGCAAAAATGCATTGAAAGAAAGCGTTTTTAGCACTACAGATGTGTTTGCTAGAGTTCCTATGGTGCACAGATTCTGTAAAATCTTCCATTATTTTATTTATTTTAAAGCTTATCTGAGCATCGCTGGAAATGTATCCTATAGTTGATCTTCCAAAGTATCACCTATACATTGTATCCAAATTAATCAGGCTTCACTCCCAGAGGATAATTGCAGTAATGCCCCGTCCATTATTGAATTGGGGGACCTAATGAGTTTGATTCAATGTCTTCCTCAAAATGAACAAAACAGCCCATGTGGCCATGGCTAAATTTTGCAGTGATGAACAATTAGTTACATTAATATAATGTGGAAGTACAAACCTAAAGATGAAAAAGTGTGTATCCTCTCCAATATCTATCCCTCTAAAATCCAATCAGATGTTATACTCCTTGGTGAAAAAGCATGTTTTTTTTTGTTTTGGATTTATTTATTATAATAGTGTTAGGTTGGCAATTGACAGTCAATCCATTGAAACTTTAGAGTCCACATTTTAGGGCTCTATTGTATGCTAGGTGACCATTGCTCAGGTTAGTGAACAACATTAGCAGATTTAAACATATACAGGAAAACTCCAGAAGAGAAGGGTGAATTAAACTAATGAGCAAGAACCGGCGTGAGAGCTGGGTAGACAAGCTTCACTAGTTTAGCTGGAAGAGGGTGTGAAGGGGCAGCAGTAGGATGTGTACGGGTAATGAAAGTCAAGACATCGCCCTCTGAATAATTGGAGTAAAAGTAAAAAACAAAGGAAAAGATGAAGAAGCAGAATCATTCAGCAAAGAGACAGATTAGTCCAGAGAGAATGAGATGGACAGAGTAACAATATCAGTAAATGATGATCATGACAAATCAGAAACATTTTTTTTTCTTTTCTCTTTTATATCATGCATGTCCCAAGAGCTTTCTGTGGAATTATGAACCAGTCCTCCCCTTCACAATTCCAAAAGGCTTTTGAACCATTATGCTTCTAAGAAACCTTCCCACGCTTCCTCCTCAATTTCCATTTTCCTTTTCTCCAGCACAGAGTGATAGCAAGCTCTTGCCTGGCTAACCTCCCCTCTAGAGCTAACCAGAGATTTCAAGGCATTCAGGAGTGATAATTTTAGCTGGAATGCAGTGTTAATTGAACCATCCACTCCTGCTTAAGCTAGTTTTCTGGGTACATTAGACCACAAAGCCCTCCATCAGTGCCCTCATTATTCCAATAAAGCACTCTACTACCCATTCTGAGCCAGCCTTACTTCATTTCCAGGGTGCTCCTGCCAAAATGAGTAAATGCAAACCAGACTCCCGGATTCTCTCCCACTTGATTCTTCTTTTTGAGATGGCTCCAGCTTCAGCAAGACATGATCGGCCATCAAGCGGGCCTTCCCCTCCAACTAGCCCCTTAATTTCAGAGCTATGGGATTGTGGTCACTGCTGGGATCTGCCACTACTTCAAAATCAGCTATAGTTTCCCAAGGGTCCAGAGATAGGCAAAAATATTCTATTTTAGAATAACCAAATGGTTATGGAAGGTCAGGTTTCCCAGAATATCAGGTGTGATGCGACCCTTTACCGATTGCGTCCATCATTCTATTAGCCATGCACTAAGCTGCAGTCCCTTCACACACCCCCGTGAGTCCCTCATTATGTTTTTTTGACTGTTTAGAGACAAATCCTCCTGAGGGTCGAAGAGATCTCCCGCTAGTCCTGGGCCCATTCTGAGATTGAAGTCACCACCCCTTACAAACTTAGTTTGCAGGTGCCCTCCCTTCCTTAGATAATCATCCAGAAAAAACATTGAGTTTCCCCAAATGGTTCACCTCTGAATTATGCGGGTTGTTATAGAAATGTATGATGGCTACCGGGTACCCCCTAATGGGGTAATAAAAGTAGCTTCTGCAAAAATCATCTTGATCCTACAGTTCAGTGAGGCCTTAATCAAAACTGCCATTCCCAATAACATCTGCTGAATTTTTCCTGGCTGCTATCCCATACAATACATACCCATCTAGAAGAGGGATGTCCAAGGCCCAAGTTTCTTGTAAGAGAATTATTTCATGGGACATGAGAAATTTGTTTATATCCACCATTTCCAATTTCCCCCCATCTCCAGCTATATTCCACGACAGAACCCCCACCACTGTCAATACCTCCTCTAACCCTACAGAGCCTTCTCTCATCTCTGTGCAGATGGGGCCCCCTCCCCTTACCTCAGGCTCTACCAAAGGCTACTGGGGGGCAGACTGTCAATGCAACTAATTTATGGAGGAGAAAGGATCAAACCGATAAGAAGTCCTCATTCCAAGATTGGCGTCCTCGCTTCCTTTCATGGGCAAACAACCAAGGCTTATGCCCTTTCGGATCCCAGAGTTGTGTAGTATCCTAAGTGTGCTATACATAATACATGAGTTGCTCACACCTCGAGAGCACTGCACATGAGACTGGAGCGAACAAGGAGGAGTTCCATTATAGAATTCGGACAGTGACAGTTGGAGGAGAGCAGGAGAGGAGAGAAGCCGCAGTTCATGTCCCCTTATGGTTATTTATATATCTTCATAAAACAGTATTAATTATATATTAATAAACATATATTTATCAGCCCCTTTAAGTGTCACTTTACTTCAATGGTGACAAGGATGCTGAAACACAGTGTGGCCGTTGAGATGGATCTCCGGCCACGGAGGAGGTAGGAACGGTGATTGTAATCAGAGTTTTATTCCACCGCCGACACGCTACGTTTTGATACGGCACCTGGAAGGCATCGGCAAGAACATCTCTACATGTTTTATTTACATCCGTTTCCTACCCTCCCGAAACGTTTTACGGCCATACCGCATCCAATGAACATCACAGTACCAGGAAGTGCAGTAATGTCCAATGAAATGCGTTGAACGCCGCTTTAATATTGAAGGAAAGGGTGTGTAACGTTTCGGTGGGCAGGTCTTACCGCCGATAAGAAATCGATGCTGCAGTGATAATAAGCAGATTCAAATACATATTACCTGAACTGTTTAAGCACTGAATCAACTCAGAATATACAGGAAAAATAAATGGACACTCCCATACGCGTTGTACCGTAACAAGACTGTGGTTTGTTATGCGATGTCCAATCCTAATACAAGTCGCACAGGCGCAGTAGAATACACATGTTACTTGTGATACACACTGTACCATAACAATATTGCTGTTTGTTATGCGGCATCTAATCAAAATACAGGCTGTGCACCGCAGTGGTATATATATTACGTTTTATTGTGCACATGTAATTCGAATCATTTTTTTATTCGTGCAGCCTACATTGGAGTAAAATAACAACAACATTATATCGCCTATATTTGTTGTGACTCTGCCTGTACCAAAGAATGAGGAAATATAGGAGAACTGTACTTGTCAAAGAAGTGGTTACTATATATATATAAATATATAAATATAGTTGAAGACATCTTTATTTTGATTTATTTAAGTGTGATTACTTTTTCCACACCAGACATACCCAAACTGAATCTCATCAGTATCTAAGAGTATCTAAAGAAGAACCTGAGTTGATTTTCAAATCCTTATTGGTAAAGGAAGGACATTATGGCATTTCAAGGGGTCCAACCTCCTCAGATGTTTCTACCCAAAATAGGTGAACCAATTCTTCCATGGAAGCGTTGGCTTAAGGCATTTGAACATTACACCCATGTAGTTTGTGGTGCAACATACAGTATTGAGAGAAAGAAGTCTTTGTTGATGCATTGTTTGGGTCCAGCCGGTCAAGAGAAATTTGAAGATCTTCCAGATTTGACAGATGAAGAATTAGGGGACATGAATGAATACGAAATAGCTGTAGCCAAACTTAATGAACATTACGACAAGAAAATGAGCACTATATTTGAAAGGTACAGATTTGGCAAAATAATTCAAGAACAAAATGAGTCTGTAGAACAATATGTTACGGCTTTGAGGAAATTAGCTCGTAATTGCAAATTTAATATGCAACTAGTGGAGCGGATAAGAGACCAATTTATGCTTGAGTGCAAGAGTGGAAAAGAGTAAGGGAGAGGCTATGGTCAGAAGATGATCCCTCACTTGATATAGTATTAAGACTGGCCAAAGAAGTTGAGCATACTGAATCGTGTGTTTTGACCTTAGAGAACAGGATAAAAGAGGTGTTGCTAAAACCCTCCGTTTATATGGTGCAGCCTGAATTGGAAGAGAAGATTGGCATGATAAGAGGTGCCAGGAAGAATAATGTATCTCCCAATCGCAATAAGGTAATGTCAAACCTCAACAACTCAAGTCGGAGAGGTGCAGGAAATTCGGAAGTGTACAAGAACCGTGCAATGATGAAAATACCTGACAAGGTTGATTTCAGGAAGACGGACAGACTTGAATCAAATAGATGGTCAACGGCGGGAGGAGATCATAAAAATAAGGGAGAAGCATCTCAAAGTGGAAGGGGAAGATCCAGACTAAGAGGTTGCTATAGGTGCGGCAGTCCTTCTCACTGGGCGAATAATAAAGAATGTCCAGCGCTCAAAATCATTTGCAGAAGATGTGGAGGAAAAGGACCTCTAGCAAAGTGCTGTAGATAAAACCAGTATGATGATCATAGCTACAACTGGATTGGTGATGATGATGATGAAGAAAGTGAATGTGTGTTCATGGTTTCCGACGATGATACACAAGTTGAAAGTCCCAGGACGAAAGTGTTAATAAATGGAACTCCCACAATAATGATGGTGCATTCAGGCACCAAATATACTTTGATTCCAGAAGAGACGTGGAAGATGTGTGGACCGGAATACCTACGTGAAGTAGACGTAAAGCCCAAAGCATATGGAGGAGCTAGAATAGATCTCATAGGCTGGTTTATGGCACAGCTGGAATTGAAGGATAGACAGGCATATGGTCGCATTTATGTTTCAAAGAGGGGTGAGACAGCATTACTTAGTTGGACCCATCAGAAACTACTTAAAGTGCGATTAGACCCAAATGCCGAAGATACAGTTTTTCAAATTGAAGGAAGTAACATTGAGAATATCCAAAAGGTTGAGAATGAAATATTCAAGGATGATGTTATAGGTTGCCTGAAAGGATTTTCACATTGCATTGGATTAAAATCGGGTTCTAAACCCGTAGCTCAGAAACTCAGAAGTGTACCATTAGCTCTCCGTACAGAAATTAAAGAAGAACTACTCAAATTGGAGAAACAAGGCATTATAGAGAGAATTGACGCCGCAGAGTGTGTGTCACCGATGGTTATTGTGAGAAAGCTGACAGGAAAGGTGAGGTTATGTGTTGATATGAGGGAATTAAACAAGTGTGTGGTTCCGGATAGGCACCCATTACCCAATATACAGGAACTGATATCAACTTTGGGACCAGTGGAAGTATTCTCCACCTTAGACCTCACTGCTGCCTATCACCATGCCAGACTACATGATGACTCCAAACATCTTACTGCTTTTATAACACCGGAGGGTGTCTATCAATTTCAGAGGATGCCTTTTGGCCTTATATCAGCTGCATCGGCATTCCAGAGAGTTATGCAGAGAATTTTAGGAGATCTGGATGGAGTTGTTTTCTTCCAGGATGATGTATTAGTCTATGCCAATGATCAGAAGGAACATGATGTAAGACTCAATGGAGTACTACAGAAATTATACCAGGCAGGCATGGTATTGAGTAGTGTCAAGTCAAAAATAAACAGAAAAGAAATTGAATACTTAGGGCATATAATATCAGGAGAGGGCATCAAACCAAAGAAGACTTAGCGGAATCCATTACATCTATGATGGTACCAACTAACAAGGAACAGCTCAGAACATTTCTGGAGATGGCTGAGTACTATGCAAAATTCTTATAGAACTATTCAGACCACACGGTAGAATTGAGAAAAATATTGAAAATAAACAAGAAATGTGTGTGCAATAAAGCAAGCAATAAGGAATTCTGTTTTATTAAAGAAGCCCTTTCTAGAGCTCCAGCTTTACAAAGTTTTGTGATAGGAAGGAGAACTGTAATCACAACTGATGCAAGTGAAGTGGGGTTAGGTGCATCTTTGATGCAATACCATGACGGAAAGGAATTGGTTATCGCTTTTGCTTCCAGACTTTTTAAAGGAGCAGAAAAGAACTATGCCACTATTGAAAAAGAAGCCCTGGCAATAAAATGGGCCACAGAGAAGTTTCGGAATTTTGTATGGGGAGTACAGTTCAAGATACATACAGATCACAAGCCATTAGTTCAAATATTTAATACCAAAGGTCTTGACAAAGTATCTAACAGAATCAGGAAATGGGTGTCCAGACTTCAAGAATTTGACTTCAAATTTATACACATTCCAGGATCAAAAAATGTCACGGCGGATTGTTTATCTCACCTAACTGGCCAAGAGGAGGATTATGATGCTTCAGAAGAACAGGAACTTGTGTGTGAAGTTTCAGATCAAGCTATTTCTGAAAAAGACTGGAAAGATGAAATGACGAAAGATGAAACGTTGATGAAGTGGCAAGAAATATTGAGGAAGGAAGATGGAGGAAAAACAAAGTCCTATGTTCTGAAGTCAAAGCATTAAGGGATGTAAGAGAAGAACTGTATTTGCAGAGTGGGTATCTCATGAAGGGTGATAAGATGATACCTCCTACCAATCTGAGAGAGAAGATAATGCATCTGGGCCACAAAGGTCACCAGGGTATAGTAAAGACAAAAAGAAGAATCAGAAATACATATTGGTGGCCCGGTTGTGATTGTCAAATAGAAGACCGGATAAGAAAGTGTATCCTTTGCTCAAGTAGCGATAAAGTATGCAAGGGTGCTAGTTATCCGATGGTGGTGAGAGAGGTTCTGGAGAGTCCGTGGAGTTAAATTGCTATGGATGTGATTGGTCCTATATGGAGTGATGGTTACTCAATGTTTGGGTTGGTAATCATTGACATGTTAACCAAATGGGTTGAAATCTCATTTTTACCACAGATCACTACACGGAAAGTTATTGAGTTCCTAGAAGAAGTATGTGAAAGAGAAGGTTATCCTCAAGAGATTCTCACGGACAATGGTTCCCAGTTTAAATCTAAAGAGCTAGAGAGATATTTGAGTGAAAGGTCTATTACTCACAAATGTTGTGCCATTTACCACCCTCAGGCCAACTGTGTTGCAGAACGATATAACAGAATAATCAAGGATGCCATAAAGTTGGCCTGGGCGAATGGTAAAGATTGGAAAAGGGCTGTTAAGGAGACATTATTGGCTCAAAGATTTACACCTCACAGCACAACGGGGGTTTCTCCTTTTGAGTTGAGTAGATCTAGAAAAACGAATACCAAACTTTATCCAGGTTGGATGAATGCTGTAGCAGGTAATGAAGTCAATTTGGATGGAGTGAAGGAGAGTATATTACAGAGTCAGTTAAATAATAAGAGATTGCATGACAGGAAGTATTTTGGGAAAGTACCAGGTCCATATACTGGTTGTCTGGTAAGGATTAAACTTCCAGTGTCATTGAGGAACGATGGATGTCATTGGTCCACGCCTATTAGAGTGGTATAGGTATTCTCGCATGCTGTGAAAATGAAAGATGGTAGAGTATGGAATAATGAAAGAGTGATGGTATTAAGGGATGAAGAGATGGATAGTGAGATTGATGGAAGGTTTGAGAAGGGCGAGGAGAAAACAGGAGAGTATGATGGGAGAGGTACATGTGGTGAAAGTGAGTGGAGTGAGTATAGGAGAAATTGTTTGAGACGTGGTGCTTCCTTGGTGAACTACTCAGATATTCTTCGGGATGGTGCTTAGAAGAAGTCCAAAGCTGGAAGAAGCTACGACGACCGAGATATCTTTCAGACTATGTGGATCAATAGACTTGATGTAGTTCCGTATGGAAGGGGAATGTGTAGTATCCTAAGTGTGCTGTATATAATACATGAGTTGCTCACACCTCGAGAGCACTGCACGTGAGACTGGAGCGAACAAGGAGGAGTTCCATTATGGAATTCAGACAGTGACAATTGGAGTAGAGCAGGAGAGTAGAGAAGCAGGCAGTTCATGTCACCTTATGATTATTTATATATCTTCATAAAACAGTATTAATTATATATTAATAAACATATATTTATCAGCCACTTTAAGTGTCACATTACTTCAAGTTGCCATGTGGGTAATGATTTGGATTAGTAACCCTCCAAAACGGGCCACCTACCCTCTCTTCCCTCTTACTTGGCATCATCCCTTGGCCATTTTCTTGTGTGATACCCTTCCCAGGAGGTGAATAAAAAAGTCCAGCGAGACCAGCTTACTATCAAATCTTAGGCCATTTGGCTTTCAACCTCTGAATAGGTTTGAGTTTACTAGATGACTAACAATTTGGGGGTCTGAGAAGGATACCACAATGCAGTACCCTTGCACCGATTTGCGATTTAGGCCTACCCAACCTACTTTTCTAGCCATCAAAACAAGGCTAGGATCAATGCTTGGGCCCATGAAATTGGTATTGATCCAATGTGTAACCTAGTTCATCAATGAGCTAGTGGATTCATATCCATCCTTTGGTAGTGCTGTTACACAAATCATTACCCTTACCAATGGACTTGCTGTTGGAGGTAGGTTTAGAACTTCATGTATTCCCTACACCCCTCAAGCACCCTCCCGACCCCCTATTCCCAGAGAAGATTTCCGTTACTTATTCTCACAGTGGTCTTATTATTAGCTTCTGTCCCAGTGTTTGGATTCATTACATTGCAATATGGGGCAACTTCGGCTTCACTCTCAATTCCACACTCCCCTCCTCCCTCACCCACTCACTGCTCTTCAAACTCTGCACCGCTATTGTCACCACAACCTCCTTGCCCAAGCCACTGGCCTCCACTTTCTTCTTTAGATCCCTGACAGAAACATTCAAGATGGCAAGAGTATCCATAACCCCACTTTTAAAGGTTTGGAGAAACTCTAAGATTGTCTGAATTTTTACTTCCCACTTCTCCATACAGATTACCTCCCGACCTTTATCCTGAGGGGCACATTTCCGGGTATCTCGAAGCTTATATAATGGCTTTAGCTTCCCATCCAGTAGGGCTACCAACCAAGTCTTATTATCCTCTGCCCAAGTAAACGCATTTGATTCCCCAGATACCACTACAGCCACTCGCTCACCTCCGACATTCCCCGTAGGCACTACCTCAAAAGTCCCCTGCTTACCAACCTCACCCACCCCTTCCCCATCCACTTTCCCCCCTGGCTCCATCAATGTCCTCTCTTACATCAATTTCCAGTACTACATCAAATGGAGCAATCAGAGGGCTTCCCTATAGCAGAGGTTCCAAGCCTTTTCCTGTTCCTTCCCTCTTCTCGATTCCCAGACCAATTGTTTCCTCCTGGGCATACATTTCCAGATTTAGGGCAGCCCCGACACCACCCTCAGTCAATTCCCAATACCCGTGGCAGCTTCCCAAATAGCCTTCTCTGTGACCTGTAAATGGTCTTCAATTTTCCCTGCCATATCTTTTAGATATCGGTCCAGGGAAAGTTGCGAGGCTGGTGGTTTAGCCTTTAAAGCTGGCTTGAATTGTCTCAACTGCTTCTGTTTTCTGGCACTAATGGCAAACTTCCCAGGTCCACCCTTATCCCTTGCCTTTCTTTTAATCTCATTGGCCAATTATTATTATTTTTTTTTAAATATAGAAATGCTGCAATCATGCAATAAGGTAAACTTAAATGTAAAACAAGCATCATGAATCAAATTACATATTGCATAATGCCCAATCACTGTACACCTTGCCAAAATAGTAAAAGAAGATTTTTTTTTTCGACAACCTATAAATGTCCAAAATGTTATTATCCGGGCAAAATCTTAACAGTAATGGGTCAAATAAAATCTAAAAAGAGATGGATAAGTACGAATATAAAAAGATTGCAATTAAAAGGTTAGAAAAAACAGAAACTCATGGCACTACTAAGCAGCGTGTGCTACTCCTAGATACAGCTCCAATGACCCTCGTGTTCCAATATCCGATGTAAAAAGCTCATGTTTCTAAAGAAAAAAAAGTCAGCTAACATCGGCTGAGGTCAAATCAGTGCTGAAGCGGGGTCAGGAGATTTGGGAAGGCCCGATGGCTCAAGGAGCAGCACTGCTCTGTTTTGTCAACAGTAGACTCATGTCCTCTCTGGCCCTGCTTCCTCCTGCTTCGTCCTCGTTCTCTCCCTTCTCTCCACTTCTTTCATATTCACTCCTCTTCCATCTCTTCCCACTCATTCTCTTTTCCCCTCTCTCTCCTCTCTCTCTCTCTTTCCATCTCTCTCCCTCTTTCTCTCTATTTCTATTTATGTTTATCTCTCTTTCAGTCGCTATTTCTCTCTCCCTTTATCTTTCTCTCTCTCACTCTTTCTCCCTCACTCTTTATTTCTCTCTCACTTCCTTTCTCACGTGTTCTCCTTCTCTAAGCCCCCTTCACTCACCTCTCCCACTATCTCCCACTTGTTATTTTCCTCCTCGCTCCCCACACTATCTCTCTCCCTGCTCCCCAGGTGCCCATTCTTTCTTCGCTCTCCCTTCTGCCGAGTTGCTCATGCCCTCTCTCCTCCTTCCCAGCAGCCTCCCCACTCGAAATGTTCACTCTCCAACCCCTACCTTCCTCCCTCGGGGTCCCTTCTCCCACCCCCTGCCAACAAGGGTACTCCTTAGCCTCCTGGATCCCAGGCAAATGGGTATACCTACCTAATAAGCCTGCCATCAATGCCCCGCCTTGTCAGCCCATTGGTGACAATCTTCCATGTCATGTGTGTCTAACATACTCTGCTGGCAATAGGTCTACTTATCTGCCTGTAATAAATCTGTTCTACAAAGACTTTGCTGCATTCAATGGTATTCCCACTATTCAGTGTAGCCTGCCTTTCATTGCCAGAGGGGGGACCCAGTCTGTCTGCCTACACAAGGCACCCTCACTGGGTCTTTTAATTCCCTGTCCAAAACTGTGGCTCTGCCTAAGGTCTCCCACACGTCATACTCCATGTTGGCCCCATTTTGGCCTTCTTCCCACATCCACAAGATCAGCGTGTCAAAATTAAGTCCTACTGCTATTTGGGATTTCATAATGACTGGACGGATGGATTTTTCTTTCTCACCACCTTGGAGCTTGACTGAGACAGCCTGCTTTATGCAGTTTTCCAGTGCCACCTCAGCATGCAAACCAACAGTCAGATGAACATTTTGCAAGTTGCCTGTTGTATTCAGAAAGTGCTTGTCATGGGAAAGTGGCAGTCTGGTATGGTCAAATAGTACAGCAGAAGTTTAATCTCTGTATGTCCCTTTGCGTGATAAATAAGTGTATGTAGGGTTTTACCTTAAATAACTTGGTTAAGCATGACTTTGTTTTCACACTGCCCCATGGGATGCCCTTGTGCTTGTTTGCATCCTGCAAACCACACTTGTTTTAGCGGCTTCTCACAAACCTTGATTATGTTTGCAGTAGAACCGTGAACTGTGATCTCATTTACTATGTCCTCCAGTTCTCTTAAAAACTCACCAATAACTCTAGAAAGCTACAAGTTCATTAACTTACAGGAAAAATGCACACACTTCTCTGCAGAGTGTTTGACTCGAAGGATCTTCATGCTTCCTCCATATTACTAGGAATCTTTCTCTTTGATTTCCTGGACTCTAGTTTATTTTTTTATTTTTTTTATTGTATTTATTTATTTATTTATTTATTTAATGATTTATATTCCACATCATGCACACAAGATATTTTAGAGTGCTAAGGCAGAGTTGCTGGTGGGTTTGCGGAAAAGCTTCAGTTTCTCACACAAAGCCAACATGTGACTCAATGCTGCTCCAACAGTACTCATTCTATCTCGGCCATTCCCACTGGCGTTAAAAGCAAATGAGACAGGATGATGAGTGGTGATTTTTGTATTTAGGACGCTTCATATTTTTAAGTAAGAACAGACATGAAAGGTTACCAACACTCATCTACTCCAGGGGAAACATGGCTAATCAGCATATTTTAATTTGCTCTGTGCCTTTTCAATGCAATCTTTCAAGCCAGCATGACATTCCAATAGCATTTTCATTATATATAAATTGCCATTTAATATTCATTGAAACATTCATTATCTTCCCCTCCAATGAGTACAGCTCATCAAAGGCTTGTTGTAAGTTGTAAACACTCAAACGATTTCCCAGTTCATGAAGTCTCTTGGGCTTTCAAAAGATTCTTATTTGGATAAACGTATTTTGCCGATTCCTACTTAAGTTGGTTTGGGAAAACTTTGAACCACGCGAATTTCAGATGGTTCAAAGTTCATCGCATTACTGAAGTTTATTGGTATTTCAGCCAAAATCTAAAAAGAGAAGACCCATTGAAGGAGTGAATGCTGCCATCCCCACACACCCCCAGATACCTGACTAGATCATGTTTTCTAGCTTCCTAGGATCTAAAAGAAATATGCCTGTATATCATAGGGCGGCTATAGCTGTCCTATGGTTAAGGTGAATCGGACTCCCGGAGGAACCCCTAAAACTTCTATCATTAATTACTTTTGATTGGAACAACAGATTTGACCGAAATTCCTAAAGTGATTAAAAACCTGCGGGCCCCCCAGACTGCAAAGTTCCGTAAAGATAAGATAAAAAATAATAAAGCTATTAAGCGTAAACATTTTTTTTACAAAAGTGTGGCAAACTTACCATTCATTTTCCCATAGACAAGTCATTTTTGCCAAAGCGCACAGCTCAAACCCTGGACATATTTGCACCAGGCCTGTAACAATTTAGGCATGAAACGTTTTACCCAAACCAGAGGTTTTTAGAAATGAAACAACCGTCATCTTGTTTTTTTCTCACTAAGAGCGAGGACATGGGAAAACGAAATGCAGTAAAAAAGATATTTGCAGGTTAAAAAAAACATGCAAATTCCAACAGGCTAGATGTGTGGGGTGGCTAGAGGAACATTTGGAATTTGGAGGGGGTCCAGGGACCAAATTCACATCACAAAGCTTTCTGTAGCCTCAGATATAGCCGCAAATAGCCGACATCTGAGAGAAAACTGCATCACAGAAACAGGGACTGTTCGGGGGGCAAGGGAAAGGGCAGGGGAGGTGAGGAGACCATCTGAGGAGTGGGGGGAATTTGCAGAGATGAGGGAGGGCACTCCGTGAGGGCCTGCAGAGAAGGAAAGGATATGTATTTCCACCATTTTGTCGATATTTATAGCTATATCCAAAGCTACGATGAAATACAGATATCCACGGGTCAGAGTTATTCGGAGCCCATGGCTTTATATTTTGTGGTGTCAGTGTTTTATTTCTTTTTTAAAGTTACTTTTTATATGTATAGTGTCGTTGGGGCTGAAAAAAACAGTGACCTTGTAGGTATTTGAGAGTCTTTTTTATTTTGACCGTGTGTTTTTAGACTTTTGTATATTTGAGACTTTGGAGAAAAAGATAAGAAAATAGTTTGACAAAATGAATATTTAAATGAGCAATCATACTCTAGTTTTAGATGCCCCATACAATGGGCCTCATCACGAGTTTGGGCGGTAAACCATCGGTATTACCGCCGGGTTACCGCCCACGCTAATAGCGTTACTGCCAACCGGTCCAGGACTTTTAGCTATTAGAGCTAGATCAAGGGTTGGGCGGTAACTGTAATTCGCATTCCCTATTGGGTCCATTGTGCGGACCCTTAAATGAGGCATAAATAGCGTTGTAGCATTTTAGCAAATCTGGAGTATTGTTTTGGTGTTTGAAGGGAAACTGCATTTTCTTCATCAGTTAAGTGTACTCCGTCATGTCTATAGAAATTGGTCATGTAGAACTTGGTCATGTAGAACTTGATGTTGTTGTTTGTAATCCATAATTTGTTGTGGTCTCTCATGAATGCTGAAACTGCTTTATTAACATTTCTCTGGAATTTCTCAATTTTACCAATAAATCTGGTGGTCCATCTCAATTTTTGCCTCTGAGTCAGATTGGAAAAGATAAAGATGGTGTGAGAAAATAGTTGCATTTGTTTTACCATGTCTTGTTTCATCATTAAAGTAAGGGACACACCTTGTACATTCCCAAAATCATGGCCTCCACAGTGAATTAGTATGACGTCTGGCTGCCCTATACTTCTCAGACTTAACAATTTTGGAAATACGTGCAACCAACGCATTCCCTGCAATCCAAACCAATTTTGTGTAAAATATCTCAAACCTAGGTCCATGTTAATATTTTGTTTCTCACAAAAAGCCAGCAACCAAAACAGCCAACTGTTTTCAATTAGACACACAGTTTCAAATCAGCCATGATATCTGCAGTCGATCTCTGTTTCCAGGAAAATTATTCCTAGTTTGAAGGTTCTTATAGTTTGTATGATCAGAGTGTGTTTGATGTGTGTGTTTTGAAGTTTTTGATTGGTTTGTAAAACTGTTGTGCTTATCACCGGCTATGCAGCAGCCACTCTGTGCCCAGCGTTGTTACCCTCATCTAAATGTTGCACCATTTTGCAGCCATGATTGTATTATAGCAAATGGGACATTGTGTATTTGTAGCCGTGTCTATTAAGAAGCACATGTGTAGGCCCGTCTATACTATTCAGTGCTGTATTAGTTGTTTGCTGAAACCGTGGGTATATTTAAAGCTGCATCTATAAACATATATTTCTGTGAAATAATCATATTTTTATTTGGAGGATACAGTACAGAATTGTATTTGGTTGTGTTACTTTATGTACTTAGCTGTTCACTTATTTGATTGAAGGGCAATTTAGTATAGCTGCAGCCATGAAAGAGTCTGGCTGGGTAAAATAGATTTCTGTGAGTTTCATTGTATGTCATTGGTTGTTGTTACTGTTCGGTTTGTGTAGCTCTTTGTGATTGGTTTTAGTGAAAATCATCCATCAGCAATCATCATCCATTTGATGATTTTTATTGGTATATAGTCCTCTTTTTTATATTCATTTTGAAAAGTATTAAAGCCACCATTTCCTGCAGTTGTATCCTTTTGGTCCAGAACTCTCACTGTATACATGGCATGAGTGTGGCTGATGTAAAAGTGTTAATAACTATTTACATGTTTGAAGGTTTATTTGCAGTGTTATGTGTGTTCATTATAGTCACGCTTAGAAACACTTGTGTACAGGCACGTTATAAATGCCACATCATATCATATCACATCATATTAATTACTACTACCAGATGGTGTTTATTATCATTGTTTTCATCTGTTGTGATTGTGTGGCAAGTATTTGTTAATGTATTTTTTTGTAACTTTCAATCAATGAAATTTATTTGTGGTATTTTATTTTTGTGTTCATGTTAGTGAGGTTGAAGATTTATTTGATTGTATGTGTTGTAATTTTAATGCAGTTTCAGCTATGCAGTACTGTTAGCTGTTTGAAGTTTTCTGTGAGGTAGTACAATTGATGATGTTTTGTAAGTTGATTTTAGTGATTTTTTACTTGTGTATTGTGTTTTAGCTGTAACATTCTCATCATCGCAGTGGATTAGTACCAGATGTTGGACAGTTAACTTCTGTGAAAGGTCAACATATATGCAAAGCATACTGGTACTGCTGAGATGGGAGCAACACATTTGTAGACAGTTTATGAATAGCTTCTTTTTTAAGCTCTGTAGCATTTCTGATGATTCTTGAAATGGAGTGATGCTGGTGTTTCAAGTCTCTGGTTTTTGGTGGCAAAACCTTTAGGGGGTAATTCATAGAATTCAGCGCACAAGTGGCGCACGCGGCTGGCGCACAGTGTGCGCGTGCGAATCCCTGCGCCAGCCGCGTGCGCCAAAACCCATTTCCGCGCACAGCGTATTCATGGATTCCAGCCACCAAAACCAGCCGTGGCGCACAGTGGCGCAGCGACCTTGCAGCAGCGCCAGTAACGCCCCCAAGAACGCCTTCCGCGCAGGGAAAAGCCATCAAAATCCCCAATCCAGCGCAAAGGTCTGCGCTAACCCTGTACCAGCACGACAAGCGGGCAACGTGTATTTCAGGGGTTCGCGTGAAGTTTCTCACGCGATCGGGCCTGGGGGAGCGGGCTACGTGTATTTCAGGGGTTCGCGTGAAGTTTCTCGCGCGATCGGGCCTAGGGGAGCGTGCTACGTGTATTTCAGGGGTGCGCGGGAAGTTCCACACGCGAATAGCCTGGGCGCGTGTATTTCAGGGGTGCGCGGAAAGTTCCACACGCGAATAGCCTGGGCGCGTGTATTTCAGGGGTGCGCAGGAAGTTTTACACGCGATTTCAGCAGGGTACGTGTATTTCAGGGGTGCGCGGGAAGTTCCACACGCGAATAGCCTGGGCGCGTGTATTTCAGGGGTGCGCGGGAAGTTCCACACGCGAATAGGCTGGGTGCGTGTATTTCAGGGGTGCGCGGGAAGTTCCACACGCAAATAGGCTGGGCGCGTGTATTTCAGGGGTGCGCGGGAAGTTCCACACGCGAATAGCCTGGGCGCGTGTATTTCAGGGGTGCGCGGGAAGTTTTACACGCGATTTCAGCAGGGTACGTGTATTTCAGGGGTGCGCGGGAAGTTCCACACGCGAATAGCCTGGGCGCGTGTATTTCAGGGGTGCGCGGGAAGTTTTACACGCGAATAGCCTGGGCGCGTGTATTTCAGGGGTGCGCGGGAAGTTTTACACGCGAATAGCCTGGGCGTGTGTATTTCAGGGGTGCGCGGGAAGTTTTACATGTGATTTCAGCAGGGTACGTGCATTTCAGGGGTGCGCGGGAAGTTTTACACGCGAATAGCCTGGGCGCGTGTATTTCAGGGGTGCGCGGGAAGTTTTACACGCGAATAGCCTGGGCGCGTGTATTTCAGGGGTGAGCGGGAAATTCCACACGCGAATAGCCTGGGCGCGTGTATTTCAGGGGTGCGCGGGAAGTTTTACACGCGATTTCAGCAGGGTACGTGCATTTCAGGGGTGCGCGGGAAGTTCCACACGCGAATAGCCTGGGCGCGTGTATTTCAGGGGTGCGCGGGAAGTTTTACACGCGAATAGCCTGGGCGCGTGTATTTCAGGGGTGCGCGGGAAGTTTTACACGCGATTTCAGCAGGGTACGTGCATTTCAGGGGTGCCAAGGAGTCCTACATGTGATTTGACAGTGTGGGTCCTCACAGGTGTTCCCTGTACACCCTCCACGGCCCCTGCAGGCAGCCCACACCACAGGGGACTACCCTGCATCCCTGGTCATGTCCCGCAGGCAGCCCACCCAACATGGGCATGCCCCCCAGCAAAGGCACATGTCTCCTTGAACTAATGAACACCAACTCATGTCCCCCACCACCCCCACCCCCCAGCACTGTTGGGCACCTGCCAGCAGGCCCCCACCCATGTCCAACTCATATCCCCCACCACCCCCACCCCCCAGCACTGTGGGGCACCTGCCAGCAGGCCCCCACCCATGTCCAATTCATGTCCCCCACCACCCCCACCCCCCAGCACTGTGGGGCACCTGCCAGCAGGCCCCCACCCATGTCCAACTCATGTCCCCCACCACCCCCACCCCCCAGCACTGTGGGGCACCTGCCAGCAGGCCCCCACCCATGTCCAACTCATGTCCCCCACCACCCCCACCCCCCAGCACTGTGGGGCACCTGCCAGCAGGCCCCCACCCATGTCCAACTCATGTCCCCCACCACCCCCACCCCCCAGCACTGTGGGGCACCTGCCAGCAGGCCCCCACCCATGTCCAACACATGTCCCCCACCACCCCCACCCCCCAGCATTGCGGGGCACCCTCCACCAGGCCCTCGCCCATGTCCCATCCATGCCCCCCTGCACCTGGGTCCCAACAATCCCCAATCATGTCCGTAATGGCCATCCTCCCCTGCCAAAAGGCCCAACCAACTATCACATCCACCCACATATCAAAGGCAATTACATGTTACACACCCAATGTAAATAATGCAAAAGAACACATGTCTGTCACACACAATGGCTGCAAGTGAATGTTAAAACACCCAACATGACATGCATGAAAGTAATGAGATGATACGACACATTGAAGGATGAAAATAAAAATGTATTGAAAATCAACTAGAATGGAATTGAAATTAGAAAAACCACAAAGCAAAACAACAAAAAGAAGATGAATGTCCATGAAAAAAATCCAAAAAATCAAAAAATCCATAGAAGAACTATTTACAAGACAATCCCGGGTCCATGAGCCCAACCAAATGAAACCTAACTATGTCAACTAACTAAAAACTGAACTATATACAAAAAAGTGGCGCATTGTCCAATCGCAACCAAATAAAAAAAAAAAAAATTAAAGGAAACCTACCACTAACTATATAACTATATACAATGGCAGCGGGCAAGTCCTGCGGCTCACTCTGTGATGTTGCCGGCCAGGGCATCATCGAACTCCATGTCGATGTCCTGGAGGCGGGACTCTGTCCTGGCCCCGAGGTCTCGCAGGGATAACCCCATGTTCACCTCAAATTCCCTGCGAGCTTCCTCGAGGCACTCAGCCCGCCTCAATGCCCGACGCATGGAGAACTCCGCCCTGACCATGGTGAGCCGCTCCTCTTCCGCCTGCTGCCACTCCGCACCTATCCGCTGGACCAACTGCTCCCACACGGAAGACACTACCATCCCAGGGTTCTCCTGCCCTCCGGCCGATGCCTGCCCCTCTGATCTTGATGGCCCCGAGCCATGATGCCTCCCACGTCGAGCCTGCTGCTGCCTCCGACGCCATTGCCTCTGCCAGCACGACGGCATCCAGGATGATGGAAACCACCGACGCCATCGTGCACGTGCCCTGCCCGATGATGCCGTCACATCCTCCATCTGCTGGGGTCCAGTTGCTGTGTTGTCCACCCCTGCTGGACCTCTGACTCCCGACTGTGGCAGGGATGGGATCCCCACCGAGCTGGCTGCATTGGTCAGGGCAGGTCCACAGGGGGCCCTGGTGGCATCTGGGCCTGAAGACGGCAAGGAGAACGACTGGCGTATAGTCTCCACAGAGAAGGAGAGGGCCGCCAGATTGGCCGACACATGCAGGAAACCCCCGAACATGGCCGATCCCAATTGGGCCACGTCGGCACGGTGCTCTTCGTGATGACGTGCGTGCTCCTCCAGGGAAGCACGCACGGCATCACGAATCACAGCCGTGCGCATCGCGACCCCAATCAGGACCTTCTCTACACGGCCAGGGGGTCCCCTCGTCCGCAGGTGGAGGGGAGTCAGATGACATGGACATCCCCTCTACCTGCGGACGGGCCTGGGACGGGGCATCCCTGCTGGTGCAAGGTGGTGCACCCACAGTTTCAGGGACAGCGACATGCACAGGCCCCTCCACGGTGACCTGTGCTGCCTCCTGCCCCTGGACTGCACCACTTGCACCAGCAGGGATGCCCCCACCAGGCCCCATGTGCGCCTCAGTGGCGGCCTCCTCCTCCTCTGTGGAAACCACCAACCTGGATGGCTCCTCGCCGTCTACCGCCGTAGCAGGCCCCTGTGGGGGCTCACCTACCCCTTCCGCTGCAGCCGTGGGGGCATCCCCGCCGCCTTGCTCCACAGCGCCGTCTCCGCCCTCTCCTTCACTAGCCGCTGCGTAGAGGGAGACATAGAACACAAGCATCAGGGTACTGTACAATGGTCCCCTAGACAGGAAGCAATAGCAGATGAGTGCCACTGTCAAAGTACACTTCCATCATGTCACACCACAACACATGTGTCAGTCCATGCAAAACACACACAGTGACATCATGGTGCGTGCCATGGACATTTCAATGCATGTCCAATGGACTCTCGAATCATACAATGTAATGGGACTCACATGCATCATGGGTCATGCCTATCACATGCACACACTTCACCTCAGTCACATCCACCTGGCCCCGTACACCCCAATCACAGTGCATACAAGGATGACTAGGCTGCATCAGTGAATCTGTACATTGTCACAGACATGTGTCATGCATCCATGGCACTCACAAGACACAAACACGCAGGTCAGGCACACAGACATGGATACCACATATGTATCTGGCATCAGCACCCATCCCTCGCCCCCACCCATGTCCAGGAACAGAGACTGCCATGCTCTCATGTGTGCAATCTGCACAGGGCTCCCCATGTCGCATTCAAACACATGCAACAACCGTGCGGTTCACACATTACAGGTCGCACATGCATTCCCATGATGTCCCTGCAGGCAAGTATCAGACAACCAGCACACTGCAACATGCCCTGTCTCACACAGCAATGCTTGGCCACTTACCGCTCAACTCCAGACGGGTCTCCCTCTCAAGGACCTGGGCGTGGAGCGCTGGGTGTGCGCGTTCCAGGACCCTCAACTGGATGGAACTCATGCGGCCCCGGCCCCCTTCCACGAGGCGCCGGGCCTTCATGAGGGTCCTGGACCTCAAGTCCTCCCAGCGCTTCTTGACCTTCTGGATGGTGCGGGTTGCCACCCCCTCCGCGTTGATGGCAACCACACAGTCGGCCCAGATCCTATCCCGTCCTTCCCTGTTGGCGCGGGACGATCCGAAGAGGGCATCATACTGCCCCAGGACTTGCTCCACCAGGACACCAACTTCGGTGGCAGTGAAGCTGGTGCCCCTCTGCCCCTCTGGCCGGGGGTTGCCACTGGGGTCAGATGTGGATGTGCCCGACATGGCAACCCCAGGGGCAGGAGTGGGTGGGCAACTGGTCCTGGGGCTGGGCTGTGGAGCGATGTTATTCGAGTCGGGAGTCTTCTGTACCAGCAGGGGTGGACACAGCAACTGGACCCCTGCAGATGGCTGATGTGCAGGCACCAAATGGCAGGGCACGGTGGCAGCAGGCAGGCAGGCAGGCAGCAGCAGATGGCACGTGGGAGGCTGCTCGGGGCACTGGGGTGCAGTGATTCGGCCTTCTGGGCAGGAGCGTGGTCTTCCGTGTGTTTTCGCGTGGCCAGCTTGATACGGAGTGATTTGGTACGTGAAAAATCTGCACGTCAGCGTGTAATTCGAGGAAAGGCCCTTAGCGCGTAAGCGCGTCAGCACGCGTACGCGATTTCATTGGACCAAAGGCCCTTACAGCGTAAGCGCGTCTGTGACGTTTTGCGCACGGGCATTGCTCTGGCAGGGCTTGGAGATCCCGCGTGCCTTTATGTTCTTTACGTGCTTTTCGTGCGGTGCGTGTGTTTTCTATCCGTTGGGGTTCACACGCAATTACTTCACAGCGGGTGTTGGCTACGTGTTCTACTACACGCAAGGCAGACGGTGAGTGGTACCCCGCTCCCCCAGGCCCGATACACGTAGCCCGCTCCCCCAGGCCCGATCGCGTGAGAAAGTTCACGCGAACCCCTGAAATACACGTAGCCCGCTCCCCCAGGCCCGATCGCGTGAGGAACTTCACGCGAACCCCTGAAATACACGTAGCCCGCTCCCCCAGGCCCGATCGCGTGAGGAACTTCACGCGAACCCCTGAAATACACGTAGCCCGCTCCCCCAGGCCCGATCGCGTGAGGAACTTCACGCGAACCCCTGAAATACACGTAGCCCGCTCCCCCAGGCCCGATCGCGTGAGGAACTTCACGCGAACCCCTGAAATACACGTACCCCGCTCCCCCAGGCCCGATCGCGTGAGAAACTTCACGCGAACCCCTGAAATACACGTACCCAGCTCCCCCAGGCCCGATCGCATGAGGAACTTCACGCGAACCCCTGAAATACACGTACCCCGCTCCCCCAGGCCCGATCGCGTGAGAAACTTCACGCGAACCCCTGAAATACACATAGCCCGCTCCCCCAGCCCCGATCGCGTGAGAAACTTCACGCGAACCCCTGAAATACACGTACCCAGCTCCCCCAGGCCCGATCGCGTGAGAAACTTCACGCGAACCCCTGAAATACACGTAGCCCGCTCCCCCAGGCCCGATCGCGTGAGAAAGTTCATGCGAACCCCTGAAATACACGTAGCCCGCTCCCCCAGGCCCGATCGCGTGAGGAACTTCACGAGAACCCCTGAAATACACGTACCCCGCTCCCCCAGGCCCGATCGCGTGAGGAACTTCACGCGAACCCCTGAAATACACGTACCCAGCTCCCCCAGGCCCGATCGCGTGAGAAACTTCACGCGAACCCCTGAAATACACGTAGCCCGCTCCCCCAGGCCAGATCGCGTGTGTGACTTCCCGCAAACCCCCGGAATACACGTATCCCGCTCATTCGCGTGTGTAACTTCCCGCGCAACCCCGAAATACACGTGCCCCGCTCGCACAATTGCTGTATGTTGCCACTTTTGTAATGCGCAGGGACGCTACCGCCTGCCTTTGTGTGGCGGACGTGTATCGGCTTGTGCGTGTCTTTCGCTGTGCGTGGCTTTGCCCTATTCGATTCCATGAATACGTGTGGTTCGGGTGCGTGTGGGCGTTCCGTCTGCTTCCCTGCAGTACATCCCCAGTTACGCCCTTGTTTTCGCGAGTTGTTCCCCATTCCGCGCGTTACGCCCCGTGTTCCGCCCACTTTCTGGTGTATGCGCCGAGGTTGTGCGCTTTCACTGTGCGCATCGCGCACGTCTTTTGGGATGTTGCAGTGACGTGTGCGCCATGCACGGGTTTGACGCACATCCCGTGGTAAACACGCGCAGGGGCTTCCATGAATCGCACGCGTGCGCGTGCGCCTGTTTTTTTCCGCTTGCGCCTGCTTGCGCGAAGATTTTCGGCGCACGTTTTTTCCATGAATCGGCCCCTTAATGTGTGGAGTTTGATTCTGCACAAACACTGCTCACACCTAGCTTTTTATTGTTTTTGTTCAATCCAAGTTGGACTTTTGTTCCCAATGACCCAATGATTGGTATATGGAAAGAGAACAATAGTGTTGAATGTACAATTGTTGTATCTTATATAGCGCATGTGATGCACTGCATGCAAGATAAGAGGGTAAAAAAATGTGTGTATTAAATTGCGTTTTTTGAAAATGGGTGTATTTTCTAACTAATGATGTTTTCTTTTTTCAGATAGAATAATATATTTATATGTTTTAAACATAGATGAATACCGACAGCTACAGTGTAGCACAATAGGCTGTTGAATATTGGAGGCACAGGTAATCTCAGCAAAGACTGGGGAGGGTCATAGCCACGGTTTAGTTTGACCATATCCACAGCTATAGGCCCAAAGTGCAAATTAGTGCACTGTTTGTACCCAAAAGTGTCCCTTGTAAGACTGATCTACTATGTATTATATTTCTAAGACTGATCTATTATGTATTATATGTCTCAGACTGAACTATTATGTATATATTAATAAAAGGCAGTAACCAAATCAGCCAACTGTCTCAGATCAGCCACACAGTTTTCAAACCAGCCATGATATCTGCAGTCTTTCTCTGTTTCCAGGAAATTGATTCCTAGTTAGAATTTCTAGTAGTGTGTATTAGCACAGTATGTAGGATATGTATGTTTTTGAGTTTGTAAGTGGTTGATGGTACTGTTGTAATTATCCACGGCTATCTAGCAGCCAATCAGTAGGTGGTGTTGCTACCCATGGATATATATGGTACCCTGTGAAGCTGTGGCTATATTGGGGGAAATGGCACGTTGTGTGTTTGTGGACGTGTAGTAGCCTCGGCTATCTGACATTTTGGGTGGAGTAGCATTATAGATTCATTGAGTGTTTGGTTGGATTGGGAGAGACCAAGGGAGTGGAGGAGGCCCATGGGGGGTGGGGGTACTTGTATATGTGCTAGGGACACTTGTTTGGAGTTTGGGGAAGTGGAAATACATGTGTTTAGGTTGTAGTTTTTGTGAATAGCAGCGGCTATCAGCAAACCCTCATGTATGGGTTTTTCTATAACAGTGTGTATAAAAAGCATGTGCATAGGTTTGTCAATGCTTTTCATCTTTTTATTGGTTGTGTCTGTAGGCACGGTTAAATCTACAGTCGCGTACATAAACATACTTTTCCTGTGCAATAATCATATTGTTATGTGGATTATATAGCACAGAAGTGTATCTGTGTGTTATTTTGTGTGATTAGGTGTTGTCTTGTTTCCTTTGAAGTTTTGAAGGTTGGCTTAGTTGGGTTTTTAGTTTGTGGAAAATGTCCATGTAGCCATGGCTTCAATTAAGCTTTGTAGCCAGTTTGAATATCCTCAGCAACTAGTGATGCTGGGCACAGTTTTGTATATTTTCTGGTGTTTCTATTTGGCTGGTGTTAATGTTGTAAATGTGTACTTCTTTGTGATAAGTTGCAGTGCATATGTATGTTTCAGCCATGTTATTAGTGTACTTTGAATATAGTGCTCGTTTCCTGTTTTTGTTTATGGAAAGTATGAAACTCACCACTGTGTCAACTTTTGTCATTTTGACTGCAAATCTGACACTGTGCAGTTCATGTAACCTGTTATAAAATATGATTGGCCTTAAGCAGTCCTCGTCATTGTTTTGTTGAAAGTTTCATTTGATTTTATGTTGATAATGGAGCTCTTGTTTCTTTTTTTTTTACGGTGTTTGTTAACAATGAAGTGGTCCTGCTGTATATGTAGAAAATGGGTGGGAATAATTGTTGGGAGTATTTTATTTGGAAAGAAAATTTATTTCAGTGAGATGCATGATATAGAATCCTTAAGTATACTTCCTGCACTCAAAATAAAAGAATGATCACAGAGCATTAGACATCTGATTTTATCTACAATGCCTTCATAATCACTAATGGGGTGTGTTAAAGTTCTTTATGGGATGATATTAACATGTGTTTGCTTTAAAAAAAAAATGCTGATGTGGGGTGATTTGAAAAAATGTGTGCTTTGAACAAAGATTTGGTTTGCTGAAGTGTGTTACTCTGTGGTTATCTATAAGAGAAAATGCATTGTCTTCATTTGTGTATTGTTTTGTGAAACCTAGTGTTTAATTTCAGGCAAAACATGTGTGATTGGTTTTATTTTTAAATATATATTCATAAAGAATATAGGAATGGTATTAGTTGTGCAACCTGCTATTATGTAAAATAGAAATTAAATGGATTTTCTTGTGCAAATTGCCATAATAAATGCAGGTGCAGTATATGCTTAGCAAACCAATCTTGGTACACAAATTAGAGGCTGTAACATTTTGGGATAGTTTATTAGATGTTTCCATGTGCAACAGTTTAAAATAGGAACAACACTGATTTTGTTATAATGTTGTTGTTACTCTGCTGCTACTTCATGCAGAAATAGTGGCAGCTGTGAATGCCAGTTTACGAGGCACACTGGTTCTTCCATGGAGTGAAGGTGAATATTTAGCATGCGCATAGTTACAGGTCCAACCAATGTAAGGGCTTTGATAAAGACTTGGGACCTTGTCTGATGCAGGAATGCCCCTTTGGATCTGGGTGTGTTGCTATTAGGACTTTGGCTCATTATACTGAAGTAGTAATAGTGTCTTTAATTTGTTGGAGAACAGCAGCAGTAGTGATGGTTTTTTACAGTAGTTTCCTGTGTGCAGATTATAGGTCATGCTTTGAAAGGGAGGCCCAGGATGTTCAGTGCACATAGTGCAAGAAAACAGTAAGATGTGGCCCGTTTAATGTTTTGTCACAAATATTGGGAACATGAATCATGATAAATCATGTGGTTTGAGTCTCTTGGGATGTGCGTATTGGAAATTGTATGTGCACCCCTAAATAAAATGTTTGTGGCTGATGTGTTATGTGCATGGAAATTGGCACCACATCCAGTTGGTGATTCCACCAGTGAGACGCCACCAACAGTTAACAAACCATTGACTTTCGCAGCAGTGTCAACTCCACATGTTCCAGTTTTATAGTCTGACAATGTTGTTATGGGAGTTAGCTGTGATCTATGCTACCAATGGGTAGTTGTGGCAGGTGGTGTAAGTAAGGATTGGGACAAGTTAATAGCTCAATAATGATTTTACTCAGGCTGCAGCCTTTGTTGGCTTATATGTGGTCTTATACATTCAGTGTAGTTGTGAGTAGTTGTTGTGCAGAATCAACTTCCACCCATTAAAGGTGCTGCCAGCAACAGCCAGAGTCTTCAAACACCTGCAGCACTGTTGCGCTCTGTTAGAAAAGGCATTATAAATGCTGGAGAGGTTCAGAGAGGAGACTTCATTTTTTGTGGCATTGAGCCTCATTGCACGTTTGGCGGTAGCCTTGCTGGTAAAACCGGCAGGCTGCCGCTAAACTTGTGAATTTTTCCAGGCCATGGCAATGGGGAAATACAGGGCCATTACAAGTCTTGTGTACCCTGTATTTCCCCATTGCCAGGGGCCAGAAACTTTTACTCCCCAGAGGGCTCAATGGGAATGGGGAGGCCGATAGCACCTGCACCATTCAGAATGGTGAGGTGCTACCGGCAGTGTCTGCTCGTGAGTGCCGTTAGGCCCACCAGATCCAAACTGGCGGGCGGGCACCGGCAAGCAGAACTCATAGTTTGCCAGTCCGGTCACAACGGTACCAACAAGCTTACCAGTACCGTTGTTACCGGACCGGCAAACTTGTAATGAGGCTCATTGTCTTTTTAGAGTTGTCATTTTTGTTATTTTGCGCCATTGTCTTTTGAAGAGTTGAAATTTTTGTTTGTTTTTATGTTTTGCTCACCAGTTGGACATTTGCACATGTCTAACATTGTGCAAGGAAAGAGTAACACATTCTCCTTCTAATGTTCCATCAGAAATCCATCAGAAATCTTGGGTACATCAATCATGACAAATCATTTGATGCAAGTTGCCTGGGATGAAGTGGATGATGCATATTGGAAATTGCATGAGATGGTCTGGACCATACTGGTTGCAGCCTTTTTTGGCTTCTATGTGGTCTGATATCTTCACTGTAACTGTGAGCATTGGTTGTGCAGAATCAACCCCCATCCATTAAAGTTGTTGCTAGCAACAGCCAGAGTTTTCAAACACTGATAGCACTGCAACACTCTATTTGAAGAGTTATTAGAAATGCCAGAGACAGTCAAAGAGGAGGTTTTTCATGAAGTTTTCACAGACGTTTCCAAACACCTGGAGCATTGGAACACCCTATTTGAAATGTTGTTAGAAATGCTGGAGAGGTTCAGAGAGGTGGCTTCATTTTTGTGATATTGCCTTTTCAGAGTTGTCATTTTTGATATTTTATATTTTCATCACCAGTTGGACATTTGACTATGTGTAACATTGTGCAAGCAATCACTAAGATGTGGCCTCTAATGTTCCATCACAAAGCTAGGGAACATCAATTATGATAAATCACCTGGTGTGAGTCTCCTGGGATGATATTTGAAGAGTTATTAGAAATTCTACAGAGGTTCACGGAGGAGGGTTAATTTTTTGTGGCATTGTCTTTTTAGAGTTGTCATTTTTGTTATTTTATGTTTTGCTCCCCAGTTGGACTTTTTTAACATGTCTAAAATTGTGCAAGAAAACACTAAGATGTGGGTGGCCCTTCTAATGGTGTGTCATAAACCTTGGGAACATCAATCATGATAAATCATCTGGTGTGAGTCGCCTGGGATGATGTGTATTGGAAATTGAATGCAATGGTCTGTCCTATACTGGGCTGCAGATTTTATTTGGCTTATATATGGTCTTATATTTTTATTGTATCTGTGACCAGTGATTGTGCAGAATCATACTCCACCCATTGAAGGTGCTGCCATCAAGAGCCAGCTTCTTCAAACACCTGCTTCCCCGGAACACACTTTTTGAAGAGTCATTAGAAATGCTAGAGAGGTTCAGAGAAGCAGCTTCATTTTTTGTGGCATTGCAATTTTATATTTTTGTGACCAGCTCAACATTTGAATATGTCTAACATTGAGCAAGAAAACACTAAGATGTGGCCCTTCCAATGTTCTGTCAGAAAGCTTGGGCACATCATTTATGATAAATCATCTGGTGTGAGTCTACTAGGATGATGTGGATGATGCATATTAGAAATTGCATGAGATGGTCTGGCCCATACTGGCTGCAGGTTTTTTGGGGGGGCTTATTTGTGGTCTTACATCTTCATTGTAGCTGTGAGTAGTGGTTGTGCATAATCAACTGCCATCCATTAAAGGAGCTGCTAGCAACAGCCAGAGTCTTCAAACACTGATAGCACTGGAACACTCTATTTGAACAGTTATTAGAAATGCCACAGAGAGTCAAAGAGGAGGTTTTTCATGAAGTGTCTACAGATGTGCTGCTCCTATCTCCAGCAGTACCACTTGGATGAAAGAGAAGCCTTTCCAGGATCTTTTCTTTCTGATGCAATGCATCTGATGGAAGTATTCATCCACTTCATCCCGGGTTACTTATAGTGTCTTTCTTCTGTTGAAGACGCTCCGGCATTTCTCGACTGAAAAAAGAGAAAAACTATGTTTCTGCAATGGAGTGGGATATGAAGCTTGGGAACATCAATTATGATGAACCCTTTGGTGTGATTTTCCTGAATGATGCCAATGATGCATATTGGAAATTGCATGAGATGGTCTGGACCATACTGGGCTGCATCATTTTTTGGCTTCTATGTGGGCTTATACCTTCACCATTGCTGTGAGCGGTGGTTGGGCAGAATCAGCCTCAATCCATTAAAGGTGCTGCTAGCAACAGCCAGAGTTTTCAAACATCTGCAGCATTGGAACACACTTTTTGAAAATGTATTAGAAATGCTAGAGAGGTTCAGAGAGTTTGCTTCAGGTTTTGTGGCATTGTCTTTTTGGAGCTGTAATTTTTTACATTTTATATTTTCATCACCAGTTGGTCATTTGAATATGTCTAACATTGTGCAAGACAACACTAAGACAAGGCCCTTCTAATGTTCTGCCATAAAGCTTGGGAACACCAATCATGATAAATCATCTGTTGTGAGTCCCCTGGGATGATGTGGATGATGTTTATTGGTAATTGCATGAGAAGGTCTGGACCATACTGGGCTGCAGCCTTTTCTGGCTTATATGTCGTCTTATGTCTTCACTGTAGCTGCGAGTGGTGTTTTTTTATAATCAACCTCCACCCATTAAAGGTGCTGCTAGCAACAGCCAGAGTCTTCAAACACTAGTAGCACTGGAACATTCTATTTGAAGAGTTACTAGAAATGCTTGAGGCGTTCAGAGAGGAGGCTTTCCATGAAGAGTCCACGGATGTGCTGCTCTAATCTCCAGCAATACCACTTGGATGAGCAAGTGGCATTCCAAGGATATTTTTCTTCTGATGCAATGCATCTGCCGGAAGTCTTCATCTACTTCATCCTGGGTTACTAATAGTGTCTTTATTCGGATGAAGACACTCTGGCATTTCACAACTGAAAAAATAAGTGATTTGAAGAATCATTAGAAATGCTAAAGAGGTTCAGAGAAGAGGCTTCATTTATTGTGGCATTGTATTTCTAGAGTGGTGATTTTTTTTATTTTATGTTTTGGTCACCAGTTGGACATTTGAACATGTCTAACATTGTGCAAGGAAACAGTGAGATGTTCCACTTCTAATTTTCCATCAGCAAGCTTGGGAACATCGATTCTCATAAATCATTTGGTGCGAGTTTCCTGGGATGATGTCGATGATGCGTATTGGAAATTGCATGCAATGGTCTGGACCATGCTGGGCTTCAGCCTTTTTTGGCTTACATTTGTGATGTCATTGTAGGGATGTTGTTTTAATGTATGGACTCACGCTTGCCTCTCTGCCCTACCTTGCGCCTGTGTTTACTTTCCACTTGGAGAGGGCGCGAGGCAGGACAGAGAGACAGTTGGAGGAGTCACAGTTTGACAGGTTCTCCATGCGGGCCTGCTGGAAATAAAGCTTATGCTTTAACTTCACCCACCTGTGTCAGCCTCATCTCTTCAATGGCGACGAGGTTAAACGCAGGCCCGCGGGATACAAAAGCACCAAGGGATCCAGTTCGCGGAGCTTAGTTTAAGCTCTGTGGCCGTGTCACGCCCCCGCCTGCCCCTGCGAAGGATCGCGGGGAGGTCTCCCTCTGCTGTTGTGCCGGAGTGTTTACGGGGAGTGTTGCTGCCGAGAGCCTGCACACTGCCTCCCCCTCTGAAGGATTGCGCAGAGTTACTGCTGGCTCAGTTTTTTTTCTTTTTTTTCATTTCACGAAGAAGACGTCGCTGTGACTGGCCTGCCCCCCTTGTACTGAAGAGTGCTACACAGAGGTGAGGAGAAAAGGGAGGGGGGGTTAGAGTCCTAAGAGGCCAAGAAAAAAAAGGAAGTATATCAGCCCACACTGAAGCAAAAGGAGCTTGGTTTGAAGAAGGACTATAAAGGCTTGTGTAACTTTACTGTTACAATCTGGTCACAGTTTCTTTCTGTTGTTCACCAAACAATTAGAGGGTGCCTCTGAATTTTGGACATGTATATAAATTGGAAGTCTAGTACACAGAAGTTCGACAAGGATCATATATCTTAGCAAGAGAAACATTTTAAAGTTTGGTGAACTGCTTTGCTTAGTTATTCAAGCTTGATTCCGGGCACAAGTGTGCATCATGGCAGCAGCAAGTATGGCAGCACATCCACCATTTCTACCAAGGGCTGGCACACCCATTATCAGATGGGACAGGTGGAAGAAACTTTTTGATACTTATCTCATTGCTATAGGTGGAGATAGGTTTTCATCTGCAAGAAAAGAAGCCATCCTTTTGCACAATTTGGGTGCGGATGGATGCAACGTGTATGATGGGTTACCTGAACCACCACAAGATTGTCAGGGAGAGGCTGACTACTATAGCATAGCTGAGAAGAAACTGGCGATCCATTTTTAACCCAAGAAAAACATTACATTTGAGAGACATACATTCTTCAGAAGGGTGCAAGAACCCCAAGAACCAGTTGAGAATTTCATAGCTGCATTAAGAACACTCAGTCATTCATGTGACTTTGGTCCTCTTACTGACTCATTGATGAGGGATCAATTGGTACGTTGCACAAATAGTGCAAAAATACAGGAAAGGTTGTTGTCAAGAGATCTTCCACTGGAGGCGGCAGTGGAAATGGCACGAAGTATGGAACAAACGAGCAAGTATATGATAAATATGGAAGCGGAGAAGTCAGGAAGTGAAGTTGTTGCAATAAAAAATTATAGCTCGAGAAGAACAAATGCCTCCAAGGAGATCAAGTGTTTCAAGTGTGGCAGCAACCATCACGTAGCCTCGAGTGTGTTCTGTCTGGCAAGGAATATAAACTGTTTAAAGTGCAAGAAAAGAGGACATTTCACTAGAGTTGATAAAGAATCAGGGAAAGTCAACAGTGTTGATGTAGGTCTTCCTGAACAGGAAGAAAGCCATGCAATTCCATTCCAGGGCAAACATGTATTGGAGGTTGCCGAACCGTATCCCAAAGGGAAAGGACCAACTGATGTCTTCTCGATCCAAGGCAGAGTTGTGACAATGAAAGTCGATAGCTGCTCACCATGGACTCTTATATCTAAGAAGATGTATGAAGGATGTTTACAGGGCAATGTAGAACATCTGAATGAACACATGATTGAACCATATGCTTTCAGAAATGTGAAAATCAAGGTTCTTGGAAAATTCCAGGCGTCTATAAAATACAAAGGTCGCAGTTGTGAGGCAGATGTATATGTCACACAAGAGGGGTCTTCCCTATTAGGGTGGGCAGAACAGAGAAGACTGGGTATAAGAATCCAGGCTAGTGCCTAATGTCTGGTGTCAGTGGCAGAGTTGAAAGACAAATGGGAAAAAGAGTACCCCAGGGTGTTTTCAGAGGATTTAGGGGTACTGAAAGATTTTGAACATGGTATTGTTCTTAGAAAAGTTGCGGTACCCAAAGTGCATAAGGTAAGACCCATACCACATAATCTGTATGAAAAGGTAAAACAAGAAATATAAAAATGGTTACAAGGAGACATTATTGAAAGAGTAGAGGGTTCTGAATGGCTTTCACCAGTGGTTGTAGCAGCTAAGTGAAATGGTGACATCAGACTATGTGTGGATTTAAGGGACTTGAACATAAACATTCTGGTTGAAAGGCACCCCCTTCCCAACATCGGAGAGAAACTGACAATGCTTGAGGGGGCCAGTGTGTTTTCAGTGATAGATTTGTCCCAGGCGTATCATCAGGTGCCTTTGCTAGAAGAAAGTCAAATGTTGACGGCATGTGTGACTCCGCTAGGAACATTTAAATGTTGCAGAATGCTGTTTGGATTAGCGTCAAGCATTTGAGAAGATTAAGGAGGCAATAATTAATGTGCCATCAATTGGAAGATTTAACCCATATGACAAATGTGTATTGGTTGTGGTTGCCAGCGGCACAGGGTTGCGAGCAACTCTAGTACAGTATAACAAAGATAATGAGAAAAAAGTAATTGCGTTTGCCTCACACTCGCTTAGAGGAGCTGAAGCCAACTATTCTGTTATTGAAAGAGAAACACTTGCTATGTTCTGGGCTATCCACCACTTTAAGTATTTCTTGTGGGGTAGAACATTTGTGGTAAGATCTGACCACAAACCCATGGTTCAGTTGTTTGAGGGTGCCAGGTGGGCGAGGGAATCGCCTAGGATCAACAGATGGGGGTTAGGATTGCAATTGTACAACTTCGAAGTGAGTTTCTTACCTGGAAAGAAGAACATAGTGGCAGATTATTTGTCTAGACTACCGGTGGAAGAAGAAAGAGTGTTTGGAAAAGAAATGAAGGAAGAGATGTTGGATGAAGCTGTTGTAGCTGAGGTGGAGCATGCAGTAACACATGAAGTGTGATTACAAGAAGGGCAGAAAGATGAAAATATGAAAATGTTGAAGACATGGACCATGGAGGGGTGGCTAGAAAAGAAAGACTTAGATAAAAACTTCCAGATATGGTGGGAAGTTAAAGA
Organism: Ambystoma mexicanum; assembly: GCF_040938575.1. Lineage (NCBI taxonomy): Eukaryota > Metazoa > Chordata > Amphibia > Caudata > Ambystomatidae > Ambystoma > Ambystoma mexicanum. The sequence continues at coordinate 108,407,941 of NC_090937.1, forward strand.
TGAATTGTATTGGTTGAATGATAAGTTGTGGAGAGGAAAAGTTTGTGAACAACCGGAAGGAATTAGAAAAATGTTGATAGACTTGGCTCATCAGGGTCATCCGGGTGAAGGAGCCATGAAGAGGAAGTTGAGACAGAGCTATTGGTGGTCGGGTTTAGACAAAATGGCAAAAATGAAAGTCAAAAATTGTGTGACGTGCCAGTCTAGTGACAAGAGTAAGGTAGTTTGTGAAACCCCAATGATTCCAAATACCTTTCCGAGTCAGCCTTGGGTAATATTGGCTGTTGATATCATGGGCCCCATTGCAGGGTTGGGAGAAAGTGGTAAATACTTGTTGGTATTAGTAGATTTCCATTTAAAATGGATAGAATGGGAATCAGTGAGAGAAGTGACTGCAATTGAGTTGAATACATTCTTGGAAGGAGTTTTTATGAGAGAAGGTGTTCCATCTGAGCTAGTAACTGACAATGGAGTGCAGTTTGTCTCAGCGAGAATGAAAACATTTTGTCAAGTTATGGTATAAAGCACACAAAAACAGCACTATATCATCCCAGAGCAAATGGGCTGGTAAAGAGAGTGAATATATATCTCAAAGGAGGAATCCAGATGGCATTGAACAAGGGGCAACCATGGAAGGAAGTTTTGAAACATGTGACGTGGAGTTATGTAACAACTCCATACTCTATTACTGGTGTTGCTCTGTTTGCGTCCCTTAAAGGGCGAGAACCGGGATCCAAGTTGTGTCCCGGTTGTCTTGGTTTAGCAAAGTCAGTTGTGGTGGATAGGGAAGAGATAATGAAGTTGATAAAAGAAGGACAAGTGAGGAACAAAGAACATTTTGATGTCAGGAAGAAAATGAAAGCACGTCAGTGGAGTGTAGGTGAGGAAGTATATATAAAGAATCCTAGGTTTGTGGAAAAGTGCACTGAGAGCAAATTCCTTGGACCTAAGAGGATTTCTGCCATTAGGGATGGTATTGTTGTTGTAGAGAGAGGTAAGGTGTGGTCGAAAGGAAGGCTGGCGAAAGCTAATGAGGTACATCAACCTGATGATGATGATGGAAATTGTCAGAATAGAGTGAATGATCAATCCAGGGAAGGAAATGGCGATACTCAGGTGGTGACTCGTGTTGAAACGAATGGAGAGAGTAGTGTGGGTAATCAGAGTGAGAGTGTTACTTCAAAAGGAAGAATGATTAAGAAACCAGGCTGGCTGAGAGAATATGTTAACTGAAATATACACAAATTGTTGAATTCTTGAATTTTATTATTACTCGTTAGAGATTTAAAGTGGAAATCTGAAGACTTCACAAACATTTTTTTTTGTCAAAAAGTGAAAATGTAATCTTCACAAATGTTTCTTTGTTGTTAAATTAAAGGGGGGAGATATGTAGGGATGTGTTTACTTTCCTCTTGGAGCAGGCACAAGCCAGGACAGAGAGACGGTTGGAGGAGTCACAGTTTGACAGGTTCTCCATGCGGGCCTGCTGGAAATAAAGCTTACGCTTTAACTTCACCCACCGGTGTCAGCCTCATCTCTTCAGTCATCTTTCATATACTGGGTGTTTGTCTTAGAAATGCACGGTGGTGGCATTTTTATGGATGCTTAGCTTACCATAACTGTCAAATTGCTGGGGGTTTGTGGTTTAACTTGTAACCGTAACATCCCTTTAACTATGTTTTTTTTCAATGCATTTCATAGCTTTTTATTAGTGCAAATTAACCATAACATCCTTTCAACCAAGTTTTTTAAGGACCATAATCCATGGACATTCATGACTATCCATGGTCTGCACAGTCCCCTTTCCAGGACATCCATCATTATAGCACCCAAATTGTACATGCACACCATCACACAGGACAGCCCTTCTACGCTTTTTACTTTTATGTTTGTAATACTCCCTCATTGCTTGCTTGCGAACTGTCACACATCCATCCACCAATCACTTCAAAAAACTGTACATATAACCCTATCAACATATTAAACTTCCACACATCAACTGCCACTTCACAATGTTCAACGCATCTTTTCCATCTGCATTTCCCTTACTTATTCAAAACAATTGTACACAGTGCTGCTATAAATGCACATATGCATTCTGTAGTAACAGAAGTGCATGAATGAAAGGGGGAGTAAGGATGGGCAAGTGATGATGGAGACTCAGGATGGAAATGCCAAGGGATGCCAAGGTGGAAGGACACAGCCTATCTGCTGGGGTGGGGGAGGACCGAGGGTGGAGTGCACAGCAACGAGGCAGTAGACCCACAAGGGCAGTGCTGAAGGAGGGAGGCACTGGTGTCCACTACATATACTGCCTGGAACCTGTGATGTTTAAGAAGGGCCAGCCCACCTGTCTCAGTGGCAGTTCTATGGGTTAGTAGAGAAGGGATACAATGAAAGATAAAATCAAAGTTTTCAGAGGTTTCTGAAACTTAAGGAATTCCAGATCAACTCTGAGAGGGGCACGGGATTGATCCAAAGAAAGGCACCAGCTGAATACAGACCCCTGCCTCCCCCTCTCTGTTTGGAGAAGTGTTTGATAAACCGAGAACTGCAGTTACAGGAGTGTAGGGCTCTAGCAGAGGAGCATTTAGGGAGAGAAAGTTGGAGATAGCACAGTCACAAGTCCCAGACAGCCTTGTTGATGATACAGAGGATCTTGATGTTCATCCTTGCAGTCACCAGGAGCCACTGCAGAGATTTTAGAGCTGCAGAGATATGATCCTTGGGCCTAAGGCCAAGGATCAGTCTTCCAGCCCTATTCTGGATTAGCTGCAGGGTGCATAGAGAACAAAAGGGCAGGTTCATAAAAAAAACTGTTGCAGTAGTCCAGCCTAGACAGAACCAGGAAGATGAGGAAAGGTAAAATGCCTGTAATGAGGTGAAGCTGAAAGTGGGCCTTCCTGACAAGGTCCAGAATTTAAGGAAAGAGGGGAGTCAAAGATGACCCTAAGTTTAGCCTTACAGGATGGTGAATGTAGAGGGCCCAAGGAGGGTGTCCAGGGAAACAGGGCACAGGGTAGGAGGGAAACAGGGCACAGGCGCCCCTATAAGAAGGATCTCCATGTTACTGTCATTGAGACACAGATTGTTAGCCACACACAATCAATGGATAGCGGTTAGACAATCAGGGATGAAAGACAGCGAGGAGAAAGTAGGAGAGGGAAGTTTCATGGAAAGTTGTGTGTCATCAGCATAACACTGGAAATGAGGAGATGAGAAGGTGATCAGGTCAGCTAGAGTGGCAAGATACATATTAAAGAGCCACAACAAGCCACAGCGATACGATACAACCCTGGAGGATGCTGCAGGTAGAGAGTGAGGTGGTGAAGGAGAAATTGCCCAGTTGCAGCTGAGAAGGGCAGTTGGTGAGGGAAACAAGTCAGCCAGTCAAGTGCCTGGTAGGTGATGCTGAAGATATCACATAGCCATTTAATAAGGATAGAATGGATGATGTCAAAGGCGGGCACTATCCTCAATTGTACTTTAATCATACATACCACACATACTTCAATTATATCATTCCACTATAGTCAAAATATGGTATACTCTCCCTACAGTATCAGTGATTACTATACACATATTACTGTAGTGTGTGTTGGCCGTGGCCAGATGTTTGGGGGCATAACCTGAGGCCATACCCCCAAGACTCTGGCCACTGGCCACAACCATCACAATATAATTAAACCATATAACAAGTACATACCAGAACCCCATGCCATCCAAATGATGACCGTGGACTCGGCAGTGCCTTCAAAACCCTTTGTTCACCAATAAAAACAGCTCCATAACACCTCTTTTCCACTCCCCCACCCTTTCCACACCCTCTTTCAGCCACCAAATTACCCCAAATGTGTTTTCCAAACTGTTTGATCGCAACATTGTCCACGGTCACCATCCAATTAGTGGGCACGTCCAGAGGCATCCACAGATCCTGAAACGGGAAGTGAATCTTTGGACTGGACCCAGATATCACTCATTTAATTTTACCTCATTTTTAGCCATTTTTTGTGAAAAAAAAATACTGGGCGGATTTACACCACATTTACAAAAGCATGCTTTTGGGACCTGCTGCTGCTCCTTGTGCAAACTTGGTGAAAATCTGCCAAGTGGTTCGGGTTGTAGATGTGAGTAACATATTTCTTTTCCATTACATCTATGAGGATTTCCACACATTTTGGGACCCTCCCTCCAACTTTGCCCCCCCTTACACGAAACCACACAACACTTTGAAAATCATTCTGTGGGGGCCATACACTTTTTTTGCAATTTTTGGCGAGGATTCATACAGGAGGGGGCAAAGTTATAAGCCACCTAAAAGTGCTTATTCCATGAGTTGAGTAACCTAACCGTAACTACAGGGCCATTACCGCAGGCCCTGTCATTTCTGAAAGTGTGTTTGTATGTTTGTGGTTGGCTCCAGCCCCATAACAGTTGGTGTGCCGAAATGTTTTGGCCAAAGGTCGGCATACCAGTCTGGGGTATACTGGCAATAGTGAACTTTGACCAACCCCACAAATACACCCTGCATAGGACGGGGTCCGGACCTGTTCTCTCAGTATAGGCGATTTCGGGAGATTGCCTATTTTGCAATTGTTGGCTCCAGCCCCACAACAGTTGGTGGGCTGACATTTTTGCCCAAGGTTGGCATACCCGTCTGGGGTATTCTGGCGATGGTGAAATCTGACCAACCTCACCCATGCACCATGCACAGGGCGGGTTCCGGCCCTGTGCTATCAGTACAGGCAATTTTGTGAGATTGCTGATTTTGTGACTTTTCCAAAAATAGGAATTTATGACACAATAAAACATACACAAGGCTATAGCAGACCCCCATGTGCATGTCAGCTACAGACCCATGCAACGCCGGGTGGTACCACTAGTTGTAAATATATGTTAATTTTATAATGTATTGTTTTTACTGATTTTATCATTCTGAAATAAATTTGATTGGATTTCATTGTTCATTTTGGAGGTATTTTTACCATCTTTACACATTATTTATCCTCATTTGTATTTTGCTTTGCAATTGCTTTTCTTTTCTCCCAATACACAAATAGTACTTGCTTCTTTGAAGCAGCATTGTGTGAGGAACCAGGAATGATACACTGACACAGAGACTTATGGATTTAGCCCATAAACATTTATTTAAAAAAAGGAGGTGAGGCAATGCCTCTCTGTTCCCTCTCTAAGAAGTGCTTTCCTACCTAAAACCAAACTAAGGGTCTATCAAGCTAAGGATGTCCAAAGCAAAACCATCCCATGCCCGAAGTACTATTCTGGCTCTCACATCTAACAAACTAAATTTTAAAGTGAAAAGGGTAATGTTTATTTTATTGTATTTTCATTTTATTGAGCATTTGTAAGGGGCTTTATACAACATAGTTGTGTTTTAAAGTGCCACAAGGCGAAATGGGAAGGGAACATGGGAACTAATATCATTGGCAAAAACAGTAATATACAGTCATGGTCCTAAAGGCCTTGGCACATTCGGCCATGCAAGTGCACTGGGAAGAAGTGCAGGGGAAGGGGATGGGTGGACAAGTGCTGGAGGAGGACCCAGGAGAGAAGTGCTAAGGGGAGCCAAGGAGGAAAACCTCAGGCTAAGTGCTAGTACAGGTGACTTTGAAGGGTGGTATGTGGAGACACCAAGCAGGGGCCCACAGTGCAGTGGGAGGAGGGACTGGGAGGAAGGGCCTGGGTTCCTGTTAGGTTCATGAGGATCAGGCCACCGGTCACAGCATTGGTGGGGTGATTAGCAGCTAACGGAAAGAGGAAGAGAAGAGCAGAGTTTTCAGCAGTTTCCAGAAGTTAAGGAGGTCCGGATCAAGTCTAAGAGGGGCAGGGAGGCTATTCCAAAAGGAGGTACCAGCCAAGCAGAGAGACCTGCCTCTCACTCTCTGCTTAGAGATGTGTTTGACATTCAGACAGCTGGAATTAGAGCAGTGTAGGGCTCTAGCAGGGGAGTATTTAGGGATTGAAAGTTGGAGATAGTGTGGTCAAAAGCAGCAGAATACCTTGTGGATGATGCACAGGGTCTTGAATTTGATCTTTGCTGCCACCGGGAGCCAGTGGAGAGATGTTAGGGCTGTATAGATATGGTCCCTGGGATTGAGGCCAAGGATAAGTCTTGCAGACCTCTTCTGGATTAGCTGGAGAGGGTGAAGGGAGGAAAGAGAGAGATTGAAAAAGAGGCTATTGCAGTAATCCAGCCTGGAGAGGACCATTGCTCTGGAGACATTGATCTTCTGGGGGAAGGTAAGAATAGGAAGAATAGCTCTGAAGAGGTGGAGCTGTAAGTGGAACTTCTTGGTACGGTCCATTATGTCAGGGGTGAAGGAGAGAGCGGAGTTGAAGAGGAACCTGATGTTTTTGGCCTTACAATATCTTGGCCTTATGTGGTTCACACATGTTGAAAAAGGAAAATGCGTAACTACAACACAAATGTTTCAACAGGATGGAGTTCCTTATTCCAGAGGGCAATTCCCTTGCCCTGGATTTCTCCTCCCTTGGTTGCTTATACTAAAATGTCAGCTCCTTGGGTTTTCTCTTGACGAATAAGAAAATTAGTGTGCAAAACAACATGGCTCTTTGTCTTTGTCTTGTTGGGATACCTCACGTTCTCTCCGGACAGGTTTTCACTCCTCTTCTTGTGATCAGCACAGCGTGGTCGCTAATCTTGATTTGCTTTTCTCCGGACTTCTCTAATGCATGTATTCCATATACAATTTTCAACTTTTCCTTGGCTGGTTTACTGCCCTACAAGGCTTCCTTTAATACACAACTTATGTATGTTGCAACTGCCAGGTATACTCTCTTGCCAGGGCTTGCTTAGATTCAGACACTTGGAAATGCCTGGTATTTTCTCCTGCGACGGCTTTCTCAGATGTACTCACTTGCAACTGCCTGGTGTACTCTCCTGCCAGATCTTTCTCATATATGCTTTTTATACTTTTAATTTGATTCATATAATTCCCCTCCAGGACATTTCTCATGTGGGCTCTGTGCACCTCACCAATATTCAAAGTCTCTCGTTTCTGCATTTTCTGATATTATATTTGCCTCATATTTTATCCTGGTAGGGCTTTTTTTTACATGTGTATCGCATACACTCACAAACTTGGAAGTCTTGCATTTTCCTTCTGTTCCCTCTTTCAAAGAAAGACTCTTTCGCTATCTTTCTATCTCATGTGCTTCATTAATGTTTACTCAGTTTTGGCATGGCTGTGAATACACCGCGGCATCCCCACTTCCCCTGGTTGGACTCACCGGCTTTGGCTGGCATGTTATCCTTCTCCATCGGTTAGTCAGCAGCAGTTGTTCAGCATCTCCGCTTCAGTTGCTGTACTTGCTTCGTGGGTTCTCTATATCCTGTGGTCCCAGCTGGTCTGTTCTGCTTCGTGTCTTCAGGCTCAGGTAAGGCGAAAACTACCTCTCAACACCTGTGAATGCCAGGGAGCCTCTGTTGGCTTCTGGTGTTCCCACAGAATGTTTCGTCTCACGGTCAGCTTCCCTGTTTTCAATTCTTGAGCCTGTCGGCTCCAGAGCCCTCTCTCCAGCCTCACTGTCTCTCGGTCCATTTTGAAAGAATCAAAGTTTTCTCTCCAGCAGCTCTCTCCAGCCAGCTGCTCCACTGGCTTAAATCTCCCAGGCAGAGGTATGCACTCACAATGACTAGAGGGCAGCCTGTTCCCTGGCCTCCTTTGATCTGCATTGCTCGGTTCATCTTCCTCATTGCAGTTCTGTGGTAGTTATGGGAATGGAAGTCCATTCTTAAATTTCCATATCGAAAGTCTGGGTAATTGTTATTTAAACGTAAATCAGTTGTAGATGTCTTGTAGCTAGAGCCTGAGAAGGTGTTTTCATTAATTTTAGAGGGTAAGTCATATTGTGATGTCTTACGTATAGCTCTCATTAGAGGGTCTTCAGCATCTTTCCTAGATGGATGAGGGGAGGTGTTACAGTATGCCATTAAGGTATTTTGGCAGGGATGGGGTATCCTCAAAAGAAGAAAGGGCATTCTATGTCTTATCCAATGGTGCCATCATATTCTCCTGTAATTTGTCTCCTCCCATGTGATCCTCCCTCATATAGCTGCCCCCAGGATCAGATAGCGGCTGCCGGTCCATGGCCACAAGGGGAGAGGCCACCACGGGGAAAGGAATGATGAGACCATCGGATTATTCACAATTCCCAAGAGCTAGCTGTATACAAAATAACCCATCAAAATATTATAACATAAAATATATCTTTTAAATTGGTACTAGTTATGGGGAAATGTTATGTGTTCAAAATCCCTTTTTCCACATCTCTCATATCTCTCACTTACTCATGCAGATTATTAATCTACCTTTATTTACAAACCAACTCTGCTGCTAGAAAGGAAGAACCCCTCCATCATCTTGAGATCTCAGTGATCTGGTGCCTGCTATGACTTCCCCTTCAGAGACCTCACCACCTGGTTTATTTTAGGCATCCTTGCTCTTCAAGTAGATATGAACACAACCACCTTTCTGCCATGAAGCACAGCCATTACATGTGCCTCGGCTGTGTAACTGCCATTGCATGTTCCCACATGTATGCATAGCCAGCCTTTTGAATAGACACCATATGGAGCTGAAAGGGTGTGGCTCACACTGCCCATGAGTGTTGTGAATACCACCTTGAGCTCTGATTCTGCAATATATTCTGTACATTCATCCTACGCTAACTATGCATGTATGTAGGCATTTCTAGTTATTATGTAGCTCAAACCTAGAGAGAAGATAGTGGACTGCTGCACACCAGAAGTAGACTGTACACCAGGACAAACATCAGTGTCACTGGAAATGAGTGGGCCAGCATATTGTGCATTCTGTGGTTCACAGCATTAGTTAAAGAGTTCCTTAAAAAGAAAGAAAGGTCTTCAGTTATTTTCAAAAACACTACACTGATGGGTGATGTGTCATGGGGACAGATATATGGTGTTCCATACTCGCAGCAATTAACAGGCAAAAGCATATTTCCTTATTTGTTTCTTGCCAGCTTTTTCTTGTTTGTGGTCTTGCGATGTTGTGACTTCATAAATGTTTTGGCCAGCATAGATGAAAGGTTTATCAGCCAAGTAATGTAGTGCAAAAGTTGATATTGCCTATGAGATAAAAGAAGTATTAAACATGATCTCATGGGGGATATTCAGCCAATATAATCCCTTATGGTGTGGAGATGTGATATGGCTTTCTGATGATGGAGATACGTTTGGTTGTCCTCTGATGCAATGTTTTGAGTGGTGCAAGAGCTCTGGCAGAAATGGCCACGAGGAGTTTGTTTCCCTCACATAAGTGTGACAACCCCAGGGATTGACGTTTTATATTTTGAACCACATTCTTTGTTACAACCTCACCTGCTCCATTTTGCTGATGCAATTTTGAAGTGGAGAGATTTTATAAGGTTGTCTACGTTTGACATGAGTTCTTCGAGATACATGTCAGATAGCCATGATTATTTGACTGCCTGATTGCAGAGTAGCACAAACTTGGTTTTGGTAGGTTTTGGTATAAAACAATGTGCTTGATATCGAGACAGCAAGTCTGCAGGGAAGATGTCTTAGGTGAAATGATCTTTAGGTACAATAGTGTGTCATCTGCCTATTGATGTGCAGAAATATAGGGGTCATGGGGGATAGCTCTTAAAGCCTCCATATGAAGTTTAAATAAGACTAGCTGTTCCCAGCATCACATGCACTGTTCTAGCATATCTTAAAGGTCAATATCGGTCGGTATTTCATAGTTTCATAGGGCCGCTTCTGCCCCCCTTCTTAAATATCAGAAATGACCACTTAGCGCTTCCAAGGGGCGTAGGTCCCTGTGACTTATTAATGATCATAGAAAAGGCTAAATGTATAAGAAACTCTCCTCTTTTGAATTGGAAAGGCATGTTTGTATCAGAAGGAATGAGAGGTATGCGCGGTATAAGAACAGTATCTAAGTTTAATTAATCAATTACATGGGCCTGTAAGCTGTGTCTTTGTAGAAACGTAATCAACCTTGTTCCATTGCACACTCCCTGTGAAGGCATAGGATTGCATAGTAGCATAATTACAGCAAATACTTTCAGTTTTAGCTCCTGAGAAGGCATTCGCCCTACATTGTTTCTCTCTTTAGAGACTCAAACTTTGAGCAGGTAATTAACTGTTCATTGACACTGGACCGCCGTGGCCTGTGAGAAGAAAAGTAGTGGCGGAAAGAAGTAACTTTAAACTATTATGAATGTTTGCAATAGTGCAAGGTAAAGGTGAGTCTTTAGAACCCTGCTCATTCTGTTTGTTACAATGATAGCTGTTGTTGAAGTGGAAGGGCAGACAGAGGTGCACTTTACCATTTGGACAGCGGAGGGCAACCTAACAAAGATAAATTACATCATCTGAGTACGGAAACATACCTAAGCATTGTAACTATATTGTGGGGTACCTGGGAGCATCCTCACTTCTTTTCCCCATGTATCCTCCTCTCAGATGGCCAGGGAAAGGCCATCGCTCTTGGATCCTGACCCTGTGGGTGGATATGGGAGGGTGGATCCCCTGGGTGGAGGAGACTTGGGGAGTGGGGATGAGGAACCCTTAGGTGAGGCATGGCATCCCCCATTTCCCTTTCACAATGAGTCTTCTGTCCCTCATGCCTATATAGGCTATTGTCAATCCTTATCCTATTTTTCCCCTAAAGCATTCCCCAAGAAACACGAGTTTGGTACTGGGACGAGGAAGAGACCAACTAGCGAAACACATCCTCACTTTATTAACACACAAGCAAACAGACATCCGTTGTGTACTCGGACGAGGAGGAGGACAGCAAGGAGATGCAGGATTCCTGTTTCAACAGTGAGAAATCGAGTCCTTTTTGGAACAAACTAGCTGGTGGGAAATGTAAAAGCAGGAAATACTGTGAAAAAGGAGTTAGCTGTGGAAGCAGAGCTACAACTGCTGAGCGAATGCAGATCTCTCCGGGAAGGGTGTGTGGCAAATGGAGCGCTCAATACCCTTTGGAGGATACAGAGTGTATGCAGAGGGAAGCAAAGCTGAAGGACGAAGGAGGCCGGCTGGTGGACTGCAGAAGGGGAACCGGCGTGACCAGGTGAAGTGATTGTATGAGGCCCAAGTTGTAGGAGAAGCATCGCCAGGTGAGCAAAGCCATGGAGAACCACTGGGCGATTGAGTGAGGTGCTGCACGAGGGCGAGAGAGCTTGTGACAGCAGGAGGCCTCACTGGAACACAGTAAGCTCTGACCGGTGAGTCAACCAAGCAGGGGGGACACCTCGATGGAAGGGGAGCATGCAAAGCTAGCAAAGAACACTAACTTGAATGGAAGCAAGTATTTTTTTTCACAGCGATCCAAATGAAAATAAGAATAAGCACTTTTGAAAACTGATATGGCTGAAAGCAAGTTTGTGAAAATTCCTGTCACACGAACTGTATGATATAAGAAAGCATGTATTGACAAGTGCCATGAGAAGCATTGGTGAACAAGCATTGGCAAGAGCCAAGAGAATTTAAGGAACTGTATGATATGAGAAAACAAGCCCTTTGGCTGACTCCCACCCTGACACAGCCCTCTCCACTCTCCACTCTGCTATATCTGATACTCTTGATATTCTTGCCCCTGTCATGAGAATCCGCCTGAAGCCCAAAGCCAAATGTAACTCCTGGTATGACTCGTATCTCATCACCCTTAAACGCAAGTGCAGGGTGGCAGAGAGGAAATGGATTGCTTCATGTTCATATTCTGACAAACTGACCTGTTGCCTGCTCCAAAGGCAACACCGGCTCTCCGTTCTCTCCAAGAAGAGAGCCCTCATCCAAGCCCGCATCTCTGCGGCATCTAACAATTCGTTCGAACTCTTTAAAATCTGCAAGGAGCTGGCCAATCCTGCTGCCGTCTCTACCTCTCCTGTCCCCTCCCAGGCCCTCTGCACAGCACTGGCCTCTCACTTCATTTAAAAAACTCAGGACTTTTTGTCCTCACTCTCCTCCTATCACCTTCCCCCCTCTATTCCCTGCTCTTCCTCTGGCCCTTCTGCAGCCACACCTCCCCTCCCCTTCTCTGCCTTTCCCTTTTTTTCTGCTTATGAGGTTTCGAGACAAGTCCGATCTATGAAAGTCTCGTCAAAACAGGCCCACCCCAGTTCCTCCAAAACTATCAAGGACCACATCGACTCCTTGGCTCCTGCCCTTGCTGACTTCTGCAATCACTCCTTCACCTCTGGATTCTTCCCATCCCCTCTCAAGCACTACCTGATGCACCCCCTTCTTAAGAAACCCTCTTCTGACCCCTCCTACCCAGCTAACTATCGCCCAATCTCTATCACTCCCTTCCTGGGCAAGCTCCTGGAGAAACTGGCCATCTCTCAGCTTAATCTCCATGCTGAATCTGTTGGTAGTCTTCATGACCATCGGTCTGGCTTCAGAGCTGCCAGAAGCACGGAAACTGCTCTCCTGAACATCTGTGAGGACCTGCTCTCAAACCTTGACTCCAACACTCCATGTGTTCTTATTTTGCTTGATCTCTCTTCTGCCTTTGATACTGTCAACCTTACCATCCTGCTCAACCATCTCCGTGATAACCTGGGTATCACTGGTCAGGCTCTGGCTTGGCTGACCTCTTTCCTCTCCAAACGACCCTTCCAGGTCCAACTGGGGTCTTTCCTTTCTGACATCTTTTTCTCTACCTGTGGTGTCCCCCAGGGATCTAACCTCTCTCCCTGGCTTTTCAACCAGTATCTGGCACTTCTCGCCCACCTCATCGCCGCTCTCTGCCCCAACTTTCAGTGCTATGCGGATGATACCCAGCTCATTTTCAGGCTACCCTCAGCCTCCTCTTCTCCTTCCCTCATCTCTGACTGTCTTTCTGCTATCCAGGACTGGTGTGCTGCCAATGACCTCTGCCTTAATGCCAGTAAGACTGAGATTCTACTCATCCGCACACCCACTCCCTCCTTCCCTGCAGCTCTCTGGCCGGCCTCTCTTGGCCCTCTTCCTGCTCCTACCTGCAAGGCAAAAAACCTCAGGGTCATCTTCGACTCCACACTATCCTTCTCTCCTCACATATCCAACGTCTCTAAGAAGTCACACTACCAGCTACACCTCCTCAGAGGTATCCTTCCTTTCCTCTCCTTCCCCCAGAAGCTCACTGTCTCTAGAGCCCTGGTTCTCTCAAAGCTGGACTACTGTAACAGCCTCTATCTAAATCTGCCTGCCTCTACTCTCCGCCCTTTGCAACTCATCCAGAGCAGGACTGTGAGATTTGTCCTTAGTCTCAAGCCCAGGGACCGTATCTCTCCAGGACTGAAATCACTACACTGGCTCCCAGTGACTGCGAGGATCAAGTTCAAAACCCTCTGTATTGTCCACAAGGCCTTCTGGGGCCTTGGGCCAAAATACCTTCAACTCTCTCTTCCTAAATATCTCCCTTCTCGAGCCCTTCGCTCATCCGCCTCCAACTCCCTCAGGGTCAGCCGCTTCTCCAAACAACGTGTTGGGGGCAGATCTCTCTCCGCTGCAGGGGCCTCCCTCTGGAACACCCTTCCTGCCTCCCTAAAACTTGTAGAGCACCATCTCTGGTTCCGGAAGCACCTCAAAACCTTCCTCTTCGCCTCTGCTTTCTCTCCCCCTCTCCCCTGCTAAAGTTACTGAAACTGCACTGAATCTGCAACTGGGCCACTCACCGATCTCGGTCACGGGCCCAGCCACTCTCCCCTGCACTGTCTCCCTGGCACCCCCTGCACTGCGGGACTGTGTCTGTATCTGTACAGCCCCCTTCCCAGCACTTGCCTGCACTTACCTCACACTTGCCACTAGCTGGCCCTTGTTATTTATCCTGTATGCTATTAACCCTGTACTGCACTTTCCCCTCTCCCTTCCCCCCTGCACTTTTCCCTTCCCTTCTACCCTTGCACGTGCGCGATTTGAATGACACCTTGCCTAATAGGATCGTTGTCTGTCTCCCCGTGTCCCCCCCCGCCTCGTCGCGCCTCGAAACACTTGTGTATAGGCGTGTTACAAATGCCATATCATATCAAGCATTGTCAAGAGCCAGGGGAATGTATGGAAGTGCAACGAGTGCATGGTGGCAAACCAAGCCATGATACAACGTCAAGATGATGTGATATGTGAATGAGTCAAGCACTGCTGGCAAGCTGAAGCAGTGGCAACCAGTTGGTGAAAAGGGAGCAAGTAAGGTGTATCGGTTATGTGACATGTAATGGGTGGACCGTGAGGTCCAACAACTGCGCCTAGACTGAGTGCACCCCTCTATTAAAAAGTCACTGAAAGCACCGACAAAGAAGCTTGCGTTTGAATAGCAAGGAACTCTTGCATGATTTGAAGTCAAGAAGCTGAACTGTATATATGGATTGGTGAAAGGTTACCAAATCAGAGGAGCTGGGAATTGTCCAAAAGAATTGTGTCGTTTTGAAAAACTGAATGACTTGCACTCTTGTGGAAGGGAAGCCCTGTGCCTTGTGAACTATCTTGAACTTGGTGAAGGGAAACCTGTTTACAAGCCAAGAGCTGGAAGAAGCTCAGAACTTTTTATTTTAATACTATTTATTTTGATGCTCCCTACACATTGTATACATTTAGATATGAGGAATAGTATAGGTGTTGGACACAGACAGACATTTGCTTTTGACTTTCAGGCACAGACTATCCATAGTTTCCTTTAGGTACGGAAATCGCACCTTAGCATAGGGCAAGGTAGGCCTTTTTCCATCCTACCTTTTTAGTTAATACAAGTTTTTAGACCAAACTTTAATTTTAATTTATCGTCTGTATCTGCTTTGTGATGCCTTCACAATATAGATTGGATAACGGATGGGCCCTTGGGGGACCCTAAAGGTGAAAAGGTGGAATACATTCCACATCTAACTAGCTGGTGCCTATTTGATAGGTAGGAGGTTAAGTAGGTGATTATGCAGTCTCTGAATCCATCTGCATAGTGAAGTGTGAGAAGAGTTGTGTGGCCAACTATGTCAAAAGCTACAAAGATGTCAATCAGGACTAAGAGACATGCATCCCTGAATTACATAATATGCACAGCAACATCAATAATCTGCATGTGTTGATGTCTGGGTGTTATAAATCCTGCCGGGTAGCGCTGTTGTAGAGCCTTTTGGTTTAGTTGTGTGTGCAGTTGCTGAGGTGCAGTGTTTCAATGATGTTTCAGATGATAGGTAGTTTAAAAATGTAGTGATTGTTTGGGAGGTTTTCCAGGTCTAAATTTGCAATTTTTTTCAGATGGTATGTTAAGCCTATTTTTATAGAACATTGAAAAGTGCCTTGAGAGAGCAACACATTAAAACATTTAAAAAAATGTCTGAAGTGCTTTCCCCTCGACTGATTTGATGATGGTGGAGGGGTGGGCTTCAGCGTCGTTTTCTGTGGTTCTTCAATATGAGGATGGCAGAGAGGTCGTCAGTTGAGGTGAGCGGAAAATGTGCCCATTCAGGCACGGTCCTTGATGGAATCGGTATGAGGCTAGCTAAGGGTAGTCAGATTGTCAGAGTGCCCTGATTCTTTGAGAATGTGTTAATAAAATGTTATTTACAGCGTTGCACGTTTACACTTATTGAAGTATTAGAGTGTCCAGGAGCGAATTACAGCAGTGGTATATTGCTTGAAGGGAGCACAGATTTGTTTTGCTCATTTGCATATTGGTTTGCTAATGGTTGACGTGTAATATGAGGCTTTCGTTGTTTATATTGGTGAGCTTGTGTTTTAAGAATTAATAAATGCACATCGGGAGCCTGCTCAGAGAAATCTTACAAACTCAAATGAAAAGCCAAGAATACACATATAATGTGTCATGGATTTTGCACAAGAGTATTTTTGAGTTTGTTGTTTTGCCTTTCCTAATCAGCTCGTCACAAATCAGTGCCCACTGAAGTGAAGGCTGGCTTCATTAGTTCAAGATAAACTGATATACATAATGTTTACTGTTCAAAATCCAAATAACAAACTATTCAAGAAAGGTTAAACAAATAAAGGTAACTGGACTTACTTAGTACAGCATGACGGTATGAGCGATAACAACCTCTTAACAATGAGAAATCAAAAGGAATATTCCCAATGAAGGAATTTGGATGGGGCATGCAACACTTAGGCATGTACAATTCAAGTACACTTCTAAAACTAGACTGTTCTTTGATTTTAAGGTAGCAAAGTGTTGGATAGATCTACACAAACAAGAGAAATAGTAAAAAGCATCCTGGCAGGACCTAAGAAAGGAGTGACTGTAATGAACCGAATCAGTCTACAGAACCAGTGATTAGGACCAAGACAAATATTCCAATATTCCAAAAGAGCGCTTAAAGAAGTGTTCTGTATTGTTTCATAAGAGTTTGCTACATTTTACAACTTCTTTGAATGGTACCCGAGGCTTAATTTTTGATGAAATGTGGCAAATGTTGCAGCTTACAGTATATTGGGAAAGTGACTTTGGTCAAAACTTCCAGCAGCAAAGTGAACTAAGTGATAAAACTGGCCCAAGAAATCAGGCCACACTGGATAGTCAGTCAAGCCTATACATTGTATTTTTGCTCAATGTTTTATTTCATGTTATTTTATTGCTTATCGCAGGATCCTACCTCGAGGGAGGCAGACTGCAATGAGAAGGTGGCAACAATGGGCTTGGTATTTTATACAGTAGCACAGTACTGTTGCTGGAGGTTGGGCGTGATTTGTATTGTCCGGCAGGTATCATTGAAAGAGCCACACTTTTAGTATTTTGCAGACCTGGAGGAAGGTAGGTTCATTTTGAGCCTCTGCCAGAATTAAGTTCCAGATGGTCAGGACATTGCATGAGAAGGACTGCTTAGGAATCTTCTCATCACGGGACAGCTGAGATTCCAACTTTTTGATAGCGTTGCTACGTGTGGAAGCAGAGCCTCTAATGTTGTTGGGTTTAGCTGGCAAGTATGTTGATTTAATGATAGAGGCTGCTTAGTAGATGATACATGTTTTGAATATGATCATGGCGGGATGTGGGAGCCAGTGAAGCTTGTGCCGCGTGTGAGAGGTACAGCCAAATTTGCAGTAGCCTGAGATGAGGCGGGATGTTGCATGGTGGGCTTCCTTGCAGGGGGCCAAGTGCAGGGCTGGGAGTCCAGTAAGGAGGTTGTTTCCCCTGTTGATGTGTGAGATCATGAGGACTTGGACCACAATGTGGAAGTCACACAGAGGATGCATTTCATTTTATGGTGTGTGGAGATCTGTAGCCAAATTTAGATATGTGCTTTAGAAAGGAAAGTCTACTGTCAAAAATGAATCACCTTGAATTGGCTGAATTTGACAGGTGTGGGTGAAGCTTTCCAGGTGCCTGTAATCCAGATATTGTTGCTGTAGTTGTTCTATGGTGTGGTCTGAAGAGGACACAATCAGTCTTGTTGGAAGGCATTTGAATCCATGTTTGGATGGTAGCAAGGCATTCCTAGAGGTGAGCAATGTCCTGCATGCCACTAACCTCCAGGTACATCTTAATGCCATCAGCATACTGGTGCATGGCATGTCATCTAGGAGAATCCAGAAGTGTTTAATGTACACATTGAAGATGATTGCAGAGAGGATGAAGACTGGGGGCTGGGAACCCAACACCCTACTGAGAAATGTTTAGATCTAAATGAGCCCATCTGTACAACCTGCTGTCTTCCAGATAGGTAGGGCACAAACACATTCGTGATGGTTCCAGAGAAGCCCATTTTGTCGGCGAGGAGGGAGTGGTCAACTGTGTCAAAGTCAGCCAAGAAATCTAAGATGACCAGGGGGCAAGAGTCCCCTGTGTATGTAATTTGCAGCTAATCCTCTACTACTTGAATGGTTGAAGTCTGAGTGCTTAATTTGGGGCAGAAGCCAGAGTGATAATCACAAAGGATGCCAACCTGTTTGATTTTGGCAAGTTATTGGGTTGCAGCTACTTTCTCATTCATTTTCCAGATGAACAGGGGTCCCATGATGGATCTGTTGCTGGCTAGTTATTCCGGTTCAAGAAAGGGTTTGTTAAGAAGGGGTCATGTGAGACATGTCTTTAACCCATCTGCAAATGAACCTGGCTGAGGGAGGTGTTAACAATAGCAACAGGGTGGCCTACTGAGCCAGTGAGTTGTTTAATCTGGGAGGCCTTAGGAGACAGGAGAGTGAATTCAGAACGGGAGGGCAGCTTCTAGGGGGAAGGGATACAGG
Source organism: Ambystoma mexicanum (assembly GCF_040938575.1). Classification (NCBI taxonomy): domain Eukaryota; kingdom Metazoa; phylum Chordata; class Amphibia; order Caudata; family Ambystomatidae; genus Ambystoma; species Ambystoma mexicanum. The sequence continues at coordinate 108,426,146 of NC_090937.1, forward strand.
TGATCCATGTGGTTTTGAGTCATGAATGTGACCTGTTTGTTAATCAAAAATGAAGAAGTCATAGATTCTATCACAAGTCTCTTCGGAAATTTAGTAGCTGTGACAGGTCTTAGGTTAGTATAGTGCTTGACTACTTTGAATAAGGCTTTGCTGCTGTTAGAGGATGTCTCAATAGTGGAGGTGTAGTAAGCCGATTTTGCTTCCAAAAATATGATTCTGCATTGAGTGCACAGAGATTTGAGCAATGAGAGCTCCTCTGGGCTGTGTTCCTTGCATCATTGCTTTTCAAGGGATCTGATTAACCCTCTGTTGGCAGCGAGCTTGGGTGTCTGACAGGGTACAGACAGACGGTTTCACTTTGGCATGACTAAACTTAAGCAGTGCAAGGGCATCCAGTAGGCCAGTGGCATTCCCTGTGATAAGGAATTTTGTTCAGGTTGCCTCTAGTGTGACTAGCGGATGGTTCCTGTAGAAGCAGCGCTCAATTAGAGGTAATTTAGCCTGCCTTTTTGGGACACCTTTATGTCTGCTATGAGAAGAGGAATTGTGTCATCGCATAGTTGCAGTCAAACAGGGAAGTATGTTTTCTAGTTACCGTAATCCCTGGGTATCTTATCTCTCATGGGGACCAGGAAAAGCCAAGCAAGCCAGCCAATCAGGCTTCATACCTGGGCAGTTCACAATACTTAACTTGCATCAGCTCTTTAATATTCTCGCCCAAGTGGACCCGACAGCCCAGGTGGTGGCATCTACACTAGACAAACAAAAGGCCTTTGATTCAGTCTCATGGTCGTTTATGTACACAGTATAGTGCAAATGTAATTTTGGCCCTGGATTCATATCCTGGGTGCAGCTATTATATGGATCACCATTTGCCAGGGTCAGTTCCAATGGGATGCTCTCTACCTCCTTTTACATAGCAAGGTGCATGTGCCAGTGCTGTCCCCTGTCACCTCTACTGTCTGTTTGAATTATAGGGGCACTAGCTGACCTGATTAGACTAAAATTCAGACACAGAGGGATTTGTCTGTCGGAAGAAACTGAGATTATATCTCTCTATGCATATGATACAATCATTTATGTGAGGGAGCCTCATGTGCACTTGGGCCTGATTATGCCAGATGTTCTCACCTTCAGGAAGATTTCTGGTCTCTGAGTCAACTGTGCCAAGTCGAATATCATCCCCCTTGCATTTCCAGTGACTGAGCCTCAGGACTTGCTTGGCTTCTCCTGGCCCCCGCGATAGATAAGATACTTAGCAATTACGGTAACCAGACAAGATACTTCCCTGTTTGACCGCAAAAATGCAGCATACATGTCACACCTCGTAGCTAAGTTTAAGACTTGGGTGCAATAACCACCGACAGTGGTGGGTAAAATAGATCTGCTTAACATGGTTGTCCTCCCAAAACATCTTTATTATTTTCAAAATATCCCACTATGGCCTGGAGCACAGCTCTTCAAGGAACTAGACACCAGTATTAATAAATGTATGCTGCACTCTGGGACTGTATGCCTACAATGGGAAGCATTGTATATACCTCACATGCTGGGGGATTTGATGCACCCAACTTTAGGTTATACTTAATGGCAGCAAACGCACAATATACGGCCTTCTGGTTCGGAAATGATGCACCCAATCAGCATTTTAAGCTAGAACAATACTCTGCGGGGGCCGGGATATTAGATCACTGGTACTGCCCGCACTGTTTGCGGACTCACACCCCTTCAATACTGCGAGTGTGACTGCTTTGTCCTGGTGTAAAATGAGGAGGCTTCTGGGTGTGTCCTACACCTTTTATGGTGGCTTCCCATTATGGAACTGTATTCCATCCATCCACAGCGTAGACCCTGCTACTGAACAGTGGGTACAACATCGGATCAGGCTCCTGGAGCACATGTAAATCGATGGTAAATGTGTTGCTGCTGAAGATATACCCAGACTTGCACACCACAAATCTTCACAGTGGCTTACTACACAGGGTTAACCATGGTGTTCAAGAGACTATAGGTGGAGTTCCCGGTGATACCCACCAATGACCCTATGATGGCATTTATTAATGGTGCGTATGGCACTCTGGGTACTATCTCTACTTTATATGGTCTGATCCATGGCCGGCCTCAGGTGACCCCCAACAAGACTCGATCCAAATGGGCACAGGACATGGAACAGACATCACAGACAAGATCTGGAGAGAGATGTGTACACCGACCTCAGAGGTCTCCCATAACTCCAGGTTCTGCATAATACAATTTAAAGTGCTTCATAAATACCACTACACCCCATGCCAGGTTGAAGCTATTCTCCCATGCCAATGCAGGCTCCTGCCCCAGGTGTAGGGCAGATGATGCTGGGTACATGCATATGATGTGGAATTGTCCAAAGCTGGGTGGATACTGGAATGATGTTTTGTGCTTTCCTTACTGAAATGCAGGACTTTAAGCTGGATGCCACCCCTTTAACATGCCTTTTCCACATATAGAAGGACTTAACTGGACACTTGCACAAACTTGCTAGTTTATGTCTGCTTCTAGCAGTACGCTGCTTATTGTTATTGTGGCTTAAACCAGTAGCACCAATGGTGAAACAATGGCTGTGCGCAGTCACATGGCCCAATGACACTCAAGAACAATGGACTGCTTTGCAAACGGCAGGAAGTCATAAAATTGACATGTGGCACCCTTTCAGACTGTATCTGCCGCACACATAGGGTAATGCCCCTTCTGACTAGCCTGTGGCTGCTGGCAGCTCCCTCATTGTACTAGGTAACCCGCTGCCTGGTGTTGCTTGATATTACCCAATATTTCTTATTTGTTTTTCTTAGCCTCCCATTGTACAGCGACTGTTGTGGTTCACCCTGTGGAATAGGATTACTGACTCTAAGAGATGTATACCGTGTTTGTATATGATGTGATACAAAGTGCTTAAATAGAAAAACTAAAAAACAAAAAAAACTCCTGTGTAGAAACCAACTGCCTCTTGGACCCCACGCAATCAGGCTTCCTTCCTCTTCACGGAACAGAATCCACACTAGTCTCTATCTGGGATGACCTTAAAGTCACAGCGAATGCAACAGACTGTGCCACACTCATTCTTCCTGGCCTCTCAGCAACTTCTGACACTGTCAACCACACAATTCTCCTTGACAGACTACATTACCTCGACATCTGAGACTCAGCGCTCAACTGGATCGCATTGTTCCTCACAAACCGACAACAAATCACTTATCTCACCCCTTTCTCCTCTTATGCACAACCTGTGATCAATTGAGTCCCCAAGGCACCTGCATGTCACCCCTTCTTTTGAACTTCTACATGAGCCATCTCCCTGCGCTCATCTGCTCCCACAACCTCACATGCTATAACTATGCCGATGGCACACAATTCATCCTGAGAATTCCCAAATCATCCACCGTCCCTCACCCTGACCTGGCAGTATGCCTAACAGACATTGATCTCTGGATGACTAGTAACCATCTCATTCTCAAGCCAGGAAAGACAGAGATCATGCTGTGTGAAAAAGCATCCCTATTCCTACAACCATCACTCTGGCCACACTCCCTTGGCCCTTTCTCCTCTAGCTCCTCTTCAGTCAAAAACCTTGGCTGGACAATGGACTCCGACCTAACCCTGTCCCATCAAATTAACAATGTATCCAAATCCTGCCACTTCCACCTCAATCTACTGAGACACATATTGCCTTATTTCACCTACCCCCATAGGCTGACAGCAATTATGTCAATTGTCATGACTGGACTTCACTATGTGAATTCCCTATACGTGGGTGAACCTGCCTTCCAACTAAACTAACTCAAGCCAGTCCTGAACTCTGCAGCCCGGCTCCTCCTTGCACTTGGCCGAAGGGTTCACATGACAACTGCACTCCACACCATACACTGGCTCCCGATTGAGTGACAAGCCACTTTCAAAATCAAGTGCATTACACACCAAGCTGTGCACAAAACTGGCGCCAAATATCTACAAGAGAAGATTACGCCTTATCTTCCAACCCAAAACCTGAGGTCAACGGCTGCCCTCCAGATCATCCAGGATCGGTGGGTCTGCCTTCTCAACCCTGGGACCAACACTCTGGATCTCTCTGCCCCCCACATTCGACCCACACAAGACTACATGGCATTATGAAAAACACCCACAACGTTGCTCTTCCCCTAAAGCGTCCTAAGAGACCCACAAGGCATTCTGACCCTCTGCCAAACAATGCCTCCCTGAAAACTATCCACTGCTAAGGAAAGGCCAAGAACCCATTACAATGTACAGGAAAGAATGCCGGGACATGGAACATTGGCCCTGAGAAGCAATTAACCATGCATCAGTATGTACCACACTTAGAAGTTTGGCAATGTACTACGCTCTGTATGTCTTTGATGTTCTGGTGAGTATTACCCTTGGAGGGAACAGCGATGCACTGCACCTAGCAACCTTTAGCCATGCAGTGCACCTAGAATACTCAGCCATCCACTGCACTTGAAAGATTCAGATGTGCACAGAACTTAAGAGGATAGCCAGGTTCAGCACTTGAGTCTCTGTTTTCTTGCAGTATCCAGCCACATATTGCAGAAAGTATTCAAACCTTTTCATTGACCTGAATGTATCTGCCACTCCAGAAGCATTTAATCCACGTGCAATACCCACTTAGCTAGACACAGGGATGATAACAGAAGATCTACAACACATTGGTCTTGTATTGCACTAAAATTACTTTCACATTGTTATTACACTCAGTAGACCTGGCCATGCCTGATCAAAGATTATTCAACATTATCTGCACCTGGAAGCTATAAGTCTTGTACAGCAGGTGGGAGGTGACCAAACATGGCATCAGTGAAATGCTAGGCCCCAGGAATGTATTTGCAGACAAAGCTGAGATTAATTCTAGACTTAGAGGCTTTTGACCTACCAGACTCCTATAAACGTGAGCATAGTTAAATCAGTATGCACAGGAACGTAATCAGGGACAGGGTGGACTCGTTCGACTCTATGGTTACTCACACATACCTCCCCTCCCACTACCCTGACACTCTGATCAGCACTTACATTACAAGAATGCAGCTATCCCTCACGATTAATTTGGCCTAGGTGCATACATAATGATGTACCACCTTGCACACTGCAACAACGTTTACAATGCAGCTATCCACCACGATAAATTTGGCTTACCTGCACAGATAATCTCACATACCTCCTACACACGGCACAGCACCACATCCACTATAATGCAGATAATCCCATGACAAATTCACCCTAGCTGCACGCATACTTCCTGTCTCACATACCCTGCACTTCTCTTCGAGCATAGAACACAGCTATCCCCCACAAAGAATGTAGCCTAACTGCACACTTACCCAGTGCACACATGCACTAGTTACTTCTTGGACCATCTACACTTACCCGGACTCCGGTCCCAGAGGGCGTTCAACCTACAGCGCATTGAGCCCAAAGGCGCAATACAAATGTCCATTAACATAAGACACATAACATACAAGACATTATAAAATGTCATACGGCTTTGCCACAGTAAGAAATAGACAGACAGGCTGCACCAAAATACCAGTCTAGCCACGTAAAAACAGTTATCATGCTCACTTTAAAAATATGTCCAGTAAAAATAAAACATTATGCTGCAATAAGCAATGGCTAGACTGGTTGCACCAAAACACCATTCTAGCCACATGATAACACATATTATCTTTGCTTTATCAACAGAATGTGTTGTTGGGCATCTATGATAGAAGCGGGAAGAGCACTTCCTGGTTTCTGCACACGCACTCAGGATCCAGAGTGACCCATTTACAGTTTCCCAATCTGTTTCAATCGAAGTGGAGGTGCAGGAGCACTCCCTCTCACACTGAAATGAGAAGTTGCCCTGCCTGCAACCCCTGTGGGTCATGCAAGGATAGGAAAGAAAAACACCCAAAGCCTTGCATGGTCATTAGACATGCACACTAGGGAACTAAACTGTCAAAGGAAAATCATGTTTCCGTTTGACAGTGAAAGCCAGCCAAGGTGTGCTCCCTCAGCTGCAGCAAGCAGCAGAGGAAGCTCTCAGTATTTCTACTGGGCTAGCACAGCTCGTCCATGAAGGTTTAGGGTACTGGTGAGTCGGTGCCCTCTTGCCCATTATGGAGATGCCGCTTCTGACTGGGAGGCAAATTAAGTAGGGAAAAAAGAGGGTCAAAACAAGAAGGCGCCAACACATTAGCATTGATTGACAGTGGGTATGGCAAATGTTACATGACTTAGATCCACTTGCTCCAGGTTATAACTCCAAAAGAAAAGAGGATGGAAGGCTCCTTAAATGGCGAAAAAAGGGCCACAAAATAGAAATCAGCAACAGATTAGTAGTGATAGAAAAACGAGTGGGGTGGAGCTCACATTACCTAGATCCACTTGCACCAGGTGACCAACTGCAATAGAAAAGAGGTTACAGAAATCTGTTTAAGTAGGGTAAAAAGAGCAGCTAAACAAGAATGCACCAACTGATTAGCAGTGATTGACAGGTGGGTGGGTCAGATGTCAGGTGACCTAAAACCACTTGCACCAGCTGACCAACTGGACACAGCCCAGTCCAAGCCTCTTCTTATAGATAATACGTGTAAGCAAAAAATCTGGTGGATCGGGCGGTGTTGGAGACTGGAATGAAAATATCAACTAAATGGAAATGGCGCTATTTGCTCTCATTGGTCAGTGTGATACTCCCAATAAAGACGATGATGCATGGGTAAACATTCGGCATGTCCACAATCTTTTCTGCTTCGACTTCTGTGTCATCCAATACTATACCACGGCCATTTGTGCGACATGTATGAGAACACGCATGGTGTGCAAATTCGACTTCTCAATCCATGGGTCACACAGCATAATGACATATGTTTGATGACAGAGTCCACTCGGAATGCAACACCGTGCTAACATTTCATCAATCTTTTCTGACAAGCACCAAGTCACCCATCTCTGCAGTAATCTAGAGATCCTGGTGGGCGTGCACTGACACCACGTGTACGTGAGGGAGCCATATCTAAAACGTGGCACCAAACACACCGCTTGCAGGGTGCATTTGAAAGCCATTATTTCGAGGTGTGACAGAAAACAAAAACACATTAAATTGCAATGAGAATCATTGAAAAAGAGTGACACGTGAGAAGTACCAGGTGAGATTATTCTCGTCACCTCCCGTTGCCACAGATGAGATTCGCATGCTATGAGCATACCATTATATTAAGAGTAACTATTGACATAGATAGCACTCCAGCCAAGTTAAATTATTTCAAAGAATTTGATTACTTTTTTTTACTACCCACCAGTACGAATTTTATTTTTAAAAGCACTGCACTTGACGTAAGGCTCTAAAGCATATTCAATTATTTCAGGATCCGAACCTTAGATAAGGGGAGGCCCTCAGCACACTGAGCTATCCAAACGTGTGCAGAAGCTATGCATTCGGTACCTAGATGCATGCTTTGGTTTGTTGCCTCCAACAAGAGATTTCCCTAATCGGGTTTTCAGAATTCCAATTATCACTAGATATTTTACTCCACACTGCCGAAGTGAAGTTTGCACCTATTACAACAATATACAAAGGACATGTGTTTCCTTTTTCTCGCGGTCTCAAAGCACGTAAGGTGTAAACAATGAACTTGACTTACAAATCATTTTTATGAGTTAAAAGTACATTTTTAATGTACAAATTAGAGATTTTTGGCAGTCTCGTTCTTTATCACCTGAAATGGTCATTTCATCTGCATATCTTGCTACTGGTATCATGATATCACCGATGCACGGCTGATAAATCTGTGTGAAGCGTTGTATCTCCACAAACACCCATAACACACCATTACAAAAAAAATGAAACTGCATAGCAGAAATGTGTATTTTACAGTACACATTTAGCAAGACATCACAGTGAATGCTTGCTTTTACCTGAGTATAAACACTTCACATACAAAATGTGTTTGTCTTCAAATTAAATATACAACTGTCTGTGTAGTAGTTATGCTACTGTTTGTGCCAACTGTAAACAATTAACAATCCTTAACCTCCCCAAACCAGCCCCATTCTCTTACATCATATATCGTAAATGTGTGGAAATGTGTGTGTGTGTGTCAGTTCAAAATGTTCGGCATACTTCCCAACATGCTACAAACCTGAAATTGTGCATGCCGGTAGATTCCACAATGTAGGGAATGTAAAAAGTAGAAAATAAACATGTTTCTAATTTTGTTTTTCTAAACTTTTTTTTTTGTAAGCGGTCTGCAGTGCTTAGAGATGTGTGTGTCTTTGCGAAATGGTCAGCATACTTCCCCACATGCTACAAACCTGAAATGTGACATGTGTGTAGGTTCCATGGTGTAGACAATGTGAAAAGTGAATTACTGTGCAAAACACGGGTACACATGCTAGTATAGCATAAATGAACATACCACAAGAACATGTCTGCAGCATGACAATCTGTGTGCAGCAGATACTTGAAACTTGATCTGTGGTGTTGGGCAAAGAATCATGATTGTAGGGGAGCTGGTTGTGACCTAACCGGTGCATTTATCTAATATTCAGCTGCATTAATTGTAGGGGTCTGATGCGTGTAGGGTAACTAGAAACCACAGGCACTGTAAGCCCTCCATCGTTCCAAATGTTGCCAAAGTTTGCCCCCACCTCAAATGACCAGTGCATTTCCCTTAGATTTTGTCCAACTCTGCTACTCCACCCATTATTTACAATGCTAATCTTTGTGTGTGCTCATGTCATTTTTTTACATCTTCTGTAGACTAACTCTGCCAATATCTATTTTTTCTTTCTTTAGTCCCACCACCTATTGTCCCAATTCCTTTGCTTAGATGCAACACAATACCATGTTCAACTGCTCATAGCAGTATTATTTTGTATTAATTATAGTCGATTTGGTCCAACCAGAGTGGTCCAACCAAGCTCACAGAGCTGCTCACACGTCCCCATGTCAAGCGTTTAATCCTTTACAATATCGATGTTCTGATTATGATGAGCATGCAAGCATGTATAGGCTTAAACAAAGAACAGTGCATTACTATGTAGTGGGTTACATCACAGCCCTGTTTGTTTTTTTGAAAGATATTTTCTTAATCACTAAGAGGTTGTGATGACTGAGGCACCAAGATAAACAAACCAAGCACTTGACCCACCTCTACTGAATTCTGCCACAAGACCACTGTATATGATTTGTAAATATGTAAATACTGTCCTCAGGCGGCCAATTAAAAAAAAAATATATGGTTACGCCCTCCAGTCCCGGTCCCAGGTATGTCCCACTCTTGCCCCTCCATGATCACCTGGAATAAATCACTAAACCAAGCAATGCTCTTATGTAAATGCACATAAACCCAAGACTTCCTCACCCTGATTAATGGATCATTAGCGCCGAAAAAAACGGGATTAGTGCGCCATTCTGCCCGTAAATCCCTGTTTAACAAATGGGGATTTGCGGGCAGAATGGCACACAAATACCGTTTTTTTAGGCGCAAATAATCCATGAATCAGAAAAGCTATGCTTTCTGGTATTGTCTCCCTTGTAAGTCATATCTGTGCACAATTACACACTGTTTTTGATAAATATATATGAAAAATGCAAAGATTTATTTTGGTCAGGAGGTAGAATGCTACTGCTGACAATCGAGCGACTGTGCACCTAAAATTTGAGATTATATTATTCAAACTTTTAATAAAAAAACATTATTAATAGTTCCCTTTGGCTTTGATAGCTGGGGCGATATGCCACCTGGAGATTTGGAGGTAGTACTTCCATCAGTCACAGTGGTGACGTTCGTACCCTCCAGGTGAATGTTGTCCAAGGACGAGAATGCTCGTCCTTTTTGCATAGACTTGCATAAAAGCCTGGCAGTTAAGGGGTTAAAATGTCTCCTTTTTGGTATCCCCATTTCATGTTGTGAGGGGTGTGCCCAAGGGTGGCGTGTGCGCTAATTAAAGCAGCAGAAGAGAGGGTTTCTAGCACATCAATACATTGATGTTCGCTAACTCTTGTGCATAATCACAGGCATTTGGCATGTGGTCGATTTTCTCCTTTAATTGTTTACATCATTTTGGATTATGGACTCCACCAATATGTATACAAACAATAGAGTGCATTTAAGTCGGAGTGTCTGCACTGGCAGATAGGTTCGAGCCCAGCTGACAGGGCTGCTCCCTGTTGTTTAAAGTCAAGTGTCTGGCCCTCTACACTATCTATGCTGTGGTTATGAAGACCAGCACGCTACTTTCCACACGGAAAATCAGGGGGGTTTAACATGGGCAACGATGTTCGCAGGTAGCAGCACCCCGTGGTGAGAGCGGAGTGGTGCAGTTAGTTTGTTTCTATGCATATCAACCATTAGGACAAATCTTCCTGACTTTATATGCTGTTGAATATTTAATTAAATCTGGCTTACATGAGAATGCAATGATTAAATTAAAAAACGAGCATGCAGCTTATCATTTTATTAGGATTGAGCTCGCATTAGCAGGAAAAGTCTAGTTCAAAGCCACAAGCAATCAACATGAGTCTGATAATTACAATACAAATTATTTTATAGTACAGGCTAGATCATGAGATGCTACATAGCTATTTACAGAATATTGAACTACGACAGGAGTGGGCTACAAAACAGAAGAATCACCACGTTGTATGCACCGATTGTGCCATCCAATCTAAAATGAAAACAATAAAGAAGCCAAACAGAAAGATTCACCAACATGTATGTGACCATAACCATATCTTCAAAGTTTTATGGAATGTGAGAAAGGAATTTGTTTTGCATAGTTGCAACACATGGTATCCATTGGTCAAAGAAAACAAGTGAATGTAAGCAGAGTGTTTGCATGGTGGATACATGAGATGGTTTAGTCCAAAATACATTCCAAACATTTAAAAGAGGACGCAGAAGTGGAGAGATACCCTGGGACAGGCAATTCAGAGAGCAAAGACTGCAAGATCTCCATGCAAACAGCAGGAATTCTGCCACCAACCCTCTATCTCCTGGAAGAGCCCTTTGGGGGTGTAGAATGGTGCTACATAATGGCTCTGAATGTTGAGTTCAGTACGGTCAGTATAAGGGCTAAAACTCCCAAAAGATGGTTGACAAGAGTGACCCTTGGGGTACCATATGAGTAAAAGGGAAGGAGTCTGCCTGGCCAGTTCCACTCTACTCCAAATTCCTTGCAAGTCCGTTTTGAGAATTAGGGACTTGTGAAGAGAGAATTACAAGGACCGTCACACAAAGGTAACAACATCCCCGCACATTGTGTGAACAAAAAAAAAAATCACTGTGGTCAATCAATAGGCATGTCCAATGTGCATGAGACACCAGACATATAGGAGTCCTGGCATAGTATGCCCAATATTATCCATATGTTCCTTGTACAATGTTCCCCACCATGGAAATTGTGTTTTAAGGAACACCAAGTAAGAAGACCCAATGAAAAAATTTGCCAGTGAAGTAATGGCTTGACACTACAAGTTTAAATAAATAAATAGTTGGAAGATATTTTACCAAGGGATCCAAACATTGGTTAGCAAATTGCAAAATAATAATCTCCTGGAATGCCACTTCAAATACGGGGAAATATGCCTGCAACTAGTACAGAATACATGTGTGTGCCATATTATGACACAGGCAATTGCACCTCGCATAGGGTACTTGTGAAAAGTCCTATGGATGTGTGTTCCTAGTAGCAGACAATTGGGAACAAAGAGCCGAAATATGGAGGCACAGTGAAGTCAAATTGCTTTAGGGTAAACGCCATGCGACCGCAACTAAGAGCAGAAATGCAGTCGGGTACCCAGGAGAAACATTGCATAGGGTTCCTAGGAACATAATCACAGCAGGGTGGCAAAACTACAACAGGAAACACAGAAGCAACACTACAGTGTGTTTTAGTGAGTCAGATCAAGGGTACAGCCTTTAGTGTAGGTAGAATGTGTGTGCCATTGGGTGTGACAATGGTGTATGATAGGGAGTACTGTTTCAATTGTTTTAATTTATTTATTTATTGTGCGTTTGTTAGGCGCTTATACAACACGTAAAATGTGTTTCGAAGTGCCCACAAGGCAACAGGCAGGGAACAAGGGATTGGAAAAAAACATTTAATACACTGGAGTATAAAGACAGATCTACTAGGCCTTGTGAGCATTCAGTACGTGCAAGTGCAGAGAGAAGAAAGGGGGAGAATGTGTGGGGGTAAGTGCTAGGAGTTACCATGCTCGTTGGTGAGCAGCAGATGTAAGTGACAGTGTGGAAAGTGCTTAGGAGAGTTCAGCTGCAATAAATAGGTAAGTGCAAGCCTGCAGTGGCATAGACCAGTGGGTGCCAAGGCAAGTGATGGTGGCGGGCGGTGGCTGAAGGTGATTGGGTGTGGGATGCCAGGGCCCTGTAGGAAATATAAGGGCCCTGGTCACCAATCACAGCACTGTGGGATTAACAGAGGTGGCAGGAAGTGAAGGAGGAGGTGAAAAGGAAAGTCTTGAGGAGGTTCTGGAATTTGACGAGATCCGGCTCACAATGAAGAGGAAGCAGGAGGCTGTTCCATAGGAGGGAGCCAGCTGAGGAAAGAGATTGGCCACCGCCCCTCTGGGTGTTATTCTTAGCAGTGCACAGTGGTGGTGCGAGTTATGGTTGCTTAGCTTACCATAACTGGCGAACTTAAGGGGTTTTTCGGTTTTACTTGTAACCATAACTTCCCTTTAACAAAGTGTGTTCATTGAATTTCATAGGTTTTTATTAGTGCAACTTAACCATAACGTCCCTTTAACAAAGTTTTTTCAATGAATTTCATAGGTTTTTACCAGTGCATGCTATTTTCCTACAACTTACTAATATCATACCCAATATAGCAATATTTGTGTCCAATTTACAAAGTTTCACATTAAAGCTCTGCCATTTCCCACCTTCTAGAATCATTTTTAATGCTTCTATACACTTTTTGCAACTATTTCAACTAGTTTTGCATCCATAGGCGTCTACGAATATCTGACTTTGTTGCAGACCTTCTGGACAGTGCCACAGGACCATACGCTAGCGCGCGGCATGATGACTTCTCCGAGAACCCGTCAGCACTTCACAATAAGATCTGTGCTTCACAGACAGTTTGGTACTGAATTTTCTACTGATCTAGGAACTTTCAACTTCAAAATGTCCCTCGCACAGCTCCAACACCTATTCCTACTCATTATCCATTAACAATCTAGTACACAGTACATACTTTTTGCAAAACTACTATTTATCTTAAAATGGCATAAGCTAATGCCATCGCTCCTCCCCAAGAGCCACCACCACTGCTGTAATCAAGGAGCATGAGAAACACTGCCCCCTACCTTAGAAATAACACCCACGCAACATGTTCCCCTGTCCACCTACCCCTACATATTAGTGTTTGGTGCTTCTTCCCTAATTTCCTCCCCACCTTTCATTCTTACCTCTCCTGCCAAAAACAAAATACATCCAAAGACAACAAAAGAAATGTTCCTTTAGGAACCACCTTCCACAGTTAAAAAATAGAACTAAAAAAAACGTATAGGTTCCATCTACTTTATATTTTTCAGTAAAGGACATAGAGTCAATAAGATTTTCCAACATTTCCATTTGTATTTTGTGTTATGCTAATGGGAATATTGTGGCGTTTATCTCCATTAGCACCCTACATTCCCAAAGCGGGAACCGGGTTGCTAAAAAAGAAAGCTTCTCCTCCCTCCCGCGGCGTCCCAGTGGAGTAAAGAAAATCCTTTTCCAAGATGGCCACCGTGGAAAGAGAAGGCGAGGTTCCGTACAGGGCCCCGCTTTGCTTTCCATCGCACCCTGCAGAAGGTGAAAACAGAACCCTGTGACCATGTTACCACGAGCACATTTTTCTTCCCTTTCAAACCTATCCCAATTTCGAATACCTTTACCACAAAGTCAGTCCCAGGTGGACATGGCCACTTTAACCCTATGTGTTGTCCCTCATGGTCATGACCGGTAGCCAGATTGTCCGTAAAATCACCTTATTCCATGACCCGGACAATCTGGCCACTGCCCATGGTCATAGGCTACATGTCATTCACCAAAGGTATATCTCTATTTTTTGTACCTACATTATAACACTTGTCAAAAATAAAACACGGACACATTTGCAAAACCATGCTTTCAGGTCCTTGCCAATGTTCCTTACTCATGTTTGCTGAAATGCACCCACAAAAGTGTCAAATATATGCACATACAATAGTCATATAACCTTGCCCCCACTTGACAAAATCCATTCTAACTTTACGAAAACATGTATATCTAAATCTAAAATCTTTTTACATATCTTTGTGTAGATTTCTCAAATGGCACCACATTTATAAGCCTTTCAATATTTTGGAACCCCCCCCTCTAATTTTGCCCCCTCTTGACAAAATCCCACCAAACCTTGCAAAAACATCTATATGTAGATCTATTATCAGTTCGCCAAAGTAATTATAGATTTCTCAATTGGCACCTCCTTCATAAGCCTTTACATTATTTTGGGACCCCGCCTCTAATTTTGCCCCCTCTTGACAAAATCCCATCAAACTTTGCAAAAACATGTATATATATATATATATATATCTGTTATCATTTTGCCAAATTAAGTGAAGATTTGTCAAATGGCACCCCATTTATAAGTGTTTGCATTATTTTGGGACACCCCCTCTAATTTTGCCCACTCTTGACAGAATCCCACCAAACTTTGCAAACTCATTCAGAATTAGGTGGAGAATAAAAATGCAACATTTCATGTAGTTTCATTAAAGGAGTAGTGCGCTCAAAAATATTATTGTCCCAAACGTTCGGGCATGTGTATTTAAGCATACGTTGCTCGATGATAAAAACGTTTCCTATACACCTTACCATGGTTTTCCTCACTTTTACATATGTGAAATCAGGTAGGAGGGCACAGCCATTTTGTTCTAATCTTATCAGTTGGAGCATCGCCCTAAGCTCAAGTGTCCTTTCGGCACTAAATCATAATCCATGCTCCTGAAGCTCACATCACCATTCCTAGCAATATTCTCTGCCAATATCTGTGACACTACTATGCAGTGTAGCCAAATATATCCAATCATCACCTACATCCAGACGTCACATGATGCAAAATCCGGAATATCAACACACATCCTTTCATAGCACAGCGCGTCCCAATTCTGAATACAAAACACTATGTTTAAAGGAAACCGCAATACTCTGCGATTCAGAATGTGCTTTTATTTCACAATAAACGCTCCGAGAACATCTGCCGATTTCCCGATTGAACCAAATTTTCTGTTGCTTTCTTTCTTCTAGATACAGAAATGTTTATCGTGAGTCACACAGTTTTCCTTTGGGTATAAGCTCAATGGATGGAGGCACTGTAATTCACAAGGCTTCGGCATCAGCTTGTTGCTACACCACTGTAAATGATATCAAGGTACTCCTTATTGCCGGTAGCGTGAAAGGGCATATGGGCCCAGCGCGATCATCCCAAAGCAGCGTTATGCTCATCCAACAATTGAGGTGTATCATCAACTGCTGGCTGATGAAGCCATCAATTTGTATCTGGAAATTATGACATTCGCAGTAGGGCAGGATGGGGCTATGTAGAAAACATAACAGAAATGTTTCTCAGTGACGGCTCTTAATTCTATTCTAATCGATCCATTACTTATGCACCATGTGAAAACTAAGGATCAACACAAACTAGAAACAATGTAAACACAGAGAAAACAACATGCAATGTTGGAGTCAACTATGTGATTAAGAGGTTATTGCTATGCAGTCTGACTACCTCACAATGGGATGCCAATGCGGAAGTTGACTGAAGAAATCGAATAACACATAGACAGCATTTTAACGTAACATTAGCCTAGCATTGGCCAGTGGTGGAACCTGTGCGACCACTGATGTGGACTCCAGCATTTAGGTGCTGGACTGCCCATGTGCCATGGAACAAATACTAGTACACACAAGTTGTTTCTGAGTCTCCTCACCAATTGGTAAAAACAACAAACCATTGCAATGTTAGCCAGCAATCCATACCGGTCATAAAATGAAACCTTGACTCCTTTGTCTACAAATTTGTCTATAGTAAAACTTACATAACAATCGGCATTTCCATTCTCTTGGCGTAACGTGGAGTGTCTGTTCAGATCGATTTTTCATCCAAAGAAATGAAACGTTACTTTGTCCAGTTTTGGAATTCTGACCATTATCATGTTTGACGTTTTTACATACCTCATCCCATTCCTTTTATTTTACTTACAAATCCTCCCTTTATTTCCATAGACAAAAAACAATACAGGCTTATTCCTAGCTTGCTTTTGCTACTTAGAAGCAACAAAATAACTCGGCAGGACGCAAGTGAGTAAACAGCTCAAGGCATTGACCTTGAGGCCCACAGCAGCGATTCCCACGTGCACAACTGTAGCATTAGGAATATTTATGAAAAACAAACCAATTGTTTGCTAGCATACAGCGATGCTGCGCGAGATTTCCAGATATTTACTCAATTTATAAAAACACTCGGAATTCATAATCCACCTGTCACCAGAGCACATCTCCAGTTTTCAAAAAGCGACCTCCGTGCACAGAGCGCACCAACAGCCCCCATCTTTGCAAAGGTTGCACACAGCGAACAGTCACTGCCTCCCACCTTTTTCCTTCAGCACCTTTGTCAGACTAGCCTATTTGTCACGGCTGGTCCACCACAAAGTGTTATAACTCAAACAGTGTATTGGTTTTGCTTCCACAATTTATACTTTTGATAGCTTTGAAATTCAAGTTACATATGTTTTCCATTGGTCATGTACAATGTATCAAAATTGTTGATAATTATTTATATCAGTATGCCAACTGTTCCACACTTTCTGCTTTCGGTGGACAGAACATGTTTGCAATGTTTAGTGGCAATGTATGTGTGCTAGGAACCAGATCACAAATGATTCCATAAGTCCACCACACTCAAATTCAGATCTTTCACGAAATCGAAATCCATTTCCTGATATATTGGCTTGACCACCCACTTTTTGGTTATTTTTCTATAGGCCATTTCATATCGAAGCCAGTATGCGGGTGCTCCGGGGCCCTGGCACCTGCCAGCAGAGTGAAGTCAGGGCTGAGCCCCCCCCCCCCTGGTTCGAAGAGAAGAGACGCAGTATGGATGGCCCTTTGTTGCATCCATACTGTGTCTCTCTCTTATTATTTTTTGAAATGGAGGCACAGATTCTTGCTTTGCATCTGTGCCTTAATTTCTAAAAATAATTTTGGGTTGGGTATATTGTAGAGGTACACCCAACCCAAAATGATTTTTAGAAATTAAGGCACATATGCAAAGCAAGCATCTGTGCCTCCATTTCTAAAAATTGTTTTGGGTTGGATGT
This sequence comes from Ambystoma mexicanum, assembly GCF_040938575.1. Taxonomy (NCBI): domain Eukaryota; kingdom Metazoa; phylum Chordata; class Amphibia; order Caudata; family Ambystomatidae; genus Ambystoma; species Ambystoma mexicanum. The sequence continues at coordinate 108,443,538 of NC_090937.1, forward strand.
ATTTATACATCTGTGTACCCCTCTTGGTAAGATGTACAGATGTCGAGGTACACTCAACCCAAAACGATTTTTAGAAATGGAGGCACAGATGCAAAGCAAGAGGCTCTTGCTTTGCATCTGTCCATCAATTTAAAAAAAATCGTTTTGGGTTCGATGTATGTGTACATCTGTGCACCCCTCTTGGCAAGAGGGGTGTACAGATGTAGAGGTACACTCAACCCAAAACTATTTTTCGAAATGGAGGCACAGATGCAAAGCAAGAGGCTCTTGCTTTGCATCCGTCCATCAATTTAAAAAAATCGTGGTGAAATAAAAATGTCTTAACCAAGTGCGTCTTCAGCTACTTGGTAAATACACAATTGGTATGTCCTTTCATCTCCTTCCTGCACTGAATTCCTGTTAAAAGCAAACAGTTGTACTGCCTCCTAGGAACAGATAGCATGCGCACATTTTGATGAATAGATTTTCATTTTAGTATGTAAAAGAGCTAATGATCAAAAATATTCAAATCTTATGTTTCAATGAAGGGAATGTGGGAGTGCAAAAGGAAGTGTGTGGGAGTACAAAAGGAAGTGAGTATTGGGTTGCACATGTGGGCATAGTAAATAACAAATGGCAGAAATGTATGTCACAACTGTGGAGCATGTTCGACTGAAAATATTGGGCATAGAGGTCAAATCCTGGGCATATGGTATGCAAGTGAGGGATATGGTGTGCAATAGAGCGGATTTGGGATGTACACGATAGAGGAGGGGCCAGTAATGGTGAAAAGTATGTTTATATTTGCAAATATCCTTTCAATTAGGGTTTTGGCAATGGTCATCTTACGGGCTGTGATAAATGTATTATTGAACTGGGTGTATTCTGTTTTATCAAGCATGGAATATGATGTCTGATTATTGATACAATTATATGATCCCGAATATATACAGTGCAATTGTAGCTGGGTTTATGCATAAGAAGTAAAGCATGTGTGGGTGACTGTAAGAGAAGCAAACCTTGACAAAGCCAACAGTTTTTTTCTTTTGTTTAGGCACTGGAGAGGCATTTGCCAGGCCCTCTGGTACTTGCTCGATTTGCCAGCTGTCTCCAAATTATGACCAAGTAGCAGAGTTCCATCATTGGCTGTGTTGTCATGAAATGCTCATGTACTCTAATATTCCAGGCATTTCTATTCCATTACATTTTACTGATAGTCCAGCTACCATTATCATCATTCTATGAGACAATGAAGCCATACCATGCCGCCCACTCCTTGTGTTGTGGAGGGGACCATCCCTACACTGCTCCAGGACCTCCACCATGAAGTGGGTGGTGGGACCCGACCCCCTGAGGTACCCTCACACATGCACCAGGGTCCTGACAGGGCACTCCAGTAGAGGCCATATCAGATTTTGCAGACATCTTAAGAAATGGGTGTTTCTCGAGTGAACAACCCTTAATAGCTTAATGAGATTCTACAGATGCCCGCACTGCCCTTAGAAATAGTCCTTTAAGAGTAGGGTACAGTGTTTTAAATCTCCATCAGTGTGACTGTAGTGGACAGCGCTAGGTGACCTCTTTGGCGTATCCGAGCACTGTATAAAGATTACAACAACCACCAACCAAGAAGGACCCTTTAACCATGAGTTTATGTGGGCCACAAAATGTGCACTTCGCACTAGCTATTATCTACTGGTAATTTGCTCGGGCTGATTAATAAATTGTGTGTGGTAATGTGTGGGGGCGAGTGGCTTTTTTTTGCCTGGCTAGTTTGTTTGTTTATTTATATAGCACTCCAAACTTGTAGGTATCTAGTAAATTGCAACTTGAAGTTCTTTCCCCTGGTTTATTAATACAGTCATTTTAGGTGGTGCATTGATCTGTTTAGCTATCTTGTTTATTTTGCTCTGGGTCCAATATCCTTACCTAACTTCATTAGAGAGCTTTGGGATGATATTGTATTGTATTTTGATTTATAAAGCCTGAAACCAAGGCTCAAAGACATTTGGCCGCTGAGGAGCAGGACTGCCTAAGATCCCCTAACCGAGAGATTTAAACGTTAAGGAATGTCTTTAAGGCCTTAAGAAAATGGAGGTAATGAAACAGCTCTCGATGTTGAGGTGGGAGAGCATTCCACAACTTCACAGTCAAAACAGAATGGCATGGTTGGTCATATCGAAAGCCGTGAAGATGTCAAGTAAAATGAGAACTCTGACCGCACCGCAGTACTAGAGCATGGCCATGACATCAAGTATAGAAATCCTCACAGATTCCAGTCATCTAAGAAATCTAAAGCCTGCCTGGAATAAGTGCAGACGAGAGTTTGACTCAAAGTAACATGAAAGTTGCTGGGTAACAATTGATTCCATAAACTTAACCAAGTATTAAACAACACTCAGTTAGAAACAGGGTACTGTTTCAAAGAAATTGGCACATTTTTGGAGTCGCAAAAGCATTACACTTACATGCAGCGTGTATCCCAACTGGCAATGATAGAGCTGTTTGTCGAGGGATGTTGAGCTATCCTTTGGAACCCAAAGACCAAGGAAAAAGCAGCACCATCATAGCTGCATGTTTCATGCCTGCTCCTACCACAGACCCTAAATGGTCTCCAGCTTCATGCTTGCTTTGCCATTGTGATAGATGTTTTGTGTGCCTATACGCTTTTTCATGTATTCAGTTTCTTCTGGCCCTTCTGTGTTGGTTTCTTATGCCACTAATATATCAAACAGTATATACTGCTACTTTTTTTTGTACTCAGATGCATTGTTTTTTTACTGTATTCAAACAGTACTTATACATGTTGTTTCATTTATATATTACAAGAATCAAGCATCATAAAACAGTTCAAAGCCCTAACATTAAAATTCATTATTACCTATTCACAAAACACTGGCAGTGCTTATTTTTCATTTTACTGCACTGTGCAATTTCCTCTGTATTTTTGTTTGAGCCAGATTTACTACTACTTGGAGCTGCAACATAGCTCAGCAAAGTAAACAATTTGTCCCAACAACCTTAGTTTACCACAAGTCAAGGTAATGTGACAACTAGATAAGTCCTTGAAGCTTTAATTTCAATAGCATTTTAATTTCAACGGCCACAAGGTACTACTACTATAGGTTTCCCAGCGCTCAAGTAACCAAAAAGAGAAATAATGAAAATAAGAACTGGCAAAGCGAGATAACTTGAATTGGGAACTTAATTTTGGTGTTGGTGGTGGTACTCCACCTTAAAGCTGTACCTTCTGTTTAGTGTTCTCCCATCCTAGTTGCGTTGCACTGCCTTTTGAGGACTACTACAACCTGGATGATTATAGGGGGGTGGAGTAGGGGCAGTGATGGCTTACTGGATTGCAACTGGAAGGCTTAAACCTCCTTCTTACTTGACTTTAGTACATGCAGAACATGCTAGCCAATGTTTACACTGTTCTGCACCCCCTATGCCCCCTTGCACCAAGTTGGCGACTACGTGCAAATATGATCATAACTTCTGGTGATGTCACTTCCTATATTTGGGCACCCCTCCAGGAAATTCATAAGACAGCTCCCCTGATCGAAGCATCCCAAATTTGCCAGCAGTTCTAGGTTGTTGTCTGCCTATGTTCTCGTTATGCGCTAATAACGCAAGTAGTGTGCAAGATTCCATACCCTGTATACAGAAATGCAATCTCTTGGGCTGGTACTTTAGGCACATATTGTGGAACACCTCCAAATCTCCTGTCTGACAGAATTCTGTTAGTCCCTTCAGATCTCTTGATAGCGTTTTAACAAACACGATCTTCTTAAGAGCTTTGTGTGCAGGTTAAGGTGGAACCAACCACTTCTTCTTGCAATCATGCTCTTCCGTTAAAGGTCCATGTTCACATTTATGAAAATGTTGCTTTTCTGTCCATGAGTGAACTTTGGAGCAGTGGTGCATCAATGAGAGCCATTTATCAATTAGAATTTCCAACTGCTTTTCACCAACCTTGTGAACTTCTCACAGTCTTTCGTGGTGAAAAACACCTGTTTTGTTTTGCTTCTTGCAGCCATATCCCATCCTCATCACCCCTCACCTCCCCAGAGATTATTTGATAAGTTTGGGAAGTGCAATGTTGTGTTTTTTATAGGATTTACTGCGATGTCCACCGACAATGGTTGCTGTCCGCAGATCCAAGATGGTGGGCGATTCCAAAAATCTGATGCACTTCACACTTTTCCCCACCCAATCAGTGGGCTCGTCTGATGTCTGCGGACATCACGTTGCTTCCTAAACCAATCGGATTCTTGTCCGCAGAGCAAACAGGGAAGTGTGTCCACAGAGCGGACATAGATATCACACATTTTTAGGGACCTACTTTTTGGTTGTTTAAAAAAAAAAGATTGGACGGATTTCCGCCAAATTTACAAAAGCACGCTTTTGGCACCAAGCCGCCGCTCCTGTCACAAATTTGGTGCAAATCCAGTTTTTTCTCCATTCAGTCTATGGGAAAAGAATACATTTGGGACCCCTCTATAACGTTGCTCCTCCCGTGACCAAACCTCACCAAACTTTGCAAAAAAAATTCAGAGTGGGCCATATACTTTTTCTGCAAAGTTTGGTGAGCATTCGTCAAGGGCGAGCAAAGTTATAAGCCACCCAAAAGTGCTCTTACTACAGGTTTAGCAACTTAACGATAACTACATGCCCGCTAACACGGCCGTGTAATTAGTAAAAATAACCAACTCAAGATCATGGTAGTACTGAAATATGTATTTCTGTCTCTTGAATTCAAGCTTCTGTAATCATTTTTTGCTGTACCTTAAACATTGTTGAATACATCGTTTGAACCCTCTAATTAATAATGAACACTTAAGTTAAAACATCAAAGAAATGTGCTTGCCATTTTTGACCAAATATACGTGAAGGTTTTGGGGCTTATTCAGGTGGCCTGTTATAATGTCAATAAGTCTCCAAATTGATAAAATCACATTTCATGTATATATGAGTAATCATGAGATGTAAAAAGTTGGGTTATGTTCTTGAAGAAAATGTGTTCCCCACTAATTTTCAAATGTCCCATTATTTTAATTTGTTTCCTTTATATGTAACTTTTGAAAAGGTTTATGGTCCTCATCACAAGTTGGGCGGTAGCCCTTAAATGTGGTGGTAATGGTATTACCACTGCATTTCTTAGGGCTGGCCCTATAACAAGTCTGGCATGGGTACACCGAGCTCAGAGCTTGGCAAAAAACCACGCAAAATAAATGCCAATTTTTAATTGCAATTACCGCCAGCAGTATTACCGCACAGTAATTGTGCCAAAAATTCTGCATTGGGTCTGATGGACAAATGGGGAATGGGTACTTACAGTTAGCTCCCAACCCATAATCTGGCGGAAATACCGCCAGACCGGTGGGCACTCATGCTAATAAAGTTGGTGGTATTATAGCCCAGATACCACCCAACTCGTGATGATGCCTTATAAATGTTAATAACGCAGAATTAATTGTAGAAACACTGTGGGCCATTGCAGGGATATCTTTTTCTAAGATGTATGAAGTTAATTGGCAAGTAACGTAAATAAGCACAGAGAGAATAATGTTAATGTATCACAAAACCCCAGAAGAAATTGATTCCTGATAATGCATTGTATACTATAACTAGACTTGGGCAAACTAATTTGTTCCTAACTAGAACTGCCAGCATTTTGGATGTATCAAGGTCTTCCAAACTGCCAAATGCTTCCAGAGATTCATATGGAAAAGTGTGAGGTTCACCCAGGGGTCCACAGTTAGGACCATGCAAGAGAGGTAATGTTACTGTCATTCTCCACTGGGGCTATTACATATTTGGCATCACTAACACATGTGTGCAGTCTAAATGGTTAAAGATATAATTGACTACATACAAAATGCCTGTCGTCAATAAGTGAATCATGTCTGTTCATTTCCAACATTATTGAAGCATGCCAATTAATCTAATTAATTGATACCGATTAGTGTAAATGTGTGTTTCATGTAGACTTAATTGCACTGTGGCAACCACTTTGAATATTTATATTTATTTCATGAATTGATACATATGCCTGTACACATGCTTTTGTTTCATATTTGTGTTTAGCATATCAGTATAACCGATTGTATTACTATAACTTCTGGAAGAAGATTGCACAAGAAATATGTAAGCATGCATTGAAGGATGAACACAAACAATGGGCCTCATTACACGGTAGGCAGTAAGGGTTTACCGGTACCGGTATTTTACCGGTACCGGTAAACCCTTACCTCCTTACTACGAGGTCCCTTTGAGGGTTGGAGAATTTAACGCCTGCTTTTTGCAGGCGTTAAAAACCAACCCGCAAAGGGACCAGGGAGCTAATTACGGTACTGCAATTTGCGGTGCCGTAATTAGTACCTTCCCCATTCCCATTATGCCCTATGAGGCAAAAATGAGAATGGGGAAGGGCAATGGGGGAAGGGGGAATTAACGCCCCACCAACCTTGGAATAGGGCGGTAATTCCCCTTTCCACCAAGGCGGTGCCGGTATTTTACCGGCATAGCACCTTGGTCCACCGCCGTCCGTGTAATGAGGCCCAATGTGTTTGAAAGCATACTTCTCTACACCTTAATTGGTCAGATTGATTTCAATACACGCATATTGATTGAGTGACCAAAATCGCACATTTTATTTAGTAAAGAGAGGCCAATTCCACTAAAACCCTGCTTCTGAGTTTGGTAGCTGTCATGGTTCTGCTTTATGTTCACTCCCTACTCATCGTGTTGCTGGATGAAGGACAGGCAAGTTAGCAGATGTGTATTTGTTGTGCGGGTGTGCTTGCACTTTTCTTCTAGATCAAGTCTGCTCATTACAGTCAGGTGATGCATGGGTGGGGGCTCCTATGGTAGATTGGTGTATAACAGTGGTCTTCAAACTGGGGTGCTGGCCCATGAGGAGGGCCGATAGGATGTCAGGGGTGGGCAGAATCAGACTCTTTGAAAAGGGATTAAGAGGATAGTTTTTAATACAAAAAAACGGTTAGGGTAACTGGTTTTAATAGAACATATACACAATAGAAATTCTGCTTATATTTTAAAGATCCTGGGGCTCCCCTGGACATCCATTGGGCCCATGAGCGGGAGGGGCAACCCCCTAGGTGTGCTGGCAAGAAATAAAATCTGTCCTCAAGTATGGGGAAGGGAGGGGAGAGAAGATATGAACACGTTTGGATACCACTGGTCTATAGTGTCTGTGTGATTACCAATTGTATGGGCCTTACTGGATCAATAGAATAATGCCATCTTTTTCAGTATGTTGACGGCAAGTAACTGCATGAGGGTTGTTTTTGTGAACACACAGTTTGCATAGACTAAACTAAATATTTGATTGGGTCTAAGATTTGGTGAAGGTTCTAATTATTTCCCTCCGGGAGGGAATACAATAGAGAAGCTGCGTGGAATATATACAGTGGCATGAAGTATTCTCAGATGTGGGATGGAGTCAGAAAATAATGGTGTAGGTATCAAGAGCACAAGATCAGTAGGGTATGAATCTGGGACCACCCTGAAGGTGAACATTTAATTTGATCCAGATGGAGCAACAACTCCAATGTGGAGTTGTTGCAATGTTAGCAGGCTACACTCCGGGGAAAGCTCCATGGTGAGGTTTAAGCACATGTCACCGATTTCAGATATTAGAGTGCAAGTCACCAGTGAAAACACCTGCCAGTGTAGTTTATCTGCATGCAAGTGTCTTATCAAGCGTGCATAACAGCACAGATGAGTAGATTGAAAAACAAGTTTGTTCACACAATTTAGTTCAGACCAATAGGTTGCACATATCACACAGTCATTCAGCGGCTAGTCAGTGGGGAACACATTTAATAGTACAAATCTGAAGGGTGCCGACCTCCCTGTGCAAAGTGAGCAGGGTGAGAGATGTAGCATCATAGTGCAAGTCTGCATGATGCAATAATAACTGTTATTCTTCAGGATATGAGTATCTTGGTTCAGGCTTGCAGGGTGCAGACATTACAATACAAAGCAAGTAGGGTGTACAGTTTACCTTAAAAATCTATCCGTGGGGAAATGCCACATCACAAGAACATTGGGGTCCACGTTTACGTGTGTAAATGAGCAGGACAAAACTAACAAAGAGAATGTCAGCAGAGTGAACCTCTCACTGTGCATAATTAGCAGGGACTAAGTATCACAGAGCAAACCTCCAAGGGAGAAAACAGTACAAAGCAAAGCCTACAGGGCAGACTAGTGCACAGTGTAGACCAGCAGAGTGCAAACATCACCGTGCAAGTTAAGATAACCAGGGTGGAACATCACAGTGACAATTAGCAGGGTGCAAAATCCACAGTTACAAAACAAAACAAAAAACAAACAAAAAACACCATTTGGTGTCTACATAAATTATGGTGAGGAAATTATATTATATTGACTGGGCTAGTCAGCACTCTATAATCAGTCGGGATGCAAGTATCTTGTCAAAGTTAGCAGGGAGCAGACATCACAGTGCGAAGCTAGTCGGGTACAAATGCTACCTTCAAAACTCAGCAGAGGAGAAATGGCACAGTGCACAACTATCAGGGAGAAGGTGTCACAGTGGAAATCAGTCAGAAGAACATTTCACAGATGAATTGATAAGAGTGCCTACATAGGAGTGCATTCCCTGGGGTGAGCAAATGTTACTGTATAGGTCAGCAGGGTGCAAACATCTGCTTCCAAAAGTGCAGGGCTCAAATGTCCCCATTCAAAACTAGCAGGTGGAACATATCACAGAAAAGATCAGCAGGGTGCAAGTACCGCAGTGCAAAATCAGCAGCAAGCAATTATCATAGTTCAAAGAAGCAAACATCGCAGTGCATGTAAGTCAGCAGGGTGCAAGCTTCTAGAGGCAAAATAAGCAGAGAGGAAATATCAAAGTTCAATATTAAGAAGAAGCAAACATCACAATGCAAGTGAGGAGGTGTGGGTGTCTTCATGCAACATAAGCAGGGAACGAATGTCAGGATGGAGCAAACGTCACAGTGCAGGTCAGAAGAGTGTAACAAACCCAATTCAAAATTAGCAGGTGACGAATATGAATATCATAGTTGAAGATCAGGAAGGAGAAAAACGTCCGAATTCAGGACAGAACATGATACACATCTAAATGCAAAAACAGCAGAGAGTAAATATCATAGAAAAACCTGAACAGAGTACTACAAAACACTGTAAAACAGTAGAACGCAAACATCACTGTGCATGATGAGAAAATCCTAAATATAACAGTTCAAAATCACAAGGGAGCAAATGTCACGCAGTATATGCCACAGGAAGTAAAAATCACCAGAACATTAAGCAGATATTAGCACATTCAGCAGGATGGAATAACACACTGCACGTGCAACATGTAGCAAATGGCACCGAGCAAAGACAGAACAATGGGCACATATTACAGTGCACACCAGCAGGAAGTTAATATCATAGTTCGACATCAGGGAGGAGTAAATATCAGAGCGCAGCCCGGCAGGGTGCAACACCTAAGTGCAAAATCAGTAGCGAGGACATATCATAGTTCAAAACAAGTCATGTGCAATATTCCACAACGCATACCTTGAGGGTGCACACCAGACAGTGCATAACTAACAGAACACAAATAACAATATTGCATACCAAATTCCGGAGACAGTAAAGGTCACGGGTAAGTTTCTGCAGGGAGCAGATATTACAATTCAAGGTCAGCAGGGAACTAATATCATAGTTCAAAAGCAGTGTGGGAAACTATTACATTGCAAATCATCACAGAACAAATCCCACAGTTCAGCAGGTGAATCTGGGGCAAGGGTAAAAGTAAATCTGTATCCAATGTCAGGAGGATGGCAGTGTAGTCTGTGGGCAAGCAATTACCATTACACCTTGCCAGATTAAGATTTAGATTCAGATTGTATATACATTTGACTCATTGGGCCTCATTACGAGTTTGGAGGTAGTCATGGCGCTATTAGCGCCATGACTACCTCCGGTACCGTGTCCGGTCCCGATCAATGGGGACCTACCGGTCCATTCTGACCTTTACGGGACCGGTACGTCCCCATTGAAAAAGCCATTCCTCATTCCCATTTCAGCCCCCATAGGGCTCAATGGGAAGGTGCTAATAAGAGTACCGCAAATTGCAGTACCGTTATTAACTCTGTCGTCCCTTAAACGGTCCCTTCCATAACGCCTGGTAAAACCAGGCCTTAAGGAAGGGACCCGCTAAGGGACCTCGAAGTAGGACTGTAAGGGATTACCGGCACCGGTGCCCTTACAAGTGCCGGTAATCCCTTACCGCCCACCTCGTAATGAGGTCCATTGAGTCTTTTGTGACAGGAAATGCAAATACAGAAAAGCATACCCAAGAAAGATTGCCCTGTGAGAACTTGTTTGTTAGAAGAGGCTGCTCAGTCACATGGAACCGCTGTGACCAATCCTGCCCCAGCAGTGCTGTAATAGTAGCTGAGAGAATGCTGTGCACATTGCCTAGAGAAGACCAACGTTTAGCAGGGGGCATGAGAATGGGAACACATGAACTAAACCGGTATCATACCAAAATACCGAATGAAAACATTTTGAATCTAAAAATTTGGAACTTGGGGGGCGTGGCTTGGTGCTGAGCGTAATGGCAGGCTAATTCTCGGCTTTGCTCTTCGCATGAAGTCCAGCAATATAATGACTTTCTAAAAGTTGGTTTTATTTACCTTTAGATCATCTGGAAGCCTTTTAAAGTAAGGTGAGCCCAACTGCGAAGGATTGGAGGTCTGGTGTGCTGCAGTCCACAGTGTGAAGGAGGTGCCGTGTGAGGGCCGTAAAGCAGCGCACTGGTGTGGTGGGTGAGGCGGATATTCCTGTCAGCTGCTCTGGCTGATGCGCAGAATGCATGCCACCTGCTGGTGGAAACAGATTTCTCTCACAACACAGACCATTTCACTCAACGCATTTGAAATAACAAAATCTTCGCATATTAGTGTTCCAGGTATTTCAAATGATCATATAATTCCACAAAGTCAACCCAAAGAAGTGTTGCAAGTGCGAAATAGTTGCTCTTCTGGTGTGTCTTTACAGACTCACTCTACTATACTTCCTCATATTGCATGGAAAGTGCCTTTTTCTTCATTTTGATTGTGATTTTGGATGCTTTAACCTTAATTACTTACAAAAAATGTGAGGCTCCATAATATTAAGAGGTGATATCGGGGTCTAACACTATGCCCCTCAGGCCTATTATTTTCAGAACATCTTTATTATATAACTATAGCTGCATCTAAGAAAAACCCGGTTAAACAATATTGTTTAAAAATTGGTAAGGCAGGCGCTCTGTTGCCAGTCAAGTTTAGTTTCTCCTCCAAACACATGTTTTCTTGACTCCATCAATCTTCAGGGAGGCTGTGTTACTTTGCTTTTTCAGGTGTTTCTTCATTTCCTTTTCAGGTGTGGCAGGTTAATTGACTCTAAGGATTCTGTTACTTGTATTTTCGCACTTTATTCTACTTGCAGGTGACTGGAAATAACTCCCTCCATAGCACAAATCTTCCCCTTGATGGGGGGGAGGAGGAAATCCATGGTTGTGGCTCTCCATTGTAAGGCATGCTGGCCCTGCTGCTGCTGCCTTTTGAGCCCGAGCTTCTGGAACAATGTTTAAAAATTGGTAAGGCAGGCGCTCTGTTGCCAGTCAAGTTTAGTTTCTCCTCCAAACACACATTTTCATGACTCCATCAATCTACACGGAGGCTGAGTTGCTTTGCTTTTTCAGGCGTGTCTTCATTTCCTTTTCAGGTGTGGCAGGTCAATTGACTCTATGGATTCTAGTACTTGTATTTTTCACGCTTTATTCTACTTGCAGGTGACTGGAAACAACTCCCTCCATAGCACAAATCTTCCCCTTGATGGGGGTGGGGGAAAGCCATAGTTGTGGCTCTCCATTTTAAGGCATGATGGCTGCTGCCATTTGAGCACGGGCTCCTGGAACAATGTTTAAACATTGGTAAGGCAGGCGCTCTGTTGCCAGCCAAGTTTAGTTTCTCCTCCAAACGCACATTTTCATGACTCCATCAATCTTCAGGGAGGCTGTGTTACTTTGCTTTTTTTTTTTTGCTGGTTAAAGAATATACCTCAACAACTGCCACCACATTCAAAAGGCAAAAAAGCGATTCACCGGCTCCCAACGAAGAAGGTATGGACCGAGCCATGCTTGTTTTTTTACTGATATTAGACACATAAAATATTTTATGGAGGCAACTTACAACAAACTGCAACTTCTGGATGATAAATGGTCAGCATTTGATTCTACGATATCTGAAGGCGAGCATAGAGTCAGTAATGAAGAGGATATCATGAATAGAGTTGTTAACTTGGAAAACTCGGTCAAAGTACTTCAACAACACACAGAAAACCTGGAAAACAGGAATAGAAGAAACCAATTTTGCATTGTTGGCCTTCCAGAAGCAAGTGAAGTACAGGATACTATTCTATTCCTTAGTACCATGCTATCTAAGTTACTACACCTTCCCCTTTCCCTGCAATTTAAGATTCCACAAGCTCATAGGATTGGTACTATACGTCCTTTGGCTAATGATCGAAATGCCTTAAGAACTCTTATATTTGCTCTCTTTGATTTCAAACATGTACACATTATAATGAAAAATGTCAAGATTATTAAACATCTCATTTGAAATGAAATAATATAATCTTCTCTCAAGATGATGCAAATTCCACTGCCGCTGGAAGAAAAGAACTCATTGCGCTAAGACCAGCTTTGAAACAACTTAAGGCCAGATATGAAATGGTTAATCCTGCATCCTTAAAAGTAACTATCCCTTAAAGGTCACACTACTTCTTTTGATAATCCTGGAGATCTGAGGCAATTTATTCAGTCACAAAGGTCAGATGAAATTATTATACTGTTGGTCCTTCTACAAACAATGCACCATAATGTCCTCTGAATAATTTCTCTATGACATGTTAAGTTTTAACTTTAACTTAACTTGGATGACCTGGTCTCACTGGGTGCCCCACCCTCATCACTGTTCTTCTTTTTTCAAAATAAAATGATTTGGCTGTTTCCTACTAGCCATATTGTTTTGTCGTATCAAGAGGTATGGTCTACTTTCACTCATTTTCATGGTTTTTTTTTCATACCTCTCTCCTCATGTGTTGCTCTACCCTATTGTTCTTCCCCCAAGGGGATTGCATTATTCATAATCACTAGATGTTACATCAACACTGTTTGGAAATCCATATCTTCATATTCTCCCACTAGTCATTCAACTATTTACGTTATGACCATATTGTTCACCTCTGAAATCCTATGTCAATAAATATATCATCATAGAATGTTAAAAGTCTTCATAATCCCATCAAACAAAACCAAGCCTTCCATTGCTTGCATTCAAGAAACTCACCTTTCAACATTAGAAACTTCTAAGCACAAGAATCTCTGGGTGGGTAAAGTGTTTGCTAGTGCGGCACAGGGAAAGAAAAAATAAGAGATTATCCGGATAAATAAAAGATTTGATTGTAAGATTATTAGCTCATAGCCTGATAACTCAGGTAGATTGGTCCTTTTGAATTTTCTCTCTAACTCTACTTACTACTCAATTATGAATGTAAATGGTCCTAACAAATCAGATCCTGTTATCTGGAAACAACTTAAGGAATGTCTGCTCCGCTCAAAAAAAAAGTATTGTATGTGGGGACGGCAATGAAATAGTAGATCTATTCCTAGACAGAAAGTCTACATTTCTTTAAAAAAAATCAAAATCTCAAAATCAGTTTCAAAAGTTTATCTCAGAATTGGGCTTTGCTGATTCCTGGTGCCTACATCACCCATCAGACAAGGAGTACTTTTATTCTAGTCCCCATAACTCATTTTCCAGAATTGACTTTATCTGTCTGGCTAACTCCTTGGCTGCTAACCTAATTGATTTTACTACAGTCTGTATATCCCTGTCTGATCATGCCTCTGTCCATATTAAACTTCGTTATACAAATCCTATTTCCAAATCAAACAGATGAAGATTTAATTTGGCCCTTTTAAAAGATGAGATATGTGATTCTTGTCTGACAAATGGTAACAATAATTATTTTCATATCAACAAAGCTGCAGATACTTCTATCCCTAATAAATGGAACTGTTATAAAGTAGTACTTAGAAATAATCTCTTATGTTGCAAGAAAAAAGGAATGATATGAAACACAAATCTGAAGAAATAATAAAATAATTAAAAATTCTTCAGTGGCAAACTATTTCTAATGCCTCTCAGGAAATCCATTTTAAAATATCACAGCTAAGAATTAAATATAATAAACTTACCTCTGAATATTCTTGTGCTAACCTGCTTAAATACAAATCTAAAATGTATCAATTTTCTAATAAAATTAGTAAATCCCTAGCTTCCCATATCAAAATCAAGAAGGAAAGAAGTAGATTTACAGTAATGAAGGACTTACAAGGTATTAGAAATTGTGTCAATTAAGATATTATTAATTTATTCAATATATTCTATCATCAATTATACTGATTTTACTCCCAATAATCCAAACATTGTTGCCTTCCTACAAAATATTACATGTTCAAATTATCAGACTATTAATGTTGACTCACTTAACTCACCCATCACACAACGTGAAATTATCAAGTCTATACATGGGCTTAAAAAGGGCAAAGCGCCAGGATTTTCCATTGACTTCTATTCTCAGTTTAAATCACTACTTACCCCTACACTATTTGAAATTTTCTCTCACTTTATCTCAAACTCAAAATCCTAAGGCTCCTTTACTGAAGCTATGCTTGTGGCATTCCCTAAACCTAACAAGGATCATGAATTACCAAAGCCACAGACCAATTTCCCTGATTAATACTGACTGCAAAATATTTGCCAACATTTTAGCAAATAGACTTCTCCCTTTTTTGCCTAAATGAATTAAACAAGACCAGGTTGGGTATGTTAAAGGAAGACTCTCGACATCCAACATTAGAATCTTTTTGGATGCTCTGATTGCCACAGCCCTCTTGAGTGATCCCTATGCAGCTGTCACCTTAGATTCAGAAAAAGCCTTTAAAAGAGTTGAGTGGGATTACTTGTTTGATACGCTTTGATGGTGTTGTCTTCATGAAACGTTTATATCCAGGATTAGAGTTCTTTATTCTAATCCCAAAACCACAATATTTATGAACAATCTGATGTCTCCCCTTTTTCATCTAGGCAGAGGTAAATGGGAAGGATGCCCTCTTTTTTCTCTCTTATTTATCTTAGCCCTTGAACCATTTTTAGAAACTATTAGACTCCACCAACATATCCAGGGAAAATCCTTTGATTTACATGTTAAATTGTCAACCTAATCAGATGATATTCTTCTATTCCTTAAGAATCCTGAAATGAGTTTAGATAATATACTTGATACTGTATCACATTTTTTTTAGCGTCAGGATACACATGAAACATGGAAAAATCGGAAATTCTTCCCCTGAATATTTATTGCACTAAACATCTTGTCCAACCATATGGCATGAGGTGGTGTCCTAAGAAAATCAAATATCTAGGACTGCAAATGTTCTCGTCTGTCAAATATATTATTAAATAAAATACTGATATCATATTAGCCAAAATTAAAAGTCTCTTAGATTACTGGTCCCTGTTATTTCTATCTTGATGGAGTCACGTCTAATCCATTAAAATAATGATTTCCCTGAATATTTTGTATATTTCGTTTATGCAATTTCAAAAATATAAAGGATACTTGAAACTAATCCCTGGTCCTTCAGGCATAGATACGGTAATTACAACACAATGGACCAGTCTTTCGAGGATGACAATATACTCTTTCTCCCTTATTAGCTCAAAAACATTATTTTATTATAAATTTTAAAAAATGACATATTTAATCTGTTTCTTATATACAACAATTTTTCTGCTCACAATCATTTCTGCCATCACACATTCATACTCACACTCTCGTATCAGATCTCTATCTTGACTACAAAACATGGTAAGATCACATCTATCACCATCTGAAATAGTTGGGTAACACATTGTTTTTCACCCTTTCATCAATACAGGTGTGTCTATCTGTGTATCAAAATTACAACAGATTTACAGGTTGACACTTGTTTCGGTTGTCTAAACAGGGCATAACTGATCCAAACTTCATCAGGACAAAAAAGAAAGTGCCAATTGTGTCTTGCTTCTGATAAACTGGGGTGAGCAACATCATCTCCACATTTAGCTGTTGGAGGAGGTACAGATGTTCTGGGCTGAATCCCACACAGGCTCACTGATTTAGATATTTAGATATACTCTTATGTATTGGCTCTTGGATTTACAGATGACCCGTGTTGGCTTCGAAATCTCTTGTCCCACTGTATTCAACATATAATCCAATACTCTTTCTCAAAATGAGGAGTGAATCCTCTTTGTTTGCTGATTAAATTGAGGTCATACCCTCTATAAAGGGTCCACTATTGATTGCCGAAGGCCACCATCCTCTTTGCTGGTCCTCTTTATTCAGTTATGTGAACTCAATCAAGTTTATTTACACATCACCAATTCGCACACCAAATGTGCTTTTGTGCTCTAAAGACCAGTATGATTGTTCTTCTCTTAGGTGTAGTGGGAGTGAGTTCCATTGGCTGGCAGTTATGGCAGGGAAGCTGGCTCTTCCACTTTTAGTGCACTTGGATATGGGCACAACTAGCCTGTGGTTATAAGCTCGTCTGGTGGGTCTGGGGGATTTTACTTTAGTTAAACTTTGAGAAAGGTAAAGGGTGCCATGTTAGATAGGCATCAGTAGGTGATCGAGAGAGTTTTGGAAATTATCCTTTCCTTGATAGGAATGCAATTGGAATTTTGCCTTGCGTCTGAGATATGCTCTTGTTTCAGTATATTGAGGGCTGCTCTGATTACCTTGTTTTGGATTACTTGTAGCTAGTGGATGTTGTGTGCGGCGATGCCACCGAAGAGAGCATTGCAGTAATCCAAACAGGCCCCTATGATAGCTCTTGTGATAGTGAGGCAGTTGACCTGGGCAAGGAATGGCCTGGATGTGTTTATGAGCTTCGTTGTGTAAGCTGCTGAGGTCACAATGGCGTTGACTTGATGCGTGAGGGATAGGTAAATTTAGTGTGATACCGATCCAGGAGACAGGCTCTAATTTGGACAAGACTTATAGGTCATGGGGGATGAAAGTAAAGAACAATCAATCACATATTTGAGGATCCACCTCCCGAGGAACCTATCAGCACTTTCTATTCATTTTGACCCCATCCTAGGTGATATAAAAATATATAAAAAGAGACCTTAACAGGTGGTCCAAAATTATGCTCTTCTGGTATGGCCAGATGATATACATAAAGATTAATCTTATCCCTCGACTCTTATGCCTCTTTACAGAGATTCTTACTACCCCTTGGACAGTTATTTCAGAGATTTGAAAGGCTTGTTAAATATATGTATCTGGCAGAAGAAAGTCCTGAGAATTAAACTATCTACGCTAACATAATTAATTTATTTATTGGATATGTATAAGGCGCTTATAGAACAAGACAGTGTTTCAATGTGCCACAAGGCACAAGGGAAGGGAACAAGGTAGCAAATAAACAATGAGAAAGACAATGAATAAATAGAAAAGAACAGCTGTACTACTAGGCCTTGTGACATTTGGAGTGTGGTGAAAAGAGAAATGGGGAGGTTGAGGGTAAGTGCAATGAAGGTTCCCTAGGGGAAGAAGTGTCAGAGGTGCCCATTGGGGAGGCAACAGGTAAGTGCAAGGGCAGAGACATCCCAGGTGAAGAGGGAGTTCTACCTCCTAACAGGTAAGTGCAAGGCAGAGGCAAAAAACAACCAACAGGTGGGTGTGGGCCCAGAGCAAAGAGCAGGGAGAGGGGGTTCTGGGAGTGATTGGGAAGGAGGCCAGGACCTCTATTGGCCTCTTGAGGGAGAAGGACACTGATCTCAGTGACAGAGGGGGTGGATACCACAGGAGGGGGCAAAGGTCAAAGGGCGGAGAAGAGAAAGGTCTTGATTGGTTTGTGGAACTTGAGGCGGTCCGGTTCAAGACAGAAATAGAGAAGGTGGCTGTTCCAAAGGAGGGAGCCAGCTGAGGAGGGAGATCTGCCCCTAGCTCTCAGATTGGAGAAGCACTTGATCAGCAAAGAGTTGGTACCAGAAGATTGAAGGGATCTGGAAAGAGAGCATTTAGTAACAGAGAGTTGCAGGTAGTGTGGTCTCAGGCCCCAGACATCTTTGTGAAGGATGCAAAGGGTCTTGAATTTGTTCCGTGCAGCAACCAGGAGCCATTGGAGAGGTTTTAGAGTTGGAGAGATACTGTCCCAGGGCTTGAGGTCCAGGATAAGTCTTACAGCCCTATTCTGGATTATTTTAATAGGATGAATCGAAGAACGAGGCAGGTTGCGGAGAGGCTGTTACAGTAATCTAGCCTGGAGAGGACAAGAGCTCTAGAAACATTGAGCTTCTGGTGGAAGGTGAGGAAAGGGAGAATGCCTCTATGGAGGTAGAGTTGAAAGTGGGTCTTTTTGGCAATGTGCAAAATGTGAGGAGTAGGAGAGAGAGGAGTCTAAGATGACCCAAAGGTTTCTGGCCTCAGTGGAAGGAGAGGGAGGTGAGCCCATAGAGGGTGGCCAGATTGCAGGGGGAATTGGCGAGCATGTGTCCCAATAGGACGGATCTCAGTCTTACTGGCATTAGGACCGAGATCATTGGAGGTACACCAAGACTGAATAGCAGACAGGCAAACAGGGATGATACAGGAGGAAGAGGAGGAGGAAGAGGGGAGCTTGAAGATGAGTTGAGTGTCATCTGCATAACACTGGAAAAGTGGAGAGTGTGGGTGGGTTTGGTTTTAGAGATTTCTATTTATACCATAAGGCCTCCTAACTGCGGGTTCTAGTGGAACACATGAGAGATGAGTTAGGGAACCAATGGACTTACTTAGAAGATGTCGAAAAAAAAACAAACAAGATACAGGATCTGTTGTGGTCACCAGCGAGGTTGATTCCAAGAGGCTGATGGTCCACCCTACGCCGGGAAAGAACAGCTAAATCAGGACCTGTCATTATGGTGATTGCCCACATCATGAGTTTGGTGTCCTCCCCAGGACTTTGCACGGCATGGTTTCCAGCACACACAAGAATTGTCGGATAGGGGTTTGGAAAGGGTAGGGCAGCTGTTTGTGCAAGGGTCTTTCATTGAATATGAGGTGCTCCTGGAAGTCGTTGGCAGGGAGATCATTTTGGTCTTTGACTAATTAAGACTTAAGGAAATGTTGAATGGACAAAACATGGGTGGATGACTTAGAAAGAATCCTGAACCTCTTTTGAGACAGTTTTAGTGACCACCTCAAGTAGAAAAGGGATACTCTCAAAACTCTATAAAGTTTGCATTTCTTCACGTTTGGGGAAGAGACAGAATGTTAAGACACCCTGGGATGACCTGGTTGGAGAGGAGATTCCACATGGCAACCTTTTCACAACAGCTATCAGGCATAATATTAAGGTGCTGCACGGTTGGCATATAGACCCTCTCAAACTCTCCAAGATGTGTCATGGTACATCACCTGTGTGTCCAAGGACATGTGGTCAAATTGGCTCTCAATTTCATATGGATGGCTACTGCCCGAAAATACATTCTTACTGGGGAGAGGTGTTAAGTTGGATTAAAGAACTAATGGGAATTGAACTGGCAATGGAACCCTTGCAGCTGTTTTTGGGTATTCCCCCTATGATTAGTGAGGACTTCAGGCTCCCGAGGATATTTGGGCAATGTTAAGGGCTGGAAGAATAGCACGAGCCCAGAAATGGAAAGTTTTGGATGTCCCAAGGAAGGAGGAGTGGGACCATAAACTTCGAGACATATGTATAATGGAAAAGTTCTCTGCTATAGTTATTGGCCATAAGCGGTTGTTTCAGGATCAGTGGGGACCACTGATTAGGAAGTGGGAATTTGACACTGTGGGAGAGGACTCCATGGAGGATCCCTGGGGGAATTGTGAATAGGAGGTGCAGCGGGTGGGTGGCATGAATGAACAGGGAAATAGGATGGAATAGTCCTGTAGGCAAATGCAAAATCAAGCGGATTTGCACTATTCTCATTGCATACACAGTACGAAGATGGGGGACTGCCCCTACCTGTATTACAATAACAGGGCTAAGAGAAAACAGATAGTGTGAATATGAATATTTACTGATACTAAGAACAGGATGCCATTGTATATCTTTATGATATGAATTTGTGATCACTCTTGCATTCTTTTCTTTTGATTTAGGTGGTTTAGGGGCAGAGGTAGGTGGGTCGGTAGACGTTATTGTGGAGTATTGTTGAGCTCTTTCTTGTGAATTTTGCTAAAACATTAATAAAACTTAAGTTTAAAACAATTCTCCTCAAATAGCTTTGTAAGTGCATTGTCACTGAATTTTATTTGTAACCACTTTTAGCATTAGCAATAACTGCAGAAATATATTGGTGTTGGTCATTCTGTTTCTATCACAAATCCATAGCAGTGTTATTTCTTTAGGGTGTCCAGTCAAAGGATCTAAAACAAAAGGATCGAACACAATAGGGTTGAGTCAAAGGACCGAAAAAATGGTTGAATGCCTTCTTTTAAATGTATATATTATTTGGGGTTTCTGTATAGGAAAAAAAGTGGTTTTTACACCAAAAACAGGGGCTTGGGGGGGGACCTTTTGTTTTTGGTCCATATGACTCAACCCTGTTGCATTTCAATCCTTTGTATTCGATCCTTTGACCTACAACCTTTATTTAGCAATGGAAATGTCCTGCTCTCACTCATGCTGTGTTCATTGATGTTTCCAGATGCTTCCTTCAAAGAAGGCGACAGATTGAAGGGGGAAAACCAGCAGGAGCAGCAGACACAATGCATTTTACTTGCACCGCAATGACAGCTCTATGGAAGAGTAGAATCAACTGTCCAACAGGGGGATCACACTAGTCAGATTCTATCAGACACACAGGTTTGCCTATCATTCTTTATTGCAATGTCTGAGGATTGTCAGATTGTGACGAATTTGCCTGTACACTGATGGAGTCTTCAGGAGGGTAGGACATTTGATCCCTCCCCAGAGTGCAGGAGTGAATGCAAGAAATCACAGTGCTGGTGGAGTGAAAAGGTTGGAGTGAGTCACCGGACTGACTCACAGCTGACAAGGATTCAGAATAATGACCACCTTTACGAGAAACCCCTCCTAACTTTCTCCTTACTTTCAGTATTGGTGCAGTACCTGTTGATGTGACGACAAGAGTGTGAAACCTAATTGCTAGGAGGATCCAGGAAGCAGTGAGGGTGAGACTCCCAAAGCCTGAGTCGGAAACAAGGAAGAATCAGAAGGCACACATTTCCAATGTCTAAAATCAGCAGATACAATTCACTAGGACAAGCAGAACAGAACAGAAGAGTAAACGCATAGAAATCTTAGGCAATGACAAACAGAATTTCAGTGACAAAGGGAGTCCAAGGAACAGTGGTGTTTTTTGTGATTGCACTCCCCCTCCCCCTGGCACTTCTCTTCCCTCCCCCTTGAATTTGCATGATCTGAATGACACAAAGCCTAGTAAGATGTATTTTTTTTCTTCACTCTGTCTACCCTTCCTTGTCTTGTCCTGCCTAGATACACTTGTGTACCGGCACGTTATAAATGACCTATCATATCATAACAAATCCAAGGTCAGCCAAGAAGACGTAATCTAGAACAGAAAACAAGCTTGCGGCGGGGAACAAACACATGTGTGAAGCTCTTCCACCTCTGTGAGACTTTTATCATCTGGAGTTGGAAGGTTCAAGTCAAAATGCCTCCACGTTCATGAGGTGTGCATTATGCATACTGATTTATGCCTGGCAGAACCCTGCGGCATTGTAATGTTGACTAATGAGGAGACGCAGGAAGATTATTTAAAACATGTTTTACTAGATTATCAACATGGACACAATTGTTAGAGGGAGAGGATGTGAGCCGCACCAGACTCCAGGTCAGCGGTTGAGTTAATGTTCAACCTGCCTTCTCAGTTCCATACCGCTCGCACACTATGTTACGTGGAGTGCTTGCGTGTATGAGAATAATGCCAGAGCTTGCAGACCCCATTCCCAGCAGAGGCTGGATACTACATATCTTCCCTCCTTTGCGATAACGCAGTCATAACACAAGTTCTCTGTCTTCACACAAAGTCTTTCATGTAATGAGGTCTGCACCAAATTCTTCCCCTTCTTGTCTGGTGTGAAATATCTGTGGCAACATTTGGCAAGGAAAACTTCAACACTTCCTTTACTCCCTTTCTCATCACTCTCTTCACACCGCTTCTCTTACTGACATTACTTGCACTTATACCCTCAATAACCTCTTTATAACCATCACCATGTGCTTCATTAACATTCTTCACCACACACACTCTCTCCATATTCCAGACCCATCGATCTTCCACTCTAACAGCATGCTATAAAACTTTGACTACTCCTATAGGTTTAGACCATTTACCTGGTCCACTTCTAAGAGCAGGTGGAAGTTTGATTCTCACTTACTCCCCCAAAGTCGGAACAATACCCTTACCACTTTCAGACAACAACCTGTCATGAACAGATTATTCTTTAACTGAATGTTCCGGATTTTCTCACAAGCAGACCCAAAATCTTTCTCCACATTGGTCACTTTCCCCATCCGAGGCGGTACTAACTTGGTGTATGCTTTCCGTCCTCTACTAAACTCAAACAGTGTACAATGTGGGGTGAAACGATGTGCAACAACTTTCTATCTCACTGCTCTCTCCAGTACAATCCATTCAACCATGCCCATTGAATAGCATCTTTCATTATTTTATTAAACCGTTCGATCACTCCATTTGTCTGAGGGTGAAAGATGGCACTCCTTTTTATGTTCAATGGAATTCTTTTTACAGAAGTCTTCCATTTCTTTGGACTAAACTGAGTGCCATTATCTGTCATAATACTCTTTGAAAAACCTTCTCTTTCACAGATCTCTGAAAGGAAGTCAATAAACGTCCTTGCAGTAATGCAAGGTCTAATCAGTACTTCTACCCATCTAGTTAGCAAATCAATTGCAACCAAACAGAACTGTTGTTTCCCATTGCTGTATATTGGATGCAGAACAGCCATGTCCAAATCATCCCACGGTTTCTCAGGAATTCACAGGAATTGGATATCTCGTACTCATGCATACTCTGTCACTCTCATTGCAAAGGATGCAGTTTCTAGTCGATCTCTCAATTTGAAGGTCACATTCAGGCCACCAAAAATCATTCCGTATCCTCTGCTTTGTCTTCACAATCCCTAGATGCCCTTCATGGCCAAAATCAATCCATTTCTGTCGTACTCGTGCTGAAGGAATTACTCTGTCACCTCTCATCATCATGCCTTTTTGCACATTAAGTTAATCTGCCACCTTTCAGTAATCCATTAGACCCAATTCCTCAAACATAGTCTTTTCCAAAGGACATTGATCCCCAATGAGTTGCTTCAGTCGTGTTAATGCAACATCATGTGTCTCTGCTTCCTTCCATTCACTATGTGGTATGGATGCTGTTTCTACACACAGACAACTTCTGAATCATATTAATTGCCATTATCCACCTCATAGACATTGGTAAGGTGGGATAAACAATCTGCAATGTTATTTTGATTCCTGGCACATATCTTACTGTACAATTTAACTCCTGCAACAGTATTACCCATCTTCTGATTCGATTAGAAACTTTATCCTAACCTTTGGTCAAGATAATGTGAACTAGCGGTTTATGGTCCGTGCGAAATTCCACTTCTACACCCCAGATGAAACTTCTGAATTTCTCTGCTGCCCATTTGATGGCTAAGGTCTCCTTCTCTATCGCTACATATGATTTTTCAGCTCCGTTTAGCAATCTTGACGCAAATGCGATTAAAACTTCTTTCCCATCAACTTCCTGAGTAACAACAGCTCCAAGACCCAGATTGCTTGCATCCGTGGTGATGACAGTTTTCCTGTCACTTCTACAAATCTTTCAATGCTGGGGCCTTGGCCAATGCAAACTTAATGAATTCAAATTCTTCTTTGCACTCTTTACTCCACTGAAAGTGTTTCCTCTTAATAAGTTCACGCAATGGAATGGTGTTATATGCAAAATCACGTATACATTTTGAATAATATTCGGCCATTCCAATAAAGGTTTGAAATTCATCTTTGGAATTCGGTCTAGGCATACCCATTATGGTATCAGCCAATTGTTTCTTGTGTCGTATGCCATCCACTGAAATTGTGTGACCAAGATATTCAATCTCTGAACTGTTCATATTGCACTTGTCTTTGCTTAAAGTCATTCCTGCTCTGTGCAATTTCCCGCAGACATATTCTAACCTTCCATCATGTAATCTTTCCTCATCTACATGTACCAAAATGTCATCCTGGAAGCATATAATGCCTTGGTCTCCTTCAAAAGGTGTGTGCATTATTTTCTGAAACACAGATGCAGCAGACACCAAACCAAAAGGCATTCTTTTGTATTGGTATAGTCCCTCAGGTCTAATGAACGTAGTTAGTTTCCTGGAATACTTGTGTAGTTTAACCTGATGGTATGTTGATGTTAAATCTAAGGTAGAAAAAAATCTCGATGGACCTATCGTGGAGACAATTTCCTGGATGTTCGGAAGCGGATGTCTGTCCGGAACTACACATTTATTCAGTTCTCGCATGTATCTGCAAATTCTGAGTTTCCCAGACTTTTTCCTAAGTACTACTAATGGTGAGACCCATTCACTTGCATCAATGCTCTCTATGATTCCTTGGTCTTCTAAGGTCTTTAATTCTTTCCTTACTTCTTCCCTCATCAATACAGGAATTCCCTGTAATTTCTGTGCTACAGGAACGTGACCAGGCTTCATTTTGATCTCATGAACAAACCCACGGAGACATCCAATCTCTTCTCGAAATACTTCTCTCATCACTTTCCCGATCTCATATTATTTCATTTAGATATCCTCTACTGACATCACTGACTCACTGGCATTGGGGTCTAGTTTCACCTTCAGTTTGCTCTGATGTGTCCAATTTAGCAGAGGTGTTGTTCCTCCTTCAGTGACATATGCTTTCCCATTAGCCATTCTGTCTTTAAATTGAGTGCACCCCAAAACCAGCCAATGATGTCAATCTTCACTCCCTCATATGCTCTAGGATTGATATCAGTTCATGCATCATGGTACTTTTTATTTCATCTTCATTCTCATCATCCAATATCATGAAAACGCATTCTTCTCCTTCCTCATCACTGTGATTTCCATCTCCTATCCAGTTTGTGGATGTGTTTCTGGCTTTGCAGACTTGGAGTAATGTCCTTTCCTTTTGCATTTACTACAGATTATTTTCAAGACGGGACAACCTGCCTT
Source organism: Ambystoma mexicanum (assembly GCF_040938575.1). NCBI lineage: Eukaryota > Metazoa > Chordata > Amphibia > Caudata > Ambystomatidae > Ambystoma > Ambystoma mexicanum. The sequence continues at coordinate 108,468,903 of NC_090937.1, forward strand.
GGTTTCTTCTTCTCAGGCTGCTCCAACATTTGTCTGGACTTCTCCTTGCTGGATTTCTCAAAGTCTGTACTCTAAAGGAAGTTTTGGACTTATTTTCATCATCCCAGTACGGACCACCCACTTGGGCGACAGATTCACTCTTATTGTTTGCAGTCAATGGTGCTTCACTTACTTTGATAGTGTCAGATTTGGCATCAATTGTTTTGACTCTACTTTCCAATTCTTTGACACACTTTTCCATATGTTCTACTTCCCTTGCTAATCGTAGGACAGTATCTAGTGGTGGATCCTCCTCTGACCATAATTTCCCCCTCACTTTGGCAGTGCTACACTCCAACATGAACTGATCTCTCAGTCGTTCATCAAGCTGTTCGTTAGAATTGCATGTTCGAGCCAATGTTCTTAAACTCATAATATATTGTTCTATACTTTTGCCTTCTTCTTGCACCTAAACTTATACCCTTCCAGAATGGTACTGAGTTTATTTTCATAACGCTTACTTATCTTATCTTCTTAATAGTCAGCCCATATTCATTTTGGTCAATATCTTCATTTGCAGGGAGTTTTGGAAAGTCTTCAAACTTCTCCTGTCCAGCTGGACCTAGACAGTGTAACAGTAGTGATGTCCTCTTTTCCACAATGCAATTCTGGCCACATACAACTCCAGCATAATGCTCAAACGATTTGATCCATCTCTTCCACAGTATTGCGAGTTCACCACCCTCAGGTACAAAAAATATGGGTGGAGGTATGCTGTTGAAGGACATTTTGAATTCCATACCGCTCCTTCTCAGTTCCATACCGCTCGCACACCAGGTTACGTGGAGTGCTCGCGTGTATGCAAACAATGCCAGAGCTGGCAGACCACGTTCCCAGCAGAGGCTTGTAGTGTCTTCAGCGTTTGTCCAAAGAGCACCAAGGCAAAAGTCTTTCTTTTGTGCTTGGCCCTGGAGTGGGTGCCTTATTGTGAAAAAGATTGCAAATAAAATAAAAATAGGATAGTAATTCACTAGTGAAGGTTCCCTTCCATCAATTATGTCTATGAGAACCATGAGAAAGCATATTTAGTGGATTCAGCAAAAAACATGGTTTAAGAGTCAAACTTGCTATTTTTATAAAAATAATGTGCTAATAAAGTTGTTTGTGCCAACAACATATTCGGGGCATCATCCCATATTCCACCCTATTACACTGTGCGAGCACATGTGCAATGAACAACAATACCTAAACATGTTTTATGTTGGTTGCCCTTAATATATGTATGTCCACTTATGTATTGTCCCTGGCGACTGTTCCATTTACTGCCCTCCATAACCTGGTCAGAATGTCCCTGAAACTCACTAAATTGCCTATCAAATCTTATTTCGTATCTATTGTATGCTCGATTGTGTTCAAAAGAGCATTGTTCCTCCTGTATATAAATAGATAAATAGACTGTGTTGCACATTTACAACCTTTATTTGGGGTGCAAGAATGTTCTTTTACCAGCCAGATACTAGCGGGGCCAGAACCACTCCTTGAGAAGCCATTTATTTTTTACTATATTAACACTTAAGTGTCACATATAAGCTGAAACTATTGCATTTCAGTACAGATAATACAGATATACGATGTGAAGAGGGACACACAGTTTATGTGTGTTTTGTTGTTTTATTTACCCACCCATTGACTGCCTCTGGCCATGCTAGTCCCTACAGGCAGTCGTCTGAGAGTTAATGGCTTAATTGCAGATGTAAATGTGCCACTGGTGTAATAAAAATGTCTATGTGTTCACACATGTTTCTTACACCAAAGTCTTGTTAATATAGGAGCATTACAAAGCAAACATGTTTGGCCTGCCTATTAATTATTAAATAGACATTTGCCAGACACTGCCATTCAGTGCCTATTTATGCACGCCATTTTCCAGTGTTTGACATCTTATGGCCACCGAGTAACATTAGGGCAGTTCCTGCCAAAGGCCTAGTTCATGCCTTTACAGTTCTTTGCTTTGCCAATGCGTGTTTGGTAGAAGTTCTGGCGACTGTGCCCACTGGTTCTGAGCGGGCATTTGACTACGAATTTTAAAACTTGGAGTGTGAAAGAAAGGTACGTTTGAAAACCTCTTTGTTCTAAGAATGCCAAAGGGGAAATGGAAAAATGAATACACCAAAACAGAACCCAGGCTGGACTCATCGTACATGAATGCATTTCATACCACAGGTACGATTCGTTGTACATGAAAGACACAAACAAACACTTGAGTAATACTATACAACAATCCAGTGGGCAACTAGTTAAAGAGGTACAAAACCATGATTATTTCTTAATGCCCTGTAAATACAGGCACAGTTATAAAAAACAAAATCACAAAAAATGCTGTCATTGAAACTTGAAGCTTCTATTCCAATAAAACAAGGGAAAAGAAAACTAGGTCAGTATGTACAGATTTGATAAGGACCTTTAATCCTTCAGCCGTGGCTACTTGCGCCATAACCAGCATTCGTAATTGAATTTCTAAGTCCTCTACATAGTTCACTTAGTCAACCTCTGTCTATTACAGTGTACCCCTTACTCATCTTATGCACTGCTTATTGAAACATTTGCTCATAGTGACCAATGGCACATGTTTTGAGAAACACCAAATCAATGTGGCTTTGAGGACGGTAACTATTATGTCACAATGCATATGTGGAGCTTATACTGAGGTCCCGTTGTACACCAATGTGGTGTCAGCATTTCAAATGAATAGAACACCTAATGGACCCTACTCCCAAAATTATAGGAATTCCCCTTTATTTATGTTAATGTGCGCATTTCTTTGCACTTTAGAACATTAGGTCTTAAACTGCTTTTTCTACCTTGCATAATGCTTGGCAGAGCTACATTTTAAACACAGCAGACATGCAATGTATAACTTTTGGTGAATGGTTGTATAACTAATATTATCGAGAATATATCTGCAGCATAACGTCTGACTTTCCGTCACGGTCTAATCACTAGCCTGTACATTAGAGGGTCTAATGATGCTCAACAGGTAACACGATTATGCACATACTAACATTTGTGTGTAGAGATAATGACACAGAAAGGTGCCATCTCTGCCCTCATCAATGGGAATGGTAAAGATTAGAACACTTACCAATGGCATGAATGAATCAACCACCAGCTTTTAATTAAGAATTGCTGTATTCACATTTATTCAGCTACATTTATCAGTTTAGTGAATCGCATAATTAATCATCTTCAAGAGTCTCTGAGTGGACTCGCACCCATGAATGTATTGACCAAGGGGCAGGACTCGGCAACATGTGCATCGCTAGAGGATTTGTACTTGTACTCCTATGATCCTGTGCCACTGACTGCTGGCTTAGGTTCAAGGGACCTGTAGACAAAACATCTGGCGTGTCACCAATTACATACCCTTGGGCCAAGGCCAACCTAAAAGCCTGGCGAAGCCGTATTAGGAGTATCACAAAGTGCAAACATAGTATGCAAACGTTAAAAAGTCAAGGGGCACCATTTGAGTCTACCTGAAATGCCGATTGAGGCTCCATTATTCTGTTATCAGTGAGGTCCATGTTTTTGGCACACTCTTCGTTAAACTGCTTTCAAAGTGCAACAGCCACAATGAATGAAATTAGGAACACATGACAGTACCTCATGAGATACTATGACTCCACAAACAGATATGGTAAATATTTCCACAGGGGAACCATTGAATGGGGATCTGGCATTTCATTAGCAACCTGAGGTGAAATTTTGACAATGCACACTGTTAAATGGCTCACATTCGTTCACTATTACTGTAGAATAGTGTGGTTGGCACTCTGGAAGGGGGCTGCTCGTCCAGGGAGGCCTACGGCAAATAAAGATACTTGCAACGGCCGGTGGAGTACGTGCGTATTTATTCCACACGTCACACATGAAGTGCTCAGCCCCATCCCTTCCTTAGTTCCACCCCTCTCTAGCCCAACGTCACTTGCCCCATGACCTAGCCCAAAAGTAGGCCATCCCACATAACGATGTGGGAGGGCACTGAGCCCACACAATCATGACATGACATCTCCCCCCTTTTTGACATGTCAGGTTACTTACAATATTACCCGATTACTTCTATCAGTCTCTGAGGTTTCATGAAACATCGTTCAGATCCTATGGGGAGGTGGGGTGTCTGTGGAGGTGACCATTCCCCTCCAATGCTGTCTTCATCTTCAGACTGTTCACCATTCCCGTGATAGGAGTCGTCCGAGAGCAGGTCATTTTGGCCGCCATATATATGTCCGTACATGGGGAGAATGTGCCTGTGAGCTTCTTGAAGTGGGAAGAGTTCCTTGTTATGGAGTGCTGTTGTTCTCTGCTTTCTGTCATCATGGTACCCATTTTTTCTGGTTATGACGTGCCACTCTTGTGCGAATGTGGGGTAGTCCTTTCTTGCTTTCGGTTGACGTACCGACAGGTGGTCTTCTGGTTCTATGTCACATTCTTTAGCTCCACATTGGGAGTCTGCTCAGTCCGTAATATGTTATTTCTCCTCTTGGTCCCGAGCCCTAGCCTGTTGTTCTAGGGGTGCTGTTTGCACTTGAGTGTGGCCCTCGGGTAGTCTTGTTCTTACGGCTCGGCGAAGCATGAGGTCCAATGGGCAGACTCCTGTGCTGCTATGCGGTGTGTGGCGATATGCACACAGTAGCTGGTACAAAGCCTGCTCAAATGGCTTGTTGACTATGTTGGCTATCGGTAGAGTTCTTTTGTTGTTAGCCATGAATATTTCAATGATGTTGTTGTCTTGAGGACAACGCTGTGTTATTTTTCTGTGCTGTAACCCGAAGCGTGCAAAGTTCTCGAAGTCATGTCTGGTAAATGGCGGGTTCGTTGTCTGATTTTATTATCTTTGATATCCTGTAGGTTGAAAAGATGTGATCTAGTGCAGGGATGACACACGTAGCTACTGTGGAGTCTATCAGCTGGGTGTCAGGGAAGTGAGAGTGTTTGTCAATTAGAAGGAGTACATATGTTCCATTGAAGCGTAGTGGGCCAAAGAAATCTACAGCCAGTTCTTCCCAGACACCTTCAGGGAGTGGGGACATCTGCAGTGGGTTGGGGCGAGGAGGCTGTGCCACCTGGGAGCAGATGGTGCAACTGCCTACGACCTCTTCTAATATGGCGTCAAGCTTGAGGAACCATACTTTTTGACAGAGCAGGTGTTTTGTGGACACTACTCCCCGGTGGCCTTGATGCACCAGCATGACCCTCTTTTCTCTTAGCGTTTCCGGGATAATCACATTGCAGCCCTTCATGATGATGTGGTCATCCACAACCGTCAGTTCGTCCTTCACCAGTTCCAGGCTTCTTACGTCATACCTGACCGCTTCCTGCTTGTATCTGGCCTGATGTTTAATGTGGGATATTTTTCCTGCTTTAATGCAGTGTGCCATGATCATAAGGGCCGGGTCTCCTTTTGATTCCTTGCCGAGGGTGGTCCAGTCACTGGCAGAGTTTTCAGGTGATGGATAATGTAGTTGATGTATGCATCTGCAGCAGAAGGGCTCGCTTGGGCTGGTCCTCTGGGGTGTGGTAGCCCAGTCTTGTTCTCGTGGTTCCTTACTGGGTCCCTGGGCTCAGTCTCTCTTGGTCTTATGGTGTGAGCTTTTGCAGGCTCGGGGTCCAGACTAAGCTCCCTTAGTCCAGCCCCATCCCTAGCAAAAGGTCACTTCCCTCATGTCATGGCCCAAAAGTGGGCCATTACACATAACAATGTGGGAGGGCACTGAGCCCACACAGTCACGACATGACAATTGCATGTATATAACCAAATGTCCAATTAGCTCACAGCATGCTGGACATACTTCAACAAAACCACTGATCTGAACGTGGAAGCTAGGAGTATAATATGCAAAGGAACACATGACAGAAGAGGACATTTTGAGGCCCACAAAGATCATCTGTTTTCCTGTTGGTGTCAGTGATTTTAAACATTTCCTGATTATGCCAGGGTTAGAAATGAATAGTTAAAGTTCTACTATGAAAAAATGCGGAATTGTTAGTCAAAGAAGTTGGTGGAGGGACGATTGGATGAAGATCAGACTCTGAATGGTAATTGGAACCTTTCTCCGTTGTAAGACTGAGGCTTAGATGATGGCATTAGCTTGTTTCCATATTTCTTTTATTTTTTTCATTTGAATATTATACTAGGGTCCCATCATGAGACGGGTGTTGAAGTAAATATGTGGTGGTAATTCTGTCACATTCTGGGCAGTAACAAAATGGCTACTGCTTTTGGCACACCAGTAACTTCAAGCTTGACCTTAAAGTGGAAGATTTACCACCAACATTATCCTGGAGGTAAATCATCCTCTTTAAGACCAATAATCAGGGAATGTACTTACCACTCATGGTAAATCCACCAAAGAATCCATAAAAAATCCCATAAACAACAGATTTGGTAGCAGAGCCAAAACATGTTTTTGCTACCACAGTGGCATAAAGAATGTGCATTATAACCACGCCTTTAAGACTTAAGCCATCAAAATAGCTTTTTTGCTTTCCCCATGAACATCTATAATCAAAGTCCCATATCCCTGTCAGGTTGGTGAGAATCATGTCTATATTCAAATGATAGCGTATGACCCAACTACATTGGCAAGAGTCACATTGCGAAATCACTGAAACTAATATCTGGAAAGGACTTGTATCAGTGTGTGTCTGAAGAGAAATAATGTTAAATACTTTATCGAATCCCCAGGATATTTGTAAATATGTATTCTCTCGGGTACACAATCTAATTGAATATGTTATACCAGAAACACAATAATTGTTACACGATGCTCAATGTATACTTCATATTCAATTCATCTATCATTAAAAACTACAATCCAAAACAACATCACATAAAGCTACACACATGAAGTACAATATAAAAAATATCAAAATCATAAGTTTGACAGAAATGACAGATAGTACTAAAATACACCTAGCACAACATGTTTCAATCCACTAGGCTAATAGTGGATATTCTTCAGGGGAAAAACAATTTGGTCATATAGATTATATAATTCTTGAGTGGAAATTGTAATCGTGGTTGAAGACTTTTTTAATGCACAAAAAATATTTCTATGAGGCAAGAGAAAATAATGCAGAGGAAAACCGTGTCAATCTCTTTATTACACACTTATAGAACAATTGAACAAAAATAGGAGAACAGATGTGTTCCTACTCGCCTTAATTACTGCAGTCATGTTTATATTATTATTGTAACTCATTGTTACATCCGAGCTTAATTCATTAAAAAGTAATGGCCTGTCTGATATTTTATCTCAGGCCTCTACAAACTCATGCACAGTCTTATGTGCTTCTCTGATCCTAGCGTGGAGATCAGCACCCTGATAAATATATCCTTTTCATTTAGGGTACAGAGTAAGGACTTCACTGGGCTTCATATTATGCAGGGCACGCTAATTCTAACCTTATATGCTGTTATAAGAATACCAAATACTGCCATTTACACCTTACAAAATAAACATATCACACAAAAAACATCCATCCATGCACCGTCTTCATTAGACACTTTATAGATTGTCTACAGATCAGAATAAAAACACACAGAAATAAAAAGAAATGTGTGATCATTATAACGTTGAAGGCAGTCTGAAGGGAAAAAACACATATTCCCGCTTAGCTGCACTTAAAGGTTTCACAATCTGTTAGAAATTATGCAATGCATTTATACCCATAGCAATTTCAGAAACGTTTCCTTGCTTGTTTCACCCTAAGCTTAAGGCTCTTCTCAACAAGCAGCCAGCCAGGGCTCCAATTTTCTAACTTGACAGAACTCACACTTTTTTTTAATGCCAACTTTGAGATATAACTGTTGCACTTACAGCTTTGAGAGCGTGGTAATTCCAATCTTTTTGCAAGCAGCTTGTTTTGCATATGAAAATGCATTTGGTCTCCAGTTTATGTGGAATAAAAGGTTTTTTTTCCTGATACCAAATGTGATTTTTTGTTAATGAGTGTAAGATTATCTAAAGCATGTCTAAAAATCTCTCTTGATTTATCGCTTGAAGCTTACCAACTGAACACTGTCATTTTGTCAGCACGGCAGAGCGCAGACCGTCTCCCCACTCACTGAAGCCAGGATTCAGCCAAGAACCGCCCAACCCCTCCTCGACACTGCAGTCTTTCAGTACACACGCAGTCACTCTGGGAGGCATCAGACCCCAGCACCCTTTTGTTTTCTCTCCCTAATCTCTTTTCTCCACTCTCTCTCAGCAGCAAGAAGCCCATCCTTTCTCTCTCTCCACCTTTTAAGCCCTCTCTCTGCCAACCCATTTCTCCTATATCCTTCTGCAGAAAGTATATGATCTTCCAGCCCCTAGCAGTGATATCATCCCATCAATCATACACATCCTATGGCATAGCTAAGCCTTCTGGAAACTTCCAGAAGTCTCTTTTATTTTTCACATTCACCCTTGTACAGAGTTTGGTTTAATGGGCCTGAAATCGACATATAACATTTTAATTCTGGCTTCCTGTGCTTGCAGCTCAAACAATGGCTGCCTTGGGTAGGATGATTCCTCAAATTCCTTGCCCTCACATCCCGGTCCCAAAAGCAGTTTTAGTTCCTGCATTTTATTTCAAACAGTAGTACAGAGGCTCTGCTTGCGGTCTACATCTACACATCCCAGTCTGCACCCTAAGTTTGCACCCTACGTTTTGCACCCTAAGTTTGCACCCTTTCTAATCACTAATTATATTAGTGCGTTAAAGGTTAGAGGTTAATGATTAGTATGGTCGCTACCGGTGCCGCCTCCCACAATCGGGCAATAACCGCTCCATTACGAAATGAGTGAGCCGGTAATTGCCCATTCTTGGGTGGCGGTAATGCCGGGCTCCCGATCCCCATTCTGCTCCATAGGTCAGAATGGGGGTGGGGAGCATGATTGCACGAGTTCTGCTCGCGGGTGTCTCACAGCCCACCAGGTCTTACCTGGCGGGCTGTCAGGAACCCGCTAGCAGAACTCATAATGCGGCGGCCCAGCATGAATGGTGCTGGTGCCTTACCGGCACCGTTCATACCGTCGCCGCCACCCTTATAATGAGGCCAAATGCCTATGTTGTGCTATGTAATGCTATGTAACCAATTCAAGCTATACTTTATTTGATTTGTATGAATTATCATCATTGTCTCACATAATAACATCATTGCTAACGTAGTTGCCCATGTTGAAGTGCATACCAGCGCTAATTGTGCACTGACATCTACTTTCTATAGGAGTCTGAGTTGTCGCTGAAATTCTTGGACTAGTTAAAATTTGCTCCACTTGTACCTCTTACAGACCTAACAGGGATACAAAAGTTGTGTATGTTGTTCGTATTAGTAATTATCCAGGATTTATGAGAATCATGAGTATTTATAGATTCTTCTTGAATAATAATGTTCTTGAAATGTCTTACCTCATCTATGACAGATGTCGATTATCATCACATTTGGAATGTGATGCTTTAAATCAGAGAATGGTCAGCATAAATGCAAACATTTCCATTACAAATCACACAGATTCAAACACACACCATCACACACACCCTCACTCACACCCCCAACACACCCCATCACACCCCCACACCCCTACTTACCTTTCCTTCAGACGCGCTGTGTCCCTGCAGCGCCGGTTCCCTTTCACGTCTGTGATTGGGAACTGGCGCTGCAGGGTACTTTTCTTTTCTTTTCTTTTTTTTTTTTTTTTACTTTTGCTCGGGTGAGCTGTGGGTGACACCTGAGCAATACTATATATAGTATGCACTATACTGTATGTATACAGTATAGTGAGCGGGCTGTCACGGGGGACACTCGCGAATAGCCTGGCCGCGTGTATTTCAGGGGTGCGCGGGAAGTTCCACACGCGATTACAGCAGGGTACGTGTATTTCAGGGGTGCGCGGGAATTTCCACACGCGAATAGCCTGGCCGCGTGTATTTCAGGGGTGCGCGGGAAGTCCCACACGCGATTACAGCAGGGTACGTGTATTTCAGGGTGCGCGGGAAGTTCCACACGCGAATAGCCTGGCCGCGTGTATTTCAGGGGTGCGCGGGAAGTTCCACACGCGAATAGCCTGGGCGCGTGTATTTCAGGGGTGCATGGGAATTTCCACACGGGAATAGGCTGGGCGCGTGTATTTCAGGGGTGCGCGGGAAGTCCCACACGCGATTACAGCAGGGTACGTGTATTTCAGGGGTGTGCGGGAAGTTCCACACGCGAATAGCCTGGCCGCGTGTATTTCAGGGTTGCGCGGGAAGTTCCACACGCGAATAGCCTGGGCGCGTGTATTTCAGGGGTGCGCGGGAATTTCCAGACGTGAATAGGCTGGGCGCGTGTATTACTGGGGTGCGCGGGAAGTCCCACACGCGATTACAGCAGGGTACGTGTATTTCAGGGGTGCGCGGGAATTTCCACACGCGAATAGCCTGGCCGCGTGTATTTCAGGGGTGCGCGGGAATTATCACACGCGATTTGGCTTGGTACGTGTATTACAGGGGTGCGTGCGAAGTTACACACGTGATTAGGCTGGGTGGGTCCTGTCACCCTCGACGGCCCCTGCAGGCAGCCCACAAAACAGGGGACTACCCTGCACACCTGCTCATGTCTCCCACCACCCCCACCCCCCCAGTCACCAGGGGTACCCTCCACCAGGCCCCCACTCATGTCCCCCACCACCCCCACCCCCCCAGTCACCAGGGGCAGCCTCCACCAGGCCCCCACTCATGTCTCCCACCACCCCCACCCCCCACCATCCAGGGGCACCCTCCACCAGGCCCCCACTCATGCCTCCCACCACCCCCACCCCCCCCACCATCCAGGGGCACCCTCCACCAGGCCCCCACTCATGTCTCCCACCACCCCACCCCCCACCATCCAGGGGCACCCTCCACCAGGCCCCCACCCATGTCTCCCACCACCCCCACCCCCCAGCAGTGCAGGGGCAGCCTCCACCAGGCCCCCGCTCATGTCACCCACCACCCCCACACCCCAGTCACCAGGGGCACCCTCCACCAGGCCCCCACTCATGTCACCCACCACCCCCACCCCCCCAGTCACCAGGGGCACCCTCCACCAGGCCCCCACTCATGTCACCCACCACCCCCACCCCCCCAGTCACCAGGGGCACCCTCCACCAGGCCCCCACTCATGTCACCCACCACCCCCACCCCCCCAGTCACCAGGGGCACCCTCCACCAGGCCCCCACTCATGTCTCCCACCACCCCCACCCCCCCAGTCACCAGGGGCACCCTCCACCAGGCCCCCACTCATGTCACCCACCACCCCCACCCCCCCAGTCACCAGGGGCACCCTCCACCAGGCCCCCACTCATGTCACCCACCACCCCCACCCCCCCAGTCACCAGGGGCACCCTCCACCAGGCCCCCACTCATGTCACCCACCACCCCCACCCCCCCAGTCACCAGGGGCACCCTCCACCAGGCCCCCACTCATGTCACCCACCACCCCCACCCCCCCAGTCACCAGGGGCAGCCTCCACCAGGCCCCCACCCATGCCTCCCACCACCCCCACCCCCCGCCACCAGGGGCAGCCTCCACCAGGCCCCCACTCATGTCACCCACCACCCCCACCCCCCCAGTCACCAGGGGCACCCTCCACCATTCCCCCACTCATGTCACCCACCACCCCCACCCCCCCAGTCACCAGGGGCACCCTCCACCAGGCCCCCACTCATGTCCCCTATCACCCCCACCCCCCCGCCACCAGGGGCACCCTCCACCAGGCCCCCACCCATGCCTCCCACCACCCCCACCATCCAGGGGCACCCTCCACCAGGCCCCCACTCATGTCACCCACCACCCCCACCCCCCCAGTCACCAGGGGCAGCCTCCACCAGGCCCCCACCCATGTCTCCCACCACCCCCACCCTCCCGCCACCAGGGGCAGCCTCCACCAGGCCCCCACCCATGCCTCCCACCACCCCCACCCCCCCGCCACCAGGGGCAGCCTCCACCAGGCCCCCACTCATGTCACCCACCGCCCCCACCCCCCCAGTCACCAGGGGCACCCTCCACCAGGCCCCCACTCATGTCACCCACCACCCCCACCCCCCCAGTCACCGGGGCACCCTCCACCAGGCCCCCACTCATGTCTCCCACCACCCCCACCCCCCAGCACTGTGGGGAACCTGCCAGCAGGCCCCCACACATGTCCCCCTGGCCCCAGGTCCTGACGATACACAATCATGGCAGTAATGGCCAGCATACCCAGCACAAACACCCAGGCAAGGATTGCATCCACCCACATAGTGAATGCAATCACATGACACAACCCCAATGCCAAGTATGCAAAAGAACACATGTCCGTCACACACACATACACAATGGGTGCAAGTGAATGTCAAAACCCATATCATGACATGTAACAAACCAATGAGAAAATAACACAAGTGTAAGAAAATATAAAAAATGTATTAAATACCAAAAATAAGTGAACTTTTCAAACATACAACGATGTGGCTAAGTAAATGAATGGTCCATGTCCGAGAACAAAAGTGATAAACAAAAAAACAAAGGAATAAAAAATAAAAATGAATTTGTCCAAAGCAATATCATGTCATAGGAAATTAATGAAAAAACATTACGTCATGGTGAAAACAATAAGAAATTAAAAAAATGTATCTCCCAAAAAAAAAAAACTATATACAGGAATGTTCCAGGGTCCATGAGCCCAACACCAAAAATGAAACCTACCACTAACTAATGAAAAATATATGTACAAAAAAGTGGCCATTGTCCGAGCGGTCCAAAATAATAAAAATAAATAAAGGAAACCTAGCACTAACTAACTAAATAACTATATACAAAGGCAGCGGGCAAGTCCTGCGGCTCACTTGGTGATGTTGCTGGCCAGGGCATCATCGAACTCCATGTCGATGTCCTGGAGGCGGGACTCTGTCCTGGCCCCGAGGTCTCGCAGGGACAACCCCATGTCCACCTCAAACTCCCTGCGAGCTTCCTCGAGGCACTCAGCCCGCCTCAATGCCCGACGCATGGAGAACTCCGCCCTGACCATGGCGAGCCGCTCCTCTTCCGCCCGCTGCCGCTCCGCACCTATCCGCTGGCCAAACTCCTCCCACACGGAACACACCACCATCCCAGGGTTGCCCTGCCCTCCGGCCGATGCCTGCCCCTCTGATCTTGATGGCCCCGAGCCATGATGCCTCCCACGTCGAGCCCGCTGCTGCCTCCGACGCCACTGCCTCTGCCAGCACGACGGCATCCAGGCTGATGGAAACCACCGACGCCGTCGTGCACGTGCCCTGCCCGATGATGCCGTCACATCTTCCATCTGCTGGGGTCCACTTGCTGTGTTGTCCACCCCTGCTGGACCTCCGACTCCCAACTGTGGCAGGGATGGGATCCCCACCGAGCTGGCTGCATTGGTCGGGGCAGGTCCACAGGGGGCCCTGGTGGCATCTGGGCCGGAAGACGGCAAGGAGAATGACCGGTGGATAGCCTGCACAGAGGAGGAGAGGGCCGTCAGATTGGCCAACACATGCAGGAAACCCCCGAACATGGCCGATCCCAATTGGGCCACGTCGGCACGGTGCACTTCGTGATGGCGTGCGTGCTCCTCCAGGGAAGCACGCACGTCATCACGAATCACAGCCGTGCGCATCGCGACCCCAATCAGGACCTTCTCCACGCGGCCAGGGGTTACCACGTCCGCAGGTGGAGGGGAGTCAGGTGACATGGACATCCCCTCTACCTGCGGACGGGCCTGGGACGGGGCATCCCTGCTGGTGCATGGTGGTGCACTCACAGGGTCAGGGACAGTGACATGCACAGGCCCCTCCACGGTGACCAGTGCTGCCTCCTGCCCCTGGCCCTGGACTGCACCACTTGCACCAGCAGGGATGCTCCCACCAGGCCCCATGTGTGCACCAGTGTCGGCCTCCTCCTCCTCTGTGCAAACCACCAACCTGGATGGCTCCTCACCGTCTCCCGCCGTAGCAGGCCCCTGTGGGGGCTCACCCACCCCTTCCGCTGCAGCCGTGGGGGCATCCCCGCTGCCTTGCTCCACAGCGCCGTCTCCGCCCTCTTCTTTACTAGCCGCTGCGTAGAGGGAGACAAAGGACACAAGCATCAGGCTACTGTACAATGGTCCCCTAGACAGGAAGCAATAGCAGATGAGCACCACTGTCAAAGTACACTTCCATCATGTCCCTCCACAACACATGGGTCAGTCCAGGCAAAACACACACAGTAACAGGCATGGTGCATGCAATGGACATTTCCATGCATGTCCAATGGACTCTTGAAACATTCAATGATATGTAACTCACATGCATCATGGCTCATGCATATCACATGCACACACTTCACCTCAGTCACATCCATCTGGCCCCAAACACACCGAACACAGGCGAAACAAGGGTAAGTTGGGTGCGTCACTGAATCTGTGCATTGTCACACACATGTGTCATGCATCCATGGCATGCACAAGTCACAGACACGCAGGTCAGGCACACAGACATGGCTACCATATATGTACCTGGCATCAGCACCCATCCTTCACCCCCATCCATGTCCAGGTACAGAGACTGGCATGCTCTCATGTCCAAAATCTGCATAGGGCTCCCCATGCCGCATTTCAACACATGCAACAACCATGTGGGTCACACATCACTGGTCGCACATGCATTACCATGATGTCCCTGCACACATACATGCATACATGGCCCATGGCACACATACAGGCAAGTATCATAGAACCAGCACACCGCAACATGCCCTGTCTCACACAGTAATGCTTGGACACATACCGCTCAACTCCAGGCGGGCCTCCCTCTCAAGGACCTGGGCGTGGAGCGCTGGGCGTACGCGTTCCAGGACCCTCTTCTGGATGGAACTCATGCGGCCCCGGCCCCCCTCCACGAGGCGCCGGGCCTTCACAAGGGTCCTGGACCTCAAGTCCTCCCAGCGCTTCTTGATCTTCTGGACGTTGCGGGTTGCCACCCCCTCCGCGTTGATGGCAACCACACAGTCGGCCCAGATCCTCTCCCGTCCTTCCTTGCTGGCGCGGGACAATCCAAAGAGGGCATCATACTGCCCCAGGACATGCTCCACCAGGACACCAACTTCGGTGGCAGTGAAGCTGGTGCCCCTCTGCCCCTCTGGCCTGGGGTTGCCACTGGTGCCAGATGTTGCAGTGCCCGACATGGCAACCCCAGAGGCAGGTGTGGGTGGGCAACTGGGTCCTGGGGCTGGGCTGTGGAGCGATGTAATCCCAGTTGGGAGTCTTCAGTTCCAGCAGGGGTGGACACAGCAACTGGACCCCTGCAGATGGCTGATGTGCAGGCACCAAATGGCAGGGCACGGTGGCAGCAGGCAGGCAGGGAGGCAGGCAGGCAGCAGCAGATAGCACGTGGGAGGCTGCTCGGGGCACTTGGGGGCAGTAACTCGGCCTTCTGGGCAGGAGCGTGGTGTTCCGTGTGTTTTCGGGTGGCCAGCTTGATACGGAGTGATTTGGCACGTGAAAATCCTGCACGTCAGCGTGAAATCCGAGGAAAGGCCCTTAGCGCGTAAGCGTGTCAGCACGCATACGCGATTCTATTGGACCAGAGTCCCTCAGCGCGTAAGCGCGTCTGACGTGACCCGCACGGGCGTTCCCCACTCAGCACGTGATGACGGAACACACGTGGAAATACTGCACGTCAGAGTGTCATCGCGTGATTGGCCTATGTACGTGTATTTCATTGCGTGTAATTGGACAAAAGTGTGCGTACACGCGATTGGCCTATGTACGTGTATTTCATCGCGTGTAATTGGACAAAAGTGCGCGTACACGCGATTGGCCTATGTACGTGTATTTCAGGGGTGCGCGGGCACTTACACACGCAAGTACGTCAGCGCACCTGTATGCCTGCTGCGTGGGAATTTCCACACGCTATTGGAGTGGGAACTAGATTCCAGGGGTGCGCGGGTCACACGCTCGCCTAGAACACGCGCAAAGCATTAATTTCCGCACTTTTCAAATAACAAGCCAGATGCCAGGATGAACATACCGTTCCTAGCAGCAGTGGCAGTGGGCTACCAAAGGAGGAGGAGGAGGAGAGTCAGGGCCAGAATATTCACACCCAGAACCAGCCTTTTCGGGATGCCTGATGACCAGGTGTATGTAAGGTACAGGTTTCCACCACACATAATACTGGACCTGGTGAGTGAGTGGGAGGATGACCTCACATCACCCACCCTGTGCTCTCAAGCACTCAGCCCCCTGGAGAAGGTCCTCAATGTACTGCACTTCTTAGCCACTGGATCATTTCAGCGGACAAGTGCCATAGTGGGTGGGGTGTCACAGGCCACCCAGTCACGCTGCCTACACCAGGTCTTGGACATCATCACTGCACGCCCATCAGTCCGCAGGCACATATACCTGCCCAGAACACCTGCTGAAAGGCATGCTGCCGCCCTGGATTTTTACGGAGTGGCACGATTCCCCAAAGTGCTAGGTGCCATCGACTGCACCCATGTGGCTCTACGTCCCCCCAGGGCATCTGAGCACATCTATAGGAACCGCAAGCACTGGCATTCCATCAACGTGCAGGTAGTATGTAATGCCAAGGGAATCATCACCTCAGTATATGCCAACTATCCCGGGTCCACCCACGACAGCTTCATTTACCGAATGTCCACCCTATGCCGGGACATAGATGCTGGGCGGCATGGCGATACATGGCTTCTCGGTGAGTATGTATGCCACTGCACATGCATGCATGTTGGATACTGAGCAAGGTCACAACCCCACCAATGATACCAATCACCACCTCCACAGGGGACAGTGCCTACCCTCTCAGCCCCCACATGATGACGCCAATTCGGAACCCCACCACGCCACCCGAGGTAAGATATAACACAGCCCACATTACAACCCGGGGCATAGTGGAGCGCACATTCGGAGTGCTAAAGTCACGCTTTCGCTCCCTTGACCGTTCTGGCGGGCAGCTGTTATACGCTCCCCCAGTAGTGTGCAGGATCATAGTGGCAGCGTGTGTCCTGCACAACGTTGCAACACGAAGGGGCCTGTCCGTGGACATGGTGGTGGCCCCACATCCCCAACCACATGCACAGCCGCTGCGCATGGGAGGGGAAAGGGCACGAGGGGAGGCAGCCCGTACACAGCTAGTGGCTAATTACTTCACATAGTATTCACTCCCCTGTGGAGTGCACACTGGCCTGGCACATTCCATCTGACAATCAATGATGACTCAACCTGACACTGATCCTGAATGTCTGGAGATTCAACCGTGAAAAGCATATCAGCCTGAGATTGTTCACCTGGAAGTGTTACAATGTGTGCATCCCTACCCACACACAACACCAATGCAGTTTTGTGAAGGAACACATTCAAGCAGCCAAAATTAATACCCACTTGCTAAATGCAACAAGAGGACAGTGCCATGTCACCCAACCCATCCCCAGCACCGCCACACAACACACCGTGCCATGTCATGCTATGTGCAGGTAAACAAAGTAATCCCCACAACGTGACAAGTGTTGCGATGTACAGTGTCCCCAATTGAAACTTCCTACACCTGAAATGCTCACTGTAATGCAGGACAAACAACATACTTGAGCACGTACTACCATAAACATGACTTCAGTAATGTAATAAATCAGTTGTCTCACCACCTGGATATGCCTGCACTCCCACCACTTCCAACTGAACAGTGTTGGTGCCATGTAGAGTTGTAGGTGCACTGCTGCCAACAAGGACCCCATCTCCAGACTAGAGGGCCTTGTGTAGACATGAGGAAGGGACCTGCAAATTGGGAGGCAGACACAGATGATGAGTTACACATCAATGCAACATGCAGTGTACAACACAACAGCAATATGCACTAGGAATGTATACACAGTATTGACTAGACTACCCACACATGTAGTGGGAGTCCAATGTCACCATGTACTTCAATGTCACTTGGGCACACCCTTTGCAAGCCCATGGAAACGGGAAGCAGGAGGGGTGTGTGTGACTCAAACCCAGGCATCTGAACCTAATACATGACAAGCCTGCATGTGCCCAGCCACAATGCAGCGTATGCCCACAGGAACCACGGAAGCCAACAATTTGTCCCAAAAAAAATGGGAAAAATATAAAAATAAAAATAAAAATAAAAATTTTAAAAAAATAAAAATAAAAAGAAAATCAAAAATGGCCATTAAAGGGCCCGGGGGGGTTGGGGAGGCCACCCAGGAGGTCCGAGGTCAGGGTGCACACCAGAAACCACCTGTGTGGATCCTGGGAAAAAAAAACACCTCCATGGGCTCATGGCCCACACGGCTACCCTATTGTGGGAGTATCACTGCTGTCGCTATTATCACCCTGTGCAGCTGCATCCGGAGGTGGTTGCACTATGGGAGGCAGCCCACGCACGGCCCTACTCTGTTCCTCCATGGCTGCAAGCATGCGGGTGTGGTAGGTCTCGTTCTGGAGGATGAGGGTGCGGAGGTCCCCATGCAACAACTCACGGGATGCCCGGACCTCCGCCCTCGTTGCTTGCATCTCAGCTGAGAGCGTACGGGTGAGACGCTCCAGCTGCTGTTCTGTCCTTTGGTGTGTTGAAGCCTCTAGCTCAACAAGAGTCGTCCTGAGTTGATGTAGCTCCTGCCTCACGGCTTCCCTGTGGCCCTGGGACTCTATGGAGATGGCCTCCTGCAGAGTCGCCAGTGCCGCCCGCCTGTCCCTGTTGGACACCAACATGTCCTCCCTGTGTGACTGGCAGATGGAGCCGGTTGCCTGCTCTAGTCGCTCCATCAGCCTTTCAGGGTGGACATAGGAAGTGGCCACCCTATCCATGGCCTGAGCCATCATCTCGGATGATGCTGCCTGTTGGGTAGCCATACTGTAAATGGATTGCTCCCATACGGTATTGCCAGGTGGCGTACGGCCACCACGTCGGCGGGCACCACACCTGTCTGGGGCAAGGCGGACTGCGCCTTGCTGTGCCGGCACTGCCTGAGGCTGCAGGACTGCATTCCCCCTCTGATCTGCTGGCCCAGGAACAGGATCAGATGTCGCGGAGTGTGACCCTGCATCCGTAACCACCAAAGGCGTAGCTACCAACACTGACATCCCCATTGAGGGTTCTGACCCTGGTGCAGGTGGGTGGGACAGAACAGATTCCCTCCCTGGAACACTCACCTGCGACGGCACGTAGGTCTCATCATCCGAGTCAACAGCTGAGTACAGCTCGGGGGAGGTGCAGCCAGAGACACCCCTTGAGAGCACGACCTGCAGCACTTGTGGGTTTTCACCCACCAGCACACCACGTCCCTCACTGGTGGTTGGTCGGCCCTCAGACCCCTCCTGGCTCTGCACCATCTCCACAACCCCAGCAGTATCAGGTGCGTCTTCCCCTGCAATGACATAATGACAAAGAAATGGAAACCCGCATTAGCACCATGGCACACAATGAGGGCTGTGAAACAAGAGAACCAGTACTTGATTGACACATGTCCCACATGACTAAGACCCTCCCATGCAAGCACCCTCACTGCGTATGAAGGGCAGGCAAATGGCACACACTCATTACACAAAGATGGAAAATGAACACATTTCATGCATGCTGCCTGGCAGTGGCATCACACATTGCCCTGTGATTGCCAGGTGACACACACATGCCATCACACAGATGGCATGTGCCATTGCTATTGAGTGTAGATGGAGAGGAGGGCAGCACTTATTCATTCTG
The DNA here is from genome assembly GCF_040938575.1 of Ambystoma mexicanum. Lineage (NCBI taxonomy): Eukaryota > Metazoa > Chordata > Amphibia > Caudata > Ambystomatidae > Ambystoma > Ambystoma mexicanum. The sequence goes on from NC_090937.1 coordinate 108,488,638, forward strand.
TCCAGTTCCCACATGCAATAGCTTTTCTAATTCTGACAGGTCTGCTTTGTCACCTGGAGCTGCCAGTCCAATATGGTCCAATTGCACAGGGACATGTGTGAACATATGATATCCAGGTAACAAAGTAACTCCACTTTACCATGGCCATGCCATACATGTGACTAGAGGACTGAGGAATGCCTAGTATAAGTGGTGGAATGCATACAATCTGTCTGATTGAACATAGGAAAATAATCAACAATGTAGTGGCAAGGTGACACTTCAAGGCCAACTTGGGTGCTGTTGGGCTAGATGTCTACTGTTGGCAGAAGGGATACTGCAATGGCGAAATGCAGCTGCGCAGGATGTGTTGCATGAAGCACATGGCTGACCCATTCGACTCAGGCGCACACACTCTCACCTGGCACACAAACAGATGCCCTCACACACACACCATGCACATGGATGACACACACATGCATGTGCACTCACCAGACAATGCCTCGTAATCAGGCAGATCTCCCACGCCTTGGATCTGTTCCTCCGTGACGTAGGTCCCAGCGACTGACTCATGTGGAGTGAGTTCCATGTCTTCTACTGGAGACCCACCTCCAGTCACTAGAGTTGCGGCATGACTTGAGGCCAGCTTCTTCTTTGCCCTGCGCTTTAGGTCATTCCAGCGCTTGTAGCAATCATTGGCTGTGCGCCTCACGATTCCAAGGGCACTTACGATGTCCGCAATGGTCTGCCAGTGTGCCTGGCGTTGTGCAGGTGTGGTCTTGGATCCTGCAACAATGACCATCTCGTTATCATGTCCGGACACATACTCGACAAGTGCATTCAGTTCCACATCCGTGAAGCTGGGCTTCCTCGACGGACCGGACTGTGTAGCCGTGTCGGGGGCATCAGCCTGTGCCGGACGAGCACTCTTCCTCTTCCGCTTGGAAGGTGGTGGTGATCCTGAGTGTCCTGCGCCGCTCTGGACACTAGGGGCAGGAGCCCTGGTGGGCTCTGTATCAGGTGTGTGGGATTGCACACTCAGCATGGGAGTTGGTGCAGGCATTGGCTCAAGTGTAATGGTGTCATGGGGAATGTCAGCAGAATGGACTAGGACGGACACTGTCCTGGCTGGGTGTGTGAGAGCTGGGGTGGATGGAGCTGCAGCTGCCCCTGCAGCCTCTCCGCCCTGCCTACTTGGGACAGCAGATGACCTTGCTGCCCCAGATCCACGTGGCATGATAGCATCAACGTGCACCAGCGCACGTGTCGTAGCCCTGCTGACCTGGAAGTCAGCCATGGAGTCAGCCAGGTCTGGTGCCACAATGGGCTGGTCCAACAAGGGCTGAGCATGGATGGTGTCAGCCACTTCAGCCTCAACGGGAGGGGGGAGGGGGGGACAGGGGGGGTGATGGGTGCCCTTGACTGGTCCTCCACACATGGGGGGACAGGCTCACCCTGCAAGTTACGACCACGTCCCCTACCGGATCCACCACGGCCACCACTTGTGGCTCTTCCACCTTTGCCACCCTTACGGAATCCTCGCCTCCCAGCCATGGCACTGATATTAATGTGCGTATGGGAGTGGCTGTAGACAATTGTCCTGGGCAATTGGGGGTCAAAGGGGTTGGGTACCAGATGGTAATTGTACCCTAGTGCTCTAGCATGGCTGATTGTAACCCCTGGGGAAAGATGACGGGTCACGCAACGCACAGGAGGCCCAAAAAAGGGAGATGACGTGCACGCAACCCCTCCTAGACCACGTGTGCAGAAAGAAAAACCTGCACTACGCTGTGGCACCCAGTAACACAAGAATGAACGTATGCGTGTCACACGCAGCCTAGAATGACCTCTGAAGGGGTAGGCTACACACGGGGCAAGCACAGAAGTTGGATACGTGCGTGACTCACCGTCTGCCAGGTAAAAGAGCGTGAAAAATGAGTGCGTTTGGCTGGCAATACCCCCGCCAAAAGAAGATGTGTACGCTGTCTGAGAAGACAGGACAACAGTAGAAGGGGACACTGTTTGAGGGAACAGGCCCAGGTAAACCAGTACAAGAGGAAAAAAGAGAAAAAGCTGTCAGAGGTAACAGGGAGTACGAACTGGAAACGCCGTGAAGTAAATCGCGTGTGAAACGACAAGAAGTACAGAATTCACCCACTCGCTCTCCACGAAAAGCACGTACAAGGAAATGGTGTTCTACATGTACCTTATATACAGGCCCACACGTACAGCGTCACTTACGCGGCGTGTACGTTCACCAATCACACGCTTTGTCACTCCTGCGTGTAGATCCATTTTCACCAATCACACGCTTTGTCACTTCTGCGTGTAGATCCATTTTCACCAATCACACGCTTTGTCACTCCTGCGTGTAGATCCATTTTCACCAATCACACGCTTTGTCACTTCTGCGTGTAGATCCATTTTCACCAATCACACGCTTTGACACTGGGACGTGTCACGCAACAATTTCCTGCACGTGCAGGTGACTATAGGCGCGCATATGCTGTTGACGGGTTTACGCGCTAAAGGCCTTTCCTCGATTCACACGCTGACGTGTGGGATTTCACTCCCTATCAGGCTGTCCACGCGTTCACACACGAGAGACCACGCTCCTGGCCAGGAGGCCAAATTACTGCCCCCCAGAGCCCTGAGCACGCTCCCACCTGCCATCTGCTGCTGCCTGACTGCCTGCTGGCCACGTGCCCCACAGTGCTGGTGGGTGGGGGTGTTGGGAGACATGGGTGGGGGCCTGGTGGAGGCTGCCCCTGGTGGCGGGGGGGTGGGGGTGGTGGGAGGCATGGGTGGGGGCCTGGTGGAGGCTGCCCCTGGTGGCGGGGGGGTGGGGGTGGTGGGAGGCATGGGTGGGGGCCTGGTGGAGGCTGCCCCTGGTGGCGGGAGGGTGGAGGTGGTGGGAGACATGGGTGGGGGCCTGGTGGAGGCTGCCCCTGCACTGCTGGGGGGTGGGGGTTATAGGGGACATGAGTGGGGGCCTGGTGGAGGCTGCCCCTGGTGGCGGGAGGGTGGGGGTGGTGGGAGGCATGGGTGGGGGCCTGGTGGAGGCTGCCCCTGGTGGCGGGAGGGTGGGGGTGGTGGGAGACATGGGTGGGGGCCTGGTGGAGGCTGCCCCTGCACTGCTGGGGGGTGGGGGTGATAGGGGACATGAGTGGGGGCCTGGTGGAGGCTGCCCCTGGTGGCGGGAGGGTGGGGGTGGTGGGAGACATGGGTGGGGGCCTGGTGGAGGCTGCCCCTGGTGCCGGGGGGGGTGGGAGTGGTGGGAGACATGGGTGGGGGCCTGGTGGAGGGTGCCCCTGGTGGCGGGAGGGTGGGGGTGGTGGGAGACATGGGTGGGGGCCTGGTGGAGGCTGCCCCTGGTGGCGGGGGGGTGGGGGTGATAGGGGACATGAGTGGGGGCCTGGTGGAGGCTGCCCCTGGTGGCGGGAGGGTGGGGGTGGTGGGAGACATGGGTGGGGGCCTGGTGGAGGCTGCTCCTGGTGGCGGGGGGGGGTGGGGGTGGTGGGAGACATGGGTGGGGGCCTGGTGGAGGCTGCCCCTGCACTGCTGGGGGTTGGGGGTGGTGGGAGGCATGGGTGGGGGCCTGGTGGAGGCTGCCCCTGCACTGCTGGGGGTTGGGGGTGGTGGGAGGCATGGGTGGGGGCCTGGTGGAGGCTGCCCCTGCACTGCTGGGGGTAGGGGGTGGTGGGAGGCATGGGTGGGGGCCTGGTGGAGGCTGCCCCTGCACTGCTGGGGGTTGGGGGTGGTGGGAGGCATGGGTGGGGGCCTGGTGGAGGCTGCCCCTGCACTGCTGGGGGTTGGGGGTGGTGGGAGGCATGGGTGGGGGCCTGGTGGAGGTTGCCCCTGGTGGCGGGGGGGTGGGGGTGGTGGGAGACATGGGTGGGGGCCTGGTGGAGGCTGCCCCTGCACTGCTGGGGGGTGGGGGCGCAGGGGGACATGAGCAGGTGTGCAGGGTAGTCCCCTGTTTTGTAGGCTGCCTGCAGGGGCCGTGGAGGGTGTACAGGGAACACCTGTGAGGACCCACCCAGCCTAATCGCGTGTGACTTCCCACGCACCCCTGTAATACACGTACCCAGCCAAATCGCGTGTGATGATTCCCACGCACCCCTGTAATACACGTACCCAGCCAAATCGCGTGTGATAATTCCTGCGCACCCCTGTAATACACGTACCTGGCCAAATCACATCCCTGTAATACACGTACACAGCCAAATCGCATGTGATAATTCCCGCGTACCCCTGTGATACACGTGCCCTGGCTAATCGCGTGTAAAACTTCCCGCCTACCCCTGTAATACACGTACCCTGGCCAATCGCGTGTTAAACTTCCCGCGTACCCCTGTAATACACGTACCCTGGCTAATCGCATGTAAAAGTTCCCGCATACCCCTGTAATACACGTACCCTGGCCAATCGCGTGTTAAACTTCCCGCGTACCCCTGTAATACACGTACCCTGGCTAATCGCGTGTATAACTTCCCGCCTACCCCTGTAATACACGTACCCTGGCCAATCGCGTGTTACACTTCCCGCGTACCCCTGTAATACACGTACCCTGGCTAATCGCGTGTATAACTTCACGCGTACCCCTGATATGCACGTTACCCGCTTTGCGTTCCTTGTTTGGCAGCCCTGTAAACTGGTCCAGGGTTAGCGCAGCCCTTTGCGATGATTTAGCGATTTTGATGGCTTTTCCTTGCGCGAGGGCGTTCTTGGGGGCGTTACTGGCGCTGCTGCAGGGTCGCTGCGATACTCTGCGCCACGGCTGGTTTGGGAGCCTAAAATCCATGAATACGCTGTGCGCGGAAATCGGTTTTAGCGCACGTGCCTGGCGCAGACAATCGCACGCGGACACTCTGCGCCAGCCGCTTGCGACACTTTTCTGCGAAATTCTATGAATTACCCTGTTAGTCTACCATGCGGTCATGGATGAGAGGCAACCCGCACTTCTTCTCTGTTGTACTGTTGTGTCAGCAAAACCCCAGGCACTGCCCAACTAATCAAACCCGGCCTTCTGAGACAGCACAATTTTGTAAAAGTGTGCCCAGTCAAACACCAGACCATTTTCCTTCAAAACCAGTAGAGGAAAAGATGTTTCCATTCTGCCGAACATGTCTGTGAAAGAACATGCATGCGTATACTTTTTTATTTTTACATAGTCTGCATTATCACTATAAGGATTCATTAAGGACCTATTGATGGGATGAAAATCAGTGTAAGGAAACAGTATTAAAACTGTACTTTTCTATATCTACGTATAGATGTGTATAGTTAACTGCTAGACTGTTGTTTCACATAAAGAGCACAAGAAATCTGTTGTTTGCGCATCATGATATACGAAACCTGCTGAATAATTTGCTATGTGCCAATATACCAAATAATGCTGTCATATTTAATAAATAGGTTGTTACAGTTGAGGATATACAGCTACATATATGAAATATGTACGCAAAATGAACACATCCATTCTGAGCAAGTTCCAAATACATATATTTTTACATTCACGTGATGTCTTCGTTCAATCCAAATTCGTGCAACTTTTTTTAATAAAAAATCAAACGTTGTTCCAAGTTGAACAATACTTTGTCCACCTTTTCTCCTTCTGTAATATTTGTGGGCCTCTACTCACAAACATTACAGGAGAAAAGTTGAAAGAAATAGTCTGTTTTATGATGTCCATTTTGTCAGACATTTTTGACGATCAGACATTTTTGACGAGAGAAGCTCTCAAAGAGTATTTCTGATACAGCAGCAATGCTCGCAAATACCTGTTTTTATTTTTCTCATGGCCATTCCAATTGATCTTGGTGCACAGGAGCAGATAAAGATGTAGACTTCTTCACTGGTGTTAGAATTGGTTAATTTAGCTTCTTACCACAGTGATAGGAGGCAGATTTCCATCTCTTTAAAAAAAAGGAGCAGCTCAGCCCAAAATGCAAGTATGGAAACACAAGCAAAACCAGCTGTATTGATGCCTTCTTGGATCTAAGTGTTGACTTGAAGATTACGTTTCTGAAAACCAGCAGTTTGTAGACTATCTAGACACACAGCTCAATCACAATACAAGGGCTGCCACACACTTCTTGAAACTTATGCATGTGCCACATGTGCCACATATAGTATACAAAGTGGCATGCATCCTTGAGCTACAACAAATGTTATGAGCAGTACAGAACCTGTTTAGAGCTCACAAGTTACCAAATCCCTGCAACCACCTACACCCAACATGCAGCAGATCATGAAATGCAACTAATGTATTCTAAAATGGCCATACAAAAGTGCAAGATCAACTAACAATCGTTTCTGCAATCTAACACACATACATTCAGTAATGTCACATGAAAGGTAGAGCCTGATGTATGACAGCCCTTTATCATGCCGTGCCAGCCTTTCCAAGACACTATACTGTCAGATTTCAAGTATTTGTATTGTGCCTTTGTATAATTTAAGATATGCACACGCTCTGACTTTACACAATTGTGTCTTCTTTGACCCTGTGGGGCAAGCAACAATTGAACAACTAGTCCACATGAAACATTTGACAAGAAAATCCAATCTTCTTGTAAATATGGGCTTGGAAACACCAGTTTAAGTGGAAACAATGTGCCGGAAACTCCCAAACTCAATAAAATGAATAGTTAACGTAAATAGCAAAACACACTTTAGCAGGGACAGCATACAAGCGAATACAGCCTTGAACCTCTCAGCATTTCTAAGGTACAACAATGGGTTATAAGTAAAAAAATATGTCATAACTGAGGTCACGTCACAATCTTGGTTGCAACACCTATGGGGTGGAGGGATTGGTTGAAGGGAATAGACTTTGTATGCAGTGTATATGGGTTAGTCTTTGAATTGGTTATTGTGTATCTGATGGCTCCACCTGGGACCACCTATGAATTATTAATATAGAATACATTTTGTCTTTAAAGTAGTTAATTTGTTAATACATCATATGCTGGGCAGCATTACATTAACCGTTTCTATTGGTTGACATCTTACTTACCAAACTTGAATGATTGACAGGTCATCAACACATGAGCCAAAATGGGAGTAGGGAAGAAAGGTCTGAATACTGCTTTTATTCAATTAAAGAAGATACAATCCCTTTTTCCTTGGCCATGAGCCAGAGCAGCGCTGTACATCTGGGAATATGTGAGGAGACAATACAGGTGTTTATATGTGCCTGGTACAAATGAATTAACAGTGTTCTTCAATTATGGGTCATGTATGAGGAGACCATGCTCATAATTATTTCTCTCTGCATTTACTAAGATTTTAGCTAATTTGAGTGCAAGTGTTATTACCTTTCTAACCACTAGAGACTTAGTCGATCCATTCCTTGTGAAGTTTTAGCTTCTAATGATTAGGCATCTGGCATTCAAATGCCGGTTGTTCTTTAATGAATATTAGAGAAATATGTCTTATGCCTTGGGAATTATCTCATGTTTATCTATTCATTTTATGTATTGTTCTTTTTCTTTTTTTGTTTTTACATATTTATTTTTTTCATGTGTAAAGCACACAAACATCTCAGGGACATTGTGGCGCTGTTGCTGTGGTAGGTTACATACATTCAGACAGATTGCGACAGGCAGGGGTTACAGGTTAAACAGTGCTTGTCAGTGGTTATTTGAATAGCATGGTTTTGAGGAGTTTACGGAAAGTCCAGGAGGCTGGTTCGGCTCTTAAGGTGGGAGGCAAGGAGTTCAATTGTTTGGCAGCAATGTAGGGGAAGCTGGCTCCCCCAGCTTTGCACACTTAACTTTGGATTGTTGAGTCGCTGGGCATATGGGGTTCTAGTGGGTCTGGTCGGGTAGGCTCTTACATTATTTGTGAGAGATAAGGTTGTGCTCTGAATGAGAGGCATATGTGGGTTATGGCTAGGGTTTTAAATAACACACACTCTGTGATAGGCTATCAGTGGGCAGCTCTCCTTGCTCCAGTGATGTGTTACCTTTTTGGAATGTTTAATGCTGCTTGTAAAGCATTATTCTGAATGACTTGCTGCTTCTGGATGTTTTTAACAGAGGTGCCAGTGAAGAGGGCATTTCAGTAATCTAACCTGGAGTGCATCACGGCTTTGGCGATGGTGAGGCAGCTGTCTGAGGACAGAAAGTGTTTGGTCACATTCAGTAGTTTGGTTGCATAGGCTGCAGAGGATGCTATGTCATTGACCTGGCGTGACATAGAGAGAGTGGTATCCAGGTACACCCCTAGGGTTTTGACTGAGGATGAGACCTTGATTTGGATATTGTCAATAACAAATGCAGCATATTGATAGTCTAGTTTTTTTTTGTTTAACATTGCATGGGGACCGACCAGCAGTATTTCTATCTCATCTCCATTTAGGCAGCGGCAGTTTGTTTCCATCCATGTCTCAATGGTGGAATACGTCACATTCAAGGTTTTGGAGTCATCTGCATAGATTCCTGTGAGTGGGAGAAGGATTTATGTGTCGCTGCCATAGTAAGTGTAGGCTCTGCCGATGGAATCCAAAATGTCAAAGAAGGGTCTGGTAAATATGTTATATAGGGTGGAGGAGAGTCAGGATCCTTGTGGAACTCCCCTGTGAATCGGGGTTGGAGCAGCTCTGGCATGCTCAGCGAACACTCTCATGTCTATGCCTTCTAGGAAGGAGGTTTTCCATTTTGAAGCTTCCGGCGAGAATTGAGCCGAGGTACTGAGATGGTGACTCAGGATCTGGTGATCTACTAGGTCAAAGGCAGTTGACAGGTCCAGAAGGAGGAGTAATGCTGGCTTGCCATTGTCTCTAATCAAATCCATCTGGTTTTTTAAATCTAGCAGAGCAGATTCAGTGCCATGGCCCGGGTGGAAGCCGGACTGGTGTAGGCCTCGTATGTGGTTAGCTTGAAAGAATTGTTGAACCTGCAGATAAGTGGCTCTAGCCAGGATTTTCAGTAGGAAAGGGACTGTCGTTATGGGCCTGTAGTTATTTGAGATTGAGAGGTCAAGCAGGGTTTCTTGGAGGAGGGAACATACCCAGGTCTCTTTGAGGCTGGAGGGTACCACTCCTGTGGTGAGCAAGGCATTTATAAAGGAGGTTATGAGAGGTATCAGGGCCTCTGCGCATTACTTGATAATCGTGGCAGGGCGGACACCCCATTTGCACTTAGAGTGTTTTAGATTTTTCAGGATGGAGTGTACTTCTGATGATGTGACCTCTTTAAAATGGATTTGAGGGACATCTGGCCCCAGAGGGTTTTTAGAGGTGGCTGAGGCAATGTTGCAGCTGGGTGAGTTAAGGCTATTTGGTCGGATAGGACTTTTTTGTTTACCAGTTCTATTTTGTTCAGCATAGTTGTTTGAATGTTGGTGCACCAGGTTACATCGTTTGTGAGGGGCTGGGGTAGGGAAGCTGGGGTCTCAAGTTCTCTAAAGATAGAGATGATCTCCCTAGAGACTGACTTAGCGTTGGCGATTCTCAAGTTGAAGGAGGAGGATTTGGCTGGTATGATTGCCCGTGTGTAGGAGTTAGAGGACTTGACAAACTCTAGTCTATTAGAGTCAGACAGGGTTTTTAGCCAGGTTGAGAAGGCCAGTCATTTTTAATTGCATAGTTCTTGAAGGTCGTGGGTGTACCCATAGTTGGCATGTCTAACCGTTTTGGCTCTGTGGGGTGTAAGGGGTGCAATGGTGTGAACTCCCTTAACTAGTGTTGAGGCATGTAGGTCTGCCAGGATGTTAGGATCCTTGGAAAGGGGTGGTTTGAGGTTGGCAATGTTCAAGAGGGTCAGAAGGAGCCCTTTGGTTAGCTTGCAAGAGCTCCGGGTTAGTGCAGGAGTCACAGGTGTGGTCAAGGGCTTAGGTTTCACAGGGTGGGGGATGGAGAAAAGGATTATGTGATATAAGACAAGAGGAGGGGGTGTTGGAGATGATTTGGGTTAGGTCATTGAAGTCAGTGATCCAGTCCAATGTGCAGCCTTTGGAATGGGTGGGATTGTTGATCAGGAGTTTGAAGCCTAAGGTTTGGACAGCTTTGGAGAGAGACACGTCCTGAGTGTCCTCAGGATCGTTTAGGCCCAGGTTCAGGTCCCCCATGAGGCAGTGTCCTTGATATTGTCACCCAGGAGGTGGAGGAGGGCCACTTGGAAGCTAGCAAGAGGGCCAGGAGGGCGATAGATGATGTTGAAGATGAGGGAGAGATTGACAGTTTGAGCCACAGTATGTCATTATTCCCTTCAAGAGCTGTTTTCACCTGTCTAAACGGTAGGGAGTCGTTTGCCACAAGGGCTACCACCCACCTCTGCCATTAGGGCAATCTCTCCGAAAGATTGTGTAGCCAGAGGGGAGAGCTAGCGAGAGGGCAGGGCCAGAGGCATTGTGGAGCCAGGTCGCTTAGATGGCTAGGGTTGTTGAGTTTGTAAGAGATAAGAAGATCATTAATATCCAGAGCATGTGCTGGGAGTGAGCGAGTGTTAATCAGGCCACATTTCAGCAGAGGAGAAGTTTGTTCTTGTGTTTTTCACAGCTTGGGGTGTGAAGGTAGGGGTGTGAAGGGAGAGGTGTCCATGTGTGACAGGGATGTGTAGTTTACCTGAGATGGATCTAGATTGGGTTTGGAGGTGGTTATTGCCATTGTGGATGAGCTGGGGGAGGGGGAGAACAGGGAGGCACTCTGATCAAAATTATCATAGAGAGGGCAGTTCTGAAGTGGAGGTTATGCCTTGCGTATAGGAGACCCTATTGGCAAAAGTTTCACTATGGGTAGTAACAGGGTTATTGACATGTTCTACAATAATGACATTATTTAAGGCATTTTTTTCGCACAGTTGATATTCGTGACATTTAAAGCAAGATAGTCATTTTCGAAGGCAGATATGGCATGAGTAATCACAGTAACCTTTTCATTTGCCTTGACATTTGTAGCAGCAGTACTCATAAGAGTGGTCTTGAAGCTATTATTTTTGTCCAAAGTGGTGGCATTATTGACTGTGTATATCAAATTGGTAGCCATGCACTTGATATCGTGCTGAACAGGACTGACACGTGGATGGGTATTTCTTATGATACTGGGAGCAGGTTGTGAGCAATTTTAGCACCACCTTAGCGACTTGGTCATCCTCAGCAACAGTGGACTACTGTACTCTTATCCTCTGTACATTGCCTACTGATCATTTATTTATTTCATTGGTATTCTTTTCCTCGTCCTATCTTGCACATTGTATATATCCTGTATTCATGTACTATCATGTATATTCTGCTATTATGTAAATGTTGTAACCTTTGTATGCGTAACTATGTAAGTCTTGCATCTCCATATAACTGCGCCCTTTTACTCACGAGTGTGGTGTGCTTAACAAATGAATAAACAAACAAACAAACAAACAATTGGGAAGGGTGGGTGCAAAGCAACCTGATGAGTTGCAGGTGTGGTGGCCTTGATCGCAAGCTTGCCGTAGGGTGGCATCTGTGCACCAGAGGTCTTTGTGTCAGTGGTGCTTCCTTTGAGAGCCGGCAGAGGGGCTTTGCCTTTCCATGCAGATACTTCAGGCATTGGGGGTGAGGTTCTCGTGGGGGGGGGGTGCAGCTAGTGCTTGCAGTGGGTGTTGATCCAAGCAGAGGGAGAGTGTCATCAGGCAGGTTTGCAGTGATCAGTCTGAGCATTTGGTTGTGTTCTATTTGATACTTTGGGAGTGTGGGGTGTTGGAGTAGTCTGGTTCGTGCTCTTAGAACACAGTTGCGGGATTGTCGCAGAAGGGAGGGGAGTAATGCAGAATTGGTGCGCAAGGTGTTGGATGCACATCTTGGCTGGCCGGGCAGGGATTTGCTCAGGAGAGGCTCTGATGGGCTCAGCTGTGAAGGGGCACCTCCTGGAGTGGGAGTGTGATTCCAAGAGATGGGAGAGGCCAGGGCCAGTGTTGGATACGGCAGGTTGTGATGTCAGTCATGCTGGACCGGCATTTCTGTATTTTGGCTAGTGTTATCTTTTGAAGAGCCATGTGAGGGTAGCGTTCAAGTGGAGGTTGGGGTTTATGGCTTAGTGTATTTGGAACTTTTTGGACGTGGGGGTCTGGGGTGCGGCGGAAGGTATTGCAAGGTAGGGTTGCTGATACCAAGTGTGGTAGTGCTGGGGCCGGGAAGTGGGCAGGAGCAAGGAAATGTGAGGGGATCAGGTTTGGGATGGGTGTCGAATAGTGAAGGGTAATGGGTCTTGGAGTGGCGTATGTTGGGAGGGTTGTACGGCTGCAGATGTGACTATGAGTCATCTGCTTACCTTTGCCTTGAAGCATGTTGTGATTTGCTGGAGAGGCAATTAGTGGGCCATCTGGGCATGCCCGGCTGTGACGGGAAGAGACATAGCATGCGTTTAACTCATGGCCTTTGCTCCAGGTCGGCTGCGCCGGTCAGGGTCAGCTAGAAGGGGCAACTCCATTTGTTGCTGATGAAAATAAATCGGATGGGAGACCCAATATAGCCTCGAAGCGTGTATCTTTTTCTACCTCAATGGCAGTGGCCATCTTAGAAGCCCCAGGCACCTCGATGTGCAGCAGGGGTGATGAAAGCAGGGACACACTGGTGTAGCTGTCCTGGCACTCCTCTAGGAACACCAGCACAGCTTTTACAATGTGCCTAACACCGTACCTGAGTTTGGTTTCAAAGCACAGATCCGGGATTAGAACCTCTGTTGCTCTGCGTGGTCTTGCTTCCAAGACCAGCGCGTTGCCCCAGGGCAATCCTGTGCTCACTTCCATTCTTCTGAACTGTCCAACTTCTCCCTAATCTTTCAGTAATGTTAAAAGGGGCCACACAGCTACAGCCTGTGCCCTGCATGAATCTGTATTTCAGTGAATTCAGCAGTTTGAGTTTCATGAAGCTTTGGCGCCTTCTGTTCATTTTAATGTGTGCTGCTGCTTCCATTTTAAAAAAGATGGCTACCCATTACTGTTATGTTTCTATGTCACTGAGCTATATACGTATCTTGTTTGTGTTGCATTTCAGTGTATAAATTGCTTATGTTATGTTGTTTGTATGTGGTTGCAAGCGATATTCTTTTGATATAAATGCATAATTAAACTAGCGCATTTTCTTCATGTCATGTGCGCTTCATGGCTTATGGATGTATATTTCTATTGTGAGGCTGGTCATTTTTGCCATCTTCAGCTCACATTGTTTTTGTCATTTGCTGCACCTCGTTGGGGTATGGGTAATATGGCTGCCTTAGTGAATAGCGTTTCTGTCCTTTACGATATTGAGCCGGGGGAGGGGCAGTTGCAATGAATGACATATTCATCTGCCTCTCAACATTATGATGTTAAATACCTTCTAACATTGTATTAAAGTTCTGCTAACATATTGGTAGTTAGGCCAGCATGCAGATAAAACTGTTTTAATAGAGATTCCTTATACTTAATTATTGAACCCCCAAAACAACAAATAAAGCAGCGCCCACATGCAAAGACATGAACTCAAAATAGTGACCAATAGCCTGTTGGACAAAGTATATATTTGGAACTGGTTCACCTTGGCCCTCGCCATATTAGTTTACTCCTCTGCTACTTGAAAATTCAATTACATCCTTAGCAACCACTCTGCAACTAGTTTCCAAGCATATATATACATGTCCCTCCTCCTAGACCATATACATCAAACATTCCATGTTTATTCCCAATTTCTCATCTCTTGGAAGATTCAAATAAAACCTGCAAAATTGTTTCAATGTTTAAGTCCTCATGCTCTTGCAGCATGTTAAAAAATACATAGTCATTAGACCATACTCATGTGAAGACTTATAATACACACGGGCCTCATTACGAGTTTGCCGGCCTGTACATAAGGGTGCCAGTAGCAATTTACCACCACTATTTCCGAACAGACAAACTCTGAGTCTGATGGGAGGGACCTCAGAACTTTCAGCAGGCCTAACATGCGGGGAATTCAGACCCCTACAGGCAGACTTCTCACTGAAGCACTGTTACAAGCGGTGCCGGTGCTTCAGTGTCCCCATCCCCATGAAGCCCTATAGGACTCAACAGGAATGGGTAGTAACTGTTCCACCGGAACTTGTCATATCCTGGTGATATCAAGCTCTGGAAACCGTGTTACGGGGTTGGCGTCAACCCGCCGGTCGCACCGGGGGATTACCGCCGACTTAGTAATGAGGCCCATTATTTGTAACCATGACAATGTAAACAATATCCCAGAGGAGGCTGCAGACAGAAACACTAGTGTGTTGTATATGCAAAATCTCTGTCATTTAGGAAAACATATTGTATGCAGTGTCACAGGTTATTCAGTTATTTTGCAGACTTAATTTAAAAAGTCTTCAATTTGGTCAACTAAATATGATCAAGCCGACCGACGACACAAACACGCACACACAGTGAGATGTGTGTATGTGTGTGTGCGTGTGAGAATGTGTGTGTGCACACGCTCATCCATGTGTCTAGGCATGTGTGAGCAGAGACTTTGGAAGGTGGAGGACCTGGGATGTGGACGGGGAGAATGAGGTGAGCCACATAACAGGAAAAAACAAGATAGAGAAAAGAACCATTAAAATAAGTCACCAAATAGAAGAGTTTTAAAAGGGAGTCTTAGTTCGGCTACCATACGGTAAAGACTTAGTAAAATAGTGAGTTATGCATAGGATGTTTCCCCAGGTCTCTGCCGTATCTCTCCATATCTAGTTAGGATGAGAACATGCCACCATTGCCAATATGTATTGCTACTGATACACAATCTGCCATAACAATAGCGGGACTCACCAAGTCCAAGAGTGTACAGGTCCTGTCTTCTACAGAGGAGGGAAGATATCAGGGTTTGGTATTTATTTGGAGAGAGCTGGAATGTATGATGTCGCTGACTATTGGGTTTATAGAGAGGAAGCAGGTGTATTGTCCGTGGCTGTTGACATTACATGGCTTGAGGTCACATTCTTATCATGTTATGCATTTACTGAAGGTTAGAGAGGTAAAAAGATGTGTGTTGTTAGTGTTAAGCGAAAACGGAAACATTCTTGACCATCGGGAAACTGGACAGAAGCAGGTTTTTGGAATTATTTGTTGTGACTGCTGCCAACGAGGCTTGATTTAACATGCATTGTGTTTCACTGTGCTCCATTAAATCATTTCAGTACACAGTTGTAGGTGCATCCCATGCACAATACATGTACACTCACATGCAAAATACACAATTACAAGTTTTCTGTTGGAGTTCATGATTAGTTGGCACTTCCACAGAGCACATTCAATCCATGTTACCTGGTGCCAATGCCCAGCCCTTCTTACAGGATTAGACCTCATTGCACAGCAATGATAAGTTGTCGGAAACATAGCAGTTTAATATGGCACAAAACAAACAGGATTGCGTTGTGTGCTGCCACCGGGGGCATGCAATCATCAGAGCCATAGTCTTAGGATAATGGCAGATCTTTAAATAATTAATGTTTTTCTCCTGCATCCCCCATTACACCACTGCTTGACCCCATGTTTGAATTTAGGAAGATGATCTAGTGGTATTTTCACAGAGAGTATCCACTGCAAACAAGGTATAAAAAGGGGAATCATTGTGAATGTGAAAGGCATGCTCTGCCCATGTTGTTCCCTTCAATTGGCATGCGTGATATGCGTAGCATACCGTATCCTCAGCTCATTCATGTCCTCTGCAAGTTAATATGTTCAGTGCCGATGGGTTCTATAACACATACAGTTGGTACAACTCACTAGTTCATATTAATGTAATGTGTGGTGTGTAAATGTCTGCAGATCGTGTGTGTGTGTGTGTGCGCGCTCCGCATGCAGGCATTGATTTAAGTTTGAGTTGGTATCTTTTAGACTGCATAGGGTGAGTAGTTGAATACATCGTAATATGGACTTGTTGCTCCAATCATTGGTTTTAATATCAGAACCCATTTAATGTGGTTTCGCAGGCTTTGAATTAGTTTGCATCAGCACATTCACCAGTATGGTCTGGTGCATTATGTTGTAAATGGAGGAGGTAAAGAAAACACAGAAGTGAAGAGGAGATGCTGGAAGATATTCAGGAGTGTAACGACAGTTTGACAAGGTGGTAATATGACAAGGTGGCAATAGTTAGCCAGAAATCAGACTGGAAAAAAAAGCTCTGAAACACTATCTTTTCAGACTTACTATTGGCTAATGCTCGACATTCCCAGTTCTCTCTGTATCTTCAACTGTCCCTTCTTCTATTGATCTGACCATGGACTGTTTACTGACCATTCTTGCTCCACTCTGTGTCCATATGTTACGTTTTGTCTGTATTGTTCTTGTGGCTATACGCTTGCTTGCACCCTGAGGCCATGGCCCAAAACAAGAAATACAATAAGTAAATAAATAAATAAGATAGGAGGAGGTGCAGTGGAGGAAAGTTCGCATGTCCGGAGGAGAAATGCAGAGCATTGCTCATTTTTGAGAAGGAACAGAAGGACAATAAGCCAGAAGGGATGAAGGAGGCTAGATAGACAACACACCAGCAAAAGGAAGAGGTGCCCAAGACAAGGTGCAGAGGCTGTGTCAAAGTCTGCCAACGGCAGAAAAGTCACTAGCCCTACAAATCTTTGGCCAAACCAGTCTTGGAAAGGATCACCATATTTTGGATGACCGGGCCTGAAGGGAGGGCCTTGCGAACCAGGAATGATGGGGATCTTTAGAGAGAAAAGTGGCATGTGGCTAACTACCATGAAAGACAAGATTGCCAACAACAATGGTCAAGAAAAAGGTGCAAGGGTACTTAAAACCCAAAGATGATGTGTGGCTGTTAAACTGCCAGCTGGAGGTGCCTATGGGAGAGAGAGAGAAGGCCTGACAAATGTCCGCCTACTAGCAAGTTTGATTTGCTCCTCATTGGCTTAAGAGTTTCCAACTGCCCTGTTTCCATTCCACCGTCCACGCTGATCCCATGATGCATTTACATTGTAGAAATAAACTCTTGAATTCGCCAATCTGGGCTGTGATATTTCTGGTGAATTGCCGCCCTTGACACAAGTAAAATGTCCACATTGCATTGTTACACTCATTTATGCCAACTGTGATCCGCAGTGAGACGTTGAATAGTGGAGTGTGCACAGATGGCCCTCTTTAATTCATTTTGAATGAGTACATCTGTCGCCAGTTTACATCGGTTACACTGGTGAAGGATAATTTTGCACCACTGCCTGACAATATTTGCACAAGTGCATGGCATTTCTGCAGTGATAAGTGTACTGCCTATTTGGTCCGACCAAACACAAGTACACATTTGAAACAATAATTGAGTCTGGCCCAGTTGCCAGATTAGATTCATTGCTCTGGTGCCAGAAAATGTGGCACTAATGTCTGACAATCAGGCACTGGCATTTGTGTCAACTGGATTGTGCAAAATAGCTGCGTTACTAGATCAGACATTCTCTGGTTTATGGAGGATTACCAGTGCAAATGCCATTGTAAAAAACGGTGTCCCATTGCAGAAATTGACCAACATTGGTGCAAATATGCCCAGCACCAGTGTACATATTTATATTGTCCCTGTTTAAGTACATTTTGACTGTAAGTAAGTAGTCAGAGGAGTCGATAAACCTGCTGGGTCCTGTATTCGATATGCCATCAAATGTTATCATTCTGTAAGCCCCTATCGATTGGGTGTCCTTTATAACACTTGACATATGAGTAAAAAAACGTGAGCGATTTAAAGTCCATTGTTTGAAATAGCTAATAGTCTTATCTCGGATCTTCTTGCTTTATTAAAGTGCAGGGCTATTGATTTCTGTTTAAATTATTAGGGTATTTTAAGGAAACCTTCTAAGCAGTGGGCATAACGCCCAGATCATTAGATAGAAGAAGGAACATCGTCATTTATAAGTGAGGCCAAACCATAAAGCTAATGCTATTAGTTAGAATACGGCAGAGATAAAGCTATATACATTGACGGGCGAATTTCCTGAGAAGATAAGAGGGAAACATAAACAATGGTAGAGAGAATGATTTACCAAGACTGTAACTAGTGAGTTAATCCATTATCAGCACTTTCCCGCTCTCAAAACCTATCTGCAAGATCTTTACTGCCCAAGGGAAAACTAGCCCTTATTTGTTCTGATCTAAAGCACCATCCCCAACACCATCTCCGTTTGCAGGCACATAAAATGAAGGCTACTTAAAAACGATCAAACTTTACATTTTAAAGGACGTCAATGTTTACAAATATAGGCTATGTAATAGAAGTAGTTTAGGGTAAAAAACAAATGTTGTCCAAGTTTGCTAAACATGCATAAAAAGCATGGCATCAATTGTCTCCTATTGAGCAACAAAGTGTTGCCAAATAAACCATTAAAGCATATTCCATTAATCGTACTGAATTGGATGAGCATCATTTTGCCCAGGCACATAAAAAGCACATAGGGGGCTGCATATGATTGCACTTACATGCAGGCAGTCCCCTTTGTGTTAGGTTGATTGCTTGCATGGCAGGGTGCAGCTGATACACGCCAATCTAGGCAGTCCCTGGGTTCCATGCCTGTTTTCCACCCCTCATGAAAACACATGTAAATTCCGCAGACCATCTTCGTTGTTGTTGGGAGATGCAAAAGCAACCATTTTCTATAGCAATTCATGTATGTGTATAAACAGGCAGATGTCATAGGACTCCAAAACATTTTCACTTGCATCAAAATTAGATGGAGCTAGAGATGCTGTCGGATTTGTGGGACAGAATTGGTCTGGGTGGCAGATTTGGGAGGTATGGTCTTGCCCTTGCACGACCATACACGGTGAATAAAACACACGAGAACATTGTTTTACGCATAATGGTGCTCATTTTCGCCGCTGCGCAGCGTTAATGCAAGACGTAAAAGCCTTGCATGAGAATTTTAATTCTATCATTAACGTTACGCCCCATTTTTATCAAGTTGTATGGCAGAGAGGAGCGAAATCAAATTGCATTTCCACCGCTCCCTTCCTCTCCACCATACAAATTCTCCAGCATTTGCGCAGGCATGCATTTTCATGTGAACAACGCTAATGATGGGGATCCCTATGGAGCCCATCGTCTTTTTGCACCAGCAAAAAGCAGGCCGACTCCATAGGTATCCATTGTAAACGTTGCCTGCCAGGCGTTCATGGCAGACAGCTTTTGCTATATTTGCACGGTGGATTGCAAAAGGGGAGCACGAAAGGGGGCGTACACGTTTGTGTGCTGTCTTTTGCCCACAACTTTTGTACTTTTGCACTCCGCTGTGCAAATGATGTAGATTTGGCCACAGGGACGCACCTACAGGTAGGTTTACATGTAATGGGTTCCTGTTGCAGAATTAGGGGCTCATATAAAATGAGCTCCAATGTGTTCTCGCAATTCCATTTTCGTGTTTCCAGCGAAACAATCTCCTATGCGTATTAAATGTTTGGATATAAAAGTACACAAAATAAATATATCTAAAAGCATCCAAAAAAGAATGTTTAAAATGAATCTCCTAGTGAGATGAGAAAAACAATTTTCCTTTTACGTATGTCACTAATTAGTGGAGAAAAAAAAAGCAAAAACGAATCCGATACCATGGTAAAGGACTACAAGAACACAGACTTTTCATTGTGTGAAGCTGGGTTTAAATAAACTGCTTCCAAAAATGATATAACTCATAGGTTCAAAATGATCAGCCCGAATTAGGCACACAGTTTGGAGAGCAGCATTTGAGAAAACACTCAAGCCTTTTTTGAGCCCAGGAAATAAACAGACACCATAAGAAATTATGTCTTTGAGATGGCTAATTGGATCATTTCACTGATGGCTTTAAAGAATGACCTCAGTTAATGATGTATAGCAACTTAGTGATTGATGGTCTTATGAGAAGGACTTTGGATAGAAAGGCCTCCATGTCTGAATAACAGGATTGAAAGACTGACCTTGCTGAATCCAGCCAGAGAAGGCTCCCCTGCAAAGTCGTTTTTTCGTTCAAGCCCCTCTAGCTTTCCCTGATGGGGAAGGGGGTAATCCCCTTCAGCTGGGCAGCCACTTCCCTTCCCACCTACTTACCTTTTGTGGGCTTCCTCTTCCTGTATTCACGGTCTGCCGGCCTTGTAGACTGAAGCCCGATGCACAGCGCATTGCACTTCTGAATATGGCCTTTTGTGCCTTGGATTTAAGTTTCTGTGGCCTACAGACCTCCACAATAATAGACAAATGTCTAATGTACCCAGACTTTAACCAATTGGAAAATATGCCCTTAGAAGAAGGAACCCAAGAAAAGATACAGTGTACCTACTTTTTAATGGTTCGATGCTGAATTTCCTGAGATGAGTGAATTAGTACTGCTGATATTAAATGGTCCAGATAGTTCACATAGGACCTCATTGCAGCCTAAAATGACACCTGAACTTCTGAAAGTGATTTGGCGTGCGTTACATACAGCATCACTCTAATCAAAACCACTTAACGTCTGGAAGATCATTGATGACCCGATCAAAGCGTGTGATTCTCTAAATGGATTCAGTGGCCTGATACATCTTTTAAGTTTTTACCAGGAATAACAGGACTAATTCACATGCATCCACTAACATCGGCTTAAGCAAAGATGCATGGTTGCTCCCACACTCTTTAATCTGTATGTAGCCGAAATGGACAAGGCGCTCTGTACCACTCTCTTACGCCGACGATGCAGTCCTTATTGATTAGACAGCGGTTGGTTTTCACTGCTCCATGGATGTGTTTCTTGCATATGCAGATATTGATGATTTGATCGTAAATCAGAGTAAAACCCAAATTATTGTCTTTGGTAAAATAGTGGGTTGCAAGAAGCACTTTCCCTGGCATATAGGGGGAGTTAAGTTGGTGGTTGTTAATAGTTACACCTACTTAGGACTACCTATTAAGAACCTCCCCCCTATTTCATGTTATGCAGAAGTTCCACCTTCTAAAACTGTGAGAGATTGGTAAATTATTAAGAACTTTATCCACAGGAAGGGGTGGTTACTCTGTGGAGGGCCTCTTGGAGGTGCACGCCAAAGGTGTGATCCCCAGAAATGTATACGGTTTTAAGGTGTTAACTTGTCATCACATACAATGGTTGGAATCAGTAGAAGGGAAAATGGGAATCAGTGGAAGGGAAAATGTTGCGCTCCCAACATTTGTGGTCCCAGTCGAGGCAGTGTGGCGGAAGCTCAGCTTCTCCCTCTTATTTATTTTTGGAAGGTCTATAGATGTTAGCTTTTTGCCAAAATTCTGTGGACTGTGTATAAGGCACATTATTTGCCAGGTTTAATTAATAAGAATGAATGGCTTGTACCTGAAGAAGACCACACTTTGTGTCCTAGATTTGAAGATAAAACTCTTATATGCAATCGTTCACAATCAATATTGCAATTCGCCACAAAAAGGAAGTATGTAAAATATGTAATGCAGAGCTTTCCCTTTGGCCATCCATGTAGTTATCTTATTAAGATATAACATCCTTCTCTTAAGCTATATATCCTATATCTGCAGCTTAATATCCTGACAGTATTAGAATATCGTGGTTCATGATTGGGACTGCCATTAGAGCAGCGGCTCTGCCACATATGCAGACAAAGATTTGAGACTGCACAGCATATTTTGACCCAATGTGTATGTTTAACTCAACATATGTGAAAGGTTACAACACATTTGTTTCATCCTTGAGATATATCCACTTTGACCAGTTCTGGGCTGCCATCTTCTCAGCCGAATCTTTGGTGATTACGGCTGCTTCTTTACATATTTGGGAATGCATTCTTAAACACCACACTATGATGCATTCTTGACTGTGGTTCTCTATTGATCTATTTCACCCTGAAATCTATTTTCTTTCAGATGGGAGAAAACTATGATATATGAAACTGTAGAGGTACAGTCAGACATCCTCCCTCCAAGCTCCTCCTCTGTGTTACCTATATGTTGTGAACCAGAGATGACGACGTGCAGTCCCAGTCAGTGTACCAATACTGCAGAGAACCTTTGAGACAAGATATCCATTGAGAAAACCCTACCTAACTGCACAAAGACACAGTATTTTTTTGGATGAAGCACAGGAAGAAATGTGCATTTGAACAAAGAAAGGAGCCTGATGACGTCATATGACATAGAAGGTGATGTATGTAGAGGCTGGATGGAGAGAAGAAACGTGGCAGTATTCTCTAAGAATTGAAGAATAGATGGTACAGATGATTAACAGTTTGGGCTCGAGATGAAGATGCTCATGCAAAGAAATGCTGGAAAAATATGTAAATCAGTTTACACGCGTACAGTGCTGAAACACAAGTATGGAATCATATTCATAAGGCTTGCTGCATAGTGAATTACATTACAGTGATGCACCAATGTATACTCATAGGAATGTATATAACCTCGCTGTTCCACAGCGCACTTTAGCAAGCCATAAACCCAATGAACAAGAAAAAGATTTTCAAATGAGTGGCGCAGTTAGAAATTATTGATGGCGTGGCAAGTTTCAGAGAAACTTGCCACGCCATAGGAGTAAGAGTTCAAGACTGTTTGCCTTAATGTTTATATAATTTATTATTGTTTTTTTAACACATTTTTTTTAAAAAAATCAAATATGATGTATTGTTTTTCTTCAAGTCATGTAAAATGTTATGTATTTACTGTGATGTTTTGTTTTATTGATTGTTCAAATATTGTGAAAGACTTATTTTAGACATATACACTTAAATAAAAATAAAAAAAATCACATGATGAGACAGCAGGAGAGGTTGTGCTGAACTCCTCAAAAGCATGTTTGGGTTTCTTATCAGCATTTAATTTCTTGTTTGATACAGTTATGGTTTATTGTACTTGGTTTTGTGCACATCCATAAATTAAGACTCACCCTTTGAGAAATACCTGTGCCCCCTTTCTTATTGCAATTATTTGATATTTGACTCCCTTTCCCTTCCCCTTCATCCTTCCACCCGAAAAAAGAAAAAATGAAATAATAAAGTAATTGTAACAACCCTTTGAGAACTCTTTGTGATACTCTGTTTTTGAAAGTGTTTCTCTTAATATCCTCTTTCCACCCCAAAAAAGGAAAAGAAAGATAAAACAAACTTCTGTGAAAACCCTTTGTCACTGACATTTGTGTTACATCCCCTTCCCTTGGATCACCCCAAAAATAGAAAAAAAGAGAATCCCATGTTTAAACCCTTGTACAACAACTTGTGAAAACATGTCCCTTATTGCAACCCAAAAGTGTGAAAAAATAAGGTCTCTTGGGGTGCATGTCATCTTTTGGTGAGGAGGAGCCTCAATTGGAAGAGAAACATGAGGAGGCTGAGATGGAGGCGCAGCAGGAGGTGTAACACAGAGAGGCAGCAATTGATGGGCAGAATGAGGAGGGGCACAGGGATCAAGAAACTGATGGGCAGCGGGAGGGTAATATAAGGTTTTGGTGCAATGCAGGAGCAGGAACACAAGGAGATCGATGAAGGCAGAAGGTGGTGCAGGGTGAGGCGGTGGAACAGCAAGAGGTGATTGCACGCCAGGAAAAGGACGATGAGGGATAGGAGTAGAAGGTGTATCAGGAGAAGGAAAGGGATTTAAATGCAGAGAAGAAGGAGTCACAGATATGAGGCAGGAAGGAGAAGGAGGACCTGGGGGCTGATGAACCTGATGATCTTGGCTCCCATACTTTGGAGAGGGAAATACAAGCATAGGATGGGACAAAGGAAAATTGCACTGCCAAACACTTTCATGTGGGACCTTCCTGAATGTGGCAGTCCTCCCTCCTGACTGAGGGGAAAGTGCATGTTAATATATATATATATATTACAGGGCCTGAGCTAGCAGCCCTGTAGTTATGGTTCAGTTGCTCAACCCATAGAAAGAGCACTTTTTGGTTGGCATATACCTTTTTCCCCCTGGATGAATCCTTACACAACTTTGCAAGCAAAAGTATGTGGCCCTGTATGAATTATGGCAAGTTTGGTGAGGTTGCATTAAGGGGGGGGTTCCAAAATGTCTGTTTTTAACATAGACACAATGGGAAAAAAATTGCTCACGTCTAGAGCCCATACCACTGGACGGATGTTCACCAAATGTGTGGCAGGAGTGGGGGCTTGGTCCAATATGTGTGCTTTTGTAAATTTGGTGTTACTGTCCAGTAGTTTACTTCAAAATTTTGCAAAAAGTAAGTGAAAATAAATAGTGATATATGGGTTCAGTCCGCTGACTCACTTCCCTGTTCACTCCATGGACGGGCCTCCGATTGGCCCAGAGGCCACCGTGATGTCCGCAGACATCAAGTGCACCCACTGATTGGATGGTGAAAAGCGTAAGGTGTGTCACATTTTCCGAAACGCTTGCCATGTTGTATCCGCGCATAGCACGGTGGGGAAAAAATCTAGGACACAAATTTTGGGTCATTTGGTGTTGGAAAGAGTTGCTGGAAAGGGTGGTGGAGTGAAAAAAGATAATATGGCGCTCTTTTTTTAGGTGGAAGAAGAGCGTACAAACGGTGCGGCAGTCAGCGCACATCGCAGTAGTCCGCGGACAGGCTTTTGGGCGGGCAACATGAGAAACACATTTGGGGTTATTTGGTGACTGCATGAGGACTTGGTCAAGGTAGGGGAGTGGAATCTAGATTATATGGGGATATTTGCATAGGTGAAAAATGGAGTTCGTGGTCTATTTCGATGTCTGCAGATGTCATTTGAACTGGGAAGGTCAGGACAAGTTGTGGTGTGGTGGTTGTGGCTAGTGCCTAGGTTCTTGGGTGCATTGCCTACGGCCTAAAGCCATGCACCCAAGAATCTAGGCACTAGCCACAACCATCACAGCATAATGCGGCCATTCAGCCAAGAATCTGGCCACTGGCCATAACCAGTGTAATAAAAAGTCTTGGGTGGGCAGTTTGAGAAACACATTTGGGGTTTTTTGTTGACTACAAGAGGGTTTGGTCCGGGTAGGGGAGTTGAAGCAAGATGATATGGGCATATTGGCACTGGTGAAATATACCTTTGGTAGTCCATTTCGATGTCTTTAGATGTCATTTTTATTTGGTAGTTCAGGGCAAGTTGAGGTGTGGTGGTTGTGGCCAGTGCCTAGATGCTTGGGTGCATGGCCGTAGGCTGTAGGCCATGGACCCTGGTTCTTTCCGGAGAGGGGAACCTTCTACCTTTTTTGTATTTTTTCAAGGAACTTGGGGTTGGTCACCCTACGTTGACTGGGGGAACCCAGGCATGAGCCCCGTGTTCATTGTGCTCAGAGACGCACAGTTCCACCTCACTGATGAGGCCCAACAAGGCTGAAACGCATGTTTGGGGTTGCTGTTGGTACTCTTGTTCAAAGGAGGTTTGCCTGGCATTTTGGTGCTAGACTGCCTTGTGGGTGGCACAAAGACTGATATGCAAATGGATATTCCTCCTTTGTGAAAAGTACAGTGAGCAAAAATTGATGGCTGTGTTCTCTCAAAGTGGGAAAAAAAACATAGAACAGATTATCATGCCATGTTCTTTCTAGAGAGGGCCGTCTGCTACCTTGTTGTGTACTTACTTATTTTTTAGACGCACCTACAGCAAAAACAATGTTGGCATTAACATTTGCAAATAACAGCCAGTATAAATGGCAGCTGCTTCAAACATTGCTTTTGCACTCGTGAGATGCCCACATGTTTTTGTTTACTGTACTGCCGGGCAAATGTCAGGGCAAAGGTGCATGGTGTCAGTGCAGTTAATATGACTAACCCCTTATTTAAAATGTGCATTTTATCAGTGGGTTCTTAGGCAACACTCCATAGCTATTTCATGGAGTCACACTCATAGTGTCTGTGATTTTCCCTTTCGTGTCATCTTATCTCCAGTTAAACTTAAGAAGAGAGTCTCTCACGTGCTGCCTTGATATATCAAGCCGATTATCAGATCTGCATGTGTGTCCTGGGGGAAATACGCTCTGCGTCATTCATGCATGCTGCCAAAGTATCAGCAGGAAATACACTTTGCTGCGATAAATGCATAATGAATAGCACAGGAATTGTTTTACCCAAGTTATAGTTAAAGGGATATCATATTTTCGTTTACATTACGGTTTAAAACCCTTGATCAGAACTACAGTCACTTCTGGTTCAAATGCTGTGTTTTGTTAAAACTAAAGCAGATTAGTGACCGCAGCTGCGCTCATTGGCATTCAATGTTATGTTTTGGATTGTTAATTGCTCCAACCTAAAGGTGCATCATAGCACTTTACAACCGTTGGCATAAGATTGAAAGGATTTACAATGATGAAAAGAATGTGCATTAACTTATAAAAAGAAAGTCACATTTTGGATGAGGTTAAGAGACGTGGCCAAAGGAGATGCAAAAGCATATAATGTTGTTAAAGACTCCAATCAAGCAGTCCCACTAAGTCAGTGCCTTGTCTGGGATTGCTCAAGGGAAGACCTTATTTATATATTTTTATGACAAGTTATAATCTGGATGATGAACCCTTGTATCACGCCCCGCTCTTAAAACTCCCAAGACCGCACTGAGCCAAGAAGTAGGTTTGTTTTGCAAATTAAAAAGGTTTATTTGAAAAATTAAGCAATAGATATATATCACACTTTTAAAATAAATTAATATTTGATATCACACTTAGACATATGACAGTGAGTGATCAACAATGGATGATGTTATACTAGCACACTGGTTTAATTACTTAGGAGTAGTAGAGGATAAGGTAGCTGAGAATGCTTTTATGGTACAAGGAAATGCAAGGTGGAAAAGAAGCAACACAGGAATAGACTTGATATGATTTCAGCAAAACATCATATAATCACATTTCCCCTTTTGGCAATTCACCCCCCTCCTTATGCAATGTAAGGAGGTGGAAGTAACACACACAGGCCCTCATTACGACCCTGGCGGAGAGGGTTTACGCCAGCGTAAATCATGGCGTACCCTTCCGCCTTAATACGAGTTCCCGTAGCGCCATGGAGCCTTTTTCCGCCTGCTTTTTCCGGGCGGAAAAATCCATGGCGCTACGGGACCTTGATGTTAATTACGCCACCGTAATTTACGGTGGCGTAATTAACGCCTTCCCCACTCCCATTATACCCTATGGGGCAAAAATGGGAATGGGGAAGGGCAAAATGGGGATTGGGGATTTACCGCCCCGCCAAGGTCGGAATGGGGCGGTAAATCCGCCAACCCCCATGGCGGTGTTGGCAGCTTTGCGCCATGGTCCATGGTGCAAATTGCACCATGGATCTCCGCCAGGGTCGTAATGAGGGCCACAGTCTTGAGGAATACAATCACAGTACAATACAAATTCAGTTCCCCCCTAGCAAGCTTAGAGAAACCGGGATGATTTTAAACACAGGCAAAGTACTTTAAAGGTGATATGCAAAGAAGGGAAAAATAGGCTAAAAATGATTTTAATTCCCTGTAAGAGATTCAGGGTGGGTGATAGCTACTTTAAATTAGTTCAGGATCACTTTAGCAATGCTCTATGAATGATTGTCAGGTTGCAAACGAATTTCAGCAAAGGAAACAAAAGACAAATATTTTTACACATGGCTGAAATGAAGCAAAATGTCAAATCGCGGCAATTTAGTCGGGTGCGTCGAGCGCAATTATGGAGGAAGTATAAGGAGCAAGTCGGATCCGAGCTTGTTGGAAAGCTTAAAATCTCAGCTTTAAAATAAAAGTTAAATCTCGCTTCTACCACAAACGGTTCAAGAGATACGGACGATTTTGTGGAGGTAGATTTTCAGAAATGAAATTTTAAAGTTTCAGAATGACAGATGACAGTTTTGCAGCTTTAAGGTCACACAAGGACCCACAATGCTATGGTGTAGTTCTAGATAGGTTAAAATAGTTTGAATTAGATTATTTTAAACTAAGAGATTGGTTTTGCACAGTTCTGGCTCAGTACTCACACTATATTTTGGACGGGAATGCGACTTCGTCACGGATCGGGTCAGGATTGGCTGTGGTTCTCTCGCCACTGGGTACTGGTTCTGCGCACAGCGATTTGGGTCAGCTCTCAACCATCTGGTCTGGGTCTGGTCTCTCTGGATCTCTGGTCTCTCTTGATAATTCTGCCTTCTGGGTCTGCTACCGGTTCTGGCAAAAGTTCTTGGCAAAGAATTCAAACAGCTCGCCCGGCTGTTGAATAGTTTCAAATGATTTGGAGGCCTGCTGAAAAAAGGATTCAGCTTGTGGATTCAGGCCCCTCTGCTACAAGTTCTGGAGTCAGAGTTCTAAGTTCTGGTCACTGTCTTGCTGGAGTCAGTCCGGATCTCTGGATGTGAAGTCGCCTGTCAGCGTGCTCCGCAAGGAAATGGAAAATGCATGTCTGTCTGGCTCCCAATGGCGCTTTTTATGTCTTTTGAAAATGGGTATGGATGCTAACTTTCTTTGCCCAACCCACTCACGATTTGATAGGTCAAGGACTTCTCTTTGACTTGATTTGAGAAAGGGACAGTGAGTCAGAGTGATCGGGTAGGTTTATGGTCAGAGGATCCTCCCCTTGTCAAATTGCACACAAATCTATTTCTGGTCCAAAAACCCATTTATCTATGTACCATTTTTCTAATATTATCTGTCCAGTTAACATATTTTCTGTAGCACCAAACCATCCGATCCCTGTCTTAGTAAGACGTCGTGTCAACTTTTGACAGAATTCTGCCCTTTTCATCCAGATAACGACCTCTAAACTTTTCCAGATTTTACAAAAACATGCACAAGGAATATGGGCATCAGATGATAAAGTGTCAGATTTTTAACATACAGACATTTGGAGTAATACTTTATTTTCCACTACTACCCCCAAGAACATACCACAGAGTCCTGACACCTCTTAAAATGTGCACAGAAAAATCACAAGAATGAAGATGTTATTTATATAATTTTTACAAGTCCGCACTATGAATTATCCATCTTTTTCAAATTATGTCTGGCCCCAAGGGGGTGTGGTTTTCCAAAGCCCATGGTGGAATTTCTGGTTTATCCACTTCCCCCAAGCTCAGCTTGCTCACAGATGCAGTGCCCCTCCCCGTTTCCTTCCAAGAGGAAGCCATTTACGACCCCCCTAATTTAACATTTGCCTGTGCCAAGGACAGTGCTTTGTTTAGTTTCCTGCAGTCCCCAGGTGCCACTCCCCTAATTCAATCAGAGAGGTGTCATCTCCATTTGGCAGGGGCAGTAGAATGCAGCCAGGCCTGGGAACACAGCTGCTGATCAAGTTTCAACTCCTGTCGGGGGTAGTTGCCGGGCAGAATTCACTCTCTTAAGCCAGGCTTCAGCTAAATGTCACTTTGGTTCCCAGTTTTTCTTCATCCAAATCAAACTTACAATTTTTACACATGCAGCTAGAATGCTGATTCTAAGTTCAAAACTATGACATTTAACAGTTGCAAACTATGTGACACTCAACAGTAGGTCACTCATTTATTTTAAACATTTAGATTTTAGTGGCTTTCAGTCCAATTTCACTTCAGCTGCTGACATCCACAGCTCAGCCAGTTTTGTTATAAACATTGTTTTGGGCTCTTCATCTTTACAGATTTTGTATGCACACATGAATACATTCTGCCAAATGTCTGCTGGTGTTCAGTGAGATTTTTGAATATCTTGCAATGTTTAAAATAGGCATTTTTAGCTTGTATTTCAGAGAAACAAAGGTGATTTCAAAGCGCTTTTTTTTTAGCCACCGGCACTGCTGTTTTTCCTTTGGCACACATTTCACTCATGGCACTCTGGCCCCTCACGCTCACACTGGTGGGTGGCAGGTCAGGCGACCATTTTGTTGTGCGCAAAGACTGCACGGTTCTCCGGGATTCTGGCGCGAATGTGGGCTTTTCCGCCCTCTTGGATTTCCTAAACCCACAGCACCAAGTGTTGCAGCATAATAGTCCAAACGTGGGTCATGACACCCAACAATGTAAGCGAAACTCTATGGGAACCACACAGTAAGCCAGTCGCTCTCACTCTGCTCTCCTAAGAGGAGCTGCTTGTATGTTCCAATATGTTTTTTTTTTTAAAGTGATAGTTCTAGAGGAACTTCACTGCATCTGATATGCGTTCAAATGGAAACTTGAATAGTCAATTACAGGGTCCCTTGCATAGAGAATATGATTTTTAATTAAAAAAAATGTGAGGCCAGCTGTTGCCTCGTCAGTAAAGGTTCATCAGCCAATGCATTTCTGAGTTTATCTCCTTCATCAGGGCCGAGACCTACTATATGCAATCATAACTAATACTTTTTTTTCAGCATGGAGTTTGTGCAGATCGAAATCAAGTAAATTGTGAAAATAATACAGAAAATAATTCAATACCAAACATTAATGTGAGATAATAAGGAGGTAAAATAAATACATACCCAGCTGGGCAGGCAAGCACGTACATGTAAATATGAAAAAAAGAAAAACATTTACAGGAAAATGGCACACAGTGTCATAAATTAAACGTGCGGCACAACAGTGAAAAAAAATCGAAAGGAATACCTTAATGAACGGTCTATCTGGTGTGTTCTGAAAGGACCAATGTGCAAGTGGTTAAATCAGTCAAACAGTCATAATATAAGTGCACCAAAGATCGGAGTGTGCGAACGTGGGAAAATGAAAGTTACTTCTTGAAAATGAGAGGAAGTGCTATGTTCTCAGTGGCTATACCAGTCCTGAAAACAAATGCACATTGGGTGATTAGAAAAGCCCTTCGTAATTTAATAATAGAAACAACGCCATGGCGCGTACTGTTAATGCTTACATGCTGCTAGTCTGTATGCCGAAGTGGCAGCAGAAATGCGCCACAGGCGTGGCAGCATATATATACACACAGGGTTGTGGCAACGCCTGCCATGTCTTGTGTCCTGAAGTATTAATGGAAATTGATAGGGCGGGACGTGCGGCCCCTCTTGATAAAATGTTACAAGTGTTCACATAACTAGATGGGAAACAAATTCACATTATTGTTGCATAATATGAATGCTAATCTGCAATCAAACATTGGTTTGAAAGAGGACGCACCAATCTATTGATGCATGAATTTTACTGTTAGACAGATGCATGCAAAACGGCACGCGTCTTTATGTACTAGAGGCAACATGTATTAAGTTATGAGCACTATAAATAGTGCAAAAAGTAATAACCTAATGAAAGCCTGGTGATTAAATACATGTCTAAATTAGGCAGAAGTGTCAAATTTCAAATGTCGAGAGGATATAAAAAAATGGGGAAAATAACGACATTGTGGATTCGATATATGAGAACTGTGCGCTCGTGACCACTCTTAAAGTTACAAAAGAAAACAGATGATTCGGTAAGACAAAAGGATGTTTTTCCTTCAATTAATTGAACTGGCAGCGATCACTCTTAACCTTCCAGCTCATCCACCAGAGTTGGAGAATTGTAACAGTCAAAGTAATTGTAGGGGCAAGGTGAATCGCGCTCAAGTACTGAAAACGACCCGCTGGTTGAAACACGTGTCGGCTGTCCAACCTTTTGAATAAATTCCTACATTGAAACAACTGATTCCTGTGGCAATATTCATATTGGGACAGTATCTATTGATGCTAAGTTTCATTCTTTCAGTACTTGAGCGGGATTCACCTTGCAACTACAATTACTTTGACTGACATGAAAAAAATGCACAACATGTGCTGGTTTGATGTTCATGAATGCATCAAAGTATGAAGTGGGAGTGTGGTATAGGTCAGGGTAAAATAATAAACATGTGCAGTTTGTTGGAAATCAAAACTTCTCAGAAGAGATACATATGTAACATAGGAAATGTATCTCCTCATTAATTCCATCTGGAGTCAGGGTTCCTAGGTGATCGATCCAGTAGGTTTCTCTTCTGTCTAGTTTAGTGTTGATATTTTCCTGTGGGTTCGATCTGGTCACAATTTCAACTGTCTGGAACCTGATCTGGGAGATATTATGTCTCTTTTCATGCCAATGTCTGGCCACTGCTGAGTTTAAGTTAGCATTCCTATTACAGCATCTATGTTCATTCCACCTAACTTTTGCCGGATCTGTAGACTGACCAATATAATAGAGCCCACATTGGCATTTAATGGAATAAATAATGTTGGTACTGTCTAAAGTTGCATAGTTTTTCAATGTAATTTTGTTGCCTGTGCAGGGATGATTAATGGTATTCCCCTTGGTGAAAAGACCACAGTTCGAACAATGTAGGCAAGGAAATGTACCATTTTGTTTCGTGATGGGTTTTTGAATGGATGGTTTTGTGGAGACAGGTTTGTCTCTGTGATTCCTACTTCTTTTGTAGGCGAATACTGGAAATTCTTTGAACAGATGTTGCACTCTGAGGTTGCACGTCAGAGTTCTCCAGTTATTCTTGATGACCTTGTTAATATGATTACTCTGTATAGAAAACTTAGAAACATACACCAGTGGGGGTGCACCTTTGGGTTTCTTTTTCTGTGTGAGTAATGTATCTCGTTCAATGAGGTCTATTTTGCTGGTTGCTGCTCATCTGTGATCTTTTATCCTCGTGTAATACATTTCTTCCCCATCTCCAATTGTTCTCGTATATAATCGTCTGGGTCACTCAATATTCGTTTAACTCACAACAGTTGGCTAAATGGCAAATTCTTGATAAGGCTAGGTTGGTTGAAACTCAAGCGGTACCGGAGATTGTTCCTGTCTGTGTCTTTGCCGAATAAATTAGTAATATATCCATTGATTCCTGTTCTGATATTTATATTGAGATCGTGAATCCCAGCCTTGGATGTCTCATGTGTGAATTGAATTCTGAGATCAATTTGGTTCAAGTAAGAAAAGACATTCTCGAGTTCTACTTCTGGGCCCGTCCATATTCCAAAACTATCATCGATATATATGATCCATTAGTGGATTTACTTTTTCCAAGTGGTGTGTGTTAGTACGTGATCCTTTCCAAATTTGTACATAAAACAGTTTGCAGAAGAAGGGGCCATAGGTTTCCCCCCATGGATGCCCCGGAAAACTGTAAATAAAATGTGTATTTGTACTGAAAGTGTGAGTTCTCTGCTATAAATTGAAGTAGAAAGAGAACAAACGCCCTCTGTGCTTTCATATCTTCTTCTCTCAGGAGCATCCATTCAATAGCTTCAAAACCTAGGTCGTGTGGTATCGACTTATATAGGTTCTTAACATCCAACATAAAGAGAATGTTGTTGGTGGTTGTATGTGGTCTCTCTTAGCTGTTGTAAAGAAATTGTAGTATCCTTCACATATGTGTCTGTTTTCTGGATTAGAGGTTCTAAGAAATAGTCAATATACTTCCCTAATGATTGTAGCACACTATCCCTACCCGCTATGATCGGTCTACATGGTGGTTTCACTGCATCTTTATGGATCTTTAGTAAGGTATAAAAGTTTGGGATTCTCCGGTGGGAAGTCATAAGGAACTTGTGTGTGTGATGATTGATCCATCATAGGTTCTCGCTTCCATGAGTAATTTGTCTAAATGTTGCATGATTGTCATAGTAGGATCTCCATCTAATATGGCATAAGTGTTGGTGTCTCCCAGTTGTCTCATACACTCAGTGTCGTAGTCACATTCATTCAAAATTACTGGGGATCCTCCCTTATCGACGGGTGGATGGTCATACCTTTTGTACCAAATAGGTTCCTGATAAGTGTCATCTCGTGCGGTTTTGAGGTTCTTGTATGTGGGTCATTTAAAACGGATGCGTTCTAGGTCTGTAATGACTTACTTGTGAAAAATCTCCACTGAGGATATTGGTGTTGGGGGCATGAAAGAGCTTTTAGCTCTGAATTCTTGTTGTCCAAATCCCCAGAGGTATGTCCACTTGCTTAAATTTCATTGAAGAAAACCTTTAGTTTCGGTTTCCTAAAGAAACAGAATAGTTCAGCTTTAGTGTCAAAACAAGTTGCCATAACACTGAGGCCTTTCTGCAAAGTTTCTTTTTACGATGGTGTAAGCTCTCTACTGGACATGTTTATTACTAAGTTTTGGTCTGTTGGCCCATGACATGTCCCTTTTTTATTTCCTCTTCCCTCTCCTGGTTCTTTTTTTTGGCCTCTAAAAAAGACCCAGCGGATGAAGTGGCTGCAGCCCCTGTGTTGGTGCTACTTGTGTTCGATGTCGTGCCCTGTCTGTCCATCCAGGTGTAAACCTCCTCATTAAGATAGTCGTAGGTGTCTCTCTTGAATTATCTTACTTTCTCAGCCTCCAGTTCAATTCTGTAACTGTGAAGTTTATGATTAATCTCTGCTAGTATCCCTTCGAAGTCTTCTTTGCCTAATGTCTCCAATAATTCTTCCTCAATTTCCTCAATCTCTGTAATAAGTGCATAACATGCTGTCAAGATATTTGGTTTGGGATTGCTATGGGAGAAAGGGATGGTTGTGGTGAACGTAGGAGGGGAAAGGGCGAGGGATGTAAAAAGAAAGCAAGATCATTTGTGACGAAATGCACCAATGAAAAAGTGAGGAAAGAAGAAGGAATTAACCAGGAAGAAGGGAGAACTTGACGTGTAAATGGTGAATGGTTTAGTGAAATCATTAAGATATGTTGGGTCTCTACTGTATTGCAGGGACTTAGTGGGCTGTAGGGTGTGCTGAGGACACGACTGCACCTCATGCAGTTATTGGTGTTATTGAGCAATTAGTACATCTTCATTCACACATATTGTTGGTTAACCTGCTGAAGTTGTAAATATGTTTCCTTCTGTAATGAGAAGAGATGTGATGAAGGCAACAGGACTTCTTCTATGTCTAGTGTTTGATATAGAATCAGTGGCTTTCTTCCTATTTCTAATATTTGTTCAGGCAGAATGTGCAAGTCATGCAAACAGGCATTCCGGCATTCAGGCGAATCTAAAAACAAGCGACCAGCTCTTAAGCAATTTGTAAAATAATTATAGGACTGAAGTATTGATAGAGACAACCTCGCAGTACCTGCTAAGAGGGCTGAACAAGGTGGGCTGCCCGTGAGGCGTACTGAAAAAAATACCCATTTCTGTGCACGTTGGTTCATAAGAAGGATTTTGACAGTCAAGAGCTACATGCCTCAAAGGCTTAACTAGACCTGATGTGCAGCGGGATCTTCTGAAGGATGCAAGCCAGGAAGACACTTGAACACTGGCTATCTGGAAGGAACTCAGCCTGCACACACTGGAAGACTTATTGGACATCCTCTTCAGCTAAATTGATATTTCTGTCTAGGAGCTTCCCTCATCCTTGGTGCAGCTTGCAAAGTTTCTGCTGTCACTAGGACACGTCTATCAACTCCTCAGCTCTGAAACTCAAATTTGCATGTGATTTGTACTGACACAGTTAAGGGGCCTGATCTACTCTTTACCCTGTTTGCCAACCTCCCCTTTCAGCTGCCTAAGTTACTTTGCTGGGCAGTGTAACACAGCACATCTTCCAGCACATTCTATGCTGCAGCAGGATTGGTAAGTGTCAGAATATGGTAGGAATAAATTAATCTAAGGTCTGTCATCTTTCCGATCCAACACATCAGCTGCATGCAAAACCGAGAGTACATGCTGTGGAAGTTGGTGGCCTTTTACTTTAGGTTCGTCTATGTACATGAGGCTTGGACAGTACACCATGGCAGCTATCATTGTGGCAATGATATAGTAACTGGAAACATGCAAGGGGTGGTGGTGCGGACTGGTTGGCAAGTGCACAAGTGCCCATATGGCTGTATGAGGATGATGAGATCTACCATTCAAAGCCCTGGTATGCCTATCTACGCATTCCACATTAGTTCATGAAGGTAGGTTGAAAAATCAGAATAATAACCAGTTGAATGCTGAGTTTGCAGTTTTGGTGCCATTAGGCTGCAGAAGCGGAGGTGGTCTGTGTCACAAAGGTGGGCTGAGTCGTATTGTATCAAACTTGAATGGTCCTGTAAAGCCATGCCCAGCATGTTTCATAAGGAACGACATTCTTAATTGTAAAGGCTAAATCTATTTTATTGACTTTTCTGTATGAGGTTCATTATGCAAAACTGCGTAAAACCTGAGGTCCCTTTGCTCGAGGGTCACATTTCTGGGACAGCGATAGTGTTCTGCTTTCCTGACCCATTTATGCACATCTGTATGTAAATAGGTCTGTCTGGACCTTTGCTATCAGTCCCTCCACTGGAATGTTTGATAATGAGCTCTGTGTGTCTGCAATGCTCAGATCTTAAAAGAATGGCAATGTAAATACAATAAGTCTCCATGATAAAGACTAACTGCATTTACTGAAGATGAAGTGTGAATGGTAGAACATCAAAAGTTGTTCTTAACAAGAACTGATCCATTGTTTTTTTTTTCTTTCACACCCAAGCTTCATACCATATCCATGCCAGTGTGTGGTTTTCTGCAATTTGGGAAGCACTGGTCGGAACCTAAAGCCAATGAAGGACAGAGTCATTGTTAGGTCGGCTATTTTAGTACTCTGGTGTTTAATGAAAAATAATTAAGGGTAAAAAAATTAATTTTGATTTTTGAAGTAAGACTACATGATAAACATGATGGCTATGTCTCAAATGCATGATATATGTTTACAGATGTGAAGTATGTGTGTGTTTGTATGTGTACAAGTAAAGTGCAACATTTCAGAGTGAGTGCTTCCTGCTGGGAAATTGAGGTGTAGTCTCAAAAAAGGTAAAATAGCCCATCTGACAATTGTTCCTATGGTTTGGTTACTTTAAATGAGGCTTAAACCACCACTCCATAGTCATTCCCACATCGCCAAGACACTAATCTGGACACAACAGTTTGGGCCACCCAGAGGAGCCCAGCAAAACCTCTACCATGCTGACCCACATGCCCAAGGCCAGTTTGTTGATACCATTGCTTGCACAGTGGACATGACAGTATAAACTATATTACAACTCTTTAGCTTCTCCAAAATCTCAGATTCCTCCTGACCACCCACTGAAACAGAAGGGGATGAAATGCAGAACAGTTAAGCACATCTTGAAACATTGGCAACACCTAATAAATGATGAAACACGGTGTAAGCTTTCCAGTTAATTGGCAAATAGCGATTAAGAACCACATATTTAATGGCATGTTCCAACAAACAAAAAAAATTGCTGTATTTTCAAGAAGACATCTCATAAGGAAAAGAATGTCCAGACAAAATTAACAACAACAACCAAACATTAACAGAGCCTGGAATATATCAAAGCAGGATTTCCAGAAGAATCAGCAGACCATTTTAGCATCCATGGAATCACAAACATGATCTCTGCCAAAAATCAAGTATCTTGTAAAACAAATGAAGGCATTCAGGAGTGGGATCCCCGTGACCGGGATGCACTACATTTAAATTAAAACATATTTAGAATTATTCTGATATAAACAAATATGAATGAAAGCATTTCATAACACTAAAAAACACCAGTAATAGATGGGGCCCCCTTTCCTGTTCAAGTAAACTTTGACAGGTGGGAATGCCGCCTTTGTGTCTTTAGTCCCTCCCCCTTTGACAGGAATTTGATAATAATTTTAATATAAAACATGGTTGATATTAAAATATCAAATGTATTTTTTTATAGGAAGTGTGTTCTGATACGTTTTGATGTAAAAATGGTATCATTTATATCAGTTTGATGTAAAGTTTACATTAAAATTATTTTAATATAACGTTTATATTAAAATGTTTTTAGTATGGGAGAGTGCATGTGCGCTGTTGCTTGGTCAAGTGCATAGTGAGTTGTGAGGAGTTAGCTGACGAGTGTGGGGTGTTGGTGATGCTTTGATGACGCAGGAGTGTGTTGTGGCTGTGATGGTATGATGTCATGATGTTATATAAAGCTGGCCTTTGACAAGCCTTTGAATAATTTTATATAAACTTTATACAATTTCTGTTTATAAAAACAAAAAAACCAAAAATGTGCTATCAAAAAAAGTGTTTTGGTGTCAAAAATGTTTGATATAAAACAAAATGTATAAACAAATTTAAAAAATGTGATATGTTATGTTACTTGGCATTTATATAGCGTCTTATGTATCATTGGTATGACCTCAAAGTGCTGGTAGGTTGAACGCCATTGGGAACCACAGTTCAAGTCAGTAGAGAGAGGGAGTGTCGTAAGGTGTGTGGGCGCACCGGATATGTGTGCAGCTTGTGTGGTTGTTGATTTATAGCTGCTTATTAGGGGTAGGTGTGGTGCTGAGGAAATCAGTTGGATGTTTTCAGTCTGGACGGTGGACACCCAGACTGAGTTCTGGCTGCTTTGGGCCTGAGGAGACGCTTATGCTAGCTGGTATGTGCTCTGCTAGCTGTGTTTTATTAGGATGATGAGGTGTTCATGGGTTCATGTTAGTATGAGAACAGCTAGACCGAATGTGTCATAGTATAGCTGTGTTCTAGTTGAATGATGGTGTATATGAGAGAGTAAGCGCAGTAGTGTGATATGGTGGTTATCAGTAAAGCACTTGCGACCAATCATGAGAGCAGGACAGGGGGCGTACATAGCGGCATACGTATATAAGGTGACAGGATGGATAGGGTAATCATGTGATACAGATAACATGGGGATACAGGTAC
This sequence comes from Ambystoma mexicanum, assembly GCF_040938575.1. Lineage (NCBI taxonomy): Eukaryota > Metazoa > Chordata > Amphibia > Caudata > Ambystomatidae > Ambystoma > Ambystoma mexicanum. The sequence continues at coordinate 108,527,030 of NC_090937.1, forward strand.
ATAGCATAAATAGGAGATACAGGGATATATAGAGATATATCCACTCCATCCACTCCATTCACTCTATCCTTTCCATCCACTCAATCCATCCGCTCCACCCGCTCCACCCTTCCCATCCTTTCGATCCTTTCGATCCTTTCGATCCTTTCTCTTCTTTTTCCAACTTTTCCATCCACTCTATCTTTCATCCACTCAATCTTTTACATCCATGCCAATCCACTTCATCCACTCCAATCCAATCCACTCCACTCCATCCCACTCTCTCCTTCAATCACTCTCTTCTTCATCCACTCTCTGTTTCATCCACTCCATCTGTTTCATCCAATCCATCTGCTTCGTCCACTCCATCCTCTTCGTCCACGTCCACTCCAGCCGCTTCGTCCACTCCATCCACTCCATCCACTCAATCGACTCCATCAGTTCCGTCCACTCTATCTGCTCCATCCACTCTACCCGCTCCATCCACTCTATCCGCTCCATCCACTCTATCTGCTCCATCCACTCTATCCACTCCATATGCTCCATCCACTACATCCTTTCCATCCACTCCATCCGTTCCATCCACTCCATCCGTTCCGTCTACTCTATCTGTTCCGTCTACTCTATCCGTTCCATCTACTCTATTCGTTCCATCTACTCGATCCGTTCCATCTACTCGATCTGTTCCATCTACTCTATTTGTTCAATTTATTCCATCCATTTCACTTACTCTGTCCGTTTCGCTCAGTCTATCCGTTTTAGTTAAACTATCCATTTTAGTCTTTCTATCCGCTCCATCGACTCCTTTTGCTCTTTTATTTTCTTTGTTCAAACATCCTTGGATTTCTGTTTGTTGTGGCTATTCATTTCATTTGCTCTAAGCATTGATTCTTTAAGGGAAGAGTCATGTTTTCAGTAATTTGTGGAATGACAGGTAGTCTTCAGTGTGTCGAATGTGGGGTGGAAGCGATTTCCATAGAGTCGGGGCCAAGGCTGAGAATGATGATCCTCCTAACCTGACTGAATTGGTGTTTGATATCACTAAAAGGAGGGCGGAACTTGATCTTAGAGTGTGTGGTGGGTGGTAGGGTATTAGCTTGTCCTGTAGGTATAGAGTGCTGGTTTTATTAACTGCTCGGTGGGAGATGCATGAGGTTTTGAAAGTCACCCTTCATCCAACCAGGAGCCAGTGGAGAGATCTGATAGCTGGAGAGGTATGGTCTCTTGGGCCAAGTGCTAGAAGCAATTTGGCTGCAGTGTTTTGTGCTCTTTGTATTTTAATGAGGTTTGTATTATTATGCTTGGACCTCGAGGTAGAGGGAGTTTGCATAGTCCAGTCTCAACATTACAATAGATTGGACAGCTGCAAGTCTGTTGGGAAAGGAGAGTTATGGAAAAATGTGTCTCCGAATTTTGAAGTAGTAATGGCAGGACTTAGAGACGTTGTTGATTTGGCGAGGGAGGGTTAGGTTAGACTCGAGGGTGCATCCAAGGTTTTTTACTGTGGTCGAGGTGGTGGGTGGATTGCCCATGGATGATGACCATGGTAAAGGATGGGGGAGAAACTTGGTGTTGCCGCACACCATGATTTTGCTTTAAGTGGGGTTTAAGAGGAGGTGGTTTGTGGTCATCCAGCGATCAATGTCAAGGCATCAGGCTGCGAGGTCGGGCTGACAGTTGGGGTTTGAGTTGAGGAGTTTTAGGATTAATTGGGTGTCATCGGCGTAGTTATAGCACAGGATATTGTGCGGGCAGATTATTCCTGGGAGGGTGAACATATAGAGGTTGAACAGGAGAGCTGATAGGCATGCTCCTTGTGGTACTCCGGTATTAACTGGTCGGGCGGCGGAAGCAAAAGTGGAGAGGAGGGTTTTTTGTTTCTTATTGTTGAGGAAGGAAGCTATCCACTTGAGAGCGTTTCCATGGATTCCTAGGGAGTGGAGGCGGTCGAGGAGGATTGAGTGGTTCATTTTGTCAAAGGCAGTGCAGAGGTCTAGAAGGATTAGTGCAGCACATCCCGCGGAGTCTATGGTGAACTTAATTTCCCAGATTGAGGTCAGAGTGGTTTTGGTTCTGTATCGAGGTCTGAAGCCTGATTGTGCAGGGTCTATGAGATTATTGGATTCAACAAAGGCATTTAGTTTGGAGTATGTGGTTCGATCGATGAGTTTAGCAAGGAACCTGGTGTTTGAGATGGGCGATAGTTTATGGGGTTGAGAGGGTCGAGGGAATGTTTTTTTAGAAGAGGCTTGACATGAGCAATTTTGAAGGAGTCGAGGAAGATTCCCAAGCAGAGGGAGTCATTTATGATGGTTCTTGCATACTCTCCTGCGCAGGTGGATGAGAATATTTGTTTGAGGATTGATGCGTGGCAAGAGTCTGGGGGGGGCAGATCGTTTCCGGGGAGAGAGAAGTTTGAGAAATTGGTCTCTTCATATTGGTGTGAACGAGCCGAAGGTGGGTTGGGTTGTAGTTGCTGTGGCAGGCGGGAGGGTGACTGGTAGGGCGGGTGATTACGTGGCGGGGACATGAGGGCCAGTTTGTTGTTGAGAGAATGTGTTCTGTTGAGAGATTTGGTGTAGAAGTGGAGAGAGAGTGAGTCGCAGAGTGAGTGAGATGTTTTTAGATATCAATTTTGTATATCGGATTTTGTTTTTATTTTGATATGCAAATGATATCAGATTTTTAAAATAATGTTGATAACATTATATCAGATTTTTCATATTAATATGATATACAAATTAATAAAATGATATCAAAATTATATTGGGATAATTTCATATAAACTTTATATCATTTTCATAGAACTGTAATAGAGCTTTAATATAAAGTTAGGCAGAGGGGGGTGATATCATCATTGTATATAGATTTTATATTAACTTGGAGTATATTCGATAAACCTTTGAATAATTTAATAAACATTTTAGAAAGATTTATTAGAGCTGTAATATAAAGCGGGTTGACGTCATAATTTTATAACAGATTTTATGTAAACTTCATATTATTTTTATATAAAGCTGGAATACATTTGATAAGCTCTAAATACATTTTATATAAACTTTATATAATTTTAATATCAAATTCGATTGAAAGGAGCGGTTTAGGGCTAGGGTGACAGAGGTTTGGGCTTTAGAACCGGGATATATAGCTATTTCTGATGGGGTGGAAAACACCAAGCTTTTTTGAGTTAACCAAGGGCTATTCAGAAAATTCTGACTATGTTCAGCTATAGCTTCAACAAGGGGAAATCACCTCCAGGAAATCATGGGGGTTCCGAGGATAGTTATACCCCATATTATTTTATGGATAATGATGATCTGAAGATTGATCAGGACTTGCTGATGGAGCACGAGACCGGGGAGCTCTGTGAAACCATGGTTACACTTTCTGTTGAGAGCAAGCCCGTGCTTACTGTTACAGCTGAGAGGGAGTCTGTTGGATATCGTATAAAAAACATAAAGTAGCATGTGCCCATAACAATGGCTAATCTGGGGATTGTGACCTGGAATGGCGATGGTGCAATTATGGCACAACCAACAGCGTTATATGCGGGCGCTGAAGACAGTGAATATGAATCCATGGTTTTGCAGGCTGCTGTGTCGACTACACCAGAAGCGGATTATACCCTACTGCCCCATCTGAAAAAACAGGGGCAAAGCCCCCAGGCATGGGACGGCGTGCTATCTGATAAGTATGTTTTAAAGCGATTGTGTGTATTTTTTAGGGTGTAAGAAGTAGCCATAGTTAAAACTGTGAATATTTGTTTTGTTTCCAGCTTTTAACGATAAAGTGGACGTCATTCAGGACAACCAGGAGGCAGCAGAGACCATCAATATGTACTGCATTTGCTGTTCAAACCAAATTGAAAACTCACGTGCTTCTGGAAATGTGTTGTGTGAGGCCTGTGTTTCGCTAATGGAAACAGATAGCATAACAAATGATACTGTTATATCAGCTGTGAGCTGGATCGATATAATGGCTATCAAAGGTTTTACAGCCATTGTTGTGAAAACATGTTTAAAACAACACTTTCACAGGGCACAATATTGATGACCCCCGACAGGATGCTCACAAATGTTTGGACAAATCTTACATGGATCATTTGCTATGTAAATTATGTCACATCCTGACCTCTAAACACCTTGTAGAAATGATGTGCTTTACACAGGTGCTTACACAGGTAAGAGCTGGGTATGGGGTGGAGCGATACATATATAAAACACTGTGGGTGATACAAACGGCAAATAACCCCCTTTTCAAAATGAAGCAATTTAGACAGGGCTGCCCAATGTGTTTTAGAGTATTATTAATAAAACAGTTTGTAAATGGGGGATAAAGCATACCAAAGACAGTATGGTTGTGCAAAGTGCATGGACCCCGTAAACTGACCTATGAGGCCTGAGATTGTAGATGTCTTCATATGTATGTGTGCTTATTTGCAGGAAATAAAAAATGAACATCTGATGAAAAGTGATCAATTTAATGTGAAACCAGCCGTTGGATGTGTACAGCGGTTATTGTTGGATCTACATAAAGAACGGCTGGCTACTATACGTCCAAGAATGCTGTTTTATCTGGAAGTACCAACTATGATATACAGAAGGAAATGTAACAATCTTTTATGCATCTCAAACATATGCATCAACAGCAATCACCCACTAATGGACAACTACTGGCAAAAGCATCACAAAGAAAGTCACAGCGATTTAGAGTCGCCGGTCAGGTCCTCATTGCCAGTAAATGTGGCCAACCTGGAACAAAGTTTTTAATGGGTTAAAGGCCACTGGTTGTTTAACAGGGAACTTTATGAATTTCTGTTGAATGTCTCCCTATTATGTATATCTGCTCATTGACACTGTGAGAGACTGGCTGTGTATGAAGTAATTGATGATAGATCAAAATCTGTATCCGAGAAGATTGTTGTTCAATAGGTGATAACTCAAGTTATTTAATGTGAATAAAAACACATGTTTTAAATAAGAATACAAATCTGCTGTTTTATTATACCTGGGTGTGTCTTTTTATGTTGAACGGGTACAAGGGGCAAACACGCCCTGTTTACAAATGGTAGAAATATATGATGACATAAAGATATCAAGCGTTTATAACAATGCCTGTGAAAATAAAAAAGTCACATTTTAAAACAACAGAATTATAAAGCAAGCTTAAAACCAGTGTCTCTAAAAGTCAATGTCCACAAGCACAACATAGCTGATGCCATCTAATTAACAAGTGATTTGTGTTATTATACATGTAGTAAACAGGACCACATAATAAAGAACAAGACTGGTTTATGCATTGTAAAAATTCATAAACGATGTGAGCGCCTCATAAAGAAGGGTATGTTTAAAACCATCAGCCTCCATTCTTATTAGCACAAAATCATTGGGCCCAACAGTTTCCAATATTTCCCGGACTAACGTTTCCATGGCATCCGTTATGAATGCTATCCCGAGCCCCAAGGTGCGTAAGTGATCTAAGTTCAAGAAATTAAATTCCTCATAATATTCCATGGCCGAAAATGTTTTATAAGTTCTTTGATAGGTTCTAGGCCCCACAAATGTTTGTGGAAAAGTGGCTAGACAGGCAGTTAGTGGATTGTGTGCAAGACCCAATGCCATGCCTAACGCTGTAGCCGGGTGCACCTCTGTGAATGTTTCACAAGGTGCATCAAAGGCCCCTTTTACGACCAGTGGAGTGTATTCAACAACCGGGACATCGGTTAGTGTAATATTGACTGGCAAACCCATACCTGTCCCACAAGACGGCATCGCTAAAGCATTAGTATTGCCACCCAGGTGCTCAAGTAGCGTCAAAACAACCTCTTCTGCATTTTCAAAAACACTTTGAATCATAGATTGTAGAAGTCGCTTCTTTTTACAATAGGGTTTTAAATGCTTGAGGATGCTCATTAATTTCTTATAATTCTTTTTAAAGTGGGCTTTTTTTCTTGTTCTTTTGAATAACCGATACACGCTCACACGTAACTGTATCTGAAATGTTAATGACCCCAAAACGGTCCCTGGCTCCCACACCGTGATCACCTTGATTTTGCGTGTCTGTATCACTATCCAAAATTATAATGGGCTCATCACGAGGTGTTTCAACTAGTGTATTGGTCGTAGCGTGTGATGTTGATGGAAACTCATCAGTCGCAATGTCCTGTGGTTGAATACTCTGCAGCGGAGAATTTGAAATAGTAACAACATCTGCATTGTAGAGCTCTTCATCATTGTGCACATCGACCCCTTGATCATCATCTGAACTATCAATAACATCCCCAGTTATTAACACAGCTCTCCTGTACACCAGCAGAAGTTTCAACCCCAATCCTGTGCACACGCCCCTCTTGAGTGCCATCAAACATCTTAGAAACAGCCCCTTCCTGAACATCACTAGAAATAATATTAGCAAGTTTAACATTGTTTCCGCCCCGCATTGAACATCAGAAGAACCAACATTGAAGCAACAGTCATTGTGCCCTAACCATTCCTGAACATCAGCAGAAACATTATCAGGGCCAACATTGTATTCACTTCCATCCCAGTATACACAAGCTTCTTGGTTATCAAGGGGTGGTGTATTAATAGCCCCAATATTTTGACTTATAGCCACATAATATGTATAACCGCTTCATCAACTGTATTAACAAATTCAGCATCCTCTAAAAGTGCCACCAGAGATATAGGACTGTTAGTAAACTCTGTATTCCTCCCGCATATCCAATGTCTGTTCTTCCAGCTCAATTACTGTGTCATCCTGCATAAAAGATGTAGGACCATCATGTATACATGTCATAAATCTCTTATTCGCAACCATCCCAATGTGTTCCCACATAAGTCTTATAGCAGCGTCTGTCTGCTCATTTGAAATATGCGAACATATGCCCTTACTGGGGTTTACTACTACATTAAATAGGTCATCTAAATTTTGAATGCTGTCCAGCCTGGTAATGTTTTTTCCATCTTTACCAATATATACATTCTGCAGAGCATATTCCAATACATTTGGCTCATTGTTGGCCAGCAAAATCAAATCACATGTTTCAACCCCCAACTGAGCAGCCATGGTTGTACTATCCTCACCCCTGGCATTATTTTTCTTCAGTCGCTGTTTAACCCCCTGCCCTGTGGCTATCTAAGCCCAGTCGGATCATTCTCAACATTATGCTTTGCATTTTGCACCTTAAAACTTTCAGAATCGACACTAACAACCCCTTGACCCAGCTTCATACCGACACTGTCCTGTTAATGTATGCTTTTAAAGGAGGCTTGCAGCCCAGTGCCAACGTGAGATCTATCTGAAAATGTGTGAATGACCACTCCTGCAATGACATGGGCTGTTTGAATATTTAAATGGTTGGTAATATCTGTCAGAGCCCTCGATTGCCCAATCGCTGAGGGAATTACTCCATAATTAGAGTTTAAATCCGGAGCCTTGCCTATTTTGATCGAGGGACACCAACGTGTTAAATGTCATCCTGAGCTAGTAGAACACAGAGGGATTACCTGTGTGCCTTGACCTTGTGTTATAGAATTATTTTCCAGCCCATTTCCAAGTTGCTCAGGCACTGTTCAGTGCTGGAACAGTACAATTTCGTAAACAACCTTACTGCCTTTATCGCTCAATGGCCCACCAGACACTCAAACAGGCATTGTAAAAACTCCAGAACCAACAGAGCCTGTTGATGAATTCACAAAATATCTCTGCCGCATATGCCCCCCAGATCCATTGGGTCTTTTTTCCGCTGTTACAGCACTGTCGGACCCCATTAAGGGGTATGATATGATATGATATGGCATTTATAACCCGCCTATACACAAGTGTTTCAAGTTGATAGTTGAAACATTTCACAACTGTTGATCTGTGCAAAACAGGCCCCAGGCCGGCACCCGCAAGAGATCCAGTAGAGACAGGAAAACCCATCCCTCTGCTCTCAAAACATTCAAAAGGTGTTGCCTATTCCCTTTCTCAATGTCTTTTTCTTGTAAGCGTGTGCATATAGGTACAGGCCCTAAGTGCATATGTATAATTTTCATGTTGTCACTGTGGTTACTTTAATCAGGGATCACCACACCTATTCACTTTGTCACAGGTCCACAATTAAAAACTACACCAAACAAAGCACCTATAGTGTGTGTGCAAGGCTGTTTTCCTAGAACCAAAAGTGTTTACACTTTCTAAATACTTATACATGTCTAATACTCTCTCCAACCAAAACAAATATTTGTTTTGAAATAACAAATGTGTTATAAAATAAAACCTTGGCTCTTTTAAATAATCTTCCCTGTGTCTATCTAAATGATCTGCCTGTTGGGTGTGTCGATGGCTTATTTTTCGTCAAAAAATGTGTTCATTTGCAACATTGTTTAAAGCAGCCTTTTCGATTTTAGTCTCATGTGTGCATAGTCAAAGGTCAACATTTAAAAAAAGTTGACTTGCATAAAACCACAAAGCTTTTCACATTATTGTGTGCGCTGTGTCAGCACTGTATGTGGTGATAGACCCTAGCCCCAAGGCTTTCAATTTACAAAAAGAATATGCCAATTGCTGGAAACTTCGTAAACCAGCTCGACATATAAAATAGCTTAATTGCCTAAAAGCCCATGTATCAAAAACCCTCTCCAACAAAACAACATCAAATGCAGATTACAAAATTACCTTATCGTGCCAGGCAGCTTCCAGAGACAGTTTTTCCATTTCCAGGCCCACCTTAACTTAAATATATAAATATGCAAGCTGGCAGTTAATCCTGCCTTCAGCTAAATAATACACACATTTTGTTTAAAGAGCTCTGTTTGAACAGTTAAATAAAAATGCACAGGTCTAGATCCTAGAACATACACATTTAAAATGGTTTTCACATCTTGTTTAAATATGTTACACTTCTAAAACACAGCTATTTATTTACAAGCTAGCATTAAATACATAAAATCATCTCACTTTTAAAGACAGAATGCCGCTTTCATCACCAGGCTTTAGATATCCTGGGGCCTTTAGTTCTGGCCGGGGCACCACAGATCGTGCAAATCTACCGAAATCCACAACGCTGTTCTGGCAGGCTTCCAAAGCATGGGTTTTAAAGACATCCACCCCGCCAGCAGAACTCCCCCCATCCAGCCTATTTCATGTGCATGCTGCTGCTAGCCTTTGAAACCCCCTAGTCACAGGGAGTTTACAATACAATGGGTCATTCAGATGCGCTTTAGACACAGCAGTCACATGGCTGCTGAATATTACATGCATATTGGGGCTACGCATCCTTTACAATGAATGGGGCCATGCAAATACAGTTTAGTCACACAAGGCACATGGCAGAACATAATTACAATAGCCTCAGAGCTTCATTGTAAGGTAGCATCATTCTGGTGTGGCTTCATATAATTTTGAATACACAGGGAAACCAAAGTAGCTGAGTCTGAGCGCTAGGCCTCGTGTGTTTGTCGTCATTTCTCTGCCCTCCGCAGCATTTTTATAGATAAAGGCAAGCTGCAGCTTTTTTGCTGTGGCAGAATGGTAGAATCCAGTGTCCTAGCATTTTTTATACGTTTGTCTATGTTTTTTGTAGCCCTGGAATTAGATCTCAACATTTCATTTTGTTATACATTATAAACTATATATTCATAGGCCTTGTAACTCAGCTTTGATTTTTTTTATTATAATATTTTAAAAAATGATATCAAGAATGTTTAATTTTGATATAAAACATTTGATATATTTTTTATATAAAAACATGATATAATTTTGATATAAAAATGTTTGATATCAAAACATTTTAATATTACTTTTTAAAAACATTTTTATATACTTTTTTATATCAAACATTGTTGATATAAAAACACATTTTTAGATAGCATTTTTTTAGTTTTGTTTTTTTGTAAAGTAGAACTAATATAACGTTTATGTAAAATTATTCAAAGGCTTATCAAAGACCAGCTTTATGTAACATATGATGTCATACAACCCACTCCCACATCATGAAAGCGTCACCGACACCTCACACTAGCCAGCTAACTCCTCACAACTCACATGCCCTCGACCAAGTAACAGCATAGACTTTATATTAAAATCATTTTAATATAAACTTTAAATCAAACTGATATAAATGATAGCCTTTTGAGATCAAAACATATCAAAACGAACGTCCTATAAAAATATACACTTGATATCATTTTGATATCAAACATTTTTTTAATTAAAATTCATATCAAAGCCCTATCAAAAGGGGGCAGGAATAAAGACATAAAGGGGGCGTGCCACCTGTCAAAATTTACTTGAAGAGGAAAGGGAGCCCCATCTACAATTAACACCATTACAAATGATATAATGCAATTAACTTAAAATTCAATTAATCACATTTGACACATTTATAACTAAACATATTTTAAAAATGGATTCTATAAAATCATCTATTACACATATTATTAAATATTAGAATTGAAATGACCAAGATTGTACAGGTATTTAAATGTGATTTCCCTTGTGCACCAAACTGCTTCTAAAAATATATGGGCCTCATTAAAAAAAAAGGTGGTAATGCATTGGTATCGGAATTACCACTGCATTGGCACTGCATTATCACACTGCCAAACTATGGGCTTGCATGTAAGGTGGAGGAAAACCTCCAGCAAAATGATCAATGAAATTCTGCCACCTTATTGGCAAAAATGTTTTGCATAATTACCACCAGTGGGAATTCTGATGAACTACCGATGGAGTCCTATAGACTAAATAAATAGGGACTAACACCGCCATACTGCCACTTGTAATCTGGCAGTAATTCCTCTGGACCAAGTAGCGTAATGGTAAATCCATTTGGTGATATCTCAGCAGTGATACCACCAAACTCATAATGAGGCTCATATATCAGCAGTTTTCTAAGAATCTAGTTTTGGTGCATCACATGCCAGATTAGTAATTTCCTCAGATAAAAATGTAATATATAATAAAAAATAATAAAGGCAGTAAAATACAAGCCTGTTTCACTCCATTTCAATCTCCAATGTATCAGTACATGCCCACCTTTGCCAAATCTCACAATGGCTGAGTTGTTACTCTAAAGGGCCTTTATATCAGCATGAATCGGGTAAATCTCTGTAAAATTTCCAGCACTGTACATGGTTTGTCCCTATCCACTCTATAAAATACTGTTTTGAAATCTATACATCATAAATATAAAAACATATTTTGTATTGCTTTATATCTCTATTAATCCACTGAATAGGAATGAGTGATTTGTGGTGCTTTTTATTTCGATGAAGCCCCCTTGCAAGTAAGATATTACATTATTTTCCCAGTTTTCCAGCCTTGTCTGTAAAATGTTACAATACATTATTTCCATACAATCAATTAACAAAATCGGGTGATAATACTTTGGTAAAATTGTATTGCCATTTTAAAAAATGTGAATGATTTCTGCTGTCAACCAGCTATCCCGAAGAAATGCCATTATTAATAAATGAATTGAAAAATAGGGCAAGGAACAGGAACCAAATTAATGGTTTATTCAAAAAATGGTTGGAATTTTATCAGGATAGGGGGCTTTACCAAATTTTAGTGTATTCAATGCCAATCTCACTTCCTCTTCAGTAAACATTAATTAACACGTAGAACCTGATTTACAAAATAACTTTTGAATGTCAAACCCCCATTGAAAAAGACTTTATAAATCAGGCCGATAGAGTTAACACTGAACTCCATTAATATGTTATCTAGGCATGATTTTCGCTGTCAAACATGTAATCAGAATAATACCATTGTTGTTAATTGAACTGAAAAATAGAGTCAGGGAAAGGAAACAAATCATTGCTTCATTTAAAATAAAAATTGTTGGGATTTTATCAGGCCCAAGGGCTTTACCTAAGTGTATGTGTAGTGAATGTCAATCTCACTTCATCTTCAATAAAAAATTATTCACACATAGAGTTTACACTAACATCCATTAATATGTTATGGGTCATTATTCGACTGCATATGCTTGTTTTGCTTTTAACTTGTTAAATGTTACCGCCAATCTTCACGGGAATTTGCTGTGGAAATAACACTGTGATTTTCTGTGCCTTTGACCACAGCGTACCAAAAGGAACACTGATCATTATTGTGGCTTGCCTCTTAGATGAACTATAGCTATAGAACCATGCTTATGCATACTGTAAAAGCAAAACAATGTGAAACTTTTGCTGTCGAATCGATAGAACATTACATGCATTATCTTTCATAGGAAGCGGTTTGCATGATAATAATACTTTGTTTTTATATAGCGCTTTACATAGGACATATTTATATACATTACTATTATTACGCAATTGAAATTGGTACTCATTTATCAACCTTGGAAGGATTAAAAGCTTATTTTGCCTTGCTGGGATTCAAACTGTAACCTGCAGATCAAACACAAATCACAGCAATGAGCGATTAACCCACTGAGCCATTTTACCAGCATGAGTGGAATTACCAAAACAAAACAACACCGCTGATGTATGGGGTTCACTCTTGCCATCTATTTGTCTGTGTATGGTAATCATAAGAAAGCACATGTAGATCACTATACATGTAAACACAATCCCAATACTTAGAGTCCGAATCCAGCCAATTGCAGTTAAGGTGGTGCTGTTGGACTATACTGAGAACAGCCTGATAAAACTCCTGGAAGGATTTCAGGTATTCTGCAAGCTTACAAGATTAATTACCAATATCTACAAAAGAAAGATTATGGTGATGTGGGGTCAGTAAAACAAAGAGGAATGTAATTTTGGATTGATGGGACATGTTTATAGTAGGTTTCCTGGTTTAACTACTGTGGTAAGTCAGAATGAGGAGACAGACAAGAGATTATCTTTGCAATAAAGATTAATTAACAGAAATGTGTAATGCCTATATTATTCCCATGTCTAATAAGGATTTATTTATTAGACAACCCCTTACACCTATATTTTATCTGCAGCGCAATTACCTGATCTGCTTTCCCGCAGCTCTCTCCCTGCGATGTGAGTTCCACCACCCCATTGTGGGGCGGAACTTCCGCTGCAAGATCAGTTTTTGTCCTAAATTTTTTCCTACTTTCCTTTCCCCCCACTTCCATAGTTATGGAAGCAGGGGACACCACTGCAACTCCCGAATTCCCATAATTTTGATCAAAGGAAGTGGAGGACACCCCTGCAACCTTGTCAATCTGAAAAAGTGAATACCCTTCATTTGGATGATAGACGTATCTTGATGGCCGAAGGCCAACCGTCTTATGCACAGAATTATAGAAATACAGACTGCTATGCTTGACCAACAAGCGGCCATTTTAAACGTAGCAAGAATCGCCATTTTGCTTGTTAACCATTGCTCATGGCTTTCTGTCTAAACTGCTTTGCAGCTTGAAATTCTTGCGAATTCTGCTTACTCTGCTCAACTGTTAACATTGTTGTCTGAATATGAAAGGGCAAGGCCGCGGGACTGAGGAGTTCATTGAAACTCCTCATGAGCAGCCCAGAAAGGAATGCCCAAGCTCCCTCTCTGTAGCCTTGAGGGAGAGCTGCAGGGCATTTAATCATTTCACAGCTGCCAGCCGCTCTCGTACTGTGGTAGAATATGTTAGAATAAAGCAGCTAAAGGCTTGAATTATGCTCTTCTCACGGCCCCCCTTCACGAAACCCTTTAGAGTGTGTCGGCTCCCAGGACACGAATAGCACCTTATAGATAGCAAAGCTTGGAATATGACTCTTCCCCCGTGTGCAGCTTGCTTCCAAGAACAGAAGCACCGTGTTCTGTTCAACAACTAGAAGATGCCTCTGCACTTTCTAAATTGCACATTGTTACTAGAATAGACATCGAAAGTGTCATAATTGCCATACTCAACGGAAATGTCCATCATCATCCCGAGTTCAAAGAAACTCAATAAAAAGGGGGTGTTAAACGTGTCATAGCTGATTGTATGATATGCATTTTGTATATATGTAACTGATGTACGTAATTCACTCTCTTGCGTCCCTCGAGGTCTAGAAAATACACGTCGCGGGGCGTGAGACCACAGTTGGCCAATTGGGACTATTTTGCTTGCAATAAACCCTAGCATTGGGAATTTTAACCTCGTGTCTGGCGCATCCTTTCGTGTATGGTTATTGCCTTGTTTCCATATCGCGAGGGACCCCTTAGGGCCCCTTTCAAGATGGGGCCCAAATAGGGACCCTCCACCACTTGCCCCTTCGTAGACGTTATAACGGAGTAGAGGCGGAAGAACGGCGAGGACGGGACGATCGAGCCGGGATCAAGAGGTGTACGGGGCGCCCTGTAGAAGTGAGAAGAGATTCCTTCGCAGATCTGCACACATCTGATCCCTGATGGACGTACCGGGCAAGAGGGCAAAGGATGCGAGGGTCCCGAAACGAGGCAGAAGCCAGAGAAGCGCAGACATGACGTTGGGAGGGGTTGCGTCAGGACACAGGTGACTTGTTTTATCAGGTGAGTCATTCCCCGATTCAAACGAAATCCTGATTATTGGTAGAGTGTTGATTTTGCAAATTCAAACATCCAGAGTAAGGTTGGTTAACCACGGGGAAGGATAAAAACATGCCTGGAGTACTGTCCACTTTAGAGGGGCTTTTCCGCTGCGGTAGACAGTCCTTGGAAAATGGCCAAAGTGCACCGCCTGGGGGAACGCCGGCTTATGACATGTATGCAAAATATGGTGTGGGTGCGATAATATTTTGTGAAATTTGGCATAGGCAAACTAGAAAGCAACAGGACCATCAGTGGCCGATTAATGGTAGCTTTGAGATTTCGAGGATAGATAACCTAGAAAGGGTGTTGATAAGGAAAAACGCGCGACCCGCAGCTTTTGAGACTATCAAAGATTGGAGGAGGGAAGCAATGCTCCGACTTAGGAGTAGAGAGAAGCATGCGCGTAGGCACAAATCGAAGCTTGAGGTAGCAGAAGAAAAGGAGGAGGAGGAGTGGACGGCAAGTCTAAGACAGGAAGGGAGACGTGAGCAAATGAACATAGAAGGAGTATACCTGCAGCGGGAACTACACACAGCAGACGAATTAATGGAACATTTGTTAACCCATACGGGTCGAGGCCCAAAACCAGGATCGAAACCAAACACGCCAGTGGTGACAGCGCAGGCCCAACAAGTAGCTCTCACACCCCCTCCCGAAGCCCAAGTACTTCCCCTCACGCAAGCATTAACCCACGCCCCACCCACAGCTCGAGCCCTCCCACAAGCGCAGACCGCACACGTGCAATTTCCCAGCACCCAGCAAGGCCCTTCACAGATGCCACCTGTGTCACTTGTCCCATCCGCACCTCCCGCTCCAGAGACAGATTCAGCACCATCAGCCCCTCCCGAAGTCGAAATTGAGACCGGGGAGGCGAGAGGTGGGGCTGAAGGAACAGGATTTGTACGGCTAACTCACAGCGCGATCAGCAAAGAAAGAAAGATTGAATTACAGCAAGAGGCAGAGATGTACATAGAAGGAAATGATGGGACGGCAGCATTGGCCTCATTATATGGGTACCGAAGAAGCAAACAGAGACAGGTAGTGTTGGAATGCATGGGAGAATTTTTGGTTGGAGAATGGAAAAAGTTACTTGGGAAATTACTGCCACAACGATTGTTAGATTTGAACCAATTAGCATGTTGTAGAATAAAAGATGAAGAAGTAAAGGAACATGTGAATGGGCTTTTTGATCTAAAAAATGAGTTGGATAATGATTATGCTGAAATGTTTGCTGCACCTGGGCACAGGGGTTGGGATATTAGAAGAGAAGGGGGAGGGATCGTGAGTGGGGCATTTCCAATGAGAGAGGTTCCACCCACGTTTGTACCTAAAGTTGAGGTCCCTGCGACGGCTACAGTAGGAGCGCAGGTATCACCAACCCATTTCAGCGCCCAGTATGTGCATGTCCCCTTTTCCATGCAAGAGGTGAATACTATAAAACAGACGATTCCCGATATAAGAAAGAATCCAGCAGGTTTCTACAAGGAAGTAGAGTCAACCCTGAGATCAGCAGTGCTTACTATGAGCGATATAGATTTGATTTTCCCAGTCATTTTGCCAGCAGATATATGGAAACAGATAAGGACGGTAGATGACGTGGGGGCTTTTGGCGTCACATGGGTGGAGTTACTATTGGAGGACAAAAATAAAAGTAGGGGAAAATCCCGGAACCCGCATGGCAGATCTACCAGAATGGATAATGCAGAGATTGAGAGAAATAATTCCAGAAAGAAGGATTCAGTGGGACAAATTAATTACATGTGTACAGGGCAAGGATGAGCCAGTAACTGATTATTTCAATAGATTTGAAGGAGTATTCACAGACTTCAGTGGGCAGGATGTGAGCACAGAGTCGGGGAAAAGGCTATTTGTTGATAAATATGTGAGGGGACTGATATTACCAATTCAAGATATGTTAATGGCGTCGGAAAGTGCCTGGGCAGTAAAACCGGTGAGTGAGATATTACACATAGCCCAATATTACGAGAACAGGGTAAATGTGGCGAAAGAAAGAGAGATGAAGGATAGAGTAAATTCAAAAACGAGGGTGTTACTGCAGCAGGTAATTGGATACAATAGATGTAGAGGAAATGCACAAGGCAGGGGAAATTTGAATAATATGCACGGGGTGTCATTGGGATTAAATCAATGTGCGTACTGTAAAGAGGAAGGACACTGGCGAGTGCAATGCCCGCACCTACAGAATAGAGGTGGGTTTGGCCAGAGAAAGCCTCATAGAGGGCATCAGGGGTCAAATGGCCCAAGCAGAAATAGCATGCAGCAGCAGGGATATACCGATGGAGGTAATCAAAACCAATCCCATGATCAAAACCAAGCTCAACAGAACCAGGCATTGAACCAAAGTGTTCCGAACCAAAATCAGGGCAGGCAGGGCAAACAGAGAAATGATCAGTGTGGAGGACACCGAGGGGGAAAAGGGAATATTTTTGACACACAGCCAAACACGTACTATAGCAGCAGCGGTGACTACACATCGGACGATGTGTTATTTTTGCAATAGGACAGCCCACGGCAGGGGTCGGAACCAGTGTCTATTCCCGTGAATCAGAGAGGACCCTACGTAGAAATAAGAGTCGGGAATAAGGAGCACAGTTTCCTTGTAGATACAGGGGCACAAAAGTGTTCGATAGACCACCACTTGGTTCCGGAGATCCCACTGTCGGGGCAAAAGAATGTTTCTGTAGGGTTCGCAGTTACACCAGTAATTAACCCCGTGTCCGAAGCTGTCCCAATTACAATAGGACCATTTACGGAACAGTGTCCATTTCTTCTGACAGAAAATTGGGGGGAGAACTTGCTAGGATTAAATTTGTTGAGAAAATTGGGGGCAGTTATACATTGTACGGCAGATGGGGTGTTCCTCACGATTTGGCCTCACGATGCACCGGTGACGGAATTTATGTCAGAAGCGTTACCAGAAGAGCTAAGTAGAGTACCAACCTGTCTGTGGGCAATGGATGATAACAATGTAGGATGCTTGAAAATAGAGCCAGCAAAAATAACTTTGAAAGAAGGTGTTACATTACCATGAATTCCCCAGTATAAAATTTCTGTTGAAGGTGAGAAGGGATTAAAGAGTATTGTTACTGAACTGGTGAGATTGGGGGTGATTGAAGAAATTGCAGGTAGCACGTGCAACAGCCCGATTCTTCCAGTTTACAACAAAGGAGGCAATGAAGTACCATATTGTTTCATAATTGATCTGCGCGCATTAAACAAAGTGGTAGACCCACAATTCCCTTTGGTCCTAGACGTCACAACAATACTGGCAATGATACCGGCCACTGCAGAATACTTTAGTGTAGTTTATTTGAAGAACGCATTCTTTAGCATTCCAGTGGATAAAAGCAGTAGATATCTGTTCACGTTCACTCTAGGAGGTCGATCATTCACATTCACAGGCATTCCACAAGGATACACAGAATGCCCAAGCATTTACAGCAGGGCACTAAAGGAACAGCTAGATATGCTAGAACTACCAACAGGTTGCGCACTCTTGCAGTACATAGATGACTTATTACTAGTGCTGACACAAAAGAGATCTGCAAAGAATGTACTATATTACTATTGACACACCTAGAGTCCCAGGGTCACAAGGCAAGTTTGAAGAAATGTCAGTATAATCAAAAGGAGGTGTCTTATTTGGGTTACCTACTTTCGAAATAAGGGAGAAGATTAACACCAGAATGCATAGAGAGTATTTCTAGTATGCCTATTCCAAAAACTCAAAAAGGAGTGAGAGCTGTAATAGGCATGGCCTCTTATTGTCGGCAGTGGATCAGTAACTTTGTGTTGATTGTGAAGCCGATGGTAAGCTTAACTAAAAAGGATGCAGTGATGCCTTTACAGTGGGATGAGGAATGTCAGAAAGCGTTTGAACAATTGAAAGTTGCATTATGTTTACTGCGCCAGTTTTAGGCACACCGAACTACAAAAAAATATTTAGACTATTTGTGAGCGAGAGTGAAGGATGTGCATTGGTGGTTTTGACACAGGAACAAGGTGGAAGAAATAGGCCGTGCGGCTATTATTCTTCTGCGCTGGACCCTGTAGTGCGCGCACTACCACGATGTTTGCGATCTGTTGCAGTGGCTGCTGCGTCAGTGAAACAAATGGAAGGAATGGTATTGGGGCATACTTTAATTCTGATGGTGCCACATGACATAGACGTTCTATTAAATAGAACACAGACGCAACACCTCACCTCTGCTAGATTAACAAGATATGAGCTCATCTTGTTTGCACCCCACATCCAAATTATGAGGTGTAGCGCATTGAATCCTGCAGAATTAATGCCACTACCCATAGCAGAAATTGGTGACAACGAATCACCACCCCATGATTGTTTAATGGTCACTGAAGAAGAGACAAAGGGAAGAGTTGATTTGAGCGACACCCAACAGAAAGAGCCGGATGGGGAGTTGTTTTGTGATGGCTCTTGTTTTAAATTACCTGATGGCACATCAACTGCCGCATATGCAATTACTACCCTAGAGAGTGTTGTAGAAAGCAGAAGAATCCCCTATAATTTGGCACAAGCCGCAGAAATAATAGCACTGACCCGAGCCTGTGAACTCTCTGAAAATTTGAATGTAAATATTTATACTGACAGCCAGTACGCCTTTGGCGTGGTTCATAACTTTGGTCGACTCTGGGCTGAGAGGGGTTTCTTGGCATCACATGGGGCCAGGATTCAGCATTGGCCTTTGATTGTACGATTGTTGTCTGCACTCACGTTTCCAAAACACCTAGCAATAGTAAAATGCGAGGCGCATAAAAAAGTAACTTGTAAAGAGGGAGAGGGAAACGCATTTGCAGACAGGGTTGCGAAACAAACAGCCACTGATTTGAGTAATAAAATGATGACAGTACAGACTGAGGAAGTACCCTGTATGATGGAAGATGGGATTGCCACTGTCAAAGAAATGCAGGCCGATGAAATCCAAGGGTGGGCTGAGGGCTCTGTTGAGTTAGACTTGGAAGGATGTTGGGTGGACAAAGAGACCAAGAACTGGATGTTGCCAAATTGTTACGTAACCGCAATGGTTACAATGGCGCATAGCCCTACCCACATTTGCGCAAAGAAGATGGTCCTGCATTTATCCACAGTATGGAAGAATGCACACATAAAGAAATATGCAGAAAGGTTAGTGCAGAATTGCATTACGTGTTTACAACACAATGTAGGAAAGGGAACCGTGACTCCGACAGGCAGTTTTGGCCCGCCCTGTATGCCATTTGAGGTGATCCACTTTGATTTCATAGAAATGGAAAGGTGCCAGAAGTACAAATATGTGTTAGTGGTGATTTGTGCATTTAGCAAGTAGGTGGAGACATATCCTTTAAAAGACTGTACTGCCATGTCAACGGCAAAAGTAATGTTGAAGGAGTATTTCTCCCGGTTCGGGCTGCCCCGTGTCCTGTGGTCAGATAACAGCCCACACTTTGTGGGCGCAGTAGTACTACAGATCTGTGCAGGTCTGCAGATTGACAAGCGATTCCACAGCTCCAGGCATCCGAGTTCCGCCGGACTTGTTGAGAGACATAACGGCATCCTAAAAGCCAAGATGGCAAAAATATGTGCCGGAAGCAAGTTGAGATGGGTAGATGCATTACCTCTAGCACTTTCATGCATGCGCACATCTGCACAGGCTAAAACTGGGCTCCCTCCCTATGAAATTATCATGGGGAGACCGGCAAATGTATGATGCCTACCGCAGCCCAAAAGATTATGTGAGGTTGAGCGTCCTGTGTTAAGCACGTAATGTGGCCTTTTAATGCAGAAGTTGCGTTTGATTCATCAGCAGGTGCAGGAGGCATTACCAGTGCGATACACCGGACCGGGGCACGCGCATGAGCCTGGAAGCTGGGTCCTAATTAAAAACTTTCAACGGAAGACGTCATTAGCACCCAGGTGGCGTGGCCCCTACCAAGTACTTTTGGCGACACAGACGGCCATTCGAGTGAACAGCCGCAAGGCATGGATCCATGCGACACATGCCAAAAGATTCCCAGGACTGCTGACAACTTCCGACGACCAGAGAAAGGAAACGGTCTCGGAAACTAAAGAAACTGTTGCCAGTCCACTGCCACAACATCAGCCTGAGCGAGAAGTAAAACTTGAAACAAAGCCTAAGCGAGAAGTGAAACTCGAAACAGAGCCTGAGGAGGCTGCCAGAAAGGGGAAAGGGCAAAAAGTGCCCCAATGTTGCCCAGCAGAAACAACATCACTGCCGAGCGACACAAACTCTGCATTGCAAACACCAGCAGAAACAACGCGTGTACCCCTTTGGCGCCCACCAGCTTCTGCAAACGCACCAGAGCCAAAGAAACAAACTACATCATTGCTACGGCGCTCATCGCTACCCATCATTGCGCCGCAGGCTGACACTGAGCCTGATACTGGAAGTGCATCGCCACTGTTCACCGATCACACAATACCAGGAGTGAAACGGTATAATTTGCGGCCTCGACAGGTAAAGTGATCCACAGATCTTTGGTGCTTTTCTTTTGCCTTTGGTTCCACTCACAGATGGAGTAGGAGCCAGGGGTGTAGAGGAGAAAAGTGTGAGAGTTGTGCAAGTCAGACAATTCAAGACTCACGGCTCCTCGGTGCGCTTATAATAGAGTACATGTGTCAGGAGCCAGAGCAGGACAAGCTGGATGCACATAGTACTCTGTCAATTAAGAACTGTTCAGAAATAGTCTGAGCAGTGAAAGGAAGAACAACTAATCTTGCTCGGAGTGGATAAGTGATCGAGGCTGTGAAGGGCTGGCAGAATTGAACTGTGACATTTCCGTTGAACTTTTTTGGCATCAAGAACGAGAGACATTTGCGACGAACTTTGCCAGCAAGAAGAAGAACAATGAAGAACAAATCAAGACCAGTTTCAGCCTCCTCCTGCACCGCTGCTGAAAAGATGATAGTTTTAGAGACTGTAAATTTAGGGAAAAAGCATGGTAAAAGGAATAAGGTACTGATTTGGACATTGGTCCTGTGTTCTCTAAGTATGGTAGTACCAACAATAATAGCTATTACACTATGGTTCCTGGAGTCCGCGCACCCATTAGAAACACTCTTGCCAAAAGTAACTACTGAAAGCCCGGTTCATGTAATCACTGGTACTTTGGCCCCAATGGAACAGAGACATAGAGAAGGATATTGCAACAGTACATTGTTGCTGATAATGAATATGACCAATGCGGTTTTAAAAAAGAAAGATTGCTGGGTTTGTACCCATTTACCACAGCATGGTGGGAAAGCGATAGGCTGGTATGTGCAACCGTTACCAACGAGTTATGCATGTGAAGTATCGTTGAGTGCAATGTTCTTTGGGAAATGGAACAAGAGTAATACGGGTCAGCTGGATGAGACAAATATGAATGAATTTGAGGAAGTGATCATGAGACCTCTGGGTTGTTCCATATTCCATAAAACTCGTATTTTCGTATTTTCACCAGATCCCACGAGGAAAAATACACGAAAGATAACAAGACTAAATAGGCAGAATAGACCGACCCCGCCAGCAGAAAAAACATCAGTAATGACATTTCGAATGAGGGATGAATGGAATAAAGATGCTGTGCCCCCTGCCTATACAGTAGATTACAGCCCAAGAACTGCTCGCCTATGTTTAAAGAAAAAAGGTTCCTATAAAGTAGGAACGTTTAGTAGCTGCATGAATACAGTGGTTTTAAAGCACGAAATAGAACCAGTGTACGTAGGGGACCCTGTTTACTTTATATGTGGGGAAAAAGCATATCCATGGTTACCTAGGAACTGGGGAGGTAGGTGTTACCTGGGTCTACTGTTTCCAGGAGTGTTCCTCTTAGAAACAGCAGAAGTAGCCAGACGATTAAAAGGTAGAACCCAAAGGAGTAGTGAAGATGGAATGATAGCAATGGATGTAGCCAAATCGTTTATACCATTCTTGGCCCAAATAGAAAATTCCTACAATATAAGAAAACTGTCAAGAATATTAAAAAATACAATAGATTCAACAACGGATATTTTATTCAATATGACGTTAGAAGAGAAAGGAATAAGACTAATGGCACTACAAAACAGAATGGCCCTTGACATAATATTAGTTGATCGTGGGGGAGTTTGTAAACTCGTAAAAACTGCGTGCTGTGTATATGTGGATGACTACTCCCCTAATATTTTAAAAGCAATCATGAAATTACATATCCTAAGTTCCTCACTTGCCACCGGAGAAGGGTGTTGGGGGATAGGATCCTGGTTTTGGGGACTATTGCGGTCCTGGGGATGGAAGCTAATTTCGATACTAGTGGTGGTACTTGGTATATTCATAACATGTTGCTGTTGCATACAATGCCTACCAATAGTTTGCACTGAGATAACTGAGGGATGTACTAAGGGATGTATGCACATGGGGTCGAGAGGAAAACAAACGCATGGCCGAAATAACAGAGACACTGATGAAACAAAAACAGTAAAACAATTCATGGCTATAGACATTAATGATGAAGATGATGTTTATGATAGCATGAAAGGTTCAGACATAGATACCCCAGACTTATCCTCATCAGAGGAGGATACAATGAATGAATTAGATGCTTGGCATACGGCCAAAATGAGGGTTTGTCAATCTTAAAAAGTAAATACCCTTCATTTGGATGCTAGACGTATCTTGATGGCCAAAGGCCAACCGTCTTATGCAAAGAATTATAGAAATACAGACTGCTATGCTTGACCAACAAGCGGCCATTTTAAACATAGCAAGAATCGCCATTTTGCTTGTTAACCATTGCTCATTGCTTTCTGTCTAAACTGCTTTGCAGCTTGCAATTCTTGCTAATTCTGCTTACTCTGCTCAACTGTTAACATTGTTGTCTGAATATGAAAGGGCAAGGCCGTGAGACTGAGGAGTTCGTTGAAATTCCTCATGAGCAGCCCAGAAAGGAATGCCCACGCTCCCTCTCTGTAGCCTTGAGCGAGAGCTGCAGGGCATTTAATCATTTCACAGCTGCCAGCCAGTCTCGTACTGTGTTAGAATATGTTAGAATAAAGCAGCTAAAGGCTTGAATTATGCTCTTCTCACAGCCCCCCTTCACGTAACCCTTTAGAGCGTGTCGGTTCCCAGGACACGAATAGCAACTCATAGATAGCAAAGCTTGGAACGTGACTCTTCCCCCGTGTGCAGCTTGCTTCTAAAAACAGAAGCACCGTGTTCTGTTCAACAACTAGAAGATGCCTCCGCACTTTCTAAATTGCACATTGTTACTAGAATAGACATCAAAAGTGTCATAATTGTCATACTCGTGGGAAATGTCCATCATCATCCCGAGTTCAAAGAAACTCAATAAAAAGGGGGTGTTAAACATGTCATAGCTGATTGTATGATATGCATTTTGTATATATGTAACTGATGTACGTAATTTGCTCTCTTGCGTCCCTCGAGGTATAGGAAATACACGTCACGGGGCGTGAGACCACAGTTGGCCAATTGGGACTATTTTGCTTGCAATAAACCCTAGCATTGGGAATTTTAACCTCGTGTCTGGCGCATCCTTTCATGTATGGTTATTGCCTTGTTTCCATATCGCGAGGGACCCCTAAGGGCCCCTTTCAACCTCTGCTCCCCTTCATTGACATAGTGGGAATTCGTAATTTTTTCTCATTCAGCTTTTGTTTCCTCTACATGTTCAACATGAACGTAATCAGGATGTATTACAACAAAATCATTACCTCTAGCCATACCTAATCTAACCTAAAGCCTGTCCTTATAACTAACAAAAAGAGGTTAATATAAACTTTAACCACAAGGCTCTGGCAAGGGTTTTGTCTCATTCAAGATAATGGTGGCTGGTTTCTGACCCCCCCAACCACGTCTTTCAGGTTTCGTTCCAGCTACACAGCTCAGAATTCATAATCTCTTGGTGTAAAGCATCTTTCTCCCCACCTTGCAGTGTTAATGTTCCCAACCTATCTTGGGGTATTCTGTTTCTTGACACTCTGTGTTTTTTTTTTACCTTTGACCCCAGCTTGGGATACTTTGTCTTCTACCTCAGCTTGGGGTTTCTAGGTTCTCATCCTGACTCGGGTTGCTGGTTCTTTTTTCTCAGCTTGGGGTATCTTGGTTTTCACCCTCTCTCGGGTAAATGTCTCACTGAACCATGTTTGGGGTATCTTGGTTTTCACCCTCTGATGACTAACAGTTTCTCTCAACCTTGCTTGGGGCATCTTGGCTCCCACCCTACACAAGATAATATTTGTTCCCATACTTAGGTGGTTCTTTCTGTCCCACTAAATATATATATTGCAATCCTAAAAAAAGCAATGTCAAAAATAGGAAGGGATTGTATAGGAGCTTGGAGTATGGGATTACTGAACTTTTATTACCAGATATCATATGCGGCCACACAGGTCTTAACATTAGCATATACAGTGGGCCATTAAAACATATTTAACACCTGAACTTGTGTTTTCCCAATGCCTTGTTGTTGTGTGGTAAGGTGGGAGTGATCCTCTAGAATGATCTCTCTATGACTCCTCTGTATACTCAATTGGGACTTCCTAGCACCATCTCTCTCTATGTAGCCCAGATAAAGGAACCTTCTCTTGATAAAGGAAAATGGCTGTTGTGCACCAGACCCTCTTCTTTAGCTATTGCTTTAACAAAACCTTCTGACATATGTTGATTGCTCTACTGCTCAAATGTCAGTTTGGGGAGCATAGTGGTATCATTGTATTCCACTTGGGTCAGGGCTGCTAGATTTTAGTCAGCGTGTCCAAACCTAAGGTTCCCTCTCTGGTGGTGGGCAATGTCTCCACAACCTGCATGCAGGGAGTTACAAATTGCACAAGAATTCCCTGCACCACAATTTCCCCTATCGTGATAGTGTATGTCTGGGTCCCAGCATTGTGCATTAGGATTTTGATGTCATTACAGTAAATTGGATCTATGACCCTAGTGTTGACATCTAAAGAATACCTCTTGGCCTAGATGGATTTTGCAGCCAGCCTCACCTATCAGCCTGCGGGTGGGGTGGTAGGCAGTCCCATAGAAATAAGTCTCTTCTCCTGGCTGTGGAGTGATACCTCACTGCTGCTAAAGAGATCAAACCCAATGACTGGGGAACTGTTTGCTAAGTGCTGGCGATCAGCGTAAGCCAAATTATCAACATGGGCATCATCAGGTTTTTTTTATCCCAGTTCTTACACCACTTGTAGTAAGTCAGACTCAACAGAGCTTATCTTTGCAACTATGTTTTAGTAGCAGAAATGTGAAAGGGCTATATTATATTTACATCTAAGAAGTGTTTTCCATGCTCTATGCAAAAATAACAAATGGTGTTCATCAGGATGTTTCACAACATATACATGTTATCTGTCCAAACCTATTTAAGCTAATACCTGTTCATAATATTAACAAAAGGGGTTAACATAAAGTGTATCCAGATGCCTGTGGTAATGGTTTTGAACGTCTCAAGATAATGGTAGTTGGTTTCTGAACCCTACACCCAAATATATTTCGGGTTTCTTCCTAGCCATACTGTTCAGAGTTCAAAGTTTCACAATGTCTCTTTATTCTTCCTCTCTTCTTGGAATAAGAGTCTTGCATCCTGTAGGTCCAATAGCAGTCACCCCACCTTGTAGCTCAGTCTATCTCACCCCCTCTAGGTGTACAGCACCTTTCTCTCCACCTTGGGGTATTCTGTTTCTGCCCCTCCTTGGGGTTTCTTGCCTTAACCCCTGCTTGGGATACTGTGGCTCCTACCACTACTTGGGGTTTCTTGAATCTCACCATTTTATCGGTCATTGATTATTTTTCCCTGGATTGGAGTATCTTGATTTTCACCCTCTATCAGGTAATAGGTTGCCTTACCCCT
Source organism: Ambystoma mexicanum (assembly GCF_040938575.1). Taxonomy (NCBI): domain Eukaryota; kingdom Metazoa; phylum Chordata; class Amphibia; order Caudata; family Ambystomatidae; genus Ambystoma; species Ambystoma mexicanum. Next base: position 108,553,373 of record NC_090937.1, read on the forward strand.
ACTTTGAGCATCTTGGTTTTCACTTTCTCTTGGGTAACTGTTTCTCGTACCCCTTACCTGTAGTACAGCCTTTTCCGCTTCACTTGGGACCTTGCCGGTCCTCTCCGCCCTCCTCCCAGATCCAAGAACCAGCACGCACCTTGCTTCTCATAGTAATATTCCACAGGGGAGAAGGTCTCTTCTGCTGTAGTGGAAACACATCGCTGGTTACTTTGCTGCTTTGGCATCTCTTTTTCAGTTATGATTCATCTTGCTGGTACTTGACAGGTCCTCAATGTCGTCTGCATCTGGTGCTGGTCAATCACTTCTGATGTGCTTCTGCCTCCACTTCTGTCACAGTCAAGTCTCGCTGTCTTGGTACTGTGGTGTAGGAGAGAGCAGCGTTCCTCAGGCTCCTTTGCTTCTCTGCTCTGCATACCAGATGTGTGTGGAGTCTTCCAGTCACTCCTTCTAGGAACAACTCTTCTCCTGTGTTTCACTCCATGGGATTTCCTTCTTGCTTACCTTCTTGCTGTATGCCAGTCTTACTGGCACTTTATATTTCAAGCTGTAATGAGATTGGGCAATTCCTTGTTTCTGTGATTCACGTAATGATGGTATTCAAAGGGTCAGAAACATTACCAGCCATTTCAGTAGGATCAAGAAAGCCATTATCCTTTAAAATACCCATATAGAAAATAAACGCATGGGACTCTGCACATGAGGGAGGGTGATTGACATCTCTTTCTAGGGATTCCTTTTCCACTAAGGCGAGTCGACTTTTCAGTTTTATTTGAATGTCTGGGGGTTGTGTTATGTTTGTAGCTCAAGAGGAAGGTTGTTCCAGTTGTAGGGGTCCAGCACTGCAAGGGTTCTCTTTCCATGACACATTCTCTTGAACTTGGGTAATATTAAACAAAATCTTTAGACCCAGAACAAGTCTTGCTGCTTTCTATAGGATTAGTGGCAGTTGGCTCAGCTATTGTTGGTTACCCACAGGTACAGGTATTTAGAGTAATCAAGGTTTACTTGCCAATCTTTGTGTTAATCCCTATACCTCTTATATCGTCTTCATACTTTAGAGACCACCACAAAAATATTTTGTTCAGGATGCCTGACCCTATAATTGCCACCTAACACGTTGCCAAGCAACTGACTGCATTTGTACAAAGGCCAGTGCGAGAAAAGGCCCTGTTCTGCGCCTGTTTGCGCACTGGTTGCACTGGGGAGAAAGACTTACATCAGAGATAAGACACACTCGACCTGTTCGCCCCAACGTTCATCTATGATATCGATTCCTACAAACCTGCACGCGTGCCTAAACCTTCGTGAACCACCTATGTACTGATTTGAGTCTGCACGCCATTTTTCCCAGACTATCACGCTGCTACTATATTTGTCGCCCCCATAGCATGTGGACTAACGCAACATCATCTGAACACCATTGACCCATCAAAGCCAAGAACTAGAATCACCCTTTGCATTCTATCTGTGCCATATTTCCAACTACTGTAGAGCATGCCTGTACCTCATTACAGTACTAAGCACATCTACAGACATAATTAACGATTTGCTGTTGTTCCTGTAGACCTTCCCTACCTATGAGCATGTATACTTGTAAGCTTCCCTGTGCATGGCTCTACACACCGTTCAATCCAATTCTAAAGGGCATCAAGTGTGATATCTGACTCTCGTGATGTTTATGTTGCATGTTGATGCTTGTAAGGTTACTTTGTATTAAGCTATCGTTAGCCGTTGCTGACCTAATTGCAGTTAATATCCTGTCGCTCAACTTACTTGGGATATTTGCTGCCTCTGATGATCATGTTGCCCTCTGCCTTAAACCTTATGTAGCTGCTTTTAGACACACAAAACTATTTTGTTTTACACCTATCAGCGATATTTGAATTAGTTTTGCGTGCACTCACTTGTTTTATTGAACTATTCTCGCTACATCTACCTGCCCTATTGATCTATCTCTGCGCATGTACTTGCATTAGTGAACTATTTTGCTCATACGTACCTGCCACACTGAACTACTCTGTTCGGTTTTTTCATGCATCTAAGACCTATGAGATCCTCCATTTGCTGTTAATGACCACTATATTTGAGTGGTGCGAGTCATTCCATGCCTTCAACGTTCTTACCAAAATACTAGCCTACGGATGAACGTATCATTTGTTGATACCTAGCATCTCATTTCCTACACCAGCTACACTTATCACTAGTACTATTCTTACTTAATGCAATTCTAACTTGCACCATTTTATAATAATTACTACACCCACTTGTGCGCCGTCAGTATCTAGTTACATTATTTCTAAAGCATTGAGCCTTCTCATCGTTTCTAATTAGCTGCCTGCACATTCCATAAAGTCTCATAGTAGCTAACACCCTTTCGCCCTCTCACAACATCATGCACTGGCTCCAAACACTCCACATTCCTATTTTGTTCCTCTTCATAAGACTAATCTCTGAGCTCACTCTCAACACCAGGACCTACCCATTGCACTCCATTATGGATCTCATGCTCAAGACACAACACAATTTTGACAGTGTTGTCAATGTTCTCAATCTCATACCTCACCAACACTGGCAACCCATATCATCAGCTACCCCTACCTCGTTTTTGCACTGCCCTATTCTCACAGGCACCATGCTCTGCATCAACCCCTAGCTAAACACCCCAGCCCTCTCGCTACAACATTTTGCAACCAAACCTACACCTAACCAGCCTTGTATGACCCAACATAGAAATTTGAGACTAGGTTCCAGACTCAGCCGAAAAAGTCCTCGTCCACAGCTTTGTACCATTAGCAATACCTCCTCTCACCAGGACAACCCAAGTATTTATATCAATCAGCCTAATCGTATGCCTAACCAAACTTGTACGACCCACATCAGAAATCTGAGACTAGGATCAAGACTCAGCCAAAATATTCCTAGCCTACACCCTCGCATGAAAAGCAAAACCGTGCACCAGGACAAAACCAGAACTGCTATCAACAATACTGGTACCTTTACTGTTATATTTATTAATGCCTCAGCCCACTTGGATAGCAGCCCTTCTAGTGCTAAAGACACGACAATTAAAGGTGCCCTCATCAACGCCAGATCCCTCCCAGCACATGCACTGGACATTGCTGACTTTATTATAACTGAAGACCTTGACATCCTTGCCATTATGGAAACTTGGTTACATGAAGCAGCTGGTCCATCACTTTCCCTGGCAATTCCAGATAACTATGCCATCATTAAATGTGATAGGAACACTAATCAAACTAAAGGGGGCGGCGTCGCTTTCATCTTTACGAGCTCTCTTGAACTTAGACCTATTCCAAATCTTCAGATCTCGTCCACTGAATTAGTATTGATCAAACTGCCTGTATCTCCCAACCAAACTGCCAAAGTGCACCTTATCTATCGGCTACCAGGGCCTATCTCCACTTTTACGGAGGATATCTACTCCCTCCTTGCAGCCAACACTAAGCCCAACTCGCAAAGCACACTACTTGGGGATCTCAATCTTGGCTACCAAGACCCAAATGATAGCAAAGCCCTTGATTTAGTCAGCACATTATCAGATCTGGTATTCACCAACCATACCTAGGTGCCTACATACATCAAAGGGAGAACCCTTGATTGGCTTGCAGACTTGAACTGCACAATTAACATTTTGTTAGTTTCACCGTGTATCTGGTCTGATCATCATAAAATAACATGCTCTATTAAATCAACCCCCTGCAGCACCATACCTAACATTGCACATTCCATCCATAACCAAAATAAGGACATCACAAAGGAGAAACTTCTTCCACTAATCCTCCCATTGGGTAATGCATCTACATCCTATTCTGATGCTACAGCTTTAGTGGATATCTACAATCATGCCATTCTAAAAACCCTAAACTCAGTAGCTCCACTAAAACTACGGAAACCAAAACCACGTCCCCATCTCAATTTGTGGTTCACACCACATTTAAGAGATCTTCGCAAAGTGAAAAGAAATGCAGATGCACACTGGAAAAGTCTCCCCTCAGAAGCAAACAAAAATATTTTGACCACTGCCTCATCTAATTACAAAGAATCAATATTTCTAGCTAAAAAAGATACCTATAATAAGCGTATCTTACAAGCTGAATCGAACACCAAAGAGCTTTTCAAGACACTCAAAGAACTTTAGTCTCCTATAGCACCCTTAGATAAGTGCACTACTGACACTACTTGGTGCACCAACATCTAAAAGACTGTTCTCGATAAAATATCCACACTGCAAACTAAAATTAATACTACAAAATGCAGCTTACTCCCAGATCCAACAACTAACTCCGCTACCTACAGCACCACTGTTCCCTTCAAAGCATTCAGTTTCTCACCCCTGTCTATTTGGCAAGTGGAAAACATTATCAAGAAGCTTAAACCTTCCAATTGCCAAGGTTTCGCCTGTCCTGCACCTGTTATTAAGCAGGCCGCTCATGACATTGCCCCTTTCATTACCACCTTCATAAATGCATCCTTCAAATCAGGGACCTTCCCTGACAACCTTAAGGATGCGTGGTTCATCCCATTGATCAAAAAAACCTACCCTCGATCCCAATAACCCTGCTAACTATAGACTGATTACCACAGTGCCATTTCTATTAAAAATATTGGACTGTGCAGCTTATTTTCAAATCCAGGACTACTTAGAAATTAACAAACACTTAGGCCTTCGGCAATCGGGCTCTGTCCTAGACACGGTACAGAAACCACCCTTATTGACCTAAAAATGCAAATTGAAGACTTAAAAGATAAGGGTAAGCTGGCCCTCCTGCTGTTGCTTGACTTATCGGCAGCTTTTGACTTGGTCAACCACCATACTCTTTGTCATCACCTGAAAACAGCTGCTAGATAAAGCCACTTCTTGGATCAGATCCTTCTTGGCAAACAGAACTATGAGGGTCTTCTCACCCTCCGCTCTGCTGAACCATAAACTGTCCTGTGTGGTATCCCGCATGGGCCGTGTGTTTCATCCACTTTGTATAATGTGTTCACAAAGCCACTCTTTTATTCTTGACCATCTAGGTGTCACTTACACAAACTACGCAGACGACACCTCATCCCTATCACTGGTGACTACGCTATCGACACAAAAGCACTTAACAAAGTTTAGGCAGTCATCCAGGCTTGGATGGCGCAACACCGGCTCTGCCTAAATGATGAAATAATTTAGTTACTTATTCTTGGATCGCACCTTAGACTCAATAAACTCAACCCCGCCTTCAAATCTTTCGTTATTGATGGGAATACCATCAATGTCTCAAATGATTTAAAAAAGCTAGGCATCTACCTTGACTCCACACTGTCACTCACAAGACAAACCAATGTGGTGGTATCTGCCTCAGCCTATACCTGCAAACTTATCACTGCTTGCAGACTTTTCCTCACTGCTGCTAATTGCATCACCCTGGCCAGAACCCTTATTATGGCCAAAACTGACTACTGCAGTGCCCTCTACTTAGGGACTAGCCAAAAAACATTAATAAGCTCAAGTAACCCAGAATAACGCCATTAGGGCTGCACTCAACCTACCGAGGAAATTCCACATATCGGACACTCTTCGGAACCTAAATTGGTTACCTGTTTTGCACAGAATATACTTTAAAATACTTGCAATGACTCACAAGTCACAGGCTAGCCTGGCTCGGCATATCTTACCCACCGGCTTACAGCCCACACCTCCAGACCTCTGAGATCCCCACAAACCCATTCACTAACCATACCTAGATTTAAGTAAAGGTGCCCTCATCAATGCCAGATCCCTCCTAGCACATGCACTGTACATAATGTATTTTATTCATTGTAATTTATGACTAAATGGTCTTTCTAATTCACTTCTTTCACCCTACTGTAATTTGTAACTTTCTTTGTATGTACCCTGTACCTGCACACGTATTATGTTTATACCTACTATGTAACTAATGTACTCTTTTAAAGAATGTGCCCAGATGCCTCGGGGGCAGGGGCACAAAACAAATTTTAAAAAAATTTAAAAAAACGAATTCCATCTTTTGAAGATTTATTTTTTTTACAATGCTTTACTCATTTGCAAAACTATACTCCAATATTATTATTGTAGGTAACTTTAATTAATGGTTCAACGTTATGCATGATCATACAGTTACATGTTCGTGATGCTCTTGGAGATTTTGGATTTGATCAGGTCATTTGTGGTCCTACACATGAGGATGGCCACACCTTGGACTGGCTGTTTACACTGGGTATCCCTGTGGATCGTGCAGATATTTGTTGTGTCCGTGGTCTGATCATTCCCTTATTCTCATTACCCTTCATGTTCCTCAGTTACAATGTCATTTCAATGGCAGAGAAACACCAGTCTTCAGAAGGTTACTCAACTCTCCCTTGCTCCTTTCAGGGAGTTGCCTTACTATGTATGGACCTCTTGCTCTTCTCGGATATTCTTGCAGATTATTACCAACAGAATCTACCAAGGACCTTTATAGTATTGCACTGTTGAGAGTATGAAAGTATGTAAGTCCTCTACTTCATAAGTGAACAGGGCTTCATCATGAGTTGGGTGCTAACCCTGGCAGTATTACCCTAGCGCCGGATCACTGGTTTGGCAGAACTGTAAGTCCCCATTCCCCATTGGTCCCATTCGGGAATTTCCCATTCTCCATTGGGCCCAATTGGGAAAGTTCAGCTCAGAGCTGGGGAAAATCTGCCAAGCCCATGATTTGGCGGACCCTTAAATGTGTCGGTAATAGCGTTACCACCGCATTTAATGTTACCACCAAACTCGTGATGAGGCCCAGTCTTGGTATGTGATCTGCACGCCTCTAAAAAATAAAGCATGCAAACTCTTGCAAAAGTCTCCTCTTACTCAAGATAAAGAGTGCTATCTAACAGCAGTTTATCAATACAAGATAGATACTATTCAGTCTAACAATGAACATTTTGATCTGTGTATCAGCCCTGCTGGATCTAATTCCAAAGAACTTTTTAAAGTACTTAGAGAGTTTGTGAAGCCTAAAATCAATCCAAATGAATCTATTGTGAGAGATCATGCCTGGTGCGATAATATACAGGAGGTACTTTTGGGGAAGATATCCTCCCTTAAGACTGCTATTATATTCAAACAGGCTTGCATGTCTGATCCTGTGGTTTGTTCTTCACCTCCTTGCTCTACAGTACCCCTCTTTGCATTTTCTGTAGTCTCTGAATCTGAAGGATCGATGGTGATACACACACTGAAGCCTATTAACTGTCCATGAGAGTTGTGTATGTCAAAGATTGTGAATTTGTTTGTCCCGATTCTAGTCTCTATAATCACCAAGTTCATAAATACCTCTTTTGCAACTGTCTCTGTTCCTGTGCGTATCAAGCAGGCATGTATTAGTCCATGCTTATAAACAACACTTGATCCTAGTATCCCCACAAATGATCATCCCATTATGAGTGTACATTTTCTTCAGAAGATACTAGATTATCAGGCTTATTTACAGGAAGAGGCTGATCGTGAGGAGCATTCACTTTTGGGTTCCAGACAGCCTGGGTTCAAAACATATTATGGCACTGAATCTGCTCTTCTGGATCTCAAGTCGGGTATGTCAGAAATTATGGATGGTGGTCATGTATTGTTGCTTGTTTTATTGGGTATGTTAGCTACATTCAATCTTCTTGGATTTGACATCCTATTCAACAGAGTCCAAGTCAGTGCCTCATTCTTGAAGAAGCCAGTTGACTGGATTCTATCTTTTGTATCTGGTAGAGCAGCTAGCGTCTTCAGTAAGTCGGTTATGGCGTCTCCTACTGAGCTTTTGTGTGGGTCTCTGAGGGTTTGTGCCTGTCACCCACACTTTGTAATATGTTTACAAAACCCTTATTGATTTACTGGATGACAAGGACCTCCTTTACACTAATTATGCAGATGATATACACTTCTTGATTTGGCTCTCTGGCAATTATTAACCTGACCCAACGAGAGTGAATATTATCTTTGATTTCATTCAAAGCTGTATCGCACACAACTGACTCACTTTTAATGATGCCAAGACAGAGCTCCCACTGATGGGTACATTACAATGGCTCTCTAAGTTGTCAACTTAGTACAAGAACTTTGCTATTGATGGGTGTTCTATAACTGTCCTTGTCAAAGTCAAAAACTTGGGAGTATATTTTGACTCCTCTCTGTCAAAGAAGGATCAGGTCAATGTGGTGATTTCTTCTTCCTTACACCATGTAAAGCTGCTCTGTCATATTTGTCAGTTTATATCTGATGACAACTGTGTCATGCTTGTGCATAGTGTAATTTGTGCTAAAATAGACTACTGTGGTAGTCTATTGGTCAGTACATCACAGAGCAATCTCAAACTTCAATTTGTGCACAGCAGTGCTGTAAGGATTGTGGCTCAACTTAGTGAAAAAGCATGTTGCCTCAGCTCAGCAAGCTCTGCATTGGTTACCAGTCAAAGAACGCCTAAACATCTGGGTCCTTGCCATCACCCATAAATGCCTTTACAGTAAAAACCATGTTTATCTTAAAAGGAGGCTAAATGCAAAAGAAAGCACTTAGAAGTTGAGATCTAATCCAAGTAACATGCTGTCACTGTCCCGCATTAAGTTGGAGGGGGCTGGTAAGTGTTTCTTTTATTGTATTGCCCTTATCTGTGGAAAGAGCTACCACCTCACTTTAAGTTGGAGGCCTCATTTGTATCTTTTAAGAAATTGGCTAAGACTTTTTATTTTACCTGAGTGATTTGTATAGCTGTTTCCTCGCCTCCCATCAAATTACTTGCCTTGGATTTATAATATTTGTTGGTACATATGTCAACTTTTATATTCTTTTTTCCCTTTAATCCTTTTTTCCCCATTTTTGCTGTTTTTGATGACTATTTAAATTGGTGTTATTGTTAACGTGTGTATGTTTTTGTTTGTTACTGTGCCCGTTTGCTAAGTCACATTATTAATGTGTAGACATAACCAAAAAACATAGTCATTTCAAATGACTAGTGCTCTGGAAGCTTACATTTTGATTAATGTCAAGGAAAGGCAGAATCTTTGGATGTAGAGATATAAGTTGGTTATTTGTGTCAGTGGGTCAATTTGAGGCTGCAGTGAAGATTATCGCTAGGTTTATACTTGGTCTGTGGGGGTAAAGGTTGTCCCCATGAGGGGTGGCCATTTGAACTGGAGTGAATAGGGAAGATAATCAAAAGAAAATATGTTTCTTTTTGATGTACTCGGACCAAGATTATTATATATGGTCCAACCAGTGCTGGATTGTCTGAAAGATTGCATCATTATGTAGGTTAGTGCTTTCAGATACTGAAGCTCAGGACAAACCATTAATCGTTTGCCTATGGTTGAAATGTGTGATTAAAAGGTTCAATGTGGTTGGCCAAAAGTTTAATATACACATTACATAAAAAAAGAGGATATGATGGATTCTTGAGGGTCAGAGCATGGCATGAGAACATTAGATTATTTGAAATCTCCTATTTTGACTTTTAAGATGTATTCCTGATTATAATTGGTGTCCCAGTCCTTGGTTGTTCATTCAATCCACATTTGTATTTTTAAACATAACATTGGTGTGGTGTGGTTGACTGTATTATGAACAGCCAATACATTGAGAGTTAGGAGATCTCTGTGTGTTAATGTTGTGTTATTTCAGAATGTCTTATTTCATGAATAAAAGATTTGTGTCTGTGCCTCTTTGGGAAGAACCTATTTGGATCATCAGTCCTCATTCTTGTGATGAGTGACTTCAGTGGCTATTCTTTCTTTCCAGAAAGTTTGCAATTACAGGCAAGCTGGAAGTTAGTCTAAAGTGTTAGTGATATTTGGTTCAGCTTTAGGCTTTTTAAGAGAGGGGTAATAGCAATTGTTTAGTGGAGGCCTGGGCAATCCCTGCTGTATGGAAGGTATTACAAAACTTTGCAAATTGTTCAGCTGGTACGACAATGTGATCCTTCATCATCATGTCTCAAAGTGTGTCACATTTATTGGCACAGACATTTCATTTCTTATTGGTTTTGACAAGATCCTCAGGTGTCATTAGGTTAAACTCCTAAAATATAAGGAGTTGGCTTGGGGCAGAAATTCTCATACTATTTGATATTTTCCTATAGTAAATGATGCTTTGGGTTTTAGTGATGGCTGATATGTTGGGAATTCCTTCTGATAGTTTAAGTTGGTTGCTGGTTTGATGGGGATGATTACCTCATTGCTAATATGAACACATTTATTTTCAGTTTTGTTGAGGACACTTGTAGTGTGATTTTGCTAAAAATATGATTTTCTTTCAGTAATTTTTTGAAATCCTCCACTATGGATTGTGTAGACAATTCTGTTCTTAGGTGATGTGAATTGTCCCCTTGAATATTCTGGGCTGTGTCCCATCATTTATAAGGAGGCTAATTTCACAACAAAACATCTATTATTTTTTGGGTCCCAGTTCTTGCCGGCTTCTTTTAGTCACAATGCCCAATAACTAGGTAATGAATTGTTCAAATATGTGCGTTCTTTGAATACAACATCATAGTTCTATGAATGGATTATTTACAATGATGTTCTGCACGTTCCAATAATTTGTTGTATGCATATCCATTCTTAAAACCAAGGCAGGTGGCACCTTTGTAAAGCAAACACCGTAATAGAATAAGGCTCCATTATTACAATTTGGAAGATTGTCGTGAATTAGCAAGCAACCTTGTTATACTTTATAAATACTTGTGAAGCCAATGCTTGCTAATTTTCAGACCAGCTGAAAGCCAGTAATATTATCAATAAGCAACTCTCTAGGATTGTTAAACAACTTTTTGCATTTAAAGCTTGTCATAATATGAAACTCTCCCCCTTTTGTCATTGTGCAAAAAAAGCTCATGCACTAAGACTTTCATTCTGAACCCACAGTGCCTTTGTTTGACCAAAGCCCTCTTACCAATTTCAACACTATTCCAACTTGGTTGTTGATGAAGCTTGAAATCGGGCTTCTCTCTGTTGTAACGGTGCTGCCTTTTCTTCCTTGATAGCCCATCTTATTTCCTCACTTCATACCACTTGTGTTCCAACTTCATTGAAATACGTAATGTAATGTCCTTTCTGAAGAATCCATCCCTGGACTAAAAGGTTATGTCTAATGTTAGTCGAATCTCTTTTCCACCCACTCATGCTAAAAGTCTTGAGCATCAATTCATGACAATGGTTAGAGATTTTATTGAATCCAACAAGTTTTTTGACCATGTTAAAACTAGTTTTTGACCTGGTGTGGTCACTGAGGCTGTGCTCTTTCCTGTTGTGGCTAACCTTCACTGGGATGCTGATCTTGGTAGTGTCACTATACTGATATATTAGAATCTTCTGTGACATTTCACCCACCACTCCAATTTTTAGATTGCCACACAAAGGTAGATAACGGAGGTTCATCACCCACCTGGATCAATTAATGTTCTGGGCTCAAAATCAATTGGTTACATTCCTTCAATCAGACCTTCTTTACATTTATTTTTCTAGGCCAATGATATCCAGAGCATGCTCTTTTTGTACATGACTCTAGTTAGCATTATCTCTCAGTTCAGGGATCACATAGTGGTCAATTTAGCCTGGTTGAGGAGCCACTGGTTCAAACTCAATCATGATTTGACTGAGATATTCCGTATTCTGGCTTCTAGTGCCTGACCTTTACCCCTGCCCGATGACTTCCGGAATTAACTGAGTTTAAACAAAACATGGTACCTGTCTGTGATTATGCAAAGGATCTGTGACGGGGCCCTGCTTCTGCTAGCCTCCATGTATAATTATCTAAGAATGTCTGGGCATTTGGGGACCGGGTGTGCCCAAGACCGGACTTCCCCTCTCAGCATCTCTTCTAAAATTGAGCAAGGCAAATGAGTGACAGTAGTCACAGCCATGTTATCCTCACATCCAAAATTTGATTTTGTCTGAATTAGTATGTGTGTTTTGTTTATGGTTATACCTACTTTAAAGTTATGGTGAGTGTTGTGAAAAATTAAATGAGCACTGAGGCCACTGTGTATTATCTACTTGGTGATTCAAATATATAACCCATTTATCGTGGTCTCTTTGTCAAATATAAAGCTCTATGGGCCTTATCTAAGTTTGGCGGTAATTGTGTGGTAATTCCACTGAATTACTTCTAAATTCAGTTATGGGTACTGCCCCTTGGCCACAAGGGTTTATGCAGGATTGCAAGTGGTGGTGGGGCGGTGTTAGTCCCCATTTTATGAGTTCATAGGACTCTATAGGGTTTTTGACAGAATTACTGCAAGCAGTAATTCTGCCATTGTAATTCTGCAGATGTTTTACCTTTTAGTGGAAGCTTAATGCTCATGGTAAATCCACCACTCTTAGGCCAAAAATCAGAATTTGGTTTTGCAGCAAAAAGGTGATGTTAACAGAACTACTGCCACTCACTTTTTTTTACTGCACCACCAAACTTGTTATGAGGCCCTATGTTCTTTGTTATGTTCTTGAAATGTTCTTTAGTTTTATGCAATGTAGCCAAAGTGCTATTGCAAAAGAGTAATACATGAAATTATGTATATTTGCCAATTGCTGGCTGCACTACCAGTGTTTGTTGCCTTTATTATTTATTTATTAATTATCTGTTTCTCCTTTACTCCGCACTCTCCACTTCTCCCCATTCCATGCACTTTTCCACTCCTCCTCTCCCATGCACTTGCACGTTCTCAATGTCACTGGGCTTAGTAAGATCGCTGTTTTGTTCTCCCCTGTTCCACTCCCTTGCCTTGTCACGCTCTGAAACACTTGTGTACGAGCGCAATAGAAATAAAATATCAATATCAATATCAATATGGCTATTCAAGGTTTATTAAGGTGCTTTGCTTCATAACATTTGCAAAGGATGCATTATGACTACAATAAGTGATCATTTGAAAAGAACATTATGTAAGAAGACCATAGGCCTCATTACAACGCTGGCGGTAGCCATGCAGGTAAAAAGGTCACGGCTGCCACAAGAGTCATTTTCTTTCCGGTGCCTGGCAATGGGGAATTACCGGGGCATTACAGCCCTGGCAGTCCCGGTAATTCCCCATAGCCAGGCACCAGGAAAAATGACTCCCCATTCCCATTGAGTCCTGCATTGAGTCCTGCAGGAATGGGGAGGACGGAAGCCCGCCAGGTCAGAACTCAGAGTGTGCTGGTCCGGTAACTATGTTGTCAGTAGCTTACCGGCATCGTTATTAACGGACCGGCATACTCATAAAGAGGCCCCATGTTTTACAATTAAATAATGTATTAAAAAAAAACCACTTCTTTTGCAGATAATACAAACCATTTGGAGGATGCTCCTGTACTCCTGCCTTCACTTCTCTTTCAGCCATTTCAGGATACCTGTGTGATTTCTTTTTCCTCTGTTTGCATTGCAGACAACAATGGATGGGATTGGCTCAAGCAAAATGCATTTTACAAAATGGTAGAAAAAGAAAACAACATGGAATTCTGTTTTCCTCCTGGATTTTGCTGTATGTTCCGGTTTGTAAAATAAACACAAATACATACCAAATTTACAAAACCTTTAATCAGATTGCCTATTCCTCTTACACATGTTGTAAGCTACAGACAAAAAGGAAAGCAACTGATGATCCTCAATAGATGACATACAGCAGTTTTAAACTGGTTGAATACTTCCAGGCTAGATGGCTATGAAGAAATACCAGTAACTGGTACATCATGGACACATCTAGCTCTCTTTCTGCCTCTCCACACTGGCTTTGAGGGGACTCTGTGTTTTGTTTTGTTTTTATAAAGTAGTTGTAAAAAAGGATTGCAGTCAGAAAAGCACACAAATATTTTGAGTCCATCTTTCCTCATCCCATTCTGATGACTTTCCATACCCGCCATTCATTTAAGTGACATGAAAAACTCTTGCACAGTAATGGAGAAGGAGAAAGGAGGGGATGGGGTAGAGGCAAAGGAGATGAACCCCGGTTAAAAAAGTGAACAAGTCATACACAAAAAGGAAAGTCTAACATTTTGATCATTGTTCACAGTCGGCTCTTGGCAATGCCATTCTATTTGGAACAATCTCCAAGCTTGTGTCTTGGAGCTGCTCTGCAGATGGCCCATAGGTGAGTGTTTTGTGTTGTACTGGCAGAAATGCATGTCACGGAGCCACTCTGCAGCCACGCGGCAAATACACGAGGCTGTGTTGTTAGACACCATGTAGTAATCCATGGTTCCACTCCATAGCATTGCTGCCCTACAACACCACGTTTCTCCCTCTCTCCGGTGCCTGTAGGAATCTGCTGGCTGGAGGCCTCTCTTTGAAACCTCTGGTGGGATGCCTTCACACAGGGGATCCACCACAGTGGCTTAACAGCAGCAACTTTTCCAAGATGAACGGGGTGATGAACAGTGGAACTACTCAAACACATTTAGGCATTTCAGGAGGGGACAGTAACCAGGGGCATCCACCAACCAATGGTTAAATGCTTAATGCTGGGCGTATATGTGGTTTACTGGGATTCCTTGCATCATCCTACCATGCCCCAGCTTTGTGGCAGAGGACTGTCACATTAAGCATGATTATTTTAAGCCAGTAGGTTTTCAGGATTCCCCAGTTCACACACTGCAGAACTGATCTAATGCTTGACATCTTCACGAAGCATCTGTTCATCAGCCCAGGGAATAAAGGAACAATATAAGTCTCACTTGTGTTAAGCTATTACTCCTGTCTACCGTGCAAAGCAGACACCACAGCAGCTTTGCCATGTAGTACAGCATGAGGGTTGGCCACCCAGCAGCACGCAAATTATGCATGTCCAATCCAAGATGGCAAAGAAGCATTATGAAAGCTTGGTCTGCAGTCGCTAACTTCCCTGCAGGCCTGTATTGCTGCCAGTTGTGCACAGCAAAGAAATTCTGGTTAACCAACCCCAACCCTAAGTACATTATTATCCAAAGGTGCACTAGATCATATTAAGCAAAGCACAGAGTGAGTGTCTAGTGCTCTCCAAAATCTGAAAAACCCTTAGCTACAGTGTTAGCATTAGCAGTTGGAGAGAAAGCCATTGCGATCCGACTGGTAGCACTTTCAGCAGAACGTGGCACCCATGTGCATCCACATTGAAGTGAAGGTATCTGCCAGAGAACAGCTCTTTCAAACACATCTCAGAGGCAGATATGTTAGAGGTGCTGAATAGCATGAAACCTACCACTTGCGCAGAAAATATCCTGCCTCCTGGTATCATTCTCCAACACAAAGATATTTTTGCTCCCATTCTCCGGAGAATAGTGAATGCTTCGTTTCAAGAGGGCATGGTGCCTAAAGATCTGAAGAAAGTCACTATCACCCCACTTGTTAAAAAAGCAGGTCTAGATCCTAAAGATCCCGCAAACCTTCGTCCCATAACCAACTCGAACTTTGTTCTGAAACTGTTAGATAAGGTAGCAACAGAGCAACTACAATACTTTGTAGAGAACCAGGAGATTCTGCACCACCAACAATCTGGCTTCAGAGCATCCCACAGCACTGAAACAGCCATGCTGGATTTGCAGAATCAGATCCTTACTTTGTTGGACGAAAACAAGTTGGGGATGTTGATGCTCCTAGACCTTAGTGACACATTTGATTTGGTGGATCACCACCTTCTCATCAAGGCGCTTAGAGAGAATGTTGGTTGCTCGGAGGGAGCTATTGACTGGCTCCTGTCCTTTCTTTCCAACCGCCAAGCGAGAGTACACTGGGGTAGCAGTTTCTCCGACCCATGTGACATCCTATTCGGAGTGCCTCAAGGGGCCAGCTTATCACCAATGCTGTTTAACATATATATGCGCACATTGTGTAGCCTACTGGTGAAAGCCGGAGTGTCGTTTACAAATTACGCAGACGACACCCAACTCATATTGGAGTTGGGGGGCAGGAATCATGCCACGGACAGTGAAGTGATCACTAGGGTTTACAAGATAATAGACAACTGGATGCAGGCAAACTGGATGTGCCTGAACGACTCAAAAAACGAACTGATGCTGTTTGGCTCCAGTCGTGAGCTGGAAAAACTGGGGGCAGAGTACAACTCATTCCAAATTAAGAATGGCACTATTCCCCAAGGTGAAGACTATGGGTATGATGGTCAACTCTGTGGTCGACTCTCATGCCCAGACCAGTTTCCTCCAAAAAAACACAGCGTACTATCTCAGGCTTATGAAAGCCATTAAGCCACTGCTTAACGAGGGAAATAGGGCAACGATAGCCAGAGCCATTATCCTCTCACGGCTCGACTACGGGAATGCCCTGCTGTTGGGGGCCTCATCCAAGGATCTATCCAGCTGTCAGGTGATCCAGAACAACGCGGTTAGGTTAGTGAAAAATCTGAAGAGGAAAGACCATGTTACTGAAGAGAGGCTTTCTCTGCACTGGCTTAGAGTAGAAGAACTCATAACGTTCAAGGCTCTCTGCCTGGTACACAAGTGCCTTTTTGGCACAGCGCCTGCCTACTTGAAAACGAGTGTAGTGCCCTACAATCCCAGTAGAAATCTACACTCGGGGGGAAATGCCTCCTGATCGTGCCCAAGTTCAAGTTAAAAACCGGGCTGGGCAGATATTTCCTTGTGCTGGCTCCTAAATTGTGGAATAGCGTCCCCGAATCCCTGAGGTCGGAAGTTAATCACTCCGCATTTAGGAAGCTGCTGAAGACACACCTCTTTAGATGAGAATTCGGGTGATGGCTATTTCTCAGGGGCACTCATAAGGCAGTAGCTATTCGTATTTGTCGTCCGTCACGCAGTATCAGTGTTTTATGTACAAGCGCCCTGATGCCCGTGGGCTACCAGCGCTATACAAAAATTAAATACATACATACATACATACATTTTTTTTTTTAAATCAGCCCTTTCCTTCCTCTGTCATTCATTGAATTACACTACACTTGTGCTTGACAATGCAGATGGATAGCAACCATTTTGTCACGATAATGTTGGCCTTCTTGTGGAACGTTTGGTTTTAGTAATATGCATACATATTTTCTTTTTTCGTTCATGCCTTTCATTGGAAATTGGAAACTGCATTATAAATGCATGGATACAAGTACCACAGTGCAATGAAACATGATGTAATATGTGCAAGAAGGCCAGCAATAACTGCTTATTTCGAAACTCACAAGAAACAACATGGCATCCTAGTATACTGCCCTATGGTGTTCACTGTTTACAAAACAACAAAACACACAGCATAATTCGCTGAGGCATTGATGTAACAAGCATGCAACGTGTTATTTAGGATGTGAATGAAATATGCAAGCCAACATAGATTGTTCAAACATCTTAATATCAACATAGCAGACCCATCACTGATTAGTCAGCATTGTTAAGTTTAAAACATTTGGTTTAAGTTGGGCAAGTATTTACTTTGGAGTACCCCCAGCTGGTGGTGTTGTGGATCTAATGTGTCCATCCTAGAGTTCTGTGATTCTATGGCGTCATTTCCCACTTGTCTGCTGTAGCATCTAAACGAAATAAATGTCAGGCGTCCTACCTAAATGAAACATAAAGATTTGGGGTAAAGTTAACTGCATAGAATAAAGCTGTACTTTGACAAGGAATTTACATTTTGTCAAACCCCTTCATCTGTGTTTACCTGGAGCAAACAAGAAAGCAAACACTAATCAGGAAATCAAAGAGGCAGTCCTCTATACTTTGATGCTTAAAAGCACCCTTTCCTGCATTTTCATGGATGTGTACCACAGACGTTAATGGGTTCCAACACAAGGTGACATAATGCAGGAGAAAGGAGGTTGTGGAGGGGAGGAGGAAGGAAATGGAAGGACTGTGGTGGCCGAAGGCTGGCTAGAGGATTAGGCTTCATACATTAAGTAGTTCATGATGGATCTCCCGATCACCCCTCACATCGTATTACTGACATTATTATTTTTTTTTAAACTTTATTTTTATATTTTTCATCTCAAAACAAAAACAAAACTGCACCAATCGGGTGCAGTCTACCAAAATTACGTTCATGACTTATGAATTTCCCCACTCAACCCCTTTCCTCCCCTTCTATAATGTTTGATGTGAGCACTCTTCTGTTGACTTGTTCACTGTGTTTCAGCTCGCCTTGTTGATTGAAGCAGGTATGAATGTATTGGCCCTCTGCGTTTGGGAAAGCTGTGGTTGAGAGTCTGTGGTGTCGGAGTTGGAGAGTAAGTAAACTAAGTAGGGACCCCAGATGTCGTGAGGGTCGCGCGTGAAGGGGTAAAGCTCTTATGAATTTGGTGTCCATGTCTTGGCAATAGGTAATGTCTTTTTTAAAAACTATTAGAGTGGGAAGGGGACCACGGCCCCATGTCAGGGCAACCCTCCTGCGTGCCAGCACCAGGAGAAAGGCACAGCCAGCCTCCTCGATGGAGGTTGCAGGTATTTGGTCAGACTTAAGAGTGCGATGGTCGGAAGTGGGGTTAGCTCCTCTCCCACTATGTCGGCTGTCGTCTGTAGGACCGAAGACCAGAACCGGGATATTCCGGGACAGTTCCAGGCAAGGTGAAGAAAATCTGCAGCCGGGGTGCCGCATCTTTCACATCGAGCTGATATTTCCGGGTGCTGTCGCTGTTTTTTTAAAAGGGGTATAGTAGGTTTGATGCACAAAGTTGAAAAGAATCTGTTTGAAGCGAGTATTTATGGCGACTTTCTGGGTTTGGCGAAGAATGTAGGACCAGTCGTCTTCTGGTATTGTCGACTGGAGGTCTGTCTCCGATCGTCGTTTTGCGCGTGTGTCGTGAGTTACTGTGTCTGTTAGTAGAGATTTGTATATAAAGGAGACTTGCCTTCCCTCTCCTCCTGCCTGAATCATATTGTGTAGCAAGGCCCAAGTCGCTGGTTGCTTGGGAAATGATGGGAACTGGGCTTGTAGCGTATGGCGTAATCTGAAGTATAAGAATATGTTGAGTGAAGTGTTACCTCCTCTCTCTTTGGCCATCTGGGGGGGTTATAAACATTCCTTCGGGGAAAAGGTCACCTATGAATTGGATATTGATTTTGTTGAGCCATATATGACATATCTTTTCACTTGTCAGAGGTATACCGGGAATGAACTTGATTGGTAAAAGGGGGGAGTATCTTGTGTGTATTTCGTATTTATTGGCAATTTTCTTCCAAATTGCATAGGTGGATAGGACAGTGTTCATCGTGTTTTGCGGCACTGGGAGGTTGCTGAGAACGACGGCTCGTAGAAGGTTTGGAGAGACCACGGCTCATTCAACCTGCACATGTGGGCATATAAAGTGTAGAGTGTACAAATGGCTCAAGAATTGTGCCTGCACAGCCCAGTAGTATTTCTCCATATCCAGGAGTGCGAGGCTTCCCTGCGAGATTGATTAATGTCAATGTTGTGTAAGCAACACTTGCTGGTTTCCCAGCCCATATTAGTTCAAGGGTAAGGCTTTTTATTTTTTGGAAAAATTAATGTGGTAGTATTAGGGGTATATTTGTGAATAAGTAAAGAAGTTTGGGGAGAATCACCATTTTGGTCAGTGAGACCCGCCCCCATAGCGTTAGCGCGAGAGACTTCCATCTTTGAATGAGCTCCTGAAGGGAGCTTATCGTCGCTCCATAGTTGTCTTTAAATATATCGTTGCAATTCAGTGACATATAGGTGCCGAGGTATCTGACTTTGGAGCTTTCCCATTTCAAACATGATCATCCTGGAACTGGGGGGTGTTAGGTGTCAGCAGAAATATCACTGATTTGGAGTGATTGGTCTTAAGGCCTGAGATGTTGCTAAATTTGATCACTTCGCACATTATTAGGTAGAGGTTTGTTTGGGGATCATTGACAAATAACATAACATCATTGGCATATAGGGAGACTACTAATCTATGCAGACCTAGGGTCAGGCCTCTATTGATTTGGTGGGATCTTAGTCTAGAGGCTAGGGGTTCCATGATTAGGGCAAAATTAGGGCAGACAGGGGGCAACCCTGCCTGGTGCCCAGTTCCAGCCTGATAAAGGGAGATCTTGTGTTCCCTAGGGTAATGTAGGATCGGGGCTCAAGGTAGAGCAGCAAAATCAGTTTGATAAAGAGTTTTCCCAAGCCCATTTGTGTAAGTGTCGCAAAGAGATCAGGCCACTCTACGTAGTCAAATGCCTTTTCGGCATCCAGTAGGACAGCGATTGCTTGTTGTGTTGGATCAAGTGCCGCAATGACGCCAAACAACCTTTGTATGCCGTAGGTTGTGCTGCGCCCTGGAATAAAGCCAGCTTGGTCACTTAATACTAATGCGGGCATGAGAGGGAGTAGTCTTGTTGATAGAATTTTAGCTAGAATCTTGTTGTCAAGATTGAGAAAGGAGATTGGTCTGTATGAGGCGCAGTCTTCCTGGGGCTTGCCTGGTTTGTGTATTAAGAATACGTTGGCTTCGCAGAGTGTGGGTGGGAGGCTCCCCTGCTCTAGGGCTTCTTCGTATACGCAGAGGAGTAATGGAGCTATGGTGGCCACGTGTGCTTTGTAGAATACTCCAGTTAGGCCATCGGGACCCGGGGCATTGGTGTTTGGAAGAGATTTTATTGCTTCTACTATTTCTTCTTGTGAGATGGTTGCGTTTAATGGTTCACAAAGTTCTTCAATTACCCAGTATAGTTTGGTGTCATTGAGGAAGTCTTGAAGTTCCTGCGGGCTAGTAGTGCTTTTGGAGCTGTATAGGTCTTGATAGAAATTGCGGAACGTGTTTACTATTTCTTCTTCTGTATAGACTAGGTTCCCTTGACTGTCTCAGATATGTTCCATGCAGGCAGGTGTTTTGTCTATTTTTAGTAAATGGGCCAGAAGTGCCCCAGGATTTTGACCTTCGCCGTATTGTCATATCTGGTGTCTGCGCCCTAGAAACTTCAGCTCACACTCAGCTGATTTTTGGAATTTCAGTAATTCTTCTTTCAGGTCGGCTTGGGTCTGAGGGTCGTTGGATGTTGTACATTTAGTTTCGAGCTCCTTCAGGTGTTTTTCGCTATTTGACAATTTGCGACGTATTAATTTTAGGATGCCATTCTCTTTCGCCTTGCACACACCTTGTATGTAGCATTTCATAGTGTCCCATAAAGTATCAGCAGAGCTAACTGAGTCCTGGTTAATTTCAAGGAAGGTTGTGATCTCTTGCTGAAGCTCTGATATATGATATGATATTATAGTTTATGTATATAGCGCCTATACACAATGTGTTTCAAAGTGCTTCAAGGCAAGGGAGGGAACAAGGGAAAAAACAATGACATTCTTACAGGCCATGAACAGTAAGGATGTGAAATTAACTATCGTACTCGGCCTGACGACATTTCAGATAGTGCAAGAGCTAAAACATAGATAAGGAAGGGAGGGAGAGAGTGGGAAGGAAATGGAAACAGACAGGCGACTACCGTACTAGGCCTGACGACATTTCTGGTAGAGCCAGAAAAAAAAAACAAGAGGTGAGGGAGAGGGGTGCAGAAAGGGAGGGGAGGAACAAAACAAGTGACTATCATATTAGGCCTGACGACATTTCAGATAGTGCTGAAGGGGGTTTGGGGAGGAAAAAAAACAGTAAGGGGGGGGGGAGGAGACAGATGAGGTTGCTATCATACTAGGTCCAGGGACAATTCTGATAGAGTAAGAGCATAGAAGAAAGTAAGGGGAGGAGATAGGAAAAGGGAGAAGGGAAAGGAGGAGAGAACAGAGAGTTAGCAGTCAAAAGAGTGGAGAAGCAAGAGGGGAGAGTGAATACAATTGCAGAGGTCAGTAGTAACACATAATGTTGCAAGCCAGGATGCAAGATGAAGATGGGAACAGCATGATTCAGGGCCACCATGAGTACAAGATGAAAAAGAAGTTCAGCATGAGAATTGAGAAAGGGTGACGCACCATGAATGAGTGAAGTCCATAAAAGTCAAATCCAGCATTGTCCACAAGACGGTGATGGTGAAACCAGAATGTATCAGGACAGACTCCTTCAGAAGTAGGCTTGAGTGGGGTGAGGGGGGAGCAGGGTAGAAGAATCAAGCAAAACAGGCAACACCTGTGTGCGAGAATGGGGGGGCACAAGGGAACATCACAGGGGGACCAGAGGGAGTAACACATGTTGGTGCATGCCTACCTGCTGTCTGAGCAGGGGGTCGGGTCCTCCTGATCCGAACACGTCCAAACAGGAATTCCCCTTTTCTTCGTCTGCCCTTCGCTTAAGACACCCGCGCGAGAGACGCCCTTGATCTAATAGGAGCAGGAAGGAAGAGGCAGGGCTAAGAAGGTGGGTGGTGCTTGCTAAGTGGTGAAAAAGAGCATCAAACAGGAAGGCACCAGGTGGGCGGGGCTTGCTAAGTGGTGAAAAAGAGCAGCAAACAGGAAGGCACCAGGTGGGCAGGGCTTAGGCCATGTGACCTAGATCCACTTGCACTTGCTTCCCATCTGCAAAGGAAAAGAGGCTGGAGGAGTCCTTAAGTAAGGAAAAAGAGCAGCAAACAGGAAGGTACCAGGTGGGCAGGACTTGCTAAGTGGTGAAAAAGAGCAGCAAACAGGAAGGCACCAGGTGGGCGGGGCTTAGGCCAGGTGACCTAGATCCACTTGCACCTGCTCCCCATCTGCCAAAAGAGAGTCTGAAAGTGAAACTGTCTTGAAAATCCAGTTGAGGACAGCCACTTTGGTGTTCAGCAAATTAAACTCAAGCGATACCATGGAGTGGTCGGAGAAGGAACGTGGGAAGATTTTACAGGATCCCCAGTAGTGTGGGCTTTGGGACGATACCATAATATAGTCAATGCGTGAGCTGGTATTGTGGACTGCTGAGTGAATTGTGTATTCACGTACCTCTCTGTGGGTTTGTCTCCAAATATCGAACAATTCGAATGCTTGGCAGAACTCGGTCACCTGAAGGCTCGCTTTCGAGGGTTTGCTGGCTGTGTTGTGAGATTTATCAAATTTGGGGTCTAGTGGGGTGTTGAGGTCTGCGCCCCAGATTATTGTTGCTGAGGTGAGTGTTCCTAGTTGAGACATGATCCAGTTGAAGTTGTTTGGTCCATCAGTGTTGGGAGCATAGTAGTTTACCAGGACTATTTCTTTCCCAGCAAGTATTCCTCTCACCAGAAGAGCCCTCCCCTCTGCGTCCCTTTTTGATTCAATTAAGCTGAAGTTGGCCTTTTTGTCAATTAGGATTGCGACCCCTCTTGCAAAGGATGAGTATTAAGAAAAGTATCTATGGCAACCCCATGACCGGGCCCAGTGTTGTTCAGCAGTTGGCATGAGATGGGTCTCTTGCAGCATTGCAATGTTGATTTTGTGTCACCTAAGGTATTGGAGGATCCTCCTGATTTTAGCAAGTTGGTTGCCACCTCTGATGTTCCAGGTGGCTACTTTAAACGGATTCATGGGGGATGGTTAGTTGAAGGTTTCCGGACTCTGCGTGGTTGGCTGGTTTCCTGGTTTACGCCTGGGCGTGGAAGAGAAGCTGTTTTCAATTGGCTCGTGTGCGAGGAAGAGGAGCTGAAGGTATTCATGAACGTCATGATAGGGGTGAATGGAGGTTTAGCGTTGGAACATTGCTGAACAGTGATTGATAACTTTGTGAGCATAACAACCCACCCCAGTGTGGGAACCCCCAACTGGCCCACGGTGTGCCCTCCCTTGTGAACAAACTGTTAACAGTGCTGTGCTTGGGGAGTTAGTAGCCTTCCAAGAGGGAGAGAGTCTCCCTGAAGTTGTAGGATTGTGACTCTGCGATGACAATCTTACGTGTTGGTGTAGGTGACTTGGTGCCTCCGTTGTTTATGGCTGAGAGAACTGTTATGGTGGGTCTCTTCGCCTCCGCTCTCCGCGTTGTGGCCTCAGATTGTTTGAGGCGGGTCTGCAACCAGTGCGATCCAGGAAGTCGTTGGCTTCTTCTGGTGTGTTAAAAATGTGGCTTTCCCTTTGTGCTGGATTCAAAGTGTTGCATGGAACAGCATTGAGTAGAGAATTTGGTTGTCCAGCAGTCGCCGTTTGACAG
The DNA here is from genome assembly GCF_040938575.1 of Ambystoma mexicanum. Taxonomy (NCBI): domain Eukaryota; kingdom Metazoa; phylum Chordata; class Amphibia; order Caudata; family Ambystomatidae; genus Ambystoma; species Ambystoma mexicanum. The sequence goes on from NC_090937.1 coordinate 108,577,330, forward strand.
CTGTATATGAGGGTCTTTGTGCCTGTACTGTGGGGGAGATGTCTGCGAAGAACGAAGAACTGGATTGGGTCCCCGTCGGATTGAAGTTTCCCTTTCTCTCTGGCAGCCTTCAGTATTGCATCGCGGTCTTTATAATTTAGAAGCTTTGCCATTATAGGGCGTGGTTTTGCCCCTGGGATCGGTCTAGAATTGGGTATTCTGTGTGCTCTCTCTATAACAAATAACTGGGAGAGGGATTCCTTTCCAAATAATTCTATGCAGATCTGTTCAACATGGTCTTCCATTTTAGTGTGGAGTTGTTGCTCTCTGATCCAGATGATTCTGATATTGTTTCTGCGAGAGCGTCCTTCTAAATCTTCTTTCTTGGTGCAGACTGCCTTCATTTGGGGGTCTAGCATGGCGACTCTGGAGGTCAGGACTGTAGTACCGTCATCTAGGTTCCATACACGTTGTTCGACTGTATCCAGCCTGTCTGCATGTTTGTCGAGACGGTGTTGAAGTTGGTCGACTTTTGACGATAGAGTGTCCAATTTGCTTCCCAGACTTCTGATTTCTGGTTTTTAGGTCCATTAGTATTTCTCTAATATCGAAGTTCTGAGCCTGCTCCTCAGCTGGAGGCGTGTCCGGCAAGGGTGACGTCGGTCTGCTACTGGCATTGGATGGTTTAGTTGAAGAGCAGGCTTCAAAGTTCAGTTTCTTCTGGGTCTTGTCGGTCTTCCCCATGATTAGTTTTGACTTGGTTTCTACTGGTTTCTTAGCGTTGGTGAATTAAGCCAGGGGCGATGATCGCTCAGCGTATTTTAGTACTTGGGGTGCTCTTGACCAGTCTTTTTGCAGACTTGTGCGCAGTGGTTATTGGTTACTGCTTGATTTAGTCACCTTGGACCCAGTCTGAGGGATGAGTCAGAACTTTGTTGCTGGCGAACGTAGACCTGGGGCCTTCGGCGCACTCAGATGTAGCAAGAGTCTCCATGGAGTTTGGAAGGGATTACATGGAGCGTGGCGACTGTGGTTGGCTGTGTCCTTCGGTCGTTATTGTAACATGCTGGATGTGGATTATAGCGCGTTCTGTCAACAGCTTGCACTGTTTTATTACCCCTGCATGACTAGCGGGTCTCAAGCAGGGTTTTATATGACGTGTTGGTTTGGCTGAGTTGCGTAGTGCCGGCTTATAAGTGCCAATTTGTATATGTATGAGCAGGTTGCTCGTGGTGATTGCGACACTATTTGGCACCAGGGGGCCTTTACTGATGTGGTCTGATGGGGCTTTTTGGCCTGAAAGGGTCGAGCAGTTGCTTCTCTGAAGTTGGAACGATGAATGGGCCCGTCAGGGAGGGTGTCTTGCCGCCATTCCGCTGATTTTACGGGATACGCGTGCCATCTCCGGCTGCTTTGCGTGCGGGAGCCGCCGCGCCGATGGGGGTTGTCTGTGGGGGCGCTGCTCCCTATTCTACTGCTGATATTGCTTTTTACGCTGGCAGACCAGGGCACCCAGCGGGCTCGGCCGGGGTGTTGGTGTGGGGCCGCGTACGCAGCTGCTGGCTCCTACCTGGGCATCGGTCTGGATACGCCCGCGTGGGCCGACGGTCTTCCTGCACCACACTCCGAACCTCGGCAGGGACGAAGACTACGGCGTCTCTCACAGCACCAAGGGCGCGCACGTCCACCCTCCTCCTCGGAGCGGCTCGGGTCCTCCCACAGGGCCGGCACTGCTTCCGTTGGTGGCGGATCGGGTCTCCGTGGGGCTCCTCCTTCCTTGCCTGCCAGTCACGGCTGCAGTCTGGGCTCACAGCTATCGCGGGCTGCCGGGCCTGTAATTTTTAGGCCGTAACTCTGCAGAGATTTGGTCGCCGTGGGCGAAACTGGAATCAAAATTTTCTACAGGGTATCATGAATCTGCTCAGCGTTATCTACAGACGATCAGGTCACCGCAGAAGCGACGATATTTCAGGATTAATTAGGAGCTGCATAGAGCTCTCTAGGAAGCCACCATCTTGGTTGGCCCTCTAGTGCCCTCTGTGTGTTACTGACATTATAAACACAACCCCTTTCAGAGACTTTTTATCACAATTAATTTCATATATGATGTCATCGGTGATGTCATCTTTGATGTCCTGGCTGTTTGTCTTAGCAGTGAACAGAGGTGGCATGAGTTGTGGTTGCTTAGCTTACCATAACTGGCGAATTTAAAGGGTTTTTCGGTTTTACTTGTAACCATGACGTCCCTTTATCAAGTGCATTTCATGGGTTTTTGTTAGAGCAAGCTAACCATAACATCCCTTTAACAAAGTTTTTTCAGTGAATTTCATGGGTTTTTGTTAGTGCAACTTAACCAAAATATCCCTTTGACAAAGTTTTTTTAGTGAATTTCATGGGTTTTTGTTAGTGCAACTTAACCATAACATTCCTTTAACAAAGTGTTGTTTGTGAATTTCATAGGATTCTACTAGTGCCCCATTAATCTGCTAAACGTAACTTATATAATACTCACCCCCAATATGTCATTTATGGAGTCTGCAGACAGCACGGTAGTCTGCAGACATTGGGCCGCATTTACAAAGCTCAGAATCATAGGGGAGACACAAAGAAAGATGTACCCAGCAACCAACAAAGAGATTTACCTAAAATCACGACTAATGTTTACAACATGGAATGCACCAATCACAAACCATAACTGCTCACTTCATATAATCTCCGCACTACAACTCTGCATACAGATTAAGAAACAAAAGGTGCTTACAGGACAACACATTCTCACTAAATAGTCTGTGTATTGTATGTATTTCTCTTTTATTAGCTTTCATTGCATGAACATGTGTTATAAAAAATAAGCCCTTTTTTCTCACCAAAATGGCAAGCACACTCGAATGGTTAGAGGAGAACTTCCCAAAAGAAGGAATGAGCGACGATAAAATCTCCAATGGTATAACATAGATATTTTAATGTAAACAAAAAATGCATTTTGTACACACCTTGCTAAAATAATAATTTCTATTTCTCTTGCAGTACATAGTTTTCATGAAGAAACTATGCCCCAGTTGACTTATAACCAATCCCCAGAATCACAAACAGAAGCCCTATCCCAACTGGAAATAATCAAATCATGAACTTGTACAACAAATTAGATGAACTTAGCAATGATTTGGAGGAACTTGTACATCATGTGAAAAATGATGTGATGAAATATGTTCCCTATAACTGTCCTTCTTGCACCTGTCCCGCTTCTCCCCAGCAATCATCCCCAGCAAATTCTAAACATTTTAATGAAAGACACTTTGATGAAATCTCACTTTCTTCCTGCCCTCATAATTATTGTACAAAAGTTCCTGATTCTCCCATGTATGTTTCCCATTCTGATACACCATCCCTTTCTTGAAAAAATATATTATTGGATTATAAGTGTTATGTGTAGTGTTGTGTAATTTTTCCTACTGTTTTTAAAACTCCCATTATGAGTCTGAGGACTACACGACTATCTGAGGAGTCTGCACACAAAATGGAGGTGCCCAAGGACAGGCGCAATGTCCGGACATGTCCTTTTTTGTGTGATGCTCTTTTAATTAGTCCGCAGACACCGTGCATGTTCTACGCACACCTGACATCTGCGGATGTCATCGTATGACCGCACCCATGTGGCGTGACAGCGCTGTCCGTGAACAGTGTCTGTGGCCATGGACAGTTTAAAAGTGCTGTTCCAGTCAATCTAGGGTGTTTTAAGCAGACACATTACCCTTGCATAGCTCCCAGACCCATTCTACATTCATCTGGCAACATTTTACACATTTTTGCAAGCCTTTTTATGACTCAGAATTTTGTGGACAGTACGAGTGGACCCACCCATTACTTTGCAGAATTCTCAATCTGGCTATCCAGGAGAGAGCACCTGTTTTGCAGATCTATTTGCAGAACTAATTGGAGAACATAATAGCATCTCTCTGGCCATCCCTCCTTCCCAGCTACCACTACATCAACAACCTGGAGGGCCTGGAGAGGCAAATAGGCGTGGTGATGCAGTATAGGAGGATCAAGAAGAATAAGAGGATGGGAGTCACTGTCACCAGTACTCAGAGGGAGTCCTGGGTGCAGCAATTATTTTTACGACTGTTGGAAATGTCCCAAAGGCTTGTGCAAACAAGGTTTGATGCACTTAGTGCAAAGTTGTACTCAGTCACAGGAAACCTTGCTTGTATTACTATGGGACTACTTTCATGAGGCCCCACACCAAATTGACCCAATTGAAGTATCCTAATATTTTAATTGTGGGTAATTTCAATGTAAGATTTAACCTTCCCCTGCCCAGCGGTTCTGCCCACTTCCTTGATTCCATGGTAGATCTGGGCCTAACCCAGCTGGCAGCAGAGCCCACCCATAGGTTGGGTGGCATTCTCAACCTAATTTTCTCAGCTAATAAACATCTTCATAGTGACCCCCTATTCTGGTGATTTGGTCCGATCACTATCTTCTTGCATTCTCTATGAAGAAAGTCTCATGTCCCCCAATGCCAGGCCCCACGGTCATAGCACGCTGGAACTGGAAGCAGGTGAATCAAATGGCACTAGCCACTTTAATGGCAGACAAATGCAGTCGGCTGCCTTTACCTGACTTGTCTACTTTGACATATACACTTCTCGAAGTGGCAGATACTGGTGCTCCACTCAACCTTATCCACACACAGAAAAATCCCTGCACTCCTTGATTTACGGCAGAGCTGAAAACAGATTGCCTAAAGGTATGGCAGGCATAACAGATATCGCGATGTAACTACGACATACTGGGAAAGGTTTGGTTATAGAAGTTTTCCCTAACTATCGTAATGCAATCAAAGACGCTAAACACTCTTTCTTTACTGGGAAAGTTAAGATGCTCTTAATAAATTTAAAGAACTTTTCTCTGTGGTCAAGTCATTCAGCTCCACTAGTACCTTTGCACCCAAAATACCCCCCTCAAAGGCTTTGTGTTATTTCCTGGCCAATTTCTTCATCACTAAGGTGAGTGGTATTTGGAACCTCATTCAGATGGAGAGGGCCCATTTGGAAATAGTTGATTCTAGCACCCAGTCTTTACACACGTGGTTGAAATGTCCAATCTTTTCGTTGGAGGATGTGCTAAAAGCAATCACTAAATTGAAATTGGCAACTCCCTCTGGCGCTATGCCTGTGGCAGTATTGCAGGAAATTCTTCCCAGAGTTATTGCTACGTTGACCACCACGGTCAATCACTCTTTTCAGCAAGGAATTATTCCCACTGAATTGAAACAAGCCAACATCCTTCCTCTTTTGATGAAACCCTCACTGGACCTTGCGGTTCTAGCTAATTACCGTCCTATCACACTTCTCCCTTTTTATCATGAAAGTGTTAGAATCCCTGGTGTCCCTGCTTCTCTCTGCCTATCGTGAACTTGCTAATGGCCTGGACCCATTCCAGTCGGGGTTCTGACCAGATCAGGGTACCAAGAGTGTTCTGGTGTCACCCGTAGATGATCTGGTGATGTTGGCAGACCGGGGCAGAGTGGGTGCTCTAATACTTACTGATCTATCAGTGGCATTTGATACGGTCGGCAACTCCATCTTGGTATCCTGGCGGTCCCCAATAGGGCTCTTGGGAACCATCCTGGCCTGGTTCTCCTCTTTTCTTGCAGGACATGGTCAGTTATTTTCCCTTCCTCCTTTTCTCTCTCAGTCCCACACTCTGTCCTGTGGTGTCCTTCAGGGCTCTGCCCTGTCCCCTATGATATTTAATCTTTACGTTCAGTCGCTAGTTGCTCTCATCTGTTCCAGCAGCTTCAGGTTCTATGCATATGCAGACAACACCTTAATTGGGGTTGCTAGAGCTTTACCAATCTAAGGTGTCAGCTAGACTGTGCGAGAGCGTGTCGGGTGTGAAGAATTGGATGGACAGCATTTGCCTTTAACTGAATGGGGATAAGACAGAGGTGATGGTGGTGGGTTCTTCTGATTCAGGCTTCTCTGTGGACTCCGGTGTTCTGGCCGTCAGCTTTGGTGATCTTCCCCTACCAGTCATGTTGGTAAAAAACCTAGGAGTTGTGCTCACATCAACACTATCGATAGCCGGAGAAGTCAGCGCGGGCTGTAAAACGGGTTTCTACCAACTGTAGGTACTTCGCAAGATCATGCCTTTTCTTCCAGAGGACGTACAATCTCAGGTGATGGCCTCTTTAATTTCTAGAAGCATTGACTACTGTAATGCCCTCTACCTGGTGCAAACTCAGGGCCTGATTCAGCAGCTTCAGTGATTAGAGAATATGGCAGCCAGTGTAGCAATGGGATTGCTATATGGTGCCCACATTAGGCCAGTGATTCAGGCACTACATTGGCTCCTGGTAGAGAAGAGAGTTAAGTTTAAATCCTTTACCTTGTGCATCGGGCATACAACGGGCTGGGGGCTGAATTTCTCCAGTACCAATTCAGGCCATATATCCATACTAAATCCTTATAGTCAGAGTAGCAAAACTGGTCACTATTGAGACATTTTGGAGAACATGTTTGGGAGGCCTGGGGCAGGTACCTTGTGGAATGAGCTTCTCTCTGGGATGCAGAAATTAGCAAACCACCTGCAGTACCGGCATGTGCTAAAAAACATGTTTTTTTAAACTTGTAGCTATCTGGCCAGGTTTTGAGCCCTAGCGCCAGAGATCCCTTGTGGTGGATGGGTGCTCTATAAATACATGTAACATAACATTACATAACCTAACATAGCATAGCATAACATAACATAACATAACACCAGAGTGCTCTGAGAAAGGCAATACCTGTTGATGGGGTTGACTTTCTCCACCTCATCATCTTGATCTGCTCATGTCACCACAAAGGATACTCCTTTGGGGCAGAGGAAACCAGCGGCTACTTCACAGGCTATACAGAACAATGCTTACCCTTAACTTTCGAGGGTCACAGTGCTATGCATGTACTGTGAAGCACCAATCTGTCGAGGGAGCAGTTTCAGAGTGCTTTCAATGCTGCGGTAAAGGAGCATGAGAAGCACTTCCACCTACCTGATTAAGGCCCGCCCAACATCTTCCTATCTCAACCTGCCCCTTTGTCAATGTGGTTAGTGGCCCTTCCCTCCCTTCCATCCCCTATCTTGCCTTTCCTGAGAAAAAATGGCAAAATAAATAGAAATTTTAAATAATACAAAAAAAAGGTTCCTTTAGGATCCGCCTTTCACAGTTTAAAAATAGAAGTGCGGGAAAAAAAATTGTAAGCCCACCTGCATTCTGCAAAGTCAGCAGACAGTGCAGTAGTCTGCGGACATCTAAAAAAATCCAGTTGTGGGACAATTGAAATCATTCTAATTGTTTTGCATTCAAAAGGGGTGGCTCTTAAAATAACTTTTTGGGGGTGTTTGGCTTGGCTTTTATTTATTTTTTTTGATTTTGGTTGTTACAAACTGTACAAAGAAAACATTCAACTGAGTGTCATTATTTCTTCTCACTTTCACAAAAACTTCTTCAAAGCATTTTGAATGCTTTACACACAAATTTGCAGAACCACAACAGTTAGATGAACTCCATCTCAGCCGGAAAATGTTGGCTCTGTCAAATTTAGTGTTTTTATTATGAAATTATGTCATGCCAACATCACGAACTAAAGCACACACAGCTTTATTCACATTGTGCCTGACTTTTTTCATTTGCGGACCAAATGAATTGGAACACATCCACAACTGTCTCTGCACAATGCATGCATTTTTATTTATTTTTTTAATTTGGAAAAACTTGTTTCAACTTTCCCAATGTGTCCTTCATTGCAAACTGCAATGAAATCCCATTCATGTTCCCCAAACTGTTCCCACCACAATGAATAATAATAATGTCCAGATGTTTCAATTGAACCATATTTGCACAAAATAGGAGCAAGTTAACACACTTCATGCCTCACACTTCATACAAGAACACTTCCAATTCAGGGAATCCAAGATTTTTGGATATTCCACAATTCTCAGCATAACCCTTCACCCAGTGGACCCAAGAGTTCCCCAAAATCCAAACACTGCCTGCTGAAATACATTGCCATGGCCATTTTCAACCTCTCACAACTCATAATAACAAAACTCCTGCTAACCTCACTTGCTGTACACCACACCCAGGGCACCTGATTGGCTGATCCCCGATGTCCGCAAACACCACGACTGTCTGCGGCCTCCACAGTCCCCTTTAAATGCCAGGCAAACACAAAAGACCCTGATATGCCATATGCCATCCGCGGACCACCGTGGTGTCCGTGGACAGGTTTTCCAATTGAGGGGATAGGGAGGTTCACACTTAATTTAAACAATTTATTATACACTGGTGGCTCTTAAAATAGCCTTTTTTGTTTTTTCAGTTTTGATTTGTTTTTTTATTTTCTGATTTGTATTGCCCAAAACTACTTTCAAATGTTTTCATATGCACTGTACATCTTTTTCACATAAACTTTATCTGTGCACTTTGAATATTTACAAGGAACATCTGATTCCCATATTCATTAAACATCACTCCATCACTCAGAAAATGGTTGCAGCATCCGCCTTGATGTTTTAATTTTCAAAAATGCCATGCCCATGCCATTCAAAAAAGCAAATACACCCTTTGCCATTAGGCCTTGGAGCATATCTTTCAATGCAAACTGCAAATATAGTGGAGTAAAATACCCCAAACTATTTCCTCCACAATGCAGAATAATATATGTGGGCATTGAAAGTGAGCCATAGTCTTCCACAATGATAGTAGACTCACCCTGTATAGCCCAGACATTGTGTACCAGCAAACCTCCACTCCCTCCAAACCAATAGTACCAGAGATGCCACACAACTCAGTGAACCTTTTAAAATGTGTCACCCAACAATCTCCCACCATTCACACAATGAGCCTTTCTTGAGTGCTAGCCACATCTATCTTCCCTAAACACAACAATCAAACCATCAAAACACCAACACCTACTACCCCCTCTTCCTGTAAACCACAACCAAAACACCTCATTGGCTAATCCCCACAGTCCCCTTTTGCCAAGCAACCTTAAAAGACCTGGATGTGGCACGTACCTTCTGCAGACTATTTCGGCCAGTCAAAGTGGGGGAGGGGGGAATTAAACACAATTTAAGTTATGTATTCTTACACATTTTTTTCCTATGTTTTGCTTTTATGTACAGTAGTACTGTACACTCTACATAATCCTTTACAATTTCCTTACAGGAACTTCTTCAATGCATTCCTAAGATTGTAAAGGAAATTTGCATTTCTGACATTTGTCAAGTGAACTCCATCTGGGCAACAAAAAAAAATCACACCATGAGAACTTGTATTATCATTCTCAAAAGATCACATTCCTGCAGCATATAAATAAGCAGATACACCTTTATTGACAATCTGCCTTTGTCGAACGGGAAATCATATTGTGCCTCCTATACAGTATGAATATTGGCCTAAGCCAAGCCGCTTTGCGAAGAAATCTGCGTTACAAGGTCTTGACCTTATATCAGTGTAAGCTGCCATGTTAGGTTCACCTGCCATTTTAGACTCTCTCTCTAAAGACACCCTGTGTTCTAAAATGGTGGACAGTGTCATTCCGAATGTAACATGGCTGTCTTGACCTCTGTGTACAAACTAATATGTAACTTGCCTGCAGGCCACATGTTGGGGTCATGAACTGAGACCTTGTCCTTTGTTGACCTGTGTATAGAGGATTACCTGTGCCAACGAAGCTAATTTGCGAGCACATGTTAAACATAATATATTCAATTACTGAAATGTGAACACTTGTTTAACTGCATTGCTTATGGATGTATGAGAAGGCTCAATGAGAAATCTGAAGACATACTATTGACATTGTAACTTGTTGGTGAATGTATTAATGGTAAAACCTAAATGTATAGATGCATGAACTCGGCATGAACCCTAGATCGGTAATGTATTAACTTGTAGGTGGGCTGGACATCATGTTTCAAACTGTATAAAAGGTGCGACTATTCTAATGTACAGCCCCACTCACTGAGCACACCGAACAGGGCTGGATTTTGCTGTGTTGTACTGAGGGCCCGATAGCTATCTGTTGCTTTGTCCTTTGAAACTGTTCAGTATAGAATAAAGATCTCTGTATCTTTCTTTGCAACCCGCGTTTGGTGTATTTCCTTTTGGGATACTCAGCCTCGATATCTTCTTTTTGATTTCACACCTTGATTCTTCAATTTGAGGACTGAAAGGTTTGTTGGACATCTCCATGTGCACCCCTGAGTTACTTCTGAAAAAATAATATGAGCAGCAGGAAACAGTTGCATTAGGCTTTTAAAGAAATCCTTCAGCGCATCTTGCACAGACCAGATGTACCATAGATGTCTATAACAATGGCACTGTTATGGCCCAAGGTTCTCTACCTACTCTTCTCCTTCTCAGACGGTGTATTCCCTCTCTCATAAGCATTCTCCTTTCTCATGCCACCCCTTCTTCCTCTCCTCTCACTTCTCCACCACCACCTATGGGAGTACCATACCCCTGTACACACTCTCAGAAAACATTCAAATGTGCTATCTAGCTTTACTTAGATACTCTGAATGCTCAATACGCTGTCAAAAACTCCTCTGGCATCTGTCTCCTTCTCGAAAGACTTTGACTTGGACATCCTCCCTCTCACCAAGACATGGTTCAATGTCAGCCCTCCCATTGCACTTGACACTCTGCTCCATGAGGGCTACAAAATCCACTCCAAACCCAGACCCAACAGGCCTGGAGGTGGGTTGCCCTGATCTACCCTGAGTGGGTTCATGCTTCCATTATTCTTACTTAATCCCACTCCTCTTTTGAATACCTCATTTGTAGACTTGGGGTCTCACCTTCACTCTCTCTCACCCTCACCACTATCTACAGACCCCCTGAACCTATCTCCTCTTCCTCTCTGAATGGGCCAACCTTGTCTCATCCCTCTCTATCTCTTCTTCCAAACCCCTCCTCCTTGGTCACTTCAACATCCACCTCGACTCTCTTGAATCATCCACTTCTCAGTTCTGGATCCTTTGTGACTCCCTCTCTCTCCCTATTCTTCATTCCAGTCATACTCATTCCGCCAGCCACACTCTTCATGCCCTCATTTCTGGTGACATCACTATATCTAATGTGGTCACCACCCCGTCTCCTGGTCTGACAGTCTCTCCTTTCCTCCCACCTGGAGCCCACTGGCCCTCTCTCTGAGCTACCCCCAGCACTGCTTGCCTCCTTTGCCATCATTCGATCGATGAAGCGAGTGTCAGTCATTGCTTTTGACTCCACCTTCAACACTTCTCCCAACCCGCTTTTGACTCTCCCTCTGATTCTGTCCTTGGTAACTTGCAACTTGTCATTTCTAACACCCTTGTTGTCCTTGCCACAGCCATGAGGATCCGCCTAAGCCTGCCTCCAAGAACAACAGCTGGTATGACTCTGATGTAGCATCTCTGAAACACAAGGGCAGAGTTGCTGGTCGGAAGTGACAGACATTGGGTTAATCCTCTGTCAACCTGGACTGCTCTAGCTCGAAAGGGAATAGTGCTTCGCTATCCACTCCAAGTACCATTTCCACATTCAAGCCGGCAACTTTGGACCCACTAACAACACAGCCAAACTTTTCAAAATCTGCGAGGAACTCACCAATCCAGTTGCAGTTTCCATCTCACTCCTTCCTTCCCAGGCTCTCTGCACTGCCTTGGCTTCCCACTTCACATTTAAAGCTCAAGGGCACATGTTCTCTCTCTCCTCCACCCACATCTCCACTCGCTCACCTCCTCCCCTACCTCCCTTGGCCCCAACTCCAAACACCCCACTCACCCTCCTCCATCCTGCCCATTGCACCGGACGAGTTCTACAAATTGGTGTGCTCCATTAAGTCCTCCTCTAAATAGGTGCCTCCTTGCTCCTCCAGAACCATTAAGGACACATCTTCTCTCTTGCCCCAACTCTTGCTGACTTCTGTAACCACTCCTTCACCACTGGCTCGTTTCCTCTATCCTTCAAGCACTCCCTTGTGAACCCTCACCTTTAAAAGAAGTCTGCTGATCCCTCCTGCCCGGCTAATTATCTCCCTATTTCCAGTACCCCCTCCATGGCTAAAATCTTGGAGAAGTTGGTCCTGCCCCAACTGACCCTCCACACTGATCTTGTTCATTGCCTAAATGATCATCAATCTGGATTCAGAGCCTCCAGAGGGAAGGACACTTCTCTCCTGAACACCCGTGAAACCATGCTCACAAATCTCAACTCCAATTCTCCTGCTGTTCTCATTCTTTGTGATCCCTCCTCTTCCTTTGAAAACCATTTTATCCTCATAAAATTACTCTGTGACACCCTCAGCATCACTGATTGGGCACTGAATTGACTGACCTCTGTCCTCGCTAACCGCCATTCTTCTCTACCACCACCCTCTCTACCTGTGTCCTCCTCGAGGGATCTATCCCGTCGCCATGGCTCTTCGATATCTATCTGGTCCTCTTCCTCACCTTATATCCTCCTTCTCTCCTCATTTCCAGGGTTAAGCCTACGACACACAGCTTTCCTTCAAACCTCCCTCTATTTCCCCCTCTTCCTCTTCTCTCATCCCTGTCGGTCTGTCCGCTATTCAGGCATGGTGTTCAGCAAACAATCTCTGTCTCAATGCCAGCAAGACAGAGATTCTCGTTTTTCATACACCTGTGCCATCTTTTCCTCCTACTCTCTGGCCACCCTCTTTGGGCCCTCTACCCCCTACCATTCTGTAAGGCCACAATCCTTGGTATCATATTTGATTATGCTCTCTCGTTCACCCCTCACATCATGTAACTTACCAAGAAGTTCCACATCCAGATCCATCTCTCCAGACGCATTCTTCCTTTTCTCACCTTCCCCAGAAACTCAATGTCTCCAAGGCTCTGGTCCTCTCGAGGCTGGACTACTGAAACAGCCTCTTTCTCAATCTCCCTCTTTCCTCCCTCCCCCCTTGCAACTTATCCTTGGCCTCAAGCCCTGTAACTGTATCTCTCCAGCCGTAAAATCCCTCCACTGGCTCCCGGTGATTGCAAGGATCAAATTCAAGACCGTCTGCATAATCCACAAGGACTTTTGGGACCTGGGACCAAACTATCTCCAACTTTCCCTCCCTAAATACTCCCCTACTAGAGCCCTAAGTTCCTCTAACTCCAACTTTCTGACTGTGAAACATTTCTCCAAGCAGAGAGAGGGGGGCAGGTCTCTCTCTTCTGCTGGTGCCTCCCTCTGGAACTGCCTCCCTGCCTCTCAGACTTGAGCGGACCTCTTTAAGTTCTGGAAACTGCTCAACACTCTGCTCTTCACTGCCTATTTCCCTCGTTCCCTTCCCTGCAAATCACCCCACTACCGGTGTAACCGGTGGCCTGATCCCCATGAATTACACAGGACCCCAGGCCCTACCTCCCACTCAATACCAGCACCCCTTCCGGCCCACTGCACTGCCCTTTTAGTCCCATGCTTGGCAGCTCCACATCCCACCCTTAAGAGTCTCCTACACTAGCACTTAGCCTAAGGTTGTCCTCATGGCTCCCCTTAGCACTTCCCTCCCCGCCCTACTTCAGAACTTGTCCACTCTTCTGCTCCCTCCCTCCTTCCACCCCCAACCCTGCACTTCTCCTCAATGCACTTGCACACCCGAATGCCACAAGGCCTAGTAGGACCATGACTGTAGATTTACTGTTTTGACATTGTTATTATTTCCCCTGTTTCCTTACCATTTAGCCTTGTGGTGCTTTGAAACACAATTGAGATGTATAAGCCCCTAACAAATGCTCAATAATATAAAATAAATAAAATACATCCTTGCTCTTGGTTTGAGGGGACTTTACCATTCTGATGTCACCCCCAAAGTGTTTTGCTCCAGTGGAAGGTGAGGGGAGGGCACAGGAAAGAGAGAGAGAGAGAGAGGGGCAGTGAGTATCAAGATGGTGGAAGTCTTCTTCCATTCTCCTGCCTATCATAATCACCTTTTCGTCTCAATGAGAACAAAGACCTTTAGAGATGCAGCACCCTAGTGTGAGGCTACTCCTTTTGAATGGGTGTGCTCCTATGATGCTTGGGCCCAGGACATCTGCCTGCTGTCTCAGGAGGCAGGTGTTACCTGCACTCACAAAGAGATCAATGTGGAGGACCAGCCATCCAGGTTCCTGTCCTGCCATTTGGCGGGTTACACCCGGCTGACCAGAATACATATGACCTTCCACAGCAGAGCAATATCAAGTGGCATTTGGCTACTGTGATCATAAGTAGTACCATGCACTATGCATAAACTCTGGCATAGCTTTATTTTAAAGGTTATCCTGCCACCATCATGGGCTACTTACGATCATTATTTTTTGGGTACAGAGGTGCAATCTTAAGTGACTGTGCCAGAGACTTTATTGTCACTGGCCCTCATTACGACCCTGGCGGAAAGGGGTTTACGCCGGCGTAAAGCATGGCGTACCTTTCCGCCTGACTACGAGTTCCTGTAGCGCCATGGTGATTTTTACGCCTGCTTTTTGCAGGCGGAAAAATCCATGGCGCTACGGGACTTGTTGTTAATTACGCCACCGTAATTTACGGTGGCGTAATTAACGCCTTCCCCACTCCCATTATACCCTATGGGGCAAAAATGGGAATGGGGAAGGGTAAATGGGGATTGGGGACTTACCGCCCCGCCAAGGTCGGAATGGGGCGGTAAGTCCGCCAACCACCATGGCGGAGTTGGCAGCTTAGCGCCATGGACCATGGTTCTCCGCCAGGGTCGTAATGAGGGCCACTGTTCCTGTCACATGGACATCTGAGACCTCTGGACCTGCTTGGTGCCATGGGTAGAGCAGGTGCTGGGTCTCAGGATATTGACGCTGCAAGCAACAGATACTATTCTTTTGGCATGGAGCCCATGAAAGGGGACTCAGATCAGCAGATTACTCTTTCTGAGATGGAGGAAACCTTCATCATTTTATTATTCAATACAAATAAAAAAAGCCAGGTCTTTGCACCCATGCCAGATGGCAGCTCCTCACATATGTTTATGCCTTAGGTAAATTCTCCGAGATGGGAAAATCTCAAACACCTGCCTTGGAACTGACTCTCTGCCTTCACTCCTACTTTGTAGTTGTTCAATATCTGCACGATCAGTAGTAGCCAGGTTGCCCTGACAAAGCTTTCGCTCTACACTTCTCATTGGTTGATTCACAAGCTTTTTACAGTGCGGGCATGCATCACATGTAAACTACTTGTTCTTTGGTGAATTTGTAAAACAAGTCTGTGGTCCCCACAGTTAGACACCTACCCTTATACCTGGTGCCCATCTTGGCAGAGGGATCTATAAATACTGAAGTCCAATTGCTCTTTCACTGCACAGAACGGTGTCTTGAAAGCAGAAGTCGAGCACCTATTGCCTGGGCAGTGTGAGAAAGCGGTGGCTGACCCTTTACATTAAGTTCCTGCTAGGTGAATGTATGGAATATTTCTGTTTCCTTTAAGAATCTCGCAGCACATAATTTGACCTGAAATGTGCCTTGCTCGGCTTCAAAGCTGGCGCCATGGCATGCTGGTCCCTCCAGTTAGCCTTAGCGTTTTAGCCAGCAGCACCCATGATTCTGAGTCATATAGATACCGCTGTCCCATTAGATACCTGAGCCTAAATGAACCTGCATGCAAGGTTCTAATACCTGCAAATCAGGAGGTGGCCCTCCTGACATGGGACGGCAGTGTTTCTGTTCATGTTAGGAGTCTGAATTAAATCGTGGGGACTGTCTCCTTTAAAAAGCGTTTGCTTACACAAACATCCTGGTAAAAAGGGTGGCAGTCGTTGGAAAAGGCCCCTGCTCTCTCTCTCGTCTAAACAGCAGACCAGGCTTCCATTCCCCGCGATAACATCACAAATGGAAACATTCCGATATAATTGGATTGTGCTTGGTAATTTACTCCCATAAATGCGCTTTGAATCTTACAATGACCTTCTGGATCTAATTGGTAACATTTAGACGGAGAATGGAAAAGCTATAAATACAGGACATTCATGAGGGTGCTCGTCACCATAATTGCTACTTATTAATAATAATAACTTGTGTTTTTTCGCCTCATCTGCAAATCCCAGAAACATCGCAAAGCAGTGCGTGTTACACGTGTTGAAATAAAGCCATTGAGAAGTGTCACCGAATCAGAAATGGAGCTAATTCTAATTGCACAATTAGTGCGTTTATCATGAGTGACTGGTCTCTCTGTCAGCGTCTTACGCCGAGGCGGCGCTCGAGACGTCACCAGCAGGTAACGCATGCAGCAAACCAGGGCGACATTTTACAATAAAAACACACGCAGATTCGTCAGAAGGAGGAGAACGGATTTGACAGGGACACAATTGCTTCAGATTTTTATAATAACTTTCTGACAGTCAACGAGCTGAGATGGACGACTGCGCTCTATTATCGGAAATTGCCGTTCTTTAATCATCGTTCCTGCTTATTGACAGGCGGCATATCTCAGAGGCGATGGGGGTGCACGTGCTTTCATTTCATATTTTGCAGACGTCGTAAATAGTGCGGCCTGTGCTGCTTTCAAGGTCGCCGAAACAATTAACATGTAAATTGTACATTGCAGCTAAGTATTCTCCACACAATCGGTGAAATCAGTTATTTGCAAGCGATATGTCTCCCGCTGTTGCCTTAAGCAAGGAATGCTGTGGGTTTGGAGCGAATGTGCACTGCCGCAGATCTGGGAATGTTTAGATTCTTTTGGCTGTGATTTCTGAATCATTGGGCAGGGCTTTTTCTATTCAGGACATTGGGCCTCATTACGAGTTTGCCGTTAAAAAAAGAAATTTACTGCCACGCTGGTGCTACCGTGTCCGTGTAACACTGCTGCCGGAATCTATGGTAGATTCCGATTCAGCGTGTATACGCATTCTGGCATGCCGGTAATGGTAGCACCTGCATGCTGGTAATGGCCCCCAAACCCTCGATGCCGCTGACTCCAGCACCAATGAGGCCATAATCGCTGGTACCAGTAATACCGGCACCGGAAGCAACGTCATCGCGCCGGAGCAGGAAATCCACTGCCGGCCCTCTTTAAAATCAGAATCCTCCTCCTACAGGTGTGCAACTGAAATCCAAAGTGCACAGCTACACTGAGTACTATGTCAGCCATACAAGGAACTGTCTGTCGGCACAAACCACGGTTCAGAGAAGCAAAGCTCAACATGCTTGCAGACACTCTAGTAGAGTATGCAGATGTGTTTGGAGGCTAGTGGGGGAGGGGGTGTTGGGGCATTGTGTGTGGGGCTTGTGGGGGAGGGAGTGGGGTCTAAAATCAAGGGGATAGATATGTAAGGTTCAAAAAATATTATGTGTACATAGTTCTTCATCTTTGAATACACCTGGTGGAGCAATAAACATATGCCTGGACATTGATTCTTGAGTGTGTATCAATTTAGTCATGCACAGTGTCCAGCATCCAGTATGACCCATGCCCAGTTCCATGTCTTCCACATCCAATCAGAAGTAGTTGTCAGTTAATGCTTGCCATGTGGCATGTCCATCATGGCCATGGTGTTGCTGAGGAATCCCAGCATCATCATACTCATCCTCATCCTCAGGTGGCATCATGTCCACGTCAAGGGGCAGGGGGACATTACGCCAGATGCACATTTTGTGCAGCTTTGCACATACCAGCACAATTCTGCCCACCTTCTCAGGACCGTAGATGAGTGCTCCCCTGACCTGCTGTGGCAGCGGAACTGGGCCTTCAGCTGGCCAAATGTCTGTTCAATGGTCATGCGAGTGTATGCATGTGTGTGGTTGTAGTCGTCCTCATGTCTGTTGTGTGGTTGCTTGATGGGGTCAAGAGCCAACCCATCAGGGGATACCTGGCATCACCTGCATGTGACCAAGAGAGAGGGTACTTGTGATTATTTTGGTCATTCCATGTTACCAAAGGCTGTACAGTGTGGTTCACAAAAACAACACTGAAACACAGGCTGACATGACAGTACATGGCAATTCACGATCTCTGTTTCCCAGAAAGTGTAGGTTAGGCGGATCCTTGTGTGGGTGGGGTAGGTGCAGTTGCTGCCACAAGGCCCATTGAATGGGAACATGCACATGCACAAATCATGTCCTAAAGACCACTGTGGTCTCACTTTTCAGTTACCAATGGAAAAGGAGTGTGCATTTACAGTGTCTACTCACACATTTGCCTGCTCTCATCATTGTGATACAGGCCTTTCCCCATTATGCATTATACATACACAGGTACCCATGTACATATGCATCGACACATACCCCCATGTGACTGGGTCAGATGTCCATAGGTGGTATGTGGTGCAGAAGAAGGTGACAGTACTGTAATACGTCTGGGTGGGTGCTAGCATGGTGGAATGGTGCTACATTGGATGTGTCCCGCACCTCAGTGCCATATCTGGGTGTAGTGAAGAATAGTGCGTTTCTGTGTTTCTATATTCAAACCATTGCACTTCTGGGTGTCTCTTAAGGTCACAGGACGGGCATACTGATCTGCGCTATGCCAGTGGACTGAGTGCAGCCCCTGATTTTGTGTGTGTGACAGATGGTTTTCTTCCTGGCAGAGCATCCTGACTCGTGATTTAATTTCCAGGCTTCCCATTTCATGCATTTTCATCACAGGGTGGTGCATTATGGTACAGGTTTTCAAATCTGCCTGATACATGTGCTGGTGTGGGCTCCAGGTCTGTTTTTTGATTGCTGACACAGCTGTGAAGGCATTGCATATCTGCATGCATCAGCTGTGCTTTATTATCTTGGAATTTACAGATATCATGCTTCAGGGAACGTGACTGTGTGTGGTCTTCAACTGATCAATGTGTGAGTGTTCATGTTGTGTATGTTGATAATGCTGAGGTTGCTTGGTCTATTTCGTATATGACTGAGCATTCTATTGGCCTTCCCACTCTCTCTGCACTTCTATGCATTCCTGGTTATGTTAATGGGTTTTCCCAGGAGTCACGATGCATTCATGCATGCCGTGTGCACTTGTGCTGCTCATTGATGCAATACTATGCTATGGTCCCATGCCCCTCAGTGTCCACCAGGCAGATAGGTTACCTGTGCTGTTAACTGCCCCCCCATTCAACACCCCTCATGCCCCTGTGGTTAGACTCACCCAACAGCCATGTATGAGGTCTGGCATGTCGTGTCATGTAGCGGGGCAGCGTGGAGTTCCGCAGCACCATGGCGTCATGTGTGGAGCCAGGGTATCTTGCACAGCAATGCGTTATTATTTTGTGTGCATCGCACACCATCTGTACATTCAGGGAATGGTACAGCTTCCTGTTGCGGTACACTACCCTCACAGCATGCTGGACCACCAGCTCAACATGTTTGCAGTCCACCGAACCTATGATGTTGGGCATGCCTGCGATAGCATGGTATGCAACTTTGGTGGCATTCACCTCCTCTGCAGTTCATGGCTGGCTTGTGTGGTCACGTACATACTTCAGGAGTGCACCTAGAACCTGGGTGAGCACACGGGAGCAGCAGGGTTGTGATATTCCTTGCACGTGCCCCCACTGTGTGCTAATAAGTGCCTGTGGCCAGGAAGTGTAGCACACACACTACCTTCAGCAGGAGGATGGGGTGGCTGTCCGGATGTTGATTATGCTCACCAGGTCATCGTGTATGAGGTCCACTACGGTGGTGATGGTGTCCCTGTCCAGCCAGTACAGGGTGTGGATCTGGGCAGGTTTCAGGTTGAATGGGCTGTCCCTTAGGCGGGGATTGGTGGCTGCCTTTGGGGTACAACTGCCTGCACATTGGCTATGTGCTGGCCCATTCTCGCCCTCCTTCTCCTCCCTGTGCTGATTGTGGCCACCTGTTGCAGGTTTCTGCACACCAGATTCCTGTTAACACCTGCACTGCGATGCCGGTGTTAACAGCATCATTTTATCCATTATGACTGGCATGTCCAAGCCGGTAAGAGCATGTCTATGCACCTCTTGATGTGCACCTTACGGCAGCATACGGGGGTCACTGGCATAGCTGGCGCATGTCAATGCTGATACCGACAAGGGTGAGGCCGGTCACGGCGGGTCCCTGCCGACACCGGCATCGCGGGTCGTAATGCTGCGGTCCGGTAAACGATGCCGGTATTACCGTACCAGCATCAATTTTAACAGACCGGCAACCATCTAATGAGGCCCATTGTCAGGGTGGCCCACAAGTCAGAAAGGTGACTGGATATGGTGCTGTCATTTGCTGTGTCCAGAGACTGTCAAAGTTCACACAGGTGGGAGAATTGTGGCATTACAAAACAGTGCAATTACCACTAGGGCAAATTGTCCCTATATTATTTGAATGTATTTTTATTTGAATGTATTTTTTCACCAAGGTAAATGCTTAGGATTGGAGCAAACATTAGAATAGTGCAAAAATGCAAAAATGCACTAATATATGTTTTGTACAGTAAGGCAAATTATTCACTAGTGCTAATTGCACTTGCATTGGGACAGAGTTTCTGTAATACCACCCTGTCACCCAGATTCACAGAGCGGTGCACAGTGCATTTTTGCAGTGCAAAGTGACTTTGTCTCAGAGCAAAATGAATTTGCATCAGTACAAAGGCACTGCAAAAATACACTGTGCACCTCTCTGTGAACCAGGGTGTGTAATGTTTTTGGATACTTTTGTCCTAATAATTTGAAAGGAGCATTGGAGAGACATTTGGTAACTCAATGCAAATGCCACTGCCAGTTAAGAAAATGTATCCATTATAAACTGTAGCTTACTGAAGGTCCAAGAAATACACGGAAAGGGAATTTTCACTATTGCCAATTATCAAAACATATTACAAACATGAGACAGTCTGAAAAAGTATGAATGTGTACGTATGCTACATAGACCTGAATCTGAAAAGATGACGCTGCAATGTGTAAGTACATCTGACCGTACACATGTGCAGGCTATTCACATGGGCCTTAGTACCATATATGCATTAGTAGACATTTTATCAGGATTCCCTACTTTTACTCTCATATGAAACATTATGAGGCAAGCCTTAGGATCTTGGCTGTGTTAGATTTTGCTTCCAGGCCTTGTTCCTCTTGGCTCTGGTAATATGGTATTCATGGCACTGCATCTAATCATTCTCTTCTGATCTCAACGCCTACAGTACGTGTTTATGCTAAATACTACATGTTGTCGTAAATCTCCCCCCGTCTCACCTGTGATCAGGATCTCCCTTGTTCGGCCGCAGGACACTTCCTGTGGATGGTTCGGCTCTTGAATAGGCTCGCCCGAGCCTCGTCAGGTTGCAGGACACGTTCAGAGTTCCGAGAAGTTCGTGATTCCAGGGTATCCAGGATTAGCGATGAACGAGTAAGTAGGGGAGGGAAATCCAGGAACAGGATAAAAGGCAAGGAAGGAAATAAGAGGATCAAGGGACCAATGTAGAAAGTAAGCACACGTCGGGTCACTACCGAAGATAGCGTTGAGACGCGCGGACCCGCAGGGGCATGACCAATTTATAGTACGTGCCACAACGTGAAAGCTAGTGCATAGCACGGAGCTTGGTACGGCCATGTTGGGAGGAACAAGGAGTACAAGCCCTTCGTGACAATGACCATGAGGTCCAGAAGGGGCAATTTCGCCGGGTCATGACAGCATGCCCCCTCCGAAGTCTGGTTCCTCCAGGCTTGCCCGGGTGAATAAGATGGAATCTTCTGAGCAAACGAGGGGTCTTTAAATTAGAAACTGGTTCCCATGTTCTCTCGCTAGGGGGGTAGCCTTTCCACTCGACCAGATATTGTAGTCAACCCCTCCTATACCTGGAATCACATATCCTGGACACCTCATATTCCAACTGGTCGTCCACAACAACAGGTGAGGGTTTGAAGGGTTTTCGAGTAGAACTAACGTAGGGTTTCAACAGGGAAGTATGGAAGACTGGATGTATCTTCTTCCAGGAATCCGGGAGCTTAAGTCGGAAGGAGACAGGATTGATGATCTCCTTTATAGAAAATGGACCATAATAGCGAGGAGCTAATTTGTTTGGTCGTAGATGTCGAGGTAACATTTTCGAGGCTAACCAGACTTGATCGCCAACTGAATAGGAAGGTGATGGTCTTCTCTTAGAGTCCGCATATCTTTTGGTTCGAGTCTGGGCCTGATCTAACTGATCCTTTGCCTCTCTTTGTAAGTCGATCAGCGTCTGAATCCAAGAGTCAAGGGTAGGTACCGGAGTAGATTCGGGAAGAACTGATAATAAAACAGACGGGTGATAACCTTGACTGCAATAGAAAGGGCTGATCTTGAGAGATGAATGATCTGAGTTATTGTAGGAGAATTCGGCTAAAGGTATAAGGAGAGACCAATCGTCTTGAACCTCGGTGGCAAAACAACGAAGATATTGTTCCAGGGTTTGATTTACTCGTTCCGTTGCCCCATTGGTTTGTGGATGATAGCTTGAAGAAAGGGCACGTTGGATTCCTAGAACACGACAGAGATGTTTCCAGAATTGTGAAATATACTGAGGTCCCCGATCCAAAATAATCTTGGAAGGAAGGCCATGAAGACGAAAAATATGTTCCAGGAAAATTCCAGCAAGTTCTGAGGAAGATGGTAGTTTATACAATGGTGTAAAATGAGCTAGATGAGTGAACAATTCAATGGTTACCATGATGGTTGTATATCCTCGGGAAGGTGGTAATTCAACAATGAAGTCAGTGGCAATAACTTCCCAGGGTCTGGTTGGCAACGTAGGTTGTAGAAGCAGACCCGCCGGCCTCTGATTATCGTATTTGTTCTGACTACAAATAGCACAGTTCTTGATGTATTGAACTACACTGGACTTCATCCCTGGCCACCAGAACTGTCTTTATATAAGACGGAAGGTGTTGGTTACTCCTCGATGGCCGGAGTGAAGAGTATCATGGCATAGATTCATTACCTTCTGTTGAAGTTCTTTTGTCGGAATGACCACTGAATTGTTCTTGAATAAATATCCTTCCTTGATTGTCTGACGCCAGGGATTTTTCTTCGATATGTCCTTCCAGAGTTCAGATAATTGAGTCTGTGCTCTAATTTCTTCCAGGAGATTGATCGCTTGAGCTACAAAGATTGTGGGTGGAAACATTTTAGGATAGATCTTATCCTCCAAGGGAACGTAGTCGGGACGCCGAGAAAGGGCATCGGCAATCAAGTTTTGCGATCCAGGAACATGTGAAATTTGAAATTGATATTGAGCAAAGAAGTAGGCCCATCGAGCTTGTCTACTGTTCCTGCACTCCATGGATTGTAGGACCTGAAGATTTCGGTGATCAGTACGGACTTGAACTGGATATTTAGCACCCAGGAGTAAATGTCTCCATTCAGTGAAGGCACGACGAATAGCCAATAACTCCTTCTCCAGAACTGAGTAGTGGGTCTTGCTGGTGGTCAGGGTCCGTGAGAGATAAGCAATGGGATGTTCCAATTTATCGGATTCTGGTTTTAAAACTGCTCCTATGGCGTAATTGGAGGCATCAGTTTCCACTAGAAAAGGACGATTTATGTCAGGTTGGGCCAGGATGGGGGCCTGAGTGAATTCTTCTTTCAAGCGTTGGAATGCCTTGTCTTGTGGTATAGACCAGTTAAATGGAACGTCTTTCTTCAGGAGATTAACAATGGGTTGAACAATCTCGGAAAAGGTAGGAATACATCTCCGGTAGAAGTTGGCAAGCCCCAGGAAGGATTGTATTTGCTTAACAGATGTTGGGGCGGGCCAAGCCAGTATGGCCTTCACCTTTGAAGGGTCCATACTAATTGTCATGGGCGCTACTCCCGAGGGGCCAGGACTGGCCCAGCGCCCTCGGAAGCAGACCCGTCTTCCACTACTCTGGACCCAGCAGACCCCTACAGGGGCCCTTTTGACCGTGTCCTAGCGCCTTTGGCGCCAGGCTCATGAAGGGTTTCAGTCCCGACGCCATAGGCGCCGGGCTCATATTGATAAACAGTGTAATAATGCTTGGGTGGACTTACCTGAGGCAGACCATGCTGCATATTTACCCAGAACAATCCAGTCTGGTTGAAGTCCCCAGCCATCAGGGCTGGGAGGAACTATTCCCTCCATTCAGGAACTATTTTCTTACCTGGGTGGAACCGGTGGAAGAACACACACTGGAAGCACTTCTCTGCTATTTAAACCACGCCCGATGGAAAACACGGGCTTCGCGTTATTCTGCAGCAGCAGCAGGACGCTCACCGAGTCGGCTCCTGCATTCCAGGTCCAGAGTCATCTTCAGCTTCCGCGCAGCAACCTGTGGATGAAGACCCAGAACAATACTTACCAGATCCCGGAATCCAGTCACCGGCAAAACCTGCAAAGAATAAACATAAGGTTAGAAAAGTGCAACTCGCTCGCAGCCGCGCCCGCTTACCTGATCCATCCGTGATTGCAACGGAGCTAACCGCGGCCTTCTCTTCGGCAGCTTCTCTGCACCTGAAAGGCAAAGGGCATAATTAAAAAGGGGTTCGGGTGAAGGCAGTCGCATTCATCTTAACTGACCAGTTTTTGCACGCACAGAAGCGGCCGCATCAACCACAGCATCCCGGCACCTGAAAACTAGAAAAAGGACATTATTAGAGGTGCCATTAAAAGCGGCCAACGATCATTATACTTACGTGCATCGGCACGTGCAGTGGCAACGGATATAAAGCCCGCAGCATCCCGGCACCTGAAAACTAGAAAAAGGACATTATTAGAGGTGCCATTAAAAGTGGCCAACGAACATTATACTTACGTGCATCGGCACATGCAGCGGCAACGGAAAACTACACCCACAGCATCCCGAGGCCTGAAACAAAGGAAAAGGGACATTATTGAGGTGCCCATCTTTTAAAGCCTAAAGACTACAGTATACTTACAGGCATCCGCTCGTGCAGTAACGGCGGCATCGCTCTTCGGCATCCCAGCACCAGTGCCACAACTAAGGCCGCAAAAGACTTGAGCCTCAACACTGAACTCATCCAGTGACGTAACTGGAATCCACGCACACCTGCACCAGAGGCAGGATGGAGAGCTCAGCATTTATACGCCTAAGGTGAGAGCTCGCCGAGACAAGTAGAAAGCTAGGCTGTGGGAGAAACTGGCGATTGGTGGGAGAAGGAATCCCATCAAACGGTGATTAACCCTTTTTCTTCCACCTGCAGAAACCTTACCCTGCAAGTCAGACATTCGATAAGAGGAAGCCCAGTCCTGAGAGTCGTTCGAGCTCTACGCTTCTCAATTGAAGAAACGATAGCAGCCAAGCCGGGATCAGCGCCTCCGTGGGAATCAGGTGAGCGTTACAGAACGCAAAGCCAACCAATAACCTCCTACCCAGGCGCTATGGAAACTTCCGACACAGACCAACTGGCCCAGTTATTAGGGGAATTAAGAGCTGAAGTTCATGCTGCCCGCCAGGAAACGAATGCCCTTAGGAGGGAATTGATAATATCAAAAGAACGAACTGATGATCTCGCCAGACAGTTATTACAGACACAAGCGGGGCAAACCCCGCTACCTAATTCAGGAGGGAGCTATATCCCAGCGGCTTCAGCCAATCCTGTTCAAATCAACCTACCCGGAAATGTGCCATTGGCACCGCCTGAACGCTTCTCTGGTGACCCTAAAAGGTTTGCGGTGTTTATAAATCAATGCCGATTGCACTTTCTTTGTAGACCTGCAGCCTTTCCGACTGACCAGACTAAGGTAGCCTTTGTGCTTTCGTATCTTAGCGGCAGTGCCGCTGATTGGTTGATCCCTCTGGTTACACAGGATGACCCGATCCTTCGTGATTTCCCGACCTTCCAGGCAAATATGGAAAGACTTTTTGCAAGGCATTCCCAGGGGCAGGCCCTGGACAACGAACTCCTTTCCCTACGACAGGGCAATCAAGATCTTTTGGCCTACATTGTATCATTCAATAGGCTAATCGTGGAAACCAGATGGCCTGAGGACAAAAGAATCACGCTTTTTCACAGGGGTTTGCGTGGCGAACTCAAAGATGTCCTTGCCCAGGTAGTGAATCCTCCTCAGGATTGTTCAGAGTACATTGATTTGGTGGTCCAATTGGATCACAGACTACAAAACAGAAAGGCGGATCAATCCAGGTTTGAAACACGAGTGTTCCCTAAGCCTCAAAGTCACACCAAAGGAGTTGAAGCCGTCGAACCTATGCAAATTGGGGTTGTAAAGGGTCCCCTAACCCAGAAAGAACGCGACAGGAGACGACAAATGCAACTATGTCTCTATTGTGGAAATTCAGGACATTTTCTTCGAGATTGCCCGGTGAAAACACCTAAGAAGACAGTGGGAGCTTCTGATAAGAGTTCTGAAAAGCCTGAGCCGGGAAACGACCTCGCCCGACAAGTGTAGAGGTCCGCTTGCCGAGCCTAAAAACCAGTTCTTTGACCTTGCACTTCATAATGCCAATGGTCCTCGTAAACCCAGAGCAACCGGATCGTTTGCATGCAATTAAGGAATACATTGATAGCGGAGCAGTTGGAAATTATGTGGACCGCGAATTGGCTTCCAGGATGAACTTACCTCTTTGTCCAAAGGTGGTTAAAGACGTCATTACCACGGTGGATGGGACGGAAATCGCCTCCGGACCAGTGACCCATACCACTACTGAAGTGACGATACTAGGCCAAGACGGGCATCAGGAGGTAATTGTGTTCGACGTGATCAAGGCTCCTCAATTCCAAGTAATTCTAGGGATTCCTTGGTTGGAGAAACACAATCCTCAGATTGATTGGCGAGCAAAGACGATAAAGTTCCCAGAGTGCACACCAACTTGTTATCCACGACCCAACATTGGCCTAGCGTCAGTAACGGCTGACGGTCCACAATTACCTCTAGAGTATCGAGAGTTCCAAGATGTTTTTCAAAAGGAACAGGCTAACACCTTGCCACCCCACAGATCATACGATTGTCAGATAGATTTGCTACCCGGTGCAACTCCCCCTTGCAGTAGGATTTACGCCCTTACCGAGCCTGAGAACCTTCATCTGCGACAGTATTTAGACCAGTACCTGGCCAATGGCTTAATCCGTCCGTCGAAGTCCCCTGCATCCTCGGCTCTGTTCTTCGTACCAAAAAAAGAAGGTGACCTCAGAACCTGTATAGATTATCGTGCTCTGAACCAGATAACAGTAAAAAACCGGTATCCCTTACCTCTGATCCCGGAACTCCTTGACCAGGATAAAAATCGCCTGTATTTATACTAAGCTTGATCTCCGGGGAGATTATCACTTGGTATGGGTCAAGGAAGGAGATGAATGGAAGACGACCTTTCGCACTAAGTATGGGCTATTTGAATACCAAGTGATGCCCTTTGGACTATGCAATGCACCGGCTGCCTTCCAATATTTTAGGAATGATATCCTCAGAGAGCTCATTGATGTCTGCGTTGTCGTCTGCATAGATGACATTCTTGTGTACTCATCTTCAGAAGCTGACCATCGAAATGATGTTAGGGCGGTCCTTGAAAAACTCCGCCAACATAAACTTTTTGCCAAGCTCGAAAAATGTGTTTTTCATGTCACTGAGGTCGAATTTTTGGGATTTATTCTGACACCCTAAGGAGTCCACATGGACTGGAGAAAAGTAGACGCTATCCTCAAATGGCCGTCTCCTACTTCCGTGAAAGGCGTTCAAAGCATGCTAGGCTTTGCCAATTTTTACCGTAGATTTATTCCAGAGTTTTCACGAGTGGTACAACCCATCACCGCCCTCTTAAGAAAAAATAAACGCTTTGAATGGTCCGCAGAAGCAGAACAAGCCTTCCAGGAGCTAAAGGCTAAATTCACCTCGGCGCCAATACTGAAACACCCACGCCCGGACCTCCCTTACATCGTTGAAACCGACGCCTCCAGCTTAGCAATGGGAGCAGTCCTATCACAAAGAGATCCAGAGACTAACCAACTGCATCCTGTGGCATTCTGGTCTCGGAAGTTCTCGGCGCCTGAGATCAACTACACCATCACAGACAAAGAGCTTCTAGCGATTAAATCAGCCTTTAAGGCATGGCGTCATTATCTCCTCGGGGCCAGACACACCGTCACAGTGATCACCGATCATCGAAATCTGCAGTATCTGAAAACCGCCAAGGCTCAATCCTCCAGACAGCTTTGCTGGGCTCTATTCTTTGCTGAATTTGACTTTGTGATCACTTATCGCCCCGGCAGCAAGAACGGCAGAGCGGATGCTCTTTCCCGAATTGGAATGGGAGATAACGTTGCCAATCCAGAACCTGTACCAATAATTCATGAACAAAGGATCGTGGGTCTGATTTCTTCACAATCCATTGAGGATATTGAAGAAAAAACTAAACAACTTGTAACCTCACCAGACTTACTGAACTGGTTACAAAAAGGAAAAGATTTCACCGTAAGCAATGACTTGCCTTATTTCCAAGGACGATTGTTCCTACCACACGCCGATTTACAAAGACAGGTAATCTCCTGCTATCATGATTCATTAATTGAGGGTCACCCTGGCATTGCCAAAACCACAGAAAAGGTGAAGAGACACTTCTGGTGGCCTTCGTGGAGAAAAGACATAAAGGAATTTGTGATGTCCTGCGGTGTGTGCGCTCAAAACAAGGGTCAGAAGAAGAGGCCGGCTGGTCTTCTGCAACCATTAGACATCCCACCGTGTCCCTGGCATACCCTTTCCATGGACTTCATCACAGACTTACCCTCCTGTTCGGGTACAACACCATTCTTGTTATTGTGGACCTGTTTTCTAAAATGGCCCACTTCATTCCGCTAAAAGGCTTACCTTCAGCATCAGTCCTAGCCAAAGTATTTCTTGAAAACATCGTCCGGCTACACGGCTTCCCGTCAGTACTAATCTCAGATAGGGGGAGCCAGTTTATTTCCCACTTTTGGCGTAGCTGTTGTCAATTAGCTCAAATCGATGTAAGACTTTCGACCAGCCATCATCCCCAGACCGACGGGCAAACCGAGAGAACAAACCAGACTCTCGAGCAATATTTATGATGCATGCTACAACAGTCGGAGAGTAACTGGAAGGACATCCTTTGGATAGCTGAATATGCTTACAACAATTCAGTTCATTCGGGTA
This sequence comes from Ambystoma mexicanum, assembly GCF_040938575.1. Lineage (NCBI taxonomy): Eukaryota > Metazoa > Chordata > Amphibia > Caudata > Ambystomatidae > Ambystoma > Ambystoma mexicanum. The sequence continues at coordinate 108,606,377 of NC_090937.1, forward strand.
CCCGGAAGAGTCCCTTTTACATCTTGTATGGGATTCATCCTCGAACCTCCAACCTTGATCCACCTCAAGATCTTGGAACACCCGCCGTGGATCAATTGCACACCGTTATTACCCAAGCTTTTAAGGAAGCGACTGCACATCTACAACAAGCTAAAGAGAGGTACAAAAAAGGAGCAGATCAACACCGAAGCAATGCCCCTCAATACCAGGTTGGGGATCAAGTCTGGCTGTCCACCAAACATTTATCGCTTAAAGGGCCTTGCACCTTCAACCCCAAATACCTGGGACCATATCCAATTACGGCCATAATTAATCCAGTGGCCGTTAAATTAGAATTGCCAACCCATATGAGAATACATCCTGTATTTCATGTATCTCTTTTGAAACCCATGCAACCTGGAACCAGATTGACCAATCCTCCAGAGCCCATTCAAGTGAATGGGGAGCCGAATTTGAAGTAAAAGACATTTTGGACTCTAAAATCATCAGATCGAAGCTATTCTACCTAATCGACAGGAAAGGCTACGGACCTCAGGAAAGGTCATGGGAACCCTGTGACCACGTCCATGCTCCTCGTCTAGTCCAGAAATTTCACCGAACCTTTCCCGATAAACCAAAACCCCCAGGGAGGACAAGTTTGGGAGGGGCCTTGAGGGGGGGTGCTGTCATGGGCGCTACTCCCGAGGGGCCAGGACTGGCCCAGCGCCCTCAGAAGCAGACCCGTCTTCCAATACTCCGGACCCAGCAGACCCCTACAGGGGCCCTTTGGACCGTGTCCTGGCGCCTTTGGCGCCAGGCTCATGAAGGGTTTCAGTCCCGGCGCCATAGGCGCCGGGCTCATATTGATAAACAGTGTAATAATGCTTGGGTGGACTTACCTGAGGCAGACCATGCTGCATATTTACCCAGAACAATCCAGTCTGGTTGAAGTCCCCAGCCATCAGGGCTGGGAGGAACTATTCCCTCCATTCAGGAACTCTTTTCTTACCTGGGTGGAACCGGTGGAAGAACACACACTGGAAGCACTTCTCTGCTATTTAAACCACGCCCGATGGAAAACACGTGCTTCGCGTTATTCTGCAGCAGCAGCAGGACGCTCACCGAGTCGGCTCCTGCATTCCAGGTCCAGAGTCATCTTCAGCTTCCGCGCAGCAACCTGTGGATGAAGAAAGACACAGAACAATACTTAACAGATCCCGGAATCCAGTCACCGGCAAAACCTGCAAAGAATAAACATAAGGTTAGAAAAGTGCAACTCGCTCGCAGCCGCGCCCGCTTACCTGATCCATCCGTGATTACAACGGAGCTAACCGCGGCCTTCTCTTAGGCAGCTTCTCTGCACCTGAAAGGCAAAGGACATAATTAAAAAGGGGTTCGGGTGAAGGCAGTCGCATTCATCTTAACTTACCAGTTTTTGCACGCGCAGAAGCGGCCGCATCAACCGCAGCTTCCCTGCACCTGAAAACTAGAAAAAGGACATTATTAGAGGTGCCATTAAAAGCGGCCAACGATCATTATACTTACGTGCATCGGCACGTGCAGTGGCAACGGATATAAAGCCCGCAGCATCCCGGCACCTGAAAACTAGAAAAAGGACATTATTAGAGGTGCCATTAAAAGCGGCCAACGAACATTATACTTACGTGCATCGGCACGTGCAGCGGCAACGGAAAACTACGCCCACAGCATCCCGAGGCCTGAAACAAAGGAAAAGGGACATTATTGAGGTGCCCATCTTTTAAAGCCTAAAGACTACAGTATACTTACAGGCATCCGCTCGTGCAGTAACGGCGGCATCGCTCTTCGGCATTCCAGCACCAGTGCCACAACTAAGGCCGCAAAAGACTTGAGCCTCAACACTGAACTCATCCAGTGACGTAACTGGAATCCACGCACCCCTGCACCAGACGCAGGATGGAGAGCTCAGCATTTATACGCCTAAGGTGAGAGCTCGCCGAGACAAGTAGAAAGCTAGGCTGTGGGAGAAACTGGCGATTGGTTGGAGAAGGAATCCCATCAAACGGTGATTAACCCTTTTTCTTCCACCTGCAGAAAACTTACCCTGCAAGTCAGACATTTGATACGAGGAAGCCCAGTCCTGAGAGTCGTCCGAGCTCTACGCTTCTCAATTGAAGAAACGATAGCAGCCCAGCCGGGATCAGCGCCTCCGTGGGAATCAGGTGAGCGTTAAACTAATTCCTTCTGAACTGAGGACAAATCCCAGATAGTGAACTGATGTAACATGAAACAAACATTTTTCTGGTTTGGCTAAGAGTTGATTTTCACGGAGACGTTGAAGTACTTCTTTTACATGTTCTTCATGTTTCAAGGAGTCCTGGGAGAAGATCAATATGTCATCCAAGTAGACGATAACATTGAGAAATAACATGTCAGAGAACACCCTATCCATAAAACGCTTGAAGACTGCGGGAGCATTAGTCAGACCAAAGGGCATGACTAGGTATTCAAAGTGACTAAAGGGTGTTCTAAAGGCTGTTTTCCATTCGTCTCCTTCCCGGATACGGATCAAATGGTAAGTACCTCGGAGATCCAGTTTCGTGAATATCACTGCACCTCTCACAGCTTCAAGGATATCCGAGATCAAGGGTACTGGGTATCTGTCTTTCAGGGTGTATTGATTTAGGCCCCGATAGTCCAGGCAAGGTCTGAGCTCTTTGGTATCCTTTTTTGGAACGAAGAACAATGAAGCACCAGCTGGTGATTTTGAAGGTCTTATGGTGCCGTTCTCAAGATTAGTGTCTAGGTATTCCCGGAGGGCTCTCTTTTCGGGTTCTGAAAGGATAAACATCCTGCCAAAGGGAATCACTGCTGAGGGTTCAGTATCTATGGCACAGTCTTCGGGTCTATGTGGAGGTAAGGCTTGAACAATGGCAGTAGAGAATACATCAGCATTCCCTTGATAGATCTCTGGAACTTGTACAATATTCGAAACCATGAGTGGGGTCTCTGGACACCTTGGTAGACTTATAGGAGCTGTGACTGAGGTATCCAGGTTTAAACAATGGTTCATACAGAACTCCGAACCCAGGAATAAGGATCCGGCCGTCCAGTTGATATATGGATTGTGCTTTTGTAACCATGGCATGCCCAGAACCAAAGGGTAATGGGCTGATTTTATAATGTCAAACACAATCCTTTCTTGATGATGATTTATGGAAAGATGGATCTCCTTTGTTTGCAGACTTATGGGTCCTGAGGAAAGAGGTCTTCCGTCAATAGCTTCCACTGGCTGTGAAAAACTTCTTGCGTCATATGGAATGTTATGACTTCTGACCCAATCTTGATCAATGAAGACTCCCATTGCTCCGCAATCCACCAAGGCCAGTATGGGGTAGACCTTGTCCTTGAATGGCGATAAAAAGGCCTGTAATATCACCAGTTTGTTTTGTCCAGGAGAGTTCAAGGATGGAATTGATGTGGAGCAAACATCGCTCTCCCGAAACCTTGCTCCATTTAGGATCGGGAGCTGGCGTTTCCCGAGCGTCGGGGAGGAGCCAGAGGACACTCTTTAACTAAATGCTTATCTGAGGCACAATACATGCATAAGCCTGTGTGTATCCTTCTTAACCTTTCCTGCGGGGAAATTGGTCCACGAAAGGCTCCAAGTTGCATGGGTTCAGAATCAGTCCTCGGATTCTTGGCAGATTCGGTCCTTGTAGTATTCTCTGGGGAGTTTCTTTGAATTGAGACTTCATTCTTTTTCTTTTCGGCCTTTCTTTCTTGGATTCTGAAGTCTATTTGCATAGACAAGTCCAGGAGGGCCTGGAATGAACTAGGACGTGCCACTCTGGCTAATTCGTCCTTAATCTCCTCATTTAGACCTCTGCGAAACAAGGTAAAACTGGCTTCCAGGGGCCAGTCCGCCTCTTTGGCTAGCTGTTTGAATCTGGTAACATAGGTCAACATGTCTTGGGATCCTTGTTGGAAGTCAAGTAACTTCTCTTGAGCACCGTGGACCAGCTCTGGACGTTCGAACATGGTCTTGAGTTCCGCGATGAACCCTTCATAATCATCCAGGAGAGCATCCCCTGAATTGAGTAAAGGAGTGGCCCATGTAAGGGCATTAGCGGAAAGATGCGATATTATGAAGCCCACCTTAGCCCTAGGAGTTGAGAAATAGTAGGGCTTGAAGGTAAAATGTACCAAACAAGAATCCAGGAATCCACGTAAGGTCTTTGTTGAACCGTCGTATTTATCAACCACTCCTCCCAATAATACGCTGTCCTTGTTCGCGGAGTCGCGTGACAAGACAAGCTGTCTTAGCGCCGCATTCTCGGCTTTTAAATTCTGCATCTCTGTGGAAAGTTCTTGCATTCCGCGCATCAGGTCCTGAATAGCATTCTCCATGGTAGAATCCCTATTGATCGTTTGGCGTCTCAAACTGTCGTAAATCTCCCCCCGTCTCACCTGTGATCGGGATCTCCCTTGTTCGGCCACAGGACTCTTCCTGTGGATGGTTCAGGTCTTGAATAGGCTCGCCCGAGCCTCGTCAGGTTGCAGGACGCGTTCAGAGTTCCGGGAAGTTTGTGATTCCAGGGTATCCAGGATTAGCGATGAACGAGTAAGTAGGGGAGGGAAATCCATGAACAGGATAAAAGGCAAGGAAGGAAATAAGAGGATCAAGGGACCAATGTAGAAAGTAAGCACACGTCGGGTCACTACCAAAGATAGCGTTGAGACGCGCGGACCCGCAGGGGCGTGACCAATTTATAGTACGTGCCACGACGTGAAAGCTAGTGCGTAGCACGGAACTTGGTACGGCCATGTTGGGAGGAACAAGGAGTACAAGCCCTTCGTGACAATGACCATGAGGTCCAGAAGGAGCAATTTCGCCGGGTCATGACACATGTGGGATGTTTTAACCCACTCATCCAAGCCCTACAACAGAACTGTACATTACTAGCAGTGGAAACATCATAATGGCCGCCGGAAAGGATGCTGCTTGTCAGAGATCATCCAAACATGCGCAGTAAAAATCAGAAAAATAGGCTGCCACCCACTTTTGCCATGTCAGTGAGCACAGGAGATCACTGCCTAAAACCACCATTGGGATACCCACACAGTAGCCTGAAAGCACTTGGAAATAGCAATACTGATTGCCAAAAGCAACCTAGAGCTGTTTGGGAATTCATTTTCTTGATCGTCAAAATTGCTAAAATCATGGCTCACAAAACCACCAAAAGGATACAACTTCTTGTTGGGTGTTCTACATTACTCTACTGCAATAATCCACATCAGTACAATGTCAGCAAGAATCATATGTTATTAGGACAAAATCCCATGTTAAAGACATTTGATTTAAAGACAGCTGTCAAAAATGGGTGCAATACCGGTGCTCGCCACTGACAGGTGCTGGCGATTCCTAATCCTGACAGGAGAGCTGTCTTGCAGATGCTAAATAAGCCAAAGCAGAGAAGTCTATCAAAATGCCATATAGAGTGCCACACATTGATTTAATGTGGAAAAAAACTTGATTAAAGATATGTTGCTTATTTTCAGTTTATAATGTTATATTGTTTTCACAAGGAACTAAGTTGGAATTGACTAGAAGGCAGCCTGATGCAGTTCAGACTTCAAAAGGTTTGTTTTCATGAGAATCCTTCACACCTCAGAACTCCACACCAGAGGGCAGGATATCACAGGGTCCTGTTGATTAAGAGGGAGGAGATTTTCCCTGCAGCCTGGAGGAAGGAACATTGGGGACTTTGGGACTGAATAGAATATGCTGATTTTGGGTGTGCCTGAACAACACTGCTCTGTCAGAAACAAGATAAATGACCTCTGAGTCAAGCCAGATTCTAGGGGCGGAGACAAATCACTGGGTGAATTCAATTGAGAGCAAATGTATGTTTTATAAAATTGCTTATAACAAATTATGCCAAGTGGACAGAAATGTCAAACCTTGAGATTCTTAAAATGAAAGATTCACTCACAGTTTGAGACTAAACTGAAATCTGTATGATGTTCTGACACCAAACCCCGGGATTTATTAATATTGTAGACACTGTGTTTATACTAGAAAATTGAAAACTTACAGTAATATGCGCAGAGAGGGTGTGTACCTCCGTGTAAGGTTTGGTGCAAAACCAATATTGCGAAACCCACTAAAATCGCGAATAAGTTGTCATTTCTGAACCCAAGCTCTTAGAAAGAGCAGGGTTGAACAGAGACCTGTCTTAATCTGTGATATGTCCATGTATTCTCAACAACTTGTATACCTTGGAAACATGTTTGATTATGAAAAAAAAATTTCTAAGTAAATGCAAAGGGGAGTGTTCTTTCCGCAAGCCATAAACATGACACCTGATGACATAGGATGACTCACTACTCCATTCTCCAGTCAGGGCACAGAGAATCCTCTAACCTATCAAATCCTTAGTGGGTTGGGCATAGAAAGTCAGCCTCCACACCCCCTTTGGAAACACATAAAAAGAACCACTGAGACCCAGATAAGGACACTCATTTTTCCACTACTCATCGATTCCTGCGCAGCACTCTGCCCGACCATATCCAGACAAAGACTCCAGATTCCTGAGACTCCAGATTCCAGGCAGACTCCAGAACCAAAACTCTAGAGCCCAAGCTCTAGAACCTTAGAGAAGCGGAGGCCTAATCCCAAAAGCTGAATTCTCCTCAGCGCGCCTCAAAATCTTTTGCAACCTGATTCTCAACAGCCAGGCCGTGCTGTTTGCTTCTGGCTAGAACCCTGTGCCAGAACCAGATCCAGACCCAGAGAGAGCAGCGCTGTATCCAGACCCACCAGACCTAGATCCGGGACCATGCTGTGATCAGAACCATTGCCTGAGACCGTCCTGTGGCGAGAGTGCAGTCCAAACCTGACCAGATCTGTGACGAGGTCCATTCTACTTCAAAACTAGGAGTGAGTATCCAGTCTAAGAACTGTACAGAACCAATCTCTTAATCTAAAGTGATCTTATCCCATCCATTTCAACCTATTCAGAACTGCATTTAGAATTTTGTGTCCATCCTGTGATTTCAAATCTGTAAAAGCATCATCTGTCATTCTGAAATCTTGACTTCATTTCTGAAACTCTACCTTCACAAAAACATCCATATCTTTTGAACCGCACGCCCTAGAAGCGAAATGTAACTGTCATTTTAAAGCTAAGATCCTCAGCTTCCCACCGAACCTAAACAACATTCCTTATAGCTTTTCCGTAATCGCGATTTACGCACTCGGAAAAAGTGCCACAAATTGAAAAGCTCCATTTCACCACATGTTAAAAAAACGCTGTTTCTTGCTTTCCACTGCTGAAATTCGTTTTCAATCTGATAATCATTCATGTATCATTGCTAGTGTTGACCTGAACTAATCCAAAGTAGCTATCACCTACCCTGAATCTCCTTTAGTGAATTAAAATCCTTTTTAGCATATTTTCAATTCAATGCAATCATGTTTAAAAGGATTTTGCCTGCTTTAAAATCATCCCTGTTTTCTCTAAGCTTGTTGGGAGGAACTGGAATTGAACTGCATTATTAATTGTATTCTTGAAACCTGTGTGTCCTCATATCCATTTCCTCCTATTGCATAAAGGGGCGGAGTGAGTTGTCACAAGGGAGAAAGTGATCATATTATCTTGTGATTGAAAGCATATCAAGTTTATCCTGTGTTGCATTCTTTCATATCTTGCATTTCCTTGAAACCATACAAAGGATTCTCTGCTACCTTATCCTTTCTATACCAACTCCTCATTGATTAAAGAGAGTGTTCTATTGTAATATTACCCATTGTTGACTACTATTATATTCATAAGTGTGCAATCAAGTATTAATTTATTCATAAAAGTGTGATATATATACATTTTTTAATTCTTCAAATAAATCTTTTAATTTGCAAAACAAACCTTCTTCTTGGCTCAGTGAGGTCAGGGGGAGTCAAAGAGAGGGGTGGTATATAAGGGTTCATCATCCAGATTCAAAGAATTTGACATCAAAAATATATTAATAAGGGCTTCCATTGGGCATTCCTGACTAGTAATTGATTTAGTTGGATTGCTGGATTGGAGTCACCTCCATACATTTTGCAGAATCCTTTGCCGGCAGCCTGGCATGCACCCTTGCAGGCCAATGATAGGTGGAAGAAGCAGAACACGCTTGGCTGCAGGGCTAGCCTTAGTCACACTTGAGACATGTCACCACTAATCAGGTTTCAAAGCCTTGATCTGCTTTAAACCAGGGTTTCACCATGATACTGTGTTCCTGTTGTGCCCGCCCCTCTTGTTTCTAGTTCCTGCTTCCTGCATATTGATGAATTCCAGAATGTCAAGTTTGCTTTGGTTCCAAGTGATCTATCTAGCACCCTTTTGCCCCTGGATGAGCTCTGTTTCCTTTCACCAAAGTTTGAGCACATGCACAGTTTTCCGTTCCTCCCCGGGAAGGTTTGCAGTGAACACCCATGTATTGACCCTGCCTTGTTTCGGCAGAAGTGATGATTTGCGTTCGAGCACCATTCTACTATTTCTTGCTCCCTATGGAGGAGTTACTTAGATTTGCTGGTGTGTTTGTTCACCGGTTCTTCTTTGATTCTGTTTTGATTTAATGCGTGTAATCTTTGGTTGACTGACACAGATGCATGATTATCACAGCTTGCTTTCTGTTCTTTGTGCATCACTCGGACTTGCTCCTTGCCTAGCATGATCATACTCTAAGATCCCGGAATTTGTTGTCGTTGTAGCTTTTTAATATTTCTATGCGATTGCCAGGATCTGTGGCGCAGCTGACTTCCCAAGTAGACTTTCTGGTCCTTGTGAGCTATGCCTTTAAGTTACCTCCTATAGTACCCCTGAAAATATCCGGTTCATAGGCCCTATGATTGTGTGTCCTATAAGGGGCTTTGATCACCACTTTATGCAACAGGGATATAAAATTATCATATTTTCAATGTCTAGTGCTGGCAGCACCATGTTTAACTTGGAACATTGGTCATGGTCTTATTTATTCTTCCAGTACACCCTGCCCAACAGAAGCCTCACATCCTGAACATCATTGGACGTTCAAACTATTGATATTGATATTTTATCTGTATCTCGCTCGTACAACAGTGTTTCAGAGCGCAACGAGGCAAGGGAGGGGAATAAGGGAGAAACAAAAACAACAATCTTACTCGGTCCAGTGACATTGAGAACGCGCTAGTGCATGGGAGAGGGAAAGGGGAAAGTGCAGGGGAACTATCTCTTGTTCACCACGAGAAAGCAACACCAGTACTGTCATTGAGGTCAGATGCATGTCTAAAGATTACAATCTACTGAATACTCATATATCTGGAAGTACCTATGCCACTGTACTCTGGATGATCTTTTCATTAGGAGGATTCTGGATCAGTAGGGTAACAGAGCTGGTCTAACAGTTTGGGGACATTATATAAAGTCCAGTGTTTGCTGGGAGTCACATTTATATAATTGCACTGAATACTTATTGTTTTTTGGTTTATATGTCACTTTGGCGTTCCCTTTTAGGCCACTTTATAAATTCATTCTGATGCTGTGATGGCTGTACTCAAAGTTAAAGTCATTTGGAAATCCGCATTTCACCAGTCATGCCCCATTCAATAAAACTGGATCTTTACACTTTGGAAGTCTTTGAGGTATGTTTTGCATCAGGCATTAGAAAGAGGTATCATACTTATGCCAATTTAAAAAGAGTTATTAATAAAAATCAGTGGCACTTTATACACAAGGAAGTATACTAAAAAGATGGCAGCTGTCACTGGGCATGGCGACTAGATCAATGTTGCTCTTAATACTCCCACAACAAAAATCTTAGAAATGTACTTGTGATGCTGTAGGAGCATCAGATACTTATGGACCAAGCACTATATACAAATATTGTTTTCATCTACAGATGCAGCAAGTGGTACGAGGGTTGCGATTTGGCAAAAAAGTCAACTTCTTACCGTGCCCCTTTACTGGCGACTTGCTGCCTATGGATAGGCTTGTCCTTTGTTCACGCTTTGCCTCTGCCCACAATTGTACCCAAATGTGAAGCAAGCACAAGGCAGTGCACCATGAGAAGGTGGTAGCCACTTGGTGCCCCAGGTCTTGCTGGTTGCCACCGTCCTGGTTTCCCACACTCTCACTCAGCCGACCATCCCTCTGCTGGCCTGCTGACCCAAACTCACGGTGTTATCACATGCTAAAGAAGAGTTAAAGAATGCACATTAATAACAAAAGTAAAATAAGTAATGCAGGCCAAAAGAATTGTCACTCTTATCCCGAGGAAAGTGAGATGAAGAATTTAGAATAGGGAGATTAGGGCAAGAAACGGTTAGAGGTTAGGCTGATGGCACTCCGTGCCGAGGGGGAAGGGGCAGGTGTGTCACGCAGCAGGTTTCACCATTGGCATTCAGGAGGTGGAGTGGAGAAGGGATAGAGAAGCTGCTTGATGTCCAGCAGATGTTGATAGTGTATTGGAATTTCTTGTGAATATTTAAATCATGGTTCTGAAAATAATATTGTTTTTTTCACATTTTGATAGTCAAATTCTGTTTGCAGACTGGTTGATGAAGTCATTCCCCGTGCCTCACCTCTCCTCTCATCCTTAACAGTCTGTTCTTGCTCAGAATTGTGCTCCATTGTATAGGGTACCGCCTGTTCTTGCTCAGAATTGTGCTCCATTGTATAGGGTACCGCCTTATCTTAGAGACCAGCAAAGGTCACTAATAACATGAATGTGCTGACGCTTTGGCAATAACCATAGACCATGATAGAATGTGAGTACATGTGCACGTATGTTGGAAAAAAAACAGCAGTCATTTGATTCATGGACAGACTGTGGTGGATGTTCTTGTATATTTTCTTGTTTTACTTTTTACGTATGAGTACAAGCTTTTAGTGCCCTGAAAAAAAAAAAAAAATACGTGATCTTTGCACATATAGAGAAAGCGAATGTTAAGGCTACTTATTTTAAAGAAAAACCCATCACTTCCGTTAACATATGAAAATCATTATTGAACACTTCTCACGCAATGAGAATGTTTCGAATGCAGTCAATAACTACTGGTATTGACTTTATTCCTGACATTCTGACATTACTAGCAGCCAAGGAATCAACAGAAAGCATGTGTCTGCATTCACAAAAAGTGCACTGCAATTTCACAGCAAGATTTATTTTAATAGGTAATTCTTGATTTTATTTATTTATTGTGTTATAGCCGAATTAATTCGACTTTACACAAAAGAACATACAAAACTTGCATCATTCCTTCCTGGTTCTTTACAGTGAAAAAGAAAAGAATAAAACATGAAAATTTACAAACAAGAACAATCAATACAAACTTCAACAATGTATAGCAGAATACGCATTAAACCAGTCTTATTACAGAAAAGGGAAACAAAAATAGGATTATATACAACTTATTTGAATTTAATAAATTTCAAGGTAGGTAAAACCTTTAAAACTTCAACAGTGAGGCATCTTTCATAACCCACAATTAGACGTTCCCAAAAATAATTGGGACATAGCCAATCAAAGTTGATCCAAAAATGCCCAGAAATTGAACTCTCATGGTTAATGTACCCCTGCAATCAATTAGGATGTGATGCAAAGTTTGTATAACTTCCTCCCCACAGAAGGCGCATTTAGGGGTTCCCCCTATAGTCTTGCGTCATATCAATTGGATCTCCCCCATTTTAAACAAGTTGAGTCTCAGTCTCAGAAATTTCCATCTCATCACTTGATTGGGAAAGCAGGCCAAGTAATTTGGCAGAAAACCTCTCGGTTTATCAAAAATTGGTAAGCAGGTTGAATTCTTCAAGGCTCGCATTTGTGCAATGGTTAGAATCCAGTCCATACGGGCTAGGGACTGCTTAACTCCAGTTGGATTATCCATCAGTTCCTTCATTGAGCAATCACAGTTTCCCAAAAGAGAGACTCCATACCTCTGCAATTTCGAGAGAACCAGACTAGTGTTCCATTTTAGGTCGGTCAAGAGGTCCTCATAGTTGGAGTTCTTACACGGCATCAATATCGCTCTAAGAAGTGTTCGAATCTTCCAATCAAAACATATCTTTAGAAATTGTAGCCCCAGCTCATATCTCAGGCTTGATATATGGCAACTCATAGGTAAATGAAAAACACGTTTCGGTGGCTTGCCTTCTCTGCGTGCCCAATTCAATGATTGGGACTGATGCAATACTTCAAGTGCATAGAGTAAGACTGGAATAGCCTTAGCTTTCTAGAACTCTATCAGTGGATGGATTGAAAATGTACAATAAGTATTGTAAATGTTCTTCATTTGGGCAATCAGTGGTAACAGTTTTATGTTAAAATCAATTTCCAGAGCTTTATTTGTTTGTAATGCTTTCATCCCTAGCCCTAAATAGGTCAGTCCAGTGACCAACAGAATGACTGAGCCATATAAAGACCATTGTGTAAGTACAGGCCCTGCTACAAATGGTAAAATACCATTTGTAGCAGGGCCTGGATTTACACATTTTTTTGAAGACTACAACTTTTGATTTTACTGGGATGACTTGCAGCTCATTTAAGTTGGCATAATGTCCAAAGTTAGTAGTTTTGCAATCCTCTAGGAGTATAATCCAGCAGGCCAATGTTGTCTGCATGGGCTATCTAAGAGATGGCTTTCTTTCCAATTTTCAGGCTTGTTAATGAGTGACCTTCTAAGGCACAGCCCAAGTCTGCAAAATAGAGGTTAAAGAGGCAGGGGTTTAACCTGCACCCCTACCTCACACCTCTTTCTGTTCGAACTTCACATGCCAAAACTCCCTCTGCATTCAACCAACCACAGAGAGGCAAACCTTGGTGGAACACCACTGTTATGGCGAGTAAACCCTTCGGAATCCCCCAAAGAAGGAGCTTGGCCCAAAGGTGTTCTCTACAAAATGTGTCAAACGCCCTTGATAAGTCAAGCCAAGCACCATACAGAATACGCCCATGTGTGCCCATAGTTGTTACAATCCTTACCTTAGAAAGACAATTTAGGTATTTAAATATTTAAAATTAAAACTGCATTGCATTTAATAACCCATTTTGTTTGCTTTACTCACTCTTAAACCAACTTGTTTTACTTCACCACCACTGCTCCAAAAATATAATAACGACACTTCCCTCAATCTACAAGGCTATATTAGCACTCAGCGATTGTTATTGACCTCGTCTCAGCCATTCAGAATGTTCATAGAGCAGTAAGTACCTACTGATATTGACTGCACTTTGGAAAGTCTAACTTCATAAGCAGACAGGGACCAACAATGCAATTTCCAGGCAACATTTATTCAACAAGACACATCCTCTCTGGGAGGAACATTCTTTTCCCTGCAACATCCTATTTAACCAACAAAGAGGAAGCTAAATCATTGAAGATGCTTTCACTTTCTTACAAAGAAACCCTATACTTTTACATGACAAATAATGCATGCTCATGCTAAACCCACTCCAGCTTAACTAGATGTGCAAGCAAAATGCTTAACTTATGAAAACAACCTAGTAATTGAAATATTGCAAAATAAAAACTCATTTAATTTGCTAACTCAGTTTGTCTATTTACTTTACTCACAAGCAAACTAAAGTTTGTTACTTCACCACCAGAACTCCAACACATTACTGCTAGTACGACCATGTAATAATAGCTCAATAGCCTTATAGACCTTGGGAAGGGTCATATTCGCTTGGGATAAGCACCCTTAGCCAACGTGTGGCCCTATGATTGTTAGTGTGTTATTTGTGTTTTTGTTTATTGCCTATTGCTGTACCTTTTGTCCCTACACACCCTCATCCGCTCCCACATCTTACCTGTTACAAATATGCTGATGACACTCAGATCCTCCTCACAATTCCTAACGCCCCTTCCTTGCCCCACCCAGTCTTGACATCTTGCCTCTCTGTCATTGACCTCTGGATGATGAACAACCACCTGCTTCTCAATCCTGGAAAAAAACGAAATCCTAATGTGCAGCAAAACAGCTCTCCTTCCCCAACATATCCACTGTCCACCTTTATTAGGAACCACACTCTCTACATTCCCCTCTGTCAAAAACCTAGGATGCACATTTAGCTCGGAATTGACCCTCTCACGTCACATCAGTGCAGTCTCCGGATCACAGATCATCAACCTTCCATCTCTGCATCCTCAAGCAGGCCTTTCCATATCTCTCCTGCCTTGTTTGCACTAGAAGGAGCCAGGGAGGGCTTTCTATCACTCTAAGATCCTTTCACAGGGTGAGTATTATGTATTCATTTAGCACATAGTTGCACTGTGAAATGTAGCACTGCTCTTTGAACATAGATGAAACCCAGGATGTAAACATTGTGGTTTGTACAGATAACCCATTGTTTCCCCTCGCACACCACACCATTGTAACTTAGTGAAAGGCACGGGCTCATCCCACACACTTACATATAACACAAACATTATTGTACAACAACTCTGCCATAAGAATGAAGCTACCTTTAATGATATTAATAGCTTCTCACGTCATTTTCTATCTTCTTAAAGACAATCCACCCCTGTTTAGTTCATAGCCTAACTCTGATGTGCCCATCCACACACCATTCAGACATGAGTGACTAGCAGGATCTTGACCACCCTCACATAACTTTAATGGCTGAAATGCACACCTGCATATAGCACCTGCCAAATCTCATTTGGATTCTGCTCCCTACAAGGGCGTTCACCCAACAGCACGTTGGGACCATAATTATGGTGAAAGGCACTGCACAAATAACAAAATGAATGAATTAACATTAACAATGATAATGTTTTTATTGCCATAGTAAATCAAATCAATGTGGTAATATGACAAGTGAATAAAAGTAATGTCTAAGTCACCCACACCTGTGAATACTATCATATACAAGTATACTATTCACAAATGTATGACATTCCATATACATCAAGAAAGTTTACTGTTACTGCCATCAATAATGTTTAAGTATCATTCTGATTATATCATAATACAAATAAAGAGTTATCCCTTGTCAATGCATTCATTTATTTAAAGTCTTAAAGCGTTTATTTTTATTTTTGGGCCAGCAGGTTAAGCACAGTGTAAATGAATGTACAACTTAACATAGTCTAGTGTCTACCAACTATTGACCACCAAGGACCTCTTGCCTCAATACTGTCCATGTCCCTGCTTTGAACATATCTCTGTGTACTTTGACTAGGTTTCAGGCCTTTTTTGCTTGACTCATCCAAATTCATCCCCAATCCTTTTCTCTATGCAGTTGTCACCTGTGACCTTGCGCTCTCAAGAGGGTTGGGTGGATGAGAACACAAAAGGCACTGAGTACCATGTACATGCCAACAGAGTCTTGCCTCTAGGGACCATTGTCCACATGGCCACTGCAGACCCAATGTCTCCATACTACCCTTTAAACACATCGTCCCTGCAATCAACATATCTCTGTGCCCATTGTCAAGTTTCTGGGACTATTACACTCGCTTCATCCACATCCATCCCCCCTCCAGTATCAATAGCAGCTGTCACCAGTGACCGTGCACTCTCAAGGGTGCTGGGTGGATGAGAATGCACAAGGTGCCAAATACCATGTACAAGTCAAAGGTGTATTGCCTCTAGGGACCACCACAGACCCAGTGCCTTCATATTACCCCTTTAAAGACCGCATCCATTCACAAGAATCTGTGGTATTCCACTCACTTCATCCTTATACACCCACGCCCTTATCAAAGGCAGTAATCGCATGAGAGCATGCGTTCGCAATAGTTGCTTGTGGGTGCCCACATTCTTTTTTGAAATTTGATGTCAGCAAACCCTCACCGACATCTATCTTTAAAAATACCCAAATATGTCTACATAGCAAAAGTGCATCAGACACCTAAAAAAAAGGCCAACTAAATGTATGGGCAGTCCGTTCACATGACAAATTCACATACACACCCACTTTTCTAAATGTTTATAAACTCTTGCCAATTTAGCAAGAAAACTTCTTTGCTGTCTCCTACGGATATCATCATCATACCACTCCTTATTTTCGTTGCTGAATCACCTCATTTAGCTACACAACATCCGCAGCAAATTCAAATAGCTACGGCATGTTTAACACATGTTTGGATGCACATCGTGGTCCGTGTAGAGTAAACAAGGAATCTCTGGTAGAAGGAAGTGAGCTAACATATTTATGAAGCAAGCGGAAACTTGATTACTCCACTGAGTTAAAACTACTGGCCCCATCAAACTGTGACCTGTATAAGAAAACAGTCTCTGGTCAAGTCTGCTAAGAGAATACGACACTTGGAGAGTTAGAAGACTAATTAGTTACAACAAATGAGCACCATCATCTGTCCTAACGAAGGCCTTATTAACAACATTAGAAAAACCCACCCATGGATGTTGTTTATTCTTTGAAAATAGGCCGAAACGCATTGACATATCATCCTGAAGACACATTGGGCCTCATTAGGAGTGTGGCGGCCGCAGAATGAATGGTGCCGGTAAAGGACCAGCACCGTTCATTTCGGGCCGCCACATTGCGAGGTCTGCAGTGGGTCCCGCTCTGGACGCCTGGCCAGAGAAGACGTGCAGAGCGGGACCCGCTAGCAGTCCAGGATGCTAACAACAGGCCTGTCATTAACGGGCCTGTTGTTAGCACACTCCCCATTCCCTATGCTATTAGCACCTTGGTCCATGCCGGTAAAATACCGGCACTGCCTTGGTGGAAAGGGGAATTACCGCCCTATTCCAAGGTTGGTGGGGCAGTGATTCCCCCTTCCCCCATTGCCCTTCCCCATTCCCATTTTTGCCCCATAGGGCATAATGGGAATGGGGAAGGTGCTAATTACGGCACCGCAAATTGCGGTAACGTAATTAGCTCCCTGGTCCCTTTGCGGGTTGGTTTTTAACGCCTGCAAAAAGCAGGCGTTAAATTCCCCAACCCGCAAAGGGACCTCGTAGTAAGGCAGTAAGGTTTTACCGGGACCGGTAAAATACCGGTAACGGTAAACCCTTACCGCCGTCCGTGTAATGAGGCCCAATGACTCCCATTTGTCTTAAGACTATTTAAGAACTTTAAAAAAGACTTCTATCCCAGCTGTCAAAATTGGTAAAAATGTGGAATTTTCACAGCGTAAAAGTGAATATGTGGGCTGTGTTTGAAAACTTGGTAGAAAGTGGTGACACACTCTGGACAGAAATCGTTGATATATGTTGTATTACCAGAAAAGCATCCATTTTGCAAATGTCACATTTTGTACATACATCCCTGGGGACATATCACATCTGTGTATAAAATTGGCAAATTGTGGGCAAAATCTTTAATGTGTAAAATTACCAAAATGTGTCAGAAAGACGAAACAAGGTTGCACTTAATGGAGGTTTGTACTAATCTGTGCTGCACAAAATATGTAACCTGTGTATCTGATTTACTAAAAGGTGGCAACTGCATAAATATCTGTTTTTGGCAAAATCGGATTTTCAGTAAAGGAAATGTGGGAGTTTCTAGATAAAGTAAAAATCACCTCATAAACATGACACCACTTTTCTGATATCCAACCAATTGTGAGCAAGGCGGAGACTATGCCCTTGTCCAATCCTATTGTTAGGGGCGTGGGAAGTGAATCCTGCCCCTGTCATAAACTGTAATGATGTCATCTGGCATTATAAATAAGGGCCCCTGATGAGCACTCAGGACACACACTGATTTCTGATTCCTACACCGGAGTCCTGTTCCTGTCTGTTCCTGCCTTCATCTTGCATCTATCCATCTAAACTCCAGAACCCAACCACAAGGCCAATCAATTGATGATCCTGCTTCAGCTAGGCTTCAATTCTAAAATAATCCCCATAACCAAGGGAAGTGCTGTGGTGTTTTGGGGAAGCATCCTGTATTTACCTGGCTTGCTGCCACTCACTGCTATCCTGCTATCCTGATGCCCTATCGGATCCAGTAACCAGAACTGCCAGTCCAGAAGAACTATCCTTTGGTGTCCAGTCCCTGCCCAGCTGACTCTGCCCCGCTGAGTTTGTCCAGCTGCCCTGTGTTAGACCAGATCCGTGTGGTGATCCAGAGTGCTGACTGTCCAAAATCCAAACTAAAAGTGGACTTTGAGTATCAATAGGAACCATAGAAACATAGTAAGCCTTGATTCGCTTTGTTCCATCCCAATCTCTAAATCATCTAATCCTTATCCTGATAAATGTAATATTGTCACAATCATTCTTGAAACCCTGTCTTTGATTCCTTGTTCTAGTGCTAACTTCTTTAAACATTTTGTCTTGTGAAATACTAAACCCTTAGTCATCCCTCGGGTCATCGGACTGGGTCCGCCAGGGCGGGCGCGGAGGTGCTAGGGTTGATACCGCGGATCAACTCCAGAGCTTACTGTGTCTCAAGCTCGTAGCCTAGCCTGAAGCACTAGCGTAAAGTAAAACTGTCCTTGTCAAAATTGATTTCTGTTCTTTTTTTGAGCCTTTATTTTTCAAAAATTGAAAATCATTCTATCTGGCATAACTCACTCAATTTAACAGCTAGAGACCTCATTTTACTTTCATGACCGCATCCAGATTTACAATATTTCACCCGTTTTCATTAAAAACCGTTTTGGTTAATTCAGGCGGGATTTGCAAAAGTGTGTAATTTTACAACGTGTCATTTTGGTTATAAATGTTTTTCAATCTTCCATTCAATTTCGAATTGTGTGCTTTTGCTCAATACATTGCTAGTATATTTCCAGTGTTGCTCCAGTAAAGAATTGTTTTTGTTTCAAGAGTTTTAGACATATTCATTGTTTATCCATCAACTTACGGGTGTCATTTTAGCATTGGCAGGGTTTAAATCCTTTTTTCTCTCTTGTTTGGGGAGTGAAAGTCGGATTTCTATTCTGTTTCTTATTTGTCATTCCTGATTACATGCTGAAACTGTTTAGCCACTTTGTGGAATCAGAAAATACAATATTAAGGCTTTTACACTATGCAAAGAGAAATACACCAACACAGGCTTGTAAAGATTCCCAGAATCTTTATTGCAACACTGAACAGTTTACAAAACAAAGTACACAAATAGCTATTTGGCCGTCAGTACTTCACAGAGACCACCAGATGGTTCAATGTGAGCAGTGAACAGGAATTGCTAGCTGGACATCATCATATTTATACAGTTTCTTCGTAACAATGTCCAGCCTCTTACGAGTTAATTATGTGCTGGGCTAGGGTTTGCGCCATGTACATTCCTAATTTACATATCTCGTGCATGTGGTTTGCTTCTTAATACATTTACTAACAAGTACTACTATTCTCTGGATGTGACTTTACACTCTTTACACATTTGCTTTTTATGCAGGTCAAACAGATGTTTCGCATATCATGTTTAAATAGCATTATTGTTCTTGTATACTTGTAGGTTAACATCGCCGATTCAAGTAATCCACTGATCCCTAGGTCAAGAAAGGACAAGGTCTACATGACCCTAACATATAGCCTGCAGGCAGGTTGGACATTAACTCGCCTACAGAGGTTGAAGAGGTTAAAGTGAAAACAAGAGGACACAGGTAGGCCATTTTAGGCCACAGGGTGACTTTGCACGATAAACCAAAATGGCGGTCTAACCTAAAATGGAGGCTTGATTAACTTAAGGTCACGACCTTGCAATACGGATTTCCTCGCAAAGCGACTGGGCATAGGCCAACATATACAATGAAGACGAAACAATATTATATCAGATTCGACAAATCCTCCTTTTGGCCTATGCCAAGCGCTAAACTACCTTCGATCACTTTACGACTAACTCCACATTTCAACATCTATACACCCCGAATCATTATCAGACATATCTATTGCCATTAGATCATTGCCATTAGATCAGACACTAGAGTTTTTTTTGGCCAAAAAATGGCACAAAGGATTTCATTATGTCCGCTAGGGTTTGTGCTGGAGTATCCCCCTTCACATCTCGCCGTGGTCTAGATTTCTGCAGCACTAGCAACAAATACCCCAGGTAATGGGATCCCTAAATAGCAAGTTCCTTGCCACTCCCTAGGCAACCATGGAAATGCCACATTACCGCAAACAAAATAGACAGGTTCACCTACATACAGAGGTCTGTTCTCACTAGTCAAGTTCGCAACGTTCGCGCAATTTCTAAAATTGCCCATTGACCGTGTTCCATTCCTCTGTATGCAGAAGGACACTGAATCGGGGCTATGGTTAACAGAATAAGATAGAGGCGTGGCATCCTTATTGCCTATAGGAGCCATTTTGAAAGAGATCAAAGACTGAAAGGGACGAGACAATCTATCAGAGGGCCTAACAGAAGCAACGTTTGGCTTACTCCTATTTGCAAAAAGCGAGCATCCCAGGGGCATCAAAACACGTTTTTCAAAACTATTCAAATATGTACCATCAAGGTTCCCTGCAATGTTATCATTCCAACAGCCAAAGAAGAGTGCTCTAAGAGAAGCGTAACAAGCAGTTGTCGAAGGTAAAGGATGAATGCACCAACCTGGTCCCTTATACCCATGTTGCGGCAAATGCGAGCAGATCAAGCAGTTGGTCTTATTGAAAATTGCATGAGTGGCATTCATTATTAACAAAAGAGAAAAAGAGAAGAATCTCAAGGCGACAAGGTATGCAATTGCACGGAAGGAGTGAGTATAACAGATAAATTTTCAACAGGTAAAAAGTCCTCTAGCGGATATGCTTCCTCCAGGTACCACAACCCAAAACCAGTAGTTAGTAAAAACCCAGTTATTATTACAAAAAGGCAACAATGCGTTTTTGGGGTCCCCTTAGACGTTTGCTCATTGTCTCTGCTAGTCACATATTTATCTAAAAGTTCGGTACGAGTGGTAGCGGGTGCAGGCATCGTAGTCTTCAATCGAAAAAACACCAATTGTTTGTTTGCTGGTGACTCCAGTCGCGCGTCTTCTTAATGTCTTTCCCACAAGCCTTAGCCAACAGAATCCTTTCGTAGAGTCAGGCCAAAAGGCAAGCCCTCAAATGATTTCTCTAATCACACAGTCAAACCGTGCCGTACGTCTATTTTCTAGGACGTAAATTATATTTCACAATTTCCGGTGCTGAAGGATCAGAAAGCAAGGTGTCGTCACTTCCCACTGGAGGAGGCGAGTGAATGGAAATGGGATCAGAAAATGGATGATCCGGAAGTACCACTGTTGGACAGTGCGGAGACAAGATGGCCGTTTTGTCTGGCCTTACGAATTCTGGAACGGTCTCCGATACTCTCTTGTCGGTTTTTGCTGTTTCGGGCACATTGGTTACAGCATTGGAAAGGGATTCTGTCTCTTCTGTATCGTATGGCACGGGCCACGGGATCCGTTTGGTGTGCGTTGCATGTATCCAATTCTTCCGCCCGCTACCTGCACCGCAGTCTGGGTGACTAGCAGGGCCTGGTAGGGACCCCTCCATCGAGGTGCAAGGCAAGACGACCTTTCAAAAACTTTCGTGAGGATCCAGTCTCCTGGTCGTAGACTGTGACCGGGACCCTTGTATCATACAGGTAATGCCTCTCGCACCTGGTGATAAATTGAAAATAGATTTTTAGTCAACTGGTTACAGTAGTCTGAAAGAAGCACATTCTCTACATCCCGCAATGAGCGACTCTTTGGCATACCCCAAATATTAGCAAGTCTCCCCATCACCACCTCAAAGGGAGAGAGCCCAGTCTTGGTTTGAGGGGTTGTTCTCATCGACAGCAACACGATCGGTAAGGCGTCCGGCCATTTTAACTTGGTGCCAGCACACATCTTAGCGAGCTTGTTCTTTATAATGCCGTTATGGCTTTCCACTTATCCGGCACTTTGGGCATGTCTGGCCGAATGGAACCGCCTCAATCTGCAATCCTTCACATATTTGTAGGATTACAGCAGCGATAAAGTGTGGCCCATTATCCGACCAGATGACTCTCGGCAGCCCGAACCTGGGAAAGAACTCTTTCAACAGAGTCTTTGCCGTGGTCATGGCCGTTGCATCTCTAACAGGGAGGGCCTCAACCCACTTGCTAAATGCACAAATGACGAACAACACGTATTTAAGATTGTTGCAACGTTCCAGCTCAATAAAATCAAAGTGGATGACCTCAAATGGAACAGAAGGTGGAGCGAAACTTCCTCTAGGAGTCAAGGTGCCTTTTCCTACATTGTGCTGCAAGCAGACCATGCACCCTTGGACAAAGCGCTCAGCAATTTTGAAAATGTTCTCATTGGCCCATACACTGTGTAACATTTTAGTCAATTTACGCGCACAGACATGGGTCGGACCATGAGCCATAATGACCATCATTGTAATATAGGCATCAGGGAGTAACCATTTTCCTTCAACATTGTCCACCCAACACCCATCACCATCCAATCTCCCTGCACCCTCGACCCATTTATTGGACTCCTCTACAGTAGCATCTGCTTGAATGTCTTTTACAGAATCAATACTTTCACCAAAGGTGCAAACATTTACAGTTTCCCTTACAGCATACATTTCTGAACTAAAATCAGTGGCAGTTTGTTTAGCTATCTGATCAGCGAAAGCATTCCCTTTTCCTATATCATCTGTAACCTTCTGATGTGCTGTACATTTTACAATGGCTAACTGAACAGGGAGTGCGAGCGCTGAAAGTAATCACACTATTAAAGTGCCGTGCTGTATATTTGTGCCATGTGAGGTCAAGAAACCTCGTTCTTTCCAGAGTCTACCGAAGTTGTGAACCACCCCAAAGGCATACTGGCTGTCAGTATATATATTTACTGTAAGCCCTTCAGAAAGTTCATAAGCTCGAGTTAATGCCCTCATTTCTGCGGCCTGTGCGGAATTATGCATGATTCTTTTGGTTTCCACAATCGTGCTCAAGGTAGTGACGGCATAAGCAGCCCTGGATGTACCATTCGGAAGTTTGAAACAAGAGCCATCACAAAACAGCTCTCCTTGTGGGCTATTCAAAGGTGTATCTTTCAAATCAATTCTACCTTTAGTCTCTTGTTCTGTAGTGTAAAGGCAATCGTGTGACGTTTCGTCACCATCAACAGTATCTTGCGGGACAGGTAAAAGTTCAGCTGGATTTAATACACAACACCTCTGAATTTGAATGTGGGGAGCAAACAAGATCAATTCGTATCTTGTCAATCGTGCGGAAGTAAGGTGTTGTGTTTGAGTTCTATTTAATAGAACATCTACAGAGTGAGGTACCATTAGGGTTAGCGCATGACCCAGGACCATTCCCTCACTCTGTTTTACAGACGCAGCAGCGACAGCTCTCAAACATCTCGGCAAAGCGCATGCAACAGGATCAAGGACGGATGAGAAATAGCCGCACGGCCTATTCTTCCCTTCATGTTCCTGCGTTAACACAGCCAAAGCACATCCATCACGTTCATGCACATACAACACAAAGGCCTTTTCATAATTCGGAGTTCCTAAAACCGGTGCCGAACAAAGCGCGGTTTTGAGTAAATCAAATGCTGTCTGGTGTTCCAAAGTCCATGGCAATAGCAAAGAAATGCCCTTCTTTGTCAAAGCCAGCATTGGTTTAATCGTTAACGAAAAGTTAGGGATCCACAATCTACAGTAAGAAGCCATACCTATCAGGGCTCTAACTTCCTTCTGTGTATTTGGGACAGACATGCCAGAAATAGTTTTTATTCATTCAGGTGTCAACCTTCTTCCCTCCTTTGACAGGAGATAGCCTAAATAGGCGACCTCCTGGCAACAATATTGGAATTTTTTGAGTGAAGCTTTATGGCCTTGTTTTGCTAGATGACAAAGCAATGACATGGTGCCTTCTTTACAGGCACTTTCAGAATCAGCAGCCAAGAGGAGATCATCTACATACTGTAGTAACGTGCAAGTAGTAGGCAACTTGAGAGTATTGAGTTGCTCTTTCAATGCTCTACTATAAATACTTGGACTCTCAGTGTACCCTTGTGGTGCACGAGTGAATGTGAACGAGCGCCCACCTAGGGTAAACGCGAACAAATACCTTATTACATCAGGTACAATGGGAAACTGAGGAGCCACAATTTTGTTAATAGCACGCAAATCATTTATAAACCGAAAAGGAATCGCATTATCACCTTTTTGTACACCGGCAAAATCGGGCTGTTACACAAACTACCTGTAATTTCCTCAATTACTCCACGATGTACAAAATCAGAAACTATGAATTTCAAAGCCTGTTCGCCTTCAACTGAGATCTTATATTGTGGAATGCGAGGTAGTTTTACTCCATGTTTCAGAATAATTTTAACAGGTTCAATTTGAAGAATACCCACATCATTATCATCAATTGCCCATAAGCATTCTGGAACGTTACTGAATTCTGGCGGTAAAGGTCGAGTCAAAAACTGAGCGGCGAGTGATTGCTGAGGTGAAATTGTCAACCGAACTCCGTCCGAGGAGCAATGTATTACTGCATTCAATTCCTTCAACAAATTTAACCCCAGCAAATTCTCTCCACAGTTTGTAGTAAGTAGAAATGGACACTGCTCCTTGAAGGGACCCACTGTTATCGGTACCAGCAAAGAGACTGGACAAACTACAGGTGTACCTGAAAACCTTACGGAAACGTTGGATTGCCCTGACAGGGGAATGTTTGGAACCCGTGAATGGTCAATGGAACACTTTTGTGCTCCCGTATCTACTAAAAATAGATGCTTCCTATTTCCCACCACCATCTCAACGTAGGGACCTTTCTGATGAACAGGAATAGGCGTTGGTTCCAAATCCTGCTTCGGGCAATCCTAACGAAACAGAATGTCATCAAAAGGAAGTTCCTCAGAGAGGTATGCAGCAGAAGGATGATCAAAAATGTTTCTATTATCCACACTCGATACTTGTTTATCCTGTGAAAAAGGTTGCTGTGATTCTGGCGTAAACTGTCCTCTACCAGGGCCCCCTACACCTGGGCGACCTCTGGATCATCTACCCATGTTCCCAAATGACCTTTGCAGCAAGGTCGGACATTGTGCGCACCAGTGACCTTCCTGTCGACAAAAGGCACACAGGTTAATGTTTACCGGAGCCAGGGGCATACTTCCCTGTGGAACATATTGACCTCTAAATTGCATACTACCCCCTCTGGGGCTTCTAACAATCTGTTGTAATAGTACTTTTGTTTTCAGGTCATCTTTTGTTTTCTCAAGTTTTTCATTTTCATTATTCACACGATTTTCAAAGTACTGAGCCATGTGCAGTACTTCTGATTGAGACTTCGCCTGCCAAGTGCTTTCGGAGGACATAATCTGCAACTGGATGTCAGGCAGGATGGATTCACGTACAAAATTGTCGACAAACAGACTTTTCCCTGACACTGTGCCTAAGTCTTGTCCACTGAAATCCGAAAACACTTCTTTGAACCGATTAAAAAACTCGGTAGCATCTTCAGACTTTCCTTGGACACAGGCCGTAAGCTTGTCCCAAATGATTCTTTTTTCAGGAACTATGGTTTTTAATTTTACAATAATCCTATCAGGCAAAGTTTATATCACTTGAGGCGGTCTCTCGCCAGCTGGTCTTTCTCTGTCGAGCCTAACCATATAATTCCATGTATTCCTATCCCAGATACATCATCTACAGCCCTAATCTGTTTCCACAAATCAACTGGCAGGAGTACGGGAAATCATAAATCAATATCACTTAAGGTGAATACTGATGATTGTAAGACTGACTCTATTTCTTTATAGAACCCCGTCGGATTCTTTCTTATATCAGGAATAGATTGCTTTATGGTGTTCACTTCCTGTCTCGAGAACGGGACGTGAACAAACTGCGATACATAATGTGCAGGAATGTCCACAGCGACTATACCTTGTGCAGCATCGGCCGCCATCTCAACCTTTGGGACAAATGTCGGAGGGACCTCTCTCATAGGCAACTGAGAAGTAGGTAGCTCCGAACGCTTACTAAGCAACAGAGCCAAATCAAGTGCTAAAGCAGTCGAAGAGGTATCAATCAAAAAGGCTCTCTTATAAACACCCAACAATTCAGCGGGACAACAAATCTTTCTTTTCACACACTCATCCTGCAGGTATTCTGCTATAACCTGTATCACTTTCTTTTGCATTTCTAACGTATACTGACAATACGTGTCATATACTTCGGCTGGAGTTATCGACATATCCGAAATCCATCTTATCGCATCCTTTGTACAAATTCGCACTTCCTCACCTATCAATTCGCGGCGAGGAGAAACCCATTTCTATAAGAATACAGTGCCTAAACTATCACCATCTGCTTCTTCATTCTGTAACTCTTCCAACTCCTTCCTATACACAAAAATCCTCTTGACATGCTCATATACTTTCCCCGCAGTATCTCTAGACAACGCTAAGGTGTTCAAATCCCGTAACCCTTGTGGGAGATCTACATCGTTTAATCTATTCCACATTATGCTCAAATGAATTCCTAGTCCTTCAATAAAAACATTTTTCTCAGGGATACTTTTTAGATTTTCGAGTGTGGAAAAATCATCAGCTTGTTCACCCCTCTCCATAGAATGTTTAGCCCAAGCAATCAACTCATTCCTTTTATCTGGGGACACAGTATTACGAGTCACAACCCTTGATCCCGTTCCCTGGTCTACTACAAGCAATGCAGAATCACTTGGAAGAGGGAGTGTAGGCACATTCTGAATATCAATGTGGAGGCAAGGGAGCAGGCAAAGGAGCGACGGCTGGAGGAACAACAAGAAGAACAATAGGAAGGACCGGGGGAACTATAGGAGGAGGAATAGCGACAGGAAGGGGCAAAGCACCAGGAGGAGGAACATACGGGGGTGGCACAGAGGCATCAGGCCTTTGTTCATGCAAAGGTTTGTTAATCAATTCATCAGACTTATGAAAATCTTTCGAAGGGTAAATTTTCTGAATGCCTAATTGAAACGCTCTGTCCGTGTTCCTAACTGATTCCAATTGTTTATTTTGATCATATAACAGTGCCTTTTCAGCATTCTTCATATGTCGACGCATATGTTTTTCTCTACTCTTTTGTTGCTGCAAAGCTTCTGTTTTCCAACTGTGCAATGCATCAAATGCTGCAGGTCTAGCCTGTTTCTTCATCAATACAGACTCTGAGGGGCCGATTCATGTAACAAACGTGCACCGAAAATCTATGCCCAAGCAGGCGCAAGCAGGCGCAAGCGCGAAAAAACAGGCGCACGTCCACACGTGCGATTCATGGAAGTCCCTGCGCGTGTTTTCCTTGGGATGTGCGCCAAACCCGTGCATGGCGCACACGTCACTGAAACATCCCGAACGGCATGCGCGACGCGCACAGTAAAAGCGCACAACCTCGGCGCACACACCAAAAAGGGGGCAGAACACGGGGCGTAAAGCGCGGAATGGGGAACAACGCGCGAAAATAAGGGCGTTACTGGGATGTACTGCTGGAAGCAGACGGAACGCCCACACGCACAAAAACCACACGTATTCATGGAATCGAATAGGGCAAAGCCGCGCACGGCCAAAGACATGCACAGGCCTAAACACGTCCGCCACAGGAAGGCAGGCGGTAGCGTCCCTGTGCATCACAAAAGCGCAAATATACAGCAATGATGAATGTCCCATACTGCTATTGTGCCTGGGGTTCGCGTGAAGTTTTTCACGCTATCGGGCCTGGGGGAGCGGGCTATGTGTATTACAGGGGTTTGCGTGAAGTTTTTCACGCGATCGGGCCTGGGGGAGCGGGCTACGTGTATTACAGGGGTTCGCGTGAAGTTTTTCACGCGATCGGGCCTGGGGGAGCGGGCTACCACTTACCGTCTGCCTTGCGTGTAGAAGAACGCGTAGCCAACACCCGCTGTGAAGTAATAGCGTGTGAACCCCAACGGCTGGAAAACACACGCACCGCACCCCACGAAAAGCACGTACAGAGCTATGTAAAGGCACGTGGGATCTACAAGCCCTGCCAGGGAAACAGGCGCACGCCCACACGTGCGATTCATGGAAGTCCCTGCGCGTGTTTTCCTTGGGATGTGCGCCAAACCCGTGCATGGCGCACACGTCACTGAAACATCCCGAACGGCGTGCGCGACGCGCACAGTGAAAGCGCACAACCTCGGCGCACACACCAAAAAGGGGGCAGAACACGGGGCGTAAAGCGCGGAATGGGGAACAACGCGCAAAAATAAGGGCGTTACTGGGATGTACTGCTGGGAAGCAGACGGAACGCCCACACGCACAAAAACCACACGTATTCATGGAATCGAATAGGGCAAAGCCGCGCACGGCCAAAGACACGCACAGGCCTAAACACGTCCACCACACGAAGGCAGGCGGTAGCGTCCCTGTGCATCACAAAAGCGCCAATATACAGCAATGATGAATGTCCCATACTGCTATTGTGCCTGGGGTTCGCGTGAAGTTTTTCACGCTATCGGGCCTGGGGGAGCAGGCTATGTGTATTACAGGGGTTCGTGTGAAGTTTTTCACGCGATCGGGCCTGGGGGAGCGGGCTACGTGTATTACAGGGGTTCGCGTGAAGTTTTTCACGCGATCGGGCCTGGGGGAGCGGGCTACCACTCACCGTCTGCCTTGCGTGTAGAAGAACGCGTAGCCAACACCCGCTGTGAAGTAATAGCGTGTGAACCCCAACGGCTGGAAAACACACGCACCGCACCCCACGAAAAGCACGTACAGAGCTATGTAAAGGCACGTGGGATCTACAAGCCCTGCCAGGGAAACGCCCGTGCGCGA
Source organism: Ambystoma mexicanum (assembly GCF_040938575.1). Lineage (NCBI taxonomy): Eukaryota > Metazoa > Chordata > Amphibia > Caudata > Ambystomatidae > Ambystoma > Ambystoma mexicanum. Next base: position 108,635,028 of record NC_090937.1, read on the forward strand.
AACGTCACAGACGCGCTTACGCACTAAGGGCCTTTGGTCCAATGAAATCGCGTATGCGTGCTGACGCGCTTATGCGCTAAGGGCCTTTGGTCCAATAAAATCGCATATGCGTGCTGACGCGCTTACGTGCTAAGGGCCTTTCCTTGATTTACACGCAGACGTGCAAGATTTTCACGTGCCAAATCACTCCGTATCAAGCTGGCCACGCCTAAGCACACGAAAGACCATGCTCCTGCCCAAAAGGCCGAATTACTGCCCCCCAGAGCCCCGAGCAGCCTCCCACGAGCCATCTGCTGCTGCCTGCCTGCCTGCCTGCCTGCTGCCACCGTGCCCTGCCATTTGGTGCCTGCACATCAGCCATCTGCAGGGGTCCATTTGCTGTGTCCACCCCTGCTGAAACAGAAGACTCCCGACTGAGATACCATCGCTCCACAGCCCAGCCCCAGGACCCAGTTGCCCACCCACTCCTGCCTCTGGGGTTGCCATGTCGGGCACTGCAACATCTGGCACCACTGGCAACCCCCGGCCAGAGAGGCAGAGGGGCACCAGCTTCACTGCCACCGAAGTTGGTGTCCTGGTGGAGCAAGTCCTGGGGCAGTATGATGCCCTCTTCGGAAGTAAGCGCGCCAACAAGGAAGGACAGACTCGGATCTGGACGGACATCGTGACTGCCATCAACGCGGAGGGGGTGGCAGTCCACGACTACCAACATGTCAAGAAGCGCTGGGATGACTGCAGGTCGAGGACCCGCTTGAAGGCCCGGCGCCTCGTGGAGGGGGGCCAGGGCCGCATGAGTACCATCCAGATGAGGGTCCTGGAACGCGTAGGCCCAGCGCTCCACGCCCAGATCCTTGAGAGGCAGACCCGTCTGGAGTTGAGCGGTAAGTGGCCAAGCATTGCTGTTTGAGACAGGTCATGTCGCAGTGTGCTAGTTGTCTGATACTTGCCTATATGTGTGACATAGGCCATGTATGCATGTGTGTGTGCAGGGACGTCATGCATGTGAGACCAGTAATGTGTGAACCACACGGTTGGTGCATGTGTTCAAATGCAACATGGGTTGCCCTATGCGGAATGGCCACATGAAAGCATGCCAGTCTCTGTTCCTGGACATGGGTGGGGGTGAGGGATGGGTGCTGATGCCATGTACATGTATGCTGTCCATGTCTGTGTGTCTGACCTGCGTGTCTGTGACTTGTGAATGCCAGGGATGCATGACACATGTCTGTCGCAATGTTCAGGTTCACTGATGCAGCCTAGTCATCCTTGTATCCACTGTGTCTGTGGTGTACGAGGCCAGATGGAAGAAACTATGGTGAAGTGTGTGCATGTGATAGGCATGGCCCATGATGCATGTGAGTTGCAAAACAACATTGTATGTTTCAAGAATCCCTTGGACATGTATGCTAATGTCCATAGCATGCGCCATGCCTGTTACCGCATGTGTTTTACCTGCACTGACCCATGTGTTGTGGAGGGGTGGAGGGACATGATGGAAGTGATCTGCTATTGCTTCCTGTCTAGGGGACCGTTGTACAGTACCCTGATGCTTGTGTTCTATGTCTCCCTCTACACAGCACCACGTGAAGAAGAGGGTGGAGATGGGGCTGTGGAGCAAAGCGGCGGGGATGCCCCCACGGCTGCAGCGGAAGGGGTGGGTGAGCCCCCACAGGGGCTTGCAATGGCGGAAGACGGGGTGGAGCCATCCAGGTTGGTGGTTTCCACAGAGGAGGAGGAAGCCGCTACTGGGGCGCACATGGGGCCTGGTGGGGGCATCCCTGCTGGTGCAAGTGTTGCAGTCCAGGGGTAGGGGCAGGAGGCAGCACAGGTCGCCGTGGAGGGGCCTGTGCATGTCACTGTCCCTGACACTGTGACTGCACCACCATGCACCAGCAGGGATGCCCCATCCCAGGCCCGTCCGCAGGTAGGGGGGATGTCCATGTCATCTGACTCCCCTCCACCTGCGGACGAGGGGACCCCTGGCCGTATGAAGAAGGTCCTGATTGGTGTCGCGTTGCGCACAGGTGAAATTCGTGATGAGGTGCGTGCTTCCCGGGAGGAGCATGCACGTCATCACGGAGAGCACCGTGCCGACGTGGCCCAGTTGGGATCGGCCATGGTCAGGGGTTTCCTACATGTGTCGGCCAATCTGGCGACCCTCTCCTCCTCTGTGGAGACTATGCACCAGTCATTCTCCATGCCGTCTTCCGGCCCAGATGCCACCAGGGTCCCCTGTGGACCTGCCCCGACCAATGCAGCCAGCTCAGTGGGGATCCCATCCCTGCCACAGTTGGGAGTCGGAGGTCCAGCAGGGGTGGACACACCAGAAACTGGACCCCAGCAGATCGAGGATGTGACGGCATCATCGGGCAGGGCACGTGCGCGACGGCGTCGGAGGATTCCATCAGCCTGGATGCCATCGTGCTGGCACAGGCAGTTGCGTCGGAGGCAGCAGCAGGCTCGACGTGGGAGGCATCATGGCTCGGGGCCATCAACATCAGGGGTGCAGGCATCGGCCGGAGGGCAGGAGAACCCTGGAATGGGAGTGGCTTCTGTGTGGGAGCGGTTGGGCCAGCAGATAGGTGCGGAGCGGCAGCGGGCAGAGGAGGAACGGCTCACAATGGTCAGGGCGGAGAACTCCATGCGGAGGGTGCTGAGGCGGGCTGAGTGCCTCGAGGGTCTTCGCAGGGAGTTGGAGCTGGACACTGCTTTATCCCTGCGAGACCTCGGGGCCAGGGAACATGCCCGCCTCCAAGCCATTGAACAGGAGTTCGCTGATGCCCTGGCCCATGACAACATCCAGTGAGCCGTTGGACTAGCCCGCTGCCCTTGTAAATAGTTATGTAGTTAGTGTTAGGTTTCCTTTGTTTTTGCATTTTTTTTGGACCTTTTGGACAATGGGCCACATTTTTTTATGTAGTTTTTTTTTATTAGGTAGTGTTGTTAGATAGGTTTCATTTCTTTTGTTGGGATCATGGACCCTGGCTTGTTCATCTGTACATAGTTCACTGTTGGATTTTCTTTTAATTTTACAATTTACCCATGTAGCAATGGCTTTCAATTATAATTTCCCATTGGATTTTCTTTTGTGGACTGTGAGTTTGGACACCATTCCTTTGGATTATGATTTTTGGTTTTGCATTTTTTCACGGACATGCTTCTTTTTATTTTTTTACATTCCCATTTCTGTTTGTTTATTTTTGATTCAATTCATGTTTCCTTTAATACATATTTTTTGATCAAACTTCAATGTTTAGTATCATCTCATTGGTTTCATGCATATCATGATATGGGTTTTGAGATTCACTGACACCCATTGGGTGTATGTGATGGACATGTGTTCGTTTCCAAACTTGCAATTGGTGTTCTATCATGTTATTGCCATTTCTAAGTGGGTGGATGCAATACTCGGGTGGGTGTTTTGCATTTGGAGGCTGACCATAGGGACCAGGGATCTAGATTGTGATGACATGTTGGCTGGGGAACATGGGTTGGGGCCTGGTGGAGGGTGCCCCACAGTGCTGGGGGGGGGGGCAGGGGAACATGAGTTGAGGCCTGGTGGTGGGTGCACCACAGTGCTGGGGGGTGGGGGTGCAGGGGAACATGAGTTGGACATGAGTGGGGGCCTGCTGGCAGGTGCCCCACAGTGCTGGGGGGTGGGGGTGCAGGGGAACATGAGTTGGGGCCTGGTGGAGGGTGCCCCACAGTGCTGGGGGGTGGGGGTGCAGGGGAACATGAGTTGGGGCCTGGTGGAGGGTGCACCACAGTGCTGGGGGGTGGGGGTGCAGGGGAACATGAGTTGGACATGGGTGGGGGCCTGCTGGCAGGTGCCCCACAGTGCTGGGGGGTGGGGGTGCAGGGGAACATGAGTTGGACATAAGTGGGGGCCTGCTGGCAGGTGCCCCACAGTGCTGGGGGGTGGGGGTGCAGGGGAACATGAGTTGGGGCCTGGTGGAGGGTGCCCCACAGTGCTGGGGGGTGGGGGTGCAGGGGAACATGAGTTGGGGCCTGGTGGAGGGTGCCCCACAGTGCTGGGGGGTGGGGCTGCAGGGGAACATGAGTTGGGGCCTGATGGTGGGTGCACCATAGTGCTGGGGGGTGGGGGTGCAGGGGAACATGAGTTGGGGCCTGGTGGAGGGTGCCCCACAGTGCTGGGGGGTGGGGGTGCAGGGGAACATGAGTTGGGGCCTGGTGGAGGTTGCACCACAGTGCTGGGGGTGGGGGTGCAGGGGAACATGGTTGGACATGAGTGGGGGCCTGCTGGCAGGTGCCCCATAGTGCTGGGGGGTGGGGGTGCAGGGGAACATGAGTTGGACATGAGTGGGGGCCTGCTGGCAGGTGCCCCACAGTGCTGGGGGTGGGGGTGCAGGGGAACATGAGTTGGGCATGAGTGGGGGCCTGCTGGAAGGTGCCCCACAGTGCTGGGGGGTGGGGTGCAGGGGAACATGAGTTGGACATGATTGGGGGCCTGCTGGCAGGTGCCCCACCGTGCTGGGGGGTGGGGGTGCAGGGGAACATGTGTTGGACATGAGTGGGGGCCTGCTGGCAGGTGCCCCACAGTGCTGGGGCGTGGGGGTGCAGGGGAACATGAGTTGGGGCCTGGTGGAGGGTGCCCCACAGTGCTGGGGGGTGGGGGTACAGGGGGACGAGTGGGGGTGCAGGCTAGTCCCCCGTGGTGTGGGCTGCCTGCAGGGGCCGTGGAGGTTGTGGAGCGAACACCTGGGAGGACCCACACGGCCAATTGACGTGTAGTACTCCACGGAACCCCTGAAATACACGTACCCTGCTGATGTCGCGTGTGAAACTTCCTGCGCACCCCAAGATACAGGTAGCCAGGACATTCGTGTGTGATACTTCCCGAGCACCCCGAAATACACGTACCCTGCTGATGTCGCGTGTGAAACTTCCCGCGCATCCCAAGATACACGTAGCCAGGAAATTCACGTGTGAAACTTCCCGCGCACCCAGAAATACACGTAGCCAGGACATTCGCGTGTGAAACTTCCCGTGCACCCCGAAATACACGTACCCAGGACATTCATGTGTGGAACTTCCCGCGCACCCCTGATATACACGTACCCTGCTGATGTCACATGTGAAACTTCCCGCGCACCCCGAAATACACGTAGCCAGGACATTCATGTGTGGAACTTACCGCGCACCCCTGATATACACGTACCCTGCTGATGTCGCATGTGAAACTTCCCACGCACCCCGAAATACACCTACCCAGGACATTCGCGTGTGGAACTTCCCGCGCACCCCTGATATACACGTACCCTGCTGATGTTGCGTGTGAAACTTCCCGCGCACCAAGAAATACACGTACCCAGGACATTCACGTGTGGAACTTCCCGCGCACCCCTGATATACACGTACCCTGCTGATATCGCGTGTGAAACTTCCCGCGCACCCCAAGATACACATAGCCAGGACATTCGCGTGTGGAACTTCCAGCGCACCCCGGAAATACACATACCCAGCTGAAATGACGTGAGGTATTTCCCGCGCACCCCAGTGATACATGTAGCCCGCTTGCCGTGCTGGTACAGGGTTAGCACAGCCCTTTGCGCTGGATTAGGGATTTTGATGGCTTTCCCCTGCGCGAGAGGCGTTCTTGGGGGCGTAAGTGGCTCTGCTGCAGGGTCGCTGCGCCACTGTGCACCACGGCTGGTTTTGGTAGCTGGAATCCATGAATACGCTGTGCGCGGAAATGGATTTTAGCGCACGCGGCTGGCGCAGGGATTCGCACGCACACACTGTGCGCCAGCCGCATGCGCCACTTGTGCGCTAAATTCTATGAATTACCCCCTGAATATTCTAACCGAGGGATTTTGAAGCTACAATTGGTTGGCCACCGAAGATTAGAGTTATGTCTGGTCTGTCTGTGCCAAATATCATTAAATGCTATACTACCAAAGCCTTTCTTACAGTACATAGTACATGCCGGCGACCCCTCCTGTGGTGCGGGACGGCTAACTTCCAAAGATTGTCTGTCACTGCGGAATAATGCCCTGAAGCAGGCAGACAATTTCTCAGGCATATCAGAATTCTGGTGTTACCTGGTCAAATAATTGTGCTCGCGAGTACAATGCGCCAAATTCAAATTGTCAGGGTTAAATTAAGAATTGGGTCACGATTCACCTGACCAAAGGACTGGGACGGCAGATCGGGTTACTAAGGACAGTCTAAGGACCCACGTGTCTGGTGATTTCGGCAAATTTACTCTCCTCGATATATGGACCCTCGTCAAGACGTCGTCTCGGGCTACAGCTCACCGTTCAGGGATCAGATCGTGGTGTTCTGTCGAGGAATTTGCTTCTCGTCCAGAGGGGCCTTTTTGTTGACACCGTCCGATCCCGGTCCGATAGCTGAGCCAACCTTCAACGAGACAAAGACAATCTTGAGGGTCCCTATTCAGGCGCCATCTGTGGAATCAGAAAATACAATATTAAGGCTTTTACACCATGCAAAGAGAAATACACCAACACGGGCTTGTAAAGATTCCCAGAATCTTTATTGCAACACTGAACAGTTTACAAAACAAAGTACACAAATAGCTATTTGGCCGTCAGTACTTCACAGAGACCACCAGCAGGTTCAATGTGAGCAGTGAAAAGGAATTGCTAGCTGGACATCAGCATATTTATATAGTTTCTTTGTAACGATGTCCAGCCTCTTACGAGTTAATCATGTACTGGGCTAGGGTTCGTGCCAGGTTCATTCCTAATTTACATATCTCGTGCATGTGGTTTACTTCTTAATACATTTACTAACAAGTACTACTATTCTCTGGATGTGACTTTACACTCTTTACACATTTGCTTTAATGCAGGTCAACCAGATGTTTCGCATATCTTGTTTAAATAGCATTATTGTTCTTGTATACTTGTAGGTTAACATCGCCGATTCAAGTAATCCCCTGATCCCTAGGTCAAGAAAGGACAAGGTCTACATGACCCTAACATATAGCCTGCAGGCAGGTTGGACATTAACTCGCCTACAGAGGTTGAAGAGGTTAAAGTGAAAACAAGAGGACACAGGTCGGCCATTTTAGGCCACAAAGTGACTTTGCACGTTAAACCAAAATGGCGGTCTAACCTAAAATGGAGGCTTGATTAACTTAAGGTCACGACCTTGCAATACGGATTTCCTCGCAAAGCGACTGGGTATAGGTCAACATATACAATGAAGACGAAACAATATTATATCAGTTTCGACAACTTAAAATTGATTATTTGTGGGTTGAGAGAATGGTGCAGGGGGAAATTCTAACTCCAGTGCTATCTTACCTAAAATCAAAAGTGCTCCTATTCCCTGATGTTTTTTAGTTGTGTCAATAGAAGGTTAAACTAAGTGCATTGCTTCCATTAATATTGTTCTTATCACCCATTGGTGATTGCTGCCCCATATTAAAAAGTGTTTGATTTCTTGGAATTGTAAATAAATAAATAAATACATATTGCCTTTACCAACCAGCCTGGTTCCTGGTCCATTGTGACCCGGGGGTATTTGAAAAGGGGGTGTGATATGAGTGGTGTATCTCTCAAATATTGAACCTATTTATATATATATATAACAAAATAAGCTTTTAATTGTGCGCTGCATACTAGGCTGAGACCAGGGTGCATCGCCTGATTGAAATCATTAACAGTCTGCCCTACAAGGAATTCAACCTATAACTGAAGGTTTAACTGGACATTATTCCTGGATTTCTTCTCTCTACAGTCTAGAGATATATGGTGTTATTATTTCCCAGTACTGTTCATTTCTCTCTAATCACACATGTTACATTTCTTGAGCTAGGAAATCTTCTTGTGCTCTTCCTCTATGCTTCGGAGTTGCGCAAGGTTCAGGCATCATTACTCAATATTTTGGTTTCCATTGCCATTTCTATGTTCATGACTCTCAGATCTTTTTCTCATTTTCATCCTTTGTGGCTCAATTCACTCTTCTTTTTCTGACTGGTGAAAGTTAAGCTTTGGATACTTTCTCAATCTATTCATCTAAATCTTTCAGAAACTGAGATTCTCTTTTTTAAGCCCTTTCTCCTGCTGACACCCCTCCTCACTCTTCTATCACTTTTTCTCTGGATTATTTTCCTCTTTTTGCATCTTTTCACAATGTAGATCTCATCTTTGGCACTTCCCTTTTCTCTTGCTTTCTACAATAATATGTCTTTTCTTGCCTGATCCTTTCACTATTAGCTCTACAATATTCGTACGGTCTGCCATTTTCTTACAGTCTTTGCCGTTGAGACTCTTATACTTACTTTGGTATTTTCACATCTTGAATATTGTTCTTCCCTTCTTGTTGGTCTGCACAACTATGGTGTTGCCCTTCTTCAAAACGCCTTTAACTCTGCTGTTTACTTGCTCTTTTGACTCCCCTAATCCAGCCTGCAAACTCCTATTTCTCCATCTATGATCTCTCTTCAATTCCTTCCTTTTCCCACCCATACCTAGTTTCAATTCTTTCAAAGTGACTAAGTGCATCAATGGTCTCATGCCCTTCATATCCTTACTCCTTAATTTCACTCCATACTGATACTCTCTGTTCTTCATCTTGTATTTTACTTTCTCTCGTCCCCCTTGTTCTCAATCGAACCTTCGCTCTTCTGACTCCAAAATATTGGAACACTGTTCCTTTATCTGTTAATTCAGGTAGCACTCTCATCTTTTCATGTTTCTCTTAAAGCAAACCACTTGGCAACCTCTCGAGTGGAATGTTTACTTAATGTTGTGATTTATGTATGTTGTCATATGTTTGAATTTGCTTATTTAATTATTTAGCACACTTTCGCAAATGTGCTATATAATTCTCCAAAAACAACACAAAAGAACTAGTGAGATCTTAAATTATGTGCTATGCTGCCAACTAAAAAGAAAGCCAGCAATATAATTAAATTGTGATATTCAAGGCAAAAGTTGTTGATCCTAAAAATAAAATACATAAGAAATGTTCAGCTTGTTTTGGGTTGGCTCATGGTACATGCAAGGGAGGACAGTTGCCTCTGGTAGAGTACAGTGAAGCATTTCTGCCAGCAGAGAGAGATGTTGCAAGTAGAAAGAAAGAACTGAAAGGTCTTTATTAAATATAGAGCGGAGATGCCTAAATGACGTTTCTCTGTCTTAGACCTTGGGAACCAAAAGGTTTCTCTAACTTCCACTGGTCTACCTTTGATTTCCTTGTATTTCTGCTCACACGTTACTAGGGATTAAAAAGATTCCTTTCACCTCCATCAGCCTCACATTAACTTCTTTGAGTTTCTATTCCCTTTCTTTCCCGATGTGCCACAACATAATGATCTCTCTCTATTGTCTCTCTTGGACTTTGACGTGGACTGAGACCTGGGACTAACTATTCTCTAGAATGTGACAAGGAACACACTTGTATTCCTTCGGCTTTGGTTTGGGGTGGAAGACTTGATTTCTGAGCGCATAAGAGAAGTCTTAATTCCTCTGCCAGTCTGGAATGTTGGCAATACATGATAAAGCCTCCTTCATAATGCATTGACGACTTGATATACATGTTGTGCCCATTACATAAAAGATACAGGGAAATACGGATTTTACATCACCTTAGAACACATATTAGACAAACTGTTGTGGGTATACATTACCTGAAAACTGTAAATGCACTAGATATGATTTTAAATGTAACACTTTTTTGGGCTAGAGACTGCTTTTTACACAAATGGTACTAGAATTTGAATGTAATTTCATACATATATTAGGTGCTGTTCTCATAAAAGAAATCTCAACATGTTTGATTAAATATCATTTGATATATGATTTGAAGCTTTATGAAATGTATCATATTTGTATTTATTGTGCAATCTGTTGGTAATGTAATATTTCCAATTCAATGTTCTTATGATTAGAACTTTAGGAAACATGACTCAATGTATCCATGCATTTCACAAACCTAGGACTGGTTGTGAGACTTTGATTCCCATTATGAAACACATTATTCACATTCTCTCATTCCTTTGCGGGCTGGTTTTGAGATTGGATATGCCACTTTTGTGGCGGGGTGATACTGGATTTGAAAGCACGCAATATATCTCTCTCTTAAACTTTCATATATTGGGATTGGAATGAGACTACGGTTCCTAAAATGTTCCTGAAAATTCTGTTTCTCTCTCAGTCTTTCATTGATCTGTGCACAGCATGAGACTATGCTTCTCAGCCTGTTACAGATGCTTCAATTCACCTTTCAGTCTTTCAAAGGCATGGGATGTGCAAGAGACTTTATTTCCTCGAATGTAGCAAACAATTCAGTTCTCTCATTCTTTCATGGACTTAGACTGGGTGTAAGACTCTGCTTCCCACTATTTTACAAATGCTTCAGTTCCTCTTTGATTCTTTCATAGACTTGTGTTTGACATGAAACTCAATTTCCCAGCATATTTCAAAAATCTCAGATTCTCTTTCAGTCTGTTATAGGCTTGGACTATGTATTTTTTATTTATTTTAATGTTTAACAACGTGCCAAAATCGCCTGCGGGCCTCACGGCACCCGCAAATCCATACAAGACAAGGACAAATCAGAAAGAACACAGAGGGTCAGAGATCAATGAAGAAAGTGACAGTCTAGTCTAGAAACTAGGGGGCAGTAAAGGAATGAGTCTTAAGATTCTTTTTGAAGTTGACCAATGAAGTGGAGCTCTTGAGGTGAAGAGTAAGTGAGTTCCAAAGTGTTGGCGCAATGACACTGAAATTGTTTTTTCCAAATTTGTCTAAGCGAAAGTGAAGCTGACAAAGCCTGATTTGCTCGGTGGACCTATGTGATCGACTAGGGAAATAATATTGAATGCGCTGTATCAGGTAGCTAGGCACAGAGTTGTTCAAGCATTTGAATGGAAGAGTGAGTATCTTATAAGATAACCTGTGCTTGATAGGAAGACAATGCAGTTTATCCCGGGCTTCAGTAATGGAAAGATGCCTTGGTAGGCCAAGCACGGATCTGACTGCGTCATTTTGAATAATCTGAAGGGCAGCGATATGTGGGACGTATTGACCCACTCCGCTATCTTATGCGGCATCACTCTGATTGTATGGTGCAAGAACAGCAACAATGGCGGCAAAACTCTTGTCTGCACCAAAACCTGAAAAACCGCGTGTTTGAATGCACACAAAGATGGATGCACAACCTGCAACCCATGGTGCATGCGTGGTGGGATCGAGCACACACTGCAGAAAATGTGCCTGAGGGCTCCATGACCAGCAAACAGAGTGCAGAAAGAGAAGCAGCGCTTTGCAAATGAAACTCCAAAATGTGCCTATAAATGACATTTGCCTTGTTGCTAAAAACTCCAAAATGCGTATACACAACACTTCTCAACATTAAAAATCTTGCTTGGTGCTATAATTCATGTAATCTAGTGAAGCATGGCAAATATACAAAGTCATAAAGTGTAAAGAGCAAAACATTTCTTCAGACAAACTGGACTGGTTGTATACTGCCAGCTCCTTTCAAAATCTGTGTGAAGTACACTGGGCTACCTGTGGATGGCAGCTGTCAGATGAGCTCCTGATGAAACTTCAAAGTATCTAAACTAAAAGCCTTCCAGATGAGCAAACATAGAACGATTGTTGCTAAAAGGAATACAGATCTCAGTTGTGTTTTTGATCCCACAGAGTTAAAGCTAAGAAAGTAATGTATTTATGTTTGATGCAACAATTTTGGTTTTTGCAGGATGGAAGAAGTTAAGAATAAATTAGGCTGGCTGAGCTGCAAGAAGTGTAAAAACAGGTTTCTCCCAAGGGGAGGGAAATTCTCTCAGCAGAAACTCACTGATAGATGATAATTGTGGGTTAGGCCAGACTCTTGTATACAGAAAGAGAATGAACAATGGCAGATCCTTCAGCCCAGGAAACGGAGATGTGAAAGGGTCGTCAACTGGAAGGAAGTCCTCAAAGGAGGGGGCTGTTCTTGGACTCCAGGAAGAAACAAATGAGCAGACCATTTGCTGTTAAGCATGAACAATGAACATTTTTTAGAGACTCATAACTTGTGATTCAAAGTGGTGAAAAATATACAAAGAACAGATATGTTAGTTTAATTTTTGGCTGCACGTTTTAAAAGGTGGTAGAATTGTGTAACATGTTCTGGACAGGAATGGCAATAAATGTGGTTTTATGTGATCTCTGTTAATGTTAGAATTGTGAAAATGTACACGGACATCCCTATGTTAAACACACACATTTGTGGTAATTTGCAGAAAATGTGGAAAATGTGTTCATGACGAAAAGGACAAAATTTTGTAGAAAGGTGAAACAAGATCCCACAGTTGTGGGATTTTGATGAACAGATGCTACATACAATATGGAATCTTTGTGTGTGATTTGTGAAGAGGTGACCAATGTAGAATATGTATTGAGGACAGATTCTGATTTTGGTACTAGTGGCTAAGGGGAGATTTCTAAGGACTGTAAAGCTAAACCATAGATGTGACATCATCCGGCCTTGATCCAATCAACCAAATGCAAGGCAGAGATGAGGCGCTGACCCAATCCCAGTTCACAGGGGCAGGCTTAGCTAAGCCAGCCCATACACCCATGTTGTGATGTCATTTGAAAGGATAAATAGAGACAGCTGACAACACATAGGGACTCACTGATTCACTCACTTTCATGATTCCGACGAAGCACTCTGATCCAGCATTCTACATCCAGCCTTTAACATCCTTCCAGATCCAGATGCCAAGACTCTTGCCAAGCAGGAGAGAACTATTGACTTTCATCAGGGCCTAAATCCTCAAACTTATTCTCACAACCCAGTGTAGCGCTGTGGTGTGGGAAAGCCTTCTGAGCTAGTATCCTGAAACTATCTGGCATGCTACCACAAGGCTGGCCAAAGGAACTCGCTATCCAGCTGATTTGAAATACCCACAAACAAGAAGGGCAGATCTTGTGCAAATCCGGTGAACGGCCTAGCTGATCCAGTCCTGTGCCTGATGTGCTGTCCTTCCTTGACAGACCCAATCCATGACCAGAACTAACGGTCCAATTTAATAACTTATTCTGTAAGTATTAATAGGAAGAACTGTGACCCATAATATATCTGCATTGTATGATCCCAATCTCAAACCCATCCCATCTTTTATTCAGAACCATAGTATTGCTAGAACTATCTTGCCTTTTCTCTCATCTGTGTTACTAAACCCTAATTTCTTATTGATCTGATTAAGAAAAGTAATTCCCAAACCAAACGGAAAATAGAGTATCACACATGAATTGTTATGAGCGGCCGTGAATGACTGATTCCTGTGTGGCATTCTCTTTTCTGTAGTCCTTGATATAGCATAAGAAAACCTATCTGTCGTTTTCTAAATCCGAATTTCTGTTTTCCATTCTCGTGCCTATTTTGCAAAAACGACTTTTACTAAAACCTCTATAACTCGCTCAGTTTTTATGATAGAAGCGAAATTTCAACTCCTACTTGTACCTAACAACCTTAGCTATCCAGTGCGAAATAGTGCGATTGGGCCGCTATAGCAAAAATCGCACAAGGAAATGTTTGCCGCGATTTCACATTCTGAAAAATTTTACACGTGTGAATTAGCTTTAAATTATTTCCTACTTTGACTTTGAGATTTCAAATGTTTTCTTCTGACTAAACCATTGCTTGTGATTGTTTGCTTCTGTTCAAAGCAGCCCCCATAGGAATTTATAATAATGTAAGTATTTTTGACCACATTTGGTGTTTTTACTCAGCCAATTCTAAAGATAATTTCAAAGCCACCCTGACAGTTGAAAAGTCAATTCCATTTTTCTCTTGTGTTTGATGGGAAGGTGGGAGTGAGATTCTGTTTGATTTGTGTTATTCCTGAATATCTCTCTCTCCTCACATCTATTTAAATTGCCTATTGGTGGCTTGAGGGGTGTTGCAGGGGGAACCCCTAACCATAGTGCCATCTGTTCCAAACCAACACAAAAGTATTTTTGTCTGTGCTGCATTCATTCTTGTGCTCATTACCTGATTCATAGTCCATTAAATATATTACTCAGTGTTCTGTCACCCCATTAGTGATTGTTGGTTACCTATTAAAATATGTTGTGATTTAAATTCTAATACATAAATATTTACCTTTGCAAACTATCCTGATTCCTGGTTCAGTGTGACCGGGGGAATGAGGGGGTCTCAGGAGAAGGGTGTGATATGAGTGGTATCTTGTTTAGAATATTGAACTTATAGATAAAAATAAATAAGGGTTTCATTTGCGCACTACCTGCTGGGTGTGACTTGGGTGTTTGCCAGATTTTAATCACTTACAGATATTAGCAGCGGAAGTGCTTGCTAAGAGACTGTTGCAATATTCAAACCTAGATTTTACAAGAGTGGATGCAAGGAGGGACATATTGCTGACGGATAGGAACAGATGCATTACGCACAGTTGCCAGTTTATCCAGCCACAAGTGTCTTGAATTTTAGCCACATGTGGATGCATTGAGAGTTCGGCATCAATAGTGACGCTGAGTGTCTTAATGCTTTTGACCATCGGAATGGACAGATTGGAAATGATAAATGAAGCATGGGACTCTATTTGTTGCAATATGCCGAATTATTTATTTCCTCTGTCAGTCTTTCATAGATATGAAAATGAGCATGAGACTGTTCCCCAGCATATAGCAAATGATTCAGTTCCTCTGTGAGGCTTTCTTGTACTTAGGCTGGGACTGTACCCTCTCTGCAGGTCATTGCCCTACAAGCCACATTGTGTACGGTTCCATGTGTTAATATCCCCACGGAAATATCACCATACAAAATACTGCCATATTTTTGTGGCGATATTAAGGCATGGAACCTGCTGGGGACACACCCATGAACCGCATTTTATTTTAAAGGGAGTGGGGGACACCCTCGCAACCCCGGCTCCCAAAAACCCCAAGTATTATCCCCACTAAAAATATCGCCTATGGTCGTTCCTGATGACAATATTTATACGGCAATATTTTTGGTGGGGATAATATTACCTGTTACCTTGTGCACACCCGCTTGGCGGGAAATCGGTGAAGGTGCCTATTGCGCATGCCTGATGGGGAGACAAGAAGGAGGCTGGAGCAGCAGGTTAGGAGTGGGAAATGGGTTGAGAGTGGTATGTTTTTTATGAGGGGAATCATGGAGATAGAAAGGATTGGGACAGGTTGAAGGGGTATTGGGTTGAGGAAGAAGCAGGGCATAGTGGTAGATGGGGAGTTGCAGGTGTGACTTACAGAATAGATGGGATGGGGTGCGAGTACGAGTTGATCCAATGGAGGGGGCCTGTAGTGTTTCGCCTGCACAGGATGGGAGGCAGGGAGAAGCAGGGGATGAACTATAATTACCAGAATAGAACAGGGAAAACCATGTCTTGGCATAAATGATTTCATTGCAACTTCCATAGATCCCTTTGGTGGAGCATTACACTCCATTCCCCAGCAATTTACTAACATTTCATCTGTTACTCTTTCATCTACTCAGGCTTGGCATGAGACTCTGTTTCCCAGCATATTACAGTTCCTTTAGTTCTTTTTTCAGTGTTTATACTCTTGGACTGGGTGTGAGACAGTTTACTAGACTATGGAAAATTATTAATTTCCTCTCTCAGTTATTGATAAAATAGGGCAGGACACGAGACTCATTATACTTGAAATTACCAAACAATTTACTCCATCTCTCAGTCTTCCATAAATCTGGTCTGAGATTGCGACCCTGCTTCCCAGAACATTGCAAAATGCTTTGTTTCCTCGCTCAATCTTTCTTAAGCTTGGGGTGGCCATGAGAATTAATTTCCTCAAATTTGCCAAACAATTCAGTTCCTCTCTCAGTCTTTACTAGACTTGATGTGTGCATGAGACTGTTTCCCAACATATTTCAATTTCATCCTTTCCTCTATCAGTCTTTCATTGGCTAAGGCTAATCATGAAACTACTATCATATTACAAATGAATCATTTCCTCACTCAAACTTTCATAAACTTGCGATGAGTATAACTCAATTTCCTTGAATGTGCCAAACAATACATTTTCTCTCTCAGTCTTTCATGGACTTGAAATGGGCATCAGAGTCTCTTTCCCAGCATATTAGAAATGAGACTGTTCCACTCTCAGTCTTCCATAGACCTGGGATGTGCATGAGACTATTTCCCAGAATATGCCAAACAATTCAGTTCCTCTCTCAGTTGTTCATAGACTTTGATGGGCATGAGATTCAATTTTCTATAATGTGCAAATGATTAATCTCCTCTTTCAGTCTTTCATAAACTTGGCCTGTGCATGAAACTCGTTTCCCAGCATGTTACATTTTTTTTCAATTCCTCACATAGAGATTTAAAATCATGGTGCTTGATTTCCTGGAATGTGCCAAATGATGTAATTCCTCTCTCGGTTTTCAATAGACTTCATCGGAGCATGAGTGTTTGTTTTCCAGAATATAAGATATTGTTTAGTTCCTCTTTCAGTCTTTCAAAGATTTGGGGTGAGCATGAACCAGTTTCTTAGGATATTACAAATGTTCCAGTTCCTCTCTCAGTCCTTCTGTTTTGTAGAACATGCCAAACAATTCAGTTCCTCTCTCAGTCATTGAAATAGGCTGTGCATGAGACTCGTTTTCCGAGAATATGCTAAATAATTCTGTTTCTCTCCCAAACTTTCAAAGACTTAGGCTGGGCATGGGACTCTGTTTTTAGAACGTGCCTAACATTTCAATTCCTCTATCAGTCTTAGATAGACTTTTGCAGGATATGGTGCTCTGTTTCCCCAAGAAATTACACATTATTTGTTTATTCTCTGGATTAAAATTCTTTTTTCTAGAATATGCTAAACAATAATTGTTTTTCTCAGGCTTTCATAAACATGGACTGGGCATGGGACTCCATGTCCATGTCTTAGAATGTGCCAAATTCTTTAGTTCCTCTGTCATATGTGTATGCAGTTGAGATGGGCTTGAGACCCCTTTTCCTGGAGTGTGCCAAAGGATTTAGTCCGTCTTTCAAACGCGCATACACTTGGGCTGAGCATGTGATTATTTTCCCCGGCATATCAAAGGTTTGTCAGTTCTTCTCTCAGTCTTTGTGGCCCTGGCAGGACATGTTGCTCTGTTTCCCAGAATATTCCAAACAATTTGGTTCCTTTCCCAGTCTTTCATAGTCTTAGCTAGGCATGAGACTCAATTTCCTAGAATGTGTCATATGATTCAGTTCCTCTCTCAGTCCTTGAAAGATGTTGCCTGGGCATGAGACTCCATTTCCTAGAATGTTCCAAATGAGTACCTTCCTCTCTCAGTCTTTTACAGTGGTTGGATGGCCATGAGACTCCATTTTCTATAATGTGCCAAGTGATTTAAAACCTATGAAGGTTGGAAATGAGACTTCATATCCTAGAATGTGCCAAGTGATGTTTCTTGCTCTTTTATAGACATGGGATGAGCATGGGTCTATGTTTCCTAAAATATGACAAACAATTTAGTTACTTTCTCAGACTTTTATTGACATGGGCTGTGACATAATCCTGTTTTCTAGAATATGCTGAACAATTCTGATACGCTCTCACTCTTTCATAGACTTAACTAAGAATGCAACTCAGTTTCCCAGAATACTACAAATACTTCACCCCCCCAGTCTTCCATAGACTTATGAGGAGTATGTGATATCATTTCCCAGCATATGACAGGTGCTTCAGTTCCTCTATTAATTGTCCATAGACTTGGCAGGGGCTTGAGACTTCAAGTCCTAGAATGTGCCAAATCATTCTGTTCTTCTTGCAGTCTTTTATACGTTTGGGCTGGGCATGGAGTTCTGTTTCTCTTCACTTGACAAATGATTCAGCTCTTATTCCAGTCATTAATAGTCTGTGGTTGAGGATGACACTCGGTTTCCTAGCACATTACAAATGATTCACTGTCTCTCTCAATCTTTCATAGAACTGTGCTCAGCATTTGACTCTGTTTCCCCGCATATTAGAAATGCTTCATTTCCTCTCTCAGTCGTTCATCGACTTGGGCAAAGCATGAGACTTGCTTTCCCAGCATATTACACATTTTTCAATCCTTCTCTCAATCTGTCATAGGCTTTGGTTGGGCATGGGATCTGTTTCCCAGAATATTACAAATGCTTCACTTCCTCTCTTAGTCTTTCCTGGGCTTGGGTTGAGCATGTGGCACTGTTTCCAGGCATATTAGACATGTTTCAGTTCCTCTCAGTCTTTTATAGGCGTTGGCTGGGTATCATTTTCCATCATATTACCAATGCTTCATTGCCTCTCTCAGTCTTTCATTGCCTTGGCTTCCCTATTAGACTGCATTTCTCAGAACGCTCCCAATGATTCAGTTCCACTCTCAGTCTTTCATAGATTTCAATTGATCATGAGATGCCTTTTCCCAGGATATTACACGTTTCAGTTATTTTCTCAATCTTTCATAGGATCTGGCAGTGCATGGAACTCTGTTTCAGAGTGTATTGTAAATGTTTGCTTTTCTGTCTCAGTCTTTCATAGAAAAGGGCTCGGCATGAGACTCAATTTCCTAGAATGTGGCAAGTGATTTTCCTCTTTCAGTCTTTCATAGACTTGCACAGCGGGTGAGACTCAGTTTGCCAGCATATTGCAAATGTTCAAATTCTTCTATCAATATTTCATAAGCTTTGGTTGGGCATGGGCTCTGTTTCCCAGCATATTAAAAAATGCTCAGTTTGTCTATCGGTCTTTCATGGACTTGGGAGTGAACATGAGAATCTGTTCCTACATATTAAAATGCTTCAGATCCTCCCTCAGTCTTTCACGGACTAGGGCTAGGTATGATATCAATTTCTGAGCATGAAATAATGATCATCTCTCAGTCATTCACAGAATCTGGCTGGTTATGCGTCCCTTTTTTCCATCAAGCACCAATTGCTTAATTTTATAATTCAATCTTTCTTTTAGTTTGGTTGGAAAAGAAAATCTGTTTCCCAGCATGCAACACTGGATTCAGTTCTTCTCACAGACTTGGAGTGGATTTGCGATTCTGTTTTCCAGCATGCAGCAACTGATTCGGTTCCTCTGTCTCCCAGTCCTTTTTATGAGTGGTTGTCTAACTTTGCTTCTTAAGATGTCACAAAGGATTCAAGCTCACAGTCTTTTTAGGCTTGCAAGCTGTACTTAATTTCGAAATAGAATGCTAATGTTTAAGGATCCCGCCCACATCTTTATTACACTGTGACTGAGAAAAGGACCTTCATTCCAAACAAACATAGAATCATGTAACTTCCCTACAACAATCTATGGTTTGATGCAGGCTTAATTTTCAGACTATGTTTTCCAAATTTCAGCAAAGAGGTGCACATCTTCTCTCTGTGAAGTCTTCAAACATTGGATGGGTATGAGAGTGATTTCACAATATGGGAAAAAAAGGCTTTGGTTAGAAATGAGTTGCGTTTTGGACTTCAATGCAAAACAAAAACTATCTGTATTTCTCTCTCTCTGCTATCCTTTGCAGGGAGCAAAACAGCCTGCAAAATATGTCTCAATTCTTTGTTCTTCAAATTACAAGAAATTAATTAACTAATTTCTGGGCCCTCATGGCCCATTCAACTACATCTCCTCTGTACTCCTTGTGCTTTTAGTTGGCTCTCATGTCTTACCAGTTGATGACCATTTATCTTCATCTCTCAGCTGCCTGGCTGTACTCATTTTACTACTCTTTGGATCATTCACTTAATTCTCTGATATACTCTCCATTTCAGATTACTGTCCAGTGACAGTGCTCCAGAGTCTCTGCTTCTCTATTTCTCCTTTTTAACAGATCACATTAGTGTTCACATGCTCGACATCTGCCCACCCTTCCTGTGATTTCCTCCACCTGAGATTTCTCCTTAGCTGCATCTTTTCCCCAATGTTCTCCTCTACCAGTCTACCTTCTGGACTTTTTGGTCCTTGTTCTGGAAGCCCTCAAGTGGGATGTCTACTCATCCCAGCAAACAAGCGTCTGCCAACACTGTTACATGCATTCCCCAGTGGTATATATTTCTTTTTTTGACGGTACTGCTGATCTATGTCATCAGTCACGTGATGTCTGTCATCTTAAATAGACTCAGTGGGCGTCATTACAAGAGTGGCGGAATGGGTTAAATGGTGCCGCAAAAGGATGCGGACCCGTTAACACCATTCCGCCACATTACGAGGTCCCCTCGCGGGACCCGCTCTGCACGTCTGGTTTCACCAGACGTGCAGAGCGGGTCCCGCGAGGGGAAGAGGGAGCTAACAACGGGCCGGTCGTAATCAGCCAATTGTTAGCTCCCTTCCCCATTCCCATTCAGCCCTCT
Source organism: Ambystoma mexicanum (assembly GCF_040938575.1). Taxonomy (NCBI): domain Eukaryota; kingdom Metazoa; phylum Chordata; class Amphibia; order Caudata; family Ambystomatidae; genus Ambystoma; species Ambystoma mexicanum. The sequence goes on from NC_090937.1 coordinate 108,655,312, forward strand.
GGGGGCTGAAATGGGGAAGGTCTGGGCCCGGGTTCCTGGAGGGAGGAATTACCGGGCCCTCCAAATTCGGAATGGCCCGGTAATTCCCCATTCTGTGAACCCGGACCCTGACCCGATTTTGGCAGCAGCCATACCGCCAATAGCGGCATTTTAAACAAAGAGGAACTCCAACACCTCGGGAACTCAATGGAACACAAAAACTAACCTATAACAAAAGGTGTTCCCGTAAAGGCTAAAGTTGTACTGTGATTTAGGCAGCTATCAGTGCATATTCAACTAATAGCTAAAACAGAACAGATCATTCAGTTACTCATATATATTTTTACCTCACCACTCAGATAAACTTCAATAACCATTCAGAAGGTATGTAAAAAAATATAAGAATTTGTATTATTTGAAGTGAGACAATAGCGGCCTGGCTACCGCCAAAATCGTAATGAGGCCCGTAACTTCCTTGTTCATGTAGGAGATGTTAATGTGGCAACAGTCATTGCAGGGAATTATTTCCCTCTCCAATCAAGAGTGCCAAACCAATATAGCTGTTGTAGAATTCACTCTAGTCTTGTCTACGACTCATATTACACCACTTCCTTCCCTCCCCCTTTAATCATAGGCAATCCAAGGATCAACCCAGTGGGTAGAAAAAATGTATATTTATCAATGAACAGGAAAATTAATATTTGTACAAAATCACAAGTCACATCACCTTTCCTGTGGCACAAATGCTTTTCTTTCATAACAATTCCCTTTTCATACAATTTGAAAACACTAGTTGGTTTCGGAAAACCCAGATCACAGACTGTTTAATCCAACAACATGTACAGTATTCCTTCTTTGGGTTCTTTTCCTCCCAGGATACACAGAACCACATGTCTGTGGGGTACTCCAAATACCTGGGTCACTTGTGCAGCACCCTGGACCTGACAGAACAATTTATTTGCACAATATACTCTGCATGAGATACATTTTAAACAACATGTAGCACCTTACAAGATGACTGAATCATATGGTTGACATTATACTTTACATGAAGTTTAATTTAAAAAATATACAACACTTTCCTATTTGCAAAAGCAATTTTGCACATGCATTTATCTGTATTTGTATCTGCCTACATGCTTAGCAATTCTTTACAGTATTGCAGCACAACATTTGAAGAACAAATACTTTTCATATATATGAAACCCTTCTTCCTTCACCCCTATACGATGAATAATCTCTCTTCTATCAGGAGTCACTTTCTCACTTTCTGCAGTTTTGCTTTTAAATCAGGGCCTTCATTCTGTTTAACTCTGTCAGGACACTTTTCCTATGCCTCAAACCCAGATATTCAGTTATGATTTGAAATCCCTCTGCTTTAAGGCAGTATCTATTGATTAAGGAGCAGTTGGGAATTCTGTTTTTATGCATCACTCTCTTTATGGAATTTTGGGGTTGGCAAACAGAAATAGGAGTACTCAATTACTTTAACAGACTATATTTTTATCCACACTGGAAGCAATGTTGTTGATTTTGAATTTCAACAAAATCACCCTGTGTCAGTTGGTTATAGCAGAATGAATTAAATTATTATATAGTATGAAAATACAAGGGAACTATGTCCGTACCACACCCACCAAATAAGGGGAATGGATTTATTGAAACAGATCCGCATAATGCTTGGTTTAGTTGGACTGGTTTAGTTACATTAAGCCTGAGGGTTTTGTGCTCAGGAAAAAGATGCAACTTCCTGGATCAGCTCATGGGGAAAAGACAGGTATTTTGTCAGATGGCGTCTCCAGGTTCAGTCCTGAATATCTCCATGATCAATCCACTTTGATTTGACTCTCCTTTTATGGGTCCCAGCTCCTATCTATCCCTGTTTTTACTCCTCTTAGGCAATCTTGGTTCTCTTTCAATAGTCCCACTACGATCATATCAAACAGCTCTCTCTTGTGCCCATTGTGCACCTCCTTATAAATCTTTAACCACTCCCCAAATTATCTGAATTATCGGGTTCCAGCTTATTGGCTCTTGATTTGGATTTAGTACCTCTATTGTTCACCCCCACTGCAATGATTGGTTCCTTTTATTTACTGGGCACCATCTCTGGTAATTATGACTCCACCCATCTGGGATTTCGTTTTCACAGTTTCAAATATGCAGTGAAAAATGTACAACATGTCAAAAGTGTTTAATTTACAAATAAGCATCCTATAATATTTATTTGTGTTGTCTGATCATGTCATTTTGACACAATGTCTCAGGTTTCAATAGCAGGTTTTTGTAATGTATTCAACAAATAAAAAAGTTATCAGCAAGAGATTTTCTATATAGATATGTAATTCAAGAAGCTACCATTTCCCCAGATCTCTGCTTTGTAACATTTCTGGGAATTCATGATCAGATTTCAGGTTGTACTTCTTGTTCCCAATTTTTAAGTGAGTGGTCTAATTAGAAGGATCTTTTTTTAAGCTTTTCAATAACATTTGTCCCATTTATATGGTATATATAGTTTAGGAGAACTTCAACAAAATCTCATCCTATATATAACATTATGGCAATCATTTAATTATACATGATTTGAACTTCTACTAACAGCATACTTCTTTTCTTTAAGAAACCTCACATGTAGCCTGCGGATGAATACAACTCCACCCCTGACTCATAAAACACCTGGTGTCTGTCAAATGTCATCAGCTCAAGGAGAGGGACCACAATTTGAGTTTTAATTCCAAGTAATTTAGAAAGGTCAACCCATTAAGGGCTGCCTCTCTGTTTACACAGTTATTTAGCACCTCACCCCATAAAATCCTTCCCAGCTGTGCTGCAGCATCAAGAAGATTTCTCTTTTTTGTTTAGATAGAGCGAATAGAGAGAAGAGCAGAGGTTGCCCATTGCATCTGATGAGTGGAAAGTGATTAGTGCCTGGCCTTTGAAACTCAGTGTTAAATACAGCTCCGATGACCAGAAATATGTGTTTTAAATGTTGCAATGTCTTTCTTTATACATGAGGCCTTTTATATAATGTAATTGCATCTTGCCATCAATGTGCATCTTTATAGCCTGATATATATTAGATTCGGATTGCATGTGTTCTTTTTTCTAAGCTGTGAAATACACACTCTTCCATGGTAACTGTTTCTGTTTTTGCTAAGTTACACTTCAGGCCTTAGTCACATGTAATGGAAAAGTAGTGACAGGGCTTTGGCCTAGTCACTTCAATATAGGGCCCATTTAATTTTATTTCTCTGGAAACAGCATTTTGATGTAGCAATTGAGAATGAAATGCTGCATTTTCAGTTTGACAGTCATCTGTGGCCTTACATATTGCTGCACATTTAGGGCCTACCATGGATAGGGCAGTTAATCTGTCTTGGGGCTGAATCTACCCTACAATCAATGCCTCAAGAATAAGCAATGTGCTACATTGCAGAGGTACATTTCACAAGGAATAGGAAGATACTTCACAGTTATTTGCATTTATTTTGTTTATTTTTTGGGATTTTATAATGCGCCTCAACACAATGTGTTTCAAGGTGCAACTAGGCAAGGCGGGACAGGGATGACAGAACAAAAATGGTCCAACTAGTCATTGTGACATTTGGATCATGCAAGTGCAGTAAACAGAAGTGCTGGGGAGAGGGGGGAGTGCCAGATGGGTTAAGCGAGTTGCAGGGGAGACCAGGTGGACAGAGCCCAGGGAGTGCATGGGCAGAAGGCCCATGTGCTAAGTCTGAGGAACAGGGATGGAAAGGCTCAGGGGGTGCAAGCCTAGCCAGATAGTGCTGGGCACAGGAGCCCAGAAGGGCAAGTGCAGTGTGCTGGGAGGGAGGCACCTGCATAGGAGAGAGATTTACCCTCCACTCTCTGCTTGGAGAAGCATCAGATCTGCAGAGAGTTGGAGCTCGAAGAGGGAAGGGTCTAGCAGGGAGGTATTTAGGGAGAGAGATGGAAGTAGTGTGGTCTCAGGCCCCAGAAAGCCTTGTGGATGATGCAGAGTGTTTTGAACCTGATCCTCACAGCAACCAGGAGCCAGAGGAGTGATTTTAGGGCTGGAGAGATGCAGTCCCTGGGCTTGAGGCAAAGTATAGGTCTCACAGTCCTACACTGGATTAGTTGAAGGGGGCAAGGTGAGGAGTTAGTTAGGTTGAGGAAGAGGTTGTTACAGTAGTCCAGCCTGGAGAGGGACTTCTTAGCAAGGTACATGATATGAGGTGAGAAGGAGAGAGAGGAGTCGAAGATGACACCAAGTTTATCTGCCTCAGAAGAGGATGAGGGGAATGGGCCCACATAGGGTGGCCTGAGTGTAGGAGGTAAGGGGGGCATGGGAGTCCCAATGAGAAGGATCTCCATTTTACTGGCATTAAGGTAGAGATCATTAGCAAACACCATGCCTAAATAGAAGTCAGACATTCAGGAATGAGAGAGGAAGAGGGGGGGACGAGGAGGGAATCTTGAAGGAAAGTTGTGTGTCATCCACATAATACTGGAAGTTAGGAGAGAAGGCAGAGATCAAGTGTGCTAGGGGAGCAAGATAGATTTTGAAAAGCCAAGATGAGAGATTAGAGCCCTGAGGGGCACCAGAGGTGAAGAATGAGATGGAGGAGAGAAAAGGGCCCAGCTGTACCTGGGAAGGGTGATCAGAGAGGAAGGAGATCAGCCAGTCCAGAGCCAGGTCTGTGATACTAAGCGTATCACACAGCCAATTTATTAGGGTGGCATGATTGACCATATCAAGGGCAGAGGAAATGTCAAGAAGGATGAGAAAAGAAGGTGAGTTGGAATCGAGATTAGAGAGCATGTCTGCACTGGTGTTCAGGAGTGCAGTTTCCATCCCTCTGGCAGCTCTGAAGCCATGCTGGTGGTCATGGAGAAAACCAATTGATTCAATGAGGTGGATAAACTGGGATATGGCCAGCTTTTCCAAGCATTTGCCCAGGAAGGGCGTAGTGGAGATAGGGCGGTAGTTAGCCAGACAGGAAGGGTTGCAGAAGGCTTTTTGAGGAAACGGTGCACAAGGGAGTGCCTGGGGTGTGACAGGAAGAAGTGATTCGTAAATCAGCCAAGGATGGGACAAGGGAGACAATGTTGTCCTTGATAGCTCTGGAGGAGCAAGGGTGCACCTGTTTGGATGAGACTTTCATAGAGCAGACTTGTCTAGAATCCTCATCATGTGATATTGGAGAGAAAGAGGAGAGTAGGATGGGAGTGGGAGGGGCCAAGGGAGGCCTGAGAGCGGGTGAGGGAGCAGGGTGTGGTGTAGAGTACAGAAAGTACAGGATGTCTTGAGTTTTAGTAATGAAGTGAGAGGCCAGAGAAGTGCAGAGTGCCAGTGAATGCAGTGGAGAAATGGAGACTGCAGTAGGATTGGCAAGTTCCTTGCAAATTTTGAAATGTTCAGTCATGCTGTTAGTGCCCCAGAGATGCAGGTTTGGATATAGGCCCTCTACTTTGAGCAGATGGAAAGTCTGTATTGCCTTTGGAGCAGGCGACAGGCCAGTTTGTCAGAGGATGTGCTTGAAAACTGCCACTTTGGCTCAGCTGCTCTGCACTTGCGTTTCAGAAAGGCCAGGTCGGAGTCATACCAGGAGTTGCATTTGGAGGCAGGTTTTGTGGGGCTTCTCATGACAGAGTCATTTTCAAAGTGTTACAGATGGTGAGTTGAAGGTTAGTTAGGGCTCTGTTAGAGTGAGAGTCAGTGGTAGGAGTAAGAGGGGGAGTGAAGGTGACATCAAAAGCAGCAACTGATACTCGCTTCGTAGGTCAAATGATGGAGAAGAAGACAGGCAGTGTGGGAGGGGGCTTAGCCGGGGAACCCTAGAGATCCAGGTGGGAGGAAAGGGGAGCATGATCAGACCAGGAGTGAGGAGTAATGAGAGGGTTGGAGATTGGAATGTCTGTAGAGATGAGAGCATCCAAGGTGTGACTGGCTGAGTGTGTCAGACCGGAGGGAAGAATGGAGAGGGAAAGAGAGTCACAGAGGTTGTGGAAAAGTCCAGAGGCTGCTTCAGGGGAGTCAATGTGAATATTGAAGTCTCTGAGGCGAAGCTTGGAGGTAGAGGCCAGGTGAGAAGATGTGAGGTCAGCCCGCTCTGAGAGGAAATGGGAGATCTGGCCATGGTGTCTATAGGTGGTGGCCCGAATGGACAGGAGAGAAACCAAGCCTGCAGATGATGCATTCGAAAGAGCAGTAGGCCTGAGTGGGTATGATAGTAGCAGGGACCCACTCAGAGAAGATCAGGGCCACTTCACTCCCGGACTGGTTAGGCCTGGGCTTAGAGAGGATTGTGTAGCCCTCTTGCAGGAGAGTGTCAAAACTTATGGCAGAGCTGGGACTGAACCACATCTCGGTAAGCACAAGGATGTTGAGGGATTGAAAGAGGTGGCAGGTGGCAGAGGAGTGTTTGACGGCAAAGCAAGAGTTGAGGGTAGCTAAGTGGAGCAGGTTGTACATTTCTAAGGTCTTCTGAGGAGGTGTACATGAGTGGTGCACCTGTCAGAGGTGGCAGAGGGGCCAGAATGGTGGCAGAAGGAGGAGTGGCAGGAGAATAGAGGAAGTTGATGAGAGACGGAAGATGCCTTTCAAGAAGAAGGAGTTTTGGGGTGAGGCCTGCACCATGACACTGCCATTTAGGTAGACATTCTTGATCACCCTAGAGTACAGGAAGAATGCCAAGAGCACTTCCCAATGGGTGCCAACATTTATAGTAGAGGAAGAGAAAGGGGAGAGCACTGAGACTCTATGGGAAATCTAAAGGTCTGGAGAGGGAACTTCAAAGAGAATCTCAGTGTAATTATACGTAGAAGAAGCATTGGCATAAATGTTAGCGATGGGCAGGACTGGGTTGGATACTACGACAAAAACTAGTGGGAAGAAAAGTCCAAATTGAGTCCCCTGTGCTTACAAATGATTAATAAAAGTGACAAAGTCTGCAGTTAACTGGTAGGTGTGGGTACATTGCCCAATTACACCACAGAAATATAACATCCAAGCAATGGATTCCAGCCACTCTGCACCATAAGTATGAGTATTTGTAAACGGCTTGAGTTGCAGAAATCTTTATTTGGACATCTACGGCCTGACACGTGTTTCGAGCATAACCTTGCTCTTCCTCTGAGGCTTAAAAACTGAGTTGGATCTTGTAAGATCATTAGTTGGACAGGGCAGAGATGGTGCCCTGATGACCTGTCAAAATACATTAAACTCTAATGCTTCGCTTTTGCAGAATAATACTTGGTGGTCAGCTTGTATCAGAAAATAATCCCCCCCCTCCTAGATAGAATGATCAAGGGGAAAAAGCCTAAATTTAAACAGAGCAGCAAATGTAAAAATACACAGATTAAGCTTTCCTAGAAGAGGTTAAGCCCCAAATGACTAACTAACACATGTCATCTAGTGCCAGAAATGGATAACATAAACTGCGATGAGCAGAAGACTGCAAACATAGCAAATATGAGTAATACGAGAGGAGGGACAGTTAAATAGGGAGCAGTAATATCTGTTTCCCCTGCCCGCACCTTTCTTACCTTGTCAGTCACTGCTGGTTGACGGCTGCGCTGCATTCTGCCGTTGCGAACACTGGCAAACATCTCTGGAACGACTGCTATAGGAGCTGCCCTTTGCGTCGGGGTTCTTCGATGCAGGGGGGCTGCACGGGCAGAGAGGGTGCCCTGATCAGCTCCCTTAAGAGGGGCAGTACGCCCAATCAGTATTTAGGGATGGGGTGGGAGATGAGAGGGAAGGACGTGGAAAAGCAATGGAATGGGGAAACAGGCAGCAATGCAGTGGATGCCCAATGAGAACACAGATAACAACAACATTACTTTTTTATGTAGTGTGGGAGCACAGATGGGAACTACTCATCAAGCCTCATCCAGATGGTAAAATGCACCGTGACGAGCAGAGGCTTGAGCTACACCCAGCAATGGACATCCACAAGGCAGCACGCCCAATCAGGGGTGGGGGGATGAACGAAAGGACAAGGAACAGGAATGGAATAGGAAAACAGGCTGCCTGCAATGTGGTGGATGCCCAAGGAGATCAAAGATAACAACAAAATGACTTATTTTAAATGTAGAGTGGGAGCACAGATGGGAATGACTCATCAAGCCTTATCCAGATGGGAATATGCGCCTCATCAAGAACCAGCTCGTGCTACATCCAGTAATGGTGTTCCAGAAGGCAGCACGCCCAATCAGGACTTAGGGGACAGGTGTGGAGAGGAAAGGACGAGGAACAGGAATGGAATGGGGAAACAGGGCGCGATGTGGTGCATGACAAACGGGATCACAGATAACAACAACAATCCTTTTTTTAAAATGTAGGGGGGAGCACAGATGGGAAAATGTGCAGCGCTGAGCACTGGCTCGAGCTACACCCAGCAATTGTGTTTCACAAGGCAGCCCACCCAATCAGGGGTCAGGAGAGGGGTGGGGGGAAGGAGGGAAGGATGAGGAACAGGAATGGAATGGGGAAACAGGCCGTGATGCGGTGGATGCCCGACGAAAACACACATAACAAAATTACTTTTTTTAAATGTAGAGCGGATGCACAGATGGTAATTACTCACCAAGCCTCATCCATATGGGAAAATGCACCGGATGGAACACTGGTTCCAGCTACAACCAGCAATGGTGTTCCACAAGGCAGCACACCCAATCAGGGGTCAGGGTCGGGTAGGGGGCAGGATGCAAGGACGGGGAACAGGAATGGAATGGGCAAACATGCCACAATGTGGTGGATGCCCAAAGAGATCACAGATACCAAAACAACAGATGGAAATTACCTAGCATCGTCCAGATGTTAATGTTAATGTTAAAGGATATCTGTACTGCACACTATCACTAGTGGAGTAGTCCCCTGGTGCTCTGGTGGATCTGAAAAGGAAAGGGGTTGTGGGGAGAGTTAGTGGGAATGAGCGGGATAAGTGCAAGAGAGCAGTGATGTGCTGTGGCAGCTTCAGTTCGGTTAACACCATTGGCTGAGCTTGGGGAGGCTTTCCGGTTGGTAGCCGTTGTGTGCTGTTGTGTGAAGCTATGTGGGGTTTGTTTTGTTGTTGCCGTGTAATGAAGTTGTGGGGTAATGTCAAAACATTCACAGATGATGGTTCCTTCAAGCAAAAATGTAAAGTTCCTGGTTTGATGGCAAACGTGTGGATAAGTACTTGGTCTTTGGTTAAAATAAACCATGGGATATATTACAAAAACAGATTGCTCAAAATGTCTATATACCTACATTGGCTTCATTCATCTCGAGACAGACCTGGGTTAATTTTCAGGCTTAGACAAACAAACAATGTACATCTCGCTACCTCCTCCATGTTACATCAAATTGATGACTAAATACTGATGCTTCTTGATGAACATTTTTAAAAAACGGTCTTTACTAAATATATCAGGTCACATTTTCGTTACCTTTGATTAAATGTGTAAAACTCATGTGTTAGACTTAAACACATTAAATCACTAGCACAGCTTTTTTTCAACCATTTGCATGATGGAGAGGAGGGTTGGATCTCAACTTACAGTTCCACCTCAACCTTCTTCTCCACCATGCAAATACTCCAGCATTTCCACCAGCATGCATTTTCATGTCAGGGCAAATGCTGTGGTTTCCTATGGAATCCTCCTGATTTTACACCTGCAAAAGCATGCGGATTCCTAGGGAACCAAGGGAACCATTGTAAAGACTGCCTGCCCTGCATACATTTTGCTCATTTTGCATGGCGGATGCAAAAGGGTGACATACAACGAAGTATGCCACCTTTATACACTCTCTGTGCAAAAGTTAAACAATTAAGCAGAGGGTTCATGCCTGTGCAAAAATGCAAACGTAACAGTTCCCTGTATCATAATATAAGCATACTCAAATATGAGTTTCATTGTGTGAAAGAAAGCATGATGCATGCGCACGACTGAAGAACAAGCAGAACAAGTTCACCATTTATGGGAAAGAACAGAATATGCGCAGAGGTCAGGGAAACAGAAGGGTAAGGAATGTTGAGGGGGTTTTCAAAGCAAGGTGCCACTAGAAACAAACTAAGGAATATAAACGGAAGTTGAGGCAGTAAGGAAATGCCCAGGAGGTGTGCAGCGCAGGTACACAGCAAAATGTGTGTAATAGGAACAACGACAAGTCAGTGAAATAGTGAGGGTGGAAAGAAATTAATTGCAGAGTGGAGTTAACGGGAGGACAGGATGAAGGGGATACCATAGCGGGTTGATTGATGGGATGTGGGCACAATAGAAAGTGGGGGAGAGGACAATAAGAGAGGTTGGTTTAAAGAGTGATTGAGTAGTCTTTTTTTTTGTTTATCAGGGAAACAGCATTAGAGGGGGGGGTGATAAACCGAATTCAGTAATTTTCTATAGATCCAGTTCCTAAGTAAATGCTCATTACTAGTGAACTGATCCAACTGCACCTGTAGTGCTGTCCCCTCTCCTTAGGTACTATGTCGCTGATTTCCTCTTTGTCCTGTAAAGCCTGGAGACCTCCTGACTAGAGCTCAGCAAAGAGGTTTCCAGTGAACCGTTCCTGAGATTTAAAATCTTTCCTTCAGTAAATATGGATAATTGCTATTTCATGTCATGTCATACTAGTCACTTTCGCTGTGCTGACTTTCTCTCTAGGACAGTGGTCTTCAAACTTTTTGACCCCGAGCCCCCCAAAGAAAGATTTCTGCAGCCCAGGCCCCCCCTCTAGACATGTACTCCAAAATGGTACTCGGTTGCAAACCGTTATCACGCGCTGCAGTAGAAAGGTGCCCCTAATGCAGGAGTGAGTGCCAAACATCAACTTGTTTCAAAATCATTGCTTGCATTTCCAAACTCGAAAATGGTGCTTAAACTTGCATTCACTTGCTTGCCTTGAAGCGTGAATCTTTTTTTGTCAGGCTACCACACAAACCTAGCACAACTTCTCCGGCTGACCACTCAGAGCAGCGCTGTCGAGAAATAGCCCTAATGTGGGACATTGCTAGCAGCAGCACTATTCCTATGCATAAATAGGGAAGGCAATTGAAACCGTGATGGGACACTTTGAACTGAAAGCCTCCACACAGATGCAACTACCTCAACTCCGTGCCTGCCTGCCAGGCAATCAATGTGAGTCATAGGTGCTTTATTTTTAAAGAAGGAGAACAACATTTAGAAACACAACAAAACCATATAATATAATGATTAATGACAAGAAGTCATGTCATGTCTTAGTTAAATGATTAGCATGCCTCTTTACTGACGAGACACTGCATGCTGGCTACAGGAGTCCAAACTTGCGAGGCAGCAGAGAAAGACATTGCGAGACATTTCATGCTAGCATAGCAGTCAGAACTTCAAGCATCTGAAAATAAACACTGCAGCATTATATTGCCTGCGGAATATAGGTCAATTAAAAGGTTATTAATGTGCGTAATTTATACAAGTAGGCTCTTTGCATTTATGTGTTTCCCATCATACCCACCAAGCCATCTCATCCAGGTTAGAAGCTGAGGCGAAGGTTTCACATTTTTATGGGCAAAACCTAAGAATGCATTTGATAGAAATTGTGTGTAGCATCCCCGAAAAGTAAAATGAAAGAACTTCAGTGCTTGTTGGTTACAGCATGCAGACCTCTAATGGCCTATACTTTAATGAAGTCTGCAAAGGCTTGACTGGAGGCAAGGGCTAAATCTTACAACCTTGCAAAAAGATGATACAAAATAAAAGATGAAAATCTTTGGTTAACTTGGAATGTTCTTGTCTGATCCCCACTCTAATGAGGAAAGTTGACCAAAATAGAACAAAACAAAATGATAATGATAAGAGGCAGGACTGGAAGAGAATTCCAATGTTTTGGGTACAAGAAGCAGTGAGGGGGGGAGGGACTGGTGCTGTATTCATAACGCAGTTCCCCCGCAGCAGATTTCTGGGCTCCAGAAAACTGCCGCAGGGGAGCCGCATTAGAAATACAACACTGGCAAACAGCAGTTTCGGTCCCCCACTCGCCTCCTCTCCCTCATGGCCCCTAATGTGGGGCGAAGAGGAAGAGGGGCGCAGGGGAGGTAAGCACTTACCAGGCAGGACGGGAAGCAAGGCAGGACAGACACGGCAACACAGGACACCACAAAGCAGCCTGGACGCACGATCCAAATGCAAGGACGCGTGCGTCCAGGCTGCGTTTATTTCCTGTTTCAGGGCCACGCCCCCACCACGTCGCACTGGCTGAGCATGTGCATGGGAGCCAGTGGCTCCCCATTGCACATGCTCATGCTCAGTTCAGTGCAGTAGAAAAAAAAATATATATGAATTTCTCTTTTTCCGCCCGGCATCGCGCACCCCCCCAAGCATGTGGCTGCACCCCCCAAAGGGGGCGCACTCCACAGATTGAAGACCTCTGCTCTAGGTGGATTTAACATTGTTTTTGCTCAACATGTGTTACCCTGACTTTTGACCTTAATCAAAACACAGTTGTAATATGTCATGATGTGTTCTATTTGTTATGATTTTTTTTTAAATGACCAATTACTGACTGGTATACGTTTAAATCAAATAAATCATGAGGAGTTGTTGGACCGCTAAAGGTAAGAGAAAAAAAAAGATTGCACACAGAAATACAAAGATCCATTTGGAAAACGCTTTGTAAGTAAGCCCAAAATCTCTAAGCAGTTTGCAGAATCCTTTGTTTAAAAGTTACATTAGGCCCATACCTATGATTTGTGGTAGTGTGCTGTTAGATCTCTGCATAAAATGTCTTGAAAAAAATTGCCACAAAATCAGATTGCTGAGAACCAATCAGGACAAGCTCCTGGTGCCGCCCCGCCATCACAGTAACTTTCCAGGGACGGAAGAGAGGTCCATTCCCTCAACTGCACGACAATGATTGAGCATTAACAGACAATTTTCTGCATCTTTTCAGCACTTGTGACTTCCCTGTTCCTCTGGGAAATTAACTAGAAACACGTTTTGTTTTGCGAAACTAACAGAGAAATTATATTCAGAAATGGACTCCGCCATATGCCTTGGGCCCGGCCTTCGGAATATCGTGCAGTTGATAAGCAATGACTTTCCTCTTCTGACATTTGCAATTGTAATGGGAATAGCGTCAGGGTAATAGACCAAAGACCGTCACACGTGGAATTAGCAACATGTTTCAGATGGACAAACAAGTTAGTTCCTGGAAGGCAATGGCTGTGATATTGAAGTGCTGGCCGGAAAAAAGGTCTCTGAAAATGAAGAAACTCTATGCCTTTGGTTCTGTCTTCCCTACACTGAGGGCCTAGACGAGCCCCAGGTTGCAAAGGCAGGCAGCTAAGCAATGGTGGAGCTTAATACATTCAAAATGATAACGCTTCCAGGAGTTCTCTTCCTCAGTGCAGTCTAATATCTGGAACACTCCCAAGAAACATACTGCAGTCTAATGAAGATCACCATGCCAGATGCCGGATCCAACAGGCGTAGGTTGAGTTGAATGTGCTGTCGTGTTGGACACACTTGCCAATATTAAATAGGCTGTGACTACATTCTCGGAATTTGTCTTTCTCTGGGGTATTTTTATATTTAATTTCTTAATTAGCTTTTGTTTCGAAGCGCTGTTTCTTTTTTTTTACCTGACAAGTTTGATTTTCCACACTTTAATGCATTTGGATGCTCGACAGCTTTACACTCTTCCGAAGCAGCAAGCGGGTATCATTTGCAGATCAGCATTTAATACATTTCTTACAGATTGTGATTTGGAACGCGGGTTGCTAGGTGTGCGCTCTGGACTTGTGGTGCAGCATTACAAATGAACAGTTTCCATTGATATTTGCTTAAATAAGGAGTGTTCTGCCCAATCTTTGAAAATAAACAACAACTAAAGAAACTAGAAAAAAAAAGTAGTGCATGGTGTTAAAACTAAGGAAACAGGACTACAAATGCTTACAGATAGCTAAAAAAATCCCAAAATCGGGACAACAGATCGTAGCCTACTACAGCCCTCGTCTGTATAGTGTCCTCTCTCTAAGCCCATGTCACTGCAGGACACAGAGGACAGGCTCCTCATAACTGTCCCCTTTCCATTATTTTTGTGGGTTGCAGCCCACCCTGCAAGTGACAGGCGGGGTTTCCGCCTCGCGCGACAGTTCTTGAGTTGTGATTAAAGAGGTTAGATCTGCTCTCCTGGCTCCCGAGATTTATTGCTGCGTCATTTGTATTTCGTTTATTTCATTATATCTGCGAGCGCGGAATTGACAATCTGGACATTGGTAAAAAAGCAAGACAAACAATAGTAACAGATTTTGTAGCAGAAATTCAAGCAATCCACAGCGGTTGAGATGACAGGCAGGAGCTGTTTTAGACTTAATGTGATAATGATAGGTTATTTATAACGCACTTAATACCCAACTATTTCTAAGCACGGACCTGAGTATCGAACCTGTGTTGCTCCATGTCGTCTTGCTTCCAAGGCGAGCATGTTGCCCCTTATCTATCCTCCCGAGAAAAAGTGGTGGAACGATATGAGTTTTCAAAAAGGATAGAGATTGATATAACATGGGTGCCTTGTCATTTTGGCAGAGGCATAGACAGGTTAGGCCCACCCCCCAATCTGTAAATGCCCACTCAGGAGCACTGTGTGGGAATTTACAGATGTTAACTTCACTGAGACGGTCCCAACTACATCAGCTTCGTGCCTCACTTGTTCGACCATCCTGGCTACGCTTCTGCATTTTGGTGTAGAAGGGTGTGAAAAAGTAGACTAACTAGGAAACACAACATGAAATTCAATAGAATACGAGCAGGTCACATGAGACTCAATTGCACATTGCATCAAATGGCTGCCATGAAGACTAAAATTGCACATTTTAAAAAATTGAAAAATAATGAGACAGTACAACATCATATTATGGATTGTGAATAATGGGGGTGGGTGTACCAAAGAGCTACATTACTCAAGGCCTTGTAGCGGTAAGCAATATGACTGAAATGCATGTGTGAAGCATGGCAGATAAAACACATGCGTGAGCTAAAACAGACAATAAAGACTGCACATCAAAAATATGCGTAAGGGGTGCGTGCTATCAGATCTGAAGGAAAGCCCTCCGTGAAGATGTAACAAGAAGGAGTGGTGACAACTAAAAACATATCTGGCCATTTTGAAGTTTTAAGTTTGTTGAGTCACATCAATAATTGTTCTGGCTGTTGGCGCATTAGCCCACTGGCATAAGTGATACAGAGTGTTCTTTCCTGGAAAAATGATCAAAACATCCAAAAGACAAAAAACAGCAGATGGAAACGAAGCTAATCAGAATATGATTCGTGGCCAGTTCTACCCACAGAGAAGCAGATGACCAAACGAGTGCGCTCCCACAGGAAGCGGTGCACTGTCAAGATTTAGTGCATCTGACATTCTGCTTCCCTCACACCAATTACTAAAGGGAAACAAATCCGCATATACCACAAAGAAAAAAAATGATCTAACATGCAGACCACTGTATGACACATTAATTAAATAATCAAATTGCAAGTATCTGCGTGCTCTATATCGCTACCTGTAATTGCTGGAATTTTTCTAACACCAGAACACCTAAATTGCACACAAATCTGTTCCAATATTTCAATGTTCTGGTCGTCCTCACTAAATTCTGCATTAGTGGTGTTGTTATTAGTATTAATAATAATAATAATAATAATAATAATAATAATAATAATAATAATAATAATAATAATAATAATAATAATAATAATAGCAATGCAGGTTCCACCACCTCCTCCTCTTAGCGCAGCCCTAAAGGACCATCTTGGTGGAGAATGTCATGCTCAACTAACCTTTTTTAATGATTTTTTGTTTTTTTGTTTTATGAATAATAATAATAATAATAGATAATACCTTTTGATGAGCATGACAGCAGGCGGGGGTGGAACCTGCGGGTCTGTGGAAGAGTACTGACTTCAAGAGTTTTTCTGTGACCATCTTTATGGCGCCTGCAGCCCAACCACGTGATACTACATCACTTTTAGTGAGCCCATCCCCGCACTGTTCTCGGCCGATAACAGTGATTGCATACTAAACATACACAGAAAGCGCTTAAGATAAATAGGCAGTGTCAGCATTTAATATATTTAATTAGAGCTATCCTCGTGATGCATTAAGGCGTGTTTGGCCATTTACATACATTTTGAGGACGATGTTGATTAAATAAAATCCTGCATCATAAATAGAATTCCACCACAGCGGCCCCGTGCAACCAAACCCACATTAGTAACGAGGCACTTTGTGTCCCCAGGTGCCAGTCAATCAATTCAGGATGTCATCTGTGTTTAATATCAGCCTGCTAATTTTCGGATCAGTCCACAAAATAAAAGCCACCCTTCACCAGTCAATGGTACCTGCCACTCCCGTGGGAGATATTAATTTCGTGTTTAGTAAGTAATAATATGCCTGCTCCTTTGCGGGTGTTAATGACGGCTCATCGTCGCCAGGCACAGCGGGGCCCCGTCTCTCTTGCCTCGCTGCCATGACGGAGGCACTGTTGGTTCTCGCAAAGCCGGTTATTGTATCAACTGCAGGGCGGCGGGCCAAGTTGGCGAGCCCGTTGGCGAGGCGGCTATAAACAAAAGCAAGTGCATTGTTATGGGCCCTCGTTTCTCCCTAAGTAGCTGAATCAAGCTGCAGCCACTGGTGTCCAGAGACCTGAGTTATGTCCCAAAGCATGGCGTCTGGGGGCGCACAGGCAGCCTACAGATTAGCCCCTCCATTTTGTAATGCAGACGATTGATTTTCTGCAACGGCGGAGGCCATTAAACGTTCCCATTTGGGCATGGGGGAATCTATCTGCGGCATGGGAGGATGATGAATGGCTGTCTGAGTGGCTCCAAGCGCACAGTTATTTCCTTTTCAATGAGGACAAGACTTGCTATCATTTAAGCAGAGAAAAGCGCCACAGCAGGTCTATCGAAGCTTTTCTCTTTTATTGTTGATTGTAACTATTAGGCTCCTAAACCTCTGGCAAGGAGTGCGCGTGCTTGTACTTCTTATTCGTCGTCGTTAAATCGTTCTACGCGGTACTGCACCAGAGAATTACTGAAAATCAGCAGCTAATATGCCACATACATTGTGTTCACCTTTGCAAAAAGTCTGAGGTAAACATGGCTATTTAAGAATGACGGCGAAGGCTCAGGTAATTTCCTGGAACATTAGGCCCAGCGAAAATGGGTAGGGTGCTGAAGCGAAATGTATCTTTCTTAACTCGCCAAGGCATTGCCAAAGCCGTTAGAACATTAACCAATGTTTGTTAATGTAAGGAGGAGTGTTTTAAAAGAGTTAAAGCAGCTTTGACTTAAATTATGAAAGCGCGCCTTTTTATGCTTCTACCAGAGATATTTACTTCCTGCCACGGAATTTTCCTTAATATGAAAGCGCGCCTATTTTCTACCAGAAATATTTACTTCCGGCCTATTTCTGATAGAAGCCTAAAAATGGCGCGCTTTCATATTTTAAGTCAAAGCTGCTTGACCTCTGTTAAACAACCCTCCTTACATTAGCAAACTTTGGTGAATTTTCTAACGGCGTGTAAGCCCTGTCTGCTCTGCCGTGCCATTGTGCCATGCCTGTGGGTACATAGCACACAACTCTAAGCAAGGGAGGGTCTGTCTTCCCCAGTTCGCCGGTGTGATGACGTTTACGATGGCCACGCTGGAGCAGCAACACGATGATTGTCACCTTCGACTGGGGTAGCCTAGCACCCAGATTACCTTTCATTTTGTATAGAAAATAAGTTCCACCATTTGATAAGGCCTACATGAGAAAATAGAGTTTTGAATTGTGTCACTCATCAGATTTTGTAATGAGTAACCAGCAAGCTGCAAAACGGCAAAGCCCGAAAAAATAAAAATAAAAAAGCAACGAAAGGCAAGCTGTTGTTTTTCAGTGACTGAAATGGCGCGTGAGCTATGATGCTTGAACGTCTATCAATGCAGGGCCCCATCATATCTGGTAATGGCTGACCCCGGGTCTCCTACTGTTACATGATGCATGTCTATTGATTTCATTGAGTGCTGTTCCATTTAGCCTTTCTTGATTTCATACCATTTTTTTTTGCATGTATTTTTTTACGAGTTAGGGACATTAAAATGGCTGCATCGTATGACCGTGTGAAAGGAACACCATACCTAAGCAATTCGAGATTTTGAGCCGCGTCAATCAATATGCACGTGCATATTAACCAACCGTGCTGGTGTCTTGTGTCAGTCAGTGGTCTCCATTTAACTGGCTCTAAAGGGCTCCTGCCTGGCAGACGCGTATCATTGCCAAGATGATGACCATCTAACCTGCCACCGGCGGGCTGGTGAGGGAAGCTGCACTACTGCTCCTGGCGAGGCTAGCTGCACTACTGCTCCTGGCGAGGGTAGCTGCACTACTGCCCGCCTTCGGAGACACAAAACCCCAAAGGATTCACCCCAGTCTGCTTCCAATCTTGTCTTGGTGGAGGCAACCCCCGAGCAATTACCCGGGAGGGCGGCTCCATGGATTCTACTGCCATCTCCATGGATAATTAGAATTGTTACCAATCCCTGAATGCATCATCCCCCAAACTCACTCATTTTAGAGGATCTGGGTGGAGAAGAGGTGCGCTGCAGTTTCTATCAGCTGAGCTAGAGGTGCCACTGGGGCAAATGGTCAAAATATATATATATATATATATATTGGAGCACACCTGAGAAGCACCACAAATGTGCAATCGAGGTGTAATGCACAGATGCACATGAGTCCCAGATCTGGTCATCTCAGAGATATGCTGCCGGAAAGAACATGTGCAAAAATAGTTGCAAAACCTGAACAATGTGGAGGGAAAGCATGCCGCTCAAACAAGCAAACAAGCGAGAGAAGAGTGCCCACCACTAAGGGCATACATATGCAGCAAAATCCAGACCCTCAAAAACTGGCCTTCACTATTTGCTTTATTCAAAAAGTGGAGTAAAGGTCCCTAGAAAGAGTGCAATTGATTTACTCGCAAAACGCGTGACCTCAGATACTCCTGTCAGAGCACGGAACACCGAATGAAAGGCCATCATAGCCAACCACGTACGCCTTACCAAAAGGGTTGATCCATGACCGTTATTGTGTTGTGACGCTTTATGATGAAGAGACGGAGGCTATAAAGGGCATCCAGGAGGATGATACCCGTAATTTTCCAACTTGAAGATGAAGAGGTCACATACAGGTATGGTTCCAACACCATGTAATAATGGAGCTCCTATCTGGGGAGGATAGCTCAGGGGCAATGTGCTCGCCTTGGAAGCAAGACGACACGGAGCACCACAGGTTCGATCCCCAGGTCAGCGCTTAGAAACCTCTGGGTATCAAGCGCATTATAAATAACCTATCATATCATATCATGGCAGAGGGAGGTTGGGGGATAAACAAACCTACAACATGCCCTACCTCCACTAGTTAAGCTACTTTCTGCCTTGCATTTCTTAACCCCATAGGACAAGTGGCTTGACATTGGTAATCTCGAAACCACCAATTTCACACTGGCTGCACACATACTGAGTGCACCCAACCCCGTTTAACTACTTTCTCTACTGACCTGGACTGCTGTCCCCGAGGGCATTCAACCCACAATGCTTTGGAATTGTGCCAATGGTAAAAGGCACTTTAAAAATTCCAAATAACATAACATAACCAACAAAGGTACTAAACCATGTCTCCAATGTGCTCCTTTCTTCTTCCAGTCAACACATAGAGATGCTCCTTCACATCTGCAACATGCTAGGATAACAAGGACATTTTGTGACATTGTTGGCTTCCCAGAGGTGTGCCGTGACAATGATTTCAAATTGACAAGGGGGGGGGTGGTCCTGGGAGTTCCTCTGCCAGACATTAGTCCTGGTTACGAGAGACTTAGCCAGAGTCTTTAGCTCACTATTTTTCACAGAGAAGAAATATCCCAAACATATCAGTGTTTGCCCTGCCCTGTGGCAGTCCAGCACCAAAATGCTAGGCAATTCTCCTCTGAACAAGAGTACCAATTGTAACCCCAGGCACGTGTTTCGGTCTGGTTGGACCTCATCAGTAGGGTGGAGCTGTGCCACTCTAAGAATAGTGAGCAAGGGGTCCACCTCTGGATTCCCCTAGTAATTTAGGGTGAGACCCAAAGTTACTTAAATATGCAAAATGACAAGGGGGGCGTCCTGGGAGTCCCTCTGCCAGACATTAGTCCTGGTTACGAGAGACTTACCCAGAGTCTTTAGCTCACTATCTGTGCCTCTCTAAGAATGGTGTGCAAGCAAGAGAGGCACAGCTCCACCCTACTTATGAGGTCCACCAGACCGAAACATGTGACTACTGAGTTGTGTTGCATGGACAGGATGCATGTCCAGCAATGATACTCACAAGGTTTTGCTCTGAACAGACCCTTCACCATTGCCACAACATACGACTCAAGGACAGATGCTATCCATTTAGCCACACCCAAGGTTGTAGAATCTTTGCCCATTTGTACTTGGATCTGCCTATGGGCTGTGTGCTCCATACAATTACACATTTACGCCAACTTTGTCCGGTTTATCCTGACATTTTCCATGAGAGTACTGTACTGTTCCTTGGCTACTAAGCACTCCTCACTCGTCATTCTGGTTTCCTGAATCATGGTCATTATGCTCCCCACTTTCTCGCTTGGTAGTCCAAAGTGCCCTTTTTTCAGGAATGCTACAGTGAAGTTGAGCTGAGTTAAGAGAGTCTGCTGATGGATTCACATCTCCTCTTCCAGTGATGAGTATGAGCTTATGTGTTGCTGACGTATGCCAGCCATCCATCCACTACAGCCATCTATGGCTGAGGCTGGGATTGGGCCCCTCAGTGCCAGGGGTACCCTCACTCTATGGCTGAGGCTGGGTTTGGGCCCTGTATTGCCTAGGTGTCTGGCTCACTTGTGGATACGACTTCATCATCACCCTCCAGGGGCACATGCCACCTGCTCTATCTTGATCTTCTTTGCCAGCTGCATCTGTTGGGTATAATAAGCTTGGAAATTGGGAGATTAACTCTTTCAGCTCATGCTTCCACCTACCTGGTACAAGTCGACAGAGGCAAGGGAGCATGAGCCCCTGTGGTGGCCTTCACCAGTCCTTGTCAGTTGTTGTCTACATGAATGACTGTTATTAAACACAAATTCACATATGGCATCAAGAATGCTGTGCACGTGTGCCATTGCATACATTTCCACAGATGTCTGTCACTGCATAAGACCTATTGGTACATGTCCTCATCATTGTCTGGTCCATCATATGTCTCTGAAGTGTGAGGATTGGTGGCGATACATACAGGATCATGAAGGGGCCTAACTTGGCATTTCCACGATGCAACAGCTGTTAGGTGACGTACTCATGCTTAATGTTCACAATGCTTCTGGGCAGGACTCTGCACATTGCCATTTAACTGCACATTACAAGGCACACGGAGGCACTCATATGTTAATGGGATGACACAACTGACTATTACCTGCTGTGTTGGGTCACCCAATGCCCAAGATGGCTTCCACTGGTGCCAAGTTGTTTTCTGAACGTGTGCCTCATCCGCGCCAATGGTATGGGTGAACAACTCTGAACTCCTATCTTTCTTCAGCCCGCTTAAGTCGCCATCCACTTCTTTATCGTCTTGGTGGTGTGATCTGCAGAACCCATTAAGTTCACCTTTGGGGTTCGCTCTGCGCAAAGTGCATTTTTGATGCTTGTACTGGCCAGTAAGCTCACGGAAAGCCATGTTGTTTTTATTACCACCACCTCTGCAGCACTAAAGCTTCTGTCACTGTACCTTTTTTTCTATCTCATTCCCATCTTATTGGCCCATGGATGCCTTTATGGTGTCCAGGATGCCTGGGAATTGAGTATGTGGCCTTCCAGTGCCGGAGGACGGTGCACAAGCTTAGTGGGTCCCACTTACGTTTTTTAAATGCATCTAAACATTTTGATTTTGTTTGGGAAGGTGGAAGTGAGGTTGAAGAGGTTGTGTGATGGTATAAAAGTAATGAAAAGAAAAGCAACATCTGATAAGAGACTATTGGCCATCTTTTGATTTCTTTACCTATCGACTTTTAGGAAGGTGGCACACCATCATCCCTCAGGGCCAGGGGTATCAGGCAGGGCAATTTAGCTGTTGCCCTCCTTTTTTTTCCTCCCTGGTGGCATCTTTCGTACATAAGTACTCACAGTGAGAGAATTGTCCCATCACCATTCTCTTGGAATGACTGCACGTATTATTTTGCCCAAAATAGAAATATAAAGGTTTTCTGCTCATTTTCTTGTGTGATCATATTTTTAGCACATCTGACGTGATGCACCCATTGTGGATGCAGTATGGGTGAAATGGTATTTGCGCTAAAAAGTGAGCATATCTGCTGGATGCAGCTGGAACATGTGCACACTCACTTGCACATGCTCTGCACAACTAATTGCACGCTTTTGCACGAGACATATTTTAGCTTTTTTGTGGCGTTAAGAATCATAATTAGATGTCCGCATGCATTCAGTAGAAACGCCATGATATGTCCTGCAAACCGTTTGACAAACAGAACAATGTTGACGGTCTCACAACTGAAAATAACAACTCCAGGAAACCCGAATGCAGCCACCTATCATCTTGCACACCAATGTCCTGTCCCACCAGTTGCCCCGCACATGCCTTGTGACCACTATCATAAAGAAAAACTTCCAGAAGAGCCCAGACCCCGGCCAAGTGGAATCCACCCTTTCCCAATGCCACTAACATCTCCATAATTCACTAGGCGGGCATCACAAGCTTCCAGGGCCTTGCCCCATATCCAGCCACTCATGAAAGTCTATACACTCTCCCCTGCCCAGCAATCTTATGTCCTGCACCTGTTCATGTGTGGCCACAGATGGCTGCAAGAGCGTGTGCCCTCCTGTTCTCATGGCCATTACTTCAATATACATAGCCAGTATTGATAGGGCCAAATCCTGTGGCAAAGGTGCAACACAACCTCTGCATACATGGCTCATAATGTACTGTAGCCCTTCTAAAGTGATGCATCAATGGAAGTGCCTCTTGTGAACCAGGTACCTTGCATTACATCATTTCATAATCTTACCTTTAATGCCATACCTTCCCATAGGATCCCAGTGGCTTACCTACCAAATCACTACATACAAGGGCAAGGCATTTTCACCCTCCACCAGCAGTGCCCTATACGCTATGTCTCAGGGTAAGGGAGATCCTAATTGCGTGATTCTGATGCAGTGTTAACCAGCACTCATTCTGCACACAGCCAATAGATGCCTCTGACACCTCTGTCAGTGTCCATGGCTTTTCCCGAATACCCTCCAGCATTCACCAGGAGGGGATCCAACGTGATCATCTTCACATCTCCAAGGAACCCATGAGCACTTGTCAAGGCCATCATGCACCCACACGTGACTTGCCGCAAAACAACAACCAAGCCAGCAACAGGCTGCATGATTATCCTGCTGGTCAATGAGTCACACCCCTTCTATTGGATAGATATTCATGTGTTCAAAACACTGATAACCACACATTAATCCTATGGACATCACTCAATGTTATTTGTTCGTTGGCAACATGTTGTGAGTGTAATCTGTACCATATAAACTTTTTTTCTCCATAACTTGGCCACGCCCTTTTCACTCCACAGACCATATGTGTGGGGTTCCATTTCACCTCTACCTATAAAAGTTCTAGTGCATGAAGACACAAACAATGGTGATTTGGCCATTGTAAATGACAGAGAACATGAAGTTACATTACTATAGAGCATTCCCACCTGATGCCGACATATGTATGCACATGCCCTTTGCGCCCCACACACACACACACACACACACACACACAGACACACACATACACACACACACACAGACTCTCTCTCTCTCTCTCTCTCTCTCTCTCGCTCTCTCTCACTCTCTCTCTCTCTCTCTCTCCCCTCCATTGTGCCTTCATGCAATTTGTCTTGACAGGACATTGTTGCCCAAAAAATGATTTGAAGGATTTCGTTAGAAGATAAGCCCATTTTTTCTGGAATCATCTTTCATGTCAAATATTCACCCAGTCACCATTTCCTAGTATTCAACGTGGGTGCAGGAAGCCACTCTAATCCCTCTCAACACCATCCTCTCAATCCCCTAAATGAGCGTGTTCATGCTGCAGTGTTTGGGGTGGGGAGGGCAGTGAGAAATGAAAAGGTGGCCCACGGTATGCATCCATACCTGTGGAAATACACAGTAGAACAGTCGGATAAATTTGAATACATGAACTAGCCCATTATTCTTTTCCCACAAATGCATGATGCAACATGCACAATGACAACAATAATGGCCATGCAAGGGCCCACAGCTCGCTTGTAAAATGCTCAACATCACCCCATGCACATACACCCTGCTGACATGCACATACACAAGAAATAAGCAGCACATGCACACATGCTACCCGGTGAAGGAAATCAAGCAAACATGGCCTGGTGTGGTGCCACATGCTAGACACCTCCACCTTCACAGTTCCATAATACAGCATTTAGGAATCACTGTATTTCGATTGTAACTCCATGACTGACCATGTATAGCAGAGGATAGTAGGCATGCAGGAGGGGGTTTTGCCAGACCAACCTACCCAAAACCTGATCATACACCGCCCTGCTGGCTACCTTGCAAGATGTCAGCATTCTCATAATACAATGATGCCAATCACCCTGGGGTGGTCCCAGGAACCTGGAGAACACGATGGATGGCTTGCAGGTGCTATCTTCCTAAACAAAACTTGTAAGTGTAGCTGTTGGAGTCATCTTAGACAAAAGCAATAGTACCCAATCCTAGGGCCAATGTAAAATCTTAGTCATCACATCACCATTCCTTTTGTGTCTCATTTATGCAATCCAGCATGCACACGTATGCACACAAGGTTGTGGCCATGCATACTCACAGTGCATTAACACTGCAGAGGTTCCATTCCAATTAAAACATGATTACATTGTGTATCTTGTTGTCGGAATTGAAACAATGTTATGCCTCCTATCGCAACAATTGTATGTGTATTGGCCTACGCCAAGTTGTCTAAACATCATATGCGAACAAACTCCACGGCAAGGTCTTGACCTTAGAGAAAGTAATGTAAGTCGCCATCTTGGATTAAGCCGCCATTTTAGGTTCTCTTGTTATATGGAAGTCACCCTGAACATCAAAATGGAGGCCGAATGACATTCTGAGTAAGATTCTGGCCGTTGTGACCTCCGTACATATGAATAATTAATATGCCTGCAGGCCACTTGTCGGGGTCGCGAACTGAGACCTTGTCCTACTGTTGACCTATGTGTAAATGTACAACTATATCAGCGAAACTAATCAAAATGCATATATTATAGGATTGACCTGGCAAGGAACCCATAGGCGCGACTCCTATAATGGTTAACCCGCAAGAGGGTTGGCCAAGGGCTGGATAAAAAGTATAAAATACCTAAGTATTTCAATGTACGGTCTCTCTCACCAACGTATTGAACTCTCGTTGAAGTTCGGTATGTTACTCTGAGAGCCGAATAGCTATCAGTTTGTCAATTGACCTTGGTAACTGTTGTAGCTTTTGAATAAAGCACTTGTATGTTCTTTGTAACCTGTGTTGGTGTGTTTCTTTCTGGGCTTCCCGGCCTCATATTATTTTTATGTTTTCACAGTTGGCGCCCGAACAGGGACCCTCAAGATTGATGCCGGATCATTGAAGGTTGACGCAGACTATCGAACCGGGATCGGACGGTGTGATACTGTGGGCCCGACAGAACGAGACGCGATACCTCGGCAGCGCTGCACGATCCGATCCTTGGACGATAGTCGTGTGGTCTGACACAGCATCTTGACGAGGGTCCATTTTTGAGGCGGGCAGATTTGTCGAAACCAACAAACACAAGGTAAAATTCGTTAGCTAGGTTCTTTGGTAAACCGTACGGTCCTCCTTAGGTTTGGTCAGGTGCAGTCGTGACCCGGCTCTTAATTTAACCCTGACAATTTGAATTTGGCGTATTGTATCTGCAGACACAATTATTGACCAGGTAACACCAATTTTTTGTGAAATGCCTGGGAAATTGTCTAGCTGCTTTAGGGCTCTGTTCCGCAGCGATCGACAATCTTTTGAATTTAGCCGCCCGGCACCACAGAAGGGGTCGCCGTCATGTACTATGTACTGTAAGTATGGCATTGGAAGTATATTATTTAATGATATTTGGCACAGACAAACCAGAC
The DNA here is from genome assembly GCF_040938575.1 of Ambystoma mexicanum. Lineage (NCBI taxonomy): Eukaryota > Metazoa > Chordata > Amphibia > Caudata > Ambystomatidae > Ambystoma > Ambystoma mexicanum. Next base: position 108,681,505 of record NC_090937.1, read on the forward strand.
ATGCCTCCGAATTTCAGTGGCCAATCAATGGTAGTTTCGAGATCCCCCGTATTGAATACCTAGAATCGGTCTTGCTAAAAAAGAAGGCCAGAACTGCGGCACTTGATGTTTTGCAGAATTGGAAAAAAGAAGCATTGCAGCAGTTTAAAAGTAGGGATAAACATGCACACCATCATAAAACAAATGCCGAAAAGGCGTTGTTATATGATAAGGAAAAACATTTGGAGTCAGTTAAAAATATGGATAGGGCTTTTTCACTCGGAATCCAGAAAATCTATCCCTCTAACGATTTCCATGTTTCTGAAGAATTTATTGAAAAATTGTTAAACGAACGCAGGCCTGGTGCCTCTGCGCCACCTCCGTATGATCCTCTCCCGGGTGCTCTGCCCATTCCTGCTGTTGTTCCTGCTGTTATTCCTGTTCCCCCTGTACAATCTATTGTTCCTATTCCTCTAGTTGTTGTTCCTCCACCTATCCCGCCACCCCTTCCTCTTGCGCCGATAGTTGCACCCTTATTGAATTTGCCCATATCTCCACTCCCGAGTGGTTCTGTATTGACTAACGTTGATCGGTGTGCGGGGTCAAAGATTGTCACTCGAAATACTGTTTCTGCAGACAAGAAACAGGAATTATTTCCATGGGCTAAGCAATGTATGGAGAAAGGTGATCAAGTCAACGTTTTTTCCACATTATCAAATATGGACAATTTTCCCGAGAAAAATGTTTTTATCAAAGGTTTGGGGACTCATTTATGTGTAATGTGGGGTAGATTACATAATTCAGATCTCCCACAAGGGGTGAGGGATCTAAATACTTTAGCACTTTCGAGGGATACAGAGGAGAACGTACATGGTCATGTTGAGAGATTGTTTGAGTATAGGAGGGACTTTGAGAAATTACGGGATGAGGATGTTGAAGACGACAGTATGTATGTGCAGAAACGGTTCCTTCCGTGTCGTAGATCGGCACCTGAGGAAGTACGAATTTGTACCAAAGATGCGATTCGATGGATCTCAGATTCATCGATACCGCCAGATGAAGTATATGACACATATAGTCAGTATACAGTAGAAATGCAAAGGAAGGTGATTCAGGTAATGGTACAGTACCTGCAGGAAGAATGTGTAAGGAAGAAGGTTAGTTGTCCTATAGAGTTATTGGGAATTTGTAAAAGGGCTTTTTCTCCCGACACTTCTTCGACTGCCTTAGAGCTCGACCTGGCTCTGTTGCTTGGTAAGCAGTCGGAGTTACCTATATCTCAGTTGCCTATGAGAGAGGTTCCTCCGACATTTGTCCCCAAGGTTGAGATTCCCGCTAACGCTGGGACTGGTGCACCCGCTGTGGATATCCCTGCGCATTATGTATCGCAATTTGTTCACGTCCCGTTTTCATGACAGGAAGTGAACACTATTAGACAATCAATTCCCGATATCAGGAAAAACCGACAGGGTTTTACAAAGAGATAGAGTCCGTTTTGCAGTCCTCTGTCTTCACCCTAAGTGATATTGACTTGCTATTCCCTGTACTCTTGCCCGTAGATTTATGGAAGCAGGTTCGGACAATAGACGATGTGCCAGGGTTGGGAGATACGTGGGCTAACATGATTAGGTTTGATGGGGAAAGACCAGCTGGTGAGAAACCACCTCAGGTAAAACTTACTTTGCCTGATAGAATTGTCGCAAAATTGAAAACTATAATTCCAGAGAAAAGAATTATTTGGGACAAGTTTACGGCCTATGTTCAAGGGAAAACTGAAGATGCCACCGAATTCTTTAATAGATTCAAACAAGTATTCTCTGACTTCAGTGGACAGTACTTGGGCCCAGAGTCTGGGAAAAGGTTGTTTGAGGACAAATTTGTACGTGGATTGTTGCCCGAAATCCAGTTACAGATTATGTCCTCTGAGAGCACTTGGCAGGCGAAATCCCAATCTGAAGTTTTGCACATGGCTCAGTATTATGAGAACCGTGTTAATAATGAAAAAGAGAAAATAAAGAAGAGGAAAGGAGATTTGAAGACTAAAGTATTGTTACAACAAATTGTTAGAAATCCCAGAGGAGGTACGTCACAGACCAGAGGTCAGTATGTCCCAAAAGGAAACACTCCTTTGGGTTCTGTGAATATTAATCAATGTGCCTATTGCCACCAGGAAGGTCATTGGCGAGCACAGTGCCCCGTCCTTCGCCAAAGGTCAAACAATGCATTTGGGAGTATGGGAGTATGGGTAGACGACCTAGAGGTCGCCCCGGAGCAGAGGACCCTGATAGAGGTCAGTTTTCACAAGATCCTCAGCAAACTTTTTCACAGGAAAATCAGACTTCGAGTGTGGACACGAAAAACATATTTGATCACCCTTCTGCTGCCTACCTTTCTGAAGAGCTTCCTTCTGATGACATTTTGTTTCGTTAGGACTGCCCAAAGCAGGGTTTGGAACCTTCACCTATTCCCGTTAATCAGAAAGGTCCGTACATTGAATTGTTAGTGGGGAATCGGAAACATCAGTTTTTGATAGACACTGGAGCACAGAAATGCTCCATCGATCATTCCCGGGTTCCAAACATTCCACTGTCAGAGCAAACAAATGTTTCTGTAGGGTTTTCTGGTATACCAATTGCTTGCCCGGTTTCTTCACCAGTGTCTGTTTCTTTGAGTCCCTTCACGGACCATTGTCCCTTCCTTCTGACTTCGAACTGTGGAGAGAATTTGCTGGGGTTGAATTTGTTGAAGAAACTAAATGCAGTAATTAATTGTTCCTCTGATGGAGTACGACTGACGGTTTCACCACAGCAACTTCCCAATTCTCAGTTTTTGATTCGACCATTGCCTCCTGAGTTTAGTGTTGTTCCAGAATGTTTATGGGCGGTTGACGACAGTGATGTCGGGGTGCTACAGATTGAGCCCGTTGAAATAGTTTTGAAGCATGGAGTTAAACTACCACGCATTCCGCTATATAAAATATCAGTAGAGGGCAAGCGTGCTTTGAAGTGCATTGTCTCCGATTTTGTGCATCGAAGGGTGATTGAAGAGATTGCAGGTAGTTTATGTAACAGCCCGATTTTGCCTGTAAACAAGAAAGGCGACAATGCAATCCCATACCGTTTCATAATTGATCTTCGTGCTATTAACAAAGTTGTCGCCCCACAATTTCCAATTGTGCCTGATGTAACAACGATACTAAAAATGATCCCTGCTACAGCTACGCACTTTAGTGTTGTGGATCTAAAGAATGCTTTCTTTAGTATTCCGATACACAAGGAGAGTAGATATTTGTTCGCGTTCACCTTGGGGGGACGTTCATTCACATTTAGTCGTGCACCTCAAGGGTATACTGAAAGTCCAAGCATTTATAGTAGAGCTTTGAAAGAGCAGCTTGATACCCTTGAATTGCTGCCTACTTGTACACTCCTCCAGTATGTCGATGACTTGCTTTTGGCCGCAGATTCTGAAAGTGCTTGTAAAGAAGGCACTATACTGTTGCTTGTTCATCTAGCTAAAAATGGCCATAAAGCTTCGCTCAAATAATTTCAATATTGTTGTCAGGAGGTCGCCTATTTAGGCTACCTCCTGTCAAAGGAGGGGAGAAGATTGACACCTGAAAGAATAAAACACATTTCTGGCATGTCTGTTCCAAATACACAGAAGGAAGTCAGAGCCTTAATAAGTATGGCTTCTTAATGTAGGTTGTGGACGGCTGACAAGGTATGAATTAATTCTGTTTGCCCCTCACATTCAAATTAAGAGGTGTTGTGTTCTTAATCCGGCTGAACTCCTACCTTTCCCGCAAAACACTGTTTGCGGTGACGAAGAATTACATGACTGCCTGTATACCACTGAATAGGAAACGAAGGGCAGGATAGATCTTATAGATACTCCTTTGGGCAATGCAGAAGGGGAGCTGTTTTGTGATGGCTCCTGCTTCAAACTCCCAGATGGTACATCTACAGCTGCTTATGCAGTTACTACATTGAGTACGATTGTTGAAACTAAGAGAATTCCGCATAACTCCGCGCAGGCCGCAGATATTATAGCGTTGACCCGAGCTTGTGAACTCTCAGAAGGGCATACAGTAAACATATATACTGATAGCCAGTACGCCTTTAGGGTGGCTTACAACTTTGGGAGGCTCTGGTCGGAAAGAGGGTTCCTAACCTCACATGGGACCAAGATTCAGCATGGTCCCCTGATAGTGCAATTACTCTCGGCACTCTCACTCCCTAGGCAGTTAGCGATCATGAAATGTGCAGCACATCGGAAGGTCATAGATGATGTGGGAAAAGGGAACGCTTTTGCTGACCAGATAGCCAGGCAAACGGCCACAGACCTTAGCGCGGACATGTATGCTCTAAGGGAAACAAAAGATGCCTATGTAATAGATGAGGGTATCAGGTCTGTGCGAGATATCCAAACTGATGCCACAATAGAAGAATCTAAAAGGTGGGCCGAAGGAATGGGGAAACTGGATGATGATGGGTGTTGGGTGGATACATCTGAAGGAAAATGGTTGCTCCCTGATTCATATGTGCTGGCAATGGTTACGATGGCACATGGTCCTACGCATGTGTGTGCCCAGCAGATCACGAAAATGTTAGAACAAGTATGGGTGAATGATAACATTTCGAAGATTGCACAGCGCCATGTTCAGAATTGTATGATTTGCTTACAGCACAATGTGGGGAAGGGGGCAGTAACTCCAAGGGGGAGCTTTGGGCCCCCTTCTGTTCCCTTCAAGGTCATCCACTTTGATTTTATTGAGATCGAACGGTGTAACAATCTAAAATATGTTCTTGTGATTATTTGTGCTTTTAGTAAATGGGTCGAGGCTTTCACCATTAAGGATGCTACGGCCATGACCACTGCAAAGACTATGGTAAAAGAATTCTTTCCACAATTTGGGCTTCCAAGGGTAATTTGGTCGGACAATGGTCCCCATTTTGTTGCAACAGTAATTTTGCAGATATGCACAGTGTTACACATTGAAAAGCGATTTCACTCAGCTAGACATCCTCAAAGTGCTGGATTGGTAGAGTGACATAATGGCATCCTAAAGAATAAGCTTGCAAAAACATGTGCCGACACCAAACTGAAATGGCCAGATGCCTTGCCTATTTTATTGTTAGCCATGCGTACCACACCTCAAACTAAGACTGGGCTCTCCCCATTTGAGGTAGTGATGGGGGGACCTTCTAACATTTGGGGTCTTCCGAAGCCTAAAACATTAAGGGAGATATTAAATGTATTGCTTGTAGACTACTGTAACGAGTTGACTAAAAATCTGTATCTCATTTATCATCAGGTCCAATCAGCTTTACCTGTACGGTTTACGGGCCCAGGACACGATATTCAGCCTGGTAGTTGGGTCCTAGTGAAGGCCTACGAAAGGTCTTCCTGTCTCGCGCCTCGCTGGCGGGGACCCTATCAGGTGCTGTTGGTCACCCAGACAGCAGTGTGGGTGGCTGGAAAGAAGCATTGGATCCACGCGACGCATGTCAAGAAACTTCCTCACCCGACGCCACACGTTACAGAAGAAGCAGAACCCCTCACTGATGCTACAATCTCTGATCCTGGAGTAGCAAACAGCTCTGTGAGTGCGTCGGAGAATTTCTCTGAGCCCGTGGAGCTTGGGGAACAGTCCATTTCATCTCCGCACTCTTTGAAAAAGTCACTTCCGGAAAACACTGTTTTAAGTTCTGCGACTTCTGTCGCCTCCGATACGTTGCTTCCCTCAGGAAGTGATGGTACCTTATTTCCGGATCAAACAGCATTGGGTAACACCAGGTACGACCTTCGATGAAGAAAATAGAACTACGGCACGGGTTTTGCCTGTGCATCTGGAAAGAAAAGCTCATTGAGAGTTTTTTCTGTTACAAAAGGAAGTTTTTGTTGAAAAAGGGGATTCCGCTGGCGAGGGTTGGGGAAGGACTAAGAAGTCGGGCGAACGTAGTGTCGCCAGCAACGAACATTGGGGTCGTCGATTGAGAAACTACGATGCCTGGCACCTCCACCGCTGCTGTTCGCATTGGACTTGTAAATAAGGGGGTGACCAACTTGGACAACGAACAATGTGCCTGGGCCCCGAAAACGTATTGCTGTGTTGTGTTAATAATAATTGGAATTTGTATAGTTACTGTTGTGGGACTTTGGTACTTCGAAGAAGTTTACCCTCTAAAAACTCTACTGCCAATTGAAATTGTACCTACTGTTCTGACTCCCTCTGTACACCTTCACACTCTGTCACCTAGAGACTCCCAGCATAGACGAAAGTACCATAATAACACTTTAATGATAATAATGAATTCGACACATGCCATTTTTAATAAGAGTAATTGCTGGATTTGTACCCATTTACCACAACATGGGAACAAGGGGCTAGGATGGTATATTCACCCTTTACCTTTAACGACTGCTTGCTATGCCTCTCTGAGAGCACTATTCTTTCGCCGTTGGAATGATAGCATCTCAGAGAACTTTGATGGAACTAATTTAAATGATTTTGAAAAATGTGAATTGACTCCCCTTGGATGCTCACTTTTTGCAAATAGAAGTAAACCTAAGGTTGCTTCTATTAGGCCATCTGATAAACTATCTCTTCCTTTTCAAACTCTAATTTCCTTTAAAATGGCTCCGATAGGCAATAAGGACGCCGTGCCTCCTTCCTACTCTATTAATCATAGCCCCGATTCAGTCCCCTTCTGTGTACAAAGAAATGGCATTTGGTCAATGGGAGATTTTGAAGGTTGTGTGAACATTGTAAATTTGACCAGAGAGAACAGGCCTCTGTATGTAGGGGGGCCTGTCTATTTTGTTTGTGGTAGTTCAGCATTTCCCTGGTTGCCCAAGGATTGGCAGGCTACCTGTTATTTAGGAATCCTGTTACCGGGGGTATTCATAGCTAGTACTTTGGAGGTTTCTAAGGCTCGCCCACGGCGGGACGAGAACGGAGATACCCCATGGCAAGTATTGGGAGATATAGCAAAATCACTTGTGCCATTTTGTGGACAGATAGCAAATTCTGAAAATATTAGGGGACTAGCAAGGGTACTGGAGAGAACCATCAACCGGACCACGGATATACTCTACAATATGACACTAGAACAAAAAGCAATAAGATTGGTAGCACTCCAAAATCGAATGGCATTAGATGTCATTCTGGCAGAACGTGGTGGAGTATGCAAATTAGTGGGGCCCACTTGTTGTGTTTTCGTACCAGATTCCTCGCCGACAAGTTTCAAAGTAATACAGAACTTGCACATCCTTAGTTCTGAAGTGCATGTTCCTGTGGGAGATTGGAATATTAGCGCCTGGTTCTGGGATTCTCTACGATCCTGGGGTTAGAAGGTGCTTTCTGTTATCCTGGTTATTTTGGGAATCCTGCTATTCCTTTGTTGCTGTTTCCAATGTCTACCTAGTGTATGTGCAATGCTAAGGGGACGTTGTGTTCAAGCAGTGAGCACAGTAGGGCACAAAATATATGCCCCAGATACAGCATCTAAAGAGTTTGTGTTACAAGAAGTTCTGATGAACAACCTAATGGCTATAGACATTACAGATAATGATTCAGGATGCATGAATGACAATGCATCGATTTATTTACAAAGATATTAGAAATGATATTAGCACTTGGCATAGGCGAAAAGGAGAGTTTGTCGGAATTGAAACAATGTTATGCCTCCTATCGCAACAATTGTATGTGTATTGGCCTACGCCAAGTTGTCTAAACATCATATGCGAACAAACTCCACGGCAAGGTCTTGACCTTAGAGAAAGTAATGTAAGTCGCCATCTTGGATTAAGCCGCCATTTTAGGTTATCTTGTTATATGGAAGTCACCCTGAACATCAAAATGGAGTAAGATTCTGGCCGTTGTGACCTCCGTACACATGAACAATTAATATGCCTGCAGGCCACTTGTAGGGGTCGCAAACTGAGACCTTGTCCTACTGTTGACCTATGTGTAAATGTACAACTATATCAGCGAAACTAATCAAAATGCATATATTATAGGATTGACCTGGCAAGGAACCCATAGGCCCGACTCCTATAATGGTTAACCCGTGAGAGGGTTGGCCAAGGGCTGGATAAAAAGTATAAAAGACCTTAGTATTCCAATTTACGGTCTCTCTCACTAACGTATTGAACTCTCGTTGAAGTTCGGTATGTTACTCTGAGAGCCGAATAGCTATCCGTTTGTCAATTGACCTTGGTAACTGTTCTAGCCTTTGAATAAAGCACTTGTTTTTTCTTTGTAACCTGTGTTGGTGTGTTTCTTTCTGGGCTTCCCGGCCTCATATTATTTTTATGTTTTCACATTGTGAATAACTGTCACTCCAACAACATTGTAAGTAGGAAATGGACATTGCAAAGTGATGGGGCAATAGAGAGATGTGCAATACATATATGTACCACGTGGAGATTGTCCTATGAAGCCTGGCCATTGAATTCCTTTTTCCACACACAGGGATCATGTGGACACGCATGAAGAGACGCATGATGTGGATGGAAACAGAGATGATGGTAGTGGACCCATGGAGGGTGCAAGTGGCTCTAGGCCTGACTTGGATGCAGAGGCTCCATGGTACACAATTTCACCACCCATTATTATCGACATTGGGAGCCCTCAGCTTGCAAGAAATAATGTCCCTACAGCTATGGCGACCAGCTCTTCCCATCACGATCATCATATATTGTCACCCTGGCTGAACCCCAGGCACCACAGCTGAGGGTTGGTGGCATCTTGGCGATTGTGGAGGCTGCCCGGCAAAGGATGAGGAGAATGTGAGCGAACCATTGGATGCATGTTACTTGTTGAGGCTGATGCTTCCTGAAGGAGGTGCTTTGAGAGTTGGAGGGAGTCAGCAGATGCATGATGGAATTGGAAAACGAGTTGTAGACAGTTAATCACGATGCCAGGGAGCATTCCTGACTTGGTAGGTAGCAGGCTGCAGCAGCAGAAGCCTGCGCTTACACTAAGGAGGAAGCCTGACTGGCCCAGGATCAGGCTGCTACTGATGCAGCTGCAACTACCACCATAACACAGAGGCCCATTCTGAGGCTATAATGCTCTCATTTGGCCTGGGAGCAGGCTGCTGCAGCAGCTGCAGAGGCATGGGCTCTGGCTTGGAAGGATGCTTGTCCCGGAAAAAGGCTGCTCAGGCTAGTGACGAAGTTGACTGGCCCAAGACCAGACTAATTATGATGCATCAGCATCCTGTAAAAACTCTAGAAAGGATGCTTCAATTCTTAAAACAGGCCTCCAGGCACCTCAAAGCTTCCAGTCATGACTCCCGTCGCTCCTGAGCTGAATGTATTTCAATTGGCCCAAAGCAATGATATCCTCTGCCGCCGAATAGGGACGGACAACCTGCACCATGCCCAGTCAAAGATCACTACTATGTGGACTCTTGTATGTAGGATATGTCCCTTGTCATTCAGAAGTATGCAGGATTATGTGGGCTGGAAGTCAGCCTCCACTTCTTCAACAATCATTACATTCCCGGCTCCTACATTGCAAATCAGTCCCCTGTCTGTGACAGCCAACCCTGCCACCTCTGCCGTAACTATACTGGATTTCCACAAACACCATCAAGGCATGGATTGGTACCTAAATAGCAATGTAGCAACGTTGGGTGAACTAAGGCTACCCTACCTACTCACCTTCCTTCCCTCCATTTTATCCCTAGCAGACTAGGAACTGTATTTATTGATTCATAAAAGCTAGTTTTTGGAAACACACTTAGTGGATAGTGGATGCTCAACATTATTTGGACACACCCATGACTTGTCCTTAATGAAAATGGACCTTGTTTCTGGCTTCCGTGGACTGCATATGGGAACTTTACTTTATTTGGGATGACGAACCACACTTTGGAATGTTTCCTTTATGTTGTCTCCAACCCTGAGAGGGCAGCAGGATCCTACCCACCCTCGCGTTGTTAACTTGTTGTTGTCATTTCATTCATTGCATTCACACATGGGAAGTGGTTACTGTTCACGGTGTTGCACTGACCTCCACCTGAAGACATTTATGATCTCCTCCTCCCATTCATCAACATTGTCCTGTGGCTGCCAAGCCCCTCGTGCATCCGTGTCTTGGCCATGGCCTTCATCATCATTATCTGGATCCTCCTTATCCTCATTTGCGATCAGTACATTGCATCTGATGCCAACATTGTGTTGCATGCAGCACAAGGCCATGGCGAGGCAGACCATATGAATCTGGTAAACAAATGTAGAGTGCCAGATTACCCATTAGGTCAAGTAGGCACTGGCCTATGAGCCCCACTTATTTTAGGGGCCCTGTGACTACAGATCAAAATAAAACAATGCAGAAAATTAAGGAAATAATTTGTGAGGGGGGGGCAACATTTTGACTGCCTAGTGGTCTCCACAGGGTTTAATCCGGCACTGACAATACACCTCCTCCCTTGTGCAGGCAACAAAGGCAGATTTAGAGGACCACAAATGACGCACTCAATGTGTTTTGTGATGTGTGTGGGCAGAATTGTGGGTTGACAGGATTTCCTAAGAGGAATCATGAGCCATGGAAGCACAACCTGTGTAGTATTCGTAATGAAGACAAATGCCATCGCATTTCAATTTCTTATTATGCAGAAAAACGTGTCCAATGCATCTCAAATGGTAGATCCATCATCCGGGAAATTCTGCCTTCTATAAATTGCACACAAGATCTTCCCAATATTTCTTTGTGTTCAGTTACCTTTTTTCATTCCCTTTAGTTGGTGCATCATACGTATCAACAGTTTCTTTGAGCCCTGGACGTTGTGGTATTATTCTGTCCTGCACTCTGAACAGTGTGGCGATATGCACCATCAGGGGCTGTCTAGTGGTTATTGGCACCCACCTGCAGATATGGACCACAGTGTCAGAGGTTCCGTGTTGCACTGCTCAGTAAAGGGGTATACAGAGGGATTGGGTTTCTTCAATGGTGCCTGTATCTGGATGTTCACTTTTTGATAGTTATTTATTTATTTTTTTAACCAACTTTATTTATTCAAAAACATTGTCACGTTGAGATATTATATAGGCCAGTGATGTCTGCTTTATTTGATATTGTTGCTTTTTCTTGCAGGACGATAATTGTCTTTGCAGTTGGAGTCCTTGATGTCTGGTTAGATGGTAGCCTTCTCACTATATTTCTTTCTGTTTTGCACTTCTTTCTGCCACTAAGGGGATCTTGCAAATACTTCTGTGTGTGCTAAAATCAAACAAATCAACCTCCTCCATGAACACTAGTCTGTTTCCACGTCAAATACAATATCAAGGTTGCCAACATCGAAGAGTTGGATGACGCAATCCAGTGTTAAGGTTGACTCTTGCCTCCTATTTCTCTAAGATTGCACTTCTCATCCTCCTCACTGACATGATCGGCTTCTCTGGGACCACAGTATATGGCACATTTCTTACCTATCCAGCAGACTCCAATCTGTAAAGATGGGTCCATTCAGATCAAGTGACTCCCAAACACATAAGGGGTGGCCAAAGTTCCATCATCTCTCCAATCATCTTTAAGCTTTATATGGAACATCTGAGAATTTTCCCAAAATACCCCATCATACCCATTCATCACCATGCCGATGACACCCTGCTGTACCTCAAGGTTAAATGCCCCCAAGACATCACCTGCCTCTACAAGTTCCTGGCACCATCCAAACTTGGATGTCGAACGACTAAGCCCAACAAGATAGTATTCATCATTTTCGGTCCCTCTGCCAAACAACAGCACATCCAAAAGTGGCTTGATGATACACAACTGGAAGCATTCACTCCACAGCTGTCAGACTCAGCTAAATCCTTAGGCTATATTGCTGACAGCCAATTCCCCTTCTAAAAGCACATAGCTAAGATTTCCACACAGTGGTTCAGGCTTGTGTGATCTCTCACATCGATGGGGAAATACCTTCTTAGTTGGGTGACAAGGAACTTATCTGTGCCATCTCGAGTCTGTTCACCATATTGCAGCCTGCCTCATCACAGGCTCCAGCACATTTGACAACATCTTTCCCTCCTTGCACACCTTCCTTAGCTGCATTCCCTCTCAGGATCCTATACAAAACGTCTTGCATTGTCTACAAAAGAAACTTCACCAGCGCACCAACATACCTTGAGACAAATCCTTACACCTCCAGAGGCTTTAGTGCCTCCCATAGCAAATCTATAAAAAGGTTGGACTTAAAGCTAGCCTATAAAGAGTATACACTTAAAGAGTCCTTCCTAACACGACCTGACTTCTGCAAGGCAATCCTGCTGCAGGCTTAGAATGTCCCCTTCCATCCTCCATTTCAACAAAATACTAAAAAGGAGGCCCTTCCATCAATAACTTTTGCACAACCAAATCCAAATGTTTCCGTCCTTCCGACAACAGTACTGAACTTTTTTTCTAAAAATGTAATCTCCAATGCAGCCTTCCACACATTTTAATATGCTCTGCTGTTTTTGAGCTAAAATCACGCTATAAAAGATAAAACAAAATAAAATAACTACAGAGGTTACACAATCGCATTAAAGAGGGTTGCTCATATCCTTTCATCTGGGAGAGAGGAGTGGCACAATCTCTCGACTTAAATGTCAAGTCTATTAGTGAACCAATCCCAGAATTTCCCTAAATCATTGGTCTACATCCTTTGGCTAGCCAGAGGTGTCGGAATTAAATTCTCATCAGCCCTACTTGGCATGTTGAATGGTGGCGGATCGTCAAAGTTGTAGTACAAAACATTTGGAGAGTCAAGAAGTTGCAGAGTCCTGCCTAAATGTAACAAACAAGGTGTAGGTACAGCAGGGCCAAATGATATACTTTAAAATGCACCTCATTCAGAATTTCGTCAATAGCATTTTGAATTCCGAGCAAGAGACTTTGGGTATCTGTACTCCACCACAGGATTTGTGGTGTACCATAGTTCTTTCCAGCCCTCGGGAAACAAAGAACGTCAGCATTTGTGCAAGGTAAGGGGCTCAATGCAGTGCTGGGGTTTTGTCTATAATAGTTAACAAGCCTATTCATGGTTGTGCTCTTGTCAAGGATGGTTTGGTGGGCACAGGGAAGAAATTGGTATTACTTGCGATACAGTTTGAGTGGGCACCACTTAACACATATCAGTTTTGTGTTCTTTGTATCTGTGGGATGGGATTATAGTTCTAAATGGTTATTTGGTCCTGTTGCCTGAAAAGCTCCACTTGCACAGTGGAGTGCGAAATGTATCTAGGGATGTTGTCTGTGTTCTGATATCCCAGACTTCTGGAAGGACCTATGTGAATATATCACATATAGTTTACATGTATATGTATATTCTTATCAATATTCGTGTTACATAGATAGTCTGTGATTCATTTCTTCATACTGGTAAATGGACTATTTCACAAATGCATGGTTCTGTATAAAAAATAAATATTTATTTGTCATAGGCATATAGGCTTTTCCTAGAATGTCCAATGCATTTCGGTCCTAAGGACCATCTTCAAGGACCCAGTTCAGCCTATATGGTCTTCACTACACAGCGGTCCTGGTGTCCCCAACAGGCACCTGTCACAAATACTAAGGTCACCAGGAAAAGAATCTGACTGAGAGTTAAAGATCTCATTTCAGCAGGATCCTTCATTAGGATCCTAGGTCATAGAAGCAGAACCCTGAGGAGAACATATTTCCCACAGCCTGACCAGAAGATACACATTTCTCACAGTAGTAAGAAGTGAAGACCATATAGGATGAACTTAGTCCCTGAAGATGGTCCTTAGGACAGAAATGCATTGGACATCCTAGGAAAAGTCTATGTCTCTGACAAATAAATACTTTTTATTTATACAGAACCATGCATTTGTGAAATAGTCCATTTACAAGTATGAAGAAAGGAATCACAGATTATATATGGAACATGAATGATAATAACGTATATGTAAACTATAAGTGATATATTCACTTCCTTTGAGACGTCTGCGACATCATAACCCGGACAAACTTCCTAGATTAATTGCGGTACAGCATCTTGACACGTATTGCATGAATTAAAAAAATGTTTTAAATCTGTGTTTTTTAAGACACGACTGTATGGACCCACTGAACTTCACAGGGTGGCTTGAACAGCCACGTATAACTGCATTTTTCTTTTAATAATGATGTAGCACTGTTTCTTTGATGGTCTGCTGCCACTTCTCACATTTCAATACAGGTCCAGAGGACGAGAATTAATATTTATAACTTTTAAAAAGAAAGGGATATCGCATTGACGGTTCTACACAGAGGGGAGTTGTAGGTCAAGCAGCAAGGTTGCTTCAAAAAAGAAAAACAAAGTACTGGCGTTAAGCAGACGGGTCATGTGCACCCAAGATGAGTGGCTGTGGCTGAAAATCCACATACTCAATTTTTCAGTGTTTAAAAACAGCATATCGACACCCACGGTGACTATTTTGAGAGGCATCAATGAAAATGGACAAGAGTGCATTGTGCAACCATGACAACATTTCTACCGCACTGCAGTTCTTAAATGATATTTTGACTATCTCCAATATCATTTAATGTTCAGTGAATTATTTAAACAAGGTCGTTGTTAATAACTTCAAACCCTCCTTGGGTAGACTCCGACACGCATGTGCATTTGGAAATTGGTATTCTCGACAGTAGTGACTGTTTTTTTGCCTGAATTGTAAGCATGACAGGAAAAGGATTGTCCCCAAGCTTGAAGGCAATTCCTCCTTCCGATTGTAGATAGTTATGCATATCTAGAAAGTATTCCCACACTGATGGTGAAGGTTTGATAAGGTAATATATATCGGATGGTGCTTTCTCCAGTAGATTTTGACATGTGGTCAATCTGTAATCCTAAAATGATTCAAGTTTGAATTTAGAACATGTGGCTTTGCTTTCTGCCACAATATGTTATTACGTGTAAAATCTCTCTCATTTTAGAATGTAAGACCCACACTGGGCTAGAACAATAGCCCAAATCAGCCTAAACGCCATCAGTGAATACCAACTACTTTAAAATTCTATTGCAGCTTGTGACCAAGTGCTGAGGTCACGTGTTGATCCTTCTTTGAAGCCACAATGCCAGCATGTCAGGCCCAGTCATCATATGACTCATATTTTAGGAGCTGCATACCTTCGATAAATCCGATTGCCTTTAAAGTCCTATTATCGCAACATGACTCCTGTGAGCTGCAGCTTTCAGTGAGGGTGAATCATGTTCTTTCACTCGTTGAATCTCTGTGTATTTATTGCCCCCTCTTTAGCTGCGATAAACGCAACACAACAGCCCTATCTTAATTTATACGGATATAACAAGTCACCAAGCAGTTGACCAAATAGAGGAGCCATGCCAACGGAAGAGTTCCTTCAGGAGGTCACAGAGCTCCAAGGGGGTCCTTTTTAAACATGGAAGCAGGTACTACATTCCATATGATAAATGGACACATTATCAACCCCTTTAATGATTGGTTTTTCGATTACTGCAATGCAAGAGATCGTCCACTTGTTCATACAACTTATTTAAGTAGAATATTTTCGGATCCAAGTAAAACAAAAAACAGCCTGCAATTTCCTGCAACAAAATATATTAAGTGCTCGGAATCAATGCATTTAAAAGTGTTTCGGGCTTCAAAAGAAGTGATTACATGTATATAGATTCTCCCTCTCCTGTTTCAAACTACAGCAATACAAAACATACTGATTTGCATAACAAACAATAATTGTTCAGTGGCTCTGATCAGGATGTAAACGTTTTGGGTGGTAAGTAGGTTGAGCTGTAGGACCTGAGGCTTCGCTAAAATGGCCCGTGTACTCTCCCATTTGACATATATCGCAATGCTCCAACCAAAAGAATGTCTGACTGTACTAGTTGAATGATTCATAATTAGGTCAAAATATGCATTTCTTTTTCTGGCTTTATGTGGGCTATTTATGTTTGCATAAACTAGTGCTGCCTTATAAACAAAATACAATTAACTGCACTAAAACGCATGTGTTTAAGCTAATTCCCAAAGCCACAGTGAAGGCAACATTGTCCAGAGCTGGTGGTCAACATCTATGAATGGCCATTGGCAGTTGCTTTGGAAATGTGGTTTAGATGACATGACCTATTCTACATATTTCAGGTGGAAGGATTTTGTTATGCTTTTTTAAACCCATAACCCACCATGACATTGATGGTGTTTGCTAAATATCCCCAATGCCTCAACCAGAAGGAAAGCAAACTTTATTTTGCTGATGGTCACTGATTAGGCTGAAGTGAGGGCTTGACTATGTGTTGCTTGGGTTCCTCCACATTTGCATGAGATGATGCTGCCCTATAGGACACGGGACATTTTCCTGAGAAGAATGCAGGTTTATGTGATCATTTGAATACTGGCAATGCATTACTCAGGGAAGCATTGTCGGTGGACCGAACTGCCAGACCAAACATTCAGACCAAGACAGGAAAAGCAAAGTGCTGCAGCTGATGAAGCATTCACATCCACGAGGCGATTACCGTCCTGGGTGCACACACGGTACCGGAACAAAGGTGCGTGGCTCAGCACATGTTGTTAGTCGGAGCCGTATGATGCTATAGTGCTTCTCAGAGGGAATACAGAAGAGAGAACTTGTCCGTCTGAGGAGGGTCAGCTAGCCAGGACAGGGTGAGTGTGTTGACTTTGGGAATCGCAGTTGCACTGATGATACAGACCCCGCGGCGGAAGACCAATCACAAATTAAACTAGATCTGCCGCTGTTGCCCCAATATTGTACCGCTGGGCAAAATAAAGGCAGTGGTAAAACACCGGTTAACACTGTATAATGGTCTGATCGTTGAGGGTTCCAAACTCTACCTCTCTACATAACATGACTCAGATGGTAGAGACTGCTTACTGGGTTAAGTGTTCATACTAAATATCTGACTCGCATTGTGAGAGAAACCATAATACAACTCAGGCCATGAGCCATTGTGCAGGACAATTATGGAGTGCATCCTTACCTGGGGAGAGGTGCAGAGCTCTTCCAGTGGTGCATGGTCCCTGTTGAGGGAAGTTTGCTTCTTGCACATATGTCCTACAAGTCCCTCCTGGATGTTCTGCCTCTCATCCAACACACAGAAGTGTAAGCAGGCTCACCTACAGTCCTTGGAGGAAGGATGTAGGTCTCCCATTCCACATGGCGGCAGTGCACATCAGCCACCAGCCACCGAATAATTGTCAGCCCTGTGCTCCTGATCCAAGCTTGTTCTGAGAGGACCGGGCATCTAGTCGGCAGAAGCTTCTTCCTTGGCCAATGTGTGCCGCATTTCCCTTGTGATGGTCTTCTCAGAGGCACCACCCGGCATTGGGGAAGTAGTGGCTCATTGACTGAGTGCCAGCCGCTGAAGAAAACTCTTGGTTGTGGGACCCCGCTACACAGAGCAGCAAGTCTGGGATGGGGGAGCCGTGTGCTCAGGAACCGATATGTATCTTGAGGTCTCAGCGCACAGAACACAAGAGCCACTGTGGTCCTGATACTTTCTCTGGCATGAGCCCATTCACTGGCGCTTCCGGACTACAATGCTCTTGGTCTTCTTTCATTTTTTGCCTTCTCTGTGGATAGATATGCATTCACTTATGGTAAGAACACACAGATCTCAATGTGATGTATAGTGCCCGCCTCCTCCATGATTAAGAGCTTTCCCTCTGTCTACATCAAGTCTCTCTTCACTGGTCTGGACTTCCCCTATTTGCCCATGATTTGTCTGCACCTGTCTTGCTGCTAGGCTTCCTGTTTCTATGTACTCTGGCTCTTTCCTCATATTCCAGAGAAGGGTTCATCCTACCTGAGTCACCTTGCTTCCTACTCCTCTGCTGTTGCAGCACCGCAATACACCGTTGGCGGCCTATGTGACAATTTGCACCTGATTCAACTGCACCTGTCTTGCTGCTAGGCCACCTGGGGAGTTCACCATGCATTGTGCAGTTTATCTCCTCCATTGTGCTCTCCATCTCCCCTATTTACTGCAACTGCTACACTATCACTGATCCTTCCTCCCTTTCGAAGCCTGGAAGGAAGAAAATAAAGAAAGATCTCCTGGTTGCCAACCGAGGCCTGCCCATTGCTGACACCTATGTCAATGCCTCATCTAGGCAGACTGTCACCAACATCCTCTTTGTCACTCCCTCTCCTGACCCATGGACTCCTCATATGGTCTCAGTCCCCTCACCTTGCTCTTCTTTGCCCATTAATGGTGGAACCAGATGGGAGATGCTCGTTGCACACTTCACATCCTCTAGATGCATCATTAATGTCTACCATAATGGCACTGTCATGGCCAAGGGCTCTCAGCCCAACCTCCTCCTATTTGATAGGTGTCTTCTGTCTCTCATTAACGTCCTCCCTTCTCCTGCCACTCCTCCTTCGGCTTCCCCTTCACCACCACCAACGGGTGTACCACATCCCTGTACCCCTCCTGCTCTGCTATTAAATACTCCACTGCCATTTGTCATCTCCTTGAAGACATTGACCTTGATGTCCTTGCTCTTACTGAGACGTGGTTCACTGCCAGTTCTGTCACTGCTTTTGACACACTCCTTCCTGAGGGCTACAAGATCCTCTCTAAGCACAGTCCTAACTGGTCTGGAAGTGGAGTGGCCCTGATCTTCCCTGAATGATCTCTACTACTATCAGACCCACTCATTCCTACTTTTCCCTTGAATGCCTGGTTTGCAGACTTGATGTCTCTCCTATCCTCTTTCTGACTCTCACCACCATCTACAGGACCCCTTGTTTGGTCTCCCTCTTCCTTTCGGAGTAATCTGACCTCACCTTCTCTCTCCTGAACTCTACCTCTAGTCGTCGCCATTCCCTTGAGACCACAATATTAACCTTGATTCTCTTGATGCATTTACTCGATTCTTCAGCAGCCTCTGCGACTCCCTTTCCCTCACCATTCTTCCCTCTGGTCCGACCCACTCAGCCAGACTACACCTCTCTCATGGTCTAAGCATGCTCTCCTGTCCTCTCATCTGAATGTCTCTTGGGTCCCCCGGCTAAGCCTCTGCCTGCATTGCCAGTCTCCTTCTCTGTCATACGACTGATGAGGTGAGTGTCAGTTTCTGCTTTCTCCGCCACTTTAAATCCCCCTCCCACTCCAGCCACTGACTCTCACATAGACACAGCCCTTGCTAACCTTCACCTCTTTATCTCCAACACCGAGGACATCCTTGCCCCTGTCATGAGGACCCACATGAAGCCTGCCTCCAAGCGCAACACCTGGTATGACTCTGACCTAACCTCTCTGAAAAGCAAGTGCAGAGTTGCCGAACGGAAGTGGCGGACTTCAAGCACATCCAGTGACAGACTGGCCTGTGGCCTGCTCAAAAGGCAATACAGACTCTCCATCTGCTCGAAGAAGAGGGCCTATATCCAAGCCTACATTTGTGGTGCCACCAACAACATGGCTAAACTGTCCAAAATCTGCAAGGAACTTGACAATCACACTGCAGTCTCGTGTGCTCCTCTGCCATCCCAGGCTCTCTGTACTGCATTGGTCTGCCCCTTCACACAGAAAACCTCCTGTCCTCACTCTCTTTTACTCCCCTCCCTCCTCTCTCACCCACTCTCAGGCATGCCTTGGCTCCCTTCTACCCCTCCTTCCTTTTATCCTTCTTCTCACCCTTTGCATTAGATGATGCTGCTAAACAAGTCCCCTCTATGAAGGTCTCCTCCAACCAGGTGCTCCACCAGAACTATCAAGGACAACATTGCCTCCCTTGCTTCAGCCTTGGCTGATTTCTGCAATCACTCATTTGCCACTGGCTCCTTCCCATTACCCCTCAAGCACTCCCTTGTGTACCCTCTCCTTAATTAACCTTCTGCCGACCCTTCCGGTCCTGCTAACTACTGCCCTATCTCCATTACCACCTTACTAGGCAAACTCTTGGAGAAGCTGGCCAACTCCCAATAGAGCCACCACACTGAATCTGTTGATTATATCCAAGACCATCAGTTTGGCTTCAGAGCAGCCATATGCATGGAAACTGCTCTCCTGTACACCTGTGAAGACTGGCTCTCCAATCTCAATTCCAACTTTCCTTCCATTCTCATCCTTCTAGATCTTTCCTCTGCCTTTGATACGGTCAATTATGAAACCATTATAAATCGGCTCTGTGGTACCCTTCGCATCACAGACCTGGACCTGGACTGGTTGACCTCCTTCTTATTTGACCAACCTTACCAGGTTCAACTGTGCCCTTTTCTCTCCACTGCCACACTCTCCACCTGCGTTGTCCCTCAGGTCTCTATCCTCTCACCGCGGATCTTCAACATCTACCTTGCACCTCGGGCCTACTTGATCTTCACCTACTCTCCTCACTTCCAGTGTTATGTGGATGACACACAGACCTCCATCAAGCTTCCCTGCACTGACTCCTCTTCCTCCTCTCTCATTCCTGACAGTCTGATTGCTGTTCAGGCATGGTGCACTGCGAACAATCTCTGCCTTAATGCCAGTAAGACTGAGACCCTTCTCATTGAGACCCCTTCCCTCTCTTTCCCTACTACTCTTTGGCTGCCCTCCATGGGTCCCTTCAACCTCTTGTGAGGCTAAAAACCTTGGACTCTTCTTTGACTCCTCTCTCTCCTTCTCTCCTCACATTGCAGACCTTGCCAAGAAGGCCCACTTTCAGCTGTATCTCCTCAGAGGCATTCTACCTTTCCTCACCTTCCCCCAAATCTCCATGTCTCCAGAGCTCTGGTCCTCTCCAGGTTGGACTACTGCAACAGCTTCTTACTCAATCTGCCTTTATCCTCCCTTCGCCCCTTCAACTAATCCAGAACAGGGCTGTGAGACTTATCCTTGGCTCAAGCCCAGGGACCACATCTTTCCAACCCTAATATCTCTACACTGGCTTCCGGTGGCTGTGAGGATCAAATTCAAGACTCTCTGCATCATCCACAAGGCTTTCTGGGGCCATTGACCCTGCTACATTCCATTGTCTCTCCCTAAATACATCCTTGCTGGAGCCCTTTGGTCTTCTAGCACCAACTCTCTGCAGATCAGACACTTTTCCATGCAGAGAGTTGGGGGAGGAGTAGATCTCTTTCCTCGGCCTCCCTGCCCTTCTCAGGATTGAACCGGATCTCCTTAAGTTCCGGAAGACTCTAAAGAAACTCCTGTTCTCTTCTTCCTTCCATCTCCCCCTCTCCTTCTGATGCCCCCTCTGCCGAATTGACTGGCTGCCTGGTCCCTTCTAAGCTCCAGAGGGCACCAGACCGTCCTTGCCCAGTCTAGCCCTGAATCATGTCTTCCTGCCCCACCCAACCTGCACTTGCCCTTACGGGCCCCTTTCCCCCAACTAGCCTTGCGGGGTGTGCTTCACTACTGAGCCTGGTCCACCCCCCTGCCTCATACTTAGCATGTTGTCCTCACTCTCTGCACACGGTGCATACCCTGGGACCTGGCCACCAGACTTCCCCAAAGATTTGCTTAGCCCCATGGGCTCTCTTCCTCCCCTCATCCTCCACCACTACGCTTGTTTACCCCCTCTTGCCTCGCACATCCTTTCCACCCTAGCATTTTTTCTTTCTGCCCTTACCTACTCCCCCACCCCCAATCCCTCTCCTCTGCACTTCTTGTTACTTGCATGATCCAAATGACACAGCGCCTAGTAGGACCTTTACTGCTGTTTTCTTCTCTGCCCCTGCCCCACCTTTTTGGCTTGTGGCACCTTGAAACACCATTTGTTGTATAGGCGCTTCACAAATAACCAATCAAATAAAGAAAATATGTGACTGAAAGTGGGGGTTTCGCATATGTCGCTTAGCTGAAATGGCATATGTTATGCTCATGTTTTAGGTAAACGTTTTTCTTTTCTTTCTTTTTTAAACTTATTACTTTGATGGTGATTTCTAATAATACCTTAACCCTCCAACCACAATAATGTCAAATTATACCACATTACATGCCTGAAAGTATAAAGAAACAGCTCTGTGAATGTGTGCATCTTTGAGAGCTGCCTGTCCTGCTTTGATTAACCTATCCATAAAGTGTTGTCCTACAAGAAAAAAAAATATGCAGCAAAGAGCTTGCATTTGTGTATACCACAATGCACTGAACTGGAGATGACGTTCCACAGTTGAATACTTGGTGTTCTGTGGCATATACAGCTTACCTTACCTGGACGTCCCCAATGCGCTAGCAACACCGATTTCAAATCATACCACACTAATGATCACACATGTGTGTGACATGAATTCTATTATTTTCTGCATCATTTAGTTGTCTTTTTGGTTAATACATCTATGTATGAAATGATACCGCCCTCAAACACAAAGAGTGATTTGTGCAGCAAAATCGATGCTTTTGAGCAAATGTTCATATTGACAATGCATTGCTTAGTTGCTCTGAAGCAGAGATGTAATTTCAGGGAAGACTTTTCGCAGGTGTTGTGGCATCTGCGGCTTAGCTTAAATGTCTTCTTTCACGTTCACATTCTGTGCTTCAGAGGCTTTTTTTTCATGTTTTTTTTAAACAAACCATAGAATTGGTGGTATTTTCTGAAAACAACTCCAATGCCTGATCCTCGGGGAATTTGGACTAAACAACCCTATTGCAAGTGAAACGTGTATGTAGTTGTTTGCTTCCTTGAGATATATCTCTTTTCAGATGATGAATCTATGAATGAAATAGATCTTCACTTTAAGGTTATGACAATTATCTGTGACACACAACATACTTTAGAACTATTTTTTTAAATACCCAAATGTACCATTTTGGTGGCAAATAGGGAGTCTGCGGCCTTATACATTGGTGCAAACAGAAGGCATATTGTGTATACAACAACATATGCTATTCAGCCATATCTACTCCATAGTGATAATCCTGTAGACCGCTGGGCTTTGACTTGAGCACGGTTTGATTGCTTATGGTTAGGGGCACAAACTAAAAGCTGGACAGATAGTGTGCAACCCACAGCTTGCCCCCTTTTGTCAGTGGCTGGCGGAGGATCTCCTACACTTTGTATTGTTCTGCTCACATTATTTAGACTTAAGACGGAGAACACTTTTGCCACTACTCAGATCGGCTGGCATGTTTCAGGCTAAGCCTGCCTTATGTTATTTGCTGTCGGCAGCTACGATTCCAGTGGCTTGGGGTATGGTGGATTATTTGAGACGGGCCTGGTATCGGAGATCCAAAACCGTGGCACAGAATTTGATTGAGCTCTGAAATTTTAATCGTAATTAATTGTTTTGCTGCTCTTTGTGGATATTACCTAACTTACACACATGCACATTTTTAATCTGTATGTATTGTTTGTAAATTTATACTCTAGATATTCTTTTAATACGTTGAATTGACATTTCTAATGTATGCATTTTTATTCTGTTCACGGTTTATGGATAATTTGTTTACAAATAAACTTTTATGATGATGATGAAAATGTATTGCTGATTAGAACTTTGGGGGATGCCTACTGGATGGTGCTCTGACATATACGGCTCAGCTGAAACACCTTATTTTACACTTACATTTTAGGTGTAAAGGTTTTTTCCTACTTTGTTGTATTGTACTATAGAATTGAGGGTTTTTGCCAACCATACACCAGTGTTCCAAAAGCAAGCATGTCAGGGTATATACTACATTGATGATATTTAATGATCGTGAATCAGTGACGTGGTTGGTTGCTTTCATGAGAGTTGTTTTTTTGGGTGATAAGACAATGTGTAAAATAGTATTGTACTGCCTTATATGCCAGTGACAATAATCTGGATCAGCAGTGTGCTTTTCTCTGATTTGTATATCAAGGTGCATTTTTAAGGGTTTGAACTGGAGCAGAACTTCCACAAATGTCTACTGCACTGCAGCATGTATGGCTTGGTTGAAATTCCTTGGTCTAGTCTCAATTTTCAGGTGGAAGAGTTGTGTTGATGCATTTGCAAACCTACTATAACATGGATGATGTCTGTTACGAGTTGTCTGCTTTGGGCTGGTAAAGCACTGTGTCAAACAGAAACGTTCCACAGAGTTCTAATCATCTCCAAAATAGGGAAAATCTTGTGGCTCTGCATGACTCAGAATAGGGTGGATGCGTAATGTGGTTGAATGTGTCATTCTTGTGCAACATTGTTACCTTTATGGAGTATTTCCTGAGGAAATGCCTGAAAGGTCATAAATGCAGCCAACCTCAGTTTTCTGGAAGAGGAAAGCATACGTTTGAGCTGGATTGCATACCAAAAAAATACAAAAATAGCTTTGTGGTTCTAACCTTGAGGGGGCCTTCTAGAGATAACACTGAGTTGAGCTATGACATGTGTAGCTTAGATAAAATTGCCTATCCAACAGTTAAAAGGATTTGTTTGTACTTTTTTTTAAGCACACTGTAACAATGATGTGGTTTTCTATACATACCTAAATACCCCAACCACATGGATGTTAGACTATACTATAGTGATTGCTAGTTTGGGTGAACTAGGTATCCAATTAGCTGCATCCTGAAAAGCTGTTTGAGTTAATAAAAATGTGTTTAAAACAGTGTTGCCCTCCATTTATTTTTAACAAAACCTATACTTTGTTAGGTCATTTGTCTGCTTTAATGGATCAAAACAGTAGGGGAAACCTCTAATGATAACTACAGGGTGGAGTTGGGGAATATGCCGCACAGAACAAGTAGCCCATTCTTCACTGCATTACAGATAGAATGGATTTTACATGCTATTGTCAAACCAACAATAGCATTGATGGAGTTTTCATTACATACCCCAATGCTCCAACCACAAGGATGTCAAACTGCACTACTCTGTTGATCCAAAATGACCGTCAACACACATATGTGATCATATGCCTGCCTGTCTTTGTTTGGTAAACTATTATGAAATAGTGTTACCCTATATGATAAAAAGCTATTTTCTGTCTGGGGTGCGGGCATGCTTTTGTGCTAATTTATAGCTCCCCAAAGCATTGTTCAGAGGTCTGAACTGGAGTTGAACTTACAGGAATGGACACTGTTTGTTGCTTGATCAAAGACCCCAACAAATAGAACTGAAAGGCCCACTGGCAAAAATGACCTGCCAGCATTTATGGGGGTTTCTGCAAATAACACAAGGAAGTGCCATGTGAAAAAGGCCTATCTGTCATTACAAAAGCAAAAGCAGCCTTTTAATTCACAGTGGCAAAGGAAATTCAAAGGCCCCGTTTATATGAAGAGCAGGAATTTCAAACATTGATGGTAACATGACTTTGCATGCGCATTTGTAGTTTTAAAGCAAGAATGAGAAGAATGTTTCTCTGCTAACATAAACATATGATGTAAATCTCTTAGTGTATGTTGACAAGATGTAATGTATTAAAAGATATATCTTTGCTTGTGGCATAACGGTGTACATCCGTAGCCTATTTACTGAAGATCATTTAATGAATTCCCATTTAGCAAAATACTCCGGGGTGATTTTTGTTAACATTCTAAATGAACAAAGCTCATTTCCAGTTTACGCTGCAAGTATAGCCTGTAATTTAAATGGGCAATCCTATTTGTCCTGGGACCCTGACCTCTTTAAGGATGACGGGTGTCCTGGTCCCTAAACTAAAGTCAAATATTTTTTCTGCCCAGCTTCCCCGAAAAAAGGCCTCTAAGTGGATAGGGTCTGAAATCTCAAATGCATAAAACATCCCAATTTTTCTCTCCAGCTTCCCCAACATAGGCCTTTAAGTGGAGGAGGTTTCTGAAATCCAAAATTCCTACATCATTCCATTTTCTATGTCCGACTTCCCCAACACAGACCAAAGTAAGTGGGGTTTGAAAAACAAACTGCTAAATCACCCTGTGTTTATTTTAAAGCAAATATGTGGGTGAAATCATAATTGCCCTATGCATTTGCACAACATCAAATCTGTAAACCAAACTGCTAGCCTTTTAAGTATGCAGGAAAATCAAAATTGCACAACAATGCATACGTAAATTGATTTTGTTCATTGACCAGTGTTGATTATTTCTGGAAGTGAAATCTGGCTAAAGTAATATATTTTGATTTGTCTTTTTCCCAACCAACTGTGTGATTTATTTATGTAACAAGACGTTTAGGGGCTGATTCATTAAATTATGTGCGCCGAAAAAAGGGCTTTGTGCGCCATTGTGCCCGCAAATCCCTGTTTCACAAATGGGGATTTGCGAGCAGAATGGCGCACAAAACCCGTTTTTCGGCGCACATAATTCCATGAATCAGCCCCTTAATTGTGAGCCACAAAGAAGGTTGCATTTGTAGTTTTAGTGTGATCTCCATTACCTATAATTCAAATAAATACAAATATATGTCCTGCACACCAACCTGGCTCCTGGCTCATTGGTGGCACAGGGGGATGAATCCAAGGGGAATGAGATGAATAGGAAATAGGGCTCAACAAATAATTGACATTAAACAGTTTGTTGTGTGACAACTGGATTGGGGAAGCAAGGAATTCCCTGTGTTGAGGGTGCCCTCTCAATAAACTATTACGAATTAGTGGTGATGTGACATATGCAGCTTAGATCGAATGGACTATTCTACACTTAGACTCAATTTCAGGTCAAAGTTGTTCTCATTCTTTTTGAAACCCCCTAAAATTGATAGTATTTTCTAAACAAATACCCTGGCTCCAAAAGCCATGCTGTCAGACAATAACACAATTGTGATTTCTAATGTGGATACAAAAGTTGTATGATTGTTTGAATGTGTTGGTCTTTGGTTGGTCATGCTGTGTTTAGAATAATGCTGCCGTACAAGGCAAAGTATTACGGAATCTATGCTTTACCCGTAGCTGTCCTACCATGTATGTATTGGTGTTGGTTATCACTCAAGTAGTATCACTTATCCTATTTGCATTATGCACCGAGCCACAGATGCACTTTATTTGTCAAACGTATAATGTCGATGCCCTGTTTATCCCCATACATGGAGCTGCACTTTTTTGGATTATTACATAGCAGTAGGTTGGGCCTTTTAATCTCATTTCAGTCTTGTCTCAAAGCTTAATTGAACTGTACTGGCAATGTGTAGGTAAGGGTATATTGGCAATGTTGACTGATTGACCCAAAGACTTTTTACTATTGTATGTTATTTTCTCTTGTTGTATATATTGCCTGGATGCTTATTTTTAACATCGAACGTTGTATGGAATATGTTTCAAAAATAAACGTCCTTGACTTTATGACTGACAACATTAATTTTATAGAGCAAGGGGCATGTTTGTGAGTTAATCTGCATACCCACAATCCTTTTTTCAGTGGATCCGGTCAGGAGGGGAATTTCCAAGATGGCTACTAGGTGAAGCTTTGATGAAAGTGCCTATTCTGCACTCGCATTTTAGGTAGTTGATTTCTTTTTTATTTTGAAACCCACAATAGCATTGCCAGTATCAGCAGCAGATAACTCAGTGTCCTCACCACACGGATGTCAGAGAATATCACACTGATGATCACAAATGTTGGTGAAATGGCTATGACATTTATGTAGTTTACTTTGCCCTTAAAAGTTGCCTCTCTTGGGTTGGTAAAGCTATGTATCATAAAATGTGGTATTTATGGCATAGTTGAAATGACCAATTCTAAACTTGGATTTCAGGTATAAAGTTTTATGATACATTTTAAAACCAACTTTACTGGTATGGTGTTTGCAAATAAGATCCCAATGCTCCCATCACAAGCTTTGTATATTATAAACTTTTGAGCTGATTTGCATACCTGCAATGCATTTCTCATTGTCTATGAACTGGGGAGAACATGCAGCTATGATAAACTATTTGGTTCCTTGCTATGCACAGTCGAGCTGGATTGGCTTATTTCAAACTCACATATCAGATACATGGGGCCTCATTACGAGGTGGGCGGTAAGGGGTTAACAACACCGGTAAAGGTGCCGGAGCCGTTAACCCCTTACCGTCCTATTACGAGGTCTGCTCGCGGGACCCGCTCTGGACGCCTGGTTTCACAAGACATCCTTAGCGTGTCCTGCGAGCAGCCAGCATGCTTACAACGGGCCTGTCATTAACAGGCCCGTTGTTAGCATGCTCCCCATTCCATTTGAGCCCCATAGAGGCTCAAATGGGAATGGGGATGGTCCGGGTCCGGGTTCCCTGAATGGGGAAATACTGGGCCCTCCAAGGTCGGAATGGCCCGTTATTTCCCCATTCAGGGAACCCAGACCCGAGTTTGGAGGCAGTCATGCCCTTATTAAGGGCATGACTGCCTCCAAACTCGTAATGAGGCCCATGGAGTTTCATGCTTAAACCCACCACAGCATTGATTGTGTTTGCTAACCATACACCAATGCCCAGACTGCACTGATTATTCCCACGGTAGGTAAAATGTTTATTGTTGTCTATGTCTTTGACCACTGTCTGTCATTTGTTGATAAAACTGTCCATTTAAAGAAACAGACAATGGCCCTCATTACGACCCTGGCGGAAATCGCGGTGCAAAATGCACCATGGAGCACGGCGGAAAGCTGCCGATAGCGCCATGGGGGTTGGCGGATTTTCCGCCCCATTCCGACCTTGGCGGGGCGGTAAATCCCCATCCCCCATTTTACCCTTCCCCATTCCCATTTTTGCCCCATAGGGTATAATGGGAGTGGGGAAGGCGTTAATTACGCCACCGTAAAATACGGTGGCGTAATTAACGACAAGGTCCCGTAGCGCCATGGATTTCTCCGCCCGGAAAAACAAGGCGGAAAACGCTCCATGGCGCTACGGAAACTCGTAGTAGGGCGGACGGGTCCGCCGCGAATAACGCTGGCGTAAACCCACTGCGCCAGGGTCGTAATGAGGCCCAATGTGTTAGGCGATCCCCTGCACACCAGTCCGACAAACAACACAACACTGCTCACATACCCCCAACGTCCCCACCCACGCTTCGAGGCTCGGGTGATGCGGTGAACCCAGAGAACCGACTACTCCGTACCAGCTTTGGTGTACGGGCTCGACTGCAACCCTTTCTGCATTGGCAATTGCCTTGGAGAGCGTATAGCAGAAGGGGCGCTGTTACGTCTCCACGTCGATCACGTGATCCAGCGTGGCGTTCCTCACGTGACCTTGTTGGACGTCACATGACCCAGAGACACACAGTATAAAGGCCTGAGGGACAGAACCACTCATTGCTTCTCAGCTGTCTTCAGACCCTGTTTGGCGTTACACCTTGCTCCACTGTTGCCTGTGATCACGGAACTCTGCCTCGGACTCCTTTGGATACCCCTTTGTACCTTTGCTTGGAACTGTTTACCTGTTGCCGGATTTTGGACTGTAACCTGACTTCTCTTTGGAACTGCCCTTTTGGTACCTTGCTGTACTTCTACGCCATTCCCCTCCCGGGGATTCGAATCACGCCTCCACGCCTTACAGGTGGCAGATCCCACGTCCACGCTAAACTCACGGTTCTATTATTCCGGGGACCGTTGCATCATCTGAGTCTCAAACCTCTCCTAGGTTTCCTGGGTTATTCTGACACCAGATAGGTAAGACCTTTTAGATTCTTTGGTATAACTGACTGTACTGTGATTGCCTGATACTTAACCTCATTCCCTTTTGACAGCAGCATCGGTGTTCCAGAGGTTCCGTGGATCTGGGAAGTCATCTCTCACCTGTGGCCTCAAGGGTCGCACAGCGGGTTTCTATTTTGTTCCCCTGTGCGTCACTTGGGGACGGAGGTCTCATCGGTCTACACAACACTCAAGTCAGAACAGACTGAGAAGCCGTATAGTCGTGTTTGTCGATGCAGGGATCCATGGAAGAACCCATAGCTGCTCTAGTTCAGGCGATCACAGTATTAAGGGCGGATATGGCCGCCGCGAACGTGGTGATCCACCAAAGGTTAGACTCCATACAGAGTGTTCAGCATTACCTTCCGGCAGACCCTGAGTTCGGAGATACCAGTCCCCCTACTACACCTCCTCCCTTGGCTAATATTACGGTCCCAACTCCGGTGGTCCTCCAAACCCCTTCCCCCCTGGCTGCACCCGAACGTTACCAAGGTGACCCCAAGAAAATCAGAACCTTTGTTAACCAGTGCAAGTTACATTTCTTGTGCAGACCTCTGGCCTTTCCTACTTCCACTGCTAAGGCCGCCTTCGCCCTTTCCCATCTAGCCGGGACAGCTGCCGCTTGGGCAAATCCCCTGTTGGAGAATAACAGCCCAGTCCTTTATGACTTTGATTTGTTGGTTCTAGAACTCTCTCGAGTGTTTGACACCCGATACAGGGCACAGTCTAGAGATTTGGAGTTGTTAGAATTAACCCAGGGTAGAAGGTCTTTGATAGACTACATCACCCAGTTCAATCAGTTAGTTGCAGGGACATCATGGCCAGAAAGCAAGCGGGCGGTTGTCTTTTATAGGGGGTTGAGTAACACCATGAAAGATGCTTTAGCAGCGATACCTTCCATGCCCACTCAGTTTCCGGAACTGGTTGATCTGGCCCTGCAGGTTGATGCACGGCGATCGGAGCGTAGAGCCGAGTTGGGGGTTTCTTCCCATCTTTCTCTTGCCAGTACTCCTGCTTCCAGTACAGAAGAACCTATGCAAGTGGGAGGTTTACGTAGTCCTGTAACAACAACTGAGAGGGAACGTAGAAGGGTGGATAATGCATGCTTCTATTGTGGCATCACGGGACATTTTGTGAAGGAGTGTCCTCGACGTCCCAAGAAGAACCAGGTTTTTCGGACAGCTCGACCTTAGATCCGGAGAGCAGGTCGAGTGTTCCATCATCATCTCCGGGTACCCCTCTTGGCTTTGCTCGTGTTCATCCCATCTCGGTTAAGGCTACTCTATGTCCCTCTACAGGCCTTCTGCATACAGTCACAATCATCATTGATTCAGGTGCTACTGGAAATTACATAGACATTGATTTAGCCCATTCCCTCAATCTACCCTTAGTGGTAAAACCCCGACCTGAACCTGTTCAAGCCGTAGACGGCTCTGCGTTAGTTTCTGGTCCTGTTCGACACCAAACTGCACCTCTCTTGTTGACCATACAAGAAATCCACACCGAGACCTTAAGTTTTGATTTGATTACCACGCCCCAATTCGGCATCATATTGGGGATACCATGGTTACGCGAACACAATCCGCTGATCAATTGGCAATTAGGCACTGTGCTCTTCGAGTCCGAGATCTGTCAGAACTATTGTCTCCCGATCCATCAACCAACTGACACCCCTTCTCGGGTCTTGGGAGCCTTAGCTCAACTCACGCTGACTGTTGATGAATCAGAGGTTGTGCATTCTCATACTATTAGGGCCTTGGTGTCTGGGATTCCATCTGAGTACAATGCTTTCGCATTGGTTTTCGATCGTGGCTCTTCTGAAATACTCCCTCCACATAGGCCATATGACTGTCCAATCGAATTACTCCCTGATTCCACTATTCCTTCGGGTAGGATATATTCCTTGTCTCCCTCGGAGAAACAAGCATTGAAAGAGTATGTACAGAACGCCCTTCGTTTGGGGCATATTCGTCCCTCTAAGTCACCAGCAGCAAGCCCTATCTTCTTTGTACCTAAGAAAGAGGGAGATTTACGTCCTTGTGTGGATTATCGGTGTCTTAACGCTATCACAAAAAAGGATAGATACCCAATCCCGTTAATCACACTCCTTATGGACCACTTATCACATGCTTCTATATTCACCAAGCTTGATTTGCGCGGCGCATACAATTTGGTGCGCGTTCGCGATGGTGATGAGTGGAAAACAGCTTTCTGTACTCGGTACGGCTTGTATGAATATCTAGTCATGCCCTTCGGCCTATGTAATGCCCCAGCCACTTTCCAACGATTTATGAATGACATATTCAGGGATATTCTGGGTGTATATATGGTTGTATACTTGGACGACATCTTAATCTTTTCTCGTAATCTTGAGAACCATGTACGGCATGTCCGTGAAGTACTATCCCGACTGAGAAAACATTCCTTATTCGCCAAACCTGAGAAATGTCAGTTCCATGAAACGTCTGTTGAGTTCCTGGGATTCCACATTACCCCTGGGGCATTATCCATGAATGAATCCAAGGTCAAAGCAGTCTTAGATTGGCCAGTACCTCAAACACTCAAATCCTTGCAAGCCTTTTTGGGCTTCGCCAACTTTTATAGACGTTTCATTTCTTCCTTTTCCACAATAGTTGCTCCGCTCACGGCCCTGACCAGTCCTCAGGTACCCTATCGTTGGCAGAGAGAACACCAAGAGGCTTTTGAGGCTTTGAAAACTGCTTTCACTACCGCACCGGTGCTCCAGCACCCCAATCCTGATCTCCCGTTCATAGTTGAAGCAGACGCCTCTTCCTTTGCTCTCGGCGCGGTATTGTCTCAAACTTGTCCTACAACAGGCAAATTACACTCAGTGGCATTCCATTCCCGTAAGTTTTCCAGTACTGAGACTCATTACACAGTTACGGAGAAGGAACTCTTGGCTGTCATGGATGCCTTTCGGGTTTGGCGTCATCATCTTCTGGGGGCTAAACATCCCATCACTGTATACTCAGACCATCGGAATTTACAGGATCTGGCTTCATTGAAGTGCATTAATAGCAGACAAGTCCGATGGCATCTTTTCTTTTCCTCTTTTGATTTTCGTATTATGCATCGCCCTGGTACTGCACATGGTAAAGCAGACGCCTTGTCACGTTCCCCAGGGGGGGTCGAGTTGCCAACCTTCCCCGACACTGTCCTCGGAAAGACTCATGTGATTTGTCTCTGTACACCCTCATTGTCATTATTAGATTCGGTCCGATCCTGGACTAGCAGTCATTCCGACCTGTTGCGAGAATGGGATCCCGTGTATTCTGATGGTTTGCCTTTCGTGCATGAACGTCTGTTCCTCCCCACACCTGACACTCGTAACCTGGCCCTCGAGTGGTCTCATGATGCTCCTTTTAATGCCCATCCCGGTCAAGAACGCACCTTAGATCTTCTCAAACGCTGGTGTTGGTGGCCCTCTATGAAGCGCGATGTAGAATGTTATGTCAACTCGTGCGCAGTATGTGCTCAGGCCAAACATTGGAGAGGCCGACCGGTTGGGTTGCTACTTCCGCTTCCGGTACCTCCTAGGCCTTGGCACACGCTGACCATGGACTTCGTTACCGACCTCCCCAAAACGAAAGG
The DNA here is from genome assembly GCF_040938575.1 of Ambystoma mexicanum. Lineage (NCBI taxonomy): Eukaryota > Metazoa > Chordata > Amphibia > Caudata > Ambystomatidae > Ambystoma > Ambystoma mexicanum. Next base: position 108,714,563 of record NC_090937.1, read on the forward strand.
TTATGATTCCATCTGGGTAGTGGTGGATACGTTCACTAAAATGGCTCGTTTTGTTCCTTGTAAGGGGATTCCTTCGGCCCCCGTCTTGGTGGATTTGTTCTTTGAACATGTGTTCATGTTTTTTGGCCTCCCCTCGGTCATTATATCCGATCGAGGATCACAGTTCACCTCTCGGTTTTGGAGATCGTTGACTAAATTGTTGGGCGTTGATACCAGGTATTCTTCGGCCTATCATCCTGAGACCGATGGGCAGACCGAAAGGACGAATCAAACCATGGAGCAGTATCTTCGTTGCCTTATAATGCAACATCAGACATCTTGGTTGGCCGTTTTACGACTTGCGGAGTTCGCGTACAATAATGCGGCTCATTCAGCTACTGGGTATTCTCCTTTCTACGCCCTCTACGGCCAACATCCCAAGGTCCTGCCGATCCCTGATGTTTCCAGTTCTTCGAATCCTGCGGCCACGGCATGTCTTAGGGATCTGTCTGCTGTGCATTCCAGTACAGTGGTTCATCTCACGGAAGCAAAGGCTTCTATGAAGGCCCGTGTGGATGGCAAACGTCTGGCTGCTCCTCCTCTGGTGGTGGGTTCTCGGGTCTGGTTGTCTTCCCGTCATCTTCGCTTAGTGGGTTGCAGGAAATTGCTGCCTCATTTTGTCGGGCCGTATGTGGTATCTCAGGTTGTCAACCCGGTGGCTTTTCGTCTGGTGCTTCCTGGTTCTTGGCGCATCCATCCTGTGTTCCACGTCTCCCTCCTCAAACCTTGTTCCGATTCCGTCCGTCTTCGGACCCCTGTTGCGCCGGTGTCTCTGTCCTCTCCCGATGTCTTTGAGGTGTCGGCCATTTTGGGGTCCAGATGGTTCAGGGGTAGGCTCCAATATCTGGTGGATTGGAAGGGTTACGGTCCGGAGGAGCGTTCATGGGTTTCCGCTTTGGACCTGAACGCCCCTCGGTTGGTGGCCCGCTTCCATAGGGATCATCCGTCCTGCCCACGGGGTCGTGGGCCATTGGGGGGGGCTATGTTAGGCGATCCCCTGCACACCAGTCCGACAAACAACACAACACTGCTCACATACCCCCAACGTCCCCACCCACGTTTCGAGGCTCGGGTGATGCGGTGAACCCAGAGAACCGACTACTCTGTACCAGCTTTGGTGTACGGGCTCGACTGCAACCCTTTCTGCATTGGCAATTGTCTTGGAGAGCGTATAGCAGAAGGGGCGCTGTTACGTCTCCACGTCGATCACGTGATCCAGCGTGGCGTTCCTCACGTGACCTTGTTGGACGTCACATGACCCAGAGACACACAGTATAAAGGCCTGAGGGACAGAACCACTCATTGCTTCTCAGCTGTCTTCAGACCCTGTTTGGCGTTACACCTTGCTCCACTGTTGCCTGTGATCACGGAACTCTGCCTCGGACTCCTTTGGATACCCCTTTGTACCTTTGCTTGGAACTGTTTACCTGTTGCCGGATTTTGGACTGTAACCTGACTTCTCTTTGGAACTGCCCTTTTGGTACCTTGCTGTACTTCTACGCCATTCCCCTCCCGGGGATTCGAATCACGCCTCCACGCCTTACAGGTGGCAGATCCCACGTCCACGCTAAACTCACGGTTCTATTATTCCGGGGACCGTTGCATCATCTGAGTCTCGAACCTCTCCTAGGTTTCCTGGGTTATTCTGACACCAGATAGGTAAGACCTTTTAGATTCTTTGGTATAACTGACTGTACTGTGATTGCCTGATACTTAACCTCATTCCCTTTTGACAGCAGCATCGGTGTTCCAGAGGTTCCGTGGATCTGGGAAGTCATCTCTCACCTGTGGCCTCAAGGGTCGCACAGCGGGTTTCTATTTTGTTCCCCTGTGCGTCACTTGGGGACGGAGGTCTCATCGGTCTACACGACACTCAAGTCAGAACACAATGTTCTTGAGTAAAAATCTTGTTTGAACTAATATTTATACAGAGAATACCCCATCATTGTTATAGTAGGTTTACAATAATTGCTCTTAAGTAGAGATGAACTTCCAGGGATGGCTAGCAGCGGGCATTTTGGCACATGTGCCACGGAGAAATGCCCTGTTCTGCATCACGTTTTAGGTATGAGGGGGTGTTCATGGCAGTAAATTACCATAAAATTGCTAAATATACCCTAATGCTCCAACCCGAAGGATGCATACTATACAACACTGATGATCTCCAATGAGGATGAAATAGCAACATGGTTGTTTGACCTATGGGACAAATTAATTTTTCTTGTGCAAAAATCATGCTTAAGCAAATTTGCTTACCTAAAATGTGTTGCTCTGTGACTTTGAAATTGTGGTGCTCATCTTTAGATGGCTACTTGGTAAAATTGCTTATTCTACACAATCATTACAGGTAAGAGAGGTTTGTCACGCTTTTATTTATCACACCCTAAGATTGATTGTGTTTTGAAAACATTTCCCTGCATCAACTGCATGGATGTTATTCAACACTGTACTTCTGGTCTATTTGAGGGTTGTGTGTTTATTTTTCTGGCTTCTAAAGCGCTACACGCCAACACGCTTTACAATAAATGAATGGGATGGTAGATTAAATTATATGATGACATACATTAACACAGGAAAGAAAAACTAGAAGAAGAACAAGAGAAACCACAAAGAAAACAAATGCAATGATGAAAAAGAAATCATAATAAACAAAGTCCAGCAATAATATGACCAGAGCAGCGCAAAAACAACCCACCAACCATTCCTTAAGCAGCTTCAATGGCAGCTAGGCATACAGGTGAAGTCTAAAAAATATAATAATATAAGTCAATGTCTCCTTTAAAAAATGTTACTGCACAGAGTAGCTGCTGCTGTCCTTAAACATATGTATGCCCGAAACAACCAGGCAGAAATCGGCTTTAGCCCACAGTTCTTCCACCTCGACATCTCCCTTCTCAGGCCTGTACAACACAAGCTCTTCATTCCGCTCCTGCATCCAGCCAGACCTTCTCCCATGGGATCCTCAAGCCATCCCTCCAGCCTTCAGGAAGATCCTGGGGCTCTGCCTAAATATGTGTCAACTGAATATGTGTTTTTTGAGTAACTGAGAGTTGTATGTCACAGGTTTCTAAAGCTAGGTATTAAAATGTCCTGCTCTCTAGACACAGACAATGTTCTCGAGTAAAAAACATACGTTTGTACTAACTGCCATGCTCACAAAGTATTGTTCTTTTTCTCTTAACTCGTGGTGAGTTCCAAAGGTGGCTACAGTGTTGCGGTGTGTCATGTGTGGCTTAGGTAAAATGCCCTATTCTATATCACCAGAATGTATCTGGTCCAAGTTTCTGTCTCTCCTCAAACACCTACACCTTTGAGAAGTGAGCTAAGCCCCCTCTTCTACCATATGGATTTATATACTGGGGCAATTATTTGTGCAGGACATGGTTACTAATGCCCTGAATAGTTTTGAATCATTAGTTCTGTAGGGAAATGTATTCCGAATATCAACTACAATCCCACATTTCAACATCCACTTTTTAGCAAAGGTCTGAATTTCAATTAGGGGCAAAAGTGTGAGACACATGTGTGTGACTCATGTGTGAGACTCAAGCTGAATTTAATAGATGCCAATATTGGGAATGCACAGAACACATGCTAGAACAATAAAGGAACAGGGTGTTATCACTTTGTACCATGAAACCACGGTTGTTGGCTTTGGAACAGGAGGAACAGAGTGCTGTAGAAATGTTACTTTAGCATCTGTGCTAAGCAGGCAGGCTGGTCACATGTGCTTCAGAACTATTTGGAGGGCTGGCTGGATGACAATGGGAGGTAACATCTCAGAGAAAGGCAGGACATTCTATGTTTTGTGGGGCCTACATGATGGGCCGGAGGAAATGCAGAAGGCTTAAAAAGGCTGTTCAGGAGATGGCGGGAGCTTTTCTCTCACTCAATGGCTCGGGAGCTGGCATCCAAATCACAAGAGTTCTACTGACACTGGGGGAAGTGTCCAGGCAGGCGCTGACAGAAGAATCCATGGGCTTGTTCCAAGCAAAGGGAGTGGACCAGATAAAGAGTTCTTCTGTCCAAAAACTAGATCGGGGTTGCGAGCAGTTCAGGACTCACATACAACCAATTATTATCCTTGGTAAATTCTGTTAATGTGAGGAGCGAGCTAATGTGTGAATGATTTGTGGTCAGATAGTGTAGAGTGGGTAAACTGTTTTTAGGTGTTGCACTGTACAGTGACAATTTAAACATACATAACTGTGTTCATGTTTCTCCATTAATACAATAAAATTCAGATAAGACAGAGCCCTGCTGCTCTGCCAGTTTTTGGTGCATCCTGGTCATTACCGCAAATAGAATGCTTTGAAAGCTATACCAGGAAAAGCTTAGTTTATGCAGCAGAGCATTTTTGAAGCCTAAAATTCATCACAGGGAAAATATTTGCAAATTAGTTGTGTTTCAGTTTGGAATGTAAGCTACATGTCGTGTTTTGCACACATCACTTTGCATATTTCTAACTTCTGGTAAAGAATAACAATTCCGATGGGATTGCATCCCAAAAGTTCTGGCAACTAAGTCAACAAGATAGCAACCACCAATCCATAACCAAAGGAGCCGAGACGAAACTTTGCACGCCCCAGACTTCGGTATATCATCAGTATTGACAATAGGGTCATGGAACATCAGAGGCCACAGGCACTTGACCCAACAGGGAGGACCCGATTTAGGAGCATTCGATATTCTGTGCCAGCAGGAGACTTGGCTGGAGGAAAGGCTTAGTCTTGATGATTTCACGATTGTAATCTCGCCCGCTGTTAAAGGGTTGCTAGGCCGTCCATCATCATTCCTTCTCTTAGCGGTGCGTGCCGGCTCAGGGGTTAATATCATAAAAAAAGATTTTGGAGTCCTATGGTCAGTTAGTAACACTTCTGTCCTGGGAACTCTTTATACCATCAAGTAAGAAGGTTGAAACAACTCAATTGGCCATCATCACCCTTTATTGGAACCCCCAAAGAACAATGGACAAAAACCTCTGTGCAGCCGTGGCGGAATCAATAGATAAGCTGTACCTGAACCACTTGGTTACGGACATCATTATCTGCGGAGATCTGAATGCAAAATGTGCAAAACCCAGTGCGACTAAAACAACTGAAAGCCATGGTTCACTCGCAGAGGAACGAGGGGCCGCGTGGATAAACCTAATGAACTCACGGAATTTCCACAATGCGGCTGTGGTGCATATACCTCAGATACAAATGTGGGAAAAAGATACCTCGTCAGCGACTTTAGACTACATCTTCGTTTCTCACAGACTACTTCCTCTCATTTCAGCTTTCAAGGTGTTAAGAAGGGAAGAAAGTCATCACAATCTGCTGACTATGTCATGGAATGCTGTGCGTCCCATAAACCTATCTTACAAGCCCAACACTGAAGCCAACAATCAACAGACTCGGCTGCGGCTTACGTTAAACAACGTCGCCGATCTAACAAGAAAGTACAAGCTACAAGCACCTGGTGGGGAAGACGTGGATACGGCTTCAGCCGTGAACTACCAACCTCTGCTGTCAACATATAGAGTGGGGCAGACTTTAAGAACCAAACCAAGTTCATCAAGAAACTATGGCTTCGATAAGGTCCTGGTCGATAGAAGGCAAAATTTAGAAAAGTAAAAAGGATAGCGGCAAAGCTAAATACATCACAATCCCGAAAGGCCTTACTTGTGGAGACCAGGAATTATAAATCATGGCTCAAAAACCACCAGGCTAGTCTTTACCAGCATGACGCCGAAGAAATGCTGAAAAACGTCTGTAGCAAGAAATCTCGTGAATTTTGGGTTCTAATCAAGAATTCAGTTTCACATACCAACGATACATTTACAAAAATGGGTGACCCATTTCAGGACCCTCTTTGAACTTCCAAGAGGGAAACTCACGACTTCTCACAATAACAACTTTGCCGCATGAGTAGACTTAACCGATGAAGATGACATCATATGAGTTGTTCGCAAACTGAAATCGTCCAGAGCCCCCGGCCCGGACGGTTTGACCAACCTAGATCTAAAACTTCACCCAGAGGAGTGGTAATTTCTTATCAGCCAGATCTTCAGCCATTGTAAGGAATGATAATCAATCCCAACTTCGTGGACGTTGGCGGTCATGGTACCGATCTTTAAGAAGGGCAGTAGTGAAGATCCGAACAACTACCGCCCGATCGCCCTTCTTGATATTATCGGAAAGGTTTTCGCAGCCCTCCTTCTTTCAAGATTTCCAGGCATGGGCTAGAATTTCCCCATGTGCTGACCCGTTTCAAATGGGCTTTATGAGAAACGCAAGCACATTGGTGAATATTATGCTGCTGAATATCATCAAGAGCAAGATAAAAGCCGGCGCCCACAGTGTTCTTGGCCTTTATTGACTTAAGTCAAGCTTTAGACTGAGTGGACCGTGAGAAACTCTGGGCGAAGCTCGAAGCATCGAAGTGTCCATTTTCTCTCCTGGGCCACTTAAGAGCCTTACATACCAACACCAATATGCGTGTGCGGCTCATTCAACAAGGTGTTTTGTCGTCTGAAATACCATCCAAACGAGGGTTAAAACAGGGTGCCCCTTGGCACCTGCTTTGTTCATCTCTTTTCTGGGAGACTACAAAGACTCATCGGCAGCAGTGAGAGCATTTCCGCCCAAATTTGGCAATTGCAGTGTTCCTCGTTTGCTCTACGCCGACCATATGATATTGTTGGGTCAAACTCCCATCGGCCTGCAGAGGCAATTTAAAAACTTGCCATTATTTATCGAACACAACAACTTGGAAATAAATAAGAACAAGACAAAAATCTTGACTCTGGAGAAAGCTCCGAAAAGAGGCGTCAATCTAAGATAGACCTACGTGGTTCCAAAATCGAATCTGTCACTCACTTCAAATACCTGGTAGTGACTTTCGATTCCTCAAAAACCAAAGTCAGAATGCAACAAGTTCTCTGGGACAAAATGAAAAATCTAACATCGCAAAATGGAAAGTTCTCATTGGTGCCATCTATTGTGTAAGGGATGGACAGCTGTCCCTGTATCCCTGCAACAATTTGGCCAAAGCTGGAAGGTTTTTTGTTGAGATCCGTTCTCAACATATCTACGTTGACCTCTTTCGCTGCCATCAGGAGGGAATTGGGCCTGCTTTCACTATCGGCAATGGTAGAACATAGCAGTATGCAACTCTACAGGAAGACCCGGATGACGGAAAGCCCACCAGCCTACATACTGATTGCTGAAGAGGCTAAAAAAGGATGCTGTAATATGCTAAACACCTGGGTGTCTGCGAAAAAACTTCAACTGGAGACTATGGGCCTCATTACACGGAAGGCGGTAATGGTTAACGGCCACCGTTAATGGTAACGGTGACCGTTAACCATTACCGCCTTACTACGAGGTCCCTTAGCGGGTTGGTGCTTTAACGCCTGCTTTTTGCAGGCGTTAAAAACCAACCCGCTAAGGGACCTCGGAGCTAATTACGGCACCGCAAAATTGCGGTGCCGTAATTAGCGCCTTCCCCATTCCCATAGAGCCCTATCGGGCAGAAATGGGAATGGGGAAGGGCAATGGCGGAAGGGGGATTTACCGCCCCACCAACCTTGGAATGGGGCGGTAAATCCCCTTTCCGCCAAGGCGGTGCTGGTATTTTACCGGCATGAGCCATGGCGCTAATAGCGCCATGGCTCACCGCCTTCCGTGTAATGAGGCCCTATAACCTGTACGGAGGAAGACCTAATTTCAAATCCCCAGAGAGTCCAAAAATAAATGGAAGAACTGGATTGGATAAACACCTTAGACCTAACAACAAGCAATACACTGCTCAGCCATCTCCCTAAGACAGCTAGAAGACTAAAATAACCCATTGCTTATTTTAACAAATTCCCAGATAAAACTCTAAGAAGCATTTTCGTGAGAGTGCCATTAAACCTCCTCCTGACACATGAAATTTTGGAAATAAGATCAATGTCACCCTCGAATGAATGCAGATTATGGGCCTGATCACGACTTTGGTGGTAACGCCGGCGGTATTACCGCCGGCGGTATTAGCCCTACTGCCGAACTCAACGGCGCTATTAGCGCCGGATCACGAGTTTGGCGATAATGTAATTCCCCATTCCCCATTGAGCCCATTCGGGGATGCCCCATTCCCCATTGGGCTCAATGGGGAAAATTCATGCTCTTACCGCCGTCGGATTTCCCACCGGCGGTAATAGCGCAAATTTTCAGCAGATTTCCCCCAGCCAAGAGTTGGGTGAAATCTGCCGAAGTCCTGATTTGGCGGACCCTTTAATCCGGTGGTAATAGCCCGACCGCCGGATTTAAGGGTTACCGCTAAAGTCGTGATTAGGCCCTATGTGTAGATGATCACCATCGGGAAACAGTAAGACATCTTTTGATGGCCTGTCCGGCAACTAGAGAAGTGAGAGCTACTTACCTCGCCCCGTTGTTCTCGAACTGTAATTCACAAGAAGAAGAGATTTGGTAGCTTCGCTTAATATCAGGTGAAAAGACCAGATGGACCATCGCAGCGGCAAATATTCTAAAACTAGCCAAGGAGAAGATAGAAGCTTTAGCTACATAACTGGTCGGAAACTTCCATGGTCCTTTTATTCTTCAATATCTCTTGTAAAAGTCACAACTGACTAAACATATGTAAATAAAAAAAATAACAATTCAAAAGTTGAATCATCTCAGGATTTCTATTGCATGTTTGTTCTGTGATGGAAACATGGGGCACTGGGTATAACCAATAGTGAGTTTGTAATACTGCATGTGCTAAGTTACTTTGCCACGTGTTATAAGTCAACCACCAAACTGGTTATCATACATTGGGTATTAGAAGGACTATGGGCCTCATTACATGGAAGGCGGTGAACCATGGCGCTATTAGCGCAATGGTTCATGCCGGTAAAATACCGGCACCGCCTTGGTGGAAAGGGGAATTACCGCCCCATTCCAAGGTTTGCGGGGCGGTAATTCCCCCTTCCACCATTGCCCTTCCCCATTCCCATTTTCTCCCCACAGGGCTCTATGGGAATGGGGAAGGCGCTAATTACGGTACCGCAAATTGCGGTACCGTAATTAGCTCCACTGGTCCCTTTGCGGGTTGGTTTTTAACGCCTGCAAAAAGCAGGCGTTAAATTCCCCAACCCTCAAAGGGACCTCGTAGTAAGGCGGTAAGAATTTACTGGTACTGGTAAAATACCAGTACCGGTAAACCCTTACCGCCTACCGTGTAATGAGGCCCTATGTGTGTGTGTGTGAATATTCATACTTCATTTACATGGTAAATGTATTCTGAGATGCAAGCCTAAAGGCATAAAAGTGATATTGTAAGTAAAATACTGCAAGAACATAGAGTCAGCATTGGGAGTGTACGTTGTTCTCATTTGACTCTTGTTATAGTGTTATTGGCAATAGTACCAATAATACAATACATTTGTTCAAAGGGTCACTTGCTTCCCCATAAGCATTTGTGTCAGGCCAGTTGTATGTATTAATATCTATTGAATTATGACATACTATTCCACTTTATATAAATAAATATCAATTTATTTTCTTTTTATAAAACACATTTGAATAAAAATACATTATCTCTCATATACATTGTTAGTTTTAGACAAGATTCTAAACTACTTGTTAGTTTAAACAGAATCATCCTGTACATATACAAAGTTGTCTGGTACATCAATTAATCAACACTTTATTTAGTACATAGAACAAGCTTTCATTAAGGAACTATTGTTAGCTACCATCTACTTTTGTGGAAGCACACACAGTATTAGCCCTACTGCCGAACTCAACGGCGCTATTAGCGCCGGATCACGAGTTTGGCGATAATGTAATTCCCCATTCCCCATTGAGCCCATTCGGGGATGCCCCATTCCCCATTGGGCTCAATGGGGAAAATTCATGCTCTTACCGCCGTCGGATTTCCCACCGGCGGTAATAGCGCAAATTTTCAGCAGATTTCCCCCAGCCAAGAGTTGGGTGAAATCTGCCGAAGTCCTGATTTGGCGGACCCTTTAATCCGGTGGTAATAGCCCGACCGCCGGATTTAAGGGTTACCGCCAAAGTCGTGATTAGGCCCTATGTGTAGATGATCACCATCGGGAAACAGTAAGACATCTTTTGATGGCCTGTCCGGCAACTAGAGAAGTGAGAGCTACTTACCTCGCCCCGTTGTTCTCGAACTGTAATTCACAAGAAGAAGAGATTTGGTAGCTTCGCTTAATATCAGGTGAAAAGACCAGATGGACCATCGCAGCGGCAAATATTCTAAAACTAGCCAAGGAGAAGATAGAAGCTTTAGCTACATAACTGGTCGGAAACTTCCATGGTCCTTTTATTCTTCAATATCTCTTGTAAAAGTCACAACTGACTAAACATATGTAAATAAAAAAAATAACAATTCAAAAGTTGAATCATCTCAGGATTTCTATTGCATGTTTGTTCTGTGATGGAAACATGGGGCACTGGGTATAACCAATAGTGAGTTTGTAATACTGCATGTGCTAAGTTACTTTGCCACGTGTTATAAGTCAACCACCAAACTGGTTATCATACATTGGGTATTAGAAGGACTATGGGCCTCATTACATGGAAGGCGGTGAACCATGGCGCTATTAGCGCAATGGTTCATGCCGGTAAAATACCGGCACCGCCTTGGTGGAAAGGGGAATTACCGCCCCATTCCAAGGTTTGCGGGGCGGTAATTCCCCCTTCCACCATTGCCCTTCCCCATTCCCATTTTCTCCCCACAGGGCTCTATGGGAATGGGGAAGGCGCTAATTACGGTACCGCAAATTGCGGTACCGTAATTAGCTCCACTGGTCCCTTTGCGGGTTGGTTTTTAACGCCTGCAAAAAGCAGGCGTTAAATTCCCCAACCCTCAAAGGGACCTCGTAGTAAGGCGGTAAGAATTTACTGGTACTGGTAAAATACCAGTACCGGTAAACCCTTACCGCCTACCGTGTAATAAGGCCCTATGTGTGTGTGTGTGAATATTCATACTTCATTTACATGGTAAATGTATTCTGAGATGCAAGCCTAAAGGCATAAAAGTGATATTGTAAGTAAAATACTGCAAGAACATAGAGTCAGCATTGGGAGTGTACGTTGTTCTCATTTGACTCTTGTTATAGTGTTATTGGCAATAGTACCAATAATACAATACATTTGTTCAAAGGGTCACTTGCTTCCCCATAAGCATTTGTGTCAGGCCAGTTGTATGTATTAATATCTATTGAATTATGACATACTATTCCACTTTATATAAATAAATATCAATTTATTTTCTTTTTATAAAACACATTTGAATAAAAATACATTATCTCTCATATACATTGTTAGTTTTAGACAAGATTCTAAACTACTTGTTAGTTTAAACAGAATCATCCTGTACATATACAAAGTTGTCTGGAACATCAATTAATCAACACTTTATTTAGTACATAGAACAAGCTTTCATTAAGGAACTATTGTTAGCTACCATCTACTTTTGTGGAAGCACACACACGTCTCTACTCTTTTTCACTGTCTGTGCAACCGTCACTCATTCAATCAATTGCACAACATTCAAAACATACCCAACATGTTTCTTTCCTTATATTTTCACCCAGTTGACTAGGAAATTCTTCAGGGGTATGTACCACACCTATCTACAATGTACACGCTATTCTTGTCTTTTTGATTTTGTTGGGGGATAATCCTCTGATTCACTCCCTTTAGTCCTTCCTCTGGGCAAAACTTCTGATGGATATCTGTGGGAAACAAGTATACAATAGATGGTTTTATTACTCAACCACTCTTTGTTGTAATTTTATTATTACAACAAGCTGTGTTCTACATCACACCGGAAGGGAACAATTTATTTGGCAACTCCTTCCTACCATTTGTCTTAGACCCATCTCTCTTGGGATAACGAACAGGTTTCGCATTAACAATTCATTAGACACATGTCACCTCTAGATAGCCATCTCTTAGGGCTATGATGCATTATCTACCTAAACTCTCCACCCGACTGATTTAGGGACATTGTAGGCACAAGTTAGAGTATTAAAAAATGAATAAATAGTTCACATAAGACGCTCGACCCTTTCTCTCTTGTCTGGCCTTTTGACAGTGCATCTGCATCTAAGTGTTGATGGTGTGCAGTGCGATGTCCCACTCTCTGTCCATCCATGTCACCAGTTCTAAGCAAACGATGGATACATATGACAGCTTGGTGAGTGTTACTTGTCTACCCTATATATCAAGGGATGTTAGTACATCTAGTCTCCTTACCCCAATAACTGGTGTTGGTAGTCCAACTTCCGGGAGCCTATCAATTCTAGGTCACGTGGTTCCACTGCCAATGGTGGAACACATGCGGTATACAGTTCTATTTTTGTTTCTTCAGCCTTCCTTTTTCAAATTCTTGGACGCTCTATAGTTGGGGACAACACAATCAAAAATGGAGTAGGGGATAAACATAGATATAATGTCACCCCATTGTTTCCACTTCTTTTTCGCTTTCATCACTTAGTTTAGTTTCCCAAGATCTAGATTAATTATGTTTGCTTACCTGAGCGCTCCATCGTAGCTGAATCCTTTTGGCAATCCAAAGCCTGACTCACTAACTTCCGCAGGGTAACCGCTATGTCTCCTGCCATTCAGTGGGTCCGCATGCCTCCTGACTGGCTTCTTCTGTCTCACTCTCGAGTCTCCTTTTGTATCAACCACTTCTATTCCTCCTTGGTGCCACGTCATCACGTACTCCTCTCCTAATGGCAAAGTCCATTTCTTTAAAGTGATGGGAGCCGTCTCTGCTTGTTGTCTAGGCACCTTCAGTCCTGCGTCTACCGTGGGTTTGTAGCACGCACTGCAGCTGGTCTTACAAACCCTCACAATCAGCTTGTGCCATCCGCTTTCCTTGACACATGAGTGACCAATCTTTTCTACAATATCTGTTACTGAGTGGCATTGCCCGACAGGTTACAGATACATGATTGTAGGGTATCGTTAATCTAGTCTCATCGCACAGTTTTTGTTTGTAGTCTGGGCGCGACTCATGGCTTGTCCTCTACGGACATTTATATAGGAATTAGCTCACGCTACTTACCTTTCTGTATGTGCATTTGAATTTACAGATTTGTGGTAGAGACTGCCACATTTCTGACAAGGCATGTCTCTGAAAGATTGTGTTCAGTGGGTCTCGATTGCCTGGATTCTCAGATCTGTTGTACCATTTGTGTCAAGACAGGGGTATCTACCTGTGCCCCACATGTCTACTTTCCATTGTTCTATCTGTTGATCATAATCCCACTCTGGATTTGATAGGTGTTCTTCGTCATCACATCTCACCCCAACTTTGGTGCTGCTTTAAAGCCGTGGTTGGTATAATGCTTCCAATCAGCTTGATTGGTTTGTGTATTAATCATCTTGCCCAATTTCTGCCTCCAATATCTTGGAACGACATATGGACACTTATTTAAGATATCAAAAGTATCTTCTGGGTTTTGTTATTCTGTTCTTTCATTCAGTCCCAGTTCTACACTTTTAGTCAGGAATATAAGTTCTTTTTCTTTCAACATCAGTCTTTTTCTGTCCATGTTGGTATCATTGCTGGTTTTTACCTGATAGATGATAGACCACCTTAGATCCTCTGGTTTATGTATTTTTTCTATGAAATGTCCCACAAGGGAGGCTGAATGGACTCGGTTCTTTATACAACTTTTGTGTTCCGTAATCCGGATCTTAATTTTTCTCTCAGTCTTCCCTATATAGATCTTCTTACAGGGGCACCAGATGACATACACTACAAATTTCGAATTACAATTGGTCAACAATTTTTGTCTCCATTGGGTATTTAGGCTTAGGTCTATCTCGGTGGGTTCTCTAGTTTGTTGGCAACAAGAACAACTGCCACAGGGGTAGTGCCCCTCTAGTGCCTGCATTCCCCATGTTTCTGTTAGGGTTGGCTGAGCCTGTATTTGTTTTGTGATGTCATTACACATGATCTGATCTTTCACTGACCTACTCCTTCGAAATGCAATAAGGGGTCTTTGTATAGTGATCTTCCCTTTCTCTAAGTTCCTCCAATTGCGATGTATAATTTTTAGAATCCGGTTTGAGAGGTTGCTATAAGTATTCACAAAAAACAAATTCTCTTTATTTTTCTCTTTAGACATTTGTTGTTGTTCGAGAATAGCTTCTCGATGGTTATTATCTGCTCTTGGCAATAGTACCGCCATGTCCCAGATTCAGACTGAATTTTCTGAATTATCAGATTACCTCGAGGTGAAGATCTATACTCACGCAAACTGGTCATCTTAAAATCTGGCAACATGGAAAAATAGGATTAGCACAGAAGTGGAAAAAAAATCTTTTGACAGTATTTTTGATGAAGGCAGTATTGTGCTTCTGTGTCTCCTTTGACTGTTTGAGCAATAGAACACACAAATGAGAAGAATTGCATCATCAGGCTGTGCACAAAACTTTGATTTCTGCTACACAGATCCATAAAGATGCCAGGTAAAGATAGTGAGGTCATTAGTAAATTAAAGTGCAGTTTGGATAATGAATGTGATCAGAAATTGAAAGCAGAACTAAAACATAGCGAGCCAGACACAGTGTTCTGTAGCGACCTTGCTGCTAAATTGGCTCAGAAAGAGAAACGACTTAATGTGATTGAGCAAGAGTTAACCCATTTAAAACACGTATTGGACGCTATAAGGCAAGATAAAGATGTTACAGTTTCCGAAATTCAAAAGCTTAGAAAAGATAATAGTGAGAAAGATAAAGAATTCCATGCCTTGGAACAGGAGATATTTAAATTACTGGATGAAAATGAAGGAAAAGCTAAAGCAATTGATCATTGTCAGACACAGATCAAAGAATTGCAAGAAATAATAATTAAGGTCAGGGAGGGGAACTCTGCCCTCTGTCATGAACAGAACAGCTTCATGAACAGTGACACAACCTGAAACAGCAAATATTTAATTTCAAGTCTCAGGAAAAGAGACAGTGTACCAAATACACCGGAGATGAACTTAATCACAGTCCTAGCCAGGGAAATGTACCAGCAGCTGTCCACATGGCCAGATCTCGTTATGACCCACTGTTAGGGCCTGAATCACCAGCAAATACTCACACACATTCTTACCCACAAGTGAACAGGAATGAGCGACAAAATGGCACAAACCAGAATGCGCCATATAGTCCTTTAAAAATTATGAAAACTATCAAAAAAGGAGGAGATTGTTGACTAGAAGATCATTTGGAGGTGATCCATGATATATATAAGACCCTTCAGATTCCTAAGAAACAATATGGACAGTATTTCAACCTCACTCTAGATGCGGCTTCTGCTAGTATCATCCGTGGTCTCAATTAACAGGAAAATGTGTCATGGGCAGACTTTGAGGAAGAGATTAGACACCAATTTTTGCATGGCTGCACAACAACATGAACCCCCTCGCCAGTTCTTTCAAAACTTAAAAAGTGCATTTTTACGTTTTGATGTGACCTTTAACCCTAACTCAGTAGAATTTAAAAGTGCATATTTTTATAGGCTCCAAAAAGAAATTGTCTCCCAATTAATCCATGAATTTGACAGGTTAAAACCACCAGAATGGATAAAAGAACAAGGACAAGGACCAAACTGTATGAAGTGATATTTGGTCAGAAAGAGGAGGGGCCTAGGAATAAAGAGGCAAAACAAAAGTCTAAGAAATCCACACCAGCGATTTTGGAAGTAAAGTCTGTAAAGATGCTGCTAGAATCAGCCCAAACTCAGGCAAAGAACAACATGACACCTATTCAAAGGGGCATGGCTCCACAGAGTTCATCACCCCACACTCTTATGTCCCAATCCATTGATCCCAGCGACAATCGTTTTTACATTAGTCCTCGTTAGCTTTGTAGATCTCACAATGTGGGATTTCACCATGATATGCCATGCTTAAATAACAATCCAAATTAAATGTACAACAGACCCTACCAGACATTATAGGCCCAGAATAGATTTGACCCTAAGACACTGGTGTACAGCCTCCAAAAAAGACCAAGTTATGTGGATAAATTAATGGAAATTGGAAATCAGCATAGGGAATAGATCCCACCAAATAAAAGACAAAATATAAAGTATGTACCTCGCCAAAATAATCATTCCCCACCACAGGTTGACCATGGTCAAAGAATGGTCACTCCACGTTCCCCATCTCCTGTGTCACATAATTCATGGGCAAAACTAACAGAAATCAATCTCCTGAAAGATACTGGAACACGCTTAATCAGGTCGAGTTTAATCATTACCGGCCCACACCACAAAGAGATTAATTCAGAGACATGGACAGGTTTCAATGCTTAGAGGCCTAGGTTAAAATGCTGTCTGAGTAAATAGGAAAATTCTGCGTAGTTCAAAAGCAACAGCCAAGTGAAGTTGTAAAAGGTCATAGGAGGGATTTTGTACCTAGAAACAACAAGTGACATCACTTCTGCCATGATGAAAACACAGATTCCCATGAATCACCTTTGAATAAAAAAACTGAATTGCTTGCCGATTTAAAAACAAGAAAAAAATGAATGAAAAACAGACAGGGAATTATAACACGCACAAAAAGGGAGTGCAGCTTAACTTGGAATTAAAACAGACCATTCAGGTGTGTGAAGATAACGAGCAAAAAAGGGAAAATGAACAAGAAGAACCCAAAGAACAGTGAAGCAGATAAAAAAAATATCCAATATGACAAAAGCCAGATTGAAATCTCTAGCTTTCGGGTATGTGACTCAGTCTTGGAACTTGGAATTCAAATCGGGAAAGGGGGATGCACCCCTCAGCTATGCCTGCAGAATTATTTGGTCTCACCTGCTGTTTGCAGAAAGCATGGCGATTGCGAGCTATGCTCAGGACAAATGTGGAGGGTGGGGTCGAGGTGTTGCTAATGAACTAATATTTACTTCTGGCAACAGAGGGCCCGGCTGTTTGACCAAGCTACATTTTATTTTACCTGTATATTAATTTCGTGTTTTTCGGATGCATTTATTTCAGATTGTACATAATGTATTAATGTGATGGTTTTATGCCTGTACCAATCTGAAATAAACTTTGAACTTCAAATTAATTAATCTGCGTTTTTAAAGCACTTCTGTCAAAGTTCTGGACATATTTCAATTAAAAGCTTACATAACCAAAAGAGTAACCAAAAATCAATCATGTAAAAAGTGTAATTGAAGAAGTGAACAGATGAACGTTAAGAGCGCAATGGCAGAAAGAAAGAGGCAGTGCACAACATACAGACAAAGGAAGGGTAATACAGAATTTAGGAGCACGGAGTAAGTGTGCAAGAGCGAAAGCAAGAGTCGTCAGAAGTAGTATGAGCAACAGCCTAAAAAACGTAGAAAAAAAAGATAGTGTACGAGTTGGTATAAGGACTGATATGAAGAGGGATAATACCACGAATGACTTTAAAGACAGAGGGAAAGAGAGAGCGACAGAGAGAGAGAGAGAGACAGAGAGAGAGAGAGAGAGAGAGAGACAGAGAGAGAGAACAAAGATAGAGGGTAATATTTAAATAGACTGAAAAGGAGCCAGGATCTAGCCGGGAACAAACAATAGTAAAGGCAGGAGAATACCCTGGTAAGAATTAAAGTTTTAGTAGCAGAAAAGGTAGGACATTCACACATTTTACAAATGTTATGAATCTGAACGCTAAGGGAGTGAGCAAGACTAGAAATGGGAAGGGTCTAGGATCATATCAATTTTTCTGTGCAGAATAAGAGAGGGGATAGGGTCAGGGTGAACAGTAGATGAATGAAGAGAGTAATCGTGGGGAGATGAGGCAGAAAAAAAGAGTACCGCCATTTTGAAATGACTGAGATTAATAGAATCCATCCATGTCCCATACACCTACAGCCACAAGATGGCGGTTATACGTCCATACACTAACCATGGAATCCAGTGAACACACATTTGTGCAAAGCAGATTTTAGTCATCTTGTACACTTTTCCGGTTTTCTCACCTATTCCTTACCCACAACAACACATTTCAATCATCTTGAGTGAGTGACGTTACTCGCCCATCTTAGAATGCTGTCCCCATACAGTTTTAATGTATTCTTCCTCTGGCTAGACGTGCCTTTTGCTCCCACGTTTTCCTATTAAATGCACGGTAACAGAATTGTTTTAATGATAAAAGATATGGGGAATTTTCAAGGGCCCTCAGGGCTGCGACCAGCTTCGTTATTGGTGATTGCTGTGCACCCGGGGGAGCGAAGGTAACACACTGCCCAGCATGCCCGTCGACCTTCGCTGCCATGTGCATGTCAGGTCACTCATGTTATGCAGAAACCATAAGCATCACAAACGGAGTAGGAGCAGGGATTAAAGAGTTCATTACTTTATTTAAAAAGTCCAATGCAATTTATTCTTGCATACCTACTTTTAAGGGGAAGGTCAATTGAACTACATTTGTTTATTTCACTTTAAGATATATCTTAACTTACTGTGTATTCTTGTGTGCCAGCTTTTGATTTTCGTTAAGGGGGCAAAGTGTCCAGTGCATATGTTATTCTTACAACCAATGTTTTTTTTCCCTTTCCTGTGCTGCCTAAATGCAGTTAGTTGGGGTTGTGCAATGTATAACAACATTCACTGCTGCTTAACCAAAGTGTGTGATCCTTGGCAAATAATGTAATCTCACTGTTCATTACCAACAGAAACTGTGAGTTCTCAAAGTGTGCCGTCTTTTAGACATATCAATACCACTTTCAAAACAGGTCAAAATCAGTCTATGATTGATGACCTTCTTTGAGCGATGGGTTGAAAGTGTTTTAACATATAGGGCCTCATTACGACCCAGGCGGTAAGTTACCGCCTGGGCCGTGACTTTACCACCATGGCGTAAACTACGTTTACGCCATGGTGGTTGGCGGACTTACCGCCCCATTCCGACCTAGGCGGGGCGGTAAGTCCCCAATCCCCATTTACCCTTCCCCATTCCCATTTTTGCCCCATAGGGCATAATGGGAGTGGGGAAGGCGTTAATTACGCCACCGTAAATTACGGTGGCGTAATTAACTCCATGGTCCCTTAGCGCCATGGATTTCAACACCTGCTAAAAGCAGGTGTTAAAAGCACCATGGCGCTAGGGGACCTCGTAATCAGGCGGTAAGGGTCGGCGCTGTTAACGCTGCCGTAAACCCCTTACCGCCTGAGTTGTAATGAGGCCCATAGAGTTGGCACGGCCAAAATACGTGACCACTGGGCATGCCCAAAGGCCATGGCTATTGGTATGGTAGTGTTTTACAATGGAAAAAGGGCCAGTGGCATGGAAAACATCTATGAAATAACAGAACTCCTGAAATTCAATGAAAAAATGTTAGCTAATGATCACTTATTGTAAGAAACTGATAACAACAAAAGCCCTGAAATTCAACGCGTTGGGAAACTCAGGACCGGCTTAACTCAGTGCATTCCCATTGCAAAGCCAAAGAGCATGTATATATTATAAGAGAATGGATTTACAATGTCATGTAAAATGGCATAATGTGGATATAGTGTTTTTTATTTTTTTTATTTTTTTAGATACTTCATCTTTATTAGTTTTCGGATACCAAATATAGATCATGTGTGCACTTGGACAAAGACAGGCAGCCAATCGATGACCCATGTCAAGATGCATGTGTGACAAATGCAAGCATGTGTCGGGAGGCCATATGTGTAAAGCAATTGGCAAATTAAACTGAGTGGAGTCAATGCACGTGAAATTCGCTTCCGCAACTTTGCCAAGTCTTTCTGCAGAGGTCTCATGCCCCACAGGTCTTCGGAAAGATGGCCACAAAGCTTGCCAAGGCCAACATGGGTTGGTGTAGAGAAACATGACGGCATGGGATGGCAAAGTAATCACCAGTGACCAGGTAAGTCCAGCAACACTAAACTAATCTGGTCTCAAAGGATTAGGCAACCTCTTCTAAGACACATTGAATGCCTCGATGCAGAGAAAGCGTAGCCAATGACTTCATTGGAAAGGGTATGGACTACTGGCAATGACTGGGTCACATGGGGTCAGGTCTCCAGATATTCTTGAGACAATGGGTCACCACCTTCGAGAAGTAGGTAGCTCTGGGTCCCAGCAATTACTTGGCTCGGGGGTTTCTAAATTCAAGTCCTGCGAAGATAGCGGCGCTTCCCAGCTCTTCCGCAATCCTCATTAACTGGTTGTACTTGGACAGTCCCTCTGATCTGCAGGGGGCGCCAGTCCTAATCTGTCCAGTGCACAGCCCAACCACCAAGTCAGCAATGAAGGTATCCTCTGTCTCACCAGAGCGATGGCTCACCATCACACCCCAGCCATTGGCCTGAGCCAGCTTGCATGCCTGGATGAATTCTGTGACAGAGCCGATCTGGTTCACCTTCAGCAACAGGCAGTTGCAAGCCTTCTGCTCCACCGCCTTCTGGATGCGCTTCGGGTTGGTGAGAGTCAAGTATTCCCCAACAATCTGGATGTTGACATGGGATTGAAAGCTCTTCCAGGTCTCCCAGTCATCCTGGTCAAAGGGGTCCTCAATGGACACCACTGGATAGTTCTTGATAAAACTCTTGTACAGGTCTCCCAGTTTCTCGCCAGTGATGTAGCGGCTGGGGTCGTCGGGGGACTTGAGGTCCAGATCGTACTTTCCATTGCGGTAGATCTCGGAGGCAGCTACGTGAATGCCAATCACGATCTGATCAGGGTAGCGGCCTTCTCGATGGCACACTTCAAGAGCTCAAGGCTTCATTGTTCTCCAGGATGTTCGGGGCAAAGCCACCCTCATCTCCCACATTGGTGGCGTCCTTGCCATACTTGGCCTTGATGACATTCTTGATGTTGTGGTAGACCTCGGCTCCAATGCGCATGGTCTCCCGGAAGGAGGACGCGCCAACGGGCAGGATCATGAACTCCTGCATGGCCAGCTTGTTGCCGACGTGGGACCCGCCGTTGATCACATTGAAAGCCGGAACGGGCAGGATGATCTCTGCGTTTCCAGCCAAGTCAGCAATGTGGCGATACAGCGGGACGCCCTTCTCAGCTGCACCGGCTTTGCAGACTGCCAGAGACACTCCCAGGATGGTGTTGGCACCAAACGTAGACTTGTTCTCGGTTCCATCCAGTTCAATCATGAATTTGTCAATTTTCTCCTGGTCCACCACGCTAAATTTCTTTGCCAAGAGCGCTTGGACAATGGTCTGGTTGATGTGGTTAACAGCCTTCTCCACACCTTTTCCCAGGTAGCGGCTCTTGTTGCCATCACGCAGTTCCAAAGCTTCGTAGATTCCAGTGGAGGAGCCGCTGGGAACCGCTGCACGGAAAAGGCCTTTGGCAGTGTACAGGTCTACCTCCACGGTAGGGTTACCGCGGGAGACCAGGATCTCCCAGGCATGAATCTTCTGGATGGACATGCTTCCTGCGTCTCTGCTGGGCCGGGGCGCTCTGGCAGACTGAGACAGATGACAAGGTGTGGATATAGTGTTATATGTGAAATCAACGAGAACCCAATGGACACGGCCAGAGTCCATGCCCACTGGCCAGGTCTGAACACCAAGGCTAGGGGTCTGGTAGTGATTTAAAAAATACAGTGGGCATGGATAGTCCTTCAATCACAAACCCTGACCTTGGACAGCCGCTGCTGTCTCTATGCTGGACTCTATGCTTCAAGCCATGACGCCACGTACCCTGTTTCTGGCCCTACTGTGGGACTCTGTTTGTCCTTTATTGCCATTCAACTCTCCTTCTCCCTTTAATCTTACTCTGGGTGGTGGGATACGACTCTTGGAGATAGTGGGTCTCCTGTACCTCTCACTCCTTCATACTTATAATTCTGAAATCATCTTTTACCAAAAAAAAAATGTTCACAAGTAGTCATATGATGTATGTGTAGCTGCTGACTATTTCTCACAATGTACTCATTGTTATGAAGTATTCTAAAATACTAAAATCACATATGTCGAATTGTAATGGTGGTCTAAGTATGTGCAAGTACCCAGAGTGATATTATGTCTGATGATGCCATCAGTTAAATAATCATTATCTTATATTATGTTGTTATTGATGGCACCAGTGATGTCATCAGTGATGGCATCATTGAACTCATACATGATGGTATTAATGATCCAACCACAATATGACAACATGATGACATCATAGTCAAAATTCCAGATGACATCACTGATGACAACAATGCTGACAATACTAATTACATCATCCATGAAGTCACTGATGACATCACTGATGGAATCACTGATTACATTACAACACTAACTGGACATGGCAGTGGCAAATTACTTCTGGCCATGTCCACTGTATATTTTAACACAATAAGGGGCCACTGTAAACTGTGATGTCACAACTGTAGTCTTAGGCTGTGCAACAGGGAGCATGAAGTTAAGGTGGCATTAGATGCATTTCAGTGGTTTTGTTGTGTGAAGTTCTTACCTTAACATCCCTGCAACTAAAGTTTTTTTTCTTGAAGAAAAATGTTTTAAAAATATATATAATATATATTATAGGACGACAGTCACCACCCTATAGTTAAGGTAAGTCGGACTCCATGGAAAGCCCTCAAAATTCTATCATCAATGATTTTTGATTCCAGTAACATATTTGACCAAAATGTTTAAAGTCATTAGGGACTCACAGGCCCTCTGAGACTGCAAAGTGTCTTTACGTTTTGTCAAAAAATTAAAATGTTATTAAGAAATGAAAAAACATGTTTTTCCAAAGGTTGAGGCCTACTTCCCATTCATTTTCCCATAGACAAACAAGGTAAATGTTTGGCAAAATGCACAGCCAAAACCGCTTGACAGATTTGGTCCTGGTCCAAAACAACTTGGGCATGAAGCGTTGACTGCGATCCATTCATGGTTTGGGGTTATTCTGAGCAGTAGGTATGTAAGTGATGCCCCTTCTCAAAAATAGATAGCTATATTTCGGTTAAATTACCAAAACTGCTTTTTTTTAGAAATGAAACGACATTCATCTTGTGTTTCTCGCGATGCGAGAGATAACCGCGGTTATAGCGGAGGATAACAGGAACAGAAAAGTAGTTAAAAAGGTGTTTGCAGGTTAAAATAATTCCAAATGACATTAGTCTAGATGTGTGGAGGTTGCTGGAGGAAACCAGGTGAAATTTAGGAG
Source organism: Ambystoma mexicanum (assembly GCF_040938575.1). NCBI lineage: Eukaryota > Metazoa > Chordata > Amphibia > Caudata > Ambystomatidae > Ambystoma > Ambystoma mexicanum. Next base: position 108,737,733 of record NC_090937.1, read on the forward strand.
TGATAGGAGGTCCAGGGACTGATTTTGCAACGAAAAGCTTTCTATAGCTGTGGCTTTAGCCTTGACTAGCCAACATTGGGTATAGTTAGGATTGCAGGATGTTAGGTGTAGGTGGCTGGAACAGAGGAGAAAATAGCAGTAGAAGAGAGTAACACAGACATGCTCTTGTACAGTTGATACCAGTGCACAGATTATAGGGCATAGGTTTGTACATTTTGATGCAAATTAGCATTCCTATAGAGTTCCTTCACATTTTTGTAATGGAATCGGATGAGTTGCTGAATAAAATTAGAGGTTGCAAATGTTTGGAATGGTTTATTTGAAGCTTCCATCTGCAACAGCTTACAATACGAAACACACTGAACTTCTTTAATGTTCTTCTTACTCTATTTCTACTTGACAAAGAAATACTGGCAGCTGTCAATGACAGTTTTCTGGACATACTCTTTCTTCCATGAAGTGAAGGCAAATATTTAGCAAACTCATGCACATCTTCATAACTTTCTTTCATTGTCTTTTCTTCTCTGTGCTGTGCAGGTTTCCAGTAAGGTCTGAGTAAGTGATTCACATATTCTACAAGAAAGTGACAATGTCCAATGCAGGCTGTTTTGGAAGGAATTTTATTAATGTGAAAACTCCTATTATCTAAAACAGAAATAGAATGTTTTTTCTGGTGCAGATTTCCCCAATAAATATAGGTGCACTATGGGCTTCAGCAACGCAATTTCAGTCCACAATTAATATTTGAAGTATGGGTGCCTACTCTTTTCATGAACTTTTTTCTGTTTTTATTTCAATCAGGGGATAAAAGAATTGCCACTAAAAAATAATGTATATATATCTGTAGTGGCAGCAATTGATTTGGTGTTCGGAAATAGCTCTTCTGTAACCATGTAGGGAGCGATCTCACACCATGATGCTCATATTTCAAACACATTACTCGTGCAGATTGGGTATAGATAGGATAGGATATTTGCAAGGAACTTGGAGTTGGTCACCCTGAGTTACCTGGGGGCAACCAGACGTGGACTCCCTGCTCACTGTGCTCAGAGAGGCACAGCTTCACCTCATTGATGAGGCCCAAAAAGGCTGAAACACGTGTATGGGGTTGCTGCTGGTACTCTTGTTCAGAGAGGAATTGCCATAGCATTTTGGTGCTGGACTGCCCATGTGGGCGGGACAAAGACTGATATGCAAATGGATATTTCCCATCTGTGAAAGGTACAGTGAGCAAAACGCGTGTGCTGCAAACTCTCATCTCAGAACAGGTTATCATGCCATGTTCTTTCTGGAGAGGAGCACCTGCTACCTTTTTTGAAATATTTGCAAGGAACTTGGGGTTGGTCACCCTAAGTTTCCTGGGGGCAACCAGACGTGGACTCTGTGCTCACTGTGCTCAGAGAGGCACAGCTTCACCTCACTGATGAGGCCCAACAAGGCTGAAACACGTGTATGGGGTTGCTGCTGGTACTCTTGTTCATAGAGGAATTGCCATAGCATTTCGGTGCTGGACTGCCCATGTGGGCGGGACAGAGACTGATATGCAAATGGATATTTCCCATCTGTGCAAGGTACAGTGAGCAAAAAGTGTGTGCTGCAAACTCGCATCTCAGACCAGGTTATCATGCCATGTTCTTTCTGGAGAGGAGCACCTGCTACCTTTTTTGAAATAGGATAGGAGGTGGTTGGGTGGATGTGGCTGGAACAGAGGAAGCAATACAAGTGGAAAAGAGTGATGCAGATGTGCCTGTATACAGCAGATACCTGTGCACAGATTATAGGCCAAGGGTTTGTACATCTTGATGCAAATTAACCTTGCAGTACGGTTCCTGGACATTTTTGCAAGTGCATCGAATGGTGTGTTTTATCAAATTAGAGGTTGCAAAAGTTTAGGATGGTTTCTTAGAAGCTTCCATCCGCAACAGCTTACAATAGGAAACACACTGAACTTCTTTAATGTTCTTCTTACTATTTTGCTACATGGCACAGAAATACTGCCAGCTGTCAGTGACAGTTTTCAGGGCACACTGGTTCTTCCATGGAGTTAAGGCGAATATTTAGCATACACATGCACATCTTCATAACTTTCTTTCATTGCCTTTTCCTCTCTGTGCTGAGCAGGTTTCTGGTAAGGTCTGAACAGGTGTTTTACAAATTCCTCAAGAAAGGGACAATGTTCAATGCTAGCTGTTTTGCAAATTCCTTTTATGAAGAAAAGAAATAGACTGTTTTTTCCGGTGCAAATTGCACCAATAAGTACAGACGCACTATCAGCTTCAGCCACAATTATACCAAAAACTGGTGAGGAAAATGTAAAATAACAAAATGGATAGCATTAAAAAGACAATGCCACATATAATGTAAAACAAAAGAAAGACAAACTGAACAAATGAGAAGACAAGGGAAAAGAGTATTAGTGTAAAAGTGGGTAAAAAGTTAAAGGGTTAAAGCACCAAAACACCATGGCTAGTAGTATGGTAGTGTTTTAAAATGGACAGTAGGCACGACCAAAGGCAGTGCCTATTGGCCATTGCTGAAGGCCATGGCTAGTGGTCTGGTAGTGTTCTGAAATATACAGTGGGCACAGCCATAGGGCATGACAACTGATCTTGTGTGAAAGAAATCTATGGAATTAAAAAACCATTGAAATTCAAGGAAAAAACTTTAGTTGCAGGGACGTTAAGGTGAGAAATACATTGTAAAAAAAACCTTGAAATCCAAGGATGAGAACTTAACCCAACAAAACCTCTGAAATTCAGCTAAAGCCACCTTAACTTTGCGCCCCCTGTTATGCAGCCTATGACCACAATACTATCAGAGATCACATCACTGATGACATCAATAATTACATTTCAACAGTAACCAGCATTAAGGATGGCCTTCAACCATGGTCAGTGTGCATGGCCAAATATATTTTAACACATTAATGGGCACTAATCATGACCTTCAGTCATGGAGACTGGTCACAGTCTTCACCCAAGTGTACTGTATATTTTAAAACACGAATAGGCCACCAACCATAGATGTTGGCAATATATGCATGCAGGTATGCCCAAGCACAAGGACGTGTTCACGTCTAAATAATTGAGCAATCGATTGGTTTGATGAGAAGACCGGCCTGCATGTGGCTGTAGCTGTGTTGAGGAAACGTCCAATCAATTTGAAAGTTGCATTGACGCGGGTACACAGCTTTGCGACTGTTCTTTGACAGCAAATCAGATCACGGGCTGCTGTTACCCACCTACCTGCATCAACAAATAGACCAATCACACGCTGTGGTTAATTGATGCAGCTATCGGCCTGACGTGATATGTGTCGAAAGGGCCCAATCAGACGTTGTGCTTCTTCAACCCGGCTACACGTCTTCATGCCTGTTGCGCCAGCCAATCAGATCACATGCTGCGGTTACATGCCTACACATGACTCCTGGTTGTGACAACAAATGGACCAATCACTCTTTGTGATGTATTGATGTGGATACACCCATGCCTTGTGACCAAATCCACACGTTTGAAATGACCTAATCTGATGTAGTGCTTCATTGACGTGCCCACGTGACTTTGTGCCTGCTGTTCAAGCCAATCACAATGCACGCTGTGGTTACATGCCTACATATGACTTGTGTCCTTGTCGACAACGGACCAATCATACGATGTGTTTTCTCAATGCGGCTACACCCACCCCATATGAATTAATCTGCATGTGCAGAATGGCCCAATCACAGATCTTGTTTCATTCATGCAGGTACTCATCTTCATGCCTGTCACATAAGCCAATTAGATCAAGTGCTGCGCTTGCACATCTACACATTTTTCACATCGGCAATGACAAACGGCACAATCACAGGCCGGGAGATAATCATGCGGCTATGTCCACACTGTATGGCGAGATCCATGCATGCAAAAGTGCACAATCAATGCGTAGCCACGGATAATCAACACACACACACACATTAAGTTCATATTGTTTATTGCTATCAGTGCTTGTTAGTGTAAATTTATTCAAGTAACTGCAAGAACTTTTGGCACATTAACCCTTTAATTATTTCTCCTTTTTACCCACATTTAACCTAATCCTCTTTTTCCCTTATCTTGTGATTTGTTCAGATTGTCTATTTTTTGTTTTATTTTTTATTTTTATTTTAAACGTTTTCATTTTTTTTTTGCATGTCTTTTTAGTGTTGTCATTTTTGTTGTTTTATATTGTCCTCCCAAGTTGGACATTTCAACACGTCGAACCATGAGCACAGCAGCAGCAGCAATGACGATGTCATCTGGGTCCCCAATCCATAACACACAGGAAGAAAGCCTTAGGTATAAAAACACCTGCAGACATTTGGAGATATTTGAAGGTTATGGAATATTCCTCTAAAATGGAGACGGATGACGTACAGTGCACATTGTGCAAGAACACTCTGAGATGTGGACCGTTAAATGTTCCATCGCAAAACCTTGTAACATCTGTGATGATAAATCATCCAGTGCAAGTGCAATGGGAGGATGTGGATGGCACATATTGCCAATTGCACGAACACCAAAACATTAAAATTCATTGGGCTCATGCGTTACGTGCACGAAAATCAGCACCACCTCCAGCACCTGCGTCCACCAATGGGATGCCACTGACACTGAATGAACCCTCAGCAGCAGTGTCAATTCCACCTGTTCCAATTTTACAGATACCCAATGTTTCAGTTATGAGAGTCACGTGTTCTCTATGCCACCAATGGTAGTCACAGCAGGTGCCAAACTAATGATTTGGACATATTCATATTTGAACACCAGATTGTCATCCTTAGTTTTCTTTTTTTTTTAAGTGGCAATTCCCCCCTTTTTGAGAAATTTAAAAAATAAATAAAAATACATTATTTTGATTTTAATTCCCTTGGTTATATGATTCTTCCGTATATGTTTTCCTTCCCTGATCAACCCCCCTCTTTCCTTCACCCAAAAGAGCCCTTTTAAGGGCCACCCTCTAAATTCCAAAAATAGATTAAATTAGACTGCAAAAATATATTAACTATCTATTGTAATTTATTGTATGCAGTTGAGTAACTAAGTCCCCAAAAGTTTCACTTATAGTCCCAGTTACAATGTTGCTGTATGGGTCTGTAGCCACAGATAAAATCACTTTAGTCATTGCACCCCTTAGCCTCCACGGGTCAGGAGCATGACTCCCACACAGCTGGCTTTCTCTCACTGCTGCTGTGCATAATATGCAAAACTGCATGCCTTCCCTTCCCGCATCAGCTCCTGTCTGTGCTCACAGTCCTGCTTTAACTCCAACTGCTTCAGTCTTTCTCCTGACTGCTTCTGCCTCTGCTACTCTTTGCCACAACTTTGGTTCATTCTCAGGTTAAAATGTCCCACTCAGGTGCTATGACTTCCAACAACTAGACCACAGCATTCTTTCTGTAGCATCTTTGACCCTCATTAACTCTGTCTTCCTCATCCCAGTCCCATGGGCTTTATGGATGTTGAAGTCCATGGGAGTTGTGTCTATTTCTTGTCTCTTTAATTCTGATTGATTTGTGAACGGAATGTAATCGGAGTTTGGAGATGTTATGTGAATGACATGTGATATGGGGGTCGATTCATGGAGCAAACGTGCGCCGAAAATCCCAGCGCAAGCAGGCGCATGGTAGCGCAAGCGCGAGAAACGCAGCGCACGTGCTCGTGTGCGATGCAAGGAAGACGCTGCGCGTGTTTCCCGCTGTCCGTGCGCCCAATCCAGCCATGGCGCACGCAGGCATACACAGCGTGCTCTACGCACACAGCAAAAGCGCACATAGCGCGGCGCACACAACCAAAGTGGGCGGAACAGTGGGGGTAACACGCGGAATGGGGAATAACGCGTGAAAAAGAAGGCGTAACTGGGGAAGTACTGCAGGGAACTACACGGAATGCCCACACGCACGCGAACAACCCGTATTCATGGATTTGAATACGGGAAACCCGCGCACGGCAAAAGACGCACACAGGCGTCAACGCGTCCGCCACACGAAGGCAGGCGGAAGCGTCCCCGCGCACAGTATAAAAGTGCGCACAAACAACAAACACGTATATACAGCTACGATGAATGCCCCATTTGTCGCAGCACTGATCGTGGGACACCGCAGGAGGAGGAGAATAGCCAGGGCACGCATTTTCGCACCACGGACAAGCCTTTTTGGGATGCCTGATGACCAGTCTATGGCAGGTATAGGTTTCCACCCCACATCATCCTAGACCTGGTCAGGGAGTGGGAAGATGACCTTACATCCCCCACCCTTTGCTCCCAAGCATTGAGCCCCTTGGAGAAGCTGCTCAATGTCCTGCATTTTTTGGCCACTGGGTCATTTCAGCGGACTACTGCCATAGTGGGGGGGGTCTCACAGGCCACGCAGTCACGCTGCCTACACCAGGTCTTGGCAATCATGACAGCGCGCCCCTGAGTCCGCAGGCACATATACATGCCCAGAACACCCGCAGAAAGGCAGGCCGATGTCTTGGATCTTTTCAGGGTGGCACACTTCCCCAAAGTGCTCGGTGCCATAGATCGCACCCATGTGGCCCTACGTCCACCTAGGGCCACTGAGAACATCTACCGAAACCGCAAGCACTGGCATTCCATCAATGTACAGGTGGTATGCGATGCAAAGGGAATCATCACCTCTGTCTATGCAAACTACCCTGGCTCCACCCATGACAGTTTCATATACAGAATGTCTGCCCTGAGCCGGGCCCTGGAAGCTGGGCAGCATGGCGACACACGGCTCCTAGGTGAGTACAAATGCCCTTGCACATGCATGCATGTCACACACACACACACACACAAATAAACAAACCCCAATAATCACAACCATTTACACCTCCCCAGGGGACAGTGCCTACCCTCTGAGCAACCACATGATGACGCCAATCCGGAACCCCACCACACCACCCCAGGTAAGATACAACGCCGCCCATATTGCAACCAGGGCCATAGTGGAGCGCACATTCGGAGTGCTCAAGTCACGTTTCCGCTCCCTTGACCGCTCTGGCAGGCAGCTACTCTATGCACCACCAGTAGTGTGCAGGATCATTGTGGCAGCATGTGTCCTGCACAATGTTGCAACACGGCAGGGCGTCCCGGTGGACATGGTGGTGCCCCCACATCCCCAACCACAGGCACAGGTGCTGCCCATGGGAGGGGACAGGGCACGTGGCGAGGAAGCCCGGACCCAGCTTGTGGCCACATTTATCACCTAAACTCCCACCCCTGCGGAGTGCACACAGGCCTGTCACATACCAGGTGACAATCGATGATGACAAAGAGACAGTCAACTGTCACAACCCTACCACTCTGAGATAGTTGCCATGGAAGTGCCACATTGTCTGCATCCCTAGCTACTTAAACACAAGCTATCCTGTGTGACCAAAAGGCACACATATGACATGACATGATATGGCCTATACACAAGTATTTCAAGGTACGAAAGGCAGGGAGGGGGGAACAAGGGAAGACAGACAACGGTACTACTAGGCCAGGTGTCATTTAGATTGTGCAAGTGCAGAGGTAGGGGGAGGGAAGTGCAAGGGGAAGGGGAGGGGGGGAGTGCAGTACAGGATAAGTAGACCAAAAAACAAATACATAGGCCAGTTGGTGGCAACTGCAAAGGTAAGTGCAGACAAGTGCTGGGAAGGGGGGGCTGTAGGGATAGAGAGACAGTACCGCAGTGCAGGGGTTGCCAGGGAGGCAGTGCAAGTGGAGAGTGGCTGGGCCAGGGACCGAGGTCGGTGAGAGTGGCCCAGTTGCAGATCCAGTGCAGTTCCAGTGAAGAATTTTGCAAGGGAGAGGCAGAGAGAAAGCAGAAGCAAAGAGGAAGGTCTTGAGGAGCTTCCCGAACCGGAGATGGTTCCCCTCAAGTTCCAGTGAGGCAGGAAGGCTGTTCCAGAGGGAGGGCCCTGCCGCGGAGAGAGATTTACCCCCAGCTAGTTGCTTTGAGAAGCGGATGACCCTGACATGCAAGGTGTGCATCACACACACCTGCAAAACAGGCCATGGCCATCACTGTTATGTCACTCAAACCCTCCCAAACCACAACATGACATGGCAAGCAATACCCATACACCAACACAGTAACAATAAGGTACACATTGCCATGTCCAAAATGTACAGTGGCATCAGACAATGATGCCTGACCTGGAATCAGATGAAATGACTGACCAACAACCTCACACCCAAAATAAGTCATTTCCAAATGCATTACAAGAGTTGTAGATGTAACATAACAATGAATGCCTGTCTACATGCACATTGTGCATTGCAAAATCAACATTGCAGCTCCTGTGTGCTGTGTCCTACTCCTGCAACACACTGCTCAGCGCACAGCACAGTGAACAGCCATTGTGTGTGATGCACACCCTGAGCATCACATCTAAGCGACAGACCACATCAAAAAGCAAATTAGGCATGTACAGGATCCATAAATGGTCACAGAACATGTGCTGCAGGGACACAGTGGGCACCAGAAGGCAAACAGTGTACACGTGGATATGCAAGGGTGGTAGTACATGTAGTGCATCAGAGTGCAAGTGTGTGGGTCAGCAAGGACATGCACTCAACATATGCATGTGCAATCAAGTGACCATCAGTGTTCTCTACACATCACACGTGAACATTCACAATGTGTACACCCCAGCATGTCAAACCATAACTATCCCCTCGCACCTGAAAGGTAAACACAACACATGAACAGTCATTGATCAGCAGAACACAACATGTACATAGGATACCACCATTACAATGTCAGGGTTCCCATCACACTGCAGGGCAAGGCAACTATCAACAACACCCCCCCCCCTTCCCTCACAAATGACCATGACCCACTGAACAACTGCACCTGGGTCATGGAGCCTTCAACCCTCAATTCCACCTGGCCACAGGATCACCTTTACCCTTCGTCACCATCTCCCACCTTGTGTGTAAAAAGGTGCCTGCACCCTCAGAATCCACACTCATTTCCAAAATCACAAAATCCAAGGCATAAAAACGAACCAGAACACCCTCCAGTAGATGACTTGACGTAGCAGTACCTCACAAAGGCCAAGTACTACCACAATGATGCAACAACCAAGGTAGCACAGCAAAACAATGTCACGACAGGATGTGAGACATGTGTGGTACATGACATAAGATGATGCACCAAGAATGGATGTGTACTGTCACAGGTCCCCTGTACAGGCGCGGGAGTGTCACGAAACAACCACCCCCACCATGTCCCGGGTGCCTGCAAGGTCAAACTCACACAGGCCCCTGAGACCCTGGTGGGGAATGAGGTTCAGGGATATGCAGTCGGGACAGGTCTTGGCACACTGGATAACTGGAATGAGTGGCAGGAGAGGGGAGGAGGAATGACACATGAAAGTAGGGAATGCACGAAAATGTACTACCTGCATGAACACATACACAATCCAAACAAACTTGGACATCATTGTCATGGCCTTCTGTAGTCCAGGCTTAGGAGTGGCACGAACCAACCACCCCCTCTAGGGTTTTGGCGCCTGCAAGTTCGGGGCTTACACATGCTTCCGCAACCCCAGCGGGGAAAGAGGGTTAGGGAACGTTGCTTGGATAGGTACGGGAAGCAGGAACACCGGGTAGAGGGTACAGGGTTCAAAATTGCATAGGATTCCGGGTGATTAGGGGGAAAAAACATACCAAATTTAATTACACATGCATCCATGCATTAGTGCACCCCCCAGCAAGCCTATGCAGAGCAGTTTGAAAGAAAAACAACAAGACACTTAGCTCTGGTTTTGAGTGCTGGACTCCTGCCTGCGCACTCTCAGGTCCGGTTACAGGAGCACTGCAATGCTGCAAAAAGAGCCACAGTCAACAACCTGTACGTGCCAATTACACAAAAACACACCACCAAACATGCCCCATAGCAACAAACTACTCTACAAACAGACAATCTGGTGTAGATGCTTCATACCCATATATAACATTACCCCTGTGATGTGTCAAACACAGTCAATGCAGTAAGTCAGCCGCCGGTGGGTGCGTGGCAAATGGAACACCAATGTGTCACAATTCACACAACATGCAATGTTCCCTTGGTAAGCAGACATACCCATATAGCAAGCCATGACTTCAGAGCAAGTTGTGTACCACCATGACCGAAACAAAGTTGGCAGTGCATTTATCATAATGTACATGGAAATGAAATGCACTGCACCCGAGTATGTCCCTTGCTGTATGTCCCTGTGAGCTGCCCCTTTCCATGTCTCGGAAGGATACATGGTTGATACAAGTGCCTCGATGCACCTTGGTGTACCGGAGGGTATGTGCCACTGCCCCTGCAGGTGTCCCAGACAACCTTACAATCAACAGCCATCAGTCCACCAACACATCTGAGCTGCATTGTGTGCTTCAACACCAATATTCGTCCAAGCTAACCCTCAGTGCTGTGACTAAGCCTGCATGTGCAACTCGCCTGGTGCAAGCTTTGCTGTGTTGTGGCTCCCCTGTGCTGCTCACCTTGCCTGGAGTTCCTTGGAACACGTCAGCAGTTCTAGGATGTAGGTCTGCAATCCCTGTGCCTCTGCTTGTGCACACATGTGCATGTGGGCACCAACAAACGTGTCCAGAATTCCGTCGTCCAATGGGCCATGTCAGCTGGCAAAGGTGCTCTGGAGGCTCATCCCCCTGCAGAAAGGGCATGAAACACATGATTAATGCTTCAAAGTCATCTGTGTGTGTCTATTCAGGCATCTCATTACTTGACCATGTCAGAGAGCCACATCATAAATCACACCATCAGTCCGTCTTTCACATCCAAAGTGTGGAACACTATCTACAGCATGAATTACAAGTCACACAGCACCAGACATGCCACAGATATGACAGTCCAAAGACCTTGTGTAAAAGGTTGTGACACCGAACCATCCTTGGAATCCCTTGGATAAGGGAGGCAGGAGTGGCATATGTGAGTCAAGGACCCCAAGCAGCAAACACATACACAAGACAAGCCTGAAGGGCCCAGCTGGAACAGAAAGTGGATGCCTTCAAAAGCCACAAAGCACTGCACCGTCACATGAAAGCACAATAGACAAGCAATTTTAAACTATATTAACTAATTACACTAACTATGCAAAACCTTAATTACCTAATTAAACTAACTATCAAACAGAAACTTAACTAACTAAACTAAAAGAAAAATCAAAAATGGCCACATACGACCCGGGAGGGAGGAGAGGCACCCAGGAGGGGGGAGGTACAGGGTGCTGCACAACATCCACATGCGATGATGCTGAGCCAAAAAAACCTCCATGGGCTCAACGCCTGCACAGCCCGACCTATGTAGGAGATAGATGCGCGTCCGAGTCTGGCTCATCCTGTAAAGGAGGACGTGGCACAGTAGCCTGGCCACGCCTAGCCGCAGCTTTCCCCTCGTCGGCAGCAAGTCTGCCGGACGGGTGAGCCTGGTTCTGTGTGGCGATGTGACGTAGGTCTGCATGCAGAACCTCACGTGATACACGTGCTTCCTCTTGCAAGGTAGCATGTGTAACACGGAGTTCCTCCTGCAAGGCCTGGCTGGACAACCGCTGCACCTCCCGGCAAGCCTGTAGCTCAGCCGAGATGGTACGCTCAAGCTGTGCAAACCTCTCCTCTGCCTGCTGCCTCTGGGACATCATAAGGAAACCCAGAGTGGATCTGAGGGAAGCATACTCCTCCCTCAGGGCATCCATGTGCGCCTCTGCGTGAGCAGCAATTGCTTGACGCAGAGAGGACATTTCAGCCTGGTGTGCCCTGTCTGAGGCCGCCATGCCCAGCCTGAGCGAGCGGGCCGTGGACCGTGCCGCCTGCTGCTGGAGAAGCACCTGCCGTTCTGAATTGGCAGTCATGTCTTGCTCCCACTCAGTATACTGCGGTTGCGCGTGGCGACCGCGTTGCCGGGCTTGCCCCCTGCGAGACCCAAGGAACGGGGGTCCTCGCTGTGTTGGCACCGCCCGCGGTTGCACTGTCATGATCTCTGCTTCCAAAAGGTCAGGGTTTTCCCAACTCCCTTGGAAGCAGATCCATAACCCAGGTTCCGAGGGCCAACCAGTCCCAATTGGGACCTTTTGGACCCAGTCCTGGCGCCAATGGCACCAGGCTCATAAATGTGCCCAGTCCCAGCGCTGGAAGCGCCGGGCTCATGATGCTTGGGTGGACTTACCTGCAGCAGACTATGCTGCTTACTTGCCTGCCAGCTGAGCCTCTGATCCTCTTCTGTTTGGAACTACTTTTCCTGTTGGGTGGGGCAGGAGCCACTCCCTAGATTCAGAACACTGGAACTCTTCTGGAAAGCAGGAACTCTTTTCTTACCTAGGCGTGGCTGTGGAAGGAGACACCTAAGCACTACAGGAGGCTATTTAAACCACACCCGGTGGATGAATCTTGCTTTGCGTTATTCTGCATCCTCTGCAGCAGAACGCTCATCGTGTCTTCTGCATCGGATCCTGGGCCTAAGGAAAAAGGCTTACCATCCTGAATCCAGTCTTCAGCAACACCTATAAAAACAAGAAAGAACAGGTTAGCATTCCGGCATCTGAAAGACAAAGGCTTACCTACTCTTCGTGCGCTCCGGAGGTCTTCACACTGCATTCCGGCATCTGAAAGACAAAAGCTTACCGACTCTTCGCACGCTCCGGAGGCCTTCGGCGCTGCATCCTGCATCTGAAAGACAAAACAAGGTGCGTTTAAAGACATTGGGGAACTTTGATACTCACGTGCCATTACTCCTTTCCACATCCACCCCAGTGGGTATTCCGGCACCCTGCAGCCGCTCCGAACTCGTACCTGCAAAATAAAAGACAGTTAGAGTGCATCGTGAAGCAGGCAACAAGCGCTTACTTACGTGCTTCCAAGCGCTTCTATTCATCATACGGACTCCATCTTCAACTCACTTCAGCCCGTCATCCGCCATCGCCGGAACCTGCAAAACAAGAGACATCATTGCTAAAGACTTTAAAGACAATAGAATAACTCGAAACTTACCGTTCGTGCAGTAAACGACGGACAGCAGTCCTCTGAAGTCAAGAGGCCTGCGCTACCGATCCAGTGAAGAAACTGGTTACAGCACCCTGCCCCGAGGCAGATGGAGAGCTCGGCATTCACTTACCTAAGGTGAGAGCGTTAACCTTTGGGGGTCTACAGGAGAGCAAAAAAGGGAAGAGATAGGGACACCCCAATAACCCCAGTTCATTAATCCCATATTTTCTGTCTGCAGACATCTTACTCTTGAAGTCAGGCATACAGTGCACAGAGGTCCAGCCCAAAGAGCCAACCGGGTGCTACACATCACCTTTGAAGATACGGTAGTCGCCCAGTCAAGACCGGCGCCTCTGCGAGAATCAGGTGAGCGTTACAGAACGCAAAGCCTACCGCAAAACTCTCGCCAAGGCGCTATGGAAACCTCGGATACTGACCATCTAGCCCGGTTACTTGGGGAACTAAGGGCAGAAGTGCATGCAGCTCGTTAGGAAACTAATGCTCTAAGAAGGGAACTAATTATTTCCAAGGAGAGAACAGACGGTCTTGCTAGACAATTGCTACAGTCACAAGCCGGACAAACCCCGTTACCCGCATCAGGGGCAAATCTTCCATCAACATCCTCTATGAATCCAGTGCAGATCAACCTACCTGGGAATGTACCTCTGGCTCCACCCGAACGATTTTCTGGTGACCCAAAGAGGTTTGCAGTATTTATCAATCAGTGCCGGTTGCACTTCTTATGCCGGCCAGCAGCCTTTCCAACTGATCAAGCTAAAGTAGCTTTTGTACTTTCGTACCTTAGTGGCAATGCGGCAGACTGGTCGATCCCTCTAGTTAATCAAGATGATCCGGTTCTCCATGATTTTCAAGCCTTTCAGCTTAGTATGGAAAAACTGTTCGCAAGACATTCACAGGGGCAGGCCTTGGACAATGAGCTTCTTTCGTTGCGACAGGGTAATCAAGACCTTTTGGCTTATATTGCATCTTTCAATAGACTAATAGTGGAAACTCAATGGCCTGAGGACAAAAGGATTACGCTGTTTTACAGAGGTCTACGTGGAGAGCTCAAAGACGTTTTAGCCCAAGTAGTGAATCCCCCACAAGACTGTTCGGATTATATAGACTTGGTCGTTCAAATAGATCATAGACTGCAGAACAGGAAGGCCGACCGTTCCAAGTTTGATGCTCGAGTATTTTCCAAACCGCCAACTCCTTCCAAAGGAGTAGACTCCGGGGAACCCATGCAAATCGGGGGTCTGAAAGGTCCTCTAACACAAAAGGAGCGGGAAAGGAGAAAACAGTTGCAATTATGCCTATATTGCGGAAACTCAGGGCACTTTCTTCGAGACTGTCCGGTGAAACCTGCCAAGAAGGCAGTAGGAGCTGCAGTTACCAAAGTTACAAACTCTGAGCAGGGAAACGACCTCGCCCGACAAGAATAGAGGTCCTCTTGCCGAGCGTGAAAACCAGTTCCGTGACCTCGCATTTCGTGATACCTATGGTCCTCATTAGCCCTGATAATCTGGATCGATTACATGCAATTGAAGCTTACATCGACAGCGGTGCCATCGGCAATTATGTGGATCATGAAATGGTTTTGAGGATGAATCTAACTCTTTGTCCCAAGGCTGTAAAGGACGTCATTACTACAGTGGATGGTACGGAGATAGCCTCCGGGCCAGTAACGCATACCACTCAAGAGGTGACGCTAGTAAGTCAAGATGGACACCATGAGAAGATTGTGTTCGATGTGATCAAGGCCCCTCAGTTTCAGATTATTCTAGGAATACCTTGGTTAGAGAAACACAATCCTCTGATCGATTGGCGAGCAAGAACGGTCCAGTTTCCAGAATGTGTCTCTACTTGTCACCCTCCACCTGGTGTTGCACTGGCAGCAATTTCTTCAGAGACTCCCCAGTTACCTCCCGAATACCTTGAATACCAAGATGTTTTCCGGAAGGATCAGGCTAACACTCTACCTCCTCATAGGTCTTATGACTGCCAGATAGACCTGATACCTGGATCTACTCCTCCTTGTAGTAGAATTTATGCCCTCACCGAGCCTGAGAACCTTCACCTTCGACAATACCTGGATCAATACCTGGCGAATGGGTTTATTCGTCCTTCCAAGTCCCCTGCTTCTTCAGCGTTGTTCTTCGTTCCAAAAAAGGAAGGAGACCTTAGAACTTGTATCGATTATCGCTCCCTGAACCAGATCACCGTTAAGAATAGATATCCGTTACCTTTGATCCCTGAACTGCTGGACCAAGTCAGAAAAGCATGCATATATACAAAGCTGGATCTTAGAGGAGCTTACCACTTGGTACGAGTAAAAGAGGGCGATGAATGGAAGACGGCCTTCCGCACCAAGTATGGGCTATTTGAATATCAGGTCATGCCCTTCGGACTTTGCAATGCCCCGGCCGCCTTTCAATATTTTATGAACGATGTCCTCAGAGAGCTCATAGATGTGTGTGTTGTTGTTTACATTGACGACATCCTCGTTTATTCTTCATCGGAATCTGAACATCGGAAACACGTGAAAATGGTCCTCGAAAGATTGCGTCAACACAAACTTTTCGCTAAGTTGGAAAAATGTGCTTTCAACGTGACTGAAGTTGAATTCTTGGGATTCATATTATCACCTGGCGGAGTACGTATGGATTCAAAGAAGGTCGATGCAGTTCTCAAATGGCCATCACCATCCTCCGTAAAAGGTGTGCAAAGCATGTTAGGCTTCGCTAACTTTTACCGCAGGTTTATCCCCGAATTCTCTCGAATAGTCCAGCCCATCACTGCCTTGTTAAAGAAAAACAAACTTTTTGAATGGTCTACTGAGGCGGAACAAGCTTTCCAGGATTTGAAGACTAAATTTATCTCTGCACCAATCTTAAAACACCCTCGCCCCGAACTCCCCTACATCGTGGAAACTGATGCTTCAAGCCTTGCCATGGGGGCAGTTCTATCACAAAAGGACCCGGTAACCAATCAGTTGCATCCCGTGGCATTTTGGTCCCGCAAATTCTCGCCTCCTGAAATCAATTACACGATTACTGACAAGGAACTTCTGGCTATCAAGTCTGCCTTTAAGGCTTGGCGGCATTATCTGCTGGGGGCCCGACACACCGTTACTGTGATTACGGATCACCGAAACCTGCAATATTTGAAAACCGCAAAAGCCCAATCCTCTAGACAACTCCGTTGGGCATTATTCTTTGCCGAGTTTGACTTCATAATTACCTATCGATCTGGTACAAAGAACGGTAAAGCTGATGCCCTTTCTCGGATGGGAGTGGAAGAACACTTGATCAACCCTAAACCTGTACCAATCATTCCCGAACAAAGAATTCTGGGTGTAATCGCCACAGAATCCATAGAGGAAGTTAAGGATAAAGCCAGGCAACTTGTAACTCCAGCAGATATACAAAATTGGCATCTGCAGGGAAAGGACTTTGCAGTAAAGGACAATTTATTGTATTTCCAAGAACGATTATACCTACCCAGCACAGATCTACAGAAAAAAGTAATCTCTTGTTATCACGATTCTTTAATGGAAGGACATCCCGGTATGGCCAAGACCTCAGAAAAGATCAAGCGCTTCTTCTGGTGGCCGTCTTGGAAAAAAGATATCAGAGACTTTATAATGTCCTGTGGAGTATGCGCCCAAAACAAGAGTCAAAAGGAAAGACCAGCAGGCCTCTTACGCCCTATTGACATCCCACCTCGCCCTTGGCATACGCTTTCTATGGACTTCATCACCGATCTACCTCCATGCTCCGGATACAATACGATTCTAGTAATCGTGGACTTATTCTCCAAGATGGCGCATTTCATTCCGCTCAAAGGCTTGCCAACAGCAGCAACTCTGGCCCGAGAATTTCTCGAAAAACATCGTCCGACTACACGGTTTTCCTTCGGTTCTAATTTCGGATCGAGGTAGTCAATTTATTTCTCATTTTTGGCGAAGTTGCTGTCGGTCGGCTCAAATTGATGTGAGACTATCGACCAGTCACCACCCTCAGACCGACGGACAAACCGAGAGGACCAATCAAACTCTGGAACAGTATTTACGCTGCATGCTGCAACAAACTGAAAAAACTTGGAAAGACATCCTTTGGATAGCCGAATATGCCTACAATAACTCTGTCCATTCGGGAACTGGGAAAACACCGTTTTTTCTTTTGTACGGCAGTCACCCTCCAACCTCGGAGTTGGATCCCCTCCAAGATCTTGAAACACCAGCAGTAGACTCCCTGCATTCTACAATCACCCAAGCCTTTAAGGAAGCTGTTTCTCACCTTCAAAGGGCTAAAGAACAATACAAGAAAGGAGCAGATCAACATCGGAAGGAATCCCCTCAATATCAAGTAGGGGACCAAGTCTGGTTATCCACCAAATATCTACCTCTAAAAGGGCCACGCACATTCAACCCAAGATACCTTGGTCCCTATTCCATCACTACCATAATAAACCCAGTAGCGGTCAAGTTGGACTTGCCCCCTCACATGAAGATACATCCGGTCTTCCACGTCTCTCTATTAAAACCCGTGCAACCTCAAACCCGACTAACTAAATCTCCAAAACCCATCCTAGTTGATGGAGAACTCGAGTTTGAAGTCAAAAGCATTCTGGACTCCAAGATCTCCAAATCTAAACTATTTTACCTAATTGACTGGAAAGGCTACGGCCCCCAAGAGAGATCCTGGGAACCTGCTGAATATGTCCACGCTCCTCGCCTAATCAAAAGATTTCACCGAACATTTCCTGACAAGCCAAAACCCCCGGAGAAGCCCCGTTTGGGAGGGGCCTTGAGGGGAGGTACTGTCATGATCTCTGCTTCCAAAAGGTCAGGGTTTTCCCAACTCCCTTGGAAGCAGATCCATAACCCAGGTTCCGAGGGCCAACCAGTCCCAATTGGGACCTTTTGGACCCAGTCCTGGCGCCAGTGGCACCAGGCTCATAAATGTGCCCAGTCCCAGCGCTGGAAGCGCCGGGCTCATGATGCTTGGGTGGACTTACCTGCAGCAGACCATGCTGCTTACTTGCCTGCCAGCTGAGCCTCTGATCCTCTTCTGTTTGGAACTACTTTTCCTGTTGGGTGGGGCAGGAGCCACTCCCTAGATTCAGAACACTGGAACTCTTCTGGAAAGCAGGAACTCTTTTCTTACCTAGGCGTGGCTGTGGAAGGAGACACCTAAGCACTACAGGAGGCTATTTAAACCACACCCGGTGGATGAATCTTGCTTTGCGTTATTCTGCATCCTCTGCAGCAGAACGCTCATCGTGTCTTCTGCATCGGATCCTGGGCCTAAGGAAAAAGGCTTACCATCCTGAATCCAGTCTTCAGCAACACCTATAAAAACAAGAAAGAACAGGTTAGCATTCCGGCATCTGAAAGACAAAGGCTTACCTACTCTTCGTGCGCTCCGGAGGTCTTCACACTGCATTCCGGCATCTGAAAGACAAAAGCTTACCGACTCTTCGCACGCTCCGGAGGCCTTCGGCGCTGCATCCTGCATCTGAAAGACAAAACAAGGTGCGTTTAAAGACATTGGGGAACTTTGATACCCACGTGCCATTACTCCTTTCCACATCAACCCCAGTGGGTATTCCGGCACCCTGCAGCCGCTCCGAACTCGTACCTGCAAAATAAAAGACAGTTAGAGCGCATCGTGAAGCAGGCAACAAGCGCTTACTTACGTGCTTCCAAGCGCTTCTATTCATCATACGGACTCCATCTTCAACTCACTTCAGCCCGTCATCCGCCATCGCCGGAACCTGCAAAACAAGAGACATCATTGCTAAAGACTTTAAAGACAATAGAATTACTCGAAACTTACCGTTCGTGCAGTAAACGACGGACAGCAGTCCTCTGAAGTCAAGAGGCCTGCGCTACCGATCCAGTGAAGAAACTGGTTACAGCACCCTGCCCCGAGGCAGATGGAGAGCTCGGCATTCACTTACCTAAGGTGAGAGCGTTAACCTTTGGGGGTCTACAGGAGAGCAAAAAAGGGAAGAGATAGGGACACCCCAATAACCCCAGTTCATTAATCCCATATTTTCTGTCTGCAGACATCTTACTCTTGAAGTCAGGCATACAGTGCACAGAAGTCCAGCCCAAAGAGCCAACCGGGTGCTACACATCACCTTTGAAGATACGGTAGTCGCCCAGTCAAGACCGGCGCCTCTGCGAGAATCAGGTGAGCGTTACATGCACGACTACATGCCCCCATCGACGTGATGTCCCAGGCACATCAGTGACTGGTGTGGAGGGTGACCCTGCGTCCCGATCCACCACAGGCGGAGGAACCAAGACTGTCTGATCCCTCAGTGCAGGTGTCGCAGACAGAGGAGTGTCCACATCAGAATCACTCACCCCTGACACATGGACTTGATGCTCATCCAACTCAACATGGACGTCAGAGTAGTCATCAAGCCTGGACTCATAGGCAGCCAGAGACAAGATGGACTGTAGCACTTGGGGGTTTTCGTGGCCTACCACCCCACGACCCCCACTAGCACCGGGTTGATGCATTGGTAACAACCCTGTGTCTGGCATGACAACACCATCCTCCGCCTCCATTGCGTCATCACCTGAAAAATCGAGAGAAAAAAGGTCACTACACATGTCAGAAGCACACAACACACACACACACCGACAGCAAATGCATCAGGCAGACATGTGACACACAACATATAACCTGGCATGCATGCTGGGTCAACTTTGAATTGCTTCTGTGATCAGACCTGTTGAAAGGTGGCAGTTTCCATGGAAGTGGGTTTATGCAGTGCAGAAAATGTGTACGCCACTCACTACCTACATGTACAAGGACTCCATGGTGTGTGCCAGGAAATGTGAAGGCAGTGCAAGGTCAAAGTCAGACATCACGTGCATCGTGCATTCAATGTGTACCATATCTAGAAGCCAAGCACCCCTTCACCCCAGTACCAAAGCAGGGATGCCTAGCATGGTATCAAAAGGCTGACCATACACCTGTGTATTGACACGCAGTGTTGACTGGCATCAACAGCTTAATGTGATTCAAGTGACAACACTGCAAATGATGCTGGGACAGTAAGCAGCACACAAGATGAAAACTCTGGATTCCGCCCATGTGTGAAGAAGACACAACAACAGTTGGACAGAGTCATTGGCCATTGAACAGGCTGAGGCCTGTGAGCCACACAGATTGTCAGACCCTAAACATGTGTGCAACGCAGGACTGAGCCACAGTTGACATGGGAAGGCTGATGAGATGGCAGGCAATGTATGTAACCAAGGACTTGTATTACAGTGATCATCCAGTCAAGGACACATAGGGGCATGCGTGCAATGCACATGGAGCATGAATGGGCACTCATGTCCCTGCGGGACATCTGACCTATGCACAGTACACTAAGGCTGTACCACACGGCATATGTTTGGCAGATTCTACGCTGGAAGTTAGCATCTACTTAGGACGCATGAACAAGAAAGTACACATTGGCAAGATTGAAGAACACCAGTGCAAAGGTGGAACTGGGGTGCAGAGTGGCGGAGGAGGGGCAAGGGAGCATGCCTACATGGAGTCCCCGCATGCAGGCAGAGGAGACATGCATGACGGAAGCATTGCATTACTTACAAATCAGAACCATGTACACGTCACATGTAGTGGCAATCATGCACAACACATCTCACAAGTGAAACACACACGTCCTCAATAAACACGCATCAACACTCACTGGACTGGGCATCAAAGTCCAGCATCTCTCCCACTCCTTCGACCGATTCAAGTGGTATGAACTCCGCAACAAATGCCTCATGCGGAGTGAGCTCTTACTCCTCTGGTGCAGGCCCAACGCCAGTCACCAGAGTCAAGTTGTAATTAGAGGCACGCTTAGCCTTAGTGCTGCGTTTGATGTCATTCCAACGCTTTTTGCACTCTTGCGCCGTGCGCACCTCATGGCCGAATGAACTGACATGTTCCGCAACATGCTTCCAGTGGGTGTCACATTGGGCAGCTGTAGTCTGACTATTGGCACCCACTAGCATGTCACGGCTGTGGCCCCGCACGTAGTCCACGAGGAAGTCCAGTTCGTGCTTGCAGAAAGGCTTCTTACTCGACGTGCAGGAGGTCGTGGCTGTGTGTGGGGTCCCAGCCTGTGCTGCAGGTGCAACCTTCCTCCTCTTGGACTGTGGCGCAGAACCTGGCTGGCTAATGCCGCCCTGACCAGTATGGCCAGTGGGTTCGGTGGATTGAGCCAAGGGAGTGGCAGGTAGAGGGATGACCAAAGGCCTGACTTGTGTCAGTGGCAGCTTGGTGCCCACTAATGGACCCTGTGCAGCAACATCAGCTGTGGCAGGGTCATTGACCGCAACGGTCCTGGTTGGCAGACTCACAACCGGGGTGCTGTTGGGTGCATCTGCCCCTGCACTTGCCAACACCCGGCTGTTCGGGGCAGCAGATGACATGACTGCCCCAGGAACACGTGTCTTGATCTGAGCAGCCCGGTCTGCCCCTATGGTTTCCCTCCTGGCCTGTTGGAGATCTACCAAGGGCTCCTTAAGTGCCAACACAGCCTGCGCTGGCAGACCCTGAGCCTGGGTGGCGGTGTCCACAGCTGCACCTGCAGCTACCACTACCCTTGGGCCCGTGCCAGTCGATGGAACAGACTGCCGGGTCACACGGGCGCCAGTGCCAGATGCAGAAGCTGCATCCCCCGGAACCACAGGTGGTGGTGGCATGACTGCACCGACACATGGCACAAGCAAGATGTTAACAGCCCCCCTGCACCTGCAAGGCTGTATGTGACCCCGGTGATGTAGTGACAGGTCACACAACGCTCCGGCACCCCAAAACTGCAGTAAAACCATGCACGCAACCCTGCAGCCTACGTGCGTGGATTCAACCTCATGCAGTACGCGGTGGCACCCAGTAACACGAATAACCCGTATGCGTGGGACACGCAGGCTACTATGATATCGAAAATGGGTGCAATACACAGGGGCACCCGCAGTGGGAAAAACAGCATGTGCGACTCACCATCTGACTAGCGCGATGCAGAAAAACACGTGTAGCCAATACCCCCGCCAAAAGAAGAGATACGTCCTTCATAGCTGTGAAGTTCTGATGGCGCGCGAAACAACAGGAAGCAGCAACACACGTCGGTCTCCACGAAACTGCTGGGCCCGCTCACCTTTAACCCGTGCTGAGGGAAACGCCTGCGCGCGTCACGTCACTTACGCGCATGGGCCCTTTCCTCGGATTACACACCGACGTGCAGTTTTTCACGTGCGCTGAAATGCCCATGCACGCCTGTGCGCGTTACATCACAGGGGCGCTTGCGCTTGAGGGGCCTTCTGTCCAATGAAATTGCATATGCGTGCAGACGCGCTTACGCGCTAAGGGCCTTTCCTCGAATTACACGCTGACGTGCAGAATTTTCACGTGCCAAATCACTCCGTATCAAGCTGGCCACGCGTAAGCACACGGAAGACCACGCTCCTGCCCAGAAGGCCGAATTACTGCCCCCCAGAGCCCCGAGCACGCTCCCACCTGCCATCTGCTGCTGCCTGACTGCCTGCTGCCCACGTGCCCTGCCATTTGCTGCCTGCACATCAGCCAGGGGTGCTGTTGCTGTGACCACCCCTGTTGGAACCGAAGACTCCAAACTGGGATTCCATCGCTCCACAGCCCAGCCCCAGGACCCAGTTGCCCACCCACTCCTGCCTCTGGGGTTGTCATGTCGGGCACTGCAACATCTGGCACCACTGACAACCCCCGGCCAGAGAGGCGGAGGGGCACCAGCTTCAGTGCCAGGGAAGTTGGTGTCCTGGTGGAGCAAGTCCTGGGGCAGTATGATGCCCTCTTCGGAAGTTCCCGCGCCGACAAGGAAGGACGGACTCGGATCTGGACTGACATCATGACTGCCATCAACGCAGAGGGGGTGGCAGTCCACGACTTACAACATGTCAAGAAGCGCTGGGAGGACTTCAGGTCCAGGACCCTGAACAAGGCCCGGCGCCTCTTGAAGACAGCGTATGCTAAGGGGCACCAGGGCCACTTGTTGGAAGATCAGATGAGGGTCCTGGAACGCATATCCCCAGCGCTCCACGTCCAGGTCCTTGAGAGGCAGACCCGTCTGGAGTCGAGCGGTAAGTGTACATGCATCATGATTGTGAGCTGTGCGTGTGGTGATGTTTCAGTAGTGTGCAGGTTGCACATCTGTTTGTATGGGGTCGAGTATGGGTGGGGGTGTACAGGGCCGTGAGGCTAACACATGCAAGGGCTGTAATGTGTGAGACATGGATGGTGCTTGTGTGTGTAGGCTTGCGTGCCAAATGCAGTTGTGTGGGCACATATGTTTGGATGAATGTGTATGTAAGTAGACATGTTCGTGATGTCACGCATGTATGTTGTTTTCAGCTGCATGTATCAGCACTGTGTACATGTGCATTTGTGTGTATTTGACAAGGGTGCAACAGTGATGCAACATGGATGCATGTGACAGCGGGATGTGGAAGCCTGATTGGCAGATGTGACATGGATGCCCATCTGAACACTGCGACACTTGGCAGAGGTGTACACATGCATGCAAGTGTGGTGGTGTGTGTACATGTGTAGTGCACTTCCTGTGTTGCATGTGATGTCTGGCTCAGCTTTGCCTGCTCATGCTGTTGTATGTGTATGGATGGTTCTGGCATTTGCGATATGGCTGTGGTATGGCTCATGTGTGCGAGTTGAAATGACATGCGTGTTGGGGATTGTGATGGCATGTCTGAGGTTTGCCAATGCCACTCATGTACAACTGTCATGTGTGTATGTGTCCATTGTACAGTGCCCTGATGCCTGTGTTTTATTTCTCCCTGTCTGCAGCGTCAACTGATGAAGAGGGCAGAGACGGTGCTGTGGAGCACAGCGGCAGGGATCCCACCGCCAGCCGGAGACGCAAGGCCCGGCTCCCCTCCCATGTTGTGATCTCGTCGGGGAGTGAGGAGTCCGGTGCCGCGTCCCAGGCCGCAGCTGCCGGGGGGAGGTCCAAGAGGCGGAGGTTGGAGTTGGACTCCTCGGCAGCAGAAGGGGCAGCTGGGACCCCACAGGGCCAAACGGCGGAAGATGGCACGGAGTCATACAGGTTGGTGGGAGGTTTGGTGGAGGAGGAGGCCGTGCAAGCAACAGAGACGGGGTCTGGAGGTGGGGATCATTCCCATTTCTGTTTGTTTATTTTTGATTCAATTTATGTTTCCTTTAATACATATTTTTTGATCAAACTTCAATGTGTAGTATCATCTCATTGGTTTCATGCATATCATGATATGGGTTTTGAGATTCACTGACACCCATTGGGTGTATGTGAGGGACATGTGTTCGTTTCCAAACTTGCAATTGGTGTTCTATCATGTTATTGCCATTTCTAAGTGGGTGGATGCAATACTCGGGTGGGTGTTTTGCATTTGGAGGCTGACCATAGGGACCAGGGATCTAGATTGTGAGGACATGTTGGCTGGGGAACATGAGTTGGGGCCTGCTAGCAGGTGCCCCACAGTGCTGGAGGGTGGGGGTGCAGGGGAACATGAGTTGGACATGAGTGGGGGCCTGCTGGCAGGTGCCCCACAGTGCTGGGGGGTGGGGGTGCAGGGGAACATGAGTTGGACATGAATGGGGGCCTGCTGGCAGGTGCCCCACAGTGCTGGGGGGTGGGGGTGCAGGGGAACATGAGTTGGACATGAGTGGGGGCCTGCTGGCAGGTGCCCCACAGTGCTGGGGGGTGGGGGTGGTGGGAGACATGGGTGGGGGCCTGGTGGAGGCTGCCCCTGCCCCTGCACTGCTGGTGGGTGGGGGTGATAGGGGACATGAGTGGGGGCCTGGTGGAGGCTGCCCCTGGTGGCTGGGGGGCGGGGTGGTGGGAGACATGGGTGGGGGCCTAGTGGAGGCTGCCCCTGCACTGCTGGGGGGGTGGGTGTGATGGGAGACATGGGTAGGGGCCTGGTGGAGGCTGCCCCTGGTTGCTGGGGGGTGGGGGTGGTGGGAGACATGGGTGGGGGCCTGGTGGAGGCTGCCCCTGCACTGCTGGGGGGTGGTGGTGGGGGTGGTGGGAGACATGGGTGGGGGCCTGGTGGAGGCTGCCCCTGGTGGCTGGGGGGTGGGGCGATGGGAGACATGAGCGGGGGCCTGGTGGAGGCTGCCCCTGCACTGCTGGGGATGGGGGTGATAGGGGACATGAGTGGGGGCCTGGTGGAGGCTGCCCCTGCACTGCTGGGGGGTGGGGGTGGTGGTAGACATGGGTGGGGGCCTGGTGGAGGGTGCACCACAGTGCTGGGGGGTGGGGGTGCAGGGGAACATGAGTTGGACATGAGTGGGGGCCTGCTGGCAGGTGCCCCACAGTGCTGGGGGATGGGGGTGCAGGGGAACATGAGTTGGACATGAGTGGGGGCCTGCTGGCAGGTGCCCCACAGTGCTGGGGGGTGGGGGTGGTGGGAGACATGGGTGGGGGCCTGGTGGAGGCTGCCCCTGCACTGCTGGGGGGTGGGGGTGATAGGGGACATGAGTGGGGGCCTGGTGGAGGCCGCCCCTGGTGGCCGGGGGGTGGGGGTGATGGTAGACATGGTTGGGGGCCTGGTGGAGGCTGCCCCTGCACTGCTGAGGGGGTCGGGGGTGATAGGGGACATGAGTGGGGGCCTGGTGTAGGCTGCCCCTTCACTGCTGGGGGGTGGGGTGGTGGGAGACATGGGTGGGGGCCTGGTGGAGGCTGCCCCTGCACTGCTGGGGGGTGGGGGTGGTGGGAGACATGGGTGGGGGCCTGGTGGAGGCTGCCCCTGCACTGCTGGGGGGTGGAGGTGGTGGGAGACATGGGTAGGGGCCTGGTGGAGGCTGCCCCTGGTTGCTGTGGGGTGGGGGTGGTGGGAGACATGGGTGGGGGACTGGTGGAGGCTGCCCCTGCACTGCTGGGGGGTGGGGGTGGTGGGCGACATGGGTGGGGGCCTGGTGGAGGCTGCCCCTGGTGGCTGGGGGGTGGGGGTGATGGGAGACATGAGTGGGGGCCTGGTGGAGGCTGCCCCTGCACTTATGGGGGTGGGGGTGATAGGGGACATGAGTGGGGGCCTGGTGGAGGCTGCCCCTGCACTGCTGGGGGGTGGGGGTGGTGGTAGACATGGGTGGGGGCCTGGTGGAGGCTGCCCCTGGTGGCTGGGCAGTGGGGGTGGTGGGAGACATGGGTGGGGGCCTGGTGGAGGGTGCACCACAGTGCTGGGGGGTGGTGGTGCAGGGGAACATGAGTTAGACATGAGTGGGGGCCTGCTGGCAGGTGCCCCACAGTGCTGGGGGGTGGGGGTGCAGGGGAACATGAGTTGGACATGTGTGGGGGCCTGCTGGCAGGTGCCCCACAGTGCTGGGGGATGGGGGTGGTGGGAGACATGGGTGGGGGCCTGGTGGAGGCTGCCCCTGCACTGCTGGGGGGTGGGGGTGATAGGGGACATGAGTGGGGGCCTGGTGGAGGCTGCCCCTGGTGGCTGGGGGGTGGGGGTGATGGGAGACATGAGTGGGGGCCTGGTGGAGGCTGCCCCTGCACTGCTGGGCGGTGGGGGTGATAGGGGACATGAGTGGGGGCCTGGTGGAGGCTGCCCCTGCACTGCCGGGGGGTGGGGTGGTGGGAGACATGGGTGGGGGCCTGGTGGAGGCTGCCCCTGGTGGCTGGGGGGGTGGGGGTGATAGGGGACATGAGTGGGGGCCTGGTGGAGGCTGCCCCTGCACTGCTGGGGGGTGGGGGTGGTGGGAGACATGGGTGGGGGCCTGGTAGAGGCTGCCCCTGCACTGCTGGGGGGTGGGCGTGGTGGGAGACATGGGTGGGGGCCTGGTGGAGGCTGCCCCTGGTGGCTGGGGGTGCAGGGGGAAATTCGTTGGTGGGCAGTATTGCAAGGTGACATGTGGGTTGGCTGGGGTGCATGGCCATGGTGGATGGGGTGCCTGCAGGACATGTGCAGGGTAGGCCCCTGTGGTGTGGGCCACCAACAGGGGCCGTGGAGGGTGGAGAGGGAACACCTGGGAGGACCCACACATGCAATTCACGTGTGGTGATCCCTGCGCACCCCTGTAATACACGTACCCTGATGGAATCGCGTGTGATACTTTCCGCGCACCCCTGAAATACACGTACCCTGCTGATTTTGCATGTGATACTTCCCGTGCACCCCTGGAATACACATACCCTGCTGTTTTTGCGTGTGATACTTCCCGCGCACCCCTGGAATACACGTACCCTGATGGAATCACGTGTGAAACTTCCCGCGCACCCCAAGATACACGTAGCCAGGACATTCGTGTGTGGAACTTCCAGCGCACCCCTGGAATACACGTACCCTGCTGATATCGCGTGTGAAACTTCCCGCGCACCCCGAAATACACGTAGCCAGGACATTCGCGTGTGGGACTTCCCGCGCACCCCTGATATTCACGTACCATGCTGATATTGCGTGTGAAACTTCCCGCGCACCCCAAGATACACGTAGCCAGGACATTCGCGTGTGGAACTTCCAGCGCACCCCTGGAATACACGTACCCTGCTGACATCGTGTGTGAAACTTCCCGCGCACCCCGAAATACACGTAGCCAGGACATTCGCGTGTGGAACTTCCCGCGCACCCCTGATATACACGTACCCTGCTGAATTCACGTGTGAAACTTCCCGCGCACCCCTGATGTACATGTACCCTGATGGAATCGCATGTGGAACTTCCAGCGCACCCCTGAAATACACGTACCCAGCTGAAATGACGTGAGGTACTTCCCGCGCACCCCAGTGATACACGTAGCCCGCTTGCCGTGCTGGTACAGGGTTAGCGCAGCCCTTTGCACTGGATTGGGGATTTTGATGGCTTTTCCCTGCGCGAGAGGCGTTCTTGGGGGCGTAACTGGCGCTGCTGAAGGGTCGCTGCGCCACTGTGCACCACGGCTGGTTTTGGTAGCTGGAATCCATGAATACGCTGTGCGCGGAAATGGATTTTAGCGCACGCGGCTGGCGCAGGGATTCGCACGCGCACACTGTGCGCCAGCCGCGTGCACCACTTGTGCGCTAAATTCTATGAATTACCCCCTTAGTATTGTGGTTGAACTTCTACCTAAAACAGAATCATGATGATTAGAGGATGCCACATTTTAGTGA
The DNA here is from genome assembly GCF_040938575.1 of Ambystoma mexicanum. Taxonomy (NCBI): domain Eukaryota; kingdom Metazoa; phylum Chordata; class Amphibia; order Caudata; family Ambystomatidae; genus Ambystoma; species Ambystoma mexicanum. The sequence continues at coordinate 108,765,873 of NC_090937.1, forward strand.
TGAATTCCTGAAGTATAAAACATATTCTGTCTAGGTGACTTTTCATAGAATGTTCTTTGGGTTTTCTTACGGGAGGGGCTTTGGCAGTGACAGCACATCGTCAGATATTTGGGATTTATAGGGCCATTGTCCTCACAAAAAGAAGAATACTGTATCTCTCCCAAGGGAGTCACTACTTTCCCCTGTCAGCCATGTCCTCCTATGTGATCCTCCCTCACAGTACCACCCCGAGGGTCAGGACCAGGTAGTGGCTGCCTTCCCCTGGGAACATGGGAGGGGATTTTAAGCTGGCGTTCAGTGATTACTGTGCAGAATAAATCAATGGAAGAAAATGTCCTGTGTTGCATACACAGTTGGTAATTCTTGCATGTCTTTTCATCAACAGCTCTGTGTGGTGATTGTTCAAGCTCCTGCAAACTAGATTTCACCTCTACTTCGTCTGATACACATTCAGCTGCACAGTCATGTAAAACCGCTAAACCTTGAGCAACTGGGATCTTTTTATTTTGGCCATACCTCACTTCTACAGAAAAGCCTTGCAATGCCAATGTCCATGAAGTAATTCTGGACTGCGCTAGGTTGCCTGATCTAAACCTTTTACTCTGTAGAAACTGCAATGGTTGATGATTTGTCTCAATGATTACCTTTTCTCCTTGAACAATGGTGCGGAAATGCTGCAACGCCCACACAGTGGTCAAAAGGGCATTTTCACATTCACTGAATTTAATTTCAACTTGAGAAAATGCCTTACTTGCATAAGCAATGGCTTTGTGGTTCAAATCATGTTTTTGAGATAACACTGCTGACATACAATGTTCAGTGAAACCTATTTCTATAAAGAAATCCCTGTTTATTATGGGGTATGCTAAACATGGTGCCTTTATGAGACATTGCTTTAATTTATCAACTTCCTCAGATTGCTTTCCCATTTCCAGGGCGTATTCAGCTTCAATGGTTTAGTTAATGGTTTAGTAATTTCCTGTTATATCCCTTCATTCCTAATAAACTTTTTAAACTTTTCACATTTCTATGATCTTTCAATTTCTGTATGGCCTCCACCTTTTTCTTTTGTGGATTTAGTCCATGTTCAGTTACTTCATGGCCTAGGAAATTCACCTTTTACTTGCACCATTGTGCTTTTTGTAAAGCTACTTTGGCACCCGCCTTTTGCAATTGGCCAAGAACATGTCTAATTTCATCAAAATGGCTTTTTTAAGTTTTCATTTTTTATCAGGCATCATCCACATGAACTATAGTTCCTCTTTCCGCTGCATCAGGCATATCCTTTCTCAAAAATATGCCAAATTCACTCCCACTATTGACATACCCGAATGGTATTCTAGCCCATGCATATTGCATTTTATCAAATGAAAATGAAAACAAATTCTGAATATCCTCTGTCAGTGGCACACACCAATATCCAGATGTGAGATCTAATGTAGTTAACACTTTTGAGCCATGCACCTGAGCAAGGCCTTGACCAATGAATGGCAGTGGCTATCTGGACACTGGCACTCTTTTATTGAACTCTCTCAAGTCTGCACACAGACACCATTGACCATTTGGCTTTAACACACCCAAAATAGGAGTGTTGGATGTAGTATGAATGGGCCTGATAAATCCCTGAGACTCCAAGTTTTTAATTATCTCTGTCAATGACTCTAAACACGCCAGTGGTAATCTATATTGGCACACAAACACTGGATTTCTACCACATCCTTCTGGTAATGTGGCAACATGTACATTATTTAGGCCGCAATCATAGGCATCTTTGGCAAAAATGTCTTTAAATTCCATAAATATTTTTCTCAATTCATTCTTATCCTCTTCACTATCACAGGCATCTGCTAACAAAATCTGCTCCTCTACCATTTTCGAAAATTCTGGGAAATCCTCCAGCGGAGGAATCTCTGTGTTTTCTTCCAACTGTGCGGCTGTGTCTCTCTGTAAAGCTGTCACTTTTAAATATTTTGGCATATCAGCCTCCACTTCAATGTGCTGATTTTCTAATTCATTTTCATTTAAGTCAAATACTTTACAATTTTCTTGGTGACAGCATACTGTCTCATTTGCATCATAAGGGTACACAGCTTGAATTCTAAATATCCCTTTGGGTTGAGAATCCAGATATTCTGGCAACACACCATGTGCATCTACATATCTCTTAGGAATATTTTCAATCACCATGTTATTGAAATCTGCGGTGTAATGTGATTTTTGTATGGCCATTCCTAATGAAGAATTCTCTTCTAAATGAATATCCTGACACCCTTTATTGTTCACCATAATTTTGGCAGTTCCTTCTCCAAAATGTATTAATGGGGTATATTCATAATCCAGGCCCTGCTGTTTCCTAGATTCATTCAGGCACACAAATGCATCAGAATCTTTCATTTGCTGTCCATTCTTGCACTTTAGTGTTATAGCAACCTGCTTGGTGAATGCAGGAACAGTAATATCCTTTTTCACCTGTAATTCAAATGCTTATGGGACCAGTTGTGCGCAATGATAAGCCTTTCTCTTATCTTCAAATTCAGGTGCAGGCCCGCCTAGCTGGGACCATATTTTCTGATTAAGAAAATCTAACACCATACACATTCTGTGCATGATATCATTGCCCATGTAAAAATCATGTTGTGTTCCATTCACTATCCACACATTGTGGTAGATGGTTTTCTGTCCAATATTAATCTTTAGCATGCATCTTCCTGCAATTTGGTTTTCAAAGTCTGGATTGTCCAAACCAGAGACATATTGGTTTTTAATTCTAAATTTTGGGATCTCCTCTCTCCCCATTATATTCTGCAGTAATTTCTCATTAATAAAGCTCCCTTCCTGTTCAAGTGTCAAAATAGCTTTTATCACTCTAGAAAGGTCATTTATACCAATGTGAATCCCTCGCTGCTCATCTTCAATGTGTATTTCAGCAAGGGTGGTAATATGTTTTTCTGTGACTGTTTTAGGAATAGTATTATGTTTGCATTTCTTCTCTTTTAAATAGAAGAGCAATGTGTGTTCATCTATTTCAGTTTGCCATTTCTTCCTAGGATCCAAATAAATCTGCACAGATTGTTTTTCTTTTTCATTTTGCATTTATTACTGACACATCAAAATGACAGTGACACTAGGCACACAGCTATTCTGTAGGTATACCTCCACGGCATCATTTGTTTTAGCAACAGTGTGGCATTCATGTATGCTGTTGTTTTGTGATTTTATTTTCTTAGGTCTTATTTCTTTTTTTGGTTAAAGACCACCGTACCCCATTTACCCCATCTATGAGAGGAGACAATCTTTTCAGGCAATCTGTTCCCATTAGGAATGGAATTTCACAAATAGATGTGATCAATACTTCCTGTTTCCTTCTCTGTTTTCCTATCTTTATGTCAACCTCAGTGACACCCACAATAGGTACCTCCTCACCGGTAAAATTATGCACTGGGCCTTCACTCTGCCTGTAGGGTATTTTGTATAAACTTGGGGCTTGGCGATATTTTCTTACCACCAAAAACAATGGTAATTTGACAGTGACTATCCTTGCATTCAGATTGGGGTTGGCTTTATAATGGAATACATTTTGTTGGTGGTATTTTGGTGAGCATCATTTCTTTGTTTTATTTGTGGCCCCAACATACAAAACCCCTTTCTTTTGTTTAGACTGTTCTTGTGATCTCTAGAGACCTCAGACTTCTACATTATTCAGAAATACCACATTTTCATATGGAGTGCCACCTATGGCTGTTATCACTAATTTATTTACATTAGTGAGACTATGTTTCCATGGAGTATTCACAATAACATGTGGTATTATCACTAATTTATTTACATTAGTGAGACTATGTTTCCATGGAGTATTCACAGTAACATGTGGTATTATCACTAATTTATTTACATTAGTAAGACTATGTTTCCATAGGCCTCTCTCTGCTGATTCATATGCGCTCAGCAGACTATTGCATTATATTCCACTCAGAAGCCACACACACATACCCTGAGTGGAATCACGCGCACAACTGTTTATAATGGCTCATAACATTGCTTCATCTGTATAAGAAACTTGGCACATTAAACATCATTCCCTCCCCTACAGAGTATTTTCTTTTTTTTTATAGGCACCAAATGAAGAACAGAAGCAAGAACACTCTCAGGCAGACTGTGTTATCACAATTTCATTTCAAAATGATACACTACCATTCTGGTGAGACAACTCTTTCTGAAATAAACATAAGAGAAACAAATGCAATAATACACAAATTTCATTTCATGTTTGCAACAAGCAAAAGAGAGATTATGTCATGTGTCTTGCAACATTATAACGTGGCAGTTAAACACAGGAGAATTCCCTATCGCCACACTGCCTGTCTAATAGTAGATCATTGGTCCGGCAGTCACAGCAATCTCACTCCATTTGTATATTTACCAACTATTTGTAGCTTTTCAGCACGTGAAATCTCCTGGCTTGTCGTCTTTGAGCAGTGACCCAGGGCTCTCTTTTTTTTTTCTTTCTTTAAAGCACCCAGCGAGAACATGCAGTTCAATCTGCACATCTGCAGTTCTCAAGCCAGTGCCAAGTGACTAGGAAACCCCAGTCTCTGAAGGTCAGTGGTCCAGCTCCTCACAGCAGCAGAACAAAGTCGACCTCACTGCAACTCCGCAAAATAACTTCTCCCTGTAATTCTGTCCGAGACACTCCAAAAAACCTCTGTTACCTCCCCTAAGTCTACGTAGATTATTGCCTCCTCCTTCCTCAACAATAGCTCACTTTTACAGAAAGCAACTGTATCTAACTGATTTAATGGCATTCGAATTTTGCTTCCTGCAAAGACAGTGAACAGGGCAAAGAAAAATTGCCTGTTTAAAAATGAATCTCAGCCTGCCTCATTTTGCACATGGAAAACACGTTATAATGTTAAATAGTTAGAATTGTGTTAGTATTTGTTAGTTAAGTTAATTAATCGAGTATCTAATGTGTCTCCTGTAAGTGAGGCATTTCAAGTGAAGAAAAAAAATGGTGTGCTTTTAAATAGGTATTGAGAAAAAATGAGAAAAAATGGTGTGCTTTTAAAAATAGATTGTCTGTCTTCATATAGTGCTTTTTAAAATAGATAGCCTGTCTTCATATACATGTCCATATGTTACCCTGGCAACACATGGCTTGCTGTACCACAGCACATTAATAATGTGATGTCATGCAGTGGCACTGCACTCCAAAACAAGCTAAATTATACTACATATCCCCTACTTTTTCTGCGAATTTGGCCAGGTCCAAGCCACAATTGTAAGAAACCCAACTTACTCTCTTTCTTCTTTTAAAATGTATGAGTATCCAACAAAATGAATATTCATGTGTGAAAAATGAAAATTGAAAGATCACTGTTCAATCATCATAATATCAAAATTCATCTCTGAGTCCATCAGTTCTTATAAAATATTTTACATATTTCTTCCCAATGGAAGTGTCCATAGTCCAGTGTCTTACTTTTATACTAGAAGTCAATCACAAAATAGTAAAATAAAACAAATAGTTAAAATAAAGAATTAACATAACAGATTAAAATAAATTAAAATAATAAATACGTGGAACTCCATACTCCAGGACACTTGTCTGCCTCTGATATGTCCCGACCAGCGATGTCACATCATTTGGTTCATTCGGGTACTCTTTCATCCTTGCACTCTTGGACCCTTTTTTCGATAGGAGTCATCTCTTTTTGGCATTCCGGTTACTTTGTCTTCACCTCCACCCGGAGGCAGGCATCATTTGTTCTTCATCCAATGGACTAAAGGACTCCATCGTCTCCCGCATCCTACGGTCCCGTGACCTCAGACCCAAAATACGTTAGTATTCTAAATCAAAATAGAAAAGGAACAAATTAAGTACATAGCACAATACTAACTTCACCCTTTTGCCAAAAATAAAATTATATACATCCATGCACTCCATAAATCACTTTGCTCTCTTCCTCTCACTTTCTGAAATTAAGCACATGTTAAAGAGAAAACAAACATACATAAAATAGCATTCAACATTTTCATTTTGCAAACCAACTCCACTAATTTCAGCTTCCATTTTGTTTTATTTTTTTTTACCTATATACATATGTAATAATCAATCACCTCTATTTTATTTCTCTTCTGTTGCCCTTTGACTAAACCCATTTACCTTACCTTATTTTATATATTCAAGGGACTTTATCTGTTTCTACATGCTCAAGCCTTTTAATTTCTTGTCTGGGGTGCCATGGTTTAATTTGGTTTACATGAACAAACTGTTCTGTTGCTGTTTCACCTTCAGTTTTCAAAATTTTATAAACCACATGAGAGACCTTATCTATCATTCGAAATGGCTCCTGTCAGGCTGCTAGAAATTTGGAATTTTTCTGTTTACCTTTTCCAAAATGAAATGTATACACCTGATCGCCCACACAATACTCTTTCACTGATATCTTTTTATCATATATGACTTTGCACTGTTAGCAGCTCTTTCTAGATTTTGCTGTAAAAAAGCAAATACATGTTGTAAATGCTTCCTCAGTTCATCAATGTATTCATGAACTGTTGATTAGCTCACAAGTGTCTGCTCATGTGTTCTGTATAGCAGGTGTTGTGGTAATACCATTTTCCTACCTGTCAAAACCTCATGTGGGCTAGCACCTGTTGCTTTGGCAGGAGTTGATCTGATTGCCATTAGAACCAAAGGTAAACATAAATCCCAGCTGGAACCTGCTTCTGCTACAATCTTCTTTCATATGTCCACAACAGATCTATTACAGCGTTCAACTCCCCCAGAAGAAGCAGCTCGATATGCAATATGTAATTTTCTTTTCACACCCAGTATTTGCCATACCTTACTCATTAGAGCACTTGTGAAATGACTCCCTCTGTCTGATTCTATTCTTTGTGGTAACCCAAAACCTGAAAACACATGATTCACCAGTAATGTAGCTGCTGTTTGCGCACTACAATCTGGTGCAGGAATACACTCAATCCATTTCGACATAAAACACACCACACTCAAAATATAACGGTTCCCCCTGCTCGATCTCTTTACAGGCCCTACATAGTCTATTTGCAAATCTGACCATGGAACAGTTAAGCCTCTTTTCATTAATGGTGCTCTATGCATTAGTGAAGCAGGTTTAAATTGGGCGCATACTAGACATCCTCTAGTATATAATTCCACATTTTGGGACATATGTGGCCAGTAAGCATAATCGTTTAGTATTTCCAATGTTCTTTGTGAACCTCTGTGACCTGCAGTATTGCATCATGTGCATGGTGTAGCATTAACCCTCTGAATGAAAGGGCTACCACCCACTGTATCTGTCCTGTTATGGACTCTCTAATCATGAGTCCATCCTGTAGTCTAATTCCTTTTTTATTCTTTAATAGCACCCTCAACTCTTCTTTTCCCATACAATCATTTTCTGTTAAAGGGTTTTGTTCAGGATCTATCAAATGATTATAATAGATTCCCAGAATTTGATCATCCTTTTGTGCCTCAATTAGATCTTGATCTGGTGTATCATAACAACATTGTACCACTGGCTGATCTAACTCCTTTGGTGCTTTAGAACGTGTTACTGCATCAATTTGTATTTCACAAAGTAGATGTTCAATAGGTAGCAATTCTCCCATCAGAGCCCCAGTTTTAGCCAGCTGATCCGCCTTATCATTTCCCTCCTTATCCTCTCCTGGAGTTTTTAAATGCCCACGAATATTCCTCCAGTATATTGTTAAATCATTCTCTGACACCAATTTGTCTACGGCTTGTATCATTTTTCCATGGTTAAGTGGCTTTTTGTTGTATGTAATCATGCCTCTCGCTTTCCAGCCAAGTAAATATTCCACAAAGCTATTTTGTGCATAGTCAGAATCAGTCACCAGGACAATTTCACTAAATGTATTATCAACTGCAGTAGCAATTGCTTTATAAATGGCTGCCAATTCCGCTACTTGGCTGCTACTAGCTCCAATTCTCATCCCTATACTGGGGACGCCTTCACATTTCAACCAGACATTTCCTATTCCTGACACTAATTGTTTATTACTGTCATTTTCAATGTGAAAAACACAACCATCAACATATACAGTTGGCAAATCCTTGCATGTCATTTCATCAAAAGCTTTGTGTGGTGATTGCCCAAAATCCTGTAAACTAGATTCCACTTCTACTTTGTTTGATACATGTTCAGCTGCACAGTCATGTAGATCCGCTAAACCTTGAGCAACTGGGCTTTTTTATTTTGGCCATATCTCACCTCTACAGGAAAACCTTGTAATGTTAGCGTCCATGAAGTGATTCTGGACTGTGCTAGGTTACCTGACCTGATTCTTTTACTCTCTAAAAACTGCAATGGTTGATGATTAGTCTCAATAATAACCTTTTCTCCCTGAACAATGGGTCGGAAATGCTGTAGTGCACACACAGTGGTCAAAAGGGCCTTTTCACATTCACTGAATTTAATTTCAACTTGGGAAAACGCCTTACTTGCATAGGCAATGGTTTTGTGATTCAAATCATGTTTTTGTGATAGCACTGCTGACATACACTGTTCAGAGAAACCTATTTCTATAAAGAAATCCCTATCCTTTATGGGGTATGCCAAACATGGTGCCTTTACAAGACATTCCTTTAATTTAGCCACTGCCTCAGACTGCTCTTTTTCCCATTCCAGGGTGTATTCAGCTTTACCAGCTTAGTTAATGGTTGAGTAATTTCAGCATAATGTTCAATGAACTTCCTGTTATAGCCCGTCATTCCTAATAAACTTTTCACCCCCTTCACATTTTTCTTTTAGTTTTTGTATAGCCTCCACTTTCTTCTTTTGTGGGTTTAATCCATGTTCAGTCACTTCATGGCCTAGAAAATTCACCTTTTTCTTGCACCTTTGTGCCTTTTGTAAAGATACTTTGGCACCTGCTTTCTGCAATTGGCCAAGAACATGTCTTATTTCATCAAAATGGTTTTTCAAGCTTTCATTTTTTATCAGTACATCATCCACATAAACTATGGTACCTCTTTCCGCTGCATCAGGCATGGCCTTTCTCAAAAATATTCCAAATTCACTCCCACTATTGACATACCCAAATGGAACTCTAACCCATGCGTATTGAGTCTTATCAAATGAAAATGAAAATAAATTCTGAATCTCCTCTGCAAATGGCACACACCAATATCCAGAGGTGAGATCTAACGTGGTAAAAACTTTTGAACCATGTACCATAGCTAGGCCCTGATCAATGAATGGCAGTGGCCATCTGGATACTGGCACTCTTTTATTTAACTCCCTCAAATCTGCACATAGCCGCCATTGACCATTTGGCTTCAACACACATAAAATAGGTGTGTTGGATGTGCTATGAATGGGCCTGATGATTCCCCCAGACTCCTCATTTTTAATACTCTCTGCCAATGTCTCTAAACATGCCAGTGGTAATCTATACTGGCGCAAAAATACTGGGCTTCTGCTTCACCCTTCCGGTAGCGTGGCCACATGTAAATCAGTTAGACCGCAATCATAAGCATCTTTTGCAAATACATCTTTAAACTCCATAAATATCTTCCTCAGTTCATTTCTATCCTCATCGTTGTCACATGCATACGCTGATAAAATCTGCTACTCTATCATTTTGGAGAACTCTGGAAAATGTTCTGGAAGGGGAATCTAGGCGCTTACCTCTAACTGTGTGGTTGTGTCTCTCTGTAAAGCTGCCACTTTTAAATGTTTTGGCATATCAGCTTCCACTTCAATGGGCTGATTTTCTATTTCATTTTCATTTAATTTAAATGTTATGCAATCCTCTTGATGACAGCCCACTGTCTCATCTGAATCATAAGGGCACACATAATTAATTTTAAATATTCCTTTGGGCTGAGAATTCAGGTGTTCTGGCAACTCACCCTTGGCATCTACATACTTTTCAGGTATATTTCCAATCACCATGTTATTCAGATCTGCAGTATAATGTGATTTTTGTATGGCCATCCCTAATGAGGAGTTTTCCTCTAAATGAATATCTTGACAACCTTTATTATTCACCATGATTTGTACAGACCCTGCACCAATATCTACCAATGGAATGTATTCAAAATCCAGGCTTTGCTGTTTTATGGATTCATTCAGGCACACAAATGCATTCGAATCTTTCATCTGCTGTCCATTCTTGCATTTCAGTGTTATTGCAACCTGTTTGGTGAATGCAGGGATAATAGTATCCTTCCTCAGCTGTAATTCAATTGCATATGGGACCAGGTGTGCGCAATGATAAGCTCTTCTTTTGTCTTCAAATTCAGGCGCAGGCCCACCTGGCGTGACCATATTTTTTGATTAAGGAAATCTAACACCATACACATTCTGTACATGATATCATTGCCCATGTAAAAGTCATTTTGTGTTCCACTCACTATCCAAACATTATGGTAAATTGTTTTCTGCCCAATACTAATTTTTAACATGCATCTGCCTGCAATTCGGTTTTCAAAGTCTGGACTGTCCAAGCCAGCGATATATTGGTTTTTAATTCTAAATTTCGGGATCTCCTCCCTCTCCATTATTTTTTGCAACAATTTCTCATTAATGAAACTACTTTCCTGTTCAAATGCTAAAGTGGCTTTTGTTGTTTTAGAATAGTCATGTATACCAATGTGAACCCATGGTTGCTCATCTTCCATGTGTATTTCAGCAAGAGTGGTGATGTGTTTTTCTGAATCTGCTTTAGGAGCAATATTCTGTTTGCATGTTTTCTCTTTTAAATAAAAGCGTAATGTATGCTCATCTATGGCAGTTTGCCATCTTTTCCTTGGGTCCAAGTATATCTGTACAGATTGTTTCTCATCTTCACTCTGCATTTTATCTTGGCACATCAAAATGACAGTGATGCTAGGTATACAGCTATTCTGGAGATATAACTCTACTGCATCATTTGTTTTGGCAACGGTGTGCCATTCATTTATATTGCTGTTTTGTGATTTTATTTTCTTAGGTCTCAATGGTTTTTTGGTTAAGGACCACAGTACTCCATTCACCCCATCTATGAGAGGAGACAATCTTTTCAGGCAATCTGTTCCCATCAGAAATGGAATATCACAAATGGATGTGACCAATACCTCCTGTTTCATTCTGTGTTTACCTATCTTTATGTCAACCTCGGTGATGACTATAATAGGCACCTCCTCTCCGTTAAAATTATGCACTGGACCTTGAATTTCCTTCACTGTGATCTGATTCTGTGGGGATCTCCCTTCATTGATACGCTTTACTAATTCTTTAGACATAATTGTGGCCTGTGCGCCAGTGTACATCATAGCAAATGCATTGCATTTTTCTTCTACAGTGATGGGAGCATAATACCTGTCTTCAACTTCCTCTAACACACATAAGAAATGCAAATTCTTACTGATTTCAGGGCTCACCTTTCTCAGGCCTTTTTCACTTTTGGCTAAGCACATTGGTAAATGGAAAGACATGTTTCCCTCCTTTTTGCCCATTTCTGTGTGAGAGACTTTATTCATTTCCCCACGTTCAGAGGTTTTTTGGAGTGTGGCCACGGTTCACCCATCCATCCAGGTATCATAAGAGACCACATTACAACCCTCCAACTGAACATGTGTAACAACATCACTTGGCAATTTGTCATTGTCTAATTCTGTGCATTTGTGATCATTTAGTGTGGTACCAGCCCTTTTAACCTCTTCAAAAATATGTGGCACAAAGAATTCTTCAGGTGATTGACATGTACCCTCCTTTTGAGCAATTCTTTTTACTGCCTGTGTTTGGTTATTGTTCTGATTGCCCAGGGAAGGTGTCATATCATCGGCACTTACTCCCTGTTTACTAGTATTCCCCATGCATGAGTCATTTTTCTTAAATCTGTCTCTTTGTTCTTTTGGAATTTCAGGTGTTTCTTTTTCATTTGTATACATCTCCAATGTTTGATTTAGCTCTAGGTTAAACTGTACCTCTCTTTTAGAAGTATTTGCACTCTCTGTTACATGTTCATTTACTGGTACTTTCACTTGTAAATCATTAGGCATCTCAGAGTCATTATGCAAACAACATAAGAGCAATCTGTTTTTTTGGCACTGCAGGTATCATAAGTACTTAGTCACTTTTCAGAATACCTCCGGTCATTGCTATGTCCTTCTGCCCCCTCCTTTGATGACTTTTTTGTGCTGTACAGAGCTTTACTATTTGCTCAGCTAACACTTTCACTTGGGCCTCGAGGCACTGGAACCTTTCCATCTCTCTAGAATCCTCTCTCTGATGCCTAGATAGATATTGGTTGTTTTCCCCTTGTTTGGAATTATTTTGATGCCTCTCAGGTGACTGATTTCTATTGGGATGGTTCCTGAACTCTTGATTCATTTGTGGAGGGGAGCGGGGAGCACCCATTCTTTGGTTGTAGTCCCCTGGTGGGGAATCATTGTAATGACGTGGAGTGTAGTTCATGTTCTGCCTCATGTCCTGTCTCTCAGGTTGTGGGTACTGGCCCCTATGTTGATTCCCATTATCAGCAAATTGATACACATATCGGGGTCTATGCTGATTACCATATATCATGGTATTGGGGTCAAATCTGCTCTGTGTCACCAATGCCTGATAGGGAACATCATTCCTTTGATCCTGATTTTGTCTCTGGTTATTGTTAATACCTGACATATCAGGCCGAAGTACCTGGGGCTGATGTAGGTCTCCCTATTACTAGGATCATGTGATTGAAACATTGGTGCAGGGTGTGATTACCTTTGTTGATTACCCCTTTGTTCAGGTGGCAAGTTATTTTCACTTGGACTTTGAGCAGACTCAAGGGATATTTTGGCTGACCTGATTTCCATCACTGTTGCTGAGGGTTCTTTCAAGGGACTTGTCATGGTCAAATGCACGGACCAATTGTGATATAATGTCTTTCTGTAACCCATAGAAGTATGCAGTTTTAAACTCATTAGAATTGGGGTCAAAAGATACATCAAAGTGAGAAAATGCTCTTTTTAAGTCTTGTAAAAACTGGCGAGGGGATGCATTAGGCCCAGCAGTGATTGTGTAAGTGACTTTCTTTGCCTCCTGCAATGGCTGGAAAGGAGAAAAATGACGCCTAATCTCTTTTTCAAAGTCTGCCCATGTCATATTCTGCTGTTCATTCAATCCTCTTATGATACAGGCCGTTGGAGCATCTAAAGTTAAATGAAAATACTGCCTGTACTGTTCCTTAGGTATCTGGAGGGCTTTAAAAAGTCATGAACCGCTTCTAAGTGATCCTCTATGCAGCATTCCCCTCCCTTTTTAAACGGTTTGATCAGGGCTTTGATAGATTTCATTATCTTAATGGGGCTACTTGTTGCAATGCATGGAATTGCACTACTTGGAGACTCAACCCTGGTTCCAGGTATATGGGATTGGTGGCGGCCCCCAATGGGAGTATCAAATCCCCCAAGGGCACTGCAACCAAGTTCAGTCACCGGCCCAGTCACTGGGGCACTAGCTCTTTGGGTAGAAATATAATTCACCTCAACTCCATTGAATGTGGTGCCCTGCCTTCTCTCCTGGGACCTGTGAATGCACATTTGCTGTTCCAAGTCCTTACACTTTTTAAGGAGCCTGTCTGCTTCATTTTGCAAATAGTTGCTTTCCTCACTCATTTTATTAATTACATCCTGCATGTCACACATTTGCATTTGGCATTCATTAAATTCTTTATTTCTCTTGTCTCTTTCTTGACACATTTTAACCATTTCCTGTTCTGCATTTTGGAGATCACTTTCTTTTTCATAATGTTCTTTTTTGTAAAATCTGCATTTCTAAAACCATCTCATCTTTATCTTGTCTAATGTGGTCCACCAATGCCTTTTAAGTGTACCAATTCTTGTTCACTGTCCTCAAACTGTTTCTTGCTTTTGGACAATTGAATATCAAAATCTCTGCATTTTAACTGCATGTCTTTCTGACATCCTTCTAATTCTGCTCTTAACATTTCCTCCTTTTTACTTGTCCCATCTAAGGCAGCCTTTAACCGGTTAATCAGCTTGGTATCATTTTCTTGCATTCGGCGGGACCTATTCAAAGTAAACCAGATCTTGGCGCATAGCCATATCAGACAATCTTTCCCTGCATGTTTATCGGCTGCATTTAATAACCTTAGAAGGCAGACCTGAATTATGCTGCCTTCTGCAAAAATATTGTCTAGTTTTTCTTTCTGCACCTCACCATGAATGCGATCATGCCATTCTGAGGCACTGTTTAATGACCACGTCCCATGTGCATATAACTTGACTCTAAATATTGCACTAACTCTGGGAATGTGGCTTCCTTTTGAGTATTCTGAAATTCGTTTTTAGTGACACACTGTTATTATGAAATGGGTTCCCTTTAGTGTACAGATGGCAGTGTGAGACACACTTGCCACGCCCAGTAGGTGCTCTGTGATCACTTGCCCAGCCTTCAACGCACCATAAATATGTAGGGTATTTTGTATAAACTTGGGGCTTGGCAGTATTTTCTTACCGCCAAAAACAATGGTAATTTGACAGTGACTATTCCTTGCATTCAGATTGGGTTTGGCTTTATAGTGGAATAGATTTTGTTGGTGGTATTTTGGCGAGCATAATTTCTTTGTTTTATTTGTGGCCCCAACATATAAAACCCCTTTCTATTGTTTAGACTGTTCTTGTGATTTCTAGAGGCCTCAGACTTCTACATTATTCAGAAATACCACATTTCCATATGGAGTGCCACCTATGGCTGTTATCACTAATTTATTTACATTAGTGAGACTATGTTTCCATGGAGTATTCACAATAACATGTGGTATTAACACTAATTTATTTACATTAGTGAGACTATGTTTCCATGGAGTATTCACAGTAACATGTGATATTATCACTAATTTATTTACATTAGTAAGACTATGTTTCCATAGGCCTCTCTGCTGATTCATATATGCTCAGCAGACTATTGCATTATATTCCACGCAGAAGCCACACACACATACCCTGAGTGGAATCACGCACACAACTGTTTATAATGGCTCATAACACTGCTTCATCTGCATACGAAACTTGGCACATTAAACATCATTCCCTCCCCTACAGAGTATTTTCTTTTTTTTATAGGCATCAAATGAAGATCAGAAGCAAGAATACTCTCAGGCAGACTGTGTTATCACAATTTCATTTCAAAATGAAACATTACCATTCTGGTGAGACAATTCTTTCTGAAATAAACAGAAGAGAAACAAATGCAATAGTACCACGAATTTCATTTTATGTTTGCAACAAGCAAAAGAGAGATTATATCATGTGTCTTGCAACATTATAATGTGGCAGTTAAACACAGGAGAATTCCCTATCGCTACACTGCCTGTCTAAAAGTAGATAATTTGTCCGGCAGTCACAGCAATCTCACTCCATTTGTATATTTACCAGCTATTTGTAGCTTTTCAGCACGCGAAATCTCCTGGCTTGTCGTCTTTGAGCAGTAACCCAGGGCTCTCCTTTTTTTTCTTTCTTTAAAGCACCCAGCGAGAACATGAAGTTCAATCTGCAATCTGCAGTTCTCAAGCAGGTGCCAAGTGACTAGGAAACCCCAGTCTCTGAAGGTCAGTGGTCCAGCTCCACACAGCAGCAGAACGAAGGCGACCTCACTGCAACTCTGCAAAATGTCTTCTCCCTGTAATTCTGTCCGAGACACTCCAAAAAACCTCTGTTACCTCCCCTAAGTCTACGTAGATTATTGCCTCCTCCTTCCTCAACAATAGCTCACTTTTACAGAAAGCAATTGTATCTAACTGATTTCCTGGCATTCAAATGTTGCTTCCTGCAAAGACAGTGAACAGGGCAAAGAAAAATTGCCTGTTTAAAAATGAATCTCAGCCTGCCTCATTTTGCACATGGAAAACACATTATAATGTTACATTTTTAGAATCGTGTTAGTATTTGTTAGATCTGTGTAGTGTGTCAGATAGGTTTGGGGGAGCTGTGAGGTAGATACATTTGTGGGTGGTAGTAAGGATTTTGAAAGAGATGCGGTCCTTGACTGGAGCCAGTGAGCTGATTTCCTTGCTTGCGTGATATGATCTCTTTTTGGTATGGTGAGGGCTGCTCTAAGGGCATTGTTTTGTGTTGTTTGGAGCCTGGACAGGTTTTTTGTTTTTTTGAGGTGACGGCTAAGAGAGCATTAGAGTAATCTAGTTTGGCTCCTATGGTTGCTCTAGCTATGGAGAGGCAGTTGTCCTTGGTCAGGAATGGTTTTATTGCATTGATGAGTTTGTTGCTCAGTGCGGAGGCTGATACTATGGCGCTGACATGTTTGTCCATGGGAAGGGTCGTGTCTATGTGACTGAGGTTAATACTGGGATGATGCAGTTATCTATGTTGAAGTTGAGGTAGAGTGGGTCGAGGTTGGAGAGTGTGGAGTTTTGGCCTAGAATGAGGATTTCGGTCTTGTCTCCGTTCAGACAGAGTCCGTTAGTAGCCATCCACGCTTGTATGGTGGAGTAAATTTGTTGTCGGGTGGTGGCGTCTTGATGATAATGCCCTTTAAGGGGAAGGAGGACCTGGGTGTCGTCAGCGTAATTTGTGTATGTGATCCCAAGTTCATCCAGTTTGTCAAAGAGAGGCTTGGTAAAGAGGTTATAGAGCGTGGGGGCAGTGCATGAGCCTTGTGGGACACCGAAGTGGATGATGGAAGGTGCAGCATGGGCAATGTTTGAGAATACTTTCATGGCTCTACCCTCTAGAAAGGAGGTTACCCAAGATGCTGCGTCCTTAGTGAAGTGGGCTGCATGCTTGAGATGACTGGTGAGTGTGTTATGGTCTACCAAATCAAACGCTGCTGAGAGGTCGAGGAGGAGGAGGAGGGCAGGCTTACCCTTGTCGAAGGTGTTAGTGATTTTGTTTTTTAAGTCTAGAAGGGCGGTTTCTGTTCCCTGTCCCTTGCGGAACCCAGATTGTCTTTTTCCTAGGATTGCGTTGGATTCAAGGTAGAGTTGAATATGTTTGTTAAACCAAACTTCTTTTTTAGATGTATTTGCAATTCCTGTCACATGTTCATTTGCCGGTATTTTCCTTTTAAAATCATTAGGCATCTCAGAGTCATTATGCAAAATCAAATCAGGGCAATCTGTCTTTTTAGCATTTCAGGTATCATTAATATTTAGTCACCTTTTATCGGAAACCACCCGGTCATTGCTATGGCCTTCTGCCCCCTCCTTTGATGACTGTTTTTGAACCACACATAGTTTTCCTATTTGTTCAGCCAACATTTTCACTTGGGCCTCGAGACACTGGAATCTTTCTATCTCTCTAGAATCTTCTCTCTGCGGCCCAGGTCAATATCGGTTGTTTTCCCCCTGATTGAATCTATTCTGATATCTCTCAGGAGAATGATTTCTATTGAGGTTGTTTCTGAACTCTTGATTCATATGTGGAGGGGACCGGGGTGAACCTAGCCTTTGGTTGTAGTCCCCTGGTGGTGGTGATTCATTGTATTGATGTGGGGCATAATTCATACTCTGCCTCATGTCCTGTCTCTCATTTTGTGAGTATTGTCTCCTATGCTGATTCCCATTTTCAGTAAATCGATCCACATATTGGAGTCTATCTTGATTACCATATATCTTAGTGTTAGGGTCAAATCTGCTCTGTGTCCCCAATGCCTGGAAGGGACCATTATTTATTTGATCCTGACTTTGCCTCTGATTATTGTTCATACCTGACATATCAGGCCGATATCCTGCCCGGGGCCTGTCTCCTAAGTACTTAGGGCTAATGTAGCTCTCCATATTACTAGGATCAGGTGATTGAAACATTTGTGCAGGGAGCACAATCTCTGTTGATTACCCCTTTGTTCAGGTGTCACATTATTTCTACCTGGACTTTGAGCGGACTCAAGGGACATTTTAGCTGACCTAATCTCCATCACTGTTGCTAAGGATTCTTTAGATTCTGGTTTAGTGTCTTTCATTTTATCACTCTCTCTACCCTGACAATATAGCACCTCATATAGTTTTGTACTTTGATGCACAATCCATTCTAGGGACTTGTCACTGTCAAATTCACAGACTAACTGTGATATGATGTATTTCTGTAGCCCATAGAAGGAGGCAGTTTTAAACTAATTGGAATTGGGGTCAAAAGATACATCAAAGCGAGAAAAAGCTCTTTTTAAGTCCTGCAAAAATTGGCAAGGTGACATATTAGGCCCAGCAGTGATTGTGTAAGCGTCTTTCTTTGCCTCCTGCAATGGCTGGAAAGGAGAAAAATGACGCCTAATCTCTTTTTCAAACTCTGCCCATGTCATATTCTGCTGTTCATTCAATCCTTTTCTGATACTGGCCATCGGAGCATCTAAAGTTAAATGAAAATACTGCCTGTACTGTTCCTTAGGTATCTGGAGGGCTTTAAAAAGTCATGAACCGCTTCTAAGTGATCCTCTATGCAGCATTCCCCTCCTTTTGTAAATGGTTTGATCAGAGCCTTGATTGATTTCGTTATTTTAATAGGGCTTCTCCTTGCTATGCATGGAATTGCACAACCTTGTGATTAAACCCTTGTTTCAGGCGTATCGGATTGGTGGTGGCCCCCAATGGGTGTGTCAAATCCCCCAAGGGCACTGCAACCAAGTTCAGTCACCGGCCCAGCCACTGGGGCACTAGTTCTCTGTGTAGAAATAGAATTCACCTCAACTTCATTGAATGTGGTGCCCTGACATTTGTCCTGGGACCTGGAAATGCATAATTGCTGTTCCAAATCCTTGCACTTTTTAAGGAGCCTATCTGCCTCCTTATTCAAATAATAGTTTTCATCACTCATCTTATTAATCACACTTTGATTATCACTCATTTGTATTTGGAATTCATTGAATTCTTTGTCTCTTTTGTCACTTTCTTGAAGCATTTTAACTATCTCTTGCTCAGCATTTTGAAGATCACTTTCTTTCTCAAAATGTTCTTTTTTTAAAATCTGCATTTCCAAAACAACTTCATCTTTATCTTGTCTAATGTGATCTACCAACGCTTTCAAGCGTTTTAATTCCTCAAACTGTTTCTTTCTTTGAGACAATTGAGTGTTGAGATCTTTACATTTTGACTGCATATCCTTTTGACATACCTCTAGTTCTGCTCTTAATGTTTCCTCTTGTTCACTAGCTCCATTCAGTTCAATTTTTTATATGCTAATCAGCTTAGCATCATTTTCTTACATTCACAGAGACCTATTTAAATGAACCATGTCTTGGCACATAGCCATATCAAACAATCTTTCTCTGCATGTTTATCAGCAGCATTTAATAATCGCAAGAGACAGACCTGGATTATGCTACCTTCTGCAAAGATGCTGTCCAATGATTCTTTCTGCACTTCACCATATGTGCGGTCATGCCATTCTTTGGCATTATTTGATGACCATGTCCCATGTGCATATAACTTTGCCTCCAGATATTGCACTAGCTCTGGGAATGTGGCCTCCATTTGAGACATTCTGAAATCCACTTTGATGTCACACTGCTCTCATAAAATGGGTTCCTTTTAATGCATGTATGGTAGTGTGAGACACACTTGCCACGCCCATTAGGTGCTCTACAGCCACTTTCCCAGCCAATGCACCATTATCTGTAAGATATTTGGTATTATTGTGGTAAATTTGGGGCTTGGCAGTATTTTCTTACCGTAAAAATGTTGGTGGTAATATGGTGGTAAATTAGTCTTGCATTTGGTTGGGGTATATAGTGATGAGCATAGTTTTCTTCCTTATATTATA
Organism: Ambystoma mexicanum; assembly: GCF_040938575.1. Taxonomy (NCBI): domain Eukaryota; kingdom Metazoa; phylum Chordata; class Amphibia; order Caudata; family Ambystomatidae; genus Ambystoma; species Ambystoma mexicanum. The sequence goes on from NC_090937.1 coordinate 108,785,626, forward strand.
ACCCCATCATAAAACAACACCTTCCTTTCTATTATAATACCTCCCAGTGGTATATAGAGAGCTTTGGACCTATGCAGTGTTATAACCCAATAATCTTATTCAGAGCACCATCTACAGTTCGTGGCTGGTATCACTGGCTTATTATTATCCAGTGGTCTATGTGCCCTTAGATATTACTGTCTCATGGACGTCCAGTAATCTATATATATTATCTGGCTTATTTACATCCAGTAATCTGTGCCTTTCCAGTCAGCATGCAAGAGAAGCACACACACACACACACAAACCTGCTTTATCAGTTACTTGGCTTGCATTGGTAAATTGGCAAATGCACTACTGCACTTAATATGAGCCTCCCCTTTAGACCTTGGGCCTCATTACGACCCAGGCGCTGGACCATGGTGCAATTAGCACCATGGTCCATGCCGGTCTCCGGCATGGTGGATGGCGGAATTACCACCCCCATCACAAGGTTGGTGGGGGCGGTAATTCCCCATTCACCATTTGCCCTTCCCCATTCCTATTTTGCCCCATAGGGCATAATGGGGATGGGGAAGGTGCTAATTACGGCACCGTAAATTACGGTTGCCGTAATTAGCACCAAGGTCCCTTAGCGGGTTGGATTTTAACGCCTGCAAAAAGCATTAAAGCCTCCAACCCGCTAAGGGACCTTGTAATCAGGCACTAATGGTTTAACGGTGCTGATGCTCTTTACGGCGCCGTTAAACCATTAGCGCCAAGGTCGTAATGAGGCCCCTTGTCTATTAAAAATATTTCATAGAAGCATGAATGAAACCAACTCCCATTTGTTGTCATAGGTATTCATTATATTAAATTAGATATACATGCCATCAAGTTTTACCATGGTTATTTACAGCAGCCTCTGGAATACAAAAAGAAAACAAAGCTGAACAAGCAGGTCTATTTGCAATGTGGATTAATGTTCCCACATTCTGACATTGACAAAAATAACATGCAGTGATTTTCTAGCCTTTCTACAATATGATAAAATTGTAACCAGACATACGACGTTCAAAAGATCCTCACTTGGCACAAAGCTTACCAAAATTAGCCCTGCTTTGAAGTTCTTAGCAAGACCTTGCTCCACTCGCAAAGGCAGGCCCAGTCAGTGCAGAATGTTTCTGTAAATCTTGTGTGTGTGGGGAGCGCCGGTGAGATATCTTCTCTAGCCAGCGCTCTGTAACCCCTGGGAACTTCGTCTGTCTTCACAGCCTAGTCTCCACTAACTCCTCTCTGCAAGTTTTTCCATTAGCAAAACTCTGAGCCTTCCCACTTTATTTACGTGGCATGTCTGCCCATAATTCTCCCACAATCAGGTCCACAAGAATCCCTATTGTATCAAACCTCATGTTCCAAACAATGAGAGTTTCAGAACAGAATAATTGTATCTCTTTGGTTTCCTGCTCCCTCTTCCCTCTGCTCTCCACAAGCTAACGCAGAAGAAAAAGAACAAAAAAATGTAGTGTCACCAAAGCATGTATTTTCACCTCATTTTTCACATGAGACTACATTATAATGTGATGGAGGTTAGAGTTAGTATTTAGCAATGTTAATTAAGTTAGCCAGTTAGTCAGTTATATGAATAATGTAGTATTCCATGTATGAGGTATACAAAAAAAATAATAATAATGTGCACTTCATTGCTTGGCCTGGCAGCACTAAGCTGCTATGCTTGTGTTTCATCATCTGCAGTTTCAAGTTGGGCTGGACTGTGTTATAAATTCTGTACTTCCACTCAGGTTATATTATACTGGCTAAATAAAAATTCTATACTGCTGCAGGCAACATACCACTACATGCTGGCTATAAAATGCCATTGCATTTGCAATAAAAAAAATGCCATTACATTTTGGTAAAATGCTATATATATATTCTTACACGGCACAGTAATCCGAGCAGGCCTGAGTGAAGCATCGGCATTGTTAGCAATGGTGCCGGTTCTTCAGTGTCCCCATTCCAGTGGAGTCCCCACAGGAATGGGGATTTACAGTTATGTGGCCGCTTATGTTATACCGGTGCCACCAGGATGTCAGGCCCATGAGTCCCATTGACAGCTCATGGTCATGCTAATACCTAAAGATAGCTAAAGCCATTCCCATGCAGCTTCTGCCCCTCCCCATGCAAGACACCTCCTCATGGGAACTCTTCAGCAAGATTTAATCAAGGCTTACCGGCAAACTTTCCTTTCAAGTGACTGCCAGCGTTTTTTTTTTCTCTCTTCAAATCAGTCTTCTGAGAGTAAATTAATTAATTGGTTCTGTAAATCAGGTCTGCCTTTAGCCACACAATGTATAAGAACTATGGATGTACTTCACTGAAGTCCTGTTAAAAACAATGGGCCGCATTATGGGTCCGGCGGAGAAAAATCATTACTGGCATGCCGGTGCTACCATGTCCGTGAAGCACTGCTGCTGTAATCAACGGTTGATTCCGTGTTGGCTTGCACAACCATTCCGGCATGCTGGAAACAGTGGCACCGGCATGCCAGTTATTTCACCAAACTCTCCCCCAAATCCCAACACTGCCACCCTGGGTGGCGGTGACTCCGATTCTGGCATCACGCTCCCAGTCCCACCGGCACCGGTAACAACAGTGCCGTTATTACAGTGACCGGAAATACATTGTTCGCCAGAACAGGAAATCGACCGGCAGCCATTAATAAAACACAATCCAGAGCAAGACGACATCAAGGGTAACTGCAACCCAGAGGCACAAGCCCTGCTTCAGCGAGGCCAAACTCAACATGCTTGCTGACACAATAGTGGAACATGCTGACCAACTCTTCAGCACAGACCTCAGAAGGCAGGCCCTGCTACGAAAAAAGGAAATCTGGAAGGAGGTGGCACAGAAGGTCACTGCAGTTGGATCAACACCCTACACAGTGCATGACTGCCATAAAAGGTGGGGCGACCTGCATCTGAGGGTGCACAACCTCCTGTCGGCCCAGTGCACCCAGGGCATGCCCACAGGAGGCGGCACTGCATCCCCCATCCACCTGCAGCACTGGGAGGAGACCTGCAGTAGTGCGCTGTACTTCAAATCAATTGAGGGAGTCTCTGCAGCGGAGGCCAGAGGCATGACGTCAATGAACACATTACAGACACCCTGTATCACCCTCACAAAATGCTCCTGCTGGCACTGAGACACACATCACCCTGCCACAGCCTAACTTGTGTTGTTACCGCTGTGCTAGCACAGGCCCAAAGACATGTCAATGCCAAGCACCTACAACACCAATAAATGACCAGCGCAACACACCATGGAAACATGTGACATCCTCATCCCATACACCACGACCCCTGTTGCCAAATCATCACTGACGCAGTAAGTGCCACAGGCAGCAGGCACATGTGTAACACATCCATGGCACAACCAGCCACAACACAACATCATACAGCTTGTGTGCCACACCTCTAACACCATACACAGAAAACACAATAACACCATAGAAGCGCCACTTCGCACACCATGTAGGTAGATCACACATCCACCCGCACAGTATCCCTGGCACAAGCATGTGTGCACCATGCCACGTCCCCCACCATGTCCCTGACAGAGTACTGTCATCAAAAAGTACAAGCATTCCCGTCTGTCTCATCAATCCACACCCATCACTCATGGCATGCCTTTCTGACTTCCTCAGGCACATCATCTGGCAATGAGGCTGGCCAGGCCAATATATCAAAGGGCACCAGGCCTTGCTGCAGAAGGTAAAACCACCACCACCTCGACACAGGACTCCCCAGCCTCAATAAGCAGACGTGAAAGTGCGACCTCATCCGCATCCCTCCAGACGCCTCCGATCCCGGTGGCACCTGCACCCCAGCCACCTGCAATCCTGGTGGCACCTGCACCCCGGCCGCCTCCGATCCTGGTGACACCTGCAACCCAGCCACCTCTGATACTGTTGGCACCTGCACCCCAGCCACCTCCTATCCCGGTGGCACCCGCAGCCCAGCCGCAAGGACGTGCACAAGGGTTTCCTGAGGAAAACACCAGCGACGTGGTTGGACTTGAGAATGGTGACACAGAATACAGTTAAGAAGAGGCCATGCCCTTCAGTCCCATGGGCATAATGAGCCTCCACTCTTCTGCAGTGTGAGAGACATAGAAGGGTGTCTGACACTGATTGAGCAATGCCAGGATGCTATGACATCACTGGTGCAACAGCACTTTAGCAAGGCACAACTGATGCGGGAGAGTGTGCAGGCCAGTTCAAGGTGGATTGAACGGGCACGGGGGTGATGCACACATGCCATCGTACAAATGTCATGCAGGGTGAGGGATGGCAACAGTGTCATGTCCTCAATAGCAGAACCTATGGCCATGTTGCTCCAGGCCTTCCTGCAATGAAAGACCCTGTCAACACCACTGACACCGTCCATTAGCACCACACCAGGGAGTTGAGCACAAAGTAGCTCAAGGCGGTGCTCAGTGCAGCTGTCTCGCCCTGCACAAAGCCGCACCCGAGAGCATGAAAGGGGCTGTAAATAGGGCATGGACCCATGGGTGCCCTGTCTGAGAATTGTGCAAATGTACATAGTTATACGGGACAGGAGTTGGGCACAGACAGTTTGGTGAGGGGGTATGGGGAGGGATAGTTGGCGAGGGGTGTGGGGAGGGATAGTTGGGGAGGCAGTATGGGGGGATAGTTGGGGAGGGGGTGAGCAGTATTACTAGTATAGCAACTTCACAATTGTACATAGTTTCAAATCACAAAATATAGTTGGTGTGACAAACAGAAACAATGGGCCTCATTACACGGTAGGCGGTAAGGGTTTACCGGTACTGGTATATTACCGGTACCGGTAAATCCTTACCACCTTACTACGAGGTCCCTTTGCGGGTTGGGGAATTTAACGCCTGCTTTTTGCAGGCGTTAAAAACCAACCCGCAAAGGGACCAGTGGAGCTAATTACGGTACCGCAATTTGCAGTACCGTAATTAGCGCCTTCCCCATTCCCATTGAGCCCTATGGGGCAAAAATGGGAATGGGGAAGGGCAATGGTGGAAGGGGGAATTACCGCCCCGCCAACCTTGGAATGGGGCGGTAATTCCCCTTTCCACCAATACGGTGCCAGTATTTCACCGGCATGAACCATGGCGCTAATAGCGCCAAGGTTTTCTGCCTACCGTGTAATGAGGCCCAATGACAGGACATTCATTATTCAGTGTGAGTGTATTTATTTGCGTGCAGTGCCCAGCGCCCAGTGTGCAAGGTGGCTTGTGCCACGTGTGTGACAGGTGATTAGAAGTAGTGCTGTATAAAGTCATCCCGTCCAACACATCCATCCATGCCATCACAGCGCTTGTCAATTACCTCATCATCATCACTGTCATCCTCAGCCTCTGGTGGGTGCATGTCCATGTCGGGGGGCAGGAGGATGTTGCGTCTGATGCATATGTTGTGCATCATGGCACTGGCAAGCACTATCTTTCCCACCTTTTCCGGACTGCACATCAGTGCTCCCCCCGATCTGCTCAGGCAGCGGAAACTTGCCTTCAACAGGCCAGATGTCTGTTCAATTGTGCTCCGAGTACGTACAATTGTATGCCTGCTCATGGATTTTGTGTGGTAGCCTCACAGGTGTCTTCAACCATGATGACAGGGGGTAACCAGCATCACATGCACGGCGGCTGCACGGGGGCAACAGAAAGTGTACAATGTCATTCCTCTGTCCATGTCATGTTGGCACAGGCTCTATAGAGTTCATTTGAGTAGACAGACAGAGTGAGTTCAGCTCACATATTGCCTGTATCAGGTATCTGAAATGTCAAAATACGTGTGGGGGGTGTGGTCTGCAGTGGCATTCACTTGGGTCATTCACAGGCAACATGACCTCCGATCCTTGTAGTACCAAAGACAGAAATTGAAATGCTGGATCTAGCATTCTTGTGTTATAAAGGAAATGTTAACAAGATTTCCATGTACTGGTGTACTTTTAGATTAGAAATGAGAAGTCTGTGTGATTGTGTGGTCCAAACAGGCAGGGGACATGGACAACTGTTGCTATGTGGGTGGGTGCAGAATTGTTCTCTGTCTGACCATAAGGTGTTGTGTGTTTGCTTGACTTTGTTATTGATTCATGTTGGCATTCTGTTGTGGTGCATTGTGGTACGTGTTGTTTTCTTGTTTATAGTTGTACAGAATTGTTGCTATCATGCATGCACTGGATCGATTTCCTGAATTGTGGCACACCTGTCAAGGCCTTGCACTCAGGCATGCTATAACTGTGTAGCACTCCAGTCACACATGTACACTTTCAGGTTTAATGCACGCACAACACAAATTAGATACTTCTCCCCTTTCATTTAGTAACTGCACAAGTAACTGTATGTGTAGTTCTATTGCCTTGAATCATGAGAATTAGTCTTATTCATGGCAAACATTCGCCTTTACACTCCCTATCCTGCACATGTCCGATTTCATGTTGTATTTGTTATTTAAGGAGCACCGGTATGTTAAATGTAAGATGGAATGAAGAATTCAATGTGCACAGCCACTGGGGATGTGTGTTAGACTTGGCCCAAATTGAAATGTGCTCATGGCCTTGTAGTTAGACTCACCCAGCAGCTATGCACACTATGCTGTTTAATGCCCCCCCCCCCAATTCAATGGTGCACATGGCCTTGTAGTTAGACTAACCCAGCAGCCAAGTACTCTGTCCACCGTGAGGTGTCATGTGCTGAGTCAGCGTGGAGTTGCGCATCACCATGGAGTTATGGGTGGAACCGGGAAATCTGGTGCAACAATGGGTGATGATGAGGTGGCCATCACACACCATCTGCAGGTTCAGTGAATGATAAAGTTTTCTGTTACGGTACACAGCCTCCACAGCATGCCTGGCCACCAGCTCTACATCTGTGCAGTCCAAGGCACCAATGACGTTTGGCATGCTTGCAAGGGCAAGGAAGTCTATTTTCGTGACATTGAACTCATCTGCTGTTCTGGGTAGACTGATGCAGTCTCGTACGTGATGCAGGAGTGCATCAATGACCTGGAACAGAACACATGAAAAACAGGGTTGCAATATCGTATGCAGCTCCCCAACTGTGTGCTGGTATGTGCATGTGGCAAGGAAGGGTAGCATGGACACTACCTTGAGCAAGGGGGGGTGGCTGTGCATACATTTATGAGGCTGACCAGGTCGTCATGGGTCAGGTCCACTATATTAATGATGGTGTCCCTGACTACCCAGTACAGGGTGTGGATCTGCATTTCGCTCAGGTTTAATAGTGTGGCCCTTAAATGAGGGATTTGTGGATGTGTGTGTGGTGCAACCGGCTGGACAATGGTGTTTTGCTGGGCCGTGATGGCCCTCCTTCTCCTCAAGTGCCTCTGCTGCATCCTCGGCCTCCCAACCTCTGCAAGTTATAATCCTGCAGGCATGTCCTCCAGTTCCAGTACTGCTACTGCTACTGCTAGCATTGTGGTGTTGTAAGGGGTGTGGGGTGTGGGAGTGGTCCTTTAGTGCTGTAGCACTGCTGATTGGTGGCACCTGTGCTGATTATTTGCACCTGTGGCATGTTTCTGCACACATGATTCTACTTATCTCCTGGTCCGCCATGCCAGTGTTTCCGGCATCAATTTCATGTTGATACCGGAATGTCCATGCTGGTAATTGCATGTCCCTGCTGCTCGTAATGTGCACTTAGTAACACTATGGCGGTATGGCAGGCATGGCTGCCAGGGCACTGTGCAGATACCTGGAACGGTGTGCTGGATGCAGCGGATCACTTGCGATGCCGGTATTACCGGCTTCCCTACTCAGCCTGTGCCAGTCCAGAAAAAGGTGCTGGTACAGAACTACTGGCACCGTTGTTTCCGGGCTGGCATCCTTCTAATGAGGCCCAATGTTGATTTATGCATAAGTATTTGCCATTTTCTAGGCACTGCTATTAGATACCTGTACCATTTTGCGCCTGATACCATAAATTGCTAGTTAATACAACCATGACAGTGGTCCTCATTATGAGCATCGGGGAACGGGTTAACGGGCACCGCTAATGGAGGCGGACACATTAAACACGTTCCGCAAAATTACGAGGTCCCCTTGCGGGACCTGGTAAGGAGGCCTGGTAAAACCAGGCGTCCTTACCGGGTCCCGTGAGGGGAAGAGGGAGCTAACAACGGGCCGGTCGTAATCGGCCCGTTGTTAGCTCCCTCTCCCATTCCCATTGAGCCCTATGGGGGCTCAGATGGGAATGGGGAAGGTCCGGGCCCGGGTTCCCAGAGGGAGGAATTACTGGGCCATCCAAACTCAGAATGGCCCAGTAATTCCCCATTCTGGGAACCCGGTAAAGGAGCCCGGTTTGGCGGCAGCCATGGAGCTAATGAGGCCCAGTATCTAGCAAGTGCCTTTTCCATGCCTGCTCAAAAGCCCAAACTGTTGCCATTGCCCAATGCTTGTTTAAAAGAAATTGGCAATATGTGTTGTACTGTAGTTTAATTATGTAGATACTTTTCATTATTGAATTGCATAGTTGCTGACATACAGAAATACACATTCTAGAAAGGAAAAGAAAATATAGATCTAGATAAGCATCTGCAGATTGGAATCAGTCGTGTTGGTAACTATGGAATTGTGCAGTATTATATGTGCTGTAAGTAGTAGTACATGTGAGTCACTATGTATGCAGAAATAGGGCCTGATTCACAGAAGCATTTCATAATGGTACTCTCCCACAGGAAAAGACTCTGTGAATCAGGCCAATCGTTTTAAAAACTCTGAATTTTAATAGGTGCTGCAGTGAAGTAGGTTTTGCAGGTCAGAATATCAGTTGTTGTTCAAGTTTTATTATTTCTATTTATTTATTGTATATTTGTAAGGCACCTATACACCAAATGGTGTTTCAAGGAGCCACAAGACAAAAAAAGGAGGGGTGGGGGCATGGGCGATATTTAACAGTAATGGTCCTACTAGGCCTTGTGACATTCGGATCATGCAAGTGCAGTAACAAGACGTGCTTGGGATAAGGGGGGATTGCCAGTCTGGGTGAAATGTGAAGTGCAAGAGAGGGAACTAGGTGCATGGAAAGGAAGAGAGAGCAAGTGAGAGGGGATGGAAGGGGGGAGAGGGCCATAGAGGCTGGGAAAGTGCTAAGGGGAGGACAGGAGGGCAAGTGCATGGGATTTCATGGGGTGCAGGGGAGGGAGTCCACATGCTAAGTGCAAGGAGCAGGGGGAACTGGGCAGGGGCTCTGGTGCCCTGTACAACTATAAAAAAATACTTTTGCAAATGAAAGACTACCTCTAGACTGAAGAGCGATGTATGCAGACGTCGGAAGGCTCAGCCAATCAGATGTTCTCTTTGCAGAAGATGAGTTGAACTGCATAGGAGAACAGGGTAGTAAGTGTTTAATTTCTTGTTCGAACTGCTAAAAGCATGGAGCTCAAGAAGAAGACTGTTTGGAAAATAGGAGATTCATGGATTAATTGGCTCCAGATATATGCAGAGCAGCTTTGCTTCTCACATAATATTGACTTTGAAAACTTGGAGGTGGTGTGGAATGAATTGGACTCAACTATTACCGATGTGTGAAGATATGGTGCATTTGAAACATTCAGAAATGATTCAAGTACATTGTGGAGGTAACAGCTCATGGTATTTCACTGGTGTATCTTTGTAGTTTGCCATGAGAGATACTTTTGGAAAGCTAAATGAAATCTTCCAGAAACAATGTTTATTTTTTCATAAATAAGTCAAATACAAGTGTGTACTAAAGATCAAAGTAGTTTTGTCCACAAATATAAACAGCAAGGCACAATGTCAGTAAAGCTGTATATGCATTGCTGCAAGATTTTGGAATGTCATCTTTTGAAAATACTAGTTTACAACATGATGTTGTGAACAAGTGTTCGCAATTACCATTTTCTTTCCAATATTTGGAATGCAGTGGAGCAGTTTTTGTGAAAGAAATGAATTTGGAAGAAGTGTATGTAATGAAAAAATGGTATCCAATGATTTCAGCGCAAACAATTTCAGGGATGCATTTTTTATTGAAACAAAAACACTGAAAAGAATACTGAATTTAAAAATATATATAAGTGGGAGTGTGATAAGGGGATAAAATGGACATGGAGGGGCTGGGTGGGCTTAAAGTCATAGCAAAACCGAGGGATTCCCACCCCAAAGAGAACAAAATTAGTATTTTTGTCAGTGTTTTTGTGTCGTTAAAAATGCCCCTCTGAAAGCACCAACATTAAAGAGTACATAAAGAATGAGTAAAGTTAATAAACATCAAATCCCTTTATTTTGTTTGTGTCATCCACGTACACATTATACCACCCATGGACTTCAAGGGTCAAGAAACAGAACAGGAGCTCATGATCTTTGGTGGTGTATTGTGAATGAACGTTGTAAAAGCCTTGAATATGACTTAAGCACCTTCTAATCATGTTACATTCATGATGTTTAATTTTTTGTATGGCTCAGATGAGAGGTGGCACAGAACATTATTTCTGTCACCTTTTTGCTTCTGTGATATACAAATGCTCCAGTATTTGCATCGGCATGGATTTTAAATTCACTGGCGATTCTTATGGAGCCCACCTGCTTTATATATCAATAGAAAGTAGATGGACTCTATAAGAATGCACATGTTTTAATATTCTGTTTTTAAAATTTGGCATGTGTTTCCCTCTGGAACCGATTTTCTTGTTGATGTTTTGCTTTTTATTTTTTTTATTTTTACAGCGAGAGGGAGGGCAGTGGAGGCGAGGGGCACCAACCACTGTAAGAGAGGGACAGGCAACCAAGGGATGATATTGAACACTCGGTATACAAACTAAGGTAGGGTCAAATGTGTTTCATGTGCCTTTGCAGCTGCCTCAAATGCACTGTAGAATTGCTCCCTCTTCAGATTAGCGTGTCGTAGTACACACATAAAACAGTTGTCCATGAAAGGTACAGGGCAGCTGCCTCCTGTGTGGTCTGTGAGGCAGCAGGAGGAATTCTCTGCCCCACTGAGGTAGAATGAGTGGTGGCAGGAATGGAAGATGAGGGTACAGTAGTGAAGGTGCCTCTGTACCCTATGAATGGAATTGCATTTCTAAGAGCATTCTCTTGGAAAGTCCTGGTGTGGCCTTGCATGGAAGTGGTGCCGAAGGAGTACTGCCACTTCTGGCTTTGAATTAGTGTGGTTCCACACTCAGTGCCATGAACATGGGCAGTCTGAGCCTTCAGCACTCCTCCAACGGTGGTGAAAAACCTCCATACTCAAGACTCTTTCCAAGCACCTAACGTAGTAGGTACCTCCTCCACTGCATATCCATCTTCCTCTTGCAGCTCATCTGCTTCAGTGCCCCTGTTCCCTGGCCCAGGTCCTCCAGCTGGTGATGGTGGCGGTCTCCCCTGAGGAGGAGAGTTGGTCAAGACTGATGCCATGTTCTGCATTAGTTGAATAATTCAGCTCCCCAAAAGTTGCTGCTCCCTCTTGCTCCGCCTGATTGTAAATGACTAAATGACATTGATGGGTCCCCTTGGAGGAGCAGTCCCTGGTCCTTTCACCTGTCCATGGATTTTGGAAGTCAATACAAATCAGTTAAATGTTGTAAAAAGTTCAGAGAACAACTAAGAATGTTCGTAGCGGTTGTGAAAGGGTAAACCTTCAACTTGAGAGTGGCTGCTATCAGTATCGCAATCCCAATCACAACCGGAACAAAATCAGCTCCGTAGGCACCAGGCCCTCCGAGGACCCAAGACTGTGACAGCCTAGACAGGACCCACAACCCTGGACATATCGACACTGGACATCAGAGCCCCACAACCCAACAAATTGCCTTGATAAAGACCATAGAGGTCGAAACATGTGTCGGTAGAACGCTGCAAAGACTAAATGTCTCTGTTTGAATAAATGACACTGTACACACCACAATACTGTGCTGATATTCATCCTTATTCCAATATACGAAGCGCGATGTAGCCAGGAACCGTCTATCTTACTCTACCAAGGAGGTGTGGGCAGCACCCCAAATCATCTGTGACCTTTCAGTACTTAACTTGATCAACATAACTCATCCTAGTGCCCACCCCTCCTTTTATATTTATTTATATATCATTTTCACACAGGTATCACAATGACATACTGTGTGTTTATAAATCAAATGTAAATGAAGTGTTTACTTACTAAAGTTTTGAAGTATCTTCCTCCCAAATGTTGTGCTTCAGTGTTTCAGTGCCTGTCATGTGTTGAAGTGAATTGTTTACACAGAGTGTACAGTTTTCTTCAATATTTGGTACAATATATAGTATTGTGTTACATTTTAAAAACGGTATTTCATTTTGAAGGTTATAATGTATGTAAAACATGGCTGTGCTGATTGTGTGGATTGTTGATCTATGTTTAATGTTTCTACTAGAAGAAGAAAGCAATATTGTGTCCCCCTGTGATTTTGGGTACTATTAATGCTACTTTTCCCAGGTATGTCTACGGACAAGCGATATTGTCCATGACATTATAGCTATTATCTGGCAGAGGAGAATGATTTTTATGCATATATTTTGTAAAGAGAATTATGAAGTTGGCGGTAAATTCGGTTGCACTGGTAAAAACCTATGAAATTCAGTGAAACAAATTTAGTTAAAGGGACAATATTGTTAAGTTGCACTAATAACAACAAATGAAATTCAGTGAAAAACCTTAAGTTAGGGGGAAATTATGGTTAGGTGCACTGATGGTAACCTATGGAATTAATTGGAAAAAAAAACGTGTTGATGTTACATTTGCAAGATAAAATCGAAAAACCAAAGAAATTGGCCACTTATGGTAAGCCATGCAACCATATCTCGGGCCACTGCCATGCACTGCTAAGTCTAACAGCCAGGACATCAAAGATCAGACATTATATTGCCTGGCATTGTATGACAAACCACAAAGATGTTGTTATGAATAACATTGAGTTAGCCTGGAGATGGCAAACGTTTCTCCTATAATAAGCACTTAATCCTGAAAAAGTGCTAGTAGGCTCGTGTTTTGAATCGGAGTTAATCATATAAAGTCCGTCTTGCTTATGGGGATTATTATTTTTTTGTTGGCCCCAATATGTATTAGGTGTTCAAACTTTCATATTTGCATGATTCTTGCTTTCTTTGATCAAATGCACAAATAACAAATTGAACTATGTTTTAACTTATCATCTCTGTTAATGCGGTTGCATCTATAGACAACCATGCATTTCCAATTAATGTGTTTCGTATTCCCTCCTGTCAGTCTACAATGCTGGTTTAAATATATATATATATATATATGTATATATATATATATATATTTCATCTAGTGAGAAGTAAAAACAGATTGTGTAAATAGGAGTATAGAATATTTTCAATGGAGTGTTAATCGTTGTCACTGGCATCCTAGTTTGCCACTATCACTGCATATCATGCTGTTTGAAAAGGATAAAACATGATGTGTGCTGCCAGAGTGATTATAGCCGAGTTAAGTTTGCAGGTAATCAAGATAAAATGGGCTTCTATCAGCCAGTATTACAGAAGAGCTACATAATGAGGTGTAAGACTCTCATTGCCGCTTTCTTCTCACCAAGATTGCTGATAATCATTGCTGCCAAATGTAAACAACGCATCATTAACTGGCCTTGTTTGTCAACAAGCTATTTTGTCATTGCAATGACACATCATCATAAGCAAACACATGTATCTATCAATAACAAGCACACACTCATCCCAATAGATAGAAAGAACATGATTATATTTTTTTGTAATTCATCTCTTGGGATGTTAATGGGCAGCCAAGAGCTATGCTATGAGGATCAGTGCAGCACAAAACTAAGGCTATGTGTATTTGTGTTCTATGCTCTTCCCATGTATATATGCTACATCTTGTAAGCAAAGTATAATTTTGCTATTAAGTATGGTGGTAAAATATCTCAGCGGGTTGAGCGCTCCCTACTGTGATCTGAGCATGATCTGCAGGTTGGAGATTCGAATCCTGGCAAGACCGACTCAACCTTTCATCCTTCCAAGGTCGATAAATGAGTATCAATTTTGGTTGGGTGATATTGTATGTAAATATGTGCTCTGTAAAGCACTTTGGATAAAGGCGCTGTATAAATAACACATCATTATAACATTTATTTTCTTGTGGCGTTGAAAAGAGTCTTTGTTTTTTATTAGGGTGTAACTTGGTCTGTTACTTTTTGGCTTTGCCCCCTGCCTTGTGACCCTCGGTCTTCTTAGGCAGCAGCACGGCCTGGATGTTGGGTAGGACACCGCCCTGGACAATGGTGACTTTGCTCCGCAGTTTTATTAGCGGAGGGAGAGCTGCATGTGTCTGGGGATGATGCTCCAGGATCTCAGCAGTCAGTTATTCGAGTAAAGCAGCCAGAGAGACGGGGGCTCCGAGCTCCCACCTGTGTAGCATAGCTCCCCTTCCGCAGCAGCCAGTGCACAGGACCTACTGGGAACTGCAATCCTGCCCTGTAGGAGCAAGTCCTGGCCTTAGCACGGGCCTTCACTCCTTGCTTTCCGCGTCCAGACATGATGTGTTAAGTGGGCGCACACTCGTCCAACGTTCAAAGAAAAAGCTATTATTTCATAAAGAAAACCCTGGAAAAAAGGATATGGTAACCAATCACACTACGCAAATGAGCTGAATCAATTTTTCAATCTTTGCACTTCATCCCAAGTGTACTGTAAGCTGATTGAGAGAATCAGCAAAATGATTCCTGGGGCCCCAGATATAGACTTCGTGGAGGCCCATTTATGAAATATGTAGATAGTAATAAGCAGTGCCAATGGGGAATGCAATCTGGTAAGGGGGAGGGTCTCCCGTAGAGATATACTGGATCTGAAAATGACATGTATACATGTTTGTATAGATGAGTGTACTTTTATGCCACACACTAACGACAAGAGGGGCTTGTGACACGTTTTGGATCCAGTCACATTTCCATCTCCCAAAACAGCTGTTTCATTAACAGCTATGAACCCTATGTCTACTGAAACGTTCTCTCATAAAGTAGGTTTAAAAAAGCTCAACAGCCATCATTGCCAAACTGTTGATGGATTAGGGCTAGGGAAACTCGCCAGAGAAACAAACACATTTCAGAGATGTTTGTTTGACCCTCCCAAACAACAAACACAAATGTATATCTTTTTCTACAGTTAATAACTGAAACATTTTTGTGCAATATAAACAAATGATATGTATATCTGTTTGCTTCTTGTTTGAGAGACAATTGGCCAACCAAACATAAGCACATAGAACCACTCAGCAAACTCCCAAAGTAGAAACAATAAACTAGAAATGTATCAACTACTCTACTCTACTCTACTCTACTCTACGCTAGGCATTTAATGAATATAACACTGTGCACCCCATTAAGAATTTGGCTTTATTACCACTGGAAATAATGCCAAATGGATTTACTTTTACTGTATATGGTAAGCATGTGAGAACGTAAAAGGTCCACACGATTCAAAGGCTTGCAGACCCTTCTGCTATTCCCATTCAGGAAATGTCATATTACTTTATACAGTAATACCATAAGTGGAAGCCTCTTCATTAAATTCGATGTATACATTTGGTATTTAAAATAAATGTGATGCCTTGGGCAGGACATCTGTAGTTTAAGGGGACATGATTCAGCCTAACTTGTATCGTTATCCAGGATGCAATGAACACAGCTATTTGATGACCACGGAGAATGTTTGAAACTTTCACTTGTCCCAGGAGGATAGCTCAGCAGCAACGTGTTCACATTGGAAGCAAGATGACACAATGAAACACAGCTTCAATCCCCTGAAACGTCTGGGTATTTAAGCGTGTTATAAATACACAAACTATTCCTGTAACAGTGCCTCGATGCCCGTGGGCTGTGTGAGCGCTTTAAAAATGCAAATAAATAAATGGTTGTTTTGTGTTTTTCTATTTTTAATTTGGCTAGTGGTTCACTTAGACGTGACACGCCATTCTAAGACTCCCATTTATACAATCCTAGCCCACAATTCAGGCAAAAGAACAGACAGTGAGTTATTAACAAATCTGAATATATTTAAACAATTCTGTTTCAGACAATTGGGTGTCCAGCTTTACCTTGGAGATCACTACAATGCATATGTATCCAAAGCCATGTTAAATACAAACCAAATGGTACCTGCCGAAGTGAATCTCACCATTATAAGTCCACAATGTTACCCACTTTCAATAACAAGGTGGTCCTCTAAATATTATGATACTTCCAAAGGCACTAGGCATTTTAACATTCTACGTAGCATTGACTTATTTATAAAATAGAACTAAAACCGTTGCACATAATGCAGTTATGATAAAACATTTGATTTTCTCCAGCATCAGGACAAGGATGGTAGATCTGTAAACACATAATCAGTCTACTTGTACTCTCCACCAACCCGAATATTAAGGCATAAGATGGTGGATGTGTAGAAGGTACATGACATATCGACAATGACTAGCTAGCATGGGACCATATGTCAAGCTGTGCACATACATAAAGTAACTTGTTTGAATTGGTTAATGTAAGTTTGTATTCAAAGGTAATGTTCTCGAGTAATCTATATGTTCTGTTCTGAGCCCACATGTCTCCTAGATTTTATGAATTTGTGGGTACAGCTCTATAGGCATGTGTTTATGGCTTTCAATAAACATGGATTTGTTCTTTCATTTATCAATGAGCCTCATTCCGAGTAGGGCGCAAAGGGATACCGGGCACCGTTAAGGACATCAGTGCCGATAATATCTTTGCACCTTACTACGAGTTCCCTTAGCAGGTCCCTTCCTTAACGCCTGGTTTTACCAGGCATTAAGGACGGGACCCGCTAAGGGAAATGAGAGCCAATAACGGTTACGCAAATTGCGGTACCGTTTTTAGCTACTTCCCCCTTCCCATTGAGCCCTATGGGGGCTGAAATGGGAATGGAGAATGGTTTGGTGAATGGGAACTTTTCTCAATGAACTTTCACCTTTATAATTCAAAGCAAATGTCTCTTGGTAGTGCATCTGAATGTTATTCACCTTTCTCTTTACCTATTTTAGCTAATGCATCTTTGATACACTTATGATAACTGATCTATGTGAAATTTCTACTTTGAAGCCAAAACTTCTTTCCATAAGTAAATTACTGTAGTGGATTTACAGTGCTTATATTATTTAAAAACCTGCCTCACATCCAGTCGAGAAGCATTGTGGGGTGGCCTAATGCCATCTGGCCAGGCTTTGCATGTAATAATCTCCTAAACAGCCCCACACTGGACCATAGACTTTGGTGCTCTTCATGTATCTGATTCTGAATTTCAGGACCAGGCCATGCTTGGAAATGTAAAGAAACAAAGGCCCTCTACACAAGTTGGGCGGAACAGTAAAATGCATCAGTAGCACTATTACCTTCAAATTTACTGCTCCACCCAATCACGAGTTGGGTAGAAAGTTGCAGTCTTACCTCCAGCTTTTTGCTGGAGGTAACAACTGCCATTTTCTGCCCATTTTTGGTGCAATTACCACCCACACTACTACCACCAACGGTAATAGTGCCATCCATCCCCATTGGGTTCAAAGGACCCAATGGGAATGGGGACTCCCCACCACAACTTGGGATGTGGTGCAAATTGCGCTGGACCGAGTTGCAGTAACACTAATTGCATTGGGTGGTATCCCGGTGCAGTTAGTACCAGGATACCCCCCAACTTGTGATGAGGCCCAAAGTGTTTCCAGTTCTTTTTCTCGTCAGTGTTGAGTTACAATATTAATCACTTGATTCACACATATCATTTCAAATCTTTAATGAAAGAACTACAAGTAGATACATATGTGTGAATGCATTGTAGTGTAACATTGATTACAGTTATCTTATTCATTAGTTTTACTTTAGGTAAGTAAATGTTTCAGTCCTAGGAAAAAACATGTAGTTTCCTACACAATGTAGCTCACATGACAGACCCTGCCCAGAGCTTTGCACACATTTAGAGCATTAGAGAGATGAAGGGTACTTTCAAAGGTGTTGCATTCATAAGCAGGCAAGATATCCTTAACTGTACCATGTTATTCAACACCCTCAAGGTGGTTGCAGTACAAAAAGGAAACAAAATAATGGTTTGTCCATAATAGAAGATCTGCCTACATGACAATTCTCCTTGCATCTCTTACAAGTGAGGGCTAAATATCAAATGGCACTGTTACTGCAGGTTCATCTGTGACAAGAGTATTGCAGTGAGCTGAACAATTAATGGCACTGGGCTCTAATAAGGACCATTGAGCTGTGCACGAGATAGACTGTGCCACACACAGCTGACATTTGGCAGCTCAACAATTATGAGATGTACAGTTCACACCATTAAATCAGAAACCCTCTCAAGGTGAAGAACGTCTCAACAAAGGCGAAGAATGTGTGTGTGCTTGTACAAAAGAACAAGGTCTTCTTTATTGCCAAATGTAAGTTACTGGGATGTATGTGGTTTTTCTTTCCAGGCTATTCTCCTATTGTAAACTGGTGAGTTTTCTATGGGTTTTGGAAGAGTTTGAAAAATAGAGCAACAGTGCTTTTTGAATGTGTTATTCACATTTGAAAGGGTGTTGATTTCTTCATTGTAATGTCCTCTCTCCTGACAAGCTCCTTGTATTTCTGTGGAATTGCACTGTGAGCAAATCGTTATAATTCTCCAAAGATATCCCCATGTACTTACAAATGGGACCTTTACTTCACTCTCTTCTCTTAATTGACAACACCTCGACTGCTCTTCAAAGTGAGTGCTGCATTTTGGCTTTGAGAAGGAATTGTACTCTCAGTCACTGGATGACAGCATCCAGCGAGAGAAGCATCATAGGCCACATCAAACACCTACAAAGTCAATGATGGACCAGAAGTGCAGGAATTCCAAGAGGCAGCAGAAATTGTGTCAGAGATATAATTAAAAAACACAGGCATTTGGATGACTGTAAACAAGACTGTCATTGTCAGGGCTGGCCAGGAACCCAATGCCTCTGAATGCAGTGTATTTTAAATACACTATGCAGATAGAAGCAGCATGTATAAATCCTAAGAAACACAGTGCCCCTGTAAGAAGAGACAAAAGAGAAGGTCAATGGGAAGTGTGAGGGGTAAGTAATGCGAGATGGACAACTTTTAGTTTTCTCACGATCAGACATTTTATTAAAGTAAAAGCTTGAAAATAAAGCCTTGCTTGCCCTACTCCCTACTTTAACAGTGAATACCCTACCTATTCTAAAGACTAAGGGAACAACTCCTAACATAGTTATACCTCACAATAAACAACAAAACATTCACAGGTAATCATAAAACAACAAAAGATAATGAACAATAATTAAACAGTATTTAGATGACGTTCACCTGTCCTGGGTAAATCCCTTCCCCAGGGTTTCAACTCAATCTCAAAATGTTCAAACGAAAAGAAAAGTCTTGAACCAGTTATTTTCAGTTCCTTAAACTTCTTCTTCTACAACTTTATACTTGATTAGGACCTCTAGAGTATATTCAGAATAATTGTCAGGATGCTCTTCTTTGGGTTGCTGCTTCCCTCTTAACATCCACCCTTCTACTTGTGTTACTGTGAAAACAGTCACCTCTATCCCACAGTACGCCACTACTCCAAACTACTACAATGTGAAATCCACTGAAAGTTTTTGATACACCACCAAAGTTCGGGTAAATCTGCTTCAGTCTTATATGTAAGATTTATTAGGCATGTATTGTCAAGACACTTCAACCTCTACAGGTAGGCAAGGGACTCGTCTTTTCTATACTCCAAGAAAAGGGCAGATTTTTATTAAGCATTAAGCTTCAGCATCTTCAGCATTACATGTAATTCCTTAATATAATTGACAAGCACTCAGCTCACTTCCCTAGCTTTACTCACACCTTCTCCGCTCCATCAACTACCTAGAAGCTGCAGTGCCACTCTTTCAGCTTTAGGTAACAATGCCAAACTTGTATCAGGGTCTACTGGACCAATAACAACTTATACATTTTGGTTGATGGGTTTAAACAAGCTTTGATTCACTATGGAAAGGATTTTCCTCTTGGCTTGGGTGATGTTTTCTCCCATTTGTATAATAACTTCTGGTATTAAAGAATGATTGTTCAGGATGTTACAAGGTGCAGTCTTCAAACGAAAAACATCTGTATGCACACATGACCACTCTTTAAGGTAGATCTGTAACCTAAAAGGACTGCAAGTGATTGTATTCCCAGACAATCTCACAGAGATGATTTCAGACTTCTCTGGGTAAAATCAATTAGCCACACGCGACCTTCCTTTTATGTTGTATTCACTCATAACTATGGTAACAAATTGACATTAAGCTGTTGGAATAATTTTCACAGGCATTCCCTTTTCAATAAAGGACAGCACCACTCCGGTAACAGAAAAAATATTCATCAATGGAGAGAATGTGCCTTCTTACGTGAACACTACAGCTTTCACTATTAGTGTGCATGCTATATTTTCATTGTTAGAAAGGATTTTAGAACAACAAACAGCTGTAACTCACATTCAAGCGTCTGTGAATTACTTGAGAGCTAGATACAGTTAGCAGCTAGGGTTACTGTGTGAACCTGAATTCTACCTTCACTCACAGGCTGTGGTTGTGGGCTGTTTCACTTTCCCCGACTTCCATGACTTCTAGGACTGCTTTGGGCACACATGGACCCACCTCCTTCTGCAGCACAGGTGTCTCCAGTCTCCTTCACTCCTCAATCCCTCAGCTTGCCTTCTGCTACGGGCCTCAGGCATCAGCACTGTCACAGCTCTGAAGTCACTGCAACTCAGTGGACTTGGGGATAACCTTACCTTCAGCATATCTTCCTCTGTGCAGCCATGGCAAGACAGTATTTGAGAACACAGGACGCTCTCAGAACTTGCACATGAAATCTGCTGTCTCCACATTCCAGTGTGGTCCCACTTCCTCTTGAATTGCCAGCCTTGTGCTTCCCTTCTTCTACTACCCCTGCTAGCCTTCCAACTCCTGCTCCATCTCCTTCCTCCTCTCTTCTCCTGATGGGGCATTTTATGCCTATCAGGTCTGGCAATTGGCTTCAAGTGTAACCCATTAGTTTCAATTGCCTGACTTCTTCATTGAATATTAGGTCTAATTGCATGACTACTACATCTAAATTCCCCTTCAGCCCTCTTCCTTGTCTCAGTCCCTCTAGGATTCTGGGACATGCAGTTTGTTTCATCAAAGTTAGGTTGTTCCACTTCTTTAGTTTGAAAAAAAAAACATCAAAGGGGCAGAATTACAGGGAAAGTTAAAAAAGGGGTTCCTCCTAGTCTTCCTGGCCTGTTTCCCCACCCCCATTTGATCCTCCCGCAGTTGGGATAGGAAATCTTCTGCCTTTTGCTGGCCACATGAAGATGGTCGCAGACCAGGTGTCTGGGAAGAATCCCATCAGATTATTCACAAGAGCTGATTGCACAAATCAATTCGCAAGAAAGACAAGGGACACTTCCAATGATCACATCTTTTTATATACACTCTATAATTGCGAGGAAACAAGAAGAGGAACAAAACATGACTTCTACCCTTGCCTTGCATGTCTAGTAACTGAGTACCCTAGTAGCCTCGAAGTTCACTGCCAGTGTTCTAAAGACGTCTTTGTCTCAAAAACGTTGGCTGTTACCTTTATAGTACCACCAATCTTCTTCTCAACGTCATCCCCAGTCAACAGATATCTCCTTGACAGCATTGCCCATTAGAGCTCCACCATAGCACTTCTTCCCAGTGCACCATAATAGGCATGCTGGTAAATGCGGTATCTCTATGAATCTCATCACTTGGTTGCTGCCCACTGTAGTATGTGTTTCTTGCCTTGCCCCAATGATCTGAAGAAAGAAGCGCATGTATACAATTGCCAAACTCCCCATTGATTGGCATTACTGTGCAAGATAGCAGGTACTTGTTAACAAGTGAAAGTGGGTGACATGGTTCACTTTCTTTTAAAAAAATGTAGTAAGTGTTTTAGAAATACATTCTTTGATGTGTCAGAAAATAGGCCATTCTGGCCTATTAAGTTGAGGACCTTGATTCTGTCATTTGTCCACTCAGAGATCATAAATTTTCACACCCAGAACTGCAAGAATAAAGACAATATATCCTTCAGGATAGAATGACAACAATGTATGACCTCTCTTGCACTGACACCAGAACACTCCCTCCTTAGTCAGTTATGTCTAAGTCTCAAACACCTCTGCCAAACACCGTAGCCACAAACCTTCAATGGCTGCTCTTATTATTACTGTTACATCACAAAAAACGATCAGAGATGAACACTCTCAATTGATGTGCAATAAAGTGCTTATTTAGGTATCTATCTAATTATTCATGTTTTAACAAAGTCATGTTGAGTCCATAGTTTGTATTAAAATAAAAAGTACAACTCTGAAAGCACAGGAAACTAGGAGGTGACGGGTGGAGGGCCGAACTATGAAAATCAAATTTGGGAAAGTCACTTGACATTACAAAATATCAAAGAAGTTGCATTGACATGGAGTGTAACTTTTCCATCTCTTCCCCAATCCCCTGCACCATTCACTGCACATACTGATTAGAAGGACAACCTGTGGCCCTTCATATGTTTTGATCTTGAACTTCTACGGCCCTGGCCAGTGTAGCCAATTTGAATGTAACACAGTAGTTGCAGGCCAAAACATCTGGCGTGTTGTGGGTTGCTTCCGTCTTTTGACATTATCAATATTCAATGTCTGTGTTAGCTTACACTCACAAAGACATGCTGCCCTGCGGCCTCCTAAACACCTTCTTCCCCAAAAAACACTTTTCAGAGAGGAAGAATACCTAAGCATCCAAACATACAGTACATACAGACATGTGTAAGGGATGACCATAATCCTCTTCTCCTACTCCATGCTCAGTGTAGCTGAGAAGTTAACATTGCATAGTTGTCGCATCCTATTCCACCAAACCCCCTGAAACTTGTCTTCACATTTCTTCCACCATTCATATGCAGGGGGGAGTCACAGGTATCTAGGTGTTTAGTGAAGGAAAGTGAAAGGAAATATGGGTTTAGAAACACACAGTGGGCCGTATTACAAGTTTGGTGGTACTTAGGGCAATTTTCCACTGATTTACCGACATACTTAATTACTGTTACTGTCATTTGGTCCAGTGGGGTTACAAGTGGTGGTAATCCCATCCTTTTGAAGTCCAAATAACTGCTTGGTGATTTTTAGCATATTTACTACCAGCGGCTTCATTGCATGTTAAATATGCCGATTATTAGAGGCAAAGAGGTGGATTTACCTCCATAAATAAGCTGCAGGGAAATCCGTCACTTTCCCTCCAAGAATGGGCAGATTTACTGCACAGTAATTCCGCCAGCAGTACATCCATCAAAACATGTAATTTGGTGGTACGAGACAATGGTGGTAATTCCATTGCCACCAAAAAAGTGACAGCAACAAAATAACTTTAATGAGGTCCAGTATATTTTATTTCTCATACATAGTATATCACACTTTCCTCACTTTAACCCATAGGCTCACTGTATCCAGAGCCCTAATTCTCTCCAGGCTGGACTATTGCAGCAGCCTCTTCTTCAACCTCCCTTCTTCTGCCCTGCACCCTCTGCAACTCACCCAGAACAGAACCACAAGTCTTATCCTTGGCCTCAAGCCCAGTACCACGCTTCTCTTTGGTGCTGAAATAGTTACACTGGCTCCCTGTGGCTGCAAGGATCAAATTCAGGGGTGCGCGGGAAGTTCCACACGCTATTTGGCTGGGTACTTTCCACACGCAATTTGTCTGGGTACGTGGATCTCAGGGGTGCGCGGGAAGTCTCACACGCGATTTGGCAGGGTACGTGTATTTCAGGGGTGCGCGGGAAGTTCCACACGCGATTTGGCCGGGTACGTGCGCGGGAATTTCCACACGCGATTTGTCTGGGTACGTGGATCTCAGGGGTGCGCGGGAAGTCTCACACGTGATTTGGCAGGGTACGTGGATTTCAGGGGTGCGCGGGAAGTTCCACATGCGATTTGGCCGGGTACGTGCGCGGGAATTTCCACATGCGATTTGTCTGGGTACGTGGATCTCAGGGGTGCACGGGAAGTCTCACACGCGATTTGGCAGGGTACGTGGATTTCAGGGGTGCGCGGGAAGAACCACACGCGATTTGGCCGGGTACGTGCGCGGGAATTTCCACACGCGACTTGGCTGGGTACGTGGATCTCAGGGGTGCGCGGGAAGTCCCACACGCGATTTGGCAGGGTACGTGCACGTGGATTTCCACACGCGATTTGGCTGGGTACGTGTATGACAGGGGTACGCGGGAAATTCTACACGCGATTTGGCTGTGTGCTCGCAGGTATTCCCTGTACACCCTCCACAGCCCCTGCAGGCAGCCGACACCACAGGGGACTACCCTGCACACCTGCTCATGTCACCCAGCACCCCCACCCCCCAGCAGTGCAGGGGCAGCCTCCACCAGGCCCCCACTCATGTCTCCCACCACCCCCACCCCCCAGCATCCATGGGCAGCCTCCACCAGGCCCCCACTCATGTCTCCCACCACCCCACCCCCCAGCATCCAGGGGCACCCTCCACCAGGCCCCCACTCATGTCCCCCTGCACCCCCACCCCCCAGCAGTGCAGGGGCACCCTCCACCAGGCCCCCACTCATGTCTCCCACCACCCCCACCCCCCAGCCACCAGGGGCAGACTCCACCAGGCCCCCACTCATGTCGCCCACCACCCCCAACCCCCAGCATCCAGGGGCACCCTCCACTAGACCCCCACTCATGTCTCCCACCACCCCCACCCCCCAGCATCCAGGGGCACCCTCCACCAGGCCCCCAATCATGTCTCCCACCCACCCCCACCCCCCCAGCAGTGTGGGGCACCCTCCGCCAGGCTCCCACCCATGTCTACCACCACCCCCACCCCCCAGCCACCATGGGCAGCCCCCACCAGGCCCCCACTCATGTCCAACTCATGTCTCCCACCACCCCCACCCCCCAGCAGTGCAGGGGCACCCTCCACCAGGCCCCCACTCATGTCTCCCACCACCCCCACCCCCCAGCATCCAGGGGCAGCCTCCACCAGGCCCCCACTCATGTCTCCCACCACCACCACCCCCCAGCATCCAGGGGCAGCCTCCACCAGGCCCCCACTCACGTCTCCCACCACCCCCACCCCCCAGCCACCAGGGGCAGCCTCCACCAGGCCCCCACTCATGTCTCCCACCACCCCCACCCCCAGGAGTGCAGGGGCAGCCTCCACCAGGCCCCCACTCGTGTCTCCCACCACCCCCACCCCCCAGCATCCAGGGGCAGCCTCCACCAGGCCCCCACTCATGTCCCCCTGCACCCCACCCCCCAGCAGTGCAGGGGCACCCTCCACCAGGCCCCCACTCATGTCTCCCACCACCCCCACGCCCCAGCCACCAGGGGCAGCCTCCACCAAGCCCCCACTCATGTCTCCCACCACCCCCACCCCCAGCAGTGCAGGGGCAGCCTCCACCAGGCACCCACTCATGTCTCCCACCACCCCCACGCCCCAGCATCCAGGGGCACTCTCCACCAGGCCCCCACTCATGTCCCCCTGCACCCCCACCCCCCAGCAGTGCAGGGGCACCCTCCACCAGGCCCCCACTCATGTCTCCCACAACCCCCACGCCCCAGCATCCAGGGGCACCCTCCACCAGGCCCCCACTCATGTCTCCCACCACCCCCACCCCCAGCATCCAGGGGCCCCCTCCACCAGGCCCCCACTCATGTCTCCCACCCACCCCCACCCCCCCAGCAGTGTGGGGCACCCTCCACCAGGCTCCCACCCATGTCTACCACCACCCCCACCCCCCAGCCACCATGGGCAGCCCCCACCAGGCCCCCACTCATGTTCAACTCATGTCTCCCACCACCCCCACCCCCCAGCAGTGCAGGGGCAGCCTCCACCAGGCCCCCACTCATGTCTCCCACCACCCCCACCCCCCAGCATCTAGGGGCAGCCTCCACCAGGCCCCCACTCATGTCCCCCTGCACCCCCACCCCCCAGCAGTGCAGGGGCACCCTCCACCAGGCTCCCACTCATGTCCCCCTGCACCCCCACCCCCCAGCATCCAGGGGCACCCTCCACCAGGCCCCCACTCATGCCTCCCACTACCCCCACCCCCCAGCATCCAGGGGCACCCTCCACCAGGCCCCCACTCATGTCCCCCTGCACCCCCACCCCCCAGCCACCAGGGGCAACTTCCACCAGGCCCCCACTCATGTCTCCCACCACCCCCACCCCCCAGCCACCAGGGGCAGCCTCCACCATGCCCCCACTCATGTCTCCCACCACCCCCACCCCCCAGCAGTGCAGGGGCAGCCTCCACCAGGCACCCACTCATGTCTCCCACCACCCCCACCCCGCAGCATCCAGGGGCACCCTCCACCAGGCCCCCACTCATGTCCCCCTGCACCCCCACCCCCCAGCAGTGCAGGGGCACCCTCCACCAGGCCCCCACTCATGTCTCCCACCACCCCCACCCCCCAGCATCCAGGGGCACCCTCCACCAGGCCCCCACTCATGTCTCCCACCACCCCCACTCCCCAGCATCCAGGGGCACCCTCCACCAGGCCCCCACTCATGTCCCCCTGCACTCTCACCCCCCCAGCATCCAGGGGCACCCTCCACCAGGCCCCCACTCATGTCTCCCAGCACCCCCACCCCCCAGCATCCAGGGGCACCCTCCACCAGGCCCCCACTCATGTCCCCCTGCACCCCCACCCCCCAGCCACCAGGGGCACCCTCCACCAGGCCCCCACTCATGTCTCCCACCACCCCCACCCCCCAGCCACCAGGGGCAGCCTCCACCAGGCCACCACTCATGTCCAACTCATGTCTCCCACCACCCCCACCCCCCAGCAGTGCAGGGGCACCCTCCACCAGGCTCCCACTCATGTCCCCCTGCACCCCCACCCTCCAGCATCCAGGGGCACCCTCCACCAGGCCCCCACTCATGCCTCCCACTACCCCCACCCCCCAGCATCCAGGGGCACCCTCCACCAGGCCCCCACTCATGTCCCCCTGCACCCTCACCCCCCAGCCACCAGGGGCAATCTCCACCAGGCCCCCACTCATGTCTCCCACCACCCCCACCCCCCAGCCACCAGGGGAAGCCTCCACCAGGCCCCCACTCATGTCCAACTCATGTCTCCCACCACCCCCACCCCCCAGCAGTGTGGGGCACCCTCCACCAGGCTCCCACCCAAGTCTACCACCACCCCCACCCCCCAGCCACCATGGGCAGCCCCCACCGGGCTCCCACTCATGTCCAACTCATGTCTCCCACCACACCCACCCCCCAGCAGTGCAGGGGCACCCTCCACCAGGCCCCCACTCATGTCCCCCTGCACCCCCACCCCCCAGCATCCAGGGGCACCCTCCACCAGGCCCCCACTCATGTCTCCCACCACCCCCACCCCCCAGCATCCAGGGGCACCCTCCACCAGGACCCCACTCATGTCCCCCTGCACCCCCACCCCCCAGCCACCAGGGGCAGCCTCCACCAGGCCCCCACTCATGTCTCCCACCACCCACACCCCCCAGCATCCAGGGGCACCCTCCACCAGGCCCACACTCATGTCTCCCACCACCCTCACCCCCCAGCATCCAGGGGCTCCCTCCACCAGGCCCCCACTCATGTCTCCCACCCACCCCCACCCCCCCCAGCAGTGTGGGGCACCCTCCACCAGGCTCCCACCCATGTCTACCACCACCCCCACCCCCCAGCCACCATGGGCAGCCCCCACCAGGCCCCCACTCATGTCCAACTCATGTCTCCCTCCACCCCCACCCCCCAGCAGTGCAGGGGCAGCCTCCACCAGGCCGACACTCATGTCTCCCACCACCCCCACCACCCAGCATCCAGGGGCAGCCTCCACCAGGCCCCCACTCATGTTCCCCTGCACCCCCACCCCCCAGCAGTGCAGGGGCACCCTCCACCAGACCCCCACTCATGTCTCTCACCACCCCCAACCCCCAGCCACCAGGGGCAGCCTCCATCAGGCCCCCACTCATGTCTCCCACCACCCCCACCCCCAGCAGTGCAGGGGCAGCCTCCACCAGCCCCCACTCATGTCCAACTCATGTCTCCCACCACCCCACCCCCCAGCAGTGTGGGGCACCCTCCACCAGGCTCCCACCCAAGTCTACCACCACCCCCACCCCCCAGCCACCATGGGCAGCCCCCACCAGGCCCCCACTCATGTCCAACTCATGTCTCCCACCACCCCCACCCCCCAGCAGTGCAGGGGCACCATCCACCAGGCCCCCACTCATGTCCCCCTGCACCCCCACCCCCCAGCATCCAGGGGCACCCTCCACCAGGCCCCCACTTATGTCTCCCACCACCCCCACCCCCCAGCATCCAGGGGCACCCTCCACCAGGCCCCCACTCATGTCTCCCTGCACCCCCACCCCCCAGCCACCAGGGGCAGCCTCCCCAGGCCCCCACTCATGTCTCCCACCACCCCCACCCCCCAGCATCCAGAGGCACCCTCCACCAGGCCCCCACTCATGTCTCCCACCACCCCCACCCCCCAGCAGTGCAGGGGCAGCCTCCACCAGGCCGACACTCATGTCTCCCACCACCCCCACCACCCAGCATCCAGGGGCAGCCTCCACCAGGCCCCCACTCATGTCCCCCTGCACCCCCACCCCCCAGCAGTGCAGGGGCACCCTCCACCAGGCCCCCACTCATGTCTCCCACCACCCCCAACCCCCAGCCAACAGGGGCAGCCTCCATCAGGCCCCCACTCATGTCTCCCACCACCCCCACCCCCAGCAGTGCAGGGGCAGCCTCCACCAGGCCCCCACTCATGTCCAACTCATGTCTCCCACCACCCCCACCCCCAGCAGTGTGGGGCACCCTCCACCAGGCTCCCACCCAAGTCTACCACCACCCCCACCCCCCAGCCAGCATGGGCAGCCCCCACCAGGCCCCCACTCATGTCCAACTCATGTCTCCCACCACCCCCACCCCCCAGCAGTGCAGGGGCACCCTCCACCAGGCCCCCACTCTTGTCCCCCTGCACCCCCACCCCCCAGCATCCAGGGGCACCCTCCACCAGGCCCCCACTTATGTCTCCCACCACCCCCACCCCCCAGCATCCAGGGGCACCCTCCACTAGGCCCCCACTCATGTCTCCCTGCACCCCCACCCCCCAGCCACCAGGGGCAGCCTCCACCAGGCCCCCACTCATGTCTCCCACCACCCCCACCCCCCAGCATCCAGGGGCACCCTCCACCAGCCCCCACTCATGTCTCCCACCACCCCCACCCCCTAGCATCCAGGGGCACCCTCCACCAGGCCCCCACTCATGTCTCCCACCCACCCCACCCCCCCAGCAGTGTGGGGCACCCTCCACCAGGCTCCCACCCATGTCCACCACCGCCCCCACCCCCCAGCCACCATGGGCAGCCACCACCAGGCCCCCACTCATGTCCAACTCATGTCTCCCACCACCCCCACCCCCCAGCAGTGCAGGGGCAGCCTCCACCAGGCCCCCACTCATGTCTCCCACCACCCCCACCCCCCAGCATCCAGGGGCAGCCTCCACCAGGCCCCCACTCATGTCCCCCTGCACCCCCACCACCCAGCAGTGCAGGGGCACCCTCCAGCAGGCCCCCACTCATGTCTCCCACCACCCCCACCCCCCAGCCACCAGGGGCAGCCTCCACCAGTCCCCCACTCATGTCTCCCACCACCCCCACCCCCCAGCAGTGCAGGGGCAGCCTCCACCAGGCCCCCACTCATGTCTCCCACCACCCCCACCCCCCCAGCATCCAGGGGCACCCTCCACCAGGCCCCCACTCATGTCCCCCTGCACCCCCACCCCCAGCAGTGCAGGGGTACCCTCCACCAGGCCCCCATCCATGTCCCCCTGCACCCAGGTCCTCACAATCCCCAATCATGTGCGTTATGGTCAGCCACCACAGCCAAAAGGCCCTACCAAGTAACCCATTCACCCACATGGAAATGGAAATTACATGTTACACCCCCAATGTTCATAAAGCAAATGAACCCATGTCCGTCACACACAATGGTTGCAAATGAATGGGAAAACACCCAACATGACATGATTGAAACCAATGAGATGATACCACACAGTGAAGTATGAAAACAAAATTGTATTAAAAAAAATGGAATCCAAATGAAATGAAACAAACTACAATGGCAATGAAAAAAAGATAAGCTGCATGTCCGTCCAAAAAAATCAAAACTACAAATCCAAATCCAAAAAAATGTTGTTCAAAGTCACATTAAAAATAAAATCAATCCGAGAGATAAAAATAAATGCAAAGACCATTGCTCCATGGAGAATAAATCAAAAATAAAAATATAAAACAATCCAATGAAGAACTATGTACAAAACATCCAAGGGTCCATGAGCCCAACTGAACAAAGGAAACCTACAAAAAACCCTAACTAAAATGCAACGATATACAAAAAGTGGAGCAGTGTCCGTCGACTCCAAATCATAAGAAGAAACAAATGAAACCTAAAACTAAAGAACTATATACAAAGGCGGCGGGCAAGTCCAGCGGCTCACTCCGTGGTGTTCCGTGCCAGGGCATCATCAAACTCCTCGTCTATGTCCCGGAGGCGGTCCTGTTCCATGGCCCCGAGGGTCCGCAGGGACGACGCCATCTGCTCCTCCAACCCCCTGCGGATTGCCTCGAGGCACTCGGCCCGCCTCAGGGCCCTCCGCATGGAGTTCTCTGCCCTGACCATCATGAGCCGCGCCTCTTCCGCCCGCCGCCGCTCCGGACCTATCTGCTGGCCCAACGGCAGCCACACAGAAGACACTTCCTGTCCTGGGTCCTCCTGCCCTCCGGCCGATGCCTGCCCCTCCGATGTCGATGGCCCCGAGCCATGATGCCTCCCACGTTGACTCTGCTGCTGCCTCCGACGCAACTGCCTCAGCCAGCACGATGGCATCCAGGCTGATGGAATCCACCGACGCCGTCGTGCACGTGCCCTGCCTGATGATGCCGGCACATCCTCCATCTGCTGGGGTAGAGTTGCTGTGGTGTCCACCCCTGCTGGACCTCCGACTCCCGACTGTGGCAGGGATGGGATCCCCACCGAGCTGGCTGCATTGGTCAGGGCAGGTCCACAGGGGGCCCTGGTTGCATCTGGGCTGGAAGACGGCAAGGAGAACGACCGGCGTATAGCCTCCACAGAGGAGGAGAGGGCCGCCAGATTGGCCGACACATGCAGGAAACCCCCGAACATGGAAGATCCCAATTGGGCCACGTCGGCACGGTGCTCTTTGTGATGATGTGCGTGCTCCTCCCGGGAAGCACGCACGTCATCACGAATTGCACCCACGCGCATTGCGACCCCAATCAGGACCTTCTCCATATGGACACGGGCCCCCTCGTTCGCAGGTGGAGGGGCGTCAGGTGACATGGACATCCCCTCTACCTGCGGACGGGCCTGGGACGGGGCATCCCTGCTGGTGCATGGTGGTGCACTCACAGGGTCAGGGACAGTGACATGCACAGGCCCCTCCACGGTGACCTGTGCTGCCTCCTGCCCCTGCCCCTGGACTGCACCACTTGCACCAGCAGGGATGCCCCCACCAGGCCCCATGTGTGCCTCAGTGGCGGCCTCCTCCTCCTCTGTGGAAACCACCAACCTGGATGGCTCCTCACCGTCTTCCGCCGTAGCAGGCCCCTGTGGGGACTCACCCACCCCTTCCGCTGCAGCCGTGGGGGCATCCCCGCCGCCTTGCTCCACAGCGCCGTCTCCGCCCTCTTCTTCACTAGCCGCTGCGTAGAGGGAGACATAGAACACAAGCATCAGGGTACTGTTCAATGGTCCCCTAGACAGGAAGCAATATGAGTAGATGAGTACCACTGTCAAAGTACACTTCCATCATGTCCCTCCACAACACATGGGTCAGTCCAGGCAAAACACACACAGTAACAGGCATGGTGCATGCCATGGACATTTCCATACATGTCCAATGGACTCTTGAAACATACAATGATATGGAACTCACATGCATCATGGGTCATGCCTATCACATGCACACACTTCACCTCAGTCACATCCATCTGGCCTCATACACCCCAAACACAGCAGATACAAGGGTAACTAGGCTGCATCAGTGAATCTGTGCATTGTCACACACATGTGTCATGCATCCATGGCATTCACAAGTCACAGACACGCAGGTCAGGCACACAGACATGGCTCCCATATATGTACCTGGCATCAGCACCCATCCCTCACCCCCACCCATGTCCAGGAACAGAGACTGGCATGCTCTCATGTGTAAAATCCGCATAGGGCTCCCCATGTGGCATTTAAACACATGCAACAACCATATGGTTCACACATCACTGGTCGCACATGCATTACCATGATGTCCCTGCACACATACATGCATACATGGCCTATGTCACACATACAGGCAAGTATCAGACAACCAGCACACCGCAACATGCCCTGTCTCACACAGCAATGCTTGGACACTTACCGCTCAACTCCAGACGAGTCTCCCTCTCAAGGATCTGAGCGTGGAGCGCTGGGCGTACGCGTTCCAGGACCCTCATCTGGATGGAACTCATGCAGTCCCGGCCCCCCTCCACGAGGCGCCGGGCCTTCACGAGGGTCCTGGACCTCAAGTCCTCCCAACAATTCTTGATCTTCTGGACGTCGCGGGTTGCCACCCCCTCCGCGTTGATGGCAACCACACAGTTGCCCCAGATCCTCTCCCGTCCTTCCTTGCTGGCGCGGGACGATCCAAAGAGGGCATCATACTGCCCCAGGACATGCTCCACCAGGACACCAACTTCGGTGGGAGTGAAGCTGGTGCCACTCTGCCCCTCTGGCCTGGGGTTGCCACTGGTGCCAGATGTGGAAGTGCCCGACATGGCAACCCCAGAGGTAGGAGTGGGTGGGCAACTGGGTCCTGGGGCTGGGCTGTGGAGCGATGTTATCCCAGTCGGGAGTCTTCAGTTCCAGCAGGGGTGGACACAGCAACTGGACCCCTGCAGATGGCTGATGTGCAGGCACCAAATGGCAGGGCACGGTGGCAGCAGGCAGGCAGGCAGGCAGGCAGCAGCAGCAGATGGCACGTGGGAGGCTGCTCGGGGCACTGGGGGGCAGTAATTCGGCCTTCTGGGCAGGAGCGTGGTCTTCCGTGTGTTTTCGCGTGGCCAGCTTGATACGGAGCAATTTGGCACGTGAAAATCCTGCACGTCAGCGTGAAATTCGAGGAAAGGCCCTTAGCGCGTAAGCGCGTCAGCACGCATACACGATTCTATTGGACCAAAGGCCCTCAGCCCGTAAGCCCGTCTGTGACGTGACCCGCACGGGTGTTTCCCTCATAGCACGTGATGACGGAGCACACGTGGAAAGACTGCACGTCAGAGTGTCATCGCGTGTAATTGGGCAAAATTCGCGTACACGCGATTGGCCTATGTACGTGTATTTCAGAGGTGCACGGGCACTTACACACGCGAGTACATCAGCGCACGTGTATACCGGGGTGCGCGGGAATTTCCACACGCTATTGGCCTGGGTACTGGATTTCAGGGGTGCGCGGGAAGTTTCACACGCGAGTACATCAGCGCACGTGTATACCGGGGTGCGCGGGAATTTCCACACGCTATTGGCCTGGGTACTGGATTTCAGGGGTGCACGGGAAGTTTCACACGCTCGCCTACAACACGCGCAAAGAAACACGTACGGCAGTAGGAAGCAGGCATACGTCGACCCGCGACGCATAAATTTGCGCGCAAACAAAATAACAAGCTCAGGCGCCAGGATGAATATACCGTTCCTAGCAGCAGTGGCCGTGGGCTACCAAAGGAGGAGGAGGAGGATAGTCAGGGCCAGAATATTCACACCCAGAACCAGCCTTTTCGGGATGCCTGATGATCAGGTGTATGGGAGGTACAGGTTTCCACCACACATAATACTGGACCTGGTGAGTGAGTGGGAGGATGACCTCACATCACCCACCCTGTGCTCCCAAGCACTCAGCCCCCTGGAGAAGGTCCTCAATGTACTGCACTTCTTAGCCACTGGATCATTTCAGCGGACAAGTGCCATAGTGGGTGGGGTGTCACAGGCCACGCAGTCACGCTGCCTACACCAGGTCTTGAACATCATCACTGCACGCCCATCAGTCCGCAGGCACATATACCTGCCCAGAACACCTGCAGAAAGGCATGCTGCCACCCTGGATTTTTACGGTGTGCACGATTCCCCAAAGTGCTAGGTGCCATCGACTGCACCCATGTGGCTCTACGTCCCCCCAGGGCATCTGAGCACATCTATAGGAACCGCAAGCACTGGCATTCCATCAACGTGCAGGTAGTATGTAATGCCAAGGGAATCATCACCTCAGTATATGTCAACTATCCCGGGTCCACCCACGACAGCTTCATTTACCAAATGTCCACCCTAAGCCGGGACCTAGAATCTGGGCGGCATGGCGATACATGGCTGATTGGTGAGTATGAATGCCACTGCAAATGCATGCATGTCAGATACTGAGCAAGGTCACAACCCCACCAATGATACCAATCACCACCTCCACAGGGGACAGTGCCTACCCTCTCAGCCCCCACATGATGACGCCAATTCGGAACCACACCACGCCACCCGAGGTAAGATATAACACAGCCCACATTGCAACCCGGGGCATAGTGGAGCGCACATTCGGAGTGCTTAAGTCACGCTTTCGCTCCCTTGACCGTTCTGGCAGGCAGCTGTTATACGCTCCCCCAGTAGTGTGCAGGATCATAGTGGCAGCATGTGTCCTGCACAACGTTGCAACACACCGGGGCCTGGCCGTGGACATGGTGGTGGCCCCACATCCCCAACCACATGCACGGCTGCTGCGCATGGGTGGGGAAAGGGCACGGGGAGAGGCAGCCCGTGCACAGCTAGTGGCTAATTACTTCACCTACAAATCACACCCCTGTGGAGTGCACACTGCCCTGGCACATACCATCTGACAATCAATGATGACTCAACCTGACACTGATCCTGAATGTCTGGAGAATCAACCGTCAAAACCATATCAGCCTGAGATTGTTCACCTGGAAGTGTTACAATGTGTGCATCCCTACCTACACAGACACCACCAATGCAGTTTTGTGAAAAAACACATTCTAGCAGCTAAAATGAGTAGCCACTTGCAAAATGCAACATGAGGACAGAGCCATGTCACCCAACCCATCCCCAGCACCGCCACACGACACACCGTGCCATGTCATGCTATGTGCAGGTAAACAAAGTAATCCCCACAACATGACACAAGTGTCACAATGTACAGTGTCCCTAATTGAAACTCGCGACACCTGAAATGCTCACAGTAATGCAGGACCAACAACACACTTGAGCAGGTATTTAGCAATAACACTTATCAGCCACTGACCCTCAAAACTACCATTAACATGACATTACGAATGTAAGGAATTAGTATTCTCACCACCTGGAAATGCCTGCACTCCCACCACTTCCAACTGTACAGTGTTGCCGCCATGTAGAGTTGTAGGTGCACTGCTGCCAACATGGACCCCATCTCCAAACTAGAGGGCCTTGTGTAGACATGAGGAAAGGACCTGCAAATTAGGAGGTAGACACGGATGATGAGTTACACATCAATGCAACATGCAGTGTACAACACAACACCAATATGCACTAGGAATGTATACACAGTATTGACTAGACTACCCACACATGCGGTGGGAGTCCAATGTCACCATGTACGTCAATGTCACTTGGGCACACCCTTTGCAAGCCCATGGAAACGGGAAGCAGGAGGCGTGTGTTTGACAAAAACCCAAGCATCTGAACCAAATACATAACAAGCCTGCATGTGCCCAGCCACAATGCAGCGTATGCCCACAGGAGCCACCGAAGGCAACACATTGTCCCAAAAAAAAAAAAAAAAAAATAAAAAAAAAAAAAAATCAAAAATGGCCATTAATGGGCCCGGGGTGGTTGGGGAGGCCACCCAGGAGGTCAGAGGACAGGGTGCACACCAAAACCCACCTGTGTGGATCTTGGGAAAAAAAAACACCTCCATGGGCTCATGGCCCACACGGCTACCCTATTGTGGGAGTATCACTGCTGTCGCTATTATCACCCTGTGCAGCTGCATCCAGAGGTGGTTGCACTATGGGAGGCAGCCCACGCAAGGCCCTAGTCTGTTCCTCCATGGCTGCAAGCATGCGGGTGTGGTAGGTCTCGTTCTGGAGGATGAGTGTGCGGAGGTCCCCATGCAACAACTCACGGGATGCCCGGACCTCCGCCATAGTTGCCTGCATCTCAGCTGAGAGCGTGCGGGTGAGACGCTCCAGCTGCTGTTCTGTCCTTCGGTTTGTTGAAGCCTCAAGCTCAACAATAGTAGTCCTGAGGTGAAGGAGCTCCTGCCTCAGGGCTTCCCTGTGGCCCTGGGACTCTATGGAGATGGCTTCCTGCAGAGTCGCCAGTGCCGCCCGCCTGTCCCTGTTGGACACCCCTTGAGAGCACGACCTGCAGCAGTTGTGGGTTCTCACCCACCACCACACCACATCCCTCACTGGTGGTCGGTTGGCCCTCAGACCCCTCCTGGGTCTCCACCATCTCCACAACCCCAGCAGTATCAGGTGCGTCTTCCCCTGCAAAGACATAAAAGAAAACAAATGGAAACAGGCATTAGCACCATGGCACAGAATGAGGGCTGAGAAGCAAGAGAACCAGTACTTGATTGACACATGTCCCACATGACTAAAACCCTCCCATGCATGCACCCTCACTGCGTATGAAGGGCAGGCAAATGGCACACACTGATGACACCAAGATGGAAGATGAACACATTTTCTGCATGCTGCCTGGCAGTGGCATCACACATTGGCCTGTGATTGCCAGGTGAAATACACATGCCATCACACAGATGGCATGTACCATTGCTATTGAGTGAAGATGGAGAGGAGGGCAGCACTTATTCATTCAGTCCAGTTCCCGCATGTAATAGCTTTTCTAATTCAAACAGGTCTGATTTTTTACCTGGAGCTGCCAGTCCAAAATGGTCCGATTGCACAGGGACATGTGTGAACAAATGATATCCAGGTAACAAAGTCACTCCACTTTACCATAGCCATGTCAGACATGTGACTACAGGACTGAGAAATGCCTAGTAAAAGTGGTGGAATGCAAACAATCTGCCTGAATGAACAGAGAAAAATAAGCAACAATGTTGTGGCAAGGTGACACTTCAAGGGCAACTGGCGTGCTATTGGGCTAGATGTCTACTGTTGGCAGAAGGGATACTGCTATGGCCAAATGCTTCTGCGCAGAATGTATTGCATGAAGCACATGGGTGACCCAAACGACTCAGGCGCACACACCCTCACCTGGCACACAAACAGAAGCCCTCACACACACACCATGCACATGGATGACACACACATGCATGTGCACTCACCAGACAATGCCTCATAATCAGGCAGATCTCCCACGCCTTGGATCTGTTCCTCCGTGACGTAGGTCCCAGCGACTGACTCATGTGGAGTGAGTTCCATGTCTTCTACTGGAGACCCACCTCCAGTCACTAGAGTTGCTGCATGAATTGAGGCCAGCTTATTCTTTGCCCTGCGCTTTAGGTCATTCCAGCGCTTATAGCAATCATTGGCTGTGCGCCTCACGATTCCAAGGGAACTTACGATGTCCGCAACGGTCTGCCAGTGTGCCTGGCGTTGTGCAGGTGTGGTCTTGGATCCTGCAACAATGACCATCTCGTTATCATGTCCGGACACATACTCGACAAGTGCATTCAGTTCGGCCTCCGTGAAGCTGGGCTTCCTCGACGGGCCGGACTCTGTAGCCGTGTCTGGGGCATCAGCCTGTGCCGGACGAGCACTCTTCCTCTTCCGCTTGGAAGGTGGTGGCGATCCTGAGTGTCCTACGCCGCTCTGGACACTAGGGGCAGGAGCCCTGGTGGACTCTGTATCAGGAGTGTGGGATTGCACACTCAGCATGGGAGTTGGTGCAGGCATTGGCTCAAGTGTAATGCTGTCAGGGGGAATGTCAGCAGGATGGACTAGGACCAACACTGTCCTGGCTGGGTGTGTGAGAGCTGGGGTGGATGGAGCCGCAGTTGCCCCTGCAGCCTCTCCACCCTGCCTACTTGGGGCAGCAGATGACCTTGCTGCCCCAGATCCACGTGGCCTGATGACATCAACGTGCACCAGCCACGTGTCATAGGCCTGCTGACCTGGAAGTCAGCCATGGAGTCAGCCAGGTCTGGTGCCACAATGGGCTGGTCCAACAAGGGCTGAGCATGGATGGTGTCAGCCACATCAGCCTCAACCAGGGGGGGGGGATTATGGGTGCCCTTGACTGGTCCTCCACACATGGGGGGACAGGGTCACCCTGCAAGTAACGACCACGTCCCCTACCGGATCCACCACGGCCACCACTTGTGGTTCGTCCACCTTTGCCACCCTTACGGAATCCTTGCCTCCCAACCATGGCACTGATGTTAATGTGCGTATAGGAGTGGCTGTAAACTATTGTCCTGGGCAATTGGGGGTCAAAGGGGTTGGGTACCAGATGGTAATTGTACCCTACTGCTCTAGCAAGGCTGAATGTGACCCCTGGGGAAAGATGACGGGTCACGCAACACACAGGAAGCCCAAAAAAGGGAGATGACGTGCACGCAACCCCTCCTAGACCACGTGTGCGGAAAAAAAAACCTGCACTACGCTGTGGCACCCAGTAACACAAGAATGAACGTATGCGTGTCACACGCAGCCTAGAATGACCTCTGAAGGGGTAGGCTACACACGGGGCAAGCACAGATGTTAGATACGTGCATGACTCACCGTCTGCCAGGAAAAAGAGCGTGAAAAAGAAGCGCGTTGGCGCCCCCGCCAAAAGAAGATTTGTACGCTGTCTGAGGAGACAGGACAACAGTAGAAAGGAACACTGTTTGAGGGAACAGGCCCAGGAAAACCAGAAAAAGAGAAAAAAGAGAAAAAGCTGTCAGAGGTAACAGGGAGTACGAACTTGAAACGCTGTGAAGTAAATCGCGTGTGAAACGACAAGAAGTACAGAATTCACCCACTCGCTCTCCACGAAAAGCACGTACAAGGAAATGGTGTTCTACACGTACCTTTCATGCAGGCCCACACGTCCAGCGTCACTTACGCGGCGTGTACGTGCTAGGGCCATTTCCACCAATTACACGCTTTGTCACTTCTGCGTGTAGGGCCATTTCCACCAATTACACGCTTCGTCACTTCCGCGTGTACGCGCTAAGGCCATTTACACCAATTACACGCTTTGTCACTTCTGCGTGTAGGGCCATTTCCACCAATTACACGCTTTGTCACTTCTGCGTGTAGGGCCATTTCCACCAATTACACGCTTTGTCACTTCCGTGTGTACGCGCTAAGGCCATTTCCACCAATTTCACGCTTTGTCACTTCTGCGTGTAGGGCCATTTCCACCAATTACACGCTTTGTCACTTCCGCGTGTACGCGCTAAGGCCATTTCCACCAATTACACGCTTTGTCACTTCTGCGTGTAGGGCCATTTCCACCAATTACACGCTTTGTCACTTCCGCGTGTACGCGCTAAGGCCATTTCCACCAATTACACGCTTTGTCACTTCTGCGTGTAGGGCCATTTCCACCAATTACACGCTTTGTCACTTCCGCGTGTACGCGCTAAGGCCATTTCCACCAATTACACGCTTTGTCACTTCTGCGTGTAGAGCCATTTCCACCAATTACACGCTTAGTCACTTCCGCGTGTACGCGCTAAGGCCATTTCCACCAATTACAGCTTTGACACTCGGACGTGTCTTTCATTTTTTTAACACGCAACATTTCCAACGTGTGCCCTATTCAACGTGCACGTGACTTCATAGACGCGCATACGCTGGTGGCCTTTGGGCCAATGAATGTACAGTGTGCTGACGCGTTTACGCGCTAAGGGCCTTTCCACGAATTACACGCAGACGTGTTGGATTTTCACATGCAAAATCACTCCGTATCAAGCTGGCCACGCCTTCATACACGGAAGACCACACTCCTGCCCAGAAGGCCGAATTACTGCCCCCCCAGAGCCCTGAGCACGCTCCCACCTGCCATCTGCTGCTGCCTGACTGCCTGCTGCCCACGTGCCCTGCCATTTGCTGCCTGCACATCAGCCAGGGGTGCTGTTGTTGTGACCACCCCTGCTGGAACCGAAGACTCCCGACTGCTTTTCCATCGCCCCACAGTCCAGCCCCAGGACCCAGTTGCCCACCCACTCCTGCCTCTGGGGTTGCTGTCATGATCTCTGCTTCCAAAAGATCAGGACTTGCCCGACTCCCTTGGAAGCAGACCCATAACCCCGGTTCCGAGTGCCAGCCAGTCCCAATTGGGACCTTTTGGACCCTGTCCTGGCGCCAGTGGCACCAGGCTCATAAAGATGCCCAGTCCCAGTGCTGGAAGCGCCGGGCTCATAATGCTTGGGTGGACTTACCTGCAGAGCAGACCATGCTGCTTACTTACCTGCCAGTTGAACCCCGGATCCTCTTCTGTTTGGGACTACTTTTCCTGTTGGGTGGGGCAGGAGCCACTCCCTAGGTTCAGAACACTGGCACTCTTCTGGAAAGCAGGAACTCTTTTCTTACCTAGGCGTGGCTGTGGAAGGAGACACCTAAGCACTACAGGAGGCTATTTAAACCACACCCGATGGATGAATCTTGCTTTGTGTTATTCTGCATTCTCTGCAGCAGAACGCTCATCATGTCTTCTGCTTCTGATCCTGGGCCTAAGGAAACAAAAGCTTACCATCCTGGAATCCAGTCTTCAGCAGCACCTGTAAAGACAAAGGCCCTCATTACGACCCTTGCGGAAAGCGACTGACCGGAGCGCCACAGCGTAAATAGCGTTTCCGCCATTGCACGAAGGAGCAAAGTGCGGCCCATTCCGACCCATCGGGCACGAGCACCACGCCACGGCGGAAGTGCAAAGTCAGCGATGGCGGAAATGACCCCAAAACGGCCCACACCGCCGCCGTACGGCGCCCTAGGTGCAATACCGCCACCCCTCTTAGCGGTCACCGCAGTGTGCGCCTACCGGAAAGTACGGTGACCAGAAATATACGGAAACGGAAGTTAAAACATGGGCCCGGAACGGGAAACATCCCGGCGTACACCTATAAAACCACTAAAACCACACAACCACTAAAATCACTACCCTGAAACACACCCCAACCCGTCACCCACCCTAGCGAAACCAAGACAAATGGGAAAAGTAGCGAAGAAAGCGTGCGACCGCAAGCGGCAGGTCCACTTCTCCCGCGAGGAACTCACCGTGCTAACAGAGACCCTCCAGGAGAATGCTGCCGTCGTCTTCTCCACGCAAATGACCAGAACGGCACTTGCAAACAAGAAGACCATATGGGCTCTGGTGGCACAGCGGGTAAGTGCGGTGGGGACCGCACCCCGCACCCCACAGCAATGCCGCAAGCGATGGGACGACCTGCGGATACGCGTCCGCAGCATACTCTCTGCCAACCGCAACATTGCCACAGCCACCGGGGGAGGTCCTGAATCACCCATCAAGTTGACCCCCTGGGAAGAAATCTGTGCCTCCACCATCGGAATGGAGAGCATAGAGGGAGTCGGAGGGATGGAGAAAGGAGTGCAGACATCCGAAGATTCAGGTAGGTGTACCAGATAAAACAATGCCAAATCCACACAGTCCATCCATGTGAAGTACCATGCGTCCACATAGTGCAACAGAAACACATGTCCAGGAGAACGGCCACACACATCGGCCTGATAGCGCACGTTAAAACCCACAATAAATACATAAATAATTAAAAACCCCTAATACACGCACTACACGTGCAGCAGGCACACCCTAACTGCAGGCTGCCAAACAACTGCACCCTCACTCCACACACAAATCAAAGCACCTCCAAGGACCCGACCCAAATCACCCTCAGGTACCACCCCAGAGCATGTGATACAATGCCATTCCAATTCCCACAGACCCATCATTAACCCTCGCCCTCCTTTACTCCACCACAGGGTCCGATCCAAACGACGAGCTACAGGACACCCCTACCAGCACACCTGCAAAGAGGGCCAAGACCAACGGCCAGAGACCCTCCACCTCAGCTGCACGCATCAAGACACGGCAGCAGCACAAATCAGGTGGCAGCACAGAGGAGGGAACATCAACAGGCACCCCAGCAGCCAGCATGCCCACAACACCACCACCACAGGTCCCCCCAATGGATGCCACAGAAGGCACTGCCTCTGGTGGCAGCAGCACCATAGGTGACACCCCATTGATGGCAGCATGCTCCGACACAGAAAACGGGGATGTCGAAGTCAGATCCATCCATGACCTGTCCCAATCCCCCTGTCTGTCCCATCCCGTACAACATGAGGATACCACGCAGGGGCACCCACAAGACAACGACTGGCCATCCCCCCCAAGCCCTGTGGCAAGGCAACATGAGGACAACAGCCCCTCTGTGACACCCCCGCAAATGGGCATGGCCCAGCAGAGGCAACAGTCCCTCGACCAGTTAATCGTGCAACAGCAGCAAATGGCCACGCTCCTCAAGGACCATGCCGATGAATGTGGGGGCACTAAGGCAGACATAGAAACATCAACTGAGACACTTAGGGCAGAAATGGAGAGAGGCACAGAGACGCTGAGGGCACAAATTGAGAGTAGCACCGAGAGCCTGAGAGTCCAAATGGAGAGAAGCACCGAGAGCCTGAGGGGGGAACTGCATGCGACGTCCAAAGACGTATGTGCCGAACTTGCCGCAGTGCGCCGTGTGCTCACTGAGCTCTCGCAAACCCTTAGGGACATGCATGGAC
This sequence comes from Ambystoma mexicanum, assembly GCF_040938575.1. NCBI lineage: Eukaryota > Metazoa > Chordata > Amphibia > Caudata > Ambystomatidae > Ambystoma > Ambystoma mexicanum. Next base: position 108,828,487 of record NC_090937.1, read on the forward strand.
GTGAGCAGGCAGACACATCATCCGTTGCAAGTTCCGTCCAGGGCAGCCCCCAACGTAGATCTGGAAGGAACCTGCGCTCCACAGGCAGGGGTGCCCCTGATACCCGCAGAGGGGGCTTGCAATAGCGACGGCCCACTGACAATGAGCATCTTTGGACACTGGGGTTCGTGGGGGAGGTAGGAGGGTGGAGGGGGTGTGTTGGGCTCACTTGGGTGGCGGGTCGATAGGGTGTTCAACATGACATCACATATGCCATAAAAAGTGCACGATCAACCAATGAGATGTGTGGACATTGATTTCTGTGTACTAGGCCATCATAGGCGTACAGTCCATATTGTGCATGTCCCAGACACGCACAGTGCCACGAGTCCCGTGTCCATGTATCAGCCACCAGGCGTGAGTGCTAGAAGCATACATCAATGAGATGCTGACGAATGTCACGGGCCTCCGGTGCCTCGCAGACTCCATGAGGTGCTGCCACATCCCCACCCTCATCATGACCATCATCATGTGCTTGCAGTTCTGCGTCAGGGGGCATGGGCACATTTCTACGTACGCACATGTTGTGGAGCATGACACATGCCATGACCATCTTTGCAACCTTCTCATGGCGGTACAGGAGTGCCCCGCCAGACCTGCTGAGGCAGCGGAAACGAGTCTTCAGTAGGCCGAATGCCTGTTCAATGACTACACGGGTACGTGAGTGGGCATGGTTGTAGTCCTCCTCATGCTGGTCCCGTGGGTTCCGGACTGGTGTGAGGAGCCATCTCTTCAGTGGATATCCAGCATCACCTGTATGTGGACGAGAAACGTATGATGTGGAATGCCATTGCTACGTACGCACACCCCCCCCTTCCTGCCAGGTCATTGCCAAATCACATTCCCCACATAATCATGCATGTAATGAGACTCACCGAGTAGCCAGGATCTGTTCCCTGCGTGTCGCTCCATGTAGCGTGGTATTGTAGAGTTCCTCAAGACCATAGAATCATGGGTTGATCCAGGGAATCGGGCACAACAATGTGTAATGATCCTTTTGGAGTCACACACCATTTGTACATTCAGGGAATGAAATTGTTTTCTGTTGCGGTACTGGGCCTCCATGGCATGTGGGACGACCAATTCCACATGGGTGCAGTCGATGGCACCAATGCAACCCGGTATGCCGGCAAGTGCATGGAATCCCACTTTTGTGTTGGTAATTTCCTGCTCCGAGCGTGGTAGAGAGATGTAGTCGTCTGCGTGCTGCAGGAGGGCATCGAGCACTTGCAATAGTGTCCGTGAGAACAGTGGCTGAGAAATGCCATGCAACTGTCCGACTGTGTGCTGGTAGGTGCCTGTGGCCAGGAAGTGGAGTACAGACACCACCTTCAGTAGGGGTGGGATGGCGGTTGGGCTATCTATCATGCTGACAAGGTCAGCCTGTGTCATGTCCACAATGGCGGCTATGGTGTCCCGGTCCAGACGGTAGAGGGTGTGGATCTGCTCATCAGTGAGGTTGAACGGATGTGCTCGGAGGCGTGGGATTGCGGGCTGCCTGCGTGGTGGTAGTGGCTGTGCTGGCGGCCCTTGCTGGCCCTGCCTTGGCCTCCTCCTCCTCCTGCGTCTCCTTCGTGCGGCCGGTAGCAGTTGGTGTTCGTCTTCTTCTTGGAGTTGGAGTAGTTGCAGTGCTATCAGGTCCCCCAGGGCCAACATCGCGAGTCCTGCCGGTAGCATTTCGGTGTGGTTGTGGGAGGAGACTGGCTGTGCAATTTATGTGTTTTCAGGCTGTATGGCCTCCACCTGTGGTGATTAATTCCACCTGTGCAAGCTGCTCTCCCCTTTGGCCGAGCACGTCCCGCGCACAACGCTGCAAATCTGGGAATGGCATCTTGCTATTGCAATCATGTATTTGTACCCGATGGCCGTGTAACATTGGTTGACATGTTCATTCTGCTGTGGTCCCATTGTTGCACATACTATCTGTGCAGTCGCGAACAGACTTGTGAAGGGTCAGTGGAACGTAGTACTCGAGTAACGGTGGGCCCTCATGCATCACTTTACCGAGTTGCAATGACGGGCGGGGCGTCCCATTTGTGGGTGAAGGCAGTTGCCATTTTCACACACAGCCGCACTCGATGGAATAATTAGTGATTTCAAACGGCCACAGATGCCTTTTCGGCGTGATGTTGCAAATGTGGAATTCCAAGGGCGGCGCTTTCGGTTTCCAGCTAGCGGCGAGGAGATGCCTACAGGTCTGACTGCAAATATAACGTTCTGTTGTTCGATGTCCTTGAGACAGGGCCCATGGTGAGGAAGCAATGATTGATATGAATAGTTTGGGATTCGCAATTGCTACGTGGGCGATGAGGCCGGCCGTTCCCACATACATGTTACTTCACAACACTGGAATTACGGGCTGGGGCACTGTGGATTTTGCAGGCTGCATAACGCACAGACTCAATGGATGTTTCTAATGTTATGTGAGTAATTATTCAGGCGTTTTGATTCCGGGATGAGGGAATGATGAATGGATGCATGGGCAGGTGATTTGATACAGAGTTTGCCATGTACAGGGCTTCTTGGGATCTATCCGCCTCCCCTACGCTATGTGATGCAGGGCTGCCATGGTGGGACCATCGTCTATCTGGCCTTGTTGAGCCCTCCCTGTCTCGACACGCCCTCAGACACTTGTGTCCATGCACATTAACATTCCCATCTGATGGATTCTGTTTTGACAGACGCATGCACAGGTACACTCGTTTGTGATGGTGTTTGCACCTCGATATAGATGGTTAGGAGTCGCAAGTGGTTTTGGGGTGGTGATGATCCTTTGGAGTGGGCTAGCATGCATATGGCTGTAGATTTCGTGTGATCATTGAAGTGAGTTGTTGGAATGTAGTTCTGATGGCCATTCTGTTCTTTTTCTTTTCTTTTGGTTGACAGGTATCTCCTGCCCTTTTGCCACTGCCATCTGTATGCCACTCCTGCAGATGGGTTTTACTCCCGACACCTGCTGCTTCGTGTTAATCAGTGGAGCAGCATTACGATCTTATGGGACGATCGCCAATGGCCCACATGCCCTTACGCAGTACTGGTGGCTCGGAGCAACATTTCGGCCTTTCAGCTGGACTAGTGCCTCCCCATTGGGACGGCCCTGCGGTTCTGTGCGCTTCCATGTTGCCTTTTCGTACGTGAATGTGGCTCTGTGTACCATGAGGGAACAGGACGACACACAAGTAGTGGCTGGTCATTTCTTGCGGATGCAGCCCACAATGGTGATTGGTGTTTAGGAGTTCATGGCCTGATGGCTGTATGGGCTTGGTGACTTTGATGTGCATTAAATTTCTATTCTGATTTGGCCCGTGTAGCGTTTTTCTTTGCAAGTGATGTGGCATATGCCTATTTGGGGGGCGATGTATTGTGAGGAGATCTGCATTGGGTTCCAGCTTCGGAGTTTAGTTGCGTGGTACTGTACTGGGCGCGTTTGCCTACTAAGCCCGTGAGGTCAGGGATGGGGGCTGCCAATATGACAGTTTGAATGTTGTCATGCTCAGGGGCGGGGGATTGGGTTTTGTGTAACAGATGCCGGTCAGCCAGGTGGACTGGTGGAATGATGTGATTCTCGGAATATGGCTGGTCACAGGTGCCTGTGTTTGCGTGCGTTTCTTGGTGGGGGACTGTGGTCATGTCCATTGGGATGGCTTCTGTATTCGTGCCATCTGTGCCCTGCAGCTCCCATTGGCCCCTCTTGTGTTTCTTTTGTTCGTTGCCATGCATGGGTGACTTGTACATTTCAATGGTTGCATTGTGGCTTCATTGCACCTACGGGGAGTTGTACTTTGTGGGCAGGGAGCGGTGTACAGGCACTCAGTGGGGCCGTTTACGGTTGATTCGCGATGCCGTACTTCTCACCATGGCGGAATGGTACATTACGCCATGCCTGATGGCGTTAGGTACATGTCCGCTAGGGTCGGAATTGGCGTACCGTTGCGCCATGGTGGTGTTTGCGGTTTCGCATGGCGCGCGCGCGCGTGCTTGGTGCAGTTAGCGTTGGCGTTCACTACGGTGTCGCTAATGGCTTCGTACTTTGCGGTGACGGGTCATAGTCGCACCGAGCGCTATTCGATGGCGGTATTGCATTTCCGCCATCGTTTTCCGATTTCCGCAAGGGTCGTAATGAGGGCCAAAGAAAGAACAGGTTAGCACTACGGTCTTCAGTGGCAGCGCATCTCTTACCTGGTCCATCGGCTGTCACCAACGCCTCGTGCTGCATTCCGGCATCTGAAAGACAAAGGCTTACCTACTCTTCGCATGTTCCGGAGGTCTTCGCACTGCATTCCGGCATCTGAAAGACAAAAGCTTACCAGCTCTTCGCACGCTCCGGAGGCCTTCGGCGCTGCATCCCGCATCTGAAAGACAAAAGAAGGTGCGTTTAAAGACATTGGGCAACTTTATTACTCACGTGCCATTACTCCTTCCCACGCCGAATCCAGTGGGTATTCCAGCACCCTTCAGCTTCTCTAAAGCTCCGAACTTGTACCTACAAGATAAAAGGGACAGTTAGTGCGCATCGTGAAGCAGGCTACAAGCGCTTACCTACGTGCTTCCAGGCGCTTCTATTCCTCACGCGGGTTCGATCCTCAACTCTCATCAGCCCGCCATCCGCCATCGCCGGAACTCTGCAAAACAAGAGATATCATTACAAAAGACTTTTAAGACATTTGATGTGCGCCCAGAACTTACCGTTCGTGAAGTTAAGGACGGACAGCAGTCCTCTGAGGTCAAGAGGCCTGCACCCTTATCCAGTGAAGGAACTGGTTACGGCACCCTGCCCCGAGGCAGATGGAGAGCTCGGCGTTCACTTACCTAAGACATCTTACTCTTCGAGTCAGACCTACAGTGCACAGAGGTCCAGCCCAAAGAGCCAACCGTGTGTTACACATCACCTTTGAAGATACGGCATTCACCCAGTCAAGACCGGCGCCTCTGCGGGAATCAGGTGAGCGTTACAGTTGCCATGTCGGGCACTGCAACATCTGGCACCAGTGGCAACCCCCGGCCAAGGAGGCAGAGGGGCACCAGCTTCACTGCCACCGAAGTTGGTGTCCTGGTGAAGCATGTCCTGGGGCAGTATGATGCCCTCTTCGGAAGGTTGCGCGCCGACAAGGAAGGACGGACTCGGATCTGGATGGACATCGTGACTGCCATCAACGTGGAGGAGGTGGCAGTCCGCGACTACGAACGTGTCAGGAAGCGCTGGGAGGACTTCAGGTCCAGGACCCTCATCAAGGCCCGGCGCCTCCTGAAGGCAGCGGATGCTAAGGGGCGCTGGGGCCACTTGTCGGAAGATCAGATGAGGGTCCTGGAACGCATATCCCCAGTGCTCCACATCCAGGTCCTTGAGAAGCAGACCCGTCTGGAGTCGAGCGGTAAGTGTACATGCATACTGATTGTAAGCTGTGCGTGTGGTGGTGTGCCAGGAGTGTGCAGGTTGAACATGTATTTTTATGTGGCCAAGTAGGGGGGGTGTACAGGGCCGTGAGGGTGACACATGCGAGGGGTCTCATGTGTGACACATGGATGGTGCTTGTGTGTGTGGGCTTGCATGGCACAGGATCTGGAGGAATGATTGTCAGGTATGACATGGATGTCGATCAAAACACTGCGACAGTTGGCGGGGGTGTACACATGCATGCAAGTTTGGGGTTGTGTGTGCATGTGTAGTGTACTCCCTATGTTGCATGTGATGTGTGGATGACCTTTGGCTGCTCATGCTGTTGTATGTGAATGGATGGTGCTGGCTGTTGCAATATGGCTGTGGTATGACTCATGAGTGCAAGTTGAAATGACATGTGTGTTGGGGATTGTGATGCCATGTCTGAGGTTTACCAATGCCACTCATGTATAACTGTCATGTGTGTATGAGTCCATTTTACAGTGCCCTGATGCCTGTGTTTTCTTTCTCCCTGTCTGCAGCGTCAACTGATGAAGAGGGCGGAGAAGGTGCTGTGGAGCACAGCGGCAGGGGTCGCACCACCAGCCGGAGACGCAAGGCCCGGTTGTGATCTCGTCGGGGAGTGAGGAGTCCGGTGCCACGTCCCAGGACGCAGCTGCCGAGGGGAGGTCCAAGAGGCGGAGGTTGGAGTTGGACTCCTCGGCAGCAGAAGGGGCAGCTGGGACCCCACAGGGCCCAACGGAGGAAGATGGCACTGAGTCATCCAGGTTGGTGGGGGGTTTGGTGGAGGAGGAGGCCGTGCAAGCAACAGTGGCGGGGTCTGGAGATGGGGATTCCACTGGTGCTAGTGGTGCAGTGCAGGATCAGGGACAGGAGGCAGCACAGGCCGCCGCGGAGGTGCCTGTGTGCAATCCTGTCCCTGCTCCTGTCACTGCATCATCTTGCACCAGCGGGGATGCCTACCTCCAGACCCGTTCTCAGGGAGAGGATTGGCTTACAACACCTGGCCTTCCTCTCCCTGCGGATGTGGCTATCCTGCACCAGGTTGAGCCTGTCCAGGGTGGGGTGGCGTTGCGTCAACGGGCCATGCGAGCTGACCTGCAGTCTTTTCATGATGAGTCTGCACGTCTTCTCTCATGGCTCATTCACCACATTGACCCACTGGGACAGCTCACCAGGGCTGGATTCCTCCGTTTCCTGGACCTTGTTCCGACCCCCTTCTCCACAGAATCCCCTATGCCCCAGTCGTCCTCCATGCCATCTTCCCACCCATGTGTCACCTGGGTGCCCTGTGGAGCTGCCTCCGACAGTGCGGCCAAGCTGGTGGACAACAGATCCCTGCCACAGTCGGGAGTCAGACGTCCAGCAGGGGTGGCCACATCAACGACTGCACCCCAGCTGGAGGAGGATGTGCAGGCACCATCGGACAGGGCACATGGACAGCAGCAGCTGCAGCAGCAGGAGGCTGTAGGTGTGAGCCACGATAGCTCGGGTCCTTCAACATCGGAGGGGCAGGCATCGGCCGGAGGGCAGGAGGACCCTGGACGGGAAGTGTCTTCCGTGTGGCAGCGGTTGGGCCACGCCATAGATGCGGAGCGGCGGCGGGCGGAGGAGGCGCGGCTCACGATGGTCAGGGCGGAGAACTCCATGCGAAGGGCCCTGAGGCGGGCCGAGTGCCTCGAGGCAATCCGCAGGGAGTTGGAGGTGAACATGTCGGCGTCCCTGCGGACCCTCGGGCCATGGAACAGGACCGCCTCCGGGACATAGACGAGGAGTTCGATGATGCCCTGGCCCGGAACACCACTAAGTGAGCCGCTGGACTGGCCCGCCGCCGTTGCATATAGTTATTTAGTGATAGGTTTCCTTTATAGTTTATTTTTATTTGGAGTCGACGGACACTGCTCCACCTTTTGTATATAGTTCCATTTTAGATAGGTTTTTTGGTAGGTTTCATTTCTTCTCTTGGGATGATGGACCCTGAATACTTTGTACATAGTTGGACTTTGGATTTGGATATTTTTTTTACTATGAATATTTTTTCCCATGGAGCAATGGTTTTCTATTTCTTTTTTCCCTTCATTTCCTTTTCATGGACTTGAACTTTGGAAGATATTTTTTTGGGTTATCATTTATTGATTTTAATTTGAAAAGGGACAGCCAGCTTAATTTTGTTATTATTTTACTTGTGTATTTTGGTTAATTTTGATTGACATTGCTGTTGTTTTTAATACATTATTTGGATTTTTTCATTCTTCAATGTGTGGTTTCATCTCATTTTTTTCATGCATGTCATGATATGGGTTTTCAGGTTCACTTGCAACCATTTTGTGTGTGTGAGACACATGTGTTGATTTACATTGTTTCCATTGGAGTAGTATCATGGGCACATGTAATACTTGGTTGTGACTTTGGGCTGTGGTGGCTGGCCATGAGGTACATGCTTGAGGATTGTCAGGGCCTGTGGGCAGGGGGACATGAATGGGGGCCTGGTGGAGGGTGCCCCTGGATGCTGGGGGGTGGGGGTGGTGGGAGACATGAGCGGGGGCCTGGTGGAGGCTGCCCCTGCACTGCTGGGGGGTGGGGGTGGGTGGGAGACATGAGTGGGGGCCTGGTGGGGGCTGCCCATGGTGGCTGGGGGGTGGGGGTGGTGGTAGACATGGGTGGGAGCCTGGTGGAGGGTGCCCCACACTGCTAGCGGGGTGGGGGTGGGTGGGAGACATGAGTGGGGGCCTGGCGGAGGCTGCCCATGGTGGCTGGGGGGTGGGGGTGTTGGGAGACATGAGTGGGGGCCTGGTGGAGGGTGCCCCACACTGCTGGGGGGTGGGGGTGGGTGGGAGACATGAGTGGGGGCCTGCCGGAGGCTGCCCATGGTGGGTGGGGGGTGGGGGTGGTGGTAGACATGGGTGGGAGCCTGGTTGGGGCTGCCCATGGTGGCTGGGGGGTGGGGGTGATAGGGGACATGAGTGGGGGCCTGGTGGGGGCTGCCCATGGTGGCTGGGGGGTGGGGGTGGTGGGAGACATGAGTGGGGGCCTGGCGGAGGCTGCCCATGGTGGGTGGGGGGTGGGGGTGGTGGGAGACATGGGTGGGGGCCTGGTGGAGGCTGCCCCACACTGCTGGGGGGTGGGGGTGGTGGGAGACATGAGTGGGGGCCTGGTGGGGGCTGCCCATGGTGGCTGAGGGGTGGGGGGTGGTAGACAGGGGTGGGAGCCTGTTGGAGGGTGCCCCTGCACTGCTGCGGGGTGGGGGTGGGTAGGAGACATGAGTGGGGGCCTGGTGGGGGCTGCCCATGGTGGCTGGGGGGTGGGGGTGGTGGTAGACATGGGTGGGAGCCTGGTGGAGGGTGCCCCACACTGCTGGGGGGGTGGGGGTGGTGGGAGACATGAGTGGGGGCCTGGCGGAGGCTGACCATGGTGGGTGGGGGTTTTTTTGTGGTGGGGGACCGACATGGATGGGGGCCTGGTGGAGGGTGCCCCACACTACTGGGGGGGTGGGGGTGGTGGGAGACATGAGTGGGGGCCTGGTGGGGGCTGCCCATGGTGGCTGGGGGGTAGGGGGGTGGTAGACACGGGTGGGGGCCTGGTGGAGGGTGCCCCACACTGCTGGGGGGTGGGGGTGGGTTGGAGACATGAGTGGGGGCCTGGCGGAGGCTGCCCATGGTGGCTGGGGGGTGGGGGTGGTGGGAGACATGAGTGGGGGCCTGGTGGAGGGTGCCCCACACTGCTAGGGGGGTGGGGGTGGGTGGGAGATATGAGTGGGGGCCTGGCGGAGGCTGCCCATGGTGGCTGGGGGATGGGGGTGGTGGGAGACCTGGGTGGGGGCCTGGTGGAGGGTGCCCCACACTGCTGGGGGGGTGGGGGTGGTGGGAGACATGAGTGGGGGCCTGGTGGAGGGTGCCCATGATGGGTGGGGGGTGGGGGTGGTGGGAGACATGGGTGGGGGCCTGGTGGAGGGTGCACCACACTGCTGGGGGAGTGGGGGTGGTGGGAGACATGAGTGGGGGCCTGGCAGAGGCTGCCCATGGTGGGTGGGGGGTGGGGGTGGTGGTAGACATGGGTGGGAGCCTGGTTGGGGCTGCCCATGGTGGCTGGGGGGTGGGGGTGATAGGGGACATGAGTGGGGGCCTGGTGGGGGCTGCCCATGGTGGCTGGAGGGTGGGGGTGGTGGGAGACATGAGGCCTGGCGGAGGCTGCCCATGGTGGGTGGGGGGTGGGGGTGGTGGGAGACATGGGTGGGGGCCTGGTGGAGGGTGCCCCACACTGCTGGGGGGGTGGGGGTGGTGGGAGACATGAGTGGGGGCCTGGTGGGGGCTGCCCATGGTGGCTGGGGGGTAGGGGGGTGGTAGACACGGGTGGGAGCCTGGTGGAGGGTGCCCCTGCACTGCTGGGGGGTGGGGGTGGGTGGGAGACATGAGTGGGGGCCTGGTGGGGGCTGCCCATGGTGGCTGGGGGGTGGGGGTGGTGGTAGACATGGGTGGGAGCCTGGTGGAGGGTGCCCCACACTGCTGGGGGGGTGGGGGTGGTGGGAGACATGAGTGGGGCCTGGCGGAGGCTGCCCATGGTGGGTGGGGGGTGGGGGTGGTGGGAGACATGGGTGGGGGCCTGGTGGAGCGTGCCCCACACTGCTGGGGGGGTGGGGGTGGTGGGAGACATGAGTGGGGGCCTGGTGGGGGCTGCCCATGGGGGGTGGGGGGTGGGGGGGTGGTAGACACGGGTGGGAGCCTGGTGGAGGGTGCCCCTGCACTGCTGGGGGTGGGGTGGGTGGGAGACATGAGTGGGGGCCTGGTGGGGGCTGCCCATGGTGGCTGGGGGGTGGGGGTGGTGGGAGACATGAGTAGGGGCCTGGTAGAGGCTGCCCCTGGTGGCTGGGGGGTGGGGGTGGTGGGAGACATGAGTGAGGGCCTGGTGGAGGGTGCCCCTGCACTGCTGGTGGGTGGGGGTGCAGGGGAACATGAGTGGGGGCCTGGTGGAGGGTGCCCCTGGATGCTGGGGGGTGGGGGTGGTGGGAGACATGAGTGGGGGCCTGGTGGGGGGTGCCCCACACTGCTGGGGGTGTGGGGGTGGTGGGAGACATGAGTGGGGGCCTGGTGGAGGGTGCCCCTGGATGCTGGGGGGTGGGGGTGGTGGGAGACATGAGTGGGGGCCTGGTGGAGGCTGCCCCATGCACTGCTGGGGGGTGGGGGTGGTGGGAGACATGAGTGGGGGCCTGGTGGAGGGTGCCCCTGGATGCTGGGGGGTGGGGGTGGTCGGAGACATGAGTGGGGGCCTGGTGGAGGGTGCCCCTGGATGCTGGGGGGTGGGGGTGCAGGGGGACATGAGTGGGGGCCTGGTGGAGGGTGCCCCTGGATGCTGGGGGGTGGGGGTGGTGGGAGACATGAGTGGGGGCCTGGTGGAGGGTGCCCCACACTGCTGGGGGGGTGGGGGTGGGTGGGAGACATGAGTGGGGGCCTGGCGGAGGCTGCCCATGGTGGCTGGGGGGTGGGGGTGGTGGGAGACATGGGTGGGGGCCTGGTGGAGGGTGCCCCACACTGCTGGGGGAGTGGGGGTGGTGGGAGACATGAGTGGGGGCCTGGCGGAGGCTGCCCATGGTGGGTGGGGGGTGGGGGTGGTGGGAGACATGGGTGGGGGCCTGGTGGAGGGTGCACCACACTGCTGGGGGCGTGGTGGGAGACATGAGTGGGGGTCTGGCGGAGGCTGCCCATGGTGGGTGGGGGTGGTGGTAGACATGGGTGGGGGCCTGTTGGAGGGTGCCCCACACTGCTGGGGGAGTGGGGGTGGTGGGAGACATGAGTGGGGGCCTGGTTGGGGCTGCCCATGGTGGCTGGGGGGTGGGGGTGATAGGGGACATGAGTGGGGGCCTGGTGGAGGGTGCCCCACACTGCTGGGGAGGGTGGGGGGTAGGAGACATGGGCAGGTGTGCAGGGTAGTCCCCTGTTTTGTGGGCTGCCTGCAGGGGCCGTGGAGGGTGTACAGGAAACACCTGTGAGGACCCACCCAGCCTAATCGCATGTGTAACTTCCTGCGCACCCCTGTAATACACGTACCCAGCCAAATCGCGTGTGATGATTCCCGCGCACCCCTGTAATACACGTACCCAGCCAAATCGCGTGTGATTATTCCCGCGCACCCCTGTAATACACGTACCCAGCCAAATTGCGTGTGACAATTCCCGCGTACCCCTGTAATACACGTACCCTGCCAAATCGCGTGTGATAATTCCCGCGTACCCCTGTAATACACGTACCCTGGCTAATCGCGTGTAAAACTTCACGCGTACCCCTGTAATACACGTACCCTGGCCAATCGCGTGTAAAACTTACCGCGTACCCCTGTAATACACGTACCCTGGCCAATCGCCTGTAAAACTTCCCGCGTACCCCTGATATGAACGTTACCCGCTTTGCGTTCCTTGTTTGGCAGCCCTGTAAACTGCTCCAGGGTTAGCGCAGCACTTTGCGATGATTTAGCGATTTTGATGGCTTTTCCTTGCGCGAGGGCGTTCTTGGGGGTGTTACTGGCGCTGCTGCAGGGTCGCTGCGATACTCTGCGCCACTGCTGGTTTGGGAGCCTAAAATCCATGAATACGCTGTGCGCGGAAATCGGTTTTAGCGCACGCGCCTGGCGCAGACAATCGCACGCGGACACTCTGCGCCAGCCGCTTGCGACACTTTTCTGCGAAATTCTATGAATTACCCTGTATATCGCTCATAATTTTAAGGGCTCTGAGCGACGGTTGTTTTTTTTCCCCCATGTTCCCACCCTCCTTGATTGCTTTGAAACACTTGCCTATGTATAGGTGGTATATAAATCAACAATACCATACCATACCATACCACACAACACTCATTATGCCCTGTACCACACCCCACAACACCTCTTTGTCCCAATGCTTAATTATTCTCTTCTGTGTGTCTGTTTTCGCTCTGTAATAATAGATAACAGGATGTGTAAGGGGAATCAAGAGAGCTACGTGTCATTGATGCTTTGCTTTATCCATCTGCACAAACCTTCTTCAGCTTGATACTTTAAATTCGGCTGTGCATTGCCTTGATTTAGTACAGGGTTGAGTAACTGAGTACAGTAAGCAAGGCTTGAAGCATTAATAATCAGGGCAGTCATTTGCATCCCCAGTATAGAGAAAACATCCATGCGAATGAAGCAAATCAAGATCTTGCAAGAGGCCACATACCTGACAGCACAACATTTCAATGCAGTACTGTGCAATTTGCAGGAGTTGTATGCATAATTCCATATTAGTGGTTCACCTTAGACAGTATTTGAAAAGCATGCAATAATAAACACTTCACAGTGAGGCCACCAACCTGTTAAAAACAACATGACATCAACCAATCACACAGAACGTAGGCCTGCCCTTATGGAAAAAGAAACAGAGTACTGGCAGACAGTTTTAAACTTGGCACCAACAGAGCTAAATTGTAAAACGGTTCTGTGATTGCATATCTTATGTATCTTTATGGAAGTTTCCAGTTAAATAAACACTATGGGGCTGAGTCATGGAAATGTACATAGAAATCCTGCAAGGGCCGCGTGCCGAGAAGGACACTGTGCGAGCCTGTGCGCATAATAAAAATTGTGTGCCCAGTGCATTCATGGAAATTACTGCGCAAAATAACTGTATTCGCAAGTCGCGCCTGGACCGTCCCCGACACACCCACACGCAAAGCATAACCAGCCAGAACAATTACTTTTGCGTGCTCCACCAGGTGTAAATACACGCACCCTTTAAACAGTGTGTTGGGCCACCTGCAGGCAGGCCTGCATTTTGGGTACCCTTCGCAGTGTCCCCCGTAACTGTTGCCGGTACCCTGACATCAAGCATATGAGAAAATTGAATGCGGTCTGAACTCTGAAAATCTGTGTGCGAACCCCCGTAAACCATTCCTGCACCCCACTACACTTTATGCACAGAACCCTAAGCTAGATCCGAACCCCGGTTGTGAACACACACCCTCAAATCCGACATTCAAACCCACCTCTGCACGGTGAATCCTAAGCGCAAGTTTACTTAGGCCTGTCTTCTGGTGGCGTAGTGATTGGGGGATTTGCATGGCCATTCCTATGCTGAGAGGCTGCGTGGGTGTTTCTATTAATACTTTGGTGCAAACGTGTGCGTGCGAGGGATGGCCTGCGGGCCGTCCCTCATTACGCTGCTTTTTCGCATATTCTTGCTTATTTTCTGAGTTCTGCCCCCTTCCCAGCCCTCTGAGCAAGCCACACCCACGCTCTGTGTGGTGTCTCGCGCAAGGCACTTGATGGCTCGCACAATGTTCCAGGCCTGTGCAAACTCTGCACAATTCCCAAGAAAGTCCCACGCATTTGTTTCCATGAATGGCTGAATGTCCATTTGCGTGCAGTTTGGCATGCAAGTGTCCTATTTCTCTCACAAATAATTCAGTGAATCGGGTCCCAAGAGTGATAATGTGACAAAAGACACTTTTAGTCTTAAAGGTGATTTCAAATCAATTTAATCCTCAAAGTCTTTAGTTCCAAATGTTGTGTGTCTTATTCTTAAATAGTATCAACTTCTGTTTGTGACCTCTCTCAACATCTATGTATCACCTCTTAAATGGTATCAACAGTTTGTTGGTGACCTCTGTCACCAACTATTTGTAACTTCTACAAGTGTTTCTCCACTGTGGTTCCAGGGGATCATCAGGGGGTTTTTCTACAATTGTCAAATATTGTTATCTAAAGAAAGATAAGTAAAGAATAAAAAGGAAAAAGTCCATGAACAAAATAATGTGTTTTAGTGAGTTTTAGCTACTACAACTGAAAAGAGCATTTAGTTTTGGTTCAGCAAATTGAATCTTCATAAATTGCTCCAAAATAAACGATGACTCACCTTGGTAGATTCCTGTGTTTTTTTTAAGTTTTATTCTTACTTCCAAAATGTCCATTTGATGTTGGTTGGTATGTACTTTGAAGGCTGACTGTTTATCAAGTCTTTTCTCATTTTTTAATAGTTGCCCTGTAAATATTGCAGACATTTTTTTGTTTCGATCTGCTATACAAAAGGGGGATGCACTTACAGCTTACTTTAAATTTGTGATTCTCAATAAGTGTCTAAAAAAGTGGCAGGGATTTTTCTTACCTTATTTAAGCCAATGATTGGATACAATTGTCCCGTGGAGATTGAACCGCCGATCTGCGCTACAGATCTGTGATTCAAAATGGCTGCCTATATGTGTGTCCATGCAATGACGACGGATTGGGTTGAGCACTAAGCTCTACCTTTGCTGTTTTTTTATGAATGATATACCAAAAGAACTATGTTCATCTTTGCACATGCTGGGCATTTATTGCTCAGAGAAGTAATGCAATATCTGCTAGAGGGTATATAGAAAAAAATATTCATATATTCCATCTCTGTCTTTAGAGATACATTAAGAAAATTCCCTGTGCTTCACATTGTCACTGTAAAAAGTTTTTGTTACACAGGTTGTTACAAATAATAACACATCTCATTGTCCTGATTTAAACCTGAAATACATGTCTCCATAAGGTTGATTCATTTTGCTTCATTTTATCTCAATAGTAGTTCCTTGTTTCCACCTCTGTGTGGAAGGTTGACTTGCTCTATTGCAAAGAATGTTATCTGGTCTAAGTTGTCAGACAAATGATCCATGTGGAAACGGTTGGCCATTGGATATTTTGGGTCTTGATTTTTGATGACTCTCAGATGTTCCATAATGCTTTGTTTGAGAGAGGGTATTGTGCTTCCTATGTATAATTTGTTGCACAGGGATTGCCGTTGTATTTCATATATCACACATTTGGAATTGCAGTTGATCAGCTGCAGAATCTTTTCGATTTCACCATTGGGTAAGTGAATTGTGTCTTTCCCATTCTTCATTTGAGGGCACATTTTACAGCTGCCACATTAATGGTTGCCACGGATTGACTTTAGATTCCACAAAGTAGACAAAACAAATAAATGGACCAGTGAATGGGAAAATATTACCCTGTGAGGGAGGCTTGATGATTACTAAATCATGCATGAGGACAAGTCTGTAAAATATATTCAACAGTGAGTTGGACAACCTTATTATTACGTGAGGTATGGTGTTAAATTAGTGAGATTTTATGGACGGTGAGGACAAAGGACCAGCAAATAAGAAGAGGGATATGCGAATGAGGAAATGGAAGGAGAATGAGGCATGGAGACACAGCATAAACCAGAGGCGCAGTCGATGAGGAAGGGTGACAAGTAAACTAGGGGCAGGCTGTAAAATAGCGATGCGAGGAAAAGTGTCAGTCAGTGAACATTCAATGGGGCATGTTGTTTGATTAATAAGGCAGGATTATCAGCAATGAGTAATGCTGAGAAGGGAATTGATTGGGATTGACTGTGCATGTGGAAGTGAAGAGAGAATGTTGAACTAAATACTGAGGGAGCACAACAGTGATTTGGATCTTTACAATTCACTGTGACAGTAGACAGTGAATGACATGTGTTGCCCAGTAAATTCCAAGACGAGTCTGCTATTGACAATCTACTTTGCCCCTCAATTGGAAGCAGAAAGCCCATGTTTTAACATTCATTTCAGGGATCAAAAAATTCAAAACGGTTATATAGTAACAGTTCAGGATGTTTGGGGTGGTTGGCAATATTTTAGGGGCATTCTTTAACAACCAGTTATATTGGGCCCCCCTGCAGTTAAGGGAAGTCTGAAAATGAGGTTAAGGATGTATGTTTGTTTCCCATTCAACACAGTACCAGTTTGGTAGCTTCGGAAAGGGCACCACGATTCTAAACAATGCATGGATGAGCCCTGAGGTGGTGTTTATTTTCAGTAGAGGGTCCTACAATTTTCCTCAAATTACCCCGTCAAACCAAGCATAGCAAGAGAACCCAATAGAATGTATTTATTGATTTAATTTAATGTGATACTGTTTTACAGAGAAAAACTTTTCACATAATGAATCAATCAAATTAAACAGTAAAATCGCAATAAAAGAAATCTGATACAGAAACTAAAATTAAAATAAAACACATTTACATAAGATTTGCATAAAATTAGCTCACATTTCAGATAAACCGCTAACATTTTTATACACATATTTAACAACTGATATTTAGCGCTAATCCCCAAACACATCTCAATTTTTGATGCTACCAGTGCTCACTTGGCAAACTCACCAATCCATTGAGCCAAATGATTCAATTGGCCTTATCAACAAAATTAATTTACCAATTATCATTCACACTATCGCAAATATGTCAATTAAATGATTTGGCCAATTGGCCTTGCTTATTCTATTCCCTAGGCCCAATTCCCTGCAGCGCTGTTTCCTTCATACAAAAAAGCTTTCTGCATCAGACCATACTCTGTACAGAGACATATGAAGGCTTTCATTTAATTTGTTAATGCATTGGAACCAGAACAAGGATTCTTTTATAGAATCCAAATGGTGTACAAATCTGCCGTAATTCTTCATGTAGCTATTTCCCATACTGGGACACTGTGTTAATACATGTTTTTCAGACTCAGAGACCATTCTTTTCCTACATATTCGGCATGTGCGTTCATCCTTAGGAATCTGGCGTTCAGAACCAATTGCACCCAATACTGGTAGATATCGATTTAAAGTAACAATATGAATCTCCTGAGTTTGGGCGACGGGCATAATTTCTGATATTTTTGCGACCGTTTAAACAAATGCAACATATTATGGATAAATGTATAGCTCTTTAAGCTATCCAAATGGACAGAGTTTCCATGCCAATCCCAGTTATCCACACGCCTGCCCAAAGTGTGCTTCAAATTTACATATTCATCTCCCCATTTAGGGGTCCAACATATGTCTCTAAACAGTTTTCCATACTTGCTCTATGCACAGAATGACCTCTTTCACTTCGAATGTCCTCTCCCATACTATCCAGAAGCAAATTTACTGGGCCATTAAGAGTTTTAATGGGCAATGTTGCCCTCTTTTTTAGGACCAATGATTTAAGTGAGAGAATACCCAGCACTAACCTCAATATGGCCATAGGAATACACTGAAGAAGACCCAATAACTACCTCCAGAATCTTCCTTCCATAATTTAAAGCCACTTTAGGTCCATATTGTGTAACACTTCCAGTCCATATGTTACCATTGGGACTATGCATTCTATGTATAGTTGGCTTGCCCCCCTTAAGGAGTACCCATTTTTTTTGCATGTGAATTGGAATATCAGTGTAATTAGCTGTGTTGTTTTAGCTGTGCGTGACTGTATACAGGAGTGATAGTCCCCATTTGCATCAAACTCCACCCCCAGATATTTGTAAGATGGAGTATAATATATTTCGAGGGTCCTAACATACATGCACGGATGTGCTATCTTTCCACCAGTGCATACAATCAGTAATCTTTTATGACGGTTAATAATCAAACCGTTCTTTTCAGCATACAGCCAAAGAGCTTCGGCAGATCTCTGTAGTCCACTATAAGTGTGATCTAATATTACTAAATCATCTGCATATGCTAATACAGAACAATGCTTGGTGCCAATTTTAGGAGGGCAGTTATGGACCCGCTGAATTGATTGTGGGATGTCGGACATAAACAGGTTGTAAAGCAGGGGGTCAGTAACGCATCCCTGCTTAACTCCCCTGTTCTGTTTAATGGGTATGGTCGTATTGCCTCGAGTGTCCAGTTTGAGACAAACCGTAGTATTGCTATGCAGAAGCTTCAAATAATAGAGTATGCCAGCCGGGCATCCCAATTTCTAGAGTTTAAGCCAAAGCGTGAGTTCCGAGTGCACAGTATCTTAACAGTGCACTGCCATAAATCCTCTCTCTTGGCTCTTTTCCGTAACTTTAACCAGGCCCAGTATTTATTTTTCAGTTTTCAAGAGGCCAAATGGAAGGCAGCCAGCGATCTACATGACATCTTAGCTTTATGAATATCACTTCTTAACTTCCGTTTGACATCTCTGATAATTGTATCAAAAGACCTGTCTACTCCTGAATCTCTTAACATCAGGCTGGTCCTAGAGATTGCAAGCAAACCAGAGAAAAACGAAATTCAACTCTCAATTTCCTCTGTAGGCATTGCCTCAAATAAATGAAGGCTATTGTCATTCAAATATGCAGTAGCCTGTTCAGCCTTCAAAATATTCTTTTCAGACCATACTATCTGGGTTGCTGAGTGGTTCACTTATAAGTCGCCCATATCTTCTACCTTGGGAATATATTCCTGGCCGCCAAAATACAGAATCTGCTCATATCTTAAATCATATCTTTAATCAGGACCGCCACTTTGCAACTAGTAAAATTTTAATCCAAGGTGCTATGGGCCGAGCCACATTTCCATGTATATTTACCCAGACAGTCACTACGGGTACGCCCATTAACAACTTCTATTTCCCAGATGTTACAGAAATACAACCAACATTTCCCCTCAGAATCCACAATACTATCATACATGTTACTCCCTTAATATGGCAGTTGAAGTCGCCCGCAACAATGATAAAGTTGCCTTTAGAATCATATATCCATTGGCTCAACAGGCTGTCCAGTGTATCTTGGAGCAATTTTCTAAGGTTTGCCCCTGGGAGGTTATATAGATTTACCAATAGTAATTTTTTCCCAGCAATCATTAACCAGAATTACCACTTCTACTGCATTGGTGTAATCTTCAAGGTACACAGGGATCGTGCATGATTTAAATGTAACAGAAACCCCATATATCAGCCCTCCAAATGGCCTCCCTCGCTGGCCCTTCTTGGCTAAGGTCTGGTGGATAGAATACCCGTTCATAATAATCGCTGAAAGTAGCCATGTCTCCTGTAGGAGGAAAAAAGAGTGATTAGAAATCAGTGGTAAGGACCCTTCAGAGTATTCCAGGTTAACAAGGAGCAAACTCAGTGTTTTTCACCGCTATAGGCAGGGATTCAGCCAACCATTTTAGCATGTTTTGTATGCCGCTCATGTGTCCGTCCTTTCCTAATAGAAACTCAGGCTTGTTCAGCTTATTCTTTCTCCCCGGATTGTCCTTCGTGCGTAACTCGGGGTCTTTTTCTTCGGGATTGGCATCGATTTCCATCTCCACTTGCAGCAGACTCTTCCTGTGGTAGGAGACATGGGCAGGTGTGCAGGGTAGTCCCCTGTTTTGTGGGCTGCCTGCAGGGGCCGTGGAGGGTGTACAGGAAACACCTGTGAGGACCCACCCAGCCTAATCGCATGTGTAACTTCCTGCGCACCCCTGTAATACACGTACCCAGCCAAATCGCGTGTGATGATTCCCGCGCACCCCTGTAATACACGTACCCAGCCAAATCGCGTGTGATTATTCCCGCGCACCCCTGTAATACACGTACCCAGCCAAATTGCGTGTGACAATTCCCGCGTACCCCTGTAATACACGTACCCTGCCAAATCGCGTGTGATAATTCCCGCGTACCCCTGTAATACACGTACCCTGGCTAATCGCGTGTAAAACTTCACGCGTACCCCTGTAATACACGTACCCTGGCCAATCGCGTGTAAAACTTACCGCGTACCCCTGTAATACACGTACCCTGGCCAATCGCCTGTAAAACTTCCCGCGTACCCCTGATATGAACGTTACCCGCTTTGCGTTCCTTGTTTGGCAGCCCTGTAAACTGCTCCAGGGTTAGCGCAGCACTTTGCGATGATTTAGCGATTTTGATGGCTTTTCCTTGCGCGAGGGCGTTCTTGGGGGTGTTACTGGCGCTGCTGCAGGGTCGCTGCGATACTCTGCGCCACTGCTGGTTTGGGAGCCTAAAATCCATGAATACGCTGTGCGCGGAAATCGGTTTTAGCGCACGCGCCTGGCGCAGACAATCGCACGCGGACACTCTGCGCCAGCCGCTTGCGACACTTTTCTGCGAAATTCTATGAATTACCCTGTATATCGCTCATAATTTTAAGGGCTCTGAGCGACGGTTGTTTTTTTTCCCCCATGTTCCCACCCTCCTTGATTGCTTTGAAACACTTGCCTATGTATAGGTGGTATATAAATCAACAATACCATACCATACCATACCACACAACACTCATTATGCCCTGTACCACACCCCACAACACCTCTTTGTCCCAATGCTTAATTATTCTCTTCTGTGTGTCTGTTTTCGCTCTGTAATAATAGATAACAGGATGTGTAAGGGGAATCAAGAGAGCTACGTGTCATTGATGCTTTGCTTTATCCATCTGCACAAACCTTCTTCAGCTTGATACTTTAAATTCGGCTGTGCATTGCCTTGATTTAGTACAGGGTTGAGTAACTGAGTACAGTAAGCAAGGCTTGAAGCATTAATAATCAGGGCAGTCATTTGCATCCCCAGTATAGAGAAAACATCCATGCGAATGAAGCAAATCAAGATCTTGCAAGAGGCCACATACCTGACAGCACAACATTTCAATGCAGTACTGTGCAATTTGCAGGAGTTGTATGCATAATTCCATATTAGTGGTTCACCTTAGACAGTATTTGAAAAGCATGCAATAATAAACACTTCACAGTGAGGCCACCAACCTGTTAAAAACAACATGACATCAACCAATCACACAGAACGTAGGCCTGCCCTTATGGAAAAAGAAACAGAGTACTGGCAGACAGTTTTAAACTTGGCACCAACAGAGCTAAATTGTAAAACGGTTCTGTGATTGCATATCTTATGTATCTTTATGGAAGTTTCCAGTTAAATAAACACTATGGGGCTGAGTCATGGAAATGTACATAGAAATCCTGCAAGGGCCGCGTGCCGAGAAGGACACTGTGCGAGCCTGTGCGCATAATAAAAATTGTGTGCCCAGTGCATTCATGGAAATTACTGCGCAAAATAACTGTATTCGCAAGTCGCGCCTGGACCGTCCCCGACACACCCACACGCAAAGCATAACCAGCCAGAACAATTACTTTTGCGTGCTCCACCAGGTGTAAATACACGCACCCTTTAAACAGTGTGTTGGGCCACCTGCAGGCAGGCCTGCATTTTGGGTACCCTTCGCAGTGTCCCCCGTAACTGTTGCCGGTACCCTGACATCAAGCATATGAGAAAATTGAATGCGGTCTGAACTCTGAAAATCTGTGTGCGAACCCCCGTAAACCATTCCTGCACCCCACTACACTTTATGCACAGAACCCTAAGCTAGATCCGAACCCCGGTTGTGAACACACACCCTCAAATCCGACATTCAAACCCACCTCTGCACGGTGAATCCTAAGCGCAAGTTTACTTAGGCCTGTCTTCTGGTGGCGTAGTGATTGGGGGATTTGCATGGCCATTCCTATGCTGAGAGGCTGCGTGGGTGTTTCTATTAATACTTTGGTGCAAACGTGTGCGTGCGAGGGATGGCCTGCGGGCCGTCCCTCATTACGCTGCTTTTTCGCATATTCTTGCTTATTTTCTGAGTTCTGCCCCCTTCCCAGCCCTCTGAGCAAGCCACACCCACGCTCTGTGTGGTGTCTCGCGCAAGGCACTTGATGGCTCGCACAATGTTCCAGGCCTGTGCAAACTCTGCACAATTCCCAAGAAAGTCCCACGCATTTGTTTCCATGAATGGCTGAATGTCCATTTGCGTGCAGTTTGGCATGCAAGTGTCCTATTTCTCTCACAAATAATTCAGTGAATCGGGTCCCAAGAGTGATAATGTGACAAAAGACACTTTTAGTCTTAAAGGTGATTTCAAATCAATTTAATCCTCAAAGTCTTTAGTTCAAAATGTTGTGTGTCTTATTCTTAAATAGTATCAACTTCTGTTTGTGACCTCTCTCAACATCTATGTATCACCTCTTAAATGGTATCAACAGTTTGTTGGTGACCTCTGTCACCAACTATTTGTAACTTCTACAAGTGTTTCTCCACTGTGGTTCCAGAGGATCGTCAGGGGGTTTTTCTACAATTGTCAAATATTGTTATCTAAAGAAAGATAAGTAAAGAATAAAAAGGAAAAAGTCCATGAACAAAATAATGTGTTTTAGTGAGTTTTAGCTACTACAACTGAAAAGAGCATTTAGTTTTGGTTCAGCAAATTGAATCGTCATAAATTGCTCCAAAATAAACGATGACTCACCTTGGTAGATTCCTGTGTTTTTTTTAAGTTTTATTCTTACTTCCAAAATGTCCATTTGATGTTGGTTGGTATGTACTTTGAAGGCTGACTGTTTATCAAGTCTTTTCTCATTTTTTAATAGTTGCCCTGTAAATATTGCAGACATTTTTTTGTTTCGATCTGCTATACAAAAGGGGGATGCACTTACAGCTTACTTTAAATTTGTGATTCTCAATAAGTGTCTAAAAAAGTGGCAGGGATTTTTCTTACCTTATTTAAGCCAATGATTGGATACAATTGTCCCGTGGAGATTGAACCGCCGATCTGCGCTACAGATCTGTGATTCAAAATGGCTGCCTATATGTGTGTCCATGCAATGACGACGGATTGGGTTGAGCACTAAGCTCTACCTTTGCTGTTTTTTTATGAATGATATACCAAAAGAACTATGTTCATCTTTGCACATGCTGGGCATTTATTGCTCAGAGAAGTAATGCAATATCTGCTAGAGGGTATATAGAAAAAAATATTCATATATTCCATCTCTGTCTTTAGAGATACATTAAGAAAATTCCCTGTGCTTCACATTGTCACTGTAAAAAGTTTTTGTTACACAGGTTGTTACAAATAATAACACATCTCATTGTCCTGATTTAAACCTGAAATACATGTCTCCATAAGGTTGATTCATTTTGCTTCATTTTATCTCAATAGTAGTTCCTTGTTTCCACCTCTGTGTGGAAGGTTGACTTGCTCTATTGCAAAGAATGTTATCTGGTCTAAGTTGTCAGACAAATGATCCATGTGGAAACGGTTGGCCATTGGATATTTTGGGTCTTGATTTTTGATGACTCTCAGATGTTCCATAATGCTTTGTTTGAGAGAGGGTATTGTGCTTCCTATGTATAATTTGTTGCACAGGGATTGCCGTTGTATTTCATATATCACACATTTGGAATTGCAGTTGATCAGCTGCAGAATCTTTTCGATTTCACCATTGGGTAAGTGAATTGTGTCTTTCCCATTCTTCATTTGAGGGCACATTTTACAGCTGCCACATTAATGGTTGCCACGGATTGACTTTAGATTCCACAAAGTAGACAAAACAAATAAATGGACCAGTGAATGGGAAAATATTACCCTGTGAGGGAGGCTTGATGATTACTAAATCATGCATGAGGACAAGTCTGTAAAATATATTCAACAGTGAGTTGGACAACCTTATTATTACGTGAGGTATGGTGTTAAATTAGTGAGATTTTATGGACGGTGAGGACAAAGGACCAGCAAATAAGAAGAGGGATATGCGAATGAGGAAATGGAAGGAGAATGAGGCATGGAGACACAGCATAAACCAGAGGCGCAGTCGATGAGGAAGGGTGACAAGTAAACTAGGGGCAGGCTGTAAAATAGCGATGCGAGGAAAAGTGTCAGTCAGTGAACATTCAATGGGGCATGTTGTTTGATTAATAAGGCAGGATTATCAGCAATGAGTAATGCTGAGAAGGGAATTGATTGGGATTGACTGTGCATGTGGAAGTGAAGAGAGAATGTTGAACTAAATACTGAGGGAGCACAACAGTGATTTGGATCTTTACAATTCACTGTAACAGTAGACAGTGAATGACATGTGTTGCCCAGTAAATTCCAAGACGAGTCTGCTATTGACAATCTACTTTGCCCCTCAATTGGAAGCAGAAAGCCCATGTTTTAACATTCATTTCAGGGATCAAAAAATTCAAAACGGTTATATAGTAACAGTTCAGGATGTTTGGGGTGGTTGGCAATATTTTAGGGGCATTCTTTAACAACCAGTTATATTGGGTCCCCCTGCAGTTAAGGGAAGTCTGAAAATGAGGTTAAGGATGTATGTTTGTTTCCCATTCAACACAGTACCAGTTTGGTAGCTTCGGAAAGGGCACCACGATTCTAAACAATGCATGGATGAGCCCTGAGGTGGTGTTTATTTTCAGTAGAGGGTCCTACAATTTTCCTCAAATTACCCCGTCAAACCAAGCATAGCAAGAGAACCCAATAGAATGTATTTATTGATTTAATTTAATGTGATACTGTTTTACAGAGAAAAACTTTTCACATAATGAATCAATCAAATTAAACAGTAAAATCGCAATAAAAGAAATCTGATACAGAAACTAAAATTAAAATAAAACACATTTACATAAGATTTGCATAAAATTAGCTCACATTTCAGATAAACCGCTAACATTTTTATACACATATTTAACAACTGATATTTAGCGCTAATCCCCAAACACATCTCAATTTTTGATGCTACCAGTGCTCACTTGGCAAACTCACCAATCCATTGAGCCAAATGATTCAATTGGCCTTATCAACAAAATTAATTTACCAATTATCATTCACACTATCGCAAATATGTCAATTAAATGATTTGGCCAATTGGCCTTGCTTATTCTATTCCCTAGGCCCAATTCCCTGCAGCGCTGTTTCCTTCATACAAAAAAGCTTTCTGCATCAGACCATACTCTGTACAGAGACATATGAAGGCTTTCATTTAATTTGTTAATGCATTGGAACCAGAACAAGGATTCTTTTATAGAATCCAAATGGTGTACAAATCTGCCGTAATTCTTCATGTAGCTATTTCCCATACTGGGACACTGTGTTAATACATGTTTTTCAGACTCAGAGACCATTCTTTTCCTACATATTCGGCATGTGCGTTCATCCTTAGGAATCTGGCGTTCAGAACCAATTGCACCCAATACTGGTAGATATCGATTTAAAGTAACAATATGAATCTCCTGAGTTTGGGCGACGGGCATAATTTCTGATATTTTTGCGACCGTTTAAACAAATGCAACATATTATGGATAAATGTATAGCTCTTTAAGCTATCCAAATGGACAGAGTTTCCATGCCAATCCCAGTTATCCACACGCCTGCCCAAAGTGTGCTTCAAATTTACATATTCATCTCCCCATTTAGGGGTCCAACATATGTCTCTAAACAGTTTTCCATACTTGCTCTATGCACAGAATGACCTCTTTCACTTCGAATGTCCTCTCCCATACTATCCAGAAGCAAATTTACTGGGCCATTAAGAGTTTTAATGGGCAATGTTGCCCTCTTTTTTAGGACCAATGATTTAAGTGAGAGAATACCCAGCACTAACCTCAATATGGCCATAGGAATACACTGAAGAAGACCCAATAACTACCTCCAGAATCTTCCTTCCATAATTTAAAGCCACTTTAGGTCCATATTGTGTAACACTTCCAGTCCATATGTTACCATTGGGACTATGCATTCTATGTATAGTTGGCTTGCCCCCCTT
Source organism: Ambystoma mexicanum (assembly GCF_040938575.1). NCBI lineage: Eukaryota > Metazoa > Chordata > Amphibia > Caudata > Ambystomatidae > Ambystoma > Ambystoma mexicanum. The sequence goes on from NC_090937.1 coordinate 108,854,264, forward strand.
AAGGAGTACCCATTTTTTTTGCATGTGAATTGGAATATCAGTGTAATTAGCTGTGTTGTTTTAGCTGTGCGTGACTGTATACAGGAGTGATAGTCCCCATTTGCATCAAACTCCACCCCCAGATATTTGTAAGATGGAGTATAATATATTTCGAGGGTCCTAACATACATGCACGGATGTGCTATCTTTCCACCAGTGCATACAATCAGTAATCTTTTATGACGGTTAATAATCAAACCGTTCTTTTCAGCATACAGCCAAAGAGCTTCGGCAGATCTCTGTAGTCCACTATAAGTGTGATCTAATATTACTAAATCATCTGCATATGCTAATACAGAACAATGCTTGGTGCCAATTTTAGGAGGGCAGTTATGGACCCGCTGAATTGATTGTGGGATGTCGGACATAAACAGGTTGTAAAGCAGGGGGTCAGTAACGCATCCCTGCTTAACTCCCCTGTTCTGTTTAATGGGTATGGTCGTATTGCCTCGAGTGTCCAGTTTGAGACAAACCGTAGTATTGCTATGCAGAAGCTTCAAATAATAGAGTATGCCAGCCGGGCATCCCAATTTCTAGAGTTTAAGCCAAAGCGTGAGTTCCGAGTGCACAGTATCTTAACAGTGCACTGCCATAAATCCTCTCTCTTGGCTCTTTTCCGTAACTTTAACCAGGCCCAGTATTTATTTTTCAGTTTTCAAGAGGCCAAATGGAAGGCAGCCAGCGATCTACATGACATCTTAGCTTTATGAATATCACTTCTTAACTTCCGTTTGACATCTCTGATAATTGTATCAAAAGACCTGTCTACTCCTGAATCTCTTAACATCAGGCTGGTCCTAGAGGTTGCAAGCAAACCAGAGAAAAACGAAATTCAACTCTCAATTTCCTCTGTAGGCATTGCCTCAAATAAATGAAGGCTATTGTCATTCAAATATGCAGTAGCCTGTTCAGCCTTCAAAATATTCTTTTCAGACCATACTATCTGGGTTGCTGAGTGGTTCACTTATAAGTCGCCCATATCTTCTACCTTGGGAATATATTCCTGGCCGCCAAAATACAGAATCTGCTCATATCTTAAATCATATCTTTAATCAGGACCGCCACTTTGCAACTAGTAAAATTTTAATCCAAGGTGCTATGGGCCGAGCCACATTTCCATGTATATTTACCCAGACAGTCACTACGGGTACGCCCATTAACAACTTCTATTTCCCAGATGTTACAGAAATACAACCAACATTTCCCCTCAGAATCCACAATACTATCATACATGTTACTCCCTTAATATGGCAGTTGAAGTCGCCCGCAACAATGATAAAGTTGCCTTTAGAATCATATATCCATTGGCTCAACAGGCTGTCCAGTGTATCTTGGAGCAATTTTCTAAGGTTTGCCCCTGGGAGGTTATATAGATTTACCAATAGTAATTTTTTCCCAGCAATCATTAACCAGAATTACCACTTCTACTGCATTGGTGTAATCTTCAAGGTACACAGGGATCGTGCATGATTTAAATGTAACAGAAACCCCATATATCAGCCCTCCAAATGGCCTCCCTCGCTGGCCCTTCTTGGCTAAGGTCTGGTGGATAGAATACCCGTTCATAATAATCGCTGAAAGTAGCCATGTCTCCTGTAGGAGGAAAAAAGAGTGATTAGAAATCAGTGGTAAGGACCCTTCAGAGTATTCCAGGTTAACAAGGAGCAAACTCAGTGTTTTTCACCGCTATAGGCAGGGATTCAGCCAACCATTTTAGCATGTTTTGTATGCCGCTCATGTGTCCGTCCTTTCCTAATAGAAACTCAGGCTTGTTCAGCTTATTCTTTCTCCCCGGATTGTCCTTCGTGCGTAACTCGGGGTCTTTTTCTTCGGGATTGGCATCGATTTCCATCTCCACTTGCAGCAGACTCTTCCTGTGCTTACGGATCAATTGAGCTGTAGCTAAGCTTTTGCAGTGTAGCACCACAACATTAGGGTTGATAACTCTTAATGGTTCAACAAAAGCAAAGTCTTCAGATAATAGTACATGCAAATGAGGAATAGAATGAAGTTTTGTAAGCAATGTCGATCTAGAGAGCCATTTACTTCTGTCTTTCTGGTTTAAGTTATTAATTATACTGATTTTACTTTCTACTGGGATGTTACCAATAGTTGTTTCTGCTACTTCCTCAACAGTAAGGCTTCCTTCTCGACCCCGTGATTTCACCTTCCTGCAGGGCGTAGAGAAATTATTCTCTGTTTTCCCATACTTTGGGAGAGCACTGAGTCTTGGTTGTCACTGCTTACCATAGAAATCTCATTGGACTATTCAGGAATCCAGCTCGTCAATGTCCCTACGCCTTTAAGCTGGAACTTCATGGCTCGCACTGCCTTCTTGTGTGCTTTCTTAGTTTTCTTAACTGGGATAGCCGGGTCCGGTAAGGGTGAGGCCACTTCACAGGGCACTTTACTTGTAGTGGCCCATCTCGCCAGCCACCTCTCTTTCCTAGAGAAAAAAGTCACATAGTTTTCAATATTATCTTGATTATCTTCTGTGTTGGGCAAGGATTCAGGCAGGTCTTGCACTATTTCAGATGGTATATTGCTCATCGCTTCTTGCTCCTTCTCAGCCGTTGGGCCCAGCAAATTCAGGTGAAGTAATGTATTCACATGAATCCGGCCACAGAGTTTTAATAGAATCTTCATTGCGTATTGCAGTGATGCCATCGTAGACTGTAATTCAGCAATTGTCGTTGAGTTGAAGAGTGAGGCTTTAGTTCGTCTAGACTCTTCCATATGACCCAGGTCTTCAGTCTCAATAAGCAGGTTAGGTGATCCAGATAAATGGGCAGAACCTGCCACTGGTGGTGAGCCTTCTGCTGCATGTATTACTTGTGCATCCGTAGTAGGCCCCCCCACTCCCAACCATAGGCAAGGCCTTAGTGACAGCTGGTGTCATGGATCTCTGTATGGCTAAACAGAGGTCTAAGAGTGAGTTGTTATCAAAATCATCATAATTGGTTGTGTCCTGGGGCTGACTGCCATTGTGATTAGGCGCTGCATCATCTTCCAACCGGGCAATGCTTTTTTTGTTTCAATGCACTGTTTTGGAACAGAGCCGGTAGTGTTCCCTTTTCGTTAGGTGCCTTCAATTTCTTGCCACTTTTTTTCTTAATTTATATCTTCCATCTCTGCTTCAACACCACCCCTCCTAAGATTATAGTGAGGTTTCGGACCTATAGCGTAATATGGCATGTTGCACAAAGTCAAGGTTTGTTATGGCTCAATCAGCCGTTAAGTATTCCTTACAGTCAAGAGCAGTGTTCACTAAATTTGATGAGAGGCTAATATTCCAAATTCCTCCTCTTCGCCTCCACTTTACTGTAACAATTTCAGATTACAGCAGAGAGAGAAATAATATCAGCGGAGAGGACAGTGAGCTAAAAGCACTGATATTTAGTGTCGGTAAGCCCTGGGTAAATTCGCAGGGACTAAGGGCTGTTACTTAGTTCAGTGTATGCGACGTCAGGCTATCTTGCAGACAGGATCAAAGGGGCGTTCCCCCGACAGTCTCCCGCCCACGACAGCAGATGATTACGGTATTTATTTGCTTACACGCACTGGAAGTTGTGAAGTCTCTTCAGCTTTACCGACACCCTGGTAGAATCAAAGGGGCGTTCTGGGAGGCACTCTCGTCTCTCCCGTCCCCGACAGACCACACATGATCACTTCTTTCCGCGGAAGACCACTTCTTTCCACGAATGACCATTTCTTTCCACTTCCTCTTCCTCTTAATTAGAATTAATGGTTGTTCATGTGATTTGAAGTGACCCTTACTGACATAAATAGAGAATGGCAGCAGCTTCATACATGTGGTTTAAAGAGACAATTATTTGCATAGATATGTTTTTCCCCACAACCTCTGTATGAGTTATTTTTAGGTAGTGAGTGGCTTTGGCATTGCCTATGTTGTTTTTAATGTGTTGCATCAGTATTTAAGGGATTCACTAGTGGCAGGGCATGGGTTATTTTTTGCCAGGCTCTTTCTAGATGTCTGGCTTCCTGCTTGGTAGAAAGGAGGAAGCTGTTAAACCAAGGATTATGGTTGTAGTTGTGTATTTATTATTTCTATGGGGCGGTTGATTAGTGCCTGTGTGATGATGGGGTTGTAAGTGTTATTGAGAATGGAGAGATGTGTACATAGGAAGGAGGGTGTAGTATGAGTGGTGCTAAATCTGTGACTGTAATGTTTTTGGTGTGTGGATGAGTGAGCAATAAGGGGATCAGAGAGTGCTCAGATCAAGACACCCAGATTTGATTGTCCACATTTGCTTCAAACCGAACAGGTCCAGGGTGCTAGCTCAATGAGTCTGGTAGGAGAGGAGTTGATTGATGCCATAGGGGATGAGTGGAGAGACAATTGTGTTTAGTGTGGGGTTGCTGTCTGGATGGAAACTACCTGGGTGAAGCTGCCACTGAAGGTATTGTTGCAGGGCGAGCTGTGGTTGTCAGATGTGAAGTCAGTCCAGCTAATGCAGAAGTTGGGCTATGTGTTGGGGTGGTTAATGAGGCGGCCACAGGTGGGTGTATGGGTATGATAAAGGGGAGCATGTTAAAGGGAGGGTTCCAAAAAGATGTGTATGGAGAGCGATGTGGGGTTTCTAAGTGTGAGTGTATCTGTATATGTTGTGGCAGTGCTGCCACCCTGTTTGTGTGGGTAGTCTGTGTGGTGAATGAGGTAGTGTTGTGGAGCACATCTGGAATAATATGTGATGGCGGGGTTTGATCCATGCAGACCAAAAGAGGGGATGGCTTGTAGGTTTAAAATGTATCTTAACCTCTGGCATTGCTCCGGGCAAAACTCCAGACCATTGTTGTTCGCCTGACAAGCCATTACAAAAGGGAAAAGACCATATGCAAATCAGGCTTGGTCCCACCAAAAAAGTGGTAGTCCAGCACGATCTGCTTGGTCACATCCCTTCTGCAGGATACCACAAGCATCCCTAGACATGTTTCGGCCTTGAAGGGCCTCATCAGTGAGCAGTAACTTGGGTCTCTAGGCACTGCAGACACAGGACTCACGTCTGGGCATTCCCGTCCCACTCTGGGTTTGATCCATATCTTTGTAAAGAAGAGTATGTCAGGGAAGTGTGTGCTAATGAGTTAACATATGTTGTGTGAGTGTGTGTGCAGGTGCAGAGTGGAAGTTGAGAAGAATACAGTTGTATATTAGAAGCTGTTTGAGGGCAGTGCTGTTGTGGAGTTTAATGTGCGTGTGCTTTAAGAGAGGTACTTGTGTAGCACCCTCTGGCGGAAAAGGACTAACAGTGGGCAAAGAATGAAACAGAGAACAATATTAGCAGCAACCCTAAGCTTATTCCTCCCTTTGCTTTTGACACCCGGGTGAAAGGAGGCCCTAGAGAAAAGCTTATATTACCAAATTAGCTTGGAATTAGTGCAATCAGAAACATATATAAACAGGAAACAAGAACTCTATCCTTCTTTGGCAGCACACGTTGCAGCAGCAGAATCACTGGATGCAGGAAAGAAGCAGAGGGAGGACTGCAGGGGGGCTTCAGGCTGCAAAATGGCTCCTTAAAGAGGTGGAGGAGGAACAATCCAGCCCTACCAATAAGATATTAGTACCAGCACCTGATCACAGAAAATGGCCAGAGACATAATGGGGGCAAAAAGTTAGACCTATACAGAGAAACTAAGGTACAGTTTATATATGTTCTACATTTTCGTAGATTTAACACATCTATGTATCAGAGACGTGTAACATGTTATTGCATGACTTTAGGCAATAATGTGACAATAATCAGTAATATATTTCCTGAAGGGTACATGCATTACAATACGCTTTAGCCAAACTCTCATTCAGTGATAACCTGAGCTAAAAAGAACGTAAACTGGAATGCTAATGCCAGCCACAAATAGTGAAAACAGTATTTTAAAAACGCAGCCTGCTTTCACCATAAAGGGAGGTCACTGGCCGTGTCACTATGCAAAACATTGCTGGAGGCTACAGCCAGTGCAGGGCGCCGAGGCCAGGCAGCACTTAATTGGCCGTCTTTGGGCTCCTTTTTTCTCATGAGATAAGGAGTCCCTGCTGATTTGGGCTCTGGATCCCTGCTGTAATTTACCACTTTACCATAATGCTTGCGGGCACATATTTGTACAATAGACTACCTGGCCACCGATTGCGCCAGCACAGTAAGTGCAGTTTGTTTGGTCGATATTCTCTCTTGATTTGTTTGCAACAAAAATGTATTGAAAATCGAAATAAGTGACAGTAATTATAAATATGAAATACTGGAGAGAAACACCGGGCAATTACATTCAATGCACTTGTCTTTTCTGCCTTATGTCTGTTGTTCGGTACACATTCGATTGTCCCTGTGCCTCTATGGCTATTTACATTTCACCTGCACTTAAATACGATGTCGTAGGTCCAGTGCGCTGCACAAAAATATCGAAATCTACATCTAAAGCTGGCAAACGTTGGCATAGAAAATGTGGGGAAATGAGTGCGTTGCATAATGACTTGACGTCTCTGGGTCTCCTATGACCGCCTCAAGTATGCCTTACTTAGGACCTGTCATATTAACACATTGTTTGTATCTACGCAAATTGCATTTTGTACATAAAGTTATGTATTATATTGACCACTTCCTCGTGTAAATGATGTAACAATGTTCTGTAACTTTTCTGCTCTGTACCTGATCCTTTGTGCAACGTTCAACTGAAAATTGCCTGTAATGCTCCCAGATACCTTTGGGTGAGGAGCGCTACATCCATAAATAAACAAACAAACAAACATACACACATCATTTTCACCCTCTTTTATGGTAGTGAAAGGCAAGAGATGGATGCAGACCCTGGGACTTCAATAAATGGTTAACTGTTGGATTTCACCAGATATACTTTCTGAATATAAAGTACTTAACACTTGCTAATTATGATGAGCGCAGATGCTGGAGAAAAGGTGGTTATCATCCTAATTTGCATGTTCCTCCATCTTAATATCCGGCGTCCTGATGGCGCTGGAGGTCATTAAGGTAACCTACCATGAGACTTCCCAAGCAGGTTTGCAAAGCCAATGCAGAGTGCAACAGTCTATTTGCCCCAATGGCTTCATTTTCATGGAGTGTGCGTCCAGATTTCCTGTGACACCAGGAACCTGGTGCAATCCATGCAATAACATGGGAAAACAGTAGCTACCAAGTGTACTATGGAGGCTGCCATTGCAGAACACTGCTATGAACACATGCATGCATGACGGGATCACCCAGATTTCCTGCATGAATGTGGTGCAGGCACATGAACCGGAGTGCATCTCCAAGTGAGTGGATGATTAGTCCGTCACACTTTCTCCTGCCATTCCAGTGCATTTTCAATTCATCAAAATGAGGGACTAATAAAAGCACCTACTAATGCACAGTGGTGACAAATGGATGCGAAAAGTCCCGTTAGTGAGCTAACAGCAGAGAAAAAAGGCCCTCTCATAGAGAACTATGAGCATAATGTTATCAACGAGTGCTCTACACTCTACGCATAGAAACAGGCCAAGATTCTTTTCTGTGGTCAGGCTATTTAGGAGTCTCCCATTTCCTGCACTGTTTTTGTTCAGTATGCAACAATATGAAGGATTTAATGAATTAGGCCGCTTCTTGTATGCGCTTCGGTGTTGTAGTGGTTTGTGACCGATTAGGGACCCACTCTGTGAAGAAAAGTAGTGTGCCCCGTTATAATAATAATAACTTATTTCTTGTACAGCGCTACACACACAAAGGTATCAGAGCGCTGAAATAACAGAAGACATTATTATCCCACAGAGTGGTACTTAATTTATCGGCCTCAGAAGGATGAAAGGCAGAGTTGACCCTGCCACGATTCAACCCTGCAACAGCAGGCCTTGCACAGATATCAGGGGCAAACATTTAGCTCACTCTGCTATCTGACCGGCTATCTTTCCAGGCCTAATTGCTCAGCAGTTGGGGATGATGGACCTGAACTACAGCAGCTTCTCTTAAACACTTTCACAGGACGTTCTCAGAACGTCAAAACCCAAAGCTGTTTTAAGGTACAGGTCATGCAGACTAGTGCCTCGAGGCAGACACTGACCTGATCATAGCTCTTTTGGTGGGCGCGGACACACTTCTATGTTCGCTCTGCCGACAGGACACCGATTGGTTAATTGGCTTGCGTCATGTCAGCGGACATGCGTTGTGTTCGCTGATTGGATGGTGAAGAGCGTGAAGTGCGTCAGATTTTTGGAAATGCCCGCCATCCTGGATTCGCGGACAGCGGTCGGTGTCCAAGGACATCGCGGGAAAAACATATTAAAAAGCACAACATTGCGCTTGTCAAACCTATCAAATAATCTCTGGGGAGGTGAGGGGAGATGAGGATGGGATGGGATATGGCTGCAAGAAGCAAAAAAAAATGGTGTTTTTTGCCACAAAAGTCCGCAAACTGATTTAGATATTTGCGAACAGTCCTGAAAAGTTTGCAAACACCTCAGCATTACAGGGTTGATGAAGTGCAGTTCTTGGATGGCTTACAACATTGGCACTACTTAATGGAACTGCATGAACTTTCACATGTATATTTCTGACCTGATTCTGAGTGAGTATGCAAAGTTTGCTGGGATTCTGTCATGAGGGGGCAAAATTAGAGGGGGGTCCCACAATAATGTAAAGGCTTATAATGAGCTGCCATTTGACGAATCTACACTTAATTTGTGAAACCGATAATACATTTAGATATAAATGTTTTTGTGAAGTTTGTTGGGATTTTGTGAAGAGGGGCAAAATTAGAGCAGGGGTCTTCAAAATAATGTTAAGGCTTATAAATGAGGTGCCATTTGACGAATCTACACTTAATTTGGGAAACTGATAATACATTTAGATATAAATGTTTTTCGAAGTTTGGTGGAATTTTGTGAAGAGGGGCAAAATTAGAGGGGAGGGTCCCAAAATAATGTAAAGGCTTATAAATCAGGTGCCATTTGATGAATCTACATTTCATTTGGCAAATTGATAATACATCTAGTTATACATGTTTTTGGGAAGTTTGGTGGGATTCTGTCAAGAGGTAGCAAAATTAGAGGGGGGGGTCCCAAAATATTGTAAAGGCTTATAAATGTGGTGCCATTTGACACATCTTCACAAAGGTTTGCACAAAGATTATAGATCTAGATATAGATGTTTTCGTAAAGTGTAAATGGATTTTGTCAAGTGGGGGCTAGGTTATATGACGATTGTATGAGCATACATTTGACACTTTTGAAAAAATAAAACATGGGTGGATTTCCAGCATACGTGCATAAGGAGCATTGGCAAGGACCTACAAGCATGGTTTTGCAAATGTGCCAGTGTTTTATTATTTGACAAGTGTCATAATGTAGCTACAAATAATAGCAGTATACATTTAGTGACTGAGGGGTAGCCTGTGGCCAAGGGCAGTGGCCAGATTGTCCGGGTCATGGAATAAGGTCATGATCGGGACAATCTGGCTACTGGCCATGACCACAAGGGACAAAACATAGGATTAAAGTGGCCATGTCCACCTGGGACTGGCTTTGTTGTAAAGTTATTCGAAATTAGGATAGATCTGAAAGGGAAGAAAAATATGTTTGTGGTAATATGGTCATAGGGTTCTCTTTTTGCCTTCTGCAGGCTGCCATGAAAAGTGAAGAGGGGCCCTGTATGGAACCCTCGCCTTCCCTTTCCATGGTGGCCCTCTTGGAAAAGGATTTTCCTTCCTACACCGGGAAACCGTAGGCGTCCGGTGTAGGAAGAAAAATCCTCTTTTTTAGCACCCCGGGTTCTCGCTTTGGGAACCATGGGTGCTAATGGCCTTGATCCCCCATTTCAGGGGCTGGAATGGGGGGATAATGGTCCAGAGACCTCGTTATCCACCCTCGCTTTGCTTGGGCTGATAATTTGGGCTGCTGGGCCAGTATCCACCATTCCAATCCCTGGAACGCAGGATGAATGCCACAAAATTCCCATTAGCATAACACAAAATACAAATGGGAATGTTGGAAAATCTTATTGAGTCTATGTACTTTACTGAGAAATATAAACTAGATGGAGTCTATACATGTTTTTATTAGTTCTATGTTTTAACTGTGAAAGGTGGTTCCTAAAGGAATATGTCTTTTGTTGTTTTTGGATGCACAACGCTGACCGAAGGAAACGCTTGGAAATTAACCGCACAGTGGCACTGCTGCAACACTACAATGCGCGTCCAGTCTTAAAGCAAGGCTGTAGTTCCGTCGCCATCTTGTGGGTATAGGCGGATCGTAGCTTTACTTGTTTCTACATAAGTTAGCCTGCTATTATATTCAATTAAGGCTACCATGATCTTGTATAAATACATATCATATGTGCGCCATTTGGCATAAGATATTTTCTAGATGGTTTACACGTTTAAGTGAACGTGCTAGAATCACTTTCCACAACTTGTAGAAGCGAATGATGTCTTAATGGGGCAACAGAAAAAAACATTTGTTTCTTTTTTCTTTTTATCTAATTTTCTTTTTATCTAATTTTGGTCATATATCATTTACATATGGGAAACTATATTAATCGACCACGGGACGGCAGCTAGTGTTATCTATGTTTTCTCAAAACACATGGGATCTTGCACCTATAGCATTGTCAGATGGAATAAGGGAACTATATAAAGTGTTCCCATTGCTTGTTGCTAAACATAAATCGAGTGCTTATTTCAAAGGTCAGTGGCCATATTCAAAACAGCTACAGGCTGAAAACGTATTAGAAAACAGCCGCATATCTGAGGATGTTATTTATGTATAAACGAGTTTTTGATTGATATTTTATTTCCATTGCGCTCGTACACAAGTGTTTCAGAGCGCGCAAAGTTCCATTCAATTGCAATAGTTAACCCTGCCAAGAAAGAGTTCAGGTCAAAAATCCATTTTGTTCTAGTTGCCAGAGTTTTAAATCTCTGTTAGCACCTCAGCGGTAGGCTGAGACTGTCTGGTTAATAAACCAGAAGATTTCTTCTTGGTTATGTTTAGCACTGGTGAAATGGGTCACGTTGGTATCAGGTATTAATATCGCCACATATATGGTCGCCGTAAATAATATCGCCGGGAAAATGTCGTGGCAATATTATTTGGGTGACCATATATGTGGCGATAGGGGCAAAACAAAAATTTTAAACTTTTTTTTTTTTTAAATATTTAAATTTGGGGTTTGTGGGGGTGTCCCCCGCAGGTTCCATGCAATAATGTTGCCACAAAAAACGTCACGTTTATCAACAATGGCATTTTTCACACATGAGCGATGCTCACAGATTCTTTGTTTTACAGGTCTCTTTGTTTTTCCGTTGTATAAAAGTCCACATGGACATTTTATACCAAATATAGCCCATGATGTATTGCAATTTGTGAATGTTTTCAGTTGCCACTTGCAGCCATTAAACTCAATTTCTTTAAGATTACTGGTTAAACGGCAAACTGAGCAATTTCCGCATTTGAAGTGCCCCACTACAGGGGGCAATTGTCATAAAGTTGTTTGTGTACAGTTTCTCCCTTGTTCTTTAGCTGCATAGGTGTGTACTAATGTGTCCCGTAAGTTTGGCATTCACTTAAAAGCAAAGCAGGGTTTCTGGATGGCAAAGTCTTCTGTGTGTAACATACCCCAATTTTAGGATGCATCTGTGGTGTTCATGGCTGATAGGTGAAAAAGTAGACACACAGGTGATTTTTATCTTCCTTTATTTTGGAATGTTTCTCAAGGCAATATTCTCTATTGACATTGGGCGCATGTTTCCTGGATCTCCGGATAATATGATCGGGGTACCCACGTCCTTTTAATCTGGAGGTAAGATGTTTAATATTGATGTCAAAGTCCTCCTCTGTGCTACAATTGTGTCTTATCCGTAGAAATTGCCCCTAGGGTAAATTTTCCCATAGGACCTGTGGGTGAAAACTGTTGAATAACAGAAGTGTATTTTTATTGGTGGGCTTCTTAAATAAAGTAGTGCCCAATTTATTCAACGGAACTCGATATATCTCTAGATCCAAGAATGCAATTTATTATTTATTCCAAGTCATAGTGAATTTAATGCACGCGCCTTGTGTGTTTAGCCAGTCCAAGAACATAAGCAGGCTGTTTTCATTGTCTTTCCACAATATGAACACAATGTCGATATAATGATAACATGCTTTAATTTGTTCTTTGAAAGGGTTTGTGCTAAAAAAATATAGATTGATAATAGTATAAAATTCTTAGAGCTTAGTGATCAGATGACCTCCATACATTGTGCTGATTGTTGACTAGCCTGTGCCATAACATAGTGTCCTGAAGACGGGCTCAACATGGAAATTAGATTTAATCAATTACGTCTTTTTGTTTTGAGACCCAGAAACATAATTATGTGTCGACCAACTTAAGGAAAAATAATATAGAGGGTTTTTCTTCATCAAATATATCCCTCACGTCCTTATTAACCTCACATATTGGCCAAGATGATTACATTTAATTTAAACATATTTTTGTCTCATCATCTTCTAAATAATTGATACTCGTTGGAAATGTCAAGTCATGCATTGTTTTTTGAGCTATTTTATTATGTTTTCTGTATATATTTTGTTTATAAAGATTAAAATATGTCAATTTTGAGCAGTTTCTGTCTAAATGAAATATGACAGCTCTTGATCGGTGTTAAGTGCGGACTTTCACACCTGATGTTTGTGAAGGTGGGTTGCTGCACTTATGTAAGTCTGCCAGTCCCTTTTTATTCTGTCCACATTTCAATTTCACTGGTAATCCCTGCAATGCCAATGTCCATGATGTGATTCTCAACTGGGCCAAATTCCCTGACCTGATTCGTTTGCTCTTTAACAATTCTAAAGCCTGATGATTTGTTTCAACAATCACCTGTTCCCCTTGAATAATGGGGCAGAAATGTTGTAATGCTCACACAGTGGTCATAATGGTGTTTTCACATTCACTGAATTTAGTTTTTACCTAAGACAATTCCTTGTTGGAATATGCATTTTGTTTTTATTTACATCATGTTTGCTTTCATTAAGCAGCCCTTTAATTTGACTACTGCCTCATTTTGTTCATTTCCCCATATCCAGGGTATCCCTTGATTCATTAATTTAGTCAATGGTTGTGTGATTTCTGAATAAACTTCAATTCATTTCTTGTTGTAGCTTGTCATTCCTAATAAACTTTTTAGGCCTTTCAATTTGGCGGGATCTTTTAGTTTCTGAATAGCGTCCACAATTTTCTTTTGTGGATTTAATCCATTATTTGTTACTTCATGCCCTAGAAAGTTTACCCCTTTTCTATACCACTGCACTTTCTGTAATGAAAAAGATACTTTTGCTCCAGCCTTTTGCAAATGACGGAGCACATGTCTAATTTCATTGAAGTGACTTTTTAAGTCTTCATTTTTGATTATCACATCATCCACATAAATCACAGTTCCTCTCTCAGATTCTTTACTTAGGAATATCCTAAACTCACTTCCACCATTGATGTTGCCAAACAGGGTCCAGGACCATGCATATTGAATCGGTTAAAGGAGAAGGCAAATACATTTTGTACATATTCAGCTAGTGGCACACACCAGTACCCATCTGTTAGATACAGAGTGGTAAATATCTTTTACCCCGGAACTTGTGCAAGACCCTGATCAATAAATGGGAGAGGCCACATTGAAACAGGTACCCTCTTATTTAGGACTCTCCAGTCTGCACACAAGCGCCATTGGCCATTGGGCTTTAGCACCCCTAATATGGGAGCGTTTGAGGTACTGTGAATTGGCCAAATAATGCCTCTGGATTTCAATTTTTTAATAATTTCTACTAGGCACTCCAGACACGCCAGGGGTAACCTATATTGAGGCACAAATACTTATTCCCTACCATACCCTTCAGGTAGCGTTGCAACATGTAAATCGGTCAGCCCACAGTCATAGGCATCCTTGGCAAAAACATCTTTGAACTCCATACATATCTTCCTTAATTGGTCTTTTTCCACTTCACTTCTACAAGCATCTGCAGCTTGGATTTGTTCCGCAACCATTTCAGAAAAATCTGGGATATCTTCCAAAGGAGGAACCTCTGTGCTTTCCTCTAATTGTGTGACAGTGTCTCTATGGAGAGCCGCCAACCTCAGATATTTTGGAACATTGACCTCCATCTCACCTTGCTGTTTTTCTCTTTCAGAATCACCTACTTCAAAGAGGATACAATTATCTTGATAACAGCATAACGCTTCTTCTGGTTCATAAGGGTAAACAGATTGGATCCTGAAAATCCGCTTTGGTTTAGAGCCCAGTGACTCAGACAATTCACCCAGCGAAGTTCCATAGCCTTCTGGGATGTTCCCAATCACTTTGTTGTTTAGATCATTAGTGTAGTGGGATTACTGTATTGCCATGCCTATTGCTGTATTTTCAATTCAAATGAATTTTCTGGTATCCCTTGTTATTCACCAGTATTTTGAATGGGGCCATCCCCAACCTCTACCAATGGTGTACATTCTCATTTTAGCCCTTGCTATTTCATGGATTCATTGAGTTACACAAATGCATCTGCCCTTCTATCTGATGCCTCTTTCTATATATTAACACAATTGCAAACTGCCTGATAAATGCAGGAATAGTGACATCCTTCTTTACCTGATGCTCAACTGTATATGGCTTTATTTGGGCACAGTTATAAGCGTGTCTTTTGTTTCAAATTCTGGTGCCGCTCCATCAAGCCTAGATCAAATCTTTTGGTTCAAGAAATCTAACACCACACACATTATGTGCATGATGTCATTTCCCAAGTAGAACCTATTCGTGGTCCCAATAACAATCCAAACATTAGGATGAATTCTTTTGGAAACAATTGTGATTTTCAACATGCATCTTCCCACAATTCCTTGCCCCAATTCAGGGTCGTCCTTCCCAAAGATTTGTTGATTTTTCATTTTAAAACTTGGTGTTTCCTCTCTGTCAATTATTTGTTTAAATACACTTTTATTAATGAAACACTTTTCCTGCTTTAGGACCAACATTGCCTCAATCATTTCTGGATGCCTATTCACATGCACCAAGATCCAGGCTTGCCCTTCTTCCCAGAGTATCTCTGCAATGGTTGAAATATATTTTTCCTGATCTGAGTCTGCAGCAACGTTTTGGTTTACAATTGTCCTCATTTATATAAAAACACAATGTGTTTTCTTCAATATATGTCTGAAATTGGGGTCCAGAAAAATCTCTATAGATTGCTGTTCCTTTTCCCCTTCCATTTCACTCTGACACATGAGAATGACAGTGACACTAGGCACACAGCTATTTTGAAGATACACTTCTGCTGCATTTTTTGATCTAGCAATGGTGTGATATTTTGCACTGTTGCTCAGGCTCATTACCTATTTAGGTTTCAGAGTTTGTTTTGCCAAAGACCACAATACCCCATTTACTACATCAGTAAGAGGTGATAGACTCCTAATGCAATTTGTTCCTATAAGGCATGGTATCTCATCTGTGGGTGTGACCACCACTTCCTGTCTCATTCTATGTCTCCCTATTTATGTTAACTTTCGTGACATCCACCACTGGTATGTCTTCCCCATTGCAAATAAGCATTGGGCCTTCACCCTGCCTCAATATCATTATGTCCTGTCGGGATTTTTCCTCATGTATGCTTTGCATAAATATCTGGGATATCACGGTTGCCTGAGCACCTGTGTCAATTATTGCTAATGTGTTGCACATCTCTTTAATATTAATAGGGCATAATATATGTCCTCACATTCTTCTAGTATACAAAGGAAATGTGAATTGTTACTAATTTCAGGGCTTACTTTCCTTAGTCCTGCCTGACTTTTTGCTAGGCAAAGGGGCGTGCAAAATGACATTTTACCCCCTTTTTGCTCATCTTCCTTTGTATCTCTTTGTTTATATTGGCCCTCATTACGACCCTGGCGGAATCCGAAAAACGATGGCGGAAATGCAATCCCGCCATCGAATACCGCCCGTTGCGATTATGACCCGTCACCGTAAAGTACGATGCCATCAGCGACACCGTAGTGAACGCCAACGCTAACTGCACCAAGTACGCGCACGCGCGCCCAGCAAAACCGTAATTTCCGCCATGGCGCAACGGTACACAAATGCCGACCCCAGCGGACATCCACATAACGCCATCAAGCATGGCGGAAAGTACCATTCCGCCATGGCGAGAACTACGGCATTGCGAACCAACCGTAAATGGCCCTACTGAGTGCCTGTACTCGACTACCTGGCCACATAGCACAACTCCCCGTAGGCGCAATGTAGTTACACCATGCAACCATTGAAATGAACAAGTCCCCCATCGCATGCCACCAGTGTAAATCATCATGCAAAGCAGTAACCTGAGGGAGACCGCACCAGCCCTGTACACCTGCCAGTTGGCAAACCAACCATCAACACAAGCACGTACCACACAACTGTACCCAGAAGCCGGAACCCAATGCAGACCACCTCACAATACATCGCGCCACAAATCGGAATATGCCACATTACCAGCAAAGAACAACGCCACACGGGCAATATCTGAATATAAATGTAATGCACATCAAAATCACCAAGCCCATACAGCCATTCGAACATAAACTCCCAACTGATTATCATTACAGTGGGCTGCATCCGCAATAAATGACCAGCTGCCCCTTGTGTGACGCCCTGTACCCTCATGGCACACAGGGGCAACATCAACCTCCAAAAAGGCAACATGGAAGCGCCCAGGACCGCAGGCCCGTCCCATGAAGTAGGCACTAGTCCAGCTGGAAGGTAGGTATGCTGCTCCTAGCCACTAGTACTGCGTAAGGACATGTGGCCCATTGCCGATCGTCCCATAAGACTGTAATGGAGCTCCACTGATTAACCCGAAGCTGCAGGTGTCGACTGAAGAAGCCATCTGCAGGAGTGGCGTACAGATGGCAGCGGCAGAAGGGGAGGAGATACCTGTCACCCGAATGAAAAAGAAAATGGCATGGGCATCTGAACTCCATACGAATAACTCACTACATGCAACACACCAAACCTACAACCATAAGCATGCTAGCCCACCCAAAAGGACCAATTCCACCCGAAAATCACTTGCGAATCATAACGACATAATTGGAGGTGAATACACTATCACAAACGAGTGTCTGTGTGCATGCGCCTGTCAGAACAGGATCCATCAGAAGGGATTATCAACGTGCATAGACACAAGTGACTGAAGCCGCTTCGAGACAGGGAGGGCTCAACAAGGGCAGACAGACGATGGTCCCACTATGTCAGCTTTGCATCACATAGCGCAGGGGAAGGGGATAGATTCCAAATAGCCATGTACATGGCAGACTCCCAATTAAATCATCCGTCCATGCATCCATCCATTCACCATTCCCTCATCCCGGTATGAAAACGCCTGAATAATTACTCACATAACATTTGAAATTTCCATTGAGTCTGTGCGTAATGCAGCCTGCAAAATCGACTGTACTCCTGCCCGGATTCCCAGTGTAGTGAAGTTACATGTATTTGGGAACGTCCTGCCCAATCGTCCACTACGCTATTGCGCATCCCATACATTTCATATCAATCATTGCATACCCGTCATGGGCCCTGTCCCAAGGACATTCAACAATAGAACGTTATATTCCCAGTCAGACCTGTGGGCGTCTCCACGCCGCTAGTTGAAACCCGAAAGCGCTGTCCTTCGAATTCCTAATTTGCAACATCACGTCGATAAGGCATCTGTGTACGCTCATATTCACAAATTCATCCATGTAGTGCGGCTGTGTGTGAAAATGGCAACTGGCCTCAATCAGTAATGGGACTCCCCTCCAGTCGGTGGACGTCGGTACAGTGCAGCATGAGGGTCCACCGCTGATCGAGTTCTACATTCCACTGACCCTTCGCAAGTCTGCTCGCGAATGCTAATATAGCATGTGAAACAATGGGACCATAGCAGAATCAACAAATAAACCAATATGCCACTGCCATCTTAGAAACATGAATGTAAATGCAAGATGCCATGCGTCGGATTGCAGCGTTGTGTGCGGGACGTGCTCGCACGAAAGGCATCGCAGCTGACACAGGTGGAATGAATCACCACAGGTGAAGGCTATACAGCCTGAACACACATAAATTGCACACCCAACCCCCTCCCCCAACCACACCCACTCCAGAATGCTACCGGCAGGACTAGCGATGTTGGGGCTGGGGGACCTGATTGCACTGCAAGTACTCCAACTGCAGGAAGAAGACGAACGCCAACTACTCCAACAACCGGCCGCACAGAGGAGACGCAGGAGGAGGAGGAGGCGGAGGAGGGCAAGGCAGGGCCAGCAAGCCCCACCAGCACAGCCACCACCACCACGCAGGCAGCCCGCAATCCCACGCCTCCGAGCTAATCTGTTCAACCTCACAGCTGAGCAGATCCACACCCTCTACCGCTTGGACCGGGACACCATAGCCGCCATTGTCAAAATGACACACGCCGACCTTGTCAGCATGATAGATAGCCCAACCGCCATCCCACCCCTACTGAAGGTGGTGTCTGTACTCCACTTCCTGGCCACAGGCACCTACCAGCACACAGTCGGACAGTTGCATGGCATTTCACAGCCACTATTTTCACGGACACTATTCCAAGTGCTTGATGCCCTCCTGAAGCACTCAGACGACTACATCACTTTACCACGCTCAGAGCAGGAGATTACAAACGCCAAAGTGGGATTCCATGCACTTGGCGGCATACCGGGTTGCATTGGTGCCATCGACTGCACCCATGTGGAATTGGTTGTCCCACATGCCATGGAGGTCCAGTACCGCAACCGGAAACAATATCATTCTATCAATGTACAAATGGTGTGTGACTTCAACAGGATCTTTACACATTGTTGTGCACGATTTCCAGGATCAACCCATGATTCTATGGTCTTGCGGAACTCTAGGATACCACGCTACATGGAGCGACACGCAGGGCACCGATCCTGGCTACTCGGTGAGTCTCATTCAATGCATGAGAATGTGGGGTAGGTGATGCGTCAACGACCTGGCAGGAAGGGGGGGGGGGGGATGCGTACGTAGCAATGACATTCCACAAACATCCTTTGTTGTCCACATACAGGTGATGCCGGGTATCCACTGAAGAGATGGCTCCTTACACCAATCCGGAACCCACAGAACCAGCATGAGGAGGACTACAACCATGCCCACTCACGTACCCGTGTGGTCATAGAACAGGCATTCGGCCTACTGAAGGCTCGTTTCCGCTGCCTCAGCAGGTCTGGCGGGGCACTCCTGTACCGCCATGAGAAGGTTGCAAAGATGGTCATGGCATGTGTCATGCTACACAACATGTGCGTACGTAGGAATGTGGCCATGCCCCCCGACGCTGAACTGCAGCACCTGAAGATGGTCATGATGAGGGCGGGGATGTGGCAGCACCTCAAGGAGGCCGCGAGGCACAGGAGGCCCGTGAGATTCGTCAGAGTATCATAGATGCATGCTTCTAGCACTCACGCCTGGTGGCTGTTACATGGACACAGGACTTGTGGCACTGTGTGTGTCTGGGACATGCACATTGTGGACTGTACGCAATGATAGGCCTCGTACACAAAGATCAATGTCCACACATCCCATTGGATGATTGTGAAGAATTGTATTGCATTTGTGAAATGACATTACACACCCAATCGACCCACCACCCGAAAAAGCCCAACAAACCCCCTCCACGCTCCTACCTCCCCCCCGAACACCAGTGTCCAAAGATGCTCGTTGTCAGTGGGCAGACGCTATTGCAAGCCCCCTCTCCGGGTATCAGGGGCACCCCTGCCTGTAGAGCACCGGGTCCTCCCAGATCTACGTTGGGGGCTGCCCTGAACGGAACTTGCAACGGATGATGTCTCTGCCTGCTCACGTCCATGCATGTCCCTAAGGGTTTGTGAGAGCTCAGTGAGCACACGGCGCACAGCGGCAAGTTCACCACATACGTCTTTGGACGTCGCATGCAGTTCCCCCCTCAGGCTCTCGGTGCTTCTCTCCATTTGTCCCCTCAGGCTCTCGGTGCTTCTCTCCATTTGTCCCCTCAGGCTCTCGGTGCTTCTCTCCATTTGTTCCCTCAGGCCCTCGGTACTTCGCTCCATTTCTGCCCTGAGTGTTTCAGTAGATGTTTCAATGGCTGCCTTAGAACCCCCACATTCAGCAGCATGCTCCTTGAGGAGCGTGGCCAGTTGCTGCTGTTGCACGATCATGTGCTCGAGGGACTGTTGCCTCTGCTGGGCCATGCCCATTTGCGGTGGTGTCACAGAGGGGCTGGACGCCTCATGTTGCCTTGCCACAGGCCTTGTGGGGGTTGGCCAGTCGTCGTCTTGTGGGTGCCCCTGCGTGGTTTCCTCATGGTGTACGGGATGATACAAACAGGGGGATTGAGACAGGTCATGGATGGGTCCTACGTTGACAGCACCGTTTTCTGTGTCGGAGCATGCTGGCATGAATGCAGTGTCACCTATGGTGCTGCTGCCACCAGAGGCAGTGCCTTCTGTGGCATCCGTTGGGGGGACCTGTGGTGCTGCTGTTGTGGACGTGCTGGCTGCTGGGGTGCCTGTTGGAGTCCCCTCCAGTGTGCTGCCACCTGATTTGTGCTGCTGCCGTGTCTTGATCCGTGCAGCTGAGGTGGAGGGTCTTTGGCCGTTGGTCTTGGCCCTCTTTGCAGGTGTGCTGGTAGGGGTATCCTGGAGCTCGTCGTTTGAATCGGACCCTGTGGTGGAGTAGAGGAGGGCGAGCGTTATTCATGGGTCTGTGGTGATTGTAATGGCATTGTATCACATGCATTGGGGTGGTACCTGAGGGTGATTTGGGTCAGGGCCTTGGAGGTGGTCTCATTTTAGTGTGGATTGGGGATGCAGTTATTTTGCAGTCTGCAGTTAGGGTGTGCATGCTGCTCATGTAGAGTGTGGTTTTGGGGTTTTTAAGTATTTATGTATTTATTCTGACTTTTAAAGGGGCGCTGTCATGGCAATGTATGTGGTCGTTCTCCTGGACATGTGTTCCTATTGCACTATGGGGACACAGGTACTTCACATGGTTGGTGATTGTGGATTTGGCATAGTTTTATTTGGGCCACCTACCTGATTCTTCGGATGTCTGCACTCCTTTCTCCATCCCTCCGACTCCCTCTATGCTCTCCATTCCAATGGTGGAGGCACAGATTTCTTCCCAGGGGGTCAACTTGATGGGTGATTCCGATCCTCCCCCGGTGGCTGTGGCAATGTTCCGGTTGGCAGAGAGTATGCTCCGGACGCGTATCCGTAGGTCGTCCCATCGCTTTCTGCATTGCTGTGGGTTGCGGGGTGCGGTCCCCACCGCACTTACCCGCTGTGCCACCAGGGCCCATATGGCCTTCTTGTTCGCAAGTGCCGTCCTCGTCATTTGCGTCGAGAAGACGGCGGCAGCATGCTCCTGGAGGGTCTCCGTGAGCACGGTGAGTTCCTCATGGGAGAAGTGGACCTGCCGCTTGCGGTCGCACGCTTTCTTAGCTACTTTTCCCATGTTTGTTTTTTAATCTGGGGTGGCTGACGGGTTGGGATGTGTCTCAGGGTCGGAGTTTTAATGGTTGTGTGGGGGTTCTGTTTTATAGGTGTACGGTGTGCTGTTTCCCGTTCCGGCCCCATGTTTTTGCTTCCGTTTCCGTATATTTACGGTGGCCGTAGTTTGCGCCGGCCGCTCATTCCGGTGACCGCTGAGATGGGTGGCGGTATTGCACCTAGGGCGGCGTACGACGGCGGTAAGGGGCGTTTTGGGGTCATTTCCGCCGTCGCGGACTTTGCACTTCCGCCATGGCGTGATGCTCATGCCCGATGGGTCGGAATCAGCCGCACTTTGCTCCTTCGTGCAGTGGCGGAAACGCTGTTTGCGCTATGGCGGTCATGTCAGTTACTTTCCGCCAGGGTCGTAATGAGGGCCATTGTTGGGTTCAGAACCCATTTGCAGTGCAGCTACTGACTTCCCCTCTATCTC
Source organism: Ambystoma mexicanum (assembly GCF_040938575.1). NCBI lineage: Eukaryota > Metazoa > Chordata > Amphibia > Caudata > Ambystomatidae > Ambystoma > Ambystoma mexicanum. The sequence goes on from NC_090937.1 coordinate 108,876,284, forward strand.
TGGACCACCAGTGTTCATCCTCCTTTCCTCTACTGCATTCCTCATTGCCTAGGACCATGCCACATACCTCCATTCTGGAACTGAGTGAATCTATATTTTCACGAGTGTCATGTGGCAAAATGTGAGTTTTTGGTCTGTGACACTTACCTACATTTTGTACAGTACCTGTCATTTTCGCCTCCTGAAAAATATGTGGCTCAACATATTTTTCAAGTGAATGACCTGCACTTATTTTTTGGGCATTTTCAATTCTGTGAAAGCATGAATAGTATTTTGATTGGCAGATAAGGATAGATCACTTGCTCCTTTCTCTTCATTTATCATTGCTAATATATTCAGTGTACCATTAACCCGGCAACAATCCACTTTGTCACACACCATCATCTGTTTGACGGCATGTGTTTAATCATTTTCATGTTGCACATTCTTTTTTAAATTGCCATCTATCACGCTGCTCTTTATGTTTTTCATGTTCATTTTTTTTGTCCTCTTCCTCATTTTCACACACCTGAATGGTTTGGTTCCAATTTAAGTTAAACCACACTCCCTTTTTGTGTGTGTTACTGTTCCCTGTCTCATTTTCATTCATTTGCTTTCTTGGTTTTAAATTGGTAAGCAACTCAGGGGCTGATTCATGGAACAAACGTGCGCCGAAAATCTTCGCGCAAGCAGGCGCAAGCAGGCGCTAGCGGAAAAAAAAAGGCGCATGCGCACATGTGCGATTCATGGAAGTCCCTGCGCATTTACACCTCGGGATGTGCGCCAAACCCGTGCATGGCGCACAAGTCATTGCAACATCCCGAAAGGCGTGCGCGACACGCACAGTGAAAGTGCACAACCTCGGCGCATACACCAGGAAGTGGGCGGGACATGGGGCGTAACACGCGGAATGGGGAACAACGCGCGAAAATAAGGGCGTAACTGGGGATGTACTGCAGGGAAGCAGACGGAACGCCCACACGAACTCGAACCACACGTATTCATGGAATCGAATAGGGCAAAGCCACGCACAGCCAAAGACACGCACAAGCTGAAACACGTCCGCCACACGAAGGCAGGCGGTAGAGTCCCAGCGCATCACAAAAATGGCAACATACAGCAATTGGGCCTGTGCGAGCTGGGTACATGTATTTCGGGGGCGTGCGGGAAGTTACACACGCGATTGAGCGGGGTACGTGTATTTCGGGGGTGCGCGAAAGTTACACACGCGATTGAGCGGGGTACGTGTATTTTGGGGGCGCGCGGGAAGTTACACACGCGATTGAGCGGGGTACGTGTATTTCGGTGGCGCGCGGGAAGTTACACACGCGATTGAGCGGGGTACGTGTATTTCGGGGGTGCGCGGGAAGTTACACACGCGATTGAGCGGGGTACGTGTATTTCGGGGGCGCGCGGGAAGTTACACACGCGATTGAGCGGGGTACGTGTATTCCAAGGGTGCGCGGGAAGTTCCACACGCGATCTCATCAGGGTACGTGTATTACAGGGGTGCGCCGGGAGCAGCACACGTGAATTGCACGTGTGGGTCCTCCCAGGTGTTCCCTCAACACCCTCCACGGCCCCTGCAGGTGGCTCACACCACAGGGGCCTACCCAGCACATGTCCTGCAGGCACCCCATCCACCATGGCCATGCCCACTAGCCAACCCACATGTCAAGTTGCACTACTGCCCACCAATGCATGTCCCCCTGCACCCCCAGCCACCAGGGGCACCCACCACCAGGCCCCCACCAATGTCTCCCAGCACCCCCACCCCCCAGCAGTGCAGGGGCAGCCTCCACCAGGCCCCCACCCATTTCTCCCAGCACCCCCACCCCCCAGCACTGTGGGGCACCTGCCAGCAGGCCCCCACCCATGTGCAACTCATGTCCCCCAGCCAACATGTCATCACAATCTAGATCCCTGGTCCCTGTGGTCAGCCTCCAAATGCAAAACACCCACCCGAGTATTGCATCCACCCACTCATAATTTGCAGTTACATCACAGAACACCAATTGCAAGTTCCGAAACAAACACATTTCCCTCACATACACCCAATGGGTGTCAGTGAATCTCAAAACACATATCATGAAATGCATGAAACCAATGAGATACCACACATTGAAGTTCACCAAAAAAAATATGTATTAAAGGAAACATAAATAGAATAAAAAATGAAGAAACAGAAATGTGAATGTACAAAAATGAAAAGAAGCATGTCGGTGAAAATAAGCAAAACCAAAAATAAAATTCCAAAGTAATGTTGTCCAAAGTCAATGTCCACAAAACAAAATCCAATAGGAAATAAAAAAGAAAGCCATTGCTCCATGGTTAAAAAGTGAAAAAAAAATACAATCCAACTGTGAACTATGTACATGGGAACAAGCCAGGGTCCATTATCCCAACAAAAGAAAGGAAACCTATCTAACTATACTAACTAATAAAATAAACTATATACAAAAATGTGGCCAATGTCCGAAAGGTCCAAATAAAATCAAAACAAAAATGAAACCTAACACTACCTACATAACTATGTACAAGGGCAGCGGGCTAGTTTCACGGCTCACTTGTGGATGTCCCGGGCCAGGGCATCATCGAACTCCTGCTCAATGTCCCAGAGGCGGTCCTCCTCCATGGCCGCGAGGGTCCGCAGGGCCGTCGACGTCTCCACCTCCAAACCCCTGCGGATTGCCTCGAGGCACTCGGCCCGCATGGAGTTCTCCGCCCTGACCATTGTGAGCCGTGCCTCTTCCGCCCGCTGCCGCTCCGCATCTATGGCGTGGCCCAACCGCTGCCACACGGAAGACACTCTCTGTCCTGGGTCCTCCTGCCCTCCGGCCGATGCCTGCCCCTCCGATGTTGAAGGCCCCGAGCCTTCATGGCTCCCACCACGTTGCTGCTGCTGCTGTGCCTCTGCCCGTGCACTGCCTCCTGCTGCCTGCACATCCTCCGCCGGCTGGGGTGCAGTCGTAGATGTGGCCACCCCTGCTGGACGTCCGACTCCCGACTGTGGCAGGGATGCCTCCTCCACCAGCCTGACCGCACCGTCAGAGGCAGCTCCACAGGGCACCCAGGTGACTGATGGGTGGGAAGATGACACAGAGGACGACTGGCACGTAGGGGGTCCAGTTGAGGAGGGGGTCGTAGCAAGCCCCATCAGACGGAGGGATCCGGCCTGGGTGACCTGTCCCAGCAGGCTGACGTGGTCAACGAGCCATTCGAGATGACGTGCAGTCTCTTCATGAAAAGACTGCAGGTCACCTCGCATGGCCCGTTGACGCAACGCCACACCAGCCAGGACAGGCTCAACCCGGACCTGGATAGCCATGTCCGCAGGCAGAGGAAGGCCAGTTGACGTGAGCTCATCCCCTGCCTGAAAACAGGTCTGGACGTAGGCATCCCTGCTGGTACAAGATGATGCAGGGACAGGATCAGGGACAGGATTGCACACAGGCACCTCCGCGGCGGCCTGTGCTGCCTCCTGTCCCTGGTCCTGCACTGCACCACTAGCACCAGTGGGATCCCCACCTCCAGACCCCGTCTCTGGTGCTTGCACGGCCTCCTCCTCCACCAAACCCCCCACCAACCTGGATGACTCCGTGCCATCTTCCCCTGTTGGGCCCTGTGGGGTCCCAGCTGCCCCTTCTGCTGCCGAGGAGTCCAACTCCAACCTCCGCCTCTTGGACCTCCCCCCGGCAGCTGCGGCCTGGACACGGCACCGGACTCCTCACTCCCCGACGAGATGACAACACGGGAGGGGAGGCGGGCCTTGCGTCTCCGGCTGGCGGTGGGATCCCCGCCGCTGTGCTCCACAGCACCTTCTCCGCCCTCTTCATCAGTTGACGCTGCAGACAGGGAGAAACAAAACACAGGCATCAGGGCACTGTACAATGGACACATACACACATGACAGTTGTACATGAATGGCATTGGCAAACCTCAGACATGTCATCACAATCCCCAACACACATGTCATTACAACTCGCACACATGAGCCATACCACAGCCATATCGCAACTGCCACCACCATCCATACACATACAACAGCATGAGCAGCCAAAGGTGAGCCAGACATCACATGCAACACAGGAAGTGCACCACACATGTACACACACCACCACACTTGCATGCATGTGTACACCTCTGCCAAGTGTCGCAGTGTTCAGATGGGCATCCATGTCACATCTGCCAATCAGGCTTCCACATACCGCTGTCACATGCATCCATGTTGCATCACTGTTGCACCCTTGTCAAAAACACACAAATGCACATGTACACAGTGCTGATACATGCAGCCAAAAACAACATACATGCGTGACATCACGGACATGTCTACTTACATACACATTCATCCAAACATGTGTGCCCACACAACTGCATTTGGCATGCAAGCCTACACACACAAGCACCATCCATGTCTCACACATTACAGCCCTCGCATGTGTCAGCCCCACAGCCCTGTACACCCCCACCCATACTCGACCCCATACAAACAGATGTGCAACCTGCACACTACTGAATAATCACCACAGGCACTGCTCACAATCAGGATGCATGTACACTCACCGCTCGACTCCAGACGGGTCTGCTTCTCCAGGACCTGGACGTGGAGCGCTGGGGATATGCGTTCCAGGACCTTCATCTGTTCTTCCGACAAGTGGCCCCGGCGCCCGTTGGCATCCGCTGCCTTCAAGAGGCGCTGGGCCTTGTTCAGGGTCCTGGACCTGAAGTCCTCCCAGCGCTTCTTGACATGTTGTAAGTCGCGGACTGCCACCCCCTCCGTGTTGATGGCAGTCACAATGTCAGTCCAGATCCGAGTCCGTCCTTCCTTGTCGGTGCGGGAACTTCCGAAGAGGGCATCATACTGCCCCAGGACTTGCTCCACCAGGACACCAACTTCGGTGGCACTGAAGCTGGTGCCCCTCTGTCTCTCTGGCCGGGGGTTGTCAATGGTCCCAGATGGTGTTTGCCCCGACATGACAACCCCAGAGGCAGGAGTGGGTGTGCAACTGGGTCCTGGGGCTGGGCTGTGGAGCGATGGAATCCCAGTCGGGAGTCTTCGGTTCCAGCAGGGGTGGTCACAGCAACAGCACCCCTGGCTGATGTGCAGGCAGCAAATGGCAGGGCACGTGGGCAGCAGGCAGTCAGACAGCAGCAGATGGCAGGTGGGAGCGTGCTCGGGGCTCTGGGGGACAGTAGTTCGGCCTTCTGGGCAGGAGCGTGGTCTTCCGTGTGCTTACGCGTGGCCAGCTTGATACGGAGTGATTTGGCACGTGAAAAATCTGCACGTCAGCGTGTAATTCGAGGAAAGGCCCTTAGCGCGTAAGCGCGTCTGCACGCATACGCATTTTCATTGGACAGAAGGCCCCTCAAGTGCAAGCGCCCCTGTGACGTGACGCGTACAGACGTGCATGGGCATTTCAGCGCACGTGAAAAAATGCACGTCCGCGTGTAATACGAGGAAAGGGCCCATGCGCGTAAGCGCGCATGGAAAACTGCACGTCCGCGTGTAATACGAGGAAAGGGCCCATGCGCGTAAGTGACGTGACGCGCGCGTGTGTTTCCCTCAGCACGGGTTAAAGGTGAGCGGGCCCAGCAGTTCGCTGTACTTGCCTTTCGTGGAGACCGACGTGTGTTGCTGCTTCCTGTTGTTTCGCGCGCCATCACAACTTCACAGCTATCAAGGACGTATCTCTTCTTTTGGTGGGGGTATTGGCTACGCGTGTTTTTCTGCATCGCGCTAGTCAGACGGTGAGTCGCCACGCTCTTTTTCCCACTGCGGGTGCCCCTGTGTATCGCACCCATTTTCGATGTCATAGTAGCCTGCGTGTCCCGCGTGTACGCGTTATTCATGTTACTGGGTGCCACCGCGTACTGCGGGAGGTTAAATCCATGCACGTAGGCTGCAGGGTTGCGTGCACGGTTTTACTGCAGTTTTGGGGTGCCTGAGCGTTGCGTGACCCGTCACCACATCACCGGGGTCACATACAGCCTTGCAGGTGCAGGGGGGCTGTTAACATCTTGCTTCCCACCCCCTTCACCCCAATTGCCCAGGTCAATTGTGGTGTACACCTCCCATTGGCACCACTCCATCTGTGCCAGCACTACTACATCTGTGCCATGGTTGGGAGGCCACCAAAGGTGAGGGGCACCTCAGCTGAGCGTACTCCTCGTGGCGGGCGTGGTCGGGGACGTGGCCGTGGTGACCAGGGAGTAGGGGGACTCCAGGGTGTCCAGGGCAGCCACAGAGGGGGAAGAGGCAGGGGTGCGCCACTTGAGCACAATGTTGTGCCATGTGTCGGTGCAGCCATGCCACCACACCCAGTGGTTCCGGGGTATGCAGCTCCTGCATCTGGCACTGGCACCCATATGACCCGGCAGTTCGTTCCATCGACTGCCACGGGCCCAAGGGTAGTGGTAGCTGCAGGTGCAGCTGTGGACACCGCCACCCAGGCTCAGGGTCTGCCAGCGCAGGCTGCGTTGGCACTTGAAGAGCCCTTGCTAGATCTCCAACAGGCCAGGGGGGAAACCATAGGGGCAGGCCGGGCTGCTCAGACCAAGACACGTGTCCCTGGGGCAGTCATGTCATCTGCTGCCCCGAACAGCCGGGTGTTGGCAAGTGCAGGGGCAGATGCACCCAACAGCACCCCAGTTGCGAGTCTGCCAACCAGGACTGTTGCGGTCAATGACCCTGCCACAGCTGATGTTGCTGCGCAGGGTCCATTAGTGGGCACCCAGCTGCCACTGACACAAGTCAGGCCTTTGGTCATCCCTCCACCTGCCACTCCCTTGGCTCAATCCACCGAACCCACTGGCCATACTGGTCAGGGCGGCATTAGCCAGCCAGGGTCTGCGCCACAGTCCAAGAGGAGGAAGGTTGCACCTGCAGCACAGGCTGGGACCCCACACACAGCCACGACCTCCTGCACGTCGAGGAAGAAGCCTTTCTGTAAGCAGGAACTAGACTTCCTCGTGGACTACGTACGGGGCCACAGCCGTGACATGCTAGTGGGTGCCAATAGTCAGACTACGGCTGCCCAACGTGACACCCACTGGAAGCATGTTGCGGAACATGTCAGTTCATTCGGCCATGAGGTGCGCACGGCGCAGGAGTGCAAAAAGCGTTGGAATGACATCAAGCGCAGCACTAAGGCCAAGCGTGCCTCAAATTACAACTTGACTCTGGTGACTGGCGGTGGGCCTGCACCAGAGGAGGAAGAACTCACTCCGCATGAGGCTCTCGTTGCGGAGTTCATACCACCTGAATTGGTCGAAGGAGTGGGAGAGATGCTGGACTTTGATGCCCAGTCCAGTGAGTGTTGCTGCGTGTTTGTTGAGGACGTGTGTGTTTCACTTGTGGGATGTGTTGTGCATGATTGCTGCTACATGTGACGTGTACATGGTTCTGATGTGTAAGTAATGCAATGCTACCGTCATGCAAGTCTCCTCTGCCTGCATGTGGGACTCCATGTGGTCATGCTCCCTTGCCCCTCCTCCGCCACTCTGCACTCCAGTTCCACCTTTGCACTGGTCTGCTCCAATCTTGCCAATGTGTAGTTTCTTGTTCATGTGTCCTGTGTAGATGCTAACTTCCAGCGTAGAAACTGCCAGACATATGCCGTGTGGTACAGCCTTAGTACTCGATGCAGGGTATCTCACTTGTACTGTGCATGGGTCAGATGTCCCGCAGGGACATGAGTGCCCATTCATGCTCCATGTGCATTGCACGCATGCCCCTAAGTGTCCTTGACTGGATGATCACTGTAATATGAGTCCTTGGTTACATACATTGCCTGCCATCTCATCGGCCTCCCCATGTCAACTGTGGCTCAGTCCTGCGTTGCACACATGTTTAGGCCCTGACAATCTGTGTTGCTCACAGGCCTCAGCCTGTTCAATGGCCAATGACTCTGTCCAACTCTTGTGTCTTCTTCACACGTGGGCGGCCTCCGGAGTTTCCATCATGTGTCCTGCCCACTGTCCCAGCATCATTTGCAGTGTTGTAATTAAGCTGTTGATGCCAGTCAACACTGCCTGTCAATACACAGGTGTATGGTCAGCCTTTTGATACCATGCTAGGCATCCCTGCTTTGGTACTGGGGTGGAGGGGTGCTTGGCTTCTAGACATGGTACACATTGAATGCACAATGCACGTGATGTCTGAATTTGACATTGCACTGCCTTCACATTTCCTGGCACACACCATGTAGTGCTTGTACATGTAGGTAGTGAGTGGCGTACACATTTTCTGCACTGCATAGACCCACTTCCATGGAAACTGCCACCTTTCAACAGGTCTGATCACAGAAGCTATTCAAAGTAGACCCAGCATGCATGCCAGATCATATGTTGTGTGTCACATGTCTGCCGGATGCCTTTGCTGTCTGTGTGTGTGTGTGTTGTGTGCTTCTGACATGTGTATTGACCTTTTTCTCTCTATTTTTCAGGTGATGACGCAATGGAGGTGGAGGATGGTATTGTCATGCCAGACACAGGGTTGGTAACACCACATCAACACGGCACTAGTGGGGGTTGTGGGGTGGTAGGCCACGAAAACCCCCAAGTGCTGCAGTCCATCTTGTCTCTGGCTGCCTATGAGTCCAGCCTTGATGACGACTCTGACGTCCATGTTGAGTTGGATGAGCATCAAGTCCATGTGTCAGGGGTGAGTGATTCTGATGTGGACACTCCTCTGTCTGCGACACCTGCACTGAGGGATCAGACAGTCTTGGTTCCTCTGCCCGTGGTGGATCGGGACGCAGGGTCACCCTCCACACCAGTCACTGATGTGCCTGGGACATCACGTCGACGGGGGCATGTAGTTGTGCAGCCGCAGGCGGTGCCAACACAGCGAGGACCCCCGGTCCTTGGGTCCCGCAGGGGTCAAGCCCGGCAACGCGGTCGCCGCGCGCAACCGCTGTATACTGAGTGGGAGCAAGACATGACTGCCAATTCCGAACGGCAGGGGGCAGCAATGGAGAACATCGCTGAGAGCATGGAGCGTGTGGCCCGATCTGTGCTCCCCCCTGCTAGGCAGGTGCTTCTCCAGCAGCAGGCGGCACGGTCCATGGCCCGCTCGCTCAGGCTGGGCATGGCGGCCTCAGACAGGACACGCCAGGCTGAAATGTCGTCTCTGCGTCAAGCAATTGCTGCTCACGCAGAGGCGCACATGGATGCCCTGAGGGAGGAGTATGCTTCCCTCAGATCCACTCTGGGTGTCCTTATGATGTCCCAGAGGCAGCAGGCAGAGGAGAGGTTTGCACAGCTTGAGCGTACCATCTCGGCTGAGCTACAGGCTTGCCGGGAGGTGCAGCGGTTGTCCAGCCAGGCCTTGCAGGAGGAACTCTGTGTTACACGTGCTACCTTGCAAGAGGAAGCACGTGTATCACGTGAGGTTCTGCATGCAGACCTACGTCACATCGCCACACAGAACCAGGCTCACCCATCCGGCAGACTTGCTGCCGACCAGGGGCAAGCTGCGGCTAGGCATGGCCAGGCTACTGTGCCACGTCCTCCTTTCCAGGATGAGCAAGACTCGGACGACCATCTATCTCCCACATAGGTCATGCTGTGCAGGCGTTGAGCCAATGGAGGATTTTTTTTTTGGCTCAGCATCATCGCATGTGGATGTTGAGCAGCACCCTGTACCTCCCCCCTCCTGGGTGCCTCCCCTCCCCCCCGGGTCGTATGTGGCCATTTTTGATTTTTCTTTTAGTTTAGTAAGTTAAGTTTCTGTTTGATAGTTAGTTTAAATAGGTAATGTAGGTTTTCCATAGTTAGTGTAATTAGTTAATAGTTGAGTTAGTTTAAAATTGCTAGTCTATTGTGCTTTCATGTGACGGTGCGGTGCTTTGTGGCTTTTGAAGGCATCCACTGTCTGTTCCAGCTGGGCCCTTCATGGTTGTCTTGTGTATGTGTTTGCTGCTTGGGGTCCTTGACTCGCATATGCCACTCCTGCCTCCCTTATCCATGGGCTCGCAAGGATGGTTCGGTGTTACAGCATTTTACACAAGGGCTTTGGACTGTCATATCTGTGGCATGTCTGGTGCTGTGTGACTTGTGTTGACACCCCTAGTGGGGATGATTTAGGTGTCATTGTCCACTGTTCAGCTTTTGCTAGATGGGGTGTGTCATGATTAATGTGGACATTGATTGCTATGCATTGTGTAGTATGTTTCATATCTTTCCTGTACATGTGCTTGTTGCAATTCATGCTGTAGATAGTGTTCCACACTTTGGAGGTGAAAGACGGACTGATGGTGTGATTTGTGATGTGACTCTCTGACATGGTCAAGTAATGAGATGCCTGATGAGACACACACAGATGACTTTGAAGCATTAATCATGTGTTTCATGCCCTTTCTGCAGGGGGATGAGCCTCCAGAGCACCTTTGCCAGCAGACATGGCCCATTGGACGACGGAATTCTGGACCCGTTTGTTGGTGCCCACATGCACATGTGTGCACAAGCAGAGGCACAGTGATTGCAGACCCACATCCTAGAACTGCTGATGTTCCAAGGAACTCCAGGCAAGGTGAGCATCACAGGGGGGCCACGACACAGCAAAGCTTGCACCAGGCGAGTTGCACATGCAGGCTTAGTCACAGCACTGAGGGTGAGCTTAGACGAATATTGGTGTTGAAGCACACAATGCAGCTCAGATGTGTTTGTGGACTGATGGCTGTTGATAGTAGGGTTGTCTGGGACACATGCAGGGGCAGTGGCACATACCCTCCAGTACACCAAGGTCCATTGAGGCACTTGTATCAACCATGTAGCCTTCCGAGACATGGAAAGGGGCAGCTCACAGGGACATACAGCAAGGGACATACTCGGGTGCAGTGCATGTCTTTTCCACGTACTTCATGATAAATGCACTGCCAACTTTGTTTCGGTCATGGTGGTACGCAACTTGCTCTGTAGTCATGGCTTGCTATATGGGTCTGTCTGCTTACCCAGGGAACATTGCATGTTGTGTGAATTGTGACACATTGGTGTTCCATTTGCCACGCACCCACCAGTGGCTGACTTACTGCATTGACTGTGTATGACCCGTCACAGGGGTGATGTTATATATGGGTACGAAGCATCGACCACAGATTGTCTGTTTGTAGAGTAGTTTGTTGCTATGGGGCATGTTTGGTGTTGTGTTTTTGTGTAATTGGCACGTACAGGTTGTTGACTGTGGCTCTCTTTGCAGCATTGCAGTGCTCCTCTAACCGGACCGGAGAGTGCGCAGGCAGGAGGCCAGCACTCAAAACCAGAGCTAAGTGTCTTGTTGTTCTTACGAACTGCTCTGCATAGGCTTGCTGGGGAGTGTACTGATGCATGGATGTATGTGTGGTTCAATTTGGTATGTTTTTTTCTCCCTAATCACCCGTGATCCTATGCAATTTTGAAACCTGTACCCTCTACCCTCTACCCGGTGTTCCTGCTTCCCGTGCCTATCCAAGCAATGTTCCCTGACCCTCTTTCCCCACTGGGGTTGCGGATGCCTGTGTAAGCCCCAAACTTGCAGGCGCCAAAACCCTAGAGGGGGTGGTTGGTTCGTACCACTCCTGAGCCTGGACTACAGAAGGCCATGACAATGATTTCCAAGTTTGTTTGGATTGTGTATGTGTTCATGCAGGTTGTACATTTTCGTGCATTCCCTAGTTTCATGTGTCATTCCTCCTCCCCTCTCCTGCCACTCATTCCAGTCATCCAGTGTGTCAACACCTGTCCCGACTGCATATCCCTGATCCTCATTCCCCACCAGGGTCTCAGGGGCCTGTGTGAGTTTGACCTTGCAGGCACCCGGGACATGGTGGGGGTGGTTGTTTCGTGACACTCCCGCCCCTGTACAGGGGACCTGTGACAGTACACATCCATTCATGGTGCATCAACCTATGTCATGTGCCACACATGTCTCACATCCTGTCGTGACATTGTTTTGCTGTGCTACCTTGGTTGTTGCATCATTGTGGTAGTACTTGGCCTTTGTGAGGTACTGCTATGTCAAGTCATCTACTGGAGGGTGTTCGGGTTCGTTTTTATGCCTTGGATTTTGTGATTTTGGAAATGAGTGTGGATTCTGAGGGTTCAGGCATCTTTTTACACACAAGGTGGGAGATGGTGACAAAGGGTAAAGGTGATCCTGTGGCCAGGTGGAATTGAGGTTTGGAGGCTCCATGACCCAGGTGCAGTTGTTCAGTGGGTCATGGTCATTTGTGAGGGAGGGGGGGGTTGTTGTTGATTGTTGCCTTGCCCTGCAGTGTGATGGGAACTCTGACATAGTAATGGTGGTATCCTATGTACATGTTGTGTTCTGCTGATCAATGCCTGTTCATGTGTTGTGTTTTCCTTTCAGGTGTGAGGGGATAGTTGTGGTTTGACATTCTGGGGTGTACACATGGTGGATGTTCACATGTGATGTGTAGGGAACACTGATGGTCACTTGAGTGCACATGCATATGTGGAGTGCATGTCCTTGCAGAACCACACAAATGCACTCTGATGCACTACATGTACTCCCACCCTTGCATATCCACGTGTACACTGTTTGCCTTCTGGTGCCCACTGTGTCCCGGCAGCACATGTTCTGTGACCGATCATGGATCCAGTACATGCCTAATTTGATGTTTGACGTGGTCTGTCACTTAGATGTGATGCTCAGGGTGTGCATCACACACAATGGCTGTTCACTGTGCTTTGCGCTGAGCAGTGTGATGCAGGAGTAGGACACTGCACACATGAGCTGCAGTGTTGATTTTGCAATGCATAATGTGCATGTAGACAGGCATTCATTGTGATGTTACGTCTACGACTGTTGTAATGCATTTGGAAATGACTTATTTTGGGTGCGAGATTTTGTTGGTCGGTCATTTCATCTGATTCCGGGTCAGGCAGCAGTGTCCGATGCCACTGTACATTTAGGACATGGCAATGTGTACATTATCGTTACTGCGTTGGTGTATGGGTATTGCTTGCCATGTCATGTTGATGTTTGGGAGGGTTTGAGTGACATGACAGTGATGGCCATGGCCTGTTTTGCAGGTGTGTGTGATGCACACCTTGCATGTCCGGGTCATCCGCTTCTCAGAGCAACTAGCTGGGGGTAGATTTCTCTCCGCAGCAGGGCCCTCCCCCTGGAACAGACTTCCGGCCTGACTTGAACTTGAGGGGAACCATCTCCAGTTGTGGAAGCACCTCAAGACCTTCCTCTTTGCTTCTGCTTACTCTCTGCCTCTCCCTTGCAGAATTCTTCACTGGAACTGCACAGGAGCTGCAACTGGGCCACTCTCACCGACCTCGGTCCCTGGCCCAGCCACTCTCCACTTGCACTGCCTCCCTGGCAACCCCTGCACTGCAGTACTATCTCTCTATCCCTACATCCCTCCCTTCCCAGCACTTGTCTGCACTTACCTTAGTAGTTGCCACCAGGCGACCTATGTATTGTTTTTTTGGGCTACTTCCCCTGTACTGGACTCCCCCCCACCCTTCCCCTTGCACTTTTCCCATTCCCCCTACCCCTGCACTTGCACGATCTCAATGACACCTGGCCTAGTATTACCGTTCTCTGTGTTCCCTTGTTCCCCCCTCCCTGCCTCATTGCGCCTTGGAATACTTCTGTATGGCCCATATCATGTCATATGTCATATGTGTGCCTTTTGGTCACACAGGATAGCTTGTGTTTAGTAGCTAGGGATGCAGACGATGTGGCACTTCCATGGCAACTATCTCAGGGTGGTAGGGTTGTGACAGTTGACTGTCTCTTTGTCATCATCGATTGTCACCTGGTATGTGCCTGGCCTCTGTGCACTCCGCAGGGGTCGGAGTTTAGGTGAAAAATGTGGCCACAAGCTGGGTCCGGGCTTCCTCGCCACGTGCCCTGTCCCCTCCCATGGGCAGCGCCTGTGCCTGTGGTTGGGGATGTGGGGGCACCACCATGTCCACCGGGACACCCTGCCGTGTTGCAACATTGTGCAGGACACATGCTGCCGCAATGATCCTGCACACTACTGGTGGTGCATAGAGTAGTTGGCCACCAGAGCGGTCAAGGGAGCGGAAACGTGACTTGAGCACTCCGAATGTGCGCTCCACTATGCCCCTGGTTGCAATATGGGCGGCGTTGTATCTTACATGGGGTGGTGTGGTGGGGTTCCGGATTGGCGTCATCATGTGGTTGCTCAGAGGGTAGGCACTGTCCCCTGGGGAGGTGACAATAGTTGAGATTATTAGGGTTTGGATGTTTGTCTGTGTGTGACTTGCATGCATGTGCAAGGGCATTTGTACTGACCTAGGAGCCATGTGTCGCCATGCTGCCCAGCTTCCAGGGCCCGGCTCAGGGCGGACATTCTGTATATGAAACTGTCATGGGTGGAGCCAGGGTAGTTTGCATAGACAGAGGTGATGATTCCCTTTGCATCACATACCACCTGTACATTGATGGAATGCCAGTGCTTGCGGTTTCGGTAGATGTGCTCAATGGCCCTAGGTGGACGTAGGGCCACATGGGTGCAATCTATGGCACCGAGCACTTTGGGGAAGTGTGCCACCCTGAAAAAATCCAGGACAACGGCCTGCCTTTCTGCGGGTGTTCTCGGCATGTATATGTGCCTGCGGACTGAGGGGCGCGCTGTCATGATTGCCAGTACCTGGTGTAGGCACCGTGACTGCGTGGCCTGTGAGACCTCCCCCACTATGGCAGTGGTCCGCTGAAATGACCCAGTGGCCAAAAAATGCAGGACATTGAGCAGCTTCTCCAAGGGGCTCAATGCTTGGGAGCAAAGGGTGGGGGATGTGAGGTCATCTTCCCACTCCCTGACCAGGTCTAGGATGATATGGGGTGGAAACCTATACCTGCCGTAGACCTGGTCGTCAGGCATCCCAAAAAGGCTTGTCCGTGGTGCGAAAATGCGTGCCCTGGCTATTCTCCTCCTCACGCGGTGTCCCACGATCAGTGCAGCGAGAAATGGGGCATTCATCGTAGCTGTATATACGCGTTTGTTGTTTGCGCGCACTTTTATGCTGTGCGCGGGGACGCCTCCGGCTGCCTTCGTGTGGGCGGACGCGTTGACGCCTGTGCACGTCTTTTGCCGTGCGCGGGTTTCCCGTATTCGGGTTTCATCGCGTGTGATCGGAGGGGAGTGAGCGTACACGCGATTGGCCTGGGTACGTGTGTTTCGAGGTGCGCGGGAAGTTCCACACGCGATTAGCCTGGGTACGTGTGTTCCTGGGTGCCGGGAACTTTCACACCCGATTGGTGGAAATCCACGTGTGTTCTGTCATCACGTGCAATGAGGGAAACACCCGCGCCCGTCACGTCACAGACGCGCTCACGCGCTGAGGGCCTTTGGTCCAATGAAATCGCATATGCGTGCTGCCGTGCATACGTGCTAAGGGCCTTTCCTCGTATTACACGCGGACGTGCATTTTTTCACGCGCGCTGAAATGCCCATGCACGTCTGTACGCGTCACGTCAAAGGGGCGCTTGCGCTTGAGGGGCCTTCTGTCCAATGAAAATGCGTATGCGTGCAGACGCGCTTACGCGCTAAAGGCCTTTCCTCAAATTACACGCTGACGTGCAGATTTTTCACGTGCCAAATCACTCCATATCAAGCTGGCCACGCGTAAGCACACGGAAGACCACGCTCCTGCCCAGAAGGCCGAACTACTGCCCCCCAGAGCCCCGAGCATGCTCACACCTGCCATCTGCTGCTGCCTGACTGCCTGCTGCCCACGTGCCCTGCCATTTGCTGCCTGCACATCAGCCAGGGGTGCTGTAGCTGTGACCACCCCTGCTGGAACCGAAGACTCCCGACTGGGATTCCATCGCTCCACAGCCCAGCCCCAGGACCCAGTTGCCCACCCACTCCTGCCTCTGGGGTTGTCATGTCGGGGCAAACACCATCTGGGACCACTGACAACCCCCGGCCAGAGAGGCAGAGGGGCACCAGCTTCAGTGCCACCGAAGTTGGTGTCCTGGTGGAGCAAGTCCTGGGGCAGTATGATGCCCTCTTCGGAAGTTCCCGCGCCGACAAGGAAGGACGGACTCGGATCTGGACTGACATCGTGACTGCCATCAACGCGGAGGGGGTGGCAGTCCGCGACTTACAACATGTCAAGAAGCGCTGGGAGGACTTCAGGTCCAGGACCCTGAACAAGACCCGGCGCCTCTTGAAGGCAGCGGATGCCAAGGGGCGCCGGGGCCACTTGTCGGAAGAACAGATGAGGGTCCTGGAATGCATATCCCCAGCGCTCCACGTCCAGGTCCTTGAGAAGCACACCCGTCTGGAGTCGAGCGGTGAGTGTACATGCATCCTGATTGTGAGCAGTGCGTGTGGTGATTATTCAGTAGTGTGCAGGTTGCACATCTGTTTGTATGGGGTCGAGTATGGGTGGGGGTGTACAGGGCCGTGGGGCTGACACATGCGAGGGCTGTAATGTGTGAGACATGGATGGTGCTTGTGTGTGTAGGCTTGCATGCCAAATGCAGTTGTGTGGGCACACATGTTTGGATGAATGTTTGTGTAAGTAGACATGTCCGTGATGTCACGCATGTATGTTGTTTTTGGCTGCATGTATCAGCACTGTGTACATGTGCATGTGTGTGTATTTGACAAGGGTGCAACAGTGATGCAACATGGATGCATGTGACAGCGGTATGTGGAAGCCTGATTGGCAGATGTGACATGGATGCCCGTCTGAACACTGCGACACTTGGCAGAGGTGTACACATGCATGCAAGTGTGGTGGTGTGTGTACATGTGTGGTGCACTTTCTGTGTTGCATGTGATGTCTGGCTCACCTTTGGCTGCTCATGCTGTTGTATGTGTATGGATGGTGGTGGCAGTTGCGATATGGCTGTGGTATGGCTCATGTGTGCGAGTTGTAATGACATGTGTGTTGGGGATTGTGATGACATGTCTGAGGTTTGCCAATGCCACTCATGTACAACTTTCATGTGTGTATGTGTCCATTGTACAGTGCCCTGATGCCTGTGTTTTGTTTCTCCCTGTCTGCAGCGTCAACTGATAAAGAGGGCGGAGAAGGTGCTATGGAGCACAGCGGCGGGGATCCCACCGCCAGCCGGAGACGCAAGGCCCGGCTCCCCTCCCATGTTGTAATCTCGTTGGGGAGTGAGGAGTCAGGTGCCGCGTCCCAGGCCGCAGCTGCCGGGGGGAGGTCCAAGAGGCGGAGGTTGGACTTGAGCTCCTCGGCAGCAGAAGGGGCAGCTGGGACCCCACAGGGCCCAACAGGGGAAGATGGCACAGAGTCATCTAGTTTGGTGGGGGGTTTGGTGGAGGAGGAGGCCATGCAAGCACCAGAGACGGGGTCTGGAGGTGGGGATCCCACTGGTGCTAGTGGTGCAGTGCATGACCAGGGACAGGAGGCAGCACAGGCCGCCGCGGAGGTGCCTTTGTGCAATCCTGTCCCTGATCCTGTTCCTGCATCATCTTGCACCAGCAGGGATGCCTACGTCCAGACCCGTTTTCAGGCAGGGGATGAGCTCACGTCAAATGGCCTTCCTCTGCCTGCGGACGTGGCTATCCAGGTCCGGGTTGAGCCTGTCCTGGCTGGTGTGGCGTTGCGTCAACGGGCCATGCGAGGTGACCTGCAGTCTTTTCATGAAGAGACTGCACGTCATCTCGAATGGCTCGTTGACCACGTCAGCCTGCTGGGACAGGTCACCCAGGCCGGATTCCTCCGTCTGATGGGGCTTGCTACGACCCCCTCCTCAACTGGACCCCCTACGCGCCAGTCATCCTCTGTGCCATCTTCCCACCCATCAGTCACCTGGGTGCCCTGTGGAGCTGCCTCTGACGGTGCGGCCAGGATGGTTGAGGAGGCATCCCTGCCACAGTCGGGAGTCGGACGTCCAGCAGGGGTGGCCACATCTACGACTGCACCCCAGCCGGCAGAGGATGTGCAGGCAGCAGGAGGCAGTGCACGGGCAGAGGCACAGCAGCAGCAGCAACGTGGTGGGAGCCATGAAGGCTCAGGGCCTTCAACATCGGAGGGGCAGGCATCGGCCGGAGGGCAGGAGGACCCAGGACAGAGCGTGTCTTCCGTGTGGCAGCGGTTGGGCCACGCCATAGATGCGGAGCGGCAGCGGGCGGAAGAGGCATGGCTCACAATGGTTAGGGCGGAGAACTCCATGCGTAGGGCCCTGAAGCGGGCCGAGTGCCTCGAGGCAATCCGCAGGGGTTTGGAGGTGGAGACGTCGACGGCCCTGCGGACCCTCGGGGCCATGGAGGAGGACCGCCTCCGGGACATTGAGGAGGAGTTCGATGATGCCCTGGCCCGGGACATCCACAAGTGAGCCGTGAAACTAGCCCGCTGCCCTTGTACATAGTTATGTCGGTAGTGTTAGGTTTCATTTTTGTTTTGATTTTATTTGGACCTTTCGGACATTGGCCACATTTTTGTATATAGTTTATTTTATTAGTTAGTGTAGTTAGATAGGTTTCCTTTATTTTGTTGGGATAATGGACCCTGGCTTGTTCCCATGTACATAGTTCACAGTTGGATTGTATTTTTTTTTCACTTTTTAACCATGGAGCAATGGCTTTCTTTTTTATTTCCCATTGGATTTTGTTTTGTGGACATTGACTTTGGACAACATTACTTTGGAATTTTATTTTTGGTTTTGCTTTTTTCACGGACATGCTTCTTTTCATTTTTGTACATTCACATTTCTGTTTCTTCATTTTTTATTCTATTTATGTTTCCTTTAATACATATTTTTTTTGGTGAACTTCAATGTGTGGTATCTCATTGGTTTCATGCATTTCATGATATGTGTTTTGAGATTCACTGACACCCATTGGGTGTATGTGAAGGAAATGTGTTTGTTTCGGAACTTGCAATTGGTGTTCTGTGATGTAATTGCAAATTATGAGTGGGTGGATGCAATACTCGGGTGGGTGTTTTGCATTTGGAGGCTGACCATAGGGACCAGGGATCAGGATTGTGATGACATGTTGGCTGGGGAACATGAGTTGCACATGGGTGGGGGCCTGCTGGCAGGTGCCCCACAGTGCTGGGGGGTGGGGGTGGTGGGGAACATGAGTTGGACATGGGTGGGGGCCTGCTGGCAGGTGCCCCACAGTGCTGGGGGGTGGGGGTGGTGGGAGACATGGGTGGGGGCCTGGTGGTGGGTGCCCCTGCACTGCTGGGGGGTGGGGGTGCTGGGAGACATGGGTGGGGGCCTGGTGGAGGCTGCCCCTGGTGGCTGGGGGGTGGGGGTGCTGGGAGACATGGGTGCGGGCCTGGTGGAGGCTGCCCCTGGTGACTGGGGGGGTGGGGGTGGTGGTAGACATAGCTGGGGGCCTGGTGGAGGCTGCCCCTGGTGACTGGGGGGGTGGGGGTGGTGGGAGACATGGGTGGGGGCCTGGTGGTGAGTGCCCCTGCACTGCTGGGGGGTGGGGGTGCTGGGAGACATGGGTGGGGGCCTGGTGGAGGCTGCCCCTGGTGGCTGGGGGGTGGGGGTGCTGGGAGACCTGGGTGGGGGCCTGGTGGAGGCTGCCCCTGGTGACAGGTAGGGTGGGGGTGGTGGGAGACATGGGTGGGGGCCTGGTGGTGGGTGCCCCTGCACTGCTGGGGGGTGGGGGTGGTGGGAGACATGGGTGGGGGCCTGTGGAGGCTGCCCCTGGTGGCTGGGGGTGGGGGTGCTGGGAGACATGGTGGGGGCCTGGTAGAGGCTGCCCCTGCACTGCTGGGGGGTGGGGGTGGTGGGGAACATGAGTTGGACATGGGTGGGGGCCTGCTGGCAGGTGCCCCACAGTGCTGGGGGGTGGGGGTGGTAGGGAACATGAGTTGGACATGGGTGGGGGCCTGCTGGCAGGTGCCCCACAGTGCTGTGGGGGTGGGGGTGGCGGGAGACATGAGTTGGACATGGGTGGGGGCCTGCTGGCAGGTGCCCCACAGTGCTGGGGGGTGGGGGTGGTGGGGAACATGAGTGGGACATGGGTGGGGGCCTGCTGGCAGGTGCCCCACAGTGCTGGGGGGTGGGGGTGCTGGGAGACATGGGTGGGGGCCTGGTGGAGGCTGCCCCTGCATTGCTGGGGGGTGGGGGTGCTGGGAGACATGGGTGGGGGCCTGGTGGCGGGTGCCCCATAGTGCTGGGGCGGTGGGGGTGGTGGGAGACATGGGTGGGGGCCTGGTGGAGGCTGCCCCTGGTGGCTGGGGGGTGGGGGTTCTGGGAGACATGGGTGGGGGCCTGGTGGAGGCTGCCCCTGCACTGCTGGGGGGTGGGGGTGGTGGGAGACATGGGTGGGGGCCTGCTGGTAGGTGCCCCACAGTGCTGGGGGATGGGGGTGCTGGGAGACATGGGTGGGGGCCTGGTGGAGGCTGCCCCTGCACTGCTGGGGGGTGGGGGTGGTGGGAGACATGGGTGGGGGCCTGGTGGTGGGTGCCCCTGCACTGCTGGGGGGTGGGGGTGGTGGGGATCATGAGTTAGAGATGGGTGGGGGCCTGCTGGCAGGTGCCCCACAGTGCTGGGGGGTGGGGGTGGTGGGAGAAATGAGTTGGACATGGGTGGGGGCCAGCTGGCAGGTGCCCCACAGTGCTGGAGGGTGGGGGTGGTGGGGAACATGAGTTGGACATGGGTGGGGGCCTGCTGGCGGGTGCCCCACAGTGCTGGGGGGTGGGGGTGCTGGGAGACATGGGTGGGGGCCTGGTGGAGGCTGCCCCTGCACTGCTGGGGGGTGGGGGTGGTGGGAGACATGGGTGGGGGCCTGGTGGTGGGTGCCCCTGCACTGCTGGGGGGTGGGGGTGGTGGGAGACATGGGTGGGGGCCTGGTGGAGGCTGCCCCTGGTAACTGGGGGGGTGGGGGTGGTGGGAGACATGGGTGGGGGCCTTGTGGAGGCTGCCCCTGGTGGCTGGGGGGTGGGGGTGGTGTGAGACATGGGTGGGGGCCTGGTGGAGGCTGCCCCTGCACTGCTGGGGGGTGGGTTGGTGGGAGACATGGGTGGGGGCCTGGTGGAGGCTGCCCCTGGTGACTGGGGGGGGTGGGGGTGGTGGGAGACATGGGTGGGGGCCTGGTGGAGGCTGCCCCTCGGGGGTGGGGGTGCTGGGAGACATGGGTGGGGGCCTGGTGGAGGCTGCCCCTGGTGGCTGGGGGGTGGGAGTGCTGGGAGACATGGGTGGGGGCCTGGTGGTGGCTGCCCCTGCACTGCTGGGGGGTGGGGGTGGTGGGGAACATGAGTTGGACATGGGTGGGGGCCTGCTTGCAGGTGCCCCACAGTGCTGGGGGGTGGGGGTGGTGGGGAACATGAGTTGGACATGGGTGGGGGCCTGCTGGCAGGTGCCCCACAGTGCTGGGGGGTGAGGGTGGTGGGAGACATGAGTTGGACATGGGTGGGGGCCTGCTGGCAGGTGCCCCACAGTGCCGGGGGGTGGGGGTGGTGGGGAACATGAGTTGGACATGGGTAGGGGCCTGCTGGCAGGTGCCCCACAGTGCTGGGGGGTGGGGGTGCTGGGAGACATGGGTGGGGGCCTGGTGGAGGCTGCCCCTGCACTGCTGGGGGTGGGGGTGCTGGGAGACGTGGGTGGGGGCCTGCTGGCAGGTGCCCCACAGTGCTGGGGGGTGGGGGTGGTGGGAAACATGAGTTGGACATGGGTGGGGGCCTGCTGGCAGGTGCCCCACAGTGCTGGGGGGTGGGGGTGGTGGGAGACATGGGTGGGGGCCTGGTGGTGGGTGCCCCTGCACTGATGGGGCTTGCGGGTGCTGGGAGACATGGGTGGGGGCCTGGTGGAGGCTGCCCCTGGTGGCTGGGGGGTGGGGGTGCCGGGAGACATGGGTGGGGGCCTGGTGGAGGCTGCCCCTGGTGACTGGGGGGGTGGGGGTGGTGGGAGACATGGGTGGGGGCCTGGTGGAGGCTGCCCCTGGTGACTGGGGGGGTGGGGGTGGTGGGAGACATGGGTGGGGGACTGGTGGTGGGTGCCCCTGCACTGCTGGGGGGTGGGGGTGCTGGGAGACATGGGTGGGGGCCAGGTGGTGGGTGCCCCTGCACAGCTGGGGGGTGGGGGTGGTGGGAGACATGGGTGGGGGCCTGGTGGAGGCTGCCCCTGGTGACTGGGGGGGTGGGGGTGGTGGGAGACATGGGTGGGGGCCAGGTGGTGGGTGCCCCTGCACAGCTGGGGGGTGGGGGTGGTGGGAGACATGGGTGGGGGCCTGGTGGAGGCTGCCCCTGGTGGCTGGGGGGGTGGGGGTGCTGGGAGACATGGGTGGGGGCCTGCTGGCAGGTGCCCCACAGTGCTGGGGGGTGGGGGTGGTGGGGAACATGAGTTGGACATGGGTGGGGGCCTGCTGGCAGGTGCCCCACAGTGCTGGGGGGTGGGGGTGGTGGGAGACATGAGTTGGACATGGGTGGGGGCCTGCTGGCAGGTGCCCCACAGTGCTGGGGGGTGGGGGTGGTGGGGAACATGAGTTGGACATGGGTGGGGGCCTGCTGGCAGGTGCCCCACAGTGCTGGGGGGTGGGGGTGCTGGGAGACATGGGTGGGGGCCTGGTGGAGGCTGCCCGTGCACTGCTGGGGGGTGGGGGTGCTGGGAGACATGGGTGGGGGCCTGGTGGCGGGTGCCCCACAGTGCTGTGGGGGTGGGGGTGGTGGGAGACATGGGTGGGGGCCTGGTGGAGGCTGCCCCTGGTGGCTGGAGGATGGGGGTGCTGGGAGACATGGGTGGGGGCCTGGTGGAGGCTGCCCCTGCACTGCTGGGGGGTGGGGGTGGTGGGAGACATGGGTGGGGGCCTGCTGGCAGGTGCCCACAGTGCTGGGGGGTGGGGGTGCTGGGAGACATGGGTGGGGGCCTGCTGGAGGCTGCCCCTGCACTGCTGGGGGGTGGGGGTGGTGGGAGACATGGGTGGGGGCCTGGTGGTGGGTGCCCCTGCACTGCTGAGGGGTGGGGGTGCTGGGAGACATGGGTGGGGGGCTGGTGGAGGCTGCCCCTGGTGACTGGGGGGGTGGGGGTGGTGGGAGACATGGGTGGGGGCCTGGTGGAGGCTGCCCCTGGTGGCTGGGGGGTGGGGGTGGTGTGAGACATGGGTGGGGGCCTGGTGGAGGCTGCCCCTGCACTGCTGGGGGGTGGGGGTGGTGGGAGACATGGGTGGGGGCCTTGTGGAGGCTGCCCCTGGTGACTGGGGGTGTGGGGGTGGTGGGAGACATGGGTGGGGGCCTGGTGGAGGCTGCCCCTGGTGACTGGGGGGGGTGGGGGTGCTGGGAGACATGGGTGGGGGCCTGGTGGAGGCTGCCCCTGGTGGCTGGGGGGTGGGGGTGCTGGGAGACATGGGTGGGGGCCTGGTGGTGGCTGCCCCTGCACTGCTGGGGGGTGGGGATGGTGGGGAACATGAGTTGGACATGGGTGGGGGCCTGCTGGCAGGTGCCCCACAGTGCTGGGGGGTGGGGGTGGTGGGGAACATGAGTTGGACATGGGTGGGGCCTGCTGGCAGGTGCCCCACAGTGCTGGGGGGTGGGAGACATGAGTTGGACATGGGTGGGGGCCTGCTGGAAGGTGCCCCACAGTGCTGGGGGGTGGGGGTGGTGGGGAACATGAGTTGGACATGGGTGGGGGCCTGCTGGCAGGTGCCCCACAGTGCTGGGGGGTGGGGGTGCTGGGAGACATGGGTGGGGGCCCGGTGGAGGCTGCCCCTGCACTGCTGGGGGGTGGGGGTGCTGGGAGACGTGGGTGGGGGCCTGGTGGCGGGTGCCCCACAGTGCTGGGAGGGTGGGGGAGGTGGGAGACATGGGTGGGGGCCTGGTGGAGGCTGCCCCTCGTGGCTGGGGGGTGGGGGTGCTGGGAGACATGGGTGGGGGCCTGGTGGAGGCTGCCCCTGCACTGCTGGGGGGTGGGGGTGGTGGGAGACATGGGTGGGGGCCTGGTGGAGGCTGCCCCTGCACTGCTGGGGGGTGGGGGTGGTGGGAGACATGGGTGGGGGCCTGCTGGCAGGTGCCCCACAGTGCTGGGGGGTGGGGGTGGTGGGGAACATGAGTTGGACATGGGTGGGGGCCTGCTGGCAGGTGCCCCACAGTGCTGGGGGGTGGGGGTGGTGGGAGACATGGGTGGGGGCCTGGTGGAGGCTGCCCCTGCACTGCTGGGGTGGGGGTGGTGGGAGACATGGGTGGGGGCCTGGTGGTTGGTACCCCTGCACTGCTGGGGTGGGGGTGGTGGGAGACATGGGTGGGGGCCTGGTGGAGGGTGCCCCACAGTGCTGGGGGGTGGGGGTGCTGGGAGACATGGGTGGGGGCCTGGTGGAGGCTGCCCCTGGTTACTGGGGGAGTGGGGGTGGTGGGAGACATGGGTGGGGTCCTGGTGGAGGTTGCCCCTGGTGGCTGGGGGGTGGGGGTGCCGGGAGACATGGGTGGGGGCCTGGTGGAGGCTGCCCCTGGTGACTGGGGGGGTGGGGGTGGTGGGAGACATGGGTGGGGGACTGGTGGTGGGTGCCCCTGCACTGCTGGGGTGGGGGTGGTGGGAGACATGGGTGGGGGCCTGGTGGAGGGTGCCCCACAGTGCTGGGGGGTGGGGGTGCTGGGAGACATGGGTGGGGGCCTGGTGGAGGCTGCCCCTGGTTACTGGGGGAGTGGGGGTGGTGGGAGACATGGGTGGGGTCCTGGTGGAGGTTGCCCCTGGTGGCTGGGGGGTGGGGGTGGTGGGAGACATGGGTGGGGGCCTGGTGGAGGCTGCCCCTGGTGACTGGGGGGGTGGGGGTGGTGGGAGACATGGGTGGGGGACTGGTGGTGGGTGCCCCTGCACTGCTGGGGGGTGGGGGTGCTGGGAGACATGGGTGGGGGCCAGGTGGTGGGTGCCCCTGCACAGCTGGGGGGTGGGGGTGGTGGGAGACATGGGTGGGGGCCTGGTGGAGGCTGCCCCTGGTGACTGGGGGGGTGGGGGTGGTGGGAGACATGGGTGGGGGCCAGGTGGTGGGTGCCCCTGCACAGCTGGGGGGTGGGGGTGGTGGGAGACATGGGTGGGGGCCTGGTGGAGGCTGCCCCTGGTGGCTGGGGGGGTGGGGGTGCTGGGAGACATGGGTGGGGGCCTGCTGGCAGGTGCCCCACAGTGCTGGGGGGTGGGGGTGGTGGGGAACATGAGTTGGACATGGGTGGGGGCCTGCTGGCAGGTGCCCCACAGTGCTGGGGGGTGGGGGTGGTGGGAGACATGAGTTGGACATGGGTGGGGGCCTGCTGGCAGGTGCCCCACAGTGCTGGGGGGTGGGGGTGGTGGGGAACATGAGTTGGACATGGGTGGGGGCCTGCTGGCAGGTGCCCCACAGTGCTGGGGGGTGGGGGTGCTGGGAGACATGGGTGGGGGCCTGGTGGAGGCTGCCCGTGCACTGCTGGGGGGTGGGGGTGCTGGGAGACATGGGTGGGGGCCTGGTGGCGGGTGCCCCACAGTGCTGTGGGGGTGGGGGTGGTGGGAGACATGGGTGGGGGCCTGGTGGAGGCTGCCCCTGGTGGCTGGAGGATGGGGGTGCTGGGAGACATGGGTGGGGGCCTGGTGGAGGCTGCCCCTGCACTGCTGGGGGGTGGGGGTGGTGGGAGACATGGGTGGGGGCCTGCTGGCAGGTGCCCACAGTGCTGGGGGGTGGGGGTGCTGGGAGACATGGGTGGGGGCCTGCTGGAGGCTGCCCCTGCACTGCTGGGGGGTGGGGGTGGTGGGAGACATGGGTGGGGGCCTGGTGGTGGGTGCCCCTGCACTGCTGAGGGGTGGGGGTGCTGGGAGACATGGGTGGGGGCCTGGTGGAGGCTGCCCCTGGTGACTGGGGGGGTGGGGGTGGTGGGAGACATGGGTGGGGGCCTGGTGGAGGCTGCCCCTGGTGGCTGGGGGGTGGGGGTGGTGTGAGACATGGGTGGGGGCCTGGTGGAGGCTGCCCCTGCACTGCTGGGGGGTGGGGGTGGTGGGAGACATGGGTGGGGGCCTGGTGGAGGCTGCCCCTGGTGACTGGGGGTGTGGGGGTGGTGGGAGACATGGGTGGGGGCCTGGTGGAGGCTGCCCCTGGTGACTGGGGGGGTGGGGGTGCTGGGAGACATGGGTGGGGGCCTGGTGGAGGCTGCCCCTGGTGGCTGGGGGGTGGGGGTGCTGGGAGACATGGGTGGGGGCCTGGTGGTGGCTGCCCCTGCACTGCTGGGGGGTGGGGATGGTGGGGAACATGAGTTGGACATGGGTGGGGTCCTGCTGGCAGGTGCCCCACAGTGCTGGGGGGTGGGGGTGGTGGGGAACATGAGTTGGACATGGGTGGGGCCTGCTGGCAGGTGCCCCACAGTGCTGGGGGGTGGGAGACATGAGTTGGACATGGGTGGGGGCCTGCTGGCATGTGCCCCACAGTGCTGGGAGGGTGGGGGAGGTGGGAGACATGGGTGGGGGCCTGGTGGAGGCTGCCCCTCGTGGCTGGGGGTGGGGGTGCTGGGAGACATGGGTGGGGGCCTGGTGGAGGCTGCCCCTGCACTGCTGGGGGGTGGGGGTGGTGGGAGACATGGGTGGGGGCCTGCTGGCAGGTGCCCCACAGTGCTGGGGGGTGGGGGTGGTGGGGAACATGAGTTGGACATGGGTGGGGGCCTGCTGGCAGGTGCCCCACAGTGCTGGGGGGTGGGGGTGGTGGGAGACATGGGTGGGGGCCTGGTGGAGGCTGCCCCTGCACTGCTGGGGTGGGGGTGGTGGGAGACATGGGTGGGGGCCTGGTGGTTGGTACCCCTGCACTGCTGGGGTGGGGGTGGTGGGAGACATGGGTGGGGGCCTGGTGGAGGGTGCCCCACAGTGCTGGGGGGTGGGGGTGCTGGGAGACATGGGTGGGGGCCTGGTGGAGGCTGCCCCTGGTTACTGGGGGAGTGGGGGTGGTGGGAGACATGGGTGGGGTCCTGGTGGAGGTTGCCCCTGGTGGCTGGGGGGTGGGGGTGCTGGGAGACATGGGTGGGGGCCTGGTGGAGGCTGCCCCTGGTGGCTGGGGGGTGGGGGTGGTGGGAGACATGGGTGGGGGCCTGGTGGTGGGTGCCCCTGCACTGCTGGGGGTGGGGGTGCTGGGAGACATGGGTGGGGGCCTGGTGGAGGGTGCCCCTGGTGACTGGGGGTGCAGGGGGACATGCGTTGGTGGGCAGTAGTGCAAGTTGACATGTGGGTTGGCTGGGGGTCATGGCCATGGTGGATGGTGTGCCTGCAGGACATGTGCAGGGTAGGCCCCTGTGGTGTGAGCCACCTGCAGGGGCCGTGGAGGGTGTAGAGGGAACACCTGGGAGGACCCACACATGCAATTCACGTGTGGTGCTCCCCGCGCACCCCTGTAATACACGTACCCTGATGGAATCGCGTGTGAAACTTCCCCCGCACCCCAAAATACACGTACCATGATGAAATCGCGTGTGGAATTTCCTGCGCACCCCTGAAATACACGTACCCTGCTGAAATTGCGTGTGGCACTTCCCGCGCACCCCTGAGATACGCGTAACCTCAATCGCGTGTGGAAATTCCCGCGCACCCCTGAAATACACGTACCCTGCTGAAATCGCGTGTGGCACTTCCTGCGCACCCCTGAGATACGCGTACCCTGCTCGCACGGGCCCAATCGCGTGTGAAAATTCCCGCGCACCCCTGAGATACGCGTACCCTGTGGAAATCGCGTGTGGAACTTCCCGCACACCCCTGAAATATGCGTACCCTGCTCGCACGGGGCCAATCGCGTGAGGTACTTCCAGCGCACCCCAGTGATACACGTAGCCCGCTTGCCGTGCTGGTACAGGGTTAGCGCAGCCCTTTGCGCTGGATTGGGTATATTGATGGCTTTTCCCTGCGCGAGAGGCATTCTTGGGGGCGTAACTGGCGCTGCTGCAGGGTCGCTGCGCCACTGTGCGCCACGGCTGGTTTTGGTGGCTGGAATCCATGAATACACTGTGCGCGGAAATGGATTTTAGCGCACGCGGCTGGCGCAGGGATTCGCACGCGCACACTGTGCGCCAGCCGCGTGCGCCACTTGTGCGCTGAATTCTATGAATTACCCCCTTAGTGTTTTCAATCAAAGTTAATTCATGATCATCTCAGTTCCCATCATGGAAAAAGTTACTAACTAGTCACTTGTCACCTCACGCAAGATCACTCCTCTGCCATTCTGCACTTTCATTTAGTTGTTGAATTTGTACTGCACATCATTTAAATATTTGCTCAGACAACATTTTAAATGGGGCCTCTAAGCATTGGAACCTGTCCATGTCCCTAAACTCATCCCTCTGTTCTCTAGGTCGGTAATGGTTGAATTTGCCTTGATTAGGCTGGTTCTGGTACCTTTCAGGAGATTGATTTCTGTTTGTGTTTCCTCTGAATTCCAGTGACACAGGAGGTGGGGAGCATAGGGTGACCATCCTTTGACCATGGTCAACCTCGGGTAGGTACTGACTATATTGGCAAGGTGCATTGTAAACATTCTGTTTTTCATTTGGGTGTGGTTGCTCCCTGTGCTGATTTCCATTTCCAATTAACCTTGCCACATACCTTGGCCTTTCCTGATGGGCCCACACCAATGTGTTAGGGTCAAATGTACTCTGGGCCACTAGTGATTATAATGGTTCATTATACGTCTGTTTCTGGGAGTTATTTAGCACTCGTATATCATAGCAAAATTCTGCCTTGGGAGCTTTACCAAGATACTGAGGACTAATGTGTGTGCTTCTGTCACTGGGGTTTATGGACTGGAACAGAGGAGTTTGGGGCATTGTTCTCTGTGGAGCCACACCCCTTTGATTGTGTGGTTTGTCAGTCTTTACCTGAATTTGGGTTGTTTCTATGGGCATCTTTGATATGATATGATATCATATTTTATTTATATCGCGCTCGTACACAAGTGTTTCAGAGCGAGACCAAGCAAAGGGAGGGGAACAAAAAATAAAAACAACAATCTTACTAGGCAGAGTGACATTAAGAACGCGCAAGTGCATGGAGAAGGTAAAAAGGGTAAAGTGCGTGGAAGGGGGAGAAGTGGAAAGTGCAGAACAGAGGAGACAAAATAATAAGTTAAATAAATGAATAAATACAGGCAATGAAAAAGTGGTAGTGCAGCCAGCAAGTGGCAAGTGCAAGATTAGTCAGATAGGGTATATCTGATAGGTACATAGGAAGTGTGGGGCACTGTATGGGTACAGATACAGAACCCGGTACAATAGGAGGCACGGAGGCAGTGCAGGAGGGAGGCAGGGTAAGCAGGTACATGGGCCGAAGGACAGAGGGTGTCCAGGTGGACAGTGCCAAGAGAGAAAAAAGGTCAGCAGGGGAGAAGCGGGCCAAATGCGGAAGTGAAGAGGAAGGTCTTGGGCTGCTTCCAGAACAGGAGATGTTTCTCCTCAAATTTCAAGGTGGCCGGTAGGCTGTTACAAAGGGAGGTCCCAGCCGAAGACAGAGATCTGCACCCAGCTCATATCTTTGAAAAACCACTAAACCTGAGGGAGTTAGAGGTAGAGGAGTGAAGGGCTCGAGAGGGGAGGTATTTGTGGAGGGATAGTTGAAGTTATTTTGGACTCAGGCCCCAGAAAGACTTGTGGACAATGCAGAGGGTTTTACATTTAATCCTTGCATCAACTGGGAGCCAATGAAGGGATTTCAGAGCTGGAGAGATACGATCCCAGGGCTTGTGGCCAAGGACAAGTCTTGCAGTCCTGTTCTGGATTAGTTGTAGAGGAGTTGTAAAGGACGGAGAGTGGAGGTAGGTACATTTAGAAAGAGGCTGTTACAGTAGTCCAGCATGGAGAGAACCAGAGCTTGAGAGACAGTGAGCATCTGGGGAAAGGAGAGGAAAGACAGAGTACCTATGAGGAGGTGGCGTAAGAATTGTGACTTTTTAGAGACGTCAGAAATGTGTGCGGAGAAGGAAAGTGTGGAGTCAAAGATGACCCCGAGGTTCTTGGCCCCGCAGGTTGGGGTAGGAGGAGGGGCAAGGGAGGCCGGCGAGAGAGTAAGGGGAAAGGATGGTGAAGGTGTACCGATGAGGAGGATCTCAGTCTTATTGACATTTAGACTAAGATCGTTGGCAGTACACCAATTTTGAATGGCAATTAGGCAATCAGAAATGAGGGAGGGAGAGGAGGTGACCGACGGCAGCCTGAAAATGAGTTGAGTGTCATCAGCATAGCACTGGAAGTTTGAGCAGAAAATGGAAATGCAGTAGGCGGGAGCTGCCAGGGATTGATTGAAAAGCCAGGGCAGGAGGTTAGACCCCTGGGGAACACCACAGGTAGAAACAGAGATCGATAAAAGGAAGGACTTTACCTCTAAAACTGCCAGCAGTGATTATTTAGCTTTTGGGTTAGGTTATCTACTCGTAACTTTCACTTCTTTCTCATTAAATAGTACCTCATAGATTTTAGTTACGTGAACAATTTTCCATTCTAGTGGTTTTTCCCTGTCAAATTCACAGATTAGTTGCGATACGATAGCTCACTGGAGCCCATAAAAGTAAGCAGTCTTGAATTCAACTGAATCACGTTTAAAGGTCACATCTGAGCATGTGAATGCCCCTTTTAGGTTTTGAGAAAATTGGCGAGGTGAATCATTTGGCTGGACTGTCATGCTATAAGCAGCCTTTTCGGCCTGTTGAATGGAATGATAGAGTGAGAATTACTGTCTAATCTCTTTCTCAAAATCTTCCCAAGGCAAGTTCAGTTGCTCATTTAGGCCTTGAATAACACTGCAGAGGCAGTGTCTAATGTAAGGTGAAAATAGCAGCCATAGCGGGCACTAGAAATTTGGAGCATCTGAAAAATATAATTCACAACTTTGAGGTGATCTTCGATGCAGCTATCTGATCCCTTTTTTAATGGTTCAATCAAACCCTTGATAGACTTCATTTTCTTTAATGCACTGCACAGTGCATTGTGGGATGTGTCACCCCTCCCTGTTCTCTTGTGGGAGAGCATGTGAATGAACAGTTGTGGGTGGTTCAGTCTTGAAAACTGGACCATAACCAGACCTTGTTGAGGGGACAGATGCTGGTAAGTTTCCCTGACTAGAGCTGGGGTTAAATTTGTCTTCAGTGAACGTCGTGCACTGTCACCTTTCCTGCGATTCAAAACTTGAGATTTGTTTTGACATTTCTCTGCACTGAGCATGGAGCAGCTGTGCTACATGACAAAGAGCATCATATGCACCCCTCACTTTAGTAATTACCCCTTGCAACTCATGTGTCTGATAATGATCAAGTGTTTTGGTTCTTCCTTCATTTTCATCCAACAGCCTAAATATTACATTTTCCATTGCTCACAATTCCTTTGTTTTCTCACTACCATACTTCCTAAGAGTTTGAATTTCTGAAATTGACACATCTCTACCTTTTCGGACACTGGGCCTCATTCTAAGTTTGCCGGTCTGGTAACAACAGTACCAGTGAGCTTTCCGGTACCGTTGTTACCGGACTGGCAAACTATGAGTTCTGCTCGAGGGTGCCTACCCGCCCACCAGGTCAGACCTGGCGGGCATACCGGAACCCGCGAACAGACCATGTCGGATGCACCAGCACCATTCACAAATGGTGCCGGTGCATCCAACCTCCCCATTCCCATTGAGTCCTATGGGGCTCAAATGGGAATGGGGAGCATTTTTTTCCCACGCCCGGAAATGGACAATTACTGGGTCTGGCGGGGCCGGAATGCCCTTGTTATTGCCCATTCCCGGATGCCAGAAAAATGTGCAAGTTCAGTGGCAGCATGCTGTTTTTACCGGCAAGGCTACCGCCGAACTTGGAATGAGGCCCACTGTCTAATAATTATTCCTCACCCTCAGCAAACTGTTTGTGTTTCTGAATTAACTGTGCACTGAGATCGCTAGATTTAGTTTGAAGCCTCGTGTTCACGTCTCTATGTTCTTCCATCTGTAGCAACCATTCATGTTCTGCGTCTAAGGTACACCTCTCGGAAGGATAGCTCAGGGGCAATGTGCTCGCCTTGGAAGCAAGACAACATGGGGCACACTGGTTCGGTCCGCGCTTAGAAACCTCTGGGTATTAAGTGCATTATAAATAACCTATGATATCACTGTAACTCAGCAATGACATTGGAATCTTTTGCTCGCAGTGTAATTAGCTTATGCAAGGAAAACCACAACCTGGCATGAAACCGAAAAATACAGTCAATCTCTTGTTTGCATTCTTTTGCTTGAAAAAGTCAAAGAAGACATGTATGTACAATACCCCCTTTTTCAAAAATATCTTCAGGGATGTCGATCTCCACTTCAGTGCTAATCCTATCTCGCCAACTTAACAGGTTTTCAGATGACCATGTAACAAAAGCAAAAAATGATTTCTCAGGGTATCAGATAGATCCAAAAACTATGCCTCCATCTTTAACATCTCAAAACCCAATGCCAATAACACAATAAAAATAAACTTATTGTGCACACTTCACAATCACTGCGATTTCCCTCACAATGCACTTCAGGATTAGGAAAGAGCACACAATATGACTATATACTATGCAAAGCCATGCCCAGTATTGTCTTTACTGCTTCCTGGCAATGCACCTTAAAACAGTTGGGGCATTTTATCAGACCCAATGCCACAGGGCTACCCGATATTATTCTTATATTGGGATCATCCACTTAAGTAGCATTTCATTGGTGGTATTTCATTGACGGTATGGTGTGGAAACTCAGAATAGACTTACAAGATCAAATGAAGACTGTAATATGGGGAATCAGCTCTTTATGATTTGCTCCAATTCACAATGTTTTGGCGAATCTTGCTTTTTACCATTGGTGGTACTCAAATACCTCCTTAGTTGTTTACCTGTCTATATGCCTTCACAAGTAATAAGAACACACAATAAATATACCAGAGTTGATCTAATTCTTTTCAGGTACTTTATAAGCAATTAGGGTTCATGAGTAATAAAAACAATGTATGCAAATTAATGAGTTGAACATGACCTTGTAAGTAATTCAGTAATGAAAGTGCACATTGCAAACTCTTTTTCCCTTTCGCAATGATAACAGATATATCCTTCAAGCTAAACATAACTACGAGCACATTTCATAGTAATGCTTCCCCCTGCAATAAAGGCTTATCACACAATGAACTACAATCACAATTTTATGTTTGCAGTTCAGCACACTGTTATCTAATGGCCTTGAAGCATAGCATTGGTTTTGGTAGCTTAAAGCCTTCAGTTATATTTGAGATCTGCTTCTTGGATGGTGGTAATTGTTGCAGCAGTGATTTGATTGTTTGACTACACTCTGCTGTCTAACAATATCGTGTTTAAAGTTATAAGAGATTTAATTTTTTTTGTCAGTGGGTTCTCAAACCAAATTACCGTGTTAACTAGATGACCATCAACATCAAAACCAAACCACTTCAAGGCATACTCATTTTCATATTGCCTAAACACTATACATTTTGATGACTTAAGTGAGCAATAGTCAATATAGCAGTACTAAAAGATTAAA
Organism: Ambystoma mexicanum; assembly: GCF_040938575.1. Lineage (NCBI taxonomy): Eukaryota > Metazoa > Chordata > Amphibia > Caudata > Ambystomatidae > Ambystoma > Ambystoma mexicanum. The sequence goes on from NC_090937.1 coordinate 108,909,654, forward strand.
AAACAAAAAACAACAACATCACTTTGCTTCTAATAATTCATCAGAGTGCTCCAAAAATATGTTTCAGGGCCCTCACTATGGAAGGAGTTTAATAGCCATCACTGGCAAATCACACATTCAATGTGTGCATGTATGAATGGAAAATGGCCTCCAGTGGACGAAAGCAGCTCAACATTGGAAGAAATCATCATCCCACCAAAAACTCACATTAGATTAGAAATACTGCCCAAAGTGTAACAATGGCAGAGAAATCCATGAAAATTAAGCCAGCTTGCAGGCCGTCTGGAAAAATATCAATCACTTAGAGGGGTTGAGACTTGCAGAAGGAGTCAATAACAATTACAACAGAATTTGAAAACACATACAAAAAACGTACGGTGCAAGTAACGCCAAAAGTAGCAGCCAACTGTTCTATGGTCAATCCGTGATATATTGGTGGCCCAACAATAAGTGTAGCAGGTGAATTTTAAAGGTCTAAAACTTGCTCATATCAGTAAATGCTCAAATATGTTGGAAAGACCGACAGAACTACAGCACTACATTAACCCCAGCATACATTGAAATGAGGCTATTCAACCAAGTTGTTGAAGCCATCATCAACATGTCTCAGGAAGATAGCTCAGTGGAAACGTGCTCGCCTTGGAAGCAAAATGGCACGGAGCAACACAGGTTCAATCCCCGGGACTGTGCTTAGAAACCTCTGGGTATTAAGCGTCTTATAAATAACCTATCATATGTCTATAGTGGATGAAGGATAGCTCAGGGGCAAAGTGTTTGTCTCTGAAGTAAGACAACACAGCGCAACACAGGTTGGAACCCCAATCCCGCGCTAAGCGTGTCATAAATGAACAATTATAACTGTGTTTTCTGCACTAGAGGAAAGATGTATGTTTTTTAATCAAACCTTACATTCTTCTCCTATCATAGAAACAAGGAAAGGGTGGTGCCTTGCTCCTGGTGCTGACATTATATAGCCACCAATGAGTGAGGACAGTATCATTATAATGTCCATGGCTGTGTAGAGGGGGCGTTTGGTTCTTGCAGCTTCTGAGGGGGAATTGGCATTGTAAATGGTACTTGGTGTTTAAATTAACAACAGTTTGGTCATTTTAAATTTGGTCCACTCTTTTTGTTGACCATGGTCAACCTCCTTCATCTGCCCCTCTGACACCTCACTGAAACACTCCTAACCAAAATGCTATGTACCAGTGATCATTTTACACACCATGTAAATGATTTAAGGTCAGTGGTGGCAGGTGAATATTTTTAGTGGAGGGGCATTAACATCTCCCACGAATTAGCTCAAACGACTGAGCGTAGTGAGAGAGCATTAAGTAATATAAGGCCATTTGAGGGGTTTCTACCTATGACAACCTTTTTAAAATATTCTGTTGAAATGGTGCATTTATTAGCAACATTTTTGGAAAAAGTCAGATAAAAAAACATACGATACAGTTGGATCACTTGGGTAATGTATGAAAACCTCCAGTAGATATAAGGTCAGAAATAGGAGCATGTTACAATATTTTCATGATGCCTGGTCCACAACATTGGCCAGTACTGTGGTTAAATATCACTTTAATGCAACTGCACTCATGATATATGGCAGCATTGCCACTGTAAACCACTTCATAAAGCTTCACCTATATTATATATCACATACTCACTGTAAATCCCCTTGATTGTGTGGACACAACCTTTGAAAGTATGGTCATTGTAAATCAATTTCATTAGGCTGCATACATTTTCTATGTTAGTATGGTTACTTTAAATCACTTTCATGAAGTTGTCCCCACAATTTATTCCAGTAATTATCACTGTAAATGACCTCCATGAAGCAGTAGCTACAATCTATCTTAGCATTTTCAATATAACCCTTTGCATGATGTTAGACAAAGGTAAACACGCGAATATTGCCTCTATAAATTACTTTGATGATGCAACCCCCAGTCACTAAACACATGCACCCAATGGTATCTTACAGGCACACACATACAAAATATCAGGTGATCTTGTTTGCATTCAGTCTGCGTATGATTCAGTTTATAAATAAATCAGTGTTTATGAATGCAACACTCAATCAGTATAGAAACAATGGATGGGCAAACCAGCTGAAAATTATATTTCTGTATATCATACTCTGCTGTTTCATTTAAAACAGAATGCATGACAGAGTTATCAATGACCACGTTATGCATTGTGCATACACTGCTGTCTGTTTCATACTGTTTCATATAGGCACAGGGAATTGTGAATATTTTTGGAGCATTTTAAAGCAAAATCCATTCGTGGATTTAGGATGTGTTTTGAAATTAACTTAATCATCCCATTATTGGAGAAAATAAACAGGGCTGAAAAGGGGATCAGAATGTGAGAATCTATGATGTGCAAATTCAAGCACCCTTTGAGAATAGGCTGTATGGTTATTTGGTGCAAGCACATCCTAAAAGGTATTGTAGAATCTGCTCCATCCTTTCTTAAAATCCATATGAATTGTAAATGTTTTTTTAATCCAATTCAAGCTATAGTTATTGATGGCTCAAAATAGTTTGAGCCGATTCGTTCCAAATCAGACATTTAGTGACTTCACTGAAATGGAATTTTGAGCCATCTCTATGTAGGCTCGAATGGGTCGATATCATCCAAACCAGTTCTTCAAAGGTTCAAACCGGAATTCAAGTCGAGCACTTGAAGTATTCCCCATCCCTAACATAACAGTCCCTGACTGCTTTGTGTGGAAATCAAAGAACATTTTGGGAATATAAGAATGATCACAGATTTATTTTTATTTTTAGCAAGTATCCCTATGTTAATCATTCAAGCATGATGTTGTTCTGGGCACATCAGTTACATCAGTGTAATGAGATTATAACCTTTCACAATGACTATTTTAATATAATTAGAATCATTGTAAAACATACATATATCTGTCAACATGCAGCTTTAATAGGACGGACATGTCTAACCCCCAAATCAATCTCATCTTACCTCCTTCTCAAACTGCAACATCCAATCTGATATGATACGATATGATATGATAAGTCATTTATAACACACCTGTACACCCATGTTTCTAGGTGTAACAAGACAAGGGAGGGAAGAGAGAGGGAGGACAAAACAAACATCTTACTAGCCCCTGTATCATTCAGATTGTGCAAGTGCGAAAACACCAAGAGCAGTGGGGAGGGAGAAGGGGAAGTGTCAAAGAGAGGGAAGTGCAATCAGGGCAGCATTGCTCTGAGTAGGTGCGGTCAGGGCAGCGCGGCTCTGGGTAAGTGGAAGGAGGGAGGGGACTGTAGAGGTTACAGTTAAAGCCCCTAAGTGTGCGGTAGGCCTGTAGGCAGTGCAGGGGAGATTGATAATGGAGGAGCCTGGTACCCAGTGAGATTCTGAGGGTAACCAAGCAACCAGTTGGCACTGGAGACAGGTGGTCAGCAGGAGAGGGGGGAGAAAAAAAGCAGAGGAGAAAAGGAAGGTCTTGAGCTGCTTCCAGAACTTCAGGTGGTTGGGCTCAAGTTTGAGAGCGGCAGGGAGGTCATTCCAGAAGGAGTCACCTGCAGAGGAGAGAGTTTTACCCCCACTCTCTGTCTGAGAGATTTGGATGTAGTGAGGGGCTCAGTACCAGAAAGCCTTGTGGACGATGCAGAAGGTCTTGAACTTGATCCTTTCAGCTATGGGAACCAGTGGAGAAATTTCAGGGCTGGCCAGATACAGTCCCTGGACTTAAGGTCACGGCTAAGTCTTGCAGTCCTGTTCTGGATTAGTTGCAGAGGGCAGAGATAAGCGGAAGTAAGCTTGAGAAAAATGTTGTTGCAGTAGTCCAGCCTACAGAGAACCAAGGCTCTAGAGAAAGTGAGCTTCTGGGGGAACATGAGAATAGGAAGAATACCTCTGAAGAGATGTAGCTGGTAGCGATCCTTCTTGGCAAGGTCTGTGATGTGAAGAGATAAGGAGAGGGTGGGGTCGAAGATGACAGCAAGATTTTTTGCCTCACAGAAAGGCAAAGGAAGAGGGCCCAAGGAGGGCAGCCAGAGTGAAAGAGGGAATGCAGGAGCATGGGTCCCAATGAGTGGGATCTCCATTTTACTGACATTAAGGCAGAGGGCGTTGGAGGCGCACCAATCCTGAATCGTGGACAGACAGTCAGGAATGGGCAAGAGAAGAGAGGAGGCTGAGGGGAGCTGAAAGAGGGCTGAGTGTCATCCGCATAACACTGAAAGTTAGAGGAGAAAGCAGAGATCAGATGGGCCAAGGGGGACAAGTAGACATTGAAGAGCCAGGGTGAGAAGTTAGAGCACTGGGGAACACCACATCTAGCGAGAGAGGTGGTGGAGAGAAAGGACCCAAGTTGGACCTGAGAGGGTCGGTCCCGGAGGAAGGCGGTCAGCCACTCCAGAGTCTGATTGTGATGCCCAGGTTCTCACTCAGTCGCTTGATCAGGATGGAGTAGTTGACCATGTCAAAAGCTGAGGAAAGGTCAAGGAGGATGAGGACAGATTGAGGCTGGATTCCAGATTAGAGAGCAGATCTTCGCAGGTGTTCAGGAGTGCAGTTGCCATGCCTGTGGCTGCTCTGAAGCCAGACTGATGGTCATGGAGACAACCAACAGATTCAGTGTGAAGAAGAAGCTGGGAGATTGCCAGCATTCCTAGGATTTTGCCCAGGAAATCAGTGATAGAGATTGAGCAGTAGTTTGCTGGAATAGAAGGGTGAGCAGAAGTGTTTCTGAGGAGAGGGTGCATAAAGGAGTACTTAAGAGCAGTGGGGAAAACTCTAGTGGCAAAGGAGAGGTTGCAGAGGTTGGCCAAGGCTGGGTCAAGAGAGTCAATGCTGTGCTTGATGGTTTGGAGGTGCAAGGGTCCACCAGTTTGGAGGAGACTTTCATAGATTGAACTTGTCTAGTGACCTCCACAGGTGTGACAGTGTTATTCCAAAATATGAGGCTACTATAAGGAAATGAAGACACACCAGTCACAAGGAACAAATATATAAACAACAGTTTATTATCACTTAAGCGGACCCAGGTTCAAAAATGCTTGTGTATAGCAAAGAGAAGGTGAGCTAAGACATGGGGGAGTGAGCATACGTCATACACTAAAACATCATGGCAAATTCCTGCTAACCCATCATGTACTAAGGGTTCATGACCTACAGATGTGGGCATTTTGTCATAGCAACATATGCTGGAACACTGTGTGTCATCTCGCAGACAATTTACTGTCTGTGAAGCAGAGTGGAGTTGGGGGTAGGAGTACATTGTGTTCCTAACACAAGGTAACATTCCTTGGACTACTTTATCTATGTTGTTTCTAGACTAAAAGCTCAGTATGTAATTCTACTCAGTAGTTTGGTCTCTCAGAACAACATATGCCATGAATTGTGCTTCATTTAAGTAGTTTAAAAATGCACATTTACAATTCACAATTAACTGCAGAAAAGGCAAGAGAGCCCAGGCAGACAGGAAGGCACCTAATTTGCAGATTAGCTACATTTGTGCCTGTACTTCAAGGCTCCAAGGTTAAAGACAAACAATGTGCTCAGCGGATTTAGCATTCCTGTGCAGGGGCATGTTTCCGGAGTTTCTGAAAAGAGAGCAAAGAAACCAAAATGGCATTTGGGTGCCGTAATAACTCGGTTCAATGTGTTCGTGATTAGGCCAACATTTATAATGCAAAATGGATATGTTTTTACAAACCCTCCTTTTGGCCTAAGCCAACATGTTGCTAGTATCATGTGACTATGTATCATCAACATCAGAACAACTAGAGTCACCACTGTTATCTATATTGATAGCCATAAACTGTTTGATAGCAACATCTTGCATGATCAAGGCATTATTCATATTCACAGGAAGATGAGGACCAGATTTTAGTTTGATTAGAGATCTAGAACAGCAGTCACCTTGTGCAGAACCTAGGATGGGCGAGCATTGTATGCAGTAGCAGCAGCAGAAAAGTATTACCCCAATGATAACAGCAATTGCTGAGAAGAACTTCCAACCCCATGTTCTAAACATGTTCCAAGCCCATTTTTCAATGTCCCAATCCCCTTTAGGAATGTGAACTGCTGTACTTAGTATATGTAATCTTCTTATTGCTTGAAACACAATAGGGTGGGGGTGAGGGTGTGTTGTGGAGTTGGGGGGGAGGTGGGTGAGGGGGTGGAGGGAATGTTCACACTCATCCATTTATATTTTCAATACATCATTGGAGTTGCAAAGTTTAACCTGTGTGGACATTCATCATTGAGCATGTGTATTATGAGGTCTGACAGTGCATGGTCTACAAGTATACACACACCCAGTGCCTTGTGTGCCTATGTAATGCCTCCCTCTGCTGACTAGTGTTTTGGTTATTATTTCCAATTAATGTTTGCCTCACGACATGTCCCTCCCGTGCACCGCCTCCATGATGCCGTCTTGCCCCTTCCTCCTCCTCCTTCACTCCATCTTCATCTGGTGCTAGCAGTCCCATGTCAGGGGACAGAGCCACATTCCAAGTGATGCACATTTTGTTCAGCTTTACACATGACATGGGGGTTTGGACACCACATTGTAGTGGATGGGTCCCCCACAAGTCCAGCTTCGGCAACTCATATGTGCCTTATGCAAGCCAGGTGACTCCTTCATCTGCACGTATGCACGGTAATGGCCAGCATTTTAGGGCTCCCTGGGCCTGTTCTGTGGGTTTCTGACAGGGGTCCCGTACCATGGTGTCAAGGGACAGTCACCAACACCTGCATGTCAAGCCAATGAAGGTAAGTGTTTGGTCTGTCATGGTGGAGAACTGAACTTGTCCGACATGGCAGCAGGTCATTGATGCCCATACGCACATGTCCATGGATGCATTCAGCCCATTCATGGCCACAATATGTGTCCAGTGCAATGGAATGCTTTAGGGGGGCGTGTCTACGAGATGGTCCATGAACAATGGCACGCGCATCTCATGGTACGTGCTTCGTTGATGCATGCAGCAGTCTTGATGTTATATCCATGAAGTGCTGTGTACTGTGTGAATCCGTAGTTGGGTGTGTTGGCTGTAGTCAGTGGCTCATATTCATCCTACTGCTCTGATCCATACTATGGTGAATTCCACCACTCCTATGGGTGTGCCGCACTCGTGATGTGGTGTGGTATCTCTGGTGTGGTGACATGTTGGAGGCAGCCACATTCTGCATATGCAGTGTGTCTTCCTATATGCCCTTACGGTTGTGGGGGCCGCCAATGAGTGGTGCATGTGTTGTGGGATTTGGCCTTGTCAGATGTTGGTAATGTTGTCTTTGGTGTCTGCCTTACTCCATCGATGTGTGAATCTGTACTCATGTGCCGTTACACTGGTTCTGTGGCACGGTGTTTGGTGGGGTGAACATTGTGCACTGGCTTCATCATTTTGACCGAGCTTGTTTATGTAGGCACCCACCTCATGGCACCAATGCACTGGCATGACACCAAGCAGCCAGGCACGTCATCCTGCATGTCGCCCCATGCGGCACGGTAGCGTGGAGTTCAGCTGGCCCATTGAGTCATGAGTTGTTCCTTGATGTCGAGCCCACCCATGTGTGATGTTCTTGCTTGCGTTGCATTCCGTCTGCACGTTGGGGGAGTGGTATTGCTTGCGGTTGCGATCCGTAACCTGCATGCCATGCTGGTCCACCTAATCCACGTGGGTGATGTCAGGGGCACCCATGTCATTTGGCATGCCTGCCAATGCATGGGGGCCAACTTTTATGTCGTATATCTCCTGGGTAGTCCATGTTAGGGATATGTAGCCCCTTGTGTGCTTGGGGAGGTGATCCAGCACTTGGTTCTGCGTCCGTGTAATGGATGGTTGTGACATGCCATGCATGGACCCCACTGTGTGCTGGTAGGTGCCTGTGGCATGGGTGTGGGGCACATGCAACACCTTCAGTTGTGTCGGGATAGCGGTGTGTATTTGTATGCTGCTCGCTTATCTCGTTATTTCTCGGCCCAACTATGGTGGTGATGGTGTCACAGTCAAGCTGGTAGGGGGTGTGCATCTGCTCAGGGGTTTCCTTGAGGGTCCAGACCTGCTGCGTTGGAATGGAAGCTGCTGGGGTGGTGACGGAGTCTGCAGTGGTGCTTCATGCTGGGCCTTTCTCCCCCTCCTTCTCCCCCTGTGTCTCCTCAGTGGGGGGGGGGGCTGGTGTTGGTGTAGTTCTTGTGGTTGGGCCCTTGCTGGCAGGGCCTCCTGCTTCATGTACTGCTACCACTATTGGTCTCATCTTGGTGTGGGAGGGGGTGTGGTGTGTGGGTGTGATCCTTTTCTGCTGTGGCAGACGCCATTGCCTCCACATGTGCTGATTCTGTGCACCTGTGGCTCTGGGAACCACTGCTCAGGGTTCTTTACTCCTTCTCTGAGATGCCTGTATGTACTCCATGCCGGTAAGGTACTTTACAGCCTTAAGGAGGCCATTATTTACGTTTGCTCCTTACTTGTGATCAGCTCCGGTTTATGCCGTGCCGCTAATTTCGGCATGGTGGGGCGCGCGCAACCCAAGACCGATAATTACAGCATCGTAGTTTACGGTGCAGTAAATAGCGGTCTGACAGGTCAGAATAGCCCGTAGTGGTACACGATGACGGTAATCCTTTACTGGCATCGTTTTTACCTTACCTCCAACCTCGCAATGAGGCCCACTGTATCAGTGTGCAAGTGGAAGGCAATTCAAGCATATTGATTTGTTCCTTAAGGGCTCTGCTGTGAATGCTAGGACTCTCAGTGTAGCCTTGTGGTATGCGTGTGAAAGTGAAAGAGCGTCCACCAAGGGAAAATGCAAACAAGTATCTACTGTCTGGATAAATGGGTTTGCTAAAGAATGCGTTTTTCAAGTCGATGATGGAAAAATGTGTAGCCGTAGCAGGAATCGTAGTCAGGATGGTAGTGATGTCAGGGACAATGGGAAACTGTGGTGCTACTACCTTGTTAATCGTGCGAAGATCAATAACAAAACAGTACGGTAATGCATTGTTGCCTTTTTTATAAACAGTCAAAACCAGAAATGTCTTCAATGACCCCTTGATGCATTAAATTGGAAACAATAGTTTTAAGTGCTTGTTCGCCTTCAACAGATACTTTATACTGTGGAATGATTGGTAATGTAATGCCGGATTTTAATACTATTTGTACGGGTTCAAAATTTAGTATCCCTACATCGTTGTTGTTTACTGCCCATAAATGCGTAGGCACGTGTTGGAATTCACTAGGTAAGACAAAGCTATAAATTGCGAAGTTGAATTCAGTTGGAGCGAAATGGTCAAATATACTCCATCTGGCAAACAGTAAATCACTGCATTCAATTTCTTTAACATATTTAATCCCAGTAGATTCTCACCACAATTCGTAGTCAATACAAATCAACATGAGTCAGTCAATTGACCGAAAGCTATTGGCACTGGTTGAGAAACCGGATTTACTGCTGCCTGTGTCTGTTGTTTCTGAACAAATTGATTCCTATTTCTACCGGGAATGCCATTGCATGCTCTCGATCTTCTACCGATCATAACATTTGCTGCCCTCTGCTGGAGGGTCGGGCACTGTGCCCTTAAGTGACCCTCTTGCCTACAATAGGCACATTGATTCCTGTGAATAGGCCCTGTTTGCCGTATAATCTGGCTTCTCGGTTCTGTATTCCCACCACGTGATCCTCTAGCTATTTGTTGCAAAGGTACTCTAGGCTTCAAATCTCCCTTTTTCTTCTCTATTTTCTCTTTCTCATTGTTAACTCTATTCTCGTAATACTGAGCCATATGTAAGACTTCAGATTGCGACTTAGCCTTCCATGTAACGCTCACCTGATTCCCACGGAGGCGCTGATCTCGGCTGGGCTGCTATCGTTTCTTCAATTGAGAAGCGTAGAGCTCGGACGACTCTCAGGACTGGGCTTCCTCTTATCGAATGTCTGACTTGCAGGGTACGTTTTCTGCAGGTGGAAGAAAAAGGGTTAATCACCGTTTGATGGGATTCCTTCTCCCACCATTCGCCAGTTTCTCCCACAGCCTAGCTTTCTACTTGTCTCCGTGAGCTCTCACCTTAGGCGTATAAATGCTGAGCTCTCCATCCTGCGTCTGGTGCAGGGGTGCGTGGATTCCAGTTACGTCACTGGATGAGTTCAGTGTTGAGGCTCAAGTCTTTTGCGGCCTTAGTTGTGGCACTGGTGCTGGGATGCCGAAGAGCGATGCCGCCGTTACTGCACGAGCGGATGCCTGTAAGTATACTGTAGTCTTTAGGCTTTAAAAGATGGGCACCTCAATAATGTCCCTTTTCCTTTGTTTCAGGCCTCGGGATGCTGTGGGCGTAGTTTTCCGTTGCCGCTGCACGTGTCGATGCACATAAGTATAATGTTCGTTGGCCGCTTTTAACGGCACCTCTAATAATGTCCTTTTTCTAGTTTTCAGGTGCCGGGATGCTGCAGGCTTTATATCCGTTGCCACTGCACGTGCCGATGCACGTAAGTATAATGATCGTTGGCCACTTTTAATGGCACCTCTAATAATGTCCTTTTTCAAGTTTTCAGGTGCCGGGATGCTGCGGTTGATGCGGCCGCTTCTGCGCGTGCAAAAACTGGTAAGTTAAGATGAATGCGACTGCCTTCACCCGAACCCCTTTTTAATTATGTCCTTTGCCTTTCAGGTGCAGAGAAGCTGCTGAAGAGAAGGCCGCGGTTAGCTCCGTTGCAATCACGGAAGGATCAGGTAAGCGGGCGCGGCTGCGAGCGAGTTGCACTTTTCTAACCTTATGTTTATTCTTTGCAGGTTTTGCCGGTGACTGGATTCCGGGATCTGGTAAGTATTGTTCTGTGTCTTTCTTCATCCACAGGTTGCTGCGCGGAAGCTGAAGATGACTCTGGACCTGGAATGCAGGAGCCGACTCGGTGAGCGTCCTGCTGCTGCTGCAGAATAACGCGAACCACGTGTTTTCCATCGGGCGTGGTTTAAATAGCAGAGAAGTGCTTCCAGTGTGTGTTCTTCCACCGGTTCCACCCAGGTAAGAAAAGAGTTCCTGAATGGAGGGAATAGTTCCTCCCAGCCCTGATGGCTGGGGACTTCAACCAGACTGGATTGTTCTGGGTAAATATGCAGCATGGTCTGCCTCAGGTAAGTCCACCCAAGCATTATTACACTGTTTATCAATATGACCCCGGCGCCTATGGCGCCGGGACTGAAGCCCTTCATGAGCCTGGCTCCAAAGGCGCCAGGACACGGTCCAAAGGGCCCCTGTAGGGGTCTGCTGGGTCCGGAGTAGTGGAAGACGGGTCTGCTTCCGAGGGCGCTGGGCCAGTCCTGGCCCCTCGGGAGTAGCGCCCATGACATTCCGCGCACTTTCAGAAGCAGTGATCTGCGACTGAATGTCTGACAATAATCCTCACACAAATTTGTCAACAAAAAACCTCTTTCCAGGTTCCATACTCAAATCTTGACCACTGAAATCTGAAAATACCTGTTCAGACCTGTTGAAAAATTCCGGTTGCTCCCTCGGTCTTCCCTTGCATGCATGCAGTTAATTTATCCCAAATAATTCTCTTCTTGGGGACTAAAGTTTTAAGCTTAGTCACAATGTGGTTTGGTAACATTAATATGGTTTGAGGTGGTTTTTCTCTGGCTTTCCTAGATATCTCCACTAGTTCCAGTGCAACCCAAGTATCACTCATTGCAGCTTGATCATCTACGGTCCTAATTTGCTTCCATAAATCTGTGGGTAAAATTAAATGGAATAATAAGTCAATGGACCACATTCCGAGATTGGTGGTAGTCATGGCGCTATTTGTGCCATGACTGCCACCAATAACGGGATCGAGTCCTGTGTGGTGCAATGGGGACTTACCGGTCTAGTCCGACCCTGGCGGGACCGGTAAGTCCCCATTACACCAATCATTCCCCATTCCCATTGAGCCCCATTAGGGCTCAATGGGAATGGGGAAGGCGCTATTTATGGGCCTGCTAATGGCAGGCCCGTAATTAGAGGCCTGGTCCCCTAACGGGATCCGTAAAGGGATCTTGGAATTGGGCAGTAGGAGATTACCGGCACCGGTCTCCTTACCGGTGCCCGGTATCCCCTACAGCCCGACTCGTAATGAGGCCCAATGTCACCTAATGTGAAAACGGACAAATTCAGAACTGATTCTATTTCTTTGTAGAAACCTGTAGGATTATTTCTAATATCTGGAATAGAATGCTTAAGAGTGTTTATTTCCTGTTGTGAGAAAGGAACATGAACAAACTGAGAAATATAATGGTCTGGAATAGTCGTGGCAGCTGCTCCCCCTACAGCAGGTATCTCTCCCTTCGGTACAAGAGTCGGAGGCACCTCTCTCATAGGTAATTGTGCAGTGGGACATTCTGAACATTTATTAAGGAGTAAAGCCAGATTGAGTGACAATGAAGTTAGGAGAGAGAAGAGAGCAGAAGGGGACGGGTGGGAATGGCCAATGGTGGCACAAGAGATGTTGCTCCTTGAGGTGGTGAGGAAGAGAGAGAAGAGAGGATATCCTGTGTTTTTGAGGTGGAGCATGTAGCCAGGGACGAGCAAAGCGCCTGGGTTTGGTGCAATGGTGGATGAGGCTGCAGTAGTTCTGGCTAGTTCCTTGGATACCTTGAAAAGTCTGGCCATGTTATTGGATGCCGCATAGATACAGGGTTGAATAAAGTTTCTTTTCTTGGAGTGGATGCAGAGTCTATACTGCCATTAAAGGAGGCGGCAGGCCAGTTCGTCAGAGGGGGCACCTGAGGAATCTCATTCCCATTCGGCAACCCTGCACTTGTGTTTAAGTAAAGACAGTAAAGACAGTTTTGAGGTGTTAGTCGCCAAACTATTCAAGGATAGCGCTGGTGCCCCGATTATCTAAGGGGACCCACCTACGAAACCTTAAAACATATTTTTATAAGGAAAATCAAAGTGTGGGACTGGGATAGTAATTATACCCATTTGGAGGAATTACGTAGCCATATATATGTGACATGAGTAACGCATCAATATCTTCAGCCACTGCAGTACCTTAGGCAGTGCCCAAACCTGACAGTTCTGTTCTTTTGACTGAAGCTAGGCATCAACCAACTGCCAATTCTGGCATTAATTGGTGCACAACTAGGGCTTCCATTTAAAGAAAGGTACTGTTGTATATGTAGGAATCCTGACAGACTTGAGACTGCGAGGCATATCTTAATGGAGTGTGCCGCTCTGGGTGTTGAATACATGACAACCCTAGGTCATTTGGTCCATGAATACGATTCTATCAAGGTTGTCGACTTTTGGAATTACTGCCTGAACACAGGCTGACAAAGTGCTTACTGGCTGTGAACTAGAGGGCAAACCTAGAGGTGCTTAACACAAATTAGTCTTATATCCTCCTGACAGCAAAGACTTGAAGTGCTTGATGCAGCTTTCAAGGATAAGGATTTTAATGCACGTTGTTTTATTGTTTTATGTATAACTGTTTTCGTTTGTTTTGAGATTTAAAATGAATAATGAGATTTGAAAGATACAATTTTAGCAAATTGTAACAAGGAATGTGACATGTGTGATTTAAAATAGTTGTAACGTGGTGTAATTATTTATTTTTAATTTCTGCGAGATATGTATAAGTGAACATATTTTTGTAAGGTTTTCATGAAACTAAAAAATAAATAAATAGTTATAATAATAGTTGAAGGGCAGCCAGTTCAGAGTCGTCCCAAGAGTTGCACTTTTTGGTAGGCTTCAGTTGTACTGTCATGACAGGGGCAAGAATGTCAAGAGTGTTGGACACCTTAAGGTTGAAGTTAGAGAGGGCTGTGACACGTGGGAATGAACCGCAGGAGTTGAAGGAGCAGAGTAGGTAGAGGCAAAGGCAGCTACTAACAGTCTTTTTGTGGGTTGGATGACCTTGTAGGTGGGAGGCAATGCCGGGCTTACCGATGAAAGAGGAGAAGAGAGCTTCAAGTGAGAAGAAAGGAGAGAGTGATCTGTTCAGGAGAGGTTCATGGGTTGAATGACCCTGTAGGTGGGAGGCAGTGCCAGGCTTACTGATGAAAGAGGAGAAGAGAGCTTAAAGTGAGAAGAGAGGAGAGTGATCTGTCCAGGAGAGAAGAGTAATGAGAGGGATAGGTAGAGGAATGTCAGTTGAGATGAGAGAATCCACGGTGTGACCTGCGGTGTGCGATGGGCCAGACGGTAAAATGGAAAGAGAGAGAGCATCCCAAAGATTGCAGAAAGGTCCTGAGGAATCAGGTGAGTCTAGATGGATGTTGAGATAACCCAGTAGGAGGAGTTAAGTAGAGGGGGAGAGGAAAGAAGATGCCAGGGAAGCCCATTCCAAAAGGAAGAGGCAGGGCTGACAAGGTGGCTGATAGAAGGTTGCCAGTAGGAGTGAAGAGCTAGGAGATAGGAAGAGCTACAGACCAGGCACACAAAGGATGAGTAGGCCTGAGTGGGAATGACAGACACAGGGACCCATCCAGGGAAGATCAATGGTACTCCCCCACTTGATCTGTTTGGTCTAGGCCGAGAGAATATTGTGTAGCCTTCTGGGAGAAGTGTATCAAAATTCATGACAGAGCTATCCTTGCACCAGGTTACAGTGATGGCAAGAACCTCAAGATCAAGGAGTTCAAGGAGGTTGCAGATGTCAGTAGAGTGTTTGACAGCTGAGTGAGTGTTAAGCTTGGCAATGTGAAGCAGATTGCCATCTGTGAAAGACTTACGGGGGGGAGTAGGGGACAGTGGTCCCCCCTAAGTGCTGAAAATGCCTGAGGGACAGAGGTAGAAGGGAGCATGGGGGTCAAGGCCAGCAAGGGAGCTGGGACTGTAGCAGTTGAGAAGGAACCAAGTGCGGGAAGGATTGCAGGGGGCAAGGGAGCCCCAGATATGGTGTCAGTGGTTGGCAGGTTCACCAAAGAGGAGGAGGCTGAATGGTTGTCAATGTGGGGGGTGGCGACAAGGAGGCTGTGGCGAGGGTAGAAGGGTGGTTAGGAGGTGGCAAGGGAGCCGGGATGTCACAGCTGGCATGGGAGCCAGGGATGCCGAAGGTGCTGGTGCAGGCGGAGAAGCGAGGTTGATAAGACGAGTGAGGAGCATATCAAAGAGTAGAAGGTTGGGTTGAGGACCCTGTACCATGATGGTACCATTGTGGTAGACATTGATGATGACCCTGAAGATGTAGATTAGGGCAAGAAGGACCTCGTAGTGGATGCCACCATTGATGGGTGAGGAAGAGAAAGGAGAGAGAAGAGCGATCATATGGAAAGACCATAGGTCGAGTGGTGAGGGAACGACAAAGAGGATGTCTGTGAGAGTCTCTCTGGCAGAGGCAGTGATGTAGGTGTCTGCAATCGGAAGGCCTGGGTTAGAGCCCAGTATGTCCTTCTTGAGTTTCTTCCTGCCAGACTTAGTAAATGGTGAAGGACAAGAGATAGGGAAGCAGTTTGAGAAGATATGAGAGATGGAGAGCACTATAGCAAACTGCACAGAGTGAGGTACATTTACCAGGCTGAGACACAGAGGCGCAGGGAGAGCAGTGGGTGGGGGGATGGGCACAAGACTGGGAGAAAAACACTGGGAGTTGAGGGGAGGTAGTATTAACGGAAAACAGTGAACATGAAGATGAAAGGGATGGCAGGGGTAGGGCTGAAGGGAATAACAGCTCAGAGAGACAATGGGATCTGAAACGGGGTGCAGGAGCAGGTGACTAACCAGAACAGAGGGAAAGGGGGGGTAACCAGTAACCATAATCCCAGCAAGGAACAAGGTGAACACAATGGGAGATGACGAGGGTGAGGGAACAGATAGCAGACTACAACAAAGAACAGGGGGTGGACTTGTCAGTGCATTGTCATGAAAATCAGGATATGCACACAGCTAAGAACAAATTTAAACAGCAGCAAGATAACCAGGATGTGCACACAGCAAGATTCGACCTTAAACAGCAGCAGGATAATCAGGATATGCATATGGCTAAAAACGCATTTAACAACAGCAAGATGATAAGGATGTGCATACGGCTAAAAAAGCATTGGCTAAAAAATAAATTGGTTGAAAATGAACAGTTGGTGGTATTCTGAGAGTTGAATGGCATGGTGGCTCCACCTGCATATATGTGCACTGCACGTCTATTGGTTGTGGAAGAATATCATCAGGAACTAGTATTGTTTGCCCCACTGGCTGGTGCTTTCTCACCATCAGACATTTATCATGATGCTATCATCAGTGAATGTTCTGCTAGGGAGAATGGTGATTCCTAATGGTGAGTCTGTCCACCACTCAATGGTAAGAGCAATATAATGAGGGTACAAGTTGTTTGTGAAAATACTATTAAAAGTCAATTAAATTAGGCCTTGGGGGTCTTCCAAAATATCCATATAATTGCTTGTGAACTCTTGGCAGATTGGAAGAGAGGGATTTGCTGGAATTGAGTGCAGCAGTAGATCCACTAACTGGGTCTAAGTGTGCACCTCCTTAGCTTAGCAATCTGCAACTTTTTGCTCTTCTGTTATTTTGTGTGAACCCCAAATTCGCCCCAGGCGGCAGAGTCAATGGTGAGGAATCATGGGATTTGCTGCCCGAAACATTTCCAGACCCCTGCCTTTGCTGCATGCAGAACTTTGGTTACAGTGCAAGGCCATGCTTGCTTCATTGCAGGCAAGTTATGACCTGGTGCAGTTTTATTTCCAGAAAATACATACTTGTAGCAAAAGGAACATATCAACCTCCAAATATAAACACAACCCACTATATCCATTGTTTAGAATATCATTACCTCAACATCTCAATGAGCTCTGAGTAGTGACAGACACAGACAGCCAAACAGTTACAACTAAGGCCTACCTGATTTAAATAGATCTGTATTCAAATTAGTATGATCAATCAATAGTCACATTAGATCAATAAATGCATAGTCAGATTAGTTCAATCACAGGGCGTCCACAGGTTATACAAACAGCAATGCATACCTCCAAAAGCACAATGGATGGGACATGCTTTAGGATAACTGCCTGTGTCTCTTCTACTGGGTAGTCGGTTGCTTTGCAATATACATTTATCATTTAATACAACTGAAAAATCACTGTTCTAGGCCCATGTTACAAGTGGCTGGACCAATGCTATTTGATTGGCAGTTCCATGCCATCGTCTTCATAAAAAAGTACACTCTTCTAATTCTAAAGAATGTGAACGCTAGAAAAAATATTATTATGGTTCCTTTTTTATAAATCTGCATCTGAGATATATTAGCATTTTCTACAGAGCATAGATATTTCATCTATTTTTTAAAAAGGCACGAATTCAAGTTCATTTCAGACATCCGAGACCCTAATTAAAATTTGCTCTGGCATGATGAGTTGATAACTTCTTAGATTATGTTCATTATGTGTCACATCATAATCCAATAATACTTTTTCGGTGTGAATGTATTCATTAGTGGAAAATAAAATGCTGAAGAAATCTTGAGTTGCGCGGCTCTTCTTTTCATGTTGAGCCACGGTGTGCTGTTTCGGAGTCGGGAAACAAGTCAAATTGATTTGTCAGCAATTCCTATTGAATTTGGCTGGCTCTTATTCTTATTGAGGATGCAATTCTTCTTCTTAAAATTGTGTTGTGATGACTTCCATTAAAAGTTCGAAAAATGTTTGCCACCCTACTTGCTACTTCACTTCACAGTTACAACGTTCCTCAAATTTCCGTATTTCAAAATAATCGGATTTGTCCTGTGTTGCTTATCCCTTCTAGCCTCTTTCAGTGTATCCTCTCTTATTGTGCAAAGCGGAAGGGCATTCTGATGCAGTCTTTCATATTTGTGCTTAGTCTATGTGTGAGTTGTACTAATGACTTTCTCTTCATCATGGCCGGTGTGAAGGACAGACATGGTATTGAATGCATTATTATCATCATTATGGTATTTTTTGATCACAGATCTAGCTTCGAGAACCAATGGAGTGCTTTACAGAGGTATACAACAACATAGATACATAACAAAACACTTTATGGTGGCATAATCGCTGCTGAGAAGTAATCTATCAATATTGTGTGCAAATAACCGTACCCTTAACATAGCGCTTTGTGACTGTGACCTTCATCCCAGCATTGTATTTGCAGATAATTTGTAACTGTTGCTTTTGACAAGGCTTGGTCTAATGCTGACCGGCACACAGTCTTCATTAGTATCATGTGCCAAATGCAGATGGTAATGTTCTGGATAGAAGGCAAGTAAGGTGTATGAATATTAGTGCATTTTTACTAGACTTAAACATGGTGCTCCAGAATAACACTACCTCCCGTGAGAAACTTAAAATCTGTGCATCTACCTTTATTTTACCATCAAGTAGAAAAACACATGAACCAAGGAGGAAAGGCAGTGAAATGACTAAGTTCCAAACTATGGAAAATTCCCAGTCGTCCTGCATCAGTGCACCAAACAACCCGATGTTCAGGAAAGAACGTAGCTGGGAGAAGTGCAACGACAAGCATCTACTGCCATCCACCATAAAGGGCATTTTCATGCCAGTCGAGTTCCTCTTTCCGAAACCGACTGCAACACTGGCCGCTGTGAAGACTTGAACTACAGCTGCCAAGCTGCAGTCACTGAAAGAAACATGAGACGTCTCGACCAGTCTTTCAGAAACGTCTATCACTATTGAGAAAACGATTATTGACCCTGAGTCAGTGTGTCGGCCTGCCTGCAGTTTTTGTGAAGATTCACTCGCTGAACCATCTTGCTGCCTGACACCCACAGCTGACTCCCGTCTCGAACTCTGTCAGAGAAGCCTGCAAAATACGTTGAAGCCGACTGTTGAGCTCCATGAACATCTACAACAAAAGGTACATTGTGGTTCTGTCTCCCTAGTCCATCACAGAAGGCCACTAGAGACATTTTCAGACCCCTTTTGCCCTTTCTGCTGAAGCCAAGAAGTCTTTAAATAAACAATTGTGGTTATTGACCATACCAACCACCCTCCAGTCAGTATCCCGAGTGCATACCTTTTTCCTTTCATATAAACTACCTGTTATCTGCATTCCTTTATACGGTGTGTTGTAGTAGTAGTGTTATTTGATTGTATGTTGTGATAATAATAACATAGATATTTGTATACAACCTTGACTGGACAATCCTTTTATCATTGGCTAATAATTGTATTTTCGCTGTCTTGCAACTAACCAACGATCCACAACCTTGAGATAAAATAAGCCTGCCATTCCTTCCACGTTAGAAAAATTGTACAAGGAAGTTTATAATTTGAATTGTATGCTTGTTTAATCCAATCTGTTTGGATGCATTCTGGTGTATTAGTGGTGTGGGGCTGATTGTTGGGTTAGAAACAAATATTCACCCCAGGACCACTGGTACCTCGGAATTTGCTTAATCACACACTGCAAGTACATTATATGCTGCTGTTAGCATTAAATATTTCAGGGCATTGTACCTATGATGTGGTTTGACATAGGACATGTTGAGGTCTTTAAGAAAATATGGATAGCAAATGGGGTGTTTAAGACTGAGATGTTACTGGAAGCAATACAAGTATTTCCTTGAATAGTTTGGGGAGGCTGGGGTTAGGGTTCCTGGTTTCTAGATGGTGAACAAGCACTTTTGCAAATGAATCATAGAGAGCTGTGAGAAGAAAGTTTGCATGGACTGCTTAGTAGGAAGGTATGTGGTGATGGCTATCCTTTGTGTGGAGGAAGTTGGAAACGTAGTGAAGTAGCCAGATATTTGTTTATTTGTCAATAGATTTCAGATAAAAATGGTTAGAGAGTGAGCTGCAAGGGGGGGGGAGGGGGTGTGTGTGTGTGTGTGTGTGTGTGTGTGTGTGTCCCCTTGTATCGTGGTATTGATTTTGTAAGTACATATTAACAGTTCTTTATTTGGACATTTAACATTCATCCTCTGCTCAACAGCTCTCCTTTTCTAACCTCTTCCTAACATTTCTAACCTTTTAACCATCCACTCCTACCTTAAAACAATCCCTCGCCTCACTCACTGCCTTTGTGCCCTGCTCCCATTCATCTAACCCTACACCTTTGTCAACCTTTAACTCTTTCAAACAGGCATCACCTTCCTCAGTGAACTCACCACCCAATAAAAAGACTAGTAATTATTAGTTGGTAGCAGATTTACATCCCAAAAATAAGTTCAACATGTTTACAATTTTGGTGTGAACCATCTGGCCGATTGTATCTTTGTCTTGTTGGGTAATGATGTAAGTGGGAGCTAGTGCATTAACGGCTCTTAGCAGTGGACAACGGTCTCGATTGATTCAATGTTTGAGATAGGTATAGTGGTGTGCTGAGGCTTTCATCAACAATGACAAGTGCTGCTGTACAATTATGAAATCTTCCATTTATGGAAATGGGGTTTGGGTCCATAGTTTGATGCCAGGGCCAGAGGTTGCAGGGAAGAGAAAATAGAGGGTGATTGATGGGGGTGAACAGAGCAAATAAGTGGGTGGAATGTTTAATGGTGAGGTAATTCTTGGAACTGAAGACAACAGCCATAGTTTGTCTGGCAGAATGAATGGGGGCTGATACTAATAAACTGAGGTGCATATATATGTATCTATGTCGGAATTCCACGTGCTCCAAATGGTGATGGTCCATGCCCCCGACATTCAAGCAGCATCCTGCATGCCATTCTCACTTATTTCCCTGTAAAATACAGGCAGTTCTCTCTTCCACTGTTATTGCACTGCAGCTCCTGCCCTTTTCAAGGGGCCCCTGTAGAGCCTCTTTTTTGCTCCACCATGTTTCCCACCTTTCTATTTCTGAGGGATGTTGAAATGTCCTGGGACTGATAATGATGAATGATGAAGAAGGTTGGTAGAGATAAGTCTCTCATACAAATGGTGACAGTGGCTTGTAACCTGGAGATCTATGCATAATTGGAATGTTGTGGTCATTTGAATTAGTATGTTGGGTGGTTTGATATTAGTATGATAGGAGGCATTGTCATAAATAAAGCTTTGAAGGGTGAGTGAGGTGTAGGGTGTGGTGTGTGAACTAGATTTCTTGTCAAGCCATGAGAGGAGTAGATATGAGGGTGGAAAGGGGATGTTCAGAAGAAGCTGGTGCAGAAAGGTTGTTTGGCAAGAGAAGATAACATGGGTGTTTGGTCAATGATGAATTTTATTTTTACTGGTTTGGTGGTTAAAGGAGACGTTAAGTATGGTAGAGGCGAGATTTGGTGTGGGAATGGAGGATGGTGCAAGGTTTTATTGGGGATAGTGCGAGGAGAAACATAAGGGGGTTAATGTGATGGGAGGAAGGAAGTGGGATGCAATGGACGGAGAGATGGAGTAAAGTGATTGGAAAAAGGTAGAGTGGGCGTGTGGACAGTGGAGAATGTTGGAGAAGGAAAAATGCAGATTTTGGGGTGGTTAGATGGGGTTGCGGGAGAGAAAAATGAGACGTGGAGAGGAGAACTTTGCGGTGTTGGTCCAGATGCTTCAGTTGGGAGAGGGGATTGGGATGCAAAGGTAGTAAGAGGGGAAGCAAAGAAGGAGGTTGCTGTGGTAGGACAGAGGGATAATGTGGAATGGTGGGGGTGGATGAGAATGATGAGGTGGGAAGGAGTTGGCTAAGGGAAGTGTAGAGAGTAACTGCAAGGGGTGCAATGCAGTTTGGATAGCCGGGGTTAGCAGGTGAAAAGGAAGGAGAGGTTATTTGTGATTAAGTTGGTAAGGGGTGGTAACTGTCGTAGTGCAATTATTTAACTTTTGTCTCTTCACTGATAAAGTGTCCCCGTAGGACAGCGACTTGTGCATTCAGACTTGCCTGCAGTAATACACTCTAAAATGCTCAATTTAAATGTGCATTGCAATTGGTGGGTGGCTGTGGAAACATTCATGCAGGTATCAGAACCAAAAAACATGCATTACACATTAACATGTGCACAAGGAAGATGTTTTCCGATGCCTGGCCTACATTCCGTGTGTATGCTGGACCCCTGTACAGGGGGAGCAAACATCTGCAGAGGCCTAGGCACAAATATCTTTATAAAATATCCCATGCACAGCATAATGAGAAATATGCGCTTCTATATGGTGTGGAGGGCCCGAAAAACGAATGTTTGGTTTTTGAGCACACTGATGTCCCCTCTGTCTGGTAATGTTTTCTTTTTCTTTTTCTTTTTTTAATGTTATAATGCACTCCGCATACAATTCTATCGAATTAAGATGCGGACTCTGGAACTGGAACTTCACAGCCTCTCCACGTGGCTTATTACTTGGAAAGAGGGAGGATCCTCGCTCTCATCATGTTAACATGACTGATCACGTCTATCCGTGCACTCGCATCCCCCCTTTTCTGAGCAGTAGGAGGACGAGACACATGGACATGTCTGCCTGGTCCGACTGTTTACAGTGTGTCATGTGGATGATGAAACTTGGGGGTCGAAGGCGGAGCGGGTCGGAATGCAACATGGGGATCATTTGCTCTAGAATATGTTTGATATCAATCCTGGCACCATACCCAAAGCTGAATGAATCGGCTGTTTTGTTTAGGGCCGGAAAGAGAGCTCATAGAAGTATCTGTCCCACCACCCTTCCTATCACCTATTTATTATGATAACACTGTGTGCCAGTATCTATGCGCTTGTTCAAGGTGTAACTTTGCTAATAAATATTGATGTCAATGTTGACAAACATATTCCATTTTATTAACATAGATTATTGAAACAGTTTTTGTCTCAGCAGGATTTTTGCCTGCACGTGTTTCGACAGCTGTGGTCTTTTTCAAGGCAAAATTTCAAGATTAGTAACATAGTTGGGGACTGGATTGGTAAATAGCAACTGGTGGCTGTAGACTACTTAAAAACTGTTTTCAGTATGGCCTCCAGAGTAGAAATACATTTACAGGGAGATAGGGTCCTATATACGGTTGGGCAGGTGATTCAAAGACTAGTCTTCTAATCCTTTGTTAAATGCCCACCCCAAATTATTCACGTTCTCTCTAATATCCTCTGGCGTCCACGTGCAGGTGCATCTGCACGCTAATTCCAGACGGAGGCTGGGTCCTCCACCTGAAGGAACCCGACATGACTCTAAAGAAACTACCAGATATTAGGACTTTCATTTGAGGATATAACAGAGAAAGTGAATAATCTTGCGGTGGGCATTTAACCAAGGATTAGAAGCCTAGCCTTGAAATCACCTAACCAAACGTACATAGAACCCTGTACATGTATTTCTACTGTGGAAGCCTATTTGGAAGCAGTTATTGAAGTGGTCTACAGGATGCAGATTCTCTATTCTCACATGCACGTAGGTGCTTCCAGGTTACATAGAACATCCAAGAAGACTACCAACACGCCTCACGGCATGCCATGAGTGAATGTGCATATTTCTAGACTGTACACATCCCTGCTGCCACTATGGCAATGGCTATGACTCCAGAGTAAAATAATTGCGAGGACTGATCCCTGTTACCCTCCCACACTCACCGCACACTCCATGGGTTCATGCCGCTGTACCTCTTGTGGGCCACTGTACCTTCTTCCTATCTCCAACTGCATTTACTTACTCTCTCCACTTCACAGACCTTGGCTAAGTGTTACTCTTAGAGTCATACTTCAACTGGGTCGGTTTCCTTCTTTCCACAGTTAGGGCATGTTCCCATTATGTGCAGTCCCTGTGCCAGGTCAACACTGGTGTGGCATGTGATGTATTGCATACTTGGATGTGAATATGTGTGTCTGCCTGTTGACATGTCATGTAATAGCATGTCACAGAGCCACATGACCATTCCCATTTCACTGGTATTAGTCAATAGTTTGCTCTGCCATGTGCCATAATGTGCTTGCTAACGACCATGTTTTTTGGCAATGTGTCCACTGGCTGCATGGCCCTAAGCAGGGAATTTTGTTGCCAGCCTGCATATATCATGATCATAGAAATAAAATACCGGCAATGTGGATGGAGAAAAAAAACAAGATCCAAAAAGTGAATAGTAACACATCCAGAGGGTCGGTAAAAAGCCTGGCTGCGCAATCAGAAATCTCCTCACAAACACTAAAGGAAAGCACAAACCTAAAGAGAGCCTGAAGATGGCCCTGACATTTTTTAAACATGCTGGAAATCCGAAAAAAAGGGACCTCTGTGAATCTGTATCTCAATACTTTTTAAAAGATATAGAGGGAAAGCATCTTTTCCACTCAGATAAGGCCATTCCATCAAGCAGAAAAGATATGCCTATGGCTTCTCCGACAGGAGGCTTACTAAAGGACACGCTTGAGCCTCTGCTTGGAGATATCCAGCATAATATAGTCAAGAGTAATAACAGGATCTCAGACTTGGCGGAGGCACGCGCGAAAGGTGGCAGTGAACACTCCTTGTCGAGACTGAGTAAATGGCTTCTAAAACAGAAGAATGAGAGACTATCTCCCCCACTGAAGGAAGACCTACTGGCCTGACTTATCCAACCATTCCAATCTATCACATCAGAGCCTTTAAGTCGGGGTAACATCCCAGAAAAAAATTATTGACCCCCCCCAATCTATTATCCTGGAGAAGGACCACCTTCTCAGGCTAGGTCATCTTTCTTCAAGCAGCAAAGATGACCAAAAGGGATTAAGAATTATTTCAGACTGACAGAAACTAAAGACCTTTAATGCTGAAGGTCATATGGCTATGACAAGGCAACGGGCAACAAAAGTGGCCGGATAGAGGGCAGACTCTGGCAGAGATGATGGCAGCAGAGTCACCTGTTAAGAGGAGTGTAGCGCAGTCACATTCAAAGGTGAGACATTGGGGAAATTCAGCAGCACTCCCCCTCAGAAATCATTCAATATAAACCTCAGAAGTTTGGCTACAATGTACATATGTGATTTTAGCATCAAGTCGAAGGCCAGGATCAGTCTCACAAATAGCTCTTCTTATGCTTCGTCTAAATTTCCTCTTTATTTGTTGGATGAGGGGGTTATAGTTGGGCCTACTGTTGTGCTGCCTATATTTCCTGGGGTGTTAGAGGTTCACAAAAAGTCCCGGCAGATTTTGCACCGAACATATGTGGCTATTAAACTCTCCCTGGGACGTAAAGAGATTTGTCTTGAGTTTCTCATTGAACTTGAGAATATCTTTCTGGGCCCAAATAATTCAGTTTTTGCCCCCAGAGACCATGACTTTGCTCATCTTCATTGATGTACCCGTCTTTAGTTCAAACAGTAAAGCTACTGAGAGAATTGCATGACTCCTAGGAAAAGCCACATTTCACTACAAAATGAGTACTCTTATTTTCCCATTTTTCAGATCTGAAAATAAGATCAATAAGGGAAGCCTTGGTGCCATTACCCCAAGTATTCCAGTTAGGCATCCCTTGTTCAGTTTCCCCCCAACAGACTCATTTTCTATCCTTCCAGGAAGCTCTACCATTTCCCCTCGCCCCCCTTAGAGTCTTGTGACGGTTTCTCTTTAAGGCTGTGCACAAACTGTGCATATTTCGGGGGGATGGGCAATTCGTATTAATGTTGCCTGCAATCAGAATGAGGCTATCTGGCCAGCTCTCATTCCATCCCATTAAGATTTCCTTGATATGGTCAATTTTTATGGATTGGGCATATCCTGCATAATTGCAATATACATTAAGAATTAGTGCTGGATACTTTTTGTCTCTGAATGTAACTGGAAAACACCATAGAATAGATTGTCTACCACTTTGATCTCAATAATATGTTTGTTTCTACATCCAATCAGTAGCCCACTTTTTGGGCGTCCTGTTTTCCACTCACAGCCATTTGTTGGCAGATTGAATAGCCATCCATAGACACCTGTTTAGTAAGGAAGGTTTCCTGCAGAATTACTAATTCGTGTTGCCTCAATTTCCGTTAGACTAGCCTGAGTCGAGCAGATGGTAATGGCCCCTCTTGTTCCATGAACAAATGCTAAAGGTGTCCATCACAAGGGCTTTCCCTGTGGGTTGAGCAAGCCATTAGCAATGTTTACGGTGCATTCCTTCAATTTTTACCGACCATTCTCTCCGTGTTTCCCATTCTTCTTCCATAATTCTTTCTTTTACAACTCCCTTAGGGTATGAGTGTTCAGATGGACTTGCATTCCATTTCTCTGTGTGTTCTAGATGATTACTATTCGATGGTACAGAATCGTAGACATCCAAGCTTCTTTGACTTATTTCATGAATCACAAGGAGGATACTTTCTCTGATTAACATTGAACTAATTGTTACCTTTGCCACGTCTCATCTCTCTGAATCACAGAATTCGATGCAATCAATATTGCCAGAAGAAATCCTTTCTAAGCCTGCAGTATGATTCTGGGTCTCTTTAAGAACTTAATGTTGGGATCAGCAAATATCGCTGACATATGGAATATATCCGATAGCTCTGTGCTGCTTTTTGCATCTCGGTCCTGAGGTAGAGCTTTCGTGGGGGGATGGGATGCCCTCACTGATTGGTCAGTTGGTATCGGGATTGTTTCGGAAACTCCTTTTTCTGTTTCATTAGCCCACAGACTCAGAAGTTCCTCAATGGTCTCCTTATTCAGAGGGTAGTTGAGATAAAGTGAAAGGTCTAAGCCTATTTCATTCAGGGGACATATTTTCAGTTCCTCCATAAGCTCCAATGATCATTCAGTGCTTAAATCTGAAATGTTTACTTGCTGGGCTACCAACGTTTTGAAAGTCTCTCCTGACGTCTCTACCTCTCGGTAAATTAAAGACATAGCCTAGTTAGCAATCTGATTTTGGATGGTCTCTATTTTTATTGCAGAATCGAGGACTTTTGTGTGGAGGGTAATAAAGTGAATTCTTTCTGTATGTCCACCAAAGTTGCAACAATTCCTTTGACTTCATTTTCAAAGAAACATTTAACCTCTTCTCTTTTAGGCAGTGCCTCCATTAGGTCAAATAATCTGTTGATGGATTCTGTGTTTTTCGTATTATCGTCTTTGAGCATGTCAAAGACTTTTACCAGGGATGAAAGGCCAACGAGTATTTAGTTCTGTAGGTGGGATCTGAGGGTTGGAATAATTTTAGGAATTCAGTTGATTAGTTGATCTGCAAATGTCAATTGAAAAAAATCTCTGCTTGAGTACTGAAAAGTTCAGGGGTATTAGACAAGCAGTCATATTCAGGGATACTCAAGGATAGCCCATTGTTCTGGTGTGTCCTTAAATATATTAGTTCTATGCCTCCAGCCATGTTTCTTTCAGTGGTTTCTATGGGCCAAAGTTTAGTCTGTGAGGGTTCAGCAGAATTAGTTGGTAGAATACAACGGTAGTGTTTCCCAATTTGTTTTGGAATGGTGTCACTACTAAGTGTATAGTCCAAATGGGCTCTCACTGCCAAACATTTTTCTTGATCTTTTTAATAACTTTTTAGAGTCAGAGATCAAGGCAATAGAGGTATATTGTAGGGAGTCGATATCAAAATCATTGCACACTTGTTCCAATTCAGATGGCGGAATAGTGAGCAGGGAAGTTGGTGAAGACCCCCCAGAGGAAACCCACCCTTAACGTGACTCCGAAGGTTCATGATTTCGAGACACTCTACTACCAAAGAAAAAGAGAAGTCACTAAATCTTCTATTCAAAGTAAGTAAGGTCCCGGAGTTTTTATCAATTCCACTAAGTTCTGTGTCTATGCATTACAGGTATCACAGAATAAAAAGAAGTAAGCACCTTTCCCAATATAATGTACTACAACTCAAACAGCTGTGTCCTGTGATCCTCAATAAACAAGGTAATATACCCTTTTCATAGTAGAATTATTTGTTTGGCTCAAAGGGCATTTCCCTGCAGTCACCACAATGCAGGGGGATAAACACGTTACACAATAAGGTTAGTTGTGGTTCAAGGTCTTTGGCCCGCAGACGCCACAAAACAAGGAATTGAACACTTTGTACAGTGGTATTGGTTGCCCCACAGTCACCACCAAATAGAAAGGAGGACGCCTTTCACAATTTAATTGCTTGTGACTCAAAGGCTATTGCCCCGCAGCCACCACCAAACAAAAAGAAGGACACCTTTCACAATATACTTCCTTGTGACTTAAATGGAGTGGCACTGCAGTCACCACCAAACAAAAAGGAGGACACCTTTCTCAATATAATTGCTTGCGGCTCAAAGGGCATTGCCCCACAGTCACCACAAATCAAGGAAGGTGGACACCTTTCTCAATGCAGTACATTTGTGTCTCAGTGGGCTTTGCCCCATTGTCGTTACCACAGAGAATAGTGTTTGCCTTTAAACAGTACCAGTTGGTGCTCAGAGAAACACTGTTCTGCCGTCCGGAGCCTTGGTCCTTATTCGATTTACTTTTACACCAAGGACTAAATCACGGCTTTCCAGATACACGCTAGGTTTAGGCAGTTTTAGTGCGTCATGTTGCTTTGCTTATCCAGGCACTCACAAGTATTTGGACCAGAAGCTAGAATAGGAGGTTTAAGTGACACTGACAAAATAAGCCGTAAGGTCTTACAGATGCTCCCCTTAGTTTGGCAATTTCATCGGATGCGCAAAATGGTCCGGATATGTGGGAGCTGATTTGAAGGGGTCAGATGTCTCCAGCAATTGGTAAGAGCTTAACCCTTATTTCAAAGAAAAAAATGGGAAGAAGGTAGACGTGAGATTGCCAGCAAGAGTTAGAGCCCAGCGCAGTGCCGCAAGGGTAGAACCTTCAGCTTGCAAGCAGTTCACTTTTCAAATAAGATGTTTTTGTGTGCCTCACCTTAGAAACCCAGGAGGTAAAATTTCCAAAATTGATACATTGATGGTAAACACGCACTATTTCTCGTGCTTACAATAGCTTCTCCAGAAAGTGAAAGCCGATTGTAATGGTTTGTGACTGATATCCCACAGTCGCAGCAGAACACAGCACAACACTCCTGCCTCTCTATGCGTCACCCTGCGAATGGGCGGGGCTTTTACCTGTTCTTTTCTTCTGGGACAAATGCAAAGGGGCAGCAAAGAAAGACTCTGCTTTCAAAATTACCTAGTCTCTGTACACAGCGCCTCAACAGAGCACAACACTCCTGCCTCACTCCTCACTCGGCTCAATACAATATGAATAAGTAAAGAAACAACGATAATGCAAAGGAAGCAGTAATGCATGATAAATGGAGCACAGCACACACCACCCTTCAAAAGTACCCCCGGACTTGGTTCAAATGAACACCTGTTTCAGGGTCTCCATACACTGGCTCCCCAGATATTTTGGACCATTAACTATCGTGAACCGCCATCATTGGCACTTCTCACTAGGACTGATGGGAGTAGAAGTCCAAAACATCTGGAGAATCAAAGGTTTCAGACCCCTGCATTCAGCATACGAGGAGGTCTTCTCTTGGAAGGCTATTTCTTCTGTATAAAAACAAGTCGGTGCACCATATAATAATTGGATGACATAATATCAGCAGGCAAAGTGTTCATGAATTCTGTCCACTTTCCTCCCCTAGTTTTATTCAGAATATTATGGATCTTAACTTTAGGTCATCAGCTAATAAAAAAGTCCTAGATACCCAATGACTAATTTTGGTATGAGCCTTGGGTCAAAAATCTAAAACGTCCTAGAGAAATGTGTTCTCAGCAATAGAGGGACACGCATGTGATTGTAGCCCTCAGAAGTCTCTTGAGTAGAGTGCAGAAACAAGTGTTATGATATGATATGATAGGTTATTTATAATGTGCTTAATACCCAGAGGATTCTAAGTGCGGACCCAGGCATTGAACCTGTGTTGCTCAGTGTCGTCTTCATTCCAAGGTGAGCACGTTGCCCCTGAGCTATCCTCTCTAAGTGTCAATGATACAATATGAAAGGAGGCATCACAGTTGAACACCCATTCATTTATTTAAAGTATTCTACTACTTGTTCACATCATTGAGAGTTCTTTATTTTCGATGTGTTAGCACCATTTAGGTCTGCGAGAGAAACAAATATCCGGCTAATCATACAGATTCGTTACCAGTAATGCAATAAAGAGCACACATTTCCACTTTATATTCTCTTTCCGATCAACTACCTCTATCTTTGATTCAGCAGCACTGAATGAGAAGTATGGGAGCAGCAATCCTGATCTTAATCCAAAATAAATTAGCTGATGGAGAGTTTTTTCTATTTATTCAGGAGCACGCAGCACTATGCACACCAGCCTCAACCTCTTGCAGATCTACAATGAAATTACTGACACACAAGATAAACAGTAATGGAGCCAATATACAAACCTGCTGAACACAACTCACTCCATGTTAATGGGTTGGCAAATTAATTACCAACATCATACCGAACCGAGGCTGTGTTGGCTCAAAGGAGACACACTGTACAGTTCAAGAGGCTTCCATTATGCCTGTATTGCCAAAACTACCCAGCGTGTATTGCTATGTATGGGATGAAATAAAAGACCGTAAGTGCTAGGAATTTTGATTAACTTAATCCACTTTCATATACTTGTGTAGACATTAAGGCCCCAGCACACTGCCATTCGATGGGTTGAAAAGCACACTGGCATGGCAGCATGATTTTACATTCTTCAAGCCACCTGACTAACATTTCCCAAATAACTCTGTTGCTCAGTTCGTAATTCTCCTCCAAGCCAGATATGAATCTGTACAGTTAAACACAAGCCTTCCATTGAATTGGGACAATAACAGTTTGTAGCCATGAGTCTGGGACAGTCGTGTTTTCGTTCCATTGACCAAATACCTTAGTATTGATATGCGCCCAATTTCTACTAACCTCTAGCAGGAGGAAATCAAGGATTGTTGTTTTAATTGCTTTTTGTCTTTCTACTGATGATAATACTTTTAACTCAAAATGTGTTGCTTTTCAAATAATTCATTAACATTAGGGTTATGGGGTGAATTGCAATAGAAGAGGGGAATTTTCAGTGAATTAGTATCTTCATGTAGTGATGTAGATACTTATGCTGATGGACATAGTAGAATGTTAGTATTACAATTTGTAGGTGTCATAGTAGAGTTCCAGTTAGTAGGAGTTTGTGTTTGCAAGGAGCAGTTAGAAGAGAGAAGAGCAGGAGGAAGCAGCTCAGAGAATGATAGCGGCAGGATTGTAAGAAGAAGTACTTAACAAATGCTTCTGACTCACCTGGTGTCGACACCCATACTTCAATTCCACGACAAGGATGCAGTGGACAACAACCCTGCAGTGCATAGAAAACAGACAGTGCCAGTGGCCAAAGCAGGAAAGCGCCACAGTGCAAAATTAAAGATCCTGGGCGAAACATCTGACTGTAGCTAGCCAGAAAAGTTGTGCTGTATGCTACATATGCACATGATGGTAAAAAGTGCATTGAAGAGTATGCATGCACAACACAGTGAACCAGATGAAGACACAAATGGCACGAAGTGCAGTGTGGCTTTAAAGGAAGGCACGGTACGATGTTTGAAGAAAAGGAGGAACTAAAAGGAAACATTGTTCCGTTGGTACTGTTAGAGATCAATTTGGGCTATATTTGATATCTTGTGGTATTTTGTGCTATTTTGGTATGGTAGTATTTTTCTTGGCAATATGTTGTGGTAAACTTGTTGGGGTATTTTTATAGTGGTGAGACTAATTTCAAAAACACTGCCTAATAATTACTTCACCAGGGTCACTAACAGTAAACAAGTGCTGGACTTAGTACACTCTGAATAATTAGCTCATGCTCTACTGTGACATTTTATCTACACTATCACTCTTTCATGTCTTTTTGGCTTGTATCCCAGAATACATTAAACATGCAAATGAAAGACGAACATTCATTCAGCCTCTCAGAGTAAAACAATTTACTGTGAATAAGATAGCTTTGATATTTTTCTTACTGCACATTTCACATCTCTATGCATGCCAACTCAATGAGACTGAGTGCAGAATAAATACACTGAGACTAAATTACTTTTCAAATTATTATTCTTTATCAGAAATTAGAAATATGCAAGTTACACAGAATGACATGTGTGCCCACCTTTTCAGGATTTCAACCGTTTATCTGTGATGATGTCCAGAGCTCTGCTTGTTGTCGGCCTTGAACATTGCAACAAAAATATGTGGGAGCTCTGACACTCTGAATCGCAGCAAAACTTGGAGAAACATAATAACAGTTTTACATGCACATTTAAATTATTAGAACACCCTTGCGAGTGTTCTGTGATGGGGATTAGTCAATCTACAGGCTATACGTACTGGTATAGCCCGCAGATTGATTACAGCTCGTAGTTCGGCTGCATGTGTATTCTGGAATGGAAATAATTAACTTTCTGTTCTGAAATACACATTCATACACCAACATGTCCACGTAGGCTCACGGAAGTTACAGAGGAAAGGAAAGCAATGGAAAGGCTTTCCCAGCACTCACGGACATGAAATAATAAACTGGGCTTTCCCAGTGTCACACTCACAGACATTAAATAATGAAAGGAAAGGAAAAGAAACACTTTCCCAGCGTTTCAAGCTGAAAGGCAGCTGACATGAGCTGCACTGCAGCTTAAGGGGGAACATATGGAGAAGTTCATATTAACAAAGGAAATGTTGCAGGCACTGCCGAACGTTCAGTGGAGCATGAACATGGTAATGGAGGAAAAGGGCACAGAAAGGTAAATAAATAAATTGTATGTTAAGTGAATGTATGTACATGTGTAGCTTGTAGAAGTTTATTAACTTGCATGTTTGCGTGGAATAACTGGTGCCTAACATTTGTGTAGTGGGGGAAATAAAGCACACCTAAAGTAAACCTAATTAGAGCAGGGGGCAGGCATACCCGCATCTGATTCCACTTTAGTTTGATACTCCTCCCACCATAGCACCCTCCGCCACCCTATAAAAAAAAAGAAACATGTTTAATGGAATTACAAAAAATTTCTGCAACATTTATTTACCATTTTGCAATTTTTTTGTACTTCCATTAAACGTCTCATTTATTCAACTTTAATTGAACAGTGTGGGTGTTCTAATAGCTTTATAGATCTGAAGCTCAGGCCATACCAGACGTTATGGTACCTCAGACCTCGTTAAAGGCCCTTGTTTCGCTCGGGCCATTAACTTGGTCTTCAGGGCCCATAACACCTGGTACGGCCCTCACTGCAGGTCTATAAAGCTATATTATTATTAATTCAGTGCCTAAAAATGAACTGAATTATTTAACCTATGCTACATAGTATCAAACATCCGATTTAACACACACCTCAATTACAGTATAATTACCTAGGTTAACCTGGTGATATTCCCCGATTCAGCCCTTCTGCTTGCCGTGCCCAGGGTCAACACAGATAAGGATTTTAGAGACTGCAGTTCTTCTAAGGACTGCCAGAAAGAACACAGGAAACTCAGCCTCTCAGGAACCAACCCTCTCTTCCATTGCTTCTGCTCCATTCATCAGTGAGTGAGTGAATGACCCAGCACTCTCTGCCTCAAACCTTTATCTAAAACCCATGTGTCACTCAAAAAACACCTCCCCTTCACAAATCAGCCCATTAAAATAGCACATGGTTTTCTCTGTGTCTTTACCCGAGATGAAAACTGCATTGCTGAAGAGAAAATTTTACATCCCTCGAGCGCTTCCTGCCCTGACACAAGGCAATCTCTTTGGCAGAATGGATGTCACATTCCACACTTTAAAACATAGCACAGGTTTAAGCCTGCATGTTTAGCCTATTTTTCTTTTCCATATGCATGCATTTCTATCAATCTGCATCCAGTTTATATCATGGACTGGTTTGCACTAAATGTTATTATGGGAGTCTGTTATAGTTTAAACGTGTAAGGTAAATTAGTATGTTAGTTTCGTGTTAGTTGTATTTTTAAGTGCAACTCAGCCCACAACCGCAGTATCATGGACCAAAGTGATTATTTTCTAGCATGTGTTCTGTGCATTATCATCTAATTATATTCAGCCTGAGTCTCATACCCTTGAGTCACATATATGAGTCTCACACCCTTGACTGTAGTTAAAATTCCAACATCACTAAAATGTGGATGATGAAATGCGAAGCCACCTTGTATCTCCTACAGTACAGAAAGGAAGCATACAACACGATTGGAAGCATCTCCGGAAGTGAAGCATACAATCAAACTCTTGGTCAAACATCATTGAAAAGAAAAACAAACAAATACTGTATTGAACAAGAAACAACATTAAAAACATTACCATACATCCACCACAGCCGTTCCGGGCTGTGCCAGGAGAGCCACCCAGACCATGGGTAGAATGGTAGAATAACTACATTAAAATTCAAATGAAACCTAACTGCAGCGAAAATGAAAAACCCGCTGTTACACTCCCTTGGACCACAATTTCACTAAATCTGTGTGGTTATTCCGCCTCTCAGTAAAAGGAGAAGGCAGGAATGAGTATGAAAAAGCCAAAACAAATATTAGATCACTATTACTATCCTAAAACTACCATTTCCATTAACAGGTGTCATTTCCATTCTGCACAACAAGAGCTTGGAGAATCTGTGGATGAATATGTGTGTGCCGTACAGAAGTTGGTTTGACTTGCAGTTTCAGGAGAGGGGTAACACAACATGAATTAACACAGGATCAAATTACAATCCATGCTAATAGCAGTGTAACACAGGAGAGACTGAGGACGAGTGGAAATCCGACCTTAGAGGAGACAATAGCCACAGTGAAACAAGTAGAACACATCAATATTTGTGCAAAAGTGAAAAAGGGGAAAGATACGCTGGCATTGCAAGTGGCAGCCGTGAAGTGCAGTGAGGTGAAGAACAATGCAAACACGAGTGAAAGAAAGATGCTAGAAAAGAAAGAGTAAGGTAAGAGTTGTAATTACCAGAGACAAGACACTGCAGATGTCAAAAATTACCACCAGAAAGGAAAAAATGTCTGTAGTAGCAGGAAGGGACATTTTGTTAGCTCAAAGAACTGTCCTGCCTGGAACCAAAGACGTTCAGCATGCTGTGTGAGAGGGCATTTTGCTGTAGTGTGTAGGAATAAGGAAGGGGAACACAAGCAATACTGACAGGGTGAGGGGTGTGCAAGGAGGTGAGGGGGGTGTTAGGTGTCAGAAATGCGAGACGGACACAAAGGGGGATTTCTCTCAAATGTTGCCACGTATTAAATGAAACATGGTGGCATAACCTAACAAAGAGGTCCTTGCCTAGAAAACTAAAACTAAAGAAATATGACCTAGTGTCCAAAAAGTCGCTGGCCCTCACACTAATACACACCAAAATATATACATGGATTGTATGGATATTTAAAGTTCAGCAACACAGTTTACCAATTCAAACTTAAAGGGTCTTGAAAATACACCTTGCAACCAGGAATACTTTGTGCACAGCTCTGATTTAACAAAATATGGTTGCAGGTCACAAAAAAATTCTCTTCCATCTACTTTGTCTTTCCCCTTGACACAGCCACTAGCTGTTCCACAGTGTTTGTTCACAATTCAAAACAACTGGTGTTTCCCTTGGCAGAACCAATGGCTTTTCCACAGTATTTGTTCATAATTAAAAACTACTGATGCATTCCACAGTATTCTTCTTACAATGATAAATGTGTTTCTTTCATAACACAAGTTCATTCACAAAGCAATTGTTATTTTAAAAAATGTTCAGCAATTATTAGCATGCCACATCTTCTTCATGCTTTTTTCAGTACAGCATCACTCTCTTCTTCACATGATCTACCGTTGACAGGATAGCACAACACTCTTCTGGGTGATACCACAGCTTGTCAAACAAATGAAAAGATCACTACGATCTTTGATTCAACAAAGGTTTGTTACACACCTTTTCATCTTAAAACATACATCTTCAAACCATCTTCCTCTTTCCTGGAACACTTGTCTGCCAGGACTAACCACTAAAATCCAATTCCTGCCATACTCGCCTGCCAGGAAGAAAATTCCTACAACTCCAATCAAACTTGATATCAACTACTTTTCCAACACTCTTCACACCAATGTATCTTGGAAGGAGAGCTGCACAACTGCCTTCTCTTGTAACCTCTTAACTCTTGGCAATGTGTGTTCCAGTTTTCTCCAAAATGAGAACCTGATATACAAATTTTATTCTCAAAGTGTCTCTTAACTATTTCTTGACAGTTTCTTGACTGTATTTCTTGACAGCTTCTCGACTGTTGGCAGTTTGGCTTTGAAGTTTACAGCAGTTGGCATCTCAAAAAGGGAGAGTTACGCTCTTGTTGCCTCAGTCCGGTTTCACAGTCTCTTGGCTGTAGTCGATGCAGGATGTAGGCTTTCTGCAATGTGTATCTTCTAAAAGGGGATGTATGCCTTTGCTATTTTATTGTGGTTCTCTCCCAGCCCCTTGGCTGTTGGCAATGCTGGATATTCACTTTCCCCAATTGTAGTCCCCTACAAGAGAACTTACACTTTTGCCATTTCTGTGTTTCTTCAATGATTAGTTATTCAAAATTGTAAAATTTCTGGTTAATATCATGACTTGTTCGGTACTCAAAATTGTCAGGGTTTTTAACAGATTTGTCATACAGAGCACCCCAGGAGCATCTCCCTGTTGTGGTAGGTTGTAGCAGAGGACCTCCAGTGTCTCGCTCTCTCTCTCCTGCTTCTGCGTACCTCCAATGAGCTGTGCTTCAGTCTCCTGGAGCTCTGGCAACTTTGTTGATTTTCTGCTGCTTTCATCTCACTGACATGATGTGTGCTTAATTGTGAAAACACCTCCTCATCACCTCTGCTTCTTCTTGACACACTGCTTCCTGCTATGCATACTCTGCACTTCTGCTCACCTTCACATTTTGTGAGGGCTTCTACTGGCATTCTTCTCTCCATGACTTCTCCTTCAACTCGGACAGACTTGGCTTCAACAGCTAGACCTTCTGTACTGCATTCAATCCTTCATATCTTTCTCCTTCCTGCAGCTATGCTTCATTTTGGGATTTAAATATCCCACTCAGGTGCCTTGACCTGCAAACACTAGAGCGCACCTTTTGGAAAGTAGCCTTTTGAATCTACACTGCCTCTGAACCCTTCTTCCTCATCCGAGTACTATAAGAATTGTGGGTACTGTGGTCCATAATGGTAAGGGTCTTTTGAAACTTAGTTTGTTTTGGCTGTTTGATATTTTTAGAGTTGTTAGAGCGGGGGAAGGTTATACAAAGAGGTTGTGACTTACCATTAGAGTAAGGATTTCTACTAGACTTAGAATTAGGACCCTTCACGGTTTTTACATTTAATTCTTGGACGCCTGAGGAACAAGCTTATTCTGTTTAGATGACTTTCCATAACCTGTTCTTTGAGTAGTTATATGGGAGGGACTTGTGCATTGACAGCATGCTATTAGGTGTCTAGGAATAATAAGACTCTCATCCTTAGAAGAAGAAGAATACCATGTATCACCCAGTAGAGTCACCACTTCACGCTGATAGCTGACTCCTCCCATGTGATCGTCCCTCCTGATAACCACCCCCAGGGTTAGAATCAGGTAGTGGCTGCCTTGCCCATGCCACATGGGATGTGACCTTTGGCTGTGGTTTGGCGATGACTCTGCAGGATTCATCACAGAAGAGATCTAGTTGGAGAAGTAGAAGTGGTAACTGTACTTCAAAGTAAAGAAAAGTGAGTTGCCCCCTAATTTACGTTTAAGTTGGATGGATTTGATATGAAACGTATGGGGATTCAGGCTCTCTGTACACAACCCTCACCACCAAGGAAAGATGGTTGTACCTATGCAAGTGAGGTTTGATGCTGAATTGCGGAAGTCAGACATTAGAGATCCGTGGGGATTTGAAGGATCGCCAGTCGAAATTATGGGTTACAAACTCAGTCTGGAAGAGTTTAAAAGCAGAGTGTATGTGGCCAAGAAAGGAGTGAATATGTTACGATAGGAAGACCAGGCTAAATTGGCAATGGAACTTAGTGCAGTGAGTGAGGAACATTTGTCTGTGGTGATAGACAATTTCAAAGGAGGAAGGGTATGAGCTAAAGGTGACGAGGCAGCATTTGTTCTGAGTGCTTTCAGGGAAGGAATAGTACAGCTCAAGTGGTATAGTCATCAACTAATGCTGAAACCAGTAGTGTAACCAACTTCTGTGAGACATGTTCTCCTTTCAGGAGGAGAAGTGAAGAACGAATTGGAGAGATTACTGGAGGAATGAGTGATTGAACAAATGTATGTATCTGAATAGGTGTTTCTCAAAGTAGTGGCTCAGAAAGCCAATGGTAAGATAAAAATGTGCATAGACCTGAGGGACCTTAATAGATCCATATTAGTGGGAAAGTATCTGTTTCCAATACTTTCTGAAATGTTGAATTTGAAAGAAGGAGCTGATGTAATTTCTACTATAGATCTTTCAGCATAGTACCATCAGATTGCATTACACAAAGAATCAAAGAAGCATACCATGCTTATTACTCCCTTTGGGATGCATCGTTGGTTGAGGATGCCTTTTGCTTTAGCTTCAGCTGCTGCAATTTTCAGCACATGCTGTCCCACATGTTAGATGGTAAGGAAGGTGTTAAGGTGTTCCAAGATGATATCTTAGTAAATGGATGAGGTGAGAAAACACAAGGACTTTTAGAGATAGTAGAGAAGAGATGTCCAATGGTAGAGAACAGCAAGTACATATTTTGTAAGGAAGAAGTGGATTATTTGGGACATAACATGTCCAAAGGTGGTTACAGGCTCAAGGGAAAGGCTATGAGGCCAGTGGAAGAGGCACCATCGCCAAGGTACAAAGAAGAGGTACACTTGTTCCTTGGTTTAGTGTAATATTATAAGTTAATTAGGGGATTTGCAGAAGTCATGCACCCATAGAGGGAATTGATGAAGAAGAATGCTACATTTGAGTGAGGTGAACAACAAGAGCAAGCAGTGAGAGAAGTGAAGAAAGGAATATGTGAAGTAACGCTGTATGGTGGGATTTGTGCCAGGGAGGACATTAATAATCACTCTAGATGCTAGCTGTAAGGGAGTATGAGAGATATTATCACACACAGAAGGAAACAGTGAATGGATCATAACATTTGCATCAAGAGTGGTCACAGACACATAGAAAAGGTACTCTCTCATAGAGAGAGAATTACTTGCATGTTGTTTGGGGGCATACATTTTCGCAAGTATGTTTTTGGAGACGAATTTGTAATAAGGACAGATCATAAGCCTTCGATAAAAGTTATAAAAATTCAAGGAATTATGAGAGTCAACCCCAGAATTGCTATGTTAAGTTTGAGATTGTTGGAATTCAATTGTAAAGGTATATATTTGACTATGAAGAAAAACTGCGTGGCTGGTTTTCTGTCTAGGATGCATTTTCCTGCTGTGATGAAGGTCAAGGCTTCAGCAAGAAACGATATTCGAGTTGAGGAAGCAATAAGACAAGAACATGTGTGTTCCCTAGATGCATTGGCAATGAAGATAGGGAAGAACAAAGGCAAAGTGATGAAGTATCAAGTGCTGTTGCTACAAGGGTCTGAGAGGGATGGCCAAAAAAAGACAATTTAGAGGAAATATATAGAGTGATGCTATGCTGTTAAGGAGGAGTTTACTGTGGTGGTGATAAGTTAATGACAGGACATCAAGTTATACCTCTTGTTAAGACCTGGGAATCACTTGTTCAATTGGCACATGAAAGACAGATAGGAATTACCTTAATAAAAAGGAAGATAATAGAGCAGTATTGGTGGTCTGGAATGGATTACCAGGTGGAGTGGTTGGTGAGGAGTTGTAGGCCATAGGCATATTCTGACAGGAACGTGTGTACCTACACACTATCGTTGAGTCTGCTTCCAGTGCTGTAGGGGTCTTGGGTCAATTTAGTAATATACATGTTGGGGCCATACCATTGTTTGGGGATGACAAACAGGTTTGTGGCTGTGCTTGTAGATAATGTTTCCAAGTTTCTGTAAGTAGCTCTTATGGATAGTTACGCCAAACAACATTATACCATTTGTGGATAAGATGTTCAAGAGAGAGGGAAGTCCTGGGTCAGTTTTGAGTGATAATGGGCCTCAGTTTACTGCCAAGGAAATAAGGCAGTACTGCAAATGTGTGGTGCTCAATTGAAAATATACATCAGTCTATAATGGCATGGTGCAAAGGGCTGAGTAGGGCAGGTTGCATTCACAGGCAGTGGTAAATCGGCTTCATTGGAAGAAAACATTAAATGAAATGATATGTAGCATGCAAGTCACACTGCATGGTACAACAGGGCTTCACCTTTCAGGTTGATGAGAGGTAGAGAATCAAACTGTAAATTCTCACCATCATGAATCATGAAAAGATTAAGTGTGAGAGAAATTGATAAAAGATTGGTTGTGAAAAATATAATTGTGGCTCGAGATAAATATAAAGAGTATAATAATAATAATAATAATAATAATAATAATAATAATAATAATACATTTCATGAAAGAAAATTCTATTTAGCTAAAAGCGAGGGAGTTGATACTAGTATTTAACTGGCACATTATGTTAAAGTGAAGTGGGGAATGAGAGAAAAAGGCATGTCCAAGGATTCATGGCCCATGATATTGATGAACCTTTTGAAGCACATAGAGTTGAGGATTAGAATTTAAATAGGGTTGTGCAAAATCAAAATAGAGTAGGGAATGCAGAGTTAAGAGGGTTGCATGAAGGAAGACAATGAGTGTGCTCTTTTGATATTACATGTAAGATTGAGGGAGAGAGAGAAATGGAGCGCATGTAGTAAACAATTACTTATGAGGAAGAGTTTTTATGAAGATGAAGGAAGCGGGAGGAGAAATGCAAGGGAAAACCAGTTACAAAACTGATTCACAGATTTCGAACTGTATAAGTAAGCTATTAGAAATGGAGTAACAGTTGTATTTACTTCATTGAATAATATCTGTACTCTGGTTCTAAAGGGCAGATTGTTATTAGCCTTATTTCTAT
The DNA here is from genome assembly GCF_040938575.1 of Ambystoma mexicanum. NCBI lineage: Eukaryota > Metazoa > Chordata > Amphibia > Caudata > Ambystomatidae > Ambystoma > Ambystoma mexicanum. The sequence goes on from NC_090937.1 coordinate 108,950,427, forward strand.
GTATCCTTATTTTCATTTTTAATTTGCAATACAAAGGGAGCGGGTGTAGTGATGTATATTATAGGGTTGTAAAAAGTAGAAAGGTGGTATTAAAATGTGCAGGTGTCATAGTAAAGTTCGAGTTAGGCTTTTGTGTTTGAAAGGAGCAGTTATGAGATGGAGCAGGAGGAGGCAGCTCTAAGAATGATAGCTGCAGGGTTGTAAGATGAAGTACTTAATAAATGCTTCTGATTTACTTGGTGTCAATCTCCATTGTTATCCTCACATATCTGAGCTTCTTGGCAAAAGTATCCTTGGGAAATTAGGCGGTACATACTAGCAGACCATTAGTTGCTCTCAGCCTGTGGGGCAACAGCATCTGGGAAAAATGTAAATGTATAACCTTCTTGTGTGCCTAACCTACATAAGCCTGTGCAGGTGTTTGGAATTGAGGATCCTAAGCATTGTTGGCGACCTCCCTTGCCTATGCCTTTGGTCACCCGGTGCCACTGTACAGTTCTATAGTAGCATACTGCAGAGTCAAAATGGCACCTGCATTTAAAACTTCCTTCTGGAAATAAGAAGTCCAAACAAACACATGTCCTAGCGTACATACTGAGTAGGCATTTCGTGTGAATTCCCTATAAAAACACAGCCTTTAAAAGCTCAGCGTTTCCCACTATCATATGGTGCTCTTAATCGTGCTCTCATTCCTGTCAGGGATGAGAAAATCCTTAGGTGCATTTTGATGTTGGTGATTTTTTTTTTTTTTCTGTGTCAATAATTCTTACTTTGTAATCTTTTGTACTCTGACTTAAAGAATGCTGTAAAGGGAAATTGCTGGGATCTGTGATGGAAAGAAGTGAGTTTGGGATCTGTATCTGTAGTCAGTTATAAATGTTGGTTCTTATTCTCTACTACAGATATTGCTTTGGAGAAAAGTTATTTCAACACAATCTTACAGTAGTTTGGGTAAGTAGGACCAGTGGTGATTAATTATTGTATTTCTTTGTTTCGAGATACCATTTTGGTCAAGCAAATATGTTCTCTCCTCTTAGATCGTACCGCTTGTAAGTCTTGGTCCGTGCATTTAGGAATGGCTAATGCATTTGGTATCACTTGTTCTCACAGCATCTGTGCTTGCTTGGTCCAGTGCCCACACAACTGTAGCTGTCACAGGATATTGAATGCTCTTTTTTTAGCATGGCTATGAGGACATTTTCAATGATCTTGTGTTATTCATGGCGATACCCAACCATGAATTGCCCTTGTTCTGGTGACTTTTAGAGTAGTTGAGATATGGATCTCTGTGAGGCAAAATGAAAAATGTACATGGAAGTCCTTTCTGTGGAAAAGATGGAAAACCGTGCAGATCTGTAAGTTGTAGGAGGAGACCCATGACAAAATGTACACCAACACCACCCTGCAGCAGAAAAGTGAATATATGAAGGAGGGACACCCGTAAACGGGAGATGGTTTAAACAATGGAACATCCCTTTCCTCGAAGAAGGCAGGTTTGAACAATTCTAGCTGTGGCTCACTATATTGGCAAAGCCTAAAAAGCATGGTCAATGAAATCTACACTGTGGAAGATCCTTTGACATGTATATCTTCTGTGTGATAGATATTAGCACAAAGAGGCGATTACGTTACGTAATTGCATGCTGCACAATGTATAACACTCACTGTACACATTATCCCCCTCGTTAAAACTTGATGATGTGTCCCTTCTATTGGTAAGTGATTTAACACAGCTAATGATGTTCTCAGTATGAGTACTATTACTAAGAACTAGCCTCATCAGCAATCAGTCTCCCGCTGTGCAATTTCTATCAGGGTCACTATATCAATGTGCACAAGCACCACTGTCCTTTTCCATATACCGAATGGAAGAGAGCAAATCATCTTTTGAGCCAGGGTACACCAACTATCTTGTTGCTTTAGGGGCGGGTTACACTCTCTCCTCTTTAAACATCTTTCTAAGATGCTCCATGTATTCGTGTTCATCAACTCAAGGTGTTTCTTTTGCATTCAAAAACAATATTCTTGGCTGCACCTAAAACTAACTTACTTCACAATTTTGTAGATTAGACATTGTGTCATTTATGTATTCGTTATTAACACATGGAACCATTGCTGGATACTTGTGATATGTATAGTGTGGAAATCAAATCTGCACTTCAAAGGAATTATTTTACAGCTGCACCATGTCCTACAGTGCATCTGTGCAGATGTGTGACTGCCCTTCAATGTAAGAACCGCCCGGAAAACATTCACCAGCCATTCCCAAATGATCATCACTCAAAGGATACCTCTTCTATCAGTGGTAAATGCAACTTGATCTATCCTAAATGTATAAACCTTCATGTAATGCAAGAGGATTGAACATGACATGGTAAATAAAGGTTTGGTGTGCTTTATACTGATACTGCATTTTCATTCGGTCGTTACTATTAAAGACATTTTCTAAGCACCTCTCCTGTGCAGTTGTAAACAATATATGTGTGATTTCTTGTAAGGCTTCTACGTCAGCCTTCTCAAATTGGGTGGCTTTAATTAGTGATAGTGGTCAAGAAAGAACAACAGGGGAAGGTTGATGTTTTTATTGATTAGAGCTTTCACACATCTTCGTGTAAGGACAGCATCGATTCTCTCTGTGCCAGATATGTATCATCAGATAAGACGTGTTCTTGCTTCATTTTGACAATATAGAAGTCTAGAAAGAATACTTTTGAAAATACACCTCTGTATCGCTCAGCTGCCTATCTACTTGAATGACCAGCCTCCTCAAATGACCATAGTAAAATGCAGACAGTTCTCATCCGCTATCACTGAGTCTTTGTGGAGCATTTCCCTTCCAGTTATTTTCTAATGCAGCTGATGTACTCACATCATTGCATTATTCACAGAGAGAGAGTCAAGTATGTACAATGTTGGACATCTCTGTGCAGATACTGACATCTGGAAATTGTGGTATGGTGGTCATGCTAATGCATGCAAAGAATAATGTGTTCTGTATGAGCACTTCGCGTGCCACAAGATTGTTTAGGTTACACATAAAGCAGCAAAGAAGATTTACATTTCATCATGACATATTTCTAGATCGTAAAGGACACATGAAAAGCAAAACACTCGAATGTTATTCCCAAGCATTATAGAAAGAATCACAATGGGTATTATCTGACAAGCACACCTGAAGCTGTACCTGTCTGAAAGGCAATTGCTGTGCTACCATCGAATTCGTTGTAAAAACAACATGTCTTGTTGATGAGCATTAGGCCACTGCTGTAGCTCACTCCCCCTCTCTGGAAAGTTATTGCTCTGTTTTGCAGTTGATTTTAAAGTTACACAGCACAAAGCTGTGGTGATACAGTGTATGGTTTGACCACTGATTCATAAATCTAAGATTAAGAGATTGTTTTTCCTGGCTTTTAACCACATTGAAAAAATAACCTGGTTCATTAAATCTCTAGCAGTCCTTCATGCAAAGTAATTGTGACATTGGCTCACCCCAAGGTGTTTGGCACATGCCTAAAGGACATTTTCGATAGTTTAGCATGGTCCAGTAAAAGTTAGATGTGTCCTATAAAGTTTCCAGATTTTCCTCAAATTCTTCAGTTCAACAGAGCTAATGTACTAGAGTTCGGATTATTTAGAGCCTATGCCTAGATGTGCTTAAAATGCTAAACAGCTGTATGCCAAAGAGAATGATGTGTTCCCTTACACTTATTGGGTTGATTCTATCGTACTTATGTATTTATGTATGTGTGCATCGTTTCGGGAGGATAGCGCAGGGACAACGTGCTCGCTTTGGAAGCAAGACGACACAGAGCACCACAGGTTCGATCCCCGGGTCCGCGCTTAGAAACCACTGGGTATTAAGCGCGTTATAAATAACCTATCATATCATTTATGTATTAATTTAGATATCCCCTTCTTTAGTGTGGACCAGCAACTCAGACCAGGCGTTAAGGACCGGACCCGTTGAGGGACCTCATAGTAGGGCGCTAAGGGATTACTGGCACCGGTGACCTTACCAGTACCAGTAATCCCTTAGCGCCTACCGTGTAATGAGGCCCTGAGGATTAAACCCTCTTGACCCATTGTTTATTCATTCAATTCCCGGGTGGTTTAAGATGGCTTCTATGATCTGCAAGACCTCCAAACAGTGCCCTGTCTTCTCTCCCATCAATATCCATTGCCACCATTGGAGATCAAGGGTTGTTATCTCAAAGGTTTTGTGAGCTCGAAGATAGACAGCACGCAGTTCAAATAACGCTGGGCAGGCAGTTTCGAGATGAAAAAGGGTTTCAGTTTCCCCTGAAAAAGCACAATATCTACATTGAGATTGCTCTTGTGTTATTTGTTTCCTGGATAATTGAACATCTCTTGTGTGTAAAATGTTTAGTCACACTCACAACAGAAGATCTCAATAATGTGCAGAAGGAATTTTTAAAAGATACTTTGGTGGATTATTCAGGCCTTATTTTTTTCAAGTTCCAGGCAAGGTCGCATTTTCTCAAGGTTTCTTTTCTGAGTGGTTTCAATCCAATCGCTTTCTTGTAGCTTGTTTTTCATTGTGTTGGGATTGATGATTAACGCCTCTGGTTCTATGTTTTATTTCTACCAGGATTGTTTCAATCTTCTCCCACCATACTCTCAATAGATGGTCACTTACGTTGTTTGTTAGATCGAACATTTCAAAGGGAGTTCCTTTCTCCACCATTTTACACTTCCTGAAGAATGCAATGGTCTTCCAGAGTGCAAAGGATTCCAATGACTGAAGTCTCAATTTGTGTCTGATTGTGGAAATGACCAGCGATCTGAGCAGTCTAGGGGTGAATTTAAGTCAGAAGAAATCCGGGACAGATGACTGATGGCATTACGGGTGATTAATTAACATGTTCTGATTTAGTTACAAGGGTGCAGCATGTTCTGAAGGGGAAGTCACCACAGCAATGCTCATTGTCAAACCTACGATTGGTTGGCACACACATGACACACACCATAAGGCTATGAGGCCACAAAGCGGGCCCCTGTTCAGAATTAAGTTAAGCCCCAAACAGGGATTGAGAACATCAGAATGAGGCCCAGCCACGTTCCCAGAAAGGCAGGAATGTCACATGTGCTAGTGGTTACTGGGAAGCTTATGGATACACATAGTCGTGCAAACTTCTTGAAGAGAAAGGAATATGCCATGTGGTAAGTTGGTTGTGGGTGGAGATGTGCAAACTGGAAATGTGGTTCTGATTTTCTTGTTATCAAGATTAGAGGATGTTCCTTCAGTGAGCATGTTCTTCTAATGTCACTTACTGTAGGTATCACATTTAAACATGATTTTCACTCTCTAAGACCTCTATATGTATAATTGATGTACTGGCAAGCAGGTGCGACATTTGGCGAGGCGGGCACACTCTGACGGTTTCGCTCTTTGCTCCTCTGTTGCTGTGAAGAAATAACCTGCCTCTGTCACCCACTCCTTTTGCAAACCAAGTATCGGATGTATACGATGCCTGTACAATCAGGCATTCACAATGACATACATAAAATTCCCATATAACGACTAAGAAAATAGTTGAATGTTTTTTTTACGTTTAGGGTTCAGAAAAGGGTCACAGGTTGCTAGCAGTTAGGGCTGCCGACAGGATCTCAGTACATCATGCGAAAGGGTCCTTGCCAGAAGTCTTCAATTTTGAGGAGGTTGTAGACGGTGGCCAGTATCTCATCTAAGATGGGGCTATTGCCACTATTGGCGGAAACATGGCAAAAGTCTTTCTGAAAAGAGAAGCTAGAAAGTAACGTGTTGGAAAGGAAAATGTACACATTTCAGAGACAAAATAGTAAAGAAATAGATGGGAGAGAAGAAAGAAACCATTGTTATACTGATAAATAATGCAGATCAGCAGACTCGTCCATGCAGAGGGGAGAAAAATATAATTATGTGGTTTCATTCTTATGTTTCCTCAACAGCAGTTATTGTGTGACTAGTGTTTTAGATCGGAGCTCGTGGACCACAGGACGCGGGGAACACATCCCAACCACGAGGAACTTGTGGGGCTGGTAATTGTGGCACACCGGAAACATACTGTAGGGGAAGATACAGCCCTTCGAGTACACACTATTCAGCACACATCGTAGGGGGGGGGTGCAAGTGTATCGCACCGGAATGCAGGATTGAGGAAGGGATACGTGCTACAGTCAATCAAAACAGACGTTGTAGGTTAAGGCACTGCCACTAACTATTCCTACAAAAAAAAAAATCATCCTTCTTCATACACCTCTCAAACTCACCCTAAACACAACCATCCCTCTACAGCACAACAAATCACACACACACTTCTCTGCCCCACAACAATGAAACAAACCACACATAGCCTCACACAACAGCACATGATGGCTAATAACTGAAAAACACACCTACGCACAGCGGACGGTGTCAACCAAACTGAAGATGTCAGCAGCACATCACAGATCTCTTGCTCCTTTTTCCCACTGAGTCCTGCTAACTTACCTCCTGGCCACTACCCTCTTGATTTACAGAGCCGTCAGAGCGCCAAGGAACTCGACAGTGCATGATATAAGTACCTTTAATATAACATACTGTACTAAATGCATGTATTATTGCCAGGATTTCATATTTTGCCAGTGGAATCATAGACATGTGCGGAGGCCATGCATGAGAATTCTACCCACTTAGTAAATATCCCCTGGCAGATGTGGATACATGCAGGCGAGCAGGCAGGGTAATACAAGCCTTTTGGGATGACAGCAGGCAGACCCAGCTCAATTTATAAGAAGTAGGTGGTTCAATACATAGCGCACCATAGTTTAACCATGTGCCCATTCTATTTCTATGCACGCTACCACTTCTGCATTGCACTCATTCTCAACTGAAGACTCAAGGACGGACTGGGACTGCCGAACAAGCTGGTAGCACAAGACCCTCTCTCTCAAACCACTGTGCACAGAATGTAGATGGAGTGTGAGCGAAGCGGGGAGCCATTTCTAGGACGTCCAGAAGGAAACAAAGGGTTGACCCCGAGCAGGGTATCTGTCAGCAGCAGATCTGTGACAGTGCAGTGTGGAAGGAAGATCCTTAAGGTAATGGGGTGGGGGGCGGAGTTGGGGAGGGCAGCTATTTTGCATATTGTATGCCTAGTTGAAGCCTGGCTTCCTCCTTCACACCCTACAATGATGGTACATGAGTTCTGAACAGGAAGTAGGAAAGGGTGGACAGGTCAGGAAGGTATACACACCTTAAATGTGTAGTGTGTCGTGTATCAATATTGCCGCGATTTACCTTCAAATTGATGTGACTCAAAGCCTTTGGACGGATTAATATTATTTTTGACACAGTACCTTTCCATTTACATTTTTACATTTCCACAACATCTTTTTTTATGCACTACCAAAACGCTGCCTACCTGTTAAACACAATAGGTACACTGGGCCTGATGAATATTCAGGTCGTTTTCAGATGGGAAACTCCCAGCAGATGGCAAGTGTCAGGCACGTCTTTTCCCTTCCGTGAGAGGCAGCAATACACACTGCTGTTTGTGCAGGATTGTATGTGAATGCACCTCCAGCCATAACAATCGCAATCTGTCAAGAATCCCATGGATAATGCATCTGGACAGAAACCACGCATGCTTCTACCAGGTAGGCAAGAGGCTTGTGTGTGTGTTTTTCTTTTTTCTTCTTTTTTGTGTTATCTGTGTAAACAAACCTATTTAAAAGCATGTAAATAGGATTGACAAAATGAATTAAAACACAATTAATGTTCCATGTTGTTTCTGACATTTTGTGTGTATTAGCTGTCTGGCAGGGAAGGAATTGCAGCTAGCCATTAACAGCGCGAGTACATAAAAGCCCGCCATTAAACACAACAAATATAATTATAAAGAGGAGAGAACTCCTCAGAATGTATTTTTCAGCCCTCAGGACACAGCAGAAATAGCGGCCGGCAAGAGAGGCCACGTGATGTAGAGAATTAACTATTTTGAAGCGTCCACCACACCATTAGCTCATTCTGCTACAAAAATGCCTGATGCACAATAGGACGATAATAAGCGCTTATAGCTGATAATACTGGTGAAAGAACAAATGCACATAATGACATGATTTATTTTTTAAATAGTTGATGAATTTAAGGGGTTCTATGTTCTTTTGCCACCAGTTTTTTTTTTTTTAAGGAGGTTTATAACAAAATTGTTTTATCTAAAAAAACTCCTCGACTTTTATTTATATTTGGGGTGTACTCAGCAAACCACCATTTCCTATTATTTAAACCCTATCCCTAACCCACTTACCCCTTTCATACTTTTACCCGCCCCCCTTTATTTTTCAATTCGTTTTTTCGATTCACATTTATCATTAAAAACTCATCGAAAAAAGAAAAAAAGAACTGGTGACTGTATGCCATTTAAGCAAACATCACTTGTGCACAGCCATCAAACGTCAATTATGGAAAATACATTATTTGGTAATGTTGTTGAAGAAGCCAGATGCCTGATACTATGGATCACTGCTTCGAATAGCAACTGTGCCATTATGTGTGCCATTATCACAAATTAGCACCCTGTTGGGGGAGCCAACCAATCAGGAGGCTAGGAATGTGGCTGATATTGCCGATCTAGCCCGCATTCCAAGATGCATGATGACCGGTTCACCCACCCGCCATCTTCACCCACCCTCTGTTCCCTTTTTTCAATCCCCTCCTCCACTCCCCACTTACCTCATTGTGGCAGCAGCGAGTGCCGCTGATGCTGCTCCTTCTTCTCTGCCCCGATTGGCCACCATGGAAATGGAAGAGGGGGCCATACAGAGCCCCACCTTCTTTTCCCAAGGCAGCCATGTTTGCATAGCATTTTCTTTCCATGATGCGACCCATACACAGAAAGAACATACTTTAAATTAGCCCTGTCCTAACCCCTGGGATTGGTGCTAATAGTGTTAACCGCCCATTCCAACGGCTTGGGTGGCAACATCCCGGGCCTTCAGTACACATCCTTGCTATGCTTGGGCCTTTAACTTGGGCCCCGTGCCATAACCACCCATTCCAGCCCTTGGAACATGTGGTTAATGCTTAATTACGATGAGGTCAGATAAAGTCATATATCATTAAATGTCAATGTTAAGGTGCAAATGGAACTTTTATCCTACACCCCCCAATAATGTGTTGTGTCTGCATGTGTTTCCTCCGTAACTAAGAATTATCTACACGTTGTTGTTCAATAAAACCTTTGACAATACATTTGAAATATTCACAATAGAACCTATATATTTCAAGTGTCACAGTTTGATTTTTTTGGCACACACATCAAGAATAGACTGAACAATCAATCATTTCATTATATAATAGGTTCACTGTGCACTTGTCATGCCTGGAAACATTGGCATTTGAAGGTGTTCATGTGTGCCTGCTCTATACGATTAGAAATAAATGCAGGTGGTGATCTAATGATGATTCATATATACATAGGGCATGGATCACCAAGTAGCAAACAGTGGGAACTAGGGAATAACTCAGTTATAAAACACACATTGTCAATGGCTACAGATTTAACTTGTATGTAGGCATTTGACAGGTATTGCTGCAATAGTTCTAACCTTCCATTAATGTTAGCAGCATGATAATATAATAGTAGTGCCTAGCAAATGCCTACACACAAGCAAAAACTGTTGGCTTTGCAATGCTTGTTTTTACCAAGAGCTCAATGAAGGACATGCATACTGCTTATAAATCAGGTGGCTGTAGGCACCTTTGGTGAAGACAATTTTATCACACCAGCAGCGCATTTACAACTCCAATTAGCATTGTGTGGGGAGCCAACCAATCAGGAGGCTAGGAACACGGGCTGATACAATCAATTTATCCCACCTTCCAAGCTGCCTGATGGCCACTTCACCTGCCCACCCACCATTTATCCTGCGCCCTCTGTTCCCTTTTTTTCAATCCTTCCCTCCCCACTTACCTTTTTGTGGCAGCGACACATGCCAACACTGCAGTTGCAGCTGCTGCTCCTTCTGCTCTGCTCCGTTTGGCCACCATGGAAATGAAAGAGGGGCTCCGTACAGAGCCCTTTCTTCCTTCTACATGACAGCTGTGCTTGTATACTATTTTCTTTCTTTGAACGGGATGCTGCAAGGCGACCCAATCACGCAAACAACATATTTTAAATTAGCCCCATCCCTGCCCATGGGATGAGTGTTAATAGCATTTACCACCCGTTCCATGGGCAGGAACGGGTGCTAATGTCCCGGGGCCATTCTTCAATGCCCTTGCTACTCTCAGGCCTTGAATTCTAGTCCTGGGCCGTTACCACTCGTTCCAGTCCTTTGAACGGGTGATTAAGCATTATAAAAGAAATGAACTCCCAGAATACATCTTTGAAGCAATACTGGCAGGCACTTTAAGCACAAAATTTGATGTTGCTGCTTGAAAAAAGCTACCTCAGAGAGATCCCGAGAGCATGTGTTTTCGTTGGCATGTGGCAGTAATTGGGTGGGAATGGCCATTTGGATTAGCATGGTACTGGGCCGTCAATGGGTGTGTAAATAACCAAACAACACCTACAGGTGGTGCTTTAGTGACATCTAATAGCTAAAACTAAAAGGGAAGTTCCCAAGGCTATATTTCGTCAATCATAACAAAAGTTGCTAATATTCAGGAGTAAATGCAATGGTTAAAAGACCCATCCATTGGTCAATAATCTTCAACAACATCAACTTCAATATTTTGTATTTCTTTTGATAAAAATATGCGTATACAAATGTAAAAGACGTAAAGGCCACACAGGTTATTTTCAAAAACATGAATACAACAAGATTCAATGATATATTATGTGTTTATTTTCATTTATAAACAATGCTCATCTGATCACAAAAGAACATACAATAGATAAGATATCAGATTAAAGTAAAGGGAACAGTCACTGGGGACAATACATGGGTGTAAATACATAGATTAAGGACAATAAACATTAGACATTTGTATGTGCAGGTAGGCGGTATAGCCAGTTGTGCTAGATATGTGACCATGAAGGATGAAGTGCTAGAGTGAGGGCAGACACATGAGGGAAAGAGGCAGGTTAGAGGTCAAGGAAGCAGTTTAGTGGTAGGTTAAAAGGGGAACTTGGAGGCAAGATGGTTTTATTCTTATTATAAGGCTATTTATTGCATGCAGACATAGCTTCGACAAGCAAAGGAGCACTTTACACTCATAGGGGGAAGAGCACAGTGAGGAAAGCAGAGAAAACGGGAGCAGGGAGCTAACAGGGTAGGGTGAGAGTGGGAAATTGGCAGCAACGGATCCAAAAGCAACTGCATATGAGACAGTGGAGAGCAGATCACAGAGTCTCAGGTAGGGTGATATGATATGATATGGCATTTATAACGCACCTGTACACAAGTGTTTCTAGCCGTGACAAGACAAGGAAGGGAAAACAGAGGGAGGGCAAAACAACACTCTTACTAGACCTTGTGTCATTCAGATCATGCAAGAACAGGGAAGGGGAAGGGGAGAAGTGCAAAAGGGAGAGGGGGGTGGAGATGTGCAGGTAAACAAAAAAGTGCAGCCAGCGGGTGGCTAAGTATAGGAAATCAGAAAGTGCAGTTAACGGGTGGCTAATACATGCAGAGAGAGGGACTGTAGGATTGCAGATACAGACCACAAGTGCTGGGGGAGAAAGAGGTAGTGTGACGTGCAGCTGGACAGGCAAAGACCTGGGCCCAAGTTCAGAGGCTGGCCAGGTGACCAGTGCATTGAACAGATGGGTCATCAGCAGGGGAGAGCAAGGGAGAAAGTGGAAGAGAAGAGGAAGGTCTTGAGGTACGTCCAGAACTGATGATGGTTCTGCTCAAGTTCGAGAGAGGCAGGGAGCCTGTTCCAGAGGGAGGCCCCAGCCGAAGAGAGAGATCTTCCCCCAACCCTCTGCTTGGAGAAACGGCTGACCCTCAGAGAGTTCAAGGAGGATGAGCGTAGAGCTCGTGATGGGAGATACTTGGGAAAAGAAAGATGGAGGTAGTGCAGTCCCAGACCCCAGAAAGCCTTGTGGACAATGCAGAGGGCCTTGAACGTGATCCTTGCAGTGAGCCAGGGCAAGTCTCACGTTCCTAATCTGGATAAGTTGTAGAGGACGGAGAATAGAAGCAGGAAGATAGAGAAAGTGTCTGTTGCAATAGTCTAGCCTTGAGAGGACCAGAGCTCTGGAGACAGTGATCTTCCAGGAGAAGGTGAGGAAAGGAGGAAAACCTCTGAGGAGGTGCAGCTGATAGTATGACTTCTTGTCGGAAATGTAAGGAGACAAGGAGAGAGTGGAATCAAAGATGACCCAAAGGTTCTTAGCCTCACAGGTAGCAGCAGGAAGAGGACCCAGGGTGGGTGGCCAGAGAGAGAGAGTAAAGGAGGGAGCTGGTGTTCTGATCAGGAGGATCTCTGCCTTACTGGCATTAAGGCAGAGATAATTGGTGGCACACCACCCCTAAATTGCAGACAGTCAGGAATGAGAGAAGGAGTAGAGGTGGCTGAAGGGGGCCATAAAGAGAGCTGGGTGGCATCTGCATAGCACTGAAAGTTGGTGCAGAGAGCAGCAATGCCGTGGCAAGAGGAACCAGGTATTGGTTGAAGAGTCAGGGAGACAGATTAGACCCCTGTGGAACACCACAGGTAGATAGATGGATAGAAGCGAGGAAGGACCCCAGTTGGACCTGAGAGGGTTGGTCAGTGAGAAAGGAGGTCGCCAGGCCGGGGCCTGATCAGTGATACCCAGGTTATCATGGAGACACTTGAGCAGGATGGTATGGTTGATAGTGTTGAAAGTAGAAGAGAGATTGAGGAGAATGAGCACAGAAGGAAGGTTAGAGTCAAGGGGAGAGAGCAGGTCTTCTGGATGTTCAGGAGAGCTGTTTTCATACTTCTGTCCACTCTGAAGCCAGACTGATGGTCATGGAGACAACCAACAGATGAATATTATGAAGGTTAAGCTGCAAGTTGGACAGCTTTTCCAAGCGTTTGCCCAGGAAACGAGTGATAGAGATCAGGCGATAGTTATCCAGAGAGGAAGGATCGGCAAAGGGTTCTTAAGGAGGGGGTGCACAATGGAGTGCCTCAGGGGCAGGGGAAAGTTCCAGTGGCAAAAGAGTGATTGCAGAAAATGACCAGGGCCAGAGCAAGGGTGTCAATGTCGCCTTTGATGGTTCTGGATGAACAGGGAAGAACCTGTTTTGACAAGACTTTCATAGATCAGACTTGTCTAGAAACATTGTCAGGGGTGAAGAAGGGAAAGGAAGAGAAGGCAGGAGGACACAGGTAGGCCAGGAGTGGAGGAGGAGGAGGAGGAGGAGGAGCAAGAGAACGTGGACAGGATGTCCTGGGTTTTAGTGATGGAATGAGAAGCCAGGGCCGTGCAGAGGACCTGGGAGGGAACAGGAGAGGTAGAAACTGCAGCAGGGTTGGCCAGCTCCTTGCAGATTTTGAAGAGTTTGCCAAGTTGTTAGATTCCAGAGACACACAGGCTTTGGTGTGTGCTCTCTTCTTGGTGAGGACAGAGAGTCTGTACTGCCTTTGGAGCAGGCAGCAGTCCAATTTGTCAGAGGGTGCACCTGTAGCCCCCACTTCCTCTCAGTAACCCTGCACTTGCGTTTGAGGGTGATGAGGTCGGAGTCGTACCAAGAGTTGCACTTGTAGTTGGGCTTCAACCAGATACTCATGACAGGGGCCAGTACATCAAGAGTGCCAGGGATTGAAATATGGAGGTTAGAAAGGGCTGTGTCAGGATGTGAGTCAGCCAAAGATGCAGATGGAGGAGAGACAGTAGCGACGAAAGACTCCACTGACACACGCTTCATGGTTTGGATGACCGAGAATGAAGGTGGCATTGCTGGAATCAGTTTGGAATGAGGGGTAGAGAGAGAGAGTGATGAGCAGAAAGGAGAAAGTGGTCACTCCAGGAGAGAGGTGTGGTGAGAAGGTTGGAGAGGGGGAGGTCTGAGAAGATTAGAACATCCAGGGTGTGCCTTGCAGAATGAGTCGGGTCAGAGGGGAGAATAAAGAGACAGAGGGAGTCACAGAGGTTGCAAAAGAGTCCTGCAGAATGACAAGAAACATCCAATTGGAAGTTAAGGTGTCCAAGGAGGAGCAGTTGAGAGGAAGAGGCAAGAAGGAGGAGGGATTCACCCACTCAGAGAGGAAAGAAGCTACCTGGCCGGGCGGCAGGTAGATAGTGGCCACAGTGAGAGAAATGCCAGGAGAGAGAGAGCCTGATGACCAGGCATTCAAAGGAGGAGTTATCCTGCAATGGAATGATAGTAGCAGGTCAGACCGAGGCATCCAGATCGATTTCTTCCAGGAGATGTCATAGGAGAGTTTCAGAGCTGAACGAGAGTTGAGAGTGGCAATGTGGAGCAGGTTGCCACCTTTGACCAGGGATTATAGGTCAGAAGTATACTCTGAGGGAGTGTTGAAGTCACCCGAGGGTGGGCAGAGGAGGAAGGAGGAGAGTGCAAGGAACCCAAGGAAGAGGAAGTGGGTGGCAGAGGGGTGGTGGAGGAAAGAGGCATCAGGGTGGTTGGAGAAGCAGCAGAGGCAGCCGTAGAGGTGGCAGAGGATAAAGGAGGCTGATGAGCCAGAGGGGGGAAATGAGGGACAGCAGGAGAAGAAAATAAGTTGATAAGGCACAGGAAACAAATAGGAGGAGCTTGGCCTGAGGGCCTTGGATCAAGACAGGGCCATTTATGCTTGTAGGAGTGGAAGGGGGCCAGGAGGGCCTCCCACCGGATGGCACAATTAATGATGAGGAGGAAAAAGGAGAAATAACAGAGACCATATGGGAGGGTTCATAGGCGTGGAGAAGGAACAACAAAGAGGATGTCGGAAAGAGTCTGTCTGGAGGAAGCACTGGTGTAGGTATCAGCTAAAGGGAGGCCTTGGTTGGAGACCAGGAGATCCACTTTGAACTTCTCCCTACCAGACATAGTGAGAAGGATAGGATAGTCAACAGAAAAACAGTTAGAGAAGATAGGAGAGACAGAGAGCATCATAGAGGATGCGGAGGGCAGATTGGAGGGGTGGGGTGTAGAGTGAAGGGGGAGCTAGGGGGCAAGCAAGAGGGCGGAAATACTATGATGGGGCACACATAAGGAGAAGGGGCACACAGCAGACAGAACAATGACCAAAACTCAGATACAAAATATAGACAAGTCAGTTGCCAACGGAACCTAAAAGTGAAGAATGGACATAGCAGGGATGCCGACAATACAATGTAAGCAAACAAACAAAAACACAAAGGCTCTGCCAGCAACCCCATCAAAACACAGAAGACGACAAAGCAGAAGAATTCATCAACCCAACCATCAATCTAACAGACCGACTCTAAACACTCCAACTAAACAACTGCAAGACAAAATAAGGATCACAAAACCAACCTAACCATGTCTAAAAGATCCATTGAAACCTAATCAATTGTAGATCAATGTCCAAGCATGACACAGAGATGTACGACCTCCTGTGCGACGGAAGTATCAACATCTTATTCATAACCAAAACAAGGCTAGATGACAATTACAAAATTACACACCATAACTGCCTCCCTGACAACTTCAAGTGCTCACAAGCAAACAGGTAAAACAAAAGAGGAAGAGGACTGACGATAGCATACAATGAAAACCTGAACATTGGAACTTAAGAACCACTAAGCATCGAAAAATGTGAATCCATAATCCTTCGTCTAACACAAAACCCAAAAGCAAACCTCAAATTCATCCTGGTATACAGACCACTGACATATGATGCAACCTTCGTGGATGCCTTCACTGAATCCATCACCAACCTAGCCATAGAGCAGGAACACCTGATAATCCTTGGAGACTTCAACATCTGGTTTGACGAAGAAACTGCTAACACACACAAATCACTAGTCAAACAACTGAAGACAGTGAAACTACATCAACTAGTCAAAGGAGCAACTGACACAGCGGGACATACATTAAATGCAATCTTTCCTAACAAAATCCTTATCACCACGGCGCCATCAATACAGCTCCTCTGGAGTGACAACCTCATCATCCCCTTCTTGATCTTCCTATCCACATCAATAGCCAAACAACTCGACAAAATGCCGACTATCTTGAAAAGAAACTGGAGGACCATCATAACAACTCAGTAGAACTATTTGAAATCAACAAACTACCGGCAACGACTCTGGATGAAGTTGACCTTGACAGAAAAACAAAACTATTGCACAAATAGATCACCAGAACAATAGACGAGATCTCCAAGGAAAAACCTTTCACCACATCACGCAACAGAGCAACAGCAAAATGGTTTGACCCGCTACTCAACGCCATACAAAGAGAAAACAGGAAGCTTGAACTAGAATGGAGGAAAAATAATGACCTTGTGAAGAAATGATAATTCTCATACAAAAAGGAAATCCATAAGGTCAAAAAGAAATACTACGACAGAATCACCAAAGGCGCAAACACCCACAAAGGACTGTTTAAAATCATAAACAAAAGGAGAAACCCCCCTGGTTCACAACAACTCACTGT
Source organism: Ambystoma mexicanum (assembly GCF_040938575.1). Lineage (NCBI taxonomy): Eukaryota > Metazoa > Chordata > Amphibia > Caudata > Ambystomatidae > Ambystoma > Ambystoma mexicanum. Next base: position 108,966,954 of record NC_090937.1, read on the forward strand.
TACCTTCACTGAAATTATGCAAGGCCCTTGAAGACCACTTTGAAAACAAAATCAGCACCATCCAGCATATCATACATAGCAGACCAAACAACTACAACATGTAACGTACCCAGCCAGCCGAGAATCACCAGAACAAACTTGAAGCTTCCCCCAAATCAAGCTGGTAAGCAATAGCAACAAAGCTGGCTCTTCCATGGATCCCTGCCCCCCAGATATACAAATATCAATCCTCACACAAGGAACATCCATGGAATACTACAGAAACCTTTTCAACCAATCACTTTCAACAGGGAAAGTAACAAGATCATTCAAAACGGCATACATAAAGCCGCTCCTCAGGGACACACCAGGAAACGTGGAGGACCTTGCCAAATACAGACCCATCTCAAACATGCCAAACCCAGCAAAACTACTCGCAACATATGTCTATAGAATAACACAAGAATACATTGAAGACCTCCTACTGCTGGATCAAGCACAAGTAGGATTCAGACCGATGAGAGGAACAGAAACGGCACTGATCTCAATCTGGGCCCATCTAAAGGCTAATGTAGACTCAGACAAAAGCACAGCTCTAATACTTCTGCATCTCTCTGCAACATTTGGCACAGTCAACCATGACATCCTCATTGGAAGATTGGATGAAATAGGATTCACCGGCCTAGCCCTGGTATGGATTATCCTTCCTAACAAAGAGAACAGAAACCATATGGATAAAACCTTTCAAATCCACTCCAAGCTAATCCACCTGTGGAGTACCAAAAGGATCCTCCTCATACCCATTTTTTTCAACATACTCCTGACGCCACTAATCACTCTCATTAAAAAACAAAGCCTCACATGCTACAACTACGCTGATGACACACAGATTGTCTACAAAAAACAAGATACACAGGAAGGAAGCACAACGCTGGAAGAATCATTACAAGAACTCTACAGCTGGATGAACACTAACAGTCTCAAACTCAACCTGGACAAAGCAGAAATAAGGATCATCTCCCAAAGCAGGAAAAATAATCACTGCATCCCAGGGCCAACGGAACTAGGAACAGCACCAACTCCATTAACAATAGTAAACAACATGGGAGTCTTGATGGACTGTCGGAATAGAAACAATATTATGCCTCCTATTGTAATAATTGCATGTGTATTGGCCTACGCCAAGTTGTCTAAACATCATGTGCGAACAAACTCCACGACAAGGTCTTGACCTTAGAGAAATTAATGTAAGCCGCCATCTTGGATAAAACCGCCATTTTAGGTTCTCTTGTTATGTAGAAGTCACCCTGAACATCAAAATGGAGGCCAAATGACATTTTGAGTAAGATTCTGGCCATTGTGACCTCCGTACAACTGAATAATTAATATGCCTGCAGGCCACTTGTCGGGGTCGCGAACAGAGACCTTGTCCTACTGTTGACCTATATGTAAATGTACTACTTATATCAGCGAAACTAATCGAAATGCATATATTAAAGGATTGACCTGGCAAGGAACCCTAAGACCAGAATTAAATATTTTGCAGAATGGTTAACCCGCAAGAGGGTTGGCCAAGGGCTGGACAAATTGTATAAAAGGCCTGGGTATTCCAATATGCTCTCTCTCACTAACACATCGAACCCTCGTTGAAGTTCGTTATGTTATACTGAGAGCCGAATAGCTATCCGTTTGTCAATTGACTTGGTAACTGTTGTAGCTTGAAATAAAGCACTTGTATGTTTCTTTGTAACCTGTGTTGGTGTGTTTCTTTTTGGGCTTCCCGGCCTCATATTATTGTTCTGTTTTCACAGTTGGCGCCCGAATAGGGACCCTCAAGATTGATGCCGGATCATTGAAGGATTGACGCAGACTATCGAACCGGGATCGGACGGTGTGATACTGAGGGCCCGACCGAACGAGACACGATACCTCGGCAGTGCTGCACGATCCGATCCTTGGATGATAGTCGTGTGGTCTGACACGGCATCTTGACGAGGGTCCATTTTTGAGGCGGGCAGATTTGTCGAAACCACCAAACACAAGGTAAAATTTGTTAGGTAAGTTCTTTGGTAAACCGTACGGTCCTCCTTAGGTTTGGTCAGGTGCAGTCGTGAACCGGCTCTTAATTTAACCCTGACAATTTGAATTCGGCGTATTGTATCTTCAGACACAATTATTGACCAGGTAACACCAATTTTTTGTGAAATGCCTGGGAAATTGTCTATCTGCTTTAGGGCTCTGTTCCGCAGCGATCGACAATCTTTGGAATTTAGCCGCCCGGCACCACAGGAGGGGTAACCGGCGTGTACTATGTACTGTAAGCATGGCATTGGAAGTACAGTATTTAATGATATTTGGCACAGACAATCCAGACATGCCTCCGAATTTCAGTGGCCAATCAATGGTAGTTTCGAGATCCTCCGTATTGAATACCTAGAACCGGTCTTGTTAAAGAAGAAGGCCAGACCTGCAGCATTTGATGTTTTGCAGAATTGGAAAAAAGAAGCATTGCAGCAGCTTAAAATTCATAAAACGAATGCCGAAAAAGGAGTTGTTATATGATAAGGAAAAACATTCAGAGTCAGTCAAGAATATGGATAGGGCTTTCTCACTCAGTATCCAGAAAATCTATCCCTCTAAAGATTTTCATGTTTCCGAAGAATTTATTGATAAATTGTTAAACGAGCGAAGTCCAGTTGCCTCTGCGCCACCTCCGTATGATCCTCTCCCTGGTGCTTTGCCCATTCCGGCTGTTATTCGTGCTGTTATTCCTGTTCCCCCTGTACAACCTATTGTTCCTGTTCCTCTAGGTTGTTCCTCCACCTACTCTACCACCCCTTCCCCTTGCGCCGATAGTCGCACCTCCATTGAATTTGCCCGCACCTCCGCTCCCGAGTGGTTCTGTACTGACTGAAGTTGATCAGGGTGCGGGGTCAAAGATTGTCACTCGAAATACTGTCTCTGGAGAAAAGAAACGGGAATTATTTGCATGGGCTAAGCATTGTATGGAGAGAGGTGATCAAGCTGATGTTTTTTCCACATTATCAAATATGAGCAATTTTCCTGAGAAAAATGTTTTCATTGAAGGTTTGGGGACTTATTTGTGTGTAATGTGGGGTAGATTACATAATATGGATCTCCCACAAGGGTTGAGGGATCTAAATACTTTAGCGCTTTCGAGGGACACTGAGGAGAAAGAACATGGTCACGTTGAGAGGTTATTCTAGTATAGGAGGGACTTAGAAAGATTACGGGATGAGGATGATGAAGACGACAGTATGTATGTACAGAAACGGTTCCTTCTGTGTCGTAAATCGGCATCTGAGGAAGTACGAATCTGTACCAAAGATGCGATTCGATGGATCTCGGATTCATCAATACCGCCAGATGAAGTGTATGACACGTATAGTCAGTATACAGTAGAAATGCAGAGGAAGGTGATTCAGGTAATGGTACAGTACCTGCAGGATGAATGTGTAAGGAAGAAGGTTAGTTGTCCTACAGAGTTATTGGGTATTTGTAAGAGGGCTTTTTCGCCCAACACTTCTTCGGCTGCCTTAGCGCTCGACCAGGCTCTGTTGCTTAGTAAGCGATCGGAGTTACCTATATCTCAGTTGCCAATGAGAGAGGTTCCTCCGACATTTGTCCCAAAGGTTGAGATTCCCACTAATGTTGGGACAGGTGCACCCGCTGTGGACATCCCTGCACATTATGTATCGCAATTTGTTCACGTCCCGTTTTCGCGACAGGAAGTGAACACTATTAGACAATCAATTCCCGATATTAGGAAAAATCCGACAGGATTCTGCAAAGAGATAGAGTCTGTTTTGCAGTCCTCTGTGTTCACCCTAAGTGATATTGACTTGCTATTCCCTGTACTCCTGCCCGTAGATTTATGGAAGCAGGTCCGAACAATAGACGATGTGCCAGGGTTGGGAGATACGTGGGCTAACATAACTAGGTTTGATGGGGAAAGACCAGCTGGTGAGAAACCACCTCAGGTAATACTCACTTTGCCTGATAGAATTGTTGTAAAATTGAAAACCATAATTCCTGAGAAAATAATTATTTGGGACAAGCTTACGGCCTGTGTTCAAGGAAAATCTGAAGGTGCCACCGAATTCTTTAATCGATTCGAACAGGTATTCCCTGACTTCAGTGGACAGGACGTGGGCACAGAGTCTGGGAAAAGGTTGTTTGTGGACAAATTTGTGCGTGGATTGCTGCCTGACATCCAGTCACAGATTATGTCCTCTGAGAGCGCTTGGCAGGCGAAATCCCAATCTGAAGTTTTGCACATGGCTCAGTATTATGAGAACCGTGTTAATAATGAAATAGAGAGAATAGAGAAGAGGAAAGGAGATTTGAAGACTAAAGTATTGTTACATCAAATTGTTAGAAATCCCAGAGGAGGTAATTCACAGACCAGAGGTCAGTATGTTCCAAAAGGGAACGTCCCCTTGGGTCCTGTGAATATTAATCAATGTGCCTATTGCCGCCAGGAAGGTCATTGGCGTGCACAGTGCCCCGTCCTTCGACAAAGGTCAAACAACACATTTGGGAGCATGGGTAGACGACCTAGAGGTCGCCCCGGAGTGGGGGGCCCTGATAGAGGTCAGTTCTCGCAAGATCCTCAGCAACCTTTTTCACGGGATAATCAGACTTCGAGTGTGGACACGAGAAACATATTTGATCACCCTTCTGCTGCCTACCTTTCTGAAGAGCTTCCTTCCGATGACATTTTATTTTGTTAGGATTGCCCAAAGCAGGGTTTGGAACCTTCACCTATTCCCATTAGTCAAAAAGGTCCCTACATTGAATTGTTAGTGGGGAATAGGAAACATCATTTCTTGATAGACACTGGAGCACAGAAGTGCTCCATTGATCATTCTCGGGTTCCAAACATTCCACTGTCAGGCAAACTAATGTTTCTGTAGGGTTTTCTGGCATACCAGTTGCTTGTCCGGTTTCTTCGCCGGTGCCTGTTTCTTTGGGTCCCTTTACGGACCACTGTCCATTCTTCTTGATTTCAAACTGTGGAGAGAATTTGCTGCGGTTAAATCTGTTGAAGAAACTAAATGCAGTAATTCATTGTTCCTCTGACGGAGTGCGACTGACGGTTTCACCGCAGCAACTTCCCAGTTCTCAGTTTTTGACTCGACCTTTGCCTCCTGAGTTTAGCGCTGTCCCGGAATGTTTGTGGGCGGTTGACGACAATGATGTCGGAGTACTACGGGTTGAACCCGTTAAAATAGTTTTGAAACATGGAGTTAAACTGCAATGCATTCCGCAATATAAAATATCAGTTGAGGGCTAGCGTGCTTTGAAGTGCATTGTTTCCGATTTTCTGCATCGAGGAGTGATCAAAGAGATTGCAGGTAGTTTATGTAACAGCCCGATTTTATCCGTGTACAAGAAAGGCGACAATGCAATCCCATTCTGTTTCATAATTGATCTACGCGCTATTAATAAAGTTGTCGCCCCACAATTTCCAATTGTGCCTGATGTGACAACGATACTAACGATGATTCCTGCTACATCTACTCACTTTAGTGTTGTGGATCTGAAGAATGCTTTCTTCAGTATTCCTATACACAAGGATAGTAGATATTTGTTTGCGTTCACCTTGGGGGGACGTTCGTTCACATTTACTCGTGCACCTCAAGGTTATACTGAAAGTCCAAGCATTTATAGTAGGGCTTTGAAAGAGCAGCTTGACACCCTTGAATTGCCATCTACTTGTACACTGCTTCAGTATGTCGATGACTTGCTTTTAGCTGCAGATTCTGAAAGTGCTTGTAAAGAAGGCACTGTATTGTTGCTTATTAATTTGGCTGAACATGGTCATAAAGCTTCGCTTAAGAAATTTCAATATTGTTGTCAGGAGGTCGCCTATTTAGGCTATCTCCTGTCAAAGGAGGGGAGAAGATTGACACCTGAAAGAATAAAACACATTTCTGGCATGTCTGTCCCAAATACACAGAAGGAAGTCAGAGCCTTAATAGGTATGGCTTCTTACTGTAGGCTGTGGATCCCGAACTTCTCACTAGTGATTATACCGATGTTGGCCTTGACGAAGAAGGGCATTTCTTCGCCGCTGCCATGGAAGTCGGAACATCAACGATCATTTGAGCTTCTCAAAACCGCGTTAAGCTCTGCACCGGTTCTGGGTACTCCAAATTACAACAAGGCCTTTGTGTTGTTTGTGCATGAATGTGATGGATGTGCTTTGGCTGTGTTAACACAGGAACACGGAGGGAAGAATAGACAGTGCGGCTACTACTCTTCCGCCCTTGATCCTGTCGCATGCGCTTTGCCAAGATGTTTGCGAGCTGTCACTGCTGCTGCCGCATCTGTAAAACAGAGTGAGGGAATGGTCCTAGGCCATGATTTAACCCTGATGGTACCTCACTCTGTAGATGTCCTATTGAATAAAACCCAAACACAGCACCTCACCTCTGCATGGCTGACGAGGTATGAATTAACTTTGTTTGCCCCTCACATTCAAATTAAGAGGTGTTGTGTTCTTAATCCGGCTGAACTCCTACCTTTCCCGCAAAATACTGTTTGCGGTGACGAAGAATCACATGACTGTCTGTATACTAATGAACAGGAAACGAAGGGCAGGATAGACCTTATAGATACTCCATTGGGCAATGCGGATGGGGAGCTGTTTTGTGATGGCTCCTGCTTCAAACTCCCAGATGGTACATCTACAGCTGCCTATGCAGTTACTACATTGAGTACGTTTGTTGAAACTAAGAGAATTCTGCATAACTCCACGCAGGCCGCAGAGATTATAGCGTTGACCCGAGCTTGTGAACTCTCCGAAGAGCATACAGTAAACATATATACTGATAGCCAGTACGCCTTTGGGGTGGCTCACAACTTTGGGAGGCTCTGGTCAGAAAGAGGGTTCCTAACCTCACATGGGACCAAGATTCAGCATGGCCCCCTGATAGTGCAATTGCTTTCGGCACTCGCGCTCCCTAGTCAGTTAGCGATCATGAAATGTGCAGCGCATCGTAAGGTCATAGATGATGTGGGAAAAGGGAACGCTTTTGCTGACCAGATAGCCAGGCAAACGGCCACAGACCTTAGCGCAGACATGTATACTCTAAGAGAAACAAAAGATGCCTATGTAATGGATGAGGGTATTGGGTCTGTACGAGATATCCAAGCTGATGCCACGATAGAAGATAGTCTAAAGTGTGGGCCGAAGGGATGGGGAAACGAGATGAAGATGGGTGTTGGGTGGATACATCTGAAGGGAAATGGTTGCTCCCTGATTCATATGTGCTGGCGATGGTTACGATGGCACACGGTCCTACGCATGTGTGTGCTCAGCAGATCACGAAAATGTTAGAACAAGTCTGGGGAAATGATCAAATTTTGAAGATCGCACAGCGCTATGTCCAGAATTGCATGATTTGCTTACAGCACAATGTGGGTAAGCGGACAGTAACTCCAAGGCGTAGTTTTGGGCCTCCCTCTGTTCCCTTCTAGGTCATCCACTTTGATTTTATTGAGATGGAACGGTGTAACAATCTAAAATATGTCCTTGTGATCATTTGTGCTTTCAGTAAATGGGTTGAGGCTTTCCCCGTTAAGGATGCTACTGCAATGACCACTGCGAAGACTATGGTAAAGGAATTCTTTACACGATTCGGGCTGCCAAGAGTAATTTGGTCGGACAACGGTCCCCACTTTGTTGCAGCAGTAATTTTGCAGATATGCACAGCGTTACACATTGAGAAGCAATTTCACTCGGCTAGACATCCTCAAAGTGCTGGGTTGGTAGAGAGACATAACGGTATCCTAAAGAATAAGCTTGCTAAAACATGCGCGGCACCAAACTGAAATGGCCGGACGCCTTACCTATTGTATTGTTAGCCATGCGTGCCACACCTCAAACTAAGACTGGGCTCTCTCCGTTTGAGGTAGTGATGGGGAGATCTGCTAATATTTGGGGTCTTCCGAAGCCTAAAACATTGAGGGAGGTTGAAAATGTATTGCTTGTAGACTACTGTAACCAGTTGACTAAAAATCTGTATCTCATTTATCATCAGGTTCAATCAGCTTTAACTGTACGGTTAACGGGCACAGGACACAATATTCAGCCTGGAAGTTGGGTCCTGGTGAAGCCCTACCTCGCGCCTCGCTGGCGGGGACCCTACCAGGTGCTGTTGGTCAACCAGACAGCAGTGCGGGTGGCTGGAAAGAAGCATTGGATCCACGCAATGCATGTTAAGAAACTTCCTCACCCGACGCCACACGTTACAGAAGAAGCAAAACCCCTCGCTGATGCTACAGTCTCAGATCCTGGAGTAGCAAATAGTGCTGTGAGTGTGTCGGAGAATTTCTCTGAGCCCGTGGAGCTTGGGGAACAGCCCATTTTGTCTCCACACTCTTTGGAAAAGTCACTTCCGGAAAACGTTGTTTCAAGTTCTGCAACAGTACCGGGAATCACCAGGTATGACCTTCGACAAAGAAAATAGAACTACGGCACGGGTTTTGCCTATGCATCTGGAAAAGAAAAGAGTCATTGAGAGTTTTGTTCTTGCAAAAGAAAGTTTTTGAAAAGAAAGGGATTCTGCTGGCTAGGGTTGGGGAAGGACTAAGAAGTTGCGCGACCGTAGTGTCGCCAGCAGCGAACATTGGGGTCGTCGATTAAGAAACTACGATGCCTGCCACCTCCACCGCTGCTGCTCGCATTGGACTTGTAAATAAGGGGGTGACCAACTTGGACAATGAACAATGTGCCTGGGCCCCGAAAACGTATTGCTGTGTTGTGATAATAGTAATTGGAATTTGTATAGTTACTGCCGTGGGACTCTGGTACTTTGAAGAAATGTATCCTCTAGAGCCTCTTCTGCCAATTGAAATTGTACCTACTCTGTACACCTTCATACTCTGTCACCTAGGGACTCCCAGCATAGACGAAAGTACCATAATAACACTTTAATGATAATAATGAATTCAATGCATGCCATTTTTAATAAGAGTAATTGCTGGATCTGCACCCATTTACCGCAACATGGGAACAAGGGGCTAGGATGGTATATTCACCCTTTATCTTTAACGACTGCTTGCTATGCCTATTCTTTGGCCGTTGGAATGACAGCATCTCAGGGAACTTTGATGGAACTAATTTAAATAATTTTGAGAAACGTGAATTGTCTCCCCTGGGATGCTCGCTTTTTGCAAATAGAAGTAAGCCTAATGTTGCTTCTATTAGGCCATCTGATAAACTGTCTCTTCCTTTCCAAACTCTAATTTCCTTTAAAATAGCTCCGATAGGCAATAAGGACGCTGTGCCTCCTTCCTACTCCATTAACCATATCCCCGATTCAGTCCCCTTCTGTGTACAAAGAAATGGCACTCGGTCAATGGGAGATTTTGAAGGTTGTGTGAACATTGTAAATTTGACCGGAGAGAACAGGCCTCTGTATGTAGGGGGGCCTGTCTATTTCGTTTGCGGTAGTACAGCATTTCCCTGGTTGCCCAAGGATTGGCAGGGAACCTGTTATTTAGGAATCCTGTTGCCTGGGGTACTCATAGCTAGTACATTGGAAGTTTCTAAGGCTCGCCCGCGGCGGGACGAGAATGGAGATACCCCTGGGCAAATATTGGGAGATATAACAAAATCAGTTGTGCCATTTTGGGGACAGATAGCAAATTCTGAAAATATTAGGGGGCTAGCAACAGTACTGGAGAGAACCATCAACCGGACCACGGATATACTCTACAATATGACACTGGAACAGAAAGCAATAAGATTGGTAGCGCTCCAAAACCGGATGGCATTAGATGTAATTCTGGCAGAACGTGGTGTAGTATGTAAATTAGTAGGGTCCGCTTGTTGTGTTTTCGTACCAGATTCCTCACCGACAATTTTCAAAGCAATACAGAACTTGCACGTCCTTACTTCAGAAGTGCATGTTCCTGTGGGAGATTGGAGTATTAGTGCTTGGTTCTGGGATTCTCTACGATCCTGGGGTTGGAAGGTGCTTTCTGTCATACTGGTTATTTTGGGAATTCTGCTATTCCTTTGTTGCTGTATCCAATGTCTACCTAGTATATGTGCAATGCTAGGGGGATGTTGCGCTCAGGCGGTGAGCACAATAGGACGTAACGTGTATGCCCCAGATACAGCATCTAAAGGATTTGTGTTGCAAGAGGTTCTGGTGAACGACCTAATGGCTATAGATATTACAGATAACGATTCAGGATGTATGGACGACAATGCATGTAGTTATTTCCAAAGACATTAGAAATGATATTAGCACTTGGCATAGGCCAAAAGGAGGGTTTGCCGGAATAGAAACAATATTATGCCTCCTACTGTAATAATTGCATGTGTATTGGCCTATGCCAAGTTGTCTAAAATTCATGTGCGAACAAACTCCACGACAAGGTCTTGACCTTAGAGACATTAATGTAAGCCGCCATCTTGGATAAAACCGCCATTTTAGGTTCTCTTGTTATGTAGAAGTCACCCTGAACATCAAAATGAAGGCCAAATGACATTCTAAGACCAGAATTAAATATTTCGCAGAATGGTTAACCCGCAAGAGGGTTGGCCAAGGGCTGGACAAATTGTATAAAAGGCCCGGGTATTCCAATATGCGCTCTCTCACTAACACATCAAACCCTTGTTGAAGTTTGTTATGTTATACTGAGAGCCGAATAGCTATCCGTTTGTCAATTGACTTGGTAACTATTGTAGCTTGAAATAAAGAACTTGTATGTTTCTTTGTAACCTGTGTTGGTATGTTTCTTTTTGGGCTTCCCGGCCTCATATTATTGTTCTGTTTTCACAGGACAACAAACTATCACTTGAGCCACAAGTAAACACTATAATCAAGAAATGTTTGTTTCTCCTACACGCAGTAAAAAGGATCCTACCATTCCTCTCTTTCACCCACAAAACACTCACCATCATTGCATTCATCATGTCAAGAGTAGACTATGCCAACAGCCTATACGTTGGAATGCCAGAACATCTATTAATGAAAATTCAGTGCATCCCAAATGCTTCAGTCAGACTCCTGTTCAAACTACCTCTAAGAGAGCACATTACCTGAGTGCTGAAATTGCTGCACTGGCTGCTAATAAAACAGCAAATAATGTTTAAAACGATGTGCATAATGCACAGGATAATCAAGGGCCAAGATACAGAGTTCCTAAATGAGAAAATAACTGTCATCCATCCAACAAGACCACTCTGATCAAGCAACGACATTGCCGTAGAACCAAAACCATACAATAAAAGAAAATTCGGAGAATCATCTTTCTCTCACCTGGCAGCAATGAACTGGAATGACCTACCAAAAAACATATGCAACACAAGGGATCGTCCAAAATTCAGAAAACTGCTGAAAACGTGACTCTTTTCTCCAAAACCAGAAGGAAACAACTAGAAAGCAAACAACCAGCAGGAAACAAGAATCCAAAGGAGTAACCCATGACCCCTAAAATAATCTTCCCTAACCTGGGGTTGGGGGGAGGACACCCCAACAACCCATGTCCACATACAGCTAGTCCACAGAGGAAACCTAGGTAGATTAAGCCCCCCCCCCCATGGGACAGGCAGTGAGTGACCAGAATCCTGCAACCCAAACCTTGCCAACCCAGGGTGGGGGGGAACAGGCCTGCATCAGCCAGATACACATACCATTAGAGTAACACAGAAGAAATTGGCATGTCTCAACATGCATGCCAAATAGGCAGACAAAATACGACGCCAAACAGAGGATAATCATTGATTTTGAGCGCAGAAACGCAATGTTAAAAAGGTAAGAAAAAAACTTCTAACCCAACTCTGAAACCTCAACTTTCTGCACACACTTCTCAGACAGAAAACTCTAACAGCCACTTCTCTGCACAGCAATCCATACATACTTCAGCACATTGCAACATCAGACTAACAACACATGACTCGGCACAACACCACACTGGGAAATCACACCGAACCGAAAACCGCACTTAAGCTCAGCGAATGGTGCAAACCGAACTGAAGCTGCCAACTAGACATCAAAACTCTCTTTCCTATTCCCACTACACCCTACTAACCACCCCACTCTCGCCCTTTTCAGATCTGCCAGAGCGCCTAGGCACCACTGCGGTGGTGACAGTGCGCGGTACAAATACCTTTAATATTAACCTACACTCACACAGGCACCCACCTATACATTTAAGTCTGCAACTTTTCACCATACACTCACACGCATTCGTCACGGGGTTGAGGGCAGCCCTAATTCTTCAAAAAGAAATGGTTTCTTTATGAAGTCACTCTGACTTCATAATGAAATGATTTCCATTAAGGACTGAATCATAATGGAAATAATGTCTTTATGAAGGCAGAGTGACTTCAAAAATAAACTTTCTTTCTGAAGTCATAGAGCTCCACCCACCCCATGTCATGGAAGCCTCCAGCCTAGAGGCTTCAATGTCATGGGGTGGGTGGGGCCTTCGGACTTCAAAATTAAGTTTATTTTTGTGGTCACTCTGCATTCATAAAAATATAATTTCTGTTACAGAAATAATTTCATTATGAATGCAGGGTGAATTCAAAAAGATATTTATTGTTTTAATGTTGTGGCATACATTTTTTTTTTTTTTTTTTTTACTCCGAGGGGCCCCCCCTCCCAGGACATGTGGTGACGGGGACCCCCACACCATGCCTCCCTCCCACGCCAGTGGTTCATACTCTGGGAAGTCTTTGCGGGCAGCATCTGCGTGTTCTCTATACCTCGGTTTATCATCCTATCAATGACTCCTCAGCCTATTCCCCTTATTGTAATTCGCAATCGTGTCCAACAGTCGCTTTAAATGTAACACACGTATGCATTCCCAGAAGAAGAGATAGAGAAAGCACACGTTGCAGGAACGAGTAAAAGACGTCCACGTTGTTTCTTTATGTATGAATAATAACCTACTTCTATAGTGCTTTCATAGAACATTTGTACATACAACTATTACCCAATCAAACTTGGTACTCATTTTATCAACCTCGAAAGGATGAGTTGACGACCTGTAGATCACACAGAGATGGCAACATTGAGCACTTAACCCACTAAGCTATTTTACGAGCTTTTATTGATATGTATAATATTCTCAAGAGATGTTCGATAGACACCAGTAAAAGGAATGATTTTAATATGTGTTTAAAAAAAAGATTCAATTTCACGACACCGTTCTGCTGGCAGTTTGCAGCCGGACATTGTATCTATATCATTTGGCAGTCACAGTGAGGCTCCCAGTAATAATCACAATGGAAACTGGGATTTAAGCAATACAGAGCCGAACAATCTCCCAGCACATGAATCGTTCACGCTTTAATGCTGAGCAAATGGATGCTTGAGTCACGTGGCAGTTAGATGTGCAGGCATTGTTTGCCAATACAGATAGAGAACATAGAAACCAGGAATACTGTGCTATAACTAGGCAGACACAGACCTTTTCCTAATTCCTGGCATTGCTCTTATCTAGCGAGAGAGAAGAAGCACATTTTATTCTAATGTGATTTATAAGTGAACAGTACGGCATCATCGGCTGTGCTCTAGGGGACGGGACGGGGGTGCTGACCTCGGCAATAATTTGCAAGTTTTCTTTCCTTCTTTGTTATGTGCTTAAAAGGAGATTACTGAACTGATTGGCAATAACAGGTCTGCTGATCGTGTGTGCTAAAGGGTCATATCCAATGTATCCGTGCAGAGGAAATTCTAGCGATGAAATTACCATGCAACCATTTAGCTTGGAAATGTGGTACATATTTAGCGTCTCTTTTTCAATATTAGAGCACATATAAGCTTGGGGTAATTGTAAAAACAGGTGGTATTTCAAGTACTGTCTCGTACTATCTACCACCTGAACACTCATGTCATGTGATATTTACCTAAAGGGGTATTTTGGAGCAAGAATTCATGCTAATTATAAAGTGAACTAGATCCTAACACTTCCATTGAACACCTGACATCCATTGAAACCGGTCCCCTACATTTGAAGTGTTTTTCTTTTTTTTCTTGCATATACTATAGGCAGGGACGTCATTTAGGGGTCGCCAAAGGTCGCAACTGACTTTCTTGTTCAGGTCCCTTAAAAAAAGAAGAAAAATAAGAACTGGAGTGGCACAATGTTATTTTTTCCCTATCATGGGTTTGTGACTGTTTCCTAAGTATGTGTGAGTCTGTGTCTGGAATGTTTGGAATAGAGTGTTCCACCTAGAATGTTATTGTGTGAGTACCAAGGTTCTCTCTGTGTCAGTTGGAAACTGAACTGGGCACAGGGGGACCGGTGGATGTTTCTTTCCCTCATATACCTGTCTTACCTGTAACTTTAATTACCTGTCTTTATATCTCGAACCTACTAAAGACACCTAACTATACCAAGGCTCCTGAGTCATTATTTCAAACCCTCAACCTCTGTTTTAACACACAAGTCTAACACTTTCAGCACTGACCCTAAATAAGAAAGAATAGGAATACCAAATAATGTGTCTTTCTGGAATTCTATACAATAATTGCTAGACTCATTAAAGGTTTATTTCAGGCACATTTCAGGGGGTGAGTCATTTATTTAGTCTGTTCTGAAATGTCTCAACTCAGCCTTTCATCCTTCTGAGGTCGATAAATAAGTACCAACACAGGTTGGGTGATATTGGGTGTATATTTTTTTATATATAAAGCGCTTAAGCGTAAGTGCTATACAATAACACATCATTATCATTTGGTCATGGACATCTGCTTGCATTCACAGTAATTTGGTAATATGGGCCTATACACACTGATCTTAATGATACATATTGTGATCCATTCTTGTATGAAATGTGCATTATATTATAGTGATATCATCATATTTTTCGAAGTGTACAATGGTATGTGGTGTCAATTTCTGTTTTGTCAACGGGTAAAAGGTTGTGTTCCATCGCTTCACGCGATATCACTTTGGGATGGGGTCAAATGATATAACTTCCTGTGATGTCATCAGGGGTCAAAGGTCGTGTGATGTCACTTCCGCTACCCCTGACATTTTGGTGAAATGATGTCCATGACTATAGCTGTCATTCCATATGTTTTATTGAATTGCCTTTAGCAAAGGGTCTAGCATGGTCCATTGATCCCCAAATCTCTCCTAGTCACCTAAGAGTGCCCTATGGATCTCCGCTTGTGCCCATCCTAACTAGCTGTCCGCACTATGTAAAGCTGCATCCTCAGAAACTCTAGTTGAGCCTTCCACGTGACTGAGCTGTGCATCACAGTGAACTGTGCTCACAAGAAGTTTGCCACTGTTTACGGCTGCCTCATGCTTCTGGAAACACATGTTAGTAGAAGTGAACATTAGTATTAATGGTTTCGAGATCAAAATTCTCATTCTAGTCTCACTACCACGTCTTCACTCAATCAACCATTTCCTCATTTTATCATTTTCTAGACATTAATGTACAGTGCACCTCTTTCATGATGATCTGAGCATGATCACCCAGACAGGTGTTGTCATTAAATGTGTCTTCTTTCTCGCTAGCAAATTGTGAACATGAAGCCTCTCACCTCGTCCCATTCTATAATAGCACGTGCCAGCTTCCATCAACAACTACAAACTGGAATACACAGTGTACCTCACACTTTGGGATTGTGTCAGTTTCATTTCTCCCTTAATTGCCACAATTGTGTTCTATTTCCTAATGGCTCTGCCCTTGTGATTGCATTCATTGCTCATTCCTCACAGAATTCCTCTTATTTGGTAATTTAGCTCATTGGACAAGGGCATAAAACAATTGGCCACAGAATTGACCCTACTCGTACCTCATTGTCTGCTCTATCAGGTGAGCTCTTGCTAGGCTCACTTGCAGTGGGGCTCAGGATGCAATATTCAGCACAGGAAGGTTCTATTAGGCAATTATGACACTCATAATACTGTTTCCAAGCGCTACAATGATAAGCTGTTGGAGCACCTCGAGAGTGTTCCCGAGTGTTTCGCGCCTTGAAACACTTGTGTATAGGCGCGTTATGAATGCCATATCATATAATATCATTCCCCCTTATGATTTTCAGGTGTGATTCCCTGATTGTTCCCATGAGTGAGGGCTTTGTGATCTACCTGGTTATTGTGAGTGTAAAGGGTTGGTCAAGCCTAGCTCTTGGGGTACCGCATGCATACTATTCCGACTGAAACAGTGGGAAAGTGGGGTGTGGTTTGCATCTTCTACTAGGACACAGACTGGTTTGGAACGTGATCATGTCTTCTTGGGAATCCTCCATGTACCTACCACCTGTGGGTGCATCTTCACCAAACTTGTGAGCTTACCCATTCCCAGGCCTCGACCTGCCAGAGCCCACAGTAATGTGACTTTGTCACACACTGCCAGCAAACCACCCATCACCTTTTTATTTTAACTATGGGTAACATTTGCATGAAAACAGTAGCTACTGCAAAACATATTGTAGGGTGTTCATTTGAGTTGACTTTAACGTATATATACTTTGCTAAATCGAATAATATTTTATTGATGTGGGTGGGGGGATCAAACCTAGCTCTCCTGTGGTTCTGTGTAATCACTTTTGTTCCCAGATTTTTAGGATGGCTTCATCCAATAATTACAATATTGATATGATATGATTGTTTATTTATATAGCGCCTATACACAATGTGTTTCAAAGCGCTTCAAGGCAAGGGAGGGAACAAGGGAAAATACAGCCACATTCTTACAGGCCATGAACAGTAAGGATGTGAAAATAACTATCGTACTCGGCCTGACGACATTTCAGATAGTGCTGGAGGGGTGGTGAGGAGGAAAAAAAACAGTAATGGGAGGGTGGAGGAAACAGACAAGGTTGCTATCATATTAGGTCCAGGGACAATTCTGATAGAGTAAGTGCATAGAAGAAAATAAGGGGAGCAGATAGGAAAAGGGAGAAGGGAAAGGAGGAAAGAAAAGAGAGTAAGCAGTCAAAAATGTGCTGCACAATATGTGGTATTGTGTTTAATACCTCCATAGAGTGAATGGTTTTGTTGGTGGGGTGGTGTGCAGTGAAGTCTTTCCATTGGGATAATCCAAACCTTGGGGTACACTGTATACAGCATTTTGACTAACAGCAAAGGGTACCTTTTATTGTATGGCTTATGAACATTACAGGTGGGCAATTGACCTCTATTGTGGATGGAAAAGCAAAGTAGCCCTTTTTTTCTGAAGCCCACAGTCTTGATTACTGTGCACAATACACTGCTCAAAGAAATATGAATGTCCAGACTGTAGAACAATATGTGCTTCCATCTTCTCCTGTCCAGTTGGGTCT
Organism: Ambystoma mexicanum; assembly: GCF_040938575.1. Taxonomy (NCBI): domain Eukaryota; kingdom Metazoa; phylum Chordata; class Amphibia; order Caudata; family Ambystomatidae; genus Ambystoma; species Ambystoma mexicanum. Next base: position 108,984,230 of record NC_090937.1, read on the forward strand.
TTTTTTAAACCAATTTACCATTCAAGTGTTACAATGCGCATTTTGATTTGTTAGCTACTGTACACTTATGCGCGGCAGTCTCCAATGTTCCTATATATTGAATTAGATAATCACGTCAGAACTGAGCTCCAAGGTGGAGAAGTTTTGAGTGCTGAGTAAACCATGATAGGAATCCAACAGTAGCTATTAATGCTTGGAATTAGCATTTTGCAGTTTGCAATACACAATCACATTGGGGGGAAAGCACACCGTACGGAAAAGTGAACCAAACACCAATACAGGTAAGCAAGGTGTGAAAGGGGAAGGCAGGCAGCAATGGGGAAGGCTGTGTGGGAGACAATAGACAGAGGCACAGTTTTGGGTCATGGAATTAACAGACCCTGGTGAGGTGTGCATTGTGTATGCGAACTGGGTCCCCCACCCACTGGCAATAACAGGAAAAACATTTATTACAGGCAAGGAAGTAGGCTTGTTTCCAGCAGAGTAAATTAGGCACACTAGACATGGATGATTGTCTGCACTGGCCAGTGGCACAAGGAGGGGGCTTTAATGAGAGGACACTGGCTAGGCACACCCAGAAGGAGAGGAAGAGTGAGAGAGGGCGAGTGAGGGTGAGTGACGGTGAGGGACTAAAAGAGGGGAAAGAGGGAGAGAGAGAGAGAGAGAGAGAGAGAGTGAGAGAGAGAGAGAGAGAGAGAGAGAGAAGAAGAGCAAGGGCGAGTGAGGGCGAATGAGGAAAAGGGAGGAACAGATATTGATATTTTATTTATATCACGCTCATACACAAGTATTTCAGAGTGCGACAAGGCAAGGGAGTGGAAAAGGAGAGAACATAACAACAAGCTTAATAGGCCCAGTGACATTGAGAACGTGCAAGTGCATGGGAAAGGGAAGGGGGAAAAGTGCAAAAGTGCATGGGAAAGGGGGGAGAAGGGGAAAGTGTGGTGCAGAGGCGGCACAGATAAATAATAATAAATAAAATACATAAATAAATAATATAGGCAATAAACAATGGAAGTGCAGCCAACAAGTGAGAAAGTGCTAGGGTTAGCAGAACTTGTATGTCTGATAAGTGCAGAAAGAAGGGAAAGTGGGTGGAGGGCTGTATGGGTACAGGACAGAGGGTGGCCATGTGCACAGTGCAGAGAGAGAAACAGATCAGCATGGGAGAAGGTGGGCAAAGGGAGAAGCAAAGAGGAAGGTCTTGAGAGCCTTCAGGAACCGGAGATGGTTCTCTTCAAGTTTCAGAGTGGCAGGGAGGCTGTTCCAAAGGGAGGCCCCAACCGAAGACAGAGATCTACCCCCAGCCCTTTTCTTTGAAAAACGACTGACCCCGATGGAGTTAGAGGTAGAGGAGCGAAGAGCTCGAGAGGGGAGGTATTTATGGAGGGATAGTTGAAGGTATTTTGGACCCAGGCCCCAGAAAGCCCTGTGGACAATGCATAGGGTTTTGAATTGAATCCTTGCATCTGCAGGGAGCCAATTAAGGGATTTCAGAGCTGGAGAGATATGATCCCAGGGCTTGAGGCCAAGGACAAGTCTTGCAGTCTTGTTTTGGATAAGTTGTAAAGGGCGGAGAGTAGAGGTAGGTAGATTTAGAAAGAGGCTGTTACAATAGTCCAACCTAGAGAGAACCAGAGCTTGGGAGACAGTGAGTTTCTGGGGGAAGGAGAGGAAAGGCAGAGTACCTCTGAGGATGTGCAGTAGGAAGTTAGACTTTTTAGAGATGTGGGCGGAGAAGGAAAAGTGTGGAGTCAAAGATGACCCTGAGGTTCTTAGCCTCCCAGGTAGGGGTAGGAGGAGGGACAAGGGATGCCGGCCAGAGAGAGAGGGGAAAAGAAGGTGAAGTTGTACCGATGAGGAGGATCTCAGTCTTGTTGGTATTTAGGCAAAGATCGTTGGTGTCACACCAATCTCGAATGGCAGTTAGGCAATCAGAGATGAGAGGAGGTGGCTGAGGGCAGCCTGAAAATGAGTTGAGTGTCACCTGCATAGCACTGGAAATCTGAGCAGATCATGGCAATGCAGTGGGCAAGAGTTTCCTGGTATTGGTTGAAAAGCCATGGGGAGAGGATAGAACCCTGGGGAACACCACAGGTAGAGAGGGAGATAGATGATAGGAAGGACCCAAGTTGGACCTGGAGGGTTGATAAGAGAGGAAAGAGGTCAGCCAGGCCAGAGCCTGATCGGTGATACCCAGGTTTTCACAGAGACGGTTGAGCAGGGCCGTATGGTTGACCGTGTCGAAGGCAGAAGAGAGATCAAGCAGGATAACGACAGAGGGAATGTTAGAGTCAAGGTTGGTGAGCAGATCTTTATGGATATTCAAGAGAGCAGTTTCCATGCTTCTGGCAGCTCTGAAGCCAGACTGGTGCTCATGGAGAGAGCCAACATATTTGGAAAGAAGGTTATGCTGAGAGATGGCCAGCTTTCCAGAAGTTTACCCAGACAGGGAGCAATAGAAATTGGGTGATAGTTAGCTGGACATGAAGGGCCTGCAATGGGTTTCTTGAGAAGTGGCTGCACAAGGGAGTGTTTCAGAAGGGAGGGGAAGGATCCTGGGGCAACAGAAAGGTAGAGGGAGTGAGGAAGAGTGAGGGAATGTGAGGAAGAGTGAGGAAGATTGAGGGTGAGTGATGGAGAGTCAGGGAAAGTAAGAGTGAGGGAGACAGACGGAAAGAGTGAGGGGGAATGAGGGCAAGTGAGTGGCAGAAAGTGTGGGGCACAGAGAGTGACAGAGATTGAGGGGCATAGACAGAGACATCACAATTAATTGGGCAGTCATTGTCAACTCAGGGATTTCCTCCCCCCCAAGCAAGGTGGCACACAACAAAGCGCTTTGCAGATTCAACTTTAGTGAGGCCTCCAACCTACTTGTGCCCTTCAGCAAAAACCTTCTTTACCACCAATGAGATAGGAACCAGGCCGTTGTATAGTAAGAATATATATTTATTTACGGTTTGACAAATAATAATAGAACAACCAAAACATCAGCCACCAACGTTGCGGTACTGCACGATATCACAATTTCAAATTGCTTGCACCAAATGACTGACTTATATTTCTAATGGACTTACAGATACCACAACACACAGGCACAATTTAGAAATGGACAGTCATCACTTTCCATCAGATTTTTTGCAATTGCAACCATAGAACAATATAACTCATACAGATATAGCTTAATTTGTTATAAGGCTCTTTTCTCCCAGCAACCCCCACCGCAGGCATCAATTAGATATGACCCCTCTGGTTTGAAGGCAAGCTACAGGGAGTGGAAATACAATCAAAACATTTGTTGCCTTTTTTATTTGGAAGGCAATGTTTGGAATAGAAACTCCAAATAGAAAATCGTTTTGGGATTTTTGGTTGTAAGGCAATATTTGGGAAAGGAACTTAATGAGAAAATTGTGTTGGGCTTTTTATTTGAATAACATGCAGGGCCTTGGGATGCAACTAAATAAATGGCAAATTTAGTTTTGAACACTCTACATTCACTTGAATGGGAGATTTTTAAGTTTGCTTATTTTGGGAGTATGGATACCCCCCTTCGAAAAGGAATACATGGGTTTCAGAAAGGTACAGTCACCCAAGTACTTTATTGTCTATACCGGCTGTAACACACTGGTCATGAAATGTGTTAGTTTCGAACTCTAACAACACTCATCCTGTGATTTTTCTATATGAGAATTAATTGATTTAACTTTAATTCAATGCACTAAGGGTCTACACAGTTTCACTCCATCCCTCACAATTTAATCAAAAGGAATAAGGCAGGCACAATTCAATTTAAATGGATAAGGTAGTTTTCTATCAGCAATTCATTTAATAAAATGTGCCAAGGGTCTCTCCAGTTCCAACCCGCTACCTGCTAGGCGAGATGGAGATTAAGGCTGGTAGATTCCCCCTTCACATTTGATGACATTTGGATTAATCTTTTTACATGGGAGGCATTGGTTATGGGGCATCCAGGGAAATAGCAGGGCTCCTCTGAGGACAGTACAGGTCTGGTCAAAGGCTTAGGTCTATGATAGTACCAAACAACCCAGTGCTCATCTGGCTGCTCAAATGGCAGGCCCAGCTAACTTCTAGATTTCCCAGTCTCTGTCTCCCTTGTAAGGTATAAGGCCTTTCCATGTAACCAGCTCTTCTCTTGGCAATGTTTCCTCTGATGGCCTGGGTAGCTCTCCTTGCCTCTCTGCTAGTTGTTCCTTGCAAGAGTCCTGAAGTAGACTACCTCCAGGAATGGAATGGAACGATTAAGCCAAAAGTCGCTCTCAGATTGAAAACTGATCTCTTATAGGGCTGGTGACACTACATTATTATCATAATTTCCACAATACAGATTGGCTGGCTCTCTCCCACTCCTCCCCTGCTTATAGGTAGGGATGAGGGAGGCTGAGGGAGGAGAAATATTCAAGAAAATGACAAGAGAGTTTAACATTTAGTGCTACTAAAACTCTCACAACATGGCAGCTACCCTATTTTTTCAGGAAACTGCAGGCACATATATATATATATATATATATATATATATATATATATATATATATATATATATATATATATATTACACGGCCCACGGTAGTGGCTGTGTAGTTATGGTTAAGTTGCTAAACCCATAGGAGGAGCCCTTTTTTGGGTGGCTTATACCTTTGCTCCCCCTGGACGAATCCTCACCAAACTTTGCAAAAAAAAGTATATGGCCCACTCTGAATTTTCTTGCAAAGTGTGGTGAGGTCTGGTCAAGGGGGGGCAAAGTTATAGTAGGGGTCCCAAAATTTATTTTTTTCCATGGACATAATGGGAAAAAATGTCAGTCATGCCTACAGCCCAAACCGCTGGACGGATTTTCACCAAATTTGGCAGAAGTGGTGGCAGAAGTGGTGGCTTGGTCCCGAAAGTGTGCTTTTGTTCATTTGGTGTAAATCCATCCAGTAGTTTTATTTTTAGATGACCAAAACTTAAGAAAAAAAATTAGTGATATCTGTGTCTGCCCTGCGGACTCACTTCCCTGTTCGGTCCACGGACTGGCCTCTGATTGGCCAGAAAAATGTGCTGACCTTTGCGTGGTCCTCGGACATTGGGACGCGGCTGCTGATTGGGTGGCGAAAAAACATGAAATGCATAGGTTTTCCTGAAACAGCCGCCATCTTGGATTCGTTGACTTTTTTGGTGTCCGCGGACAGCGCAGTGAAAGCATAAAAAAAGCACCCTTACACTTGTCAAACTCAACAAACAATCTCTGGGGATGTGGGGGGGATGAGGATTGGATTGGATATGGCCATAAGAAGCCAGAAAACGGGTTGTTTTACCTCGAACGTCTGTGAGCACTCCAGATGTCCGGGGCAGTCCTGTGGTGTTCGCGGACACTTGAGATGTCCTAGGACATCTGTACCTATTTCTGCATTATAGGGTTGGGTAAAAGCAGTTTTTGGATGGCTTTGCGCCACTCAAAGAAACTGCATGTAATTTTGCAATTTTATTCTAGAACTGATTCTGAATGGTTTTGCAAGGTTTTGTGGGATTCTGTCAAGAGGGGGCAAAATTATAGGGGGGGTCACAAAATATTGTAAAGCCATATAAATGTGGTGTCATTTGACGAATCTGCACAACATTTGGCAAAACTATTTTGGATCTAGATATAAATGGTTTTCTAAAGTTTGGTGGGATTTTCTTAAGAGGGGGCGAAATTAGAGGGGGTCTCAACATTTTTAGATGGCTTATAACTTTGTTGCTATTTGACAAATGTGGACAAAAGTCTTGAGAAAGATTATAAACCCAACCTTCAATGTTTGTGTAAAGATTGAATGGATTTTGTCAAGTGGGGGCTAAGTTATATCACTATTGTATGTACATACATTTTACATTTTATTTTTAAAAATAAAACATGGGTGGATTTCATGCAAACTCGTGAGGAGCATTGGTAAGGACATTAAAGCATGGTTTTGAAAATGTGCCCGTGTTTTATTTTTTGACAAGTGTCATAATGTAGGTACAAAAATAGTCATATACCTTTGGTAACTGATGCATAGCCTGTGGCCATTGGCAGTAGTCAGATTGTCTGGGTCATGGCATAAGGTCATGATATTATTAAGTTGTAGGAAAATAGCATGCACTGGTTAAAACCCATTAAATTCACTGAAAAAGGGACGTTATGGTTAAGTTGCACTACTAAAAACCTATGAATTTCAATGAAAACACTTTGTTAAAGGGACATTATAGTTAAGTTGCACTAATAAAAACCAATGAAATTCAATGGAAAAACATTGTTACAGGGACGTTATGGTAATAGGTAAAACCGAAAAACCTCAGAAATTCAACAGTTATAGTAAGCTAAGCAACCATAACTCGCACCACCACCGTGAACTGCTAAGACTAACACCCAGGACAACAAAGATGACATCACAAATGTCACACCATTGACATTCATTCAGCAATGTCCATTATATACTTTCTCCACAGAGTGACCATCTACAACTACAAAACTCTGCTCCCTTTGGTGCAAGCATACCCTACAACCCCATAATAAAGACTCACTATGGGTAATAAATGCCAGTAAAGTGCAACAGGTTCCACTACATACCAGGCAACTTACGACCTAGCCACACCCACATTTCCTTGGCAATAGATATATACTTAAGTATATACTCTCCTTTTCTGTCTTATATGCAGGCATGACTAGATGTCAAGACCTACCTACTTCACGCCTCCAGTTTAAAAAGCTCCAGAGGTTAGTAGAATTTTACATTCCAGCTGCTCTTACACTCTGGCTATACAATGAAGTACATGCTCATTTTGGAAAGATTCCAATCATAGATTATGTTTCCATGCAGGGTCCCACAAAGAAATTGAATATGGTCCTGAAGAATGAAATGGTCCAGTAATTAACTGATGCTGAAACATCTTACTATATGGACGGATAGGCCAACTGTCATCGTCTCTTGGTTAATAGGGGAAGTTATAACTCATACTCACCCCACCAAAATAATGCAAACTTAGTTCTTTTGATGTAGACCACTGTAAGAGAGTAAGGGTCTTTTTGACTGCCCCCCCACATCCCTTATGATTTGGAAGTTATGCTCATTCAATTGCTGGGGACTTCCCTATATCCGGGCTACCGGCGACGGAGCTTGGAACCATGGAATGACACATAAACTCAATTTTGCATGTCCCCAGGCTACATTTTGTATTGGTCCCGACTCCATCTTTTATTAGGCTGCACTATGATTCTAATAAGCTCTCTCCCTTCTTCCAGCGCTGCGCACAGTTAACCCAAGAACTCCCACATCCTCCTCCCCTTTCTGCGTAACGGCTGTCCTGTTCTCACGGAAGCTTGGGCGCAAATTGTTGCAAACTGACAATGTATTTTTTCTCTTCCTCTGAGATCATTGCCGTGTGTGTGACTGGGCCGAAGCCTGGCTTGGAAAACCATGTGTCTCCACAAACATGCTCCAGCTCCTTCAAACCCACACCTGTAGGAATTATCGCCTGCATAACCTTCGCCCACAGTGTCCCTTTCATGTAGCAGTTGGCTGGACCCTTCCCTGTACGGGCCACCCAAGATTGCCCCCATATAACTAATCCTGAGTGATCATTTATTCTCCCCTATACTAACAACCATCAGTCCTCTCATTTGAACCATGAGGTACCAGGTGAACGAATCTCAGAATGACACATTTAGATAAGGTACCTGGACCACTGCGTCCCTGTCCACACTGAGGCCAAGGTTAAGAATGTGTGCCTTTTACTACAATTCATGGATGACCCCACATTTTTGTATGAGTTTCATGTCTTATATCAATCCTGGCATGTCAGAAATTACTGTGTAGTTAAGATTAGTTAAACAACCGACAGTGTGGACTCACCTGACCTTCACCCCTCCCAGATGAGCCCAGCTGACCCACATGCCCCAAGAAGCAACAAGTTCAGCACCAGACAATCAAGCAGCACCATCGCCGTATAGTGTATAATGTATTACCTGAACAAGCCAATAAAGTGGCATCATGTAACACATATAGAAATCGTCATCAATGATGTCTATTGCGGTTAAAATGACATGTTTCTGTATTGTTGGCAGAGCGCTCTCAGAGCAGCAGAATCCTCTGCATTCCACACATACACATTACTATTATATAAAGCATACTTTGTTTGACTTGCACTCTTTCTCCTGGTCTCATTCCCTACTGAGGTGTGTCCATTTATTCTGAGTTTTGGGTTTGTATTTTTGGGGAATGATCACTTTCATTTGGTGATCCCGACTAGGTGATGATACGGGAAAGCCCCTGAGCATTGCAGCGAGATCTTGGGCACCCCCAACAAGACCGCCTCCACCTATGGCTGACTGGTACTTTAAAACGTGTACTCTGCTGAACGGGTTCCGCAGGTTCCGGCTTTGCAACTACCCAACCTACTGCTCACCGGAGTAGGTTTCGGCTCTTGATTGGGGCAGCAACCCGATTGTGGTTACACCACCCACGTAGGCTCTTGGATCAACACGGACAGGTGAGTATTGATTGCAAGATAAATTAAAGGAGGGGTAAGGGTAATGGGAACAAAGTCAGATTTACTCTTACTAAATGTCCTTTAGAGGTCAGCCCAAGAGGGGCCAGGGAAGGGTTACTGTGGGGAGCGAATGAGGGGGGGGGACTCTGGTTCTATAGCTAGGAGTAATGAGTAATGAGGGAAGTACAGGTACATGTTTCATGTTCTTTGTTCTGAGTAGGGTACGTCAGTGCATCACGTCAATGTGTTAAGTGTTCGATGTTCTTTGGTTATTTGCCATTACTATGAAATGTTCAAAACATGACTAATGGTATGGTCATAATGTTTTGATGTACAGTAGTAGAAGGTCTTTTGTGGCAACTGAACTATAGAGATATAAAGAATTGATGGTAGCAATTGAGCCACCTATACATACACACACATTTAACTAGTAAATACAAATAATAGGTGCGGATTCGCCCCTCTTGCACATATGTCAGCACCTCCCATTATATAGTGAGAAGATGAAAAAATACCACAAGCAATGGTTAATGGAAATTAAGGGGGAGGGGTTGTCTCAAATATGGCCAGATGGAGGGTCTTTTGATAAAACAGTACTGGACCTTGTGGCAACATACCTATCAATCAAATACAAGGGAAAGCAGCTCCAAAATAGAAGAGAGGTATTAGACCTTTGGTGTATGTTTGAAGAGGTCCCACTTGTTGAAAACAAGAACAGAGAGTTACAGCCTGTAGTGGCAGCACCTCAGGAAGAGGGAAGGAAAGGAAAAGATAAAGGGGGGAACCTAAAAAGCTGTACCCATTGTTGAACAAACCTGCTGAAGGATATTGTGACTGACTATATTTACCCCGGCCTACTGCACCAACCACCCCAGCAATAGCGCCTCCTCCCCCGAATGACCCTAAGGCCCCATATTGCCCAACATGTACACCCCCAGATGACATAGGGCAAATAACCCAAAATATAGAAGACCACATCATTAGTACCCAAATATAATTGGCACGGCTAGGGTCCCGATGCGTCGACAGGCTGCAGTGACGGGGAGCGAACAAACACTGCCTCCACCACTGCCAAAACACATTCCATCATCACTGAAGACAAATGGAAGTCTAGGGACTTCCTCTTACGCATCGATAGTACCCCAGTAAAAATAGTGCGAGTAGGGCAGGAAGGTGATCAGGTAAGTACAGGACAAGGTAGTGTGACATCCGAGAGGGAAGAGGAACGTTGGAGTGATATTAATGAATACGAGGAAGGAGCAATAGGAGAAGTACAGTACATGACACCAAAGGTGGGTGGGGAAGAAGAGAGGTGGCAGGGAAGGTCGATAAACAGGATGGGAAGAATGGCATTGGCAAAAAAGAAAGGGATAAAGATAGGACAAATTTACAGATGCCTCTCATCCACAAGGGGACAGGGAGGCCTCACTATGTACCTTGGGCACTAATGGAGAAAGCTAACTTGTTGAAGACACTGCCTCCGCTCTCTGGGTGTGCAAGTAAATGGATATATGCTTTTGAGAAAAACACTGCCGGGTTCCACTAGCAATAGGAGATGTCAAGAGCTTATTAGTGTCCGCAGTGGGTGATCAAGCAAATGGAGTGTGGGTGAAGGCAGGGCTCCCGGAAGTGACAATAGATTGCGACTGCCATGATGGAGCTTCATTTAATAATGTGAGGGCACAGGTATGGGATGCATTGCGGAGCACCTTACCTGATACTCCGGATTTGCACTCAGTGATTCAATGTACAATGAGGGAAGATGAAGATGCAGCAACTTATATTCTTCTTGTGCAGGATATGTGGAGGTCAGAGACAGGCACCACTTGGGAGCAGTCTACCTCCCTCTTTTATTTCATTATCAAACAAGGCCTCCTGAAGGAGGTACAAAAGGCCTTGGACAAAATTGCTGGGATAGAAGCCAAGGTTTGGCCAGAAATACAAAGCATTATAGTACATCACTGTAGGAGGATCAAGGAAAGGGAGAAGGAAATTGCACAAAAAAGATTAGCAGATGAAGCAAAGCTTGTACAAAATAAATTGGTGAATGTTGCGGCAGAAACAGCTGCTCTCCCCACTGAGTGACAGGGAGCTGGGGAGGAGGGGCAGGTAGCATTACAAGCAAGAACGCCAGCAAGTTTGGCAGCAAACGGAGCATGGAAGGCCACAATGGCAGGGAAGACCTGGAAGAGTAAGGTGGGTACCGAGGGCAGAGAGGGGGGTATGGGGGATAGGGACCCTGAGGGGGGCAGGAGTTTGTTGGTCATGTGGGAGATGGGACCACTTTGTGAGGGAATGTCACGCCCGTCCCATGTCATACTATCAAAACATACAAAGGTTAAACAACAAGCAGCAGTATGGCCACCCCCCACCCAAGCAGCCCCTATGGATTACTTATGGGTGGATACAGACACAAGGAACAGGTCAACACCCGCCAAGGAGAGCACCTCCACAAGGGACGCAGCAACGATTAACACATCAGAACCAAATGGTATACACACAAACTAACTCCTTCATCACCACTGCTAATGGTGCACCAGCACCTTTCTGAGGATTGGCCATGGTTGGGGAAAATGTTTTTTCCTTTCCAGGGACAAACACACATCCAGACTAGGACAGCCTACAGAGAGCACTTGCATGCCCAATCATATCAACTACCCAATGTCCAGACGAGGAACTACTGGTTTGGCAGAGATAGGTAGTAGCCAGTTCATATTTATGGTGGACTCAGGGGTGGAAAAATCGTGCTTAATGGAAGGCCGGTTTCCGCTATCAGACTGGAATTTGGAAAGGCAAGGTTTTTCTGGGGCTGTGGTCATGGTTCCATAGACTAAAGATTTAGACATCACAGTGGCTGGGAAGACCCTGTTGTACCAAGGAGACTCGACAATAAATTTGCTATGGAGGGACCTTCTTAGCAAGCTCAATATGACAATCTCCTTTACTGAAAGAGGTAAAGTGTGATCGATCCAGGGAATATGCCCCCTCAGAGCGATGTTATTAATTAACACAATTGTAAATTAAATAACTGTCTGGGGAGTGCCTATTGATGCAGACATGTTTATGTATGGAAGACAGGTTTTGGCAAGAGTAGTGCCCGAGATAACACAACTAGAATGAAGAATACATTCTGACTTTGTTTTCCGCCCCTTAGCTGCCCCCGAGGTGCTACCTGGAACCATAGTGTCCCTAGATTTATCGGGTCTGCAGGTATCAGCAAAATGTATCGCAATGATAGGTTTGGACACACACAGATGCGAGTGGAGAACAGTCCTATGCATAGACCCCAACATAGCACTTCACGATTTAACAGATGAAGAGCTATTCACTGACAATGACAATGATGGAGGGATAGTAAGGGAAATTTGCATGCCCTGTGATATAATGATTCAGCACAGACAAGTGACAAATCCCCTCATAGCCATTGTCATTGCACCCCCAACATTTTTTTAATGAACTCATGCAACAGGTCCCCGCCAAACTATGGACAACCAATCCCCACGATGTAGGGCTCTTGCAAGAGGTGACACCAATTAAAATAAGACTCAAGCCTGGTCCGTTGTTGTCCCGAGTGAAGCAATTACCCCTGTCATGAGAAGCAGAGGAGGGTATAAAAGAGACAATACATGCATATTACAACAGGGCATCATTGTACAATCAAATTCACCTTGTAATACGGCCATTTAACCAATTAAAAATGCAAAGGGTGGGGCCTGAAGGATGATACAGGATTAAAGCCCACTTAATGACATCATCCACTTAATGACATCATACAGAAGACGTTTCCCCTTACCCAAATCCTGCATCCATTTTGTGCAGTATTCCAAAATCTGCTACATGTTTCACAGTGGTAGACTTGAAAAATGCATTTTTCTCAGTACCACTTGATCCAAGCTCACAATACTTGACTGCTTTTACCCTGCAAGGAAAGAGATATGAACATTGAAGGGTACACCAGGGATATTGCAAAAGTCCAAGTATTTTCAACAGAATACTACATGAGGAACTTGGCAATATTGATGTCAAAAGCACAGTGATACAATACGTAGATGATCTTCTAGTTTGTGGTGAAAGCGAAGAAGAGTGTAGAGCAGACTCGATCACGTTGTTGAATGTATTAGTATAAAAAGGGTACAAGGTAGACAGAGAAAAGTTACAGTACTGCTTAACAGAAGTGATATCAAAAAATGGCAAACGGATACTCCCAGATAGAACAGCAGCAGTGCGTGTGACTAGTAGACCTCGAATAGTAAAAGAGATGCAGAATTTCCTAGGGATATGCAACTATTGCAGAGCATGGATACTAGACTATGCAGCATACACAAGGCCCTTGTTACAGGCACTAAAAGAAGCACAGCAAGAAAACTCAGAAATTACATGGACACAAAAAATGAACACTACCTTTGAAACGTTGAAAGAGCTAATTTCCACCACACCAGTCCTAGCCACCCCAGACTATGAATGCAAATTTTACCTGTTCTCACACTGTGACGGGACCCTTATGACAGCACTCTTGACTCAAAAGTCATCATTAGTGCACAAACCTTTGGCTTACTACAGTGGCACACTCTACGATGTGATGCAAGGACACTTTACCTGCAAACAGGCTCTCGCAGCCGCCACCTTTGCAATTAAGAAAAGCGCCACTAATGTAATGGGATGCTCAGTAACACTATTTGTTGAACACTCCTTACTTGCTATTCTCGAGAGATCCTACTCCACACTGACAACAAAAAGGGCTAAAGCATACGAGATTGTACTCTCCAACTCTAACATTCATATAGTACGCTGCAAAATGGTAAATCCAGCTACATTTATTACAGAACCATGCACAGTGGAAGACATGCAAATTCATGACTGTCCCACATATGAACCGGAGGGCGATGACATTCCCAAAGCAAACAAGAATGCCCTAGAGGAGGGTGAGGTGTATTTTGAGGATCTGTCAGCTTCAATTTGTCCAGAGACAGGGGAAGAACATGTAAGAGCAGCAGTTGTGAGATTGGAAGACGGGGAGTATGAGACACTTGTACAGAGACGGTTGTCAATTTATTTTTCAGCACAAGCGGCAGAACTTGTAGCACTAATTGAAGCATTACACTCAGAAAAAGGGTGCGCAGTGACAATATATTCTGATTCGGCATATATGACCACAACATTACATGGTGGGTTGTCGAGGTGGGGAATAAGAGGTTTCAGAAGGACAGATGGGTCCCCATTTCAGCATGCAGAACTCTTGAAAGAGCTCATACAAGCCTTAGCAGAACCATCAGTAGTGGCCTTAGTGAAGTGCTAGGCCCATACCAATAACAGTGATGTCATATCATTGAGAAACGTGGCGGCAGATGCCGCTGCGAAACAGGTAGCATATTTTCAAAAGCCCCAAATAGCACAGTATATATTGAAAAGAGGTGTGCAGTAGGAGAAAGAATTGGGATACAAATCACTGCCAATTTCATAAATAATAGATTTACAGAAAAGAGCCCCAATCGAAGAACATGAGCTGTGGTCGAAAAGGGGGTGCAAACAGTCCACGACAGATCTCCTGTGGCATCAAGACAGCACTAGAAAAGTAGTGATGCCCTTAGAGCTTTGACAACTTGCATTTCAACAGTTGCACTTCCCAGCACATATGGCAAAACAACACTAACAGCAGATATACAGGAAGATTATTTTGTTCCACAACTACATGAACACATAGCGAAATTGACTATTGAATGCACAACATGTCAGATGTACAACTCTGGAATGACTTTGAGAACGCTGCGAGGAACATTGCCCCGCCCCATCGGACCCTTCCGTGAATTGCATATTGATTATGCAGACATTAGGGAAAGGTGCAATGGAGCAGGATATCTCATTGTGGTGGTCTGCCCATTTTCACGCTGGGTGGAGGCAGGACCCTGTGCCCACCCAGATGCGAAATGTGCTGCAACGTTTTTAGTGAGAGAGGTTATTCCGCAATAGAGCATTTGTGACATCACACATTCCGACAACGGGACTCACTTTGTAAAAACCCTATTCAAAGAAGTAATGTCCCTGCTAACAATAAAACACAAGTTCTGTTCCATGTACCACCCGCAGGTGAAGGGAGTTGTTGAAAAAATCAATGGCCTCCTTAAAAGTAGGCTCTCAAAATGGTGTAACACCCTTAAGAAAAATTGGGTGTACTGCCTGCCCCTAGCACTGTTTCAATTGCGCACACCGCCAAGTAAAGACCACCACAGGTCCCCACATGAGTTAGTAACAGAGAGACACATGCAAAATCTAATCTCTCCAATTAGGAGAGGATATGACACACATAGAGCAGCCACGATATTGGATGAAGAGTTTAAAGAATATTTGACACAACTCACACGTGCAGTAAGAAGCCTAACAAAACAGGTGGCATCCCCTTCACACGAGAAAATGAAACTGACACAAACACAGCCATGGCAGATAGACCCAGCACACAACTAATGCCCGGAGAATGGGTGTACATTAGAAGTTTCATGAGCAGGTGGAATTCTCCAAGATTTCATGGGCCTTATGAAGTTGTATATTGCACACCGTCAGCTGTGAAGGTTAAGGGCCTGAAATATTGGGTACACCTCTCCAATGTTAGGAAAGCACACAACGGCACAGCACCAGAAGGGGAAGAACAGTGGCAACAGAGCACAGCTGTACCCTAAGGAAAATTAGACATAAGTCGGTAAAAAAGGACATGGGGGAAAAAGACTGCAACATGTGTAAAAATTGAAATGTGAAATTGATGTAAATAATTACTTAAAAAGCAATATATTACAATGTTTGCACAATCACTAGTGGTACATATATGATTTCTCTCCCTATCTACCTCCCTCTTTGTCTGTCTTCTAAAACTGCTTTTAATGTAAGCCTTACCTTCCCTGCTATCTCCCTCCTCATCGTCTCTCTTTCACTGGTTTCACGTACAAGATTTTGTCCTCTTGAAAAGGACAAATTGATGTAAATGAATATGTACTTAACCCATTATATCTCACTCTGTAGGTGCAAACATGGCAGAAACAAGGGCCCTCAATGACAACGCCACAACTGTAGTTAGCAGTAGGGGACATATTAGTGCCACTAGAGGCTACTCCTACGAGTGTGGCTTGTGCTTTACTGCTATTGTGTTCTCATCAATATTGTTAGGTTTAGGACTGTACTGGGCAATTTCTTTTATTGTTGAAAACATAAAAGAAGAGGGGGAGGGGGGAAAACTGGTACAAGAAGGAACCCACCTAATCTGGGATTGTTTTAAACTGATTTGGGCGCACAATGTTTCCACAAACCCCACTACTCTGCATAAAAAAACATAACTATTAAGGCGCCATTGGTTAAATACTCAATAATTCATGATGATGACAATGAATGTAATGCATATAATTACAATTCAATTCCTGATGTGTTACCGTTGCCACACGATAATTTACAGACAGCCTTAGAACCTACTTCAAGCAGCAATTATATGCATTTTGGAATTCAAACTCTCACCCCACTCACCCACCCTCCAACGCAGTATTGGCAGCCAAGTTACGAACAAAGTGCAAAGCTGGTTGATGGCATTTTCTCTATTTGTCACCAGAGTTTAATGAAGGTACATAATAAGGCAGAAGAGATATGATGCATAGCATGGTCTTGGCCTTGATGCAGGAGAAGACCCACGCCACCCAGACCAATCTAATCAATAGTATGCTGACATGAGCACCATGGCTAAACAAGCAAATAACAAGAGTTGCTATTTGTGCTGCTTGATACCCCATGTCTCGGAAACACCTAAAACCCTAATACCCCAAGAAATGCCTATTGCGGATGCCCAGTGTCTTATTCATCTTGCATTGTGTCGAATTCGTAGTACCTTCCAAGCACACACTGTCTCGATACAAACGCTTGAAAATGGGAAAACCTGCCACAGCAAGCCTCAAGGAGTTCTATCTGATGAAAAATGACAATGGGTCGAAAAAACATGCACTCCAACCTGGTCTCAGCACATTGGCAAACTGACCTGGGTAACAGCTCTTGAAAAACCAATGAAGATCCAACGTGAACTACAATATGAACTGTGTTTCCATAGAGAAGAGAAGGTGCCCATGGGCGCAAACAAGCACTGTAACAAGATACTTATCCTGCCTGACATGAAGAAAGGAACAGCGGCTTTAATGGACACTTAACGAGTGTGCAGAAAACAGGCATACTTGCACCTCCCGCCGTCATGGAGAGGTACTTGTGTCCTGATGGTATTCCCTGAGAGTCATATCCGAGGGGAGAAGGTGCCCGGCAAGATGTCTCTAGCACCCCAGTCAATAATGGAAGAACCCCCTACGTATAACGTACTGTCGGAAGATGGGCTGCATAACAGAGTGTCTCAAAAAAGGAGGGCCTTGAATTACATCTCCACAGACTCTTCCAAATTTTGATGACCATGCAGAATAGATATGTGCTGGACCTGCTCACAGCAATGGACGGTGGTGTTTGCCGAAAAATCGGCTGTGCATGTTGCACGTTTGTGCCTTCTGCCGATGCAGACAATGGGAAATTATCACATGGTGAAAGGATGACGAATGAGGGCAGTGTACAGTCTAGTAAATGGTTCGACTGACTTTTTGAGGAGTGGGTACCATCGTGGCTTGGGACTGTCATGAAGCTACTGCGGCCCATTATAGTATTTTTTCTGTTAACTCCTTGTGTGTGGCAGGTAGGGATTCGATGTTGTGCAAAGTTAATCCCCAACAGTGCAATGATGATGATGAGAATGGGCAGCCCAGGAAAGGTACCACAGGTTGCAAGAGATGCCCAAGTACAAACAGGAGAGAACCCTGAACCTAAATATTGAATGACCGTGGTCTATAACACAGGGCACAGGGTAGACGGCCTACACCATACCACTATTAAGGAACCCTATGAATTAGAATGGTACTAGGAGGTATCGGTGGACCTGGCTGGGGATGGTGGATGCATTTACATAACCTGTACCCCTGATGGATATGCCAGAAGAGGACAAAGCCTGAGATTTGTCTGTAGGGCCTGGATGCCCATCAAAGGGAACCCTGCCTTCGATGAAGCAGTGTTAGAGGCAGAAGAACGGAAACGTTTGAGGGCCCTAGCATCTTCATTACTTTAGATGTAACAAAAGGGATGAATAATGGAGGAAGGGTCCTTTTGACCCCTTCTACATCCCATATGAAGTGGAGATTATGCTCTTTCAATCCATACACTGTTTTACAATGTGATATTGTTTGAGGGCGATAACAGATGTTGGGGTCTCACTTATGCAATTTTTCTATAGTTTGCTCCTTTGCTCCCAACATTAGGACCTTACCTCCAGGATATGTATTTTATATTTGGAGTTCAAAGCAAGACATGAGAGAAATGTACCCCTTCTATCATAAAGATGTCAAGGAAAAGACATGGTTTGTATTGACAAAAAGTAATGTATATTATGCTTCACATGCAAAATGCCGGCAAATATTTGAAGAGAAAAGCCCACTTTGTTTCCATGAAAGATTCTTGTAGGCCCAAGGCACACTATGGGGGTAATTCATAGAATTTGGCGCACAAGTGGTGCACGTGGCTGGCACACAGAGTGCGCGTGCAGCAGTCTGAGCCAGCCGCGTGCACCAAAACCCATTTCAATGCACAGCGTATTCATGATTTCAACATCCACAACCAGCCGTGGCGCAGAGTGACGCATCGACCCTGCTGCAGCGCCAGTAACGCTCCCAATCCCGCCCTGTGTGCCAAAAACATCGCACAAATCCCCTACATGGCGCAAAGGCAAGGGGACCAGCATACAGCCCCCCCCCAAGAAAGAAAACTCGTGTAAAAGTCCACGCGTACCCCTCAGAATGCACGTATCCCACCCGCACTAGCGAAAATGTGTGTAAAAGTCCACGCGCACCCCTCGGAATACACGTATCCCACCCGCACTAGCGAAAATAAGTGTAAAAGTCCACACACACCACTCGGAATACACGTAGCCCTCTCGCGCTATCAAAAATGCGTGTAAAACTCCCTGCGCACCCGTCAGAATACACATACCCCGCTCGCATTAGGTAACATGTGTGGAAAAAGTCCCCCCTGTGGTTTGGGCTGCCTGTGGGGCATGGGGAGGGAGGATGGGCTGCCTGCCCGTATTCTGAGGGGCGCCTGTGGAGTTTTACATGCGTTTCTGCTAGCGCGGGTGGTGTACGCGTATTCTGAGGGGTGCACGTGGATTTCTACACGCATTTTACCTGATGCGTGCAGGGTATATGTATTTCGGGGGTGCGCGGGGAGTTTAACACGCAATTTGGCAGTGTAGGCCCTCCCGGGTGTGCCCTTTCCCCCCTCCCTATGCCCTGCAGGCAGCCCACACCACAGGGGACTACCCTACACCCCTGACCATGCCCCGCACGCAGCCCATATGGCAACAAGCACTTTGCGAAAGTTTGCCACCCTGTAAAAGTCCTGGACCACGGCCTGCCTTTCTGTGGGTGTTCTGGGTATGTATATGTGCCTGCAGACTGAGGGGTGCGCAGTCATGATTGGCAACACCTGGTGTAGGCAGCGTGACTACGTGGCCTGTGAGACACCCCCGATTATGGCAGTTGTCCGCTGAAATGACCCAGTGGCCAAAAAATGCAGGACAATGAGCACCTTCTCCAAGGGGCTCAATGCTTTGGAGCACAGGGTGGCTGATGTAAGGTCATCTTCCCACTCCCTGACCAGGTCTAGTATGATACGAGGTGGAAACCTATACCTGCCATAGACCTGGTCATCAGGCATCCCAAAAAGGCTGGTCCGGGGCAAAAAAATGCAGGGCCTGGCTATTCTCCTCCTCCTGCGGTGTCCCACGATCAGTACTGCGACAAATGGGGCATTCATCATAGCTGTATACACGTGTTTGTTGTTTGCGTGCATTTTTATACTTCGCGCGGGGACGCTTCCGCCTGCCTTCGAGTGGCGGATGCGTTGACGCATGTTGCACATCTTTTGGTGTGCGTGGGTTTCCCGTATTCGATTCCAGGAATAAGTGTTGTTCGCATGTGTGTGGGTGTACTGTGTATTTCCCTGCAGTACTTCCCGAGTTACACCTTCTTTTTCATACGTTGTTCCCCATTCCGCGTGTTCCGCCCCATGTTCCGCCCCCTTTTTGGTGTGTGCGCTGATGTTGTGTGCTTTCACTGTGCGCGTTGTGCACGGCGTTCGGCATGTTGCTGTGACGTGTGCGCCCGTGCGTGCCACGCTCGGATTTGGCGCACATCCCGGAGTAAACACGTGCAGGCCATTCCATGAATTGCACACGTGCGCGTGCGCTTGCTTTTTCATGCTTGCGCCAGCTTGCGCCACGATTTTCGGCGCACATTTGTTCCATGAATCGGCCCCTGCAGTGGACATCCAGAGAAAGCTAAAACAAAAATGTAATCCCAGTGCAGATTGGAAGAGCACCTTGCATTGCTCAAAAGGTGGTGCACTGTGACAAATTTAACCCACTTTTCAGCAGTAAAAGAAACAGCAGATAATGAATAGTGTTTTGGCTCCCAGCTGTTTTGGATCCCTCCCTGGGAGAGTATGCAGCCAGAGTAGTGGTGCATTGTTTCAAAGTAATTTCCATTGTGGGTGAGATAAGAGAGTGATATACACAAATGTCACTTGCACTTGGACCGTATGCGTCCAGGTGAGGTCTGTTGCTGTCGCCTTAAATGCAGGAGGTTACAGTCATTTGCTGATTATTATTTATCATGCAGTATATTATAACACAAGTAAGTTATAAACCTGCGTAATTTTACGCTAGACCGTTTCGTGAGATAGCTCTGTGGGATGTTCAAAGGAAAACCCTGCTTTGCGCATTCTTTGTATCTCTGTTTTTTACTTAAGTGTTCTGTGCTTTCCACTTTGTCGTTGTAACATGACTTTAATTTGAGCTGTCTTCATCCTCTACCAATAGCACATTTATTGCGTCAAAGTGTTGAGTAACTGTGGCATTTAAATCGGTATAAGCTTGTATGTACTATTTTTAAATGTGGTATGTTTTGTGAGTCGTGCAGAGAGATTTTAAGAGGTGTGTCACTTTGTAGAATATAAATGAAGAGGACCTGGGGGGAGTGAGGGCTACTATACAGTTACTCTGCAAACCACTAGATTGGCCTTGAATAATAATCAACCGTTTTCAGAATGTAAGATACGGGTCACAATTGAGCAAGGGAAACCAAGTACTTCAGACTTTCTGATTTTCTTGAGTGGGGGTGAAACCACCATTATCCAAATGTCAGAACTCTCCTGGGGGATGGCTAGGGATTTGACCTGATATATTCGAATACACTTTTTCATAGGATCACACATATAATGAATGGTGAATACAAGGATGGCATTGTTTAGCTATTGCCTTTACCTAACACATGTACCAGTGTAAGGCAGCCATTGTAGGTTAGTAGATGTTCTTACACATGTGAAGCATGCGTGTTATGTAGAGCCCAGGCCTACAATATGTTATATGGGATTTGGCAGCATCTCATTTTGTGCCCCTCTCTGAGACAAAGCTGGTGTAAGCATCAAACAAGTTCTGGGGTGCATTTGGAATCTATCTCCGCTACGAGTGCAGCATTATCAACATACAGGAGAGGAGGAGCAGGAGGCGAGGATGGGAGCCTACATGGAGAATGTGATTAGATACTCCCCACTAGACGTCATTGAAAGTTGATGCATGCTTATCATAAACATGGTGTGGGTTTGGTATATAATCTGTATGTCCATGACATACCATTGGCCATAACGGCCGTCTCAAATTGCCCACCTAAGATTGGGGAGTTGGTATGCACTGTCCTGGCTTACGCAGACGACTTGGTCATTTTTGATCACACAATCAGTGGCCTGCGTAGATCGGCCACAGCTTTGTGGGATTATGCGAATCATAATGGCCTTACCATCAATCTTGATAAGACTAAGGTATTGCGATTTACCAATAAAAGAGTGTCACGCGTAAATCTTATGGTGGGTAAGAACATAATCCCTTACGCCCCACAATATCGGTATATGGGTATTGATTTTGAGCCCAGCGGCGACTATAGTATATGCAAACATTCCCGGAAGATGCGAGCAGCGCAGGTCACATCGCTGGTTGCGAACTTCACTAATAAGCAAGGAGGTTTTACGCTATGGGGCACTCGTCAACTCTATGTGCAGGTTTTTACACCCATGGTGACCTACGGATTAGAGGCCCTGTTCGATCTAGATCTTAGCTGGCTACAAGTAATAGAAGGGAAATTCTGGCGGCGGGTCTTGGGCTTAGCCCCAGGAATTCCAATGGCCATTATACGCCTAGAGCTGGGAATACCTTCATTGAAAGCTATAGTGATGAAAAAGAGATTGGGGCTTTTCATTAAAATGCGTAGTGGTACAACAAATCCAGTATTGATTGCTGTGGATAAGGAAATATGTGAAAAACAAAATTCCCTCTCACCCGCTGCTATAATGTTAAGATATCTTGCTGATATAGGATGGATGTATCGCGAAGGGGACTATACCAGGCAAGTTCAGAGAGCCCTTGACAAGCGAATAGATATGTGGGACTGGCTGGAGAATTTTGACCACCTCAGTGCATTGAAAAGTTATGAATTTGTGAAATTCAGGTTGTACACATATATGAGACCGCAAGACTACCTTAACCTATGCCCTTGCAAAAGACTGCAACGCTTTGTACTCCTATTAAGACTGGACCAACTCCCGACTCTATGGGTCACGGGCCGGAGAGATCAAATGCTGTCGGCACTAAGGATTTGCAGATTATGTAAAATCAATAATGTTCTGGAGACAGCACAACATGTTCTGACACAATGTAGCAGTATGACAGACATAATACATCAACATATGGGAAAGTATACTCATGATTCAGCAGCAACCTCTAAGGCATTATTTTGGCATCACTGCCTAAATTCCGAAAATATCCATATTCTAACTGCTTTATATAACATCTGGTTGGTCATAGAGGGAAAACTGGGCATTAAGATTTGAATAGGTGGCCTCATCTACACTCAGGAGTAGTGATGGGATACACCTATACGAGAACCCTTTTTGGGCTATGCGTTACTCTCTAATTGTGAATGTATGATTGTGTCTAGGCTAGATTTATTTATTTATTTATTATTGTTATTAGTATTGCCATTGTATTTATTGTGTAATTTTAATTTCAAAGTGGAGATTAATGGTAATGTAATGATATAATAGTTTGATGTTGGAAATTAACTAATTTGATTATTGTATTCTTGTTGCCATGTATGTGTAAAGTTTATTAACTAAACTGTAACACATTAAATAAATAAACAAGATACTCCCCACTAGACGTCATTGAAAGTTGATGCATGCTTATCATAAACATGGTGTGGGTTTGCACCCTTGTCTGATGTCCCTAGTTGCAGAAAAACCTTGTCTGCATTTTCATATGAGCTCTTGTCATATACATGCGTTGCTGTCAATATTCAACAAAATCAGGAGTCCAAGTGTTAGTGGGCTAATAACCAAACCATGCAAATCCAGGTATGCTATGTTTAGAGACAAACATATCCCCTTTGCATACATGTTCAATACAGGTATAGCACTTTGAAATTCAACCAGTGTTTGTTTCCTTTTTTGTAAAAACGACACTTATCGGATTGCATCAAAATGAAATGCACAGTGATTACATACTAAAAACTAGGCCCTTTCTCACATGTACATTGACCATTCAGTTCATGACTTCCTTGCTCTGCCCCAGAGTTCCTGTCCTGTGCCCTGACAGAGGTATTCCTGCTGCAGGGCATCCTGGTTTACTGTATTTTGATATCTGTCTTCTCCCTTCACTCAATATATTATGTAATTGTGAATGTCACAGCCCCTTCTCTACCGAATGGTTTCTCATCTCCATGCACCTTGAGCCACAGGTCCATCCACAGCCTCCAGAAGCTGTCTAGTTATTTGCTCATCTGTTGACTGTCCATCGGCATGTTCACCCATTGGCAATTCACAGCCACTAGCTGCCCCTCCACAACCAACATATGTTCTCATGGGACCCCTTTCAGCTAGCTCTATCAAGCCCTAATGTTGTATGCTGCCTGCCAGTGGTACTTACACGTAGTCTACTACAAGTTAATGTATCAGAAGCAGGTGAATATTTGAGACATGTGTAATACAAATATGTTAACCAAGTGTGCCCTCTGACACTTGAGTTATATGCAGTATGTGTATTCTTGCATATCCTCTTTGCACTGACGTTCTGTTAAAAATAGGCGTTGCTAAACCAACCATTTTGGCTTGTTTATAGGTACTAGTAAACATTTTTCAGGAATGCCTATCATATGCTCAGGTACTCAAACTAGTTTCCAGTTTTTCCCAACATATGCACGGGTGGTTCCATTATGGCAGCTCCTGGCATATGCTGATCCGATACCTACACAAAAGCCAATAAAGTTGGCTTTTCCCATGCTTGTTATGTTAGTTTTTTATCCTAATACCCGAGGGGATGAGAGCGGGAGTTGCATGTTTCTCTTTTTACTCTGTATACATCTTGCATTTAACATTGAGTGGGGTTCCTGGGAAGTCAACATATGCACAAAGTGTCGCCCAGCTCTAGTTAAAAAAATGCCAATCAATGACTCGTAAGTTCTTAATTTGTGATCTCTGAAAACCATATCATTCTGAGGAATTAATGGGTTCATGCCATTGCATTTATAAAGGGAGTGCTTTATCTGTATAGCCACACATACCTTATTAATGACAATCATAGCAACACGGATGAAAAGCTGTCTCTCAGCGACCGATTCCTACTTATCAGAGACTGTTTGCAACTTTGCATTGGCTGGCAGGGCAGGATCACACGTGTAAAACATTGCTGCTTCCTCTAGGGGATATGATAAAAATAGACCATGCAATACGTCCTTGCGTCTTGGAAATGTAGGGCCTGTCTTTTTCAGTAACCTATCGACCCACTGCTTGTCAATAAACAGACAAATCAATGTGCTGGTGGCAGTGATTCTGCTCTGTCTAAGGCTGTCTATCCAACACCAGATAGCTATCCGCTTACAGTAACAATCTGAGGGACCAGATGCAACATGTAGGTCCGGGAAATCTGATTCCCTCGAGGCATTTTACAAAATATACATCGTCCATGCTATTTTCATTGAATAAGGGAACACACAACTTCAGAAATATGAAAAGTAATGCAAGTGCTGTTGACTGGGTAACTTCAAAGTCATCTTGATGTTCGGTGTGAGTGCAGCTACTGCATGCACGCAGCCAACCCCTCCCATTGAACAGGAATGGATTTCAGAAAGTCAGCGGCCATCTTTCCAGGCTTAACAATTCACTGTTAATATTACAGAAGGGAAAGAAAGTGAGGGTAGGGGCTTCTCAAGTGGTCTCCCCTAATGACAAAGCAACATAAAATGCACGAGTGGAAACCGTCTGCTATGGGGAGGGGGATTGTTACGGTTAAACGTATACTGAAAAGATAAAATATGAACCACAACGTCTCTGTGACTTATTATACAAATACATGTATGTTTTGCGGAGTCCCATCCACAAGTTTGAGCAGGTAGGGGACAGGTTGTAGCCTAGTGAAATAGGAACCGATTTGCACTGGCATATTTGAACAATTGAGATTAAATAGGCAGGTTGCTACGTTGAATTGGATATTTGTAAATAATCCTCTGGTTTGTTGGCAAGGTACAGGGAGTGGGAATACAATGGAAAACACGTTCTGGCTTTTTATTAAAAGGCAGGGTTTGGGGAAATAGACACAAAGAAAACAAATCATTGTGGGCTTTTTATTTGAAAGGTAAAGTCGATGGGGAAATCGTTTTTGGATTTTTATTTGCATGAAATGCAGGGCTTTGGCATTCATTTGGGATGCAAATAAATACATGGGAAATTTTGCTTTGCACACTCTACATTCACTTTAATGGCAGGGTTTTAGGGTTACTTATTTTGGGTTTATGGATACCCCCTTCTGTACAGAAGACAGGGGTTTCAGAAAGGTAGAGTCACCAAAGTTCTTTATTGTCTATGCCAGCTCTAACACACAGGGCAAAAACTTTGTTAGTTTCGAACACTAACAACAATCATCCTTTGATTTTCTATATGGGAATTGATTGATTTAACTTCAATTCACTAAATCTCTAATTATCTACACAGTTTCACCCCTTCCCCCACAATTCAATTGAAAGGATTAAGGCAGGCAGTTCCCAACACAATTCAGTTTAAGTGGATAGGGTAATTTTCTATAGTGGAATTAATTTGAGTTTGATTTAATAAAATGTGCCAAGGGTCTGCCCAGTTCCACCGCCTTACCCACTATGCAAGATGAGATTAAGGCTGGCAGATGCCCCCCACATTTTTGTTGGCATTCAGATTATTCTACTTACATGGGAGGCCTTGCTTATGGGGCATCCACGGGAACAGAAGGGCTCCCTTGGGGACAGCACAGATCTGGTCAAAGGCTTTGGTAAAAAGTAGTCCCAACACCCATAGATCCTCCGACTCTTCAAATGGCAGACCCTGCTAGCTTCTAGCTTTCCCTCTCTCTGTCACTGACGCAATTTTTAAGGCCTTGTAGCTCACCCTGCCTCACTGCTAGTTATTCCACGCAAGAGTTCAGAAGTAGATTACCTCCAACAATGAAGTGGGAAAGTCAAGGGAAAAATAAAAAATAAAAAGAAAGTTCCAAAGAGTAAAATGTCAAAAAAAAGTCCCTCTCAGATTGAAAACCAAACTGATCTCTTATAGTGCTGGTGACATGCCATTATTATCATAATTGCCATTTCCTTCATCTCATACTAAGGCTAATCCATCGTCCAGAGATCAATAGCAGTGTGGTGACTGTTGGAAGCAGCTGACTCTCTGCTGTTACTTTGAGACTCAGTGCTGTTTGACAGTCATTACGTGGCTGTGGATGTGCTAGGTCTTTTCCTCTAGTTTAGTCGAGTCATGCTGTGAGGATGGGTTGTGGACGCGGTGCTGTGTGGTGCTGTGTTGGTGAAAGAGACCGCAGAGACTATGGAGATCAGTGAGAAGAGAGGAGCCCACAGGTGGTGCAGTGGATGTTGGCGCCTGTGCCAGTACCTACCGAGTGTAGCTGAAGGTGTCGGCAGTGGGGAGAAAACACCATTGTCCGCCGAAAGCATTACACCCAGCCGCACCCTGTGAACAGTGTGTTTCGGGCTTTCATTCAGCTTAAGAGATGGCGAAAGAGCTCTATCTTGTGGTGGTAAGGAATGCCCAAACATTTACTTTAATATCTCCTGCAGTCTGGGTGACCCGGCCGCTCTCTCGCCAGCGTACCTACTTGCCTGCTCGAATTGTTTGAACTACTCGAGCTACCATTTTATGATGTGCATGCCGGTATGAGACAAAGGCACAACCTTATATCTGTGGGCTAAGTTTAATTTGGCTTCCCTTGCTTGCTAAAAATTTCTGAGCATTTTATAGTGTCAATTTTTCTTAAGTGGCGGTAAAACTGCAGAAGCAGTAAATTTTGCTCCAATTGGCTTGACCACTGCTGTTGGTGCCAATATTTGCACTCTTATTTTGAAATGCTTGGTGTGCTTGTTTACATTAAGTGTCACAGAGACTGTGGGACAGAAGCCCTTTGATCAGCTTACACTTGTGGATATAATTACAGCGCAACAGTAACGGCACTACTTGCTACCTTGCCACTCTAATAATAAGGAGTAAAGCGAGTGAAGCCCGTGAGTTGCTAAAGGTGAGAACTTATTTTTGGGCTGCTGGGCGGCGGGGCTACTAGATTAGGGTAGATACTGGTTGCCTGAAGTTGATCATGGTTCCCGGGACTTTACTGTTTGATTCTCTATGTGGACTTGGCATTTGGACTACATGGGTCCTTAACATAAGCACGCATGCTTGTAATTTTGGTGAAAAAAAAAGGAGTGGTAAGCAATAAATTGTGACCTATTTGGCTTTTAAAAGTCGGGATCCAAGGCAATTAACTGAAAGTACTCCTTGTAAGTTGTCCATACGAAGTGATACTGTAAAGCGTGGAATATGTACCTTCTTCAATAGTGATTGTTCATTTATAGTGTGAATAATAATCAATCTTGAATTATTGGAGAATTGGATCCTGAAGGAAATCGTTACAAAGGAAAGATGCCAACCTGTAAGAAGGGTTCTGCTTCCAATTATAATTTACAGAGAAAGAAGACTAAAGAACTTGTAGTGAAAATGGGAAAAAAGGATGATAAAAGCAAATCAAAGAAATCTACGCCAGTAATTGCAGGGGCTATTGCTGATTGTTTTTCAGCCCTATTCTGGAAAGGAAAAGAATTTGACTATATTTGAGTCTGGGGAAACAATCAATAGGAGCGGTAATAATTCGCAGGACAGACGAGTGAAGGTGAGATTGACAAAAATTCTCTGTTAGAACTATGTTTGTCAATGCAAAGATCAATGGGTCCACCATTACTGAATGTTATGGAGAATTGTTCCCCTGGCCAACCACTGCTGGATTAATTGCAACCATCCATTGCTATGGACCAGCTGTGTGTCTCACCTAATTTGGCACTGCACGCTGAACACAATATAGTGGAACACAATACTGATTCCTTTTTCTGCCCCAACTCACTAATAGAATTACAATCATCAGTAGCATCATTCCAATTTGCTGTAAAGATTCTACTAAAGATGTGTGGACGAATCTTGGAGAATACCATTAATACTGTTCCTGTCAATAACTTCCATCAAAATCGGAAAGAAGAGGCAGAGAGAAATGTATCTGAGGCAATACGACAGGCTGCTGAATCTAATGTGATACCTCTTCCTGAAATAAATGGGAATGATAATTCAGAGATATTTTTCTCCTGGAAACAACAGAGATCAGCTAAAAAGTTTGCCATGAAAAAACGGCCAATTGTGGTAATGTCTCCATTACCCACGACGGCTCCAGTAGAAAAGCAGATAAAAAAAACTAAGAAAAGCGTTGCAAGGGCAAAAAAAAAACGTGAGTGAAGGCTGCATAACTAGTTGGTTAATTCCTGAAAGGGACATTGAGGAACCAGCTGTAGTGGAAGAAATGGAGGACCACTCGTTATCCTATTTGGAGGAAGAACCAGATAAGATCTCATCCACACCTCTCAATACCAGGCCAAATGGATTATCTGGAGAAAAGATAAACTCTACATCTACCGATAAGGCGGCAGGAACAGAGCGGATGAAGAAGAATTTCTGCAGAACCTATATCAACATAGTGATCACGATTGGCTCACTAGAACTGATCTTATGGGCAGACTTCATTCAATACCCCAATTAAGAGTACTTTGAATTTATAGAGCCTCTTAGTAGTTGGAACACTAATGTATCAGCTGTACATTGTAAATTTCAGGCTTCGGCTCAGCTAATGCGGCTGTATAAAGAGAATCTGTTGCAGGTGGATGTTGAAGTGGAGGCAGACCCAGATAAAGAAGATCTTACTTGTCTAAGGAAATTGACTGAGGCACCAAAACACAAACCCAATGTCGCCCCCTTGCCAACGGGGAAACCAGTACTGGTCTAGGACATCCAAAATATTTTAAAGTGTCTGGCAGATTCCCTTCCAATGGTCCTGAAAAGGGAATGATATTGTTCTATACTGTCAATGAACTGTAAGGGGTTTAGCCACCTATTTTTGCCAGTGGGTTCTTTACCGTTCATAACCAAATTCTCTTGTATCGGTCTGCAAGAGACATGGTTTACCACACAAATTTTGCTAAACGGGGATATACATTGTATCAGTCCGGTGCTAAAAAGAGACTGCGTGGCAGACCGTATGAGGGTCCAACCATTGGAATTACCCACAATGTTAAAGCCTATTGTGTTGTTACTAAGCTTGATGAATTTATTATAGCGGTAGAATTTAAAATGCTAAGAGAGTGAATAATTGAGAAAGTGCTGCTACTCAGTCTTTACAGCCCCCCTGGAGCAGCCCAGAATGAAATTATTCAGGAAACACTTCATTAGGTCATTATATGTTGGTCCCTAAAACAGGAAAATAAATCTATTGTCAATATGGGGGACTTTAACTGTCACATGCTGGGAGGGAAATGGCCCTCAAATAATCCCTACTTAAGATCTGATTGTAAAATGCTGCACTCGATTTATGACCATGTGGGGCTGCGATGGCTGAGCTTTTTTGACCAATCAGGTGTGGAAATGATCAAGGGCAGGACAATTAGGGACTACCCAGGCAAAGAAACATGGGAAAGTGGTAAATCCAAAATCACTTTGGACTACACTTTTGTCACTCCTGAAATTGCGGCATGTGTTAAGGCTTATGAGGTAATTACCAATAACTGGAGTGACCATGCATAATTCTCTCTCACATTAACTATAAAAGCAACATACCTTGAGACCATTGGGAAACATGAAGATCAACCATGCCGGTACAGGTATTTGTTGGTCAGATGAAAATATAGCAAAAGCGGCCTGTGCTATAGCAGCCGAGCAGCATCCCAATGCTCTTGCTTTTCGGGATATGTCTATTGACAATATTGAAAAATGGATAGCTTCATTCTCTAGGGCTCAAGCTACAGTGGGGATGGGGTCAGATATTGATGGCCCTGTTAAGAAAAATAGATATGATCAGGAAGTTAGAGATGCTAAAAGAGCACTCAGAGCAGCCATTCGAAGGGCAAAGAAGACAAGTCCTACATATACTCTCTTTTGCTCTATTAGTAAGACGCTTAAGAACAAATTTAGAGTGCGGATAAAACAAAAACAAATTTGAGGAAACTCATGATATGGCAGCATACTGTCGACTATTGTGTACCAAGAGCACCCGTAATTTATGAGCTCTAATGGGGGAAGCGAGTGGAGATAGGCAAACCCGGATGATTAATCCCATTGGAGCACATAGATGGGAAAGATTCTTGAGGGACCGAAATATCCCCATATGTGAAGTTGCCAGCATGCCGCCAATCATCAGTCCTCCTAGTCCACCATTTATAATTTCGGTAGTCCAGCTCTTGATTAAGAGAAAAAAGCTTAAATCATCCCGTGCACCGGGCTCTAATGGCTTGGCGAACATAGCATTGAAAAGTAAACCAGTATTTTGGGTGGAGCTATTGAAGATTCTGTTCGATAAGGTACTACACGAGGGTAAGATCCCGAGTTCCTGGCAGAAGTCAATGCTTATACCTATTTATAAAAAAGTGAATACGTTTGATCCAGCAAATCATAGATTATTATCGATGATGGATGTTTCCGGCAAGCTGTTTTCTAGCCTGCTGTTAAAAGAACTCCAGGAATGGGCAGACAAGAGGGGGTTATTGAACCGCTCTCAGAGCAGATTTAGGCAGAGTTATTCTACCTGACATAATTTGGTTACATTAGATACCCTGTGTACGAATGCCAGGAAACCGGGAAATCCTCCTGTGTACACCCTTTATGTTGATTTTAAAGCCGCTTCTGACCGAGTCCGAAGAGAGCTGTTGTGGTCAAAACTAGAGGTATTAGGGTGTCCTCATGGCCTACTATACTATCTGAGGCTCCTCCATTTAAATAGCACTGCCTCTTTAACGTTTGATTCTCAAGTGAATATGACTGCACAAGTTGAGCAGAATCGAGGGCTCAAACAGGGCTGTGTTAAGGAACCCACACTATATAATCTTTTCGTCTATGATCTTCCGGAGGCAATTTGCTCTGTTCATAATTGTCCACCACTTATAGGAGCAAAACAATGCCCAGTACTTGCGTACATGGATGACTTGATCACACTATGGATGACTTGATCAGCGGACTATGGAGATCAGCGGAGGCTTTATGGCAGTATGCTAAAATCAACGATCTTGTAAATTAATCTGGAGAAAACACAGGTGACAGTGTTTTCCAGTAAGAAGATTGCCCACACTAGATTAAAGATAAAAGAGCTGGAGATATTGTATACACCTAATTATAGGTACCATGGCATTGACTTTGAAACTGGAAATGACTACCGACTATGCATACAAACCAGAAAGGTTAGAGCTGCCCAAATAACAGCGTTGTTCTATCACTTCTCTAAGACATATGGGGGCTTTACTATTTGGGCTGCTCGATTACTGTATCAAAAAGTATTTGCACCAATGATTGTATATGGTCTTGAAGCGCTGCAGGCAATTGACCTCAAATGGTTACAGGTAGTTGAGGGCAAATATTGGAAAAATATTTTAGGCCTTCCCACCAGTATAGCCATGGCTGTTCATAGGCTGGAATTGGGGTTGTACTCTTTGAAATCATTGGTACTAAAAAGAAGGGCTGAATTATATCTGAAGATAGGGACTACTTATAGTAACCAGTTGCTGATATCTTTGCGACACAAACTTATGAAGGAGTCTCGGAAGTCTCTCTTTAAGGCAAATAATGAAAAGTACCTAGACGAGATAAACAGGAGTAATCAAGTGGGAGAATGTTGTCCTGCAGTAAAATCTGCTCTAGCAAGGAAAGTTGATCTAGGGGATTGGCTAGAGAATTATGCCCACTTAGAAGGTCTTAAAAAATGCCAGTTTGTGAAGTACATGTTATACACTTATAAAAAACCACAGCAATATCTTAATGTATGTCCAGCACTAAGACTCAGATGATTTATACTATTAGTTAGGATTAACCATCTACCAGACCTAGCAAACACAGGTACAGTAAGCAAGATATCTATTACTGAACACCATTGTTAGCTGTGTAAGGACACAGAAACTGTGGAGACAGGGAAACATCTACTGACCAGCTGTCCTAAGATGATGAGTGTTTATGAAAGACACTATGATAAATATGTACATGTTATAGAACATGTCAGGGAACCAACCTTCTGGTGGCTTAATGGCAATGCTTCAAATTTGAAGGTCTTGCAATGTACAACGTTTGGCTGGTGATTGAGAATCTACTACGGATTTGTATTTGAATGCTACAGACATGTAAGACAAAAGTAGAGGATTTTGATTGGATGCAGTACACCTGGACTAAGTCAGAAATTAAGAAAGGAACGGATATGAAATAATAAGCTGTTAAATCTTAATATAGATTTTTATTTTTATTTAAGTGTGTAAATTACATGGTTTTTATTCAGTATTATGAAATAAGTGCTGATAAATTTTAGAATTTGTATTTGGCTTGTAAATGTATTTATTATGTTTATGATTTATATTATATGTGAAAACTTTATTTATAAACTGTAACACATTAATAAAATAATGATAATAATTGCCATATATGATATGATATGGCATTTATAACGTGCCTATACACAAGTGTTTCAAGGCGCAACGAGGCAAGGGAGGGGGAACAGGGGAAGACAGATAACAATCCTACCAGGCCAGGTGGCATTCAGATCGCGCAAGTGCATGGGAAGGGGGAAAAGGAAAAGTGCGAGGGTGCATGGAGTGGGGAAAATGCAGTACATGGATAGTAGGATAAAGAATAAATAAAACAGCCAGCTATTGCTGCGGATTGTCCAGCTCTCTCCCTCCCCAACCCCCAACATGCCCACTGCCTGCTGATAGGACAAGGCGTTGGGGGGGCTGGATGATGGAGGCAGGTTGAGGGAGGAGAAAGATTCGCCATCTCAAAATGACAAGTGGATTCAACTTTTTCATTGTCCTTAACAATCTAACAACATGGCAACTACCCTTATTTTTCAGATAACTGAAGACACATAGATATATCTATATATATATATTACACAGACACGCTATTGGCCGTGTAGTTATGGCTAAGTTGCTAATCCCATAGGAAGAACCCTTTTTGGGCGGCTTATAACTTCGCTCAACCTGGACGAATCCACACCAAACTTTGCAAAAACAGTATATGGGCCACTCTGAATTTTTTTTACAAAGTTTGGTGAGGTTTGGTCCACGGGGGAAAAGTTTTAGGGGGGGGGTCCCAAATTTATTTTTTTCCCATAGACAGAATGGGGGAAAAACATTGCGCACGCCTACAGCCCAAATCGCTGGACAGATTTTCACCAAATTTGCGGCAGGGGCAGCGGCTTGGTCCCAAAAGCGTGGTTTTGTAAATTTGGTGAAAATCCATCCAGTAGTTTATTTTTTAAATGATCAAAAAGTAGGTCTAAAAAATGAGTGATATCTATGTCCGCTCCGCGGAGACACTTCCATGTTCGCTCGCTCCGCGGGCAGGACAGTGTTTGGCTAATCGGCTCGCGTCATGTCCGCGGACATGTGATGCGTTCGCTGATTGTATGGTGAGGAGCGTGAAGTGCGTCAGATTGTTCCGATGCGCCCGCCATCTTGGATCCGTGTTTTTGTGTCCGCAGACATCGCTGCAAAAACATATTAAAAAATATACAAATTGCACTTGTTAAACTTACCAAATACTGTCTGGGGAGGTGAGGGTTGATGAGTATGGGATGGGATATGGCAGCAAGAAGCAAAAAACTGGTGTTTTTTTGTCACAAAAGTCATACGGTACATTTGGAGGTGTTCCACAATATAATGTGCGTAAAGTACAGACGAAGGACTAATGTGTCTGTTTTAAAATGCATTTAAAATTATAATGGAGTCAGACTGCGGCCCCTAGAGTCTGGCATCTGAGGCAGCCACCTGCAGTGTCTGAACCAAAGACGGCCCTGTATGTGTATGAGACTAACTGTTCTCATGGCGTCGGTGAGAAAGGTTTTTGTGAGTGACGTATTTAGATTCTGAGTGAAGGTCACCAGCTTTGAATTCTTGGTTGCGAGCTAAGGAAGCCCACACATGGAACATACAGTATAAGGTTCAATCGTTTTTTGACCTTGAGAGAAAGGGACCATTGTGTAAGGAATGCAATGACAGGGGGTTTGTAATAATGAACATTTGATAAGGTTATGCATTCCAAAAGTGTGTAAGGAACATGTAAATTCAGTTCATGAAGAATCTTTGGTGCAAACGCAGTGAGCGTTACGATCTGACTTTCTCCAAGAGAATGGAAATGG
This sequence comes from Ambystoma mexicanum, assembly GCF_040938575.1. Taxonomy (NCBI): domain Eukaryota; kingdom Metazoa; phylum Chordata; class Amphibia; order Caudata; family Ambystomatidae; genus Ambystoma; species Ambystoma mexicanum. The sequence goes on from NC_090937.1 coordinate 109,018,629, forward strand.
TGAATATAATGTAAGTTTGGTTTTGACGATTGTATACCGGAACGAGCATAACTCATTATTATCTGAAGATTAATTTTGGGTTATATTCTATTCGTTTGTTCTGTGTTGCTTATTGCAATGTAAGGCACTAGGTTCACCCAGGTTCAACGCTAATATTTCATTAAAATGTCATGTATGAACATATTGAATTGTGTATCAGTTTCCACGTTGTTTTCTCTTTGTTGAGATTGTTTGATGTGTGTGCTGATCGTTGGTTTAAACTCTATGCCGAGTTAAAAAGTCAATAGAGATATTGTAATAAAGTTTGGGTATTAAGACACATTTTCTGTTATGTTTTAGAACTAGCTACATTCTGCCTTTCTGCGATTGTCATAGATTCCAGATGCCAACTGATGGCTTCTTCAATCGGCAGCAGCACATAGCTGTCAATGCCTGGATCACAGTGACAGTTTTTTGGGATGGTCGCCCAGAGCCCATGTGCCCGTACGCTGTACTAGTGATTAGGATCAACATAACACCCTTTGTGGTGGTCTAGGCCCAAGTTGATGCAGAAACACTGGAATTCACTGTGCGACCCAAGCGGTTCTTTCACCAAAATCGAACACTTTGTGTACACAAAAAGAACAACGTGTGCCTCACGATAAACATTTTGGATCACGAGCGAAGAAATAAATTTGCAATTTGATTGAATATGGCAATAGTCAGATGTCCTTGGAGCGTTTATTGTGCAATAAAAGTACTTTACAAATTTTACAGTGTTATTCTTTTCTTTTAAAGTACGGTTTAATATTCAAAATTGTGACGTGCTGTGTTGTTAATGGCTGTGTGTTCATTTTCGGGTTCTGCGTCACGTGACGTAGGTGATTATGGGTGCGTTTAGCTACGTTGAAGAGGAACGTCTCTGAGAAAGGTGTAGAATATCACAAGGGTTGGTGATGTGAGGGTCAGGGGCGGGGCATATGATTTAGTGATGTCAGGGCAGTGTACCTTAGGCAGATGCAGCAACGGATTAGAATCGCACGAGTTGGACGCACCCTGCTGCCAGATTTCGAATGTTTTTAAAGGAGGAAAAGTGAGGTAAGGTGAATTGGAAAGGTTTGCGATAGATCAACGTATGTATGAAAATACATGGCCAAACCCTCGGGACAATAATCTTTTCTGATCATTGCACTTGTGAAACTTATGAAATAATGTCTGGGGAGGTGAGGGATGATGATGACGGGTGGGATATTTCTGACCTGATTTCGAATGAGTTTACAAAGTTTGGTGGGATTTTGTGCAGAGCTTATATGACGATTGTATGTGCATTCATGTGACAGTTTTGAAAAAATAAAACATGGGTGGATTTCCAGCAAACTTGCGTAAGGCGCATTGGCAAGGATCTAAAAGCATGGTTTTAAGGTGTGAAGAGAAAGCTACATATCGCATATCGGGCGGCGTCTTCAGGTGGAATTGAACGCAGCAATAGGTCTGTTGTGGACATTTTAAAGAAATTTGTGGCAGAAGCAGGTTCCAGCTGGGATTTACGCTTGCCTTTGGTTCTGATGGCAATCAGATCAACTCCTGCCAAAGCAACGGGTATTAGCCCTCATGAAGTTTTGACAGGTAGGGAAATGGTGTTACCACAACACCTGCTATACAGGACACATGAGCAAACACTTGTGAGCGCATCCACAGTTCATGAATACATTGATGAACTGAGGAAGCATTTACAACATGCATTTGCTTTTGTACAGAAAAATTTAGAAAGAGCTGCTGAAAGTGCAAAGTCATATTATGATAAAAAGACGTCAGTAAAGGAATATTGTGTGGGCGATCAGTTGTATAAATTTCATTTTGGAAAAGGTAAACAGAAAAAATCCAAATTTCATATGTAGGATTATTTAGCGTGTTTTGGGAGCACAGCATCATTGCATGGGATTAATGTATTGCTATAATGCGGTACAAGCAATTGCACCATTTATTTTTTCTCCTGAAATGCCTCTGTTGCAGGAGACACATTAGAGGATTAATGAACTAATATGATTAACAGTACTAACATGATCTTAATCAAATAACATCATAATGTGTTCTCCAGTGCAACATGAGGTGGAAAAGACAGGCTCTGAAAGTCATTTAAATGTGCACTTGGATTCATTTTATTTTTCTCTGTTCACTGTGTTAGCTGGATGCGAAATCTGCATGCCAGGAAATGAGTAGATACAGTTTCTAAACCGTATAAGCCAAGCCATTGTTAAAAGAGGAGGATAGATTATTGTGCATTTTCATTGGTGACACGTCGCCTTAAGGGCTGCAACAGAGGTCTCTTGGTACATTTCGGGGAGGAAGAAAGGCAGAGGACATTTTACACAGCTCCGGGGAAGACCTGGCTGGAGTTTCTATGAGGTTTCCAGATTGAGAGGTGCCGTCCCAGTCCATTGCTGACTTTCCCAGGCTGAAGATTCCAGTCAATAAGCACCGGCTTGGGAGACAGCAGATCAGAACTGCATTTCCTCGCTGGGGTGCTTTGAAGGAAAGCCCTGAGCCATTTAAAGAAAGCGAGCAGTCCGGGGAGTTCGCGTGCTAAACAGCTACAACTCGCTGGTAATTATCTTGTATGAAAGTGAGGGTGCGGTATGTGCATGAGACCTATTTTAGACAGGCAGCGAGCGATAGCTTTTCACTGTGTTCAAATGACACATTTTAATGTTGCCAGCTGAAGGCAAAACAAACGATGTAATTTTTCTCTCTCTTGTGCAAATATGAAATGAAATTCATAGTGTTCTTGCATTCTGTCTTTCTCATGTTTTTATTTCAGAAGAGGATTGTCTCACGAATGGTAATGTATCATTGTAAAATGAAATTGTGATAACACAGTCTGCCTAAGAGTATTTTTGTTTCTGTTTCATTTGGTGTCTAAAACTAAAAAAAATATTATGCCATAGAGGGAATGATGCTTAAAGCGCCAAGTTTCTATGCAGATAAAGTAATGTTATTAGCAATTATAAATAGCTGTGTGCGTGGTTCCACTCAGTGTATATATGTGTGTGTGATTTCTGAGTGGAACATAAATAGTTTGCTGGACGTATATGAGTCAGCAGAAAGAGAGGCTTCTGGAAATAGTTTCACTAATGTAAATAAATTAGTGATTATACCACATGTTATTGTGAATACTTTATGGAAGCATAGCTCACTGGTGTAGATAAATCAGTGATAACAGCCATAAGTGGCATTCCATATGAAAATGTGGTGTTCTTGAATAATGTAGAAGCCTGAGGCCTCTAGAGATCACAAGAACAGTCTAAACAAAAGAAAGGGGTTTTGTATGTTGGGGCCACAAATAAAACAAAGAAATTATGCTCATCACTATACCACAACGAAATGCATACCAACTAAATGTATCTGTGTACTGAAATAATGCATATCCACTATATTACTATAATACCAAACCCAATCTGAATGCAAGGAGTGATTATTGCTGAATTACTTTATTTTTGGCAGTAAGAAAATACTGCTAGGCCCCAAATCTTCACAAAATACCCTACAACTTGTGAAACTTATGAAATAATGTCTGGGGAGGTGAGGGATGATGATGATGGGTGTGATATTTCTGACCTGATTTTGAATGAGTTTACAAAGTTTGGTGGGATTTTGTGAAGAGCTTATATGATGATTGTATGTGCATTCATTTGACAGTTTTGAAAAAATAAAACGTGGGTGGATTTCCAGCAAACTTGCGTAAGGCGCATTGGCAAGGATCTAAAAGCATGGTTTTGCAAATGTGGCAGTGTTTTCTTATTTGACAAGTGTCATAATGTAGTTAAAAAAATAGCGGTATAGCCTTAGTGACTGAGGGGTAGCCTGTTGCTATGGGCAGTGGCCAGATTGTCCGGGTCATGGAATAAGGGCATGATCCGGACAATCTGGGTACTGGCATGCCCAGAAGGGACAAAACATAGGATTAAACTGGCCATGTCCACCTGGGACTGGCTTTGTTGTAAAGTTATTCAAAATTAGGATAGATTTGAAAGGGAAGAAAAATGTGATTGTGGTAATATGGTCATAGGGTTCTCTTTTTGCCTTCTGCAGGCTGCCATGGAAAGCGAAGAGGGGCCCTGTATGGAATCCCTGCCTTCCCTTTCCATGGTGGCCATCTTGGAAAAGGATTTTTCTTCCTAAACAAGGACGCCACAGGCGTGCCAGTATAGGACGAAAAAATCCTATTTTTTAGTACCCCGGGTACCCGCTTTGGGAACCTAGATTGCTGATGGCCTTCATCCCCCATTTCAGGTGCTGGAATGGGGGGATAATGGTTCAGAGACCTCGTTATACACCCTTGCTTTGCTTGGCCAGATAAATTGGGCTGCTGGGCCGGTATCCAACGTTCCAGTCCCTGGAACGGAGGATGAACACACCAATATTTCCATTAGTATAACACAAAATTCAAATGGAAATGTTGGAAAATCTTATTTAGTCTATGTAATTTACTGAGAAATATAAAGTAGATGGAGTCTATATATTTTTTTTTTTAGTTCTATTTTTCAACTTTGAAAGGTGGTTCCTAAAGGAATATGTTGTTTGTTGTTTTTGGATGTATTTTTCTTTTTTTGGCAGGAGAGCTGAGAATGAAAGTTGGGGAGGGAAATGAGGCAAGAGCAACCAAACAGTAATATGGAGGGGTAGGTGGACAAGGGAAAATGCTGTGCCTGTGTTATTTCTAAGTAAGGGGCCACTGTTTCTCATGCTCCTTGATTACAGCAGTGTTGGTGGCTCTTGGGAGGAAGCATGGCATTAGCTGTTGCCATTTTAAGATAAATAGCAATTTTGCTAAAAGTATGTACTGTGTACTAGATTGCTAATGGATAATGAGTAGGAATAGGTGTTGAAGCTGTGCAAGGGAAATTTTGAAGTTGGAAGTTCCTAGATCAGTATAAAATGCAGTTCCGAACTGTCCGCCAAGCCGTGATCTTATCATGAAGTGCGGACGGGTTCTCAGACACATCATCATGCCGCGCGCCAGCGTAGGGTCATTTGGCACTGTCCGGAAGGTCCGCTATGAAGTCAGATGTTCGTAGACGTCTACGGATGCGAAACTAGTTGAAATAGTTGCAAGATGTGCATAGAAGTGTTAAAAAATATTTCAGACGGTGGGAAATGGCAGAGTTTGAAGGTGAAACTTTAGAAATTGGAAACAAATATTGCTATATTGGGAAAGTATGATATTAGTAAGTTGTAGGAAAATAGCATGAACTGGTATAAACCTATGAAATTCAATGAAAAAACTTTGTTAAAAGGACGTTATGGTTAAGTTGCACTAAAAAAAAAAACTTTGAAATTCACTGAAAAAACTTTGTTAAAGGGATGTTATTGTTAAGTTTGATATGATTAGTATTTTCTGACTCACCATCAAATATAGAACTCAAATATATATGTATTCACTGAAAAAACTTTGTTAAAGGGACGTTATTGTTAAGTTGGACTAACAAAAACCTATGAAATTCAAAGAATAAACTTTGTTAAACGGACGTTATGGTTCCAAGTAAAACCGAAAAAACCCTGAAATTCGCCAGTTATGGTAAGCTAAGCAACCATAACTTGCACCACCACCATGCGCTGCTAAGACTAACACCCAGGACATCAAAGATGACATCACAAATGTCATTGATTACATCACTGATGACATCACATATCTAGGCCACTTGTTTTTGTTCATTGACATATATAGGCCAGGTTTTTTTGTTTCCCTGGCAGTCAGAATATTAAAATTAAAAAGGTGATATATATCTAGACGTTAACCTTGTCATATGTTCTTTAAGTACTTTCTTTAGGGTTTGGTTTCAGCTCATGGTGCACATACATGGGGAAATTAGCAGGCCTCAAACACACAATTCATTTGTATACATGAAGATAAACCTTAATGTCATTAACATTTTCTGATGATGCAGTTTCTTTCTTCCTTACTTTAGTTTCCCTGTATGTGCCTCTGATTTGTATGCATTGTGGTTCTTCATATGTATTGTTTGTACCAGCACAAGTGCTATAAGTCTTGAATTGTTAGCTAGTTATTACATGTTTAACATTACTCAAAACTCTGATAAGGTAGCATTCATTATTGTAATATCCGAAATTACAATATTATAAATAGTGTACTCCTATGGTGCATGCTGCAGTCATTGTCTATGTTTATATATGATTAGGTTTCTGTATTAACAACAACACTCCAATACAATGATATTAGATGAGTACATTCTTTAATAGATTAAGTAGTTCATGATAGGTCTCCCGATCACCCCTGACATCTTGTTATCAACAATATAAACACAACTCCTTGTAGAGACTTTTCATCAAAATGTATTTCACGTGTGATGTCATCAATGACATTTGTGATGCCATCTTTGCTGTCCTGGGTGTTAGTCTTAGCAGTGCACGGTGGTGGCGCGAGTTATGGTTGCTTAGCTTACCATAACTGGCGAATTTCAGGGGTTTTCCGGTTTTACTTGGAACCATAACGTCCGTTTAACAAAGTTTTTTCTTTGAATTTCATAGGTTTTTATTAGTCCAACTTAACCATAACGTCCCTTTAACAAAGTTTTTTCAGTGAATACATATATATTTGAGTTCTATATTTGATGGTGAGTCAGAAAATACTAATCATATCTCGACAGAAACAGTCACAACTCTGACCCTTCAAGATTCAAACCTTACTTCCATAACCTATCACCACACCATCTTTCCATTCCCTTAGAAATATGAGAAGGCCAGAAACATTAGTTGTCTTCATATATCAAAGTGTATATATCACACAGGATTCAAATTTACACAACCCTGACATGCTTCATATCTCGTTTTAATATGAGTCTGGCATGAGGTCACTGTGCCATATAATACTTGTTTATTAAAGAAAAGATGGCACAATGCTAATCATATGGCAAGTCATCCCATGTGTTCCTCATCTATACACTAGCCCCATCCTTTTTGTAACTTTAATTTCTGTTCTTGTGACCTAACACGAACATCTGCTTATCAGCAATGTCTGTTTCATACACAATGTTTGATCATCCATTAGTGGCTCTGAAGCCATTTCTTGAATACAAGACAGCCCTGAAAAGGTAATTTCTGTTGGACTTGACCTTAAAGGTCATCTCTGCTAGCCATGTTTTCTACAGCTCCCACCATTTTGATCTAATTCTCTCTCATTTATTTGTATTTTCAACTGAACAAGGCCTGCTTTTCCTAGGTGGCTCAGTCTACAGGTCTTGAATTCACATTTTAAAAGGCACAGACCTTTCAGTTCAGTGGGAAAAAAAAACTGGCTGCATCCATACTTCAGAAAATACAGCTTTAAATCGACAAGATGTGCTTACATGTAACATTACATGTAACATTTTGTATTACATATGGGCATGTTGTTTATAATACAATCTTTCTTTACAAACGGTTTGGACAGATATAAGTTCACTTTAGTTATTATTCACACATAGGCCACAGTTACAAAGTTAATTCTTTTTCACGTCTCCAACATGTAAGCCTTTCCATTTAAATGTCAGCTGTGAAAAGTAATTGTCTTGCTCCTAAATATGTCACTTGGCTTCACATTTTAAATGTGAAGCACAATTCCTCCTTTTTTATTTTTCAAAGGCACATCATTTACATGTATCATTTCCCATGTGTACTGATACAGTTTTGAATCTAACAAAAGGTGCCTTTTCCAAGTTTACACAAAGTTGGCATCTGCAGCACTCCATGTATTATCCCTTTCAATGGGCATTGTTAGCAATATTACCATTCTAAATCACATTCTCCTTCAGCTGAGTGCCTTTCCAATTTGATAAAGCTGAGTGAGCCCATTCTAACTCATTCACAAGGCCTCATGTTGGAAATCACTTTTTTGTACTGGCTTGCATATTTCAATGGGGTTCCCCATTAGCCAGCTTCACTCTCACAATAGGGGCCTAGAATGGACTCCCCATCTCTATCACTCTGGAGCTGTAATGTTACCTGACAGGAACTCAAAAATGTGTGGTCAACTAGCTCAAAGGAGTCTTAGAGTCCAAGCAGGATTAGTGCCAAAGTACCATCTTGGCCCCCATTAGATAGCCTCTTGTTCCATATCGAAAACAAAACCTGATTGTGTTACAAGTATGGGTCTAAAGCCTGCTTGTGGTGGGTCAAGCATTGTATTGCTTTCAGAAATTAGAAAGCATTGGCTATAGACTTCTCTATTTCCAGGTTTTTTGAAGAATCTGCAGTTTGATATAACCATGGCATTATTAAGATTACTGGGATAAAATCTCTTTTATAATGCAGTATAAAGATGATGTTTTGACTGTCTGTGGTTTGATCAAATTTGCAACAGAAGAGTTTATGATAAATATGGCTGCTTCAGTGCTAAAAGGAGATGGAATTGTAGCCTTAACATATTGGGGACTAGGGTTTAAACCTACTGTACACCTCCACATTTGGGTATACACCTCATTCACTTGATCACCCCTTTAATGTACTGGGCCCAAGGTTTGATCTGCTCCACCATTGTTACTTTTAATTATATCATTAAATGGTACATTAACCCTGTGTGATCTCTTTATTAATAATATATTGCTTTAATGTAGCCCCAGCGTTTTTCCATGTCTTTTTATGTACTCTAATTATGGGGTGCAGAAAATCAGCCCACGACATGAATGCTAATGCATTGTTTATGTTTTTCTTGCTGCATGAGATATAGATGCTTGCAGATTTATTTCTGGTTTTACCATTAGATGACTACATGTTGTATTTACAGAAAATGTATTGACACAACCTGGTAGTTGTCATGCATTGCATCATTACACACATTATGGTATATCCACAATGGAGTGTACAATGATCAGGGGAGTGCACAGTATTAGAGGAATACTGACAATGGAAGGCAAGATTCTTGGGCAGAAAGTATGGAAGGTAGGAAAGGCTGAGATAGAGGTTATGGGCACGGTCCCTTGCAGAATCATGAGAGCTCTATGGTGAATAACAATAGACCCTCTGATGCACCCCCCGTCCTGACTCCACTGCTCCATCCAGTGATGCTTAATAATGTAATTTTGTATAAATGTATAGTACTCATCTTTATTGAAACAATTGTTCCCTTTGGTTAATGTTACCTTTGTAAGTCACCTATTTTTCATAATTAGATTTTCATGTTTATGTCCCACGTTTATTTGCACCCCCAATAAAATGGATCACCAATTCTTCTCATCTTTGTTCTATTGTTTAGACACCTTTCAGGAGAATGTCTCTGTCAACTGTAAATGTCTAAGTATAAGACATTTCTGGTCGAAATGGCATAGTTGTTCTTCCAATAAAGAGAAATACAAATGCATCACCAACACTATATTCTTCAAAATTGCTGCTTAAGCCACCATCACCACCCCATACTGCACTTACCTCCCCACCCACTTATGCACACCTGAGTGCTGACTTTATTGAATCCACTCTAACTGTGCCCTTTGTATTGGCATCTTCAATCCCAGGTAGACACGAATCGCCAATGTGAAAAAGTGTTGAGAACGTTTCAGGAGGTTAACATCTCCTTAATAGTGTGGCGCCCTCACAACACTGCCAACAGATCCCAGAATTCAAACTCAAGACATGGGAACATTGCACAAACTCTCTAGTGAACATTTCAGTTCAGAGACACCAATGGAATATGCAAAAGTGTAATGACATATGCTAAGCAAAAGATGGGTAGTTGCCATAACCTGAAACCCAAATCAAATTTTAAAGGGCATATATTGAAAAAGACAGTCTAATGGGTTTGTAATCATTATTTATTTTGCCTTAAAAAATGAAAACAAAGACTGCCTTTCTTGTCAAGGAGTTATGAATATGTGCTTTTTGATACCAGGAGAGGGCATCTGAACCCATCCTGGGAAATGTAATACATGGCAAGACTATCACTGATAGGAAGTGAGTGCACAAATTCCTCAGCCAACCAAGCCACAAGACTAATTGCTGCTACATCCACATACCCCACCCCCACTGGGGACAATTGCTTCAATAAAGATAAGTACTATACATATTCACAAAATTACATTATTAAGCATCACTGGATGGAGTAGTGGGGTCAGAATGGGTGGGTGGTGGTGCGGCAGAGCTCCCATGACTCTGCAAGGGACCTTGCCCATTTCCCCTATCTCACCCTTTCCTGCCTTCCATAATTTCTGCCTGAGAATCCTTGCCTTCCATTGTTAGTGTTCCTCTAATACTGTGCACTCCCCTGATCATTCGGGTGGGGTATGTGGACGACCTATTAGCAAGGCATTAAAAGCACAATTGCATGGGAATTAAATTTGGGTCAGGTTGGATTTGAGTAGCTCAATCTATAAGATAGTTGCTTTTACATTTAGATGTCATGGTTTGTCTTCCTGACTCCTCTTCTTCAATTCCACTACAAAAGGAGCTGGAGGTGAACTGTGGGAGAAATGGCTGCCCTACGACATTATAAATGTGGGGTCACATTTATGTAAAAAGTGAAAGATTACTATACAGGTGTTGTCTGGATGAACTTGTTCAGACACAGGTGGCAATAATATACCCTTCATGTGCCACATCAGAGACATTTTGATGTGAATATGAGACACATAGGGACGAACCTGTAGAGAACAATACAGGAGGAGATGGGGGAACTGCTAAAAACCTAGAGTGTGAATTTGAGTTATATGAGAAATAAATAAAAATCGAACATTCTGGTCTTGGAATCCTGCTGTTGTGGCTCAAGTTGATGTGAAACATTGGTGCACTTTTGACTACTGATTACCATATGCAAATCATAGAGAAACAAGTCTCTTCTTCCATTGCCGTATTCCATTGAGAGAGTTATTCTGAAAAGGCACAGGACACAAATTGTCGAATTTGCCCCAGCACTATGCATCTTTTTTTTGCATGGAGATAAAGCGTGCATCAACTCAAGCAGCCTATGGTGTTCGCTGTAGCTGGGATCGGTGCAGTTGGATGAATGACACGTGTACCACGTAGTGAATGTTATGCATTTAATGACATCTGATTGAGAAGTGGAAATATGATATCGCCATCTACCACAATGTATTTTAGGATATGCTCCTTTATCATGTGATGTTTAAAAGGAACTCTAGATTCCTAAGTAAACTAAATTGATTTTCTGACAATCTAACGAATGCATTTGAGCTAAAAGGCTGTCAAGACCATCTTGGATTGACTTGCCAAATGTTCTAGCATCCTGTTTTTGTATGAATGATGATCTTTTTAAGCAGAATAATACGTCTATCGCCTTGAACACATATGACGTGCCCTACTTCACAGAAAAGAAACTGAAGTCATCCGGTGTTTCCTCATGTAAGTGCGTCGTTATTGATGTCCCCAGTTACATTAATGTAAGCATGTTCATTGTATGGAGAGCCAGTGTCACCAACCACATAGATAGGACAGCCCCACATGACACTTATGAGACCCTGTTTGGGAGAACAAACTATGGTGAGGTCAAACACCCCTGACATCACACCACAGACACACAGAAGTAAACAGTCAGGGGGGACATGGTGCCACATGTCTCCCTCCCTACAATCACTTAATACCCAACAAAGGGAAACGAGTAGGAATGATCCCAAAGAAACATACAGCGGAAAGCCTGCACCATACCCATGCACCACAGACGCCCTTCAAGGGTTACTAACAAACCTCTTAGGCACCTCAAAGGTTCAGAGAAGCAGGGTCAGACTGGGGCATAAAATTGTCTCGGGCACCAATTAAAAAGTGGCCCACAGTTGCAAATGGGAATTGATTCCTTTTATGACAGACTGTTTGAATAGTACCCAAGGGGGTGTTTTATGTTAAAATGTGGTTCAAACTGTGCATTTTTAAGAATATTTATTCAGTAATAATGGTCAAAACTGCTCTCCGCATGGTGAAGTAACTCATCAAACTGGCGCACACTTTCCAAAATAGTGGCCCACTTTGACCCAAAAAAATAGCCCACACAAGAATTTTCCAATTTGGTATGGGCATGGCCCTATTCCCCTATGGGCCAGTCCGAGCCTGCCGGGAAGCCATCTTTGTAAGAATGGTACATATCACTAGAACACCACAGTCACAAACCCTCAGAGTGCTCCATAACAAAAGGCTCTCCACACCTCCCAAGCACTGCACACAAGCACACACGCACCCAGCACAACAGTAACCAGAGGAACAACTGCACCAAAAACACAGGACCTAAGTATGAAACCACAAGAATTAAAGTGTCTTGTCAAACACTGCACTGCTACCATTCATTCCCCAAGCATCCATACTCAAACTAATGACAGACGGGGTAGACCTAGACAACCAAAACAACAAGGTCACTTGTCACCATAGAGGTAAGGTCACAAGATTGCATAGGCCTGGTGGTAGCTCTGATGCACGCCTTGTGTTTACACTACCACCATTTAACACTGGAACAAGCCTCAGTTTAGCTCTATTGCAATAGAGATGGGCCGCATCCTCTCCAGTCATAATGCACCTAACAAGCGTGGGCCACTTGTCACCGAGGAAATCTCTTCGTTCTCTCCCAGCATGTATACCCTTGTCCCATTTGTTTTCCATGTGTAATTTTGTGGGATCCACTCGTCCGGATTCAGCATTTATCCTCTTAGTGGCCTTCTGAACGCAGACTGTTCCAAATAATCATAAGCACTTTCTACATAAACAAGCTAAATGTTTCATCCAAAGACCCAACAACCAACATTTGGTAAACTGAACGTTTTGCATTAGGAATGCTTTTACAGATTAGAATCCTATTACATTACTCCCTCTGGAACAGCCTCCCTGCCTCTCTCAAACTTGAGCAGAACCACCTCTGCTTCTGGAAGCAACTGAAGACCTTCCTTTTCGCTTCTGCTTTCTCTCTTCCCCTCACCTGCTGATGCACCTGAGGCAGAGAATGTTGGCGGTGCACCAGGACTGGATGACAGATAAGCAGTTAGGGATGATGGAGGGTGCAAGAGGGTTGGCAGACAGTTTGAAAAAGAGGTGTGTCATCTGCATAACACTGGAAGTTGGAAGAGAAGGAGGAGATGAGGCATGCAAGCAGAGCAAGGTAGATGTTAAAGAGCCAGGTGGAGAGGATTGAACCCTTGGGGACACCACAGGTGGAGAGGGAAGTAGGAGAGGATAAGGATGACTTGGGAAAAGCGGTCAGTTAATAAGGATGTCAACCAGTCCAGTGCCCATTCCGAGATACCAAGGGTATCATGGAGCCTTTGTATGAGTGTAATGGTTGACTGCGTAAAGGGAAGAGGAGAAATCGAGAACCATGAGGACAGCTGGGGAATTGAAATCCAGAGATGCAAATAGTTCTTCTGGGGTGTTCAGAGGAGTGGTTTCCGTGCCTCTGGATGCTCAGAATCCAGATTGATGGCTGTGGAGTCCATCAAAAGGTTCACTGGGTGATTTGAGTTGGGGCAAAGCCAACTTCTCCAGCAGTTTCCCCAGGAATGGGGTGATGGAAATAGGGTGGTAATTGGCAGGGCAGGTAGGGTCTGATGAAGGTTTTTTCAGGAGTTAGTGCACAAGAGAGTGCTAAAGGGAGGAGGGGAAAGATCCTGTGAGGAACGAGTGATTGCAGAAATCAGTGAGAGCAGGGGCAAGAGAGCAAAAGTTATCCTTGATGGTCCTGGATGAGCTGGGGGAAACCTCCTTAAAGGAGGCATTCAGGGAGCAGACAAATTCGTAACTTCTTGAGGTGTGACAGGGGTGAAGGACGAGAATGAGGATGGAGGAGGGAGGGGGGATGGAGGTGAGGGCGTGCAGGACAGGTTGTGAGGGTGTGAAGCAAGGGTGGTAAGGATGTCCTGGGTTTTGGAGGCACAGCGTGAGGCCAGTGCTTTGCAGAGGGCCTGGGAGGGAGAAGGGGAGGAGGAAACTGAGGAGGGGTTGGCCAATTCCCTGCAGATCTTGAAAAGTTCAGCCATGTTATTGGATGCACCAGATACCTGTCCCTGAATGTGTGCTTTTTTTTTGGTACAGATGAAGTGTCTTTATTGCCTTAGGAGTAGGCATTAGGCCAGTTTGTAAGAGGATGAGCCTGAGGTTTGCCACTTTCATTCTGCTGCCCTGCACTTATGTTTCATGGCCCAAGTTCAGTGTTGTACCAGGTGTTACACTTAGAGGAAGGTTTCAAGCGGATCCTCATGACTGGGGCAAAAATGTCAAGAGTATTGGTGATGGAAAGGTGGAGGTTTCTGAGGGCAGAGTCAGAGGTAGTGTCAGAGGTGGGTGAGGTGAGGGGGGATGAAGGTGGAAGCGAAGTCAACCACAGACACCAGTTTCATCGGGCAGGTGTTAGCGAACAAGATTGTGGGATTTTCGGGGGGCGGTCAGGGGGCCAAGGGGACACAAGTGGGAGGAGAGGAGATCATGGGCAGACCAGGAGAAAGTGGTCACTAGTCGGGGGGAGAGAAAGAGGTCAGAGTGTATGAGGGCATCCAGAGTGTGTCCAGCTCAGTGGGTTGGCCCAAAAAGGAGAATGAAGAGGGGAAGTGAGGTCTAGAGGTCAGTGAAAAGAATAGATGCAGAGCCTGAGGAGTCCAGTTGGATGTTGAAGTCACCCAGGAGGAGGAGGTTGGATGTGGATGAAAGTAAGGAAGAGCACAAGTCAGCCCATTCAGAACGGAATAGGATGGTGGTGCCTGGAGGCTGGTAGATGGTGGCAATGGTCATGGTGCAGGAGGGAGAGATGACCAACTTGCAAACCAGGCTTTCAAAGGAAGAGTAGAGCTGGGTAGGTACGATGGAGGCTTGAACGCACTTAGGGAAGATTAAAGCAAGCCCCCCCCGCAGTGCAATGAGGTTGAGGCTTGGAGCTGATCTTGACACGGTCAGGGAGGAGGGAGTCAAAAGCAGTGACTGAGCTGGCATTGAACCATGTCTCGGTTAGAGCGAGAATGTCGAGGTCAATATCTTCAAGAAGGAGACATATGTCAGTGGTGTGTTTGTTGGCTGATTGGGCGTTAAGAGTTGCCAGATAGAGGAGGTCAGCCGAGCACACTGAGCACTTTCCTGGAACTGGTTTTGAATTTAGTTTCCTAATGCTCAGGTATCATTGTAAGGCCGGTACCACTGGCAACCCACTTTCTGTGTTAAACCATCACTTCCAGTGTTCATGTAAACAGACCTATATTTGTTACACTGCTATACCCTTTTTGCAATCATTGATTCTGTTGACTGTAACTTGGCCCGTTCGTCCCAGATGCGTTGCTGGAGAATCCTGCAATCCACACTGCCATTGTGTCCACTGCTGCTGATGCGGCCTGAAAACAGACCATCCATTTCATATAGGGATGCTTCTGGGTCCATGGTGCAGGGTGGTGCATTAATAGTGGCTTAACAAAACATCATCTAGACCTCACTCTGATACTAGTTGCTTGGCTGTCCTTGAGCACTGCCTAGTCATCTTTTTATTCAAGTTGCCAGTTCCCTGCATTTTAGTTTGTAGACCCATTGAAACACACAACCAGGCTGGCCACCCCCAAATGTAACTTCTGAAAAACTGGGTGGGAGTTCAGTCTATGGTGGTGTCCCACATTCATGACATCATCCCACAGACACACAGAGGCATGGAGGAAGCCATGATGACACAAGATATCTCTTAATCCTTTGCCCTCTAGAAATCCATGCATGCTAGAAACATGCATGTTTAACATAGCAATCCTCTTCAGGTCAGACACTACTTATATTAGCACTCTCCAAATATGTCCACGATGTTGTGGTGTAGGAGGAAGCAAGGAACACACTCCTATTTTGTATGTCCCTTGTTGTTTGATTTTTTATTCGAGTATTAGATTATTTTTTTAAGTAATTCATGCTCTACTCCTCAGTGTTTCTTCCTCATAGTGCCAGGTTCTGCTGAAAAGGCTTGTGGACTCCTCTTGTTGGCCTGTTTCAAAACAATGTTTTTGGGACACCCTTACCTACGGTTGAGCACTATTTCTGAGATTGCTGTGTGGTGTATATATTCATTGGTGTAGCAGGGAACCCAACATCTTCAGGTCTAGGGTGGGGTATAATACAGACGACAACACAGAAGAAAAGTTGCTTTACCAAACTGATGCGGGTCAATCAAATACAACAAGTGAAATGCAAACACAAGCCTCACAACCAAAAGGCAAAAAGGTCAAAATCAGTTTATTTGGCTCATATTTTGCAGACATTTTACTGTTACGGTGAGCAATGTGACACATACAAATCAAGTCCACTGTGTATTTTGTGTTTAGAATAGATGCATGCTACATCATTATGATAAATATAAAAATGGATGACCTTTTACATGTTCCCAAATGTCCTTGATGTTATGCAAAGCAGCCAGGAACTATTTTGTCATTTATCCGCACACCCTTTCCCATAGCAGATTTACTTACAGAATGAGGGAGATGTTCCTCACGTATTCAATTGTTTATATAATGAGTGAATGAATGTTTTATTTTATTTATAAACAGTGATATATTTACAAACTGAGTGAGTGGGATGTATTTACAATTTTCGGACTGGATGCCAACAAGACCACCTGAGATCATGCTGAGTGACTAAAAATGCACGTGTGCCATGTCTCATGATTATTATTATTGTAGATGTGGCCTCAAAATCCCGTTTAGACACAAAGGAATTGAACTTGGTGCAAACAAGACTCAATGACGGAGTAGACAAAGTGTCCAGCAAAACATAGCTGTTTTCAAACACTAAAACAAAGCCATGGCAGCATACAACCATTCAAATCTCACTGCTCTCTACATATTAATCAAAGAAAATTGCTTAGGTACTGAACACTCATCATCAATTATGACACAACATGATATTAGTTCACACAACTTATGGAGAATGGGAATAGGTTTGTGTATTTGGCTACCTATGATTACATAAGTGTAATCAGTTCATTGGAATACATTATCTGATGGCTCCACCTAGAACCACCCCTATATTGATAAAGGTTATAATACATTATCCCTATGACAAGTGGTTGGTTGGCATAATACTTCATTGGTGGCATGCCACCAGGGACTTCTATTGGTTGACACTTTGCTAACCAATCTTGGACACTTGACAGGTAATCATGATACAAGCCAGGCATTGAGTATGGGGTTAGAGGCCCATGAACTACTCTTCTTCAAATTACAAGTTACCATCCCTCATTCTCCGGTCAGGAGACTGGGCATTCTCTTGGTACTTGGCCTTATGTGGTCATTTATGTCTATGTGTAATTTTAGGGAGTATTGCAGGTGCCCTATCTGTGTTCTCCTCTAATGAATGGCCAGTGTTCTTCATGGTTGCGTCACATACTAAGAGACTGTCTGTGAAATTGAATTTCCTTCTATTTACTGAGGTGTTTAGCTAATATTAATATATGTGTTATGTTTACTCTTGCCACTGGGGACACTCTTGGGTTACTCTTCGTGGAGTATTTTGGCTTACGGCTCTACTGCACCTGACTTTCAAAGGCTGTTTCTGCCTTTCTGAAACCTTAATTAATTTGGGAGTATGCTGCTCACATCTTGGGAACCGTTATCTTGTGTCTTTGTTCTGCCCTCCTTTATTTCACTCAAAACTTGGTACTTGTTGCCACCTACTGTCTGAACTCGAATAAGTGATTCTGCAGATTCAAACTTTTGAGTTTTCCAAGGCCTTGAAGCCTGTGCTCATTCTGACAAGATGGCTGCCCAATTACACTCTCATTTCCATGTTAGTAAGCTATATTTGTGTATCACTCATGTTGCATTCACTTTATACATTGGTCATGTTAATGCTATATTAGTATTCATAATGTCTAAATGCATATTTTACATATTGTAAGTGTGCTTCATGTGGAGTGCATGTTTTCTTCATGTCATATGCATGTGCTTTTGCTATGACAACTTTATTTTGAATGCCTTGATTCTCTTTAGCTTGCATTGTAACAGTGAGGGATGATGGCAGAATGGCTTTCCTAGTTTGTAATGTTTCTCACTTTCAGGGTACTGACACAGGGGAGAGGCATACACAATTGATACACTATTCATCTGCCTCCTAACGCTCCCCCCTCTGGTTGAATCATCGACAACTCGCTCACATTATTATGCTCTTAACGAGATAGTGCTCCTTGGTTATCCATATTTTTCTCACCACCATCAAGCTACCTCCATGTGCCACATGTTCTTCTGGACCCCATGCCATGTAGCCACATTCCCCATCAGAGTCACAATTCAACCAGTGCTCAGTGTAATTGTAGGGGTCAGGGGGACATTGGAACTTGGATCCAGGAGGTGCAATAGGACTCTCTATAGTCTGCATATGGGGTAAGTCATCTATTTGGGTATATACTATGTACCTGAGTGCTCACATGTATAATTATTTTAATTCCCACTTCTTCTTTGCAGTCTTTTGTGCATTGGCTTATTGCTATTTTCAGGATACAGAAATCCAATAGAACTAGTATCAGTATGGCCACTAGTATTTTGAATATGTTTGCCAACCAGATGGGTATTCAGGAGAACAGGCACAAGAACCAGTAATCATCCTCAATGTCTTTCACATCTTGCACCATTTTTGTGTGCAGTTCTTTCAAGGTGGCTATTGCCATTGTGAGGGTCATCATAGACAGGTGTGTGCGTACAGAAAGAAAGGCAAATTCTTGCACACATGCCACCCTCCATTGCTGTTATGATGTTGAGGACATATCTATTTTGGAGAATCGTGAGCCTAACTGCTCTCAGCTCTTCCTTTAATGCATGGAAACCTTTCACAGTTGTATGTATTATTGGAAACAGCTCCCATCTGGTTATTTGTAACCATTCCTGCAACCTGGGAGTAAAGAAGGATGTAAAGAACATTGCCATTCTACCAAACAATGTATGCTTGTCTGAAATATCATCATATGCATTTTCTGCTTTTATCAAGAAAGAGTTATCCGTCTGTGTGTGTTTAAGGGTGGGGGACATTGTGTTTCTTAGGTGTGCATTAATCTGGGGGAAATTACCAATCTGCACCTCCTTCTGGGTCACTACCAGGGCTTGTGCACTTTTTATTACTAAGGAGCAAATGCCTCCCCAATCTGAAGGGAGCTGCAAGTAGGCTTGTGAACCACACGCCTAATAGTGGTCTATTAATACAGCTGTGCCTATGTTCATGCTCGGCACATGAAAAATGTGTATGCCCCCTTTATGTTCCCCTACATTTACTGTGCCCTTATTTCTGAAGCATAAAGTGGTATTCATCATGGGTACTATGGGTAATGGGTCTGCTTCATTCTCCCCATGTGAGCAATTTGGAATATTCAGTCAATTTCTTGAAGCATATATCATTTGCATTTTGCACAACCTCTGCTGGTACTGATAGAAGTGATTGTGCCTTACATCCTATCATCCCTACGACCCAGGCTTCTGAGGTAAATATCTCTCTGTATATTAGTAACTGGGTCTGTTCCCAGAACCAGGTATTTCTTTTCCTTCTGCATTAGTGCATTGTATCAAATTATGGTCCATTATTTTAACCTCCCCTCTATTCGGACCTTCCACTGTATATAGGATCACCTTATTTTTGTTTTAGTGTTATACATCATGGACCTTTGTTTTATGTGGCTATCCTCAGAAGGGAATGTTGTTTTTCTCAAACTGTCCTCTGGTAGTGCAGAGTGCCAAATGTGTCAGACAGTGTGCTCTGTGTGCAGGTATTTCTGCGGCTACAAATATTCTGGGGGCACTCATGGTGTAGGGAATGAGGGAACACACAAAACAGCTCTCATCAGACATCTTCCTTTCCACTCAGCTCATATGTTGGTACCACATGTTGTTAAAGATATTAAGGGTTTTATCAAGATATTGGGCTGCATGCCAAGTATGGTGGTCTAGAAATAAGGGTGCCGGTAGCAACATACCGGCTCTCTTTCCGGACCACCACACTACTAAAATGCCGGTAGGGGCAAGAATCCCCCTGACCTGCCAGGAAATCAGGGCCCTACCAGCATGTCTCTCACTGAAGCACTGGCATCATTAGCAAGGTTGCCAGAGTCCTATGGGACTCCATGGGAATGGAGATTTACCAGTGGCACCAGGGTATCAGGGTACCGGATTCTGTGTTATGGGGTTGGCGGCAACCCGCCGGTAGCACGAGTGGGTTACCACCAACCTCGTAATGAAGCCCATTGTCTCATGTGGTGTTGATCATCAATAACCTTTTGCTCTACCTTCTACCTGCCTTCAGGGTACATTTCAGTTGTTTCACTGAACATTAGGATAGGACTCCTAGTGGTGTTGTCAATTTTGAACACTGGTATCATTACCCCATACTTAATAATTCTTGTATTGCAGGACAATATAAAAAATACAACAGCAAAAAGGAGGCAAATGCCACCACAATAAAGATGTACAATGAGTCTGCCTTCTTTAGGTGCCTGAAAATGTACACGTGTTTGGCTAACAAGGAGAAATATTTTGCATTCTTTGTAGGCTTCATAATCTCAGAGGAAAATATTCTTTTTATCAGAAAAAAATAAATGACCACCCTTGAAGCGTCATTCACAAAAACCTAAATAATAACAATTATTTTCTTGTACACTGTAAGTGCTCTTCCAAAATATTATGTAAGATAAACCAGTCAAGTAATGTGCACAGATGAGAACCAAGGAAGGTAGGACACTTCTGTCAAACAATTGTCTTTGGATACTATCTAAACAAAGTCTTTGCGACAGTATTATAAAAGAGAGTTTCTATGTTTTTGTTTTGTTTCGCTGATGAGTGGCTCTGGTCGGTTACCGGACATTTCGTCGAAAAAAAAATGGTCGACAGGACATTTGGTCGAAACCATTTGGTCGAAAACCAAATGGTCGAATTTGGTTTTTTTTATTTTCACCTTTTTTTTTGGGGGGGTCCCCCCACCCCCTTTTTTTCTAAAAAACCCTTTTTTTCCCTAAACTAAAACCTAAAATATATATATATATAAATAAAAAAAAAATTCGACCATTTGGTTTTCGACCAAATTCCGTCGACCAAATGTCTTTCGAAGAAATGTCTTTCGACGAAATGTCCGGACACTGCTCTGGTCACTGCCCTCCTCTGGGGTCTTTGTACGTGTTCTTCAACTTCAGGCTCATTATTCATGAATAGTGGGGGTCTCAACTCAATGTGGTTTGATGTCACTGAAATCAGGCCATGCCCTCATGCCTTCAACTGTGACAGTGTCTACCACATAGGGTCCTTGGAAACAGGTTTTTTGGCAGCTAGGAACACAAATATGGCAAAGGACCTCATCCACTGGACACAACAAAAGCGGTTTCAAAAAGTTGCCCGGGTCAATTTGTCCATGTAATACTTTTGTGATTTTTGAGCCCCCCACCGTGTCTGCACCTGGTGAGACATAAATTTAGGAGATTCTGTCATAGCTGTCAAATGATCATGCATTTCCTGTTCAAGCACAGTGGCAACATTTTCATCATCACAGTGAGCCCATGTGGGGGGAGCAATGGGAGCATGCATTCAGCATCCCGTCACCAGCTCATGTGGAGTCAGGTGAAGGTCGGAGCCTGGCTGCTTACGTAAGACGAATAAGGCCATAGCAAGACAGTGTAGTTTCCTTAATTGTTGCAATACGTTCTTTTAAGAGAGAGACCATCTAGGCTCTAATAAATCCTGTTTGCTTGTGGATGATAGGCAGATGAAAATGTGTGTTTTATTCCCAAAAAGATACTAATGTGCTCTAACACCTCATTTACAAAGCATGGTCTGTTGTCAGAATGTTGCACATCACACACTCCCCACCTTGGAAATACCTCATGTACGAGCATGCTGCTGCAGATATGGAATCTGGGTGTGTGCATAGACCTGTTTTGATCCAGCAGGAAATAATGCATACAACTACTATCAGTTACTTGTAACCGTTACAACTTTGGAGAATTTTCACATAGTCAATATGCAAATGCTGAAATGGTCCAGTTGGATGGGGTATTGCTCCTCTCTCCATTAGCCGGGTGTGGCCAGCAGTAAATGTCTGGCAAACAAGACAGTTAATCACAAAATGTGCTATGTGCTCACTTAAGTTGAGAACAAACCAGCCCTGCGATTTTGATGCTGCCAAACATTCCCTTGTTGTGTGTGCTGGATAATGAAGCTGTTCCATTGCTACTGCAATCAGCCCCAGGGGCATAATGAATTTCCAAGTGCTTTCCTGCTGACACATTCCTTTTGTGCGGGGATGATGAGCATCTCCTACTTTTCTAATACTTCTGCTATTCTGTTAGTGCCCAATTCTGCAACTCTATATTCTGTGCTTTGGGTAGGGTATTACATCCCTGCTTCATCACCATGTTGCATGTACTTGTGCATTTGTTTGGGGCAGTTGCAATATCAGGTACTTCTGGAAAATATGCTGTCCTTTTGGCTTCAAAGTCAGCAGCCTTCTCTGCTGCTGGAAATCATGTCTCCACCTCTGATGTCTGTTGCGCACTTCACTTCAGTGATAACCAATGGAAGTTCAAGTGGGTCTATTAGTCTTTATAACAATGGTTTATGCTATACCGGTGAGCTGTCTGTGTGCTAAAAGCCCCTCCTTTATAATCTGACAGCCCTTCATGTAGTGTGGACATCACAAAGGAGGAGTCTGAATACACCATTACTGCCTCATTATTATGTGCTTTAAGCGCCAAAAAACAAAGCCACCAACTCTGTTGCTTGTACTGAAAAATGTTCTGGCAATCTTGTGCTTGTCGCTGTTTCAAACCTTCAACTCGTTCCCGGCTTCAATACTGCTGCTCCACTGTGTCTCAACCCATAGCTCTGACCTAGCATCAATGACCTATCTATGAAGAGAATTATTCGCCCTCCTAGGGCATTTTCTTTGACATGATGTACATCATTATAATAATCAGGGTAGTTAGTACACTCATTTACATTCACTTATTCTGCTATGAATCTGGCTGGGTTCACTATTCAAAACCTAACAATTTTGATCAATGGATTTGATATAATCACCTCATAGTCTGAAGTTCTCAGGGTTGTGAATGTACTTTTGGGCTTTTCAAGGGTGGCAAAAAGAGCATGTTTAAATATATTGTAACTGAACAGCCCATAGTTATGCTGGGTGATTTGTCAATTGCAAAATAATGCTGCAGTCAATGCTTGCTCACATAGGTATTAGCCTCTTATTACAGGATTTAAGATCCCACTGTAGAATGTTAATGGTTTGTGTCCCGTGGACATTTTCTGTGTGAGAAAAGCCATCATCCCTACTCCATTTGAACGGGAGACTAGAAAAAAGGCTTCATTGTAATCATCAATCCCTAACACTGGAGCTGTGTTAATTCCTAGCTTTAACTCATCAAAGGCAACTATCATCTCACCTGTCCAGGTTATGCCACTTTTGTGTTTATGTGCTTCTTTCAGTCCTCTTAGTAGTGGGCTGACATATGTGTTGTAGTCAAAGACCCATGACCTCCAATAATTGTAAAGAAATTGCTGTAATTCTTTAACTGTGTCTGGCCTGCACGTGTAGGTAATTGATTCTGCTCTTTCATGTATCACCTTCCTTCCCTCTCTGGTTATTAGCTGGCCTATGTATAGTACCTCCTCCTGACAATATTGCAGCTTTTCTTTATCCACTTTGTGTACCCTTTTTTGCCAGTAGGGTCAATAGTATTACTGATTCTTTCCTGCACTTCTCCTCTGTAGTCCTGCAAACAAATATGTCACCCACGTATTGGATGACCGTACTGTCAACTTGTACATTTCCTAATTCCACCTGCAGCACCCTTTTAAAGACCAATGGTGATTCACAGTACCCCTGGGGTAAACAGCAATGTTGTAATCTGATTCCACGATAGGTATACATGGTCACATGTTGAGAATCTTCATGCAGAGGTAATGAAAAGATGGCAATGTTCAAATCAATCCCTGTAAAATATTTAGCTATGGAAGGCATGTTACAAAATATTGTGGCGTTATTGGGCACTAATTGAAATTCTGCCTCAACAATATTATTCACGGGGCATAAATCCTTTATAAATCTCCAAAACTGACCTGTCACCAATTTGATTGAGTACACTGCTGTGTTGCCTGATGCCACTAATATGCCTTTTCATATCAGGATAGCAATGGTTTCATAGATACCTTCAGCAGCTTCTTTGGGTATGCGATACTGTTTTACCCGTGGCAAAATGGCACCCTTCTTTAGTTTAATTGTGAATGCCCGTACTCCTTTTAATAAACCAACATCATCTGGACTGTTGGTCCATAGTGAGCTTGGCACGCGTGTGCCAAATGTTCCTATAAGAAAGATAGTACTTTCCATACCAAAGGCATTCTCTGGGGAATCTCTTTATCCTCAATTTGAAACTGATAGATAAGACTAACATTAAAACCTACTTTGTCATCGGAGTCCTCATCTTGGAACATTTCTTCACTCAGACTGTGTCAAGCGTTATTCATGTAAACCAGTTTACCACTGAATAACATTACTCTGTCCTCTCTCTCTATTGCTAATTTAGTTCGATTGTAGTTATTTGTCCTTCCACCACATTAGTGGGTGCTTCTGGTCTAATTGTAATTGAAATTGGTTCTTTATAACACGTTTAATACTGAGGAGGTTTCTAAGCACGGACACAGGATTCAAACCTGTGTTGCTCTGTGTCGTCTTGCTTACAAAGATGAGCCTGTTGCCACTCAGCTATACTTCCCATGCCAACAACTCAGCGGGTAACCTCAATAATTTGGCCCATATAAATGGAAGGCATGCCAATAACATGTGTACTCCATAAAGGAAGAATACCTCCAGGTTTAGTGACACCCGTCTTGGTGCTTTATAGCCATACAATGTTGCTATTAATTCTTGTACATTCACATTATTGATTTCTGGGGTTGCACATACTCTCCCCTCTTCAGTAAACAATATTGTCACTATTAACTTGCTCATCATTCTCTCCCCAATATGTTAACTGGTTTCTTGTGAGAATATAGCAATTGCATAGCCAAATCATGCTCTCCTATGATTAAAGGTAAGTTAACTGTAAAAGGAACCATTGTCATCGCCCAAGAAAATTCTTGCATGTCCATAGAAATACCTGACATTTGGAATGTTTCCTGTCTAGGATCCAGTCGCTCCCATATCTACCAAAAAGGAACATATTTTGTCACCTATGGTCACCCCAACTCTTGGTTCCTTTTGTGGGTATGGTGTAATCAATAAGATGGAGGCCATGAAGTCTTGCTGTGGGCTTTCCTATTGTGGGTACATATTCAGTTCCGTACCAGTGACACAATTCCTTCCCACTACTGTCACACCCCCTACTCTGGCTGCAGATACCTGCAGCAATATGTTCACGTTGCATTCCACTATCACATTCTGTTGTACTGGTGTCTGTGGCTGTATTGGTGCTTGCTGTGTTTGAGGCAGTTTCTCCTGTTGCGTCTGTTGTATTTGTGGTGCTTGTGTCTGATTCTGTGTGTGATCTTGGCAGTGATAGTCTTGTGATTCAGTACTATATACTTGGGGGTATGCTGGCCGCCCTTTTTGGCCGACTCATTGCCAATTTTGTTGTATTCCTCCCCTAGGGCTGCATACAAGTACAATTTGTCCTATCTTCCCACATGTCCAACATTGTGGTGGAGGTCATCCAAATAACAGTTGCTGTGCATTAAACCCTCCTCCTTGTGGGTCTTGGAACGCAAACCTGCTGCCCCTCAGTACAAAGACTCTCCCTCAGGGGTAATAATTATATTCTCTCTGTTCTGCAAAACTCCCATGTTCCCCAAGCTGCATAGATTGTGCTTCCTGCATGTTGTGATTTGCCCCACTGTTTGTCAGCACTGCTCCTTCAACTGTTCATTTTGAAAATGTGTTCTGAACCAATTTCACTTCCTCAATCTTTCTGTCCTCAACTTTCTTTTTGTCCTCTTCTTGTTTTAATCGACAATGGTGGACAATATTTAATTGTATCTCAGGACATGGTTTTGCTTCAATTCTTTAATTGTCTCTGTAACTCTTCTGGAAGATCCTGATATAAAATGGTGTAAAAAATGGTTATATGTTTGTCCAACGCTTCCCTCATCTCTAGGCACCACTTCTCTAGAATCTCCTGAATATAAGCAGTGGGGTCCTGGTTTGGCCCCATCTTCCTCATAATTGTGCACTCATATCTGACGTCACTCCAGGATACCCTGATCATTTCCAAATGTTGGCTGAGTGTTTGCCCAATATAGCACTGAACATGCTTCTCATATCCCCCACAGCTAAGGTCATGCCTGTTTTCTCTCTTTCTAACTCATAAATCTACATTCCTGTACTTACTGTGAGTGATGGTAATTTCAAGATCGTATTAGTTTGATCTGCCTGTGGACAAGGCATACACTGGGCTAGTCCTCTACCCTTCTTTAATAAAGGGAATTGTGTCAGTCCAGTTTTACGTAAGAGTGGAAGCAGCACCCTTGTTCTTTTCAGCACTTTTGTTAGTTTAACTTTCTTTTGACCAGTAAATCTCCTAGTCTATTCACATATGGAGCTTTCCTCTCTTCCCCCCTCGGGATTACCTCTGGGAGCCAGGGATATTTGATAGATTTCAACCTTATTTCTGGCTCCTCCAACTCTGACCACACACCTCTCTCCATACACCTGTGCCCGTAGATGGGGCTTGTGAAACTCCTCTTCCCAGCTCTACTCATCCCCTTCGTCTTCTGTCATTATGTCTTCATCCTCTTCGCCCTCTATATCCATAAAATCTAGTCCTCTAAGAAGATCTATCCCATATGTTCCACTCATTACATGTTCCAATACATCCCTGCCTTTCTCTTGCTGAGGCATTCCTCAATTTCCTCTTCTACTGGTGCTGTCTCTTTTGATCCTCTGCATGCTGTCACTTTTTCTTCTCATACAATCTTCCTCACCTTTATATAACCCTATGTGTCTACTCATGATGTCATCAACTTTTTTGCGGCGTCTCTCTAAATGTGCTCCTTTCCCTTTCTCCATCTCTTCATTACTTCTTCTTTGTCTTCCTCTCTTTGTTCACTCTCTCTCTCTCTCTTCCCATGTCTTCTCTCTTCCCCATTTTCCTCACATCTGCTCTCTCTCTCCTTCTCCTCTCTTCATCTTTCTCACTCTCTCTCTTCCCCACCATCTTCTCATATCTTTCTATACCTTCCCTTGCATTGTCTTTACAATCAATGATGCTCTTTCCATTGAGTATGTGTATTATTTGCCCTCTGATCCATTCATTAGGCACAATTGCTGTCTCATCCCTAACGCGTTGTCTGCCTCTCGCTATCTGACCCTTCTCTTCTGCTTCTGTTAGTTTTGCTTGCAAGCTGCGGCATTCGTCCTATTCTAGGTGTGTGGACAACGGTCTTTCCTTATTTTCTCTCCGCTTATAGTGTCTTCACTACTGTATGAAGGGGGCACATATGTGAGATTAGTATATCCTGCTGCTGCTTTTAATGGCTATTTCCCTGTACCATAAAGGACAGATCACAGCTATGAGGAGGAGGAGGAGGAGCCGTTGATGTCATATGCCCTCAGTCCTGGTCCTTTGTGATTGGTTCTGCCCTCTATTCCATGACCATTTCCCACAGATCAATTATGCCTAATCTGTTTTTAACTTTTTTCCCTTATATGTGGCATATGAATATGTTCAAATGTGTTGCAGCACCATTTTTGAATGAGTGCCTTCTTGTGGCCAGAGCATAAACATCTTGCCCGCCGTATCTTTAACCCATTACGTATGATATTTAATAATGTTTTCCTTATATCGGAAGAGTGTCTTACACAAGTGAATGACTGGAGTGTCCTCCATAATAACAATTCAAAAAACTATTTTCCACTAATCAATGAAGACTGCTTCAGTTCTCGCTCACATTCTTTACTCTGTTATGCACACCTACCCAACAATTTATCCTCACCAATTAACAGACCTGCATATCTCTCTGAGACCATGCATCCTGTGTCATTCAACACTTCTTAGTGGCACCACAAATGCAACTCGCTCCGAGCAGCCCCACCTCACTACTCCCACAATGGGGCACACTTCTCGGTCCACACTAAGACTTCATATCCTCCACCAATTTAAAGAAAAACACCTGTAAATGCCTAAGCTTTCTCAGAAATAAGGCCGGTACCAGCAATAATTACACCAATAAAGTGTTGCTTTCTTCTCACTCTCTGTGAGGGATCCGTCTCTTTACTTCTGCCTCATATTTATAGGCTTACCGCTTGATCTTTAAACCCCTTGTCAGAGGTAATCATTTTTCAATCTCATATTTCTTCACAACCCCACAATATACAAAAAAAATGTCTTCCCTGTTTTGCCATATCTATGTCATTATTAGATCAATGGATCTGCTGAAGTTCTCTGGCATCGGATCTCCCCAATCAGTCTGCTGTCCTCCACACCCTATGAGGTGGCCTGTGGGGACTGGACAGAAGTTCTCTTCAAAGGGGATGCCTGGCAACCTCTTTCTTTGTTGCGCGTGATCCCGTTCCCCGCAGGTCATCCCTGTTGTCCTCGAGGACCGGGCAGGGATCCCTCAACAGTTCAGAGCCACCTAGCAAACCATCCTCTGATACCATCTGTACAGGTGGCCCCAAACTCCCGAATAGAGACAGGGGAATCAAAATCGGTCCAAACAAGACTCAATGGTGGAGTAAACAAAGTGCATGGCAAAACACAGTTTAATTCCAAATCTAAAACAAAGCTGGGACAGCATATAAGCATGCACATCTCGCTGCTCTCTACATGTTAATCAAAGAAATTGCTTAAGTACTGAAAACTTGTATTTAATGACATCACAACATGATATTAGTTCATAAACATATGGGGAAGGAGGATAGGTTTGTCGGTTTGGCTTCCTATGGATTACATAAGGGTTAACAGTTGATTAAACTACATGTATCTGATGGCTCTATCTAGAACCACCCCAATAATGAATTGATAATGGTTAAATTACATCATCTCTAGGACAAGTGGTTGGTTGGCATAATGCTTCCTGTGCGACATGATACCAGGGACTTCTATTGGTTGGCACTTTGTCAACCAAGATTGGGCACTTGACAGGTCATCGAGATCCAAGCAGAGACATAGGGTATGGATGGGAGAAGCCCATGGACTGTTCTTCTTTCAATTAAATGTTACCATCAGTCATTTTCAGGCCATGAGACCTGGCAGTCTATTTGTACATGGTCTTGTGTGGCAATTCATGTCTATGTGTAATTTTAGTGAGTATTGCAGGTGCCCTATTTGTGTTTGCTTCTAATGAATGCCCAGTGTTCTCCATATGTGGGTCACGTGCTAAGAGACCATGTGTGAAATTGAATGACCTTCTATTTACTGAGGTTTTTGGCTAATAATAATATGCATGTTGTGTGTTCTCTTGCCACTGGGGACACTCGTGGGATATTCTTTGTGGAGTCTTTTGGCTTACTGCTGTACTGCACCTGACTATCAAAGGCTGATTATGCCTTTCTAAAACCTTAATTAATTTGGGAGTATGCTGCTCACATCTTCAGAACAATTATATCTTTCCTTCTTTCCACAGTACCAATCCTCCCTTATTTCATTCTAACCTTGGTACTTGTTGCGAGCTACTGTCTGAGCTCTGCACGAATATGTGTTTCTGCAGATCCGGCCTTTTGAGTTTTCCAAAGCCTTGAAACGTGCTTATTATAGGACATACTACGACTTCCATCTTTGGCAAGATGACTGCCCAATTACACTCTTGTTACAATGGAAGCAAGCTATATTCTCTTGTCATTCACATTGCATTCACTTTATACATTGGGCATGTTAATGTTCTTCATGTCTGTGGATGCTATATTAGTATACTTCATGTCCTGTGCATGTTTTCCTTGTGTCTAGTTGATGTGCTTTTGCTATGAAAACTTTAGTTTAAATGCCTGTGTTCTCTTTAGCTCGCATTATCGCCTATCCATCTGGTAAAAGTGAGGGATGAGGACAGAATGAATGTCTTAGTATGTAAAATTTCTTGTCTTCGTGGTGCTGAGGCAGAAGCTATTGACGGCATATCCATCTGCCTCCTAACACTATTGTTATTCTATTTATTGAGTGTGGACCTAGCTTCAGGGAAGTAACTGAGTGCTTTACAAGTTAAATGCACGAGTAATATGAGGAGAATAGCAGATCGCAAGGGATCAATGGAAGGGAATGGGGAGAAAACAACGAGGGAGAGGGATGGTGGGCAATTTGGCATTAAGGGGTCTACAAGTAACTTGGGAAGGAAACAGTGAGAGCAGATTGCCCAGTCTCAGGTTGGGTGGAGAGTAAAGGATGTGTTCCTCCAGATATTAGGGAGAAGCCATTCCTTGAAGAGAAGAGTGTGGAGCTCTCTCCAGAAATGTAAAAGAATGAGAGTGTGTTTGGGAGGAGGTTCCAGAGACTGGGAGTGCGGATTGATAAGGCCTGTCTACTGGTTCTTTCCTTACTGCAACAACACAGTTCAAGTCTGCACATGTCTATGTTTGTTGCTTCTTATTTATTGTGCAAGTGATTCTTGTGTGTGATGGTGTGTGCGGGTGATGTGTGTGGGGTGCAATGCATCCATGTGCTTGACGGCAAGGGGTTTCATCATGGAAGTTATTGATAGTGACAATGCTGGCTTATAGTTATTGAGGGAAATCATCCAATTTACTATATGTTATGAATGTTTTAATAGGTTGTGGCTACAGCTTCATTAACCTGATTTACAGTGACAATACAAGCAAAGAATGTGTTTGCAGCTTCATAAAAAGTATTTTCAGTGAACACAATTGCATAGATTGTGGCTTCAAAATCAATATGCTTTACACTGGGAATGCTATAATGTATTACAGGGTCAGCTTCATGAAATTAGTTACACTGGCAATGCTGAGAATTATTGTGGATGCAGTGGTATAACAACGATTTACAATGGCAATTCTGGCATATGTTGTGAACTCAGGCATCACGAACATGTTGTCATTTGATCCCATGTACTGTTGATGGTACACAATTTTCTATGGTTTTCAGGCATTAACCAAGAGGATGAGTCTGCAAACTTTGGCTCTCCAGATGTGTTGGACTACAGGTATTGTCAGTATTAGCCACTATTGCCAGTGGTGGGGGATCATGGGAGTCATAGTACAACATTTGTGAAAAGCCACAGGTTGCTGATCCAGGCACTAGAGAAGCAATTGTTGGTGAGCAGGTGCAAGTGGATCTAGGTCATCCGGCCCAAGCCCCACCACCTGTCAATCACTGCTAATCTGTTGGTGCCTTCTTCTTTTGCCACCCATTTTCTCTATGTAAGCAGCCCTCCAACCTCTTTTCCTTTCAGTTGGTGAGCAGGTTCAAGTGCATCTAGGTCAAGAGGCCTAAGCCCCACCCACATGTCAATCCCTGCTCATCGGTGCCTTTTTGTTTTTCCACCCCTTTTCCCAACTTAAGCAGCCCTCCAACGTCTTTTCATTGACACTTGGTGAGCAGGTGCAAGTGGATCTAGGTCACATGACTTAGGCCCACACACCTGGTCAGCCCTGTCTCTTCCTTTCTGTTTGTAACAGTTAGATTAAGCTTGTCTGGGCATCCAAAGTGAAGTGCAATTCCTGTTTGGACCTGTTCAGACCAGAAGGAACCAGAATCCCTGTACCTCTAACATCAGGTAAGCTCTCTCAAATATGTGTTTACCTCCTTCTCCCAACACCCCATTCCTAATATCACCACTCATCGCCAACAAGGCCACTCACCAGCAACATCATGTGTCCTGCATCACAGCAACCTCACCCCTGTCAACATACACCCCATCACCGCTTCATCATCCACCATTACAAGGAAAGTGATGCTTGCTAATGTCCGCTCAGCAATCAACCACACAGCTGACATTGCCTACCTCATGACCACACTTGAATTGGATTCCATCTCCATTACTGAGACCTGGATGACATCCCCCTCCACCCACATCCCAGATACCCTCACCCCTAATGGCTACTGAATTCCACAA
Source organism: Ambystoma mexicanum (assembly GCF_040938575.1). Taxonomy (NCBI): domain Eukaryota; kingdom Metazoa; phylum Chordata; class Amphibia; order Caudata; family Ambystomatidae; genus Ambystoma; species Ambystoma mexicanum. The sequence continues at coordinate 109,050,560 of NC_090937.1, forward strand.
CAAGACTATCCAAAACGAGATCAGCAGAGGCCTCACCATCATTCACAAGTCATAATGGCCATGGCCCCAACTGGACGTCACCCCCATTATCTCTTTGAAAACCTATCCTGCCACTTCCTATCTCTTCAGCAGATACAGTCATTTTTTATCTCATCTAGAGATCACCGAAGGCCAACACCTCCTTCACCGTAGACTTTACAGACTTGGTCACCACCATGTCTATCACGCATGCCAACATCTTCCTTGGTTACTTAAATATCCTGTGCCACCCAGCAACCAAGTCAATGAAGGAAGTTATCCACTGCCTACTCAACATGCTGAACATCACACAGCACTTGAAAGAACCAACTCACAGGAAAGATAATATCCTCGTCCTCATCATCACTGCACTCCCCATTACAGCTCATCCACTCCTCTCGACTAGTCAGACCATCTGGCAATCCCCTTTGAAATCAGTCACACCACACATCTCAAGCAATCACATTGACAACCAAGCATTCAAGCCTTCAGATGCTTCAAGAACTTCCCAGTGGAGGCTCTCACAGAAGACCACATCAAACTCCACCTCACATAGGCTGATGTACCTCCGACAAACAACGACTGCAATTAGCTACACCTAGAACTCAACACCACCCTCAGAAACAACATCAACCACCTTGCCCCAGGAAAGAAGTAGTGAAAATCCTGCAGTGCATCCAACCTTGCCCTGTACTACACGCAGGTGATTGATCACCACTGCAAAGGCCAACTACTACCAAAACACCATAGTCTAGGCCAAAAATGAAAGCAGAGCCCTCCCCAGCCCTCTCCAAAAACATCAAGCACTGCATCAACCCTCTTCCTGACCCATAAGTAGCACACTCCATTGAAATATCCATCAACTCTTTCTTCGTCAACAAGATCAACATGATCTCTCAACACATGTAATGGGGAGTGCAGTGATGATGAGGACGAGGATATTATCTTTCCTGTGAGTTGGTTCTTTCAAGTGCTGTGTGATGTTCAGCATGTTCAGACTCAAATGCCACAACTAACAGCACACTACACATACAAGCTTGCAAAACCACAACTACCCAGACAACTTTCAAGACACTGGGGGTCATTCCGAGTATGGCGGTAGGGGGTTAACGGCAACGGTAAGGATGCCGGTGCCATTAACCCCCTACTGCCGCATTCCGAGGTCCCTTAGCAGGTCCCACTAGGGCCGGCTGGTTTTACCAGCCGCCCTTAGCAAGACCCGTTAAGGGACCATGGAGCTAATAATGGGCCCGCTATTTGCAGGCCCGTTATTAGCTCCTTCCCCATTCCCATTGAGCCCTACGGGGGCTCAAATGGGAATGGGGAATGTTTTTCGAAATGGGGATTTACCGGGTCTGCATAGGTCGGAATGTCCCGGTAAGTCCCCATTCTGACACCACGGACCCGGACATGGGTTTGGAGGAAGCCATGGTGCTATTTGCACCATGGCTACCTCCAAACTCGTAATGACCCCCACTATCTATGGAAGACCTCACTACTACCTTAGCACACCTCAAGGCCACACTGTATGCAGTCAACATCCTCCCATACTCAATACACTTCTGACTGAAGCACTTCTCCCTTACCTGACAATCATCTTCAGTTCCCTAACTCAAGGCACCTTCCCCTCGACCCTAAAGACCAGACAAATCATCTCGCTTCTTAAGAAACCAACACTGGACAATGTCTCTGCAACTATCACCCCATCACTAATTATCCATTGCTAGGTAACATCCTTGAGAAAGCATTAGCCACCAACACATTGAAGCCAATAACCTCCTTCCATCCTACCAAACTGGCTTCAGGCCCAGATGCAGCACAGAAAATTCTCGATGCAGCCATCCTTGCCTTCTAGTTCTCCTTGACCTCTCAGCAACATTTGAAACTCTAGACCACCAGGCACCACCAACAATCTACATCACTGAATGGGGATCAGCAAGATTGACCTAAACTGTTTCAAATCCGGTTTACTGAATCGCCAACAGTTCATACACATGGATTCTTCCAAGCTACCAACTCTACCCATCACCTGTGGAGTCCCACAAAGATCTATCCTGCCCTCTGTGATATTCAATCTTTACATGGAAATGCTCAGAATCCCCCTCACTCCCCACAACATCCACGTTCACCAATACGCAGATGGCATGCAGATCTACCTCAATATGTCCTTCTTTGAAGATATCAACATGCTCAAGGCCAGCCTCACATTGATCCAGTCCTGGATGTCCAGTGATTACATGAAGCTCATCCCCTCAAAGACTGAATTCCTACTGCTGACCAACAATACTGAACACCATGACATCCAGACCTTGCTTTCTTCTATGCATCTCGAGGGATTCACACCCCAGCTGGCCATGCCTTGCATCCCAGAAAACAATGTCAGATCTGCTGTCCAAGCCTTGGTCCTCTCCCACCAGGATGTTGGCATTTCTCTTTTTGGAGGCCTACTGGTGACTATCCTGGCACCACCGACATGTGTCCCTCATACTGGAGCAAGGCTCATTAACTACATCCCCACAAGCCTCATCAAACTGCACTGGCTCCCACTCTAAGCCTTTATCATCTTCAAATACTGTTGCATGATCTACAAAAGCTATCATCCTGAAGTCCACAAGCTACCTCACTGAGAAACTCAGCATCTCCAGAGGCCTTTGAACCACCAGAAGTAAGGAAATATGCAGACTTGAATTACAAAAGTGATGGAAGGAAAGAAACAGAAGTCAAGCCTTCTTTGTCTACACGCCAAGACTCTGGAACCACCTTCCAATCAAAATCAGACTTGTCCCATCATTTCTACAGTTCAGGAAAGAGCGCAATACCTTCCTCGTCAAGGAATGGCTCCTCCCAAACCCCTGGGTGCAAACACCCTGAACTCCTCACCCTACCGGTGACTCTATGATCTGCTCCCACTGTCTCCCCCGGTTGATTGCAGATCCCATGCTCCCAATTGTACACCCTCCAACCCGTTAGATCCCTGCTCCCTTTTCTCTGCTTCCCTGTGTTCTTCCCCCTATGATTGAAAAGGGCTCCATTGCTTTCCGAAGCTCGGTCCGCATTCAATGAATACCCTAAAAATAATAATAATATTAATTGTCAATTGCATGACTTTTTAGACTAATTTTCTGAACAAATGTTCTTTTCAAATACACTATTTCAAATCAAAAGAAAGAGGTGCTGAATGGAAGGATTAGGATCATTCTTAAACCAATTGCTCTGGTCAACACTCCAGACCATTGTTCTTCATCTGCCAAGCCATTGCAAATAGGAAAAGAACATATGCAAATCAAGATTGGCCCACCCCAAGGGAGCAAGTCCAGCTTGAACTATTAGGTCATATCCCTTTTGCATGAGATCACAAGCATCCCCAGACATGTTTTGGCCTCATTGGGCCTCATCAGTGAGGAGTAGCTCAGTTTAGTTTAGTTTAGTTTAGGTTAGGTTATTATTTGTATAGCGCAGCTAGCCCTGAGGTATCTGGGTGATTAGGCATAGAACAATTGTTACAGATGCAGAGGATTGAATAGTAATTAGGACCAGGTTTCAGAGTGGTCAGAGTGGTAATGGCAACAATCAGCAAAGCATGAGATGTGATAGACAGACCAGGTTACAAAGTGGTTAATGTGGCATGGACAAGCAGTCCTAGATACAAAGTGGTCTGTATAACTACAGCCTGGCGAGTGGTTACCAATAAGAGCAAGTCAAGAGTATTCGTCAGGCTAGGGCTAAGAGCTCTCCAAACTGATGAGCAATAATAGTGAATAAAGCAGTTCAAATGGTACAAACATGAGTGGATAAGGGAGCAAAGAGGTAATTATGCAGTGGTTGGCCAGGATTGTCTCAATGCAGGTGTGGCAGAAAATGGTGAGATGAGCTAGAGTTGCTAGGCAAAGAGACAATCTTTCACTTTGGATATAAAAGACCAAAAAAAGAGTTTGGCGCTAATGACTGTGGGGTGGGAGTTCAAGCATTTGGCTGCTAACACTTGGAAACTCGACTCCCTGCCGTTTTCAGTTTATACTTGGGTATATTGAGGCAGTGTAGGTAGGTGATCAGGTAGGTCTGTCAGATTGGTGCCTTGAGAATTTTTATGACAGATATTGGTGGGCAGTGTTAGCCAGGCATTTGTGTGTAATAACAACTGTGCAAAGTTTAATTCTGTCACGTACTAGTAACCAGTGTGAGTCTCGTCTGGTGGTCAAGATATAGCTAGAGCGTGGTATGTTCAAGGCACAACAAAGGGCGTTGTTCTGGAGAACTTGTCATCTATTCAGGTTGTGCTCAGTAGAGCCTAGGAATAGGGTGTTAAAATAATCCAGTTTTGACACGATCAAGGCACTGGCTAACGTGAGACAACTGCGTTGAGTAATTTATTAGTGTATGAGGTGTTGAAGGCTGTGGAATTTACTTGTTTTTTAGGGAGAGGGTGGAATCTAAGTAAACGCCAAGGGTTTACTTTGGTGACTTTGATGATATTGCCATCAATGTTAAAGGATTTTTACCGGTGGTCGAGTTTGTTAAGACGGTCTTGGGTGCCGACGATCAAAAGTTCTGTCTTGTCGTCATTGAAGCAGAGGCTGTGTGTAGCCATCCAGGCCTGTATTTCAAGATAGATTTCATTAAGCTTTTCAAAATCTCTCTCAAAGTAACTATTGAGTGTGATGAGGACCTGAGTGTCATCTGCATAATTTGTGTAGGTGACCCCCAGGTTATCAAGATGACCAAAAAGGAGCTTAGTAGAAATATTATTAAGTGTGGGTGAAACACAGGAACTTTGGGGGACTCCGCAGTGGATGGGTGCTGGCTCAGCTGCCGCAGTAGGTGCAAAGACTATACTTGTTCTATTTGTAAGGAAGGATTGGATCCAACTGGCGGCATTTGGTGAGTAGAGAGATGTTCAGACAGGATTTGAAGGTCAACAAGGTCAAACACTGCTGATAAATCTAAAAGGAGCAGGATGGCCAGATTGCCATTGTCTTTGGCTTTGTCCATTTGGATCTTAAAATCCAAGAGGGCTGTTCCGTTCCATGCCTGGATCTGAAACCGGACTGACGCAAGTCGAGAAGGTTGTTGTCTTCCAAATGTTTTTGAATTTGGAGATATGCTTCTCTATCTAATATCTTTAAGAGGAATGGGACTGTTGTTAAGGGTTTGTAATTTGTCAGTATGTTTGGGTCTAGTTTGGGTTTTTTTGAGGAGAGATATGACCCATGCCTCTTTAAGGTTGTTGGGGACAATGCAGGTTTTAAAGGACAAGTTAATCAAGGCAGTGATGAAGGGTGCCAATTCTTTTGCGCCTTCTTTGATGACTGGATCTGGGCAAGTTTCTCCCTAGCAGCTAGAAGGTTTGAGGCCCAAGATTATATTAACTACTTCTTCAATGGTTACTGTGGAGAAGTGGAAAGAAGGGCAGGAGGGCTGTTGTGGTGTAAGCAGTTCGTGTGAATGGGTGCTGGGAGCGAGGCTGTTCTTTTTTGTCTCAATTTTGGTTTGAAGTAAGACTCATTTGTCTGATAACGTTTTCTGGATGTTAGCACACCAGGCTTTGTCTTTAATGCAGTCCTCTGTGGGAGGTGCTGGAGACTCCAATTCTCTTAGGATAGAGAAGAGCTCTTTAGTGCCAGATTTAGCGTTCTGAATCCTGGTGTTGTAGATCTCTCTTTTAGTGTTAGAGATGGCAGCTTTGTAAGTAGCTGCCGCAGAAGAGAACCTTTCCTTGTTGGGAGTTGACAGGTATTTTCTCCAATTGGCTTTGGATGATCTTTTAACGTTGCATAATGCTTTTAGTTTGGCGGTAAACCATTTGTTTAAATGGGCAGCCTGTTTAGCCTTTTTCAATGTCAGTGGTGCAATTTGATTTAGGGCTTGGTACTGTTGTACAGGTCAACCAAAGAAGAAGGGTCCAAGTTTGAATTGTGGGGAAGACGAGTGATTGGTCGTAGCAGAGGTAGAAGTTTTTCTAGCATTATATTGCGTTTGTTCCTGGACAAGGATTGTGGGGCAAGGGCAGCCTGGGTGATAGTGTGAGCACCTTTCAGTATAGAAAAGGTGATGCAATGGTGGTCTGACTATGCAGAAGGTACATTGTTGAGGATAGTGGTAGAGCAGTTAAGGTCAGCCAGCCAATCCAACGTTCTACCTTTGGAATGGGAAGGTTTGTTAATACGCTGTTTAAACCCAAGTTGTGTGTCTAATGTGGTGGCATTAGTATCATTAGCATCATGTAGGCCTAAATTGAGGTCTTCCAGAACAATGATTTGCGAACCCTGTTAAGTGTTTTGGGTTAGGAGGTGGGTAATGTCTTCCTCAAAGGAGGAGATGGCACCTGGGGGTCGATAGAAGAGGTAAAATAGAAGGGTGCAGGTGTCAGAGAGCGGGAGTTTCACTGAAAGGAGTTCCGCTGAAGGTAGGCCTATGTTTGGGAATTCTCTGGGGCTTCAGGTGGTATTTGGCTATCAAGGCCACTCCACCACCTTTCCCAGGGCCTCTGAAAGGATGATTGTATAGTTTTCAGGGATGGCTAGAGATAGGGAAAGTCCTGCTGCATGGTGTAGCCAGGTTTCTGTCACAGCAAGGAAGTCCAGATTGTTGGATGTGATGAGGTCGGCAATGTCAAGTGCATGGGAGCCCAGGGAGCGTGCATTGGTAAGGGGTTCTCTGAGGGTTGGAATGTCGGTGGCTGCAGCTCCCCGAGTAGGACTGGAGTGGGGAGGAAGGCAGATATTTTTGAAAGGGTGAGTCGGCGCTGAAGAAGGGGTTGTAGTTTGAGAACTAAGGGTCCTGTTGTAGCCAAGAGGGGCAGGTACTCTATCTCACTGCAGGGAAAGCGAGAGCCTAATCTTGTGTTTCTCAAGCTTAGCGGTCATGGAATCAAGGGTGTCGGTGGTGAGGCGAAGCGGGTGACCCATCCAGCCGTGGAGATGTAATCCTCATTGGTGATAGAGGCTGTTTGCAGGATAGCTGTAGAGCTTGGATGGAGGGGCTGTAAGGCTGGTAGGAATTTAGTGGGAACTATGGAATGAAATAGTGGTAAGAGGGTTGCCATGGTGAGCGTAACTCTCCGTAGGGAAGCCATATAGATAATATGTGGGCTGGCTAGGGGTTCAATAGTTATGAGGCCCGGGAACACAGATATGCTAAGGATATAGCAGTGGGCTGAATGCAGCGTGATACTCGTTAGCCCAGGTAAGCTGGTGTCGGGCACTTAGCTGGATGTAGGCCTGAGCTGGAATACTGGGCAACACAGGTCTGCAGTGGGCTAGGCAACACAGTTGTTCTATGTGGGCTAAGTACAGGCAACACAATTACGCAATGTGGGCTAGGTACAGGCAACCCAGTTATGCAATGTGGGCTAGGTACAGGCAACACAGTAATGGAATGGCTAGGAGCAGGCAGCACAGTTAAGCAGTGGGCTAGGTGCAGGAAATACAATTATGCTAGAAGTATAGGCAACAAAGGTATGCTAGGAGTACTGGCCATAACAGGTATACTGGCAAAAATGCTAGGTACGGTCAACACAGTCGTGCAATGTGGGCTAGCTACAGGTAATAATTATGCAATGTGGGCTAGGTACAGGCAACACATTAATAGAGCAAGAAGTATAGGCAACAAAGGTACAGGCAATACAATTATGCTAGGAGTATAGGCAACACAGGTATGCTGGCCAAAAAGCAGTGCACAGAACGTGGGTTGAATGCAGAAAGGTACTTGGGAGCATGCGCTACGTAGGTCAGGCGGTAGTCTCACATCGACAGATGAATCCCAAGCTAAGTTGAAAGATGCATGTAGAAGCATTGAGGAGTAAAGCATAGTGCACTATGTTGGGCGAGTGTCGAGGTGGAACCATAGGAACGTTTGGTGCAGTCTTATATTTGTGTTCAATGAAATAGTTGGTGTCGTTGTGGTCACAATGGTTGTATGGTGAGCATTGGTCGTGCAAGTAATGCTGGCCAGCTCTGGAAGGTTATCATCTGAGAGATGAGGAAGGGGCTAGTAGAAAGTTAGATGGTCAGGGTGGGGTGCGAAAAGTGGTAAGGAGCCTACCTTAAGTGACACCTAAATGGGGCGGTGCCAGTACCGGATTAGCACTCCAATGCACAAACAGGCGCAAACAGGGCCTTGTCCTATACAGGCCTTCGCCGTAACGGATCATCTTCCGCCTGCCAGTGGATATACTGGATTAAAATGCTACAGGTGTTGCCTAGTAGTACACCAACAGCATCATCCGAGTGCTGTGAGGGAGGAGGTGGACATTTTACAATCAGGCAGCCTCAAATATTAAATCAGAAAAATGGCAGGAAATGGTCCTAATCAATGGAACTCCATGATGGGATCAAGGGAGATATGTGGCTTCTTAGCACGGACGAGCTCACCTTCCTTATGGTTGGTGCACAGGATGCATGGAATGACCCAACTGCTGCTGCAGCATATGGAAGGGATTGCGGCAGCTCTGATGTCCGCCAAGCAGGTAGGGAAAGGGCTCCTGCCCTCTCTGCGTTCCCGAGTGATGTTTGTTTGTTTGTTTGTTTATTTAGTATGGTGCACCAAACCCAGATGTAACAGGGCGCAACAGAGGGCAGTAAGATAAGATTACATAAAAAACTTAGTTACAAGCTAGGCACATATTTACATATATACATACAGTTAATTACATTTCGGTAGTTCCGTTTAAGGGATATACATATATACAGTCAAGTTGGCTATAGTCTGTTGGTATGAGGGTGCGCAGATCAGTTGTAGGGATCATTGGATCGTAACCAGGTGAGAATGTTTCGCCTGAAGCTGTGGTAGGATTGGTCTGCTCTGGTGTTGAGTGCGAGGGCGTTCCAGTGTTGGGATGCCATGACAGGGAAACTACTGCCGCCATTTTCTTTTGTCTGAATTTGGGTACCTGAAGGTGGTAGGAGTTAATCATTCTGGTGGGGTGGGTGGAGGTGTTTTTTTACTATTCTGGCAGACAGATAGGGGGGGCTGCGTTGTTTAAGCATTTGAAAGTAAGTGATGATGTTTTGAGCAAAATGCGGTCACAGATTTTGAGCCATTTGTGTTCTCTTCTTTTGTTAGAGATGTGTTGCTTAGAAGGTAGGTTGAGCGCTGTTCTGAGTGCATTGTTTTGCAGAGTTTGGAGTTTGTTGATTATACATTTGTTGGCTCCTAGGTACATGGCGTTACAATAATCAAGTCTGGAGAGTATTAAGGCTTTAGCGATGATGATGCAGCTAGCTTGGGAGAGGAATACTCTGCATTCTCTGATTAGCATGCACTTGTATGCGGTAGAGGATGCTATCGAGTTTACTTGTTTATTTAGTGACAAGGCTGTGTCTAGGTGAAAGCCTAAGGTTTTCACTGTTTTGGCAGCTGTAATGGTATTGCCATCGATGTTGAACACTTTGTAGCTGGGGCTGAGTTTTTTTAGATTGGCATTGGAGCCAAGGAGCAGGATTTCGGTTTTCTCATTGTTGAGGCATAGGTCATGTGTGGCCATCCATGCCTGAATGATGATATATATTTTGTTTACCAAGGCTGTATCTGAGTCGAAGTTGCCCGAAAGGGGTATGAGGATCTGGGTGTCGTCTGCATAATTAGTGTGACACCCAGTCTGTCCAACTTGTCAAATAAGGGCTTGGTAAAGGTGTTGTAGACGGTAGGGGAGATGCAGGAGCCCTGGGGAACACTGCAAGTTATGTTGATGGGGTCTGCTGAGGCTATTGAGGAGAAGACTCTCATAGTTCGATTGTCCAGGAATTATTGTATCCAGTCTATGGCCTCTTTCGAAACGTGGGCTGCCGAGACCAGGTGTTTGCACAGGACTGTGTGATCCACCAGGTCGAAGGCCGCCGACAGGTCGAGGAGGAGTAACATGGCAGTGTTTCCTTTGTCATTCATTTCATTGATCTGGGTTTTAAGGTCGATAAGGGTTGTCTCAGTACCATGCTGTGGTCTGAAACCTGATTGGCGGGTGCCTAAGAGTTTGTGGGTTTCTAGGTACTGCTGGATTTGTAGGTATGCTACTCTGTCTATTATCTTTATCAGGAACGGTACCGTAGTGATGGGCCTGTAATTGGTGGGAATAGCGGGGTCTAGTGTTTGCTTCTTGAGGAGAGGCAGAACCCAAGATTCTTTCAGATTATTAGGTATGGTGTTGGAGGGGAAGGATGCATTGATAAGTTTGGTTATAAAGGGGGTGAGGTCCCTGGCAGCATCCTTCATTATTTGGGGTGGGCAGTTGTCGCCTTTGCAGTTGGATGATTTAAGTGAGGCTATAACCCTTTCCGTTTCTGGGATGGATATTTTGGTGAACCTGAAAGGATATGGGTTTGATGGGTTGGTAGTTTTGGCATGGTGACTAGGTGATGATACGTTAGGGGTTATGGAATCTTTTTTCAGTTTGATTTTACTTTGGAGAGTTTTGATTTTATTAGATAGAGCGTTTTGCACGCTGGTGCACCATTGCTTGTCTTTAGTTATGTTGTCCGGCGAAGGTCTGGGGGATTCTATTCCCCTTAGTATAGCAAATAGTTCTCTGGTATTGGAATTGGAGTTTCCGATTCTTTTCGTTGAATATGTTCTTTTTAGTGAGAAGGATTTCTTTTTTGTAATTATTGGTGAAGAAGTTAAGCTGTAGTTTGTTCTCTTCTGTGGGGGTATTGCCCCATTGGGATTCTAGTTTCCTTTTGGCATTCTTAGTTCTTTCAAATGGGGGGTGAACCAAGTATTCAGGTGAGCTTGCTGTTTGCTTTTTTGCATTTTTAGAGGGGCAATGATGTCTAGTCCATTTTTCATAGCCTGGTTGTAGCTTTCTACAAGGCATTCTGGATTTAAATTGTCAGGAAGAGCATTGAGGGTTGGCAGTAGAAGTGGTAGGAGATTGTCGGGAGTTATATATTTGTTTTGCTCTGGTGAGCAGTGGTGGTGCCATGGTCTTTTCTTTACTGACTTCTTTATTGAGTGATAATGTGAAGTCGATGAGGTAGTGGTCTGTCCAGTGTTGAGGAGTGGTTTTGGTAATGGTGGTATCGCAGTTCAAGGTGGCGATCCAGTCCAAGGTCCTGCCTTTATTATGGGTAGGTGTGAGTACTTTTTGGAGTAGGCCGTGTTCGGCTAGCATGGTAGCTATGGCTTGTGCTGATTTGTCGTCTGGGTTGTTCAGGCCAAGATTTAGGTCGCCAAGTAATAGTAGTTGGGAGGTGTCTTTTGTATTGTTGGCTATGAGGCTGGACAGGTCTGCCTCGAATGAGCCAATGGTGCCGGAAAGCCTATATATGAGGTGGATGGTTAAGGTGCGGCAGTTAGAGATGGATAATTTTGCAGTGAGGAGCTTCCAGGATTTGAGAGGTGATTGGTTGAATAATCTTAGCTCGAGGTTGGTCTTTACTATGATGGCCAGACCGCCTCCTCTATTATTGGGTCTGTCCATTCTGATTATTTGATAGTTTTTGGGGATGGCTATTGAGAGTGCTGGGCCTGCTGCTTCATGCAGCCAAATTTCGGTGATTGCTAGTAGGTCGAGGTTGTTAGTGGATAGGGTGTCTGCTGTTTCTGTGGCGTGGGTCACTAAGGATCTAGCGTTGATCAAAGCTCCAGGTGGAGTGGTTGTATTGGGTGAGTCCTGGGTGGTTATTGGGATAAGTTTAGGTTGGGTGGAGTTGCTACAGGGCATGGGTAGGTGAAGACATACTTTAGGGTGTCGTGAGGTGGACCTCAAGGGGGATTTGGGAGTTTGTTGTGGTAGATAGGCTCATAGAGGCGGGGTAATCTTGCGCAAAGTCTGAGGTTTCTTTCTGTGAGGGAGCAAGGTGCATTTTCTGCTGGGTGCTTGGTTGCTGCAACAAGAGGGATGGTGATGGACATAGGAGGTATAGTAAGGTGGCCTTTTGATTTTTTCCGGCGTACATTGTATGATGAGTGATTATCTCAAATTACATTAAGCGGAGGCGGTAGTGGCGATGTAGCACCTTGACTAGCATCAGGTAGAGCACAACAAATGGTATGAGGCAGTGCTAGGCTAGTGGTTGCCGCAGTGGTAAGGTGCTTCAGTTAGCAGCAGTAAACACATAGGATAAGATGCAACAACCAGTAAGGAGGCAGTGGTAGCCTAGTGGTGGCAGCAGTCGCAAGGTACATCAGTTAATGGTATAGAGGCAGAGCTAGGCTGGTAGTGTCCGTAGTGGCAGGGTGCAGCGATTAACAGTGGCAGACTGGTCTTAGACTGTAAGTACACCTAGATTTGAATGGTCTTAGCAGTGATTAACAGTGGCAGACTGGTCTCAGACTGTAAGTACACCTAGATTCGATTTTCAAGAATATGGCAAAATTAGCAGTGATTAACAGTGGCAGACTGGTCTCAGACTGTAAGTACACCTAGATTTGAATGGTCTTAGCAGTGATTAACAGTGGCAGACTGGTCTCAGACTGTAAGTACACCTAGATTCGATTTTCAAGAATATGGCAAAATTAGCAGTGATTAACAGTGGCAGACTGGTCTCAGACTGAAAGTGCACCTAGAATCGATTTTCAAGAATATGTCAGAAAGTGTACAGAGGTGCCTATAGCTATATGACCTAAATGAGGAGTGATGTGCAGGTTGGCAAGGCAAGTTAGCTTATACAGTTTTCGGACAATCTCAAAGTAGCTAAGCATCTGTAGGCTAAGAAAGAGGTTGGCAGTAACATGTTAGCTAAAATAATATTATTAAGCAAACTGAAGTCGTTTTTACTGCTAGTGTGGGATTCCAGAGGGGTATCCCAAAGACACGTTTTTAGTGCACTGAGGGCATTTTTGCAGTTATAGGATATCTTGGGATAGTGGTATCAGACGTTGAAGGCCACAATACAGAGGGGAGAGGAGCAGAGCTTGGCGGTGGTGATTTTGCATGGGTTTGGCTGGTATGAGCGGCGCGTGATGGCAATAAATATTTATGTCGGCAGGTAAGTCGTGTCGGATGGGCGTGTAGCAATGCAGGTGGGATGCGGCGAGGCACCTGAGCGAGCTACGATTGAAAGGGTGATTGGCGTGGGAGCAGAGCGTGTATGCTAGTGCGTGGGTATGTGTTGTGTGATCATGAAGGAGAGGTGCATCGCGCTGCTGGGGACTAGATAGGGACAGGCATGGCATGAAAGTGCAGTTCTTGATGAAAGACGAGCATCAATGTAAATATCAGGACAGATTGAGCAGCGTTAGGTTGGATGACAGTACATGTAAGGCATGGGGAGCTTGTGGACACAGGGCGGCAATGAAGGTCACCCAGAGAAGTGAAGCGACTGAGTCCAATAATAATGTACCTTTGAGCCAGCGTGCGTGGACGAGGGGGACTGGCAGACGGCAGACACGGCTAGAACAGGTTCAAATCAGGCGATGGCCTTGTTTTCCTTGGGCTTTGGAATGAGTGGGCCGGCTTCGCCTGCCGGCCTCCAATGGAGGTGAAAGTAGGCCAAGTAACCAATCAGCAGGTATCAGAGGCTGATGTGGGCCTGGTTAGGCAAAGAAGGCTTCAGGCAGAAAACGGTCGGCCATCTTGGAAGATGTAGGTACCACGTGTACCTTGATGGAGGTGAGGGCACAGTTATTGCACTTTCAGGCACAAATTAGCACATATACGTTTTTTTCTTTAGCAGATTTCAGCGATCTCTCGTGTGCAGAAAAGTAGGTTTAAAATGGCAATTTTCGGAAAGAAGAAGCGCTAATCTATCAGCGCTTACCAAAATTCGTCGGCTGCTCGTGGGGACTTCCCTATATAGGTCCACTGCTCCTGCAGGGATGGGTCTTACTTTGAGGAGCTCCTGCTCCTCGGATGGGTTGTAGGATGTGGCTGAATCAGGGGTGCAAACAGGACATTATCCTCCACAGCCCTTCTCCGTAATGGGCCGGCTTTTGCCGGCCCGCGTATATGAACGATTCAAATGCTACAGGCGTTGCCTAGCAATGCACCAAATGCTTTGTCCAAGTGCTCTGAGGGAGCAGGTGGCCATTTTACAATCAGGCAGTCTCAAATATTAAATCAAAAAGATGGCAGGAAATGTTCCGAATCAATGGAACTCTGTGGCGGGATCAAGGGCGATGTGTGGCTTCTTAGCATGGACGTGCTCACCTTCCTGATGGTAGGTGCGCAGGATGCACGGAATGACCCAGCTGCTCCTGCAGCACGTGGAAGCGGTCGTGGCAGCTCTGATGTCCGCCGAGAAGGTAGCGACAGGGTTCATGCCCTCTCTGCGTTCCTGAGTGATGTGGCTGGATCAGGGGTGCAAACAGGGCCTTATCCTCATCAGCCCTTCACCGTAACGGGCTGGCTTCCGCCTGCCGGAGGATATGCTGGATTCAAATGCTACAGGCGTTGCCTAGCAATGCACCAACAGCCTTGGGCGAGTGCTGTGACAGAGCAGGTGGCCATTTTACAATGAGGCAGCCTCAAATATTAAATAAAAAGATGTCAGGAAACGGTCCGAATCAAGGGAACTCTGTGGTGGGACGAAGGGGGATATATGGCTTCTAAGCAGGGACGTGCTCACCTTCCTGATTGTTGGTGCACAGGATGCACAGAATGACCCAGCTTCTCCTGCAGCATGTGGAAGGGGTCGCATCAGCTCTGATGCCCACCGAGAAGGTAGGGAAAGGGCTCCTGCCCTCTCTACATTCCCGAGTGATGTCTCTAGGCCCAGCAGGCACAGGACCCACATCTGGGCATACCCGTCCCACTCGGGGTGACAAAGCAAAACAAAGAGGTGATGGTTGGAAGGTTCAGAATTAATCCTTAACCTCTGGCAATTGCTCTGGACAACCCTGCACACCATTGTTCTTCACCTGTAAATACATTACAGAATGGGAAAGGACCATACGCAAATCAGGCTTCACCACCTGCAAAAACAGGCATCATGGGGAATTAGCTTGCTGTTATGTCCATTTAATTTGGGTCCTCTTGGCTACTATCCCAGTCTTAGTGCAGTGCTGAACACACAACCCTTTATATTGTGAAAGAATACTCACACAATGATAGGCCACACATGTTTTTTATAATAGCGCACTATTGATTTTAGCACAGCATTCAATGTGGTCAAGAGGTATTGTCCATTGAAAAAAGTTGCTGCCTGGAACATTCCTCATGGCCTGTTGATGATGATTATGCTGTTGCATCGATACACCAGTGTAAAAGTGCGGCTGAATGGGGAGGGTAGAGTTTCCAATCTGTTCCCAACCTTCCGAGGTGTGCAGCAGGGTTGTATCTTGGCCTCAACCGTTTTCAACCTTTACCTTGCGGATTTGGCTGAAGTAATAACGCATTCTGCTGCCTGCCCAGTGAAAGTTGGAGAACTAAAACTAAGTTGGTTGGGCTATGCAGATGATCTGCTTTTATTAGGTCATGCCCCAAGAAGGCTCCAAAAAATACTTGATGCCCTGGGTGAATATGCCAAGATCAATGGTTTACTTATCAACATTGGTAAAACAATAATTATGGCATTTACGGAGAAGAGAAATGTAATCTCTAAATGTGTGTGCAAGATTAATCAGAACCCCGTGGAAACAGGTAGATGGTATAAATATCCAGGTGTCTTAATTGATGATAAACTTAAATGGGGCCTGAACTGAGATGAGAATCAGACCAACTGTATGAGGTTTACACATGCACTAAGTTCATTTACTAGTAGTACCCTGCATGCTGTTTGGAGTGGGAGTGGAAGTGTGGGGTGATAAACTGATAGCAAAAATGAGAAAACTGGAAAGCAAAATGTTGTGCATATTGTTTAGAACGCCTAAGGCGCTATCAGTGGAATGTACACATGTGGAATTTGTTCTTAGAAGCACATTTCTCTCAGTAGATGGCCCCTTCTTCTCACTTTTCTTTTTAAAACCTTTTCCCTGCCATCCCACTTTACTTATACCTTCATATAGAAAGTATATTATTTCACCACCCCTTGCCGTGAGGTCACCCATCAATCAGGCACTTCCTCTCATGTGGCCAGTACCCCAGTAAATTTACAGAAGCCTGTTATTTTATCCCTCTAAGAAGCACATTTGTACAGCGTTGCTTTTTCAGGCCCAGATGAATATGCAACATTCTCATCCTGTAGCGTCCTGAAAAAACAAATACTTTTTTACTAAATGCATTCCGCTGCTTGCCACATACACTGCAATTCAGCTTTACCTTTACAATGTTCTGCATTTCTTTCTGAACTCACATTACTCTGTAAACGGTGCCTTTTCACTCACGGCCCGCAGTGAAGCTTTCTAATTACTAATAGTTTTGTTTGTTAAAATTAGTGGTTATCGATTAATGATTAGTAATTAGTACGTTAATTGTTAGCTCCTCCAAAACACTACACTGTCATGCTGTGCTATGCTATGTTATGCTGTGCTTTGCTCACTCCTTTCTTTGGTTTGCATGCTTCTCATCAGTGTCTCACATCAGTGCTATGCCACACACCGTCTGCAACACCATCATCATTTGTACACTGGCATACACTTTCTATAGGAGTCTGGGGTGTCGCTAAAATTCTTTCATGGCTAAAATTCACACAACTTGTTCCTACAGTCCCACTATGCACAATACCAACAGATAAAAAAACAAAGAAAAATAGTTCTCAGGAGAAACATCTGAATTTTGCTACGTTACTTAGGGCTCTCTTGCTATGCGTACACTCATTTGTGGAAGATGTTAATGCCCCTTACTCTAAAGATATTAACCTGCTGTCACTGGCCTTGAAACGTTTACAATGTCAATGACCCCTAAGCAGCCGCTCGATGCCCTGGAAGCAAAAGATGATCTCTGCTGTGCCTTAGAATGTTACTAGAACATTTTGGAGCCAAGGGCCGAGCATCACCCCTTGTTTCTTTGTTTGGTGTAAGATGTAAGATTGATTCACCTTACATCTTTCGCCTGGTGTAATCTGCATGAATGATGGCCCATGCTGGCCCAAGAGTCTCTGGTGCAGAATAACCTTCTTTGAGGAGCTTGGGGTGTGGCATTGTAGGGTTTGCAGCTCCCCCACCCTCATTTTGTGTTATGCCACTGTATGTATTAGAGTAGAGATATTTTGTAAAGCAAATTCCAATGGTTGTTTTCCTGGTTAAAGTGGTGAGGTTGCATAAAAGGACCTCTGCTTTAAACTCCATTCACTTCTAAGCATTTGCACTGAATCTGAGTGATTTGACCGCGGCTGAACGTACCGTGGGCAAATCGTTTGCATGAGAAAGGTGCAAACTACCAAAAGTTTGCACCTTTCTCATGCAAACACACATACATTCTCACACCCACACACAACACACCCACAACACACCCCCACCCACACCCTCAGCACACCCCACCCACACCCCCAACATAAACAAACCCCACTTACCTTCATCTTCACGCTGGTTCCCTGCAGGGCCAGTTCCCTTTCACTTCCGTGATCGGGAACTGGCGCTGCAGGGTCCTTTTCTTTTTTAAATGGAAGGCTGTGGGGGTGTCCCCCGCAACCCCTGCTCACTATACCATGAAGTATAGTGAGCGTGGCGATGCGGGGGACACCCCAGCAGCCCCCGTTTTTTTTTTCAATGCTACCACCAAAGGTTCGAACTTTTGGTGTTCGAACCTTTGGTGGTAGCATTTTTAGAACTTTTGGTCAATGCGACCATTTTCTTTAGGTAATTTTGACCAAAACCTGTGCACTGCCCTGCACCAAACAGATGAAAGCAGGAGAAAGGCGTATGGGGGATTTTAACACATTTTTGGGAAGTCTGTCTTTGGCAAAGCAAATGAGCATGCAAGTGATCTAACGCTTACTTTGTGAAGACTGTTCATGTATGAGCAGTCCATTATCCTCACAATGGCTTCATATGTGGTCAAATCGTAGATAAAGAAATGGGGGAAGTGTCACATGAATGCGCATTATCACAGAAGTGTATTGGCCTCTGCATATTAGAAAAAAGAAGGGCAGCCAGCTGTGAAGCAAAAACACTGCATGAGCACTTAAGAAAGTCTATTCAGCTTTCTTAGCTGGGGTCACAAGGAGCCCTCACGGGTTTTTGGGGCAATTTCAGTAGAACAAAAAACGGAATGGCACGGATGTCGTGCATACATTTGCAGAGGTGTAATGGTAAATTGTTACATAATGTTTTTAAATCAGGTGTCCCAGCCCTTAGTTCAGGTTCAGTGATTCCCCCCAAAATGTGTATTGTCAGACACTGACAGGCTCCTCCCACCAAAAGCCCCAGCTCTCAAACCATGGCGCTGTACTTGTCACATCTCAGCATAGAGCAGCTCGCCCTGTCGGAAGCAGAATACGAGAAAAACCACTAAAAATGTAATTTGTATTCGATTCCCCGGTCCAGGACTTCCACAGAGCAACAGATAAAAAAATAATTATGCGTCTGCCAGTTTGTAATCTTCTGGATAATGCAACTATATTAGCATGGAGGTAATGAAAACCTGAAGCTTTTCAATTACTCCCCGAAGGCGGACATATCAATTCCTGAACCTCATGCATACCAAGCTAGGAGGATAGGATGGCAGGATAGCGTGCCTGACTGCCTATCGCCGAGGTCCAGTCGCATGGCCTGCCAATGCCCAGCCAGTCGCCGATAGGGCGAAGGCGTGATCTGCAAAGGTCTCTGCTTCAAAAATAATCTATTCTTTTGTCCCGAGAAGGTTGGGACGACTAAGAGACACATGTAAGCTGCAGAGCGTCTACCCAGTAGCATGTGAAGGGCAGGGGGGCCGGATGTAAATAAGATAATACAGATAGGAATGGCTAGGTGTCGTATTTCGGTTCAGAGTCCCTCACAAAATGTCTCTCTTTATCTGCCAGCTGTACCCTGGCTTTGCTTCCTTGTGATACCCCGTGAAAGGTCTAAGGTGGAAGGCCATGCACTATCAGGCTTTTGCTTCACTTGCTGTGTGACTGCTCGTGCTGGGCATATCGCGTTGTGCCAGCAGCTGGGGTGGATTCTGTTGAACAATCAACAACAGGTGTTCTGATGTAGGGATTGGAAAACAGAGTTGGCTGCCGGAGATCACACACAACGTCCACAGCGTGATCTTGTTTCAGATAGGGACACCAGATTTCATACAAATGTATTGTCATGATTCCTGCCCCTCATGTCCCCAGCCCTCCAAGATGTCAGGCTGGAGCCAGGCCACGATCACCTACATGGCCCTCAAGGGCCTCTCCATCCCTCCAAAGACCCACTTGGAGTCAGACTTGGCGCTTGTGGCACCAGACTCACTCACTCCCATAGGATAACATTGGGGATTGGACTTGAAGTGCATTGATGGGGACAAGATGGATGCCCCCACATATTTCAGTTTAACAGAACTGCATGTGCAGTCTAGTCTTTTGGGTGTGGTTCAGCCCAGAGACACCTGGGATACCCAGAGACTATTTAAGCCATGCTCAGGCTGAGAAACATGCTTTGTGTTTTCTGCACCTGCAGCGTGACACTCACTGTGTTCGGATCGGTCTCCATTAGGCCTGCATCTTTCTGCAAGAACAAGAACACCGTTAGGAACAGCCTTACTTTGCGGCGCTTCTGCCCATCATTCATCGCTCCTTCTGTTCTGTGGGCATCTTCGGTGGTGTCATTCCCATTACGGCCTTCCCATTCCGGCATTCCGGCACGCCGCTTCCTAAGGAAAAGAGAAAAGAACAGAAAAAAAGGCATTAGTAAGCATTCAGCAAATCTTTGCTTATTTTTTAAAGACTGTACGAGCTTCAAACGCTTACCTGAATCCCAGCCGCTCTGGGGGAACTCTGTCTACGGAACTTCTCATCCATCTGCAAGAGGGAAAAGACACTCCAGGTTAGCGTGGAAAAATCTAGGGTGCGGCATACCGCGCTTACTCACTGCATTTCTTCTTCATAACCGGCATCCACGCTGAAAACGTTGCGGCACCTAAAAGACACAGGAAAAGAACTCAGTTCAATACAAATACGAAAGGGTCGCATCACGCATCACGCTCTCACTCACCTTCAGCGCTACTCATCTCAGCAGCACGTCGCCATCCCCGGACGCCGGCCATCATCTAAGGAAGGAAAGGAACGAAGTTAGAGAACTGTTCAAAAGACTCATTATACTTACAGCCAGTGAAGTAACTAGGCAGCAACGAGCCCACATCAATCAACGCGCCCCTTCGCTGAAAGCAGGATGGAGAGCACACTTTCCAAGAAAACAAGGTGAGCTGTGGATCAAAGGGAGGGATTGGACCCCAGGGAAGAAGGGGTTCAAGCACACAGAGACAATAGGGAGTTCAACTCTGCCAATCCTGTGTTTCAGGCCCAGTCTCCAGTCGAGTAGACTCCAGGGAAGGGTGCGAGGTCGTAAGAGGTCAGAACAGGCTGAGTGACGTCCCCGTGGATACCAGATGAGCGTTACAGAACACAAAGCCTCACATCAAAATCCACCTGGGCATCATGGAAACGTCAGAAAGCGAGCAGTTAGCCCACATGTTGGGGCAGCTACGTTCCGAAGTACATGCAGCCTGGCAGGAGACCAACACCCTGAGGAGAGAGCTGAAAGTAGCCAAAGAACGCACTGATGATTTAAGCCGGCAACTTCTCCAGTCACAAGCAGGGCATGCACCATTGCCGGGAAGTGTGCCCTCGGTGCCAGCACCATCAGAAAATTCCATTCTGATAACCCTTCCTGAGGCAGTTCACTTGGCCCTGCCCGAACGATTTATGGGGGATCACAAGAGGTTTGCAACGTTCATGAACCAGTGCCGCCTGCACTTCCTTTGTTGACCAGGGGCCTTTCTGAATGACCAATCACGGGTCGCTTTTGTGCTATCCTACCTGAGTGGTAGCGCCGCAGACTGGTCTGTACCCTTTGTGGCCCAAGACGATCCTTTGCTGCATGGCTTCAGGGGCTTTCAGCAGGAGATGAAAAAGCTGTTCGCCCATCGTACTCATGGGCAGGCATTAGACAACAAACTTCTGTCCCTGCGCCAAAGGAATCAAGACCTATTAACATGCATAGCAACGTTCAATAGACTCGAAGTTGAATCAGAGTGGCCTGTGGAGAAGAGAACCACGTTATTTCATCAGGGGTTGCGGGGGGAGCTCAAGGATGTTGTCGCACAAGTAGTGAACCCCCCGAAAGTCTGCTCAGAATCATTGACCTTGTTGTTCAACTGGATCATAGGTTGCAGGACCGAAGAGTGGATCCAACCAGACCGGACCCTCGCCCTATGCATGCGCGTTCAAAGGACAATATTGCCCGCACAACGGAAGGTTCAAGAGAACCAATGCAAATCGGGGGGGTCAGATCCCCCTTGACTAAAGCGGAAAGGGATAAAAGGAGACAGCAGCAGTTATGTCTGTACTGTGGAAGGTCAGGTCATTTCCTTAAAGAGTGCCCTGTGAAACCGCCGAGGAGGACGGTAGGGGCCATGGACAAGAAAGATACCATCAAGGAATCGGAAAACTCCCCAGTCCGGCAAGTGTAGGGGTCCACTTCTCGAGCGAAGAAAGTGAACTACAGACCTCCCATTTTGCACTATCTGTGGTCTTGATCAATCACCAACAACCATCTCGGATGCATGCAGTAAGAGCGTACATTGACAGCGAAGCCATTGGGAATTACATTGACCAGGATCTTGCGGCAAAGATGGGGCTTCCGTTACACCCTAAATCAACCACCGACACTGTTACCACTGTCAACGGCACGGAAATAGCTTCTGGTCCAGTATCGCAATGCACTGATGCTTTAACCCTTCTGTGCCAGGATGGACACCAAGAATCTATTGTTTTCGACCCCATTAAGGCACCACAGTTCCGGTTGATTTTGGGAATGCCATGGTTGGTAGCTCACAATCCTCGAATCGATTGGCGAGCAAAAGAATTGGCCTTTCCCAAGACTTGTGCCCACATATGTTATCGCCAAGAGAAACAAACAATAGACACCAGAACCTCCACGCTTGCGACTGTGGCAATCGGCACCCTACCAAATGAATACCAGGACTTTCAAGATGTCTTTTAGAAAGAACAGGCTAATACCCTGCCACTGCATAGACCATACGATTGCCAAATCGACCTGATACCCGGTGCACACATCCCTTGTTGGCGAATTTATGCACTCACGGAACCAGAAAACCAGCACCTGAAGGCCTATCTTGAACAATACCTGTCCAACGGGTTCATCCGTACCTCGAAGTCTCCAGCAGCAGGTCCTCTATTCTTCGTACCCAAAAAGGAGGGGGACTTGAGAACGTGCATCGACTATCGCGCACTGAACCATATTACCGTAAAAACCAGCTACCCCCTGCCACTGGTCCCTGAATTGCTTGATCAAGTCAAAGATGCCCAAATCTACACAAAACTAGACCTGAGGGGGGCATATCACCTTGTTCGCGTAAAACAGGGGGACGAACGGCAAACTGCTTTTCGCACCAAATACGGCTTGTACGAATATCAAGTAATGCCCTTTGGCCTTTGCAACATGCCTGCAGCATTTCAATACTTCATGAACGATGTCCTACGGGAATTGATTGATGTCTGTGCTCTAGTGTACATCGACGATATTCTAGTATATTCAGCATCAAAGCAGGACCACGTTAAACACATCCGATCCGTATTTGAGAAACTCCATCAACACCAGCTCTACGCCAAACTCAAAAAGTGCTCATTCCACGTCTCCGAGGTGGAATTTCTGGGCTTTATTCTCAGCCCGAATGGATGTACACAAGGTAGATGCTATCCTGAAATGGCCATCCCCAAATTAATTCAAGGGGGTTCAAAGTATGCTGGGTTTTGCAAACTTCTACCGTCGGTTCATCCCAGGATTTTCGCAAATCGTGCATCCCATCACGTCATTGCTAAGGAAAAGCAACACAAAGTTCCAGTGGATAACAGAAGCCGAGGAAGCTTTCCAGGAACTCAAAGCAAGATTCACATCTGCCCCAATATTACGCCACCCTCGCCCTGATCTCCCATACCTGGTGGAAACTGATGCCTCAAGCATGGCTATGGGAGCCGTCCTCTCACAAAAAGACCCCAAAGCGGGCCAGTTACACCCTGTTGCGTTATGGTCGCATAAATTCATACCCCAGAACTCAATCACGCTATCACAGACAAAGAACTCCTGGCCATTAAGTCAGCCTTTAAGGCATGGCGACACTACCTCTTGGGCGCCAGACACACAATCACCATAATAACTGACCACCGGAACATCCAGTACCTAAAAACGGCAAAGGCCCAATCCTCACAACAACTACGTTGGGCTCTTTTTTTGCTGAATATGACTACGTGATTACATTTCGACCAGGGGTGAAAAACAGGAAGGCCAATGCCCTTTCCCGTATGGGGGTGGAAGAGCAAGGGTATCAGACCCCTGACCCAATAGCAATCATCCCGAGTGACAAGCTCCTAGGAATCACAGCAACCATAACTCAGAAAGAATTACATGAAGAAATCCAATACCTGATGAGTCTGGAGCAATTACAAGCGTGGAGTACACAAGGAGAACATTAGATGATAAAAGATCAGTTGCCCTCCTTCAGGAATCATTTATTCTTACCGAACCAAGAACTACGAGAACAAGTCATGTCCGGTTAGCATGATTCTGTGATCGAGCGCCACCCCGGAATCGCTAAAACCCTAGCCAAGGTAAAACAATATTATTGGTGGCCCACGTGGCATAAAGACATTATCCAATTCATCCTATCTTGTGGAGTGTGTGCTCAAAACAAGTCATCGAAGCAGAAACCGGCTGGGCTATTACAATCATTGAAAATCCCACCAGCACCCTGGCACACGTTGTCCCTCGATTTTATTTCTGACTTACCACCCAGTCAAGGGTTTAACACTATTCTTGTGGTCGTGGACCTATTTTCAAAAATGGCACATTTCATTCCTCTTAAGGGGCTCCCAAATGCTTCCACTCTGGCAAAGGTATTTCTTGAAGGCATCATACGGCTCCATGGGATTCCTTCAGTCTTGGTCTCAGACCGAGGTACTCAATTCGTATCTAACTTCTGGAGAAAATGCTGCTCTATGGCCCAGATCGACATCCGGCTATCCACCAGTCACCATCCCAAAACGGATGGTCAAACTGAGAGGACAAATCAGACGCTCGAGCAGTATCTGCGCTGCATGTTACACCAAGCTGAAGGAAGCTGGTTCGACCTATTATGGATAGCTGAATATGCTTATAATAATTCCCTAGACACCAGCACTGGGCAGACACCCTTTTATACCATGCATGGCAGGCACCCACATACTTCTGAGTTGGACGTTCCTACAACCCTGGAAATGCCAGCAGTCAAAACCTTGCACACAACCATTTCTCAAACCTTTAAAAGGGCAGCTGAACACCTACTTCAAGCTAAGAATCGCCAAAAGAAGTTTGCTGATCAACACCAAGCAAAGGCCCCCAACAACCAAGTGAGAGACAAAGTCTGGCTGGCGTCTAAACACGTGTCCATTAAAGGAACCCAAACTTTCTGTCCAAGATACCTGGGTCCATTCACCGTCACCTCTGTGGTAAATCCTGTAGCGGTCAGACTAGCTTTGCCGTCAAACATGCAGATTCATCCTGTGTTCCACGTGTCTCTCCTTAAACCTGTTCAACCTGGGATCCGGGTAGCAACGCTACCACAGCCAGTAGTAGTCGCCGGGGAGCCAGAATTTGAAGTCAAGGACATCCTGGATTCAAAGTACGTCAGATCCAAATTATACTACATAGTAGACTGGAAGGGGTATGGTCCACAAAACAGGACGTGGGAGCCTTGTGAGTACATCCATGCACCTCGCTTGCTTAGACAATTTCATCAAAACCATCCAAACAAACCAGGACCAGACAGAAGAGCCACCTTGAGAGGGGCCTTGGGGGGGGGAGTGCTCTCATGATTCCTGCCCCTCATGTCCCCAGCCCTTCAAGATGTCAGGCTGGAGCCAGGCCATGATCAACTACATGGCCCTCAAGGGCCTCTCCATCCCTCCAAAGACCCACTTGGAGTCAGACTTGGTGCTTGTGGCACCAGACTGACTCACTCCCATAGGATAACATTGGGGATTGGACTTGTAGTGCATTGATGGGGACAAGATGGATGCCCCCACATATTTCAGTTCCCAGAACTGCATGTGCAGTCTAGTCTTTTCGGTGTGGTTCAGCCCTCAGACACCTGGGATACCCAGAGACTATTTAAGCCATGCCCAGGCTGAGAAACATGCTTTGTGTTTTTTGCACCTGCAGCGTGACACTCACCATGTTCGGATCGGTCTCCAGTAGGCCTGCATCTTTCTTCTGCGCTCAGCTCCTGCAAGAACAAGAACACGGTTAGGAACAGCCTTACCTTGCACTGCTTCTGCCGATCATTCATCGCTCCTTCTGTTCTGCGGGCATCTTCGGCGGTGTCATTCCCATTCCGGCACACCGCTCCCTAAGGAAAAGGGAAAAGAACAGAAAAAAGGCATTACTAAGCATTCAGCAAATATTTGCTTATTTTTTTAAGACTGTACGAGCTTCAAACGCTTACCTGAATCCCAGCCGCTCTGGGGGAACTCTGTCTACGGAACTTCTCATTCATCTGCAAGAGGGAAAAGACACTCCAGGTTAGCGTGGAAACATCTAGGGCGCGGCATACTGCGCTTACTCACCGCATTTCTTCTTCATAACCGGCATCCACGCTGAAAACTTCGCGGCATCTAAAAGACACAGAAAAAGAACTCAGTTCAATACAAATATGAAAGGGTCGCATTGCGCATCGCGCTCTCACTCACCTTCAGCGCTACTCATCTCAGCAGCACGTCGCCATCCCCGGACGCCGGCCATCATCTAAAGAAGGAAAAGGAACAAAGTTAGAGAACTGTTCAAAAGACTCATTATACTTACCTGTCGGACTCTAGCCAGTGAAGTAAGTAGGCAGCAACGAGCCCACATCAATCAACGCGCCCCTGCACTGAAAGCAGGATGGAGAGCACACTTTCCAAGAAAACAAGGTGAGCTGTGGATCAAAGGGAGGGGTTGGACCCCGGGGAAGAAGGAGTTGAAGCACACAGAGACAATAGGGAGTAAAACTCTGCCAATCCTGTGTTTCAGGCCCAGTTTCCAGCCGAGTAGACTCCAGGGAAGGGTTCGAGGTCGTAAGAGGTCAGAACAGGCTGAGTGACCTCCCCGTGGATACCAGGTGAGCGCTACATGTATTGAATGCTTAATCCGATACTGTCATTGTAATGCAATGGAATGTAGGTTCTCTGTTTAGAACACAAGTGCAGTTGCATTGATCTAAAGATGTGTCTTCCCCGATCGTTTACTATTTGACGTCAGGGTTGGGATAATTGGAATCACAGCTGTACATGCATGCTTTTTATGTCTCAGAGTGGAGTGATAGCAACGTCAGTGGAATAAAGAGGGCTTTCAATAAATCCATGCATTGGTGCATAGCTCAGTGGAGCTCATTTTGAATGGGACGTAACATTAACGAAAGGGGTAAGCGCCTTGCGTAAAGCTGGTACGCCTTCCACTCACTTATGTCTCATTTTCGTTGATTGGTATGGAGTAGCAGAACTTTTAACTCACGTTTCCGCTGCTCCCATACTTTCTGCCCAACAAACACTGCAGCCGTTGCGCCGGCATAGATTTTCATCCAGGTGCCTATGCTGGGTTTTCCTATCTATTTTTTTTGTATTTTTGTAATGCAAGCTCCTGGGCTGTGGCCAGCACCATGTGGCTCTTTACTTCTGGTGTGGCTGGCTTTCTTGTTCAGGCCCCTTAAAAAAAAAATAAGAACAGGAGTGCCACAAGTCTTACACTTTCAGCACTGACCCTAAATAAGAAAGAATAGGAATACCAAATAATGTGTCTTTCTGGAATTCAATACAATAATTGCTAGACTCTTTAAACGTTTATTTCAGGCACACTTCAGGGGGTAACTCACTGATTTAGTCTGTTCTTAAACTCCTCAACTCAGCCTTTCATCCTTCTGAGGTCGATAAATGAGTACCAACACAGGTTGGGTGATATTGAGGGTATATTTTTTCTATATAAAGCGCTTAAGCTTAAGTGCTATTTAATAATACATCGTTATCATTTTGTCAAGGACGCCTGCTTGCATTCACAGTAATTTGGTAATATGGGCCTATACACACTGATCTTAACAATACATATGGCGATTCATTCTTGTATGAAATGTACATCACATTATAGTGATATTGTAACCATATGTTTCATAGTGTACAATACTATGTGATGCCACTTCCTGTTTTGTCAATGGGTGAAAGGTTGTGTTCCATTGCTACCCACGATATCACTTCAGGGTGGGGTCAAATGACATCACTTCCTGTGATTTCATCAGGGGTCAAGGGTCATGTGATGTCACTTCCGCTATCTCTGGCATTTTGGTGAAATGACGTCTATGACAGCGGGTATGTCACCTTTATACCCTCCCCTATTTCACTCGGCCATGCAAATGAGTAAACTTGGCAGTGGGGACCGACGACTTGAAAGTGTACTTGTTTGGGACCCTGTGTCAAATTAAGGGAGACTCGAATATGAGCTCTAATGAGCTATTTGCTCACCTCGGACACATGAGCTGACTGCACTTTGCAAGGATG
Organism: Ambystoma mexicanum; assembly: GCF_040938575.1. Classification (NCBI taxonomy): domain Eukaryota; kingdom Metazoa; phylum Chordata; class Amphibia; order Caudata; family Ambystomatidae; genus Ambystoma; species Ambystoma mexicanum. The sequence continues at coordinate 109,078,093 of NC_090937.1, forward strand.
AAAACACCTGGTGACTCAACTCAGCCCTTCCTCTAGAATTTCCACTTTTACACTGTTTTGGAAGAACTATTGGCTTAGTGCTTAGAAGTGAGGGAATCTGGCATTGAGTAATATATTTTACTGCAGAACGGCTTCAACAAGGAAAGTTCACATACAATATCATAGTTTGGGAATATAGATTAGAAATGACCAGGAAGATGCACATATCTAAACACAGACTAAAATCAGAAGAGTCCATTGTTTCCAAGCGATTTTGCCAAGACTGACCAAATAGGCAAATTACTTTGCGGGATGCAGTATTTTTAAGTTCGCAATTATTATCTATGGATCAACCATATATCCAGCCAAATCATGCGTTATGCTTTTTGGAAGAGATCTACCATTAACATTAAATCGCTGGCAGGGACAGGCCATTTTGAAATATTTAGGGACAGGAATGATTTAAAGGTTGAACACTCTGGGCCCTATTTATATTTGTAATTGGTAATTTGCACTCCAAACTGCGTGTGAAATCCTGTTTGTCGATTCATGGAAACAAATGCATGGGATTATCCTGGGACTTATGTGGATTCGTGGTGGTCCGGCACGCCCCATTACGAGCGGCCAAGTGCCTTGCTCGAGACACTACGCAGAGCATGTGCAAGGCTTGCGCAGAGGGCGGGAAAGGGGGCAGAACACTGTAAATGGGGAATAACATGCGAAAAAATGAGCGTTACAAGGGACGGCCTTCAGGCATTGCATGCCCGCAATTGCGTGAAAGTAAATGTATTCATGGACTCACCCACACAGCCTTCGGCAGGGAAAGGGCAATGCAAAGGCCCCATAACATCCACCACCCAAAGGCAGGCGTAGAGGCGCTTGCGCATAGGCATCACTGTGCAGAGGTGGGATTTCATGTTGGATTTGGGGGTGCGTGTATGCAACCAGTGTTCCAATCTAAGTTAGGGGTGAACGTACACAGTTACGCAAGGTGCAGGAACGGATTACAGGGATTTTTGAGTTTTTTCTAAGTTACGAAAAATCCTCTGCATGTTGATGGGGTCCAGTTCATAGTTGCGGGGACCCTGAACAGGGTCCACCAGGTGCAGGCCTGCTTGCGGGGGAGCCCAGGCACTGTTTACAGGCTGCATATATTCACGCATGGGGAGCACGCAGAGGTAGCTGTTTCTGTCTGTTTTGGATTTGTGTGGGTGCGTCTCGTGGGCGTTCAAGTCTCGACTTGGTATACGGTTAATTTGCACAAACAATTCCATGGATATGCGGCGCACACAGAAAATCATTTGCACACAGGCTCGCGCAGAGTCTGTCTCGGCGTGCACGCTTTGCGGGATTAATGCAAATGTTTCTATGAATCAGGCCCTAAGAGATTCAGGGCCGATTCATAGAAAAGTGTGCATTTATCCCGCAAAGTCTGCCACCTATAATGAAACCGCACCAGCCTGCAAGCAGAGGTTTGTCTTCGTGCTCCATGTATTTATGGATTCAAACACACATTGCAATCCGATCCGCAAATCAAAATGAGCTGCCCGAGGAACGCCGAGAATACGCCCCTATGCAAACCAAAAAACAAGTAATAACCCAATCTAAGCGCAACCTTCCGTGTCCACCCCTAACCCAACATCCAGCAGCATTGCGAAAAGGCGCAAGCTCCCACATAACTCGAATCTGCGCAATCTATGAAAATGTGGGGGCACACACGTAAGTCAATGCGGCGCCCCTGGGAAAATGCGTGAGCTTCTTCGTAACTCAAGTCTGCACTGCTACAAAAATGCAGGTGCACGCTCGTATGTCAAGGCGGTACCCCTGCGAAAACATGCACGCTCCCTCCTAAGTCAAGGTTGTGCCCCTACGAAAACATGGGCGCACCCTCGTAAGTCAGGGCGGCAGCCTGCAAAAACGTACAAGTGCCCTAGTAAGTCAAGGTTGCACCCCTGCAAAAACTTGGGCCCACACTCATAATTCAAGGCTGCACCCCCTCCAAATACCCAAGAGATCTGTCATAAATTAAGGGGCAACCCTCTGAAAATGTGAGTACACCCCTTACTTCCACGACACCCAAACAGCAGCCTTATACCCATACATCACATCAATCCATGAAGTCAAGACACCACCTACCAGCCCCTCTCACCTTTGACACTACACCAGGCAGCATCCTCAAGTCCAGACACCCCCCACCTGCCAGCTCACCTCTGGCACTACCCAAAACAGCATCCTCAAGTCCATACATCACCCACTAGCCACCCTCATTTCTGACACTTGCCCAGGCAGCACCCTCAAGTCCAGACACCACCCACCAGCCCCCCTCAGCTCAGACAAAACCACAGGCAGTAGCCTCCTGTCCAGACACCCCCCACCTGCCAGCTCACCTCTGGCACTACCCAAAACAGCATCCTCAAGTCCAGACATCACCCACTAGCCCCTCTCACCTTTGACACTACACCAGGCAGCATCCTCAAGTCCAGACACCCCCCGTGTCTGGACTTGAGGATGCTCACCTCTGGCACTACCCAAAACAGCACCCTCAAGTCCAGACACCACCCACCAGCCCCCCTCAGCTCCAACAAAACCACAGGCAGTAGCCTCCTGTCCAGACACCACCCACCAGTCCTCCTCACCTCAGACACTACTACAGGCAGCACCCTCAAGTCCAAACACCACCTACCAGCCCCCATCATCTCTGACACTACAAGCAGCAGCCTCTTGCTCAGACAACACCCACCAGCCCCCCTCACCTATGACACTACCCCAGGCAGCACCATCAAGTCCAGATGCCTCCACCAGCCCCCTCACCTCTGACACTACCCCAAGCAGCACCTTGACAGTACTCCCCCGTCCCCAGACCACCCTCACCTCTGACACTGCCCCAGGCAGCCCCCTGAAGGCTGGACACCACCCAGCAGCCCCCCTCAACTCAGACACTACCACAGGCAGCACCCTCAAGTCCAGACACCACCCACCAGCCCCTCACCTACCTTCGACACTACCCCAGGCAGCACCCTCAATCCCAGACGCTACCCACCAGCCCCCTCACCTTCGACACTACCCAGGTAGCACCCTGACAGTACGCCCCCTACCCACACCACCCTAACCTCTGACGCTGCCCCTAGGCAGCCCCCTCAAGTCCAGACACCACCCACCAGCCCCCCTCACTTCTGACACTACCAAAGGCAGCACCCTCAAGTCCAGACACTACCCACCAGCCCCCTCTACTCTGACATAACCCCAGGCAGAACCCTCAAGTCCAGGCAACATTCACCAGCTCCCCTCACCTCTGAAACTACCCCAGGCAGCACTCTGACTGTACACCTACCTCCCAAAACCACCCTCACCTTTGAAACTGCTCCTGGGCAGCCCCCCTACCAGCCACCTTCATCTTCAACACTACCTGAGGCAGCACCCTCAAGTCCAGACACCTTCCACCAACCCCCTCACCTCCAAAACAACCCCAGGCAGCAGTTTCCTGTCCAGACACCATCCACCAACCCCCTCACCTTTGACACTACCCCAAGGAGTGCCTTCAATACCAGACACCACCCACCAGCCCCCCTCACCTCCGACACTACCCCAGGCAGCAGTGTGCTCTCTAGACACCACTTACAGTCCTCCTCACCTCCAACACTACCCCAGGCAGCACACTTAAGTTCAGATGCCATCAACCAGCCCCCCAAACCTCTGACACTACCCCAGGCAGCACCCTGACAGTACTCCACCCACCCCACACCACCCTCACCTCCGACACTGCACCAAGGTAGCCCCTTCAGGTCGGGACAGGACCCACGAGACCCCTTCACCTCGAACACTACCCCAGGCAGCACCATGACAGTACTCCCCCCTCCCCACTCCGCCCTCACCTCTGGCACTACCCCAGGCAGCTCCCACACAACCAGTACAATGCATGGCTGAAACTCACCTGAACCTCTGTCACTCCCTGGCAGACCTAAATCTGCAGCACCGCAGTCAGACAGCAATATATTGCCCCAACAACATTGTAGCCACATTATCCACATGTGATAAGTGAATGCAATGCAAAGTGGCATGTGCATTTTGGCAATGGGTCACTGCAAAGACACCAAAGCACAGAAACTTAATGTGACCTGAGGACAGAATTAAACAAATTCAAACATCGGCTAGATCCACAAAAAATGACCATGCATGTCACAGCCTGAGTATAAGTGAGCCGGGTGGAAGGGGTGGCAAAGTCCCTGTCAGGGACTACAACATGACCGGCCTGTGCATGGGTGATGGGAGTGCAGTCAGAGAGTGCATGAATCATTGAGAAAGGAAATGTGTACTGCCACAAAGAATGAGCAAACATGTGCCACAACTGCATTCCAGTGGCAGAGGTGGAGCAAGACATGAGAGCAGGCAGTGTGTGACTGCACATGCTGGTGGACATCTGCGCATGACATGGGAGTGACACAGCAATGATAAATCGATGTGCAACAGACGTGACCAAGCCACCCATCCACAATGAGCCAACCTCCCACCGCAGCAACCACAATGCGAAATCCACAATGCAGTGAATAGTGTGTGGGCACATACACACTCCCAAACATTGCAAAGGGGACAAATGAACAACAGTGGCCCTGAAATGAAAACAATGTGAAACTGTACATTACATGCACAATTGGAGTCAAACAAAAAGTACAAAACACAAACAAACATCAATGTATCCATACCCAGATGTACATCAACTCAGACACACACCAGAACCCTCCTCCCAACCACACTGATGCTAAACACACAGTGATGCTGCACATCTAAATGCAATTGAAAACTTCCAGTGCAGCCCCCAGTTGTCTGATGGACCCAACCCCACGTCAGGCACATGTGCATCCCTCCACCCGCAAACCATCACATCAACTACATCACACACACAAACGCACGACACAATAAACCTGACCTACAATGGAGAGATTCACTAGGTGAAATGTCAACAATTAAAGTAGCAGGCACACAAATTAACTGCATGAAGCGTGGAATGGAACCATATAAAAACTGCATTAAACAAAACTATATAAAACAAAAACTGTGAAGGAAGATCCAAGAAGTCTGGAGTAAATGATGACAAATTAACAGAACCCTATACCTAAATAACTAGGTACATGTAAACCAGGAATGGAAAGTCATCAAAGTCTGGAGCAAAAGAAAAACATAAAGAAATTAAACCTATACCTAAATAATTATATACCAAGGCAGCAGGCTAGTCCTTATCACCAATGTTACCCAATTTGTCGACCAGGGCTGAGTATCACGCCACGTCCTCCTCCATCAGGTGGGCCTCAGTTGATTCCTGGAGCTCTTGCAGGGTGAACAGCATCTGTAGTTCGGCATCCCGTGCTACCCTCCAAGTGACCTCCAGGATTGTAGTCTGCCTCCAGGCCACACGCAGGACCACCTCAGCCCCGGCCACCATCACAAGTGCCTCCGATGCCCACTGTCTCTCTGACAGCAGCTGCCTTTCATAATTGCAGAACATGGAAGAAATGGTGTTTAGTGCACCAACACGGTCCTCCTGCCCCAAAGTTGCTACCTGCCTCCTTGGTGTTGCCTGCCTTTCAACAGTCTGCCTCCTTCTTGCTGCCATCTGCTGCCGATGTGCCCAGTGCATGCTCCATTGGTATGCCCTCTGACCTGATGACCATTGTCGAGGCGTACTGCACTTGCACTACTCAGAGGTGCCTGCTGTCCCTCCATTGCTTTTGCCCCTGCCTGCGTAGGTACAGTGACCCAGGCTCAATGTCAACCACAGTCATGACCCATCCACATGTGAAACACAGCACAATGTGGTTAGTGCACATACACATACCAAGAGAAATCACATTTTACAATGGTAAAGTCAACATGACCCAATTACAACCTGATGCACATCCATGGTAGTTCTGCCATGGGCCAAGGGGTGGTCAGGGAGTAAAGTGGTAGGATGTATCTACATGTAAAGCATGTGAACACAGATAGATGGTGCCACTGCCATGGACACATTGTGGGCAAGACACACAGTGGATTCCTCGCCACCAGTAGTCAACCATGATTGCACCACTCACAGCACGGCCATGCCAACACCTGCCGTGGCATCTCTCCACACAATTACATCAAATCACATGTCTCCATCACCATCCACCTTGTGTGCCTACATGCATACATGCATCAGTTGCACAGCCACACGTGAGGATGACATGACCCCAAGCACATACACATGGCATGCACAAACATCAACTCTGAGTACACAATCTGTGCCATGTCACATCACATCAGAGTCCCAGAAACTGCAATGCACCAACTTCACTACGCCAAACATCAAAAAGCATGTGTCACCGCCATATGTTGGGGAAGAAGAATCACATATTGCTACAGTCCGCATAACAACATGTCCATCATGCATGCACTTGACATGGGCACCACACACTCATCTGGCAGCATTGCCATCAAAGCATGTCTCAGCCACAGGTGACATTGCATGTGCACGTTTTACACAACTTTTCAACTAAACACACTACAAATCCCAGAACATATAGAATCCATAGATGACAGACCTCACACATGCAGAGTATTGTCCAGGACCTGCATGCTGATATCGATCTCAGAAACACACATGCTGCAAACATAAGGGTGTCACTAATGACATGCAGTCTCATGCACAACACACATGCACTGTAGAAAACTGCACCACATGACTACTCACCAGCAGACTTTTGACGTTGTTGCCAATCTCAGACCTGGGTATGCAGATTCAGGTAGAACCTTGCCAGGACCTGCATTTTGTTGTTTGAGAACCAGCACCTGCCTGCATGGTGCACTTCCATGGGTGCACCGGCCTTCAGGGCATACAGGGCCTTGGTGTGGGTACTGGATATGAGGTCCTCCCAGCGCTCGTGGATGGTCTTGTAGCAGCAGACTGCCACCCCCTCCGCATTGATGGCAGCTGTTATGTACACCCAGATCTGCAAACACCCTTGCCGAATTGCTTCACTGTGTCTAAGAGGGCATGTCGGAGGATGAAGGTGCTGACATGGTAACCCCCGATGCAGCTGTGGGTGGGCAAAGTGGTCCTGGTGATGGGCTGTGGAGCAGTGGTAGTGGAATGGTACGGTAGGAGTCAGACACAGCAGCTGAGATGGTCACAGGCAAAGAGACAGGGGCATAGGTAATGGCAAGTCAGCAGTACCTCCCAATGCAGCGCAAGTGGGCAGCAGGCATCCACACTAGACAGGCAGCAGCAGATGGCAACATGGGAGGGAGACCCGGGCACGAGGAGGCAGGTAAAATGGCACAGAGGCAGGAGAGTGGTTCTTCCATATCTAGCAATGAAGACAGCCGAAAACAGAGTAAAGGCCCTTAGAGCATTAGTTACGTGACACATGCTGCATGCAGCACCCTGATGCTGACCACAGCGTTAACAGTGATACATAAGGATGTGGAAACGCAACACTGTTTGTTTGTTCGAATGAACAAAGACAGACAAGTGTAGTTAAGATGTGTTTTGGGGTGTCACGCAATCCGTTGCAGTTAGGTACCGTGCACATACTTTAGTTTTACTTGGGTTTAGCCTCTGCACATACGTGCATATTTTCATCCCAGTATGAGAATTGCAGTGTATCGCATACGCAATTTCTGTTGTTGGGGGTGCCACTGCGTACCGCATACTGCTTTTTTTGTCAGAATCTTTCCTGGTATCGCATATACAATTTTCGTTTATAAGGGTGCCACTGCGTATTGCATACCACTTTTTTGTTTGTCAGAAGCTTTCCTGGTGTCTTGTATGCATTTGTATTCTGTGTGCCACTGGGTATCACATGCCATATTTATTTCATTCTGGGGTACATTTGAGTCACAAATCACGTACACTGTTCACTTACTCATATTGTCCAGGACAATAACTTGGAGTGCCTTCCATTCATCCCTCAAGCTTTTGACATGAGTGGAAAGGCCCCAAGAGCGAAAGGGGTCAGATGGGGTCAGGCTCAGGGATGTGGTGAGGAAACATATGCTCCAGCCTCAGGAGGTTGTGGGAGGAGGTGTGGAGACAGCTGCCCTAGCCCCAGAAAGACATGGCATGCCCCAGTCCACAGGTGACCCAACAACTGGACGCCAAAGCGGTTACAACCCAACAGGGGCAGCACCAACACCCTGTGCCAACTGTGGCAGGAAGGGATGCCTCGCACAGCAGGAAGAGACACAACCCCAAGACACGGCACAGGATACTGGCCCGCAGAGGAAGAAGTACTTCACTGATGAGGAGCTCCATATCCTTATTGACTGCGTGACCAATCACCATCGCGACATATGCCTGTGTGCAGGGAGCATAAATACACACGCACAATGTATGGTGCATTTGCAGCATGTCACAGACCAGATTAATGCCTTAGGGATGGTGATGCACACTGCAGAACATCAAGGGCAGACAGGCTGATCTTGAGGCACACAGAGAGGTCCTAAGGCTTGAAATGCAGGCCATGAGGACTGCAATTCATCACAAACTCGCAGCCACAAGGACACAGATCCATGAGGAGATGCATGCCTTTAGGCATCAAGGGTGAGCATGCGTATAGACTCTGCAGCCATCCACAATGAAATACATGGAGACCTCACAACCTCACTGTGCTGGTGTGTTAAACTGTATTCTTATAATACCGCCTTGTTATGAATATTGGCCGAAGACCATTCCCGTTGAATGGAAAACCGCATCTGAAATGTTCCACTGCCACTTTAAGAATCGTCCTCCATTTTGATTTCAACTCTTGTTTTGTATTCTAAAATGGTGGACTGTGTTTTCAACTTGTAGCTGAGCCGAACAACCTTTGAGTTTTGTTAATGTTTAGGCTGACCGAGAGCAGACTGTTTGTTCTATGCAAAGAAACCTTGCGGCACGAATGAACTGCAATCCAAGTCTTGTCTGCACTCACAAGCCTCATCCTCATATAAACAATGAAACAATGTAGAACAAAGTCAGATTGTGTGCTTTTGCTGAACTGCATTGTAGCGATTCTTGAAACAAGGCTTACTGTGGATCAGAGAACCAACGCCAAAATTGTAACTTCATGGATATGCAAACTTGTTTAATCCGTTGTACGATAATGCAATGTTTGCCATATGAACTGGGCACAAACCCTGGCATGTAACTTATTAGTTTGGAGAGGGGCTGGACAATGTTTGTAAAACTGTATAAAAGTGTTTGTGTTAAGATGTCCAGCACTCTCACCCCTCACTGTATCTGCTGGTGCAAACAGTGAGGTGTTGGGAGCCATATACCTATCTGTTTGCTTTGACTTTGTACAGAAATAAAAGATACTTGTATCTTTTCGACCCGTGATTAGCGTATTTCATTTCGTGGTACTAAGCCTCGATATTTATTTGGTCTTTCAGATGGCGCCCGAATAGGGACACTCTGGATTGATGTCACCTCACTGAGAAGACATGGCTTTCGGCCGGGATCGGAGAGTGAGAAAAAGGGGGCCACTTTGTATGAGACGCGACACCTCGACAGTATTGCACGATCCAGTCCCTGAACAGTGAGCACCTGGTTCGAGAGGACACCTTGACGAGGGTCCCCATATCGAGACGGGCTCTTTGCCGAAATCGCCAACCACGAGGATCGTTTGTAATCCAATCGGACCTCCGTTGTCCTTTGTAATCAGGTGAGTCATGCCCCGTTTCCTAAGTATCCTGATATTTGGTTGTAGATTTGCGCTTGCGAGTTCAAACAACGCCAGGTAACACTAGTAATCTGATATGCCTGGGAAATTGTCTGCCTGTTTCAGGGGTTTATTCAGCAGAGACAGACAATCTTTGGAATATAGCCGACTGGCACCACTGGAGAGGTCGCCGGTGTGTACTATGTAATGTAAGTACGGCCTTGGTAGTATAGTATTCAACGATATTTGGCACAGACAAACAAGGCCTGCTTCTGAATTTCAGGGGCCAGTTCATGGTAGTTTTGGAATTGCACTTGTAGAGTATTTAGAGTCTATATTGTTAGAGAAAAGGGCTATGCCTGCAGCATTTGATGTAATTAGGAATTGGAGAAAGGAGGCTATGCAGCAATTTAAGAGTAAAGAGAAACACGTACGTCGACATATGTTTAACTCAGAAAAGGCATTATTATATGATCAACAGAAACAGTCAGAATCTATTGGAAGTATGGATAGGGCTTATGAACTTGGGGTACAGAAAATATATCCGTCTCAGGACTTTCATGCCTCAGACAAGCTACTCGATAAGCTTTTAAATGAGCGTAAGACTGTTGCCACTGCACCTCCTCCCTATGTGACTCTCCCTGTTGTTTTACCTCTTCCCGCTGTTGCACCTCCTCCCGTTGTTGCTCCTGTTCCTCCTGTTCCTCCTCCTCCTCCAGTTATTGATTCACTTCCTGTTGTTGTTTCCCCTTCTGCATCTCTGGCCTTACCGCCAGTTGCTGTTCCCTTTACTCCGTCTTTACCACCAGTGGTAGTGTCTCCACTGACGATTGTACAGGATTTTTCTGAACTTTCTTTTCCAAGTGGTTCTGCTCCACTTGTAGCAATTGAAAGGGTGAGTGCTGATTCAAAAATAGTTACTCATAGTACAGTTTGTAAAACTAGAAAAAGAGAATTGTATGCATGGGCTAAGAAATGTATAGAAGAAGGTGAATATCAGCTGTCTTAACTGCAATTTCTGATCAAGAAAGTATTCCCAAACAAAATATTTTGATAGAGGGGATGGGAATACACTTGGCTGAAATGTGGAGTGATTTGACGGACATGGATGTCCCACAAGGTTTGAGGGATTTGAATGTCTTAGCTTACTCAAGGGGCACTGCGGAGAAAGTACATGAGCATGTAGAGAAGGTTTTTGAGTTTAAGAGGGAGTTAGATCAGTTACAGAATGATGATATGGATGGCGATAGATTGGATGCTTCATATGTGCAGAAACGATTTCTTCCTTCGTGCAAACCAATGAGTGATGAAAAGTGAATTTTCACAAGGGACGGTGGTTAGATGGATTTCGGATGTTTCAATTTCTCCCATTGAAGTATATGACATGTTTATTTCAAAAAAGGTAGCAGGCGCTCGTCTCGAGAAAGAACATGGCATGATAACCTCTTCTGAGATGAGAGTTTGCAGCACACACTTTTTGCTCACTGTACCTTTCACAGATGGGAAATATCCATTGGCATATCAGTCTTTGTCCCGCCCACATGGGCAGTCCAGCACTGAAATGCTATGGCAATTCCTCTCTGAACAAGAGTACCAACAGAACCCCCATACATGTGATTCAGTCTTGTTGGGCCTCATCATTGAGGTGAAGCTGTGCCTCTCTGAGCAGAGTGAGCAGGGAGTCCACGTCGGGTTTATCCCAGGTAACCAGGTAACTCAGGGTGATCAACCCCAAGTTTGTTTGTATCAAAAAAGGTAGCAGGCGCTCCTCTCCAGAAAGGAGCAAAAGGAGAAGTGAGTGGGCACTACAAGGTAAAAACATATTTTAAATTCTAAATCAATGTAGAAGTGAGGGCAATACATTCACAATAAGGTTTAGAAGGAGCTGGCTGTGATAAGTCTGGAGATACCCTGACTCAAAATTGCAACAAAAGCTGGAGACCGAGTAACAATACTAGGTCACACAGCCGCTCTCTATTAGGCCCAACCTGGGCAAGGAATTATTCAAAGTTGAAAAGGGTTAAATCAGGTATTAAAGGTAATGCACTTGTTCCAAATGAAAAAGTCTGTTGTTGTTTTAATCAAAGTAATGATTTATCCAAAGGAATTCAGAATTAAGCTATCACTAATACATTCTTAGTGAGGAAGCAGTTGCCACAACTCATATGTAGTTCAGACTTAATATGCCAATGCATTTTGGAAATAATTTCCTTCTTCAGGGCAAGTCTGGTGAATTACAGGTAAGTAACATTTTTAAATTAATATCATCATGATATAAAGTAAAACAGGACACACATAATTGTAACAAAAATAAAAATAAAAATGGAGTATAACACATACCAATCAGTTGAGATTTCCAAAGGTGATAAATCAAAGGAAAAAATGAAAGACACAATGAGTGGGTTATCAATGTAAATTGTGTGAAATAGGAAAATATCCAATTAAATGCAGTGAAATGAAAAGCATGGATGTATATGAAAAGGTGAGTAATGTGTGCTAAGATCAAGTCTCATACCGTGAAACAAACGGAGCGCTCGAATCCTCCTGTGTGCAGCTGCAGGGCAATGTCTCTGGCTGCCGTTTTAGGCCGTTGCTATGACAACAGCTCTTTTGTAATACACGTGACCGCCTCGCGTCTTTGAGTGGCCGGCGGTCACGAACAGAAGTGTATTGCAGGTGATAGCCTGCACGGATGCGTAAAATAAACATTTTTGAAGCATTACAAGACAATGTCAACAATTAAGGTGACATAATGTCCAAATAATAAAAATGATGGAAATGGAAAAACATTTTTGAAGCATTACAAGACAATGTCAACAATTAAGGTGACATAATGTCCAAATAATAAAAATGATGGAAATGGAAAAAATACTAACGAGAACCATGTAAAAACGGGGGGCAAACAGAACATGTGTGTACAGCAAGGCTAAAAAAGAAAAAGTAGTGGATGGTATCTCTCAATACCAAAAAATAAACATAAAACATCAAATACTGTGAAAAAATGTAAACCACACAATTACAAATAATAAACATGGAAAAAATACTGTAAACATAAGATTATGCACTACATGATGCACATAGGGTGTAGTAATAATACATGCAAAGGGACTACTCAGGATCAATGTGATATGCAGGCGCAACCTCGTTGCGGAAGGTGTCGCCAACAGGTGGCACCTTGGTTCCCAGACATGGTCCAGGACTTGTGGCAAGGTTGCTACTTGGTAACATTAAAGAAACAACAATCAAATATCATCAAGAAATGGCACAAAATTAGGAAACATGTGGCCAATTAGAATAAAAAGGGTAATAAGAAGAGTAATGAGGTCAGCAAGTACCATACATAAAGAGCGCCAGGATACATGCATGATGTGTCGTTGGTAATCATATATACACTAGCGTAGTAATAATTTCAAACAAAACAGTGGTAATTGATTTCCTCACGCAGAGCATTCCAAACCAGGCTACAGAGTTTATCAATCCAAAATGTTTCCCTGCTATTGAGACGCAAACCTAGATCTTCATGAGGGTTGTTTCTGGTCAAAACCGCCAGGATCAGAAACGTTATTTGTGAAAGGTTATGGTTATTTTCGGCCCAATGGCGGGCCACAGCTGAATTCGGATTGGAATTACGGATGCAGGACCGGTGTTAATTCCACCGTGTTTTGGCTGCTCTGGTTGACTGACCCACGTCGTATTTCCCACATGGGCATTTGGTGCCATATATGATGTGAACACTTTCACAAGGTCCAAATGTTTTAAGGAGAATCTTCTTACCTGTATGTGGGTGGAAAATGACATTGCCTTTAATCACAGAGTTGCAATTGATGCAGTGTAGAAAGGGGAATGTACCGGTGCGTTGTGTAATCAATTTTTTAGAAGGTGGTCTCGTATGTACCAGTTCATCCCTGAGGTTAATGCTTCTCTGATAGGCAAACACTGGTAGTTCATTAAATAGATTTTGTACTCTTGTGTCGTTCTTAAAAATGCCCCAATGTTTCTTAATTGTTTTCTTAATTCTGTTGCTTTGGATGGAGAATTTTGACACATATAATAGTGATATATGCTCCCTAACGGGTTTCTTCGGAGTGGATAGTAGAGTGTCGCGGTCAAGAGTATTGACCCTTTGAACTACCAAATCCGATTCTTCTTGGTGATAGCCTTGTTTGAGGAATTTCTCTTTCATTTCAAGTTGTTGTGAGATACAGTCTTCTGGGTCACTAACAATCTTCTTGACTCAAAGAAGTTGGCTGTATGGAAGGTTCTTTAGTAAACTCGGTTGATGAAAGCTCAAGGGGTGCAACAGGTTATAGTGATCAGTGGGCTTCCGGAAAATAGTAGTACTGTAACCAGTGACCTTCTTCATTATCTGTACATCAAGAAAAGTAATCCTATCGGGTGATGTCTCTCTGGTAAATTGAACTTGTTGATCGATGTAATTGAGGTACTCAAAAAAGGCATCAAATGCTGTCTGTGTGCCTGTCCAAACGCCAAAAATGTCATCTATATATCGAGTCCACAAATGAATATCTTTATTCCATTCTTGCTTAATCAGTATGTGAATGTGAAGAAGCTCAAATTTGTACATAAAACAGTTGGCGTATGTAGGCACAATAGTGCACCCATTGATGTTCCCGAGATTTGCAAGAAGAACTGGTTGCGATATTGAAAATAAGAGTTCTCAGAAATAAATTGGAGGAGAGTCAATATAAATTATTTTTGTGCTTGAACATCTGGTGATTGGAGTAACAACCATTCAACAGCTTCAATTCTGAGGTCGTGTGGTATGGAAGTATATAGGCTCTTGACGTCAATGATGAACATAAGCTGATTTTGTTGGAAAGTAGTAGAGTTGAGTTTCTGAAGAAAATGAGTAGTGTCTCGGGTATAGGTTGGAGTATTCTTTATTAGTGGTTGCAGAAAAAAATCTATGTAAATACCGAGTGGCTGATTAATGCTGTCCATCCCTGCTACTATCGGTCTTCCAAGAGGTTTGATTGAATTTTTGTGGATCTTAGGAAGTGTGTAAAAGTTTGGGATTCTGAGGTGATCATTTGACAAAAACGTGTATGTATGTTCATTTATCCAGTCCAATTCCAATGCCTTGTCAAGCAATATTACTAAGTTGTGTTTAATGGAGATGGTTGGATCATGATCTAATGTGGCATATGTTGTATGATCTTGTAGTTGTCTCCAACATTCAGAGTCATAGTCCGCAGTGTTCAGGATAACAAGAGCACCTCCTTTATCTGCAGGGCGGATCGTTATTTTTGTGTCACTGTATAGATCTCTGATAAGTCTCATTTCGTGGGGTTTAAGGTTCTTATGTGGCGGGGTTCTATAACTGATCCATTCGAGATCCCGGGTAACTAATTTCGGAAAAATAACGATAGATGGTACATTGATAGGTGGTACAAATCCGCTCTTGGCTCTAAATTCTTGGAAGTTAGGCACGCTGGTTGGTTTGTCATACGTTTCCAATTCTTCAAAGAACACTTTTAATTTGAGCTTCCTTACAAACTTATGTAGTTCAATCTTGCTGTTAAATAATTGTCACAGGTTTCCCCCTTTCTCATCTGTTTTCGTTGTCTGATGACTTCTTTAGGAGGAGTCTTCTTTCGTATGGTTCGGGTCTTATACAAGCCCGCTCGGCCGTCCTCGGCTTCCAGTGTTCCTTCAGCTTCGATGTCTGGGATCAAGGGAAAACTCCAGGAAATTCAGAAAAAGGATATGGAGCACGCGGAGGTGGTGCAGGGGTTCCGGGAAGGGCTGGATAAGAAGGAGGGAAGGTAGATTGGAGGAAGGGGTTTCAGGAACCAGGATCAACAGAATAATACAAGGGAGAGTACGGAGCACACGTCCGGTCACAGCTAACAGCAGCGTTGAGACACGCGGGGCCGCGGGGGTATGGCCTCTTTATAGAGTACGCTGCATAGAACGTGAAGCCTGGTGAGCAGCGTTCTGAGCTTGCAGCCATGTTGGTAGTATTATGGAGTGTAATCCCCGACGTGTCAGGGACCAGGAGTCCCAGAAAGGGCGAGTTTGATGGTTCATGACAGCATGCCTCCTCCGAAAACCCATCCCGCCGGGTTTGCCTGGGTGTATGAGATGGAACCTTCTGAGTAACCTGGGGGTATTTAAGTTTGAGATAGGTTCCCAAGTGCGTTCACTGGGGAGATATCCTTTCCATTCCACCAGGTACTGGAGTTGGCCACGTCTATATCTGGAATCACAAATTCTGGAGACCTCAAACTCCAGTTAGTCATTGACGAGCACTGGGTTAGGCAGGAGGTTATTTCGAGAGGTCTGGACGCATGGCATTATTAAGGATGTATGAAAGACTGGGTGGATTTTCTTCCAGGAGTCTGGTAATTTGAGTCGAAAGGGCACTGGGTTGATGATTTCCTTTATAGGGAAAGGCCCATAATACCGGGGAGCCAATTTATTTGGTCATAGATGCCGTGGCAGTAGCTTCGAGGCTAGCCATACTTTATCCCCTATTGTGTAGGAAGGGTTTGGTCTTCGTTTAGAGTCCGCATACAGCTTGGTCTGGGTCCTGGCCTTCTCTAATTGTTCTTTGGCCTCTCTTTGTACATTAATGAGTGTTTCAATCCTGGAGTCGATTGTGGGAACTGGTGTAGGATGTGGAAGGACAGAAGGTAGAACCGAAGGGTGGAATCCTTGGCTACAGAAAAAAGGGCTGGTCTTAACGGCCGAGTGATCCGAATTATTATAAGCAAATTCAGCCACTGGTATTAAAAGGGACCAATCGTCCTGGACCTTGGTAGTGAAGCAACAGAGATATTGTTCCAAGGTTTGGTAAACATGCTCTGTAGCTCCGTTGGTTTGGGGATGATAACCTGAGGAGAGGGCACGTTGAATTCCTAGTATCCGGCAAAGGTGTTTCCAGAACTGAGAAATGTATTGAGGCCCTCTGTCCGATATGATTTTGGAAGGGAGTCCATGTAGTCGGAATATGTGTTCCAGGAAAATTCCAGCAAGTTCTGACGAGGATGGGAGTTTATACAGGGGTGTAAAATGAGCCATATGAGTGAACAAGTCAATGGTGACCATGATGGTTGTGTATCCCCATGAAGGTGGTAACTCCACAATGAAATCTGTAGCTATGAATTCCCAAAGCCTTGTTGGTAGTGGAGGTTGCTGTAGTAGAACCGCCGTCTTTTGTTGTTGTGTTTGTTTTGATTACAGACAGAGCATGCCTGAACATAATGTTGTACATCAGCTTTCATTCCGGGCCACCAAAATTGCCTTTGTATTAGTCAAAGGGTATTGGTAATACCACGATGTCTGGAGTAAAGGGTATCGTGACAGAGGTTTATTATCCTTTGTTGTAGTTTTTGTGTTGGAATGACCAAGGCGTTATCTTTGAACAAGTATCCATGTTTAGTCTTCAAATTCCACTGGTTCTTGCTCGAGGTGTCTTTCCAGAGCTCAGAGGATTGAGTTTGCATGCGAACTTCATCTAGGAGACTGATTGCCTGAGCTACAAATATTGTATGGG
Organism: Ambystoma mexicanum; assembly: GCF_040938575.1. Classification (NCBI taxonomy): domain Eukaryota; kingdom Metazoa; phylum Chordata; class Amphibia; order Caudata; family Ambystomatidae; genus Ambystoma; species Ambystoma mexicanum. The sequence continues at coordinate 109,095,244 of NC_090937.1, forward strand.
GAAACATCTTAGGAAATGTTCGGTCTTCAGGGGGTTCATAGTCAGGACGCTGAGACAGGGCGTCAGCGATTATATTTTGTGTCCCAGGAACATGGTGAATCTGGAACTGGTATTGGGCAAAGAAGAAGGCCCAGCTGTTCCTGCATTCCAGGGCCTGTAATACATGGAGATTTCGATGGTCCGTGTGAACCTGGACAGGATGTTTAGCTCATAGAAGTAAATGACGCCACTCGGTGAAGGCTTGGCGGATGGCCAGCAGTTCCTTTTCTAAAACCGAGTAATGAGTTTCACTGGGGGTCAATGTCCGTGAAAGATAGGCAATAGGATGTTCCAGTCCGTCATCGAGTTCCTGTTTCAAAACTGCTCCGATGGCATAGTCAGAGGCCTCTGTTTCCACTAGGAAGCATCGATTTATATCAGGTTGAGCCAGGATGGGGGCTTGTGTAAACTCTGTTTTCAAGCGTTGGAAGGCCTTCTCCTGGACTGATGTCCAATGAAAGGGAGTATCTTTCTTCAACAAGGCATTAATCGGTTGAACAATCTTGGGGAAGGGTGGTATGAACTTCCCATAGAAATTAGCTAGGCCCAGGAAAGACTGGATCTGTTTTACGGTAGTCGGAGTTGGCCAGGATAGTATGGCCTTAACCTTGGATTGATCCATTCCTATGCTGTGTGGGCTATGGACAAATCCTAGATAGTGAACAGTGGAAACAAGAAAAAGGCACTTCTCGGGTTTTGCTAGGAGCTTGTGTTCACAAAGCCATTGCAATACTGCCTTAACATGTCCTTCATGCTTGAGAGGATCCTTAGAGAATATCAAAATATCGTCCAGGTAGACGATGACGAAAAGAAACAGCATATCTTAAAAAACACCCGATCTATAAAGCGTTGGAAGATCGCCGGAGCATTAGCGAGTCCAAAGGGCATGACCAAGTATTCATAATGACCAAAGGGAGTTCTGAAGGCTGTCTTGCATTCGTCTCCTTCCCTAATACGGATCAGATGGTAGGCACCCCTGAGATCCAATTTGGTGAATATTACGGCTCCTCTTACGGCTTACAGGATATCTGAGATCAAGGGTAATGGATAACGATCTTTAAGGGTGCACTAATTTAGACCTCGATAATCAAGACAAGGTCTGAGCTCCTTGGTGTCTTTCTTAGGAACAAAAAATAGTGAAGCTCCGGCTGGAGACTTGGATGGGTGTGTGGTGCCGTTTTCTAGGTTAGTATCTAGGTATTCACGAAGGGCCTTTTTCTCGGGTTCAGACAGAATAAACAACCTTCCAAAGGGAATAACAGCTGAAGGTTTGGTTTCAATAGCACAGTCCTCCGGCCTATGGGGTGGTAAGGCTTGGACAATAGCAGAAGAGAACACATCGACGTATTCCTGGTAGGCTTTAGGAACCTGGACGATGCTGGAGACCTTAAGAGGACCTTGCTGGGTTGTTGAACGTTCTTCCAATGGTGTCGGAGAAAGATCCAGGAGTAGACAATGAGAAATGCAAAATTCGGAACCTAGGAACAGGGAACCTGCTGTCCAATTGATGTATGGATTGTGTTTTTGTATCCAGGGCATTCCCAATACCATTGGGTAATGGGCAGATTTTATGATGTCAAACTTTATCTTCTCTCGATGATTGTTTATTGCATTTCCTTGGTCTGAAAGGTTATAGGTCCAGAAGAGAGGGGTCTCCCATCAATTGCTTCTATGGGTTGCAAGGTGTTCCGGGATTCATAGGGAATATGATGTTTAAGGACCCATTCTTGATCTATGAATATTCCCATGGCCCCACAGTCCACTAATGCCAGAATGGGGTAGGTTTCCTTCTTGGATGGCGATAGAAAGGCCTGTAAAATTACCAGAGAGTTTTGTCAAGGAGAGTTCAAGGATGGTATAGATGTGGAGCCTACATCTCTCTCCCGAAAATGAGCTCCGTCTAGGATCGGGAGCTGGCATTTCCCGAACGCGGCGGAGGGGCTATTGGACATTCTCTGACTAAATGCTTGTCCGAGGCACAGTACATGCATAAGCCAGTATGGATCCTTCGCAACCTTTCTTGGGGGGATATGTGTCCACGGAAGTGTCACGCCACTTACCTGGAGACCGGGGTCTTCTGCACCTACTCGCTCTCCTCCCTCTTGGCGGATCTACCCGCGCTTTCGCCTGCGGGGATCCGCCATGGGGAGAGCTTCTGGAGTTCCCGTTAGGAATCCTCTGCGCATGCGCGGGAGACCACGGTCTCGATTCTGCGCATGCGCAGTAGATTGGGCCCTCTCCACGGCGAGTGCTTGCGTTCCAAGCCTCGCTTTGGATGTGCCGGCACCCAGTAACGAGCGTTTGAAGCCTCCCTCTGGTGCCGGCCATCCTATGAAATGAGCCTTGATCAGGGGCAAGTCGCGTCTCAACGCGGTTTGCCCTGATCGTGTTTTTCGCTCATTTTGCTGCCTACCTGTTCCGGCCTTGCTCTGTCTCCTGCTCCTGCCTGAACCCTTCCTTGGGTTCCTGCCCCTGCAGTGGATCTGGTCCTTCTCCCTTTGGGGTCTTGGTGTCCCATTTGGGTCCCAGGGTTCTACCTTTTGGTTCTGTGTCGTTTTTTCCCTGGGTCCCCCTTCTCTGTCCTTTCCCAGTCCTGTTCCTGGGTTGGGTTCCCAGTCCTGTTCCTGGGTTGGTTTCCCAGTCCTGTTCCTGGGTTGGTTCCCAGTCCTGTTCCTGGGTTGGTTTCCCAGTCCTGTTCCTGGGTTGGTTTCCCAGTCCTGTTCCTGGGTTGGTTTCCCAGTCCTGCTTCTGGATTATCTCCCAGTCCGGTACCTGGGGTTTGGTTTCGTTGTTCAGTTCTTGGGTCTGGTTCCCACACTCTGCCTGAGCCGTCACCTGAGTCTCCCAGCTGCTTCCAGTCGGACCTTCCACCTGCCTGCCATCCTTGTTTCTCCAGTGGTTGCGGTTGTCCGGCTCTACCACCAACTTCGGACTTCTCAGTCTTTGGACATTTGACATCTGCCTCTCCTGTCAGTGCTTGCACTGTCCTGATGCCACGCAAATCAGGAGAGTGCGTCCCGTGGCGTTGGGAGTCAGTCCATTTTCCACCTTGTTTAAACCTTGGGTGGCGGAGAGGCCGGTTACTCGCGTCATACGCTCATCGTCAGTCTGGCTGCCACGTCAAGATCTTCTTCCAAGTTTTCAGGTACGCTTCACTCACGTGATACCCATCTTAACAGATTGAGACGCCTGCCTTCGGATTTGGAGATGGAAGATGGTCAAGACATCAGGAATGAACTTCAAGCTCTCCGAGCAGAGATGCCGGCATTACGTCAGGAAAATCAGACTTTACGTCAAATGGTATCGCAGGGGGCTATGAGTGCATCGCAAGGAGAGAGTTCACTGGCACATACAACTCCGATCAAGTTCGATGGAGACCCCCGACGTGTAGCAGAATTCTGCAATCATTGCCGAGTCCATTTTCTCTTCAGACCATCTCATTTCACCAGCAACAAGGCCAAGATTGGATATATCCTGGGGAATCTATCTGGAAACGCTCTAGCTTGGGCCACTCCATTGGTGGCCACCAATAGTCCAATTTTGAATGACTTCATGGCCTTTGAAAAGGCTTTCTTGGAGGTGTTTCAATCACCAAACCTGGCTTCCGTAGCCCAGAAACAGTTGATGGACATGAGACAAGGAAGTGCTGACATAATAACTTACATAAGCCGCTTCCGTCAACTGGCGACCGACTCTCAGTGGCCAGAAGTCACGCAAAGTACCTTGTTTCGTCGAGGATTGAGAGATGAATACAAGGACGAGTTACTCCATATTCCCGAGCCCGAGACCCTCCAACCTCTTATCGAACAAGTGCTCCGGATAGACCAGAGGCTTTCGGAGCGAAGGGCAGAGAGACGTCGGTCCGAGAAGTTTCATTCCAAGATGCCTAACGTACCAGTCGGATCTTTTGGTTCTCCGGAGTCTGGCTCTGAACCTATGCAATTAGGGGCCATGAGAGGTCCTTTGTCTGAAGAAGAAAGGAGAAGAAGAAGAACCCTGCGCTTATGTCTTTATTGTGGAGCAGCTTGGCATTATCTGGGTACATGCCCTCTACGCCCTCAGAAAAAGAAGGCGGAAAACTTGGAGACCTGTTGCGTAATGGAAGGGCAGCAACAGGTCCTACTTCTCTCTCAGGCCTTTCCGCGTCTTGTTTCTCTTCTCACCCCATGCAACCAGCTGTCTTATTGACCCTGAAGATCAGGATATCTTTGCCTGATAAGGCTCTGGGGGGCCGATTCATGGAACAAACGTGCGCCGAAAATCTACGCGCAAGCAGGCGCAAGCAGGCGCAAGCGGAAAAAAAGAGGCGCACGCGCACGCGTGCGATTCATGGAAGTCCCTGCGCGTGTCTTCCTCGGGATGTGCGCCAAACCCGTGCATGGCGCACACGTCACTGCAACTTCGCGAAAGGCGTGCGCGACGCGCACAGTGAAAGCGCACAACCGCAGCGCACACACCAGAAAGTGGGCGGGACATGGGGCGTAACGCGCAGATTGGGGAACAACACGCGAAAATAAGGGCGTAACTGGGGATGTACTGCAGGGAAGCAGACGGAACGCCCACACGCACTCGAACCACACGTATTCATGGAATCGAATAGGGCAAAGCCACGCACAGCCAAAGACACGCACAAGCTGAAACACGGCCGCCACACGAAGGCAGGCGGTAGAGTCCCAGTGCATCAAAAAAGTGGCGCGCGGGAAGTTAAATACGCGATTGAGCGGGTACGTGGATTTCAGGGGTGCGCGAGAAATTCTACACGCGATTGGCCTGGGTACGTGGATTTCAGGGGTGCGCGAGAAAATCTACACGCGATTGGCCTGGGTACGTGGATTTCAGGGGTGCACGAGAAAAGCTACACGCGATTGGCCTGGGTACGTGTATTACAGGGGTGCGCGAGAAAATCTACACGCGATTGGCCTGGGTACGTGGATTTCAGGGGTGCGCGAGAAATGCTACACGCGATTGGCCTGGGTACGTGTATTACAGGGGTGCGCGAGAAAATCTACACGCGATTGGCCTGGGTACGTGTATTACAGGGGTGCGCGAGAAATGCTACACGCGATTGGCCTGGGTACGTGGATTTCAGGGGTGCGCGAGAAAATCTACACGCGATTGGCCTGGGTACGTGTATTACAGGGGTGCGCGAGAAAATCTACACACGATTGGCCTGGGTACGTGGATTTCAGGGGTGCGTGAGAAATGCTACACGCGATTGGCCTGGGTACGTGGATTTCAGGGGTGCGCGAGAAAATCTACACGCGATTGGCCTGGGTACGTGTATTACAGGGGTGCGCGAGAAATCCTACACGCGATTGGGCCTGTGCGAGTGGGGCAGTGTATTACGTGGGTGTGCGGGAAGTTGAAGAGGTGAATTGCCAGTGTGGGTCCTCCCAGGTCTCCCCTCTACCCCCTCCACAACCTCTGCAGGCAGCCCACACCACAGGGGACTACCCTGCACCCCTGGTCATGTCCCGCAGGCAGCCCATCCACCATGGGCATGCCCCCCAGCCAAGCCACATGTCCCCTTGCACCCCCACCCCCCAGCACCGTGGGGCACCTGCCAGCAGGCCCCCAACCATGTCCCACTCATGTCCCCTTGCCCCCCCCCAGTCACCAGGGGCAGCCTCCACCAGGCCCCCAACCATGTCTCCCACCACCCCCACCCCTCCAGTCACCAGGGGCAGCCTCCACCAGGCCCCCACTCATGTCCCCCTGCGCCCCCACCCCCCAGCACTGTGGGGCACCTGCCAGCAGGCCCCCAACCATGTCCCCTTGCACCCCCACCCCCCAGCAGGCCCCCACTCATGTCCCCCTGCACCCCCACCCCCCAGCACTGTGGGGCACCTGCCAGCAGGCCCCCAACCATGTCTCCCACCACCCCCACCCCTCCAGTCACCAGGGGCAGCCTCCACCAGGCCCCCACCCATGTCTCCCACCACCCCCACCCCTCCAGTCACCAGGGGCAGCCTCCACCAGGCCCCCAACCATGTCTCCCACCACCCCCACCCCCCAGCAGGCCCCCACTCATGTCCCCTTGCACCCCCACCCCCCAGCACTGTGGGGCACCTGCCAGCAGGCCCCCAACCATGTCCCACTCATGTCCCCTTGCACCCCCACCCCCCAGCAGGCCCCCACTCATGTCCCCTTGCACCCCCAACCCCCAGCACTGCGGGGCACCTGCCAGCAGGCCCCCAACCATGTCCCCTTGCACCTCCACCCCCCAGCAGGCCCCCAACCATGTCCCCTTGCACCCCCACCCCCCAGCAGGCCCCCAACCATGTCTCCCACCACCCCCACCACCCAGTCACCAGGGGCAGCCTCCACAAGGCCCCCACCCATGTCTCACACCACCCCCACCCCTCCAGTCACCAGGGGCAGCCTCCACCAGGCCCCCACCCATGTCTCCCACCACCCCCACCCCTCCAGTCACCAGGGGCAGCCTCCACCAGGCCCCCACCCATGTCTCCCACCACCCCCACCCCCCAGCAGGCCCCCACTCATGTCCCCTTGCACCCCCACCCCCCAGCAGGCCCCCACTCATGTCCCCTTGCACCCCCACCCCCCAGCAGGCCCCCACTCATGTCCCCCTGCACCCCCACCCCCCTGCAGGCCCCCACTCATGTCCCCCTGCCCCCAGGTCCTGACGAAACGCAATCATGGCAGTAATGGCCAGCATACCCAGCACAAACACCCAGCCAAGGATTGCATCCACCCACATAGTAGATGCAATTACATGATACAACCCCAATGGCAAGTATGTAAATGAACACATGTCCGTCACACACACATACACAATGGGTGCAAGTGAATGTCAAAACCCATATCATGACATACATGAAACCAATGAGAAAATACCACAAATGTAAGTAATAAATATATGTATTAAAGATGAAAATGAAGTAAAGAAATAAAACACACAACAATGGGGATGACAAAACAAATGGTCCATGTCCGAGAACTAATAGAAAAAATCAAAAAGCAAAGGAATCCAAAAACTAATGTAGTCCAAAGCAAAATAATGGGGGGAAAAAATAAGGAAAAACCATTGCCTCATGGTGAACACAAATATAAATCCAACAAATGTTTTCCAAACATCAAACTATGTACAAGAATATCCCAGGGTCCATGAGCCCAACACCATAAATGAAACCTACTACTACTAACTAATAAAAAATATATATACAGAAAAGTGGCCATTGTCCGAGCGGTCCAAAAAAAACTTAAAAAATAAAGGAAACCTAACACTAACTAACTAAAGAACTATATACAATGGCAGCGGGCAAGTCCTGCGGCTCACTCTGTGATGTTGCCGGCCAGGGCATCATCGAACTCCATGTCGATGTCCCGGAGGCGGGACTCTGTCCTGGCCCCGAGGTCTCGCAGGGACAACCCCGTGTCCACCTCAAACTCCCTGCGAGCTTCCTCGAGGCACTCAGCCCGCCTCAACGCCCGACGCATGGAGAACTCCGCCCTGACCATGGTGAGCCGCTCCTCTTCCGCCCGCTGCCGCTCCGCACCTATCCGCTGGACCAACTGCTCCCACATGGAAGACACTGCCATCCCAGGGTTCTCCTGCCCTCCGGCCGATGCCTGCCCCTCTGATCTTGAGAGCCCCGAGCCATGATGCCTCCCACGTCGAGCCTGCTGCTGCCTCTGACGCCACTGCCTCTGCCAGCACGACGGCATCCAGGCTGATGGAATCCACCGATGCCGTCGTGCACGTGCCCTGCCAGATGATGCCGGCACATCCTCCATCTGCAGGGGGACAGTTGCTGGTGTGTCCACCCCTGCTGGACCTTCGACTCCCGACTGTGGCAGGGATGGGGTCCCCACCGAGCTGGCTGCGTTGGTCGGGGCAGGTCCACAGGGGGCCCTGGTGGCATCTGGGCCAGAAGACGGCATGGAGCACGACTGGCGCATAGCCTCCACAGAGGAGGAGAGGGTCGCCAGAAGGCCACACACATGTAGGAAACCCCCGACCATGGCGGCTCCCAAATGGTTCACGTACGCACGGTGCTCTTCGTGATGATGTGCATGCTCCTCCCGGGAAGCATGCACCTCATCACGAATGCCAGCCGTGCGCAACGCAACACCAATCAGGACCCTCTCCACACGGCCAGGGGTCCCCTCGTCCGCAGGTAGAGGAGTGTCAGATGACATGGACATCTCCCCTACCTGCGGACGGGCCTGGGATGGGGCATCCCTGCTGGTGCATGGTGGTGCAGTCACAGTGTCAGGGACAGTGACATGCACAGGCACCTCCACGGCGACCTGTGCTGCCTCCTGCCCCTGGCCCTGGACTGCACCACTTGCACCAGCGGGGATGCCCCCACCAGGCCCCATGTGTGGCTCAGTAGCGGCCTCCTCCCCCTCTGTGGAAACCACCAACCTGGTTGTCTCCATGCCGTCTTCCGCCGGTGCAAGCCCCTGTGGGGGCTCACCCACCCCTTCCGCTGCAGCCGTGGCGGCATCCCCGCCGCTCTGCTCCACAGCGCCTTCTCCGCCCTCTTCTTCACTTGCCACTGTGTAGAGGGAGACATAGAACACAAGCATCAGGGTACTGTACAATGGTCCCCTAGACAGGAAGCAACAGCAGATGAGTGGCACTGTCATACATCACTTCCATCATGTCCCTCCACAACACATGGGTCAGTGCAGGCAAAACACATACAGTAACAGGCATGGCGCATGCCATGGACATTGGCATACATGACCAAGGGACTCATGATTCATGCAATGTTGGTTTTAAACTCACATGCCTCATGGGTCTTGCCATCACATGCACACACCTCACCGTAGTTCCATCCATCTGGCCTCGTACACCACAGATGCAGTGGATACAAGGATGACTAGGCTGCATCAGTGAATCTGAACATTGTCACAGACATGTGTCATGCATCCATGGCAGTTACAAGTCACAGACACGCAGGTCAGACACACACACATGGACACCATATGTGTACATGGGACCAGCACCCATCCCTCACCCCCACCCATGTCCAGGAACAGAGACTGCCATGCTTCCATGTGTCCATTCCGCACAGAGCCCCCCATGTTGCAATAGAATACATGCACCAACCATGTGGTTCACACATCACTGTACTCACATGCCTGACCATGATGTCCCTGCACACACACATACGTACATGGCCTATGTCACACATACAGGCAGGTATCAGACAACCAGCACACTGCAACATGCCCTGTCTCACACAGTAATGCTTGGCCACTTACCGGCCAACTCCAGGTGGGTCTGCCTCCGAAGGATCTGGGCGTGGAGCGCTGGGTCTACGCGTTCCAGGACCCTCATCTGGATGTCACTCAGGCGTGCCCGGCCCCCCTCCGCGAGGCGCCGGGCCTTATTGAGGGTCCTGGAACTCAAGTCCTCCCAGCGCTTCTTGATGTGCTTGATGTCGCGGGTTGCCACCCCCTCCGCGTTGATGGCAACCACTACATCGTCCCAGATCCTCTCCCGTCCTTCCTTGTTGGCGCGTGGTCTTCCGAAGAGGGCATCATAATGCCCCAGGACATGCTCCACCAGGACACCAACTTCCTTCTCACTGAAGCTGGTGGCCCTCTGCCTCTCTGGCTGGGGGTCGCCACTGGTCTCAGATGGTGCTTGCCCCGACATGGCGACCCCCGAGGCAGGCGTGGGTGGGCAACTGGGTCCTGGGGCTGGGCTGTGGAGCGATGGTATCGGGAGTCTACTGTTCCAGCAGGGGTGGACACAGCAACTGGACCCCTGCAGATGGCTGATGTGCAGGCACCAAATGGCAGGGCACGGTGGCAGCAGGCAGGCAGGCAGGCAGGCAGGCAGGCAGGCAGCAGCAGATGGCACGTGGGAGGCTGCTCGGGGCACTGGGGGGCAGTGAATCGGCCTTCTGGGCAGGAGCGTGGTCTTCCGTGTGTATTCGCGTGGCCAGCTTGATACGGAGTGATTTGGCACGTGAAAAATCTGCACGTCAGCGTGTAATTCGAGGAAAGGCCCTTAGCGCGTAAGCGCGTCTGCACGCATACGCATTTTCATTGGACCAAAGGCCCTCAGCGCGTGAGCGCGTCTGTGACGTGTCGTGCGAGGGTGTATCCCTCATTGCACGTGATGACAGAACACACGTGGATTTCAACCAATCGCGTGTGAATATTCACGGCACCCCGGAACACACGTACCCAGGCCAATCGCGTGTAGATTTTCTCGCGCACCCCTGTAATACACGTACCCAGGCCAATCGCGTGTAGCATTTCTCGCACACCCCTGTAATACACGTACCCAGGCCAATCGCGTGTAGATTTTCTCGCGCACCCCTGTAATACACATACCCAGGCCAATCGCGTGTAGATTTTCTCGCGCACCCCTGAAATCCACGTACCCAGGCCAATCGCGTGTAGCATTTCTCGCGCACCCCTGTAATACACGTACCCAGGCCAATCGCGTGTAGATTTTCTCGCGCACCCCTGTAATACACGTACCCAGGCCAATCGCGTGTAGATTTTCTCGCGCACCCCTGTACTACACGTACCCAGACCAATCGCGTGTAGATTTTCTCGCGCACCCCTGAAATCCACGTACCCAGGCCAATCGCGTGTAGATTTTCTCGCGCACCCCTGTAATACACGTACCCAGGCCAATCGCGTGTAGAATTTCTCGCGCACCCCTGTAATCCACGTACCCAAGCCAATCGCGTGTAGAATTTCTCGCGCACCCCAGAAATCCACGTACCCAGGCCAATCGCGTGTAGATTTTCTCGCGCACCCCTGTAATACACGTACCCAGGCCTATCGCGTGTGGGGACACCCGCACACCCCTGAAATACCCGCTCCCCGCTCTGCGTTTGCTGCTGCCCTTTGCGCTGGATTGGGGATTTTGATGGCTTTTCCCTGCGCGAGGGGCGTTCTTGGGGGCGTAACTGACGCTGCTGCTGTGCGCCTGAATGTGTTTCGGCGCACGCGGCTGGCGCAGACTACCGCACGCGCACACTGTGCGCCAGCCGCGTGCGCCACTTGTGCGCCGAATTCTATGAATTGGCCCCTGGAAGTTTACGGATTGCTGGATAGCGGAGCTTCTGGTAATTATATCGACAAATCATTTGCCAACAGCAACGGTATACCCCTGCTCTCCAAACAAACAGCCCTAGCGGTTGAGGCCATCGATGGTTCACCTCTGTCCTCTGGACCCGTCCGTCTTCATACCGTGGGACTGGTACTGAAGATTGATGATCACCTGGAGACTTTGGCCTTGGACGTGATCAAGTCTCCCATCTACAAGTTGGTTTTGGGATTACCATGGTTGCAATGCCACAATCCGGTTATCAACTGGGGAACTTGTACCTTATCTTTCTCTTCCACCTTCTGTTCCCAGAATTGCAACCTGCCAACCCAGACTCTTGTCTCTTCAACACTTTTGGAATCAATTGGCAGAAGTCCGAAACTTTGTTCCATATCTCAAGTTCCCCAGGAATATGCCGCTTTTGGACATGTGTTCTCGGAACCAGGAAATATACCATTGCCCCCACATCGCTCTTTTGATTGTTCAATTGATTTGTTGCCAGACGTTGAGATTCCTCATGGAAGGCTGTATGCGTTAACCCAGGATGAGAGGCAAGTGCTACAAGACTACTTATCGGATTGTTTAAGTAAGGGATATATAGCCCCTTCGAAGTCACCTGCGGGCTTTCCATTATTTTTCGTAAAGAAAAAGGAAGGAGCTTTACGACCCTGCATAGACTATCGTCAATTGAACGATATAACTATAAAGGACCGCTATCCCTTACCCTTGATTCGTAACATCCTGGAAACCCTCCACACAGCTCGGATCTTCACTAAGCTCGACTTACGCGGAGCTTACCATTTGGTCCGCATTAAGGATGGGGACGAATGGAAAACCACGTTTAAGACCCCCTTTGGACACTTTGAGTACAGGGTGATGCCTTTCGGCCTAAGTAATGCCCCAGCTGTCTTCCAGAGATTCATGGATAACTTCTTCAGCGATTTAATAGGAATTTCGGTTTGGATCTACTTGGACGATATTTTGATTTTTTCCAAATCTCTTGAGGAACATGTGAGACACGTTCGTGAAGTCCTTCTCCGTTTATCCTCTAACCAGTTGTTTGCCAAGGTGGAGAAATGTTCTTTTCATCAACACAGCATCGAATTCCTGGGATATGTGATCAATCATACCGGTATTGAGATGGATCCCAAAAAGGTTCAGGCCATCCTAGATTGGAAGCAGCCACATGATGTAAAATCTCTGCAGCGCTTCTTGGGTTTTGCCAATTTTTATAGGCGCTTTATTCCTCACTTTTCCCAAACTACAGCGCCACTCACTAGGTTGACCAGCAGCAAGACTGTTTTCAAGTGGGATTCTCTAGCTTCACAAGCCTTCACCACCTTGAAGACAGCTTTTACCACCGCCCCAATTCTGCGTCACCCTCAGGATGAATTACCCTATATTGTGGAGGCAGACGCTTCCGATTTCGCCATTGGAGCGGTCCTTCTGCAGTGTGATCCTAATACCTCTGTTGAACATCCAGTAGCCTATTATTCACGTAAATTGAATTCCAGTGAAAGGAACTATGCGGTTATTGAGTGGGAATTACTGGCCATTAAGATGGCTTTTGAAGAATGGAGACATCTCCTGCTTGGGGCCCGCTTTTCTGTAGAGGTCCGTACAGATCACCGGAACTTGCAGTATTTACGTTCCCTACAGTGCCGTATGCCTCGCCAGGCTAGATGGGCTTTCTTTTTTTCTCCTTTTCAGTTCCATGTTACCTACATCCCTGGTACCGCCAATCTGAAGGCGGATGCTTTATCCGGGTCTCTGCAGAAGGTGGAGAGAGAGGTTGGTGAGAGTTCCCCATTGATTTCCCCACACCATTTCTTGTTGGCATTGTCTCCTCGCCTGCAATCCATTTTTGATGCTACCCAAGCGGATCCTGAAGGAACGAACCTTCTGCAGCAATCATTGGTGTCAGAACGAGACAGTTTGCTGTTTTTCCAGAAGAGGTTGTACATTCCGGTGGGGCCTATCCGTGATGGCATACTACATGGTTTTCATGACTCTTTGATTGGGGGACATTGAGGAATTAAAGCTACGCAAGAACTAGTGTCTCGACAATTTTGGTGGCCGGGGTGGGCCAGTTCTGTCAAGAAGTATGTGGAGAGCTGCCCCCGTCTGCGTTCAGACAAAGGTACCGAGAAGAAAACCTCTAGAACTGCTTCTTCCTACGGAACTGTCACCGTACCCGTGGCACACCATTGCCACAGACTTTATTGTAGACTTACCTCCCTCCGACGGATGTACCTGCATAATGGTTATAATTGACTGCTTTACGAAATACGCTCATTTCATTCCCTTTAGCAAGATATCCACGGCTTCTCAAATGGCGTCAGCCTTCCTGCATGAAGTATATCGCTTACATGGCCTTCCAGAAAAGATTATTTCTGATCGGGGATCGCAGTTTGTGTCATCTTTCTGGAGTAGGGTATGTGGCCATCTTGGCATTCACAGGACTATGAGCTCTGGTTATCATCCGCAGACCAATGGCCTCACCAAATGGACTAATCAGACTCTAGAGGGGTATCTTCGCTGCTTTGCCAACGCTACTCAGTCCAACTGGAAGGCGTGTCTGGACTTTGCTGAAGTTTCGTACAATAATTCCATCCATTCCTCTACTGGAATCAGTCCGTTCTATTGTTCTTCTGGCCAGCACCCGAAACTGATGCCCTTCCATCCTGTACCCACTAGTACGGTTCCATCTGCTGATGACCTGGTGTCTTCCATTCAGAGACAACATGAAGTGGCACGTAAGACTTTGGAGTTAACTAGGAGTTGTATGGAGGTTCAGGCTGACAGAAGGCGATGTGTGGAACCAGATCTCCAGGTGGGGGATAAGGTTTGGTTATCATCAAGGAATTTGCCACTTCACAATTTGCCGGTTAAGCTGGCCCCACGTTATTTCGGCCCATTTAGGATAACCAAGCGCCTGTCCTCCGTAGCTTTTCGCCTTGAGCTCCCACGTTCTTGGCATATTCACCCAGTCAATGACACCTTTGGTCGTTCCCCTCTTCGCCCGGCCCCAGTTTTGGTTCAGGGTGTCCCCGAATTTGAGGTTCAGGAGATTTGTGATGCCCGCTATCGTAGAGGGGTGCTACACTTTCTAGTGGATTGGAAGGGATACTCAGCTTGTGACCGCACTTGGGAACCACAACAACATGTACACGCACCTCGTCTTGTGCGTGCTTTTTACGAGAAGTTCCCTTGGCAGCCTGGGGCCCCGGATCTTCCTGGGAGGGGTCATAGTGTCACGCCACTTACCTGGAGACCTGGGTCCTCTGCACCTACTCGCTCTCCTCCCTCTTGGCGGATCTACCCGCGCTTTCGCCTGCAGGGATCCGACCATGGGGAGAGCTTCTGGGGTTCCCGTCGGGAGTCCTCTGCGCATGCGCAGGAGACCACGGTCTCGATTCCGCGCATGCGCAGTAGATTGGGCTCTCTCCACGGCGAGTGCTTGCGTTCCGAGCCTCGCTTTGGATGTGCCAGCACCCAGTAACGCTCATTTTGCTGCCTACCTGTTCCGGCCTTGCTCTGTCTCCCGCTCCTGCCTGAACCCTTCCTTGGGTTCCTGCCCCTGCAGTGGATCTGGTCCTTCTCCCATTGGGGTCTTGGTGTCCCATTTGGGTCCCAGGGTTCTACCTTTTGGTTCTGTTTCGTTTTTTTCCCTGGGTTCCCCTTCTCTGTCCTTTCCCAGTCTTGTTCCTGGGTTGGGTTCCCAGTCCTGTTCCTGGGTTGGTTTCCCAGTCTTGTTCCTGGGTTGGTTCCCAGTCCTGTTCCTGGGTTGGTTTCCCAGTCCTGTTCCTGAGTTGGTATCCCAGTCCTGTTCCTGGGTTGGTTTCCCAGTCCTGCTTCTGGAGTATCTCCCAGTCCGGTACCTGGGGTTTGGTTTCGTTGTTCAGTTCTTGGGTCTGGTTCCCACACTCTGCCTGAGCCGTCACCTGTTTCCTTTGGGGCTTTGAGTCTCCCAGCTGCTTCCAATCGGACCTTCCACCTGCCTGCCATCCTTGTTTCTCCAGTGGTTGCGGTTGTCCGGCTCTACCACCAACTTCGGACTTCTCAGTCTTTGGACATTCGACATCTGCCTCTCCTGTCAGTGCTTGCACTGTCCTGATGCCACGCAAATCAGGAGAGTGCGTCCCGTGGCGTTGGGAGTCGGTCCATCTTCCACCTTGTTTAAACCTTGGGTGGCGGAGAGACCGGTTCCTCGCGTCATACGCTCATCGTCAGTCTGGCTGCCACGTCAAGATCTTCTTCCAAGTCTTCAGGTACGCTTCACTCACGTGATACCCATCTTAACAGGAAGGCCCCTAGTTGCATGGGTTTAGAATCGTTTGTAGGAACAGAAGTATCTTCGGATTTCGAGGGGGTCTCTAAGGGGTTCTTCTGGAGGGGTGACTTGGTCTTCCTTTTCTCTGCCTTCCTTTCCTGGATGCGAAAATCAATCTGTAGAGCAAGATCCATAAGTGCCTGGTAAGAACTTGGACGTGCCAACCTGGCTATTTCATCCTTGATATCTTCATTTAACCCTCTTCGAAAGAGAGTGAAGCAAGCTTCAGGAGGCCAACCCGCATCTTTAGCCAGTTGCTTGATTCGAGTCACATAAGTGAGCATGTCCTGAGAGCCTTGCTGGAAATCAAGTAAACGTTCTTGAGCACTAAAGACCTGTTCTGGGCGGTCAAACATGGTTTTAAGTGCTTGACTGAATCCATCATAATCATCCAAGAGGGCATCTCCGGAATTAACTAATGGTGTGGCCCAGGCTAATGCATTCCCGGAAAAGTGTGAAATAATAAAGCCCACTTTAGCCTGGGGGTGGAGAAATAATAAGGTTTAAAGGTAAAGTGGACCAAACAAGAATCCAGGAATCCACTGAGGGTTTTTGCAGGGCCATCATATTTCTCAACAATGCCGCCCAATAGCACACTGTCTTTTGTGGCAGAGTCGCGGGATAGCACCAATTGGTTTAACGCGGCGTTCTCAGCTTTCAGGTTCTGCACTTCTGTCGTTAGTTCCTGCATGCCGGTCATAAGATCCTGGATGGCCGCCTCCATGTCTGTATCGACTTCGGTCAGGTGGCGTCTCAATCTTTCACAGGTTTCCCCCTTTCTCACCTGTTTTCATTGTCTGATGACTTCTTTAGGAGGAGTCTTCTTTCGTATGGTTTGGGTCTTATACAAGCCCGCTCGGCCGTCCTCGGCTTCCAGTGTTCGGTCAGCTTCGATGTCCGGAATCAAGGGAAAACTCCAGAAAATTCAGAAAAAGGATATGGAGCACGTGGAGGCGGTGCAGGGGTTCCGGGAAGGGCTGGATAAGAAGGAGGGAAGGTAGTTTGGAAGAAGGGGTTCCAGGAATCATGAAACAACAGAATAATACAAGGGAGAGTACAGAGCACACATCCGGTCACAGCTAACAGCAGTGTTGAGACGCGCAGGGCCGTGGGTGTGTGGCCTCTTTATAGAGTACGCTGCGTAGAACGTGAAGACTGGTGAGCAGCGTTCTGAGCTTGCAGCCATGTTGGTAGTATTATGGAGTGTAATCCGTGATGTGTCAGGAACCAGGAGGCCCAGAAAAGGCGAGTTTGATGGTTCATGACAATAATGTGGTCCCATAGGTAGGGACGAAGCTCAATCTCTTCTGTAATGTGTCTTCTTCAAGTTTGCTGAGTATTCTGTCTGAAATGTTGATGACTAAGTTTTCCTTAGTTGTAAGCGTGTTTGTGGTTTGGGTCTTGGGTTTCCTCCTCCCCCTGTGGGTTCTTTTGGGCAGGCGCCCAAAAAACCAATGAAGAGGCTGCTTGTGCTGGAGGGCTAGCTGTACGGTTAGAATTGTCAGTTGTTTGTTCCGTGGGCATCTCTGAATCTCTTGGTGGCTCTGAATCTGAGATAGAGGTGTTGTCGGATGGGTGTTTATAGAACTTTTTGGGTGCTCCTCTCCAGAAAGAACATTGCATGATAACCTGTTCTGAGATGACAGTTTGCAGCACACGCTTTTTGCTCACTCTACCTTTCACAGATGGGTATATCAGTCTTTGTCCCGCCCATATAGGCAGTCCAGCACCAAAATGCTGACCGAAGTGTTACAGGTAATGGTCGAGTACCTGCAGGATGAGTTTATGAAGAAAAAGGTTTGTTTACCTGTAGATTTGATGGTTATTTATAAGAGAGCATTTTCGCCTGATACTGCTTTAACTACTTTATCTCTAGATTTAGCTCTGTTGCTTAATGAACGTTCAGAATTGCCTACTTCTCAATTGCCGATGAGGGGAGTTCCTCCGACATTTGTTCCTAAAGTGGAAATTCCAGGTAATGCTGCAACAGGCGCAGCTGCCACTACTATTGAAGCCCATTATGTCTCACAGTTTGTTCATGTCCTATTTTCTAGAAAGGAAGTGAATACCATTAGACAGACGATTCCAGATATTTGGAAGAATCCAACATGACTTTATAAAGAAATTGAATCTGTCAGTTTTCACGCTGGGTGATATAGGATTATTTTTCCCTGTTATCCTACCTGCTGATTTATGGAAACAGATTAGAACTGTAGAGGATTTGGCAGGATTGGGTGACACATGGGTTAACTTAGTATGAATAGATGGAGAAAGAAAGGCTGGTGAGAAACCACCACAGGTGATATTGACACTGCCAGACAGAATAGTAATACATTTAAGACTTTTGTTCCGGAAAGAAGAATAGCTTGGGACAAGCTTACAGCTTGCATCCAGGAGAAATCTGAGGGTGGTACTGAATTTTTTAATCGGTTTGAACAAGTGTTTTCAGATTTTAGCGGTCAGGATTTAAGTACTGAATCAGGAAAAAGGCTGTTTGTGGACACATTGTGCGTGGATTGTTGCCTGATATCCAGTCACAAATTATGACTTCCGAAAGCACCTGGCAAGCTAAATCACAGCCTGAAGTATTGCACATGGCTCAATATTATGAAAATAAGGTCAATAATGAAAAAGAGAGGATAGAAAAGAAAAAGGGAGACTTGAAAACCAAAGTATTGTTGCAGCAAATAGTAAGAGGGACCAGAGGTGGGAATACACAGTTTAGAGGTCAGTTTGCCGCACAGCGTAATGGACAGATGGGTCCTGTACACATGAACCAAAGTGCTTATTGCAGACAAGAAGGTAATTGGTGAGCACAATGCCCGATCCTTCAGCAGAGATTGAATAACACATATGGCACCATGGACACAGAGGCCGTCCTGGGATAGGGGGTCCTAGTAGAAGTCAGTTCGCTCAGAATCAACAGTCATTTTCACAGGATAGTCAGCAGCATAGTGCAAATAATGGGAACATTTTTAATAATCCTTCGGCTGTCTATCTTTCTGAGGACCTTGCATATGATGATATACTTTTCCACTAGGACAGCCCGAAGCAGAGTCTGGAACCAGTACCTATTCCTGTCGATCAGAAAGGGCCCTACGTAGAAATGAAGGTGGAGAATAGGAAACATCTATTTTTGATAGACACTGGAGCACAGATTTGTTCCATTGATCATTCACAGGTTCCAGATATTCCCCTGTCGGGGCAGAACAACATTTCTGCAGGGTTTTCTGGTACACCAGTGGTTAGTTCCATCTCTTAGCCGGTACCTATTTCACTGGGATCATTCACCAATTCATGTCCATTCCTTTTGACAATGAATTGTTGGCGAAAATGTGTTGGGGTTGAATCTGTTGAAACAATTAAATTATGTAATTACTTGTTCTCTGGATGGAGTGTATTTGACGATTTCACCTCAACAAACTTCTGTCTCACAATTCTTGACTAGACCTTTACAGACTGATTGGATAAGGTTCTGGCATGTTTATGGGCGTTGATAATGACGTTGGTATTTTACAAATTGAACCTGTTAAACCAGGTGTTAAACTACAACATATTCCAGTATAAGATTTCAGTTGACGGTGAGCAAGCTTTAAAGAGTATAGTTTCTGATTTTGTACATTGAGGAGTGATTGAGGAAATTGCAGGAATTTTGTGTAATAGCCCGATTCTTCCAGTGAAGAAGAAAGGGGATAAGGCAAATCCTTTCTGTTTTATTATTGATTTGCGTGCTATCAATAAGATTGTTGCTCCACAATTTCCAATTGTGCCTGATGTAACCACTATATTAACGATTATTCCAGCTACTCGTTTCAGTGTCATGGATCTGAAAAATGCTTTCTTTAGTATTCTTGTAAATGTTGACAGTAGATATTTGTTTGCGTTCACCCTAGGGGACGCTTGTTTACATTCACTTGTGTGCCACAAGGGTACGCTGAGAGTCCAAGCCTTTCCAGCAGATTTTTGAAGGAGCAGCTCTATACACTTGAGTTGCCTTCCACTTGTACATTGTTGCAATATGTTGACAATCTTCTTTTAGCTGAAGACTCAGAAGTTGCTTGCAAGGATGGCACTGTGTTACTGCTTATTCATCTAGCAGAACATGGGCATAAGACTTCATTGAAAAAGTTTCAGTATTGTCTACAGGAGATCCCCAATTTAGGCTATCTCCTGTCAATGGAGGGAAGAAGACTGACACCTGAATGGATACAAAGCATCTTTAGCATGTCTGTCCCAAATACACAGAAAGAGGTCAGAGCCTTGATAGGCATGGCCTCGTACTGTAGACAGTGGATCCCTAATTTCTCATTAATTATATAATGTTGGCATAGACAAAGAAGGGCATTTCTTTGCCTTTACCGTGGAACTTGGATTGCCAGAAAGCTTTTGATCTGCTCAATGCTGTGTTGTGTTCAGCACCGGTTTTGGGCACACCAAATTATTAAAGGGCCATTGTTTTGTATGTGCATGAATGTGATGGACGCGCTTTAGCTGTTTTAACGCAGGAACATGGAGGGAAGAATAGACTGTGCGGTTATGTTTCCTCCACACTTGAACCTGTTGCATTTGCTTTGCCGAGATGTTTGAGAGCTGTTGCTGCTGCCGCTGCATCTGTAAAGCAAAGTGAGGGTATGGTTCTAGGTCACTCCGTAACCGTGATGGTACCTCACTCTGTAGACGGTCTATTAAACAGAACACAAACGCAACATCTCACATCGCCAGGATCAACGAGATACAAGCTGATTCTATTTGCACCGCATATCCAAATTAAGAGATGTTGCACATTAAATCTGACCAAACTATTGCCTCTTCCACAAGAAATTGCTTGCAGTGACACAATGTCACATGACTGCCTCTATACCACCGAACAAGAGAAAAAAGGCAAAATTGACTTAAAAGATACACCGCGAAAAGATCCACAAGGGGAACTGTTTTGCGACGGCTCCTGTTTCAAACTTCCGGATGGTACATCCACTGCTGCTTATGCCATCACTGCATTAAGCACTATTGTGGAAACCAAAAGAATTCTGCATAACTCCAAGCAGGCTGCAGAGATTATTGCATTGACTCGAGCTTGTGAACTTTCCGAAGGGCTTAGTGTGACTATATTTACAGACAGTCAGTATGCCTTTTGGGTGGTTCACAACTTCGGTAGATTATGGGCAGAAAGAGATTTCTTGACCTCACATGGAATTAAGATTCAACATGACACTTTGATAGTTCGGCTACTCTCAGCACTTGCGCTTCCTACTCATTTAGCGATAATGAAGTGCACAGCACACCAGAAAATAACAAATGATGTGGGTAGAGGAAACACTTTTCCTGACAGGAAAGCCAGACTGCCACTGATTTGCATTCCAAAATATATATGACGAGAGAAGTCACTAACACTTTCATAATAGATGAAGGAATTGGTTCTATAAAAGACATTCAGGCTGATGCCACTTCAGAAGAGCTTAAGCAATGGGCTGAGGGTTTAGCAAGTTTAGACAATGAAGGTTGAAGGATAGATAATGCCAAGCAAAGATGGATGCTACCCTATGCTTATGTCACGGCTATGGTTAAAATGGTTCATGGTCCAACTCATATATGTGCTAGGAAGATTTGTAAACTGTTACAACCTGTCTGGCTGAATGTAAATATCCTGAAAACTGCTGAGCGTTTGGTCCAAAATTGCATGGTATGCTTACAGCATAATGTGGGGAAGGGTACATCGACACTGAGGGGTAGTTTTGGTCCCCTCTCTGTGCCCTTTGAGGTTATACATTTCAATTTAATTGAAATGGAGTGTTGTCAGAATTACAAATATGTTCTGGTAGTTATTTGTGCTTTCAGCAAATGGGTTGAAGCCTTCCCTTTAAAAGATGCCACAGCAATAACGACAGCGAAAACCATGCTGAAGGAATATTTTCCTAGGTTTGGTTTGCCGAGGGTCGTTTGGGTGGACAATGGTCCACATTTTATCGCTGCTGTTATCCTGCAAGTATGCACGGGATTACAGATTGATAAACGGTTCCATACAGCCAGACATGCTCAGAGTGTTTGATTGTAGAACGCCACAAAGGTAAATTGAAGAACAGATTGGCAAAAATCTGCGCCAGTAGCAATTTGAAATGGCCAGATGCCTTACCGATAGCTCTATTGTCCATGCGGACAACACTGCAAGCGAAAACTGGGCTCTCTCTTTATGAGATAATCATGAGGAGACCAGCCAATATTTGGAATATACCCAAGCCTAATCAATTGAAAGATGTAGAACATTTGCTCCTTTCTGAGTACTGTGACCAGTTAACTCAAAACTAGTATTCGATTTATCAACAGGTGTGAGAAGCCCTCCCAGTAAAATATGAGCGTCCAGGTCATTGACACCGACCTGGCACATGGGTGCTCGTCAAGTCCTGTCTCTCACCTCGCTGGAGTGGACCGTACCAAGTCCTCCTTGCCACACAGACCACTGTATGAGTAGACGGAAAATGACACTGGATCCATGCAACGCACATCAAGGAGATACCTTTTCCTCTGCCTCACGACGAAGGAGAAGAGAAAGGGATTGTTTGCTCTGTTCCTCATCACACATCTGTTCTAATCGACACCGAGGGTGACCCGGGAATCCTTCCTGAGCCCGTGTGGCCTGGGGAGGCTGCCGCTTTGCCTTCAATTTCTTCTTCAGATCTTTCTGAACCAGTGAGCAATCTTGCTTCTGTTTCACCACTTCCATCAGGAAGTGACAAAACTCTGTTTGCAGATCATGCCGTACCTGGAGTCTTCAGGTAGGATCTGTGTCCGAGCAATCAGACTTACAGCGCAGCATTGGCTGTGCCCACAAGGAATTATCTTTGATCCAGTCCCTTGTCACTCTTTTCACTGGAAAAAGATAAATAAGAGGCAGGGACTGACAAAGCTACCTTCAAGCAAGATAGGCCATGTGGTCAGGAGCCACTGACAGATGAACTAAAAGAGCCTAACGGAGAGGTGACTCTGAGAAACAATGTCCTTTCCTAAATCTACTTGTGCGGAACAAGATATTGGTCTTGTGGCTAACAAAGAATCTGTTCATCAAAGATCATGGTCCCTGAGGACCCATTGTTTTATAATCACAGCATTGATCTAGTTAGTAATTGTATTATCGCTTAGGTTTTGGTGTGTAGAAGGGGTGCGTCCACTTGAGACTTTGTTACCCACTGAAATGATTTCCACTGTGGCTCTACCTTTCGTGCATCTCCACACTCTTCCTCCTCAGGAATCCCAACATAGACAGGGGTATCACAATAACACTCTCTTAATGATTATGAATGTGACCCATGTGATTCTAAACAGAAGAAATTGCTGGGTGTGTTCACATTTGCCACAACACAGGCAAAAGGGGTTGGGCTGGTATATTCATCCTCTCTCTTTAACTACTTTATGCTATGACTCACTCAGGGCACTATTCTTTGGTCATTGGAATGACAGTATTTCTGGGAACTTTGATGGGACTAATCTGAATGAATTCGAAAAAAGAGTCCTGACACCTTTGGGATGTTTCCTCTTTGCAAATAGGAGCAAACTTAATGTTGCCTCTATTAGGCCTTCCGATAGACTATCTAGACCTTTTCGATCACTGATTTCTTTCAAAATGGCTCCCATAGGCAACAGGGATGCCATGCCTCCTTCCTATACTATCAATCATAGCCCCAACTCTGTTTCCTTCTGCATACAAAGGGATGGTTCTCAGCCAATGAGTATGTTCGAGGGTTGTACTAACATTGCAAATCTAACCAGTGAAGACAGATCTTTGTATGTAGGAGGTCCTGTTTATTTTGTCTGTGGCAATGAAGCCTATCCTTGGTTACCTAGAGATTGGCAAGGTACTTGTTAGTTGGGTATCTTGTTACCAGGGGTATATGTGGCCAGCACCTCTGAAGTCTCTAGAGCTCGTCCAAGGCGGGATGGGAATGGTGACACTCCTTCACAAGTCATGGGTGATGTAGCAAAATCCTTTGTGCCATTTTGGGGACAAATAATGAATTCCAAGGATATCAGAAGACTAGCAAGGGTACTGGAGAAAACCATCAACAGAACCACTGTTATACTGACAACATGCGCTAAAGCAAAAGGCTGTTAGATTAGTGGCCCTTCGAAATAGGATGGTGTTAGACGTCATCCTAGCTTAGCATGGTGGGGGTATGTAAATTGGTGGGATCTGCATGCTGTGTTTTCGTCTCTGACTACTCCCCTACCATATTCAAGGCAATAGAAAATCTATATACCTTGAGTACAGAAGTACAGGTCCCAGAGGGAAACTGGAATCTTAGTGCTTGGTTCTCGGACTTGTTACATTCATTGGGGTTGTAAGCTCTTTGCAGTGCTAATGATAGTTCTTGGTGTTTTATTGTTTTGTTGTTGTTGTATACAATGGGGCTCATTATGAGGTAGGAGGTAGCCATGGAAAATAAGGGACTTGCCGAGTCATTCCAACCTTGGAGGACCCGGTAAATCCCCATTCCGGGAACCATTCCCCATTCCCATTCGTGCCCCCATAGGGCTCAATGGGAATGGGGATGGAGGAGCTAATAACGGTACAGCAATTTGCGATACCGTTATTAGCTCTGAAGTCCCTTAACGGGTCTCATCCATAACGCCTGGTAAAACCAGGCGTTAAGGATGGGACCCGCTAAGGGACCTCAAATAGGGTGGTAAGGGATTACCGGCACCAGTGTCCTTACCGGTGCCGGTAATACCTTACCACCTACCTCGTAATGAAGCCCAATGTCTTCGTGCCATATGTTCGATGTTAGGAGTATGTTGTACATTAGGACCAAAGGTACATGCACCCAAGAAAACTGCCAACACTTTTGTAATGCAGGATATCACTATCAAGAAACTTATGGCAATCAATATTTCTGAAGAATTTGATTCAGGATGTACGGACATTGAGACTTGGGATTTTGAGTTAAGCAAATGTTTGAGTAATGCTCTTGGTTTAGCCCAAAAGGAGGGTTTGTTAAACCGTATTGGTGTATCCGCCTTCTCTCTGTCCTCCTTCTCCTTTGTCCCAGATGTTGGTGTGTCTGTCCTCTGACTTAGTACAGCCCTCCTTATATAGCACAAATTAAATCATTAACTTTACAATCTAGGGGGAGTACCCTGTAATTACCCCTGCCACCAGGATTGGACAGTTTCTCTCTGTCGCTCCGCCCCAGTCATGATTGGTTCAAGGGAAGATAGCCCCATTTATCGTTTTGCATTTATTACAATTCTTTGTTCTCATGACCACTTTTTGGCAAAAACCAGTTATGTCTCATAACTCCATACTTATACTAGCCCCGGCCATATGAAATAGATATGCGGTTTCAGTTGCTCATAGCGAATTAGGTAAGCCGATCGCCAACTCGGTATGAGATAGCAAGGCCCTTTGGCACATTTTTGTCATTTTCATAAAATGTATAACAAACTCTGCAAATTATCTAGCATGTTCCTAATTTCATCATCCATCTTTTCATCAACTGTCATATTTGTCACCTGTTCAGATCTGCCAGAAACTAATCTTAACTGGTAATTTCAGCCCCCAAAGTCCTAGGGAAATGCAATTGGTTTCTTTAAAACCGTCTGGAAATTAAATGAAAAAATAGCATACAATGAAATTGATTCTTCTTCTGATTGCTGTGAAAATGCTCAAGTGAAATCAGTCTTTTAATGTAACTTGGGAGTGTCTTGTTCCACTTGAGGGAGGGCCACATCCTCCCCCCACAGCCATCTGCCTCCCTGGGCTCAGCCTGTAACCAGAGTTTTTTCTAAGTCTCTTTGAAGTCATGTGGGTTTTTTCAAAGGGGGTGAAACACGGAGCTCACACCTCCTGGTCAAGCTCTAGCCACACTTTTCCTTCCTCCAGAGCAGGGACTTATGACGGCCTCTCCAGCATCACATTTTATGACGGGCTGGTTATAAGATATTCAGTGGGAAGTGGGGCTTTGTCATTTGAAGCTCCTGCCTCATTTAAACTGTTTTTTTCCAGCCGTAAGTGTCTCTGCAAAGGTGACTGGAGTTTTGTGGGTTCGAACATAATGTGCATTGGCTCTGGTCAACCACCCACATCATATTTCCTTGTCATTTTCTGCATGAGCAGTGCCATCTTTTCACTGTGACTTTTTAATGCCGATTTTCTTTTCACACGTGTGCAGGCTATTTGCTTCTAATGTTTAAAATCCTGTCTTGCAGGTCAGAGGATCCTTTGATTGATTTCTCCTTTTTGAGTAAGTTTGTATTTGCTGTTGGTTCATTGATAATGAGGGGTAGACACTCTTTTCCGATGGTTGTTTAATTTGACATGAACACAATAAAAAAGCCAAGCTGTTTTTAGTTTGCAGTGTTTAAACGGCTGCTGTTCATGTGAAAGGGAAAACAAAAGCCATTTTCTTTGTAGTGTTGAAATTCTTCCCCCTCATGTGAAATAACAGTAAAGCAGGGTTGTTTTTGGCTGCAGTGTATAACTTCTGGTAATTCAGGTGAAAAGAAAGTATAACAAGGCAGTTTTTGGTGGCAGCGTTTAAATGCTGCTGTTCAGGTGAGGGGGGCTTCTGTCTAGGGCCTTTAAATGTAGCGCATACGTGCATGCCTATTTTCTTATGTGTCTGCTGTTTTTAGACAATCATTGTGGCCCCGGTTGTGTGATCCTATTTGGGGGGTGCTATCACAGTAGAACCTTAGCTGGTGAGTGATGGTGGCTGGTCCAGATGTTTGTGTGCTTTGACATGTGTTTAGAGTCGTGGTGGTGAGTGTTTCCTTGCACTTTTCACATGTGTCTTGGCATCCCATACAATGGTTTAGGAATAGTAATTCCTGCCGACACAGTGTCCCCTTTTGGGAGTGCTGTCCCAAGACAAATCCACACACATAACAGCATTGCTGCACATTTGTGGGAAGCAAAGTTCTCCAGAGACCCCAGGCACACATGATTTTCCAGTCTTTGTTGGTTGCCATCGTGAACATGTACCGCACTCAATGCACCATCACTTTTTATGAGGTCAGCTGGTGTTGTGGGGTTCCTGATGGGTGTCATCATGAAGGTAGTCAGTGTGTAGACACTGTCCCCTGTAAATGTCAACATGGTTGTTATTGTAATTTATTTGCATGGTCTATTGATCAGTGTGTGAGGTGCATACATGTGCATAACTGTTCATACTCACCAATGAGCCATACATTGCCATGTTTTCCAGATACCAGGGCCCGGTGCAGTGGTGATATGTGGAAGATCTAGCTGGCATGTGTGCTGCCCTGGAAATTAGCATAGAATTCCATAATGATTCCCTTGGCTTCACACACTACCTGCACATTGATGGAGAGCTAGTGCTTTCTGTTCTGGTAGATGTGCTCTGTCAATCGAGGTGGCCCTAGTGCAACATGTGTGCAGTCTATTGTACCTAGTAAACATGGGGAAGCGTGCCACCTCATAGAAATCCTGCATCACTGTCTGCCTTTCCAACAGTGTTCGGGGCATATATATGTGCCTGCGCACACATGAACATGCTTTTATACATGACAACACCTGGTGTAGACAGCGTGATTGTGTTGCCTGCTATATCCCACCAACTATTACAGTGGTCCGCTGGAAGGACCCAGTGGCAAGGAAATGGGGTGCAGTCAGCCCTTTTTCTAGCAGGGAAAGCGCCTGGGTGCAAATGGTGGGTGATGTTAGGACATCTTCCCACTCCCTGACAAGGTCTAGGATTATATGGAGGGGACCTGTACCTGCCATAGACCTGGTCATCCGACATCCCAAAAAGCATAGTGCGTGTGGTGAAGATCCGAGTCCTGGCATCCTCCTCCTCCTGCGGTGTTCATGGATGATAGCTCCGGCTATTGCTGGCTCCATTGTGCGCGTAGACATTTGTTTGGTGTGTATTGCATGATTTATAGGCATTTCATCCTATGCACATTGACCTTTACGTCTGCTGTCATGTGGTGTATGGGTTCTGGGATTTGCGTATGCATTTTCGTAAACCAACGTTCAGATTTCAATTCGATGAACACAGTTGTATTTGCGCCGGTATGGGCGTGCGGTTGCTTGGCCATGGACCGTCCCTCAGCATGCCACATTTCTGTACGTTCTTCCTCTTTCTGCATTATGCAACCCCTATTTGGGTCGCTGCGCCAGCCCACAATGTGCATGGTGTCTCGCGCAAAGTCTCTCGTCAACTCAAAGAAACGTGCCGGTCCTGGGCCAACTCCGCTCAAGTCCCAGGGAAGTACTGAGCAGTCGGTTCATTGAATCGACGAATAGGGATTTGCGCGAAGTTTGGCAATGAAATCTCTGATTTTCCATGCAAATATTTCCATGAATCGGGCCCTAAGTGAGTTGCCCAAATTCACACTCTTTGGTTAAGTGGTAAAGATTGGAATTGTGGCTTGTGTTGTTTTAAAAAATAGGTATAGAAACGTATTATGCAAAATAAGAAAGGCTGTACCTTTATTTTCCCCACCTTTATTATAAGTCTTTGAGAATCCAAAATGATGTGAGCCTAAAAAATCTCACATAGGTTTACTTTTTGTTTTTTTTGTTTTTTAAATACATAAACCAACCACAGAAAATGAGTGATAAGGTCACCAGATTATAGTCATTGTTAAAACCTGTTACATTTGGTTAGTACCCACATGTCTTTGTCTACTTATACTCAATTGCCATGTACGTAATGAAAGAGAATGCAATCTGATAAAGAATGATATGATATGATATGATATGATATGATAGTTTATTTATATAACACCTATACACAATGTGTTTTAAAGCACTTCAAGGCACGGGAGGGAACAAGGGAAAATACAATGACATTCTTAAAGGCCATGAACACTAAGGATGTGAAATTAACTATCGTCCTCGGCCTGATGACATTTCAGATAGTGCTGGAGGGGTGGGGGGGGCAAATAATGTAGGGGAAACAGGCGAGGTTGCTATCAAACTAGGTCCAGGGACAATTCTGATAGAGTAAGTGCAAAGAATAAAGTAAGGGGAGGAGTTAGGAAAAGGGAGAAAGGTAGAGGAGGAGAGACAGAGAGTAATCAGTCAAAAAGAATGGAGAGGCAAGAGGGGAGAGTAAATACAATTGCAGAATTCAGTAGTAACACATAATGTTGCAAGCCTGGATACAAGATGAAGATGGGAACAGCATGATTCAGGGCCACCATAAGAAAGGGTGATGCACCGTGAATAAATGAAGACCAGTAAAGTCAAATCCAGCATTGGCCACAAGACAGTGATAATGAAACCAGAATGTATCAGCACAGACTCCTGCAGAAGTAGGCTGGAGGGGAGTCAGGGGGAGCAGGGTAGAAGAATAAAGCAAAACAGGCAACACCTGTGTGCGAGAAGGGGCGGGGGGAACATCATGGAGGGACCAGAGGGGTGGCGATGGCCTCTGGGGGCAGAGGGAGTAATACATGTTGGTGAATGCTTAGCAGCTGTCTGAAAAGGGGTTCAGGCCCTGGATCCTCCTGGTCCGAACAGGTCCAAGCAAGAATTTCCCTTTTCTTTGTCTGCCCTTCGGACGCCTGGGCGAGAGACGCCCTTGATCTAAGAGTTAAAAGCAGGAAGGAAGAGGCAGGGTTAAGAAGGTGGGTGGTACTTAGGACAACAGGAAGGCACCAGCTGGGCGGGGCTTGCTAAGTGGGGAAAAAGAGCAGCAACCAGGAAGACACCGGGTGGGCGTGCTTAGGTCAGGTGACCTAGATCCACTTGCACCTGCTCCACATCTCCAAAGGAAAAGAGGCTGGAGGGCTCCTTAAGTGGGGAGAAAGTGCAGCAACCAGGAAGGCACCAGGTGGGCGGGGCTTAGGCAAGCTGACCTAGATCCACTTGCACCTGCCCCCGTCTGCAAAGGAAAAGAGGCTGGAGGGCTCCTTAAGTAGGGAAAAAGAGCAGCAACCAGCAAGGCACCAGGTGGGCGGGGCTTAGGCCAGAATACCTAGATACATTTGCACCTGCTCCCCATCTGCAAAGGAAAAGAGGCTGGAGGGCTCCTTAAGTAAGGAAAAAGAGCGGCAACAAGCAAGGCACCAGGTGGGCGGGGTTTGCTAAGTGGGGAAAAAGAGCGGCAACCTAGAAGGCACCAGTTGGACGAGGCTTAGGCCAGGTGACCAAGATCCACTTGCACCTGCTCCCTATCTGCAAAGGAAAGAGGCTGGAGGGCTCCTTAAGTAGGGAAAAAGAGCGGCAACGATGAAGGCACCAGGTGGTCGGGGCTTGCTTAGTGCAGAAAAAGAGCGGTAACCAGGAAGGCACCATGTGGGCGGGGCTTAGGCCAGATGACCAAGATCCACTTGCACCTGCTCCCCATCTGCAAAGGAAAAGAGGCTGGAGGGCTCCTTAAGTTGGGAAAAAAAGCGACAACCAGAATGTGAGTAGAAACAACGTTTCACTGAAGACAGCACAGTATTATCGGTTCTTTGTCCAGTATCAAAATATTTTCTGGTGGCAAATTTGGAAAATTATCCTTAGCAAATTAGGTCCACTTTCTCCAATTTCACTACCGAGGCACCTCTTCTGATAAATGCATTTTGTTCTGCAATGTGGGTAGTAAATATATTGCCACTTGTGATCCTTCTCCCTAGATTTTACAATCCTTGTTTGGCCCACACAAAGATTTAGACATGCACCCTACAGATGCAATGTTAGTTTTTTTTATAGCTTTTGCTTTTTGTTGCAAGTATTTATTTTTTGTAGCACCATGAAGATTACTATCATCGAAGTTTATTAACCCAATGAGCTTTCTTCATAACCGTTGTGGCACTTAACCATTTCAATGTACATTTTGGTAATTGCACTTGGTCAATATGTCACTCAAAGAATATTGAAAACAGTAGAAATGTTGTGCTACTGCGAACAATCAAACTGTATGTTCTACTGTTAGCACACAACGCAATGGAGGATTATTTGATTAGATTGAATAGAGTTGTAATCAACAGCCAGGCAGCAGTCCCATAGCCTCAGTAGTTCCCTGTACAATAAGAAGATATGTTTTGTTGTTTTCTAAAAAGGCGCCCTGACTTATTTTCTTCAGGCATACAAGTGGCTGGCCCTTTCCAGTTTGGGGTTCCAGTCCACATATCCTGCTTGCTTCCACATTATGATGTATCAGCAACCAAGGTCATGCAAATGGAAGAAAAGCAGCACTATTTGTGGGAAAATGTGCATATGCTTGTTATGCCACATCTTGTTAGATATATATTGGTTTAACTGGATACAAAGGCTATCGGAAACATACCGAGCCAGTAAGGTATGTCCAACATACCTTACTGGCAGTTTCAATCATTATGAGCCCACCAGAACATTTAGTAGATTGTCTAATCCATTGCAAGAAAAGAGACAAGTAAGCAACACATCCTCGAACCTTTTGTCAATATCTTCTGTTTGGACTTCAAATGCAAGATTCCGTCAAATTCAAGAGATATCCCGAAGACTAGTTGCACTCGTGAAAATTAGACTGCGATGGGCCGATCCAATATTGAGCCTGAAACTGAATGCATCCTATCCGGAAACCACGCAGAATCCCAGGCACTCTAAGGTCTTTAACATCATAGCCAGCAAAAATGTCAAGATCCAGCTCTACCTGCACATTCTGTAATCTTTCTACCTGTCCCTCGTCGTACTTCTTCTCCGTGATCTGCCTTCACCCTCTTACATTCTACTTGGGTGACCTGAAGAGAGCAATTTTGAACATCTGTCACTTTGCAAAACACCAACCCAGTACAGATTAAACAGAGTTTGTGGCACATTCTTAATGATGCTATCTATTTGATGGATTGTACTAATCTGGGTGTTGTGAAAGGCTTTGATATCCATTTGACAGAATGTGTAGAGATTCCATTTATAGAATAATTAGCACACATAGCCCTGTTGCTTACTCAACCAACAGTCACCATATGGGGATGGATAATGAGGTTGTCAGAAACCTTCACATGTAGTCCCTGCAACAGAGAAATATTATGCATTTAATGCAACACACCACTCATGTGGTCTAGGTAATGAACAAATGTATTTATTCTTATTTATTCATTTATTTATAAATGTATGTGTTTGTTTATTTATTTATATACAGGAGGAACAATGCTCTTTTGATCACACACGTATGTACAATAGATACAAAATCATATTTGACAGAAGGCAATGATCTTCTTACAATGGGGTGACTTTGAGGGACATTCTGAACAGGTTGTTGAGGGGAGTAAATGGAACAGTCACCGGGGACAATGCATAAGTGGATATGCATAGATTAAGGACAACAAACATTGGGCATTATTAAGTGCAGGTAGGTGGTACAGCCAGCTGTGCCCTAAATGTGACCATGATGGGTGATGTGCAAGAGTGGAAGCAGAGTAAGTGAGGGATAGAGGCAGGTTAGAGGTGAGGAAAAAATGTTAGCAAGCAGGAAGATGAGAGGTAGGTTAAGAGGGTAACTGTGTTTTGTCTGTCCAGTGAGCGCCATGAGGCCTACGAGGGAGTGGTGCAATATAAAAAATAAGATAGATAGATAGATAGATAGATAGATAGACAGACAGACAGACAGACAGACAGATAGATAGATAGATAGATAGACAGACAGACAGACAGACAGACAGACAGATAGATAGATAGATAGATAGATAGACAGACAGACAGACAGACAGACAGACAGACAGACAGACAGACAGACAGACAGATAGATAGATAGATAGATAGATAGATAGATAGATAGATAGATAGATAGATAGATAAAAAGGTAGGTAGGATTTTAGTTTGGTTTTCAACAAATCCATGTGGAGTGTTTCTCGGATGTTTGGAGAAAGAAATTCCATGCAAGTGGAGCAAGAAGAAGCATAGGGAGGGTGAGGAGTCAAATGGGTAGTTAAAGAGGCAGAGCGGATATTTAGAGAGGGCTGGTAGAGTTGGATAGTGGAGGATAGAAACAGTGGTGCCTTACCCTAGATAGATTTGTGAACCAGGAGAAAAAATGTAAATGTGGTTCTGTTTTGCATCGTCAGCCATCCAGCCTGGTGAAGGTGCAAGGAAGTAGGTGTGAAGTGAGGAGGTTCATAGAAAGCACTGAAAGTGAAGTTCATGATCTTGTCGAGAGGAGTGAAAGCATAGTTGAGGAGACTAAAGAGGATGCTGGCACAGTAGTCCAGTTTATAGAAGACAAGAGTGGTCTAGCGATGCTTGCCGGTGTTGAAAAGACAGAGATCACTGATTTTCCCAATAATTAGGAGGTTGAGGCAAACTGCTGTACCAGTTTTGGAGATGAAAGTAAAGAAGGTGTGATAAGGGTCATACATGATGCTGAGGTTTCTAGCTGAGGAAGAGTGGGGACAGTGTCAGGTGGGAACTAGATGGGCAGAGGAATGGGTGCAAAACAAACAGAATATTGTCTACTTGGCATGACAGGTGCTTAACCAACAAAGGGGGTCTCTCAAACCAAAGTAGGGCCTTTCAGGCAGAACTGTATACGTTGTGTTTGTATGGCCAATTCCATAATGGTAGTTCTCCCATGTTTCGTTTTTCTCACCATAGAGTTGGCCTAATCGACTGGCCTGTTTCCCCAACCGAATTCTAGGTTTTGCTTAAATAAAGGCGTGCAGTCAAATTGTGTGAGAGAAACTCCTATAAAACCTATAGGAATATCTAACCAACATACAAGGGATATTTTCAGGTAACAGTGCCAGGCAGGACAGTTCAATCACATATTTTCAGGGGCCTATAACAAGATGACCTAATGCCCGTAATCCAATTTTCTGTTCAAAGTGTAATCAACAGCGTTTCAGGGTATACACACCCAGGACGGCATCCTTCGAAGAAAGCATAGCCACAAGTAGTTGTAAGGGCCCCAACACACTTTCTTACTCTATATTGTGAGGAAACCCCGCAAATGAGTCGTCCTTCTGGACTCTGTTGCTGTGTTACACACTCCATCCCCCACATGGCTGCTTTTCAGGTTGCAGAAACCAATCCATAATTTGATAGTCAAGGGTTGCACTTGTGGTCTTATCCCGTCGCAGGCATCTTTCAGATTAGATTCTTTAGTTTGAAAACTTAGTTTCAGCTATGGTGTCTTTACAGTTATGACCAAGACCGGGGATCAAGCCCCAAGCAGGCTAACCTATTTCTAATCTTCTTGTGTTTCCTTTGCATCTTGCCAGATTCTAGGACATGTCCTCCAGGAGTCTCCTTGCTTAGCCTCTCCAACAAACCGTTACTTTTGCAAAGTGTGGTTTATTTGACTCACAAAACACAAAAGGGGGGGTCAGCAGTTAGCAAATGGTATATATCACAAAGAGACAGTGGAAAATACAGCATACTGTGAGCAGACAGAGGGGAACAGCTGATTATTTAGCTGTAGATGGGAAGGATAAAAGAGGGTATGTGTGCTGCCAACTCCTGCTATTGTGTGCAGAGAGCAAGCTTGTCCCAGGGTCACGTGTGGACCAGACCTGGCTAAAAAGTATACATTTTACCTTTTAAATCAATGAATAATGCTGAATGAAAAATAGTAAATTTCATTTTTGAGTTATATGTGATTGGATATGGTCCTGAGGAAGGTGGCTAGCACCCCTGCAGGCTAGCGAAACCGGTCGACCCCTGTTTTGCTGGAAGTAGGGTATAATAAGAACCCATCCTGACGAGCGTGTTGTACCAAGACCAGTGCATGAACTTAGCATGTTATCTTGATGATACATTCTGTTAAAAGACTACTACACAGATTTAATTCAACTTCTTTGTAGTTTTGTTTAAATAATCTCATTTGTTATTAAGCCACGATAGGTCCAAGAATAATAAAGCATAACCTTGTAGACCATGGTAGCTCTTCCTTTTAAGAGAAATGGGATGGCGTGTATGCTTGGTATTCGGTAAAACATATACAATATTTGTTACAAAAAATTGTAGGTGTAAACATTGAAAACAAGGGTTGAGTGGAAGACCACAGTAATGAAAAGAACAAAGAAGCTGACCTATTTTCCTTATTCTAGTCTTTCATAGATAGGCAGCACAGCACTGTGTACTAGCGACACTGGGTGGGTCTTAACGGGATAGTTAGAGGTGTGTACTACCCATGTTATTGATCTGATTGTGCCACGCTATCCCTCAACTTCAGTGAATATGATGGTATGAAGCCTAGTGTGTGATACAACTTGTTTTTTGATTTAAATTGTTATGTAGGGTTTATTTGACTCAGCCACGTAACTACATTTCAACACGCTTTGCAGCTCTCTCTCTTTTTCCTTCTACTTCTCCAGCAAATCTCGCTGTAGCAACACCAAGTTTCTGGAATGCCGTGCTAGGTAACTCATAGTGATGCTTTTTATATGTTGGCTCAGGCACCAATTGTTTCAATGAGAGTTCCAATTAGTGGGCCCACTTCACCATTAGCCTGGGATTGTGTACTTGGTGTATGACAAATGGTTCCACCTCTTCCCCAAGCATGTGTGGGGATAGTCATTTGAGGCCTCATGACAGCTGTGTGCCTTCGTGTTCTTGCTGCCTGTCTTCTCTATATGAATTGGCGTTGCCTAATCATTTTCACTGTGTGTGTGTGTACATTTGGTTTCACTTTTATTGTGCATCCTCGTTCTTCTTTGGGCTTCACACTGCAAACTACTCTGGGGCTTCTGCTCGTGAGGGGTACTCAACACTGAGAACTACTCAGTTTATAGTGAAAAGGTCGAATTTAAAAAAGTCGAATGTCAAAATCTCAAAAAAAAAATCTGGAAAAAAAAAAGTCACATTTTTTTTAATGACATTTTTTTATTCGAAATGGGGGGGTTCCCCCCAAACCCCCCCCTTTTTTTTTGTTTTACCCATTTTTTTTTATTCCCGGACCCCAAAATAAATATATAATTAAACAAGTGGGAAATCGACTTTTTTTTTTCGAGATTTATTTTTCAAGATTATTGTCATTCGACTTTTTTTTTGAGATTTTGACTGGATACCAACTACTCCACAAGCATGCTCGCACTGTGAGCCCTGCGTGGTCAGCTGACCTCGTAGTTATACAATATCAAGCAGACGGTTTTCATCTCTCTCTCTCTCTCTCTCTCTCTCTCTCTCTCTCTCTCTCTGTCGCTCTCTCTCTCTCTCTCTCTCTCTCTCTCTCTCTCTCTTTCTCTCTCTCTCCATGTCCTCTATACAAAGGTATGGGTCCATGAGAATGCATTGAACACAACAGCGTGCCAAAGCATGGACAGGAATGGCTCAATGCTATTGGGATGTTACCACGCAAGATCCCTGCGGGAAAAATCTTCTGTTTGGGCAGTTCCAGCATTACCATAGGAACTGCTCAATAACTGAAGAGTATGATGAACAAGCTGCAGACCATCCTGCATGACTGCAAGCCAGAGGGTGTCCTATTGAAAAGGGCAGAAAAAAGAACGTGCAACATAGCGAGAGTTATTACACAGGCACAGCGTTCGAAAGACAGGCAAGAGACGGACATTGTTTCAGTTATCATGTTCCCCATTAGCTTATACGATAGTAAAGGAGGTGTTCAACCAGTGAAACATTCTGAATGTGGTACACAAGGGACTACCGCATCCCTGCTTTGTGTTTAAGTGGGATGGAAACATAAGCAGCAGTTACTAAATGCCAACAATCAAACAAAAAAAAAATTGCCTGAAACACAAACAATGCTGTCAGAGCAGGAAGCTACCTGGGGACAGAGACCGTATGGAGTTTGCTGAGTTTGAGTATATTTAGAAGAACCAAACGGGCCCAATAAAAAGATTTCCTATGCACTGTAGTATACCAAAGGTTGTAAGCGTGATACCCTGTCTGTGTGGTCTGAGATATGGGGACCTGTCAAGAAAAAAGATTACCAAGGGCAAGCCCTGTACAATGATGAGTAATTCAAATGCCCTTTTTGCAGAACATCAGATGCGCATTAGCCATACAACTGAACAAAAAATATGGACACTTATTGGGAATGTCATTCCCCACTGTAAGGTTTTTAAAAATACTAAATATATGTTCCGGCAAAAACATCATTGGATCATCACACTTCATTTAGACTGCAGGGGGTTGAATGGCCCTGGGCTTAAGATGGACGAGCTTTGGCCCCTGTTAAGCCTGACATCCAATAATGAACACCCACTACCAGACCCTGCCGGAGACAGAGAAAACGTGGTTTGCAAAATTGTTGTCTGTACCCTGTATACGTCAAACCTTTACCCATATAACCTATTAGTCACATGTTAAACAGCTCAGTGGGACTTGAGCCAAATAAATAGAGTGCCTTGCTATTTGGAGACCCAGGGTTTCCAGACGTTAGTTTGTGGACGAATAGGAGTCGGGAGAAGATGAGAGGATGAAAACGGCTAAAATGGCAGAGATGTAGGGATGGAGTGATGTGGAAGGGTTGAAAACAAAGTTTTGTGATATCTTGTGCGTGTGTGTCGAGTCATTGAACTGGACCTTAATTCAGGATTGCAAAACGCAAAGTAAGTTTTAAATGTGTTACTAATCAAACACACTGTCCATGTGAAGGAGTTCATAGGAGTATTAGGTATTTAATAACACATAGGGCCTCATTACGACCCTGGCGGTAGCCATGCCGCACCCCCATACCGGGTACCGGGTCCGGGTTCCCTGAATGGGAACCCGGACCCGGTACCTCCCCATTCCCATTTGAGCCCCCATAGGGGTCAAATGTTTGCTCACGGGACCCGCTAAGGACACCTGGTTTTACCAGGCATCCTTATCGGGTCCTGCAAGCAAAACTCATAATGAGGCGGTAGGGGGTTAACAGGGCCAGCAGCTCTCCTGGCCCGTTAACCCCCTACCGCCAGCGTCTTAATGAGGCCATTGTGTTTGGCTTTATGATGGACTTCAGAAGTGCTCCAGTCGCCCAGTAAAAGAGTGGTGGCTTTCTGGCCTGACACTCATGAAAACAGAGCAAAAGGTGTGATATTGTGATAATAGTTTTCCTCAGAGTGCAGCTGCTACAGAGATCAGAGTTCCTGTGCAGAGTACATGTGTGTGTTGCGTGACTGTTAGCACATAAGGTGTGCTGCACATTATGGTGTGTTACTATGCGTTTGTACTGCACTAAATCACCACCATAATACCCCCACAGAGGTAAACAATACTTAGTCTGCCAGTAAGAATAGAGTGAGCAATCGTGAATGAAAATGTAGGGCAAGCAAGAGTGTAGTTTGAAGACAGGTAAAGACTCAGAGTGAAATTGGTACGCTAATGTGGATGTCTATTTGTCAATTGTATATGCACCATCTTGTAAAGAGTGGCGACACAGACGAGTATTTGTTTACCATATGCACTGGGATAGC
Source organism: Ambystoma mexicanum (assembly GCF_040938575.1). NCBI lineage: Eukaryota > Metazoa > Chordata > Amphibia > Caudata > Ambystomatidae > Ambystoma > Ambystoma mexicanum. The sequence continues at coordinate 109,132,944 of NC_090937.1, forward strand.
AAGGAGTGTTTTGAGAATCATAATATAGAGATTGCGTAGTGTTACGGGCCTAGGAGCTCAATAGTGTGCTTGTACAATCATGATCAATATTTAGGCCTAGAATATCTGCCATATTTATTTATGATGCTGCAGGTAAATTCCTTAATGATAATTATGAGGCTGCCAAGCCAACTCAAAAGGTCGCCTACCCCAAGAGTAGGATGCGTGAAAGGTGAATGTTGATGGTGTGGGATGCATTTAAAGGCCCTAGGCAGCAGCCCCTCTAACCTCAACAGCAGCATTTAAACACTGCCCCCAAATAACAGCCTTTTTTTGCTCTTATTTCATATGAGTGTCAAAAATTTCTACTCTGCCACCAAAATGGCCTGTGTTGCTTTATTTCACATGAGTGGCAAGCATTGGAACACTATAAGCAAAAAGGGCCCTGCTTTGATTTTATTTTACCTTAATGAAAAGAAGTCATACACTGCATCAAAAAATGGCATTTATTTACTTTTAATTCACATGAGGGACAAGAATTTCAACATGACAACCAGAAACGGCTTTTGTTTTCCCTTTCACTTGAACAGCAGCTCTTTAAACGCTGCAAATGAAAAACGGCTTGGCTTTTTCTTTTTTTCACGTTAAATTAAACAACCATGTGGAAGGGGGCCTACCCATTATTGTCAATGTACCAACAGTCAATGTAAATTCATTCAAGAAGGAGAAATCAAAGAGTGCTGTGACCGGCCGACAGGATTTTTAACATTGAAAGAAAAAACAGCTTGCATACCTGTGAAAAGAAAAACGGCTTTAAAAAGGCACAGTGGAAAAAGATAGCACTGCTCACACAGAAAATGTCCGAAAGCAAAACCTGATGTGGGTGGGGTGACCAAAGCAAATTTATATTATGTTTCCCCTACCAAACTCTAGTCACCTTCGAAGAGACACTTACTAAAGGAAAAAACAGTTTGGGCTGAGGCAGGAAACTTCACGATTAAAAGCCCCGCTTTCAGCTGGAAGTCGCACCTGCTAGTGAACTATTCCGCAATAAAATGTGATGCTGTTGAGGGTGTCATAATTCCCTGCTCTGCCAGACATGAAGGCAGGAGGCCAGAGATTTTTTTTTTAAAAAAATGTGTTTTTATTAGGGTTTTGTTTAGAACATACACATGACAATAATAACCTTGAAATAACCAAACTCCTGCCGCCCTCACCTCCTCCCTCACCCTCCGGAAGGTGACATTGTGCATGTCTTTCGGTTTCAGCCTTCTCCTCGTCGCATTTAACTAAACAAGTCAGGAATCTTTATTTTATGTGGGCACCATTGTTCCCTGTAGTCTCTCTGAAAGTAGTTTAGGGCCATGCCTCAGTCCATCCGAAACTTCTGACATTCCCCTTGAATGTTGTAGGTAATTTGTTCCATTGCGATATACGTCAATACTCTCTGTAGCCATTCGTATATTGTCGGAGGGGATCTCTGTTTCCATTTATGGGCTAATACTATTCATGCCGCTATTAGCAGTCCCATGAAATTCCGTCTCTGAGACTTCGACATTACCTTTTCTTTGGGATCTCAGAGCCCGCACATCCACACTCCTTCCCCCAGGCACTCCGTACCTGCAAACATCTCCTGCATTTGAGTTTTGACTTCCCCCAACATTGCTGAATGGCAGGGCAGTCCCACCATATGTGCCTCCAGTTTCCTACCCTTCCACACTACTGCAAGCATTTATTCGAAGATGTTCTGTACATAGTGTGGAGCCTTTCCGGGGTGTAGTGCCATTGTATTAAGACCTTCAACCACATTATCCTGGCCTGTCTTGCTCTCGTAAGTTTGGGAATCGCCTCCCATATGTATTCCCATTGCCCTTTAGGATAGGTGCCTCCTATGTTTCTTTCCCCATTTTTGCATATACAGCCACCTTACTTCTTCTGTCTGGGCATTTCGGAATTTGTAGGTGGCGGAGATTAATTTCTTGGTACCTTCATGTTTCATAATGTATGTTTCGAACAGGGTTAATTCCCTCATTGCTGCTTGTTTGATCCATTGGGATTGTAGCCAATGGTGTAGCTGCTCATATTTATATATATCTATGGGGGTTAGTCCTAATTGTGCTACCCATTCTTCAAATGACCTGATTTCCTGTGCCTGGAACATATCCCTGATCTTCTTGCAGCCTGCCTCTTCCCATTTCCTGTACTTGCCCTTTCCATGCCCGTGGGGAATTTTGGGTTGTTAAACATCGGCATAAACGAGGCCAGGTTTCTAAGTTTGTTTATCTTCCTTCATAGCCTTGTCCCATATGTGACATTTTTTTTTCCACGCTAATTTGTAGATTGGGATGTCTATGTTGTTTCCCACCGCAGAAAAGATGGCGAAGGTGGGTGATTGCTACCACCTTATCTTGTGAAACCCACATTTTCTGTGACCCTTCCGGGATCCACTCTTTTAGAACCCAGAGTTGAGATGCTTCGTAATATTTACGAAAGTGGGGGAGTGCGCACCCCCCCCCATTCTGTTTCTGTCCCATGACGACTCATCTGGCCACTCTTGGGGTCTTTTTCTTCCAGATGTATGCCATAATTATTCTGGTCAGGGCTTTAAAGTACGAAGCTGGGACTTGAATTGGCAGTGCCTGAAACAGGTACATGAGTCGGGGAAGAACGGACATTTTTACCACATGAGTTTGACAAGGGGTTCCAACTTTCTAGCTCCTGTTTGATCTTCTCTAGTACTTGGGGGTAGTTTTATGCATACAACTCTCCTATCTCACCGGTTAGTCTGATTCCAAACTATTTTACCCCCTTATCCGCTACCTTTAGTTGTAGTGTGTGGCCTGATGTTGGATGGGGTCTCTGTGTCCTGCCATTGTGAGTATTTATGATTTTTGTCTATTAATCTTTAGCTCTGATATCACTCCACAGGTCTCTATCTCTCGAATAAGGAGCGGTAGGGTCCTCTCCGGTGCCCCCAGCACCACTTGCATGTCGTCCGCATTTGCTGCTATTTTATGGGCTTTCCCCCTATATCTATGCCTTTTATGGATGGGTTTCCCTTTATTCGTGCTAGGAGAGGCTCCAGGAAGATCATGTACAGGAGCGGGGAAAGGGGGAACCCCTGTGCGGTACCTCTCTCTGATTCTGCTCCATGTTCACCGCTATGCAGGAGGTCGGGGCGTTATAATTGACCCGGATCATTTTAATGTAGGATTTCCCCATCCCCATCTTTCCCAGTATGCGGAAGAGAAGGGACCACTCGATGCGGTCAAACTCTTTTTCCGCGCCAAGGGCTGATAAGATGGCAGGTGAGTGTGTGACCCCTGTCTTTTCAACCTGGTGGATTATTCTCCTAATATTGTCGTGGGTCTGTCTGTTGGGTATGAATCCTGACTGATCCTGATGGATCAGCTTCGGGAGGACTTGCAACAGTCTATTTGCTAAAAACTTTGTAAACAAATTGGCATCTAGGTTAATTAGCGCTATCGGGCGATATGAACTGGGTATCTCTGGGTTCTTCCCTTGTTGGTGGAAGACTAGTAATTTAGCTTTGTTCATGGATTGTGTTATGTTACCTTGTTCTTTAAAGGTGTTGAACATCTCTGCAAGGAAGGTGGGTAATATGTCTGTATATGTTTTGTAAAATAGTGCAGTGCATCCGTCTGGGCCCATGGCTTTGTTCTTGGGGAGTTCGCAGATTGCTTTTGTTACCTCCTCTTCCGTTATTGCGCCATCTACGTATAGTTTTTCTGCCTCCGACATAGTCGGGAGGGAGATGTCGTCGAGGCATGTTTCCTGAGCCTTCTCTATGGGGTGGTCTGAAGTATATAGGGTCTGATAGAATTTTTTTAAGATGTCCCCTATGTATGGCGTTTGGGTTTTTGTATGCCCCTCATCATCTATGAGGCTCATCACCATTTGATTTGCCTGTTTCCCTTTTAGTTGCTTAGTTAGGAATTTATCTGCTTTGTTCGCCTTTACGTAATACCAGTGTCTCAGATGTAATAGGTTTCGCTCTGCCCTTTTGATGTGCATAGAGTTGAGCTGGCCTTGAACATGTCTCATGGCTTTCTTTACCTTAGACGAGTGCTGCTGGACCATATCTTTTTGAATCTCTGTCAGTTTCTCCACTAGCTCTGCTTCCCATTGGCGGTTTGGTTTATCCCTCTTAGCTGTGAGTGAGATTAGGTATCCCCTATTCACTGCCGTAAGTGCCTCTAATATGGCCCTGTTCCGTTGTTGGCGGTAAGGGAAAAACAATGCCGGTAAAGGATTACCGGACTCGCTTACCGCTCCGATGTATTATGACCCGGCAACCCGCTATTAGCGGAACCCTAAATAATGGTGCCACTAATAGTGGCATGGGAGCGTACACACGCCCCTTCGTGGTGCAAATACCGGCATGCCAGTAATAGGAGGAGATCCCAAACCACGCGGACATGCAAATACCGGCATCGAGAAGCCGGTAATCACAGGCTGCACAATGCCGCCCATACAGGCATCGCGGACCACCCGCAAACAGCAATCAAGCCAACTGCCACAGGTGCACACAATCCCCACAGGTGGAGTCAATGGAGGCTGGGCCAGTATAAAATGAGCACACCCACACACCACACCCCTTCCAACACCAACATGCTACCACTAGCTGTTGCAATCATGGTGTTGGAGGACATGCCAATACTGCTACAACTGCAGCAACAACACCAACTACAACAACAACTACAGCAGCAACAACAGGCAGCACAGAGGAGACGCAGGAGGAGAAGGAGGGTGAGACAGGCCGGGCAATTACCACCAGCACAGCCAGCAGTGCCTCGTAGGCAGCCACCAATCCCTCGCATCAGACCCAGGCCATTCAACCTAACCCCTGAGCAGATCCACAGATCCACACCCTGTACCGGTTGGACCGGGACACCATCACCACCATAGTGGACCTGATACACAACGACTTTGCCAGTCTCATAGAAATACGCACTGGTCTCCCCCCACTACGAAAGGTGGTGTCTGTGTTCCACTTCCTGGCCGCAGGCACCTGGTCTTCCGCAATCCATAGTCTCGGATAGAGGCTCACAATGCACCTCGAAGTTTTGGACTGCCTTGTGCAAGGCCTTGGGTATAAAAAGATCACTGTCATCAGGATCCACAAACAGTGGGGCAGCTGCATGGCATTTCACAACCACTTCTTTCACGCATTTTGAACCAATTGCTGGATGCCCTCCTGAAGCACGCAAGCACTCACATATCCCTACCACAGACTGCCCAGGAGATAGCCGACACCAAATTAGGCTTCCATGGACTGGCAGGCATGCCCAATTGTGTTGGTGCCCTGGACTGCACCCATGTTGAATTGGTAGTCCCCCATGCCATAGAGGCGGTGTACCGCAATCGCAAGCAATACCACTCCATCAATGTGCAAATGGTATGTGACTCCAGCAAGATCATCACACATTGCTGTGCCCGATGTCCCGGATCAACACATGATGCCACGGTGCTGCGCAACTCAATGCTACCCCGTCACATGGAGTGACATGCTGGATCACATGCCTGGCTGCTTGGTGTGTTGCCCAACTGGCCTATGGCAGTGCTTTGGGGCAATGATGTGTAGGGATGCATACTCCACCTGGGGGGGGATGCATACTCCCCCTGGTTGGGAGAGGGGGGTTGCATACTCCACCTGGGTGGGAAAGGCAGGGGGGATGCATACTCCACCTGGGTGGCATATGTCGGTAATTGGAGAATGCATGCAGAGCTAAACAATACTGACCTGAACCTCCCAAACGGAACATGACACATCACTGGCACACATTTTACCAATTATGCATATCGATGACAACAGGAAAAAGGCACAACCAGGCCACCATGGTGATGGCAAGTAATGCATGACTGAACAGGATTGCAACTGTGCCAATGTGGCTAGTGTGACCATGCACAGTGTAGAATACACAGCATGAATAGGAGGCTAAACATTGTCGTACTACCACAGTACATCCGCCTCAGCATGCATTATTACACCCTGCATTATGTAATGAACGCCATCCAGACTACCACAACTCATAACAGTATAGTATGCATCTAGGTAACAATTTTGCATACGTACAGGGACATGTGCATGTCCATACCAAATAGCTGCGGCCATGACTGTGCTTCCTGAAGGTGGCAGCTCAGAGTGACACACACCTATTTGTATTTGCTTGCAGGTGATGGAGGATATCCCTTGAGGCTGTGGCTACTTACCCCTGTGTGGAACCCGCAGAACAGCCATGAAGAGGAGTACAATTGTGTGCACACCCGTATCCGTGTTGTGATTGATCAGACCTTTGGCCTGTTGAAGGTGTATTTCTGCTGCCTAAGCAGGTCTGTTGGGGCACTCCTATATAGTCCTGAGAAGGTGGCAAAGATCATCATGGCCTGTGTGATGCTGCACAACATGTGCGTCCGGAGAAATGTACCACTGCCACCTGACATTGACATGCATGCCCCGGATGAGGATGATGAGGATGGAGACGGAGGTGAAGTAGCCCCCCTGCCAGTACGTGATGCATGGGATGGCCATGCTGTACGCCAAGCACTGATTCACAAATACTTCTGTACCACAGGGACTATGATAGACATGTGTCAGTGACACACTGGCTCCATGTGGACATGCACACTGGGATTGTTGGGAGTTGGCAACTGAACACCATCACACATTAAATGGATATACACAAAATGAACAATGTCCAGCCATTGAATTTTTTTGCACACAACTGGTGTATTTTTTCAAACAGGGAAAAATGTGCCCACTCCCCCCTAGCCCCCAGTGAACTCCCTAACCCACCCTACAAACCCCAAAACCCCCAGTGAACTCCCTTACCCACCCTACAAGCCCCAAAAACCCCAAGTGAACTCCCTAACCCACCCTACAAACCCCAAAAGTCCCCAAATCTACTCCATGAAATGGTTCCCTTCACCCACAACCATGTGTCCCACTCCCATTGTCTGAGCTCTCTACTTCCTGGACTTTTTGTTGTCCGGGGGTGGCATCTCCGAGTGACGTGCACTCCTCCGGGTCTGCCGCACAGGGCTTGCGGGGCTCAGGATGCAGGTGTTGTGGCAGTGGATGTGTCTGAGGCAGGTTCCATGCCTGCTCCAAGGCGTGGCCGCTGCATATGGAGCAGGAGAGAAGTTAGGACTTGGGTTACTGCCCCCAGACAGTCTCTCATGATCACAGCCGATGCATTCACGGCAGCTGTGTTCGCTGCGATGGCCGCTGTGGTCCCCGCAATAGCAGTTGCAATGCCCCTCCTTGTCTCCTCCCCATCGGCAATATACTGCCACAGCAGTTCCAGCATTGCCTCCTGTCGTGCCCCCACCGTCGACAGGCGTGACTCCAGGCTGTTTGTGGGAGCTGGAGTGGTGGGAGCTGGAGTGGTTGGAGCTGGAGTGGTTGGAGCTGGAGTGTTGGATGGTGCATGCATGGGGCCTACATCCTGGGTGCTGTCCTCCTCGAAGGGGCACAGGTCCGAATCCCTCAGATCAGAGTCATGGAGGCAGGGATAATCACTGCTGTAGGGCTCCATATGGGGTGGGGGAGTGTTCAGGGGGATTGGGGTGGGTGTAGAAGTCACTACTGTGACTCTGTCGGCGTCCACATTGGCATCTGCAACGTCCTCGACGGGGGGTGGCGCAGGAAGGGACACCCCTCCGACTGTTGTGGGTGTGTGCTGCAGGTCCTGATGTGTGTCGGGCACACTGGCAACAGGTGTTGTTGGCTGGCTTTCCACCCGCTTAGGCACACTGCCTGTGGGTCTGGCCTGTTTGTCTGGCTGGGGGGTGGTGGTGGCGGTGGCCCTTGTCTTATGGCGTAATGTGGATGACCTTGCGCTCCTCTCCTGACTGGCATGTTCCTCATTGGTGCCTGGGGGTTAGAATAGATGCAGGTCATCAGTGATGGTGTCACATGCCAGCGGCATACAATTGTGCAGTTCAATATTCATATATTCATACATTCATGCATTCATGTCTTACAGGTGTGTGGCACTTGGTGTTCTGAGGGGGCATATTTGCAATCAATGCATGGCAGGTGGCATGCCGTTGATATGGGATTTTTGTGTTGGGTTACATGGGCACAGTCCTGGTATATTGCCCTTGTGTTGGTTGTGGGATTGGCACTCAGACACACTTCTGTGTGGCAGGGTTTGGGCCACAATCTTGACTTGGATATGTTGATGTGGGTGTAGGGACATGCATTGCCTTGCCTAGTCTCACTTCCACATCACTTTGACTACGTCATGGTTTCCCCTACTGGGATGTACAGGGTCAATCACCTCCTTCTGGGGATGATGCCGCACCCATCTCCATTTCTCCAAATCCCTCAATTGACTCAGGATCAATAAATGTGCTGTCAGTCTCCTCCCAGGGCATCAGCTTTGCAGGTTAGTAGGGACCCCCGCATGTCGCCATGTCTGCCCTCCTGTTGCTTGACAGCATGTTTCTCACCCTCAAGCGGAGGTCGTCCCACCTCTTGCGGCAGTCACGCACAGTACATGGGGGGGTCCCCACGGCCAACACCTTCCGGGCAACCTCCTGCCAGATTTCCTTTTTCCTCATCTGCGCTGTTTCCGCTGCCGGGGGGTCATCTTCTGGGTGGCCTTGGACATCATCAGGGTTTTTCAACACAGCACAACACGAATAGACTGGTGGTTAGTGAGAGTGGCAATGGATTGTGTTTTTAAAGATGGCCGCCGACCCATTTCCCTTTCCTGTGCGATGATGTTATTTCCGGGTCCGGTTTTACGAACCCGGTATTAGCATGGTGGTATTACCGGGTCGGTATTTAGGGGTTCCTCCTAGGTGCAGGTATCCGCGGGTCCCGTAATGCCACTATCGGGGGGTTGGATTGCCTTTAGCAGCATGCCGGTATGGCCATTACCGGCATGGGGGTTTGCGCGTGCTCATGCACTCGTAATCACCCACTATTAGTGGGTTCATACGAGCACGGACCCACCGGCATGCCGGTAATGACCCCGTTTTTACCAGGCTACTCATGATGAGGCTCATAGTGTCGCCCTGGATATCTCCTGGTGTCATATATCGCCCATGGAAAGTATGGAGCAGATGGGCGATGAGACTAGACTCCGAGTCACTGCAAGGTGCGGTCTAGTCTTTCTGTTGTACTGCCTACAAGTACCTGAAAATGGAGAACACCTGTGCGTTGCAACTTTCTTGCTGCCTACGTGAGTACACCTCGCTTGTGCTCTGCCTCCAGTTGTTTCTCTGTGTTCCCCATGCCTTCCTTCCTTGTTCGTCTGCCCGTGTCTTTCCGTTACCGCTGTTCGCGGTTTCCTCCTCCCGTTTATTCCGCTTACCTGTTTGTTTTCTGCTTCCGCTGTTTATCCGCGCTCTGCTCTGCCTTCTAGTACTCACTCCTGCTTCAGCGTCTCATCTGCCATCGGACGCTCTCTGCTGGGAACACTTGTTGTCCAAGTTCTTTGGAGTACTGTACTGTTTTTGCTGTTCCGCACTGGATCGTTATTTCCTTATCCACTAAGAACACTTACCAGTGCATGCTGGTCATTGAAGTACGGATACACGCCGACAACTTCCTGCCAACTACAGCTACACAATCTTCCAAGGTTTTTCGGCAAGGCTTTTCCCTGGTTTGGGGTGGGCTCCCCGGAGTCCCCGCTGCCGGGCTAATTGCTTATAGGCAAAGTGGCCTCCGGGGGAGCTCGCTCCTATTTCATCAAACAGAAGAATAAGATCGTCAAGACAAAGACAAAGACAGCCTGAAGGGAAAAGCCGGATAGCTCATCAGACGAATCCGTAAAGACCCACACAGAATCATCAGGTGAGGAGTGGGCTAGTGGTAAGGAAAGTGTGAGTGATAAACCTACAGAATCTGAGAGATTGCAACGCCAAGAGAAGATGGCTAGTCTTGAACAGTACCAGGAGATGGTTAACGGCATACAAGCTCTGAGGGTTGAAGTACAAACCCTAAAAACTTATAATGCCGCATTGAGGCAACAGAGAGAAGATTCCAGAGGAGAACTACCTCCTTTATCCCTACCTTGCAGTAAATTTGAGGGAAACCCCAGGAAATTAAAGGAGTTTCTGGATGCCTGCACAATACACTATACTTTTCGGCCCAAGACATACGAGTTGGATCGAACAAAAGTGGGTTTTCTAATTTCGAACTTAGCTGGTAATGCCCTAGCCTGGGCCACCCCACTAGTGACAAACTCAGACCCAACTTTAAATAACTATGGTGCCTTTGTAACACGTTTCAAAGAAAGATTCGAGAGACCTGAAGTCTTATTCTCCACCTTTGAAAACCTGTTAGACATACGCCAAGGAAACTCCGACATACAGACATATGTTACCTGTTTTCAGAAGGTGGCAAGTGAAGCAGGTTGTCCGGAAACGGCGCAGCAGGCTATTTTCCGTCGGGGTCTGCATGAAGACATAAAGGATGAACTGGCCAGAGTAGCCAGACCTGATTCATTTCAGGAACTCATGTCATTGGTATTACAGATAGAATTCCGCATGTCGGAAAGGAAAGCTGAGAAGAAGAAGCCCCGGTCTTTAGTACCTTTCACTAGCCTACCCTCAGTCCCTGAAAGGGTTCAACACGAAGAACCAATGCAGATAGGAACTGCTAGAGGACCACTTACAGCCAACGAATGGAAGAGACGCAAGGATCTTGGACTTTGCATATATTGTGGGTCCAACACACATTTGCTGCGAGATTGCCCAGAAGTCCCTCCCAGAAAGCAGGGAAACGAAGGACCCCAACCTTGAACAGGGATAAGGAAGGGGAGACATCTATGCATCCCTGTGTTAATGCTCAGCCAGCTTTGATCAGCAATAACACACTGATGGTGGTTAAGATTACGTTAGACTGGCACTCTACCAAACCCATTGAATGTTTAGCTATGCTGGACTGTGGAGCTGCGGGCAACTTTGTAGATGTTAAGTGGGCTAATGAACACCACCTGCCTCGACGCCCTAAGATCAAACCAATTCCAGTAGAAGGCGTGGATGGCACACCTTTGACATCCGGACCCATTTGTCAGGAAACACAGGAATTACGGGTCAGAGTGTCAAATCATTCTGAGTACCTATCTTTCGATCTCATTCGAGCGGCTCATTTTCCAGTCATATTAGGCATACCATGGCTCAGAAAACACAACCCGGCAATTGACTGGCAACTTAACACAGTAGAGTTCAGATCCACGTATTGCTCTCAACAGTGTTTGACTAATGAACCCGCTTTGTCCTGTGTGCTTCCAACAATACAAAATACCGTCCTCAGTGTTAATACAATTCCCATCCAGTGCCTGGAATATGAGGACGTGTTCTTAGACACCCCACCGAGGAATCTTCCTCCTCATCGGAAAGAAGACTGCAAAATCGAACTAATTCCGGAGGCTGAAGTACCCTTTGGAAGGATGTTCCCTTTATCTCTACCTGAAAAGGAGGCATTGAGGGAATACTTGTCAACCAGCCTACAAAATGGCCTCATACGGGAATCCTCATCGTCAGCAGGGGCATCTCTTTTTTTATCTCGAAAAAAGGAACCACAGAACTAAGACCCTGCATAGATTACCGGGGTTTGAACAGTCTGACTATACGAGACAGGTATCCTATGCCCTTAATGAAAGACATTATTGAGGCAGTCCAAGGAGCACACCTCTTTACCAAATTAGATCTTCGAGGAGCTTATCACCTACTTCGTATTTGTGAAGGGGACGAATGAAAGACAGGTTTCAGGACTCCCCTGGGACACTACGAGTACAGGGTTATGCCCTTTGGTTTGGTAAATGCACCGTCCCAGTTTCAACGCTTCATGGACAAGATATTCGCAGATATGTTGTATTCCTCAGTTGTGGTTTATTTGGACAACATTCTCATATTCTCAAACTCTCTGATTGAACATCGTCAACACGTCAAAGAAGTTCTCCACAGGTTAAGACACAAGTCTATTGGCCAAACTTGAAAAATGTGTTTTTGAAGTTACTACGGTACCCTACTTAGGATTCATCCTCTCAGAAGATCGGGTACAAATGGATCCAGCCAAAACTCAGGCTATAAAACAGTGGTCCAGACCCAATTCAGTTAAGGATATACAAAGGTTTTTGGGACTTGCAAACTTTTATCGCAAGTTTATACCAAACTTTTCGGACATCATCCTTCCTATTACAAATCTCCTTAAAAAAGGAGTCAAGTTTCTCTGGGACCAGAAGACGGATCAGGCATTCCAAAGGCTTAAGGAAGCATTTATGACAGCTCCTATCCTGAGACAGCCAGATCAATCCTTACCATTTATTGTGGAGACCGATGCTTCAGGAGGAGCGATTGGAGCTGCTTTGTTACAAAAGAAAGAAGATGGGTTGGAACACCCTATAGCTTATTATTCCAGAACCCTTAGTCCCAGTGAACGAAACTACTCAGTGCTGGAAAGAGAACTTCTGGCCATAAGACAGGCCTGTGAGGAGTGGAGGCACTTATTACAAGGAGCTGTTTGTCCTTTCCAAGTTCGTACAGATCACCAGAATTTAAAGGTGTTACAGAAAATGGAATGCCGAAATTCCAGACATGCCAGATGGGCTTATTTTTTTTCTCAATTTGATTTTGTAATCACCTATTTACCAGGAAAGGATAACTCATTAGCAGATGCCCTTTCCCGCAGTCAAGGGAGTGACTGTGGAGGATATCAAGGTCCAGAAATGATTCTAGCAAGGAAAAGGTTCATCAATATGGTTAATACGTTCCTTCTACAAGTACAGAAAGCCCAAAAGAATAACAGGAAGATAGACGACTATGGAATGACCCAAAGAGGAAATCTGACGTTTATGAAAGAGGCTTTATTCTTACCCACTCAGAATCTACAAGAACAGGCCATGGCTTGGTGTCACGATATCCCATCAGCAGGACACAAAGGTCAACTTGCCACCATGGAACTGGTGTCTAGACAGTTTTGGTGGCCTACCATGAAAAAAGACATCAAAGAATATGTGGCTACGTGTCTCATATGTGCTTAGAATAAATATGCTTACTGTAAGCCATTACTTCAACAGGACGTTCTACCAGAAGGGCCGTGGCAACACATTTCCACAGACTTTACTGTAGACCTTCCAGTTTCCAATGGACATACGGCCATAATGGTCACTGTGGATTCATTCAGTAAACTAGCGCATTTTTCACCATTGAAAGGTCTACCGACAGCAAGTATCACTGCGGAGGTGTTTCTGAAAGACGTGGTTAGGTTACATGGTCTTCCGCAATCCATAGTCTCGGATAGAGGCTCACAATTCACCTCGAAGTTTTGGACTGCCTTGTGCAAGGCCTTGGGTATAAAAAGATCACTGTCATCAGGATTCCACCCTGAGAGCAATGGGCAAACTGAACGTCTTAATGCAACATTGGAACAATACATTAGGTGCTTCTGTAATCAGGAACAAAACGATTGGTTTCACCTAATTCCTATGGCAGAATTCTCTTATAATAATACAAGACATTCCTTGACAGGCATGAGTCCCTTTTTCTGTAACTACGGTTTTCATCCTAGGCACATTCCTCTGTTTGGTCCGGTGTCTACTAACATTCCTTCTGTGGACCATCTTTTGGACACCCTTCAGACCCTTCACAAAAGAACCAGGTCCAATCTAGAAACCTCCCGTCTAGAGAACAAGAAGTGGGCTGATCTCAAGCGAAGACCCAATCCACAATGGGACATTGGTACCAAGGTATGGTTATCCACCAAGTTTTTGCCCAGATGGGTACATCAAGGAAAGTTTTCTCCCCGTTTTATCGGACCTTTCAAGATTACTGCCAAAATCAATCCAGTTGCCTTTCGATTGGCTCTTCCTGCAAAGCTCCAAAGGATACATCCAGTGTTTCACACCTCTTTACTAAAGGAATATGTGGAAGATCCTCGAAAAAGAAGGATGAGAGGAACCGGTAACCTACCCATTGAAACATCGAAGGAGTATGAAGTATCCAGATTATTGGATTCAAGGTACAAGAAAGGCACCTTACAGTACCTAGTATTATGGAAAGGATACCCAAGGTCAGAGAGTTCATGGGAACCGGTCAGTCACATCTCTGCAGCCAAACTTATCCGAAGGTTTCATCGGCTACACCTGGGTAAACCGGGAGGAGGACCGCTGAGAAGGGGTCATACTGTCATATATCCCCCATGGAAAGTATGGAGCAGATGGGCGCTATGGAAGAAGGACTAGACTCCGAGTCACTGCAAGGTGCGGTCTAGTCTTTCTGTTGTACTGCCTACAAGTACCTGAAAATGGAGAACACCTGTGCGTTGCAACTTTCTTGCTGCCTACGTGAGTACACCTCGCTTGTGCTCTGCCTCCAGTTGTTTCTCTGTGTTCCCCGTGCCTTCCTTCCCTGTTCGTCTGCCCGTTTCTTTCCGTTACCGCTGTTCGCGGTTTCCTCCTCCCGTTTATTCCGCTTACCTGTTTGTTTTCTGCTTCCGCTGTTTATCTGCGCTCTGCACTGCCTTCTAGTACTCACTCCTGCTTCAGCGTCTCATCTGCCATCGGATGCTCTCTGCTGGGAACACTTTGTTGTCCAAGTTCTTTGGAGTACTGTACTGTTTTTGCTGTTCCGCACTGGATCGTTATTTCCTTATCCACTAAGAACACTTACCAGTGCATGCTGGTCATTGAAGTACGGATACACGCCGACAACTTCCTGCCAACTACAGCTACACAATCTTCCAGGGTTTTTCGGCAAGGCTTTTCCCTGGTTTGGGGTGGGCTCCCCGGAGTCCCCGCTGCCGGGCTAGTTGCTTATAGGCAAAGTGGCCTCCGGGGGAGCTCGTTCCTATTTCGTCAAACAGAAGAATAAGATCGTCAAGACAAAGACAAAGACAGCCTGGAGGGAAAAGCTGGAAAGCTCATCAGACGAATCCATAAACACCCACACAGAATCATCAGGTGAGGAGTGGGCTAGTGGTAAGGAAAGTGTGAGTGATAAACCTACAGAATCTGAGACCGGGAGATTATTGTTGGCGATGTATTCTATTATGTTTTCCGTGACTGTCTTGCCCAGGATCGGGTCCTGTATTATTTCTGACAGGAGTCTCCATCTCCAGAGTCCTGACTGTCTATGATTTAGCGTGAGTTCCACCCATAAGGGGGCGTGATCTGAGAGTGATATCACCCCGATTTCCAAGTTTTGGACCTTTCCCATGAGCCCCGTTGACACCAGGACGTAATCTATTCTTGCCATTGTGATGTGGACATGTGAGAAGTGTGTGTGACCCGGTTGTATCCCTTTGTCTCTATGCCATACATCTTCTAGTGCTAGGTTTCCCATTTTTGCTCGTAAGGATTTGGAAGGGGTGTCCTTGCGGTCTGCTACCCGATCTGTCTACCATTTTTCTAGCTTATCCAGGATATCCCTAAGGAAGCCTTCCTGCCCAGAATTTGGGGCATAGATGTAGCCAATGTCAGGGGGTATCCCTCAATATGGGCATTCACGAAGAGGTACCTCCCGTGTATGTCTGCGTGCGTGTCATGAATTTGTAAGTTTAGTGATTTGTGGAATGCTATCAGGACTCCTGCCCTTTTCCTCTGTTCATTTTCCTGTATTATTTGGTTATGACCTTTCAGTTGCACCTTCCCCTTTTCCTTACTCTTAATGTGAGTATCTTGGAGCATTATGATTTCAAACTTCACTTTTTGGAGGAAGTGTTTTATCTTCTTTCTTTTTACTGGGGAATTCAACCGATGAACGTTATACGTTAACACTTTTATCCCCATTCTTTCGTGGAATGGATGTGCTCTATTGAAATGTCTTGACCTTTTATCTCTGTCGTCTGCATCCTTCTGAATCCCCTCCCTCCCCCCATAGGTGTGCAAACCCCAACTTGCGTTTCCCTCCCCCTCCCCCAACAACTGCCATGAGGGCAGCTCTGGGACCAATGGTTGCTCAGGCGTGAAGCCCTCAGGGATAACTTTGAGGGGAGTCCTAAATCCCTCTTGGATTCCTCCAATGGCATCCTCCCATCACCTGAATGATGAACTCCCGCTCCAGTGATAGGCAGATGCGCTTGGGGGTGCTGGGCTCTGCCTGGAGCTGAGATCCGGTCCAAGGAAATTGATATCAGTACATTCTATTTCTTTTTGCTGGGACATCTGGTCCTCTTGTTTATTATTTTCCATTCCCATGGGGTCCTCTGCGTAGCTAAACTTTCTCTGCGGTGTCCTGGTAGGTTGCCGTCCTGTTCATGTATATTCATTAACTTTAGGCCCTCCTCACAAGTTGTTATTCTCTGTTGTTTCTCTTCCCACGTGAAAAGCAGGCCAAAAGGAAAGGTCCATTTATAAGTGGTTTGTTTTGCGGTCAATTCCTGTGTCACTGGGCCCATTTCTCGCTTTTTCAGCAGAGTTGATTGTGCCAGGTCTTGGTATAGGTGTATGTCCCCTTCGTTCATGCAGATGTGGTCCATCGACTTTGCTCTACGAAGGATCTGCTTCCTCTGGGACTAGGAGGTTAAGGCTACTAAGACGTTGCAGGGGCGGGTTCTCCATTCTTCTGTTCTCTGCGGGCCCACCCAGTGAATCTTATCTATTGGGACGTCTGTTTCATCTTCTGATGCTAAGATGTCTTTGAAGACCTTTTGGACAGTGTCTTTGAGATCTTTGTCTTCTACTGATTCCACCATGTTTTTTATCCTAATGTTCAATCCCTGGGAGTGATTTTCTAGGTCCTCACATTGGAGTTCGAGGTTGTGTGTGAGTCGGGACAGGTGTTCCTGCTTTCCTGTTTCTCCTCCTCTATATTTTGTGCAATCTTCTCCACTGTGTCTGTCCTTTCCCCAATATTCATCACCTCTGTTTTTAGATTGTGTACTACCGATTTTATTTCACTTTTCATAGTTTCAAATTGTGTGTGGATCGAGGACATGAGCTGTGTCTGGAGTTCTCCAAACCACTCCTTCTTGTCCTCCATGGTGGCCATTTCTGCCTGAGCAGTGCCTGTGTCTGTGGTTGTGCCTTGGTCTCCGGGCGCTTTTCCTTTTGTTTGTGTCTCTGTGACTGCTCCCCAGAGTTGTACTAGATTTGGTCCTGTCTTGTTTGCAGAGTGTGTGGCAGTTGTTGTGGATGTCTTCCTCTGGATTCTGACATGTGTGCCACCCTCCTTGTTTCCGGTAGTATTTGACTTAGTCTGGAGGGGCCCCTCGCTCCTGGCTAGCTCTCCGCTGGTGTGGGTTGCCGTCCCCTTGATGTGTTGTAAAGCTCAGCCCCAGAACGCGTAGCGCGGCTGTCGGGGATGCTTTTTCTCCACCGATGAGCGACCACAGGGTCTCCCCGGGCCTGGGTGGGCCCACTTAGTTCTGAATGTGTGGGATACGTCTTATAAAGTGGTCCCGAGGTGACCTGTGGTTACTTTATCAACTTTGATCGAGTGTTCCTTTGGCCTTTCTGTTTGTCTGAATGTTATGTGCGGCAGCCTGTGGGTATCACCTATTTCAACCTCTGTATGTCCTCTGGCTGTGTAGGCCACCCTTACCCCCTTGCTTGGTTTGGGGAGTCTCCGGTTTGCCTCTAGTCCCTGGAGGGATGTAGCTTCCGTTCCTCTCTTAATGCTCCTTGGGCCTGGGGGCAGTGGACTCCTTTGTTTGAGGTTTGAGCTAGGGGGGTAAGCCATGTATCTGTCTGGTTGCCGTGGGGGTCCCTGCATGGGATGCCTGTTGGGGGCCGCCCTTGTGTGTGCCTCTGACTCTGCCCCCATTGACTGCTGGTGCCTGGTGTCTCTTGCAGCCCGGATAAGAAGACGCTGAGTGGTTGGGGAACACTATGCACGGTGGAGGGGCCCTTACCATGTCTTGTACTGTTGAACCTCGCTTCCCAGTGGGTCCCGCTCCGTGGGTGCTACCTCGTTCTCCCCCTCTTTGGTTTTGAATGAGTATCTGTGGTGGGATGTGGGGTTGGGGGTGTTCTCTTTGACCGCCTAAATCCCGCTGTGCAGCTACTTTCTCCCATTGGCTGGGGGGGCCTCATATGGATTTCTGCTTAAGCCTCCCCTCCTGGTGTCCCACTGTCCGCTGGGGAGACTGCTGCAGTGTCCGTTGTCTGGTTTCCCCCTGTGGCGTATGGGTAAGTCCCGGAGAGGGTCCATGTCTGCTGTGTGTCTCTAGGGGGTCGTCCTACTACTTCCGCATTTTCTGTGCTTTCTTCTTTCTGAACATCCCAGTTGCTCCTGGGACTGCTTCACCCCTTCCGATCTTCTACTGGGGACCCTGGGATATGCGCACTCCTCTGATGTTCCTTCCCCCTATGCCTGTCCTGGGTCGAGCCATTCTGTGCGCAGTGTTTTTGTGGCGGCCTCTGTGGGCTTCCCCCTTTGGGCCAGAGCAGTGGCCTGTCTGATCTCAACATTGCCTCCTTGTCAGGATTCTCCTTGCACATTACTCCATTGTCAGTATCTTGTGCTTCGATACTTGCTGTCCACCGTGCCTTTCATGGGTGTTTTCCTCCTCTCCCCCTCTATGCTTTGTTTGTGCGACCGTCTGATGTGGGGTGGAGGGCTGAGAGGGTGCCTTCGCTATCCCGGTGCTCCGGATCTGAAGCAACTATCTCTGCTCTGTGGAGTGGGCCCTGTGTAGATTTCTGGGGCTGTCCCCCCGCTTGTCTCAGTGTCTGTGAGGGCTGTATCTGCAAAGCCCCATTGATGCTTTCCCCTACTTTAGGTCATAGGTCTGCCCGGGAGGCTCTTGTCTTGGTGCATCTGTGCGTGCCCTGCTGCTGGCTGCCGACGCATCCTCTGTCCAGTCTGGCTTCCTGGAGCTTGTATACACTGGGACAGAGCTCCCATTCTCTTGACAAACCGGGGGCCCCTAGATGCGTCGATCCTCTGCCTCAGCCACAGACTGTGTTCCTACCTTGGTGGGTGGACTCCTCTATTTCATATCTGTTGCCTGTCTGGTCTATCCCTCACCTTGTCCCCGAGCAGTGCCCTGCTCCTCTCTCCGCTGTCGCTGCCATTTATTCTGGACTGACTGTTTCATCCCCAGCTTCTCCAACATGTGCCCCCTCTTGGTAATATGTTGGAGGGGTGAGAAATTCGCTTTATTGATGTGCTTTTTTTGGCACGGCCCGGGAGGGGAGACGGAGCACCACTCATGCACGTCTTCAACCCGTGGCCGCCATCTTGGAATCCGAGCCCAGATATTTCAAAGAAGGCAAAGTGTGGCTAAAGCTTGACCAGGAGGTGTGAGCCCTTCCTGCACCCACTACAAAGAGCAAACTGCAAAGTTCAAAGGGACTAATACGAATCTCTGATCACCGGTTAAGCACAGAGGAAGACAGATGGCTGTGGTGGATGAAGCAGCCCTCCCACGGGGGGCGGGGGGGGCAACACTACCAATTGACATTAAAAGTCTGATTTCATTTTAGGCATTTTTCGCAGCAATTTGTTTTATGCTATTTTTTCATTTCATTTGCAGGCAGTTTTAAAGAGATATATTGCATTTACCTAGGACTTTGGGGACTTTTGGGACTGAAATGGCCAGTTAAGACTAGTGGGCAGTTAGGACTAGTATCTGGCTGATCTGAACATGTGACGAATGGGACAGTTGGTGAAAAGATATAATTGAAATTAGGAACATGCTTGATCATTTGCAGAGTCATAACTATTGTACATTTTATGAAAATGTAAACAATGTGCCAAAGGGCCATGCTACTTTGTAAGGAGTTGGCGATCGGCTTACCTAATTCCCTATGACCAGCTAAAACCGAATGTATGCTCATAGGGTAGGGGCTAGTATAATTATGAAGTAATGAGGCATAACTAGTTTTTGCCAAAAAGTGGTAATGAGAACTAAGAATTGTAACGAATGAAAACAGACAGATGGTGCTTTCTTCCCCTGAACCAATCATGGCAGGTGGCAGAGAGAGGAATGGTAAACTGTCCTATACAAGTGGCAGGGATAATTACAGGGTACTACCCCTAGATTGTAAAGTTAGTGATGTAATTTGTGCTATATAAGGGGGACTGTATGGGTCAAAGACACCAAAATCCGGGGAGACGGGAGAAGGAGGACAGAGAGAAGGCAGCTGAACCTTACCATTCTTGAGAGGGCACTGACCAGACCCCTTGCCCTAGCTGTCCAGAGGGTCCTGAGATCTGGCTGGCTTTCCTGAATCCCAAACCAAGACTTGTTTTGAAAGTAGCATATACCCCAGCTCTAAATTGCATAAACCCTTCATCATTGCAACATTACAGCCAATATTTTCCCCATTGAAAACCCCATTGAAAACCCCAAATTGCCATTATAATGCAGTCTTCTTCCCTAAGAAGAATCTATTATCAGCCTGTGTATGTTTAGCAGATCTCCTTTTTGAAAACCTCTCAGTTGTCTGTGTAAATCCTTAGTATTTTTCTTAAGTAAATCAATTAATTCCCCCTTTGAAATTCATGGTTGAAGATTGTTGAAGTTCGAAATCAACCATCTGGTCCCTGGTGTTTGTATTTAATTGTTATAGTCATTAAAGTATTGCCTCAATATAATTAGTCTCCTTGTAACTGAAAACAAAATTTTCCCGTGTATTGTGTGCATTACCAAGCAAATTCCCATTTGCATCTGTCCTATTAAACCCCATACCATTGTTCCATTGTGAGCAATCACTTTTGCCTAGAAGCCTACCTGTTATGTGCCTCTGTTCTTGTCATTGAAAATCAATGTTTCTATTTTAAGCTAAACCCCTTCCCTGTGCTGCCTATCATAGTAAACCCAGTATAAACAAATTTCCATTTGCCACTGTATTATTCCCTTTTGCATTTGCTTTCTCCAAAAAACAATTTTTCCACTTTGTGTCTATTTTTGCCTTGGTGTGCTGATTAGGATTCTGTAAACTGTCCCAATCTCCTAAAGTATAAGCAATTTGAATCACCTTTCATTATGTCCCCTAGCGGTTGTGACTAATAATCAAAATCCCATTCTGCCATTTTGCTCCAAAACTGGGTTTTCACTTTATTTGCTGGCTTCCCATCTTGTGGTGGTGGGCTTTACCCCAAATCCGATTTTCTCTCGCTAGTCCTACTTCTTGCCACTGCCTTCCATTCAAAGGAATCAAGTTTAGCTTATGTTTGGGGTCGAGTGTTGCAGGGGGGAGTGCTAAACCGTTGGTGCTATCAAATTTTTAAAAATGAATTGTAATAGGATATCTTAAACTAATTGTTCTGTACAGATCATTGCATTAGTGTTTCCACACATTGGTGACTGCGAAATTGTTTGATTTTCCTCTTTCATTAAATAATACATTAATAAATATCTTATTTATACACACCGCCTGGTTCCTAGTCCATTGTGATACAGGGTGTTTGTGGAGGTTGAGTTGCAGGCCTACTCAAAAGAATCTGTAGTATATTAAAAATAAACCGCATTTTATAGTGCACCACATCCATTGTAGGGGAAGGAGTTCCCTAGCTGGCGTGTGCCGTGTTATAAACCGTGACAAAGAAAAATGAAAAGCAAGGAAGTGGGATGGACAGAAATAACTAAGTACATATTTTATGTCAGACCCTAGATTTAAACTGAAGAATATTTGAGTTCTGTATACAGCTTCATGACACAGTGGGCCTCATTCCGAGGATGGTGCTAACCAATGGCGCTATTAACGCCTTGGTTGACGCCGTACCCGGACCGGCAGCACCTTGGTGGATGGCGGAATCACCGCCCCATTCCAAGGTTGGCGGGGCGGTAATTCCTCATTCACCAAGGCTCTTCCCCATTCCCAAATGAGCCCCCATAGGGCTCAATGGGAATGGGGAAGATGCAAATAACGGTGACCGTTCATTACGGTCACCGTTATTGGCTTGGAGGCCCCTTTGCGCCCTCAACTTTAACACCTGCTCAAAGCAGGCGTTAAGGGCGAGGGTGCAGAGGGAACTCGGAGTATGGCGGTAAGGGATTACCGCCACCGGTCTCGTTACCGGTGGCCGCTATCCCTTACCGCCATACTCGGAATGAGGCCCAGTAACTTCAAAGCAACGAAAAGAAAGGAGGAAGACTTTCAGGGTCTGATTCATGGAACTTTTGCATAGTTCAAAGTGACTTTGCACTGCTGAAAAGTAGCTTTTCACTGCAGACACACACCGTTATTCATTGAACGCCGCAAAGTGTGCTTGTGCAGTGAAAAGTCACTGCCAGTGGTCATTTTTGCACTACAAAATGGCTTTGCACTGACTTTGCACTGCAAAAATACACTATGCATTGTTCCACTGCAGCTGCACCAACCATTGACGATTAATGCATTTGGAAAGGCAGCAGTAACCAGTAACTAGATGGTAAACATTACATTATTGGAAGCTGTTCGGCCTCGTGGTTTAACGGCCAGTATTAAAAATTCTAAGGAACATTATGTGAAGGAAATTGCTGCAGATCCTACTGCCAGTAATATTCCAGCAAAACCTCTTTATATCGTGTTTTAAAACCTTTTATCTCCATTTCCACCATCAGAGATGGTCACTCTTTCATCCTCCATTATGCCCTCATTAAACATGCATTTCCTTATATTGAAGGGGCATATTTATATTTCCCTCCCATAAAGAGAAAAACAAAATAAAAACCATGTTTATCCTTTTTAAACATTTTATAAGGAATACATCTATCTATGGGGTAGAGTAAAAAAATTGGCACATTTTCATTTTGAAAATCAATTTGGAAACATCAGAGATATGTCTCTACAGTACTTGGGACAGCTATTGAAAAGACGGGGCCTCATTCCAAGCCGGGCGGTCCAGTGAAAAAGTGTCGGTATTCGTGGATACCGGCAATTTACGGTACCTCCCGACTACAGGTTTGCAGGTGGGGCACCTGGCTTACCTTCAGCTAAAAGTTGGAGGTAAGCCAGGTGCTCTGGTGGCAAAAAAAGCCGTGTTTTCTAGCACTGGCATTGCTGATGCAGTAATGACTGCAAATCCCCTCATGGAGTCCTATGGGGGGATTTACAGCGTCATTCCGGCACTCATAATCCTTCTGCAATGCTGCTCCGAGTGCCGGAAACGGTATCGCCACTTGCCGGTATACTGGCGGCTCAACCACCAGGATACCGGCAATCTTGGAACGAGGCCCAGCATTTGGAGAACCCCACTGATTTTAGTATATCCTGTCAACTCGCAATAAGGCCATAAGGTTCCTCTTGGCCCTATATGGTACATGGGCAAAGCCTATAGCCACTATATAGAATGCAAAACTTGATTTTCATAGGCAATTGTATCTACCACACTTCTGAAGACTACAGTGCATTGCTAGTCCAGTGAGAAATCCTGAATATTGAGTTTTAAAATCATCTGTAGCAAGCCTTCTTCCCTTCCATTGGCGGCTCAATATTGGTAAGGCTTTCAAAAGCTCCGGGCCACCTGTTCCTCCAGCAGGGAAAGCCCCAGAGGACAGCGGGCTCTATTTGTTTGCATATAAAGCAAATGTAAAAGACATGTGCCCCTTAAACAGTGAGCAGGCAGCTGGCAGCTTAAAGTGCACACAGACAGATCAGATGAAAGGACAATCTGCTTTATTCTCAAGCATTAAACCGCAAACAGTGACAGAGGGTTTAATCATGTAATCTGTCACATAAATTACTGCTGAAAATCTTTAAGAAGAGCAAGAGGTCAGAGGGGCGTAGCCTTCCATCAACAAGATATATTGTGCTATCCCATTCATATGGGAAATCCTATCTCCATGGATAACATCATTCCGTCTGCTGGGTCTAGCAGTGGGATGCGCTGAATGACAGATTGCAGCACATCGACTCTGGCGAATTGTTAAGAATTACAAACCCGTCCAAGGAAGTCTTTTATGCAGTTAAAAGACATTACTCTTGCCCTTTCAAGTTCAGTGTCCCCTTTTGTTCACGTTGGTCTCTCTACACCACACACACTTTCATTTCCATTCTCATTTTGAAAACAAATAAACAGATGTGTGGTGGTTTGTCGCGGGATATTTGTTTTTCTGTCACTTGTGTTGTAAAATGCGAACTACGCAGCACAAAAAGCCAAGGTAACACAAGAACAAGACAGAATACATTTGAAAGCAACATCTCTGAGATTGTTGTCACCCACTGCACATCCCCGAAAACCTGAAGCCACCACATGCTACTGTCCCAGACCCCCGCCACCCAAAAATAAGAATGCACGTTTTAATAAACAAGTTTAAAGCACATTGGGATGTGACGTCACGTGTTAGCGTTTACAGACCTAGTAGAGAACCTTTCAAGAGACCTGCGGCCAGATTACAGAAGCATTGCACTGGTGCAAGTGCAAAGTTTGCACAGTATCAGCACTAGGACAAAGTGTGCCCTATTTGTAAAAACACAGAGAGACGTAAAAAAAAATGCACCTCGACAAGTGCAGTTTGGCATATTAAAAGCACCCGCGCTAAAATTGCCCTAGTGCTAAAAAGATACATCTTTGATGCATTTTTGCATCAGGGCAAAGTTTACCCTAGTGCTAATACCATTCTGTATTAGCACGAGGGCAAATTTTGCCCTGGTGCAAAAATGTAGTGATAATGCATCTTTTTTTGCACTATGGCAATGTTTGCCCCTGTGCTTTTAATATGCCAAACTGCACCTGTCGATGTACAATGTTTTTTTTTAATGTGTGGCAGTGTTTTCAAAAATAAGGCAAACTTTGCCCTAGTGCTAATACTGTACAGACTTTGCACTTTCATTGGTGCAAACGTTCTGTAATCTGGCCCCAAATCGTAAACCAGACCGGCCAAGATCTTGCAGTGCTCATTTCCACATTTTCCGCCAAGACAAATGAAATATTGCAGCCAACATATCTACATTTTGTGGCATTTAAGTGTCATTAAAATAGTTAAAGAATTCCATTTCTGTCTTTACCAAAGGGAGTTCCTCCATATAAATACACGATGGTCAGAGCTTTGGGTCACTGATGCAGATGGCACTGGCAATCAGAAATGGACACACATTTGTCGATCAGACTTATAATAAGTGGTAGATGGGTAACATCATTCATTTTAAACAGTTTTCATGGTTTTCTCAAAAATGTTGTCACATTTAAAATGGACACATTTTGTGTTTTGTTGCCAGTGGAAAATCTTTGCAAGCAGGAACGTGATGGATGATGGATTTTAAAGTGTATCAACAAGTAGCACTGGTCAGCACTATTAGCCAGTGCAACTAAGGATTTCCTGCCGTGTCACACACATTGTCAATGAATCTCAGATAGCATTTTTTCAGATACCAAAGAGAATGATCAGTGTGGGATTGTGTTATGGTTTCCTTCTCTCCAAGACCATGCACTGATAAAGTTATGATTTTCTTGTTCTTACGCATCACCAATGCGAAAATCTCAAATGTGCTTCATTTTTCTACTATTCACCAGTGTACATATTTTGCTATATATTGTGTTCTCACTTATGTCCAATGCAGAAGGAAATGTTTATGGTTTTGCTAACAGATCTAAAAGTCTTCACATAAAATGTGAAATTGTGAGCCTGTGTTTTGGTTTGTTGTGGTCTGGCCTATTCAATTTATGGTGTACAATGTTACAAGAATCTGGTGTGTCTGGTGCAGTACAAAGACTTTCTGGTGTGTAGCCTATCCTTTGGTAAAACACTGGAAAAAGGAAAGTGGCATATATCTTACATTTGGTGCATTGGATGGAAAACAAACTTGGGGCAACTGCTTGGAAGGCAGCTATGCTCACCACTATACCACCAACGCCTGAAGCAGATTTTTGGACCAACAGTCCTTCTAGCAGTTGAAACATTTTTTTGTTCTTCAACATCACCCTCAATTCCTCTCTTACATGTGCAGTCCTCCTCTGTTGAAGAATTTGTTTCTGCAGCTGTTGAACATGCTTATGATTGGTTCTTCTTTTTGTACTTTGATCAAATCCTGATCAGCGTGTCAAAGCTCCACTGCAGCAATGGTTGATCACTGTTGTTCATCGACCTGGACCTCACCGAGCAAGTGTCCATTAGGAAACAGCTCCCCCATAACTGCTTCAATTTTGGCCAATTGATCAGCCTTGTTACTCCCTTCCTTACCTTTCCCTGGTCTTCTACAATCCCCTCATATCTTTCTGCCAGTAAATTTACATCTCATTCAATGAAACAAGATTGTCAATGGCCTGAATCAGTTTTCCATGCTTGTGTGTTATTTTGTTACAAGTGACCATCCCTCAAATTCCACTGAGTAAGCATTCCACAAAACTATTACGGGCATATTCAGAATCAGTAACCAACACTAAGTCTTTCAATTTGTTTTCTACCACTGTGGATATTGCTTTGTAAATTGCAGCTAATTCTGCCACCTGATTACTCGTAGGACCTATCCTCATGCTCACTCATGGGATACCTTCACATTTCACCCACATATTCCCAGTTCCTCCAACCAATTCTTTTTCAGTGTCACCAGCCATATGGTATGATCATTTATCCACATACACAGTTGGGGGATTCTTACTCCCTTCTTCATCAAACGCCTTATGTGGTGATTGTTCAAATTCAATCAAATGTGTTTCTAATCCTACACCATTGGTAGCACCTACAGCTGCACAGTCATGTAAGTCTGCCAGCCCTTAAACTACTGGACTTGTTTTATACTTCCCATGTCTCACTTCTACAGGGAATCCCTACATTGCCGATGTCCATGATGCAATTCTTGACTGGGCTAATTTTACTGATCTGATCCTCTTACTATGCAAACACTGCAGCAGATGATGATTAGTTTCAACAATGACCCACTCTCCTTGAATACTGGACATAACTGTTGTAATGCTCAAACAGCTGTCAACCGTGCCTTTTCACATTCATTAAATGTTGTTTCCACTTGTGACAATGCTTTGCTAGCAAATGCAATGTTTTTCTGATTTGAATCATGCTTTTGACACAAGACCGCTGACATGCACATGTCTGTGAAACCTATTTTCAGAAAAATCTTGATTCTTCTTTGGATATGCCCAAAATTGGGCCATTTTTAGACAATATGTAATTTTGGCTACCGCCTCATGTTGTTCCTGTCTCCATTTCCAGGGCACTCCCTGGTTCAGTAATTTATTCAATGGTTGTGAAATTTCTGCATTTTCTCCAATTAATTTCCTATTGTAACTTGTCATGCTTAACACACTCTTTAAGCCCTTCAAAAGTGTAGGATCTTTTAACTTTTGGATGCCTTCTACCATTTTCTCTTGTGGGTTTAACCTCTGTTCTATAACTTCATGTCCCAAGAATTGTACCTTTTTTCTGCATCACTGCGCCTGATTAGTTTCCCTAATTTCTGACAGTAATTTGCCACTTAAATGAGACAAGGATAGCTGTAATCTGTCATCGCAGATGCTTGTCTGGGTGCACAACATGAATGGATAATATATGTATTCATCAATAAATACATATTAATCCTTTTAATAACGTTTTATAAATGTATTAAATACATGTGTCAGATTAAAGAGGGGACACTCTGCTTCAAAATGCACACAGTACCACATGTGTAACTGGAATAGTTATGAGCCAGATTTATTTATAAGTATAAGGTAACATTTGAATTGTGCTTCAGATTTGCCCTATGGACAGCATCTCATGCTTTAACACATGACAGATATAAACAAACCTATCTTATGGGTTCAGTGAGTAGTCGATTCAAAATGAGGTGGCAGGTCACGTTTGTTCACCTGTGTTAGCTTAACAAAGGCTGGCCAGACAGAATTCAATGGTGCCACATTTGCTGGAAGTGTTTCCTTTTAAGGCTCAGTATTAAATCAAACAGGTTCAGACCAACAGATGATAATAACCTGGAGGACCATAAATTTGAATTTGTATTAAAACATTTAGGGTGCTTTTTCTAACATTCTTCTCTCCCAGGGAGTTTCCATGGTTGGGGGCTGCTCTGCGATGCTCACCGTCCCATGTGTTGAGTTCTATCTCTCAGGTGTGCCGGTGGCTGCCTGCATCCCACAGGTACACCCTAGTCCTAGTAATGTAAGGAATATTGTACAAGTGAATCTGGGAAAGGAATTATCCTGGCACCAATCACTTTGAATTAATGTGCCTTTGATTCTGCCCACAATGCCTTATGTCG
Source organism: Ambystoma mexicanum (assembly GCF_040938575.1). Classification (NCBI taxonomy): domain Eukaryota; kingdom Metazoa; phylum Chordata; class Amphibia; order Caudata; family Ambystomatidae; genus Ambystoma; species Ambystoma mexicanum. The sequence continues at coordinate 109,160,981 of NC_090937.1, forward strand.
CCAAACATATTTTCTTCTGCTAAAAACAATTTACAGCACTTGATATGGCCAATAATTATTATACAATTATGAACATGTGTATCTCAATCCACTTGAACTCCATCTGCAGCTTGTATGTCTGTCTCCCTTCTAATCTAAGAGCACCTCCACCAGGATACTGCTTTACATATGTACATTTGACCATATTTCCAGAGGTTTACGAGTTTAGCATTGGCTTCCATTTAAACAAACAATAATGTTGTACACTTATGGGCCTTACTCTTAGCATCAGGAAATGCTGCCCCACACTCACAATCTTCTCCTTTCTTTCTGCAAATGATGCTGCACTGTTTTTCTATATTAAAATCTCCAAAATCAGTGCCCTCAAATCCCTTTGATTGTATGCACCTTGTGTTAACCTTCCTTAATCAGTTCTTAAGTTCTGCTTCCCAGAATTGGGTGCCATTGAGTAGGGTGACAATTCATCACGTTCTACCATATACCTGTTTGCACCACAGATAACCAAGGACCTTGCTTCTGCTCTGACCTGTCCCTTCTCTTAACAAAATCTCTTTCAATTGGGATGTTCCTAGTCTACAGATGTACAGTCTGTCTACCTATTCTAAAAAAGCCTTCTGCTGACTCTAAGAGCCCTGCCAACTATTGTCCTGTCCTTTTGTCCCCTCCCCTCACTGCACTAAAATATTTAAATGTGCTGCACTCAAACAAATCACCTACTGCAAAGAGGCTAGTTGCTTATGTGACCCATTACAATTAGAATTTTTCAGCAGGCGCTCCACAAAGACAGCTGTGGCTCATGTTTCCAACTTCCTCACTACTGCCACCCCACATGACCCTTGTCTTTTCGCAACCTCCTCAAGCATCTGCTATTGATAATATTTGTGCCACTCCTGCCACCTTGATCTCTCTAACAGAGGCATCCAAGCCTCCTGGCTCAACTGGATTGCTTGTACAATCTGTACTGTTGTTTCTCCATCTAGTGGAAAGTGGCTACACCCAGCCCAGTGCTTTTGGATCCTTCGCAATGGTCTGTTCTTGGCCTGCTACTCTTCATGCACCACACTGCCTTATTAAGTTTATGCATCTACATTTTTGGTTTATCCTCCCACTTATCAGTAGCTGACACCCAAACATGTTCCTTTCCTTCCAATGCCCTTTCCATTCCCTCTGCCACCACCGAGCCATACCTCCACGTATTGAGCTGTCTCTCTGACTTCCAACGCTTTCTAACACTTAGGTGAGTCATGCACAGTTCATCCTAAACTGAAGCATTCCACATCAGGCTATCAACTGTCCCAACCCTACTCCTTTCCAACATATGCTTTTTCACTGACCTCCTTCTTCTACACTGCTGATGCATTTGCTCAAGGATCACAACCTTTCAGTCTTTTTCAATTTTGACCTTTAACGCCAGAATGTATCACCTCAAGTGTCAGAGATGATACGATTCACCTTGTGCATATATGAAAAGTCTGTCCCAACATCAACAGCCACTCTTCTAAAACTTTAATTTTTACAATGTGTTGTTATTTCTACCTCCTTTTGTGCCACCCCCTCTGCACTTTTAGTCTCCATCAGCAAAGTACTGACTTTTGATATTTACGCCATTAACAGACTCCCTTTATCACCTGCCTCGTCTTTCCATATCCTCGATGGTGGATGGCTGTCCATGAATAATGTTCTGCTTCACATTTCTCTTTTTACTTTATTAATGTATCCATGGATGTCATCCCCATCTCACTCTCTCTATCTCCGACTACTATTCTTCACACTATCTAGGCTCCCAAGAACTGCCTAAAATAGGTGCCCTTGTGAGCCCACTGTTCCCCCCTGTTCCATCCCGTTTCACTCATGGCATTCTGCCCAAACAAGGAGGCAACAACATTGGCACTTGTTCAAGTTGACTCACATTAAACACATCCCCTGGTGTCACACTGTATCATTCCACCATGCTCCATCTCCTTTGCTTCCACCAGCATATTTCTGTACATATAGCACAACTTTGAATAATGCATAGCAATGCATCTCTTGTTCTGTATTGTCCCACTTCAATATGCTGGCGTGTCTTCTTCTTCACATGGACCTCTATCGATAACAACTTACATGACTACCAATGTAAAAGACACAATTATTGGAATGGGCTGTTTTCTGCAGTGTTCTATTGTTCTGTGTATATGGTGTTAGCAGTATGTCCTATCTCTAGCACAACAGTCTGCAACATTTGGCTCCACATATGGTTTGCACTACAATGCCGTTCAGCCCCAGCCAGTACATATTTGTGAGGAACCATAGGGGTCCAAACCCAGTGGGGAGCCGCAGTTTGAAGAGCCCTGCTCTAATAAATACAAATGTAACAGAACATGCAGTTGCTCATCACTTAAATCATAAAGTTGCATACTCTAGCTCAGAGCCTTAGCAGAGAGGAAGGAATCCCATGGACTCAGGGAAAAAGCCAACCACTGGGCAACTATGTCCAGGTACCAGACTTTGCCCAAGAACCAGACGTTGCCACATTTGTTAGGTCCTTAATGATGTGGGGTGCAGCACATGTTGTGCCTTACAGTACTATGGCATTGAGGCCGGAGTGCATTACTATAGCCCCCATTCAGAAGTGCACCAGTTAAGGTCATTGCGCGAGCCTGGTTGCAATACAGTAGTCCTGACACATTGTTAGAAGGTTTCAGGAAAATCAAAAGATCTGCCTCTACTCCAGAAGCCCTGCTGATCTCGAAAATTCTGAGGGATGCCGTGAGGGTTATTCCTCCTTGCATGTTCCTAGAGCACGGTGTAGACCTGCCACTCACATTTACTTCAGTTTCTCCAGGCCCCTTACTCCTTTTTGGAAGAGCCTCGCCACCCCCCCTCCCACAACTGTAACGCTCACCTGATTCCCACGGAGGTGCTGATCCCGGCTGGGCTGCTATCCTTTCTTCAATTGGGAAGCGTAGAGCTCGGACGACTCTCAGGACTGGGCTTCCTCTTATCGAATGTCTGACTTGCAGGGTAAGTTTTCTGCAGGTGGAAGAAAAAGGGTTAATCACCGTTTGATGGGATTCCTTCTCCCACCAATCGCCAGTTTCTCCCACAGCCTAGCTTTCTACTTGTCTCGGCGAGCTCTCACCTTAGGCGTATAAATGCTGAGCTCTCCATCCTGCGTCTGGTGCAGGGGTGCGTGGATTCCAGTTATGTCACTGGATGAGTTCAGTGTTGAGGCTCAAGTCTTTTGCGGCCTTAGTTGTGGCACTGGTGCTGGGATGCCGAAGAGCGATGCCGCCGTTACTGCAAGAGCAAATGCCTGTAAGTATACTGTAGTCTTTAGGCTTTAAAAGATGGGCACCTTAATAATGTCCCTTTTCCTTTGTTTCAGGCCTCGGGATGCTGTGGGTGTAGTTTTCCGTTGCTGCTGCATGTGCCGATGCACGGAAGTATAATGTTCGTTGGCCGCTTTTAATGGCACCTCTAATAATGTCCTTTTTCTAGTTTTCAGGTGCTGGGATGCTGCGGTTGATGCGGCCGCTTCTGCGCGTGCAAAAACTGGTAAGTTACGATGAATGCGACTGCCTTCACCCGAACCCCTTTTTAATTATGTCCTTTGCCTTTCAGGTGCAGAGAAGCTGCCGAAGAGAAGGCCGCAGTTAGCTCCGTTGCAATCACGGATGGATCAGGTAAGCGGGCGTGGCTGCGAGCGAGTTGCACTTTTCTAACCTTATGTTTATTCTTTGCAGGTTTTGCCGGTGACTCGATTCCGGGATCTGGTAAGTATTGTTCTGTGTCTTTCTTCATCCACAGGTTGCTGCGCGGAAGCTGAAGATGACTCTGGACCTGGAATGCAGGAGCCGACTTGGTGAGCGTCCTGCTGCTGCTGCAGAATAACGCGAAGCACGTGTTTTCCATTGGGCGTGGTTTAAATAGCAGAGAAGTGCTTCCAGTGTGTGTTCTTCCACCGGTTCCACCCAGGTAAGAAAAGAGTTCCTGAATGGAGGGAATAGTTCCTCCCAGCCCTGATGGCTGGGGACTTCAACCAGACTGGATTGTTCTGGGTAAATATGCAGCATGGTCTGCCTCAGGTAAGTCCACCCAAGCATTATTACACTGTTTATCAATATGAGCCCGGCGCCTATGGCGCCGGGACTGAAACCCTTCATGAGCGTGGCGCCAGGACACGGTCCAAAGGGCCCCTGTAGGGGTCTGCTGGGTCCGGAGTAGTGGAAGACGGGTCTGCTTCTGAGGGCGCTGGGCCAGTCCTGGCCCCTCGGGAGTAGCGCCCATGACAGCACCCCCCCTCAAGGCCCCTCCCAAACTTGTCCTCTCCGGGGGTTTTGGTTTATCGGGAAAGGTTTGGTGAAATTTCTGGACTAGACGAGGAGCATGGACGTGGTCATAGGGTTCCCATGACCTTTCCTGAGGTCCGTAGCCTTTCCAGTCGCTTAGGTAGAATAGCTTCGATCTGATGATTTTAGAGTCCAAAATGTCTTTTACTTCAAATTCGGGCTCCCCATTCACTTGAATAGGCTCTGGAGGATTGGTCAATCTGGTTCCAGGTTGCATGGGTTACAAAAGATATAAGTGAAATACAGGATGTATTCTCATATGGGTTGGCAATTCTAATTTAACACCCACTGGATTAATTATGGCCGTAATTGGATATGGTCCCAGGTATTTGGGGTTGAAGGTGCGAGGCCCTTTAAGCGATAAATGTTTGGTGGACAGCCAGACTTGATCCCCAACCTGGTATTGAGGGGCATTGCTTCGGTGTTGATCTGCTCCTTTTTTGTACCTCTCTTTAGCTTGTTGTAGATGTGCAGTCGCTTCCTTAAAAGCTTGGGTAATAACGGTGTGCAATTGATCCACGGCGGGTGTTCCAAGATCTTGAGGTGGATCAAGGTTGGAGGTTCGAGGATGAATCCCATACAAGATGTAGAAGGGACTCTTCCCGGTACCCGAATGAACTGAATTGTTGTAAGCATATTCAGCTATCCAAAGGATGTCCTTCCAGTTACTCTCCGACTGTTGTAGCATGCATCGTAAATATTGCTCGAGAGTCTGGTTTGTTCTCTCGGTTTGCCCGTCGGTCTGGGGATGATGGCTGGTCGAAGGTCTTACATCGATTTGAGCTAATCGACAACAGCTACACCAAAAGTGGGAAATAAACTGGCTCCCCCTATCTGAGATTAGTACTGACGGGAAGCCGTGTAGCCGGACGATGTTTTCAAGAAATACTTTGGCTAGGACTGATGCTGAAGGTAAGCCTTTTAGCGGAATGAAGTGGGCTATTTTAGAAAACAGGTCCACAATAACAAGAATGGTGTTGTACCCGGAACAGGAGGGTAAGACTGTGATGAAGTCCATGGAAAGGGTATGCCAGGGACACGGTGGGATGTCTAATGGTTGCAGAAGACCAGCCGGCCTCTTCTTCTGACCATTGTTTTGAGCGCACAGACCGCAGGACATCACGAATTCCTTTATGTCTTTTCTCCACGAAGGCCACCAGAAGTGTCTCTTCACCTTTTGTGTGGTTTTGGCAATGCCAGGGTGACCCTCAATTAATGAATCATGATAGCAGGAGATTACCTGTCTTTGTAAATCGGCGTGTGGTAGGAACAATCGTCCTTGGCAATAAGGCAAGTCATTGCTTACGGTGAAATCTTTTCCTTTTTGTAACCAGTTCAGTAAGTCTGGTGAGGTTACAAGTTGTTTAGTTTTTTCTTCAATATCCTCAATGGTTTGTGAAGAAATCAGACTCACGATCCTTTGTTCAGGAATTATTGGTACAGGTTCTGGATTGGCAACATTATCTCCCATTCCGATTCGGGAAAGAGCATCCGCTTTGCCGTTCTTGTTGCCGGGGCGATAAGTGATCACAAAGTCAAATTCAGCAAAGAATAGAGCCCAGCGAAGCTGTCTGGAGGATTGAGCCTTGGCGGTTTTCAGATACTGCAGATTTCGATGATCGGTGATCACTGTGACGGTGTGTCTGGCCCCGAGGAGATAATGCCACCATGCCTTAAAGGCTGATTTAATCGCTAGAAGCTCTTTGTTTGTGATGGTGTAGTTGATCTCAGGCGCCAAGAACTTCCGAGATCAGAATGCCACAGGATGCAGTTGGTTAGTCTCTGGATCTCTTTGTGATAGGACTGCTCCCATTGCTAAGCTGGAGGCGTCGGTTTCAACGATGTAAGGGAGGTCCGGGCGTGGGTGTTTCAGTATTGGCGCCGAGGTGAATTTAGCCTTTAGCTCTTGGAAGGCTTGTTCTGCTTCTGCTGACCATTCAAAGCGTTTATTTTTTCTTAAGAGGGCGGTGATGAGTTGTACCACTCATGAAAACTCTGGAAAAAATCTACGGTAAAAATTGGCAAAGCCTAGCATGCTTTGAACACCTTTCACGGAAGTAGGAGACGGCCATTTGAGGATAGCGTCTACTTTTCTCGAGTCCATGTGGACTCCTTTGCGTGTCAGAATAAATCCCAAAAATTCGACCTCAGTGACATGAAAAACACATTTTTCGAGCTTGGCAAAAAGTTTATGCTGGCGAAGTTTTTCAAGGACCGCCCTAACATGATTTCGATGGTCAGCTTCTGAAGATGAGTACACAAGAATGTCATCTATGTAAACAACAACGCAGACATCAATGAGCTCTCTGAGGACATCATTCATAAAATATTGGAAGGCGGCCGGTGCATTGCATAGTCCAAAGGGCATCAGTTGGTATTCAAATAGCCCATACTTAGTGCGAAAGGCCGTCTTCCATTCATCTCCTTCCTTGACCCGTACCAAGTGATAAGCTCCCTGGAGATCAAGCTTAGTATAAATACAGGCGTTTTTTACCTGGTCAAGGAGTTCCGGGATCAGAGGTAAGGGGTACCGGTTTTTTAATGTTATCTGGTTCAGAGCACGATAATCTATACAGGTTCTGAGGTCACCTTCTTTTTTGGTACGAAGAACAGAGCCGAGGATGCAGGGGACTTCGACGGACAGATAAAGCGATTGGCCAGGTACTGGTCTAAATACTGTCGCAGATGAAGGTTCTCAGGCTCGGTAAGGGCGTAAATCCTACTGCAAGGGGGAGTTGCACCGGACAGCAAATCTATCTGACAATCGTATGATCTGTGGGGTGGCAAGGTGTTAGCCTGTTCCTTTTGAAAAACATCTTGGAACTCTCGATACTCTAGAGGTAATTGTGGACCGTCAGCCGTTACTGACGCTAGGCCAATATTGGGTCGTGGATAACAAGTTGGTGTGCACTCTGGGAACTTTATCATCTTTGCTCGCCAATCAATCTGAGGATTGTGTTTCTCCAACCAAGGAATCCCTAGAATTACTTGGAATTGAGGAGCCTTGATCACGTCGAACACAATTACCTCCTTGTGCCCGTCTTGGACTAGTATCGTCACTTCAGTAGTGCTATGGGTCACTGGTCCGGAGGCGATTTCCGTCCCATCCACCGTGGTAATGATGTCTTTAACCACCTTTGGACAAAGAGGTAAGTTCATTCTCAAAGCCAATTCGCGGTCCACATAATTTCCAACTGCTCCGCTATCAATGTATGCCTTAATTGCATGCAAACGATCCAGTTGCTCTGGGTTTACGAGGACCATTGGCATTATGAAGTGCGAGGTCAAAGAACTGGTTTTTACGCTCGGCAAGCGGACCTCTACACTTGTCGGGCGGGGTCGTTTCCCGGCTCAGGCTTTTCAGAACTCTTATCAGAAGCTCCCACTGTCTTCTTAGGTGGTTTCACCGGGCAATCTCGAAGAAAATGTCCTGAATTTCCACAATAGAGACATAGTTGCATTTGTCGTCTCCTGTCGCGTTCTTTCTGGGTTAGGGGACCCTTTACAACCCCAATTTGCATAGGTTCGACGGCTTCAACTCCTTTGGTGTGACTTTGAGGCTTAGGGAACACTCGTGTTTCAAACCTGGATCGATCCGCCTTTCTGTTTTGTAGTCTGTGATCCAATTCGACCACCAAATCAATGTACTCTGAACAATCCTGAGGAGGATTCACTACCTGGGCAAGGACGTCTTTGAGTTCGCCACGCAAACCCCTGTGAAAAAGCGTGATTCTTTTGTCCTCAGGCCATCTGGTTTCCATGATTAGCCTATTGAATGATGCAATGTAGGCCAAAAGATCTTGATTGCCCTGTCGTAGGGAAAGGAGTTCGTTGTCCAGGGCCTGCCCCTGGGAATGCCTTGCAAAAAGTCTTTCCATATTTGCCTGGAAGGTGGGGAAATCACGAAGGATCGGGTCATCCTGAGTAACCAGCGGGATCGACCAATCAGCGGCACTGCCGCTAAGATACGAAAGCACAAAGGCTACCTTAGTCTGGTCAGTCGGAAAGGCTGCAGGTCTACAAAGAAAGTGCAATCGGCATTGATTTATAAACACTGCAAACCTTTTAGGGTCACCAGAGAAGCGTTCAGGCGGTGCCAATGGCACATTTCCGGGTAGGTTGATTTGAAGAGGATTGGCTGAAGCCGCTGGGATATAGCTCCCTCCTGAATTAGGTAGCAGAGTTTGCCCCGCTTGTGTCTGTAATAACTGTCTGGCGAGATCATCAGTTCGTTCTTTTGATATTATCAATTCCCTCCTAAGGGCATTCGTTTCCTGGCGGGCAGCATGAACTTCAGCTCTTAATTCCCCTAATAACTGGGCCAGTTGGTCTGTGTCGGAAGTTTCCATAGCGCCTGGGTAGGAGGTTATTGGTGGGCTTCGCGTTCTGTAACACTCACCTAATTCCCACGGAGGCGCTGATCCCGGCTGGGCTGCTATCGTTTCTTCAATTGAGAAGCGTAGAGCTCGGACGACTCTCAGGACTGGGCTTCCTCTTATCGAATGTCTGACTTGCAGGGTAAGTTTTTTGCAGGTGGAAGAAAAAGGGTTAATCACCGTTTGATGGGATTCCTTCTCCCACCAATCGCCAGTTTCTCCCACAGCCTAGCTTTCTACTTGTCTCGGTGTGCTCTCACCTTAGGCGTATAAATGCTGAGCTCTCCATCCTGCGTCTGGTGCAGGGGTGCGTGGATTCCAGTTACGTCACTGGATGAGTTCAGTGTTGAGGCTCAAGTCTTTTGCGGCCTTAGTTGTGGCACTGGTGCTGGGATGCCGAAGAGCGATGCCGCCGTTACTGCACGAGCGGATGCCTGTAAGTATACTGTAGTCTTTAGGCTTTAAAAGATGGGCACCTCAATAATGTCCCTTTTCCTTTGTTTCTAGCCTCAGGATGCTGTGGGCGTAGTTTTCCGTTGCTACTGCATGTGCCGATGCACGTAAGTATAATGTTCGTTGGCCGCTTTTAATGGCACCTTTTTTCTAATTTTCAGGTGCCGGGATGCTGCGGGCTTTATATCCGTTGCCACTGCACGTGCCGATGCACGTAAGTATAAGGATCGTTGGCCGCTTTTAATGGCACCTCTAATAATGTCCTTTTTCTAGTTTTCAGGTGCCGGGATGCTGCGGTTGATGCGGCCGCTTCTGCGCGTGCAAAAACTGGTAAGTTGAGATGAATGCGACTGCCTTCACCCGAACCCCTTTTTAATTATATCCTTTGCCTTTCAGGTGCAGAGAAGCTGCCGAAGAGAAGGCCGCGGTTAGCTCTGTTGCAATCACGGATGGATCAAGTAAGCGGGCGCGGCTGCGAGCGAGTTGCACTTTTCTAACCTTATGTTTATTCTTTGCAGGTTTTGCCGGTGACTGGATTCCGGGATCTGGTAAGTATTGTTCTGTGTCTTCATTCATCCACAGGTTGCTGCGCGGAAGCTGAAGATGACTCTGGACCTGGAATGCAGGAGCTGACTCGGTGAGCATCCTGCTGCTGCAGAATAACGCGAAGCACGTGTTTTCTATCCGGCGTGGTTTAAATAGCAGAGAAGTGCTTCCAGTGTGTGTTCTTCCACCGGTTCCACCCAGGTAAGAAAAGAGTTCCTGAATGGAGGGAATAGTTCCTCCCAGCCCTGATGGCTGGGGACTTCAACCAGCCTGGATTGTTCTGGGTAAATATGCAGCATGGTCTGTCTCAGGTAAGTCCACCCAAGCATTATTACACTGTTTATCAATATGAGCCCGGCGCCTATGGCGCCGGGGCTGAAACCCTTCATGATCCTGGCGCCAAAAGCGCCAGGACACGGTCCGAAGGGCCCCTGTAGGGGTCTTTTGGGTCCGGAGTAGTGGAAGACGGGTCTGCTTCCGAGGGCGCTGGGACAGTCCTGGCCCCTCGGGAGTAGTGCCCATGACAACAACTGCCCCCTCCCGACCCCACCAGACACCCTTTAGGCCCCCAAAGGCAGGCCAGCCCCACAGTTTGCAGATCACTGCTCTGGTGTATGTTGCACTCTGATCACATGCTTTTCTAGAGTGGAACACCACTGGGTTCCATTTTAGAAGAGAAGTAGAAGAGAGAGAACTGGTCCATAGAAGAGGAAGGTTGTGGCTGCACTGCGGTGTATCTCACAGAAAGAAAAATAAAGAAGACAGAGAAACCTGTTCATGATTTGTAGCATCATCATTTCCAACTTGCCACATAGAAGTGTATCACTGAGTGTTCAGACCGCTTTACACTGTTCCTTCCATGGTTGTGCCCCAAGGGTTCCGACTTGTTAACAATGCCCCTCACCCAGAACACAATTTTCAGATCATTCATGGTCACAAAATACCTCTCCTTTCCGGATGGGCATTGCCATTAGCACATGGACAGGGCGATCAGAATTATTTTGCAGACCAGGACGCTCCCATTTTAACCATGCATTGGGCAGTGTGCACATTTGCTCACGGTGTCCATCGTAGCCTCTGTTGCTAAACATAGGTGTAGCACCTTTATATTTAAAACATATACTCGCTGTGAAGTTCAGGATAACTAGAGCGCCGCTAAAAGAAACACAGAACGATTTTGGAAACTGTCAATAAGAGGATTTTGATGTATTTTTCTATTTGATTGCTGGGGAATTGAGGAAACCAATGATATTCTTCTTTGTAAATGATTTGGTTGAGAAATGGTATGTTCTCCCCTCATTAGGCAAACTGGAAATATATAGGGGGGGGGCAGAGTCAATGGGCCAACAGTGTGTTGCAATTGTATTTAGTTCCAGAGTTTTGATTTCGTTAAATGCGAAATGCATACTGTTATACCGAGATTTCCGAAATGGAGAGTGCTGAGCTCATCACATATAGCAAATAAATAAAGCCAATGATACAAAATGTAAAGAAGCAAACCATTATCTGATAACATTCATGGTAAGCTCGTGGGCACCCATTTTAAACGTAGCGAAGCAGTTACGTTCACTGTTATCTTCGCCTCACAACTGTTCCACATATCCAATTAATTTGAGCCAAAAGGCATTTCAGGGCAGTGCTTTGTTGTGGAAGCCGTCACTTCTTCCATGGCTCTGCCTGTGACCATTTGTTATTGTGCGCCTTGGACGGGGCTGCTCACTAGGCTGGGATTCTGGGCTTCGCAACTGCAATTAATCCACTTCGAAGAGACTGAACTGGAACTTTTAATGCTGCATGTCCGCTAATGTTTTTCTGCTGCTTCATTTACCATTGCAAAACCTCCTGGATATTCATCACTGCCTTCGGTGGGACATTCAGCCCGCCTTTTTGCGTCGGGCTTGATGGTCCCCTCTGGAAGCCGCGAGGCGTTTTCCAACTTTTCCGAACTTCTGGGTCCTACTGCCGCTGGGTTTGATACCCAGAGATGAAACTATGTGAGTGCAATTAGTCTCTGCTGCAGTTGAGACTGACAACTAGGTGAAATTATATTTTTAGGTAGCATCCATCCATTCCTAATCTGATCGTTCTGGTGAGTGTGTTTGTTTTGAGCAAGAGGCACAACTGTAAGGAAGAACAGTCGGACTGGGGCATAAAAGTGGCCTGGGCACCAATGAAAACAGTGGCCCACATTTGCAAATGGCAATTCATTCGTTTTGTGACAGACTTTTTGAGTAATACCCATTGGGGAGGTTTTTGATAAAATGTGATGCAAATTGTGTATTTCAAAGAATATTGATTCAGTAACACTGGTCAAAAATATTAGCTCCATAGTGAAGTAACTCATCAAACTGACCCACAATGGACAAAAAAAGAGGACCACTCCGACCAAAAAAACTGTCCCACACTAGCATTTTGTGAATTTGGTTCGGACATTGCCCTATTGTCCTATGGGCCAGTCAGTCTGAAAACAGCTGCAGTGCTAAATGTTGTTGAGCAATGGCACTGCTCTGCATTACCCTCCTTCAAGATGGCAATCCTGACGCGTGAGGCATTTCTGCCTCTGGAGAAAATGAAACTCGTAGATAATAGCTTTAGTTAAAAATCGTTTCGTAACTCTTCCCCAAGATGTTCAAACACTCCCTCTAACACACCCAATTTCCATTGTAGGTTTACCCAGTGCTCGACATATCATCAATGTCTGGAAGCAGCATAGGTGGGGGGGGTTGAAAGAACAACTGTTATGAGGAAGAGGGAGACTCGGTGTAAAATAAATTACCTGTAATAAGAAGCCGCGAAGCATTGTCATGAGGCCTTGCAGCAAATTTGGAAGCTCCGACGGCAAACTATATCTCATGCCAGTGTTCTGAGCATCCTGAGAAGCGGAAGGCTGCCATCTCCCCTTCTTGGGCATACGCCGTTACTCGATCACGCTCGTTTTGCCATTTTAACCTTCTCCACTTACTCCCTTCACCACCTCAATCCCAGTCCCACTTAGCTGCAGTCACCTCATCTCTGCTGGATTCAGGAGCCCTTGCTATCCCACCCCTTCTCCTCCGCAGCAGTGGCCACAACTGAAAGGGAGACTATGTGTAGGTCACTACTCCCAGTGTCCATGTTGAACATTTTGTTTTGTCTTTTGTTTTTTTTTAAGTTGAGAAATGGCAAACGTGCCGTTTCTCAATTTAAATAAATTATAATCTATTAGCACACCTGAAAGAATGCTGGACTGCTAGCAGCGATTATCCACTCCATGGGCAGGTATTATTTATCAGCTAATGGCGCCAGGGACCACATTAAGGCCCTTGCTTTGCTCCGGCCCTTGGCCTGACCAGTATGCACAACCACATCAGGGTTTATTGCTTAAGGGCGCCAGGAATGACCTTTTTATCCCTCTTTCCCATAGCAGCCCTTACATTGAGACAAAGTACCAAGCAAACCAGACTTTAAAAAAAGAGGAGAATGCACCAAGCATCCCGACTTTGAAAAAAGAGGAGAATGCATCAAGCATCCCAGACTTTGAAAAAAGAGAAGAATGCACCAAGCATCCCCCCAGTCTCTGAAAAAAGAGAATCGGACAGCAACCTGCTTCTATGCATCCATTCAATAAAGAGGATTGGAAACACACATGCGGTTGCACCAAGCACAAGATATCACACATTGGAACACTCTGAATCTCTTACATGCAGTCTGAAACATTTCAAGCCTATCTAGGAATATTTGAGTTTCTGGCCATTGACACACCTCCCATTGCCATCGCTTTGGAGAAACATCTGTGTACCATTTAGAAAAGGGTGCCGCATTAGTTTGAATAATCAACAACCGTAGAATGGCAAAGACAGCTATTCAATCTGCCAGAGATGCTGTTTCCTCATCTGACCAGAACAAATGATTCAAGTAAAACTCAGAAGAATGAAAGAAGTTCTTTGCAGGTAAATAGTCTCTTCCCTTTCAATATCTGATCATTGCAACAACGGATCTGAAGAATCAGAGGATGATGATCAAAAGGAAGTAAGACTAATCAACTCCTGAATAAGATGAAATGCTAACAAAACTGTGTACACAAAATCCAGGGATAAACGTAGGAGCAGCGGCACCACTTCTGCAAGAAAACGTAAGCAAAGAAGGAATTACATGAATGCCCTCAATCCCTCCAGATGGTGGAGTAAAGCAATGGGCACGGAACCTTAAAAGACAGAACCTTCAATTGCACCATACCCAATGACTTAAAATGGGGTTAGTGGAGGCCACTGGCAGCCAAATGAAGTTCCGAGTCAGGAAGGTTAAATGCCACTGGAGAACAGGAAATCGGAAAATATGTGAAGTATTACTCTGCTTCTCCGATCCTTCTACAAAGGTCGCTGAAAACAAGGAGCCAAATCAATACTAATTGGTTCTTGCAGGAAATCTAAAATCATTATGGGCTCACAGTATATTCAAATGCAACCTTTGGAAATATACAAAGCAGAGACTTGTGTCCAATTTCCAATTTCCAATGGAGGCCTTCAATGTTGTGGAGCATCAGGGTATCTGGCCAGTGAGAGCCATGCTATCTGATAAACCCTAGATGATTACACTCACATTTTCAGAAAATATGTTGAGGGTCACCTCATTAAACGAGTGTGCCTAGGAATGAATGTCCATCTTAGCAGGCTAGGAGTGAGAGTGAAACACCAGGCCGGGGCTTTCAACATGTGAAACAGCAGAACAGAGGACACCATATGGCACCACCATGTGACTACCAAAAGTGCAAGGGCAAATTCCTGCTTGGTCTTTGACAGTATCAGGGATCTGGGGGAAATGCAAATATTTGACCCTTCAATTAACTGAAAGAAACTACATATTTTGCCAATGTCTGACGGGAGAAGGTGATCTCACTTGAGGCAAGAATATTTAGCTACAGAACATTGCATTTCCAGAACCTTTAAAGCAACTACTCGTGCTTGTCAGATTGATAGAGAAAGATTTACATGTATTGACTTGCATTGTGGATGTGGTTAATATTTTGCAAAGAAAACGTTTGTCTCAGGCCCCTAAAGATTGAAACATTATTTGCAAACAATTCATTAAGAAATGAAAAAAGATATTAAGAAAGCAAGAAAACACTATTTCCGTCTTACTCTCATTCATTTTCCATAGAGAAAAAGTCAAAATGCCTGTGCAGCGCAGGGCAAAACCCGCTGGACAGAATTGGAGCAACTGAGATACAACTTGGGCATGATGCATTGACTCTATTTCTGGGAGGGGTATGGGCAGTGGAGTAACTTTGCTAAAAATGTTTTGGGGGGCATGACATCTAAAGGAAAGGTGCCCTTGCAAAATGAATGGAGAAAAAGTGTGTGCACCGAAAGTTGGGGGGTAAACACCCTTGCCCCTCCTAAAATTACACCCATGGGTCTGGGGTTATTCCATCCATTTGTTTTAAAATATTTCATGGGGGGGTGTCTTGATAGGTATATCTTCTATGGTGCATTACACCAGGGAGGCTTTTCAGAAATGAAAACAACGTTTCTCTTTGGCTCGATGCAAGCGCATTACCGTGGTAATATCGTGGGAATTCTAAAGTCAAAGAGCAAAAAAATCTATTTACATGAGGAAACATGTTGAAATTGCACTGTCCAGTGGTGCTGTTGTGGAAATCAATGACATTTGTGATGTCATCTTTGATGTCATGGGTGTTAGTCCTTGCAGTGCACACTGGTGGCACAAGTTGTGCTTGCTTAGCTCACCATAACTGGCGAATTTCTGGGGGTTTTCGGTTTTACCTGTAATCATAATGTCCCTGTAACAATATATTTCCATGGAATTTCAAGGTTCTTACTAGTGCAACTTAACCATAACGTCACTTTAACAACGTTTTTCACTGAATTTCACATGTTTTTTTCTAGAATACCTGTAGTTTGCAAAGATGTACTGTAGAACATACTGCAACTGCTGGCACCATGTTAATGCACACAGCAGTCGCGGAATATGCGCCTGGGTTCAGACTTCGGGTGGCATCCAACCTGCTCTGAAAGGCAGGGGCTTTCTTATGTAGTGGTACCATTCACCAAACCCAAGGGAAATATACAAACAGCACCATGTGCATGAAGGGTAAGGGAAAATAGAGCAGGTCTGCAAACTGTGTACTTAGAAAACAAACAGCACAAAGACATTGGGAGTACAGCATAACGCAATGCATCAACAAGAGAAGTGACGTCTGCCTTCAACAATCTTACCACACTGCTAATTTACATGGTAACAAAGAACGAACGGGCAGAATAAGGACTGGAAAGTACTAAGACCAGAACGTCACTACAACGCAGTAAGCACACTGGAGTTTGTCTGATAATTGCAGTTTACAATAGTTGAGAAGTATAATGTTTCCTTTTTTAAACAGCAATGGCAAGCACCTTAGAGTGGTGGAAGAACATTTCCCTCATGACACAATGACTTATGATAGTAACCCCACTGGTACGCACCACTGTCTGAAACGTAAAATATGTAATATCTCTTGCTTCATGTACATCTAACAGATTTATATTGTTTAAGAGAACATATTGGAAAGGAAAGCAAGGCAGCACAAGCGGCACACTTTTGACAACAGCATATGGGCACAGGAAAGAAAAGAAACTCTGTAAATAGCAAACTGGATAGCCTGCAAGGCAAAATGGAGCAATTGGTGAACAATTTTGCTGCCTTAAAAGATGACGTACAAGGACATAATATGGTCAAAATAAAAGACCACTTCCCAACCTGCACGTGTACCCCTTCCCCTTTTCACAACCCACCATCCCATAGAAATCTGAGTGATTCAAGACGTTACGCTGCTACCTCAATCCCTTCCTCTCCTCACAAACAACTTTTGCAAATCCCCAATTCCCCTCAATAAGCTACCCCATCCCTTTCCTAATGGCATGTATGAATGTGTGGAAGTAAATGTTGATATGTAAGTTGTTGCTAAGTGTACATGTGCCTTTTCCTTTGGTTTTAAAATGCTGTTATGACTCAGCGGCGCACAGTACCGGTGGGAATTACCACAATGAAGGAAAAGAGAGGTGTCCTACTGACACAGCACCTGCCAGGCCTATCTGTAATCACAATAAAGGCAACTGTACCACGCTAGTACAAACCGCATGTCGGCACCTAGTTGTGGGAGCGGACGTTTGTCCGTTGCACAAGTACTCGCATGTGCGTCTCTTCCTCTATCTCCTGGTAACACCACCCCAATCCAGCATGTGCAAAGAAACTTGTGACGAACTTTAAGTAGGTTGAGGTGCCCATCCACGTCCTACAGGTACACATAAACATTCCACCTTCTATACCCTCTAAACACCCAGCGTGTCCCAAAATGGTTGGCGCACGTCTGTTGCACTATTATTTACTGCAGAGATCACAATGGTGTGCATAGGACACCTATGCACATGCGCACAAAATATTCCACCCAAAAAGCATCCTGCAAACAGCCGTCCCAATGGAGAACATGCACCACATGACCATGGGACTGCACCCACGCTGCGCGTGGGCCCTTATGGCTTAGATGCGATCCAGACCCTCGACCAGTGGGAAAGTACAAAGTTCTGTGATCTATGACGTGTTATTGGGAAATGACAAACTCCCCACAATGTGCCATTGCACATGTATGTATTTGGTTCAGCGATGTAGACCTCTTTGCAAGTAGCAAGATCTACGCAGCAGCCCTACAAAAGGTCACACCCCAGACCTGCTCTGCATTCTGTTTGTAGCTTTTTAGAACAGAGTAGCGGGACACATAGCTTTGAGCTGTAACTGAGTTTGGAACAATTTCTGCTATGCTAAATTACCTTTGCAAGTAATGGCAACCATGTCAGCCCGGCTCACTACAGACAGTAATGGAGAGTAGTAGTAATGTCCCTTCCTCTGAAGCACACCCTCAGTACCGATAATACCCACTATCCCATTATCATGGGCCGCATGCTCACAACGGAAGTATGTGGCACATGCTCTTCCCGAAGTACCCTAGTAAAGCAGTAACAGCACTTCTTCCCTTTCCACTGTCTTCTTTCCAGCAACCCCTCATTCGGTCCTGATAAATAGTCATACAAGCATCCACCAATCACAGTGAAGACCTCTTCATATAACACTATCAGTTCTGAACAACATTCTTCTGTGTACACCCAGAAATGTTATGGCACAATCCCTTAGCCTGCACAGTCCCATTTCCATGCCCGCCATCCTCAAAAGCCCTGTATATGGCTTTTGTGCTGTGTGCAGGCTTGGGACAATACATTGAAGCCAGGGTAGGGGATTTTGTCTTCAGTGGTGACTCTGAAAAGAACCTTTTTTTGTTTTTTTTTAGATTCTTCTAGAGAATTGGATTTCTATTTTCTTCGCCTACTCACTTTCTTACAGTAAACTGTTCAACGCCTCCTGTATATGGGCAAACAAATGAGCATCACCAATGCTGGACAAAGAAATGCCATTTGCATGGAAACACACCGCATTTCGAGAATGAATGCTGTTATGATTGCAGAAGAACATCCCACAAGCAGACAAAAAATCACACATTCTTCTATTGATTAGACCCCTTCCAGCCTCTGGCTGGGCAGAGCATACATTAGGATAGTCCCATACTCTTCTTGGTGGTATGGCAGAGAAAACCACCTGGGCAGTGGGAAAAAGCTTCTTCACTGCCTTCACCAACCTCTTCAGTTGATGGAACACACGTGAACAAGTCATAGTGTAGAGGAGGTTCCAGACATGACCTGCACCAAACCTCAGTTCGATCTGCCAGGAAGGTGCCCGCCAAGGGGCGTGACGTATGAAGAGCAAATGAACCAACAGAGAGCCACACTGGGACTCTGCCCAGTATACATTAGGAGATCCGTGCCTGTTGAAGTGCCCATAACAAGACAACCCTGGGCAGCGCGGTACCCTATCAGACAGCCATACCAGCCGCTGATACGAAATGAGGAGTACCTTCATGCGGTCCAGGAAAAGACCCAAAAAGCCTTAATGGAAGGCCCGTAGAAATGACATAAGTGCCTGTACAGACTTGTGAATGAACAAAAGTGGCTATCGAAGACAAGCACACCAGTGCGAGTAGCTACAAAAATAAATGTAATGGACACAAAGAAGAGACAATGTTAAAGGAAACTGTGCTGCGAGACAAGATGGAAGCAACCGTCCTGTTAAACGTGTGTAAATAGGCTTGAAATTCAAGCTGCTAAGAAACCGATACTGCTTGCAATGCTTAGTAGAATAATAGAAGCGACATGCGCCGACTATATATCTACCTCAAGAAGCACATTATACAAGTGGGACTCCATTTTGTAAAAGCAGAAATGTACCCAGGCAGCCAGAAGCCTGACAGGCCAAGTTCTTGAAACCCAGCCGAATGCGAGAGAAGGAGCGGAATTGAAACTCAACAAAGATCGGCTCATGCCTAGGAAATCGAGGTCAACCAGAGAAGGGGAGGAGAGCATCAACTCGCAAGAATCGGGCTCCAGAGCATACCAGCTCGGCCGTGAAGGTCAAGATAAGAGAGGCCCAGACAGGTGGCAGAGCCGAAGCAGAATTAAATACAATAAAAGCTGGAAACTGAAGCAGATTCATGGTGAAGAGACACGTGACCAGCCAGGCGTGAAGAAGTACCACCACCTGATGTCATCTAGAACCGGGGGATGCCATAACTTTTCGATAAGAGACTACTGTTTCGAGGCCAACCTTAGCCAACTAATTGACACATAGCCCTAAAATACTGATTGATGAAAGGGAGGCAGGGTGAAACTTGGGACACCAGGCACCTGGGTTTCCATTCTGCATGCTGCTAATTAAAATGGGGATTTATGTCTAGGGGTGTAACATGCCCAATCA
Source organism: Ambystoma mexicanum (assembly GCF_040938575.1). NCBI lineage: Eukaryota > Metazoa > Chordata > Amphibia > Caudata > Ambystomatidae > Ambystoma > Ambystoma mexicanum. Next base: position 109,180,518 of record NC_090937.1, read on the forward strand.
CAATAGACCAAGTGATCTAGGTTCCTATAGCCAGTAGAACCAATGAGATGTCGTACTTGTAGTGACATCTATCACGAGTGATGTAGAGGGTTGGACATAGACGCCCACCCGATAAGAGTTATCCAATCCTCATGCACTGTTACCGTATACAGACATAGCACCTATACTTAAGTTACCTTTCCTAACCAATTATATTGCATGATAATTTTTGTAAAGTTAGACATCAATGATGACTAGTTTTATGCATAAAAGTGGCTGTTCAACTGAAGTTCGTGGAAGTCGGGGCGAGAGAGGTGATCGCAATGCTGCTGATTTCCTTTTCTTTCCCTGTTTGATGTACTTGCCATTAAACAGACTTCCCTTTGCCTCATTATTCAGTTGTGCTGGAGTATGTGAATCCTGCACCCCCTGTCCTCACATGGTACAGCTATCTTGTTTTACAGGCTCAAGAGGGTGAGACTTATGGGCCCGTCAGTAACTTCCTCCCCTCTCTGAAAACTTGGTAGCGTGAGGATGGTTTCAGCCATCGAATATAGATTATCGATTGATAGTTATAAGACACCTTCAGACCGACGGCACAAAGTATCTCTGGACCCTTGGTAAGAACACAAGTCCTTTCGCCATTCCGGCTGTGTAGACTGAGAAGCTCCCCGTGGACAATGATAGAGTAAAAGTTTCAAAAATCTGCAGTGGGTCTGAAGGAACCCGCCTTTCCAAGCATAACCCTTCTCATTCCCACGGGCAGCAGATCGGACGAAAACCTTAAAAGCAGGAAGAGGAAGGTGCTGTGATCCCGAAGTCCCAGGGAGGAAAAGATGCGATAGGTGAGTGAAACAACAAACTTGTTACTTTGGCAAATGTTTCATAGGCATTAGAGTAAGTAAGGGAAAGGTAACGGAAGATGGCGGAGAAAAAATAAAATAGATGGAAGTAGAGAAGACTGTATATATATATAGGGGATTAATGACTCGAGCATAAGAAATAAAGAGTGGATACCAGGGGGGCACCTGAGCAAAAAAAGTAAGAAATACCAGGGGGGCACCTGAGCAAAAACTTAAGGAAATCCAGGGGGGCACCTCAGCAAAAACGTAAGGATTCACCTTGTTCCTGCGCTTTAAAGAGTGGTCAGAAGGAAGGTGAACCCAGAGCCCACAGCAGGGGCACATTTTAGGCTATGGTGACGATTAAAGACGTCACAAAAGAGGTTCGCTCACATCCCATGGTGGGGTATTGATTAGAAGCCAGGTATATGTGTGACCAGCTGGCGTCTGTCTAGTCTGTCAAGCGTCTGTCATATATGTCCTGTGTATGTCAAATGTGAAATTATTGTATTGATGATTGATTGAAATGCATTTTGGCTTTACGCAATTTCGTAAGTAAGAGGGTATGGCCTTTGAATTGATGAGTTTTGAGTAAATTGTTGAAATAAAATTTGGCTGGAAAAAAAATGGATTGGAGCTTGCATATGTGGTGCTCGCTCATACTAGTGGAAAGATTAAGGAACTGTGTAAATATTGTTGGTGACGAAATTAAGAATGGAAGAAGTTACCCCACTTGTGCATTTATGCAAGCAACTGCCCAAGCATGCAATAAAACTGAAGAAATATAGCCAGGAGTGGGTTAAGGGTACCGCCAATAAGATGTTTATGCCTTGGCCCCAGAACGGGTCACTTTCTAAGGCTGTTTTACAGCACATGACCACCTTTCTACATGCCACATACAGAGGCAAGAAGCTAGAGAAACGTCTTGCTGTCCTTGAGTTATGGAAAATGTTTGAAGAAACAAAGGTGGAAGAACCACCCACAGACTGGATACTAAATGTATGTCTGGAGGGGAGTGAGGTGCTTACCGCGCCACCAGCTCTGCCTGAGCCAGTCATCGAAGGGAGCAAAATAGAAGGGCTTTACCCGCTAAGAGAACTCAAGGCAGCTATAGGGTATAGCAACCCTGCATATGAGTCACCTACGTGCAGTAGTGACGAGATCAAGGAGAGGGAGCAGGAGAGTAATCTTGCCTCCGCAGTCCTGAGGGACAAGGAAAGATGCGATGGTGGAAAAAAGGATCAGGCACAGTTAGTGCATCTCTCGAGAAAGAGAGAGAGGGAAAGAAGCGGCAAGGAAGTGATGAGATAGCATTCACAAAAGTCGAATGGATGGGAGGGCAGATATTATTGAAATTAGATGGAAAGGGAAGCAAAGAGGTATGGTCGAGAGAAAGGACTGATTAAGCACAACGAAGGGAGAAGGAAAAGGAGAAGGAATTAAGGGATGAAAGGACAAGAAAGAAAAATAGGCTAAGACGAGAACAACTATATCGCGAAGAGCAAGGAATACCGCTCAGTCGCACACAATACGCAGCCTATGAAAAGTACAGGCAGAACATGCTAAAGTTAGAGGAAGAAAGGAGAGTGCACAAAAGAAAAGTAAAAAAGGGGGAAGATGAGGAAAGTAGAAGGGCAACAGAACCTAGAAATGAACGGATGAGGGAAGTAGATAAGGCTAGGGAGGAAACAAAAAAGCAAAGGGAAATAAACGAGGAATTAGAATGCAAGCACAAACAGAGGGCACAGGATCTTGAATATTTGGAGCGGAAAGTGATTAAACCCAATCCTACAGTAGAATGGGAAGACATAGAAGAATTCTTTCCTGCAAGCAATGCGGTAATAGGTACAAGCGGGACAAATATTGAAGATTACTTCGACACCAGAAGCATCAGGGAAACGATTGATAAAATCTATGACGAGATGGGACGGGAACTAGTTTACCAAGGGGGAAGGGAAGATGAGCACTTAGAGAGCACTCAGCTATATGACCCTGAGGATGTCACCCGAAGTAGTGGGAGCAGGGGATTGTCCCTAGACAGTCTGGAGATTGGGCAAAACGAAGAAGACGCCTGGAGTTGTGTAAACTTGGAGTACTCAGAATCTGACTCTGGTGGGGAAACGTAGGATGTGGCATATGAAGAAGGGAGACGGTGTGAAAAACGGCCACCAGGGGACCGAGGGGTACGATGGTCAGACGCTAGCAGGTCCACAAGTAGGGCACCGAAGTCTGCCGCACAGTCCGTCCATTATGAAGGAACACCCCACGGTCAGCGGGAGGCGTCAGCACTTGCCTATGCAGACAGACTAAGGGCATTGCCAGGTAGGCGGCAAGGTGGGAATGCCACCCGGCAATAGACCAGCGAGCTATGGGGAAAGAGAAGGAGGACTGCACATTCCAATTCCCATTGTTAGAAAAGGTGGGAGCAAGACCACAATATATTCCATGGCCACACATGGACCGAGAGAATCTTAAAAATAAGCTTCCAGTGCTGACATCGGGAGTGAGAAAATTGATACACGAGTTATAGAAAATTACGTGGGGGGTCACGTTAGCTATAGGGGACATTAAGGGCCTCCTAATATCTATACTTGGTGAAAGGGCAGATGATGTATGGAAACGGGCAGGCTATCCTAGGGTAACCTTAACTGATACCGCCCATGACGGAGCACCATTTAACAACTGCAGAGCAGCAGTGTGGAAAGCACTTCGAACGCTATACCCAGACACGTCTGATATGGGAGCTATAATGACTCGGAAAATGAAAGATTCCGAAGATCCGTTGATTTATATCCAGAATTTTCAGGATGCGTGGGTACTCGAAACACATGAGTCTTGGATGAAATCTATCCCCGTATTCTATCACATATTATGCCAAACGTTACCTGGACCGGTGGAGAAGCAGCTTAAAAAATTGGTAGGAGTAGAAGCAAAACCATGGGCCGAAATACAGTTGACAATTGCACACTACTGTAGATTGTTGCAAGAAAAGAATTGGAAAAAAGACGCAACGCGTAAGGGAGAGGAGGCAAAGCTAGTGCAAAAGAAACTCTCGAAATATGCTCTCGAGGGAGCCATGCTCACAGCCCAGCTGAGTCAATCGCACAACAAGCGACCAACCCATCGCTGAATAATCAGGGTAACGCAGCGTTCTACCCGAGAGGAAGGGGTTTTGGAGGAAGAAGATGGCAGAATAATCAGGGAGGGTTTTGAGGTAACCTAGGGGGCTTCCAGAATGCACAGATGGGCAGTCCAGCTACGCTAAATGGACAGATGGCCCGAACACCGCCAGTGTGTTGGCTGTGTGGAATGACGGGACACGTAGCACATATGTGCAGAAGCCAAGGCATGTGGCAATGCAGCCAAGGGATGGGGGCAGGCATGATGAATCAACCTGCCGTACCGCAACCGGGCAGTGCAAAAAACTGCACAGTGCAGCCGCAGGCATCAGGCATGCAGCAAGGTGCACAGCAAGTGGTTCAACCACCGAACATGGGGAACTTGCTGCAGGGACAACCCCAGCAGGCACCGCCGCAAAGGTCGCAGGACACTAGCTCTGGAGGGGGAGTTAACCATGGGACTGGGGGAAATCAACAAGTATATAGTGGACCAAACTTATATATAAAATAGAACAGCTCACAGGGGTCTCTGATGTGCTCTATCCTATACAGTGACACCAGACCCTAAGAGGGAACCAAGGGTGAATGTTACCATAGGGGGGAAAGAATATTCCTTCTTAGTTGATATGGGTGCAACGTGCTTGTGCATTCGAGAAGGCAAGTTTTCCTTGTCTGGAGAGGCTATAGATACTCAGAGTTTCACTGGAGCTCATAGTAGAGTTCCCTTTACAGACCGACTCCCAGTCTTGTGGGAGAGCGCAAAATGAATGTACCCCTATTATATTCACGTCAGACTCCAGTAAATATTCTGGGTCGGGACCTGATGACTAAATTAAACATGACCATCTTGTTTACCGAGAATGGTATAGTGTGCTCCACTCCAGGAATGCATTATTCAAACGTGTGCGAAATGATCAGAGCATACTCTGGACGTGTAGCAATGGGGGCTATACCGCTAGAACCAGAGGTTTTCACATATGGCATTCAAGTGCTTATGGTGGGATTGCCAGGCCTCACGGACAGACTTATGAGAACCCCGGATGAGTTTCTATTTAGACCAAGAATACCACCGACTCCCAGTCTTAGTGGGAGAGTGCAAAATGAATGTACCCCTATTATATTCACGTCAGACTCCAGTAAATATTCTGGGTCGGGACCTGATGACTAAATTAAACATGACCATCTTGTTTACCGAGAATGGTATAGTGTGCTCCACTCCAGGAATGCATTATTCAAACGTGTGCGAAATGATCAGAGCATACTCTGGACGTGTAGCAATGGGGGCTATTCCGCTAGAACCAGAGGTTTTTGCATATGGCGTTCAAGTGCTTATGGCGGGATTGCCAGGCCTCACAGACAGACCTATGAGAACCCCGGATGAGTTTCTATTTAGACCAAGAATACCCATGCACGAAGAGGGGGGACAAGTATTTCCTTTAAGGGTGCAATCTGCCGCAGTACGAGGGAAAGTGGTATTGGTCGAAGGATGTGATGATGAAGGCAGACAATGGGGTGCAATTGTCACCATTGAAGAAGGGTATTGAGTGACTGACGTCACCGATGAAGATCTGTTCGAAGAACACCCTGACCTGGAAGAGACAAGGGTGGAAGTGAGTCTCATATTTTGGGTCAAAATGATCAAACGAGAGATGCCACAGAGAATGATGTTGGCACTAGTACGTCCGGAATACTTTGACGACGACATGGCCCAAGTGCCTGCCACAGTATGGACAACAGGACCCTATGATGTAGGACTCATGAAGGGGGCAGGGGAAGTGAAAATTAAACTGAAACCAGGAGCAATTTTACTGCGAGCGCGACAGTATCCCATGTCCAGAGAGGCAGATGAAGGGATCGCAAAGACAATCTCCGCCATGATGGAGCAGGGCATTGTTGTGATGTCAGAATCGCTGTGTAACACGGTGATTTACCCTGTCAAGAAATCAAAAGGAGGGTCTTGGCGTTTACTCCAAGATTTAAGAGCCTTAAACGATATTGTTGAAGCCGAGTTCCCTCTAGTCCCGAACCCCTCTACAATCCTATGCAACATACCCAAAAGAGTCCTGCAAATGGACCTAAGCAATATTCGGGTGGACAGTGTTGTTCTGTAGTATGTAGATGACATTCTGATCTGCAGCACCACAGAAGAGCAAGGCAGGATAGACTCTATCCAGCTACTAAACATACTGGCTAAGAAGGGATACAAAGTTGATAAGGAGAACCTGCAGTACTGTCAGCCAGAAGTATTGTACATAGGGCAACTGATTTCACATGAGGGGAAGAAGGTGACCCCAGAGAGGGCTGAAGATATCATGATCTCGGCCAAGCCGCGCACAATAAAACAAATGCAAAGCTTTTTAGGCCTGAGCAATTACGTAAGAGCATGAGTCTTCGACTACAGCTCATATACCAAGCCCTTGCTTCAGGCCCTAAAAAAGGCTCAGGCGACAAGGGAAGATATCGAGTGGACTGAAGCAATGGAAAAGGGGTTTACAGAACTCAAGGGGGCAATTTGTAAGGCCCCCAGTTCTCAGGATTCCTAATTATGCAGAGGAGTTCTACCTGTTATCACATACCAACGGTAATTTCATGACGGCAGTGCTCGCGCAGCGAACCTCACTAGGGTACAAGCCCCTAGCATATTAAAGCGGGCATCTGGACCCAGTCATGAAGGGCCATTTCCCATGCGAACAAAATCTAGCTGCTGCCGCCTTCGCCATCGAGAAGGCGTCATCCATTGTGATGCGGTGCTCCATGACTCTGTATGTTGAGCACTCACTGTTCGCCATACTAGAGAAGCCAAAGGGCACATTGACGTCTCAAAGAGCAACCCCTTATGAGGTGATCATCTCTAATCCATCGATCAAAATAGTGCGATGTAAAACTGTAAACCCTGCTACGTTCATAGCTGAGCCAGTCACAGAGGGAGAACCCATGCAAGACTATGCGAACTATGAGGAATTCTGTGATGAAATCCCCAGGGTAAAGGAAAATGCCCAGGCGAGTGGAGAGATCGTCTTCATTGACAGGTGCTTGAGAATAGACCAAGAAGACGGACAAAGTTATACAGGCATGGCTGTGGTGAAACACCTGGTGAACAGGGAGTTTCGAGTACTCGTTAGTGCACGAATACCATCCCACTATTCTGCGCAATCTGCAGAACTATTGGCACTGATACTCACCATTGAGAATCATGCAGACCAGGAAGTAACGGTGTACAGTGACTCCGCCTATGTGACGTCCACAGTGCATGCAGGCTTAGCGCGCTGGAAGAGGAGGGGCTACCTCCGAGCAGACGGCATGCGAGTGCAGCACGCAGCCTTATTGGACAGGCTGATAAAAGCACTACAGTTCCCAGTGGGCATAGCGGCATGAAATGTGCCGCTCATACCAAGGGGACGGATTTCGTGTCACGTGGAAATCATGAAGCGGACACGGAAGCCAAGCGTATGGCATCTAGGAATGAAAAAATCATGGACGTGGAGGTGGCACGTACCAATGAGCGGATGATGGTAGCGGGAGCCACACCAGAAGCCTATAGCAATATGGGGCAGACTCAGCTAATGGAGCTCCAGGGGGAGGCACCTCAGGAGGAGAAAAATTTGTGGAAATGTCGGGGGTGTTCTTTAAACCCCTCTGACAGATTGTGGAGGCAAGACAGCACTGGTAAACCAGTAATGCCTATCGCCCTTCTGAAAGTAGCGCTAGAACAGTTTCACTACCAATTTCACATGTCAAAAGAAAACATAGCCGCAACGCTCGCAGAAGACTGGTTCACACCAAATTTAGCAGAGCATGTTGCATTTTTCATGGTGAACTGCATTATCTGTCAGCAGTTTACTGCTGGGCACACATTAAAAAGTAGTGAGAGGAATCATTCCCAGACCAAATGGACCATTTCAGCACTTACACATCAATTATGTTGATATGATTCAAGTGTTCAATGGGTACAGGTATTTAATTGTGGTGGTGTGTGCATTCTCTAGATGGATAGAAGCAGGTCCCTGCACACACCCCAACGCTACCTGTGCTGCCAAGTTCCTAGTGAGGGAGGTGTTCCCTAGATGGGGGGTTTGCGAAGTAATGAGATCAGATAACGGGGCTCACTTTGTAAATTCATTTTTGAACAGATTAGCTTGTTGCTTGGTATAAAGCACAAGTTCTCGTCGGCATATCATCCTGAGGGGAACAGGATATGTGAACGGATGAATGGCTTGCTTAAGGAGAGGATAGCCAAGTTGAAGCTCACATTAAAGAAGGGATGGTTGCAATGTCTACCATTGGCATTGTATGCACTTCGGAACCAACCAGCATCCGACCATCATCTCACGCCACATGAGATAGTTACAGGCAGAAGGATGAGGACCTCTCTTACACCCCACCGAGATAGAGCTAGATGTGATGCCCAGCCAACTAGGGAGGTTCTGGGAGCAGAAATGAAAGACTATCTCAACTGTATGACATCCAGTGCCTTTGTCATTACAGACCAGCTGCAGCAATGGCAAAAAGGGGACAGCGCAACACAAAACGCAACAGAAAGTGGTGATGCAGGTGCAGCTCAAATACTTTGTTCACCCCTCGTCTTCCCTGGTGACACAGTATTGGTGAAGACCCACACAAGAAAGAGGTGGGATGAGCCAAGATTCAATGGTCCCTTCATCGTAGAGGACTGCACTCCATCAGTTGTCAAGCTCAAGGGCAGAAGAGCCTGGATCTTCCTAAATGACATTAAACCCTACATAGCAGAAAGCCCTCCAGCTGCATCCAGCTGTGAAGAAGCTACAGACAACGGGAAAGAACCTCAGCACATGCAGATAAGATCCATGATGAGGAAGAAGGACGCATGAGCAGAAAAGACAAGACGAAAAGAACTCTTGTGAAAATCTTGGCCTTACACCAAACTTTTCCTCTAAGCACTGAAAGGGATAAAAGCAACAAAACGAACACTCTGTGCAGCCAAAGATATAGGGTAAAGAAGAGAATTGCGCACCCAAAGACGCAGTAATGCTACTCATATAAATGTTTAGAGCCACATTGAACACTGAAAAGACCCTAAGACTCTGGTAAGTGGAAAGTAAGACATTCCTGAGAACCAAAAGCAATATCCTGAAGCAAACAGAACCAAGGCTGTGCCACAAAACTCATGGTCTCCCCCAGTATAAATATTACAAAGGATGTGCTTTCCTGTTTCCGATTAGTATTAGAGACATATCCATCACTCGTAGGGAGAGACACAAGTATCCCAGATTTCATCCAAAATCCAGCTAACCGGCAGATAATACAGCAACTACTGACTGTCGTAGCAGAGGCTTTTGCCGAAGTGCCAGAGTCCTGGGAATAAGGACAAATGCTGCCACCTCAAATGATCATCAATGAGCTGACTTACACCCTATTTTTCTGAATCATAGAGGAGTGCCCAGGAGCTGTTCGGAGAACCACAGGTACCCTAACCTTCATCAGAGACCCAAGAAACAATGAATTCCTAAACCAAGTGTGGTACAAACTTGGTTGCAATCCACGCAGCAGGAAAGTGTAAAAACTGTTCACGTCAAAAGAAAGGATTTTGATCAGGACCCAGCAAACAGGGCAGATGTCCCTGTAACCCACAGATACCCAGGTGGCTCACAATGTCATGCTCAGACTAGTCACAGACTATCCAGAAATGGTAGGAAGGCCTGCAGATGTTGACGTCATCACCTTCCTTAGAGATCCGGCCAACGCCCCACACATGGGCACACTTCTCCATGGTATGATGCTGCAAGTGGAGCTATCCAACTTCTAGCGAGAATTCCTAAGGGGATCCAGTGAGACCTTTCACCGAGGGACAGAAAGAGGAGACGAAGACTGTTCACACTGCAAGAAAGGCCTGTGATCTAGATACTAGAAAACAAGAGCAAATGTCTTTGACACCAGAAGACAGCAGATACGCATACTGAGTCTTCTTCCATCTCATTGAGAACTTTCCAGAACTAATGTTCTGGAAAGTTCTCAATGAGACCCAACAATGTTGACGTATCCACATTTCTCAGAGATCCAGTGAAGAACGCCCAATTAAACAGGCTCCTGAGAGCCATCACAGCGCAACTAAGAAGCAATTATGGACATTCACTGATGAGGAGAGCCTTAGAAGGAGGATCTCCAAAATAGAACCTTTTGTCATCTTTCCACCGTGAAGCAGACAGAGGAAAGAGACACTGTTCTTCAACGTGTCGCCGAGAGACGGAAGGAAAGGAGCGACCAAAAGAACTTCACCATCTTATTTTTCTTTTTCTTCAACCTTCCCATTTTTTCTATTTTTTCATATGGTCACTTTTGCTTTTATGTTTTGTTCCTATTTTTGCATCTTATTTTTGTGATTTTAACTTGTTTTTTACCTTTTCCATATGCTCATTTTTTTATTTTTGTTGCTATTGTCACAACTCTATTTTTGTGAGTATAGATCAGTTTTTCCTATTTTTGCCACACGTACACTTTTATTTTTTTTTTACTTTTTCAGCATTCCTTTTTGTGTGATTTTGCAGCAGTTCCATCGTTTTATTCTTTCGCATTGAACTGTTTCCAGCATGTCCTCAGGACCAAGGCAAATTCGAGGCGTTTCATTGGGACCTCACCTACTACAGATAACGCATAAATAAATGTGATGTACCAGAGTTAGTAGCCTAACCTTTTTCCATAGTCTAGCGAACAGAACCGTGCTGCATACCAAGAGACTTTCATCATCACCCACAAGAGGGGGGGACACTTAAAAGCACTCAACACTTTAGTAATAATAGACCTTTTGAACTGTGAGATCAAAGCACAAAAAGAATAAATAATTAACTATGGCCTTTATCGAAATGGGGGCCCAGAACAGTAACATAGTTCTACCCCCAGCAGAAGGGCACCTCCACATCCCTTGAAGAAAATGCTGCAGATTATCATTCCAAACGATAATGTGCATATGTACAGTGATTATTGTTGTTTTCCTATTATTAACAATCAGAACTGCTTTCTTTATTGTTGAGCGAAGTGTCCCACTATCAGTACGACCACAGGATAATGAACGTCAGGGTCACACAAAAGCACCCAGACCCTATATAGTGATTCCAGTTCCATGAAAAGCTAATGATGAAGCATATGATTTGAAATTGAATGTAATTAGCAGTGATACGTATATACATGAGATAATGAATGGGTAGAAAAGCATGAGACAAGGACAGCAAGAAATGAATGATAATGTAGCACTGACCACGGCACGCACCCACACACAGAGTGCACACGAACAAGGGCAAGTGTCAATGGCTACAAGGCTTCCGACTAAGGCATCAGAAAAGGAGGGATTGCCTGCCAAACAATCAATTCCAGAAAACAAGGGAAATGCCCAGGAAAAGCCAAGTGAAATTCTAAAGACAGAGGGAATAACAAAATCCCTCAAAATAACAGAGATGGCCACTAAAGAATTCACAGAAAAGACACAGATGCTAATAAAGTATTTGTTCTCATTCATAGCCCAAGCAAAGAAACTGCATGAGGAGCTGAAGAACAGGACTATAGAAACTATGACAGCAGGCACACCTGCTCCAACACAAGGAAAAATCTGCGAGCCCACAACACAGCCTCACGTGGGAAGTTTGCGAACAAAAGGTGGTCAGGGGAAACTGATGACAGACTACAAAAGGGAGGGAAAGGAAATGCAAAGCCTTCTCCTACCATAGCGATAAAGTCGAGACAGCCTGCACCACCGGGATACCCGAAGTGGAAAAGCAGCACAGATGCATTCAGAGACATAGTCATAGCTAACTACAGACGAATGCTAAGAATCAAGAGAAGCCCTCACGAAGATTCCAATGTACTTAACGACTACCTGGATAGCACAGCCCATCTTGGAAATAACATATGTTACCAGCACATGAAGGAAGTAGGACGAAGGCAGTTGGAAGGAGAATGCTTTGTCTGTTCACTCCTGGAATACATTATGGGAAAATCCAAGATCTTTGTGGCTGTAGAAATTGATGTTTAGACAGCACACTGTATGTCACACGTAGCAATGTGTGAGACCAGAGGCCAGTTCATGGGCAATGATGCCTCCCTGAAATGGGCAACAGAAGCAACTGACCCTGACAAGGATGATTATGTTCAGGACATAAAGACAAGAAACAAAGCCCATACTAAGAATCATGTTATCCGATACGAGAACCCTGGAGTGAAGGGAACCGGAATTAGACGGGAAGTGAATCAGAAGTTAAACGTTCAAGGAAAAACTCCAGAGGAGGCCCGAAGTTGGAAGAACAGAGGCCAAATGCAGATTTGGGGGACAGTGCTTTCACCAGACAGATGGGAAAAAGGAGTGGTGATCTGCAGAGCCTGGATGGTCATTGGTCAATACGAACCTATCATCAACATAGTACAGAATGGATATAAGCCATTATGGCCAAAACTCGCAAAATTGCTCACATGGGTCGAAGACAGAGGAGGACCCCTGCAGATAGTACCACTGGAAAGCCCAAAGTTCTGCTTCAGAAATAATGGTACGAGGAAGATGGGAGAGAACCAGAACTGCGGAGAAGTATTTGACGCCCCAGGAATGGTACATGGTACCGCAGTAATTATGGATCATTACTGGGCATGTGGATCCAAGGCATATATAAGACTTCCGAAGAACTGTGGAGGCATATGCACAATAGTAAACGTCCACACTCCTATGTTAGTGATCCCAAAAAGTGACCTGAGTATGGACAGCTTCCCGAAAGCAGATGCTCACCTGAGGAAAAGGAGATCTGCGGAGCTAGTATCCCGAATGAAGAGAGAGAATTACTTTTCTACCAAATCGAAGGAAGCATTCAATGCAATCCCATACGAACACAGGCTGTTTAGCCTCACCTCATCAGTATTCACAACAATATTCTTGCCACACATCCAAGTTGAAGCAAATACTAAATGGTTGCAGATAACCAGATGGGAATTACTGCAGACCATCAACACCACTGTAAAAGGAATCAACGTGATCAAGGAGGAACTGAGAGCAATCAGACTGATGACTCTTCAAAACAGATATGTGCTTGACATGATTACTGCAATGGATGGAGGTGTTTGCGCAAATATTGGAGAATCATGTTGCACATTCATACCATCTCACGATGAAGAGAATGGAACCCTCACATAGGCCATAAGCATGTTGACAAAGCTAAAGAACCAAATGATTGACGAAACGGATGAAGTGGACAATGACAGCTGGTTTGGGAACCGGTTCTCATGGGTGCCACAATGGATGGCGGATATATTCAAGTTTCTGGGAGCCCTGCTAGTAATGATACTACTAGGTTTCTGTCTGATCAAAATGATCATCACACAGTGCCAGAAAACAGAAAAGAAAGCCTTTGGGATGAAGATCATGGTTGATGTAAAGCCAGGGTGGAAGCCCACAGACCTGACTGATGAAGAGATAAAGGACTTTGTGAAGGCCAGTGAGTTTGCGCCAGAAGGAACCAAATTTGTATACCCTAAGAAATGAAGAAAGTATGAAGGAAAATGGATTTACTGCAGTCCAAATGGACAATGCCAGCTAATGACCTGGAACAAGGATGAACATGTCAAAACAGCAGGGAGTTTGAAAGGAGTGATAAAAATGTGGACTCCAAAGATGCATATGTTCACGCCATCATGTACCAACCCTGAAGATGATGAACAAAACACTGAAGAATCAAGAGAAATGGAGACGAAAATTGAAGAAGCAGTGGTTGATGAACCGACCAGAGGGGGGAGTGTAGAGGAGGTTCCAGATATGACCTGCACCCCAGCCCCTCAGTTCGATCTGCCAGGAAGGCACCCACCAAGGGGCGTGACGTATGAAGAGCAAATGAACCAACAGAGAGCCGCACTGGGACTCTGCCCAGTATACATTATGTTGGGTGTCCTGACCCACGTGTAAGCTATCATGCTACAACATTTGGTGCTGTGGGCTTAGAAAATTCAAGATGGCGGAAAACCCACATGTGCGCCGAAATCCAGGAAAGCTGCGCAGTTTGTGCGCACACCAAAATGGTTGCCTCACTTGCCACCCACCAGTGCGAGAATGATAGGCCGTGTTGCCATGAGGGAAATGGGTTGCCAAAGGAAAAACAGTAGCGCCGGTTAGCTTCAAAGCGCTTTAAAACCACCCTGTGTTTCTCTGAAGGCAGGCTCAAAATGTCTATTTTAAACATTGCAACACATCTAAAAACTCACTGGACACCAGCAGACATTTGGTAGAATGGAGTGTTGTGTGCCTACAAAATCTGGGAAATGAAGAGCCCAAAACAATGCTTATAACAAAACTACTATGGAGTCAGCAGTTTAAGTTGCACTGGATTTAAAGACACTAAAATCGAAAATGTTTAGATTAAATGAGTGACCTATGTTTGGTGTCACATGCCTTTGTAACTGTTGAAATGTCATAGTTTTGCACTTAGAATCAGCTTTCTAGCTGCATGTGTAAAATTGCAAGTTAATTTAAAAAGCAACAAAAAAAACATGACAGTTAGCTGAAAGTCTGGCTTAAGGAACTTGATTTTGCTTGACAGCTACCCCCATCAGGAGTGAAACTTGAGTCACAACTGTGTTCCCAGGCCTATCTGCCTTTTGCTGGCCACACTAAGGATATACCATCTCTCTGATAATTGAATTAAGGGGAGCCCCCTACAGAATACAGGAGCTCTGAACAATGTAACCCTCTTCACCCAGGCAGATGGTTTATGGCAGGAGTCGTAAATGGTCGTAAAAAGTGGCTTTCTCCTGGAAGCACAGGGGAGGGGCACTGCCTGTGAGAGCAAGCTGGCTTGGCAGAACTGGAAAAACCAGAAATTCACCCTTGTGCTGGAGAGAAACCACACCCCTTTGGGGCCAGAACATAACTCTAATAAGATGAATAACTCATAGAGCGGACATGTGAAAATTTTATAAATGATACCATAATTCTTGTGATTTTTCTGCCCACATTTTAAGACGTGCTAGGACCCGGTGGTATGTTCAGGGGGGTTTTAGCGGAAAAGAGGATATTACTCAAAATGTGTGCATGTGAAAAATCTGACACTTCATCAATTAATGTCCATACTCCTTGCGCACATGTGTATAAATTTGGGTTAATGTCAGAAATTGCAAAATCAGTTAAAAGTGCAAAATATTGCCATTTCTGAATGCAAGCCCTCAGGAAGAGCAGAGTTTGAACAGGAGATACCTCCTGTGATATGTGAGGGGTGCGTGTAATTTTAAAACAATATGTACCTCTGCAAATATGTATTTGTTTCAAATCTAGATTTGTGTGTAAGTTGACAGGAGGAGTGGACTTTCTGCAGGCTGTAAAATGACATCACTCTGACACAACTTAGCTCCCCCAATCAGGGGAGAAATGAAAGCTTGGCCAATGATAAGTGGAGAGGGGCTGGCTAGTGATGCTGCTCACACACACCCATTTTAAAAACACATAAAAGCAGAGAGACAGGACAGATAGGGAGATTCATTTCCATTTGCAGCTGGAAGCTCTGCCAAAATTCCATACCTTACCTCCATCAAACCTCCAGAGAGCCAACCTAGAGACTTCAATCTATCCAGAACTAGAGACCCAGACCAGACCAGCAGAGTAGAGCTGACCTGTTAGCAGAACCAGAGAGAGCTGACCCAGATCACTGTGAAGTGCAGAGAGCTGAACCGGAGTCCAGTCCAAAACCTGACCAGATCCGTGGCAACGCATATTTCTAAAGATATTGTGAGTACCCAGCAAAACTGTGCAGAACCAATCTCCTAGTTAAAATAATATAATTCAATCTAGTTTAATCTAAGTAGAACTGTCTCCTAACTGTCACCTGTCATTTGCAAAGCTGTCACCTGTGATTTTCTAGTTGCAAGCTGCCCTTGTCTTTTTGAACTTTAAAATTTCAAATCTGAAAAACGACCTTTATTTAATCGCTCATATCTCCGCGACAGTTTGTGCTAGAGACTTGCAGTAACTTTCATCTGGAAGCTGAGATCCTAGGCTTTCCTAAGACCCCGAAACGATATTGCTAGCCCTTGTCGTTCCTCTGTAATCGCACCAGACGCATTCACGAATTTTACCGCAATTTGCAAATTTCTCCACTTGCAAAAAGATAGCTGCTTTTGCTTTCCTCTGAAAGAAATTCGTTTGCCTCATAAAAACCATCCCTGCATCATTGCTAGTGTGAGCCTGGACTAATATTAACTAGATACCACTCACCCTGAACCTCTACAGGGAATTAAAAGCATTTTAGCATATTTTTCACTCCATTGCCAGCACATATAGAAGCATTTTGGGTTGTGTTTTAAACTTCTGTTGTCTAAGCTTGCTGGGGTGAACTGAATCACATTTGATTGCATTTCTGAGAACTGTGTGCTTCCTTCCATTTTCTTCCATTGCATAAAAGGGGGGGGTGAATTGTCCAAGAAAGTGATTACATTGTTTTTGCTGAAATCCTATCAAGTTATTTTCTGTACTGCATTTCATTCCACATTGCATCCATTTGAAACCATAAAAGTATTGTTGCTATCTTATCCATTTCATGTCAACTCCTTAGTGATTATAAAGAAGTGTGCTAGTGCCAGATTCTCCGTTGTTAATCTTTATCATATCAGATTAAGTGTGATATTCAATTATTAATTTATTATAAAGTGTGATATATATATCTATATTGTTTAAAGTCTCAAATAAACCTTTTAACTTGCAAAACAGAACTACTTCTTGGCTCAGTGGGGTCAGGGGGATTCCAACAGAGGGGTGTTATATAGGGGTAGTCATCCAGAACGCATGAACTGGACATAAAGATATATCAATAAGGGTTTTCATTCAGTATTATAGACTAGGCGTTGACTTAGCTGTAGTGTTGAATTGAATCCTCTTACAAATTGGGGGCTCATCCGGGATGTCTGGGTTAGAATACCACTTGTGCAGCTTAATACAGTGTGCCAGCTGACCAGATACACATATCCGGTCGGATCACCACGCTGTGTTACGCTGTAAAGCACTCCTCAAAAGGGACACTCCAAGAAAAGTTCTGTTCTGCAAAAATAAAATACAAACTTCTGTAAGTCAGGACAGAGACCAATCTCTAGAATGACGACCTTAGTAGACATGAAAATAGCCAGAGAGCACCTCTTGCATAAGCTATTTGTGAGAGGTGAATGGACCGAACAGGGCCAGGATGCGTGGTTGCAGGCCATCACACAACAGGTCACTGAAACAGGGTCAGATATATATAGAGATCAGGGTCCCTTACATGTGGCCCTGAGTGAACTATATATGGCTCCTAAAGCCAAAGAGGAACACAATAAGATTGCCAGGATAGCAGCATACCTGTACCTATACATGGGAGACATGCAGGATAGATGTGCTGAAAGCCAAAATCTGGCAAATAGGCAACAGATGGCATTACAGAAGGCCCAATCTGATCTGGACTCTTCTGAGCAGAGGCTGCAGAGGAGCCAGGAGTCAGAAAATGACAGCAGACGGTACATCACTAAAATAAAGGAGGATATGGATATACTGCAACAGGAAAAGGCTGACCAGGATTCTAGATTTCTGGCCCTGCAGAAGGAGCACCAAGACACTTTGGACTCCTTACTGCAGAGCCAGAAAAAGCTGGAGCAACAATTAGACTTTAACAGGGCATGCACGGAGCAGGTAGCCACCCTGCAAAGTCATCTAGATAGAGTGAAGGTAGCGAGTAACAAGCTGATTTTGAAAGACCTGGATACCCAGGCAGAGTTTGATGAAGAACGCCAGAAAGCTGGTGCCTTTCAAAGGCAGAGGGACGACCTGGCGGCACAAATGCAGGCTCTTAGTCAGGAAAGAGACGCCTTAGGCCAGGAAGTCTGCCATTTAAAAAGGAAAATGGAAGAAAATCACCTGGCCCACCAGGGACTGGGTGACCTCCAAAAAGAACACCAGAACTTGTTAGAGCACACCAGGAGGGTGGAGGATGCTCTAGCAAGAAAGGAGCAGGCCAATAGGGACACAGCTCAGGAGGTAACCCTCCTGCAGCAAAGACTGGCCCAGTGCTCCAGGACCAATCAGGAAACACAGAGAGAGAATGAGGCTCTCTGCCAGCACAATGATAGACTCCAACAACAGGTAGCGATGCAGGAGAGACTGATAGAGTCTAGTAAGGCCTTAACTGAGGAACTGAAGGCACAAATGCAGGCTCTTGCATTGCAACAGGGAGCCGGGGCGGATAGAGATGAGGTTCGCTGGGAAATGGAAACTCCGGAGCATAACCTCAGGAGCCCTAGTACCAGAGGCCCTCATACCTCTCAGTCCCTGGACTCTGCCACCCCCATGTCCCCTGGCGCACATGAGCACAGGGCCACAGGGATGGCAGATTACTATCCAACCAGAAGCATGGGGCTCATAGGCCAGTACCACCCAGGAATGGAGGGGCGGGCATCCGGGTATGGGCACCCAAGTACAGTACAGTTTAGTGGGGAACCCCAGGAGAATAGGCCCATTAAGGGCATCCTGAAAACCTCTGCCCAGTTAGGTCGGTGGGGGGGGTACCCAGCAAATCCTGGCAGCAAGGAGGAATCTGAAGACTCCTCTGAACTGCGCAGGACACAGGAGACCAGGTCCCCACATTCTGCCAGCCATTCCCAGGCTCGCAGAATCCGGGAAAACCTGGAAGAACAGACGGTAACCTCTGGGAGCAGTGCCTCTGAGTCCGAGGACGAATGGACAAGGGTTACCCGAACCAAAAAGGCCAATAAGGCAAAAAGGGCCTTGCTTAAGGACCCCTTAAAACAGATTAAGGCAATCAGGAGTGTCATCACGCCTTACCATAAGAACGCTAAGTATTCTGTTTGGGAGCGCTTAGAGTTGTTTGAACAAATGATGGAGACTTTCCATTTGAAGGACAGCCAAAGCTGTATTCAATATGTAAAGTGGACCTTCTCCCCGGAATACTCCAGTTTCTTTGCGGGGCTGGTGGACCAAAATCATTTTAGATGGTCCACCTATAAGGCGGCCATCTTGAAGCATTTTTCTGTTCACAGAAATCCTCAAGAGGCTCGCAAGGCAGCCTACAATTTGCAATGTGGGGAGGATCAGGCCCCACAAGAATTTGTGCAGGAGTTAAAGCGTGCTTTTGCACAGACCACAAGAAGGGTGCGCACGGATAGCAGAGAATTCATTAATACGTTTTTCCATGCCTTGCCCAAATATATCATGACCCAGCTCGTGAGGGATTTTCACGAGAAAAGATCTTTAGACTGGGTCATTGAACAGGCTACCCGGATCTATGAGGTGCAGAAACCGGTAGATAGCAAAAGTAATGCCCAGAAAAACCCCAAAGCCAACAGCATCCCTGCTGCTGCTAAGGTGGCAGAGGTAAAGGTCACCCCCGTTTTGGATTTGGAGATGGGGGGGCCTAAAAACCTACCTGCACCTAATAATGCTAGGCCCAGGAGGTCCTCGGGTCAGTCACAGACAGGGAGCCAAGGAGGCAGCCCCACAAATGGGGTCCCTCGCTCTCCTGATTATGTAAGTCCCCGTTACAAGGGAAATCGACCCATCCTGGGTTATGTGTGGACTCCTCCAGCCCAAGGGGGGGGATCCAGCCAAGCACCAAACCCAGGGAACTTCCCTCCAAACTTCCCACAGGAGGGCAGAAATTTACCAAACCCTGGGCAGAACTTTTTCCCCAGATATCCACCCGACTTTCAGCCCCAAAACCATCCATCCTTCTTTCCCCAATTCCCTGAGCCCAGACCACTGAATCCGGGAGAGGGGAGGCCAAGGGTGGAGGGGTACCCAAATCTTCCCAACCAGGGGTACTACCAAAGAAGGGATAGCTACCCTTCCCGGGATCAGCCCAGGGGAGAAAACAGGGCCCCGTATCAGCCTGAGCGGGTTTTCCAGTTAGAGCGCCAGGTTCAAAACATGGCGCGGGATATGGGTCACATACTGAGGGCTCAGCAGAACCCTCAGATCAGCATGCCGGCGCAGAACGCACCCAACTCTGGACCTGGTGCTCCAGAACAATGACGGGGGCAGCACCCCGATAACTCACCGGTTCCCAGGGAGGAGGCACGAAGGGAAGGGGGGTGTAAAGCCTTGGAGGAAGCTTCCTTCCTCACTTGTAAACAGCCCCTGGAAACCCAGGAACCGGAAACAAAATCTCTTGCCCCTGAAAGTCTGCCACCCAAGGAGCAGAGGGGGGGTAGGAGAAACAAAAGACCCAAACAGACTCAGTTTGAGGAGGAGGTACAGATCTTCCAATTTGAGGGAGAGGGATCCTCAGAGGATCCTGGGAAAAGGATCTTCTCCTTCAGAGAGGGGGGAACTCCTCCCAAAGAAAAATGGGTCCCTAGGGATGCAAATCCAGACTGGGGAGATGTGGAGACTGAGCTACCGCTGCCCACCATCTCATCCCAGAACCAACAGCAAGAAAATCCCCTGGTTCAAACCCATCCTGGTGACTGCCTCCAAAAAGGGGGGGGCGGCCCGGAACCAGAGCCAGGGGAACCCACACTGGCTCTGATCTCCAGTTGCCAAATTTTTCTTTCAGATTCCCAAGGCTCTCCACAGAATTCTGCCCAAATCTCTTCGCTAGCGATGTCCAAAACCAGAAAATTAGCCCACCAGTTGTCCAAAAATGTACATTATCTGTGCCCCCTTGAGGAGAAGGAGGGAAGATATTACGCCCCGGTACAAGTACAGGGGCAGGGTACAATTTTGGCACTGGTGGACACTGGATCTCAAGCTACCCTTCTGTCCAGAAGGGCCTTTGATGAACTAAATGCAGGAAGGGGAGAGAATTACCAAATTCCTCTCACCTCTCTTCCTGGACAACTGCAGAACTTTGACGGGAAGGAAATTCCCGTCGAGGGGACGGCAGATTTGGACATTAAAATTGGGCGACATAAGTTGAAACACCCGGTCATAGTTGTGACCCCAGAGGGCACCCCTTGTTTACTAGGGAATGACCTCCTGAGAAGGTTGTCACCCCTAATAGATTGCGTAAACAAGGTCCTCTGGACCCAGACTAGCTGACCAATAAAATTAAAACAGAGTGTTAACCATGTTAGTTTAAACGGCACCTGCCACATGGTTGAACAAAAATCTGACCAAGTAGAATTCCACTTCCAGAACAACCAAATTCCAGACGTGACAGTAATAGCAGTAGGACAACAGACTGGTGATGGGGGGTCCTCTCTATTTCTGAAAATCAACCTTCCTTCCAGTCTAAAGTGGTATTCCACGCTGGAAGGAAACACTCTGAAATTCTATACTGATCCACAATCAGAAACTCCCACTCCTATAGTCCAGAAAGATGTGAAATCAGCTCAGAGCCTGGCTGATATTCAGCAAATTGGAGAGCAGTTGTTCATCCCTGTTCAGTTAAATGATGGGAAGGACTCTGTTCTCGCTCGAGTGTGTGTGAACAACGGTAAGAGCTTCATCAGCGAAGCCATGTTTCGCCAACTCCCAAAAGATCCAGCCATTCCCACCTTCAAACTGATAGACAAATGGGAAATGGACCTGGAAGCACCTAATTCCAAACATCTCCTGCCAAGCAGGTGTATGCTCAAAATCTCCATTGGCAACAAGAGCATAGTCCATAATTGTTGGGTCGTGCGAGACGTCACTGCCGCCTTTTACTTAGGCAGTGACATTCTCAATCGCTTTGCCATTAGTTTGGACCTAATAAACTTCAAAGCTTGGTCCCGATTAGCGGATAATCCCATGGGCTTTGATGATCCAGAAAAAGCATTTAGGTCAGCTCAATTGCTACCTTATGCGGTTGAAATTCAGGTTAAAGAGGAAGTCACCATCCCAGAAAAGACCCGACAATTCTCCCTGGAAGTGAAAGCTAAAAGAGGACAATATTTGCAAAACCCTGATGCTTACATACATCTAAATGCTTCTCTCCAACAGCAAGGGTTGGGGGTAAACCCAACTCCATTAGTCAACATAGAACATGACACCATTCCAATAGAGGTGGATAACAGCGACTTAAAGAGTATTACTCTAGCCGCAGGCACCATTGTTGGAATGGCGGTTGATGACCGACATTTTTCCATTGATTTAGGAAATGAACTGTTAGGAGCAATCCCAAGGACTGTTTTGACGGTGACAGTGAGGACCATACAACACCAGACAGGATTTTTACCCGGCATGGGGGGAACTTCCTGGTGTACACTTCTTGCCCCTATGGTAAGGAAGATGTGACTTGTGACTTCAGGAGGGATGAGGTGATTTTCCAGGTCCATGAGGGCTGCCTTTCCCACCTGAAGCCTTCGGTCCAAATCAGCACTCTGACCAGGGACTTCTCCACCCAGCTGGAGGAGGCCGCGGAGATAGCCAGACCAGAAGTCTTTCCAGGCTTCAGGCAGATGGTGGAAGAGAGAGTCAACCTAGCTGATGCCTGTGTGACTCTGGAACAAAAGCAAAAGTTGAAACAAGTTTTCTTGGATTTCCAAGATCTCTTTGCGGTAGACTCATATGACTGTGGTCGCACCGACATCCACACAACCACAATCCCCACGGACCCTGGCATGACTCCTGTGTTTGTGAAGCAATATTGCTTGCCTCTCGCATCCATGGAGTCCCTTACTGAAATAATTAAGAACCTTGAGTCCCGGGGAATAATCCGTCCAGTCCACAGCACCTTCAATAATCCGGTGCTGGGAATATTGAAGCCAAACGGCCAGTGGAGACTCTGCTGACCTCAGGGAGCTCAACAAACGGGTCCATACTTCCCGATGGCCTCTGCCCTACATTGACCAAGGGCTGGCCCAGATCCAGGGGTCACAGGTATTCACAGCAATAGACCTGACCAATGGATACTGGACTGTGCCTGTCAGTAGGGAGGACCAATACAAGCTGGCTTTTACCTTTGGGGGCCAGCAGTACACATGGACCCGGACTCCCTTCGGATACCTCAACTCCGGTAATGAGTTCAATATTTTCCTACATAAGGCCATGCCCGACCTGGGTGCGAGGGGTAACCTGGCTTATGTAGATGATGTCCTCATCAAAAGCTCAACTGTTGAGGAACACATAGCGGAGATCCGTTATGTTCTAACACAGTTGAGGGCCGCCGGAGCAAAACTTTCCTTTCAGAAAGCACAGTGGTGTAGAACCCGTGTTAATTTCTTGGGGCATGAGATTACTCCTCAGGGTCTCTGTCCCCAGGAAAAGAAAGTGGAAGCACTTCAGAAACTGAAAGACCCCACAACTCTGCGGGAACTAAGGAGCCTCCTTGGACTGACTAATTACAGCAGAAAGTTCATTGAGGGCTACGCAGAGATCACCAGACCCCTGATTCATCTCCTGAAGGGGGGGGTCAAGTGGGAATGGGGTCCAGAACAAGCCGAGGCGGTAAAACAACTCAAAAGAAGCCTCTCACAAGCGCCTTGCCTAGCTTACCCTGTAAGAAACAAGGAGTTCTTCCTGGAGACAGGGTTCTCTAATACGTGCTTGACGGCAGTATTATACCAAAAGCATGACAAGGTCAATAAAGTAATCTCCTATGCGAGCAAAACTTTATCCTCTGTGGAGGAAAAATTCAACGATTGTGAGAAGGCACTCCTGGCAACGGTGTGGGCATTGAAGAATTACCGCCCGTTTATCCAGGGGGAACACATCATAGTTCAGACTCCACACCAGCCTCTGCAATATCTCCAAAGTGACAGAATCCGGGCCGGAAATGTGAGTAATTCCCGAATTACTTCCTGGATTCTGTCAATGCAAGGCTTTCCTGTGGAGGTCCGATATGGCCAAAACAAGAAGAGTCCCCTCGCGCAAGGTCTGGCTGACTTGCATGATTGTGCCAGAGAAAACTGTCTCGAGGACGAAGGTCTAAAAATAAAGGACAACATGGAGGCATACCTTAATTCCCCCCACAAAGTCTTTGAAGAAGACAAGTGTGAGGGAATGCCCACTGTGTATGTGGATGGATGCTCTTACCATGTTGACAACGACGGGGAGAAAGAACTGGTGGCCGGCGTAGGGAATGCATGGGTGAATGAGTCCCCAGAACCCTCCGCTGGATACAAAATTGGTCCCCGAAGTAGTCAGGTGGCAGAATTGATGGCTGTGCATCAGGCCATCCTCACTGCTGTCCAGCATCAACTCCACGAACTGGTCATAATCACAGATTCGGATTATGTACGGAACGGGTTCGTGGAGCACCTGGTTAATTGGAAAACCAGAGGCATGTTATGTGCTAACAACAAACCCTTGAAACATGGGAAGTTGATCCAAAACATTGATGATCTGGTCACCTCGAATGAGATGACCATCTATTGGAAAAAGATCAAGGGTCATTCCAAAGTAGAGGGACCAGACAAAACTGGAAATGACTTAGCTGATCAGCTGGCCAAAACCGGGGCCATCCAAGGGGATCTAATTGAGATTGAGTCCCTGTTGGGGGAAATCCAGGTCACTGCTATCACTAGGTCCCAGACAAATGCTCACAACGACCTGTCAATTGCACAATGGAGTAAGGAGAGCCCTGATGCTGATTTGATTACCGCTCAGAAGGGGGATCCAATAATTGGTAAATTTTACCAGCACCTTGAGGACCCTGAGAACTTTCCCCTGACGGATACCGATTATATTGGGAAAGAGGACCTAAGAGTGTTGATGAAATGTCCAAAAATGTTCCGGATCCAAGACGGTTTGTTGGTAAGGAAATCCAAAGCTGGCCACGATCAGTGGGTGGTTCCTACCTCATTCCGAAGCCTGATGTTAAGTCACGCCCATGATGCGGCCACTGCCGGTCATAGGGGGTTTCACACAACATTGGAAATCTTAAGAGAGGTTGCATACTGGCCACACATGGGGCAGGACCTCGACCAATACTTGAAGGGGTGTCTTGTGTGTGCACAATTTCAGCCATCATCCCTCACGCACCGTGCGCCTCTCCAAAAGAGGGGGATGACACTGCCATGGTCAGATTTACAAATCGACTTTGTAGGCCCCGTGATTCGCTCTGCTAGGGGGAATAAGTACATGTTGACTGTGACATGCTTGTTTACCAAGTGGGTGGAATGTCTCAAAGCCCCAAATTGCAAGGCAGAAACTGCAGCTGCCTTGATGATTAACCACATCTTTTCCCGTTTTGGTCTACCTCAAAGGATTGAGTCAGACAGAGGTAGCCACTTCACCAGTGAAGTAATGACAAAGATGTGGGAGATACTGGGGGTCAAGAGAAAGCTGCATATTGCTTATAGACCAGCTTCTTCTGGGGCAGTAGAGAGATATAACCGAACCATTGTGAGCATATTAAAGAAGTTTGTGGCAGATTCTGGGCCAAGTTGGGATATCCGATTACCTCTGGTCCTAATGGCCATCAGATCTACCCCTTCATCTGCAACCAAAATGTCACCATTTGAGTTGATGACTGGACGCAAGATGGTGCTTCCGCAGCATTTGCTCTACAGGACCCAAGAGCAGACACTGATAAATGCCTCCACTACTCATGAGTATGTGGAGAATTTAAGGAAACACCTCCAACATGCTTTTGCTTACGCTCAGCGGAATCTAGAAAGATCGGCTGATAGCATGAAGACCCATTATGACCTGAAAACTTCCAGGAAGGAATATCAGGTGGGGGACCGGGTCTATCTATACAACTTCCAAAGGAACCAGGCCAAGCAGCGCAAATTTTTGCCTACATGGAAGGGACCCTTTGAGATCATCGACAAAATCTCCCCTGTGGCCTACAAAATCCACATCCCCAAAGGTCCTTTGGCAGCGGGGGAAGACAAGTGGGTCCACATAAACCAGTTGAAGTGTTGCCATCCCAGGCACGCTCTGCAACAACTGGAGGAATCCTCTGGAATCCTAGCGGGTACTGTCTCGGACTAATTCAGTTCCAATCATAAAACATACCACATCTAGTCTCTAAAATATTGTGATTTGCATGAAACTGTCTCTTAGTTATACTGTTTTTTTTTTTCAAAATAAGAATGTAATGTTTCGTGATGATGAAATGCATATGCTGCCCCACTATCTCAACAGTGGTGGAAAAACGTCTATGATTAGGTATTGCCGCTCTTCCTTTGTCGTCCTAGGAGAAAGAAAACCTGGAGACGGGCCAAGGAGGACGATCCGGAGACCGGGAGCCGAGACGCGATGGGCCCTGTGTACCACCCAATACTCCCATCAGGACCGGCGAGGAGAACCGATCGATCAGTACCGGATGGAGAAGAAGATGCTGAGCTGTGCCATTTGCAGAATTGGAAGAAGATTATGCGGACAGACCGGTGCGTGGGTCAAAACCCTTGTGCACCCGACTCCCCATCGACTCAAATTCAAAGTGCAGTCGCGTGGGGGGGCTTGTTGGGTGTCCTGACCCACGTGTAAGCTATCATGCTACAACATTTGGTGCTGTGGGCTTAGAAAATTCAAGATGGCGGAAAACCCACATGTGCGCCGAAATCCAGGAAAGCTGCGCAGTTTGCGCGCACACCAAAATGGTTGCCTCACTTGCCACCCACCAGTGCGAGAATGATAGGCCGGGTTGCCATGAGGGAAATGGGTTGCCAAAGGAAAAACAGTAGCGCCGGTTAGCTTCAAAGCGCTTTAAAACCACCCTGTGTTTCTCTGAAGGCAGGCTCAAAATGTCTATTTTAAACATTGCAACACATCTAAAAACTCACTGAACACCAGCAGACATTTGGTAGAATGGAGTGTTGTGTGCCTACAAAATCTGGGAAATGAAGAGCCCAAAACAATGCTTATAACAAAACTGCTATGGAGTCAGCAGTTTAAGTTGCACTGGATTTAAAGACACTAAAATCGAAAATGTTTAGATTAAATGAGTGACCTATGTTTGGTGTCACATGCCTTTGTAACTGTTGAAATGTCATAGTTTTGCACTTAGAATCAGCTTTCTAGCTGCATGTGTAAAATTGCAAGTTAATTTAAAAAGCAACAAAAAAAAACATGACAGTTAGCTGAATGTCTGGCTTAAGGAACTTGATTTTGCTTGACAGCTACCCCCATCAGGAGTGAAACTTGAGTCACAACTGTGTTCCCAGGCCTATCTGCCTTTTGCTGGCCACACTAAGGATATACCATCTCTCTGATAATTGAATTAAGGGGAGCCCCCTACAGAATACAGGAGCTCTGAACAATGTAACCCCCTTCACCCAGGCAGATGGTTTATGGCAGGAGTCGTAAATGGTCGTAAAAAGTGGCTTTCTCCTGGAAGCACAGGGGAGGGGCACTGCCTGTGAGAGCAAGCTGGCTTGCCAGAACTGGAAAAACCAGAAATTCAACCTTGTGCTGGAGAGAAACCACACCCCTTTGGGGCCTGAACATAACTCTATAAAGATGAATAACTCATAGAGCGGACATGTGAAAATTTTATAAATGATACCATAATTCTTGTGATTTTTCTGCCCACATTTTAAGACGTGCTAGGACCCGGTGGTATGTTCAGGGGGGTTTTAGCGGAGAAGAGGATATTACTCAAAATGTGTGCATGTGAAAAATCTGACACTTCATCAATTAATGTCCATACTCCTTGCGCACATGTGTATAAATTTGGGTTAATGTCAGAAATTGCAAAATCAGTTAAAAGTGCAAAATATTGCCATTTCTGAATGCAAGCCCTCAGGAAGAGCAGAGTTTGAACAGGAGATACCTCCTGTGATATGTGAGGAGTGCGTGTAATTTTAAAACAATATGTACCTCTGCAAATATGTATTTGTTTCAAATCTAGATTTGTGTGTAAGTTGACAGGAGGAGTGGACTTTCTGCAGGCTGTAAAATGACATCACTCTGACACAACTTAGCTCCCCAAATCAGGGGAGAAATGAAAGCTTGGCCAATGATAAGTGGAGAGGGGCTGGCTAGTGATGCTGCTCACACACACCCATTTTAAAAACACATAAAAGCAGAGAGACAGGACAGATAGGGAGATTCATTTCCATTTGCAGCTGGAAGCTCTGCCAAAATTCCATACCTTACCTCCATCAAACCTCCAGCGAGCCAACCTAGAGACTTCAATCTATCCAGAACTAGAGACCCAGACCAGACCAGCAGAGTAGAGCTGACCTGTTAGCAGAACCAGAGAGAGCTGACCCAGATCACTGTGAAGTGCAGAGAGCTGAACCGGAGTCCAGTCCAAAACGTGACCAGATCCGTGGCAAGGCATATTTCTAAAGATATTGTGAGTACCCAGCAAAACTGTGCAGAACCAATCTCCTAGTTAAAATAATATAATTCAATCTAGTTTAATCTAAGTAGAACTGTCTCCTAACTGTCACCTGTCATTTGCAAAGCTGTCACCTGTGATTTTCTATTTGCAAGCTGCCCTTGTCTTTTTGAACTTTAAAATTTCAAATCTGAAAAACGACCTTTATTTAATCGCTCATATCTCTGCGACCGTTTGTGCTAGAGACTTGCAGTAACTTTCATCTGGAAGCTGAGATCCTAGGCTTTCCTAGGACCCCAAAAGGATATTGCTAGCCCTTGTAGTTCCTCTGTAATCGCACCAGACGCATTCGTGAATTTTACCGCGATTTGCAAATTTCTCCACTTGCAAAAAGATAGCTGCTTTTGCTTTCCTCTGAAAGAAATGCGTTTGCCTCATAAAAACCATCCCTGCATCATTGCTAGTGTGAGCCTGGACTAATATTAACTAGATACCACTCACCCTGAACCTCTACAGGGAATTAAAAGCATTTTAGCATATTTTTCACTCCATTGCCAGCACATATAGAAGCATTTTGGGTTGTGTTTTAAACTTCTGTTGTCTAAGCTTGCTGGGGTGAACTGAATCACATTTGATTGCATTTCTGAGAACTGTGTGCTTCCTTCCATTTTCTTCCATTGCATAAAAGGGGGGGGGTGAATTGTCCAAGAAAGTGATTACATTGTTTTTGCTGAAATCCTATCAAGTTATTTTCTGTACTGCATTTCATTCCACATTGCATCCATTTGAAACCATAAAAGTATTGTTGCTATCTTATCCATTTCATGTCAACTCCTTAGTGATTATAAAGAAGTGTGCTAGTGCCAGATTCTCCGTTGTTAATCTTTATCATATCAGATTAAGTGTGATATTCAATTATTAATTTATTATAAAGTGTGATATATATATCTATATTGTTTAAAGTCTCAAATAAACCTTTTAACTTGCAAAACAGAACTACTTCTTGGCTCAGTGGGGTCAGGGGGATTCCAACAGAGGGGTGTTATATAGGGGTAGTCATCCAGAACGCATGAACTGGACATAAAGATATATCAATAAGGGTTTTCATTCAGTATTATAGACTAGGCGTTGACTTAGCTGTAGTGTTGAATTGAATCCTCTTACAAATAGGAGATCCGTGCCTGTTGAAGTGCCCATAACAAGAAAACCCCGGGCAGCACGGTACCCTATCAGACAGCCATACCAGTCGCTGATACGAAATGAGGAGTACCTTCAAGCAGTCCACGAAGAGACCCCAAAAGCCTTAATGGAAGGCCAGTAGAAATCATATAAGTGACTGTACAGACTTGTGAATGAACAAAAGTGGCTATCGAAGACAAGCACGCCAGTGCGAGTAGCTACGAAAATAAATGTAATGGACAAAGAGAAGAGACAATGTTAAAACGTAAGGAAACAGTGCTGTGAGAGAAGATGGAAGCAACCGTCCTGTTAAACGTGTGTAAATAGGCTTGAAACACAAGATGCTAAGAAACCGATACTGCTTGCAATGCTTAGTAGAATAATAGAAGCGGCATGCGCCGACTATATATCTACCTCAAGAAGCACATTATACAAGTGCGGCTCCATTTTGTAAAAGCAGAAATGTACCCAGGCAGCCAGAGGCCTGAGAGGCCAAGTTTTCGAAATCCAGCCAAAGGCGAGAGAAGGAGCGGAATCGAAACTCAACAAAGAGCGGCTCATGCCTAGGAAATCGAGGTCAACAAGATAAGGGGAGGAGAGCATCAACTCGCAAGAATCGGGCGCCGGAGCATACCAGCTCGTCCGTGAAGGTCAAGTTAAGAGAGGCCCAGATAGGTGGCAGAGTCGAAGCGGAATTACATACAATAAAAGAAGGAAACTGAAGCAGATTCATGGTGAACAGACACGTGTGCAGCCAGGCGCGAAGAAGTACCACCGCCTGATGTCATCCAGAACCTGAGGATGCCATAACTTTTCCCGATAAGAGACTACAGTTTCGAGGCCATCCTTAGCCAACTAATTGACACATAGCCCTAAAATACTAATTAATGAAAGGGAGGCAGGGTTAAACTTGGGACACCAGGCACCTGGGTTTCCATTCTGCATGCTGCTAATTAAAATGGGGATTTATGTCTAGGGATGTAATCTGCCCAACCACAATAGACCAAGTAATCTACGGTCCTATAGCCAGTAGAACCAATGAGATGTTTTACTTGTAGTGACGTCTTTCACGAATGATCTAGAGGGTTGGACATTGATGCCCACTCGATAAGAGTTATCCAATCCACATGCACTGTTACCGTATACAGATATAGCACCTATACTTAAGTTACCTTTCCTAACCAATTATATTGCATGATGATTTTTGTAAAGTTAGATGTCAATGATGACGGGTTTTATGCATAAACGTGGCTGTTCAACTGAAGTTTGTGGATGTTGGGGCGAGAGAGGTGATCACAATGCTGCTGATTTCCATTTGTTTCCCTGTTTGATGTACTTGCCATTAAATGGACTTCCCTTTGCCAACTTACTGAGTCCTCATTATTGAGTTGTGCTGGGGTATGTGAATCCTGCACCCCCTGTCCTCACATGGTGCAGCTATCTTGTCTTACAAGCTCAAGAGGGTGAGTATTGACCTATGGGCCCGTCAGTAACTTCCTACCCTCTCTGAACAATGTAACCCAAATGCATGCCGCCATAATGCTCAACGATAACTGGCCACTTGTCTGCAAAGGTCAAGAATAACGCTAAAACTGTAGACATCGACAGCGCACCAGAATGCGTCCACTGCTTCCAAACCGAAGTTGCCATCAACGTGCCTTTCCTGTGCATACTTGTGCAGAGCTACCACAAAGTCATCACCCAAAATCAATACAATGCATTTCTCCATGTCAGCCCTCCTCACTACGCACAGTAATGAAAAATAGTGTTACCGCCCCTTCTTGTGAACAACACCCTCAGTACCTGATTTGATAATCCCCACAGTCCCATTTGCATTGGCCCGCATGGTGAGAAGTGCAGACTGTGGCAAGTGCGCTTCCCCAAGTACAGCGAGGGCCGCACCCCAGTAAAGCAGGACCAGTCATTGTTCCTTTTCCACTTTGTTTTGTCCAGCACTACCTCATTGGGTACTGTTAAATAGTCACACACACATCCACCAATCACATCGAAGACGTCAGCATCTAATGCTGTCAGTTTTGTACAACACTTCATATGTATCATTACACAATCAGAGTGCAAGTGCTGTGTGATTTGAAAACACCTCCAGTAGAAAGTTCTGTAAAACTATCCAAGATTTCTGCATCCACATTCATCCAGATGGCCACCCATCACCACAAAGTACAGGAAGACATATTTTCTATACACTATTTTGACAACTCTGCTATAAGTGCCTAAAAGCAGGCTTTCTGCCACAATGTACTTACAAGATTTACTGTTCTTTCTCCCATCACCTACCATCTAGTGCCACTACAATGGAATATGCTTTCAATGTTTTCATTTACCCATATTAGCCATTCTAATATCCAAACAGTAACTGTCTTATTGCCTTGCGACAATGCTACAAATTTTGTTCCGCACTTACCCATCTCCTAGAAAAATCGTTAAAATATTGCAGAAAAGCAGCATTCAATGTTTCTTTGCAACGTACATCAAGTACATACAGTCCATGTATGCAAACAGGATTCCTTCCCCTTACCGTACACACTTCAAACATAGCCTTCTGCAGGTCTCTGTAAAAATAGACCTTCTGCCAGTGTTTTTGCGTACACACCACAACCACAAACCTTAATGAGCAATGTGTTAGCCTCCAGAGTCCAATATCCATGCCTGCTATCCTGAAAAGGGCCAGATGTGGCATATGTAATCCTGAAACTACTGCAGATTCCGCAGCGTTATCGTGCTAGGAAGTGGAAGGGGGAAAAAAATTTGAAACAGGGTGGGGGATTGGGTCTGTAGTGTTGACTATAATGACTACTATATATTTTACATTTTTTTCTTTGTTTCGTTTCATTTTACATGCTTGCAAACATCCTTTTTTTTTTTCTCTTTATATATGTTTCTGATTGCTTCTCCTCCTTGCATTTTGTACCGGATTCTGGTCAACACTTCCTGCACAGTGTAAAAGAAAATGGCATTGCCAATGGTGGTCAAATAAATGCAATTTCTATGGAACCACTGCATATTTTGCTACCTCATGATCTCATAGTGGGTGGAGAGCAGAGCGCATAAATTCACACATGCTTCTGGTTATATGACACCTCCCAAGTTCTGGCTGGGGACAAAATACACCGGCATTGTCCCATACTCCTCTTGGTGCTGTGCATGAGAAAACGACATTGGCAGTGGGAAAAATCCCAATCACTGCATTCAGAAACTTCATCAGGTGATGGAGCAAACGTCCACGCGACATGTAACCCAAATATAGACTACCATAATGCACCACAACAACATTAATGGTAGCCACAGAGGCTTCATATCTGCAAAAGTGAACCATCCCGCGGAACTGCACTCATAGAGACTGCCCCACAAAGCGTCCATTCCTTCCAACCAGAAATTAGCAGCAACACCTCTTTGCACGGCACACCTGTGCAGATTTTGCACAAAGGTATCACCCACAATCAGCACTGTGTGTCTCTCTATCTCCACCAACCTCACCACACAGAGTATTGGGAAAAATTAGAACCACTCCTTCCTGTCAACCACAACGTGAACACCTGATTGGATAATCCCCAGAGTTCCATTTCCATGCCCTCCTTGCTCAGAATGGCAGGATGTGGCATGTGCGCTTTCCCAGCTAGAGCGAGGGCTGCGCCCCAATAAAGCAGGCAGAGTACTTCTTTCCTTTCCAGAGTTCTTTTTCCAGCACTCCCTCATTGTGTACTGTGAAATATTCACACATGCATGCACCAATGACAGTCAAGACCTCTGCATCCAACACTATCATTTCTGTACAGCACTCCATATTTACCGTTATACACTTCGAGTGCCCGTCGCGTGTGCTTCCAAAGCACCTGCAGTAGAAACTTCTGCAAAAGAATCCACGATTTCAGCATCCAAATTCATCCAGAGTGACACCCATCACGACTTTGGTCATGCACACAAGAGTGTAGGCCTTTGCCACACCCAGCACAACATAATGGAGCCATGCATGCGAACATTTGGCCAGATACCACAATCCCCAAACATAACATAACTAGCAGCACTTCTACCCAACCGCGCACCATAACACAGCGATGCATACAAACAGGTAACAGTTAGCAGAGCACACAAACCTACCACACCCTCCGGCACCACTACCCACTTTCATTCACTAAGTATTGTGTCACTGTCAGCCAAACCACAAAAACTTCACAACATTGGCCCTTCTCCCAACAATCTCAACAAAGCAGAGTATCCAAGGACATAGAAGACTCACTTGAACCCTACCCTCTTCTATACTGACAGTATTCCAACACTGCACCCAGTGTCCACACTGCAGGGCTTGTCACTGCACCATCTGCAGCCATACACCGAAAAATGTAGGATGTTCTAACAATGACCACACCCATGGAACCAACAATGTACGCAGGTCAGCTCAGTTCACTTCTGGTGCTCTATCAAGTCTAAAATGTGCTCCACAAGCATTGTTTATAGGTCACCACCCTCTGACTGATGCAGAGTCCAAGCTGCATTGCTGCGGTGGGTGTGGTCAAGGCCTTGGCTCTTGGGTGCATGGCCTACGGCCTACGGCCTTTGGACATGCTACGAAGAGTCTTGGCCTTGGACACACCCACTCCAACATAATGCAACCATGCATGTCAACATGTGAACAAGTACCAGAATCCACAAACGTACCACAACCACCTCCACTCCTATCCAACCTCTGCAGCGTGATACAGCTACACATGGAAACATGCAACAGTTAGTAGATTCTACAGACATAACACAGCCTCCGGCACCCCCTAACCAATTTTATTGACATAGTATGTTATTACTGCCAACTGACCCAAAGAATTGTTGACAACAGTGGCTCTGCTCCCATCAGGCTATTCAGTCCATAAAACCAATACTTCACAGTGCAGTGCAGTAGTCAGCACTAAGCACAATGGACACTACCCAAGCCCATAAAATATGCACTTCAACCCTATCCACTTCTATGCAAACACTATTAGAACATTGCAGCCAGTTGACACACTGCAGTATAAAAGCACATACAAGATGCATTTGAACCCTACCCTCTTCTACACTGGCAGTATTCCAACACTGCACCCAGTGTGTACAATGCAGGACTTAGCACTGCACCATCTCCAGCAATTGAACCACAAAATGTGTGCAATGTTGACAAACCACACACACACAAGGCAACAATGTCAAACCTACTTGCAACCAGGGCCCATAGTTGTCTGTGCAAGGCCTCCAGCCATGCATGGATGGAGTTACAAGCTTACCACAAGCAACACAGCATAGCACGCGCTATGGTACAATGTTTATGTCATGTGCAATGCACTCCCCTTCTGCAATTCATCTGCCACCAGTCACCACGGTAAGAGGTTGCGGCATGAGCTATCGTGCTGTAACGTAGGCTGTCTGCATTCACCACACATGGTAGTCGCCTGTGAAGGGACCAGCCAATTGGTGCAGTACGCATGGATACTGCAGGCACACCACCGTCTTCGTCCACCTAATAACCACATATCTCAGATGAGCCACTTCTCACTCCCCCACCCTTTCCTTCCCTTCTTCCCACCACCACATGGCGTGAAATGTGTTTGTCAGTCCCTTTCGGTACTGCACAGTCCTCCGATACACCATGGTGGCATATCCCAAAAATGTTAACGCACAGCGTGCTTCCCTCCAGCCAACCACCGGCTGCGTCCAATGTTCGCCGACATCACGGCATGCTGTAAGCCAATGAGACTTTTGTCCAGGGAGCAAACATGGAAATGGGTCTGCCAGCGGAGCCAGATATCACTATTTATTTTAGATGCACATTTCAGTTCTTTGCACCAAAAGTACTGGTGGGATTTCCACCAAACATACAAAAACACGCTTTCTGAACCAAGCCCCTGCTCCTGCCACAAATTTGGTTAAACTCCGTGCAGCCGTTTGCCCTGTAGCCGTGCGCAAAGATTTTCCCCATTCAGTCTATGGAAACAAAAAACGTGGGACGCCAATAACTTTGCCCCCCCTCCATGAAACCTCACCCAACTTTTCAGCAGGCCCCATATACTTTTTTGGCAAATTATGGTGTTGATTCGTCCACGGGGAACAAAGTTATAAGCTCCCGAAAAAGTGGTCATCCTATGGGTTTAGCAACTTAACCCTAATTACACGGCCGCTACCGTGGGCTGTGTAATATATATATATTTAGTCACTGAAACAATTTTGTTAAAGGGACGTTGTGGTTAAGTTTCACTAATAAAAACCTAGAAAATTCCCTGAAAAAACTTTGTTAAAGGGACGTTATGGTTAAGTTGCACTAATAAAAACCTATGAAATTCAATGAAAAAACGTTGCTAAAGGGACGTTATGGTTACAAGTAAAACCGAAAATCCTCAGAAATTCCCCAGTTAAGGTAAGCTAAGCTATCATAAACGTGGCACGACTGTGCACTGCTAAGACTAACACCCAGGACATCAAAGATGACACCACAAATGTCATTGATGACTACCTGGACAGTACTCCTACAGGACCACCTCCATGCACCGTCACACCAAATCCAACCACCGCAATGCTCTCAGAAAGGTTGTTCCTTTCTTAGCAAGTAGTAGGCTGTCTTCCTCCACCTCATCTTCCTCAACCAATACTGTAACCACAGAGCCTACCTTAGAAGTAACACACGTGCAGCATCTTCCTCTGTCCACCTCCCCTCCATATTAGTGCTTGGTGCCTCTTGCCTCATTTCCCTCCCCACCTTATGTTCTAACCTCTCCTGCAAAAAAAAAAAAAAAAATTATCAAAAAACAAGAAAAGAAAGGTTCCTCTAGGAACCACATTTCACAGTTAAAAAATAGAACTAAAAGAAATCTTATAGACTCCATCAACTTTACATTTCTCTGTAAAGTACATAGACTCAATAAGATTTTCCAACATTTCCATTAGATTTTTGTGTCATGCTAATGGGAATAATGTGACGTTCATCCCCCGTTCCAGGTACTGGAACGGGGGACAACGGCCGGCAGCCCAAATCAAACGAGGGTGGATAACGAGGGCACTGGACCATTATCCCCAGTTCCAGCCTATGCAATGGGGGATGAAGTTCATAAGCACCTCAGGTTCCCAAAACCGGAACCTGAGGTGCTAAAAAAAGGATTTTTCTTCCTAGACCGGGACACCTGTGGCGTCCCACTGTAGGAAGGAAAATCCTTTTCCAAGATGGCCACCATCCATGGCAGCCTGCAGAAGGCAAAGAGAGAACCCTATGACCATATTACTACAAGCTATTTCTTTTTCCCTTTCAAACCTATCCTACTTTCGTATAACTTCACCACATAGACGGTCCCAGGTGGACATGGCCACTTTAACCCCATTTGTCGTCCCTCTTGGTTATGAGCTTTAGCCAGATTGTCCGCGTCATGACCTTATGCCATGACCCAGACAATCTGGCCACTGCCCATGGCCACAGGCTATACCTCAGTCACCAAAGGTATATCACTATTTTTTGTACCTACGTCATAAAACTTGTCAAAAAATAAAACACGGGCACATTTGCAAAACCATGCTTTAAGGTCCTTGCCAATGTAATTTCATTGTGGGATGTTTTTTCGAGGGATTTTTTTACTGTGGATTTTTAAATGAAAAAACTCATTGCATTTAATTTTTATTTTATTTTTGGGGGTTCCCCACTGCCCCATCCCTTTATTTTGTATATATTCCCAAACACCCACACCCAATTTATATATTTTTCTAACTCCCCAAAAATGTGATGTTTTTCGGCAAAACATTCACAGTAAAAAAAAAAACATAAAAACATCCCGTGGCGAAAGGACGTCATACCGTTCCTTACACGAGTTTGCTGGAAATCCACCCATGATTTATTTTTTCTAAAGTGTCAAAATATATGTCCATAGAATAGTCATAGAACTTAGCCCCCACTTCCAAAATCCATTTAGACTTTACACAAACATTCAAGGTTGGGTCTATAATCTTTCTGAAAACTAGTGTCCACATTTGTTAAACGTCAACAAAGTGATAAGCCATCTAAAAATGTTGAGACCCCACTCTAATTTAGCCCCCTCTTAACAAAATCCCACCAAATTTTACAAAAACATTTATAACTAGATCTAAAATCATTTTGCAAACATTTGTGCAGATCTATCAAATGGCACCACATGTATATGCCTTTACAATATTTTGGAACCTCCCCTCTAATTGTGTTCCCTCTTGACAAAACAGCTCCACACTTTCCAAAACCATTCAGAATCATGTCTAGAAATAAATTTGCGAATTTCATGCAGTTTCATTTAGTGGCGTCATAGTTATACTCCATCCAAGAACTGCTTTTCACCAACCCGTTAATGCAGAAATAGGCACATATGTCCCTAAACATCTGAAGTGTTCGCGAACATCACAGGACTGTACCCAAACATCCGGACTGTTTGCGGACTTAAGAAATGAAAAACACCTGGTTTTTTGCTTCTTTTCAGCCATATCCCATCACATCCTCATCACCCCTCACCTCCCCAGAGATTGTTTGATAAGTTTGACAAGTGCAATGTTGTGTTGTTTAATATGTTTTAACTGCTATGTCCATGGACAACGGGGACTGACCATGAATCCAACACGGCAGGCATTTCCAGAAATATGCTGCTCTTCACGCTTTTCACCTTCTAATCAGTGGACGCATCAAATGTCCGCGGACATCATGCCGCTCTCTGGGACAATCGGATGCCCGTCCATGGACTGAAAAGGGAAGTGAGTCCGCGGACCGAACCCAAATATCACTAATCTTTTTTTTACCTACTTTTGGGCCATTTTTAAAAAGAACTACTGACACATGTACACCAAATTTGCAAAAGCATGCTTTTGGGACCAAGCTTCCACTCCTGCACCAAAGCTGTTGAAAATCCGTCCAGCCGTTTGGGCTGTAGACATGAGCAAACATTTGTTTCTACTGTGTCTAGGGAAAAAAAATGTGGAGACCCCCCAAACCTTTGCCCCCCTTGATGAAACCTCATACACTTCACAGATTTCATCTGACGGGCCATATACTTTTTACAATTCAGATCAGCATGTTTGCCATCCTATCCTCCGCTTCTGGAATGTAGCACACTGTCAAGCATAATGTTGCCCTGTGCCAACACACCCAATGTTTTTACTCCATCAATTATCAATCTATATCAAGTTCCCTCAGGTCAGTTATTTAGAACATTACCACCAGATTGTTGGTCCTTACTAGTACAACCTCATTCCCTATACAGGGAGACAATACTTTGAGAGCCACATGAATTCAGAGAGCAACCCCCAGTTGGATGATCATTCCCTTTTGGTGCAGAACCAGATCCCTTGATCTGAAATGGAGTTCAGCATTGCTCAGGGAGAATTCTATTGGTCAGCACTGCTGATGAAGTTGCTCAAGAAGCAGCACTGGGATTCACTCCCGAGACAGTGCTCCATGACCCTGACTTCTACCCCCTTGCCAGATGTCTGCATGGTTGGGTGGATGGGAATCTGGAGGTGCTTGGCTTTGGGCTAGTGGTTTGCACCCTGTGGCTCTCCAGATGTATTGGACTACAAATCTCACAATCCCTAACCATTTATTATGCTAGCATGGGCTAATGGGAGTAGGAGCCGATAACATCTGGAAAACCGACAAGGGTAGACCCTTGTGACTGTGCCAACATATTGTGGGAGGACAAGGCCTGAACAGAGTGTTCAAACTTTGATCCTCACAGCCCCCTTATAACTCATTTCAGAATCCCCATTTACCAAATTATGTTTTGAACATAATTTGAAGAAGAAACTGGAGATTCAGCAAATGTCACTTTTGGGTAGGGCTGTACTAAAATTCAGCTTTGAGTATGTATTTGGCCGCATTACAGCTGAAAATGAGGTATTCAGCTTTGGCTGAATACTTAATCCATTATCACACAAAGCCAAACAGTTTCCCCTAAAATATAAATTAAGTACTGTTTTGACTGTGTGCCTGTAATCATTCAGGCATGTCATCGTTATCCTTTGAAAGGATCAATAAACAAATGCTGCTGTCACTTTCTGTGATTGAGTACAGACAGAACAGCTGTCCTTGCCCGTCATTTATTGGACAGACTTTCATATGGTGGTTTGCTGGGTAGGGGTGAGCTATTAACCATGAAGGTGGCCCTGCTACCCTTCAGAGGAGTATTGGTGGACATACCCCCACACCAAACATTGAGGATTGCCCTATTGCCCTATAATACCTTGCTCCATCCTCTCCTGCGTATTCCCTTGACAATCTTGCTGAGACGTTCCTGTTTACCCTGAAGTAATAGAAATACTGGGAGTTGAAAAGGATACAACCACTGACTAAGCCCATGGTGTTGGCTTTTGTATATATATTATGTGGGCCTTTTCTTCTAAGCATTCACCATTTTCCAACTATTGCCAATATGTTCCCACATGCTACCACCATTTACTCTGGTACCCACATCACAAAGCAGGAAACGCTACCATATAAAAGTGTATTCCATAAACAGCACACCATTGCCACATGAATTGCTACTGTAATGACACCAGTGCCTGGGACCATGCACTCACCCAATTGCCAGGCGCTGGCACGAAATACCCAGGCACTCACATCATGCCAGGGCCAGTTAACATGAAGGTGCTTTGCATGAGGAAAGCTATGCATGAGCATGGGGCCATCTGGTCACCCTACTGGCATCTAACATGGGATATCTAACATGAAAACTCTTCACATATGCATATAGTAGTAGCTGTCAGAGCCAGTCCGAACCGTGAGATAATACTTGTAGTCCTCTATTTATAATGGGAACTGCAAACCCAACAAGTACAAGAATACAATGAATACAACCTGGACTTGAGGAGTTGGTTGCACGTAACTGACATGGGACAAACTTGAAATCTGTGTATAACTGCTGTTCCGTCATAAATATAATCATTCTTAGTGTTAGACGCACACACTCAGTCTGCCCAGTACTGAAAGAACATCATCACTATGGCCTCCAACCATATAGCAATACAAGCAATACGAATTTGGAGGAATGGAATAATAGGTTCCCGTCACACTGCTGTTGAATTGTGTTCAGCTTTTAAGTTAGATTTTACCGTCCTGTTTTAGATTAAAATGGGAACTCATTAGGTGTAAGCATTTCCTTGCAGGAGCTCAACATCCCCCGCCCCAAGATACCTTTAACATGACGTAATCCCAGCCCGTCGCCTTCCTATGCCCACACTAGGAGACACGACTGGTGGCAAGATTTATGCATAAACAAACCTTTTTTTGATGGCCTTTGTGGCACACACTGGCATTCTTTGCACATTGTAATTAAAAAGCCTGGCGAGAGCTATGTTTTGGGGTGCTTCCTGCTCTAATGGACTGCAAGGTTATTACAGTTCATGGGCTCAGCCAAAGGGAAGGCAGAGTATGCCACCCCTCGCCCGGCAATTGAGAAACTTTGATGAACTTGGTCATATGTTTATGGAATATTTAATTATGGAATTGTGTAAACATGTGAGCTCTGAAGGGGGAAGCACCTTGCTCATGCTTCAGCACCTGGTAAAGGTGGAAAATGTGTTGGCAGTGCATTTGTCTTGCAAGCCCTTGGGGGAGGAACCAGTATCCCCACTCTGCATGTGTGTGCTCTTGCACACCAGTAACACTTCAGCAGTCAGTAGGGGGCTAATTGTTGTAATTACTCCTTTTGTGTGTTAAGTGCCTTGATGAAGCCAGAAGATTAAATATGGGCAGGCCCAAAAGATACATTTGAAAGTGCACACACCCAGTCTCCCCTCACAGCGACTGCATACATGCATACTATAATTTTGGGGTACTTTTAGTTACCTGGGCCCTGCCCAACAAGCATCAACTATGAATGCACAAAAATACAAACTGTGCTGTCATTGGGCAATTTATTTTCTGATACTTTTTTTCCTTTCATGGTTTACACAAACATCTTCCATAGACAGCATAGAAAAGAACACAATAAGGAATGGATATACATATTTTAAAGCATATTTTTAATTTACAAAGTGTTTTGTTTGTCTACTATTTGGTTCAGTATGCAGC
The DNA here is from genome assembly GCF_040938575.1 of Ambystoma mexicanum. NCBI lineage: Eukaryota > Metazoa > Chordata > Amphibia > Caudata > Ambystomatidae > Ambystoma > Ambystoma mexicanum. Next base: position 109,221,811 of record NC_090937.1, read on the forward strand.
TTCAGCCTAATACTTGTCCAACTATTCGGTATTCGGCCGAATACTTAAATCTACTATTCGGTACACCCCACTTTTGGGCAGCATCAATTGTTACTGTCGCCATACACAATTGTCATTTTGCTACTATTTTAGAGTAAGCTCCAAAAGCAGAAGACGTAAGTACAGCATATTTTGTGTCTGAAAAACTATCTGGTAGGTTTGTCATCATTATCAGTAACTCAGAAATAAACAGCAAGAGGAAAAGTGCTTTTTCATATAATTGACGCCTGAGGAGATAGAGGAGACATATTATGCCCATCAAACTGAGCAAAGGCAGTGGACTGGACTAGTGATGCTCTGAGTCAAACACCAACATATGACTGTCAAGGAGAAGGGAGGAGTTCAGGAATGTAGATGAGTGATGCAAGGAAGGATTCAGTGAGAAGGTATAGAAAGGTCACGGCCGAGGGAAGATGAAAGTCACAATTGTGTCTCGGAGTAGTTGAGAATTAAGATCCGGATTCACACAGAATTTTGGAAGGAGCCAATGCATTTGTGGTTAGTAAACTGCTTTAATCACAAATGCCGAAGTTGTGCCTGACGCACAAGGCCACATCTTACAAGTCACAATAATAAGGACTACGTGCAATGTCAAGGGCGGGAGGGGAGTGCACCCAAAGTAACAACAACGTTAAATAGGTCAATTGGGTTTGTCTGGTGTAGAGTCATTTACTTGGCAATCCAAATGAGCAGCACCCTGACCCCCAAACAAGGGGCACCTTCATTAAAAAAAAAGGCAAATACTTTCTCATGTAGCAATTTGGAATGTAGAAACCAGGATTAAATCCGATTCTGGACTTGACCACTACTACAGGAACAAGAGACACTTAAAAAAAATTATAAGGAGGATAGCTCAAGGGTAACGTACTTGCCTTGGAAGCAAGATGACACGGAACAACATCGGTTCAATGCCCTGGTATGCGCTTAGAAACCTCGGAGCATTAAGAGCGTTGTAAATATCATATCATAATATTGTTTGAAAATGGCTCAATTCCAATACAGTAAAGACATATTCACAGTCTTACCATCAAGTGCTGAGTTTCACTTTCCAGGATTTGCAACTGGTGATTTGTTCTTTTTTTGTAAAACACGTGCATTTGTTTGTTCAAAGTGTGCCAGGCACAAACTGGTCATGGCACATAGAGGACTCGGTGTGGCTTTGCAGTTAGTCTCAGCCTGGATTTGTGCAAGCTGCAATTTACAGTCCCAAATAGATGTAATGTGTGTATTTGCGGTTAAATATCATGCAAACGGGGAACTAATGTATAGACTCTTATGAACTATCAATCACAAGTAAACCTTTTCTGGATCCTCTCACTGCCACGGAAGCAGGATCAGTGTTTTAACTAAAATATGACCTTTCTAGACAGTCTAGTAACCACTAAAGTAGCTCTGTTTGGCAGCTGGCAAATTTCAGTTCCAGGCATGATACTTCCAGCCAGCCCTGAGTGTTCCCATTGCAGACTTGCGCTAGTAGTTTTGTTTTCCTACTGTATGCCCGAGCCTACAAATCCCAGCATGCATTGGGAAAATCCAGCACTGGCTCCAGGTGTCACATATGGACCTTCTGTCAGGGATATTACTGATTTAACTGATGCATACTACCTCCTTTCCAGCCGCTTAGCTGATCTGTATTATTATATGACACAGTATTCATTATGTCTTTTGACTATACAATTAAATTAAAGAACTGTGTTCTTTTACTTACAGATACTACTCTGAGTTCATAGCACCCGAAGAAGAGTTAGATACTCAAAATGCGTAGTGACAGCACATCTTTCAACAGAACTTCTTACCACACACAGTTCAGGACCATCTCTGCAAGACATTGTTATATTGGACTCATATCATCTCTAGAGTTTTCCTTAAATCTGATGAACTTTCAGATATCTGTCTATGTTCATTTGACAAATTATGTGAAGACAACATATTGTGTATTTATGAATTAGGAGAATTTCTATTGCATTATGTTGCATCATGTGAAATATGTACAAGGATTATGATTTGTATGAGTCGATTGTATTTGATTGAATTGTGAACCCTGACATTATTGATTCAATTGTTTATACTGTTTATTACACCTCACACATTGTTTATTAAGTGTGTCCTTACATATTCACTGAGGGATTCTTTTCCCCCTTTTTTGAGTGCACTGTGATTAGTCTGATTAACTTAACATGCCACACCCTTTGTCTATGCAAAAATGGATCACCATATGTATTGTTAATATCAGTGTGTATAGGCCCATATTAACAAATTACTGTGAATGCAAGCAGACGGCCAAGGCAAAATGATAATGAAGTGCTATAGCACTTGCGCTTAAGCGCCTTATATAGAACATATATATCATTTATCGACCTCAGAAGGATGAAAGGATGAGTTGAGGTGTTTAAGAACAGAATAAATCAGTGACTCACCCCCTGAAGTGTGCCTGAAATAAACCTTTAATGAGTCTAACAATTATTGTATAGAATTCCAGAAAGACAAATTATGTATTATTCCTATACTTTCTTATTTAGGACCACTGCTCAAAAGTGTTACACTTGTGGAACACCCTGATTTTTTTAAGAGGCCTAAGCAAAAAAGCCACCCACTCCAGAAACAAAGAGCCACAGCCCAGGAGCTTACATTTAAAGCAAATGAAATAAAAAAGCGTATTTTCTTTCTTTTTTTTAGGGGTAGCAAGGGAGACCATAGGGGTAGCGAGGGAGACCTTGGGGGCAGCAGCTGCGACCCCTGGTGACCCCCAAATGACATCCCATATGATGTTTTAGCCCATTTTGTGCAAATAAATATGCTTAAAACACATCATTTAAAGTAATTATTTGCAAAATGTGCTCAGAAGGGACAGAAACACGCTCTTCTCAGGTTGGTCTGGACTCCCTCACTGTGCTCAGTCACTGGTGAAAATTTAGTGGAACATTCACTAGCTTTCACTGAAACAAATCACTCCAAGCCACTGTCGCTGGAGGTCCTATTAAGACAAAAATAAGTCATGGCAAATTCAGAAAAGAGTTACTGGATGGCTACTTTGCACACAAAGGGAATTCATTCATTGTACTTTCGAATCTTATTCAATTGTGTGCTTCTGTGTACTCTGCCTGTCACTGCAACAGAACTGTAATTATATGGGTGACTTGGCAAAAGAATCTGCTTAGAAGTGAGCAGTCTACATATGACCAGGTACTCGCTGCATGTCACTGACATGATCATTATATGTGTTCACCTCATATGTCAGGTACTCATACAGTATGCATGGTTTTCCTATCAGATGTACCACTCACCACACCATATGACATGTGTTGCACTCTGGAGGGTCTACACCACGTTCTAGCTTTCTAGCTCATTGTACCTTTCCCAAAAGAGAAATATCCATTTGCAGATCAGTCTGGTACAGTCTGGTACAACCCACTTGGCAAGTCCAGCACCCAAATGCTAGACAATTCTACTGTGAACAAGTGTACCAACAGCCACCCCAGACATGTGCTTCAGCCTAGTTGGGCCTCATCAGTGAGGTGGAGATGTGCCTCTCTAAGCACAGTGAGCAAGAGGTCTACATCTGGATTACCCTCAGTAATTTAGGGTGAACCCCAAGTTCCTAAAAATTCACTACCGAGAATGAACACGAGCCTCCAAGTGGGAACCTTCCCATAGAACAGGTTATTTGTCCAAGTGGGAACCTTCCCATAGAAAAGGTTATTTGTCTGAGTGGGAACCTTCCCATAGAACAGGTTATTTGTCCGAGTGGCAACCTTCCCATAGAACAGGTTATTTGTCTGAGTAGGAACCTTCCCATAGAACTGGTTATTTGTCCGAGTAGGAACATTCCCATAGAACAGGTTATTTGTCCGAGTGGGAACCTTCCCATAGAACAGGTTATTTGTCCGAGTAGGAACCTTCCCGTATAACAGGTTATTTGTCCGAGTAGGAACCTTCCCGTAGAACAGGTTATTTGTCCGAGTGGGAACCTTCCCGTAGAACAGGTTATTTGTCCGAGTGGGAACCTTCCCATAGAACAGGTTATTTGTCTGAGTAGGTACCTTCCCATAGAACTGGTTATTTGTCCGAGTGGGAACCTTCCCATAGAACAGGTTATTTGTCTGAGTGGGAACCTTCCCATAGAACAGGTTATTTGTCTGAGTAGGAACATTCCCACAGAACAGGTTATTTGTCCGAGTGGGAACCTTCCCATAGAACAGGTTATTTGTCCGAGTGGGAACCTTCCCATAGAACAGATTATTTGTCTGAGTGGGAACCTTCCCATAGAACAGGTTATTTGTCCGAGTGGGAACCTTCCCATAGAACTGGTTATTTGTCTGAGTGGGAACCTTCCCATGGAACAGGTTATTTGTCCGAGTGGGAACCTTCCCATAGAACAGGTTATTTGTCCGAGTAGGAACCTTCCCATAGAACAGGTTATTTGTCCTTGTTGGAACCTTCCCATAGAACAGGTTATTTGTCCGAGTAGGAACTTTCCCATAGAACAGGTTATTTGTCCTTGTGGGAACCTTCCCATAGAACAGGTTATTTGTCTGTGTTCATTCTCGGTAGATAGGCTTCCAGACGTCGTTGTGTATGAGAAAGATATGGCAAGGTACCCACACCACTGATATGTATTTCCTTAATGGTCCAAATCCTTTTGGTTGCTATTGATAGCAGAAGCCAGGGTACTTAAACCCATGCCACCTTTTGCATTAAGATGGTCAGCTGCTCGTACTAGTTGAATGGTATTGCAATCGATAGATCGGGTACTCACTTTACATGCTAAGCATTTCCCCGATATCCCACACTATTGGCATTATCTACACATCTACTCACACCCGTCTGCAAGTATTCTATGATGTACCCTGGTCCTCACATCCTTTGACTAGTACTGCAGGTGCTTCCACCACTGGCAAGAAGCGGGAGCCAGGCTGCGTTAGGAGAGTTCAAGGATGCTGCTTCAGCCACCCTCTCCACTCCTTTCTGCCATCAGAGAGGATTGACAGAGTACCGTGGAAGTCTCATTAAGTCACATGCTACCGAATCACAATTGGCCCACTACAAAGTCAGCCAGAAAGGGCAACAAAGCGGGGCAGGGACACCATGGTTTTCTGCAGCTTCTCTCTGCCACAACGTGAGAAGCACATACCTGACTGCCTCAGCCCCTCCAGCCACCCACAT